>NC_140411.1:102705988-105298488 GCF_965140295.1 Lepidochelys olivacea
ATGAAGGCACAATTATGGTTGCTCATGCTACTATATATAATGCAGGTTTCTTTCTAAATGTTGTGCCAGATTGCGTCTGGCTATGCCATAGTGTGCAAGTGGTGATGAGGAACCATAAGGAGCTCTCCGCCTCTTGTGTATGTGCGCAGAGAGTCGGCACAAAGATAGACCCCGTGCCCTCTTGAGTGCAAAGAGTGCAGTGCACTAGCAGCAATGCTAGCCCGAGAATGTCCATTCTAGCACGTGCCAGAGCTAGACAGTTCCTCAACAGCCATATTCCTCCTCTAGTCCTGGAGGCGTTCAGATCCTCAGCTAGCAAAGTTGTCCTGGCTCCATAATCGGTCCCTATGTAACTACCTGAATTAAGGTGCCTCTAGGACAAAGGTGGGCAAAGTAAGGCCCGTGGGCCACATCCGGCCCGCGGGACCCTCCTGCTCGGCCCCATAGCTCCTGGCCCAGGAGGCTAGCCCCCGGCCCCTTCCCTGCTGTTTCCTCTCCCCCGCAGCCTCAGCTCACTGTGCCACCAGTGCAATGCTCTGGGCGGCGGGGCTGCGAGCTGCAGAGCCCGGCTGGACCCGGTGCTCTGTGCTGTGCGGTGGCGGGGCTGCAGGGCCACCAGCCATCGATGCTCCAGGCAGCGCGGTAAGGGGGCAGGGAGCAGGGGGTGAGGAGTTGGATAGAGGGCAGGGGAGTTGGGGTGGTGGTCAGGGGGTGGGGGTGTGGATAGGGGTCAGGGCAGTCAGAGGGCGGGGAACAGGGGGTTGGAAGGGGCAGGGGTCCTGGGGGGGGCAGTCAGGAAGGAGGGGGGGGTTGGATGGGGTGGCAGGGGGCAGTCAGGGGCAGGGGTTCGCGGGCAATCAGGGGACAGGGAGAAGGGGTGGTTGGATGGGGCAGGGGTCCCGGGGGGCAGTCAGGAATGAGAGGAGGGTTTGGATGTGGTGGTGGGGGGCAGTCAGAGGGGAGGGTCCGGGGGCGGTCAGGGGACAGGGAGCAGGGGGTGGTGGATGGGGCAGGAGTCCCAGGGGGGCCATCAGGGAACAGGGGGGGTTGGATGGAGGAGGAGTCCAAGGGGGGCCATCAGGGGGCGAGAAGCAGGGGGGGTTGGATAGGGGTTGGGGGCCGGGCCATGCCTGGCTGTGTGGAGGGGCACAGCTTCCCCTAACCAGCCCTCCATACAATTTTGGAAACCTGATGTGGCCCTCAGGCCAAAACGTTTGCCCGCCCCTGGTCTAGGAGCTCCCACTGGGGCAGAACACTTGTGCATCACCTTTTAAAGCACTGTGGGCTATGCTTTAAGTCATGACTGAGCCTAGTGTATTTTTTTAAAGCTGTCCATGGGGCATCAGTTGGCCTTCAATTATTTTACATTGCTTTAGAATGTGTGCACTGATGTGATGGAATGTGGAAATATATCATTCAAAATACATGCATTGTATACTCGCCTTTGAATGTAGTGTGCTAGTGGGTCTTTAACTGCACATCAAGAGAAGAATATCTCCTTTGTATTTTCCTGTAATATCTAAAGAGGAAAAAGCTACATCTACATATACAGCTTGTTATTTGGCTTGGTTTCCTGATTATTTCAGTTCTTTTTATTTCATTTTTGAAAATTTATATGGTATAATCTTTGGATTCCCTAATAAATTATTAGAACAGCACATCAAATTATGGGTTTTCAATTGCAAGATGTCTATCTGTCTGCATTTTATGTAAAAATATGAACATGCATCTAATTTGCCCACTACTGTGTGACTTTGTAATATGGTTTTGCTACAAGAGTTTCAAAAAATTGTTCCAGACCAGTGGATCATATCTGAAAGAACAAAGCAGCAAATAAATTGTTGCTTTTTAATAAAGTTAATGCATGTTAATATATGCTAATATATATTTCAAAAGTACCAAATAATGATATCAGATTCCTGCATGAGATTGAATGGTTTGGTCACAGGAATAGGTGAGTCATCTTGATAAACCACTGAACTCAAAGTTCAAAGATTAAAAGGAAGGTAGAAAAGCCCAAGAAAAATGTAGATTTTCCTACAACGTATTGTGGAAAGACTGCTTGTCGTCACTGTGGACTAATGCCCCAGATCTTCAGTTCCAGAGACCTGTATTCAGATTTACTTAGGTCTCAGTCTTGAGAGGCCCAGAACTGGAACAGAAGGCTAGGAGACAGATTTTGATCTCAGGTATACTCATGCCCTTTTCACTCAGTGGAGTTATTCCAGATTTGCAGTCTTAGGGCATGCTTCTCCAGCATTCCGCCTTATGGTCCATCATGGAGCTGCAGATACATTGAACTCAGCTTCCCTTGTGTCTTTTCTAACAATTTCCCAGACCAGATGATTCAACCCTTCTTTGCAGGGGCTGGTTTATTCATTCATTCTACAGAGGGTAACTCACTTATTTAGCTGCTCAAGTTCACACCCAGTCTGTGACCATTGAAGAGTCCTGGTCAATTTCCTTCTCTGTTCAGGAGATTCAGGTCTACCTCCAGGAGCTAGGTTGTACTTAAGACAATCCCTCTGTCCTTCTCCTTAAGACAGAAGCCTCCTAGCTCTCCTCCTGGGAGTTGGAGTTGACTTTAGACCAGCCATAGAGCCTCAGGCAGCTTCCCCGCCAACTGGCCCTTCCTCTTTCAGGCTGAGAGGGTTGAGCAGGCAGCCTTTCCTCTGCTGTTGTCTTCCCCCAGCTCATACAGGGCCCTGCAGGACTCTTCTTTTCCTGCAGTATCTGCAGGCACCTGCACTATTATGAGCATGGCCCTGCCAAATTTGCAGTCCATTTTCGTAAATTTCATGGTCATAGCATTTTTAAAATCTTGAATTTCATAGTTTCAGATATTTAAATCTTAAATTTCACAGTGTTGTAACAAAGCATGAATATGTATTTTAAAATGGCAAAATATAAACATGTAAAGCCCATGACAACCCCCCTAGGACCCGCCCATACTATGCCATCCTTATTTCTGTGCTGCTGTTGGTGGGGTGCTGCCTTCAGAGATGAGTGCCCAATCAGCAGCCGCCACTCTCCAGGTCTGAAGGCAGTGCAGAAGTAAGGATGACACTACCATCACTCCCCTGAAATAGTTGTGCAACCCCCTCTTAGGTCAGGGCCCCCAATTAGAAAAATGTTGCTATAGGATAAAACTACAAAAATGACCAGATTTCACAGGGGAGACCAGATTTCATGGTCTCTGACATGTTTTTCACAGCTGTGAATTTAGTAGGGCCCTAGCTATGAGAGAGGAGGCATCAGCATTTATGCTCGTCCCCTTTTCCCAACTCATCCCCAGTTGTTTGGGAGAGAGGGGGCCTTGTCCTGCTTTCCCTGCAAGGCTCCTGGCCCCAGGCCCTTAAAGAAACAGTACCAAAGTGTGACATTCCCCACTGTACAATCTGGACTGTTGAACAGCTGTGTCCCCTCAATTCTCCATCCTGGGGTGCGATTTACACTGCTTCTCTGTGAGAGCAACCACTCCTGGTCTGCTCACACACAGCCACCAGCATGTACATCACTCCCAGCTATACTGAATGAGTGCTATGGCCAGCCATTCTTGAATTACACTGAATTCAAGTCACAGATTTGCCCCCAGAAATGTTCGTCTTGTACTGCCTGGCACCCTCCTGGACAATACAAGCTCATATAAAGCCCGTCATTTTATTAATAGAAAGTGATATGCACAAATCCTGTTATTTCAAGATTTTGAGTGATCACAAGTAACAAGACATAACAGTTAGAAATGGATAAAAAAAATAAAAGTAAAATGCAACTAAAGTCTAACTTAACCAGCTAAATGAATTCAAGGCAAAGTTTTCTTTTACCATATGCTTCAGCATCTTACTGGCTGGCTTCCTTTCAGCCAGGACTCCTCTGCCAGTTCAGTGTTACTTTCCTTGTCCTTCAGGTGTTGTTGATGCTGTGGGTGGAGAAAAAAGGTGGAATATTTGGGGGCATCTGTTCCCCTTTCTTATAATTCTCTTTTTCCTTTGAAAATCAACTCCAGCTGAGATTCAGGAGACAGAAAGTGTGTGTGGCTGGGAACCTCAAGCTTTTCTTTTGTCAAAATGTAGATTTCTTGCTCACACCCTCTTTCCTGCCAAAAGAAAAGGAGGACTTGTGGCACCTTAGAGACTAACCAATTTATTAGAGCATAAGCTTTCGTGAGCCACAGCTCACTTCCTCAGATGCCAAAGAATGGCTGCTTAGCCAGGTGATAGTCCATTTGATTTCATTGGCACCTGGCTGAAGCGTCAGTTTGCCTTTTGTCATTGAGGAAATGGTTTGAGCCTGCTTTTCTACACTTGGAACATGTCTCAGTAATGCCATACTGTAGAACCTTATAACTTTACATACAATGTTGCCACACATATTTTACCAAGACAATAAATGATCAGCAAATTATGAGTTTTCAAATGATATCTCACAAGGCATACTTCTTACAAAATGTATCATAGTCTTGTAAAAGGGATTAACATAGGGTATAGACCAGTGATGGGCAACTGTGGTTCACCATTCCCAGCCAATAGAAGCTGCAGAAGCAGCACAAATGTAAACAAACTGTCTGGCAGCCCACAAGCGGATTACCCTGACGGGCCTTGTGCAGCCCACGGGCCGCAGGTTGCCCATAGAATCATAGAATATCAGGGTTGGAAGGGACCTCAGTAGGTCATCTAGTCCAACCCCCTGCTCAAAAGCAGGACCCATCCCCAATTAAATCATCCCAGCCAGGGCTTTGTCAAGCCTGACCTTAAAAACTTCTAAGGAAGGAGATTCCACCACCTCCCTAGGCAACGCATTCCAGTGTTTCACCACCCTCCTAGTGAAAAAGTTTTTCCTAATATCCAACCTAAACCTCCCCCACTGCAACTTGAGACCATTACTCCTTGTCCTGTCCTCTTCTACCACTGAGAATAGTCTAGAACCATCCTCTCTGGAACCACCTCTCAGGTAGTTGAAAGCAGCTATCAAATCCCCCCTCATTCTTCTCTTCCGCAGACTAAACAATCCCAGTTCCCTCAGCCTCTCCTCATAAGTCATGTGTTCCAGACCCCTAATCATTTTTGTTGCCCTTCGCTGGACTCTCTCCAATTTATCCACATCCTTCTTGTAGTGTGGGGCCCAAAACTGGACACAGTACTCCAGATGAGGCCTCACCAATGTTGAATAGAGGGGGACGATCACGTCCCTTGATCTGCTTGCTATGCCCCTACTTATACATCCCAAAATGCCATTGGCCTTCTTGGCAACAAGGGCACACTGCTGACTCATATCCAGCTTCTCGTCCACTGTCACCCCTAGGTCCTTTTCCGCAGAACTGCTGCCTAGCCATTTGGTCCCTAGTCTGGGAAGATTATATTTAAACTTGAAATACTATCTAGGAGCTTCATTAAGGGGCAGTATGGTGACCCTCAAGGCCACATCTTGGCCCACCACTGCTATAGGCTGTCCAGGAGGGGCTGTTTATGCCATCCCTATGCCATGTGAGGTTTCCTTTATGCTAGATGAGGTACTCCTCAGATGCGGCCGTAGGCAGCTTTAAGTCCCTCTTGAGCAACTGAAGCAGTGCAAAGAGGACATCAATGGACGCCAAGATCTGGCCTTGAGGGTCACCATACTGCCCCTTAATGAAGCTCCTAGATGGTATTTCAAGTTTAAATATAATCTTCCCAGCTGACCTATGCATCTGCAGTGATTCCTTTTGTCCTATGCCATGTAAGCCTGAAGCTGTGTGTTCTGTGAATTAAGACAGAACCCTGTACGTTGTGTGGCTATGTGTTCCTACAAACTTCAAAAAAATAAAACAGTATAGTGGTGCTCTTGAGAAGCAAGCAGTCAGCCTGGAAACAGTGTTGCAAAAAGCAACAAGCATGAGTGTTAAAGAGTCACATGTGTGGATCCCTTATGCAATAATGGAAGAAAAGATCTTTATATTTTCCTCTATGGATCAGCAGTAAAATTAAGAACCTTTTGGTTGAACAATGGAATTTAAAAGTTTGACATTCTCTTATTCTGGGTAACATTCACCTTCTGCAATGGGCTAACATGAGACCAGTTATTTGTGCCCTGAGTGGGAATTAAGTGATGCATAAATGTCACCTTTTCATCCTAGATGAATGACTTTCCTGCAAGAACTACAATAACCAGTTGTCTGTGGGTAAAAACATACGCATATAAGAAAGTTATGGTGGAAAAAAGGAAGTAATTTCTTTCGCTGCATAATATCGGAAGTAATTCTCTGCAATGGCAAACTCAAATCTCATAACAAGCAAGAATTATTTCCTCAACTCCCATTTTTATCAAAGAAAGCTGGATTTCTATTGCAGTTTTTCTCCCTGGAAAAATTATCTTTGTAATGGAGACTCACACGTTCTATTAACTGCTGTGACTTTGGGCCAACCCAGGGCCACAACTTTTGAAAGTAAGCACCTTGTTTTCAGAACAGAGCAGTAACAAACATGCAGAATGCTATCTCCGCGAGTGCAAGTGCCACGGAGTCTACCATTCCAAAGAATGGAAGGAAGGAAGGAAGAATGGCTAAGTGCGAAAGAAGGGATAAGTCACTCTCATTAACGTCTGTAAAGTGCTTGGAAGAAGCAGGTCGGTGTATAAATACTAAATATTGCCAATCCCCTTTTCAACCTCATTGCAACTTTTCTATTCTTAGTGAATGTTTATTAATTTGAGTGCGGTGAAAATACAATTTACAAGAGATACCAGATTTGCCATTCTTCACAATCAGAGTCTTGCTGTGCCTTGCTGGCTTTGCTACCTATTAATGAGAGGAAATTTGACGTTTCCTCTAGCCTTGTACAGTGAAAACCTATGAAAAATGCTCATCCTCGGGATTAGAAGAAGAAAGCAGTGACTAAACACACAAAATAGATCACAAGATGACAGATGGATTACGGCAATAATATATAATCTGGAGAGTGAATTTTGTTCATTAAGACTGCAGGGATTCTATATTCAGTCTCTGTAAAACAAGATTTTTAAATGTTACACATAAAGACTGAAATAGCCATAATACATCCTTCCGTAAGTGATGATTTAATTATTTAAAAACAGGAATCACATCTACGAAATATTATTATTTGAGTTCGGGTACAGCGAAGACATAAGGATATCAGCTTTGTTCAGAAATCGGGAAGGATTTGAGTAAAACTGTAAAATAAAGGCAGTAATCCCCATCTTCCAGTCACATGGAGGGGCCCTTGCTTTGTCTGAGACTTCCGCTTTTTATCAGCACTCTTAAACATCATCCACTTTTTGAACCCTTCCACTGACTCCCCCTTCTCCTCTGCATCAGGTTTAAATTTCTGAAGTGAAAATCTGGCCCCCGTAACGGCAGTGGGAGTTTTGCCATTGTCTACAATGAAGCCAAGATGTCACTCTTGGTTCACTATCAGAGACTCTCCATAAATCTGCTTCTTTTTCTACATCCAACCTAGTCTTTTCCTGCATCGCCCCAGCTTTTTATGGGCCTACTCCATGCCTGGGTTACCCTCCCATTTCTAGTTTTCCAAGGCACTTCCCTTTCATCATTCAAATACCTCGTCAAGCCTCATCTCTTCCATGCCCATAAGAAGACAGTCAATAAAAAATAGCAATACAAATTAAAAATATGACTTAAATTCAATAAGTTGAGTCTGCACAGTGTCACAAATAGATAGGCAAATATAAGAGCACACAATCGGTTATTATTTTATCACTGTTATTATTACAGTAGCATCCAGAGGCACTGATTGGAGATCAGGGTCCCATTCTGCTATGTGTTGTACACATAGACTGTCCCAGCTCTCTGGAGATTACACTCTATGTTTGCAATGCAATAACCAGTTGATAAATGTAACCCACACACCTCCTCGGTGTGGTGTTCTGTACCGCCTAGTGGCACCGAGACCACCTAAAAGAGAGTTAAATGGGTCTGCTCTACAGTCTAAGCTAGAAGAGTGGTGTTCTGTCCCATCTAGTGGCACTGAGATCGCTTACAGAGAGGGAGAGAGAGAGTTAAAAAGAGTCTGCTCTGCAGCCTTAGCTAACAGCCAGTTGGCTTTCAGGACTTCTGAACTCAAGTGATCCACCCTGGGTCAGGGTCACACATTTACACAGTAGCTATTTGCACGCACAAGATAGGTGCACACAAAAGTACGTGAACAAATCTCAATGTACAGCTTTGTAAATATGGTCCACGATATCCAGATACTTTCCTCATCTGTTTTGTTTAAAGTTAATAAAAATCAGTGACCTTCCCCCATTCACATACATTTATTTAACATAGGTGTTGTATACTTTAGTTAGAATAATTTTGAATGGTATTTAAAAACACGAGAAACCTTTGCAGCATGAAAATCCTAATGCTTTTGTTACTAGTGTGTGGCATACCGGCACATTCACTGCAGCTGCTGTGAGGAATGTCTTATTAAAATAGATGTTTTCTGGTATGTGACCTTTTCAAATAACATTTTACATTTTACTTAACATTCGTGAACAGTTGAAAGCCTACCATTCACATTATATGTCTGTCCCATTTAATTTCCTCACTCCTCTTCAGTCTCGAAACTATTAGGAATCAGCTCCGAAGGAGAGCCTGCTCTCTTAATGCGATGCAAAAACGCAAAGGGACCTTCTCAGAAAGACAATCTATCCGTAGGCAGATGGAGATATATAAAATCAGTGACAACCAGATAAACGTGGCGTGGCTTGTACTGCCAACTTCTGCTCTAGAGGATTCTCGTTAGGAAAGGCTGTTTCTGAGGGTTCTGTTACCCTAAGCCAGCTGGCAAATGTTCACCCATATTCACCCTCTTAGTTATTGCCCCTGTTCTGATTTTGATCTAGCTGGTCCTGCTGAGGACAGAAGTACCTGAAAATAACTGGAAGGAAAACACACTTGTTCTGAATTTTAGTCACCTAAATCCCAAATTCTAGGGAATGGGAAATTTGGGGGGTGGCTTCTTTTGATCCGATCCTTGCACCATCTGTAGCTAAAAATGTACCATAATGAACAATGCTGTCGTGGCAGGTGGGTGGACTCACTAGGTGACCTCAGTAGTTACTCCATATCTAATTTCTATGCAGAATAGGAGGGGACAGCTTTGCCTAGCCTGATTCTCCAACACCCTGTCAGATAAGGAAAAGGAAGGGGCTGATATTTTACAACTGGGTTTTGTTCTGCTGGATGACCTGTGGGGTGGGATATTGTCTCACTTCTTGTGCCTGAATGTATTATTTAATGCTGTCAGGTATGGCAGCATAACCAGAAGTTACATGTCCTTTAAGAATGCAGGCAGGAGTTAGCAAAGTAAAGCATGTTCTCCTCATCCAAGTGACGCCAACCTGCTCCATACAGGTTAGTTCAGTAGAGGAGTTCCCTGGCTCATGAAGTAATGGAAAGGTCTCAAAGAAGTTGAATATTTATTTATTTTGACTTATGGCCATTAAAATGTCACCTATGCCAAATTCTAGCACCTTAAACTTAACATTAAGAAAACCCAGTGGGCGGGGGTCACAAGGTACCTGTGAGGAAGATGGCTACCTAGTCCCAGACCTCCTCACTCCCCACATATCAATCCATCGTTAATAATTACTTTCCTAGCAAATTGGCAATAAGTTTCTGTCATAAAAGTTTAAATTAAATCCCCTGATAAACGTTGAACAGTTGAATATAGATTCCAATGAAAAAATGGGGCAGGGGAGGGCAACAGAAGACCTAAGCCTGAACCATTTAAACAGCTGAAGGGGGAGATCACAAGGCTACAGCAGAACCTTGCCCAGGATATTGCAGCACTGTAAGAATTCCTCACAGATCGACTGGATTCAATCTCAAAAGACATTTGTGGCCTCTCTAAAGATGTATGTGATGTAAAATCCTGACCGGCTCCCTTGGAAAATGAGCTACAAAAGACTGCCATTGACACTAGTGAAATTAAAGAAGAAACTGCCTCCTTAAAGCTTAGACTAGATAAACTGGGAGAAAAACAGGATGACTTAGAAAATAGCTCTCAAAGAAACAACGTTTGCCTCTTGGACATTGCTGAGGATCTAAAGGGGAAGGATATTATCAGCTTTCTTCAGAAGCTGCTCCCTGACATACTTAAATTGGACCCCCAGCTGCCCCCAATAGATTTTGAAAAGGCTTGTTGAATGCCTGGTACTAGAAGGCAGGAGTCTGGCAAGCCCAGAACCATCATCTTCAAGCTGCTGAAGTTCGGTGATAAAGTAACGTTAATGAATTCTGCTAGAAAAGCTGAAACTCTGATGTACAAAGGCCACAACATTTCTCTTTTTTCTGATTTCTCAGCTGAGCTTAACAAAAAGAGAGCTGCATTCAATGGCATAAAGCAAATCCAGAGGGGGACCAAAGTCAGATACACATGAAATACCCATCTACGCTCATTATAGATTTAGCAGGCTCCACAAGATTTTGCAAGACCCCCTCTGAAGCTTGACAAACACTTCAAAGACTGAGACCAGATTTGACCAAAAATAGCAGAATGGTTTTATCACAAAAAGCGTCCCTCAACAAGTTTAAAAATCAGTTTGTTTTCCTATGTATCCTTATAGATATGGTAATATTTGCTTATATAATCTTCCAGCTCCTAACAGCTAACCAGCTAGACTGAACTCTTCTGTTACCTACTTTGGAACTGAGCAATAACAACTGTATAACCCCGCTATGCATTGAGTAACCGTTTAACAGTAAACTGGGGTTTATAGCACCATCTACTGACTGAAGTATTATCTGCACTAATCATCACAACATGCACTGCTAGACAGAATATCTTTGCTAGCCCTGCCTCTCATGGATCGTGTTATAGGGACCGGAAGTTCCTTGGACCAGTCAATACTCCTGATGTGTAAAGTAGACTATATCCTAAACCTTAAATACCAGTTATTCAAATAAATACTTAAATACTAGTTATTCAATTTATGCAGGGCATTTCACATACTATGAATGTGCTATTTTATATTGTAATATTTTTCATATTTAGATTTTGTACTAATTAATATTTGATTTAGCAAATCTATTGTAAATTTACATGTGATGAGTCTATATATGTGTATGCATAAAATCTATAGGTAGGAATATATTATATATATTCTAGAATACCCAATCGTATTTACAGGGTAATATTTGATGTAAAATATTTTTGTATTTAGAGCTGTTTAGACTATTATTAGAAAATATAGGAGGGGAGGAATGGATTAAACTGATGCCAGCAGGGATCTGAATGTGCCCACACTGCTTGTTTTACGTCTGTTAATTTTTTTTTGTTTTGTGTTACAAATATACTTTGGAAGACACATGATATTTAACTGTAGATTTCTTTGTACACCTGATACTCTTAAAGGCTCAATTGAAGGCATAAATTCACCAGAACTAACCAGTATCTAATATGTATAAATACAGACTATATCCTAGAGATATAGTTTTACAATATCAATGGGGAAATATTTATCTTTAGAATAAGGTTACATGTCTTAATACAGTAGAACCTCAGAGTTACGAACACTTCTGGAATGGAGGTTGTTCATAGCTCTGAACAAAACATTATGACTGTTCTTTCAAAAGTTTACAACTGAAATTGACTTAATACAGTTTTGAAACATTACTCTGCAGAAGAAAAATTCAACTTTTAACCACCTTCATTTAAATGAAACAAGCACAGAAACAGTTTCCTTACCTTGTCAAATCTTTTTTTTTAAACTTTTCCCTTTGTATTTTAGTAGTTTACGTTTAACACGATACTGCAGTGCAGGAGTGGCCAACCTGAGCCTGAGAAGGAGCCAGAATTTACCAATGTACATTGCCAAAGAGCCACAGTAATATGTCAGCAGCATCCCCATCAGCACCCCTGCTCCGCTCCCAGAGCCTCCCACCTGTCCCAGCCCTGCCGATCAGTGCCTCCTCCTCCCTCCCTCTCGATCAGCTGTTTCATGGCACGCAGGAGGCTCTGGGGGGAGAGGAGTGAGGACACGGCAGGCTCAGGGGAGGGGGCGGGAAGGGGTGGAATGGGGGCAGGGCCTGTGGCAAAGCCAGGGGTTGAGCAGTGAGCACCCTCTGGCACATTGGAAAGTTGGCACCTGTGTCCAGCCTCAGAGTCAGTGCCTACACAAGGAGCCGCATATTAACTTCTGAAGAGCCGCATGTGGCTCCAGAGCCACAGGTTGGCCACCCCTGCTGTAGTGTATTTGCTCTCCTTTTTTTTTTTGTCTCTGTTGCTGTCTGATTGCGTACTTCTGGTTCCCAATGAGGTGTGTGGTTGACTGGTCAGTTCGTAACTCTGGTGTTCGTAACTGAGGTTCTACAGTATATCTACCGTATTGCCATGAATTTTCTTAGACTGTGCTGCTGAAATGTGAGGGAACGTAATCAACCTTCACAAAAAATTAAAATACTTAGACACTTCAGATCAAAAAAGTGTCAAGTAGCTTTATTGCAGGAAACTCATCTAGTATTGATGCCAACAGAATCAAGAAGATGTGGGTCGGTGTTGAGTATCATTCATCATTGAATTCTAAGAACAGATGCACATGTATCTTAACTCATAAAAGTATGACTTTTCAATGTATGCAGTCTTAGTCTGATCCTGAAAGAATATACATTCTGCTTGAAGGTTATTTTAATTCAAAAAAGTTAATTCTAGGAAGGTAAATCTGAATTTTTCAAAGATATTGCAGATATTCTAATAAAAAAGACCTTCCTGTAATACTGGAAGATGATTGGAATACTACACTAGATAGATATCTGGACAAATCCAATTACATGAGACCCAGCTCTCACAGCACAATAAGCCAACCCTCATTATTAATGAATGAACTTGATTTAAAAGATATGTGGAGACCAAGACACCTCAGGGAGCGTGACTATACATATTGCTCTACATTACATTCATCTTACTCCAGAACTGACTTTTTTTTTTGTAGTCAGAACTGATTGCAGGATGCCTAGAAGCAGCTATTGGTGATATATTCATTTCAGATCATGCTCCAATTATTCTTACCAAGGTCATTAAAATCTTCTAGGTGGAAGTTGAACACTCTGCTACTAAAAAATGCAAAGTTTTATTCCACAGTTGATTCAGTCATCTCTAATTTCATACAAGAAAATAAGCACTCATTTACCTCAGATACCATCTTTTGGGAAGTCCTGAAAGGGCTTAAAGTATGCCTCCCAAAAGAAGAGAGAAAATTTTCCCTTTGTATTTTTCTGCACCAGGAAATAGATGAATTGCAGAGAAAGTATAAGACTTACCCAAATATTGAAAACCTCCTATGTTCTCTAATAAAGGCCAAATATAAATATCATGAATACTTGTGCACCTTAAGTCAAATATGCACTCAACAGGGTCACACAAAGATATTATGAATGGGAAGATAAATCAGGAAAACTACTTGTCAGAAGACTTAGGATGGAACTAGGTAACAACAATATTGCTTCCCTATTACAAGAAGATGAGAGTTCCATCTTTGAACCAATAGATATAAATAACCAATTTAAGCAATTCTATCAAGCTTTTACATAAATAAGACAACCAATTTGACTCGAATAAATTTGATCATTTCATCGAGGCCCTGCCTTTTCATACTCTAACTTCAGAACAATATTGTTTATGGACAGAGCTATCCAAAGCAATGCAAGAGGTCAAACAGGCTATAAAAATATTGGTTCCAGCAAGGCCCCTGAGATGAATGGCTTTCTGACAGATTTCTACAAAACATTTTGTAATCAGCTATCTTGTATTTTTCCAAAGGTCTCCACTGAAACATTCCAAAAAGGAACCATGTCTGATGGCATGAGAACTGATTTATTTACTTTAATATTAAAGAAGAACAGACAGCTACCTTTTCCGTAACTGGTGTTCTTTGGGATGTGTTGTTCATGTCTATTCCACAATAGGTGTGTGTGCTCGCCACATGCAACAGTGCTGGAAGTTTTCCCCCTAGCAGTACCCGTAGGGGGGAGCGCCCCCCTACGACCCATGGAGTGGTGCCTGCCTGGCATGGTATAAGGGGAGCTGTGCGCTCCCCACACCCTCAGTTCCTTCTTGCCAGACAATTCCGACAGAGGGAAAGGAGGGAGGGATGTGGAATAGACATGAGCAACACAGCTCGAAGAACACCAGTTACGGAAAAGGTAACTTTCTTTTCTTCTTTGAGTGATTGCTCATGTGTATTCCATAATAGGTGATTCCAAGCTATATTTGTTGGAGGTGGGTAGGAGCTCACAAGTTCGCAGGACGGAAGAGAGCCCTGCCGAACCTGGCGTCATCCCTGGTTTGGGGGACGATCGCATAGTGCAAAGTGAACGTGTGAACTGAAGACCACATGGCGGCCCTACAAATGTTCTGGATGGGGATGTGGGCCATGAAGGCAGCCGACAAGGCCTGCGCCCCAGTTGAGTGTGCCCTCACAATGGGTGGTAGGGGGACACCCGCCAGCTCATAGCAGGAGCAGATGCACAAAGTGATCCAGTTGGAAAGCTGCTGAGTGGAAATCAGCTGGCCCCTCCCACGCTCAGCTGAGGTGACAAACAGTTGCGAGGACTTTCTGAATGGCTTGGTGTGCTCGAGGTAGAAAGCCAGAGCCTGCCGCACATCGAGCGCATGGAGATGGCGCTCCTCACTGGATGTGTGAGGCTTGGGGTAGAGAACCGGCAGAAAAATGTCCTGACCCATGTGGTAGGCGGAGACCACCTTCAGGAGGAACACGGGGTGTGGGGGGAGCTGATCCTTGTCTTTATGAAAGACTCTGTACGGCGGCTCAGAAGTCAGGGTCCTGAGCTCTGAGACTCGCCTAGCCAATGTGATTGCAACCAGGAAGGCCACCTTCCCCGAGAGGTGAGACCAGGAGCACGTGACCAATGGTTCAAACGGGAGCCTTGTGAGATGAGCCAACACCAGGTTTAGGTCCCACTGCGGGACCGGGGGTCTAGAATATGGAAAAAGACGATCCAACCCCTTAAGGAACCGGCCAGTCAAGCATGGGAAAATACTGTGTGCCCTTGCACTGACGGATGGAAGGGCGATATGGCTGCCAGGTGCACTTTGACTGAGGAGGGTGCCAGGTCCTGGGCCCTCCGGTGGAGGAGGTAATCAAGGATAAGCTGAATCAGGGCTGTCACCAGGGAGACACCCTGGTCCATCACCCACCTAGAAAACCGGGACCACTTTGCCAAATAAGCGTGGCTGTCTACTTTTGAGGAGGACACGCTGAACCTGTTCTGAGCACGTCCTTTCCTCTCCACCTAACCACTGAGCAGCCACACCATGAGGTGAAGAGCCACCAGGTTGGGATGGAGGAGGTGGCCCTGGTTCTGAGAGAGCAGGTCCGGGTGGAGCAGAAACAGCCACGGCGGAGCTACTGCCAGGCCTGTGAGGGTCCCGTACCAATGCTGCCTGGGCCACACCGGGGCAATCAGGAGGATCAAGGCCTTGTCCGTCTTTATATTCTCCAGGACCCTGCTGATTAGATGGAACAGAGGAAAGGCATAGAGAAGCCAGCCTGACCAGGACAGGAGAAAGGCATCGGAGACAGCGCCCCTCCCCAGGCCCCCCTTGGAGCAGAACTGGGGGCATCGCTGGTTCTGCCAACTCACGAACAGGTCCACCAAGAGCTGGTGGGCCACTTCCGGGTGGAGGGACCACTCGTGTTGCGAGGAAAAGTCCCTGCTCAAGTGATCCGCTCTCTCGTTCTGGACGCCTGGTAGGTGGAAGGCCTTCAGGTGGGTGTCATGGGCTATACAGAAGTCCCACAGCCTGAGGACTTCATGGCAGAGGGAAGAGGATCGGCCCCCGCCTCGCCTGTTGATATAGATCATTGAGGCCATGTTTTCCATGAGGACCCTAACTACCTTGCCCTCCAGGTGCGAGCGGAAGGCCATACACACCAGTCGCACCACCTGAGCTCCTTGATGTTTATATGTAAGGTCAGGTCTTGAGCCGACCACAGGCCTTGGGTCTGAAAGTTCCCCACATGGGCCCCCCTACCCAGGTCCAACACACTGGACACCAGCTCCAACAATGAGACCCTGTCCCTGAATGGGACCCCTTGGAGCATGTTGTTTGGGGCGGACCACCACCATAGGGAGGTGATCACAGAGTCCGGCACTGTGAGTAACTTGTCCATCCTGTCTGTCACCTGGGAGAACTTCGAGGCCAACCAGAGCTGTAGGGGCCTCATCCTGAGTCTGGCGTAATGGACCACGTACGTGCACACCGACATGTGACCCAAGAGTTGTAGACAAACCCTGGTTGTTGTCACCGGGAACCTTGTGACCGAGTCAATGAGACCTTTCAGGGTCTTGAATCTGTCCGGCGGGAGAGAGGCCCTGGCTGACACTGTGTCCAGGAGCACCCCGATAAATTCTATGCATTGGACCAGGGCTAACGTGGACTTGGTGTTGTTTACCAACAGGCCCGAGGCAGTGCACGTGGACAGAAGGAGTGCCACATGATCCCTCACCTGCGACCAGGAGGTGCCCTTGACAAGCCAATCGTCCAGATAGGGAAATATCTGGACCCCCCACCCTCTGAGGTAGGCCGCTACCATCGACATGCATTTTGTAAACACCCTGGGGGCAGTGGACAGACCAAACGGGAGGACAGTGAATTGGTAATGATTCTGTCCCATCATGAAATGGAGGAAGCACCTGTGCCCCTCGAATACGTGGATGTGGAAGTACGCGTCCTGCAGATCGAGGGCAGCATACCAGTCCCCGGGCTCCAGGGAGGGGATGATGGAGGTCAGGGAGACCATGCAGAACTTGAGCTTCACCATGTACTGGTTCAGACCTCTGAGGTCCAGGATGGGCCTGAGCCCCCCTTTGGCCTTCAGGATTAGGAAATAACCGGAGTAATACTTCTTGCCCATGAACTCCTTGGGCACTGCCTCTATCGCTCCTAGACCTAGGAGCCGCCCCACCTCGTGCTCGAGCAGAACTTCGTGGGAGGGATCCCCCAAGGGGGATGGGGATGGGAGGTGGTTGGGCAAGGAGGAAGTAAACTGGAGGGTGTAACCCCGGGAGATGGGGTTGAGAACCCATCGGTCTGAGATTAGCCGTGACCATTCCGGAAGGAAAGCTTACAACTAGTTGGAGAAGGGAAGCTTTATTGGGGGTGGATCCCTGATGAGGACTGGTGGGGTGCCCCCGAGTGTCCTGTCAAAAACGCCTTTTCCCCACCTGCTTGACATTGGAGGACTGCCTCTGAGAGCATCTCTTATAGTCCCGCTGCTTCTTATGGGCGGCCTTATACTTTGGGAGGGCAGACTGGGCGGGAGTCTGCTGCGGCTTGAACTTAGGTTTTGCCAGAGCCGGGACATAGAGGCCAAGAGTCTGGAGGGTCGTGCGGGAGTCTTTCATGCCTTGCAGCCTTGTATCTGTTTCCTCTGCAAACAGAGCTTTCCCTTCAAATGGAAGATCCTGCATGAAAGACTGCGCCTTGCTGGACAGCCCAGAGATCAGGAGCCATGACACCCATGTCATGGACACCACGGAGGCCACTGATCTTGTGGCCGTGTCCACAGCATTCAAGGCTGCCTGCAGGGATGCCCTAGCAGCCACTGCCCCTTCCTCCACTAATGCCTTAAACTCCTTCCTATTACGCTCCTGGAGGGAGCCCCACCGACTGAATTTGTTTTGGCCCAGGAGAGCCTGATGGTTTGCCACTCGTAACTGGAAGCTCAAAGATGAATAGACTTTCCTTCCGAAAGAGTCCTGTCTTTAAGAGTCTTTGCTCTTTGGGATCGGGGCTGGCTGACCCTGTTGTTCCCTCTGGTTGACTGACTCAACCACCAGGGAGTTGGGCGCCGGGTGGGTATGCAAGTACTCATGCCCCTTAGCGGGTACAAAGTACTTGCGTTCTGCCTTTTTAGAGAAGGGGGCCAACGAGACAGGTGTTTGCCACAGGGCATTTGCAATCTTAACCACCCCTTCATGGAGAGGCCACCCTACCCAGTGCCGATGGGGACAACACATTAAACAGGGAGTCTGAGAGCTCCTCCATCTCCACTGCCTGGAGGTGGAGGCTTGCTGCCACCCTCTTTAAGAGTTCTTGGTGGGCCCTGCGGGACAGAGGGGAGTGAGGTCACAATCACCTCCTCTGCGCGGGGCAAAGAGGTCGGTGCAGTGCTCTGGGTGTCGGCCAGCACCGGAGGGTCCACTACCTGGTCAGACTTTGGGCACCTCCTTTCTTGGGGGTCTGGAGAGGAAGGCCGACAGTGCCTCCGAAGCTCTAGCCACTGAGCGAGCTCCCACCAGGGATTGCACCGGAGGCCACGGTGCCCACTGGTACCATTGGGCCAGCCACGATGCTCGGTGCCACTGCACCTGCCGTGGCACCGGCGGGGCCGGCTGTTTGGGTTGGCTGGCCTGGCCCATTGAAGGACGGCTACGAATGGAGACCAGGCTGGTGTAAGATCTGCTGCTGTCTCTGGACTGGGAGGAGCAGAGGTGCCGGGATCTATGATGGCCACAGGACCGTGATCTCAACATGGCAGACCGGTACTGGCGGAAACAGCTGCTCCGCGAATGGCCTGGACAGGCAGACCTGTGACAGCGAAACGCCAGTGGTCGACGCACAGGGCTGCGATGTCTTGGCAGAGACTTGGAGCGGAGTCCGAGCGGGAACGACATTGACGACCGTGCCATGATTGACCATGGTACCCTCTCTGAGACGAGGACCAATGGCGACGCCCACCGCAGTCCTGCCAATATTCGCTCCTTGAGGACGAGCAGTGCTGCGATTCCCAGCCGGCTGGAACCCAGTCAGACAGTCTGGTCGGCATCAAGGGCGATCCACCTGGACTCTGCCCCGAGCGATCGCTGGGCGGTGATCGGGGTTGGGAACATTCCCTCAACCAAGACCAATACCGGGCTGGAGGCAACTGCAGAGATTCCAGCGGCGGCTTGCCTCTGGAGCGCGGGGCCGACATCGGCAGCGCTCCAGGCACCGACATGGACCTAACGTCCCGGGCTGCCTGGAGGGCTTCAGGCATGAATGCCATCTGGACATCCGGAGAGGCCTGTTCCGAAGGGGCCTGGTGAGGATTGAGGACTGCCCAACATGGGCCTAGCCTCTGTCCCAGATTTCCCTTGGTGCCGCTGCGTGTATATAAAGTCTGCTGCAGTTTCCACGGTATGCATCCGATGAAGTGAGCTGTAGCTCACAAAAGCTCATGCTCAAATAAATTGGTTAGTCGCTAAGGTGCCACAAGTACTCCTTTTCTTTTTGCGAATACAGACTAACACGGCTGTTACTCTGAAAGCTGCGAAGAGGGAGTCTTCCAGGCCCTCTTGGCATGTCCTGTGGATGGGGAGCGGTGCCGACTGGTCAATGGCACTGGAGGGTTGCCATGTACCGATGCTGCGGTGCTGGGTACTGGTTCGGAGTGGCGTGCCAGGGTCGGGGTCAGCACCGACTCCATCAAAATGGCTCGGAGCCTAATGTCCCTTTCTCTTTTGTCCGAGGCTTAAACGACCTGCTAATCTTGCACCTTTCGCTGATATGGGTTTCTCCCAAGCAGCGCAAACAGTCTGCGTGCAGCTCACTTCTTGGCATAGAAAGCCTATAAGAGCCACACAACTTAAACCCCAGGGCACGGGGCATGCCCTGGCCCAGGCTCACTGACTAACTAAACTCACTAAACAGCTAACTAACTACAGATACTAACGCTGAACGAATGTACAGTTCTGGGGACGAGCTATAGCAAAGCTGGAGCAGAGCAGTTCCAACGCACCTTCACTGGCGGCAAGAAGGAACTGAGGGTGGGGGAGGCGCGCAGCTCCCCTTATACCATGCCAAGCAGGCGCCACTCCAGGGGCCACAGGGGGCGCTCCCCCTATGGGTACTGCTAGGGGAAAAACTTCCAGCAACGGTGCACCTGGCAAGCACACACAGCTATTGTGGAATACACATGAGCAATCACTCAAAGAAGAATAAAGATGGTTGCAACTGTGGTGACATCCGCCCCCATATCTGTATTGAACACAGACTGCAAAATAATTGCAAAGTTTTTAGCATCATGAATCATAGAATCATAGAATATCAGGGTTGGAAGGGATCTCAGGAGGTCATCTAGTCCAACCCCCTGCTCAAAGCAGGACCAATCCCCAACTAAATCATCCCAGACAGGGCTTTGTGAAGCCTGACCTTGAAAACCTCTAAGGAAGGAGATTCCACCACCTCCCTAGGTAACGCATTCCAGTGCTTCACCACCCTCCTAGTGAAAAAGTTTTTCCTAATATCCAACCTAAGCTTCCCACACTGCAACTTGAGACCATTACTCCTTGTTCTGTCATCTGCTACCACTGAGAACAGTCTAGAGCCATCCTCTTTGGAACCCCCTTTCAGCTAGTTGAAAGCAGCTATCAAATCCCCCCTCATTCTTCTCTTCTGCAGACTAAACAATCCCAGTTCCCACAGCCTCTCCTCATAAGTCATGTGTTCCAGTCCCCTAATCATTTTTGTTGCCCTCCGCTGGACTCTTTCCAATTTTTCCACATCCTTCTTGTAGTGTGGGGCCCAAAACTGGACACAGTACTCCAGGTGAGGCCTCACCAATGTCGAATAGAGGGGAACGATCACATCCCTCGATCTGCTGGCAAAGCCCCTACTTATGCAGCCCAAAATGCTGTTAGCCTTCTTGGCAACAAGGGCACATTGTTGACTCATATCCACCTTCTCATCCATTGTAACCCCTAGGTCCTGAACACCTGCCTCCCATCAATTATACCTGCAGATCAAGTTGGGTTTATTAAAGGAAGATTGGCTGCTGGTAATACAAGAAAAATTGCTTACTTGATCCAGGAAGCTCAGATGTCAGATGTTCCCCCCATAGCCTTATCTCTAGGTGCAGAGAAAGCCTTTGATAGGGTTGAATGGCCTTGTCTAATCTTTCTTATCTAAAAAAACATGACCTATGAGAAAAGATTGAAAAAAACTGGGTTTGTTTAGTCTGGGGAAGTGAAGACTGAGGGTGGGCGTGATAACAGTTTTCAAGTACATAAAAAGTTGTTACAAGGAAGAGGATAAAAATTGTTCTCAATCTCTGAGGCTAGAACAAAAGCAATGGACTTAAATTGCAGCAAGGGAGATTTTGGTTGGACATTAGGAAAAACTTCCTAACTGTCAGGGTGGTTACGCCCTGGAACAAATTGCCTAGGGAGGTTGTGGACTCTCCATCATTGGAGGTTTTTAAGAGCAGGTTAGACAAAAACCTGTCAGTAATGGTCTAGTTATTAGTCCTGCCTTGAGTGCAGGGGACTGGACTAGATGACCTATTGAGGTTCCTTCCAGTCCTACACTTCTGTGATTATATAATTCTATGATTATAGCATTCCCCTCTTACCATAGATGCTGGTAAATAAGAAGAGATAAATGTAGGGCAATAATTTTCTAAGGAGACTAAGTACATCCCCCACGTTTAGTGAAATTCAGCATGTATAAAGTCACAGTTGTTTCAGGCTGGTTGGCACTTTGCAATGTGTCCACTAATATTTTTTTAATAGAATAACACAGGCTGATCTTTAGAAAGTACTGAGCACCTCAGAGGACCAAAAGATCAGACCTACTCCTGGGGAATTCTGCACCACTGCGCAATGCCCTGAGGGAAGGAGAGGACGGTAGGCAGGAAATGCTGTGCAAGCCTGGGACCAAACATCAGGCTATTTCACCCTCTGGATCCCTGGGCTTGGGGTGGGGGAAAGGGGTGTCTGGAAAGGGGGAGGCACAGCTGGGCTCTGGGGGAGGGATGAGGGTTGGGATGGGCTCCACGGTTAGGCTCTGGGGAGAAGCGGGTTCAGGTGTATTGCTGGGTGGTCCCCCCAGGTGGGCTCTGGGGGGTGGGGAAGGGGGCAGAGAAACAGGAACTGTGTTGTCATAGGGGTTTCTTGAACTCTCTACTTAAAGGGGAAATTTGTGTGTGTGTCTGTATTGTTACAGACATACTTGCTGACAGGTATTTTGAAAGAAATTACCAAGATAATTGAAACTGGTGTGATTATGTAGTGTTATTTGGACAAATAAAATTTGCAGAATTTTACAGAATTTTAAAATATTGTGAGCAGAATTTTTAATTATTTGGCATTCCCCCAGGAGTATTCCCCCAGGAGTAATCAGACCCCAGGTGATTTTTTTGTTCCATATATACAGCTGTCTGTATTTTCCAGAGATGCACATATAATAATGAATAAGATATTCAGTTAAGTTAGCCACTTTTTCTGCTAGCAGAATAGCCATCAGCAGATCATGCTTTCCTCAAATTTATTCATGACTGGAAAGTATTTGTTGATAGTTCTGGAGCAAACTTTTAAAACTATGGATTGACTGCAAAGAGTTCTCTGCAACTACTTGATATTTGAATTGTATTTGTTAGTTGAGATTGGGCAGATAAATACCCTGTTACGGCTTCTGTTCCCTGAGATGAGTGAACAAGCACTTCCGGACCAAACACTTGCACATGCAAATTGAAGACCCCCTTATAGAAAATCCTTGTGCATGTGAGACTTTGAAATCTGCCTTCCATGAACATTTATGTTAGTACAACTCAAACACACAAATGTTCACAGCAAGATGGGTACAAGCATTGCTGAAGTAAATTCCTTTGACAGTTGCAGTGTGACTTTAGCTTGCCTTAGAATCTTGAGGTAATATTCATAGATTTATAGATATTTAGGTCAGAAGGGACCATTATGATCATCTAGTCTGACCTCCTGCACAACGCAGGCCACAGAATTTCACCCACCACTCCTGCAAAAAAACCCTCACACCTATATCTGTGCTATTGAAGTCCTCAAATCGTAGTTTAAAGACTTCAAGGAGCAGAGAATCCTCCAGCAAGTGACCCGTGCCCCATGCTACAAAGGAAGGCAAAAAACCTCCAGGGCCTCTTCTAATCTGCCCTGGAGGAAAATTCCTTCCCGACCCCAAATATGGTGATCAGCTAAACCCTGAGCATATGGGCAAGATTCATCAGCCAGATACTACAGAAAATTCTTTCCTGGGTAACTCGGATCTCACCCCATCTAATATCCCATCACAGCCTATTTACCATGAATATTTAATTACCAAAACCATGTTATCCCATCATACCATCTCCTCCATAAACGTATCAAGTTTAATCTTAAAGCCAGATAGATCTTTTGCCCGCACTGCTTCCCTTGGAAGGCTATTCCAAAACTTCACTCCTCTGATGGTTAGAAACCTTCGTCTAATTTCTAGTCTAAATTTCCTGGTGGCCAGTTTATATCCATTTGTTCTTGTGTCCACATTGGTACTGAGCTTAAATAATTCCTCTCCCTCTCCGGTATTTATCCCTCTGATATATTTATAGAGAGCAATCATATCTGCCTTCAACCTTCTTTTAGTTAGGCTAAACAAGCCAAGCTCCTTGAGTCTCCTTTCATGACACAAGTTTTCCATTCCTCGGATCATCCTAGTAGGCCTTCTCTGTACCTGTTCCAGTTTGAATTCATCCTTCTTAAACATGGGAGACCAGAACTGCACACAGTATTGCAGGTGAGGTCTCACCAGTGCCTTGTATAACAGTACTAAAACCTCCTTATCCCTACTGGAAATACCTCTCCTGATGCATCCCAAGACCGCATTAGCTTTTTTCACGGCCACATCACATTGGCAACTCATAGTCATCCTATGATCAACCAATACTCCAAGGTCCTTTTCCTCCTCCATTACTTCTAATTGATGCATCCCTAGCTTATAACTAAAATTCTTGTTATTAATCCCTAAATGCATGACCTTACACTTCTCACTATTAAATTTCATCCTATTACTATTACTCCAGTTTACAAGGTCATCCAGATCCTCCTGTAGGATATCCCTGTCCTTCTCTAAATTGGCAATACCTCCCAGCTTTGTATCATCCGCAAACTTTATTAGCACACTCCCACTTTTTGTGCCAAGGTCAGTGATAAAAAGATTAAATGGGATTGGTCCCAAAACCGATTTTTGAGGAACTCCACTGGTAACCTCCCTCCAGCCTGACAGTTCACCTTTCAGTAGGACCCGTTGTAGTCTTCCCTTTAACCAATTCCTTATCCACCTTTCAATTTTCCTATTGATCTAATTTAACTAATAATTCCCCATGTGGCACAGTATCAAATGCCTTACTAAAATCTAGGTAAATTAGATCCACTGCATTTCCTTTGTCTAAAAAATCTGTTACTTTCTCAAAGAAGGAGATCAGGTTGGTTTGGCACGATCTACCTTTTGTAAAACCATGTTGTATTTTGTCCCATTTACCATTGACTTCAATGTCTTTAACTACCTTCTCCTTCAAAATTTTTTCCAAGACCTTGCATACTACAGATGTCAAACTAACAAGCCTATAATTACCCGGATCAATTATTCCCTTTCTTAAAAATAGGAACTATGTTAGCAATTCTCCAATCATACGGTACAACCCCTGAGTTTACAGATTCATTAAAAATTCTTGCTAATGGGCTTGCAATTTCATGTGCCAATTCCTTTAATATTTTTGGATGAAGATTATCTGGGCCCCCCAGTTTAGTCCCATTAAGCTGTTTGAGTTTCGCTTCTACCTCAAATATGGTAATGTCTACCTCCATATCCTCATTCCCATTTGTCATGCTACCATTATCCCTAAGATCCTCCTTAGTCTTGTTAAAGACTGAGGCAAAGTATTTGTTTAGATATTGGGCCATGCCTAGATTATCCTTGACCTCCACTCCATCCTCAGTGTTTAGTGGTCCCACTTCTTCTTTCTTTGTTTTCTTCGTATTTATATGACTATAGAACCTTTTACTATTGGTTTTAATTCCCTTTGCAAGGTCCAACTCTACTTGACTTTTAGCCTGTCTCACTTTATCCCTATATGTTCTGACCTCAGTAAGGTAGCTTTCCTTGCTGATCCCTCCCTTCTTCCACTCCCTGTATGCTTTCTGCTTTTTCTTAATCACCTCTCTGAGATGCTTGCTCATCCAGCTTGGTCTACAACTCCTGCCTATGAATTTTTTCCCCTTTCTTGGGATGCAGGCTTCTGATAGCTTCTGCGGCTTTGATTTAAAATAATCCCAGGCCTCCTCTACCTTTAGATCTATAAATTCTTCAATCCAATCCAATTCCCTAACTAATTTCCTTAATTTTTGAAAGTCAGCCCTTTTGAAATCAAAAACCCTAGTTGCAGATTTATTTTTGTTAATCCTTCCGTTCAGTTTGAACTGAATTAGCTCATGATCACTTGAGCCAAGACTATCCCCTACAACCATTTCTTCTATGAGGTCCTCACTACTCACCAAAACCAAATCTAAAATGGCACCCCCTCTAGTTGGTTCAGCAACTACTTGCTGAAGGAATCCATTAGCTGTTGCATCTAGGAAAATCTGAGCCCTATTATTATTACTAGCACTCATCCTCCAGTCTATATCTGGGAAGTTAAAATCTCCCATGATCACTCAGTTTCCATTAGTATTTACTTTATTAAAAACATTAAAGAGGGCTCTATCCATATCCAGATTAGATCCCAGTAGTCTATAGCACACCCCAAGCACTACCCCAGGGGAGGCTCTAATAGTTTTCTTCCCCAATGTAATTTTTGCCCAGACGGACTCAGTCATATCCATTTCATTGCTTCTTATTTCTTTACATGCTACCTCATCATTGATATACAATGCTACTCCACCACCTTTACCTTTATTTTGGTCTTTCCTAAACAGCACATACCCCTCAATAGCTGTAGTCCAGTCACGACTACTATTCCACCATGTTTCTGTTACCCCTAGAATATCTGGTTTCACTTCCTGCACCAGTAGCTCTCGTTCTTCCATTTTGTTACCTAGGCTCCTCGCATTAGTGTACAAATATTGTAGGTAACCTCACAGAATATATTCAGAGACATGTACAGAGAGGTACAACAAGTAAATGCTGTTTGTCCTGGGAGAAGTGAGACTTCAGTGGGAGCTCAAGGTGCTCTGTAGCTGACAGGATGAAGCCAAAAGTTGATAGTGCATCTTTTCTGCAATCGAGTGAAAATACACCATGGATAGTAGCACCACAGTGGCATTAACCCCATTTCAGTGGTGGAGGATGTGAGTGTATGCAGTGATGAGCTGCCAAAATCTTAACAATGGGTTCCCTCCTCACCCCACGAGGGGGTCGTTGCCCACCCCCACCCCCGGGACTTCTGCCCCATCCAACCCCCCCGTGTTCCTTGATGCCCCCCCCAGGACCCCTGCCCCATCCACCCTCCTCCCCTGTCCCCTGACTGCCCCCAGAACTGGGCAGGAGCGTCTCGTGGGCCACCGTAGTGGGTGCCCACCCCACCCCTAAGAGCCAGAGGCACCTGCGGGGGGCGAGGTGGGGAGTCCCGGAGGTGCTTACCTGGGGCAGCTCCCAGGAAGCATCCGGCAGGTCCCTCTGGCTCCTAGGGGCGGGGGAGCCCAGCTGGGGGGAGTAGGGGAAGCAGCCACTCCCCCACTGATCACATCAAAAGTGGCACCTTAGGTGCCGACTCCCTGGGTGCTCTGGGGCTGGAGCACCCACTGGGAAAATTTGGTGGGTGTAGAGCACCCACCAGCAGCTCCCCACCCTGCGCCCGGCCCCAACTCACCTCCGCTCCGCCTCCTCCACTGAACGAGCTGCCCCGCTCTGCTTCTCTGCCCCTCCTCCCCGGCTTCCTGTGAATCAGCTGTTCCACGGGAAGCCGGGGCGGGCGATGGAGAAGCAGGCGGCGGCTTCACACTCAGGCCGAGGGGGGTGGAGGTGAGCTGGGGTGGGGAGCGGTTCCCCTGCGTGCCCCCCCCCCCCCGGGTTACCTGCTACAGCGCAGGTGGCCCTCCTCGCGCCCCCTCCTCCCCCAGATCACCTCTGCTTCCCTAGGCCTGAGCGGTAAGCTGCGGCCTGCTTCTCAGCCTGCCCCAGCTTCCCGCGCAAACAGCTGATTCGCAGGAAGCCTGGGGGGGCGGAGAAGCAGGGTGGGGTGGCGCATTCAGGGGAGGAGGCGGAGACGGAGCGGAGGTGACCTGGGGCCGGGGGCGGGGCAGGGAGCTGCCAGTGGGTGCTCTGCACCCACCAAATTTTCCCCTTGGTTGCTCCAGGGCTGGAGCACCCATGGAATCAGCGCCTAAGGCTCCACTTTTGTCTGGTTAAATTTAGAAGCCCTTTTAGAACCGGTTGTCCCGTTTACAACCCGTTCTAAAAGGGCTTCTAAATTTAACAACCAGTTCTAGCGAACCGGTGTGAACCAGCTCCAGCTCACCACTGAGTGTATGGACAAAAAGAATCGAGTGTTGACACAAGGGTTAATATTCTTGGGGTTTTCAGTTTAATGTCTCCTCCACAGAACCACATCGCTGGTACCGTGCTGGGATGCTGACAGATGAAGCACGTCAGTCTCTGTGTCCCTTAATATTTCAACCTTTTATCTTCTGGTCCAGTGACAAAAGTGGTGCATACTGAAATACCACCCATACTGTGACAATCCAATTGTTATGTTATGTTTAAAAAATGTCCTGTTGTTTATTGAAATATGACACCACCAGAAATCCAATAGGAGTTTGTTGGAATTATTTACTTACCACATAAACACTAGCTTTACTAGCTGTGGTAACAAACCCACATTTCCTCTAAAAGTATCTGTTGGTGATAGGGTCATTTGGATTAAAGTCCTCAAGGAATCTAGAAATCAATATAGAAAAAAGATTAATAAAGGAGGGCTTCTGTCCACTTTCAACAGTATCAATATTGAGAAGAAACTATCAGAAAACTTTTCACTGTCACTCATCATTGTTAAAGTTTTTATATTATGTCTCAAACTATAAAAGAATAGACAATAAATGGCATACATTAACCATATCAACAGGTCAGTTTATTCATTGTGAATAATATTCATTGCAAATTTAGCCTTTTTATCTCAGAGTAAATCACTAGATTGTGATTCAGCCCTGATATGTAAGAATGTGTTTGTTATTCATAAATGTGTGTGGAATAGATTAAGTTTATGGGATGACTGAGAAATATTAACCTTAGCTATTCACCATTTATTATTTGGGGTGTAAGATTGGTAACTGACATCAGATATTATTGTTCCTGCTTGCTGATTGGATGGCTGAGACATTTTTAAAAAGGAGAATGATCAAGAGTAGATAAATAATTTGTGCTGTCAATTTTTGGGATGAATCAACACATGTTAAAATTAATTACATTTTGAGATTTGCTGTCTTGAACATTTGCACAAATAGCTGGTGAGTATTTGACTGTGCAGACAATGTATCATAGGACTCCCACAAATAATAGGAAGATGAAGTGAATGTACCACTTATTCACAAAAATATTTGAGAATCACTTTTTGCATTATTCACCCAGCAATATTAACCACACAAACAATGAAAATAATTTTGTTATTAATGTGGTTAGGTTTGAAGAGTCAGACAAAGTAAAAGTGCATTATCTTTTGTCAGAAGCTTTGTGATTTTAAATGTAGCTCTCAAGAAAAAAAGAAACTATGTAGTGATTTATTATTTATATTAAAGGATATTACTTTTGGACTTGCTAAATCCCTACTGTTGTGTTGCAATTGACTATAAGGGAGACTGCTTGCTTAACAATGCATACTCTAATTAATCATTTGCCTCCTTATCCATATTTTTGTATGAATCATCGTTATCCCTATTTTAAAGACTGAAGATAGAAAAAAATAAAATATCATTAGAGTAGATACAAGTTAAAATTGTTGCTTAATAGGATGTGCTGATAGAAAAGCAGGTCACACAAACTACAAGCGCTTTGAAAAATAATTAATGGTTTGTTTGAAAAACTGCATCGGTTTAATAATTTGTGGCTGAATGCGCTGTATTTTGGAATGACCAATTAGCTGACGGTTAAGTAGAGATATCAGTATGTGGAGTGTCCTTGCTGAGTGAATGGAGACAGCAGCATCTAAAAGTTAAAAACTGATGCATGAGAACCAGCCAGGAACAATTCACTGCTGAACATGCAGGAGGTCAAGTGTGAAAACAGTTTCCTGCTTATTTTTATCTCCATGCAGAGGATAAATCAATAACCCAATATAGTGTACATTCCTCAGTAAGAACTAACTGCCCCATTCTGGGCACATTCACACTGGCTTCTTGCCCTGCAAATAAAGAATTTTGTTATCCGTCAGCATGACTTAGGGTCTGCGTGTTATTCTTTTCTTTCGTCTTACTTCATACCGCTAAATAAGTATGAACCAATGTCCACTGCACAGCCCAGAGATGCACAGTAGGTACTCTGCAGCTGCTTGGTCATTAAAAAAAAAACCTCTCAAAAATATTATGACTATAGCAGATTCTGTATGCAAAACTGGAACATCTTGGGCTGAGAGGGGCACCAGCAGCAATCCCTTGGCCAGTGTTTTATCATTCCAGATCTCTGACTGTTGGGGAAAAGCTTGAGAGAGCACGTGGGGGGAAAAAATCACAAAATCCCATTCCTCAGCAGTCATTTCCTTTCACTGCAGGTTGCTTTTCTGTAGCAAACATTGATTTTCTTCCTTTTGTTTCTCTAGGAGCTTTATTCTCCAAGGCTCCACTTGCTTACATGGCACACCAGCACCACCATTAACAGCAACAAAACCACTGACAATAGTCTGGACTAGTTAGCTGCTGCTGTGGGGCCAGCAAAGAAAACACAAGAGCCCAAAAAGGAAGGAGAGGAAGGATGGTCTTGTGGTTAAGGCCCACAGTTGGGATGAGGGAAGCTGAGTTCAGTCCTGGGCTTCCTGTGTGGCCTTTGGGTGAATAATTTAAAATGGGATTTTTCAAAAGTGCTCAGCTCCCATTGAAATCAGTAGGGCTTCATGATGATGCTGCAGTCTGCCCACATGGTTGTCCTCAGAGGACTGGGACCCTACACTCTAAACTAGGGATCTCAAAGTCAAATCACCACGAGGGCCACATGAGGACTAGTACATTGGCCTGAGGGCCGCATCACTGACACCTTTTCATATGAAGATACAAAAGCTCCCCTCTCTGCCCTGGCTCCACTCCACCCCCTCCATGAGGCCCTGCCCCTGCCCCCCTTCTTCCCACCCCTTTCCCCGCCTCTATTCCAACCCCTTCCCCAAATCCCCACCCCGCCTCTTCTCTGCCTCCTCCCCTGAGTGCGCGGCTCACCGCGCCTCCTGCCTCCCTCCTGGAAAGCGCTAAGCACCGGCAAACAGCTGTTTGGTGGTGGGAGGCGCCTGGAGGTAGGCAGAGGAGCGGGGACGTGGCATGCTGGGGAGGGTGGGGGGGTGGCGGGTGAGGGAGCTTGGCAGGCTGCAGCAAATAACTCTGCGGGCCACATGTTTGAGACCCCTGTTGTAAACTCTTTGGAGCAGTCTCTCGCTGTGTGTTTGTAAAGCACCTAAGGAGCCCTGATCTCAGTTGGGGCCTCTAAGCAGTAATCTAATAATAACAAAACACTCCTTCCGTGTGGGTCCCATATGAATTTATTGGCTCTTCAAAGAACAGGTCTTGGAGAAGAGAGTTTTCTTTAGGGTGGTGGAAAAAAGTATCACTGAGAGTCTGGAAGATGTAAACTTACTAGTTGTGGTCACTTTAACATAGGTGAAACTTTAGGCCTCAACATCTGTACAATTTCTCTTTGAATTATAAATGATGCAAAAATGATTTGGAGTATGGAATGGCTTCTGTATGAGGAGATGTTAATAAGACTGGGACTTTTCTGCTTGGAAAAGAGACGGCTAAGGGGAAATATGATTGAGGTCTATAAAATCATGACTGGTGTAGAGAAAGTAGATAAGGAAGTGTTGTTTACTACTTCTCATAACACAAGAACTAGGAGCCACCAAATGAAATTAATAGGCAGCAGGTTGAAAACAAATAAAAAGAAATATTTCTTCACACAATGCACAGTCAACCTGTGGAACTCCTTGCCAGGGGACATTGTGAAGGCCAAGACCATAACAGGGTTCAAAAAAGAACTAGATAAATTCATGGAGGATAGGTCCATCAATGGCTATTAGCCAGGGGGATGGGCAGGAATGGTGTCCCTAGCCTCTGTTTGCCAGAAGCTGGGAATAAGCAACAGGGAAATGGATCACTTTATGACTACCTGTTCTGTTCATTCCCTCTGGGGCACCTGGCATTGGCCACTGTTGGAAGACAGCATACTGGGCTAGATGGACCTTTAGTCTGACCCAGTATGGCCATTCTTATTTCTTATGATGCAATTATTCCATCTATAGCTCACCGTCTGTATTTTCTTGTGACTCTTGAGTTCTCTCCAGGATTGCCAGAGGGTCTGGCCACTCCAATGTCACTGTATTTCCCTTAAGACCATACTATTGGCTCACTCATTATAAGAAAATGTGCCTGCTTTATTTCAGCCTTGCTTGTGCTATTTCCAGCCAGGCTTTTGAAGTGGTTTGAAGAAATATGGGGCAATTGGCTCCTCCCAATGTAGCTTAGGTCATCCTTCAAGAAAAGGGTTTATTTTCTTAAATGTACTTTTAATTGTTTTCTGCTGGGATGTGTGGGGTAGTAAAGGGAAGGACCAGTGGTAAGTGGCCAGGATTGTCAAATTTGATTTGCTAACGCCATATTTACTGTTATATTTGCTAAGATGCCTCAGATCAACAGAAGGCTGCATTGTAAAATGCGGGCAACAGCATCAGGAGATTTTCTTTTTTGCTATGTTGTCATTCCTTGTGTTATTAGGGCAAAGTCGCAGGAGAAAAGTCTGAATTGAGAAACAAGGAAAGTGACATTTTGATGTCACTTTTCTCATCAGTGAGATTAGCACATGAAATACCGTTCACAAGTCCAGACAGCTAACGTCCAGAACAGCTAGAGGAACTCCAGTAGTATTGTCACTGCGGCTGGTTCTGATAAAATCTAACATCCAAGAGGATGTGATCAACGAGCAGGTGACTCGGATCATTACACGTTTCAAAGGCCAGGACAGCCAATTAACAATTGGGCAGCTGGTGGCTTGTGAATTTAAAACAGCTGTCAAAATGAGACATACATGGAACTGCACAAACCCGCTCCAGGACATAATGGTACAAAAATATCAGAGAATTAATGAGGTTCCCCTTGTGCTGACAGTGGACTGGTGGCCGAGGATGTTGCAACTAATTGCTAGGTAGTAAGTTAGCCCTTGATAGTCTAAGCCAATGTCATGGATCCATAGGGTCTCTGCCACACCCCAGCTTTTAAACAGCCCCTTGGAGGAATCCTTTCTGTGTGGCACATGCCAAAATGGTCCCAGTCTTCCTTAAGAGTAGGCCACATGGCCTCAATGCAGGAGCAGCACCAGTCTCTTCCCGGTGGGGGGGTCTGAGGCGAGCCTTAGGTCCCCCCGCCTTGCCACGAGGACCTGTTCCTGTGGCCCTGCCCCTCCTCTCCCTGCAAGAGCTTGCTCCCTAGCCCTGTGGGATGCCAGAAGCTGGAGCCAGGCAGTGCGTAGCACTGGCTGCTCCCAGGCAGTAAGAGCCACCCTGATCACTCAATTTCAGACCTAAAGTCGCAATTCTCCAACAAAAAAACTTCAAAAACAGACTCCAATGAGAAACTGCAGAATTGGAATTAATTTGCAAACTGGACACCATTAACTTAGGCTTGAATAAAGACTGGGAGTGGATGAGTCATTACACAAACTAAAAACTATTTCCCCATGCTAATTTCCCCCCCCTACTGTTACTGACACCTTCTTGTCAATTTTGAAATGGGCCACCCTGATTATCACGACAAAAGGGTTTTTTTTTTCTCCTGCTGATAATAGCCCACCTTAATTAATTGGTCTCATTACAGTTGGAATGGCAACACCCATTTTTTTATGTTCTCTGTGTATATAAATGTCCCCACTGTATTTTCCACTGCAAGCATCCGATGAAGTGAGTGGTAGCTCACGAAAGCTTATGCCCAAATAAATTTGTTACTCTCTAAGGTGCCACAAGTATTCATTTTTTTTACTCTCTTCAGTGACCAAAGCTCCTCAGCAAGTATTTGCAGTGACACCAGGTAGCCTTTTAAAAAACAGACCAGAGTTTATTAGTCAACTGGAACACAGCAATGGGAGTCCTTAGGTGAGCACAGAAGAATAAAGTTTAAGACATTGTCTCACTCAGCCACACTGCCATGGAATCTTTCTAGCTCTTTTTGTCTCTTCAAAGGGCAGCTCTTACCCCAGCCACCTGACAACTTTCCCCTTTGTTCTCGGGCCTGTGCTCTGCTTCTCTGATGAGATGTTGGGGAAAATCTCCTTCTTCCTGTTTGCTAGATGTGAATGCCCCAGCAATCAGGGTTCCCATTGTCTTTTTGGATTCTCTGTTGAGGGGAAGGGATAGCTCAGTGGTTTGAGCATTGGCCTGCTAAATCCAGGGTTGTAATTTCAATTCTTGAGGGAGCCATTTAGGGATCTGGGGCAAAAGTTGGGGATTGGTCCTGCTTTGAGCAGGGGGTTGGACTAGATGATCTCCTGAGGTCCCTTCCAACCCTGATATTCTATGACTCTGTGATATGGGTTGGTTTCAGCCAGGCCTTAATGACCCATTGATTCCACCCGGACAGCTATGTGACATGTACCCTGCATGGCTCTTGCTCTGCTCCAGAGGGAAACTGAGGCATGCATAGGATTCATAAAAATATTACAGAAAATTCCCAGTTCCTCAGACTGAGGATCTTCTGATTCTCCATCTATTTGCGAAACAGAGCCCTCCTCATTCCCCAAAATCTTCAAACCAAGTTGTCTTATTTAACATTACTGTTTAAATGGCTATTTCCATAGATCTCTGTGTATGGCAAAGCTGTTTCTTTTAGGACATTAAATATCTTTTGGATCAAATACAATTCACTAGATGAGCTTGATTCTTTGCTGTTTTACAGTGCAGTCTCAAAAACAAATAACTCCCCATTATATGTCAGTGTAGGGAACCACAGCTCATCATAAACAGCTGCCATTAATCTCCCAACTTTTCTCTGCTGTGACAATGCCACTTATATACTGCGGCTGACACTGCAAGTAAAGATAGCTCTGGCTAGTGAGGACACACTCATGACAGCACTACAGTGTTTGTACGTTCACATCTCCATTGTACTGTTATGGTGGCTTTTATTTTTAAGCTGTGCACAAGTGAACATTATTTCAGTGAAAGGTTTTCCCCTTTTTCCCCTCATTCAACGTCTGCTCTGTCAGAGAAGATTTTTTTTCTTGTAGATGTTATTACAAACCTCCCTGAGTCCCCCAAGTGGACTGTCACCAATCTTGTAATTGAAAACCATGGGATTCCAAGCCGGCGAGGTCTGGGCAGAATCCAAACACTGGTTTTAGCTTTGGGTCTCACATGGACACTCCTGAGTGCAGAGCTTCTGTCTGACCCTCTTCCTTGGAAAGTGGTACTCCGCAGCCCAACTAGGCCCTGAAAGCCTCCCCAGTCACGGCTGCCCAGATTTCCATCTCCACAGGCATTCTCGTTTACAGTTTAACTCCTCGGACGCTTGTGGCAGGTCAAGTAAGAAACCCAGTTTTGGCACAGGCAGGTCTAAAAACCACAGTAATTTATATGCTTAAAACCTACAAGAGTTACAGCTCTTTAACACAAACCAACAAAAACCTACACACTGTCAGTCCTGAGCCTATGCTCACCCCTTCTTGTGAGTCCTTAGGCCCGGTCCATGTGTCAGGTGGGTAGGCCTCTCCCACCCGGCAATGTTTGGCCAGTGTGAGAGACACTGCAGCAGATACAAACCTGTCCCCTCTGTCATATGAGCAACTGCTCAGCTTCAGAACCTGAGTCACATTGTTAGCTGGGCAGTTCCACACACCCCTGGAGTCCAAAGTGGGAAAACAAGTACCCAGACTGAAGGAAACTCTGTAGCAAAATCACGGTTTTAAAGTGGAGCGGTGGGGGGGTGGGGAAAGGACTTATTTGAATGGAATTACCATTGATGCCTCATGTTAGTCTTTTCAGGAAGATGTTGAATGACTGCTTTGGTTATGTCCTTGACAGCTTTAGGCAGTTACAGTTACTTACAAAAAGCGTAAGTCAGATTCTTTAACATGGTGGTTACAATATGAAGGGAAGAGCACAATTTGATACAGACACATACCAAGCCATCACAGATGTTTCCAGAATTTGCCAGAACAGGGGTTCTCAAACTGGGGGTCAGGACCCCTCAGGGGGTTGCAAGGTTATTACATGGGGGGGGGTCGCGAGCATCGGCCTCCAACCCAAACCCTGCTTTTATTCCAGCATTTATAATGGTGTTAAAAATATAAAAAAGTGTTTTTAATGTATGGGGGGGGGGGCGCAGGATTGCACTCAAAGGCTTGCAATGTGAAAGGGGTCACCAGTACAAAAGTTTGAGAACTACTGTGCTAGAACAACCTCAGGCATCTGAAATAAGAATGCTTGTTCTTGCCTCAGCTCCATTTCAGCTTATATGCTATTTGCCACTGATATATCATAATTAAAGCTACATTTCCGTCACAGGTATTTTTAGTAAAATGGCACATTCTGCGGGCATATGGAATTCCTTTCCGTATAATTGACATCATCAAAAGCTTCTATTTCAACTTTACATGCAGTGTTGATCACAGTGAGCTCAGTTTTGAAGTCAAAACAGGAGTACATCAGGGATGTGTCATGTCTGCAATCCTCTTCAACATTGCCATTGACTGGGTAAGGCCGCGTACAACAAAAGACATGCCGAGAGACATTAAATGGACACTCTTCTCATCCCTTGACGATCTGGACTTCGCAGATGATGTAGTTCTCCTATCACATACCCAACACCATATACAAGAAAAAACAACTCAACGCATTCAGCCATCAAATCGGACTGAAAACGCAATAAGACAGATATTATGACCTTTAATATTGTCTCACCATCACCAGTACGATAAAGGATTATGTTCTCACCAATGTAGAAATATTCACATACTTGGGTAGCACCATCAGCCAGGATGGTGGAACAAGCCAGGAAAATCTGGAACAAAATCAGTAAAGCCAGGAACACCTTCAGGACCTTAAAGAGTCTGGAAATCATCAAAATACAACACCAAAACCAAAGTCAAGATTTGTCAGAGCTGTGTACTTTCAACACTACTTTATAGGTCAGAATGCTGGGGAATGAGAAAGCGTGACATGTCCAAACTGTCTTCATTCCATACCACCTGCCTCAGAAAAATCCTCCATATCTTTTGGCCCAGAACAATGTCAAACCAAGATCTATCGACACAGTGCAGCCAAGAGGATCTGAGCACCATCATTGCCAGGAGGCATTGGAGATGGAACGGTCATGTGCTTCGGATGGAAATGGATTCCATCACCTGAGTAGCAATAAGATGGACACCTGAAGGCAAGTCAAAACAAGGCCGCCTGAAAACAACATGGCGAAGAGCTGTGGAAGGTGAGCTGAAAAACCTGGGGCACAGCTGGGGAACCATTGAAAGACTTGCTAGAAACAGACAGAAGTGGAGGAGCTTCATCACTGCCCTAACTGCCAGAAGCGTAATAGGAACATGATGATGATGATTTTTAGTAGAAGTCATGGACAGATCATAGGCAGTAAACAAAAATTCGCAGCCCATGGCGTGTCTGTGACCTGCCTGTATACTACAACTTGGGCTGGGGGGCCACAGATGCTCTGGGTGGGGGAGTGGGCCGGGGGTGGTGCAGGTGGTGGGGGGGGTGGCCCTGGACCCCTGCTAGTACTGGGGGGGGCATGTGGCGGTGTGGGGCCTGGGACCCCTGCTGGCTCTGGCAGGAGGACATGTAGTGGCGTGCAGCTCAGGATCCCAGCTAGTGCTGGGGTTGGGGGGGGGGGGCACGGGTCCCAGGACCCCTGTGAGTGCTGGGGTGGGGAGGGTTGGTGGAGCTCACAGGTTCCCTACCCAGTTCCACATGTCTCTGCAGCTCCTAGGGGAGCTGGCCAGGAGGGCTCCATGCACTGCTCCTGCCACAAGCTCAGGCTCGGCAGCTCCCATTGGCAAGGATTTGCAGCCAGTGGGAGCTGTAGGGGCGGTGCCTGCGGTCACAGGCAGTGCACGGAGCCCCCTGGCCCCTCTGCCTGGGAGCTGCAGGGACATGCTTGTGGGAGGCAGGGAGCCAGCCCAGCCCTGAACCCCTTCCCATACACCCAAACTGCTGCTGCTGGCCCAGGGCAGCCCTTGAGCAAGCACTGGCAGCTGCAGAAGTCATGGAGGTCACGGAAAGTCACGGAATCCGTGACTTCCATGACCTCTGTGCCAGACACGCAGCCGTAATCATATAAACCAAGGCTGGGTGTAAGAAAACCAGCCTGCATTTTAGGGAGGATAGGACTGGCTCTATGATCAAGCCAAAATATGTTTCTTAAACGAAGAAAAGGGATTTCTTATTACCAACCTCTCCCTTTATCTTTATTAAAATGGATTTAACTCCCAGTCCCAATCAAACCTAAAGAGCAAAAGATGCACCTGGGATCATTCTTCTTATAAGCTCACCTAACAGAGCAATTTGCTTCATCTGAGCTCAGTCCCACTTGCCCTAGTTCCTTGGCCTTTTCTGCAATATTTAATGTTTCTTTATCTGTGCCTGGGGCCCAACCAGCTGTTGCTATCCCTTCAACCTTTCCATAGAGTTAATACTCTCTGAAAAGTAATGAATTGAAAGGAAATAGGTGGCTTTTGAGGGGTGTTTGGGGTACAGGCCTGCTCCCATTGATTTAAGTGGGAATTTTTTTTACCATTTATTTCAATGCAAGCAATGATTCTCTAATACTTTGCACCTTGGGTAGCCACTTACACTTGGGTAACGTGCATGCCAAATGGGTTGAAAATGTTACTATTCAGATTGAGTATGTGAGTTTTGCGCTCTCTCTTGGCTGGTTGCAGCACAGAAAGAACATATGGATTCCTTGATAGATAGCAACCAATTTATCTAAAACGTAGGAGATCTGTGTGTTTGAAACTGAGGGACCAGTGCCAGCTCTGCAGGAGAGGGGGTAGACCTGCCAGGTGTAAAACTTATTTTGATTTTTCTTGTATTGTTGGAGAAAAATTAAGAAGGGGAGGGGGAAAAATAAAGGAAAGTTGTCTCAACAACCTTAACTTTGACTCCTTCCTAATAGTACTCTTTCATCAGAATCATCAAAATATAAACAAAACACAAACCTTAATGAAAAAAAACACGTCAAATTATAGGAACATATGAACAGCCATACTGCGTCAGACCAATGGTCCATCTAGCCTAGTATCCTGTCTTCTGACAATGGTCAGTGCCAGGTGCTTCAGAGTGAATGAACAGAACAGGGCAATTTTGAATGATCCATCCCCTGTTGTCCAGTACCAGCTTCTGGCACTTGGATGTTCAGGGACACCCAAAGCATGGGTTGCATCCCTGATCATCTTGGCTAATATCCATTTATGGACCTATCCTCCATCCTTATGTGTGTCTGTATTAATGAGCATGACACCATACATGGCGAGGCGGCCTAGTCTAGTGGATAAGCGATCAGTGAGGTTATTTGTAATACAGTAGCGCTTAGAGGGCCATATGGGATCAGTGCCCCATTTGGCTACAAATGCACAGTAAGAGACAGGCTATACCCCAAAGTGCTGACAGTATAAATAGAAAACATGGACAAAGGGTAGGAGGCACAGCAAGGCAGAGCAGAGATGAGAACCCATGATGCTTGAGTTTTAGTGCAGCGTGCTATGCACCTGACACCACTGCCCCTTAGCCTTCTAGTCAGTACTTGGGATGAAATCATGGCCCCACTGAAACCAATGGAAAAACTTCCATTGAGTTCCATGGAGCCAGTATTTCTCCCCAGTGTGTGACCTTAAGCAAATCACTTTGCATCTCAGTGCCTCAATTTACCCATCTATAAAACAAAACTAATCATACTTAGCTTGTTGGTTGCTCTTTTCATCCATAGGTCTCAAAAAGTCTGACAAGAGAAGATAAGTATTATACCTCAATGATTTTAGCATGTATCAGCAAAGTTATACACGTTTCCTATTAAACGGCACTTACAGCACCATTCTCAAGAAACACCAATTATAAATACTTTCCCCCCTAAAAAACAACTGTGAAAGTTGATAAAAATACGATCGAATAATATTTCTCACCTAACAGTAACCCCTAAGTGAACATCCGTGAAATTAGCATAACATAGGTAGATACTGAATGAAGACAATAAAAATAATAAATAACTCTAACCTATGTATGTTAGCTAAGATTATTGTGTTGTGATGAATTTTCTGTGCTCATAAAATTAATTTTGGTATGTTTATCATGTGCGCAGTTGAAATCTATGGATATGTCTATACTGCAGAGTAACTTCATAGTATAGACATGGAAGGGGGTTTTCTGTCGGTGTAGGAACACCACCTCACTGAATGATAGTAGCTCCATCAACAGAATAATTTTTCCTTTGACATAGATGCATCTTCATTGGAGTTTAGGTCCACATAGCTATGTTGGTCAGGGATATATATGGCTTTTCACACTCCAACCAACAAAGCTATGTTGACCTAACATTACAGTGTAGAACAAGCCTTTGATGTCCTCAGCTATTCATTACTTTGTTTTTAAGTCTTTAGGTTTTGTAAAGGATGCCCTAGCTAAGTTAGTCTTTGGAATTCAAATATGGATCTGAAAGGCCTGCCAACTGATATGCAAATGCCTGCAATGACTGGTAATACAGAACATCAATTAATCTGTTACAACTGAAGTCTTATATTACCACTTCTGTCAAATAGCATAAAAATGGGCAATGCAAATTGCATCATTTGAATGAAAAATTTACTCCCCAAACAAAAACAGTGAGCGTTTCTCTGGGAGCACTGTCAGGTTAATCAAAGGTCATGTGTCATATACTCATGTTTGAAATTTCTTGGTACTTCTAAGATACTGTCACCAGGGTATCTAAGTGCTGGGCTGAGCACACCAAGCATTCACCCTCTGCTGCTCCATGAACATAGATAATAACCACCACATCCTGTCTGGGCCTTATGCCTGCAGACAACCAATGTAAGGTAATGTTAGCCCTCTAGTGTTCAAAGAGAGTTTAGAGTTCCCATAATAATAATGCCTCAGCATATATCATGGGATTTTTAAAAAGCATTTATTGACTCAGTCCAGGGCATTTATTTAATGTATCTGGCCAGTCTGGCTCTGTGGTGACTAAGAAGTTTGATAGCAATTACTAGTAAAGGAACCCATGCTGAAATAACATCACTGCAGGACCAGACAGGCTGCTCCTACACAGTCGAGCAGTCTCAGGGCTCTTCTTATGTGAGGTCTTCTACATGCAGAGGTTGCACCGATCAGTTTAAAAACCAATTTAGTAAAAGCAATGCAAGCCCCAAAGTATTACTTGGATGGAAAACTGGCTTGTAGCAGTTTAGCTTGGACCTATAACTGAGGCCTTGTCTACACAAAAAAGTTGCACTGATTTAACTAAAGGTGTGTTTTAAACTGATTTAGTTAACTTGTGCAAAAGGCTCTGTGAACACTTTTATTTCAGATCAACCCAAGTTTATTTTGGTTTAACTGAAAATACAAATGTGTTGATGCCAAACTGAAATGAGTCTGTCCCCACAGGGTTTGAACTGGTTGATATAAATCAGTTTTAAAACAAAGTTTAAGTTTCACTTAGTTCCACCGTCTCATGTAGACAAGGCCGTACCAGTGCAATATAAACGAATATGTTCAGGTTTAATTTGGTTTAAGAGTCCACGGACAAAGAGGCAGTGGTTTAACTAAATGGGTTTAAAATCACAACTTTAGTTAAGGTTTCAGAGTAACAGCCGTGTTAGTCTGTATTCGCAAAAAGAAAAGGAGTACTTGTGGCACCTTAGAGACTAACCAATTTATTAGAGCATAAGCTTTCGTGAGCTACAGCTCACTTCATCAGATGCATATCGTGGAAACTGCAGCAGACTTTAGTTAAGCCAGTGCAACTTTCTGATTTGATGAGGCATAAGGACTTGTCTACACTTCAGCTACGCTGCTGTAGTGCTTAAGCCTGGTTTGCACTACACAAATAGGTTGACGCAAGGCAGCTTACATCGACTTAACTAGATAAGTGTCTACTCTAAAAGTTCACTCCTGCAAACATAAATGCATTGCTACACTGACTTATGTCAGAGTAACAGCCGTGTTAGTCTGTATTCGCAAAAAGAAAAGGAGGACTTGTAGCACCTTAGAGACTAACCAATTTATTTGAGCATAAGCTTTCGTGAGCTACAGCTCACTTCATCGGATGCATACTGTGGAAAGTGTAGAGGATCTTTTTATACACATAAAGCATGAAAAAATACCTCCTCGCATCCCACTCTCCTGCTGGTAAGCATGAAAAAATACTTCCTCCCACCCCACTCTCCTGGTGGTAACAGCACCAGGAGAGTCTGACAGGCAGGTTGGTGTTTTGAGGCTTTAAAAAAAACAGGCTGATAGAATGGCATAGAACTACTAAATCCAGCCTCTCCATAGGTGAAATCAAGAAAAAAACAACAACAAAACCTTATCTTGTCCTCCTAAACCCATGGCATAGTCTTAGTCACTCAGAGAACCAGCAACAATACCATCCAAGTCTTACATTATGTGCCTACTCCTGTTTGAAATTCATAGTATCTAAGGTTAGACAGGCCCAGTGTGATCATCTAGTCTGATAACCTGTATAGCACCCTATAGAACTTCCCCAAAACAATTTGTAAAGAATATCTTTTAGAAAAACATCCAGTCTTGATTTAAAAATTGTCAGTGATGGAGACTCCACCATGACCCTTGGTAAACTGGTCCAATGGTTAATCACCCTTACTTTTGCAAACGTACGCCTCATTTCCAGTCTGAATTTGGCTAACATCAACTTCCATCCACGGGAGCATGTTAGAGACAAACACCGTTCTCTGTTAGATTGCAGAGCCCGTTATCGACTATTTGTTCCCAATGTAGGTACTTATAGGACTCCAATCAACTCACCCCTTAACCTTTGCTGCGTTAAAGAGATTGAGTTCCTTGAGTCTACACTATTGCTCACTCAAGAAGCATTGTCAGAGCCTTCCCCAAATTCTTACTGATCTATATGTCGTACAAACGTTTTGGTGTCCAACTTCAGCAAAACTTTTGCTGAGACACAAAATGTCTATTGAAAAACTCCAGTTTTGTGGCAGCAATAAAAGAAGAAAAGGCTCTTCAAATCTGAGGAGGAAACATCAAGCAGCTAAACATTTTATTCCTTTTAACCCTCTACTTAGGCTTTTTGTTCATTCACAATAAGCTGCCCTTTTGTAAGGGACACTTCTGTGTGTGCCCAAATTCGTTGCCCAAATCCCCCAATGTACATGTGCAAGTCAGGTAAAAGTATGAACCCTATCATGCTAGTGAAATAAATAGCCGAGATGGGAACCTCAGAAGGGGGTTAAATGTGCTGTATATACACTTAGCTCACCGAGGGGTTAATAACTCTGGTGCTTAAAGGTACTTCAGTGACAACAATGAGCAAGAATTGCTAATGGATTCCCACACTGCAGCCCTTGAGATAAAGAGGAAGGTTAATTGAATTCTAGTGAGCTTCCTTTGTGTTGCAGAGCAATTGACAGGTTTCAGAGTAACAGCCCTGTTAGTCTCTATTCGCAAAAAGAAAAGGAGTACTTGTGGCACCTTAGAGATTAACCAATTTATTTGAGCATGAGCTTTCGTGAGCTGTAGCTCACGAAAGCTCATGCTCAAATAAATTGGTTAGTCTCTAAGGTGCCACAAGTACTCCTTTTCTTAGAGCAATTGAACAAATCAGGACAACCAACTTGTCCATCAACAATCTACATTTTGGGGCAAATTAATCCCTCCTGTAAATAAATTGACCAGCAGAGACAGATTTGGCCTGCTGACTCTGAGCTCAGGGAGGTTGAGAAACCCATACCACCTGCTTGGGTTCCAGATGATAGTGGTTTGGGGAAGATTTCAGAGGAATTAGGAAAGTGCAGTCTGGATTGCACTTTAAACACAAAAAGGAAAGGAGTACTTGTGACACCTTAGAGACTAACCAATTTATTTGAGCATGAGCTTTCATGAGCTACAGCTCACTTCATCGGATGCATACTGTGGAAGATACAGAAGATGTTTTTATACACACAAACCATGAAAAAATGGGTGATTATCACTACAAAAGGTTTTCTCTCCTCCCACCTCACTCTCCTGCTGGTAATAGCTTATGTAAAGTGATCACTCTCCTTACAATGTGTATGATAATCAAGGTGGGCCATATCCAGCACAAATCCAGGTTTTCTCCCCCCCCCGCCCTAAAACCCCTCCGCCCCAACAAACCCACTCTCCTGTTGGTAATAGCTTATCTAAAATGATCACTCTCCTTACAATGTGTATGATAATCAAGGTGGGCCATTTCCAGCACAAATCCAGGGTTTAACAAGAACGTCTGAGGAAGGGGGAGGGGTAGGAAAAAACAAGGGGAAATAGGCTTGAATAGAGACTGGGAGTGGCTAAATCATTATGCAAGGTAACCTAAGTTAATTGTATCCAATCTGCAAATGAATTCCAATTCAGCAGTCTCTCCCTGGAGTCTGGATTTGAAGTTTTTCTGTTGTAATATCGCAACTTTCATGTCTGTAATCGCATGACCAGAGAGATTGAAGTGTTCTCCAAACCGATGAAGTGAGCTGTAGCTCACAAAAGCTTATGCGCAAATAAATTGGTTAGTCTCTAAGGTGCCACAAGTACTCCTTTTCTTTTTCCAAATACAGACTAACACGGCTGTTACTCTGAAACCTGTCATTATGCAAGGCACTGCATTTAGCTGTATGGAGTGGAAATCTATCAACTGCATGAAAAAACTTGTACAGATACAGACAGACATCATCTTCCTTTCCAAATGCAAACAGATGGACATTGTACCAAAAGGACTGACGGTAAAAAATCCATTACAATCTACATACCACACAGACTATGCTGACAGCTTGTGCAACACGCTCTCAAAGAAACTGCGGAACCACCTGATCAACATCCTCTACAGCAAACAGGGAAAGATTAAGAATGAGCTCTCAAAAATGGATACTCTCATAAAAAGCCAACCTTCCACACAAACTTCCTTGTGGCTGGACTTTACTAAAACTAGACAAGCCATTTACAACACACACTTTGCTTCTCTACAAAAGAAAAAGGACACTAAACTTTCTAAACTACTACATGCCACAAGGGGCCACAGCAATGGTTCCCTCAACCCACCCAGCAATATTGTTAATCTATCCAACTATACTCTTAGCCCAGCAGAAGCAGCTGTCCTATCTCGGGGCCTCTCCTTCTGCCCCTCCACCCCCACGAACATGATACAGTTCTGTGGTGACCTAGAATCCTATTTTCGACGTCTCCGACTCAAGGAATATTTCCAACACACCTTTGAACAACATACTAATCCACAGAGACCTCCCTACCAACACTACAAAAAGAAGGATTCTAGGTGGACTCCTCCTGAAGGTCGAAACAACAGACTGGACTTCTACATAGAGTGCTTCCGCCGACGTGCACGGGCTGAAATTGTGGAAAAGCAGCATCACTTGCCCCACAACCTCAGCCGTGCAGAACATAATGCCACCCACAGCCTCAGAAACAACTCTGACATCATAATCAAAAAGGCTGACAAAGGAGGTGCTGTTGTCACCATGAATAGGTCAGACTATGAACAAGAGGCTGCTCGGCAGCTCTCCAACACCACTTTCTACAAGCCATTACCCTCTGATCCCACTGAGAGTTACCAAAAGAAACTACAGCATTTGCTCAAGAAACTTCCTGAAAAAGCACAAGATCAAATCCGCACAGATACACCCCTGGAACCCCGACCTGGGATATTCTACCTACTACCCAAGATCCATAAACCTGGAAATCCTGGGAGCCCCATCATCTCAGGCATTGGCACCCTGACAGCAGGATTGTCTGGCTATGTAGACTCCCTCTTCAGGCCCTACACTACCAGCACTCCCAGCTACCTTTGAGACACTACTGACTTCCTGAGGAAACTACAATCCATCGGTGATCTTCCTGATAACACCATCCTGGCCACTGTGGATGTAGAAGCCCTCTACACCAACATTCCACACAAAGATGGACTACAAGCCGTCAAGAACACTATCCCCGATAATGTCACGGCTAACCTGGTGGCTGAACTTTGTGACTTTGTCCTTACCCATAACTATTTTACATTTGAGGACAATGTATACCTTCAAATCAGCGGCACTGCTATGGGTACCTGCATGGCCCCACAGTATGCCAACATTTTTATGGCTGACTTAGAACAACGCTTCCTCAGTTCTCATCCCCTAATGCCCCCACTCTACTTGCGCTATATTGATGACATCTTCATCATCTGGATCCATGGAAAAGAAGCCCTTGAGGAATTCCACCATGATTTCAACAATTTCCATCCCACCATCAACCTCAGCCTGGTCCAGTCCACACAAGAGATCCACTTCCTGGACACTACAGTGCTAATAAACGATGGTCACATAAACACCACCCTATACCGGAAACCTACTGACCGCTATTCCTACCTACATGCCTCCAGCTTTCACCCTGACCACACCACATGATCCATTGTCTACAGCCAAGCTCTGCGATACAACCGCATTTGCTCCAACCCCTCAGACAGAGACAAACACCTACAAGATCTCTATCAAGCATTCTTACAACTACAATACCCACCTGCAGAAGTGAAGAAACAGATTGATAGAGCCAAAAGAGTTCCCAGAAGTCACCTACTACAGGACAGGCCTAACAAAGAAAATAACAGAACGCCACTAGCCGTCACCTTCAGCCCCCAACTAAAACCCCTCCAACGCCTCCAATCCATTATCAAGGATTTACAACCTATCCTGAAGGATGACCCAACACTCTCACAAATCTTGGGAGACAGGCCAGTCCTTGCCTACAGACAGCCCCCCAACCTGAAGCGAATACTCACCAGCAACCGCATACCATACAACAGAACCACTAACCCAGGAACCTATCTTTGCAACAAAGCCTGTTGCCAACTGTGCCCACATATCTATTCAGGGGACACCATCACAGGGCCTAGTAACATCAACCACACTATCAGAGGCTCATTCACCTGCACATCCACCAATGTGATATATGCCATCATGTGCCAGCAATGCCCCTCTGCCATGTACATTGGTCAAACTGGACAGTCTCTACATAAAAGAATAAATGGACACAAATCAGATGTCAAGAATTATAACATTCAAAAACCAGTCGGAGAACACTTCAATCTCTCTGGTCACGCGATTACAGACATGAAAGTTGCGATATTACAACAAAAAAACTTCAAATCCAGACTCCAGGGAGAGACTGCTGAATTGGAATTCATTTGCAAATTGGATACAATTAACTTAGGGTTGAATAGAGACTGGGAGTGGCTAAGACATTATGCAAGGTAACCTATTTCCCCTTGTTTTTTCCTACCCCCCCCTTCCTCAGACGTTCTTGTTAAACCCTGGATTTGTGCTGGAAATGGCCCACCTTGATTATCATACACATTGTAAAGAGAGTGGTCACTTTAGATAAGCTATTACCAGCAGGAGAGTGGGGTGGGGAGAGAGAAAACCTTTTGTAGTGATAATCACCCATTTTTTCATGGTTTGTGTGTATAAAAACATCTTCTGTATCTTCCACTGAATGCATCCGATGAAGTGAGCTGTAGCTCAGGGAAGCTTGTGCTCAAATAAATTGGTTAGTCTCTAAGGTGTCACAAGTACTCCTTTCCTTTTTGCGAATACAGACGAACATGGCTGCTACTCTGAAACTTTAAACACAGATCTATGCTGCTGGGGTTCCAAAAGTATTGTTACACCAAGCGAAGCTTTGCTGCTGCTTTTATGGTTAATAGCCATCCTTTTCTGAAGCAATGACAGGAGCAATGTGGATTATTGCAAATAAAAAATAGAGCAGGAAAGCTCATCCTGATTTTGTGTCCTCAGAATTTTTCTCCTACAAAGAAAACACCCCACCTGGAGTACAATTCTCCTCTGACTGCTCAGAAGCTGCGATGCTGATCTTCATAAGTAGCCATTAGCTAATATAACATCAATTTCAGGCCCTTTCAGAAGTTCTGAGGTGATATTTTTTGAGGGGAATCTGCCAATGAGAAAGTCCACCTGGTCCTCACTGACTAACCTCTTTCCCCTGCTAGGTGCTCCATTATTGAATGTGATGGCTCGCTCCTATTCTTTAGTTATATAAGGAGGTTTTTCACCTGGTTTCTGACATCCCTGAATGTTAACGACTGACATATATACATTTCCACATCTCTGTAATTGTATCTGGATTTCTTACATCTGTAACAGCAAAACTACATAAGAACAGCCATACTGGGTCAGACCAAAGGTCCAGCTAGCCCAGTATCCTATCTTCTGACAGTGATCCATGCCAGGTGCCCCAGAGGGAATGAACAGAACAGGTAATCATCAAGTGATCCATCCCATGTCGCCCAACTAGGGTACAGACAACTGGATTCTGGCTTTTGCATTGTGGCTAACTCTTAATCTGCTTGTTTTCCTTGGATAGGCTTTAAAATGTTTGTTTCAGGGTAAGTGAGGAGGCCTTGGCTCCTCCAGTGATGAAATAATATTGATATAATTATCCACTGCAGGATTTCTTCGCCCTTCATCAGAAACATCTAGAATACTGGACTGGATGGACCACTGCTCTGATCTGCTATGGAAATTGTTAGGACTTAAATGCTACCACTGCTATTCTGCATGCATTTTAAATAAAATTACATGCTACTATGCAGCCAAGTAATATATGAGATAAGCACATCAAATAGTGTTATAATGAAAGTTTCGGGGATGGATCTGGCTTAATGCAACTCACTTTTATTAACAGAGTACTGTAGGCAAGGACAAAATGTTTGCCAGATTTTTTTTTTTAAAAAGAAGACTCGCAGTAACAATGATTCAGAAAGTTTCTGCAGTTAAATATATTATTGAAAATCAAGATTATATCTTTTATAAATCCAGTATTTATCAGATTGTCTAATATACAAAAGCTGAACTTCAAACTGACACAAAAGAGAACACAAAATACTGGCCTTGTCAAATATGTTTTGTAATTTTCTTAAATGTTTAGTCATAGTCTACTTTATAAACAATAGAATGCACATATTTGGTTACTTTAAATCAACAATGTACGTAAATTTTGACTAGTTTTAAACTCAAATGTACCACAGAACAGAATGAATACACCAAGCACAAATGTGTATATTATGACTCTTCGAGACTATTATGTTTAAAAAATATCTGTTCAACAGCACACAGAGAAATGTTGGTAGATGCCATGAAAACTATATTTTATGGTCAAAACTGAGTTTGCATCACTGGTGAAGGCATCAGTGAAAACAATACTGTCTTCTGATCATTCTACATTACTGTTTTGGCCAGAAAACACTGTAGAACATTGACAATTACCAGTTTTTGAAAGAAAATGTTACGTGTGGAGCCATACATTAACTGTGAGCCTCTCACGAGATCTCACATCAGGCCATGTTAGAGCAACCTATCATTTCCATAGGAAACAATGGTAGTGGAAAAGGTCTCAGCTATACTACAAAAACAATTGTGTTTGGGGCCCAGCTACAAAGCCTACAACTGCCAGTGTGTATCTGAGGAAAGGGCACACAATCCCCAGCCCATATATTTTAACAACCGTATATTGTGGAACCTACAAGATATGTGCCATTCGTGCTGCTTTTGGTCGCTTTTCTTTCCCATCCCTGTATTTGTATAGCATCAATCTATATTGAAAACTCTGGGAAACTGATGGATTCTCTTTTACTTATCTCTCAAGTGGTTAGCATTCTTGGTACTACACAAAACAAACCACCATCACATGTTAAAACATGATTTCCAAGACTAAAAGGGACCAAACCACTTTTTAACCATGTTATAGAATCATGATACAGCCTTGGGTTTGTCAGACTGGAGCATGAGTGATAACATGGTTAAAACTTGATTCACTCCTATCTAGATTGGTAAAACTGAACTGTATTTTAAAAGTCTCAGAGTTGTAAAGAGCACCCCAACTTGCTATTTTATATAACACATCTACTGCTTCCCCTCTATCCATTCGGCCAGTAACCCAGTCAAAGAAGTAAGTTAGGTTGGTTTTGCATAATTTGTTCTTGACAAATCCATGCTGGCTATTCCTTATCACCCTATTATCCTCGAGGCACTTACAAATTGATTGTTTAATAAATTGTTCTGGTATCTTTCCAGATATTGACTTTAGGATGACAGGTCTATAAATCCCCATGTCCTCTTTGTTTCCCTTTTTAAAGTCAGGTACTATATTTGGTCTTCTTCAGTCCTCTGGGGCCTCCATGAGTTCTCGAAGATAATGATTGATAATGGTTCCAAGATTGCTTCAGCTAGTTTCTTAAGTACCTTAGGACTAATTTAATTTGGCCCTGCTAACTTGAATATATCTAACTTATCTAAATATTTTTTAACCTGTACTTTTCCTATTTTGCTTTGTGTTCCTTCCCCCCTTGTTAGAATATTAACTGCATTAAGTATCTGGTCACCATTAATCTTTTTAGTGAAGACTGAAGCGTAATAGGCATTAAACATCTCAGCCTTCTTGATATCATCAGCTCTCCTTCCTCACTATGTAGAGGACCTACACTTTCCTATGTCTTTCTCATGCTCCTAATGTATTTAAAGAACCTCTTCTTATGGCTGCTTATGTCCCTTACTAGGTGTAACTCATTTTATGCTTTGGCTTTCTGATTTTGTCCCTATATGGTTTTGCAATTCTTTTGTACTCCTCTTTAGCAATCCATCCAAGTTTCCACTTTATGTCGGATTTGTTTTTGTTTTCAGGTCATTAATGAAACATACCATGTGTAAATGTTTTTGCAAATTCTTAAATCATGTCATTTTTTGGCTGATTTCTTATGAAAATTGAACTCTTTACATAATTAACCAGAAGAAAAAAATACAATTTTTAAAAGCCAATCCATCATTTTCTGATTTTAAAATCAGCTATATTGTATTTGCATATTTAAGAAAATTACAAGAAAAAGACTAGACTTGAAATTCAGAATCTGTACTTTGTAAAAATACTGTGCCTTACCATGAACTCAGTGCTGACCTTTTTTAGGTCATTCATGAATAATAAAATCTTTCTGGAGAAATATTACTAGAATAGAACTGAGAGAAAATAAAAAGAAAATAAATGCTGTACTGTACAGTAATGTGCTGGCCATTTTCAGGTATGGTACAGGATGAAAAAATGCAGAAGTATATACCTGAATACAAATTTTTTGTTACAGCTACAGAATGTATGAAATCTTTCAATGCTCCATCTATGCTAAAGACAATAGAGACTCTGTGGCGTCATCAATACTGCCATAATATAGAGTCTTCCTAACATACAGTAATCATAATAGAGCTGAAATCGAACATACAGGTCTGTATTATGTTTTACATGGCAAAAAGATAAGCAGTTGAAAAATCCTATGACATTCATTTTAAATAAATCATATATCAATTATATCTCATTCAATTCAAACCCCAAGAAAATTGTTTTTATTTGAAATGGCTGTTGTTGCAATATGACTTAAGTTAGCCTCTTTTCTTGGTCAGATGTCAAGAAGATCCTCCCCACTCTCATCACTCTCCACAGTTAGTTGTCTTGTCCACCATTTCTTCACTTCTGATCCACAAGAAGCAGCATCTGACATAGGATTCATCTTGCATACAACAGATTTCATAGTTGTACGACCACCAAACCGCAGATTGACTGAAGACACTGAATGGCTGATTGGTTTGGGGGCTAGGAAATTAAATGGAAAACTACTTATTAGAGTACACATGCTTATTGAACTATTAAGTCGTACAGCTTTTCTATATGAGAGATTTGGCACCAGTTTAAATAGACTGATTTAAAATAGATCTAGTTAAACTGGTGCAAACCCCCAATGTAGATACACTGTGGGTTTGATCTTGCAAGGTGCTGAACACTCGGCCCTGATCCATCAAATCCTGGCCTTGACTTTATGTAGGTCAATGATCACATTGATTTCAATGGACTACTCATGATCTGAAAGTTAAACACATGCTTAAGAGCTTTAGTGGATTGGGGCCAGTGTGCTCAGCACTCTGCAAGATTTAACACTTGCTTGAATTAGTTTATCTTGTGCCATTAAATTACTGATCTAAGCTCAACCAGTGTATGCTAGTATATGCACATATGACTGACGTGCATCTTAAACAGAGGAATGGAGGAAGAAGGGCTAATGTGCCTCCTTCACATAAAATGATCCCAATACCATGCATGCACATAGGCCTGGGGCCCTATCCCCTTGAGTTGGTCAGCAGAGCTGGCCTGGCATGGGGATTGTGCACTTTTAAAGAGAGAAGAGGCACGATGGTAGCGTGTGCTTCTTTCGGCGCCTCCTACTCAATCCGCCCACCCACCCACCCAGCATGAGCATTGGCTTAAAAGACACTACCTGGCGCTTATTTTCTATTGTGATGTAGTCATTGTGATGACAACTTAAGCGTGCTTCCTGTTTATGAGTAAATAAACCTATCCAGGGCTGATTAAGCAGCTAGACAGAAGGCCAAGGAGTTTATCAATCCAGGATATGGTTAGTACCGAGGTGGAAGAGAGCATCACAAGCTGCTACAGTTATAATGAAATGTTTAATTAAGCTACTGTTATTTCATTTTATGTATTTCAATAGCACCCAAAATGTGCTAGATGCTGTACAGGAAGGCACAACTCCAGCATACCAATCAAGTGGTCAGGGTGGTGACTGATCACATCTTCATAATGTCATATTTTTAAAATCTTGAGGGCGCGGAGGGACAGTTTCCTCTTAGAAGGCTCGGAGGGCAAACCACTCCAAAGTGGGTAGGGCAGGGCAAAGAGGAGGAAGGACCATGGACCAGCTTCCCCTCCCCTCTGCATTTTCTCCATCTGGGGCCTGTGTGTAGACAGTCTGACCCTTTTAAAACAGCCTCTTATCAAGCTGCATTCCAAGGGGTGCTTTGGTATTTATATATTTTATTTTATGGTTTTCACTTACCTGATGGCAAACGCCATTGTCCGAATTTCCGTTGAGGCTTCCCACCATCTGTAGAGTCCTGCCGATACCCGCCCCTGTCAGAAAGCGTTGGACTAAGGAGCTGCTGCTGGCTACTTGTCTGAATGGAGCAAAACTAAAATTCAGTGACCTTCATTATGGCTGCCTATGGCATGGCCATGCCATTGTAACAAACACTTTGAAAGGTCTCTATTTCCCAGCCTACTAAAGAAACATGCGCTCACTTTACACTTTTATTTTTTTCCCTGCAGTCTGTTTTCTGGTTCCTTACTGCCCCCCACTCCCCCGCCCCCCAAGTCTACAAATTAACAGAAAAAATAATTGGGCTGGAGCGTATGATAAAATTCCACAGAAGTGCTCATGGGGGTAGGAAAGCTTTCTCAGGATCCCATGGGGGAGCCCCCCTCTCCCATGTTGCATACCTCCCTGGATATAGAATCCAGGTCTTCTGATTCCCTGTCCAGTGCCCCTTAGACCATGCTGCATTTATAACCGAATGTCAACGTTTTAAACATACGCTGTTTTAATTTTTTTCAATAAAAATGATATTAAAAACATTAAAAAGAATTTTGCTGTGACAAGCTCAAGTATAATTCTTGATTAGTATCAACAACAATAATTTGCATACGCCTGTACCTCTGGCTGTGCATTGTTATCTTGATTATTAGCATTCATATCTTCACTTGGCTGTGTTGTCTCAATGCTGGGTGGATTCAGAAATCGGCTCAATTCCTGCTGTTGACTCTCTCGTAGACTATGGATAATGCTACATGACTGCTGCTGTTTCTATCAAAATATATTTATGTCACCAAAAGGAAAAAAGAAACTTCCCTCTCAAAGACTTTTGTTCCTTGATTTTTTAAATTTTTAAAAAATCCCTCTAAATACTGAATACTTCTAACAATGTTGAGTGGCTGGTATGGATTCCAAATTGTTCCATGTTTTCTGTAAATCTACATAGACCCCCCCCATCTTCACTATTTAAATATAGAGAAATCTGTCTCTGAAATCTACGGGCTTGAGATGTAGGAATTACTCGGTGAAATCTATGTTCTGTGGCATGCAGGGGCTCAGACTAATTGATCAGACTTGTGCCTTTTGGACTTAAAATATATCTATGCCGTAAGAGACCACCCAAAGAGCCAGCAAAAACAAAACTCTGACTTACTAGCAATGATCTTTATGGGGTTGATCAGAAGCCCGTTGAAGGCAATGGAAAGAATCCCATTGATTTCAATGGGCTTTGGATCTGGCCCCAAATAAGGGTGAATAAAATGATCACGGAAGCCTTAGGAATATTTTACAGTGTGAATTTTTTGTTGGAAGTTATTATTGTAACAGTGCCAAAAATCTGCTGGGTTCTTTATAGTACCAACAGAAAAATGTAGCCTCTGTCACTAAAATCTTACAATCTAATTTAGTTTTAAATTAAAATAAATGGTCCTTGGAGAAGGCTTCATTGTGCTGTATGGTTTTAACATGCCACTTGCTTGATAATTAATAAGCCAATTTGAAAATATATAAAAAGCTTATATTAAAAAATATTTTGCAATTCTACTGAAGTTAGTAAAAGGTTCATGTAACAGGTAATGGTCTGATTCATATTGTAAAAGTGAAATGCAAAGTATATTTACTTTTATAGATTGTAATTCAATATGATAATGAATTGAGCAATTAGGCTGAACAAAATCAAAACTGAGAGATAAGATTAATTTAACAACAGCTACAACTGGAGTTGGGACAAAAATAGAAAAATTAGTCTGAAAAGGAACCATTTATCTGAATATCCCTGGGAATTTGTTGTTTCAGATAAAATGAAAGCTGTATATCGGGTTTTGGTTATACAAAATTACAAAGGAGCAAGAGGCAGAGCCTACAATTCCCTGGTGTACTCAAATCACAAAATTTTCACGGCAACATTACAGATTGTCATGGGGAACTTTCCTACTATAATTTTGGCCAAGGTCCTTTTTTTTTTTGCCAAAAAACCCGGGACTAACTCAGTGGCAAGATTATGACTGGTCCAAACGTTCTAAGCATTCTGGGCCTGATTTTCACAATGACAGGAACCCAGGGCTTTATATACAGGGATGGATACAGGAGGGCCAGGGAGCAGTGGGAGAGTGCTAGAGGGGAAATACATAAGCTCAAGGCTAATGAAGGTGTGGTTCCCAGTAGTCAATTAAGGCCCTGTTAGGAACCTAATAAAACCCCCTCCATCAGGCAGACAGAGGAGGAGGAGGAAGAAGGACTGGAGCTTGGAGGTATGGTGAGAAATCTGGAAGACCTCAGCTTTGAAGTAAGGGAGACCCTGCCCAGCAGGACAGGGAGACTCCCTTCCCCCCAGCACCTAAGGACCAAGGGTAACCCCACCTAAGGGGGAACGAGGGTGAGAAACCCACTGGGGTTGAGAGGGGCTGGGACTCAGAGCGAGGAGCAAACCCAGACTCCTCCCCCGCTTCCCTCCTCTACCCCCTTCCCGGGCTAGTAGCGGGGCCCTCGGCACCCAAGAGCAGGGTCAAAGGGTGGCATCTTAGCTTCCCGCCAAGGAAAGCGCAGGACCCACCAGACTAAAATCAGCCATCTTGCCACAGTACCTAATTTACACATGCACATAGATACATGTTTGTGCGTTGAAATATACAAACTGGCCTTTTGTGTATGTAAATAACGTATTTTCACACAGTCTCTGTAATGGTACATGCAAATTAGGCTTCAGAATATACACTACATTTGGGTCTTCTTTGCGGATTGTCGTACCACTCTCATTGGGGGGGATCTCTTTGGCAGTGATGGAGACCCTTGGCTGGTGGTAGGGGCAGCTAACACGATGATCTTCCGCCTGAATAGCTATCCAAGATGGAGTGGCAGTGGCAATGAAAATATCAGCAGTACAAATGCCAGAAACTAGCACTCTCTTTAACCTCTAGCAGGTTGTTTAGAAGAGTCCACAATCCTGCACCATTGAAGATGGTAGGCATTTTGCTATTAACTTCAATGAGAGCAAGGCTGCGCCCCACAAAGACCTTTCCCTAAACAATGTATCCCTTGCTTTATTCGTTTGGCCTTGTCTGCTGCAGAGCAGGTCACACAGGTTTCCTGCTGTGTAAGGAAAGGGGATTTGTTGGCAGGAAAACAGGTTTTGCCTGCAAACTTTGTGGAGGTTACTGATTCTGTGAATGTAATTGTCTGTACTACGAAGACTATACCGGCATAGCTAGGTCAGCATAGATATGCTGGCATAACCCTGTAGTGCAGACACAGCCTATACCAATGGAAGGAGGTTTCCCATTCGCGTCAGACCACCGCCTCCTCAAAGGAAGTTAGCTACACTGATGGCAGCATTTTTTTCTTGACATAGTTGCATCTACACGAGGGATTTGACTGGCATAGCTATGTCGGTCTGGGCTGTGTTTTTTTTCACGCCCCTGGCCTACGTCAACCTAACTTGTAAGTGTAGCCCAAGCCTGATTTTTCCACGGATACATATTTTCCCCACATAGCTTGTAATGATGGCTACAGAGTAAACGAGGCAAAGTGAGAGGAAACTGACTGGTTCAGTTCACTGAAAGCACTCGCTGTTTTCGCTTCACTTACTGCTCTGATACGCTTTAAGCATTTCTTCAGCCACATGCGTATGGTTTGTTTGGCCACTTCTTCTTCTATCGTGTACTCTAGTTGTTCCCTGGCAAGAAGCTCTTCCAGTTGAAGACTTTTCCGGATATCAACAGACCTGTATGACAGCATGCTAGAAGAAACACACAAATAAACAGTATTTTTAAAAAGCCAATGTACTTACCTATATCATCATTAACAGTGTTACACTTTTAAAATCTCAATGCAAAAATGTCAAACGTCGGCACCCACAGTAAATTTATAGAGCTAGCTAAATAAAGATGAAGGGAAGATCTACTGGTGCTCAGCACAACTGAAAATCAAGCCACCTATATTTAGGTGCCCAAATATGGATTCAGGTGCTTAACTTGAGGCACCCATGTTTGAAAATTCAGTTTCTTTCCCCTGTTTATGCTGCCTGTTTACCTTTTTGCATTTTTTCTCATCTGGGACAATGTAATTATTGGAGGAGACTGAGTTTCACTTTTGGTTACAGTCAATTTTACTGTCAGGTTTTCACCTGTGCATTGTTTGGATTTACAAACACAGCAAGGGAATGTTAATTTAAAAACAATTGTTTCAAGTGGGAATTTAGAAAGCTCATGAAGACATTTCTCTAGGACTTAGATTTTCTACTGTAAAAATTAATTTAGGGGAAAACTCTAATATTTGGTTTAAATTTAAGCAGAGAGTACCGCTTTGACACAAGCTTGTATCCCCAACTCATTTTTTCAGTCTTATGTATAACATTTTGTCTGCAGAGAAACATGTTACAACAAACATAAAGGAAAAGCCCACCATACCTCAATACGTCATGGAAAGTGACATCTCCACCATTATGCAGCCTCTCCATTTCATAGCACATGTGCTTGAACAAAAGTTTGTCCTTGTCCAGATCTACCTCCAACCTCCCACGCAGCAACCTCAGCAGAAACTTCACACGGAAGGTAGGGATTACCCCCTAGGTAAGATTGCATCATAGCTGGTTAATTATGGCTACCTTATAAATAAGTCAGAGGCTCTATTTGATGCTGTTTCTCTAAAGTGACACAGATGCTATTTCTCCAAAGACCCTTGGGGTATGTCTACACTGCAGCTAGGAGTGTGTCTCCCAGCCCAGGCAGACAGACTAATGCTAGCTTGGCTCGAGCTAGCACGCTAAAAACAGCAGGGTGGAGGTTGCGGCTCCGGTAGAGACTCGGGCTAGCTATCTGAGCACAGGACCACGAAGTTGGGTGGGCTTCAGAGCCTGAGCTGCAGTGTGAACAGCAGTGCCCACACTGCTAGCTTGAGCCCTGTTAGGGCGAGTCTGTCTAACCAGGTGGGGATGCTCGTTCCCAGCTGCGGTGTAGAGGTACCCTTTGACTTACATGGGGCCAGGATTGTACCAAGGGCAGTGCAACTGAACAATGCACACATAAAGGGGCTTATCTTCAGCTGGTGTAACTTAGCAATAGCTCCATTGAAGTCAGTGGACTATCCTGATTCAAACAAGCTGAGGATCTGGCCCATATATTTTGGCCCATATATTTTGCCATTCATTTGTAATGGGAATTGCATATCCAAACAGGTGGCTTTGAACATCAGCCCTGACATTTTTATTTCCTGAGAATTAAACCTTTGGCCTAGAGTCATTTATTAGGAATAAAGTCAGCTAGATTTCTAAACATTCACAGGTGTGTGCCACTATGCCTGTTATGCAGCTGCCCCATCATGTGTGTATACAGCGGTTTATAAGTAGTATGGCCTCTTGCTTTTCCATGAGCTTCTACTCCAAGATGTAACCAACATACAAACTTCTTGAGGTGTTTGTGGCAACTATTTTGAGACTGGTTGTTGATAAAGAACTAGGAGTGAAAACATTTTCTCCAAAATTTGCAGAATCAAATAGTTCTCTTTGAACATTATGTTCTGTAACTTTTTTATTATGGGAAGGGATGTAAGTCCTTTGTTATACAAGGTCCCACATCACAACACTCTCTTCTCAGCCCTAGGATGTAGCACTATGAGCCCTGCCAGCCCTGCAAACACAGGACAAGGACTTCAATCCCCACACAGCAATCTGCTGCCACTAGTCCAGTGGTGGGAAACCTGCGGCTGCAGGAAGCCGCGGGCCACAGGGACGTGCTGGCCACCACTTCCCGCAGCTCCTGTTGGCTGGGAATGGTGAACTGTGGCCAGTGGGAGCTATTGGGGGCCATGCCTGCAGATGGTCAACATCAGCAAAATGTCTCACGGCCCGCAATCAGATTACCCTGATAGGCCGCAGGTTACCCATGACCACACTAGACCATCAGCTGATCTCAGCACACTGTAGCTCATATTCAAAATTGTTTGAAGTAATTCAGTGATGGGATAAGTGAACCATTCATAGTTTAATTCCTGTTGGTACCCAAACCTCTAAGTTGTTCCCATACCCAGGCCCTCTCTCTTTTTCAGCTGGGCCATTCTGAAGATAGGAAATGTAACTATGTGTATCTCTGACCCTAGGTTGAGGGGACAACTCCTGTGCTGCCTGGAGGGAAAGGACTATGACCCAAAGCCTGTAAAGACCTATACACATGCTTAACTTTACTACTGAATGTAGTCCCTGGGAGCAAAGTTAAGCATGCACATATGTGTTTCAAGGATCAGGGCCTATGTGAAATGCAACATCTCATGTTCATTGTTCTTTTGTGAACCTGGGTTGATGTTAAAAAAAAAGAAATCACAAAATCCTCCTGTGATGTTGCACCCTATAATGCTTTATAGAAATATACTTATGAATGTAAATATGACATAACTGTTTTATGCTATATATGCCATGTAACATATCTTTGCAAAGGTTATATTCTACTGAATGTATTCATCCTATTCGTATGCATGTATAATTTTTATATCTGAGGTTATGAGCATTGGCTCTATGCTTGTATTTAAAGTGTTTGCTGTAGAAAGCACCTAAGGCAGATTTGGTCAACATAGTGTGAAGGGGTTATTCAAGTAATTGGGAGTACTTGGCCAGCAATGGACCTTAATAGACGTTAATCCACTTCTGAGCTTTCCTGGGAACGGTTGGGCTAACATGGCGTCGGCCTGTAAAGAACTGAATCATGCATGGACATGTGACTTGCCCATGTGACTCCAGAACTCCACCTTGTAGCTATAATTCTACACAGGGGGAGAGAGGGGTTTCCACACACAAGAGGGAGGCTATAGAAGCCCCTGGGAAACCCCTCCATTTTGTCTTCGGCTGGCTCAAGAGATAGCCGGTCCACCCCAAAGGATGCCTGAAAGAAATTGGAACAATGGACAGTAACTACAGGGGTGTGAGTGATTGCTGGATCCAGACTAGCAGGAGGCTGGTCTATCAAAGAAGCTTATTGGAACATCTCTGAGGGTGAGATTTACCTGCATTTAGTTTCCTACAGTATTAGGCTTAGACTTGCGTGTTTTATTTTATTTTGTTTGTTAATTTACTTTGTTCTGTCTGTTATTACTTGGAACCACTTAAATCCTACTTTTTGTATTTAATAAAATCACTTTTTACTTATTAATTAACCCAGAGTATGTATTAATACCGGGGGGAGAGAGGGAAGGCAAACAGCTGTGCATCTCTCTCTCTAAGTGTTGTAGAGGGCAAAGAATTTATGAGTTTACCCTGTATAAGCTTTATATAGGGTAAAACGGATTTATTTGAGGTTTGGACCCCATTTGGAGCTGGGTATCTGAGTGCTGGAGATAGGAACACTTCTTAAGCTGTTTTCAGTTAAGCCTGCAGCTTGTGCAGGTCGTAGTTCAGACTTGGATCCGTGTTTGCAGCAGGCAAGCGTACCTGGCTCAAACAAGGCAAGGTACTGACATCCCAAGCTGCCAGGGAAAATGGGCTCAGAGATAGTCTAGGCACATCAGGTGGCAGTCCCAAAGGGGTTTCTGTGATCCAACCCATCACACCCTCTATACCAAACTCACTCTGACTCTAGATGGGTTTGAGGCTCAGTGGGTTAGCACAGCCCACTGTCTGTTTTCCTAGTAATACATTTTTTGAGGAAACAATGCAGCAGATTTACTTAGCTCATAAGTTCTTTGGGGGCAGGGACTGTCTTTTTGTTGTGAGTTTGTACAATGTCTAACAGAATGGGGTCCTGGTCCACAACTGTGGATATTAGGCATTATGGTAAAACAAATAATAATAAAAGTACCGAGTGCAGTGCTTATTGTCAAGAATCTTACCTCTCTTTTGTCATCAACCATATTCCATATAATCTGAAAATGTCTAAGATCATTGTAGCTTAAAAGTTGGTCTTCTTCAGTGGAGTAAAACAATGAGAAATTCTCCACAATGATCGCTACAAAACACATAAATTAAACATAGTATAAGACTAGCCTGTCAGTACTTTCCAACAGTTATACATTACTTAGAGATAATGTATTTCAGCATGAACTGAATTTTCACATGTGGCTGTAACAGCAGCAACCTATGGGCAACCCTGGTGCTAATGCACCCCCATATTGTGTCTTTTTGTTGTGCTCAAATTTGAAAATTTGGTCCTTAAATCTTAAATAGGGGCCTAATCTAATGCCCACTAAATTCAACTGGAAGATTCTCATTTGCTTCAGTGGGAGTTGGAATATCAGGCCTATAAAATATAAACTGGAGAGTAGACTAGCTCTGGAAAAATGATTTCCTTTGTACAGCTCTCATCTACGTTTTCATTTTCAGACCTCATCAAAAGACATTTTCGTATTTAGCGTTAACAGCCAGCAATTTAAAATAAAGGTTAGAAACATGCAACATACCAGCCAAGTATCTGAAAACATCAGACCATTATAACATTAACTTGAGGGCATTTAACAATTTCTTTTTATTGAGAGAGTTTAAAAAAATGTTACAGTTGATATGGCCTACAATGTAAGGCCTGTTCTAGATGAGGCACCCAGATCTAAAGGCACTTCACCCACGTTCTAAGATAACTATTTTTCATATTCAATACTTGTTGCTCACCTACAAGCAAATTTAGCATTATGTATGCAATGATGACATAAAAGGAACAGAAATACATCAGAGCCCCAGCATAATTTCCACAATCTGTCTTCCAGTATGTGCTGTTATCTGGAGTACAAAAAGGAGGCTGAACCTTCAAAACAAAACAGTAAATAATTAAATCAACAAAATAGGCAAGGGATTACTTATCGGTCTGCAGTTAACATAACTATATTTTGGTAACTATATTTTGGGAAAATAATAAAAATAATAAGGCACCTCAGACCAATGTAGGTTTTGTGGAGAAATACCACATTTGGGGGAAAGGAGGAAATATTTCTCTGTTATTTTAAATGGTAGTTGCTGAAAGCAGCTCAGAGCTTGACCTGGAGGTGATGGATTAGTGGGCAGAGTGAAGGTGAGGCAGATCGAAGATGCACGATGAATCCCTTTAACACATTTCTGCAATTACCCCCATATAGGAGAATGGGTATATATTACTACAGCAAAACAGCAACCAGTGGCAATGAAATGTTATGACACATGTTTAACAAACAGCAATCACTCCCATGAATTCAAGACAGGAAGTGAAGAACACCTTATCCAATGTAACTGAAACATGGGGAGGGGGGTGAGGGGAGGAAGAGATTTTATGTTAGGAAAAATAAAATGATGCTAACTGAATTTGGGCCAGGACATCAAGATTAATGTTCTTATGAAGTGTCCCAGGGTACTTCATTTTAAGGTCAGATTTATCTAAAGGACGATGGCACCATCAACAACACAGTGCTTCTTTGTACCAAGCCAGAGCACTGGATACAGAGTCAGAGGAAATTGCGCAACCAGTTTCTTCTCTGTTTTATATGTGATTGTATTGTATTTACCATGCAGTCATGCATAATCTTGTTCCAGTCTTCCCCAGTAACTATTCTGAAGAGTACAGTAATAGCCTTGCCAGCTGATGAAAAGTTTGCATGCCTGTTTTTTTAAGCAAAAAGAGGGAAAGAGCAGCTCAGATGTCAGAAATAAAATCTTGGCAATATAAACACATGCAACTTTCTGGAGAATTATTTTGCTGTGCATTCAACAAGTAAAAAAAAAAAATCATTTGTATTTTCTATTATTCTTACCTGAGCCTGTATTGTTGGTAGAACTCAGAGAATAATTTGCAAACGTATTCACTAAATAATTTATGCTATTAATTTAATAGGGATTTAGAAGCCGGACTTCAGCCACCCAGTTTTGAAGAATTTGGCTAATATCTTATCAAGTAATAAAAGCTCATTTGGGGCCATATCCTGCCCCAGGCCTTCATCTTATTTGTGCCCCTTCTGTGGTGCAAAGGGACGGAGAGATGTCCTTGGGTTATGTAGGGTAATTCCCAGGTGACGTAAAGCTTATGTAGCTGGCTCACTCTCACTCCGTTCGAGGTGTCGGGACCATTTCTGGAGGAGCCAAGGGTGTGAGCAGGTGTAGGTGTAGCACAGTGTTCCAGCAACCTCGGCGAGTGGAACAGTCCTTTTGGGATTGTTCCAGCTGGTACAAAGAAGAGCAGCCATTAGCCTTCTCTGTATTACACTGGGTGTCTGTTTAGTCCCAGGATTTGGGGAATGGGAAGGTGGCTTAGAGCCTTCTATCATTCGCTGTCAGCTGCGTGCCACTCAGCTAGACCTAGAGATCTGGCTCCTGGTTGCTGACATAAAACCAAACAAAAATTTGTGCTCAGTAGATGGCAATATTTTATTTGGCTGTTCAAAACCTTCCACAAAGGGAAGCAAATATTGTACCTGTTAATGTTCTCTCCATATTTTACTGTGCCAAATAAAACTACTCCAGCAAAAGCATAACAAAGAAGCAGTAAGAACATTCCCACAATGATGAAGAAACTCTTATACATGCTGACAACCACAGTCAGCAGCAGCATTTTCAGTGTCACCTGGAAAGGCAGAGAGGAAACACAATTCATGATACTATTAAACAACAGAAATAAAGGAGACTTTAACACATTTGTAACTTTAAATCTTGTAATGACTGTTTTTCTACTTGGGAAAACAGATAGGCTGGTGTGCCAGTCCAGTAGTTTAGTGGTAGCTCCGTGAAATATGACACCGAGAGTCTGAGTTTGGAACAACACTTGGTCTCTTGTTCCAGGGTTTATGGCAGTGGATCTCAACCTTTCCAGACTACTGCACTCCTTTCAGGAGTCTGATTTGTCTTGAGTATTCCAAGTTTCATCTCACTTAAAAACTACTTGCTTACAAAATCAGACATAAAAATACAAAAGTGTCCCAGCCACACTATTACTGAAAAATTGCTTACTTTCTCATTTTAGCATATAATTATAAAATGAATCAATTGGAAAATAAATATTGTACTTGCATTTCAGTGTATAGTATATAGAGCAGTGGAAACAACTCATTGTCTGTACGAAATTTTAGTTTTTACTGATTTCGCTAGTCCTTTTTATGGAGCCTGTTGTAAAACTAGGCAAATAGCTAGATGAGTTGATGTATCCCCTGGAAGACCTCTGTGTACCCCCATGGGTACCTGTATCCCTGGTTGAGAACCACTGGTTTATGGTAATCGGTAAAGGATTTCACTGGAGATTTAAAGAAACCCATCTATCTACAAGAGCAAACTCTAGCCAACCAGAGAGACTATGACGTAACACTCAGCACAGATTGATTAAACTATTTTAATTTCTTACACAAGTCAGCCTGTTGTGTCCAAACAGAGACAAAGAGGCACAATACAGCAAAATGTAGAGAAAATGGAAGCTATATGATATTTTGGCATCATGGCAGAATTATTACCTTAGGTTGAATTAATTTCAAAAATATTTGGACACTGCAGGAATGTCTTTTTATTTACAGGGGAGGTGTAACAATTTTCATCAGAATCATGACAAAGCTGACAAATCATGTTAACTTTTTTCCATCACACTACATCATAGCCATAACTTAATGGGACTGATAAAGCTTTTAACACGAAAGCCTAAATAACTAGGTTAAGGGCTTGAAAAACAATCTATAATCCTTCAAAAAGCTTTGATGGAAATGACCAGGTCTGGTTGTATAAGAGAACCAAGAGTTTTTCACTTGACTTCCAAGGCTCTCCATGCTCTGTGTGGTTAGACGGGGGCAGACTTTTTTCTTTGCTGAACAGACTCTGCGACTTACCTATTATTAAACCTTTTAGTCCTAATACAGAATTAATTTCCTTGACTGCAGTTACTCTAATATGACTTATGTCATAGAAAATGTTTGGATAAAGTGTGGATACTGTTTGGAGAAGCTTTGCCACAACAGAATGCACAGTATTACCACTTACTAAAGAGATACATTTGTTCTCTGCATAGGTAGCTGTCAGTTACACCTGCTGTCTGTTACACTGGTGTAAATTTACATACCAGGTAAATTGAAAGTAACTCCAATGGAACTACTCTTAATTTATACCAATGAATCTGAGAATTTCGCCCAACATCTTTATTTTACTGAGCACGAATCCCTTATTTAGATAAAATATAACATGCGAGATAACACTAGAAATGGACCTGCACTGTGCAGGATGGAGCTTCTGCATGTGGACAGCAGTACAACAAGATGAGCACATCACCCCATACCCTGCTTTCTTGTGGAGAAAATAAATAAAAGAAAATAAAAATAACACACACACATCGCAGCACATTGAAAAAGCAATGGTTACAAATACCGAAAAGGGCACAGTATATATTCACGGCTTTAGATGGCAATAATTTTAAATGAAGTTGTGTCTTGGTTACCTTTTTGATGCCAAAAAATGTACATCATTTCCAATAACTATAATTTATTTCTGATATGTATTTCATCTTTATAAAATGTGTGGTATCCAATGCAAAGTTTGTCATGTTGGGTGTCTTCGGAAGGCTCATGAGGCACTGAGCATGGTTGTTATAGTGATGTTATAGTAATTGTTACAGTAATGTTATAGGTTATAATTTCATGTATATAGTTATGAGACTGGTTTCAGAGTAACAGCCGTGTTAGTCTGTATTCGCAAAAAGAAAAGGAGTACTTGTGTCCATTTATTCTTTTACGTAGAGACTGTCCAGTTTGACCAATGTACATGGCAGAGGGGCATTGCTGGCACATGATGGCATATATCACATTGGTGGATGTGCAGGTCAACGAGCCTCTGATAGTGTGGCTGTTATTAGGCCCTGTGATGGTGTCCCCTGAATAGATATGTGGGCACAATTGGCAACGGGCTTTGTTGCAAGGATAAGTTCCTGGGTTAGTGGTTCTGTTGTGTGGTATGTGATTGTTGGTGAGTATTTGCTTCAGGTTGCGGGGCTGTCTGTAGGCAAGTGTAAAGAGTTGTCACTTTGGATGGGCTATCACCAGCAGGAGAGTGAATTTGTGTGGGGGGGTGGAGGGTGAGAAAACCTGGATTTGTGCTGGAAATGGCCCACCTGATGATCACTTTAGATAAGCTATTACCAGCAGGACAGTGGGGTGGGAGGAGGTATTGTTTCATATTCTCTGTGTATATTTAAAGTCTGCTGCAGTTTCCACGATATGCATCTGATGAAGTGAGCTGTAGCTCACGAAAGCTTATGCTCTAATAAATTGGTTAGTCTCTAAGGTGCCACAAGTACTCCTTTTCTAGTTATGAGACTGAAAATGTATCCTCATGGCTTAAAGCAAGCCCAGGCAAAAACTCTCCAAGAACAGAGAGACAGTTCACACCTCATCAGGGCATGTATGGGACAAACCCAGCCCAGCCTCACAGGAACAAAGGACGCTGGCCTAGACAGCAACAAAAGAATCTGTTGGACTCTTGAGGGAGTCACCCCCCCTTCGGTCACTTTGGAACTGAGATGAGGTAATGCTCATCTGACTCTGAAGTGGGGGAGGCAAAGCCAAGAGAGAAGAAAGAACATATAAAAAGGAGACACATTTGCCATGCTCTTCCTCTCTCTTCCACCTACATCTACAGACACCACCACCACCAAGTAACTGAAGCGCTGATCAAAGGGGAGTGCCTGGATGAAGAGCAGCCAGCCAGCCTGTGGTGAGAAGCATCTAAGTTTGTAAGGGCACTGAAAGTGTTAAGATCAATTTAGAATGTGTTTTGCTTTTATTTCAGTTGACCAAATCTGACTTGTTATTTTCTGACTTATAATCACTTAAAATCTATCTTAATAGTTAATAAATCCGTTTGTTTATTTTACCTGAAGCAGTGCGTTTGGTTTGAATCATGTCAGAGACTCCCCTTGGGATAACAAGCCTGGTACATATACATTTCTTTGTTAAATTGACGAACTCACATAAGCTTGCAGCATCCTGCAGGCATAACTGGACACTGCAACATGGAGGTTCCTAGGGTTGTGTCTGGGACCGGAGATATTGGCTAGGGTCATTTGGTTGCACAATCCAAGGAGCAGCTTAGATGCCAGAGGCTGTGCATGAACAGCCCAGGAGTGGGGGTTCTCACAGCAGAGCAGAGTATGGCTGGCTCCCAGATTCAAGGATTGGAGTGATCTAGCAGATCACCAGTCCGGATAACACCAGAGGGGAACGTCACAATGTAATACACCTAAAACCCTGATATTTTAAGTGAAGCATATAAAATGGAGACTTACAGCAGCAGTACACAAAATGGAGACCTATAGAGTGTACTGTAGAAAAGCAAAGTGATAAATCTTTTAATCTATGCATAAGCATTGTATTGACTGTAATTCCTGATTTGTACTTACATGTTTCCCACAAATGGAGAAGAACCTGAAGACAATTACACATGCACCCATCATATACGTGTATGCATTCTGAAATTTAAACACAAGTAGACTTCATATACAGTGTCCCGCAGTGATCTCTCAAATGATCAGTTTTTCTCCATGAATCTCTCTTTGAAATATACAGTGCAATCAGCATTTTTTAAAAAGTAATGAAACAGAAACTGGTACCACCAATATTTCAACAACAAATGCTGAACAATAATAAATTAACAGAAAAAGCGGTGCCACTTCAAAAGCACTAACCAAACCTCCCAACACAATAAACCAACAAAGCCCTCACAGTTCTCTTAGCTGGGCTGTAATTATGTCCAGCAGCCTTCCAGTTCTGTGAGTCTAGGCAGCTGCTGGCTTGCAGAAACTCCACAGGCCTGCCAAGCTACTCAGCAGCAGGGGGCAAATTGAGCATGCCAGGGACAAAGGGACAGCACACAAGGCGGGTTTGCCCCCACAAAGAGTGCTTGAGAAAAACCAGAGGGAAGGCCCTCAACAATGTAGGGAGGTGAGAGCCAGCCACAACTGGGGACTGTTGACAAAAACCACCTCTCCTCTCCAGTGATAAGGTCGGAGAACTCATGTTCCCACAAATGAGGGTGTGCAGCCCCCCCCTCTTTTTTTAAAAAAACTTGAGAGGGAATGCGCAGCTGACCTCCTCCTTGGACAGGTAAATCTTCTACCTTCCAGGACTAAACATTGTTCTGTAACAAAAACTCATGGACCAGATTCACTGACATGCTTTGCACTGTTTATCGGTTTAGAACCTCTGCATTATTTTTCTGTACAATAACTCCTACCTAGATTATTCCCTCCAGTCTCTCTTCCTCCTTCACTCTCCAATGAAACTGCTCCTGGCAAGATCTCCCAATCCCAGGACACCACATTTCTTCCTTCTCCTCATTCTAATCCGGGGGTCTCAAACATGCGGCCCACCAGCTCCCCGCGCCCCCTCCCCCGCCCCTTTCCCCCAGCATTTACCTAAAGTGGGTCCAGCCCAGCGTGCACTGGGGGGCAGGACAGGCTCTTTCCCTGCCTGCCCTGCCCCAGGAAGCGGCCAGGAGGGGGAGGGGGACACAGGGGTCTGTGTGTTGCCCTGGCCGCGCCTCCAGGTACCTCCCCCGAAGCTCCCCTTGGCCGTGGTTCCCCGTTCCTGGCCAATGGGAGCTTCAGAGAAGGTACCTGGAGGAGTGGCCAGGGCAACACACAGACCCCTGTGCCCTCCCGCCTCCCTCAGGTCCCGGCCGCTTTCCGGAGCGGTGCGGGGGCAGGGCAGGCAGGTGGGGAGCCTGCCCTGCCCCCCAGTGTGTGCCGGGCCAGACCTGCCCCCCAAACCCCTCCTGCAGCTGAACCCCCTGCCCTGAGCCCCCTGCTGCACCCCTCCTGCACCCCAACCCCCTGCCCTGAGCTGCCTGCTGCACCCTGCACCCCGTGCCCTGAGCCCCCGATGCACCCTGCACTCCTCCTGCACCCCCTGGGGGCAGGGAGGGGGCAGAGTTGGGGTGGGGATTTCAGGGAAGTGGTTGGAATGGGGGCAGGGAAGAGGTGGGAAGAGGTGGGGGAGGGGAGGGGCCTCACGGAAGGGGTGGAGTGGGGGCGGGGCCGGGGCAGCGGAGGGGGTGGTGGTCAGTGGTGTGGCCCTCAGGCCAATGTACTAGTCTGCATGTGGCCCTCGTGGTCATTTGAGTTTGAGACCCCCTGTTCTAATCCCTCCCAAAGAGTCCCTTCTTCCACAAGGCCTGCAGACCCTAACCTATATCAGTCCAATATCTTCTCCACCTCAGCACTATAGGATGGAAGAAAAATCTAGTTCACCAACCCCACAAATTGTTACCTTCTTCTTGGTTCCCAGGGTATCTTGTTTTATTTGGGTCTTAGTTTTAGTTTGTAAACAACGTGGGGTTGGCAATTGTCCTTATTTGAGTCAGGGATAGCAGTAAAACTGTTGGTGATTAACAAATAAAACCAATAAATGATCATTGGAGTTGCAATGGGGGGAGGGATAGCTCAGTGGTTTGAGCATTGGCCTGCTAAACCCAGGGTTGTGAGTTCAATCCTTGAGGGGGCCATTTAGGGATCGGGGGCAAAAATTGGGGATTGGTCCTGCTTTGAGCAGGGGGTTGGACTAGATGACCTCCTGAGTCCCTTCCAACCCTGAGATTCTATGATTCTATGATCTTACAAGTAAGGCAAAGTGAAGTATCACCCATATAACACCAAGGGAGGTCACCAAAAGGTCATATCGATTTCTTCTGCTTTGCCAGAAGCCAGCAGGTGACATGGCAATAATCTTCATCGTGACCTAGAGAACAATAAAGATAGTCTTGCTTGTACAAATTGTTAGCGAAAGGTTATTTTTCACTATAACAACATTTGGTCCCTAAAATGTTTTGGTAGTGTTCTACTTGTAGATTGATTTTAAATGAGTAGGAGTTTTAATAGTTAAACAAAGGGTTAGTATGAAGGAAGAAAATGATTAAGCTGATGATGCATAACTAAAAAATTACATGTGTGTGTATGGGTGTATGAAGTGACTGACGTATATATTAATGCCAATTTCACACAAATACACTTAAATCCAAGGTTATAACTGTCTTATAAGTCTCATGTACTGCAAATTAATTTAAAAGCAACCTTCTTTTTCCTGTTGCAAAAGTGTTTTGTTTTACTTCTCGTGAACTCCATCCATGCTCAACAGCATACGTGAGCACAGGAAGCATAAGACTGGAAGAGAAAATAGTGTGGGCCAGTAGATTGCAGTGGGTTTCACAATGCTCCGAATGAACACAGAGACTGAAAGGGTTGACTTTTCTTAAAAACAGGTTTCAGAGGAGTAGCCGTGTTAGTCTGTATCAGCAAAAACAACGAGGAGTCCTTGGGGCACCTTAGAGACTGAGGGTATGTCTACACTACGAAATTAGGTCGATTTTATGGAAGTCAATTTTTAGAAATCGATTTTATACAGTCGATTGCATATGTCCCCACTAAGCACATTAAGTCAGCGGAGTGCGTCCTCACTACCGTGGCTAGCATTGACTTACAGAGCGGTGCACTGTGGATAGCTATCCCACAGTTCCTGCAGTCTCCGCTGCCATTTGGAATTCTGGGTTAAGCACCCAATGCCTGATTATCCTGGACTATATGCAGAACCAGGCTAAGAGACGCCAGCACAAGGAGGATTGTGATGAGGATATGGACACAGATGTTCCTGAAAGCACGGGCTGTGGCAATTGGGACATCATGGCGGCAGTGGGGCTGGTTGATACAGTGGAACACCAATTCTGGGCCAGGCAAACAAGCACAGACTGGTGGGACCACATAGTGTTGCAAGTATGAGATGATTCACAGTGGCTGCGAAACTTTCGCAGGCATAAGGCCACTTTCCTGGAACTCTGTGAATTGCTTTCCCCCACCCTGAAGCACAGAAATACAAAGATGAGAGCTGCCCTGACAGTTGAGAAGAGAGTGGTGATAGACCTGTGGAAGCTTGCAATGCCAGACAGCTACCAGTCAGTCAGGAATCAATTTGGAGTGGGCAAATCTGCTGTGGGGGCTGCTGCGATGCAAGTAGCCAACACTATCACTGAGCTGCTGATATCAAGGGTAGTGACTCTGGGAAATGTGCAGGTCATAGTGGATGGCTTTGCTGCAATAGGGTTCCCTAATTGTGATGGGCGATAGACGGAACGCATATCCCCATCTTGGCACCAGACCACCTTGCCAACCAGTACATAAACTGCAAGGCATACTTCTCAATGGTGCTGCAAGCACTGGTGCAATATCATGTGCAATTCTATAAATCGGCTAAAATGTAAAGGTTGCTTAGGCTTTACTTTGAGCCTCTTTATTTGATGACTAGCAAAGTGGGTTTTTTTAGTTGCCATCTCCTTTCTTAGGCACACAGAGGAGCTGAGTTCTCTGATTACTAGACTGTTTTATCGGCAGATGTTTTCAGACAGAACTGTTTCTAAATTAGGGATAAAATATTGATACAAATCAATCTACTTTGATTTCTTTCCCCCATAAATCTGGGGAAAATGTCATTTTTGTATGTTGCGATTTCTTTTGTCCAAACAAAACCCCTTTGAAATGCTTGGAAATTGTTTGTTTTCACAGGCAGAACAAGAGAGTAGGGATTTCTAAAGCAATCGTTACTTGGTGAATAAAAACTGGCCATGTATCCTACAAATCAAACCTCTCCATATCTGCTCACTCTTCTAGAGGCACTGACTCCTCTTGGGCAGAGAAGGCATAGGCAACATATGATATATGTAGGACTGCTACAAGGTATTCACTTCATTGCTTATCCATCATCGCTGGCAAAACCTATCATAGGAACATAGGAACTGTCATATTGGATTAGACCAGTGATCCATCTAGTCCACTATCCTGTCTGGGATAGTGGCCAGTATCTGATGTTTCAGAGGAAAGTGCAAAAAATCTTGTAGTGGAATTATGGAATAAGTGAACCATAAGGGGAAGTTTATTCTTAACTCCCATACATTTGTGATTGGCTTACAATCTGAAAGATGAGGATTTATATCCCTTCTCATTTTTCATCTTATCCAGTGTAACTATGTTATTACCTATACAAATATCTAATCTTTTTCTGAATCCTACTAAGCTCTCAGACTCATTCATATCTTGTGGAAATGAGTTCCACAGGTTAATTATGCTCACAGAGCTGATTTTGGTTGCAGTGTTTTCCAGGCTGCTAACTGAGGAAAACCAACCTCCTTTTCACTGCTTGTACTAGATATTGCTTTTTAAGAGGGGAGAAGAGAGTCATATGATAAAGGAAAATATACATCAATAGTTATGTTTGTCATAGTCTTCCCCCATTATATCCCTGTTATATAACCTTTACTTTTCTATGCTCGTATCTACATACTACCTGTAATTCTGTTGCTTTTGCTTTTTAAATGACTGAAGGAAAGGAGATGGATACACACACAGAGATGCTTATAAATATATGTGCTTTCTATGGCTAACAGTCTTTTTGCCTTCTGTTTTCTCATGGTGTCATATTTAAACAGATTGAGAATGAAAGGAAGGATCAGGCACAAGGTGTACGTTTTAAGCAGGACTTCCCAGGTAGCGAGATCTTGTGCTGGTTTACTGCACAGAATACCATTTGCTGCTCTGCTTTAGAAATTTACTGAAATACCATTGCCACTGCTATACATATCCAGGATGAAATTATCTGGGTTGCAGATACATGTACTGAAAAGGACACAAGAGTCAGCATTTTGGTGCTCTAGCCCCATAACAAGTAAAACACCCATTTCTGCAATACATACTCAAGCACTAGTCATATGAGTAGCCCCAGGGATACGTACCCTGAAATTAAAACTTGGACAGTAACCCTGGAACCAAAATAAAATATACAAAACCTAGTCTGAATCTGGAGAAAGAATTAAATATATTACTGTACCTCTAGGACAAAAATGAAGGTGAAAACAACAGACATTGTTGCTAAAGGAACAGTCACTGGATCTTCGACATCCCACTGAAATGGAACAAAGATAGTAGATCATAAAACAGATATAAAAATCTATTTACCACTTTTTAATTTTTATTTCAGTGTGTATTGTTGCCATAGATTCTGTTTTTACAGTGAATAACACATTCAGGCAGGAATGGCAGGTGGGAGCATCTTTCCTTTTATATGGATTTAGCCTTAAATGAGAAATTAAAAATAATGGGCCAGATTGTTAACTGGTATAAACTGGCGCAGCTCCAGAGACTTTAATGGAGCTGCACTGATTTACACCAGCTGAGGAGCTGGCCCGCTGTATTAAGAAATATTATATTTCTAGCAGTTCATTACTAGCTATGGCCTTATGTACAGTTCAGTATTCGTTCCACCGCTGTTACAAGACGCAATAAGAAACAAAAATACCTTCACTGAAAGCAAGACAGACTGGGCCAGAACAAGCACAGCAATAGTCCTCTTAAAAAATGGATGCTGCGTTATATCATACATTTTTGCTCTAAAGCCATCATTATCTGAAACGGAAGGAGTTAAACAAGAAGAATTAAAATGCACACAGTGGTATTTTTTTTCTCCCTGTTTCTTGACATATTCTTCTTGTTTGTTAATGGTAACCTAATCCTTGCCTAGTTTAGAAATACATTTCTAATTTTCTGCTACAGTTCCACATATCAAAGAGTGCTTCTGAACATGTAATTTCAAATACTGAACACCAACGTTGCACGAAGGCTTTGGTAGGGGTAAAGCAAGTGCATCATTCAATTGCTGTCAAGATAATACATTCGATTCATGTCATTAACAGGCAAGTGCAAATATATTTCATTTCAAATTCATTTTTTCATTAAGGCTTATCCTAAAACCATGGAAGCGCAACCTTTTTCGGGTTGATTTTACTAGCCTTACGCAGAGATCTGTAGTGGGAGCCTGTTTCCACATTAACTTATGCACAACCTCCTAGTGGCCTAACGATTACAATTTTAATTTGAATCTTAGACTCCTGGGGAATTATGAACACTAGGGCTCAACATGAATAACGTCAGAATATCTTTGATACCCGGACGAGGTGGGAGATGAAGAGGTTGAGCTATCTTCAGTCTGCTCTTTAGATCTTCCCACCGTCTCTGATCTACAGTCAGTAAAGCTGTACCCTTAACAAAGAAAAACAAGAAGCTTTTGTCATACAAAATCTTAAACATTTAACTGTTGTGCACGTGAAAACAACAGCTTGCCTTGGTGCTTAAAATAAAGTTCCATAGTCAAACTCTCCTTGAATAACACAGTATTTGGGTAAAGGGGTCAGAGCATCAGCCCTGCACTCAAGAAGATTTCCAAATGCACTAGCTGTGAGTTTCTGGGACTCAACTCAGCAAGCTCAGTTGTGGCTCTTTGTATCAGCGGCCCAGTGGGGATAGGGAAACCCTAGAGGAGGTCTTCCATTTGTCTGAACACCATTTGCTGGGGAGCACTGTTTTAAACAGTGGTCAATTCTTTGCTGTAGAAAACCCTGCAGGAAGGTATTAGTTTGTCAGCACTGCTCTAGCTTGTCAGGGAACTAGCCTTCTACAAAATCACTACAGACACACTTCCTATGCTTGTAGTATAATTTAAATAAAATAAACATATGCTATGCTACAACATTTTCCATAAAGGAAGCATAAGAAGTGCAGATATGACTTCAGGGTAGGTAGTAATAAAGAGCACACACATAAGCATTTTGATAGCATAGTACAAACTATACTATTTAAAATTATCTTAAGACATAATACGGTCCTTACAACATCAGAGAGCTGTAAAATCTCATACCAAGGGTTTGGAGCTGGAAAATCAAGAGAGAACTTTTAAAGGCAAATGTCACAGATTTCTCTCTCAGACACACAGAAACTTTTCCCACTAAGCACTTAACCATACAAAGCTGTGTGTGCCGTGGTACCATCCTCATGGCGTGTCTTGGAATGTCTAGACTCTGGAACAGTGAGTCAAACAAACAGGTGGCTGTCCTACTAATAAGATCAGAAAAGCTCCCTCTGAGGTAGACAAAATCTCTTTATGGAATTGTGTCCCCAAGATATGCCCTGGGAAGATACACCCTAAAATGTGATGCCGTTAAAGAGACTGATTATTATAACATGTATTAATTCTCGCTGTTAGGCCAAAAATCATACAGCAAAGGAAATATTAAATTAAAAGGATTACACAATAAAAAGATTAATAAAAATTAGTGGATTGTTGGAAAGATTCATCACAGAAAAAAAAGTGGTGGTAAAACAAAGATAAAAGCTTAGTGAAATTTAAAAACAACCATGTCACAGACTCTAGATCTGTGTCTCAGGAGCTTTCCACCTCACCACCATTTGTCAAGTGAGGAACTCAAAGAGTGCTTCTCTTTGTTCATTGCTTATGGGTCAAATTGAGACCAGGCCTAAATTCATACTTCAGTGCACCTGCATCTGCTCACTTCAGATCTGAATTTGATCCTATATCTCTCTTTAGGTAATATGATCTGAAAGCAATAATGAGTTTGCTTCTTGAATTGTAACTTACTTATATTAGCATCCGCACATCTTATTATCTCATATTGCACAATGTGTCATACGATGTTTAAAGCTAACCAAGTATGAAACTATTCCCATGTGAGATACAATAACTGAATTATTACCTTATTTTCATTGAAATTAGCAATGACAACTCCAACAAAGAGGGTCAATCCAATCATGCAGCCCAGAAACACAAAGACATGAATATAGATTCCATGGATCTGCATATATGAAAAATATGATTATTCATCAAAACAAATTCAGCAGCTTGTGAAGCATTAACAGGATTTGATATGCTTGCTTACCGGCCCCACGCGATGAATAATGACATCTCTGACTTCCACCCAGCCTTTTAATGAAAGAACTTCAAAGAGTGCCAACATAGCATTTCCCACATTGTCAAAATTAAAATTGCGAGGATTTGCCCTGAAATAATAGTAAAGGAATGAGTGCATTTTAACTATCTTCTGATAAGACGGATCTTAGGCATCTTACTGTGGCCCCTCTGAGTCAAAGAATACAACCTCATGCTATACAAAGGAGCTACTCATATAAAGAAGCACAGTTTTTATTTGTGTTATTACTCAACTTTTCTTTCCATATCTGCTTAGTTTTTCTTCATAGTCTATGTTAGTCTGAGACTGTAAACTCTTTTGTTACAGTGTGACTGTGGCATTGTCTAAAGCTCTACAAAACATCATGCAAAGCTCTGAATAATAATACTTTGAAAATTAAAAAAATTACAGATACTCCACTTAATTGCTAAATCTTTACTATCTCATATTTATCATCTGAGCTACTGTAAAAACGAGTGTTTCTGACAATACATTGCCAAAAGTTAGCCATCGTGAAAAAAACGGTTCTGATGACACTGGCAGAAACAAAGCTGTGTCATACAACCCTGCTAATGTACCTCAAGGAACAGAATTTTCAAAAGTACCTATGCGATTTAGGCTCCTGATTTAGTCAGCAGGTGCTTCTGCAAATTATCATTCATATTCATTCATAATATCAGATTTTGCTAGTCCAAAGAGAAATGTTAATGAGAGGAAATCACTGGTTTTCTCAGCCTTCAGGCATAACATTCTTTGTGTTAGCCAGGATGCCAAAGGAAGAAACTCCATTTGAAAATCAAAGGCTCCACTAGAGGTTAGTTTTTTAAAGAGCGGTGCATCCCCAACCTGAGACAGATTTTCCAAAACGCTCAGCCTCAGCTACCATTCAGACACCAAAATAAGTAGCTAGATTTCCAGTTTCCCTATAACTTTTTTGGAAAATCTCCCCTCTAAGGCTATGTCTACAATATGAGTGTGATTCCCCTGCTCGCGTACACATACTCGTGGTAGCTCGATGAGAGTTAGTGTGGGTGTGGACGGTTGTGTAGCTGTGGTAGCACTGGCAGTGGCAACAGAGGCCTGGCTCAGCTGCGCGTAGTACAAACCAGCTCAGCCATGCCTCCATTGCCACTGCCTATGCTACTGTTTATACTCATGCTAGCACTCATTCAGCTACCAGGGGTATGTGCACACGAGCCAGGGAATCACACCCATAGCTTGCAGTATGGACATAGCTCCCACTGTGACCCTCAGGCTATCAGGTACCGGGCTCTTGAAAATCTGGTCCTACAAGGCCAACAATCGGTACTCACCTCCTTGAGGTAACACATTTTCTGCAGTGACAAAAAAATTCTCCAAACTTCATAGTTTTGCTGATTAAGATCTTTTTAGTTATTTCTGGATCAAGCTGAAGTGGATTGAATTTGCTTACTTTCAGGAATTCTGCCTTCAGAATTTATCTGAAGCATACAGAAGCTGAAAGAGTTCTGCAGATGCCACAGCTTCACTGACTGTTCAAATCACAGTGTATTATTTCGTTAGTGTAGGATGGCTTGGAATCTTCCCTTGCTACCATGTTCTTTTACCCCCCGCCATGTTCTTTTACCCCAACTGAAATAATTTTAGCTGTTCGGTTGAATTTGCAAAAAGTGAAACAACCTCCTTTCAAAATATAAGCAATTAAAGACAATTTTCACACATTTTTAGGTGTTAGAAAATCTTAAATTGACACTTTCAGAATATAAACCATAGACTTATTGTTGCCATTAAATCACTGTTGCATCTGAGATATCACAATTAGGGCTGTCGATTAATTGCAGTTAACACACACCATTAACTCAAAAAAATGAATCACGATTAAAAAAATGAATCATGATTAATCACAATTTTAATCACAGTTAAACAATAGAATACCAATTGAAATTTATTAAATATTTGTGGATTTTTTCTACATTTTCAAATGTACTGATTTCAATAACACAGATTACAAAGTGTACAGTGCTCACTTTATATTATTATTTTTGATTACAAATATTTGCACTGTAAACATGATAAATAAATAGCATTTTTCAATTCACTTCATACAAGTACTGTACTGCAATCTCTTTATATTGCAAGTGCAACTTACAATGTAGATTTGTTGTTGTTGTTACATAAAAAACTCAAAAACAAAACCATGTAAAACTTTAGAGCCTACAAGTCCACTCAGTCCTACCTCTTGTTCAACCAATCGCTAAGACAAACAAGTTTGTTTACATTTATGGGAGATAATGCTGTCCATTTCTTATTTACAATGTCACCAGAAAGTGAGAGCAGGTGTTCGCATGGGACTTTTGTAGCAGGCATTACAAGGTATTTAGATGCTAGATATGCTAAACATTCATATACTCCTTCATGTTTCGGCCACCATTCTCGAGGACATGCTTCCATGCTGATGATGCTTGTTAAAAAAATAATTAGTTAATCAAATTTGTGACTCAACTCCATGGGGGAGAATTGTATGTCTCCTGCTCTGTTTTACCAGCATTCTGCCATATATTTTGTGTTATAGCGGTCTCACATGATGAACCAGCACATGTTGTTCATTTTAAGAACACTTTCACTGCAGATTTGACAAAACACAGAGAAAGAACCAATGAGAGATTTCTAAAGATAGCTACTCGACTCAAGGTTTAAGAATCTGAAGTGACTTCCGAAGTGCCTTCCGAAATCTGAGAGGGACGAGGTGTGGAGTATGCTTTCAGAAGTCTTAAAAGAGCAACACTCCAATGCGGAAACTACAGATGCTGAACCCCCAAAAAAGAAAATCAACCTTCTGCTGGTGGCATCTAATTCAGATGATGAAAATGAACATGTGTTCATCTCCACTGCTTTGTATCGCTACCTAGCAGAACCCGTCATCAGCATGGACACATGTCCTCTGGAATGGTGGTTGAAGCATGAAGGGACACATGAATCTTTAGAGCACCTGGCACATAAATATCTTGCAACGCTGGCTACAACAGTGCCATGTTCTCACTTTCAGGTGACACTGCAAAACAAGAAGCAGGCAGCATTATCTCCTGCAAATGTAAACAAACCTGTTTGTCTGAGTGACCGGCTGAACAAGAAATAGGACTGAGTGGACTTGTAGGTTTAAAGTTTTTCAGTGTTTTATTTTGGAATGCAGTTTTTTTGTACATAAGTTCAACTTTCATGATAAAGAAATTGCACTACAGTACTTGTATTAGGTGAATTGAAAAACACTATTTCTTTTGTTTTTTACCGTGCAAATATTTGTAATAAAAAATAAATATAAAGTGAGCACTGTACACTTTGAATTCTGTGTTATAATTGAAATCAATATATTTGAAAATGTAAAAAGCATCCAAAATATTTAAATAAATGGTATTCTATTATTGTTTAACAGCATGATTAATCGTGCAATTAATCATGATTTATTTTTTTAATCCCGTGATTAATCACAATTAATTTTCTTAATTGCTTGACAGCCCTAACCACAATATTTCCCTGTGTATAAAATAGGAAATATCTGATGTGTACAGTAATAGGCAGCATGCTTGCCTTTTCTGCATTTCCCTCAGGTTGGTAGGGAAACTAGATTGGTCTGTTTGTCACCAATGTTATTTGCTACTTTCAGTACTACAATGATGCAGTGTTTGGGTCCTGCAGCAGATTAGCAACTGAACTATCTAAAGAAAGATTGGCCAAATTACAACTACTCACCAGACTCGTGGCACCCAAAATCCAGGCTTCTTCTCTCCAGGTCTTAGCTTTAAATTCAGATTTTTTGAAACACTTACATTTATTCTGAAGATGCCATGACAATCTTCCTATAGTAAAATAAAGCACATTGGGTGAAATATAGACCTGCAGAGAGGTGAGGACACCGTACAAGACAAACAGCACAATAAATAAGGCACTTGAAACAGTGTAAATGGAACAAAAGGGTTATTTTTAGGTACTGGATTAATTGCATTGGGAACTGAACTTTTTCATATGCAGGGAAGATACAGCATGAACAGTGACAATGTAGAATCATCATTCGGCACTTCAAGGCCCCCTCCAAGACTGAGAGGACTAGTAAATCTGCAAGTTCATTCAGTTCTTGGCCTTTTTTCTGAGAGTGTCATAGTGTTTATGTGATGCTTGATTGCAAGTGGAATGATGCTATTAATCTGCTTCACACAGCCACGTAACACTGGCTGGTACTTTTTGTCACTATCAGCCTGGCCTGGATTTTAACTGGTGATCGAGGATTGTTAGGTGTCATAGCCCATTTCCAGTCCTTTGCGCTGTTCAGTCCTTCAGCGCTCAAATGTCATGAAGTCGGTATCTTTCTCATGTCTTCCTCAAATGCCTGGCACTCCCATTCCTTTTGCACTACGTAACAACCTTCTCTTCATTCAAACCACTTCCTAAAACACCCTTCTTCAGTGAGCCTTCTTCCAATTCTTACAATCATAACCTCCCACAGAAAGCAGTGTGTATTGTAAAAGAAAGCAGGAAAAAGACATGGAAGAGAGGGTTACTCACTCTGTGCAGTAACTGAGGTTCTTCGAGAGGTGTGTCCCTATGGGTGCTCCACTGTAGGTGCAGTAGCATCCCTGTGCCTGGGATCGGAGATCTTTGGCAGCAGTGCCAATTGGGCTGCACACGCACTCCTCCCTGTCTCTTGCTATGAGCAGTGGCTATATAGCACTGTGTGGTTCAACTGCCCTCAGTTCCTTCTCTACCACAGAGCCTACATTTGAACTTGAAGCAGAGGGGAGGAATGAGGGTAGTGAAGCACCCATAGGGACACACATCTTGAAGAACCTCAGTTATTGCACAGAGTGAGTAACCCTCTCTTCTTCTCCGACTAGTGTTGCCATTGGTACTCCATTGTAGGTGAGCGTAGAGCAGTGCCCCTAGATGGAAGGCTGGGGCTTCAAAGGGACATCTACTAAGGAGGATGGAACAGTGGTCCTAGTATGGCATCTGATGCCGTGTCATGGGTGATCGCATAATGTTGACTAAATGTGTCAGTGGGTGCCCATGTGGCTGCCTTACAAATGCCAGTAATTGGCATGTTATTTAGAAAAGCTAGTGAGGTAGATAGCAAGCGAATGGAATGTGTATGAGTTCCAGGAGAGGTTTGAAGTTTGTGTCATTGGTAGCAAAGGTGGATGCATTCTGAGACCCATTTTGACAGACGTTGTTTGGATACAACCAATCCTTTTGATCTTTCATCTATAGAGAGGAATAAGCATGGTGACTGTCAAGGTAAAAGGCTAGTGTTCATCTGCCATCCAAGGTGTCATGGCTTCATGCTGTTTGCCACGTGGTTTAGGAAGAAGAAGGGAGGTGGATAGGTTAGTTTAGATGGAAAGAGGGTGGTACCTTGGGTAAAAACTTCAGGTGTGGTTGTAATGTGACCTTCTTTTTGTAAAAGATTGTGTATGAGGGGTACACCATGAGGACATCTATTTCTCCTACCCATCGGGCAGATGTGATGGATACGAGAAAGACCATTTTAATGGATAGGTGCATGTAGGATCAGGTTGCCATAGGTTCAAATGGAGGGCTGGTGAGATAGGCTGAGATCCCAAGGAGGGGTGGGTTCTTGTACCTCAGGGAAAGATTCTATAGGAACCCTTAAGGAATTTTTTTGTCATTGGGTGGTTGAATACTGAATGACCTTCTATCTTGGAGTGGAATGCAATAATGGCAGCCAGATGTACATGAACAGAGCTTGCAAATAGCCCTGATCTTTTAAGCTGTAGGGTGTAATCCAGAATGAGTGGTAAAGGAGCACTCATTGCTGAGACATGTTTGGTGTCACACCAAGTTCAGAATCTTTTCCGTGTATGTAGGTAAGAACACTGGCTATTTAAAAGAATCTCTTATATCTGTTCTGAACAGGTCATCTCTATATTCTGGAAACATGAAGGAGCCATGCCTTCAGACGGAGAAATGCTAGATTTGGGTGAAGAATCTGACCTGCATCCTGCGAGAGGAGGTGTGGAGTCAGCAGGGTGATAGGTGGACAGACCACCAGGCATAAGAGGTAAGGATACCATATTTGTCGTGGCCATGTTGGGGCGATGAGAATGACTCTGGATGATTCCACTTGTACCTTGGGAAGCACTCTGAAGAGTAGGGAAAAGGTGGAAAGGCATAGAGGAGAGGTGCATCCCATGAAAAGAGGAAGGTGTCCCCCAGAGTTTGGTGACCTATTCTCTTGAGCAGAATTGTGGGCATTTGGCATTCTTGGGTGTGGCAAAGAGATCTATGTTGGGGAATCCCCAGTGGATGAATATATGCTATAAGGTTCTTGTGTCTATCTCCCACTTGTGCTCTTGTGAGAACTTCCTGCTCAGTGAGTCTGCCGTGGTATTCTGGTGTCCAGGTAAGTATGCGGCTGAGATATTGATGCCATGCTGGATGCACCAGTTCCACAATTTTTGTGCTTCTGTACACAAGGATTGAGACCTCACACCTGTCTGTTGATATAAAACATGCAGGCGATGTTGTCTATCATTACTCTTACTGTCTGTTGTCTGATTATTGATAGAAAGTGTAGGCATGTGTTGCGGACTACATGTAATTCTAGGAGGTTGATGTGCAACATGGACTCTGATGGGGACCATTTGCCCTGTACTGTGTGGGTCTGTTGATGTGCTTCCCAACCGAGTAGGGAGGCGTTGATCATAAGTATTAAGGACAACGGTGATTGGAGGAAGGGATCCTCCTTGTAGACATTGGGAGGTTTTGTCCACCAGTCTAATGAGTCCTTGACCTTCAGTGATATCGAGAGCAGTTTATTCAGGCTGTGTCTGTGGGGTATGTATGCTGTTCGTAACCATCCCTGAAGGCAATCCATACGTAATCTGGAGTGTTTTACCATGAATGTGGTCGCTGCCATATGACCGAGCAACTGTAGGCAAGTTCTGGTGGAGATCTGTGGGCTGGTCCTCATGATGGAAATGAGACTGACTACTGCGGAAAATCTGTGATCTGGGAGGAAAGCTCTGGCCTTTATAGCATCTAGTTGGGACCCAATAAACTCTAGCTGTTGTACTGGTGTCAGTTGATTTTTGTATATTTATCTGGAGGCTGAGTTTTGAGAAAAGGTCCATCCTTTTTGTTATGACTTGGAGCGTATCGCCTCTGGACAGAGCCTTGATGAGGCAATCATGTAGGTATGGGACTATTATAACCCCTTGTTTGCAGAGGGGTGCCACCACCACTTCCAGGACTTTGGAAAATATTCTGGGTGCCATAAAGAGGCCAAACCACTCTTTACTGAAAATGGTTGGACCCTGGAACAAATCTGCGGAACCTCCTGTGGAAAGGGTGTATGGTTATATGGAAGTATATGTCTTGGAGGTTGAGGGCCAAGAACTAGCTCCCTCCTGTTCCAGTGCTGGGATTATTGTTGATAGTGTGACCATCTTGAATTGCTGTAGTTTGACAAAATTGTTGAGGTTTCCCCAAGTCTAGCATTTGCCTCCACAGTCAGACTTCTTTTGGATTAGAAAATAGTGGGAACAAAAGTCTTTCCTGCTGAGTTGGAATGGCACCAGGTCTACAGGTCCCAGTCACAGAAGATGGTTTATTTCTTTTCATAGATGGTGCTCATGAAAATGTTCCCTGAAGAGGGACAGGATGGGGTGGGTGGGAGAGACGGGAATGGAATCAAATACCCGTTACTGATGATTTCTAGTACCCACTTGATGGAGGTGACTTGCTGTCATGTCAGGTAGAATGGAGTCAAATGGCCGCCAAACTGATGGAGTAATTTGGATGGCTGCAGCATCTGGACCACGGGGAGACATCTCAGGGCCTCATCCAAATTTTCAAAATTATTGTTTGGAGGCAGGTGCGTGGGACATACAGATGCGTGGGACATAGCCGCCTGTGTTGATGTCTGTGTACATTTGGCAGGAGGTCTCTATCACCTATGTTGTGGATCATAATGCTGTTGAAGGGTGAAATATGGAGGGCAAGATCTCGGGGTAGGTTGACATCTATGCTGTCTTCTCTTCTGTGCTGGTGTATAGAGGCTGAGTGAAAGGAGTGTTGCTCTCCCAGATGATAAAAAAGAGCACTAGTGCTCTGTCCAAGCACTAGTGACAGAAGGACAACTCCTGGCATGCATGGTACTACAAACCTCTCTGGATGCTGCGGATATGGTGGCCCAGTCCACTGTGACTTCTGTGGTAATGAGACAAGCCCCATGGCTTCACCTCTCAGGGCTCCCCAGACAAGTCTCCCCAGGAAGATCTCCGTTTGAAGGATTTAAACTTTTTGCTGAGTGCATTGAGCTCCTTGGAATAGTTCATATGGTTATATATGGATTAAAGTGCCTTGTAGTTAGCGATTTGTTCTTATCGGTACTGAATGACAGTATCTGCTTATGTGGTCCTGCCCACTTAGGGTTCTTAGATCTCTCAACAGTGCTGGTACCAGAGGTACCTGGATGGTCAAAGGAGCGAGGTCTTGCCCCAGAACATGTTGAGGTTTCCGACCTCATGGGGGATGCCTTTCTTTGGTGAGTGAGCTCAATGCCCATTTCTTCTCATCTTGAAGAGAGTGTGTAGATTTTCTTTTAGTGGTGCGCAGTGAGTGGGCGTTGGCAGATGACAATGTTGATGGTGACCAATGATCCCTCTAATTTTTGACAGGCCGTGTGTGCAAAAAATTTCTTCTGTGCAAACTGTTATGCTTCTGTGCAAATTTTTGTGCGTGGGGTATTTCACCCTGTGCGTGGGGTTTAGGATCTGTGTGCGTGTGCACACGCGCACAGCTTAGAGGGAACAGTGATGGTGACTACTGTAGAGAAGAGGTATCATGGCCAGGGTCTGAGGCAGATTGCAATGAGCTCTTCATTAGTAAACGTTTTAATCTCAATTCACGGTCCTTTCTGTACCGTGCCTTCAATTTGAGGCAGAGGGTGCACTTTTGTGACACGTGCCCCTCACCCAAACAGCGTATATACCGTGAGTGGCTGTCGTTCACAGGGAGGGCCTCACGACAGGGGCAGCGCCTCTTAAACTTGGGAGATCCAGGCATAACCCTGAGCAGGGAGAACTTCCCTGTAAGGAAGGGCATAGAAAAAGAAAACCCATGCTTACTCTAAAGAGTAATGGGGAGAAAGAGGAAAGGGTTTTTTTTAATAAGGAGAAAAGGAAAGAAAAAAATAAAAAGGAAACAAGTATTATCTTGACAGGTTTCAGAGTAACAGCCGTGTTAGTCTGTCTTTGCAAAAAGAAAAGGAGTACTTGTGGCACCTTAGAGACTAACCAATTTATATGAGCATGAGCTTTCGTGAGCTACAGCTGAAGTGAGCTGTAGCTCACGAAAGCTCATGCTCAAATAAATTGGTTAGTCTCTAAGGTGCCACAAGTATTCCTTTTCTTTTTGCAAAGTATTATCTGAGAACTTTCAATGGAAGCACTAATATTACTAAATGCACAGCAGGCGTATGAAGGGCTTGGCTCGGGATTCCATTCCAGAACAAGGGCAGTTGAGAAGGAAGAGGGTGGTTGGACCGCACAGGGCTTTATAGCCACCGCTCATGGTATGAGATAGGGAAGAGTACATATGTGGCCCAACAGGCACTGCTACCAAAGATCTCCATTCTCAGGTGCAAGGGACACCTACAACAGAGCACCCATAGGGACAATACTCAAAGAAGAACTGTAATATATTGGAAACATCCATTCCAGTGTCATGTCCAGAAAAGATTCATGACAACCAAATGAGAAACTGTCCCCAGGGATTCTATCACATATCACAGGTTTGACAATGAGCCCACTATATGTGGGGAAGGGACTTTGACATTCATAGAATCATAGAATATCAGGGTTGGAAGGGACCCCTGAAGGTCATCTAGTCCAACCCCCTGCTCGAAGCAGGACCATTGACTTCAATGGGGCAAAGATTTCACCCTGTGTTCTTTACTATGGCCCTGGTCCTGCACTGGTGGACCTTTTGCTGGTGCAGAGGCCCACTGAACTTAGCTGGGCTCTGTGCCTATGCAGGGGCTGTCCATATGGAGCAAGTTGCAAGATTAAGGGCTATCCTGCTTTGATGCTATGATTTAAAGAATTCCCAGTCCACTGACTGTAACAGCCTGGTTTGGAAACACTGGCTTCCCTTTATGAATTAACACGGTAGGCACAATTTTCTGCCCCAAATTCATTGCACCTGCAATTACTGGCTCTTAGACATCTCAGTGATCCCAACTGTTTTCTCAATCAGTGAAAGTGAAAAAAGGGAGGTCATATGAAGCCTGGGTTAAGAATTTGGCTATGAAGCTAGATGCCATGTTTGTGCCCTTACTGTACTGTCTAATTTAAGACTCAATTATGTGACTTTGGCACAGCCCTGCATTGTCCTAGAGGGTGTCTGCAGGAGGAATTCCGTCTCAGTGAAGCTCATTCTGTCCCTGACCAATCTGGTGAGGATGGGCACCACTCCCAGGGATAGGGCAGTCTGCTTCTCCTCGTGCAATAAGTCCATCTTCCTGGTAAGGTGGCAAGTAGCCCCATTGCCTTGTCTCCTTTAAGACAATCTGTATTTCCAATAGTGCAAGGAGGGGATAGTCCTTGTGCTGTGCCAGTGCGGAGACTACATTACTGACAGGCCCCCGTAGAAGCACTAGGGGGCATGGAGGAGGCGGCTTCCTGCACATCTGTAAGGGCAAATCAGTATGGCCAAACTTTTCAAACATGAGGTCTTAAAATCAGGCTCCCAAGCCAATATTTAGGCTGCTAAGCAAAAACAATCTGATTTTTATGGTGCTGAGTGCCCCCACAGGTCTTACTGATCTCAGGAGAGATGGGGATGTTCCACAGCTCCGAGAATCAGACCACTTTGCTTAGATGAACAAATAAGGCATTCGGGTTGGGTTTTCAAAAGTGCCTAAGTGACTTAAGAGCACAAATGACTTTCCAGGGGCAGTGGGATTTTCAAAGTGCCTCTAGTCTTAGACAATCTCTACACTAGAAACTTACATTGGTATCACTACGTCGCTCACGGGTGTGAAAAACTGACATCCCTGAGTTACGTAGTTATATTGATCTAACCTGCGGTGTACACAGCAAGAATTCTCCCCTCAATATAGCTACCATCTTTCGGGGAGGTGGATTAACTACACCGGAGGGCTTCTCCCATCAGTTGGGGCAGGTAGCATCTGCACTGAAATGCTACTGTGGCACAGCTCCACCGGTGTAGCTGCACCATTTTATGTGACAACCTACCTTTCGGAGCACAAATCCTATGGAAAATCAGTGAGGCTTATAGAATCATAGATATGTAGGGCTGGAAGGAAACTAGAGAGACGATCTAGTCCACCCATCATGTTGAGGAGGGATCAACTGCACCTGGACCACCCTTGACAGATGTTTGTCTAACCTGTTCTTAAAAACCTCCAATGACAGGGATTCCTTCTTTGGAAGCCTATTTCAGAGATTAACTATCCTTCTAGTTAGAATTGTTTCCTCCGATCTAACCTAAATCGCCCTTGCTGCAGATTAAATCCATAACTTCTTCTTCTACCTTGAGTGGACATACAGAACAACTGATCACTATGCTTGTTATAAATTTGTTTGTTTCTAAGATGCCACAAGTCCTTTCTTTTTGCGGATACAGACTAACACGGCTGCTACTCTGAAACCTGCCATATTTGAAGAGTGTTATCAGGTCCTCCCTCAGTCTTCTTTTCACAAGACTAAACATGCCCAGTTTTTTTTAACTTTTCCTCAGGTTTTCTAAACCATTTGTCATTTCTATTGCTCTCCTCTGGAATCTCTTCAATTTGTACACATCTCTCCTAAAATGTGGCACCCAGAACTGGACATAGTACTCCAGCTGAGACCTCACCAGTGCCAAGTAGAATGGAATAATTAGTTCTTGTGTGTTACATACAACACTCCTGTTAATACACTGCGGAATGATATTACCTTTTTGGCACCTGCATCACATAGCTGGCTCATATTCAATTTGTGATCTACTATTACCCTCAGATCCCTTTCAGCAGTACTACCACCCATTTTGTAGTTGTACATTAGATTAAGTGTAGTACTTTACATTTGTCTTTACTGAATTTCATCTTATTTCAGATCAGTTTGCCAATTTATCACAGTCATTTTTATGCTGCTAGATCACTTGGGCACTTTTGAAAATTCCACCCTGTGGTGCCTAACTGTGGGTACCTAGGTCTGAAAATTTTGGCTTACGCTTCTTAGGACTGGGAGCATATCTTTCTCTACTGCATGCACCTTGCCAGATTGCATTACTGGGGATCAACAGGTGATAATAACTTATTTTCTATTTTCAGCTTGAATTAAAAAAAAACATTTTGTTCTAATTGTACAAACGAATACAGAAATTCTCTCCTCTCCCCCCTTTTTTGGATACATGAAATGCCACACAGTTTCTCTTTTTCATACTGAATGCTTGTTGTTTTTCCCACTTGTTTTCTCCATTGCCCAGAGAGGATGGAGTATACTAGTATTTTGAAACAGAAAAGCTGTTCTTACCCTTGCGATGATGTTTGGATCATTGCACTTGGCCAGTTTCCCAGCAAAAAGCTGAACTCCAAAGCTTGCAAAAACAAGCATTAATGTCAGCAAAAGAATGGACACCTGTGAAAATGATGTAAATATAGTCAAACTTTTCTCCTACATACTAGAGGTGAAGGGCTAGATCCTCCGGTGCAGTCCAAGAATGAGCCGTTGGCGGTATAATGCTGACCTAGAGGATTTTATGGCAGGCACTCTCCCTGCTCCACTGAGTTTTTAGCCACTGCACTTCCAACTTTGGCTGCACTGAAAGGTCTGGCTCCAAGCTTTTAAAAATGGGGCTCTCCCTAAACTCCTTTGTGTTATGAATTATAATTTATGCATTATGTGTTATGAATAACAATGTATCATTTTATAATAATTTCTTCATTGAAACTGATAAAAGTATTTTTTTATGTTTTAAAACTTCTGTTATCATATCTTTGTGGTGAAACCATTTCAGCAACTTGAAATATCATTGCATTCCATATTAATTTTGGCTTTTTTAATCAGACAAGCACTGGGTTTTTTTTCTTTGTAGATTTTCCTATGAAGCTTAAGCTATTGGCCTTTAGTGTAGGCCCTGACCCAGCAATCACTGACACTCTTCTTATTATTTGTATCATGGTAGCACCTCAGAGCCCTACTTAGGGACCAGGACCTCACTGTAGTAGGTGCCATACAAACATAGTTGCTTAACTTTAAGCACGGGAAGACTCCTATTAACTTCAATGAGACCTCTCATGTGCTTAAAGTTAAACACATGCTTAAAATGCTTTGCTAGATCAGGCCCTTATTCATTAACATGTGCTACCTCTGCTGGCTGTCTGGCTCTGTAACATCAGAGCAGTCAGACATAAATGAATTATGATATAAACATTTTAACGGGTTGTAACAGATATAAAGTAAGTCAAACCCTGGCCTTAAACTAATGATCCTTGCCCCTTTATTAAGAGACTACTTTGTGTATTATAACCAAACAATATACATGAATATATAACACAGTATATAATAAACATACACAATAAAATTGCAAGATTTTATTCCTATCCCTCATGCCCAGTCTAAAATCTTATCACACTCTCAAGGTCTTGAGACCTGATCCTGGAAAAAGATTCTAGAACAAACACACACACACCAGTTTGGGGGAAGAGAGAGAAAGAGCTCTTATTCCTAAGACAGTGATAATGGGTTCTGGGATCCCACCACTAAAACAGAGATTTTAACCTGGGTCTCCCGTATCCCACATAAGTGCTCTAACCACTGGGTTACTGGCTGTTCTGAATAGGATGTGTGTATTTGTGTGTGTGTGTGTGTTTGTGTGTGTGTGTGTGAGTGTGAGTCTCTCTCATTTGTACAAAAAAATTCAAAAGATCTTGGTTTTACCTCAATGAGGAATAAAACCAAATGCCAAAACTTCAAAAAAATTTATGAGATAGAATTCTTATTTTCCAGGCAACCCTACCCACCACCATTTCCAGAGCTGCAATCAGGGGCAGGATTCCTTCCAATTGTCTCATAACAAGAATGGGGAGTGACAAAGACTCTCGTCTTTGCAAGTTTAAGTTTTCTTAGGTTTCAGTAGATCAGCCACGTAAGCATCCTGTCTCTCATCCTCTTCCCCCAGCAGAAATTGCAGTATTTTATCTCTCAGTAATCCTGCCATCTACATCAGTACTAAGATATGCTGAATAAACAAAGTCACTTGTGAAAGAATTATTACTGCATCCTTATTAAATATGAATGAAAATGAGTGCACTTTATATGGGTAATTTCTTTTTTAACTTGTTACTTTTTAAACTCCAATGGTAAGTGTAAAATGCATTTTCTCTATGAGGTATAAACAGAGTGCAACTGGTAAAAAAAATAGTAAAAACCAAAGCTGAATTACAGAAATACATTTTACATCGTTACTCTCCATCTTGTTTTATCATAGGAACAAAATAACTGGCACATACCAAGAAGATTTCCTTGAAGCCACTAAACAGCTCTCGTACAACTTTCCTCATTTGTGGCACCAGTTTGAAAATGCGAAGGGGTCGGAGACATCGTAGTATCATTAAGAGCTGAGCTCCAGATTTAGCAGGAACGTTCTGAGGCATCCAGCAAAGGAATATCAAACTTACCTTGGAGGGGGTGGGGATGGAGAAAGAATGAGCAATCCAGATTACAATATATTATTTAACAAAGTATGATAAAACAGAACATCAATCCAAACTTGTAAGTATCCCTTAAAAGATTATAATTGTCCCTTTTGGGGTGTGCTTGTGGGAAGAGAAGGCATAGGGGGCCAGATTTTAAAAGGTATTTAAGTGCCTAAAGATGCAGATAGGCGCCTAGTGGGATTTCGGTGAGGGACTCCCGAGTGGGAGTTAGGCATCTAGGCACTTTTGAAAATTCCACTAGGTACCTATCTGCATCTTTAGGAGCAAATATATCATTAAAAACCTGAGCTAAAGAGCCTTGCTCATAGGCACAATGTAATTCCTGCATTTTTCTGAACACGAGGACTATACAAGTGTAAGGCAACTACTGGCACTAGTTTCTTCGAAGTGAGTGACATACACATGTATACAAACATATACATATACAGTGAGATATATACACAGATAGACAGAGAGAGGTCATACTTCATATTTAGGGAACATTCATATCTGGTTTATATAGTGTTTAAAATGATTAATAGATATTATAACTATGGTCTAGACATGAGTAGCATGTATCATAGATGGTTATGCCACATCTACAGAAGGTGCTATAGATGGTTATAAATAAGGCTAAGAATTAGTCACCGTTATTTTTAGTAAAAGTCACAGATGGGTCACAGGCAAAAAACAAAGATTTATGGAGCCTGTGACCTATGCATGACTTTTACTAAAAATAACCGTACAAGCTGTGGGGCAGAGGCGCAAAGCCCCAGTTACAGCGCCCTGCGGAAGCCACGGGACACGGGCACACGGCCCCAGCTGCAGCCTCCTATGCGGGAGAGGGGCGCACGGCCCCAGTCGCAGGCCCCTGTGGAAGCTGTGGGGTAGGGGTGCACGGTCCCGGCTGCAGCTCCTGACGCGGGGCAGGGGGCGCAGGATCTTGTTGCAGCCCCTGACGCGGGGCAGGGGTACGCAGCCACGGTTGCAGGCACTGGTGGAAGCTGTGGGGCAGGGGCACATGGCCCTGGCTGCAGACCCCAGTGGAAGCTGCGGGGCAGGGGCATACAGCCCCAGCTGCAGTCCCCACCGCGGGGAAGGGGAGCATAGCCCTGGCTCCTGGCCCAGCCTCGGCTCCAGCCCCAGCTTCAGCTGTTGACAGCTGAACTCCAAGAAGTCATGGAGGTCTGGTAAAGTTACGGAATCCGTAACTGCCATGACTAAATCGTAGTCTTAGTTATGAACCATGTTTATCAACAACGAATTATCTGCTGGACGCTATAACAATTTATAACAGCTGATTACTTATTTATTAAAAAATCAGTTAATCATTTCTTAACTCTTCATAGAGTATTTTATATACACTTTTTCCCACTCCATGCTCTGAGGTGGCCCTAAACCTCTGACTGTCAAAAGCTGGAACTGGACGATTGGGTGACCAGATGTCCCGGTTTTATAGGGACAGTCCCGATGTTCGGGGCTTTGTCTTATATAGGCACCTATTACCTCACACCCCTTGACCCAATTTTTCACACTGGCTATCTGGTCACCCTACTGGATGACAGGGGATGGATCACTTGATAATAGCCTTGTTCTGCTCATTCCCTCTGAAGCATCTGGCACTGGCCACTATCAGAAGACAGGATACTGGGCTAGATGGATCACTGGTCTGACCCAGTATTGTTGTTCTTAAGTTCTATGTTCTTATCTATAAACGTATCCTGAATATAAAGTGTGACTTAGACAGGGGGATTACTTAGTTGTAGATGCGCAAGGAATGCGGGACCCAGATGATTATTGCCAATATGATTAAAAGCAACAAAAAAAATTCTTGTGATTTTAAAAAAACTGAATAAAAAACAACAAACAACCAGTCTAGCAAAACAAAACAGATAAGCAGATGTTGCTGAATTTTTCTGGTATCCTCTCAATATTCTAGGAATGTTTACAAGACCTAGATAAAACATGATTTTCCTCCAAACACACAAACAAACAAAAAATGAAAAGAGGAATTTTGAGAAACCAATGCTACTAGAAACTCTGAGTACAGATTGATCATGACAAATTATATGCAGCACATCTGGGATACAGACTAATCTCTCCAAGAGTTAATCAAACCCATCAAATTAATTTCATTTAGCAGCTCAGTTCAGACTGAAAAAACATTTAATATCGTACTGTATTAGTCACTGATTTCATTGTTTGTTTTTTGAGTATAATCTCTTATTATTAATATTTATTACTCATCTGTTGCCACTGGCAGGCATAGTGCTTTACAACAAAAGGAAAGATAGAATTTAGAGCTGTTCAGAAAATAGTATTTCCATTGCATGGAAATTCTGATATTTTGCAATTTGTTTTTCTTCTGAACCTAAACAAGAAACTGGAAAATTTGAAACTTCCTGTAGAACAAACATTCCCATTTGGGACTATCAAAATGCGTTGCTTCAATAAGGTAAAAATGTTTCATTTTGATGTCATCAAAACTTTATATTATTATATAAAATTGTAAATACAATGTACATGTAAATATATATTTGATATATTTTAAATTAATATAAAAGTCAAAGCTAAAAGACTCAAGTCTATACAGTTGAAATGAAACATTTTTAGCTTATTGAAATGAAACGTTTTGAAAAGCAAAAGGAAAAAGTCAAAATAATTCATTTCAACTTTTTCCCATTGAAAATTTAGTTAAAATCAACATGTTCCTACAAAAAGTTTCAATTTCAGCACAACTGCCTTTTCTATTAAAGTTTTTTTGACCAGATCTACTATAGGCAGCCAGGTCTGATTCAACCCTAACAGTCATCTGGTAATGCCCTCTCTACAGGGAGGATGAGGGGAGAAGGCAAGGAATGAATGTGAAGAGCCTGCTACCCCAGCAGATTCCCCTGCACAAAACGGATGGAGCAGGGGCCAGGATCTAGGATCTGGATCTAAAGATGGAAGGAAAGGAGGTCAGATGTATAAGATAAATAAATATATATACAGAGAGAAATTACCATGCAATGGGAAACCTACATTAGCTCATGAATTTACCACAATTTGAGATGCAAGTCAATATTCAGATACCTAAGTACACATTTGCAGCTGCAGTTGTCAAGTTTGCATGTGAAACTGTGGTGACTGTGTGCTCAAATTACCCTCACAGTTCTGCATGATTTCATTTTTTAAAAAACTGTCCCCAAATCTTTAATAAATACATATTCAGAAAGATGAAAATTTTAAAAAAGTATTACAAAAAAGGATTTAAATATCAAAACTCACAAGATATATAAATATATCCATGACTCCCCCAAAGTCCCTTATGACAGCTGTTGGTGTAAAAAACAAGCCATCTGCCATAATCTTCAGATTAAGCTCAATGCTCATGAATATTACAAAAACATATTCAGCAATCTGAAAATCAAAGAAGAAATCAATCATAATTTAGTAATAAGCAGCGGAGAAAAATAAGATGGTTGTGCTTTATTAAATGTGAGATGATTCAGTAATGATACCTGGAGTGTTGGAGCATGCATAACTCTTCTAAAGGGGGATTCAAACATCATAGAAATGCAGGAGCATATAGTAACAATGATCATAACCCAGTCCAGGTATGTAACCAATCCCAGCAGATCACTGTCAAAAATGTACAAGGACAATCATTAAAGAGAAACTTGACCAGTGTCATCAACTGTCTATTAAAAATACAGTCTAGCTAAGGTGTTTTCTGTGTAAAGTCAATTAACTCTAGAAGGAGGCATTTGAAAAGTTTCATCGTGTCAGAAATGCATAGTAAGACTAGAGAAGTAACAGAACAAACAAATGTAACAAAACAAAACAATCCCCCTCCCCACAAACCCAAACAAACAAACAAAACAAAAAACACAGAAAAAGAGAAATTTTAAGCCAAAAAGTATAATCCACATTGATATGCAAAATGTAATCAAACAAATGAAATTACTTTTGCAATGCTTACTATAGCTGATGGTATTTGGTATTTTTCACAGCACCGGTAACAGGATCTGTTTTAGAACTATAAAAGGGAAATGAGATATTTAAAATTCAGCAATTTAAATTGCATTTTAGTGATCATTATTATAATTGTAGTGTGCATGCATCACCTCAAAGCAATTAACTGTCTAGCTTAATGCCTGACATATTCTATGACTTAATGCTCAAATGCTACTTTTTATAAAAAAGTTGTTTTAAGTTTTACTTACCCAATTTTTGTATCAGGTAATTTTAGTTCAAATTACCAGTCAAAGCAGTTAGCGGTAGTTTAATTTATGGCACAGCTCTGAGCAAGATAGCTCTAGACTGGCTGTTAATTACATTTTAAATTAAAAGTTTTTAAGTCTGAGTCCAGCTTCTACAATTAATAGCTTACTTTATTCAGTTTTGGTTTTCTGAGAGAAACAACCCACCTGAAACACAACTTTATGTTTCAAGGAGTTTCCCTAAAAGACCTTTCGTCTTGTATCACAATTCATTGGCTGGGTCCTCAGCTGGTGTAAAGTGGCTTCACTTTTTTGGTCCAATCTTCTTTAATTACTTAGTTCAATAATTTTCTCATTAATATTCCCAGATATTTCTCATCTAATTTCCTGTCCCTTAAATCCACGGATATAAAAAGCTCCCAAGCCTAACAATCTTCAGCTATGAAACTCAAAATAACCTCTTCATAGTATCTTCTAAAACCCAGGTATGGACAAATTTCTGCTCCCAGTTACATGGTGTAAATCTGGTTGCCTTCAATGGCATCTGCACTGTGAAACTGAGAAGGGAGGAGCACATATACATACAGAAGAACCCAGTCATAGTGAACTTGCATGTAGGGAAACTCCATTTGTAGTGAAGCAGAATGAAAGCCCCAAATTGCTTCAGTGCTTTTCACTGTGCACAATGAAATTCTGGTTATATGATCCCACTCTGAGAAGTGCTGAGAGGACTGTAATGAGAATTGAGGTGCACAGCACTTCTCAGGGCAAGACCCATCATGAACATCTGCTTATAGTGATATTCTTCTGTTGTGGGAGAAGGGTTCGCTTTAAGAGGATTCCATGTAGTAAACATATGCACATTACTTAGAATGAGCAGGCTTGACATCAACACACGTAGGTACCATTCTCTTCTCCACCCAATCTGCTCATTGGCTACTGTGACAGGCTGGCTCACTGTGGCTTAAAGATGGCAGCTGAAGCGTCACCCCTTTCTACCTCGTGCCTGCAGCTTCCTTATCTTGTCTCATGATCTTGGACTGCCTTCATGAGCTTATGTCTTTTGGTTTCTTTTTCTCCAGCAATAAGGTTATATCACGGCTAGTTTAACTCCTAGCTGCTATGGGCTGGTTGCACATATTTTCCTTTCAAAATAAATAGACTACCCCGTAAAGAAAGTATTTGGCCGAACTCACTACTGAAAAGTAATACACTCACGCATTAAAGCGAGCTCGCACAACCACCCGACAAAAGTTTCTGAATCTGTGTTCTCGACCAACTATGAAAAGTGGCTTATCGAAATATGGATGATTCTCTCGCAACTCCTCCTCTTGGACTTTCCTTTTAAAAAATAATACATAATATATTTAATGTTATGCAAAAGACAGCCATCAAAAATATCCATTATCATTTTGTTTTTATTTCATTGTAGCTGTTGGAAAAAAAGAAATCTATCCTACAATACCAACATTTCGAATTGAAAAGTGCGTTTCCAAACCTTTGGTTTATAAATACCTTTTCATTTCAGCTTGTTCTTTTTTTTCCTGGATCATCTTGATCTCACTGTCTTCTCTCTGTGCGTTTCTGTATCTCACTGTATTAGAATGCTAGAAGCAAAACAATGATTTAAAATGTGTTTTTTCCTTTAAAGACGAAAGCAAGATACAGTCTTTTACACTGAAGCATTCTAATTGTGAAGTCCTCACTTCTAAATGCACTATAAATCATGTAAGCCAAGCACACTGTATGGTATGTGCTACAGCATAGGCTTGGTTACTTTCAATGAGTCAAATTTTGATGTTAATTCCCCTAGTGCAACCCCAATGAATTCAACTTTATTACTGCATTAACTCTTCCTACCTTTATTGAACATCATCATAGTTGTTAAGGGCAAGATTGTGCTCACAGAGGGGAATAGGAGGCATTAGGCTTTTCCTCAGTCTATTGAGCATGCTGCATGTATTACTGGTCCAAACAGAGGGAGAACAGGATCTATAAAACAGGTGTGCAGGGAGTGGGTAGAGGGTGTCAGAACTGTCAGAGCCAGTGGAGCTGAGCTGGTTCTAATGGGGAAGCAATCTGGTACCTGCTCAGACTCACAACTTTTTCCTTAGCTTGTTCCTGCCATGGAGCAGCTATGTGCTGACAGCTATTTCTGGCCCTAGGCAAAGTAAGAGTAGAAAAGCTGCACCCTTTGTTTTTACTTATCCTTTACTTCAGTGCATATCTAGAAAAGAATATGAGAGCATAAAACTAGAGGGATTGAAAACTCCCATTCTGGTCTTGAAATTCTCCTTGGCAAAATCAGAGACTTCAACAAAATGTCATTAAAAATTTCCAGAAGTGAAAATGTCCTCGATCTTGTGAAAATATGCCACAGTGAAATTTGTGCTTCTTATACCCCTCCAAAGCTGGTAGAAAACTGAAAGATTTTTATCCAATAAGGCTCACAAGGCAGATGATATTTTTTAAACTTTCACTGGGGACATGCAAAGTAGTGAACCAGCACTACCTGCAGCTTCAGCAAATTCGCTGAAGTAAGGAAATCTATCACATGTGTGAATATGTTGTTTATTCTGAAGATAATGTTAATGTTACTATCCTATTTGCTTTCTGATTTCCTAATAAGATCTCAAGCCACAGATTAGAAATTGAATGTTACATAGGCATTAGACTTGTACAGTGATTGTAGTGCATATTAATCTTTCCTATATTCCAAAACTAAAACCATCACTTTTGTTTGGACTTACATCTTGAGTCAAGGTTTCAAGAGATTTTCCCCTGCTGATTCGCTGGCTGTTGGAACCATGTCTTAGTGACCTGAAACAATCATAATCAATTTGATAGTAAATCTCAAGATCAAATCTTAACCTTTACATGACGGCCATTATAAAGCACTGCTCTCCAGATACACTATCTCAAATTCTATTAATTTTTCCTTAGCTTACATGAGAAGCTGTTATGTTCTTCAATTGTCTTTAAGCCTGTCTAAACTAAACCAATTTCTTTTCCGTCTGATCCTTAAATTGATAGTTCTGTAGTCAGTGAAGGAAATGACATTTAAAATAAAAAGTACATTTTTCCCATTTATGTACTACAATGAATTTCATTATTGTTACAATCAAAAATGTACAATTTAGTTCTTTGTATGAGTCATTCCTGTTTTAGATGAGTTAGGTATTGTGCAAGTTTAACTCTAGTCATTGAATTGAATTTAATATTATTTTAAAAACACTTTTCCTGTCTGTGTTTACCTGCGCTCTTGCCGTATGTGATGCTGGACACTAAGTATTGACCTTTCCTTTGCAGGTTGCCCCTCAAAGGATCCACTCAGCATGCGTTGTCTAGTGCAGGCCCTAAAAATAAATATTGTGATTATGATAAACAATTGGAACTTCCACTGTAAGCAATTTTTTTATAAAATGAGACCAAATAATTGCATTGCTGGGGACAAACAGACATTCTGTTATTACTATTGGCATGTCACAACTGGCACATATAGTTTTCTGGGAATGCCAGGGCACAGCCTCACAGATAATAATAAACAGGGCAACAGAACAATAGTAGGGGCAGCTTGCACTTCTCATAAAAAATATATTCATATTCCCAAAACCAAATGAGACACAAAGGTTCCTCATCATGTTGTATAATCAATGCCAGGACCTTCTTTATGACCTCTCCTTGCTGGGACACTGTGCCCCATTTGTGGGTCCCTTTTTTAGGATTTGCTATAGCAAATGTGCTTCCCCCAGAGTCTATTCACAGGTATGAATGGGGCCAATGCACAAATCCAACACCCCAGTCCACTGGAAATGATCAAACTTTATTCTGTGACTGTTACTCATGCAATAACCTCCCATTTATTATTAATTATTATTATGAAAACTTCCAGCTACATGCGGGCAATCGCTTTGAAACCAAAAAGAATGGAATTATTTTTCATGTCTTTTAGACTGTAAGATTTTGGGGGCAAGGACTGCAATTTTCTATATGTTTTCACAGTGCTTAGCACAATGGGAACCCAATCTGATGGCTTCTAGGTACACCTACTATATAAAGGTGTAATAAAATAATAAAATAATAATACTGTTTATAAACATTATTATTCTTATTCTCCATAATGAATAGGGAATTCTACAAATACAGTGCCCTTTTCAGGAAAGCACATTAGCATGTACTTAACTTTAAGTATGTGTTTACATCTTACAGCACACACTTAAGTGCTTTCCTGGATGACTGGTGATATAATATGGTTTAAAATTGAAAAGGCTGGAAATCTACAGGAAGAAACCATCAGCAGCCAGGTGCAACAAAAAATTATTCTGATATAGCTAAGGGGACAAGGGACACCCTGAATCCTTCACTGAAGAGGCAAGCTGACAGTCTTCTTGTCCCATGAAAAGAGGGTCTGCCTATGAAGTGCTGGTGAGCAATATTTCATTAGACATGATAATATCTTGTTATTTAAGTCTAGGCTCTAGAATGCATGTTACGGTATTATTTTATAAATAGCCATTTGTTTCCAATACTTCTACTTTCATCTCTATTACACTTATACTTGATTTCAATATAAACAAATCTAAGTGCTATGAGTTAAGCAGAGCAGTGGTGTGAGGTGAAAATAGCAAGCTGGGCTGTAGTGTTTCATTGGAAGTAATACATCTGTGAACACTGTGAGTGTCCAGTGGACCAAGTGGCTGGATGCTGCAAGAGATGCTCAGAGAGCTTCAGCGTTGGAGCATTCCTACCTCTAACCTGCAGAGTAGCAGTGGGGCCTGGAGGCCCAGAGGGGAGTCCTTGTGTTGCCTTCAGCCAGTGAAGTTGGGGAGCTGATTCATGACTGGCATGGACAAAGCTTCCCAATGCTAAGGGCAGGTGGTAGCAAGTTGCCTCAGAATGCTGGGTACCCCTGGAAAGTGTCACAGAGCACTCCAACCTGATAGGAATGTGGGCATTTTTTTTTTGTACTGGCTGTAATAAACATTTTTGGTCAAGAAAAAAAAATAAAGGTTACATTTAAAGAGATGACATGAATTCCCGATGTTGAAAGAAATGATATTTATGCCAGAGGAATATTTGAAGAGGTCACATTTGTGAAAAAATCTTCACTTGCCAAGAACACTGCAACCTTGGATTAACACCCCTGGATAATGATTGATCTTATTTTTGTGTTTCATCTTCTTTGTTGAGATGAGTCATAAATTGATATCTAGATTGTTCTACCATCCAACTGTCGTATCATCAGGGATGGCAAAGTGTGGCAGTCCACCTTCTAATCTTCTAATTGTGCACTCCTCCATCACATGTTTGACTGTCTGCACCACTGCCCCACAGTCACACTGTCAAGATTGGCTAAGCCAAATTGTGGCACTGTGGCAGCCAGTCTGGCCGTTCCAGTCAGCAGTCTGTTAAACTCAATCCAGGATCTATGTGCAAGGCTGCCACCAGGTGGATGTAATTTAGGACTTTTGAAATTCTTCAGTGAAACAGATATAAACCAAATATAAATATTTCATAAAAGCTAGTTGAGTCTTGAAGGTGCAATTTCTCAATTCTCAGTGGCTCTCGCTTCATATCATAGAATCCTAGAATATCAGGGTTGGAAGGGACCTCAGGAGGTCATCGAGTCCAACCCCCTGCTCAAAGCAGGACCAATCCCCAATTAAATCATCCCAGCCAGGGCTTTGTCAAGCCTGACCTTAAAAACCTCTAAGGAAGGAGATTCCACCACCTCCCTAGGTAACGCATTCCAGTGTTTCACCACCCTCCGAGTGAAAAAGTTTTTCCTAATATCCAACCTAAACCTCACCACTGCAACTTGAGAACATTACTCCTTGTTTTGTCATCAGCTACCACTGAGAACAGTCTAGATCCATCCTCCTTGGAACCCTCTTTCAGGTAGTTGAAAGCACCTATCAAAACCCCCCTCATTCTTCTCTTCCGCAGACTTAACAATCCCAGTTCCCTCAGCCTCTCCTCATAAGTCTGTGTTCGAGTCCCCTAATCATTTTTGTTGCCCTCCACTGGACTCTTTCCAATTTTTCCACATCCTTCTTGTAGTGTGGGGCCCAAAACTGGACACAGTACTCCAGATGAGGCCTCACCAATGTCGAAAAGAGGTGAACGATCACATCTCTCGATCTGCTGGCAATGCCCCTACATATACATCCCAAAATGTCACTGGCCTTCTTGGCAACAAGGGCGCACTGTTGACTCATATCCAGCTTCTCTGATAACATATATGAGTATTATGAATGTGAACCCTTTGGATACACCACACTATTCACTAACACTCTGAGCCTTTGAAAACATGTTTACTCCCATTGTTTTAAATAACGTTGCACAATTACATATGGCAGGCTGCGATCTCATGAAGGCAATTATTGCTTTATAGGGGATAACTTTTTTCTTTCAAATGTTTCTGTGGATATCTGTTTTCACTCTTCTCTGTTGTTTTCTTTATCTTGGTTTTAAGCAGATGGATGAAAGGAATGTGGGTCCACTGAGAGATCTGTAACGCAAATAAGCTTATAATGCCTGCCTATGTTTTCATCACCCATTACACCAGAATCCCACTAACATGCAATATTATACACTTATAACAAGAGCACATTAGATTACATTATACTGAATAGTCAGAAATATAATCACATTTAAAAAAATTGCAGTATGTCTTGCAGTGCAATACAATTTCAGTATCTCAGCCAATATCTGAATACAATGAATTTTAAAGCATTATGTGATATAGGGTAATGTAATGTAATCATTTCAAGAGACAACAAAAATGTTCTTTGAATAACTATGTAATTTCTGTGTAAAAGAATAGATAATCACTCTTTTCTAGAAATGGATCCTACCTGACTCCATTAGAATGACACTAAGGTCTCTCACAGCAGGGACAATAGTAGGTTCTGATGTGCAAGTTCTCTCCTATAACGGCTTCTCACTGAGATAATGGAACAGCTTGTATTTGTACCTTTTTGAATAAGAATTACTGTGCTCTTAGGTTTCAGAGTAGCAGCCGTGTTAGTCTGTATTCGCAAAAAGAAAAGGAGTACTTGTGGCACCTTAGAGACTAACCAATTTATTTGAGCATAAGCTTTCGAGAGCTACAGCTCACTTCATCGGATGTGATATAGGATAATGTAATGTAATAATTTCAATAGACAACAAAAATATTCTTTGAATAACTATGTAATTTCTGTGTAAAAGAATAGATAATCACTATTTTCTAGAAATGGATCCTACCTGACTCCATTAGAATGACACTAAGGTCTCCCAAAGCAGAGACAATAGTAGGTTCTGATGTGCAAGTTCTCTCCTAGTGAGCTGTAGCTCATGAAAGCTTATGCTCAAATAAATTTGTTAGTCTCTAAGGTGCCACAAGTACTCCTTTTCTTTGTGCTCTTAGGCATATGCATCTGTATTTTAATATCCAGAAATAATTGTTTCCTTACATCCACGTGTGACTTCCACATAAATGTTTTCACATGCTTGTACACAACTCATTTAGATACCCAGTTGCTTTGTGAGTGGAGAACGCAATTCCTTGTTGTACATAATAAAAGAGAACTACTTGCAACCAAAATACTTAATTCTTCCTGTGACTACATTCTTTATGTCATAGTATTAACTGACTAACAAAGCCAATTAAATAAATGCTATAAAGGAACAGACCTGGATAAAGGAGCAGACCCATTGAAAGACTATTGTCAAGATTTAAAAAAAGTAACTGCCTAAAGTTTGGTTCCTAAGTCCATATTTAGGTGCCTACTTAAGTTGTCTGATTTTCAAAAATGCTGAGAGTCCAGCAGTCCCTGCTGAAATCAATGGAGAAATGATGCAATGCCAGTGCTACACGACTGAGATCAAGTGACTTGAAATAGATAATGCAAATTGTCAGCAGCAATGTGCAGGGAAGTCTTTCCGTACTCACAGCGCCACAGATGATGTGACAGAGAGGACAGTTTTATAAGCTCCTTAGCTTGTTTACTAAATATCTCCTTACTTTTCTCTTCTGCCATCCTCTACTCTTTGGGAACGTCTCCCTTTATGACTCCTTAGCAAGCGACAAAATCTGCCTGACCATTCTCCCAATTGCTAAGGGCCAGATTTTTTAAAGATATTTTAGTCACCTTAAATGGCAAATAGGCACCTTGTGGGATTTCCAAAAGGACCTAGTTGCCTAACTCTCATTGATTTCAATGGGTGTAAGATGCCTAGGTGCTGATGAAAATCCTACTAAGTGCCTACTTGCATCTTAAGGCACCTAAATACTCTTAAAAATCTAGCCCTAAGTGCTCTGCACTCAGTTAAGAGTTCAGAATAAATCCTCTCTCAGTATGATAAACCTTTATGAATTGGAGCTGGTTAGAAAATTTCAAAAACTTTGAAATTTCTTTGCAAAATGGGGTAGAAAAATCACCACATCATAATTTCCCCTCCCCCTCCCAAATTTTCTGACCGGCTGTAATGGCATCCACCTCTCACGAGCACCTCCTCTGGTTGGGTGTGTCTGCAGTCTTTAAACCAGTCGCAGTCCTGCCATCAGGCCATACCCCCAGGACTTCCTCCCTGGAAGCAATGGTTTTGCTTTCTTAGTCTGTTTTGGCCCCAGTCTTCAGCTGGGTCTCCTGACAGTTCAGGTCCCTTCTGGGGGTTTACTGATGTCCAATTGTAGGCCCTTCCACAGTAGCCTATGGGGGGCGGGGACCCGGGTCCGCCCACTACTCTGGGCCCCAGCCTTCACCAATGTCTTACCCTTAGTTCAGGGCTCTTCTAAGTTCAGGTCCAGTAGCCAGCCAGCCAGGAGCTCTTCCTTGCTCCCCCGGTCCTTACTAGTACTGGGCTGTCCATTGTGCTGCAATTCCCTCAGCCAGCCACACCATCCATGCTGGTCCAGCTCTATCAAGGAACTGCCCTGTCTCTGGTTCTGTAGCTCCTTTTTATTGGGCCCTCCGGGGCCCTGATTGGCTGCTTCCCCTGCAACCACTCTAGCCTGCTTGAAGGACCTCGCCACAGCTCCTTTCTTGGGATTGGTGTGGCAGGACCCTGAGGCCTCCAGCAGGAGGCCTCTGGGCCTAGTCTACCCCATCACACTAGGTCTGTCAGATATTAGAGAGATTGGATGTTCATGTAATATGTAATGAGAGAGATAGGAAACACTGGAAAAAGACAAGTAGAAACATGTCAAGCTGGATGCAATGTTTACTTGATATGCAAAGCTCTGGATGCAGTTTATCCCTTCCTTCTCAGCAAATGCAGCTGCAGCAATGTCCTTCGTGTTGATCTCTATATGCACAAAGGAAATAAAGTATGTTTAAAAAGAACAAATTACTAGTCAAGTTAGAGGAAGAAACTACACTGAGCTTGGTTGCAAGACAAGATCGTACAGGGAATATTATATACCATACATTACCTGGGAAAAACTGACGGGGTCCAAAGTCATGAATGAAAGGGACAGCTGCCCTTTACACTGTTTCCTTCCCATTTAAAATCCCTGAAAAATAAGCAAATCAGACAGTAATTCAGCTAAATACTCCAAGCCACTGCAAGATGCTGAACAGTTTGTACATATTTTATAATACTGTACCTTCCACTAACAGTATGAGGCCTCTTGCTTTGCATAAGGTGGTGCTCTGTGTGATGACTTTATCAGGGAGGTCTGTTTCTGCCATCAAGTATAGATTTCCTGCTTATGTTGCTGTATCGTTGCAATTTGAGGCTTCTTTCATAAATGAACATCATTTAGTTGAACTGCACCAGAGTCCCTATCCACATTTTTGTCTGTTGCATACAATTCTCCTGGTGAGTCCTTTGGACAGAATCTTTAACAGAAGATGGCAATGCTCCATCGGTAAATCCAATACACAAAATACTATCATCCTCATTCATTCCTGATGATGATAGGTTCTCTCACCGAATCTTTCCATAATGCCATCCATGCTTCCAACAAACTTTTGTCATGGTTGTCTGGGATAACCTCATATTCATGTTCCAGAAGAGCTTGGCACACACCAGATGGATTTCAGCATCCACTTCTGTCATCTTATAGATTGCATTCACTATGGCACTGTTTGGACAGCAGGCCAAATGCACTTTGTTAACACAATCAAACACTACATTTCAGCTATTCAATTTGACTGTATTGTTAAAACAATTTGAATCTGACGGGTCAAGCAAAATGGATTATTAATGCAACTTGATATATAACAAAGCTTTTCTTCCTGGGTCCCTCTTATGCGATCAGATGTTTCTAAAAAGAAAAAAAGACAGTAAACTTGTCTTCTTCAGTGTCTATGCAATCTAGCCATCTAAAATGGCTTATTTACATGCTCACTTCTTTAGCTATCTTGCATTCTGGTCTTCATTCTTGCCCTGTTGTCTAACCACTCTCTCCTAGCTGATGTGTGTCTGGGTATCTCCTTGGATTAAAGATGAGCCAGTCACAGAGCTTGCTTCATGATGATCCATTAAAAGTATGGAGCTCCCTTAGCACAACAAGTATAAAAAGGGGCAACTTTTTCCACTGAGCAGGCGCTAAGCAGCTCCTGAAATTCTTCATGTTTGACTTTGCTGGCGACTAGGTAGAATCCAGTGGCAGCCTTGGTTTCTAATGCTCTAAGAAGCTGATCATGATAGACACACCTGAGATTAGTCATATTAGTTGTTTAAAAAAATTATAGGTAACCAATCCTAAAATTTAACAAAAAAGGGATCACAGATTTAAAGGATAGGTTTCAGAGTAGCAGCCGTGTTAGTCTGTATCCACAAAAAGAAAAGGAGGACTTGTGGCACCTTAGAGACTAACAAATTTATCTGAGCATAAGCTTTCGAGCTGTAGCTCATGAAAGCTTATGCTCAAATAAATTTGTTAGTCTCTAAGTTGCCACAAGTCCTCCTTTTCTTTTTGTAGACTTAACTTAGGGTTGAATTTGTCTTAAGTGATCACTCAAGGGACCAACACAAATTGGTTGTTTAATGGAGGAGGCTTTCTAATAAAGATACAAATGAACTACTTACTGTGTCTGGGGATACTCTGGATTTGTGTCTTAAGACAGGAAGTTGCCTAATCAGGGTGGCCCATTATAACAACATATTGAGATAGTTTAATCAGAGATTAGGTAAATATAAAGTAGTGTCATAAAACTTTTAGAAAGAGTTAAGAACTTGCTTTTCCTTCATTCTGATATGTACAAAAGATCATTGTGTTTTGAAGAATGCTTTCATAAGAGCAGTTGAATAATCTACCAGAATACCAGCAAACTAGTAAAACTGAATTTTTAATTCAAGCACTACAACATATTTTAATGACACACTCAAGACATAATTTCAGACATAAGATAAATGTTCCTTATTCATTCAGCTGTTTATTCCAACTGAAAGCTTCACTTATGCATGAGATAGGCTATTCCCTCAGGCTCAGCAAATGTCAGAAAAGCTTTGTCTGGAATAGTGAATACATTGTTGTTTATACTTAGCATTAGTTTACAATTTAGCTCTAAAATCAATTATAAAATGTAATGCATATCAAAAGCTACTCAAGCTCATGTGGCTTATTTCCAAAACTGTCACAATTCATTACTTAATGATGACCTTCGAAGTTGATCTTTTTGTCCAACAGACCCTGAAACTTAGATGTTGCACTATGTATATGATATGATATGCTGATGGGAAAATGGCTCAGAATAGGCAGTACAGTAAACAGCCTCAGAATTGGTCAGCTAACCTATATCTGAACCAGAACCGTGTTCTGCATCATTGATATAGGTAATATGAATATTTTTATTTTATTCATACAGCATCCAAAAATGTGCTAGGACACTTTATAGGTCCAATAAAAAGATGTGACATGGCCTGAGCCTCATGGAGCTTGCAAACTATTATGTGATGGAATATGCATGTGTAGCAATAGGGGATGATGAGATGAGAAAGATAAGGCTCACTAACAGTGGTACGGTAACGTGGTTATACATGTATATCTGGATGGTTCCAGTATATTTACACAAACGACTGTAGGGAGACTGGTGGCTGGTAGAGTGTTCCATTCTCAGGGGGTAGCATGTAACAGAGAGGGAAATGGGGGAAGAAAACAAACGTGAGGAGGGTGGGGTCAAGGCTGGTGGTGCAGAGGGAGTGGGAGAAGCTCAACAGGAATGACTGGTAATTATTATATAAAACATAAAGGTGATGAATGATTCTGGGAATCGGGCAGATATTTATCTGGCATCCATGATGCTGGCTCTGATGGCAGACAGGCAATTTTACTAGTCCTTACAAAAGCTATTTTTCTAGACTTTGAGGATTCCAGATGATAATTAATCCATAATTGATGCTGGGTGTCATCTTCAATTCCATTTCATTTGGTCCCAAGTTCTGCCCTTGGAAGGGTATGTAGAGCCCCCATTGCCACCAATGGAAGCATTAAATCATAGAATCATAGACTATCAGGGTTGGAAGGGACCTCAGGAGGTCATCTAGTCCAACCCCCTACTCAAAGCAGGACCAATCCCCAATTTTTGCCAGAGATTGCAAATGGCCCCCTCAAGGATTGAACTCACAACCCTGGGTTTAGCAGGCCAATGCTCAAACCACTGAGCTATCCCTCCCCCCAAATGATCATTCAAGAGATGCACAAAGATGGAATTCATCCCATTGTGTATAATTTGCACTCTTTTGCTTTATGTTAAAATATTTAGAATTTGATAAAAAATATTCTTCAGTAAGAGTGGGTAAGAAGGACAAAAAAGGCAGCACAAAGCATAAAGCAGCAAGAACAGAATTAAAAGTCTTTTTGTTAAAGTAATTTGAGCAAACTGAAGTTGTTCCAGAGCAGCTTTAATTTAGAGAAGCACTTATACCCACCTTCATCCATACAGACAATGATTAAAAGCCTTTTGGTGGGAATCTTTAGAGAAGGGCAGCTTGAACTGTTACTGAGTGTTTAAGGTACAAAAATCAATTCTTTCACTGTCAGGTCTGTAATGTAGCTGAAATTCAAATATCTCAGCTACAGTAGCTGTGATCAGTACAAAGAAAAACCATAATCTTCATGCAAGTTTGAGTTTTTCTGCTTCCTGTGAACAGTAAGCTTGGGTTTAGCAGTGATATTTTATCACATTTCACACCCATCTTTTTTTTTTCTTTGCAAGCTCCCTCTTTGAGGCTCCACCGTCATAGAAAACCTCATATTTAGTGACTTTCTGCACCAGCAAATCCATCCCTTATGTTGTGAAAATGATTTCTTATGTTAGCATGTTAATACTGAAGCTGTGACACCTGCTGCGGGCCCAGTAACTATAGTGTAGAAATGGCATCATCGGAATCAGCAGAGTATGGAAACAGTTTGAGGCAGTTACTCGTTGCCAAGAAAACTCCCTGTTCCTCTTGCTCATAAGGAGGCTGCTTCTTTGTTAATGAATAAGCTACACTCTTGAGGCTATTATTCCTTGAAGGCCTTATGCATCCTATGTTTGTCGGTGTGCAAAAGGCAGCTGTGCCAGCAAACATTTTGCCCCAGTGGCAGGATCCCATTACCATCAAAACTTCCCCACAAGGGCTCCAAGGAAGTCTGACTCTGCAAATCTGGGTGGGAAAGCACCTGGTGGTGAATATACATTAGGACTGCTTCTTCCTCTGTCCTGTGAAACTGTCCCTGAGGGGGGATTCCAGGGTCAAAAGTTCCCTTGGAAGCATAGGTTCTGCAGATACCATGCTCTGTCCTGTGAAACTGTCCCTGAGGGGGGATTCCAGGGCCAAAAGTTCCCTTGGAAGCATAGATTCTGCAGATGCCATGCTCTGAAGGGACAAGTGGGAGCAGGCTGCTAGCAAAGCAGAGACGAGGGGGATCTGTGTGGCTGCCCCTTGCAGTGAGAGACAGATAAATTACCAGGAGTCCACAGGTTCTGAAAGCAGAACTGCAGACGTCTTCTGAGGAAAGGAAACCTCACTATTGTGATGGAAGAATTCATAGGAAACTCCGTGCGTTTCAATTGTACAGTTTCCTTTGTTCTACATGAGTTATTCTTGCATCTGAAATAATGGAGCCTTAAAAAGATAAAAGCAGCCCATGAGTGGATTTCCTATGGGATACTGTCTGAGCTGAACTTTGAGCTGACTGACACTTTGTGTAACCCCATTGGAGTCAGTGGAATTTCATGATTATATATCAGCAACCTGTGTGTTTTCGTCAAATGCTGCTGAGAAGTCAATACATAAAAATGTATTGTAAGGCTTTTGACTAGCATGCAGAAACTGCTTATTTCTCCATGGGGCAACTTCTATAAAACCAAGAGACATTTAGGTAATTGAAATGCTTTAAAAAAGAATCCTAAGTTTTATTTGCAATGAATACTTTTGGCCTTGCAGTCACATCTTGACAAAGCATAACCAGCTGAATTGCTAATTGGTCACATTTACCATAGTTTTTAACGAAAGCTAAAGTTGTGTTAATCTCTACAGCACTTACTGTAACTTATTCTTTAGGAATATTAAAAAGAACAACAAAAGGTGGCTGCTATAATTTTTCTCAAATTGCATGTAATTACGAGTCACTTTTCAATCATATTCACAGTTCAGGACTTGCACTGAACTGTAATTTCATACTGGAGTGCTCTTCATAAAGTATTTATTCTCATTTCACAACTGTATTTTTCTAATCAATTATTCCTGATTTGTACTGCTATTTCCCTATTAGTGGTAGTTTATAAAATATACTGTAGGTGTGCAAGCTTTGATGATACACGACTGTAGGTAGCAACAAACTAATGATCTATAAATTGTTGGCACAGATTTAATATATAATTTGAATGTTAATAATTCTAATTTAAACAATGTAAAACAAAAACTGGCATGAAAAGCTGAAGAAAGGTGAGAACTCAGGATAACTTGATGACATGATTCTTGCTCCTCTGAAACGCATAGGGCCAGGACTGTGTATCCTTTCCTCATGTTGCTGAGCATGTATTGGGACTACTTTTGCATGTGATCACCATTGTAAGGGGTCCACAATCAGTCCCACACAGTTAATAATCTACAGGTCTTCTTTCTGTGTTTTCTTGCATAGTTTACTTATGTGTTTGGTAGGAGTACTCCACTTGGGTTCCTGTGCAAAGATTGTGTTGGAATTCCCAGGCACGAGTGCAAAATAGAAGTGCTTTTTAAAAGTGATATTTTGGTTAACTCTAAGGGAAAAGGTGGAAAAAGCCAAAATTTGACCCCATATTATAAAACATGATCTCTCTTTTGCCACTGTGTTCATGAATAATATACCTTAAGAGCATGTTATCATCAGTTATTATCATTTACACAAAGAGGTAAAAACGAGCTGTGTTTTTTAATGCAAAGAGATACACTGGCACAAATATTAAGCACACACTGTAAACTGACTTAATACTTTAGCACTCATGCAGAAGAAACAGATTAGAAATAATTCATTACTCATTAATGAGATCCATTTGTCATCCAAAAGATAGAAAAAAACAAATCAAATTAACCCTATTTGTTACCTAAGGATTTTATTGATTGCTGTCTCCTTTTCCAGAAGATTTCTTGCCCTGATGCTGAAAACTGATTTACGGAGCTATAAAATAAAACAAGACAGTGCAATTTTAGTTGCTATATAGACAGTAATGGTTAAGTGCATTGACAGACCAACTGGTCAACGCATTATGTGATACACGCTTCCACATAAAACACATGTTCATAGACAAGCATAAATTACAACATAGTGGCCTCCATCATAAAATCAACATTTTCCCCGCGGCTCTGTCATTGATCTCCTGTTGATGTCTCCAGGTGAGAAGAGGTGGAAAATGATCAAAGTGGCCTTTTCCACAAAGTGCAGACTGATTCACTGCTACTCCAGTGATGCCTGAGGTGCTAGCCTCTTTCTGCCATTGCCAGTCCACCCCACGCTTTGGCTGCTTGTAGAAGAGGAGACACGGTGAGCATCAGCATCTGATCTTCCCTCTAGCATTCTTGCATTGGTTACCTTGCATGTCCTATATGCTTCCACCCCCGCCCCATTCAGTTCTCCTCTATTCTGTGCTGGTACTGGGCGAAGACATGGAGAAAGTATAAACACCTGATCTGCTTATCACTGCCATTCCATTCTCACTGAACTGCTTCCCACAATGGAGGTAAGAACATAAAGACTTTCTGAGCTGCTGCCTGATCTGCCTGGCCCCCTGCCCTGGTCATCTGTCTCCAAATCCTGGGCTCTACTGCTGTTTCCAGGCGAGGAGAAGGAGGCAGCATAAAGTCCAGCTTTCCTCAGTGGCTGAGGAAGCCAGGCCTATCCTTTCCAAGTCTCCTTTCCCCTGCTGTGCTAGTTTTCAGTGAGAGAGGACTTGATTAATTAGACCATTTCTATAAGCAGACATTTTTCTTTGTTTCTGATGTTTGCTTGCTTGCTCCTAGTAAATGCTAGGCATATCTTGTAAGGATTATTTAAGCCTTCCTGGAGATTAGGATAAAGGCACAGACATACTACAAGAAAGAGGTTGTCAAGCCCAAGCACTGAACTGTTGGGATTCCCCTGAGACTTCTTTCCACTCAGCTTCGAAGAACTCAGTTTGACTCCAGACTTCGTCACTCATGTATATTTATTGCATACAGCAATGCCACACTAAGATGATTAGACTCAAACACAGGGCACATCACAGACTCAAAGTTACATAGAAACCCTCTTTATATACATTTACACATCTCAGTGCATTTACTATACATTGCATCACACATTTTGGGACTGGTTTGGTTACTTTGTAGGAACCATTCCCTGTACAGCATGCTCTGTTCATGCACATGTCCATGTTCAAAATACTCTTTACCTCATTTTTAAATTCCCAGTGTATTTTGTCCATTGATATCTTGTTCTTTGTAAATGGTTCCCTTGGTATTTCTGCCACTTACCTTAGCTAGTTCAGACATTCTGTCTCTTAGCTCATTGGCCCCTTTACCTCTCTTAGCACAAACATTCTGTTTTCAGCCTGCTGATCTTTTTATTTCCATAATCCTGTCACTCATGTCAAGCCAGGCCTACATTCAACCGTCTTTTTCTTTTTTATATTAGCATTCATTTAATCCGTATCATAATCCTGCCTTTTTGTGCTCTCTTTTTAAAGTTTACCAGGCAGGAACATATTCCCAAGGCCACAGTAGCTGTAATCATTTTAACCACTATTAAAGGCTCAAAGTACTAACCAGGGAGGTGCAAGCTCACCTTGTCTGGTACAGCCCACCAGGGTGTTTTCACTGTTGGTACAGTATTATCCCAGTTTCCTGTTGCTCGGCTATTAGTTGGGCTCTATTTTCCATTGTACTGAATCATTGGTGTTAATGGACAAGGGAGGTCTAGGTGAAAAGAGATTGATCACCAGTGACTCCCATTTGGTGTTGTCTGTTACAGCCTCTGTCACATTCTCCTTAATCTGCAAACTTGGCCATACGGCATGGGTTCCACCCTGAGTCAGAGAGCTGAGGTTCAGACAAAATCCATCCAGGCTCCCCTGGCATGGTGTTGTCCCCATCGAGAAGCTGTGATAACTGAGAGCACATACTGTGTCTCCAGGCTATACCACTTCCTTTACTCTCTCTTTAACGACTATTCGGGCCTAACCTCCCTCGCTTGTGGTCCTGCTCATTCACACTGAACACTCTCAGAACCATTTGTACTTGATTCATTTACAGCAGGTTGTGCTTATTTCCTCTTCTCCTTGTGTTGCCATCGTCACGCTGGGATAATGCTGTTTATGGGTCCCATTCTCTATTGTACACATGCTGTTAACATATGCCAAGTCTTTAGGGACCCCTATCCCTAAAGGAATAGTGATTATAACTGGCACAGTCGAATTGCTAATTTCATGTGGTTCCTAGGATCCACATTCTAGCCTAGCAATATTGTAAATTCCTTTTCCCCCTAATGAGGTCCATATAAGTGGGCTGTTTAACTATCTTGACCATTCCCCCAGTTGATTTTTTTATTTCTTGAATAAAATATTTCCTGAATGCATAACAAGTTTAGTACCATATATGCTGCATACAATTGCTTGAGAAACATTATTGTTATGTAATGAATTAAAGTATTTAAAGATATATGAATTCATTTAAAAGTTTGCGCAATGGAGTACATATTGCTAATAACTGACACCTCCTGTTGCAAAGTTAAAGAACTAATCCCTCCTCCTTTTTCAATGGCTTTACCAAACTAATCAGTTAGTGGGTTAATTTTAAGGTATAATCCCTCAATGTCATACAAATTACATAAGGAGACCCCAACTCCAGTGCCACCCAGTATGGCTGCCACTATGTCCTTTTTGGCTCTACGGTTTCTGTATCCTTGGAAATATGCCTCCCACTGGATTCTGCCATAGTCAGATGTGTGCCCTGATTCTGTTGCTAAACCATGTTTTACTATGTGGCCCAGCAGGTTCCAGGTGATCTGCAAGTAATGAACATTTTAAATAGAGGAATAAATCAGAACTGAGGAATTTATCTATTCCTGCACCTTTGATGAACATGGGGCTCCAGGCATCTCTCAAGACTGGATTATGTCAGCTATTTGGGAATCATTATCATAATCTCTAAGTAATCATTAGAGAAAAATGTAGGAGCTTCTAGCAATCCCAACCCTATTTTTGATCAATCTGAAATAGTATCTTTAGGCACATCTCTTTAAAGCTATTTATTACAGATGGACCAGAAGTTGGGCTTGTTTCATTTACCTGTATGTGGCCTAGGGATATAGGCACAAGGTCTTCAGAAGACTATAGTTTTTGGAAGTAAAAAAACAACTGAAGCAGCAAGTATTTTTGTTTCCAAACTGACTCTGATTCATGGTAAAACTTCTTTATTTTCCAGACTTTCTATGCCCTCAAAATACATTAATATATGCCAGGTGACCCTAAAATGTTCACTGTTTTGAAAGATTCTATCATTTCTTAAGCAAAACCATACTGCTGAAATGCATAATATCATTGAAAGCAGTAATTTGTTTCCCACACAGTTGCCCTTTTCAAGTGTGGATATTATATGCTTTGTACGCTCCCGTCCCAAGCATGCTTTTAACCTGTGCAACCTAATAATAAGGTTGATTATTTTTAAGAATAATTTTTATAAAGTAAATTACAGCTACATTTTCAAAGCATCATACTTTTGAGACTTCATCATCCCAGAAAACCTGGGAGATGTGCATGAAACATTTCAGGACCATCATTGTCTTTTTGAGGAGCTTGGTGTGTATGTTCCCCAAAGAAGTTAAACTAAATGTTGGGATTGTTGAATATAGAAAGAACTGGAAGTTAAACAGGAAATATTAGTATGTAATTTAAGTTATAACTAAACTGGCATCACAGAGACTTGCTGGGATAAGTCTCATGACTGGAATATTGGTATAGAGGAGTATAGCTTGTTCAGGAAGGATGGGCAGAACAAAAACAGAGGAGATGTTGCATTTTACATTAAGAATATATACACTTGTTGATCAGTTGAAAATCTCTGCGTAAAGATAGAAGGGTTAAAAATAGGGGTGATATCATGGTAGGGGTCTACTATAGACCAACAAATCAGAAAGAGGAGGTGGATGAAGCATTTCTAGGACAAATAACAAGAATACCCAAAACACAAGACCTGGTAGTACCCAGTAGTACCAGACATCTGCTGGAAAAGTAATGCAGCAAAACACAAAATTTCCAGTAAGTTCTTGGAATGTATTGGGGACAACTGTTTGTTTCAGAAAGTGGTGTAAGTAACTAAAGTACAACCATTTTAGACTTGATTCTGACCATCAGGGAACAATTGGTAGCAAATCTGAAGTTGGAAGGCAATTTGGGTGACACTGATCATGAAATGATGAATTTATGATATGAAAGAAAGGAAGGAGTGAGAGAAACAGAATAAGGACTTCAGAAAATCAGACAAATGCAGAGAACTGGTAGGTATGGTGCTATGGGAAGAAAATCTAAGTGAAAAGGGAGTTCAGGAGAGCTGGCAGTTTCTCAAGGAGATAATGTTAAATGCACAACTACAAACCATCCTGAACAGAATACTAAGAGGCCAATATAACTCCATCAGGAGCTCTTTTTAGTGACCTGAAAATCAAAAAGAAATCCTATAAAAAGTGGAAATATGGAAGAAATGCGAAGGAATAGTACAAAAGAATAGCACAAGCATGTAGCGACAAAATCAGAAACACTTTGGCACAAAATGAGTTACACCTAGCAAAGGACGTAAAAGACAATAAAAAAGGTTCTTTAAATACATTAGGAGCAAGAGAAAGATGAAGGAAAGTATAGGTTCTCTTCATAGCGGGGAAGGAAATCTAATAATTGATTACATCAAAAAGGCTGAGATGTTCAATGCCTAATTTGGTTCAATCATCATTAAAAAGGTTAACTGTGATCAGAGACTTAACACAATTAATATTAACAACAAGGGGGAAGGAATGCAAGGCAAAATACAGAAAAAACAGGTTAAAATATTTAGATAAGTTGGATGTATTCCAGTCGACAGGGCCTGATGAAATTCATCCAAGGGCTCTTAAGGAACTAGCTGAAGCAATCTCAGAAATATTACCAAATATCTTTGAGAACTCATGGAGGGTGCTTGAGGTCCAAGAGTCCTGGAGAAAGGCAAACACAGTACCTATCTTTAAAAAGTATAACAAAGAGGACCCGGGAAATTACGATCAGTCAACCTGACTTTGAAATCTGGAAAGATACTGCAACTAATTATTAAACAAACAATTTGTAAGCATCTAGAGGATATAGGATTATAAGGAACAGATAGTGTGGATTTGTCAAGAACAAAACCCACCAAAAGAACCAATTTTCCTTCTTTGACAGAGATACTGGCCTATTGGATGCGGGGAAAGAAGTAGACTTGATATATCTTGATTTTAGTAAGGCTTTTGACACAGTACCACATGACAGTCTCATAAATGAACAAGGGAAACATGGTCTAGATGAAATTACCACAAGGTGGGTGCACAACTTGGGGAAAGACAATACTCAAAGAGCAGTTATCAACGGTTCCCTGTCAAACTGGGAGTGTGTATCTAGTGGGATCCTGCAGGGGTCAGTCCTGGGTCTGATACCATTCAATATTTTCATTAATGACTTGGATAATGGAGTGGAGAGTATGCTAATAAAATGTGCAGATGATACCAAGCTGCCAGGGGTTCGGAGGGCAGGATTAGAATTCAAAAGGACTTTGACAAATTGGAGAATTGGTCTGTCTATCAAATTCAATAAAGGTAAGTGCAAAGTACTTCACTTAGGAAGGAAAAAAATCTAATGCATAACTACAAAATGGGGCATAACTGGATAGGTGGTATTACTGCTGTAAAGGATTTGGGGGTCATAGTGGATCACAAATTGAACATAGGTCATCAACAGGATGCACTTGCAAAAAAGGCTAGTGTCATTCTAGGGGGTATTAACAGAAGTGTTATATGCAACACACAGGAAGTAATTGTCACACTTTATTCAGCACTGTTGGGGCCTCCGCTGGAGTACCCTGTCCAATTCTTGGTGCCACACCTCAGGAAAGCTGTGAACAAACTGGAAAGACTCCAGAGGAGAGCAACAAATGTGGGAAGAGATTTAGAAAACTTGATCTATGAGAAAAGGTTAGAAAAACTGGGCATGTTCTGACATCAGAAAAGAAGACTGAGGGGGGACTTAATAACAGTCTTCAAATAGGTTAAGGGCTGTTAGAAAGAGGACTGTGATCAATTGTTCTCCACGTCCACTGAAGGCAGGACAAGAAGTAATGGGCTTAATCTGCAGCAAGGCAGATTTAGTTTAGATATTAGGAAAAACTTTCTAACTATAAGGATAGTTAAGCACTGAGATAGGCTTCTAAGGGAGGTTGTGGAATCCCCATCATTGGAGGTTTTTAAGAACAGGTTGGACAAACATCTGTCAGAATGGTCTATGTTTACTTGGTCCTTCCTTAGCACAGGTTGTTGTAGTAGATGATCTCTCCAGCCCTACATTTCTCTGATTCTATAATACCTGCTATACGTATACATCAGTAACAGACTATTCTGTAAATCAAAAAGAATTCAGATTTATTGAATACTTGTAACAGATCTGTTTCACATTGGGATGTGGATTCATAATACTGTGTGTATATATATATGTGTATATGAGTAAGTGCGCATATATAAAAATATATTTTGTGTGCATCTTGGTTTAATGTAATTCTCAATAGTTCATCACAGGTTTAGTGGATTTATGAATATGGTACCCTGTTGTGGATTTAGATATAATTGAGACTGCTGAGAGCAATGGCAATTTTTTGTTTGATTTTTTTCTTCTAATGTCGATGATTACCAAATGTAGTAACTGAAGAACTGAATTATTTTCCTGAAGTTAGGAGTGGGACATAATGACAGTATTTCCAATATTGGGAGGTATTAGCTGTGGACATCTTAGGCCCCGATCCAGCAAACAATTACAAACATGTTTAACTTTATGTGCTGTGAGTAGCCTAATCAAAGTCAATGGGACGATTTAGACCATAAAGTTGAGCATGTTCTCCACTAATGGCTATGGTGCCTGTATGCATATGTAATTCTCATTTGCAACATGTATATAATGCTATATAAGCGGTGACTTGTCTATATACATTAAAAGTTGTGTATACCTAATCTGAGCACAAGCAAAAAATGTAGACCCAACTCTACAAGTACACCTCTGAAGATTTGGCCAACAATATCTGGGAGGGACAACCTTGAGGAAGAATTCTTTAGAAGTGCCCAAATTATCCATTTCTCATATTTAAAGGCAGTATCTGAGATTAAATCAAGTATCAACAGTCAAAGAGATTCATCAATTTCAGGTACCAATGGGCCTACTAGAAAAAAACCTTATTCAGGAAAACATTGCAGTTTTTTACATATTAAGTATTTTTTCTTAAGTTATTTTATGTATTAGCTAATTAAACCAAGATGTTCCCAACTTCAGTTTCCAAATTTACATAGTGTCACAGACAAAATGCTACAGTATTGTAAGTGAGAACATACAATTGGGTTTGATGATTGCCGTTTCATTTAATAATGTCTTCATGTGGCATGCTGGTATATAAGGAGTGTGGCAATTAAAACTTGTGATGCCTGCAGAGTTCCTGAATCGTGTAGAGGAAATTATTAGTAGCTTTAATGTAGAAAAGACAATACTTGATCACATGATATAGATTTAAGTAAGTATATTATACTCTATTAAGCTTATTTTAGGTTATACCAATTTAGCCTGCTGTTTTCTTTTATTATATATTGTAAAGTGCTGGGAAGACTCACTAAGTATATGGTTATTCATTATTTATTTCTTTGTTATGTATGCAGCTCATAAAGGTGCACAGTGCAATGACTACAGTGTTATATAACCTTTTATTGTATTGCATCATTATTTCTTAGTGGAAGACAGTGCCCTGCTTTTGCCTACAACATCTGATTATTGTTAAATATGTTCTTAAGAACTTTTGTTTTAAAGAACTCCTACAGGTTACTTTAATCGGAGTGGAGCAGCTGTGACAGGTCAGCAAACCACTCTTACAGCTTTATCAATAAAAAGATTTTAGATGGATGTCATAGAAAACATACACTACCAGGAAACCATTACCAGGGCTCTTCTTTTGATTCCCAAGAATTTATTTGTGCAGGTGCTGCCTGAGAACAAGGAATTAAGAAATCATTGATATGGCTCTAATGTTTCTTCAACAAGTGCTGGCACATTTCACTACTATCACTGACAGAGTGGATTTAAAACAGCCAAAATTAGTCGATGCATCTGATGAAGTGAGCTGTAGCTCACGAAAGCTGATGCTCAAATAAATATGTTAGTCTCTAAGGTGCCACAAGTACTCCTTTTCTTTTTTTGATCCTGATAGTGAGTCTGACTTTTTATTCTTTCATTTTTCTTAGGAATCGTCAGTTACCCAAAATGCATGCAACAAACCATTGTAGCATATGCCAGTTTAAAAAAAAAAAATTACAGAGCAATATTGCTCTGCAGTGCCACAAGCTGCTGGAAAAGGGTATAGCACATATTTTAATGGTAAACAATTTTTTTTAATTTTTAAAATAACCATTGTAAAAATCCAAGGCTGTTCTTCCTGGATAAAAAGATTTAGTTCATGAAATAAAAATCAAGGCATCACAGGACAATACTGATTTATTAATTATGCTAGATCAAATCTAATGATTATGGGTCAGTTCCTCAGCTCATGTAAAATGGCATAGTTCCATTGACTTCCTCTGAGGATCAGGTCCAGTGACGTTAAATATTGCAAACTACTGAATAGTCAGATTTTTCTACATTTATATATCTTAGCAAAATTTTCTAGTTTACAGAGAGAATTGCACAGAAATATCTTTTTTATATTAAATTTTACAGAGCCAGGGAAAGTGCAAATTATATTGTATTAATTTTGATATTACAAAATTTGATGTTAACAGAAGCATGAAGGTTAGTGCAGGTGGGTGTTTTGTAATAAAAGACCTGGATTCATAGTGGACAGTGAACTATAAATCCCTGGAATGTTTTGGGGACAACTGATAAGGTAGATGTAATATACTTTTCCATGGTAACCTTGGAACTTTTCTTCTAAACCTGACGAGTTTGCAGTTATGTAATGTTAATAGCAATGCAATATTTTAAACGTAATTATTATTTCCCATCTGTAGAACCATATGGAAATATTTTTCTGTTCTATCCTAAGGAATGCAAGCAAGAAAATAACATCCAACATGTGTGTTTTACTTGGGAGTTTGGCAGATGACAAGTGGTGATTTAATTTATATAGCATAGCTGAATGAAGAGCTTACTTTATATTATATCTGTTAATTAAAAATATAATCTGTATTTCGGGTGAAAACATGTATGAGTTCATGTAATATATCAGCATAATTTTCAACAAGTAATGAGAAAAATCTTATGTCAGTTTGGACAGAAACTAGCTAATAACTCAATGTTATTTCCCTGTGCACTGACACTGGCAGGGCAAAGGTGCTTTAATGTAAATGAGAATCTGGTTCTAAGGGCATTGGACACGCATAGCTAGTGTCATTGTAGGTGACAAAAGAAAGCGCTTGAAAAGTGTAAAGTGATGCAGCTGATCACATTTACAGTGTGTTGTTATGAAATGCAAAATGCTGGTCCTACTGACTATAATTCTAGGCCTAGCTTGTAATAAACTTCCTTCAGTTACACCTACTGTTCCTCTCTATCTTTCATCCTACCTCTCTCCTCCCCTTTAACTGCAAAGTCCTAATACTTGCTACCTGGATTTCCTTTCCTCCAAATTTTACTTTGATCCCCTCTCATCCAGCTGCCATCCTCTTCTCACCAACCAAAGCTACAGATGAATGACTTCATGACCAACTGTCTTGTAGCTAAATCAAAGATGTACCTGTCTGCCCCTTTCCCGTTTCTTCTCATACTCCTCTTCCTCCCATCACATCTACAGCAGATGTTCTGCAATACCAGTGGTTTAGATATTTCAGTTAGAAGAACTGAAAAAAAATGTCTACATAGAAAAGTAGCCATTAATGAGAAGTGAGGTGTAGGGTTCAGATAACTATTTTAGGGAACATTATTATGTTTTTTTAGAGATTGGTGAGATGATACAACTTCAAGTTGTCAGGGTTCCACCCCCCCTCTGAACTCTACGGTACAGATGTGGGGACCTGCATGAAAGACCCCCTAAGTTTATATTTTACCAGCTTAGGTTAAAACTTCTCTAAGGCATTAATTCCTTAGACTGATACTGCTGTCAGCACCAAGTGATTTACACAAAATATTCAGGGAACGGTCACTTGGAATCCCTATCCCCCCAAAATATCCCCCCAAGCCCTTTCACCCCCTTTCCTGGGGAGGCTTGAAAATAAACTACCAACCAGTTGCCTTTGCAATGTGAGCACAGACCAGACCCTTTGTCTTCAGGACAGTGAAATCAATCAGGTTCTTAAAAGAAGAACTTTTTTTATAAAGAAAAAAGTAAAAGAATCACACCTGCAAAATCAGAATGGAAGGTAACTTTACAGAGTAATAAACAGATTTAAAACACACAGAGGATTCCCTCTGGGTTCAGCTTCACAGTTACAAAAACAGGAATGAAACTACATCTGTAGCATAGGAAAATTCAGAAGCCAAACCAAAAGATAACCTAACGCATTTCCTTGTCCTACTCACAGTTTTTGTTGTTTTAGATGGATTATTCCAGGTATATTTTCAGGAGTGTGACAAAGTTCCTCCTCTGCCTTGGTGGGTCCTGCACTTTTTGGCGGATTTGCTCGCCTCAGAGGTTCATGGCAGCCCTCAGTTTGGCCGCTTCTGCTAGAGGCTCAAACCTGCCATTCACTCAGCTAACCTCATCACTGGTCAGCATGGGGGAAATGGAGAACAATCCCCGCAGTCTCTGTGTCCCACCTAGTGGGTCGGGGACAAGTCAGATCCCTTTCCAAATTAGACCGTCCCTTCTGGTGTTGCTCACAGACCAGGTAAGGGTCATAAAAAAATAAGGAGTGCAATGCAAGCTCATTTTCCCTTTAAAACTGGAGAAAATCCTTGAAGGGAAATAAATAACTCTGATACTGGGAAGATTTATTATTTGCAGTCTCAACTTTACAGGAGACCAAAGGAGATAAATTGTGATTCACATTGTCGTGAATTGCATGTCACTTTGGTATTGAATATAAATGTCAGTAAGCTCGTCACTACACTATAGAGATAAAACAAAAGAAAATTTCTCAGGTGGAAGTAAGCAAATATGTAATATAAATTAAGTGCTGCCTATCAAGTCAGTAGGGGTGGAACACAGAAATGCTGACATAATTCAAAGAGAAAATGGAATGGCTAGACACATTTCAGACACCACAAGGAGGAGGTATGGGGAAGAGCAACAACATTGAGCAGAATCTTGTCTTTTGGTTCCAAACCTGACTTTTGCACTGTCAGTGCAAAGAAGAGGTGAAAAACTGCTAAAGCCATCACGGTCTCATCAGTAGTAGTAGGGTACATTCTATGAGGCACTGGTATCGGTTAAATAGTTATGTTTCTTTTTGACACAGGAATGTAAAGTATACATACAATATCATTCCATGCTTGCTTAAAGGAAACGATATTTTTAAGAAAATTGGTTCATACAGATGAGAGGTTGCCATGGAAACTAACTATAGCAAGCTACAGTAATCACTCTGACTAAATCCTACCTAGTGCTCTCTTGCTTCCTGCGTGAATGTGTAAACACTCAGTTTCATGCAACATCTGACCAGACATGTTATTTATATTTAATTCTACCCTTTAAGTCATCAGAAAAAATGGTTACTTACCTTCTCATAACTGTTGCTCTTCGAGATGTGTTGTTCACGTCCATTCCGCATTAGGTGTGCGCACGCCGGAAACTTTTTCCCTTAGCGGCTCCCGTTGGGCCGGCGGGGCCCCCCGAGTGGCACCACTGCACCGTGCACATCTACCCCTGCTGGCCTGACCCCCTCCAGTTCCTTCTTGCCGGCGACTCCGACAGAGGGGTAGGAGGGTGGGTGGTGGAATGGACGTGAACAACACATCTTGAAGAACAACAGTTACGAGAAAGTAAGTAACCGTTTTTTCTTCTTTGAGTGCTTGTTCACATCCATTCCACATTAGGTGAATCACAAGCTTACCTCTGGAGGAGGGTAGGAGTCACGGAACAACTGCTTGAGGACCGCTCTGCCAACTACTGCGTCCTCTCTGGCCTGCTGGTTGACCCGTAGTGGGTCATGAAGGTGTGCACCGAGGACCAGGTGGCTGCTCTGCAGATCTCCTGGATTGGGACCTGTGCCAGGAAAGCCGTGGAAGTCGCCTGCGCCCTGGTGGAGTGGGCCATGACCGCCGGGGCCAGAATACCTGCGAGCTCATAACACGCCCGGATGCAGCTCGTAATCCAAGACAAAATCCGCTGCGCTGACACTGGGAGGCCTTTTATCCTCTCGGCTACAGCCACAAACAGCTGTGCGGATTTGCGAAAGGGCTTGGTGAGCTCCAAATAGAACGCCAGTGCTCGACGCACATCCAGGGTGTGCAAGCTGCGATGACTCGGGTCCGTATGGGGTTTCGGGAAGAACACCGACAGACAAATGTCCTGGCCCAAATGGAATTGGGAGACCACCTTAGGGAGGAACTTGGGGTGCGGTCGGAACTGCATCTTGTCCTTGTGAAATACTGTGTATGGTGGCTCAGAGGTGAGGGCCCTCAGTTCGGACACCCTTCTGGCCAAGGTAATGGCATCCAGAAATGCCACCTTCCAGGAAAGATGGAGGAGAGAACAGGAAGCAAGGGGCTCGAAAGGGGATCCCATGAGTTTAGAGAGGACCAGATTAAGGTTCCATGGAGGGACTGGGGGGCCTGAGTGCAGAAACACCCTCTCCAATCCTTTAAGGAACTGTCCCACGATTGAGTGGGAAAACACTGAAGCGCCCCAAGAACTCTGGATGGAAGGCGGAGATGGCCGCCAGGTGTACTCTGAGTGAGGATGGGGCTAACCCTTGCTGCTTGAGGTGCAGGGAGGTACTCCAGAATGGCCTGCACCAGGGCCTAACACGGCTGCACGTGTCGGGGTTCACACCAACACGAGAACCTGTTCCACTTGGCCATATAGGTCACCCTGGCAGAGGGCTTTATACTGCCAAGCAGAATCTGCTACATGGGAAGGGAATACTGGCTCTCCAGGGCGTTTAGCTACAGAGCCTCCACGCCGTCAGGTGCAGTGACTGCAGGTCAGGGTGGAGAAGCCGCCTGCCGTCATGCGTAATGAGGTCCTGGTGTAGGGGCAGGACTACTGGGGCCTCCACCAACAGCTCTAGGAGCAATGTGTCCCAGTGCTGGTGGGCCCAGGCTAGGGCGATGAGGATCACTGCTGCCCTGTCCCTGTGCACCTTGAGTAGGACCTTGCGTACGAAGGGGAGTGGGGGAAAGGCATACATCAAGCTCCCCCTCCACGGGATTGCAAACACATCCGCGAGTGAGCCCGGGCTGCAGCCCTGGAACAAGGAGAACCATGGGCACTGGGCGTTGGCCCTGGTGGCAAACAGGTCTACCCAGGGAAACCCCCACCTGAGGAAGAGCAAAAGCATGACGTCCACCCTGAGCGTCCACTTGTGCATACGGTACGACCTTCTGAGGGAGTCCGCCAGCTCATTTCGTACCCCTGGGGGATAGGACGCCTTGAGGGGAATTGCATGGGCTATGAGGTCCCAGAGGAGGAGAGCCTCACGACAGAGTGGCGAGGAATGGGACCCGCCCTGTTTGTTTATATATAACATGGCAGAAGTGTTGTCCGTCAGAACTGTCATGCTGTGACCACTCAGAGTGGCATGAAAGGTCTGGCAGGTGAGACGAACCGCCCTGAGCTCCTTCACATTGATATGGAGCCACCGCTCTGCTTCGGACCACAACTCCTGTGTCATGAGGACCCCAGGTAAGCCCCGCATCCGTGGTCTGATGTGTCTGTCACCAGAGTCAGGTCCAGCTGTGGGGCAGCGAAGGGGATGCCTTTGCAAACCACGGGCTGGGAATGCCACCACCACAGGGAGTCCAGCATGTCCCTTGGGGCTGTCACTGCCAAGTCCAGGAGGTCCCTGCCTGGGCGGTACACCTGAGCAAGCCACGCCTGCAGAGTTCTGAGTCTCAGTCTGGCATGCCTGACCATGTGTGTGCATGCTACCATGTGGCCCAGCAGCCGCAGGCAGCACCTGGCCGTTGACATTGGAGACTGGTGCAGGGAGGAGACCGCTTGCTGGATAGCCTGGAATTGGGATAATGGAAGGCTTGCTCTGGCCTGCACTGCGTTCAGGACCTCCCCTATGAATTCCACTCTCTGTGTGGGTATGTGTGTGGACTTGGGGACGTTGACCAGGAGCCCCAGCTCGTGGAACAATCTCAGGGTCACCTCCACATGGCCCCGCACTTCTGCCTCGGATCGACCTGCCAGGAGCCAGTCGTCGAGGTACGGGTACACCCGGATTCTCTGCCTCCGTAAGAAGGCCGCCACTACCGCCATGCACTTCGTGAACACCCATAGGGCCGCAGCTAGACTGAATGGGAGAACCGCAAACTGGTAATGTTCTTGGCCCACGGTGAAGCGTAGGAACCACTAATGTGCTGGGTGGATGGCGATATGAAAGTACGCATCCTTCATGTTGAGGGCAGCGTACCAGTCCCCCGGATCCAGGGAAGGGATGATGGTGCCCAGAGAGACCATGTGGAACTGGGTCTTGACCAGGAATTTGTTGAGCCCACGCAGGTCTAGGATGGGGCGAAGGCTCCCTTTGGCCTTGGGGATGAGGAAGTACCGGGAGTAGAACCCCTTCCCTCTTAGGCTGTGTGGCACCGCTTCTACCGCCCCCGCCTCTAGCAGCAAGCGGACTTTCTTCTCTAGGGGATGCTCATGAGCGGGGTCCCTGAAGAGGGAAGGGGAGTGAGGGGGGGAGGGAGGAGAACTGCAGCGAGTACCCATTCCGTACCATGTGTAAGACCCAACAGTCTGACGTAATGTTGGACCACACACGGGAGAAACGGGACAGGCAGTTCAGGAAACAAAGGGACGGATCCACTGATTGGTCTGGTACGCTGTCCTCGAGCGCACCTTCAAAAGCCTGACTTAGTGCCTGGCTGGAGTTTGTGCTGGCCTTGGTTCTGGCCCGGCACGTTATTGTTATTATTGTTGTTGCACCGTCACCTCTTATCCCTGCCTCGCCTATAGTAAGGCTCATGCCTATGGCGAGGCTGGTACTGGCGTTGAGGGGGAGGCTGCAGCTCAAAGAGCTTGCTCTGGATCGCTGGGGTGTGCATACCCAGCGACTTGAGCATAGCTCGGAAGTCCTTGAGGCTGTGCAGCCTCGTGTCTGTCTGGTCTGAGAAGAGCCCGGACCCTTCCAAGGGGAGGTCCTGGAGTGTATTCTGGACCTCAGGGGGCAGGCTTGACTCCTGGAGCCACGCCTCGCGCCTCATGACCACCCCTGACGCGACTGTTCTAGCTGCTGCGTCTGCCGAATCCAGGAAGGCCTGGAGAGAGGTCTTGGCTACTGCCTTGCCCTTGTCCACCAGGAACTCCTGTTGGGAACCTTGCGGAAGGTTGTCCTTAAACTTCCCCACCGCCGCCCAGGAGTTGAAATTATGCCTGTTGAGGATGGCCTGCTGGTTCGCAATCCTCAACTGAAGGCCCCCAGATGAGTACCCCTTTCTGCCAAAAAGGTCCAGGTGTTTTGCCTCCTTGGCCTTAGGGGCCAGGGCCTGCTGTCCATAGCGCTCCCTTTCATTTACTGCTGAGACCACTAGGGAGCATGGACTCGGGTGGCAGAACAGGAACTCATAACCCTTAGATGGGGCAAAGTATTTACGCTCCACTCCTTTAGCCGTTGGAGCGCTGGAGGCCGGGGTCTACCATATGGTCTTATAGTTGGACTGAATGGTCTTAATGAGCAGGAGCGCTATTCTGGATGGACCTTCGGGGCTCAAAATGTCCACCATGGGGTCCTCCTGCTCAACCGTCTCCTTGGCCTGCAACCCCAAGTTCTGGGCGACCCTGCGCAGCAACTCCTGGTGGGCTCTATGGTCTATCGGTGGAGGGCTGGAAACCGTTGTACCCACCACTGCCTCATCTAGGGATGATGAGGAAGTTACCTGCTGCTCGACCCCCTCTGGCTGGTCCTTCTGCTCCCCTTCTCCCATAAGAGGGGCCTCCGGCTCGGGCCAGGGCGGGAGTCCATGGGAGTCCGGTCTCTCTCTCTGTTTTATCCTGGGGGGATGCTGGAGGCCTGGATGCTGTAGCCTCCGGCACCGTCTGGTGATGCGGGGACCGGGACCGCTGCACTGAGTAACTTGCCCTGGATGGGGGCCCTTGGCATTCCTGATAGGCCCAGGGGTTCCAGAAGGGCCAATGGCCTGGTGGCCCCCATTGGGGTTGCCAGCCCACCTGAGGGTCCCTGCTGTCCGGGGCCTGGTGCGGGTAGCTATAGTGGCTGGAGTCGGCACCGGACTGCGGTGATGCCGATTGCGAAGGCCACGGCGGTGCCAACGATCTGCGCCGGTGGGAGAACGAGCGGCTCCTGGCTGAGCGGGAGCGGTACCGGTATCCCCGGGACTGGGATCTGGACCGGGACTGGGACCGATACTGGCGTTCCTTGGACTGGGACCGTCTGCAGGAGTCCTCTGGCGAGGGCTGTCTCAACTCCTCCAGGTGCCGGTCTCTGGGTGGTGCCAGAGAGCGGTGTACCCTTTCCGGTGCTTCCTCGCGCCGACCCACTCCCGGTGAGGTGACGCGACCTCCTTCTGGGCAGTTGGTAACTGTGAGTCCGCGGAGTTGGAGCTCGACCAGGACCAACTCCAGGAGTGGTGCCGGGACGGTGTCCTCGAGTGGCACACCATTGCCGGCTTACCCCTCGACAGCACCCATGGTGTGGGTGCTGGAGGGTTCTCCCTATGCGGGAGGGGGCTCGCCGCCGACAGCTCAATGAGGTCCTTTTCAGCCTCAAAGGTGCCAGGCGTGGAGGGCTGATCCATTACGCCCTCGAGCCCATTGTCCGCACTGCGCTCACTTAGGTCTGGGCTCAGTGGGGCTTGTGCTGCCAGGACCTCCAGTGTTGGCACTGGTACCGTGGCCTTCTCGCGCTTATTGGTGCTCAGGGCCTTGGGAGGCGCTAGCCTCCTGTGCGGGGAATGACCGCGCCTTCCTTTTGGCTGCGAGGGGGGCTGCACAGGGGAGGATGAGCGGTGGTGGGGCCTAGCCTGGTGCTCTGGGGCTGACAGTTCACGGTGCTTAGCTGGTGCTGGACCTCTTGACGGCTCCGGGGCACTATGCACCGAGGAAGCCTGAGCCGGCGTTGGGCGCTCCAGACCCGGTGGCTGCAATGCAGCCTTCATTAACAGCTGCTTTAAATGAAAATCTCTTTCTTTCCTTGTTCTTGGCTTAAACGCCTTGCAAATCCTACACCGCTCAGTTTGATGTTTGTCCCCCAGGCAACATAGACACAAGCTGTGGGGGTCACTAACGGGCATAGGTTTGCGGCACGTGGCACAATGTGAAGTCGCGGGCCTGTGGCATGCCCCGTGGCCCGGGGCGGGTGCTGGAAGCCTGCAAGCACCTAATCACTTAAGTGTCCACAATACAGGTATGTTAACTAACTGATAACAGCTACTCTGAAAAGGCTAAGGGACTGCTCTTCTATGAGAGAGAGAGAGAGAGAGAGAGAGAGAGGGTGTTCCAACGCCACCACGGATGGTAAGAAGGAACTGGAGTGGGTCGGGCCGGCAGGGGTATATATGCACGGCACAGTGGTGCCACTCAGGGGGCCCCGACGGGAGCCACTAAGGGAAAAAGTTTCCGATGCTCGTGCACACGGCGCGCACTCACCTAAAGTAGAATGGACGTGAACAAGCACTCAAAGAAGAATTTCATGATTTCATAACTAGAGTGGGTGAATAGCACAAAAATAATGTGTGAATATTTGTTTCAATTCAAAACTGAAATTCAGCGTATCCATATTTGCTATTATAGCTGGCTGAATAATGGGAAAAAACAAATATTTTATTTTTTTAAAATTGCAAAATCTTATTGAACAAACTGTTCAATTAATATGTTCACAATTTATGTGCCCATCGCCATGTGTAATCAAGACGGGTTAGTTTTGCATACTTGGAGAAACAAGAAATAACGCTCCCATTTAGCATGGTACTTGAGCGTGTGCATTTCCGTAAACATGTGAGTAGTCCTCTCAAGTCAATAAGACAACCCACATGTAGTGGTACCAGTAATATTGCTGAAGTACCTTTTGGAACTGAGGCCTATATGATTTGTTACACAAGAGTATTCTGTAGGAAAATCTTTGTTTCATTACTATTTCAAAGGATAGCATGAAAGCGCTGTGCTTAAACTAACCAAATAACTTTTAATTAAAGGACTTTCAGAAGAAATGTGAACACACTTTGCTCTGCCCACAGTACTAAAAGTTCACATGGTGAATGCGCTTCTCACTATATACAAATTGTCCATTCTAAAGGAAATGATAGTTTTTGTGTTTTTGAGTTTCTTATATAGCAGGAGTCAGCAACCTGCAGCACGCGGCCCAACAGGGTAATCTGCTGGCGGGCTGCGAGACATTTTGTTTACGTTGACCATCCGCAGGCACGGCCCCCTGTAGCTCCCACTGGCTGGGAATGGTGAACTGCGGCCACTGGAAGCTGCGAGGGGCTGTGCTTGTGGACAGTCAATGTAAATTACCTAATTAGTCAATTACCCTGATGGGCCGCGTGCTGAAAGTTGCCGACCCCTGTTATATAGGTTGCATTGCTGTAAAATATCATTGTGATATCAGTAGCATGCAGATCATTGTCAGGGGCTGTAAATCAGTTTCTATTCTGTGTTAAAGGAGATCTGCAATGTTTTTAATTCAATACATCTTTATTTTTACTTTGTTTAATAGGTACAAGGTTACTGCCATGTGATCACCAATCTCTTGCTCACAATCCCAGCATGCTCAGGGCATGTGATATCTGTAACACCTAATCTTGTTATTGGGGGAATAGTGGAGACCTGTCAATGGAGAATAATATAAAGCTATATTTTTCAGTACTAAGTGGTTTACTATTACTTTTCACATATGCTTACACTCTCGACTGTTTCTGATATCACCCGCCCAGCCCATGTTAGAATGTACAAAAACAAATTAACAATTAAAGGACATTAACTACTTACAAGAACAGAGAAAGAAGTGAGAATATTAAAACTGAGGTGAAATAACAGTGATATTTATTTGCACATTCAGCTGCCCTTTGTAAGGTCAGGTGGTTACTGTTTGAAAACACTACAGTTCATCTTTAATATTTACCTTCACCTTGAATTATTTAGATTTGCATTGATTTTCACCTTGTATATTAACCTTCACAGTACAATTCACCTATAATACTAGGTTATTCAAGTTTTCAGCCAAAAGAGCTTGAGCCTAAGTTTCCTGCTAAAAGTTAATGGGCAGATCCTCACTTAGTGTAATATGGTGTAGCTCCACAGACCTCAATGGACTTGGGCTCATTAACACCAGCTTATGATCTAGTCCAATATTTCTACTCCTCTACTTGGTGCGGATAATTTTCACCCATCAGAAGAGCTGATACTTGTCTGCACTTTCTCCTGATTGGTGCCAGATGCTTTATGGCACTCCAGTTTGGATCAATTGGTACTGTAAAATATAGGATTTGTTGGCTATGGGAAAAGGTATTTGCAGGAAACAGGATAAAAATGACCAGTATTTTGCATCTTGGTTACCTTTTTCTTCACCATGCTCACGTGGATACCCAGGCATACTCTAGCTTCTCATTCTTTGTACCCTGCCAACCCACTATGTTATTTGAAGCTTATTCTGTTTTCCCTTATTGTTGTAATGCATGCACCAAATTTAGGCAAACGTATACCAACTCATATACATGTGTATTGTACCAGTTCGGCGGGGAGCCTTTCTGCGTTCAAAACAACAAGGGACCAAATTTGTAAACATCAGGAACTGTTTGCTAATGATTCACAGACATAAAAAGTGACTTGCACCAAACAGATTTTAAAAATATTATGCTCAGAAAAATAGATGCATTTAAAAAAAAATGACACAGCAGATCCTCAACTTCTGTAAAATGGCATAGCTTAACCAAAGTCAAGGGAGCAATGACAATTTAGATTAGCTGGGGATCTGGCCCTATGTTAGACAACTTAAGTTAAACGTAACCTTTTACAAAGCTCTTAAATACTTTAGACTGTTTCCTGATATTTCTGAAATTTTGACAGATTGTACAATTCGCAGCGTTTCCTCACACTATATATTTAAAGCAATGAAGAACATATATTGTCTTATACTCTGGTATTTACCTTTTGGTCAATATACTTGTTTTCTTCAATTGCAGATCTTTTGGAGTGGTCACATGAGGAAGAAGATGCCGAAGGGAGTCTTCGCAATAAGCAGCTTGTATCCTGCTGCTGACGATCAATAAACTGCTTCATAAAACTTTCCCTTGCAAATAAGAAAAAGATATCACATTTTGTTGCTAAAAATCCAGAAAGAGTTAATCCATGTTTTCTGTAATATGTCACAATTGGTTACTGCTAAGATAGAACAGCAGCAAGATGGAAATTGATGGGGTACTGGATAGTACATACAAATAACAAAGATGACTAGATTTAGATGTAATTATTAAAAACAACAATTGAATTTGGTGCTTTCATTCAGTTTCAAACAAAAGTGTTTGTTCTCTTTCATAATACAGTCTTTTATTTGATTTTTAAAATGTAACAATTAATTTTAATTTTATTGACATCAGATAAAGCAGTTTAAAGTTTTTTCTGAGTTTATAATACAAATTGCTCATTAAAAGCAAACCAAAGACTGATATAATCCAAAGGATGCATACTTTCGGCAAGAAAATCAATTTTTCAAGAGTTCAAACAGCATCTGTTCATGTAACAGCCTTGAATGCCAATTTTAAGGTACTTTGACAATTTTATACTTCACATATGCCATGTTTTGATTTTTAAATTATTTTTGTTTACAAGAAATACACATTTATTTTTCCACATTCTAAGTTCTATAGTTATATACTGAGTGTAACCAACTCTTCTCTGGAGTGATAGTTCTACACAGTACAACGAATTCATTTTAAAGATTTTATTCTTCTGTCCATAGCTTGATGTTTTTTTTCCGATGGCTAGCAGCAACACTAGTTCTCAATTACCTACCCACATACACATTTGGAAAAACACAGGGAAAAAAAAATTACAAAGCCAACAAAGATCACGGATACACTGTTTAAAAAAGAAGCAAAAACTCAATATGTACATAATCGGGGTTTTGGAAATACAATATGTCTGATCTTTACCTTAAAATTTAACAGTGTTTTATTTTAATCCCTCAGAGGCAGATATTTTGGCCTGTACCATACCTTTTGCACAGTTCAGATGACACAAAAGATTTGAAGACAGCCCCAACTGGCCTACCTGTGGTCTCCCCAGCACAGGAGAATCCCCAGTGATAATAGAGCTGGCACAGCCATCTCCTACACCATGTATGAACTTGGGTGGGGAAGGGTGTAGAGGGGGCTGGGAATGGAGTGTGCTATGCTCCAGCTATCCTCATCTGGCAAAAGGTCCCTTGGGAACAGTTGCAGATGGTGCATAGTTATAGCAGTCCCCAGGCTGCTTTCAAAGATTCAGTGAACTACAACTGACTCCCCAATGCCTAACTGTCCCCTCTCATAAGCTGGGTACAACAGAAACTCTGACCTCTGAGTTTTTTGGGTCATTTTTTGAAGGAAAGTTATCCCCAGTGCAAATCCAGTCCAGTCAGGTAATGATCAAAAGTTGTTACCCTCTGACAGCTGTTCAGTGTTCTATGCGAGGTGATTTGGTGGACTCAGATGACCAGGTAATTAAAAACCCCACACTGAGAATTGATTTTTAGAACTTTTGCTCGGAGTCTTAGAAAAGAAGCTAAAAAAACAAATGAGGCTGAAGAGAAACTACTTTCTCATCTGCAGAAATGCTCTTTCCAATATACTCTACCTGCGTGCAGATAAACGACTTCCAGGACTATTATTCATTCCTTTCATGAGCACTAAAGCCATGTAAAAAAGAGAGGAGGTGATATTTTTTGGGAAGTAAAAATGAGAGACAAATGAAAAGTCACCCACTCTCACCTCTAAATACAATGTTTTGATTCTGATTTCTAAAATTATCTGCTTAATTTTTGGGAGAAAAACTGTTATATGTCCCTGGCACTACTGTGTGTGCTGGTAATTAACAAGTCTCCAGCACATAAAGAAAGGATGTATTTTATACCTTATTTTTGGAACTGTAAAATCTGAAGGAAGCTTGGAGATTTTCACCATTTGTGGCCTGTTAGGAAATTTTTCAAATATACGTAGACGCAGTGGAAGCTTTTCCTTAGTATCAGCATTGGCTTCACTTTGCTTAAGCTTAAAAAAGAAAAAAGAAAAGAAAAGAAAAAAAAAGGAAATTTTACTCTAAGTGTAAAAGTTTTATTTTTCAGAATTCAAAGAACAATAACAGCAATCAGTTGAAGAGACAGAAGATGGCAGCAAAGAACTACAGAGGGTAGTTTTGTTGCTCAGAGTTCATTAATTTACTTGTGTTAGAGGCACTGACAGATATCAAACTATACCAGTCCATTATCTAAAAGCCATAAGATGAGAGGCATTTCTAACATTTCAGTTTTAAATCATGAGGCATATTAGCTTTGTATTATGTATGTTTACTTCTGTATTTTCTTCACAATTCCCTAACACTTTTAAAAAGAAAATAAATATTCATGTTTTGTCTTATGTGACTCAGCTTTTTGTGCATGTTGACAGCTTTGAGATACTCAGATAGAGCATAATGTAGATAAACGAACTGAAGATTAAAATCTTTAGAAAAACCTCAGATTATGATTGCAATAGGAAAATCACTTACAGATGGATCTACTAAATATTGCTATACTTATATCTAATGATATCTGAAAAAGTAGATGGAGATATAACTATTGCATTCTGATTATCATGTAGGGTCACCTAACCATTTTATGGCAACAAAATGCCAAGTCAGAAAGGGCCACTACATGGACCAAAGCTTTTATGGTAAAACACTTTTTTTGAATTGAAGAACTTAACATGAAAAATATCAATTTCTGTCTAATTGAACATAATACAGTAAGGTTTGGAAATCTAATAGCACACGTCTAACTGTGGTCTTTCATACAATAGGGTGTGTTTACACAACATTTTGCACAAATCGGGAGCAAGCCTTGCAGCCCCAAGATAACAAATTCCAGTTAGCAGGGCTTGTGCTAATGCTCTAAAAATAGCTATAGAAACAGCACTTTGAAGTTGCAGTTTGGGTTGAGGCACTGAAGCCCACCCCACTTCCTGTTGAGCCAGGCTGGAAGGTTCACTCCTGCTGGCTCCAGAATGCTGTGTAGACATACCCTAAGGATCAACTTTCCTTTGTCCATTATAGCATGGGCATCGAATCTTGATTTTTTAAGAGAATTGTGAAATGAGTGTATGGCAAGAATGCTGTATATTTCATATATTTAGATTTTAGTGAAGATTTTAGTATAGTACAGTTTCTGGTGGAAGATTTTTCTGAATATTAATTCAAATTAGCAAATGTGAACTGTCATGTGGACTAAAAACTGAAGAACAATAAATATGGGGTAATGATAAATGGTAGTACACCGAGTTGGGGAAGAAGGTGTCTAGTGGGGCACTGCAGAGATCAACTCTATGTCCATTCTTATTTAATATCTTCATTAATGATCCTCAAAAGGGAGAAATCATGCTATTAATTCAATTAATTGGATATTAAATTGGGAGGAGTTGAAAATACCAGTGAGGACAGGGAAATTAAAAAAAAAAGAGATATTAGAAACAAGGACAGACAATAACAAATGGAGATTCAATTTTAAAAATGGAAGTTAATAATCCAAGGGGAAAATATGTTGCAACATATTCACTGAGAGAACACACTGGGGAGGCACTAATGCTGACAGAAAGCTAGAGTAGCAGTAAGAATGGAGTGCAGGCTGTGGAAAGGTTTCTCAAGAGCAATGCCTCATCACTTGGTACTTAGAATAAACAGGACCCTTGAAATGCCAGTGTAGTGGAGGGAAAAATCCTTCACTCTCAGGGAAATGGACTGGATGATCTAAGAGGGCTTTTCTAGAGCTAGAATAGCTTTTTTTTTAACCCAGTGGAAATTCTCATTGGCACAAGTTTTCCGGTTCTTGTCACTCTGTCTTTTCAATCTCTACCTTCTACATTAATGACAAGTAAATGTAGATAAATGCAGACTGTAACACGGAGAGAAAATGTCCCTCACAGGAAATGATTGCTATTCACGGGAGCCCACAGCTTTGCATTTTATATCTAAATACAAAAACAGGGGAGTTTGTGATAGATTAAAATGGTATCTGATGTTCCAGTGCAGCAGACAACCATACTATAAAAGAGCTAAGCAACGTTACATAAATATACACTTTTTAAAAAGCAGAATGATTAAAAACATGCTTTAAAAATAATCTGAACTCAAAGCTATTCTACAGAATATCTCAGCACCAGTCATGCTGAGATAATATTATATATTAGGAAGCTGAACGCATTTAGCTTCACTTAGTGCCTCTCAACAAGTCTAGGGTGTAATATTTGCTCTGCATGACACACATCCTGTTCTGTGTCATTGCTTAAATCCTTCACATTTCAGCTCCTGTTTTTTTCAGCTTACGACAAAGACATATATCTTTTTAAAGATATAGGATTTGTAGAAATATGGCAACTATTGTTTACAACGAGGACTGCCAAGCGATTAAAAAATTAATTGTGATTAATCGGACTGTTAAACAATAACAGAATACCATTTCTTTAAATATTTTTGGATTTTTCTACATTTTAAATTATATTGATTTCAATTACAACACAGAATACAAAGTGTATAGTGCTCACTTTATATTTATTTTTTATTACAAGTATTTGCACTGTAAAAAAACCAAAAGAAATAGTATTTTTCAATTCACCTCATACAAGTACTGCAGTGCAATCTCTTTATCATGAAAGTTCACCTTAAAATGTAGAGTTATGTATGTACAAAAAAAATCTTCATTCAAAAATAAAACAATGTAAAACTTAGAGCCTGCAAGTCCACTCAGTCCTACTTCTTTTTCAGCCAATTGCTCAGACAAACAAGTTTGTATACATTTGCAGGAGATAATGCTGCCCGCCTTCTTGTTTACAATATCACCTGAAAGTGGGAACAGGCGTTCGCATGGCACTGTCGTAGCCGGCGTCGCAATATATTTACGTGCCAGATGCACTGAAGATTCATATGTCCCTTCATGCTTCAACCACCATTCCAGACAGGTTCTGCTTGATAACAATCCAAAGCAGTGTGGACTGATGCATGTTCATTTTTATTATCCGAATCAGATGCCATCAGCAGAAGGTTGATTTTCTTTTTTAATGGGTTCAGGTTCCGTAGTTTCTGCATCTGAATGTTGCTCTTCTAAGACTTCTGATGACATGTTCCACATGTTGTCCCACTCAGATTTTGGAAGGCACTCCAGATTCTTAAACCTTGGGTCGAGTGCTGTAGCTATTTTTAGAAATCTCAGATTGGTAGCTTCTTTATGTTTTGTCAAATCTGCAGTGAAAGTGTTCTTAAAATGAACAATATGTGCTGGGTCATCATCCAAGACTGCTATAACATGAAATATATGGCAGAATTCAGGTAAGACAGAGCAGGGAACATACAATTCTCCCCCAAGGAGTTCAGTCACAAATTTAATTAACACATTATTTATTTATTATGGGCTCTAGGTGGCACAGAAGGGCAGCTTTCCTAGTGCTGATCCTCCCTTTCTCCCTGTTGTGGATGGGGGTCAGGGGCACAATGGGAGGGCCCTAACCCCAACCTTGGCCACGGATGAATAGAACTTCCTGTCCCAGAAAGCAAGTTTTACATGAGACAGCATGAGGAGATGGAACAAGAGATAGTCCCTTTTTCATTTACCTCTACAGTATCAATCAGAGTGTTTTAAACATACATCTAATTAGTATTTGCACTCTGAATTTTTCAGTTTCCCTTAAGAAAGACATTTTTTTCTTTTAGGCTGTTTTTATATTTCTTTACAGACAATATACTGACAAAATGTGATTCTGCCTTAGTACACATCTGTCATAACTTGGAATGATTTCAGTAACAGCAAGTAAACTTTGAAGAACATTGAAAATAAACTCTTGAATAAAGTAATGCTTAGTTTAACTCCATGGACTTCGGTGAGTTACAACAGGAATAAATTTGATATATTATGTTGATTAATAACCAGTCATTTTTAAAATTATTACATTATTAATAGCGTTTAACATTAGATCCTCCCTCTCCCACAATACATAAAATGCTTTAAATAGAAACATAGTCATCTGGAAATCTCAATCTTATTTTCAAATTTTGTTTGAACAAACTCTCTGAAAATAAGGACTCCAATTTGACTGCTGTTAATTTAAATTCAACAAAATATAGCTGTTGTTTCAATGAAAATCTTTTATTCTTTCTTAAATGTATTGGTGTGCATTTCAGCTACAAAATTTCCAACATTACACACCTTGTATAATGGCAGAGCTACTGAACCAGAAAAAAATAAATGTTTAACTGTGCTCACACTGAAATGCTCTTTCCAATAAGTCATTTACATTTAAATGCAGCAAAAAGCATTCACAGAAAAGTAAATATGTATTTAACAATAAATTAGGCTACTAGATTTTAATTCTTATACGCTCTGTAAAACAGCATGCCAGATGGATACTGTCATCACTATAGTCCATTGGGAGAAACAGATTTATCAAGAGAACTTCATTGTGTTTTATTAGGAAGACTTTTTTATTTTTGGCCTACCAGGGTGGCCAAGATCTGCTCTCCAGTGTTCTCTGCTCCAGAGCATCATAGGAAAAAAAGAGTTGCATAGGGAACATGAGGTTGCATCTATTTTGGCTTATACTGAAGAAATAGATGCATTGGACTTCCTATGCAGGTGTCCTGGGGCTAGAGAATACGCTGGGAGCTGAGGATTCCTCCATTTGTATTCACTGTGTTTTAGTCATTCGTAAGGGTACGATTCTGACATGCAGGTCACAGATTCCATGACTTTCTGGGACCTCCGTGACTCAGGGTTGCCAACTTTCTAATTGCACAAAACCGAACACCCTAGCCCCGCCCCTTCCCCTAGGCCCCGCCACCTTCCCCGAAGCCCTGCCCTGGGCTCACTACATTCCCCTTCCCTTGATGGCTCACTCTCCCACACCCTCACTCACTTTCACAGGGCTGGGACAGGGGGTTGGGTTGCGGGAGGTGGTGAGGGCTCCAGGGTGAGGTCAGAAATTTGGCGTTCAGGGTGCGGGAGAGGGGCTCCAGGTTAGGGCAGGAAGTTGGAGAGCGGGAGAAGGTGAGGGCTCTGGCTGGGGGTGTGAGCTCTGGGGTGGGACTGGGGATGAGGGGTTTTGGGTGCAGGAGAAGACTCCAGGCTGGAAGGTGAGGCAGAGGGATTAGGAGTGTGGGAGAGGCCTGCAAGTGGGCTCTGAGGAGGGGCTGGGGATGAGGAGTTCAGGGTGTGGGAGGGGGCTCTGGGCTGGGGCAGGGGGTTGGGGTGCAGGAGGGGAGAGGGTTCTGGGCTGAGGGTGTGGGATCTGGGGTGGGGCCAGGGATGAGGGGTTTTGGGTGCAGGAGGGGGCGCTTGGTGTGGGGGGACTCAGGGCGGGAGGTTGGGGCTGGGGGTTGGGGAATGGGCTTACCTTGGGTAGCTCTCAGTGGTGCAGCAGGGCTAATGCAGGCTGCCTGCCTGTCCTGGGGCACGGAAGCAGCCAACAGGTCTGGCTCCTAGGCATGGGGGGACGACAGGCGGCTCCATAGCGCGCATTGTTCTCGCCCACAGGCACCATCCACCTAGCTCCCATGGGCCAGGAACGCCGGTGCTCGGGCAGCGCACGGAGCCCCATTACCCTCCCCCCCCGCCAAGGAGCCAGACCTGCTGGCCGCTTCTGGGGCACAGTGCAGTGCCCCAAGACAGGTCGGGACTAGCCTGCCTTAGCCCCACAGCACCACCGACTGGGCTTTTAACTGCCAGGTCAGCGGTGCCGACTGGAGCTGCCAGGATCACTTTTCGATTGGATGTTCCCTTCGAAAACAGGACACCTAGTCACCCTACTGTGACTTCTTCTGCAGCGGCAGGGCTGGAGCAGCTGTCAGCACCAGGGCCACCGAAGTAGTGGTCCCAGGACCACCAGAGCAGCGGCTGGCAGTCAGCCTCCTGGCTGCTAGAGCAGGGGCTGCCATAGGAGTGGCAGACACACCCTCAGGCTGCTGGAAGTCAGCCCTGGGACCACTGGAGCAGGGGCTGGCAGCTGGCCCCAGGGCTGCTGGAGCAGCTGGCTGGAGGTCCACCCTGGGGCAACTGGAGCAGTGGTCTTCCGGCCACCGGAGCAACGGTCGTCAGGGCTACGAGAACCACAGTTCCCAGGGCCACCAGAGCAATGGCCAGCAGTCAGCCCCGGGGCTGCTGGAGCAAGGGCAGCCGGAGCAGCAGCAGGCAGTGGTCCCTGGGGCTGCCAGAGCAGCAGCTGCAGATCAGCCTAGGGCTGCTGGAGCAGCAGCTGGCGATCAGCCCCGGGGCTGCCAGAGCAGTGGCTCCAGGACTGAAGAGGTGGCCGGGATTCAGTCAGGCCCCCTAGAACTGGAGCAGTGGCAGTTAGCCCCTGCTGTAGGAGCAGAGGCGTGGCTGGAGCAGCTGCCAGAGGCCAGCCCCTGGCAGTACTCTGACTGGTATTCCTCCCCCCACACTTGGGTATTTTTAGTAAAAGTCACAGACAAATCATGGGCTTACATGAATTTTTGTTTATTGCTTGTGACCTGTTCCTGATTTTCACCTGATTTAAAAACCCATGACAGAATCTTAACCATAGTCATTTGGCATGCAAGTAAAACCTTCTAAGTAGGACTCACTCTCTAAACAGGTATATGGTGTCCTTCCTTGCTACTGACAATAGATAAAATAACTATGTGGAATTAAGGCATGCCTAACTTAAGTTTGAGAAAACCTAACACAAGGAAGTTCATTAGAGGTGCTTAATTATATCTGGAAATGCTCTCAAGATTGTCATGGGTTTTTAAAGCTATTTTCCAGTAAGGCATGTATATATATTTTTTCAAACTTTATTACTATATTAAGGCACTTACATAAAGATGGCCTGATTTTCAAAGGTTTAATGGGATTTGGGGGTGCTCAGCCTTTTTGAAAGGGTTGAGGTTAGGCTGAAAATCAGACCCAAAACACACATTTAGAAATTGATACTAGGATATCTACAACAGAAAGATAAATACATCTAGGCATTTGCAAATATTCTCAGAATATTCTCAGTGCCCTCTTTTTTTTAATCAAAGAACATAAAAACAAGTGAAAAAAGAAGAGCTCATCTGGACATTTTGATCGGTGCTGTTTTGCTCCCAAACGTAATTGCTCATACTACAGTCTAGAGGGTATCTCATCCTGCCAGAATGAACGTGTTATTTTTAGTGCAGAATGGAATGCAGCACACTGAAGGCTTTTTAACCACCTCAAGGCAATGGTGGGATAAGTAAAAAATTCTGATTCTGAGGGTACTTGGTGCTTCACTTACGATAAATATTAAGACTGTTTCTTATTTTTTGTAAAGGAAGGTGTTAAATATTTTAAATAACACTACAATAGAGTGGCACATTTTATTTAAGAAGCTGTGCTCAGGTACAAATAAGAATGAAGCTTTTCATACTTTGTTAAGGGGTAAGTTGTGCCTTTGCCATGTGCTTCAGCTATGGGGGATGCACGGCCTCAGGAGCAGACTGGAAACTCAGAAAGTGACCATCCACTTCTTGATTTCCCCCTGCTCCAAGGGGAAGTACCCTGCACCCACACTATATGTTCCTCACCATGCCAGCCTGAAGGTGGAGCCAAGGCTGCTCCCATTCTTCTCCTTTCCTGTCCGCTCCTCACATAAATACATGAGAGGGGATGTCTTCTGTCCCATCCCTACTGCTATCCATAGTATAGGTAGCTGTAGAGGCCACACTTTTATTCCCCTCTAACTCCTCTGCTTGCTTCCTTTCCTCCACAGTAGCACAGAATGGGCCCCAAACGGACTTCAAATTCTGCAGGATTTCCTCATTAAAGGTCGGATGCTCAGAGCCTAGTCCTGCAAATACTAATGCTAGTGGGTGTCTGCAGGATCTGATCCTTGATATGCAAAATAACTAATTAACTTGCACGCACGATTATCTAGACTTCTGTCTGTGGGAAAGCAGGATAAGTTATCATACTGATTGAATGGTTTAAAGCAGTGTTTTGCCAGCATTTTTATTTATTTAACAGAGACATTTCTGATTTGAGAGCCTCCAGCTTCCTAACCACTAATTGCTCCATCCCCAGTGTGATATGAATTCAGAAATATGACAACTCGGACAGCACAAAAACATTTTCAGGATGAATTCAATCTTTCCTGGTAGATCAGTATCTTTATTTTAGTAGACATTTATCTGAAAATACTGATTTCAGCCCAAAGTGGGGAGTTTATTTATGTTTAAAAAGAAAAGCAGATTGAAAAATAAACTTTGTAAATAGTTTCCCCTAACTATTAACCAAATGTGTTTAAAAAGCAAAAGGTCGGCAGTAATACTCCTCCTTTTTGTACTAGGCTACATAGATATCCATTCAGCGTAACCCCACGAACTGAGTGTCAAATTTGACCCACTGATTTCAAACTGACTGCTCATATGAATAGGAGTTGCATGAGCTGGCTGAAAGAGAGCATACTTTAATTTGCACGTGTTTTCTTATATACTTTACTGATTATGGTCCAGATTGTGACTGGCTGCTAAACAGTTGTATAAGGGTGAGGACCTCTCCTCTCTTGTGCCCCTATAAAGGTTCCCATTCTAATTTATTTAGTAGTGTTTGTATTAAATATTGTATTGTAGTGCTTAGAGGCCACAACTAAGATGGGATCTCATCATCCTAAGTACTTTGCAAACACATATGGCTTGTCTACACTTACCGGGGATCGAAGCTGTGGCGATTGATGTACCAGAGGGCGATTTAGCAGGTCTAGTGAAGATCGCTCTCCTGTCGATTTTAGTACTCCACAGGAATAAGAAGAGTAAGGGGAGTCGACAGGAGACTGTCTCCCTTCGACATAGCATAATGTGTACCCCGCGGTAAGTAGATCTGAGCTACGTTGACTTGAGTTATGCTACTAATGTAACATAGCTTAAACCAACTTTCCCCCGTAGTGTAGACAAGACCATAGTAAAGAGTCACTTCACTCTGAATGCTTACTCTAAATGCTTTAGACAGACACAAAGTAGGATAAAGGAAGTGAGAGACAGGGAGATCCTGGGACAGATACATTTTTACACTAAAGCCCCTTTACACTGTCTGTAAAGGGGCATCAGTGTTAATGAGAATTTGGCCCTGAGTGGCTTGTCCAAGATCACATAAGAAGTCTGGTCTCAAGGACACAATGGAATTATGTTTTCAGTTTTCAAAAGGACAAAGCACATTCTCTGCAGAGCTCAACAGAGAAGGGATAGTAGGAGAGGGACCGAGTAGCTGAATTTAGGACTCAATAAAACAAGATCTGTGAGTCACACTTGCCAACACTGGTGACAGATGAGAGAATGTTTTCTCTGTTGGGCCTTCACCCTTTGAGGACATTTCCGGAAGACAGTGAAGTAATGATAGGTCAACATTTCTATGGAATGTATATTGTCCTAAGCTTGTACTCAACATAAAAAGTCAATGAGTGTGGATTGATGGCGAAGTGATTCAGGAAACTTATCTAGTGATTGACCATTATATGGAAAATTTATTGAATCACTCTGCCAATAATAATCTGACATCACTGTACTTTTATGGCAGGTGCAGGCTGAGCACTACTTTACAGTTATCTGTGCTTCCCACTTCCTGAGACGGACAGTGAGCTTCCATTTGTAGCATTATTTCAAGTGCCTACAGAGGATCTTAAGTTCTCAACAGTGACCTGTACACCAAGTGGGTGGTGAGAGAGGAGGAGATAATAATCATCATTAAGATCACTAAGTGATGGTTAGTTTTATACTTACACCTAGGATGAAATCTTGGCTCCATTCACTTTAATGTCAAAACTTTCACTGACTTCAAATTGATCCAGGTTTTGAACCTGAATATTTCCATGATTTGAAATCACTGGGAGAATATCCCTATCATTTCCCCCTCCCTTATTTCTATTTTTTCCCCATTTCTTTGGAACATGGCTCCTCCTAACCTGTGAAGTTTTCTAAGATGCATATCTAAGTTTTGAAAGGAAGCAGTACAAACACGTGTAAATGCAAATGAGAATTTTATTGCAATTCTGGAGGCTAAGTCTGTTCTTGGTTAGACCCATGTAACACCACTGGAATCCTAAACTCACCTATGGCCTCATCAATCAACTGGAAGAAAGTGGTGTCACCGAAATAAATAAGAAGAGAATTTTATTCCGCTGATTTAAATTATACTAAAAACAAGACTTGTAAGATCAAAATGGTAACCTAAGAATTTTCAGCGATGTTTTAGATTTTAGATTTAAAGAGATAGCACAGGATCAAAACATTAACCTACAGACACATACTGCAGTTACTTACATTCTGTATATCCCATGCAAATTTAGCCCTCATTGTTTGTTTACTGACTCTATAATAACATATGAACATAAGAATGGCCATACTGAGTCAGACCAAAGGTCCACCTAGCTCAGCATTCTGTCTTCCAACTGTGGCCAATGCCAAGTGCTTCAGAGGGAATGAACAGAACAGGTAATCTCAAGTGATCCATCCCCTGTTGCCCATTCCCAGCTTCTGGGAAAACCAAGGCTAGGGACACCATCCCTGCCCATCCTGGCTAATAGCATTGATGGACCTATCCTCCATGAATTTATCTAGTTTTTTTTTTAAACCCTGTTATGGTCTTGGCCTTCACAACATCCTCTGGCAAGGAGTTCCACAGTTAGACCGTGTGTTGTGTGAAGAAATACTTCCTTTTGTTTGTTTCAAAACCTGCCGCCTATTAATTTCATTTGGTGACCCTAGTTCTTGTGTTATGAGAAGGAGTAAATAACACTTCTTTATTTACTTTCTTCACACCAGTCATGATTTTATAGATCTCTTTCATATCCCCCCTTAGTTGTCTCTTTTCAAAGCTGAAAAGTGCCAGGCTTTTTAATCTCTCCTCATATGGAAGCTGTTCCATACCCCTAATCATTTTTGTTGCCCTTTTCTGAAGCTTTTCCATTTCCAATATATCTTTTTTGAGATGGGGCAATCACATCTGCATGCAGTATTCAAGATATGGGCATACCACAAATTTATATAGAGTCAATACGATATTTTCTGTCTTATTCTTGATGATTCCCAACATTCTGTTAGCTTTTTTGACTGCCACTGCACACTGCATGGATGTTTCCAGAGAACTATCCACAATGACTCCAAGATCTCTTTCTTGAGTGGTAACAGCTAATTTAGACCCCATCATTTGATATGCATAGTTGGGATTATGTTTTCCAATGTGCATTATTTTGCATTTATCAACACTGAATTTCCTCTGTCATTTTGTTGCCCAGTTATCCCGTTTTGTAGCAGACTAACATTAATGTGCTGCAGGAAATGCAGAAAACCTGACATGTGAGAGCCTTTTAAGAGCTTTATGTGAAACTACTGATATCACTACCCAGAGCTTAAAAATGGCAGCTACCATTGCTAGTTTTGGTTTCCTGTGCAGCTCAGATGAGCTTTAAAAAATATATTTTCAGCTACTCTCTGCAGCCTGTTTACTCTAAGCTAGTGGTTCCCAAACTTGTTCCGCCACTTGTGCAGGGAAAGCCCCTGGCGCGCCGGGCCGGTTTGTTTACCAGCCACGTCCTTCGCCCCGCGCAGCTTCCCGCAGGCCCCATTGGCCTGGAGTAGCGAACCGCAGCCACTGGGAGCCATGGTCGGCTGAACCTGCAGACGCAGCAGGTAAACAAACCAGCCCGGCCTGCCAGGGGCTTTCCCTGCACAAGCGGCGGAACAAGTTTGGGAGCCACTGCTCTAAGCACATCTAAGTATTCTTTCATGAATCAGCAACTGATCTAAGATATGAAGTGAGCAAACAAATATATTGCTTTTTCTCTTCTGAAAAAATAGTTTTTCAAGTGACTAGTCAGACCCAAAGACTTATCTAAAACATAAACAGCACTGTGAATTGATTAGCTACTCAACAGCTGTCAAATGTTCAATATGCTGTTGGTGGTGATTTCTGTTAAGACTGATAAAACAGCTAGATCATTTATGCTTAATATTGCAGACTTGCTGGTTCAGATGACCAATGGCTGTCAGATCACAAAAGGTCGGGGTTGCTGTGTCCATGTGCAATGATTACACCTTGTGTCAAGGCTGAATCTCAACTCTGTCACTCCGAGTGCAGAAGTGGGCCCGCAAGGATTTTAAAAATTAATACTTGCCAGTCCAGGCTTGTATTAAACTCCCAAGGTTACAGCTTTTCTCTGACCTTGGCTTGGTAAACGCTGCCACCACCCAAATGCAAAAAAACCCCTTTGAACTCAGGAAGGAGCACTTGGGAATTCCTTCCTGTGGGGTATCCTCAAGCCCTTTCACCCCCGCTCTGGGGAAGAGCTGAGAAAGAAAACAAAGGAAATTACCTGTGGCTATCAGCTAATCCAACAACATGCACAAACTTTTTAGGACACCAAAAATCCAATCCTGTTCTTAAAAAAGGCAAATTTTATTAAAAACAAAAAGAAAGAAAATCCATTTGGAATTTAGGATTTTGCTAGATTTTAAGAGAGCAGTTCCAAAAATCAAGCACCCAAAATTGCTTTCTTGGGGGTTCAGCTTAAAGGTTACAAGCAAACAAAACCATCTGGGATTAGCACAGAGGAGTCCACAAGCAAATAAAAAATAAAAGAAATAACCCTAATTGTGTCTAGCTAAACATTCTGATCTACTTACACATTTGGAGTTCAGATATGTAGTTCTAGGCATGATCTGATGATTTATGATCATACCTGGCTTAAGTTGCTTATAGCATGGCTGCTCTGTCCCTCCAGCCCAGAGAACGACAGACAAAGGGAGTTGCTTTCCCAATTTTAAAAAGTTTACCTTCCCATTGGCTCTTTTGGTCAGGTGCCCACTTTTTTTTCTTTACCTGGGGGACTTTTAAACCCTTTATAGGTAAAGCAAGTAAAGAACAGCTACCAAGATGAATTTTACAGCTAACTGGCTGGCTGGGTGTCCATCAAAGGGAGCTATCCCCCCTTTATTTATCACACCTTGTGTTGAAATCTAATGGCTTATGGTTTGGTTTGCATGAGAAGGAAAAAGGGAACATTAAGAGCTATAGCCCCCTCCAAATCCACTGAATCTCTCACAACAGAGCCTATTAAAATGGGTTGCTTTCTAGGCAGCCATTGCACTCCAAAATATAGTGTCCCAGTACTAATGATCCATGCTTAATATTGTAGACAGCAGTTCACAGAGCACTGGATAGCTGCCATCTATTTAGGCTGTAAATTAAAATGTTTGTAAAAAATGTATGTGAAAATGTTTGTAAAAAAAAGTCAGGGTTTACCTTGAGAAAGAAAATCTCTATAAAACCCTGATTGGGTTAAAGTATTTTCATTTTTACAAAGAAAGTATTGCGTTTTTACAGCCATCTTTGAGTCTTTAACAGTTTCCTTACACGTGCTTACATTTCAGAATCCACTTTAAGGTGTAGTTTTTACTTTTGTTCCGTGTCAGACAGCTCATTTCAATTACTCTACATGCTTCTTAAAGGCCCCATTCTCCTACATCAGCAACCCTGAGAAGGGGCTTTTCTTACCCTGGCCATCCCAAAAGGGGCTTCCCAGGAGAAAGGGGAAAGCAGTGCAAGTTAATACAATTTAGGTCTCTGCCTTTCTAACTCCAGCCTTCATCTTCTCCACCTACTCCAATGTAGCTGAGCTTGAGTTCCACAGGTATGTTGTAGAGACACAAAACCTCACACCACCCCTACTCTGAGCACAGGGTCCTTGACTTGGCTGATATAATTCATATTTTGATTGTTATCTCCCATCTTCCCTAAACAGTTATTTCCACTTTGTTTCCTCTTAACTATTTAAGACCTCTCTTTGAGGGATCTTCGTGATATAACAAGTGACAAATGTAATATTTTTGCATTGCTAACTTTTAACTCCCGTGTTTATTTAATTTTGGGCCTTTTTAAAATTCTGATGTTTTATTGACCAAATCATGGACAAAAGCAACACCTAAAATCTCTCTTCTCAAAAGTTCACAGTGAAAAGATAAAGAAAAAGAAGCAGGATGCTGTGATTTCATGGCGTTTTCTTCATTTACTCTCTAGACAATCACATAAAAAGACAGCAGCAGGAGTGTCTAGCAGAAGTTATAAAAATAGCATGTATTTTCACAGCTTACTGGTTTTCTAGCTAGTATCTGCTGTTAGAACTGCTTTGGATAAAGAGATGAATACCTGCAGGGCGACACTGTACAGAGACTCAAATCCATCAGCTTAATATCTAGCAGCAGTTAAGGAAGCAAACAAAAAACTTGGATTTATTCAGTGAAGGATATAGTGCCTATCAGCAGAACTATTTAATGGGGTTAGTTAATGAAACGGGTTAAGTACGGGGTTGGTTGGACCATACTCTGTTTTGTCTGTCTGTTCATCTATGCTCCCATGCAAATAGTATCTGTGCACCTTCCAAGTATTTAAAAATAGAAAAGTTGTGTGTGTGTGTATGTGTGTGTGTGTGTGTGTGCGCATGTATGACAGAAATAGAAAGAATTTATGGAACGCTAATCCAAAGGAATGAGTTTTATATTTAGTTTTAAATAAATTAGTGGCCTGGTCATTCTTATCTCTGGCAGGAGTTAGTTCTGTAGTCTAGGTCCAACTCCTGTGAAAGTTCCATCTACAAAACTTATGAGCCTCCTACCAGTTGACAGGCTTTTTTTCACTGGAATGTAGCTGTTGTGAGAGGTCATGAAGGGAGTGATAAGCAACAGCCAAGCCGAGGGGAGGCTTTGAATATTAGGACAGAGTCCTTGCGCTGAACTCTGCATTCACTGGAGATCCAGCACCAGGTCAATGTGTTCATGGAACCTGTGCTAACAAACAGATGGACTGCTGCACTTCGTACCAGCTGAAGCTTTTAACAGGTGGGATGAACAGTCATACTTTCTCTACAGCCAGGCTGGCAAACGCTGACTCGGCCTCCTAACAGCTAATGTAAGCAAAGGACTGTAGGGCACTGTGTGGGTATGTATGTCAAAGTGGGGCTGAACGAGTGGAGTAGTCACACACAGAGAGGACTAGAGGAATGAGCAGAAGAGTAAGTGGGACGTGTACTGGAGACGGGTGAGGAGAGAAAGATGGAGAATACAGTGAAAGGAACAAGAGATTGAAATCCTTATGACTCTCTTTTAAATTACTCGGAACCTAAAAATGGATGTATCAACATTGATTAACAAATCATATAGCTGTGTATACTACAGATATCCGAATTGTTATACACAATGTAAAGCAACATCCACAGTTCATTCTGCAGAAAGGTAATTACTTGGATCATTATCTGTTAGGATCAAAGCTACCACTACAGTCTGAGCACAAAAATGTGCCTGCAACGAAGCCAGGACTGACAGTGCATAGTTCCTTTGACTTGCCAAAAACAGCTGCCTCCACAACCCTACCACCCCCGTGCCCGTGGTGCTGTGAGATGCCCATTTCCCCTAAATTTAGCTCACTTTTCTTCCCGCGTCTCAAGGCAGGTGGACCAGGGCTGGCATACTTTTTTTTTTCTGGAATTATAACATTTTTCTTCTATGTCTGAAAATATGCTGCTATCTTCTTCTTAATTAAAAATAATCTTACTCTGCATTTGTTTTCCTGCACAAAGTGTACTGCTCTTTGGAGATTTTTTTTCTTGCTCAAAAGCATGAAATTATCTGCTCTCAGCCAGGTCTGAAGAGGAAAGGGGATTAAAAACACTGTTTTCTAACCGCATTTAAAAATAATCACTTAACAATGAATAAACAACTGCATATGAATCTAAGGTAGAGGCTACAGATTCTGCTTTCTCTGACTGAACCACATTCAAATAAAACAAAATACCACTGTTAGCAAGAGGGCTGAATTAGGGCTTCTGCAAAATCATAGTATTGAATTGTCTGACTTTCAGATGAAGGAAATGTTGCTATTGCATTAACAGCTGCCCCAATTCTGGAAGGTGTGGGGCACCCTTGACTCCTACTAACATCACAAGGAGCTGAGAATGGTCAGCACCATGCAGTGTATAGCCAATATTTTATCGCCTGAATCTCTTCTCTGAATTAATTTTCCTGCTTAGAAAAACAGTGTCTAAGGTTGCACTACAGTTTCTTGACAGTTTAAATTGATTTATTTCTAGACTATTTGGCAACCTTTTACTGACTCCCTCTTGCATGAAGGGATATATTTTCAAATCCATCTATAGAATATTTATGCCAGAAATGGCCATCTTGCACAATATTCAGAAATTACCAAATATTTTGCTTTTATGTAATATGATGATGCATGATTTAGCATAAATTAGGGGTCCCCAATCTTTAGTACTGTGGAGAGCAACACAGGATCAATGATAAATGCATAGTGAGAAACAAATGGTCATTTGCTCTGTTTCCTTAGCAATAAAATTGGGGACGGAAACGGAAACAAATACTAAAGAAAAAATTGAAAAGCAAAACATACATTCAAGGTTTTTAAAAGTCTGCTGACCTTTTTTGCTAATTATTCCAATTGTTCAAATTTACAGCAGAAGAGTATAGACTCTAATCAACTGTGAGTGGATCCCTGTTTAAAACAGCAAATACCCTCTTTTCCACATTTCCCTATTTTTCCCGCATTTTTGATGGTATCCTAACAGTGTTAAACTGGATTTTATCTGCAGCGTCTCTCCTGTTACCAGTTCAAAAACTCAGAGATGTTTCCCTTCTGACCTTCAGAGTGAGATGCTACCAATGCACTACTAAAATGCCACTACTGTCTTGTTAAATTGCCTTTTGTCGTCTTTTCTTGCAAAGATTCTGAACTGCAAAAACCTGATCCTGCACCAGTGAACTCAAAGGGAGTATTGGAATAGTCTTCAATGGGAGCAGGATCAGGCCCTAAACCTCTTAAAGAGAAGGATGAACAAAAGTGTTGTTCAGACCTTACCTGTAGCAGAAGAACAAAGGCTGTCACCATAAACAAAAGAAAATGCTAGAAAAGGAGTTGTCTTTAGCTCTGACTGCTAGGTATTTGCGGAGGTGGAAAGTACATAGAGAAAATCTCTATTTCCAGCATCAAGGGGTCACAGTGCAGTTTTGTGCATCAGCCATTTGAAAAAGAGGTAACCATGGAAAACATCCACAAGAATTTGACCGCAAGCAGTGGAATCACACCCTTAGATTGTAGTGTAGTCATAAGATGATTTCCTAGTGTTGCTCAGCTGTTTTCAGCTCTTAGCAGATATTCAGCTGAACGAAACCATGCATATAATAACTGATAACATGAGACCGACCGACCTGGCCTGGCTGCCGGTCCTGTCCAACATCGTCCCTCCAGACAGCAGGCAATAAGTCACCTTGCAGAATTTGCTCCTTAAAGTAAAGACATGCCACATCCACCCCTGTTTAAAGATGTGGTTAATCCACCAAGCCACGGGCTTAGCTCAAGGCAACCCGCTTGGACTGTTCCCCTACAGAACCTCAGTATTGCTTTCAGTTGGCATACTAGGCATCAAGAACAAGCTTCAAATGTAGCCAATGCCTATCCCATGAGAGTTCCCTGGTTTTGACCTTCCGTGCCTTCTTTGGGTAAAGCTTAATCACTTCAGATGTGATCAGATGTTCTGCTAATGACCACCCATGACTTTGTGATATCTCCCTGCTGCTGTGGCCAGTTAGAAGATGTAGGCCACATACTTGCAGGCTGCACCTATTTGCAAGAGCTGCCTGATTAACTCATGGACTTGTACAATGCTCTTCCCTCAGCTATTGAATGGTTGAGACACTTAGGGTATGTTTATACTGAAATTAAAAACCTGCAGCTGGCTCATGCCAATTAATTCAAGCTGACTCGGGCTCGAGCTAAGGGGCAGTTTAATTGTGGTGCAGACATTTGGGCATGGGCTGGAGCCCAGGCTCTAGGACCCTGAGAGGTGAGAGGGTCCTAGAACTTGGGCTGCAGGCTGATTCTGAATGTCTACACTGCAATTAAACAGCCCCTTAGCCCGAGCCCCATGAACCCGAGTCAGCTGTCCAGAAATTGTAATATAGGAGTAGAAAACAATGACGTATATTAAAAGGGAAGAAATTTTTTTTTTAAAACCCAAACCCTAGAAGAGTACATGAAACCTGGGAGAATAGAATCAAACTATGAAGTCTGCTAGGGAAACACTCTGTGGATTTAAATTACCTGAGTTTAGACAGGTGCTACAAAAAAGTCAGAGGAAAGTAGGTATTGTAAAGAGAAAGATAAGAGATAAGTCTTCAAATATTTGAAGGGTAAAATAGGAAGGATATATTATAGCCAGTACTGGTAGCTCCACCAATTATTAAGGTTGCCTAACACTTCCCATTATAAGACCCTGTTTTCAGTTGCTTATACTTAGTCAAACTTGAACCATTTGAACAGAAATTTTCATAGATTCATAGAGTGTGAGGTCAGGAGGGACCATTAGATTACCTAATCTGACCTCCTGTATACCACAGGTTAATAAATTTCACACATTTACCCCTTTATTGAACCCAAACTGAAGCATCATTTGTGTCTGACATATCTTCAAGAAATGCATGTAATCCTGATTTTAATACTCCAAGAAATGCAGAATCTATCATTTCCCTTGGTAGTTTTTTTCAATGGTTAATCACTCTCACTGTTAACAAATTGTGTCTAATTTCTAATTTGAATTCATCTGGCTTCAGCTTCCAGACATTGACTCATTTTATGCCTTTCTCTGCTACATTTAAGAGCCCTGTAGTATGTGGAATTTTCTCCTTGTGAACAAATTTGTACAATGTAATCAAGTGACCTCTCAATCTTCTTTTTGATACGCTAAATGTATTGAGCCCTAAGTCTTCCACTGCAGTTTCCTCCAGCCTTCAAATGATATTTACGATATTATGATATTTTCTACACCCTCTCCAATTTTTCAACATTCTTTTGAAACGGTTGACACCAGAAATGTATGCAGTATTCCAGTATCAGTCTCACCAATGCCGTATCCAGAGGTAAAATCACCTCCTTACTTCTACTCACTACTTCCCTGTTTATATATCCAAGGATCCCATTACAACTTTTTTGCCACAGCATCGCACTGGAAACTCATGCTGAGTTGCTTGCTCTCTATGACCTCTAAGTAATTTTCAGAATCACTGCTTTCTGGGTTACAGAACCTCATTTTATAGCTATGGCCTGCGTTCCTTGTTCCTAGATGTATAACTTTGCATTTGGCTGCATGAAAAAGCATTTTGTTTGAATGGGCCCAGCCTATCAAGCAACCCATACCACTCTGTATGACTGCCCTGTCCTCATTATTTACCACTCCACCTCTTTGTGTCATATGCAAATTCTATCAGCTGTGATTTTGTATTTCCTTCAGGATCACTGATGAAAATGTTGAATAGCACTGGGCCTAGTACTGATCCCCACAGAACTCCACTAGAAACAACCTCATTCAATGATGATTCCCCATTGACAACTATTTTGAGGTCAGGTTTCAGAGTAGCAGCCATGTTAGTCTGTATTCGCAAAAAGAAAAGGAGTACTTGTGGCACCTTAGAGACTAACCAATTTATTTGAGCATAAGCTTTCGTGAGCTACAGCTCACTTCATCGGATGCATAAAGTGGAAAGTACAGTGAGGAGATTTTATATATACACACAGACCATGAAAAAATATACATTGTAAGGAGAGTGATCACTTAAGATGAGCTATTACCAGCGGGAGAGTGGGGTAGGGGGAGAGAAAACCTTTTGAAGTGATAATCAAGGTGGGCCATTTCCAGCACATTTCCAGGAGTTAACAAGAATATCTGAAGAACAGTGGGGGGGAAGGGGGCAGGAATAAACAAGGGGAAATAGTTTCACTTAGTATAATGACTCAACCACTCCCAGTCTCTATTCAAGCCTAAGTTAATTGTATCCAATTTGCAAATTAATTCCAATTCAGCAGTCTCTCGTTGGAGTCTGTTTTCGAAGTTTTTTTGTTGAAGGATAGTCACTTTGAGGTCAGAAATCAAGTGACTAGAGAGATTGAAGTGTTCTCCGACTGGTTTATGAATGTTATAATTCTTGACATCTGATTTGTGTCCATTGGTTCTTTTACGTAGAGACTGTCCAGTTTGACCAATGTACATAGCAGAGGGGCATTGCTGGCACATGATGGCATATATCACATTGGTAGATGTGCAGGTGAATGAGCCTCTGATAGTGTGGCTGATGTGATTAGGCCTTATGATGGTGTCCCCTGAATAGATATGTGGGCACAGTTGGCAACGGGCTTTGTTGCAAGGATAGGTTCCTGGGTTAGTGGTTCTGTTGTGTGGTTGCTGGTGAGTATTTGCTTCAGGTTGGGGGGCTGTCTGCAGGCAAGGACTGGCCTGTCTCCCAAGATTTGTGAGAGTGATGGGTCCTCCTTCAGGATAGGTTGTAGAACCTTGATAATGCGTTGGAAAGGTTTTAGTTGGGGGCTGAAGGTGACGGCTAGTGGCGTTCCGTTATTTTCTTTGTTGGGCCTGTCCTGTAGTAGGTGACTTCTGGGTACTCTTCTGGCTCTGTTAATATGTTTCTTCACTTCAGCAGGTGGGTATTGTAGTTGTAAGAATGCTTGATAGAGATCTTGTAGGTGTTTGTCTCTGTCTGAGGTTGGAGCAAATGCGGTTGTATCGTAGAGCTTGGCTGTAGACGATGGATCGTGTCGTGTGGTCAGGGTGAAAGCTGGAGGCATGTAGGTAGGAAGAGCGGTCAGTAGGTTTCCGGTATAGGATGGTGTTTATGTGACCATCGCTTATTAGCACCATAGTGTCCAGGAAGTGGATCTCTTGTGTGGACTGGTCCAGGCTGAGGTTGATGGTGGGATGGAAATTGCTTCAAGCATGGTGGAATTCCTCAAGGGCTTCTTTTCCATGGGTCCAGATGATGAAGATGTCATCAATATAGCACAACTAGAGTAGGGGCATTAGGGGATGAGAGCTGAGGAAGCGTTGTTCTAAGTCAGCCATAAAAATGTTGGCATACTGTGAGGCCAAGCAGGTACCCATAGCAGTGCCGCTGATTTGAAGGTATACATTGTCCCCAAATGTGAAATAGTTATGGGTGAGGACAAAGTCACAAAGTTCAGCCACCAGGTTTGCTGTGACGTTATCGGGGATAGTGTTCCTGATGGCTTGTAGTCCATCTTTGTGTGGAATGTTGGCATAAAGGGCTTCTACATCCATAGTGGCCAGGATGGTGTTTTCAGGAAGATCACCAAGCTACGAAAGCTTATGCTCAAATAAATTGGTTAGTCTCTAAGGTGCCACAAGTACTCCTTTTCTTTTTGCGAATACAGACTAACATGGCTGCTACTCTGAAACCTGTCATTATGCAAGGCTCTGCATTTAGCCGTATGGAGTGGAAATCTATGAAGTTTTGAAGTGAGCTGTAGCTTATGAAAGCTTATGCTCAAATAAATTGGTTAGTCTCTAAGGTGCCACAAGTACTCCTTTTCTTATTTTGAGGTCTGTTAGTCAATTCTTAATCCATTTAACGAGTGCTCTGCCGATACTGAATATTGCTAGAGAGACTGGCTGGGTTTTCCCTATCAGGTGTCTGCCCTTTTTCTTTCTTTCTTTTTTTTGTTATTGCAAGATTTCAGATAACATTATTCAGCCATTTCTGAGGACTAGGCTAGGGAAACATTAACATTTTGCCCATGTTAAAAAAAACCCCTCCTGGTGACCCTTTTTAGAGATGCTCTAGTGCCCCCCATGTTTTGGAGAAATTTGTCAGTGATGTAACTTTTTCTGCTTCTGTGAAGATCCACAGAAATTTGCCCAACTTATAAGTTTCTGAAAAATTGCAGTTCACACATGCTCAGTACAAACTTGTTAGAGGTCCACAGCTTAATTTTCCAAATATGCCATCTGCATTGGGTATGCTCCAGCCTGGGAATACAGGCAGCTGAGAAGAACTTGCCCTGCAATTGCATTTCTAGGTTGCTATGGGCCAAGGCTTAGGCCTGAGAGCAAGGAAGGGCTCAAGCAGTGGGAAGGAGGAAGACACCTGAATTCTATGCAGTGAGGACAAGAGCTAGACATTGGAGGGCAGGAGTAGAAGATTGGGACAAGAAGGTCAAGGGGAGACTGGGAAGACGATGGTGGGGGAGAGGAAATGAGGAGTGGGGATGGGGGGACTGAGACAGGATGGGGGGCAGAGGAGACTGTGACTGGGAACCAGTGGGTAGTGGGGATATTGAGATCAGACAAGAAGCTGGAGGAGAGAGTGGGACTGGCTAGGCATGGAGACTGGGACTGGGAACTTGGGAAGGGAGACAGGTCTTATGATAAGTCAGGTTCCAGAAGAACAGGGAAAGAACTGGGACTGGCTGGGCAAAGAGACTGGGACAAGGAGCCACATGGTGGTGGTGGGAGAGGCACTGGAGGAGGAGCCCTCAGGGGGAGGGTTAAGACCCAGTAGAGACAGGTAATATGAGTGTTGAGGTAACTGGAGGTTGCGGGGAGAGACAGATCAGACAAGGAACTGAGAGGGAGAACTGAGACCCTCTGGACAAGGAGACTGGGGACAATGAGCCAGAGAATGGATGGAGAAGGAGACTGAGAGCAGGGGAGAAGAGTGAGTGCTGATGGGGTGATTGGCACAGGGAGTCCCAAGTGGGGGAGACTAGGACTTGCTGTGTAAGGAGACTGCGTATGGAATGAGAATCCTGAGGAATGGAGAATGGGATTGAGATGCTGAGCCACGGGTGTGGAAGATACAGGACAGGAACAGGTTGGAAGGATGGGGCAGAAAATATCAAGCTTTAGGAGAATGGACAGAAGGGTCTGTGTCCACTAGAGCACGCTCCCCTCCAGAATCTGGACTGGAACCCAAGATTTCCATGTCTCAACATTCTTCTGCTGTTGGTAAATATCACTGAAACCCACTGGCAAAGGGGGGTCATCATCCTATGACTCCATCACCCCCCTCTAGTGCTTGTCCATATAGAGGATGACAAACTACCACTGCCAGCAGTGATTCCGTTAGCTCAAATGGCAAAAGTCTGCATGTTGGATATAAGGGTTCTAACCTTGCTGATGACCCAGGTTGGTGTAACCATGAAACCATACAATGGAACTGATGTTTTTTTCAGTTTGCTTTTTTAAAAACTAGGACATTACACACAACAAAACTATGTTAAGTGAACATTAAGGTAGGAAAGCCAGGTACTGAAAAGTTAGTAAATGCCAGATTTAGGAATCCCGGTGTAACCTTACTTTGTCCCTGTGGCAGGGTGCTGCTCGAGAGGCCTTAATCAGCTCCTGCCACTCCAGCCCCAAACAGGGGGATTGGATTGGGGCTGGGTAGATAGCCTGATGCTTGCTTGGTAACTGACCACACCTGCCAGCCTCATTAGCAGGAGCTATTAGGCTGGGAGGAAGTGGGAGCAAAGGGGGGTGGAGGCCAGGAGGCGAGGTGAGGCAAGACGAGATGAGACTCAGACTTAGACTCAGAGGGAGGTGGGAGTCTCCTAATCTGTTGCTGGCCAGGCCTGTGGTAGACCAACCTGTTGTAAAAAACCTTTATATAGTTGGAAACAGGTGGTGCGGACTTGATCACAAATAAAGAACACAAGTGTTGCACCAGCCTGAAGTGTACCTGAGTCTCTGAGAAGAGGGGGAGAAGGGCCGAACTGGAGGGGCACGGCATAAGCCCCGTTACAGTCACCCTTGTGCAAACATATTATGATACAGCCTTGAATTACATGATCCCAATGATATTTTCCCACAGGACCTGAGCCTCATCCAGTGCCCAGGATGGGTCTGCTCTGGGAATGAATCATGTTTGTATAGTGAAGAAGTGTCTGTAGAACCCTTACTTCATTTGTAGCAGAAGTTGGACGGTGTATAGTGAATGAGGCAGGGAACTGCAGGAAGAGAAAGGATAATCTCCAGGTTAAAGCAACTGAATACTGCCCTCAATAACAGAATTGTTTTGTTGCCTCTGCCACTATGTTCTTTTCTGATGCTGGGAAAGTCACTTAAATCAAATTTTTCCATAAGTGGTCACTAACTGTGTATTTCATTTTCTGGGTGCCCATTTTGCAGAAGTGCTGAGCACTCACAGCTGCAACTGAAGTCAACGGGAATTGTGCTTTCACCATATATTGTACTATATAATGCTAAGTACTCTGGAAAATCAGGTCCTAGACTCTGAGATGATGCACCTAAAATTAGTGGATACTTTTGGCCTTAGTTTCTCTGCGTCTCAGTTTCTCATCTGTAAAATGGGGATAATTCTCTTAACTCACAAGGATATTGTGAAAATAAATTCATTCATATTTGAGTAGCACTCAGATATTGTAGTGATGAACACAACAGAAAAGCTCACAAAGAAAATAGTAATTCTGTCTTCAGAGCAGGATTTGATTAGTATGGAATAAACAAAGCCTGGGACCACCCACTGAATAACAAGGAGAAAACAAAATACTGAACAGCTGCTCACTGAGTGTGCATTGTCCATTCTTTGTACTGAATGAGGCATGGGTCTTTGAAAAAAAAACCTATGTAATTAAAGCATGCCTCATAATGTGTACACACAACTTTAATTTTGGCATTTCCTAACTTTTCAGTGCTTGACTTTCTATTGTTAACAGTGTTCTCTTAATGTAGCTTTTTAAACGTAATACATATATTTACTGAACCAACAATAATACCTAGCATTTACATATCATTTTACATTTTCAGAGTTTGTTGTACATATTGATTAGACTCCCCAGTAACCTGATAGGTATGTAATATTATAAATACAAATACATGTAATTAAGAAAATAAGGAGGAAGATGCAGGTGATTTCCTAAAAGGAATGAGTTGCTAGGCATAATTTCTGGCCTGAAGGTGCTACTACCGGTCAGTGACTCATTGTCAGAAAATGCCCTGTGTCTCAATCTTTCCAGCTATTATAAGCAGAAAATTACTCCTGTGGGAATTCTGCACCACTGCACAATGCAGAATTTTGCAGAAATTTATGTGTGCACAGAATTTCCTTTTTTTCCCCACAGAAGTGGGTTGCAGAGATATTGACCGCCGCTAGGAGCCACTGGACCTGGCAGAGCCCAGCTCACAAATAGAAGACAAGGCCAGGGGGAGGGAACTGGAGGTTCCCAGCAGCTGCAGTTCCCAGCATGCCCTGAAGGAAGGATGTGGTGGTGCACAGAAAACTCTGTGCAAGCCCACTACTCAGCATCAGGCTGTTTCTCCCTCTGGATCCCTGGGATGTGGGGGGGTGGGTGGGGTGGGTAGAGGGTGTGAGTGTCTGGACTGGAGGGTGCAGGGGCACAGCTGGGCTCTGGGTGTGTGTGTCTGGATTAGGGGGGCAACATAGCTGGGTTCGGGGGGGGGTAGGGGATGTGAGTGCTGGGCTTGTGGGGGGGCAGAGAAACAAGAACTGGGCTGTCATAGGGGTTTCTTTAACTCTCTACTCCTGGGGGAATTTTTGTGTGTGTCTGTATTGTTGCAGACATATTGCTGACAGGTATTTTGAAATAAATTACCAAAATAACTGAAACTGGTGTGATTATATAGTGTTATTTGTACATATAGTAAAATTGTATATACAGTAAAATTTGCAGAATTTTAAAATATTTTGCGTAGAATTTTTAATTTTTTGGTGCAGAATTCCTCCAGGAGCAGAAAATGAAAAAACAAAACCAAAAACCCAAAGCAAACACATCCCACGCAAAACAGGCATGTGGATTTTCTAAAGGGTGATGCATTTTTATCTGGTATACAGGACATTTCTAGAGAATCAGTGACTTGTAAATTAGCTGGTCTGTTGCTTGCATCATTTCCTGGGATTCCATTCACCTTTTAATTAAAGACAGAAAAATATATTTTTTTCTATGCAATGATACAGAACCATTTTCATTATAGATATGCTCCCGATCAAAAACAACAATTACCCCACAATCTTTTTCTCCTTCTCATGATCGGTTTATAATGGAGAAACCAAAATGTCATTAAATTAAATACTCTGCTTTATCTTCTGTGATAAGAAAACCAATAATTCAGTATAATAGTGCAAAGCCCCTATCAGCACTGAGCCTGGGATGCCATCACATTTACCTCAAGGGAAACTTTCCTCCTTGAGTCCTTTAATCGGTTGCACAATCATTAATTTCAAAGCCACGTTTTTCATGGTTTTCACTGTAAATACTCCTTTAATCAGAAAACACCACCTATAGTATTAATTACTTTTGTGTAAAATATATGAAGGGAAGACTTTTAACATCACTGAGCGATCGTCTGTAAAAAAGGTTGTTTTAAACACAGAGAAACATTAAAAGCACGTGCCACAGCCTTGTGACTAGTAGTAACATTTTCAAAAGCACCTTCGTGACTTAAAAGCCGAAGTCCTACTGCCTTTCAATGAGACTTATAACCTCAGAATTGCAATGCCTGTCAGATGAGCCCGTGTCTACGCTACGAGCGAGGAGTGTGGTTCCCCTGTGCATGTACACCTACTCACGCTATTTCTCATGGAGCTAGCATACGTACAAATCGCAGTGTAGCTGCACCATCCTGGGCAGCGGCAGCGGAGGCCCAGCTGACCCATGGTGAGTATGTACCCACCACTTTCAGGTGGGTTCGTACATGGCACAGCTCAGCCGTGCCTCTGCGGCCATCACCCAAGTTATTGCAGCTATGCTGCTATTTATATTTGTGCTAGCTCATGGAGTGCCAGTGTGAGTTTGTGTACACGGGCAGGGGAATCACATTCCTAGTTCATAGTGTAGACAGAGCCTGAGCTGAGCAATGCCTGAATACCTTTAAAAACCAGGGCCTTACGCACCTTCGAAAATTTTCCTGTAAGACATTAGTAATGGGTAACTTGCTTCCTACACACCTAAGTCATTTTTATTGCAGGTCATTTTAGCTTATATGGTCTTCTGAGAGGCAAAATGCATAATCTGTTTTGCTCTACTGTATTACCAAGATGATCTGATGTAAGGCCCCTATTCAGCAAGGTTTTTAAGTATATGAATAATCTTTAAGCTTATGAATACTCCTATTCAAGACCAGTTTTCAGATTTCCTAGTGCCAGTAAAGAGTTCCCCTTGCAATGGGCATATTATCAGAAACAATTTAGTTCAATCTCATGTGACAAAGTTTCTCCTCTACTTTGGTGGGTCTTGAGCTTATTGGCGGATTTGCTCACCTTGGAGCTTCACGGCAGCGCTCAGTTTGGCCGTTTTTCTGAACCCACAGTTCAGGTCAACTCCTCCTGTGTCTGACCAGGAATTGTGAGGTTTGGGGGGAAACCAGGCCGGCCCTCTATTCCGGGTTCCAGCCCAGGGCCCTGTGGAATGCAGCTGTCTAGAGTGGCTCCTGGAACAGCTGTGTGACAGCTACAACTTCCTGAGCTACTTCCCCATGGCCTCCTCCCAACACCTTCTTTATCCTCACCATAGGATCTTCCTCCTGGTGTCTGATAATGCTTGTACTCCTCAGTCCTCCAACAGTCCGCATTCTCACTCTTAGCTCCTAGAGCCTCATGCTCCCAGCTCCTCACACGCACACCACAAACTGAAGTGAGCTCCTTTTTAAAACCCAGGTGCCCTGATTAGCCTGCCTTAATTGATTCTAGCAGCTTCTTGATTGGCTGCAGGTGTTCTAATCAGCCTGTATTAATTGTCTCCAGAAGGTTCCTGATTGTTCTGGAACCTTCCCTGTTACCTTACCCAGGGAAAAGGGACCTACTTAACCTGGGGCTAATATATCTGCCTTCTATTACTCTCCTGTAGCCATCTGGCCCGACCCTCTCACACTTGCAACACATAGGTGAGGCAGAATATTGGATCATCAATAAGCAATGGTTATAGAAGTCTGCTAAAGAACTTGAAGTATTTCTGTAATACTATTATTTGCAAGTGCCACAAAGTGATAGAGATGTCTCCGACAATATCATTCTTGAAAAAAATTCAGGTACAAAGGAAGAACAGCCCATGAATCACCTTTGAGCCCACAGCCATCCTTAGGCCAGTTAACAGTTTGTAGTAAACAATCACATACAAAATAAATGCAACAAATGAATTACTTTAATCCCCAAAGCAAAAGAAGAGCAATCCATATGAAGAACATTAATAAGAGTTAATTTGGCACACCATCCCTAATTTAGGTTTTCAGTGTAAATAATCTAAGCGCATTAGTTAACCTTTTTTTTTTAATATATGAAAGAGAATAATTCTACACAGTATTTTTTCAGTATTTTAGAGCAGAAAAAAAGGTCCATTGATGAAATAGTTCTCCATTTCAGCCCTAATCCTGCAACAAGTTTTGTCACTGATCTCAATCGGAACAGGATTAGGCCCTTCATCTTAATAATTATTTAGTTAAATGGATGAACTTACCTGAAATGTGAACAAAAAGCCAATAATGATAGGTGAAATGAAGCCATTCTAAGATGAATATTACAAAATGTGCAATTACGTATACAAAATCCACATTTTTAGCAGGGGATTGGTGGGCATGATTATTCTCTAATGCAAATATTTTCCAGCATGAAAAAAACATAAAAGAACCCAAAAAACACTCTTACTTGTTTAAGCTTCTTTAGATCTTCATCAAGTTCCAAGTTGTCCAAAATAACAGCAACAAACAAGCTGAGCAGAATCTATAAAACAATTAAAAGTATTTTTTAAAAAGTTTGATTTCCCTTAAGAAGCAATATTAAATACTGTGGGTGAAATCCTGACCATACTGAAATACATGGGAATTTTGCCATTGACTTCAATGGGGCTAGAATTTCACCCTTTGTATCTACTAGTTTTTTTATAGTTAGTATATTATATTTAGCTGTGTATACAATAGTTAAACAAAATTACAATTTGAAGATTTTAGACTCCATGATCAATCCATTATTTATGTTTAATGAATATCCTTTGAAATGTACCTAGCAGGAGGAAATCACTTAACATTAATCGAAGTTATTATAACAAGAAACAAAGTGTAATCCTGAAGTAGCTCTTAGTAGGAGAAATACTACAAAACTACATTATGCAAGCTACCGCAACATCCCTTGTGCTAAGCAGTGGAGGGTATGGGAGTATGTTTGTCTGTGAGCCAGGGGCCAGTGAAGCTCAAGGTATGACTGATGCTAGCTGAGAAGGAGAAAGGTCAAGGGTGACTAGAGGGGAATGCACAGATTCAGTACATCCCCTCAGCTAGGCCCCAATCCTGCAAATACTTATGCATATTCTTAACTTTAGTACTGTGGGTAGCCCTATTGATTTCAATAGGACTATTCATGGTAATAAAGTGAAGCACTCATTGTTTGCCACATCAGCGCCCAAGCCATAAAAGGAAGCTACTTCTCTCAGTTGGGAATCCTGAATGAGGGTATCAGCAGAACCACCATCTAACTGCTCTTGGGGTGAATTCCCTGGCAGTACAAAATGCCTTGCAGAAGTGACTTCAGCACTTGAAAGTCTGTCTGCATTCCTACGCACCTAAACATCATAGACTTTCAATGCCACTTAGGTTCCTTGGTCCCTACAATATTTTAAAAAATGGGATTTATGCCTATAAGTCACTGAGGCACTTTTGAAAACTTGGGTCATACAGAGGACCATGATATATAAATAACATATTGGACAAATAATTTCTGAAAAATGTCAATCTTCAGAAAAAGGAATGTTCTTATTGTTACGTATTTGCTTGGACAATATTTAGGAGATTTCCTGCACCTGCTGTGAAGAGCATATTTAATAGGCTATATAATTAAATGCTACTTCATCTATTAGTGGAAACAGATTTCAGTCCTGAGGTTGCTGTGTTAAATGTTAAAGTGGCCTTTAAAATGCTAAAGCAAGGCAGAATTCAGATACAATACCTCTTCACTAGCATGAAACACTCTAATCATTAATAATTATGAGTGAGAATTTGTCTGTCATTCTGTCAGAATTTTATGGTATAGTAGTTTTTCTTTGAACAACCTGCATAGTCTATAATACTGTAATACATAAGGCCTGACCATAACAGTTAAGAAACTATTTATATTGGCATTTACTACTTATTGTTTACATTGAAGAGACACACAGTAACTATTAAATAGATCGCAAGTTAGTACCTCATTATGTCATATATATCTATACATATATAGATATATATACATACACACACAATCAAGACACACAAGACTTTCATCATTCTCTTTCACTTCAACATAAACCTTAGAGCACTTAACACAAAACAACAGTTAAACCCAAACTTATTATTTGTTTAACCTCCTCAGTTCCCATCAGGATTAACAGTATTCATTCCAAAATAATTTTTGTTCTTCAAGCCTCAACTTTTCCTCAGCTTCTATTGAGAAACCTATTCATTTATTTCCAGCTCTCTACTGTCTTCTTTGCCAAATACATACAATTATCACTCCTCCTTGCTCTGGCTCCTGAAAGTTATCATTTACTTCGACATTTAATTGCTTTATTTTTTAGCCACTTATTGTTTATTCTTAGACATCTTCTTGTTTGTTCTGGTAGCAACTTGATTCTTTCCACATCTCTTCACTGATCACACATTCATTTTTCTCCTACGTTCTCCCTCTTCATTTTTCAATGTTGTTATTTCTATTTTCATTTTCTTTTGTCTCCCTATAACTTTGTTCTACTATGATTTCTTTCCCCTTCCATAGTCTGAGAAGACCTGAGACCTGAAATGTCAACTTTAACCATGTGTTCTCCCTGCTACTCAGATGCACTTCATTAATTGCAGGGACACTGTATGGTATAATTCATATAGGGACCAGGCAACTCAACATTCTCCTTGCCGTTTCCTTTATACTCTCCCATTGTGTGCGGGAGCAGCAGGAGTGTAACATGTGTGTGCCCGTACAACCCCACATACCATGGAAGAAACCAACGGACTGGTATGTACAGGGGTATTTCCAGAACATGGCTGGGGATGAGAGGCAGGGAGGCAGCACAGCACTTGGGAGACTGATTCTCTTGAAATGGAGATATTAGACAAGGAATGATGTGGCCCACTGGGCCAAGAACATCCTTTGCACTGTCAGAGAAAGGGGAGCATGAGATTTCCCCATACCCCCCAATCAACTTTACAACATGTGTTTCCAAGTCCAGGATTATTTTCCCAGTTCCTCTTTTCACCTTGCCATTCCCCTTTCCAGGAGCTTGAAATGGGGCTGCAGTAACCTCTGTGGCCCTTGTACAGAGGAGGGGAAGTGAGGAATTCATACACACACGGTGCTCTAGCCACCAAACAAGCAGTGATTCCTGATGGCAGAGCAGGAGTCATCCCCCACTCCCCATCAGGCCTGATCCTATTCAGGGTCAGCTGGTTTGGTGATGATCTGGATAAGTAGCTGTAAGAGAATCAGATGCCCCTTACTGGCACCTGTTATTGGATCAGGATTTTGGCCCATATGAAAGGACTCAGCTTCTTGGTATGGTGCAGGTGAAATTCTATAATCAGTAAAGCAAACAACAGAAAACTGGGTGTATGTACATAGGTAAACATAGAGTAAGTCAGATAATAAAATCGATACTGTAGACAAGGTAGGAAGGTTCTGAAAGTCAGAGAAAGGAATGGAGGACAGGGAAAATAGGAATAAGAATATTCTTATTTTTAAAACAAAATATATGATGAGCACCATGGGAAACTAGTGGTAAATGCATCTATTATTTAGTCTTAGGGACTGATGGAAACTAAGGTGATCATGGATTGGATTGTGGTGTTTTCTGTGGTTAGCATCTGAAAAACAGTACTAAGGCCTTAACTTATCTAGAGTTTTTGCAGAACTGCTTTTCCTTCTGCTCTCTACCTAGATAGACATAACCTTGCCCATTTGCAGCACACCCAGGAAAGATGTCTTTAGATATACAGTAACTCCTCACTTAAAGTCGTCCCAGTTAACGTTGTTTTGTTGTTACGTTGCTGATCAATTAGGGAACTTGCTCATTTAAAGTTGTGCAATGCTCCCTTATAACGTTTGGCAGCTGCCTGCTTTGTCCACTCCTTGCAGAAAGAGCAGCCCATTGCAGCTAGCTGGTGGGGGCTTAGAACCAGGGTGGACCGGCAGCCACCCCTATCAGCTCCCCACTCCCCTAAGTTCCCTGTGCGGCAGCTGCCCAGCAGGCTACCAATTGCCAGCAGTTCAGCTGTCCCTCCCCACACTGCCATGTGCTGCTCCTGCCCTCTGCCTTGGAGCTGCTCCCCGAGCCTCCTGCTTGCTGGGGGGGGGGGGGAGGGAGAAGAGGAGGGCTAATGTCAGGGTGCCCCCTCCCCCTTGCTCCTGCACCCCACTTACTCCATCTCCATAGAGCAGGGGGACACAGAACAGGGCTCAGGACGGAGGGAGTTTCCTGGCAGCAGCTGTGGTCTCAGCTTGCTGATTAACTTAACAAGGCAGTGTACTTAAGAGTGGGTCAGTGTACTTAAAAGGGAAATGCGCATCTCTCTCTCTCTCTCTCTCACACACACACACACACACACACACACACACATGGTGTGTGTCTCTATGTCTGCCGTGCTGTTTCCCCTCCCTCCATTTCTCCTGCCTTGTAGAGTGTGAAGCTACTTTAACAACGAGTTAACCCTTGAGGGCTCAGCCAATTGCTAGTTCATCATTTAGCACTAAGGCATTCCCTGTGAAATATCCCACCCTCTGACTTCACCACCTCAGCCAAGCTTCATTGCTGTGTATAGTATTAAATTGTTTGTTTAAAACTTACATTCTGTGTGTGTGTGTGTGTATAGTCTTTTGTCTGGCCAAAAAAATATTTCCCTGGAACCTAACCCCCCCATTTACATTAATTCTTATGGGGAAACTAGATTCACTTAACATTGTTTCTCTTAAAGTCGCATTTTTCAGGAACATAACTACAATGTTAAGTGAGGAGTTACTGTAATCCAAACTTTCATACAGATCCAGGAGTTGCTCTATTAATTTTTATTGTTTTATTAGTTAATAGGCTGCATCACATATTTCCCATGTGTTCATTTCTGCATCTATCATAGAAAAAGCATTATACTGATTTCTAATTAACAATTTGTACCATGAGGCTTTAAACTTATTTTCTTCAGTTTAATTACAGCTGTGAAAGGAATGCAATGAAACTGAAGAGGGCATCTCTGCATGATAAATAGCCCTTGTTTCACTCTGTGATCATTTGAACTATGAGGGCCCATGGTAGTTAACAGTTATAGTATTATGTTACAGTGGGAGTTTGGTGTTATCCAGAAAACCTCACACCAGACCAAGGTTGACCACCATGTACCACAAAGATTAAGGCTAGGTTTCATGATACATCAAAGAATTAATCCCATGTCCCTTCATAAAAAGTTAAGAATGAACACGACAATAACATGTAGCTAGCTGAGTAAAATACACAAGACAAGAAATATTCAGCAATTTGCAGCAAAGGAAAGCACTGAAAATTTGCAGGTCAAAACTTACCAGAGTAGCAAAAAGATGATAAAGTATAAAGTAAATAGCAACTACAGGTGCCCACATATGTCCTACAGCATTAAGAGTCTGATCCATGACATCCACCCATCCTTCCTGTGTAAGGATCTGGAACATTGACATGAATGCCTACAGGAGAAAAGAATCACAAGTATATTATAGCTGCATGCACTGCATTAAAATAATTCTATGGACAACCATCAAAGTTATATGGAGTAGATTTGACAAAGCAGAAAATCCAGTTATTGTTATCTTGATAAACAAAGGAGTGGATTTCAAATCTGTGAATGAGGATTACACACAATTTTCAGTGCAGAGGCAGACACAAATAGTCCAATATTTGACTGAACTGTAACAGTTTACAACTGTAAACACAGTCTCAACTTTCTTAGTCAACATGAAGCTTGATATCCTCCATAGTTGATGAAATATAAAGACTTTGATGGGTTTGAGGATCAGTCAAGATATTGTTTCCAGGGGTTTATTGCTCTGTCAGTTTATGAGTAGGTCAGTTTATTTTAAGTACTGTTTTCACATTCTAAATATGAAGCAAAACACTGGATCTTTATGCCTGTAATAAAGCTGTATGATTAAATGTTTTCATAAAGTGATAAAAGTTACATTCATGGCTCCTGCCTGGCAAACCATTACAGGCACTTTGAAAACACAATAAAAACTGTGGGCCCTGTCCTTCAAGCTGTTACATGCAAGCTGATCTCCAAAACTATGCAAAGCCCTATTGACTTTTTACTTAGCACTTTTGGTACAGATTTTTCAATGGCACTCAGCACCAGAGGTCAAACGCCTCATTAACTAAGGGTGAAATGGTACATACCACGTAAACAGTACAGCTGGTCAGAAAATGGAACACATTTTTCATTGACAATGTTTGAAATTTTTCGGCCAGCTGTCATTAGGAGCTTGATAGTATATGAGGAACCCAGTTTATTTACAGATTTGTATGTTAAAACTCAAAACTTAAGCTGGATCCATGTACCATTAAAGACAACCATTAAATAGAGCAATGCAGCAGGTTAGGCAGATCCCATCTGTTGCCATTTTCTTCATAACATGTAGGCCAAGGATCTACTTGATCGGCACACCAAAGTACAGTAGAGTTCATTGCAGTCTATACTCAGTGCTGGAGATATGTGTTATGATTTTCAGGTCACAGTCAGGCAATAACCTCAGAAAAATCAAGACAACCTGGGTTTTAAATGTCACCTCACAACCCAAATTCAGTACTTGGTCATGGACCCAGGCCTCCCGCTGTCAGCCCCTTTTTGTTAATATGGAGAGCAGGATAATGGATAATGGAGGCTTGGATAAACGGGATTCATTCTACTGTATATGTTTTTATTTTTTCATAAAATGTAAAAACTAAAGATTCTCTGTAAAAATGCAAATTCTGTGTTTTCCCATGTTTTTCCATGGCAAATGGATTTCTAGGATCCCTTCTAATGACCTATATCGGACCTAGGGATCACCAGGAAGGATGGAGAGCCTTAACCATGCCCTATTTATCCTGGTCAGCTCTATACCACCAGCAGCTCCCCTCCACTGGGTTAATCTTCCCATGGCTAACTAAGCCAGGTGCAGGGCAGCTTTATGCTGGTGGTGCAGGACAAAGAGACCACAGCATAGATCAGAATCTGTCCGAATATGTGAGAAAATTCTTTAGCTGGTAGCTCTTTCTGGTGTCCTACTATTTTGTTCAGCACAGGAAAAGACAAATTACCACGGATACCATTCAAGAGAAAATGTTTTGGTTACGATTGCAGCAAGCACTGTATGTTTTTCAACCAATACCATAGGAGCGCCACAGACAGAAGCAAAGACTGGTCAAGTACTATGCTCCTGTAAACGAAGTTTAATTAATGTATCTAAAAAAATCTCCAGATCTTGCGAGTTCGAATCTTTGGCTGTGACCAAACTGTCTATTAAACTGCTTCTTTTCCTTTTTCACTGTTGTCTAATATCAAGACTGACTTTCTTTCCAGGTAAGCAGCAATGGTCTAAGGTAAGATTTTAGTGAAGTATAGAACACAAAAACAAAGTATGTGAGAAACTGAAATGAGAAGCTCATGATGTCGCTTGCCATTATGGTTGCTCGATTCAACAGCTTGTTGTGATGTAGAGATATTTAATCTATGTTCATTGTGCCTAGCCAGCACAGGCAATAGTACTCACAAAGCATTTCTTGTTGGATTCCTTGAGAACCACCACCAGAAAAGCCCTTCACATGAATGTAATCAACCCATGTTCCTGCAGAATGGTGTTTCATAAATGCAAGTTGAAATATTGTGGGATTTTTATGTCCTTGAAGGAGCATCAAGTTAAAACACAGTGCTATGCTCAAACCTAATGGCAAAAATGGTAATTGTGGTGCTGTGGTGTTCCAAGTTTGACACTCAGTGACTTCCATATCAACACTGCTTAGTTTTTTAAGTAAAGTAATTTCTCGAACTGACAGCTCTGCCAACTCAACATGGGTTCTGAGAGTCAGGCTGAGATTTTTCTTCTCTGTACCTCATGACTAGTAATAAAGGTTTCACAGCTCAAATGTCTTCAGATTATGTCCTCAGACACCTCTACGTTCCTACTGCCCTCAGGGAGCTTGTGCAGATTCAGCTGACTGAAATCCAGCTAAATTTCTCATTTCTGTTATAGTTTTGCAGTGCTAACTGGAGTAAGAAGTAGTAAACACATAGTTGTGTCACTAGAGTAAGCACATACAACTCTGAATAAAACTATTAAACCTATCTGTTAAGTAAGATGGTGCCAGTTTTACACAGTACTTTTCAGAGTTGAATCACACACCAAGCAAGCCTTCAGGGCTGGTTCAAACTGAAAGTACCAACTTCCTATGAGAAGCAAAGCAGAGGAGCACCTGGGATAAATCAGAGTTTTCGGATGAGAAAGACCCCACCAACAATGGATGCATTTAAGTAGCAGGTTGCAACGTTATCAATAAACATAACCAACAGGGCTTAATTTGTGGGAAGATGGCTAACTTATATCCAGAAACCAGGAAACAGGGAGGATAGCTGTCCACAAACAAGAGTCTGTAAACCAATTAAAGGATCCAGTCCATCTGTCAGAATCTTAGCCACTGGAATGAAGGTGCAACCGCATTAATTTAGATGGAATATATGGGCCCAAAGAGTCAAAGGTTTTAACATAACCCAGTCACTGACCAACATTTAACAGTTTAAACAAGGTTCAGGGTTTGCTATACAGAGACCTCAGCCTGCTTAGTAACATGGCAAACATACCATTAAAAATCATTTTAACCTTTTAACAGAATACAAGGAAAAATAGGTAAAGTATTAAATAGGGCTTTAATTTTAATAATATCCCTTGTTCCCTTTCCTTTAGCTGGACAGAGTTTTTAGAAGGAAAAACCCACTTGTCTGACAGTCTTTTAAGATGGTAATAACTGTCCTTTTTGGGAAATGAAGAAGTTAGTTGAGATGGGCTGCAGCTGTCATTGTTGCTGTTGTTAAAGTCTGATTTTATTTCCTAAAAGACAAAACAATATAAGCATACACCAGACAGAACAGAAAAGAATAGTAAAGATAGAAAATGCAGCTTCTGTCTCTGGCTTTAACTCTCACTCGCAAGCTCGCTGTTGAAAAAACATAGGCACAGGACATGGTTTTATCAGCCAGTCTGAGACGTGGCAAACTTGCACCAGCACTGGGCTGTTTAGGGCATTTCATTTAGCTGCCTCTCTGGTCATAGGCTGACTGTAGTGATAGAGAGTATGCAGTCTTGGCCAGCTAAGCCAGACCTTTATTAGACAGAAAGAAAAAAAAAAAGAGAGAGAGAGAGAGAGAGAGAGAAGAGTTAAAAATAAGGTTGGGAAGAAAACAGGACATGTTGGGGTAGCGGGAGGGAGACAAAGTCTCACATCTCAGATAGTGGTTCGGATTTAGCTGGAGCCATTGGAGGTGGTGATGACATGGGTTCCCTCTCTCTTGCCTGGTCTGGTAGGACATCTCTCAGGATTAGGACGCAGGTCCAGTATCTGAGAGATGGTGTGGGTTGCTGCCATGATGGTGGCTTTTTGTGGGGACTGCAGAAGGGAGTGATGGATGGAACAACCCCCTCCCTCATTATTTTGTCCACCAATTAGGCCTAATTTCCAACATGCTAATTTTGGTTTACTGATTTCTGATCCCTTACTGTTCTGCCAGTCAGCCTCACCTCAGTCCCTGGAAAAATCATGGAGCAGGTCCTCAAAGAATCAATCCTGAAGCACTTGCATGAGAGGAAAGTGATCAGGAACAGCCAGCATGGATTCACCAAGGGAAGGTCATGCCTGACTAATCTAATCGCCTTTTATGATGAGATTACTGGTTCTGTGGATGAAGGGAAAGCAGTGGATGTATTGTTTCTTGACTTTAGCAAAGCTTTTGACACGGTCTCCCATAGTATTCTTGTCAGCAAGTTAAGGAAGTATGGGCTGGATGAATGCACTATAAGGTGGGTAGAAAGCTGGCTAAATTGTTGGGCTCAACGGGTAGTGATCAATGGCTCCATGTCTAGTTGGCAGCCGGTATCAAGTGGAGTGCCCCAAGGGTCGGTCCTGGGGCCGGTTTTATTCAATATCTTCATAAATGATCTGGAGGATGGTGTGGATTGCACTCTCAGCAAATTTGCGGATGATACTAAACTGGGAGGAGTGGTAGATACGCTGGAGGGGAGGGATAGGATACAGAAGGACCTAGACCAATTGGAAGATTGGGCCAAAAGGAATCTGATGAGGTTCAATAAGGATAAGTGCAGGGTCCTGCACTTAGGACGGAAGAACCCAATGCACAGCTACAGACTAGGGACCGAATGGCTAGGCAGCAGTTCTGCGGAAAAGGACCTAGGGGTGACAGTGGACGAGAAGCTGGATATGAGTCAGCAGTGTGCCCTTGTTGCCAAGAAGGCCAATGGCATTTTGGGATGTATAAGTAGGGGCATAGCGAGCAGATCGAGGGACGTGATCGTTCCCCTCTATTCGACATTGGTGAGGCCTCATCTGGAGTACTGTGTCCAGTTTTGGGCCCCACACTTCAAGAAGGATGTGGATAAATTGGAGAGAGTCCAGCGAAGGGCAACAAAAATGATTAGGGGACTGGAACACATGAGTTATGAGGAGAGGCTGAGGGAGCTGGGATTGTTTAGCCTGCAGAAGAGAAGAATGAGGGGGGATTTGATAGCTGCTTTCAACTACCTGAAAGGGGGTTCCAAAGAGGATGGCTCTAGACTGTTCTCAATGGTAGCAGATGACAGAACGAGGAGTAATGGTCTCAAGTTGCAGTGGGGGAGGTTTAGATTGGATATTAGGAAAAACTTTTTCACTAAGAGGGTGGTGAAACACTGGAATGCGTTACCTAGGGAGGTGGTAGAATCTCCTTCCTTAGAGGTTTTTAAGGTCAGGCTTGACAAAGCCCTGGCTGGGATGATTTAACTGGGAATTGGTCCTGCTTTGAGCAGGGGGTTGGACTAGATGACCTTCTGGGGTCCCTTCCAACCCTGATATTCTATGATTCTATGATTCTGTTTATCAGGAATAACCTTAATACAGTCATTGAATTATATCAGGAGGCCTTTTTGTTTGTACTAATTCAGTTTGTCTCTCTTTTGCAACTTTTCGCGTCAACATTTATGACACTTTATGAGCTTTCACTTACTTTTTACAGCTGAGCTCACACTTTGGACAAATACATAGGCCCAGTTATCAGCCGCAGTAACAAGCTGGCAACCTCCACCCAGGAGGGGCCTTTTATTGACAGGGAGTGGGTAGGTGAACTAGTCAAGCTGTTCAGCCTCCTCTGAGATAACCAGTGGTATAAGAGGGGGAAGGAAGACAATGGCCAAACCTCTGCCCAGTGTCACCTTCCCCCTGCCCACCGCTATTTGGAACTGGGAGGGTTAAGTATCTCTACCACTGCCCCCTGATCTTCTCAGGATGCAGCAGGGCCAGACTTATGGGTGGGTGATATGGGCAACTGTCCAGGGTGCCGCCCTGGTCAGGGGGCACCATGGTTAAGAGGGTGCCAGTGCCCAGTCAGGGTCAGAGGCTTGCGCCCACTGGCCAGGCTCCGCTCTCAATTTGTAGGGCTTGTTGGCCCGAGCAGTGTCCCAGATTGGCAGAGGGGGCAGGTGGGTTGGGTTGGCTTCCAGCTGGGGGAGAAGCTGAAGATGTGGGGGGTGTTGTTGCAATTTGCAGGTTGGGAAGGTCTGCTCTGGGGGTGAGCTGCGGGAGCCCCAGTGGGCCCGGGGGAGTGCCCTGCAGGGTGGGCTGGGGCCAGGGCTGTGCCATGTGCTGGTTTGTGCTGGGAAGGATGTGAGGAGAGCACCAGGAGGAGAGCTGCTTCTGCCTGGCGTCTCACTCCCTGCACTCACCCTGGGCTGCCTGGTGCAGCCCACCTGCCAATGTAGCTGTTCAGCAGCCCCAAATGGCCTTGGAGCAGGGGAGGACAGGGTGTGCCCAGGTTAGTGGCGAGCGCTCCTAGGGGTACATAGCGGCATCTGAAATTGGAAGATGTTGAGGAGCAGAGTCAGTGGGGATCCCTAGGTAGGATCAGGGAAATACACGCAGTGCCGGGTGTGTGCTGTGCTGTGTTTCAGTTTGTGCCTGGCAGCGCTGCCATCCCCCTAGTGCTTCATACGGTTGCCAGTCTGGCATTCTCGCTGCTGGTGCCAGAGGCTCAGGGGCTACACTGAGCCAGTGCTGAGCGTACGGGCTGCCTGTGCCATTTGCAGCAGTCTCTGCTGTAGATGCACACAGTCCCTACTGTAACTTAAAAGCTTCCCCAGTAAACTCAACGTGTGTGATCGTACTGTGTATCTGTACTTAAAACCAAAGAAAGGGCACCAAAATACAAGTTCTCCCAGGGTGCCATTTTCCCTAAAGCTGGCCTGGGACACAGAGGTGGCTATATCCTACTAATCTGATGTGGCCACCCCACCCCACTGAAGCAAAAAGTGAGGGATACTACATTAAAGTTATTCTCATTTACTTCTGGCTCACAACCTCTGTGTGTGTGACTAATGATTGTTGAACCAGTTTAGCCTTTATTAATTATATCTGAATTACTTATTATTATTTAATCTCTTTTTTAAATGGGAAACTTCTATTTTAATTATTTGCTTCAAGGTGTATAGATATCTTTAATATATTACTGCACGTTTTCTCTGTAAAATCTACATAAATTTATTTTTTAAGTTGAAAAGTACCCTTTCAATGTGATGAAAACTTAGCCTTCCATTTAAAATTGTAATATATAATGTGGTTAGTTCTAATGATATCCTTTAAATAAATTTAAATCTTTCCTCATATTATTAAAGTTCCCTATATTGGAAAAACATTAGCTTAAAGAAAATAATATGGCAGTGAATAATGATTTTGTGTTTTGTACCCAGCAATCTTCCTTTCAGAAAAAGATATTTTTAGTTGAAAGGTACATTTCTAACCATTTATGTTAAAATGAAATGCAACTATCTAGCTGACAGAACTAACAGCTGTGAAAATGAGACTTAGAGATTTATGCAAATGGAGGACTTCGGAATTAATTCATGTTATGGAAAAGACTGTCAGTTTCTATGAGTCTTTATGCCCCATTACTTAATTAGCTGTTTTGATGATGGTCGTCAAACTGCATTTGTATGAAGTGGAAGATCTGCAAATAGGGCATGTTATATGAAATGTGTGAGTCAAAGTGACAATTCTGATTTTTTTGTCCATCCATTAAACAGATAATGCCCCACAAATGACTATAGATAAAGGGGGGAAATGTGTAGTTTTACAAAATCTAAGGTTCACTTACAGAGCACTTGTTCAATAAGTATGCTTGTATGCAAAGTATCATGGGCCGAATCCTACTGGCCTTCCTCATGAGCAGTCCCACTAAAATCTAAAATGAGGATTTAGGACCACTGTTGTATAAATGCTTGCTCTCTCTCCCCTACCACTCTCCTCTTCCACCCTGCTACATACCCAAGAAGAATTCAGTAACATACCATGATAAGAAAGGTCAGCCTGTAAAAACACCTCAATAGGTATTACATAGTAATGGCTCTAAAGAGTAAACAATTCATCATTTAAGAACTAACAAAAAAGTTTTTTTATGATTGTGTGGAACTAATGTGTCTCTAGCTGAGCCTCTTTCAGCCTCAGCCCCAGGAGTGAAATCCTGATCATACTAAAGTCAATGGATGTTTTGCCATTGACTTCAATGGGGACAGGATTTGACCATGGGTTTCTATGTTATTTTGGACCCATTTTTAAATTCTGATCCTCTTTTCACTCACACTGGAGCAGCTAATGTTTGTCCCCAAGATTCAGAGAAATGCAATCTGCTTTCAGAGGTGTAGGTAACTATGAAACTACAATGATCCCTTCTATTTTCTGTGTAGTTCACCTTGAAATTTCTAAGCAGTCTTAGCAGAGCTGTTCAAAGGCACAAATGGAAGTTTGGTACCTAACTTATTTATATCTTTCAACATCTCTCGCTCTCTGTACCTATAGTTCAGCTGCTCCTTTTTTTCTCTCTAGGGCTCATACAGGCTGAGAAGACAGAAATGGTGTTTTTTCTTTCTTCATGTCTTAATTTGTCGTTCTCTTAAAGCAAATCAAGGTAATTGTGACAGAGTATCTATTTGGATACAGTAACAACACTTCCCAGCAGTGGTTTGTTTTTCAGTGTAGTGTCTGGCCTTTCACTTAATTTAGACTTAAAAAATATTGCTCAAATGGAATATTTTGATCACTGTATAGTGTGTAAACCAAGAATATAGCTCTCTCTCTCTCTCTCTCTCTCTCTCTCTCTAGCAGAATATAGCTCAATAATGCTATACAAGACACTGTAGAATACTTTGCTATTTTATTCATTTGGGGAGATGGTTCCTAAAAATACAAAGAAGATGGATCTGTTAATAGCAGTAAAGTAAACATCTGTATTTTGTGCTCTTAGTATAGACATAAAGATGAAGTTAGGCCATCTGAGAAGCAGCACCGATCAAAAGAACACTGGAATTTGTAACCAGAGCAACACTGAGCTTGTGCTTATTGACTGTTCATACAACCATGTGAAAACATGCAATTTATAGGCATTAGTGAAAGAAGGAGGCCTATTGTTTCCAAAACCCATACTGTGCTTCATTGTAGGATATTTATGGTTAAGGGCGGATTTTATTTTTAGTCTACTGTTTCAGTCTCAAAAGGACTTTAGTGTTAAGGTTCAAAATTTACCCTACATTGTCATCCTTTTTGTAAGTGTAACAGTCCTCAGCATTTCAGGAACTGCAAAACCCACCATGTCAATTGTGCCTGCCATTTCAGATTAATTCTTGCATCAGGGCAAGCCCCTATAAATCTATAATAACACACTCTGCATATATGAACCCAACGTCATGCTTGCCCTCTCTGATAGTAAAGCTATTTTTGCAAGCACAATTTGAAAATAATACATTCCAGAATCTTTAAACAGAATAATTTTATAATTTTATGTTTACTTGTATGTATGTTTGCCGCAAGACTGGTTCTGTAGTCATTCAGTTGAAGAATCTTACTGAAATCAATGAGATTACTATGTTAACGGTAGTCCCCCAACCTTTGTAAGAGGGAGACACTTTAAAGAGACATTGACAGGTCAAATTTCACCCCAAATTCAATTTTCTTAACAGTAAATTTTCATTCATTACATCAGAGGTCCCAAAGCAGTAGAACTACAAAAGGAAAACACACATTACCGATTATATTTTCCAAACCCTCATGCTTTAGTGAATTTGTATACAGTAAAAGAATAATATTCAGAAAAAGAATAACTGAAGACTATTAAGTCAAACTATCATATGAGATGTATTTTAAAACATTTTAATTTGACTTCCACTGATACACTGCTATTGGTAATCCATCTTATATTCAATTGAGAATTCAAGCAGAAAAATATTAAATTCGTATTGTTCTGTCTTTTAGCATCTCAATAATCCATTAACGGGAATATCCTCTTTTCCTTTGGACAGTATATTTCAGTACCTACATACCTTTGCCAAAAATGAATATGTTAATAAAATAAATGTGGGTAAAAATGTTCACATTAATGTAAAAGTTTACTAATAGCATGGTAGAGCATGACAATGTTTGTTTAAACTTGAGCTTTCACAGATCAATACGTCAGTTAAAATCTGCAAGTTGCTGTGAGGATCTCTTACCTTGATTATGTAACTATAATTCTCTTAGGGGTTTTCACTGACATTTTCGTAGTTCAAAACTTAAACACATGCTAGAAATCAAGTGCACAGACGTTTCAGACTTTCAATTTACTATCAAAGGTTCTCCTAAAACTATACATTGGAGTTGACAGTACAATATAACTCGTGGCATTATCACTGCAATTAGGCAGAAGCCTGATTATTTTTTTTATACACTTGCCTCCTAGCGTTCTGTTTTCTCTTCCTTCTCCAGTGTTTGAAAATGAAACCTAATTACATTTGCAATGACCCTCCTAACTCTTTTTCTAGCCAGGCTTTCTAGAATTGGAATTGTAGCATAACATTTCTTCCCTTAGCATATCTATTTTTTGTCTCACTTTTGGTGGCTAACATCCCAGACATGTAATAAAGGAGATCATTAGAAATTGTTGCTTCACTATTTTGTTTGTTAAATGCGTGACTCTTGAGGCTGCCTTATTCATTCCTATTTAATTGTTCCAACCAATGCACTTTCACTAAAACAGATATACTATGAAACCAATATAGGATGATTGAAAGCAATAAAGTGTCAATGGAACCAATCCATGTACACTCAGTCTAATATAGTATTAAAGAAATGGCAGTATTTTCATTCAAAACAGTGTGTTTCACTTTACAGTATATTAATATATAATAAATAATATAACAGTATATTAGCTACAATTTCTACTGAATTTCAGAGTTTCATTCTGATTTCATGTCATGCCCACAGTATTTATTTATGCCCAAAAGGTGGATGCATACTTTGGCAATGCAGGCAGATTTTACAACCTTGCCTAAAATACACATTCTTGTGCATATCAAGAGCAACCATTTTTCATAATACCAAAGGTACATATAAGCTTGGAAGTATTAGCTATTTATTGGTAAATATCAGTAATCGTCGATTTCACTGCATACATAAACTGGCAAAAATACTTCCATTGATAATCAAATTCTGCGGATAGGCAAAGTAAGAAAAATGCTGCTGAAGAACTTACTAGAGTTTGAATTAAGGATATATACTGTATATATTTTGACATGTGATGCTGACAATTTGTTTTTTTTTAGTGGTTATAAAGCTTTAACTTTTTGAACCTCAACGTCTACCGCCATTAATTATTGCTTGCCCCTCCCCCATAATTTCCCGCAACTGTTAAAATTTTAAATAGATTAAAATTTTAAAAATGCTTAAAAATCAAAATTAATATTTGTAACTATTATAAGTCATTAAAATTGATTTCTGCCAACCCTAGTTATATATCATGTCCAAGTGGAACATTCCACACGTATACACTATTCCACACATGCATGCTCTCTCCATTGTATCCTTGACCATTGTTAGACCCATACTTTTTGCTGTGCCATTATATCTACATCTGTACACCTTAGACTTCCTTCAGCAATAGACAAACAAACAAAACAGCCCAACTCAAATTTCTCTTTACTATTGTGGGTCTGCAGGAAAACAGAACCACACAGCAAAGACCATACTATTATTTGATCTTCTATAAGGTAATAAGCTTTCATCATGATGAAAACTAGATTAGACAGAAAGATAGACCTGTAATAAGATAACTAGTGAAGTAGTCAATCCTTCTTATACTTACCCTTGGAAAAGTTGTAAATCTGTCCAGTTCTTCCACAAAGCAGAACATCTGTAAACTAATTGCTGACATTACAATTAAAAGGCTGGCAGTGAATACAACCAAGCTCCCAAGTTTTTTTCCAGGACCAAATATCTTATACACAAAATCCTCCAAAGCAGGAGAAATCTTTATAAGTCGAACTACCCTAAGCACCTGCAAAGAGAGAGGAAAAGATAAAATACAATTACAATCATATTAGTTTGTCTGATTATATTATCCATCAATTTTAATAGATTCACAGATTTTAAGGCCAGAGGGGACCTTTATGATCATGTATTTAATCTGACCTGCATACACAGGCTAAAGAACCTCACCCAACAATTTCTGTATCAAGACCATAACTTCTGTTTGAGCCATAATATACCTTTTTAAAAGACAAGCAGTCTTGATTTAAAGATAAGAAGTGATCAAGAATCCACTACACCTCTAGTTAAATTGTTCCAATGGTTAATCTATGTGCCCTGTTAAAAATATATCTTATTCCTAGTCTGAAATTAATCTAGGATGATGCAGCATTTTTATTAAAGTTTCCTCCTACTGCTCAGAGCCATGCGTTTGATAAAAAAATTATATTCTTTTTAGCTCATTGCTTCCCTTGGTATTTTTCCCTTTCTATATTAATAGCCTTGATCCACAATCTTTTACAATTCCAGTGTATCAATAAAAAAAAAAACTATGTGGCTCTTAAGAGAATGTATTTGTAACACTGAACACTGGGCTATATATTCATGCAGAGAGCACGCACCTGTATCCCCACAGATAGTTTGCCCATACAATGACCTAAGAGGAAGTTAACCCTGAATCTCAATGCAAAGAGTTGCATGAGGTACTATAAAATATAAATCATTAAATGTTTCATTAGCTAACATGCATGATTGTTAATACTACATTCAGTGAGAGACCTTCCAGTGACATAGTTTCTCAACATGGGGAGAATATCACCAGTATGCTGGTGACACACAGCTGTCTCATTATTAATTATTATTATTATTGGTACCATACAGAATCCTAGTAATGGACCAGCACGCCATTGTGCTAGGTGCAATACAACACACAATAAAAAGAGAGTCCCTGCCCCAAACAGCTTGCGATCTAAACAAATACATGTCTCTCATGCCCCATGGACCCCATACATTCTGCACATCTCCGTCACGGAATGACACTACCAGCTGGATGTATCACAGCTGCCTTGTCCCCAGTATGGGGTAAATAGAAGTCTTGCGTCTGGACACAAGCTGATGTTATGAGGAAGTTCTCTCTTCCTTTAGTGAGGTAGGTTAAGAATCCTGGAGTGACTGTATCATTTCCATGGTAAACCATGTGTTGTTTGCATGAGGGTCTAATGTGTTTTTTCTGTTGTGTAATTTGCATAGGCTACTGCTACGCACTTATTTATTTTGTAACAGGAACACACGCTCCCATGACTGGTGTTTTATTACCGCTGCTTAGGAGGGCTTCTCTATAGCTTGCAACTTGTTCAGAATTCAGCACCACATTTGCTCACGGATTTAAGATGCTGTGATCATATTAAGCGCAACCTGTGTACTTTATATTGGCTACCCGGAAAGTGGTAGATTGAGTTTGGCCTGAAACCGTTGATTTTTTTAATATACAATTCTCCCTTGAAGTGTGGCTGAGTAAAAACGATACCTTTACTCAACAGAACTACTCCTGGGGTGAAATCCTAGCCCCACTGAAGTCAATGTGAATGTTGCTATTGACTTCAATGGGACTAGGATTGAACCACTGGTTTGTATTCTGAATCATGTTTTAGATTTAATTGTCTTACCTAGCTTTCTTTTTTCTCCGCCTAAAGAGCTCTAACTGACCTTTAAGTAGCACATTAATCTTTATTGGTGCTATTTTGCTATTTCATTTGTTTTCATTAGGAGACAAATTAAATCTAGCAAAGTTTTACTGTAATGACATTCTTGTTTTCCATGCTATAGGCTAATACATACAAATTTTCTTTTTTAAGATTTTTACATAGATGGTGTGTACTTTTGGGGGTAAAATATATAAAGATTTTGTACCGCAATTCAAAATGAAAATTAAAAAGGAACCCACAAGTTTTGTTACATAAAATTTCTAAGAATGCCTCTCTCAAGATGTAGTTATGTTTACCTCAGAAGGTTACTCTATAATATTTTTTCCCCAATAAAAAACACCACCTTCTGCCTTCAAAACACAATATATTCCACTCCATTCCATTCCAAAAAAACCCTTTATAAGACTGCTGTAATACATAAAACATGGAGTCTTTCCATTAACTATGAAGGCCTTTTGGATCAGGGTTGCAGAAAATTTGCTTTACTGCTAATTTTCTGTCACAGAACGGTTTGCATGTTGCTGTGAACAGGAATTAATACTGATGTGCACAGAGAGGTGGTTAAGAAGGTGAGTAATGCCTAGCGTGGTGAAGAGTAACTCATGTATTGACAAGAGGTTATCTGTGAAGGCAAATAAATAATGTAGACTATGATAGACATTAGGGAAGCCTAGGAAGGTGAAAAAAAGTTCTGTTTGATAAACTAGGGGGTATTCAACAAGGAACTCTTTTTAGCTACATTTTTTTGGTTGACTGGGAACACAGCAACCCTGTCACCATTAATATTAAAATACCTGAAGATCTGCCTAGCCTCCAGAAGTATCCCTGTGAACATTACTTTTTGACCTTAACTGAACTGGAGATACGTTACACAGCTTGCTAGAAATCTGCTTGTTTGGGAACATGGTGTATACATGCCTGCACACTGACAAAGGTATTTTCCAACCTCTGTGTCATTTGCCTACAAGGGGATTTGGATTGTGGAATGTGACCCAGATCTTTCAGTGTAGCAGGTGCTTCTGCTTATAAAACGTATGTCTTTTCAGATAGATAGTTCTATGAAAACTACATCTTAAAAAAAACTCTGTGATGAAACAGCAAGTGCCCTTTATTTCATAATGGGTCCAGAGGACAGGTTTGGGTTTTTTTGGAGAATGTAGGGAGGATCCCGCCCCAGTGAAGTTAATGAGAATTTTGCTATTGACTTTGACAGGGCCGGGAGTTCACCTGTAGTGTTTTAAGGTAACAACAAAAACAACAAAACACCCTCCCAACCAATTAACATTATTTTTAATAAATAAAAATATCCTTTTAAGTTTGGTTTCGACATTGTTTTAATCTCTGTAATTTAGGTGTCAGAAATTAGTATCAATATCTGAATATACTTTTAGTGCTGCTCACTTCTGTTTCACTAGAATTATGCTGATAGTTAGAGCTCTGTGAAATCTTTTTATAATTTTTCATTTTATTTCTCGGAATTTGTTGTTACTTCATTTTCTCAGGTCCTGCCCCCAGGGCAGTAAAAGACCCTGGGGGCTGAGGAGTGGTTGTAGAGTGAGCCTGCATTCACCATGCAGCAGGGGCTCCTGACCCAAAGGGCTCAGCCCACCTCCCAGCTCCAGGAATTGTGGCGTGGTGCATGGGGTTGCAATGCCATTCACTTTTGGCCCACCCACCCCACCAGTCATGCTGGCAGAGGAGTGGCCGGGACAGTCCTGAGTAATGTTGTGATCCAGTCTGGCAGGTTAAAATGCCTACACTGGGGAGTTTTTCATTTTATGTCATTTTAATCATTGTTTTTCATTTTATTTCATGTTATTTTGCATTTGCAGGAAATACGGGGCTGACTCACTCTAACTATGTGTCACCATGAACGATTTTCTTTTAAATGTAGAAGGCATGCAAATTACACATTTTAATCCTTTGTGAAAGATTGGTCACAAAGTCAAGGCGGGGGGAGATTTTTCAAAAACACTCAGCAACAACCCACCTCTGTTCTCATTGAAGTCTGTATTAAAACTCCCATATTGCAATGGGAATATAGTTAGGCCAACAGTGAGTGCTTTTAGATAATCCCACCCCAAACATATAAATATATGAAAAAAGATCTATCTAGACAGATATTATCAGAGCAAGAAAAAGACAGAAGGACCAGATTCAGGCAGTAATTTCCCCCTTCTATTCTACAGAGTTAGCGATGACCACAATTATTTTGTCCAATACGTAAAATTTATATTTTAATATTCAAACTTCCTGGAAAGAGACCACAAGCTGTAAGTGGGTTCTGATTAAAGAAATATTCCACCAGTGAGTTAATGTGTTTGCTGCTTGTAATATTTGAGAGTTCCAACTTACTGTTGTCTGATTGTTTATTTTACATTTGTGCAATAGAAGTACAATGGTTTAGTTTAAGGTATTCATTTTCATATGTTTGAGAGTTACATCATGCCCTTGAGTGGCATTGTGCTGAGTATTCTGATATCATGTAATCTCAGCAAGATCTAAAGTGCCACCATCTAAAAACATTCAATTCCTGTGGGGCTATGTGCCAGGGTCAGAGATCTTGTAGCTTTGCAGGTTTTCCTGACCAATTTTGTAGAATCATGTAAAGAGAATGTGAATAGGCTTTGTGCAGTTTTCCACAATCTATCAAAGTTCATCACTACATTTCAGCGGACCGTACTATGTGTCATCATAGTTTATAATGCTTTTCTGTAAGATTTATCTATGTCATTTATTATTTACCCTTTTAATTATTAATTACTAATCTCTTGCTTCAACTCGTTTCTAAATAATAGATGGATATGAATCTGTTCTAATTTTTTAAACTCATAAATGCAACATATATCACTGAAACTACCGTGAAGGTATTTTGGTCTCTCTAAGCAACACTGTTTTACTTGCTATTATCTGAACTACAATTCCCAGAATCCTCTTATAGCTAAAATGTCTGACCAGTCTAAAAAGCTGTGTCCTGTAGTTCTCATGTAAGGTTGTGATTTTCCAATGCCAAAATAATTGTTTTAGCCTTTTTAAAGAAAGGATTACTAGACTCAGTAACTGACACCTTACACTTGAGATTATACTACAATATAATGAACCTATGGGCCTTTTCCCACAACTAGATTGACCCTACAGGACATGTTCATCCAAGAAGGAGGGACAGGGAATAAGTTGGTATGGCGGCTAGGCTAACAAAGGACAAATGTGAGCTCACTTACAACCTGAAAATGGGTCAACCCCAAGGAATCTCTCTCTCTCTTTGTGTTCCACAAGGGACTTCCAGCAGGAATGGACAGGACAGCCCCCATAAATAGATTAGGAATAACCTGAAGATTGAAAAATGTCAGGATCCAGGGTGGAGCTGGGGAAATGGCTTTAGAAGATCCAGAAGGGACTGAGGCAGAGAATCTCCTAGTTAGGAAAGTAACATGGGAAGGTGACAGCTGGTAGAGCAGTGTCTATGGAATCAAAAGTAAGTTTATGGGGAACTGAGGGCCAATAACAAGCAAGCCACTTGTGGACATTAAGGGTCAGCGGGAGGACATGCAGTAAGAAGTGGTGTGTGTGCAAAGGTGAATGAAGAATTGTGGCCAAATTAGACCAAAGCCAGGATGAAGCAGTATAGCGGAAGTTGGAAATGAGAGCTGCAAAGAAGGAGGATAGGGGGCTGATCTGCTTACTCAGATAGAGGCCTACTCTTGTAAGGTCTCCGTAGATCCACAGATTTAAAAAGAGACATTTGTTTGAATTATTATTATTTTAAAGACTTATTCAAAGCATATTCAAAGCATTATTCATAGCAATATGAGAACACTGGAAGAAACAAAGGAAAGCGCAGATGGGAATATGTATTACTGTTCGTGGATAACATTTTTAGTGTGCCTGAACAAAGTATTTAAACAAAAATCTTAAAATTAGTTGACTGTACCTGAAAATATGTAAACTGGGAATGGTAGAGGTCTGGATAAATATGAAGAGTAGTTCCAATTACAAGCAGCAGTTCAAATTTGTGAAGAGATGAGCTGATGTATCCAGTAAAGCCCAAGCACCAGATCTTCAGAAGAGCTTCTAAGTCAAAGAGAACTGTAAAAGCAACCTAGGAGAATACACAAGAGGAAAAACAAGTATTTCAATTACTGATTCAAATCATGGCTTTCTATGTCAGAGTTCATACCTTGCCAAGATTTGAAATGATGTCTACTTGAGGATCTATAGAGCAAAGGAAATAGCTGGAATAACATTTAGCAAAAAATAATGGTATGTGCTGAATAGCCAAGCAAAGGGATAATGGTCTAGATTCATCAAAATGGATGACAGGCATTTCTCATTTTTCTAATTTTTATGAACAAATGGCACTTATCTGTAAATTCTCAAACTTTGACTATAAGCAGAGCATTCAAATGAAAATGACAGAATTCCTGTTTGTATAACATATAGCGTACTTTCACCGAGATGATAGAGCAAGTTGATATTTCTAAAGTGCTAATTGTCTACAAATAGAGATACTCACAAATTATCACTAAAACTATTTGTTACAATTTAAAAACGAGATTAATAATAAAAAAATACTCAAATTTGGAAAACCATACACATGCATTTCCTTTCATTAATTGGGCCTAATGTTCTCCCAAGGTTGGCAAATTCTCAGTTGGCCTGAGCTGGTTGCAACTGGATCCCACTTAGGTTAACTTGATGGTTCTAAACTATTTGAGATTCCAACTCTCTTTCCATAAAATAGATATGATTATATTTACCAACAGAGAGGGTTTTGTCAGCTAACTAAATAATGTTTGTAATGTGCAATATATTTTATGAACTGTAAAAATCACTGACAGAGGTGGAAATATAACACAAATGTTTGGGCTACCAGCCTTATGTTCAATCTTCTAGTCAACACATATGGCTTGTTGGTGAGCAGTACCACCAGCAATATCTGCAAGAGTTTTCCTAAAGTGTCTGAAATATTTATCAAACTTTCAAGTTCTCTGCATGATTAAATCAAACGAAGATGTCTCGCAGCACAACCTTTTGTTTAGGCTGAGCAATAAAACCCAACTGGAAACCCTACTGTGGGCACGCACACACACCTGCACACACCTCTCAGTCTTCATATCATCAAAGATAATGACCAATTTTCCCTGACTTGTTCCTTTGTAGATATCACTGAGATCTACAAAACAAGTCAAGTTTGAAAAAAAATGGTTTCAAAACCAGAATGAGCAAAAACTGTGTTTGAAACACACTGAGAAAGTATTTTAATCTGGTTTAAAGAAAAAAAGGCCTTGAGCAAAGAAGAGTCATACAAAATTTCATCTCCAAAGGATCTGTGTGCGCGTGTGCACTCCAGTTATGAAATGCAGAAAGGTATTGGAATTCAACCTTACAGCAGTGGAGAAGCAAGTCTAACATTCACACAATTCAGACTATAGAGGTGTTGCATTAGGGACAAGATTAGCCAATTTGATGTTAAATATATTTAAATTTATTCTATAAATGCATAGGCAGGATGATTTGCATTTTACATCCTTGTCAGAGGACCTCAAACCAGTAACACTTAAAAATGTATCTGATGGTTTGCATAGCATTTGGTTACATTTATACACCTGCCTTCCCACTGATAGAGCTGGGCATTTTTCCTTCATTGTAATTAATTATATGAGAAGAATCAGGAGTCAAATAGACAACATCTGACTTGAATTTTTTGTTAGGTATGCAATGCAATAACGTAGATTTGTATACAAATTTATGTTCATATCTACCCCTTTTGCTGCTGCAGAGAGGGGAAGAGGGTGAATCCACGGAAAAAGCCATGGGGTGCCATGCAGGGGCAGGCAACTGGTTACACAAGTTGCTACCATCTGCTGTGCTTGCACAATTCCTTCTGTCAAAATACCTATGCATCCTCATGAGCCATAAAAAAAAAAACATGTGAGGCTCAGTTAGGAAAGAAGCCAAAGAGGAGCCATATGAGTGGCATGCTTCCCAGTAGGTTGCAGGGTGCTAATGCTGCTTTACGCACAGGACAGCTAGGGCCAATACCCAACACTACCACCTAAGATGGTTCTGCTGTGCTGCCCTGGCTTGCTGAGGGGGGTGTAGAGCTACAGGTGAACTTAGAGGGGAGTCCTTCTGAGTTGGATCAATGAGGTTAGGATCCCAGATCTCTGGCCCTTCCCTCCCTTTTCAGGTTCCATATTCTGTTTAATTTTCACTTTGGCAAGAGGGACACAGACTTTCTCAGAACAGTATTGATACAAGGACATAGATTCATTGCAAAGGACACTGTCATGTGAGATGGTAGCAGAAGAAAACGGTTTAACTCTGTTCATGCCTCTAGCGTGTAGGCCACTGCTTTTCAGGATTCTTAATGATCTTCATTAAGACTTCAATCCTGCAACCTATCAAAATGGAGAAGGCTTCTTCATTTCTGTCTGTCTTGGGTTTTTCTACTGCATACCCTCCTACCGTCTAACCAATGAACATATATAATTAGATCTTTATGATGGTGTCCATCATGGAGTTGCTCTTCAACCTTCCCAGGTGCTAGGAAGCTATATTTGGTTGGGTTTTTTGTTTGTTTTTCTCTCTCACAAGATTGCTTTTGCTGATTCTATAAGGTCAATATATTCAAATTTAAATAACTTTCTGATTACCTCAATTTGACCATGAATTTTATTTATTTTGGTACAATGGGCTGATAAATAAATTTGTAATGTACCTTAAGCTTTGCAAATAGTGGGGTGTATTGAAATATGTAAATGTGGAATCTAGGTCTAGAATTTACATCCTCTCCCCACCCCGGACTACTGCTTTAACCCTTAAAACCTTCTCTCCTTCTAGAGCTGTCTGTCCTCTAGTTTCCATAAAGGAAGCAGGCTTCCTTCTTGTAGCTGAGCGTATGAAATACTCCAGGCTAGGCTTGTCTGCTGAATTTAAATGGCTAGATTATTCCTAAATTGAGACTATATTATTATTCTGAGACTATATTATTTTAGGGATTTTAATGAACGTGAAAGACTTTCCAATTATCTACAATTTCCTGGTACTATTGCTGGGCATTGATGAACCTGAAGTGCCAAGTGGACTTTGCCAAGTCCTGTCAAAACCTGTGAGAGCTGTGGCCTCGTCAGATACACAAAAAGAAAGAGAGAGCTAGAGGAGAAAGATGAAAAGGGCTTGACTGACAACTGGAGGTGCAGCTCATTTATCTTGTTTGCTTCTTCTGAGTTTTTTGGTTGTGTCTGGGTGATTACCTCATTGTTCCTGTGACGGGGTCTATAAGGTCTTGTCTGGCTGCTGCTGGAAACATTGCAGAAGAGGGCAGCGTATTGCTCTGGCCATTAGGCCACGCAGCCCTGCAAGGGAGGGCAGCCATATTGACTCTGGCCACAAGGCCATCATGCAGCCCTGCAAGGGAGGGCCACCTTATTGACTCCGGCCATTAGGCCACACTACCCTGAGGCTCAGTGTGGTCATTTGGACTCAGCTCCGGGGCTGTAGTACCCTTCCCCCATACCCTAAGTGTGATAGGTGTACCAACCCTGCAACAGATACCCACACCCCAGATTTCAAAGAGAACCTTTTTAGCACTGAATAATGAAAAAGTAAATATAACTTGCATACAGTGCCCTCCACAGAAATACACATGCAGTATGACAATAGAAGGCATTATTATTTGTATCACAGTAGTGCTTGAAGGACCTTACCAAGATCAGGGTACCACTCTGCTAGGCATTTTATTAAAAATTAGAGATAGTCCCTCCCCTCAGCAAAGCTTACAATCTGAGGCTCTGATCGTGTGTTAATTGCAGGATCAGGGCCTAAATAGACAAAGAAAGTATTATCCCCATTTACAGACCTATCAAGGTCACACGAAAATCTGTAGGAGAACTAGGAAGCAAACCTAAATCTCCTCAGTCCCAGGCCAGTGCCTTAACCACAAGACCATTCTCCCTCACATGCATATGCTTTTACATACAGAAAAAAATTTCATTACGAGGACAATCAACTAAACCTGCACCAACTCCAGTGCTGTACATTCTAGTAAAAATACAATTTTTATTCAAAAGCTTGTTTAAAATGCCTGAAGTGAAAGGACTTGACAGCTTCCTTTTAAGACCCTTGTTTAAAAATATGAAAATGTCAAGTCATATCAGTTATGTTATTGACTCTGACCTCTGGATTCTATTTATTGTGTGCTGAACCCCAGCACAGTCTTGAAACTTGCTGCAATTGGGATTTTTGGTACATTCCATATTTACCACTGATTTGTTTGGAATATATTGCTCTGCTATGGGAAGGGGATTCATTTAGGAAAAAAAATTGTATCAGCTATAATAATGATGGAAAACTAACATTATTCCACATTTCTTAAAACAATATTGTAAATATAAAACCTTTACAAATTCAAATTCCTCCCATCCCCCATTTTTAGTAGGTTTATTATGGAAATCATTGAAACCTTGTTAAATTAAATATCATCCTTACAATTTAAGCTTAACTGAATAGATAAACACACTTTGGCACAGAGACTTAGAGATCAGATCTTGCTGAGGAGTTAAATGTTAGGATTTCTTTGGGTCAATTTAATGGCATTTGTATGTGAAATATAGGGCCATATTGTAACTTCTCCAGTGGCTGTGGGCTCCAGACATAGGAAATATGGCCTCCAACATAGGGGAACTTAGGGTTGTCCAAGGAAAGGAACATCCAACTTGAGAGAGAGTCTGCCCTTCCATGATGGCTTTGGAACTGTGTCTCTCCCACTTGTTGATAGTTTGGCTCCCTATGGTGCTTTTTTGCCATTGGCCACAGTTGTCAACTTGAAGAGAGGGGACAGTGTGAGTTAATGTCTCTAGCTGTACTAACTTTTACTTGTGTGAGCAGTGGCTCCAATTCAGGAAAGCATCCCTAATCAGGAAAGGTGATTAGGTATACATTTAGTCACTTGGACTAAAGGACATATTTAAAGTTAAGCACTTGCCTTTATGCTTTCCTAAATAGGATGGATTTAAGTACAAAAGTGAGAAGTGCCAAAAGCCAAGCAGAACTGGACCTTGCAAAGGAAATTAAAACCAACAGAAAAAAGATATTTTATATAAATAAAAAGAAAAGAAGAAAAAGAGAAGTGGCGTACGGGGAGATCTTGGCAAACCCGCAAAGTGCCCAAACCATTACTGTTTATTGCTACAAGTAGCCAAGCTAGCAGGCCGTAAGTGGGTTTATGCAGCAACCTTAACATGACTGAGTCAGGAGGGGAGGGGTTTCGGGTGCCACAGAAAGGGCAGCTTGACCCCGCGTCCTTTCTGATGAGATCTCTGTTGAAATTGCTGTGTTATGCATTTTAGGAAAACAGGAAGCTTGTCTATATGTGCCCTCAGGGATGTGTCTGTCAGGGCCGCAAGGCATGCAAACTCTGAAAAAACACATCTGGCTAACTGATGATCAGAAGGAAACTTCTTGCTTAACCTTTGAAATTGCTTGCTTAACAAGTTTTCTTTGAGTGACGTGTTATTGTAATACTAATGAATAAATAAGGGAAGAAAGTTTTGGGTAGTTGGACTCTTCAGGGACTCTCCCTCTGGACACATCTTGTGGTCCCCACCAGCAGACAAAAGATTGGCATCGGAAGACTACCACTGTGCCACTCAAGAGCCACACCCAACTTAGGTAATTATTGAGGGCTGGGCGTTACTAACTTGTTGTGGACATGTGTAGGTGCTTGAGACTAAGTAAAGAATAGCTTTAAGTGAAAGCACTTTTGTGTTGTTCTGTTTGTGCCAGCCATCTATCGATTGGACGGCCGTGTCTCCCTTGATTTATATCCTGACACCACCTCTCACAGAGTAAAGTTACCAAGAGCTTTGGGTAGAAAGAACCCTGGATAACAGTAGAACCACTAAGCACTGAGGGTAGGGTGGAAATTAAAGATAAAGTAGGTATGGCCCAACACCTAAACAAATACTTTGCCTCAGATTTTAATAAGGGTAATGAGGAGCTTGGGTGCAGTAGCAGGGTGGCTAATGGGAACAAGGATATGGAGGTAGAAATAACCAATCTGCTTTCTGGGACCAATTTGGGGGCCTTGGATAATCTCCATATTAAATATTAAAGGGACTGGCACATGAAATTGCAAGCCCAATAGCAAGGCTTTTAATGAATCTATAAACTCAGGAGTTGTACCCTATGCCTGGAAAATTGAAAATATTGTACCTATATTTAAGAAAGGAAATAAAAAGTTTTTCTGGGAAACTACAGTTTAACCATTACTTTGACCTCAGTTGTATGCAAGGTCTTAGAACAAATTCTGAAAGAGAGAGTAATTAAGGACAGAAAGGTAAAGGATAGTTGGGATAACAATACAGCATGGTTTTACAAAAGGTAGATCATGCCAGACCAAGTTAATTTCTGTGAGAAGATAACTGATTTTCTAGACAAAGGAAATGCCGTAGTTCTAATCTACTTGGATTTCACTAAAGTATTTGATACAGTTCCACATGGGAAAATATTTAAATTGGAGAAGATGGGGATTAATATGAAAATCAGAAGGTGGGTAAGGAACTGGTTAAAGGAGAGACTACAATAGGTCATTCTGAAAGATGAATTGTTAGGCTGGTGGGAGGTTGCAAATGGAATTCCTCAAGGATTAGTCTTGGGGCTGATCTTATTTAACATATTCATTAATGATCTTTGCATAAAAAGTGGGAATGTATTAATAAAATCTGTGAATAACACAAAGTTGGAAGGTATTGTCAATATGGAGGAGGACTAGAATATTATACAAGAATATTTGGACAACCTGAAAAACTGGAGTAATGGATCTATTAATTTCATCCCATTCCTAAGTGTAAAGGTCATGCACTTAGGAATTAACAACAAGAAGTTTTGCTATAAGATGGGGATATATCAGTTAGAAATGACAAAGGAGGAGAAGGACCAGGGTGTATTGTTTGATTACAGGATGACTATGAGCTGCCAATGTGATACAATTGTGAAAAAGCTAATGCAATTCTCGGATGTAACACATGAGGTATTTCCTGTAGAGATAGGAAAGTATTATCATTATACAAGGCACTGGTGAGACCTCATCTGGAATACTGTGTGCAATTCTGGTCTCCCATGTTTAAGAAAGATGAATTAAAACTGAACAGGTGCAAAGAAGGGCTACTAGGATGAACTGAGGAATGGAGGACTGTGATGGGGTGGACTAGGTCCAGAGGCTCCTTGCTGGAGCCCTCAGTGTCCTGCCACACTTATCCCAGGAAAGGAGCAGTAGAGAAGTCCTCCAAGCAGTCTAGAGTGGCTACAGGGGAAGCAGCCAATCAGAGAGGCTGCAGGGAGCAGCCAATCAGGGCTCAGGAGGGCCATATAAAAGTAGCTGCGGGGCCAGAGATACTCAGTTCCTTGCTGGAGCCAGAGGTGTGTAGTGATGCTCCTGGCTGGCCAAAGGGAACTGCAGTACCCTGGACAGCTCAGTTGTAGCAGGGACCATAGAAGCGAGGAAGAGCACCTTGCTGGCTCCTGGGCCTGAACTTAGATGAGCTGAGGTAAGACTGAAGCTTTGGCGAAGGCTGGGGCTGTGGGGAAGTGGCCCAGGGAACTGAAAGCAGTGTAGTTAAAGGGACATGGTGGCACATGGCTGCTATTCTTAGGATCCCTGGGCTGGGACCTGAAGTAGTGGAGGGCCTGGATCCCCTCCATAGGCCACTGGGGAACTGGCCTACAATCAGACAGCGATAAACCCCGAGAAGGGGAACTGAACTACTTAATGGCCCAGCTGGAGAGCTGGGACCAGAATAGACCAAGAAGGAAAAACCATTGCCCCCAGGGAGGAAGCCCTGGGGGTATGGGCTGATACCAGGGCTGGGATTATTTAAAGACCACCGACACACTGACCAGATGTGGTGCTTGTGAGAGGTAGGTGCCATGCTCTTACGTTTAGTACAAGAAGTGGGATTCTTCAGACCAACCCCTATCTGCAAGGGGCACAACATGGAAGAGGCATTCCACCTGTTGGTGGCAGGCCAGCAGCATCAGGGGGGCAGCAGCAACAGAGGACCCAGGCCTTGCTGATGCAATTAATGGAGAACCTGCAGGGCAACAGAAGGCCCAGTTTGCAGTGCTGCAATGGTGACAGGAGATCCACTCCGATCAGCAGGAATGGATACAGAGGAGGTTGGGTCACACCACACATGAGAATCAGTTGGTGACTGAACTGGTGGTCCATTGGTTCTGATCCTGGCAAAGCTTGGACTGGAAGATGACCCCGAAGCCTTCCTCTGGACCTTTGAGCAGGCGGCAAAGGAAGCATACTGGAAAGAGTCGACTTGGGCAGCCCGCATAGCAGCATTCCTGATAGGTGAGGCACAGGTGGTTTACTGGGTAAGAGAAGAGCAGGCAAGTTCCTACCCTGTGGTGAAGGCAGCCATCTTGGATAATCTGGGACTGACTCTAAAGGTGTACATATACAAGTTCTGGAAGGAATCGTTCCCGCAAGGAGCATGAACATGTGTAGTGGTGCAGAAGCTACAGGACCTGGCGATGCACTAGCTTTGTCCAGAGACCAGCTTGGTGGGGAAGCTCCTGGATCAGGTGATCTTAGAGCAATTCCTGAAGGCCCAATTGGGAGGGGCACAGAGGTGCATAAGGCGTTTCCAACTCACCTCAGTGAGAGAAGCAGTCGAGTGAGCTGAGGTCTACTTTGAGGCCAAAGAAGAGGAATGCCCAAGCTGTATGGTAAACTGAAAGAGGTTCACTAAGGGGCAACCCAAGGAAGCTTGCAAGGGGAAAAGACCCTGAGAATTCTAGATTCTCTGGGGGTGCACTATGACAGCAAGAGGTCTGGGGAGCCCTGCAGCCTATGGGAAGCACTAGTGGGAAAGAGCTAGGAAACCTGGAAGTCTTCCACAGGTATGGCCAGCCCTAACATATTAAAAAGGAACTGCCCAGTAATGGAATATTATTACTTAAACTATTGTTACAGTGGGACCAATCAGTGCAGATCTACTCCAAAGATTGGGGTGGCCCCACTGTTGGTAGTGACAGTCAGGCTGGAAGGAACTGTAGTTAAGGATCTGGTAGACTTGGGGTTCAGGTACACCTTGGTTCAGGAAAACCAGATTAGGGCAACTAGCCTGAACTGACACCTCCCAGTACATATCTCTTATGTACATGGAGAGACCCGAGTCTACTCCACGGAAGACTTTGGGCTGGAGGTACAGGCGAGAGAGCTCAACTCTGGGTCAGCATGGTCAAGGACCTCCTGTGGCCTGTAATCTTGAAGACTCTGGGTGGGTTACTCTGCCCTCATGCAGGAAAGACCAGGACAGTGACCCAGGACTGAGAGGGTTCTAGCCTGGCTGGGAAGGAAAGCAGAGAGGCTGGGAGCCAGAGTAAGGAGACCCCAGAAAAGATCCCAGAGTTGAGACCAGAATGCCCAAGACATGAGGAATCCACTGAGAAAGTGCCAACAAGAGTCGGACCAGGCCAATGTCTCCTGAGGGAAAGTTATTAACCAGCTGGTCTGGGTAGAGCAGAAGTTGACCCGGGTACAGGTGGAAGCAAAGAGGCAGAGGGAACAATGCTTGGATTTGCAGGAAGCATTGACCCAGGCCCAGAGGGAGAAGGCTCAGAGGGCACATCAGGAATACCATATAGACCTGGGCCCAGCAGGGTTCTAAGGGAAGCAGCAGACTGTGGGAACTCAGTATTAAATACCCAGTGTGCTAAGAACAGAGGCCCAGACAGAATCAACCCAGCAGAGGGAGGTGAAAGAGAAGGGCTGGGGTAGAGAACAGGACCCTTGGCTAGGGAAGGAAGTCGTGCAGGCAGGCTTTTGTGAGCTCTTTCCTAAGAGAGGATGACCTAGCAAAATGACTGGAGGCATCAGAAAGATCTCAAGTTCAAGAATGAACAGCTGACTGAAGATCTCCAATTCACTGAGAATGAACAACAGCGCTTGCTCCATGTGGTATATGGTTCTGACTCTCAGTTAGATGCTGAGTGTCTAGAGACCCTGAAGTCCAGAAGATGAAAGTGAAGAAAGGGACTGTGGACACACTCTCCAGGTAAGAAAGACCTGGGAAAGTAGACCCTGAGAGGTCAGGGCAGAGACTGGCTAGAGGCTCTCTGGATAGAGGGAGAGTCCTGATTGAAAGGGGGAAAAAGACTAATACAAACTCTCTAGGAGAAGAGACTTGAGAGAGAAGGACCCTGGTAGATCAGGGCACAGAGACAATTACTAGTAGCTCTCGGACAGTGAGATTTGGGAGGGAGAAGACCCTGCTAGAGTGGGGCAAAATATGAGGTGGTAAGAATTATCCTGTATAGAGCTACCACCCCAATCCTGTTGGGGAGGAGAGGACTGTGACAGGGTAGACTAGGCTCAGAAGGCCCTTGCTGGAGGCCTAAGTGTCCTGCCACATTCATTCCATGAAAGGAGTACTAGAGGAGTCCTCCAAGCAACCAATCAGGGCCCCGGAGGCCATATAAAAGGCGCTTCAGAGATCGTCAGTTCTTTGTTGGAGCCAGAGGAGTACAGCTAGTGCTCCTGGCTGGCCAAAGGGAACAGCAGCACTACTGAGTGATGAAGAGCTCCTGGCTGGCCTGAACTTAGATGAGCCTTGAGGTAAGGATGAAGCTTTGGTGAAGGCTGGGGCTATGGGGGATTGGCCCAGGGAATTGAAAGCCGTGTAGTGAAAAGTTCTGAGGCTTGTGATGTGCAGAAAGTCAGACTAATTGATCATGATGGTCCCTTCTGGCCTTAAAGTCCGAGTCTACAATGTTAAGTGCCTTCCTAAACTGGGACCAATAATTGCAGACTGACTACTCTACAGCGCAAGCCCTACCTACACTGATACCGCTATTCCCAGAGCCCTGAAGCACTGGCTACACATTTGGCTCTGAGGTTGTGGGGTACCACATGCTCAGGGATGAGGGTGAACAATGCTGCCTTGGCTCCTCTCCACTGTCAACTCTTTCAGGACTTTGGTACCTCATTTTATTTTTCTTTGCTCCCATCTTTGTCTCACAACTGAGGGAAGCTTATAGCTCACAGAATTTAAAAATATCAGATATTAATTGTGGATCTAATATAGCAAGCATTGATAATGGAAACCAATTAATGAAATAAAGTTACCCATAAACTATTTAATTATGCACTCAAGTTTCAAATGTAGGTGTCTTATTTTAGGCACTTAGGGCTAGTGCCAAAAATGGACATGAACATCTAATTGTCACTTCAGGCACCTAAAGTGCGCATCACTGAGATCCTCAAAACCCTGCTGAGCTGCTGCCTAACCTTGGAGGTAACTAAAATGCCTAGGAGTCTGAGTTTCCACTGTTAAAAGCTCCCTAGCTGTGTATGTTTCTGCCAGTGAGCATGCACACAGCTGCCTCAGTCTAGGCACCTATTCAACCTAAGCCTCAGCAGGATCCTAAAACTGGGCATTCTCTGTGGATTCTAGTCTGGCTGGAGTTCTTAGAGAATACCTAAACCCATATCAGATGGCTGGAGGAGGTAGCTTCACTTATAACCTTTAGCACAGTGATTAGGATACTGACCCAGGATGTAAAAGACCTGGGTTCAGTTCCCTCCTTGGCCTGATGTAGAGCAGGGATTTGAACTTGGACCTCCCACCACTCAGCCATGCTCCCTAGGCTATGGTACAATCTGCTGTGCATGTGTCCTGTTGAAAATGGTCCAATGTGTATAAATAAAAAATTAATGCATTGGGCTAGAGTGAGAATGAATGACTAAATCTGGACCAATACATTATTCTATACCCAGTGGCTAGGGCACTCCACTAAGGGTTAGGAAACACAAGTTCAGATCTCTGCTCCACATGAAGCAGAGGAGGAAATTGAACCCAGTCTCCTACATCATGGGTTTACGCCACTCCCCTCTCCTCAGCATTTCCTATTGGCTAGCTTAGGTGCTGAGTGGCTCCCCACATAGCATGCTAGCTCTTTATGGATCCCATTCTTAGGAGTCTAACTCTCTACATAGACCCTAAGCAACTAACTCAGGGCTGTGGATTCCAATGAGTGACAAGGCACCTCAAAAGTAAGAGTTGGTAGGTAAGATCCCATGGGAAGCAAGTCTAAGGGGAAAACTATTTAAGAGTTGTTTCAGAGTAACAGCTGTGTTAGTCTGTATTCGCAAAAAGAAAAGGAGTACTTGTGGCACCTTACAGACTAACCAATTTATTTGAGCATAGGCTTTCGTGAGCTACAGCTCCATCGGGTGCATACTGTGGAAAATACAGAAGATGTTTTTATACACACAGACCATGAAAAAATGGGTGTTTATCACTACAAAAGGTTTTCTCTCCCCCCACCCCACTCTCCTGCTGGTAATAGCTTATCTAAAGTGATCACTCTCCTTACAATGTGTATGATAATTAAGGTAGGCCATTTCCAGCACAAATTCAGGGTTTAACAAGAACGTCTGAGGAACAGTGGGGGGGGGGGGAGGAATAAACAAGGGGAAATAGGTTACTTTTTATAATGAATCAACCATTCCCAGTCTCTATTCAAGCCTAAGTTAATTGTATCCAATTTGCAAATTAATTCCAATTCAGCAGTCTCTTGTTGGAGTCTGTTTTCGAAGTTGGTAGCTCTTCAAAGAGACAATAAGGGCACAAGAGCAAACTATCCCACCGTGTAGGAAAGATAGGAAGTATGGTAAGAGACCACCCTGGCTTAACTAGATGATCTTCAATGATCTGAAACTCAAAAAGAGTCCTACAGAAAGTGGAAACTAAGTCAAATTACAAAGGATGAATATAAGCAAATACGACAAGTACGTAGGGACAAAATTAGAAAGGCCAAGGCACAAAACAAGATTAAACTAGCTTGAGACATAAAGGGTAACAAGAAAACATTATACAAATACATTAGAAGCAAGAGAGACCAAGGACAGGGTAGGCCCATTACTCAATGAGGGAGGGGAAAAACAATAGCAGAAAATCTGGAAGTGGCAGAGGTGCTAAATGACCTTTTTTGTTTCAGGTTTTCACCAAAAAGGTTAGTAGCGATTGGACATCTAACATAGTGAATGCCAGTGAAAACGAGTTAGGATCAAAGGCTAAAATAGGGAAAGAACAAGTTAAAATTACTTGGACAAGTTAGATGTGTTCAAGTCACCAGGGTGAAATACATCTTAGCTCTTCAGTCAGCTCTTTGAGTATTCTATCTGAGTCATTAGTGATTATCTTTGAAAAGTCATGAAAGATCGGAGAGATTCCAGAGGACTGGAAAAGGGGAAAACATAATGCCCATTTATAAAAAGGGAAATAAGGACAAACCAGGGAATCACAGACCAGCTTAACTTCAGAACCTGGAAAGATAATAGAGCAAATCAAGCGATTTGAAAATACCTAGAAGATAATAAGGTGATAAGTAACAGTCAGCATGGATTTGTCAAGAACAAATCATATCAAATCAACTTCCTTTGCTTAGGTTTCTTTGACAAGCCCTCTGGATGGGGGGAAGTGGTAGATATTTTGACTTTAGTAAGGCGCCACATTTCAGGAAAGATGTGGAGAAACTGGAGAGAGCCTAGAGAAGAGCAACAAAAAATGATTAAAGATCTAGTAAACACTACCTATGAGGGAAGAATGAAAAAATGGGGTTTATTTAGTCTGGAGAGAAGACTGAGGGGGCATAACTGTTTTCAAGTACATAAAAGGTTGTTACAAGGAAGAGGGAGAGAAATTGTTGTTCTTAACATCTGAGGATAGGATGAGAAGCAATTGGCTTAAATTGCAGCAAGGATGGTTTAGGCTGGACATTGAGAAACTTCCTGTCAGGGTGGTTAAGCACTGGAATATATTGCCTAGGGAGGTTGAGGAATCTCCATCACTGGCAATTTTTAAGACCAGATTGGCCAAATGCCTGTCAGGGATGGTCTAGATAATACTTAGTCCTGCCATGAGTGCATGTGACTGGACTAGATGACTTCTCGAGGTCCCCTCCAGTCTTATGATTCTGCAACAGAATGCCAGCAGCATTAAAAGAATTATCCAGCCGCCTACAAAACAGCTCCTTTTCACCCTTTCATCATTCCAAAAGCACAGCCTCCACCTTCTCCAAAATTGCTATTGAATAATTTTTTCTGCATCATGCCCACAATGTCACCAAATTCAGGCTATTTTGAGTACTGTTCAGGCTATACTTAAGAACAAGATTACAGTTAATTATGTGCTTAAGAGCTTTCCTGAAGAGGGATGCTTTCCAGAATAAGGCCTGTATTTTACAAAGTATGTTTATTTGGTTTGAAATAAAAACAAGCTAAATTCTTCTGTCTGCACGCCTGTTGGTAAAAAAGCAACTTATCAGCCAGGCATTGCCTGAAGAGGTTGTACTCAAGTCTCAGTTCATTACCACTGACATTTTGTTTGAGGAAATTACCTTTCAGAAGGCTGTGTTTTTGTGTTTTTGTTTTTAAAAGGGCTGTCAGCCATTGTCAGATGGAGGAACTTGAACAATTTGCAAAAAAAATCTCAGAATGCTTAAGGGAATAAAGAAATGACAAGCTGCTTGACATTCACATAGTTTTCAAAATGAAAACAGTAGACAAACTATCTGGATAGCAAGCCCAGTAAACTCACCTCAGCTAGGTAAAATTCATCATGCTGTCTCTTGAAAGACTCTCCTTTGTAGTAATTACTAGCAGCGACAATGACATCCACTGCCACCATGCTCAGTATGAACATATGAAATATTGATGACCTCATCATTTTCTGTAGAGGGGGGGGAAACACAAACACACAAGCAGTATTTTCTATTAAAGAAGTAAAACTCTATAATTGAAATAATGTATACACAACAATTTATTATGTTTTTATAACTTGTACTCAATCACAATAGTATGTTGTGCAAAGCTTCATAAACTAATTGTAAATCACTGTTTATCTTATCAAATATATCATTTAACTTGAACTGGTTTATATGCAATGTCATTTTTTTTCAATTATTTCCTCATCAACTTTTATAAATTTCATTGTTTCCTATTTCCATTGTTTCTAATATGCTTTTAAAACACTTAGCTATATTTATTTCTAGCCATTTTTCCCTTTGTGAACATTCTTTATGATTTTAATATGGCTGTAACTGTTTCCTTGTTTAGGTGCCAGCATTATCAATATATGTCCACATAGCTCAAATGATACTAGTTACTACAACATGCCTAGCAGTGACAGAGCAGATATTCCATAGTTCTTTGGGGCTAGTTTGTAACCTTGCTCTCTTCCATGAGTAAGGGTGACGCATAGCTTATTCCCCTCTCTTCTTGGCCAGTTCCTTGCACTTCTCTCCACAACAGGAGCCACAAGCTGAATAAGGATTGTGACAGCCTAGGCCTTTGATTTCCAGAAGAATTAGACTGTTTTTATTCCTAGACACTTTCAGATTGATGAAGCAGTAGATTCTGAAGCTGGTTTTAGAATGCATAGGGCCTTTCCCCACAACTTTTACAATACTGAAGTTACAAATTGGACCCAAACTACTTCCCCTACAAGCTTCAACATGTTTGAGCGAAAGTTAAGAGAATAAAGACAAATGTACTTTAAAAGACCATGGTCCTGAATTCCTGTTTTCAGTGAGAGCTGAAGATGCTTAGTAGTTTCCATGATAAATTCCTTCAGTACCAAAAGATGGAATTGTGGCTGCAGTTTATCAATAAATGTATTGCTGCCAATAAAATTCAAATTAAATAGCCAAATATACTGATATATATATTAAATCACTCACAGACCATTCCTATATTAATTGTTCCAATAGAATCCAAGAGCCAAACTTTCACATATCCTTGCACGCACAATCACTTGAGCGTGCAGTTGTTACACTATCACTTTTTCCCCACACACTGTGGAATTTATGCTTGTAAACCTATTTTCACGAACTAACAACTCATCAGTTGCTGACATGTAAATGTTATTGCACATTGTGTTAACACAAACAGGTTGATTCAATTTGTCCCCAAATTTGTTTCTAAAAGTAGCTAGTACTGAATTTCAGGTAAAACCTCACTATGTATAACAAAGCCTGCTAGCCTTCCCTACCTTCTTTTAAAAACGTTGCGTGGCTGGATTTAACTTGCTTAAAAAACAGGTGCCCCAAAATCATTCTACATCTACACTTTTTACTAAAGCACTCCTGCCTCAGTTTCCCTCTACTTCAGCTCTGGGCCCCTTAAATCAAATCTCCACACCCCTCCTTGGGGATGGATTTATTAAAATAACAAAATCGATCTCAAAATCAAAATCTTCAGCACATCCAGCCAGTAAAGAGAGTCATTAAAAGAGCCAGAGGCTGCATGAAGGCAGGAGCAGTAGGCCTATGGGCACTAGAGCAGAAGCTGGCTGCAAAGGAAAGGCCAGGTAGCATCAGCCTGAGAGCTGGGACTGAGAGCTGGATGGGTATAGGGAAGCTGTAGCCATAGCAGGGGGATGGTGCACAGCACAATGCCCAGCAAGCAGGAGGTATGGGGTCAATTGCATGTGCACAGGAGCAAGATGGTGCCACGGAAATGGTATAGGCCTCTTGTTATTTTTACACCCCTGTTCTGGACTGCCATTTGGGGCTGGGTTGGGAACTGTTGGTTTGATCTTTTATTGTAGCAAACTTTTTGTGCCTAGATATTTGTGCATTTTTGTTTCTGGCTGTCCTACTAATACAAGTGACTACTTACTCAGAATCAGAGAGTGCTAATGGGACCATTAATGGACTATACCCCATAGAGTTTAGTGCCTGTGGTGCCCCTTTTCAACTAGATTGGCTTGTCAAAGTTTGGAATACTGGGGATGTTCAAGCTGGATGTAGAAATTCATGGGGTCTGGTATTTTATTTGTTGCAATCTTGTTTATTTACAAGGAATGTACAAAGTCCCCAGTCTCTGACCACAGAAGGAACCAAGAACAAAAGGAGCAGTTTCTTAGCTTACAGCCCTCAAGACTCTTTAGCTATCACCAGACCGAAAAGAGCTCTCTCCAGCATTTTTCAAGATCAGGTTATGCTTACAGGCTCCTGCTTGGCCTTCTCTCTCCTCTCTCTCTCTGTACTCATTGGTTCTCAGTTTTTGTGTGATCTCCCTTCATATATGCACACACACAACCAAACCCAAACTATACTCAGCAAAAAGCTTCTGGACAGGTTCATATACAGCTTTTGTTTCAGGTGGGGGGTTATGCTTACAATTACGTTAAGTGAAGGGTGAGTTCACACTTATCAATCAATCTCAATGGGATTTGCACTCAACCCATAACAAGATTTCCTCCAACTCATATGACCTGGAACTCCAACAGTGCTTGCCGGCAAGCTCACGGTATACACAGCATGCTGCCAGACACCCAGAGCACTCGCAGTGACACTGTACAGTAGAGCCAGTTTTACAAAATTTCTTAAGAGTTACAATAGTATGGCTTAGGATAGGACTGTAGGGGCTGAGAACAACTGATATTTATAGGCAGAATAACAAACTACTGTATGAAAACACTGGATTCATAAAGAAAGACCCATTCAAAGGACACTGGATGATTTCATTGCAAAGCAAAAAACAATCTTTTAGACATCAGATGAGACCCTTAAAGTTACAGGGCCAAATTAAAATGTGTCATAAGTGGGGGCAACTCATTGATCTGTGTGTGTGTGTGTGTGTATAGTACTAATTCAGTTGCTCCACTCAGCATTCACACGATCTTGTAATGGCATGTAGCATTAATGGCATGTAGTTTTCTTCTGACTTAAAATAACTGTCAGAGCCTGAGGACAACACTTCACCACCAGATTTTAAAAGGCAAGTTTTTGTATTTAAGTAACAGACCTAACCCTCTCAATCCACAAGCACAACTGCCATTGGCAGCAATAGTTGGTTTGAATTCTGAGTGAGGATAGTATGCAGTTCTTAGGGGCAAGTCAGGTTGGCATCTTCTATAAGACAGGCACAGCTAGCGTCCACTATAAGTACACCCTGTGAAACAGATCCCAGAAGCTCACGACATTCTCCTTTTAGGTTCTGAAGTCAGTGGGAGTCTGTTGGGGCACAGGGGTCCACCCACATGTATCACAATGTAGGCTCAGGGTCTTACCTTGAATTTGTTTGGAGCATTTGAGGAAATTCCTTTCAGACTTCTTTTAAAGTAGGAAGTCTGAAGGAAGAACTGTTTTCCACTTGTAAAAATGTTGGCCTATTTGTTTTTTTGTTTTTGTTTGTTTTTTACCAGGACTGTAATAAAAGCAGGTGGGGTGAAATCCTGGCTCCTTTCAAGTCAATAGCAAAACTTCCATTGACTTCAACAGGGCCAGCATTTCGCCCCTGAAGTTTAAAGTTGAAATTTAACGAAGGTATAGTCCTCACTGAGAAGTTGTGACGTTGCTTGGAAAACAGTTGGCGGAAAGGATGAGATCACAGTAGCCAATGCAGGAAACGAAGGCTTGTAAGTTTTGGAAATGTGGAGAGAGTAAAAAAGTTGCATGTTTAGGATAGCACGATGGATGTGTGTGGGTCTTCAGAGACTGGAGCTGAAGATGATGTCAAGGCAGGAGCCTGAGGGAAGTGTTGCTGCCTGTGATGACAAAGAATGGGATAAAGAAAGGAGAACTTGTGAAGAAAGACTAGGAATTTGGGGCCATTTTAAGTTTGACATAAGAAATGCTCAAGAAGATGTTAAAGAGACATGCCCAGGTGAGAGATTGGACAATAGGCTACAGATCAGGAAGGGAGAGGTAGATTTGTGACTAACTGATGTAAAGATATTAGTAAAAGCCAGATGTCTGGATGAGTTCACCTAGGGAAAGGGAATAGACGTGAGCCAAAAACATGGGAAGTGGAAGAGGCAAGGGTCTAGCAAATGAGATGCTGCATCAATGGTAAGAGGAGGAGGAGGAGGAGAAAGAGGAGAGGATGGAGACACAAAAGCCAAGGGAGAGTAGGATGTTAAAACGGGGGTGTGTGATCAGACTTGCTCACCTGCTCTTTCCTATGAGGCTCTAATTCAGTTAATCTTTTCTTCATTCTCTTCCTCCGCCCCCGCCCCAGATTTCTGTCAGGGTAGGAGTTGGGCTGAGCGTAGCTGAGGGGCACGTGCCAGGAAAAGACCCCAGCACCTAGTGCTCCCACTGAGCCCTGGTAGGAGGCAACAAGAACAGGGAAGAGCAACCGGACTGGCAGCACAGTTCCACCAGAGGAGGCATGGGGAAGCCTGCTGAGTCCCGTCCTTTCCTCACCTGTAGCCATAGTTACCATGGCTTGACATTAGGTGTCTGCAACCTGCTCCGGTCCACACTGCACCAGCAGCAGGGAGGTGATGGGAGAAGTAAGTGGAGAAGGAGCTGTGAGGGAAGTGGGGGCAAGCTGAAATGGGTGTGGGAGCGCATGGGGAGTGGGAAAGGGGCCAGAGGTGATACGTTGGGCTCTGCCCCACCAGAATCTTTAAATTGTGCTTCTACCCCCCCCCAAGAGTATGTGTCATCCCTGGCTGAGGATCAGGCCCAATGTTTTTGCATTTAAAATATGTTTGAAACATTATGAAATTGGTACCTTTTTGGTAACATTTTAAAAAATATGATGGGCTCTATTCATAGCAATATATGTTGTATACTGTATATGACTGAAGTACCATACGATATTCATTTGATTTAATAAATACATGATTAACACACAGACAACATAAATTTAGTGTACCTGAACCAGTTATATATTTTTATACATTTTATGTTAAAATTATACATAGATGAGATATTTTACAAAATATATGGATATATATACAATAAATATTTTTTCAATAACCCATATTTATTGGCCCAGACTTGACCACTATAGCTAAGGCTGCTAAACAGGATCAGTTACAATGTCTTGCTTTCATATTCTCATATCTCTGTGAAAAATTCATCTTCAGGGCAACATAGTCGCACATGGGGACAGATCCAGTTAATGGGCCTGTGGAAATTTACCCCAGCTGTTTGGTCTCTGTCCAAATAAGAATTCATTGTGTTTGTACAGTCTAGCACTATGGAGTCCTGGTCTATGACTAGAGCTCCTCAGTGCTACCAGAACACATGCATTCTAAATAGTATTAATAATATTTATTATTATATTTGTAGTAAGTTTGAACAAAATCCTTTCAGCAGTTTTTGTGTTCAGCATTAGTGCAGGAAAAAAAGTTCTCAATTTTAAACAAGTTATTGTCACACTTTATTTCCCCTGTACAGCAACTCAAAATTATTGTAACTCAAAAACACAGCATTAAACTGGTTTTCCCCCACAAAAATTTCAAACCAAAATGTTGGGAATGTTTGGTTTGAAATATTTTGTTCAAAATTTTTGAGGGAAATTTCAAATGAAACGTCAATGGCAGTTAGGCGCCTCTCACTTCTGTCTTCGTATACAGTGTAGTTGTAGCTGTGTTGGTCCTAAAGTATTAGGGCATGGCTACACTTGCGAGTTAGAGCGCATTAGAGCAGCCCAGTGACCTCTAACTCACGACGTGTCCACACTGGCAAGGCACGTAGAGTGCTCTGACTCCGCGGCTAGAGCGCTCCTGGTACTCCATCTCGGTGAGTAATATTTGATGCACCTCCGCTGGAGCGCCACAGCGCCAGTATGGACGCCCTGGTCTGTTAATGCGCTCTCATCGGCCTCCAGAAGTGTCCCACAATGCCTGTTCTAGCCACTCTGGTCATCACTTTGAACTCTACTCCCCTGCCCTCAGCCAGGTTTGCTGTTTGCTCAGCCAGGCATGGAGTGCTCTCAGCGAATCTTTCCAGGTGACTATGCCTCCACGCACCAGGCGATCCCCAGTATGGAGCAATGCTGAGGTGCTTGACCTCATCAGTGTTTGGGGGAGGAAGCTGTCCAGTCCCAGCTGCGCTCCAGCCATAGGAATTACAATACCTATGGGCAGATGTCAAGGGACATGATGGAAAGGGGCCATGACAGGGACGCACTGCAGTGCAGGATTAAAGTGAAGGAGCTGCGGAATGCCCACCGCAAAGCCCGCGAGGCAAACAGCTGCTCCGGTGCTGCCCCCACGACCGACCGTTTCTACAAAGAGCTGGACGAGATACTTGGGGGTGACCCCACCTCTATTCCGAGTACCACCGTGGACAATTCAGAGCCCAGTCCAACAAGGCAGGAGGAGGAGCAAAGCAGGAGTGAGGGTGCTGAGGAAGAGGAAGACACCCTGGCATCCCTAGATGCATGCAGCCAGGAGCTGCTCTCAAGCCAGGAGGAAGGTAGCCAGTTGCGGTGGCCTGTGTTTGGGGAAGGACAAACACCAGAGGAGGTTCCCGGTAAGTGGCTTTTATTTTGGGAAGGAAGTTATTCGGTGCGGGCTCTTGGGGCGAGGAGGGTTAGGGCTGCATGCATGCCTAGATGTGGACTAGGGCGTTGATGTGCTCTCTCACATCGCGGTAATTGGCCTCAGTGATCTCTTCAAAGGTCTCATCCAGAACTTGGGCAATGCGCTTGTGCAGGTTGTTTTAAAACAAAAAAACTTCAAATCCAGACTCCAGCGAGAAACTGCTGAATTGGAATTCATTTGCAAACTGGATACTATTAATTTAGGCTTAAATAGAGACTGGGAGTGGCTAAGTCATTATGCAAGGTAGCCTATTTCCTCTTGTTTTTTCCTACCCCCCACCAGATGTTCTGGTTTAACTTGGATTTAAACTTGGAGAGTGGTCAGTTTGGATGAGCTATTACCAGCAGGAGAGTGAGTTTGTGTGTGTATGGGGTGGGGGTGTGTGAGAAAACCTGGATTTGTGCTGGAAATGGCCCACCTTGATTATCATGCACATTGTAGGGAGAATGGTCACTTTGGATGAGCTATTACCAGCAGGATAGTGAGTTTGTGTGTGTGGTTTTTGGGAGGGGGGTGAGGGGGTGAGAGAACCTGGATTTGTGCAGGAAATGGCCCAACTTGATTATCATGCACATTCTGTAAAGAGTTGTCACTTTGGATGGGCTATCACCAGCAGGAGAGTGGATTTGTGTGGGGGGGTGGAGGGTGAGAAAACCTGGATTTGTGCTGGAAATGGCCCAACCTGATGATCACTTTAGATAAGCTATTACCAGCAGGACAGTGGGGTGGGAGGAGGTATTGTTTCATATTCTCTGTGTGTATATAAAGTCTGCTGCAGTTTCCACGGTATGCATCCGATGAAGTGAGCTGTAGCTCACGAAAGCTCATGCTCAAATAAATTGGTTAGTCTCTAAGGTGCCACAAGTACTCCTTTTCTTTTTGCGAATACAGACTAACACGGCTGTTACTCTGAAACCTTCTTATGCTAACGATCTATTTACAATTATCTACAATCTATTTACAGAAAGAAGACCACTAAAAGAATCACTTGTTGAGCAAGCGATAGGAGCGTTCCAGTGACTGCCACGGACAGAAAGAAGGAACTGAGGAGGGAACGGGCTGGCAGGTGCCGATACACCGTGCTATGGAGGCACCACTCCTGGGGGCACCAGAGACAACCCAATGGATACCACTAGGGGAAAAAAGTCTTCCAGCAATGGTGCACGCAACACAGGCACGCTTATATTGGAATGGTCATGAGCAACACATCTCAAAGAAGAACAATCTCTTCTGCCTTACATTTTGCTTTGACACTGGGAGTTCCTCTCCCAGACCTGAAGAACAGCTCTGTGTGGTCAAATGCTTCTCTCTCACCAACAGAAATTGGTCCAGTCAAAGATATTACCTCACCGGCCTTGATATCTGTCTCTGGAAATATCTCCTCATTCATGTTTTAGTAACAGCCGGCTGGAGTCAGAACGGCCTGAATCTCAAGAGTTCAGGGCCAGATTTTCAAGTGTTCAGTACTCACAATTGCAAAGGCCCAATTTTCAAAAGAGCTCAGGACCTATTTACTCACCTAAGTAAGGAACACATTTTGAAAAGTGTTCAACACCAGAAGTTCCCACTGTGACATTCATAGCCAGATTGTAGAAAAGGGATCAGCACTCAATATACTGAGCTCTTTTGAAAATCTGGCCACTAATTTTGGTGCGTAAATGATTGCTGAGCTTTTTTGAAAGTCTGGCCCTAAATCTAGGCCCAAGTTTGAAAAAGAAAAAAATCCCAACCAATATTGGTGGCATTGAAGTTTGGCTACAGACTGGGGTTTGACTCATTACTAAGCCATATAACCTATGCTGATGTTCAACTACTTATTTATGACCTGATTTTCAGAAATGCAGGCATCTTTTCATGCTTTTGACTTGTGCGTGCAAACTCCAATATGTGCATATAGTCCTTATTTGCATGTGTGGAGGTATACTTGTCTCTGTAAAAATCAGAATTGGCACATGCATCAGAGTTTTGTATGTTCAAGGTTAGGCACATGAAACTGTGAGTGTGAGAACTTCTGCATATGCATTTTGCTAATCAGTCTCATAGCCAGGAAAAAAAATGGATTTTTCTTTTAATACAGTTGATATGTTGCTGTACGACCCCCAATTTTTGTGTTTCCTGTCTTTTTTCTTTTAACTTTAACATTTAATTAACCCAGTGTTTTATTGTTATAATATTAAGTTCCAATTTTATACTATTTTAGTATACTTTCACTTTTGATTATATAGTTATTATGTATTTAATTTTATATACGTAATATCAAATATATAATCAAAACTGAAAATATACTATAAATATTACAAAATTGGAACTTTTAAATATATAATCTGTGTGAGTGTCTATGACATTTATTTTTATTGTGCGATAAATAAATAAGCTGTGCTTTTTCGTTTTCTGACATTGTGTCTCTGAGTTCAACTACTTGCCTGTCATGAGTATTATTTGTGGTAAGCAGCTTTTCTATTGGCCTCTATAAGCCAGGTCATGCAATACGCCTAGGAGATCAATCACATTTTTCTCTCTCACATAACTGTGTCTTATTTTATATGTTCCGCACCAAAGAATTTTTATTTGGATTTAGACCCTCAAAATGACTGAATTACGTGACGACTTAATTGTACAATGCACTCCTTTTGCACCTCCCTGGTAATATATGATTGTGAAGGTTAACAGCTAGGTAAGCCATTTGAAGTGTGGTATAAGTGAAAGCATAATATACAATTGAGATTTTAACATCACTTTGGATCACCAGATCAGCAGTGTGTCATTTGGATTACAGATTTTTTAGAATAGAAAATGTAGTGTGCAAACTTGAAGGAGGCCTATGCCGGTTTTTGTTGTTGCTTAACTTACTGACCTTTTCCAGTTCTGGGGTGAGTTTTTTTTAAACTGTTTAGGAATAGGATGAAAGAAATGTTCTGATGTTGTTGCCAGACAGTTGCATGAGAGAAGAACTGTCTATAATGTCAAATTGGATTTAAGGTTAGCTGTACTGAGGCAGTTGCTAGTTAGGTGACTTGTTGCTGCAATCAGTCATCTAAAACAGGGAAAAGATTCCTGCATTTACTGTCAGTTACTTTTGAATATGACATCCAGGATGACAATGTTCACTGTCTGGAAGACAAATTGTGCAGCCCACAGCCTTCAATGGATTATATATCCAATATGCCTAAAAGCCAATGCTTGACATAGCTTTAATAATCTGAACACTCTCAACATTCGGAAACAGATAGCGGAGTTAAGCATCTGCAATGTGATTGCACTGGCTGATTACATAACATAATTTACACTAGCCGGAATGGTCCCTAACAGACCATTCTGCCATCCCAGGACAACCACAGCAGTGTGCTCTGGCCTTACCTCCTCCCATCCCTTATAAGGAGGAGGGAGAGTGGGTAGCATAAAGCTGGCTTTAGCTCTATATCACTGAGGAATTCCTCTACAACAGCGGAATCTGACGTAGCCCTTTTGCACAACTGCAGCAGCACAGAGGGAACCGAGGTTGGGTCAAGGATCAGGCATCATATGAACTGCAATCCCTATTCATAACAAGGAGAGCTAAGGATGGAGTTTCACCCTTGACTCTGGATTGCATTTCTGGAGTTAATTTTTATTTCAACACAGTAACTTATATGAAAATATTTATAATGAATCATTGTTCAAAGTGCTGTTAAACTAAGATCTGGTTGGCTCAGTGGATATAGGATATGGAGCTTTTTACCTAGACGACATTGGTTTGAATCTGGCCAGGTAGGTAGTGTTCAACTTTACCATCTAATGTCTACGTGGAGACTTGTTTAAAATGAGTTGGGTGCTCTCAGTCCAGTTCCTATTAGGTAGAAATCCAAATTCGATTGACATGAATTAGCACCTTTGTTTACAGACTTAGAGGAGAAGCCACAGACTAAATGGACATGGAGACTAAATTAACATCTATGCTCCAGAACTGATTCCCTCCAGGTTAGTGCTTCGTCAGGCAGAGAGAACATTTGTTGTGTGGATGCTTATGCTATTGTTATTCTGTTCCTTTACAGTGCAGAAAGTCAGGACTTCAGTGTGTAAGGCTGTTAAAATGATATTATGTCTTTCACAAACACTAAACTGACATGCAAACAGAAGGAAACGCATAATCTAACTAAACACTGTTTGATATTTCAGTGTACAAGTAAGCAGTTTTTCTCCTAACTTTGATACTCACGTATTGTATGTCAGCATGAAATATACATGAAAGCTGCATACACTTACTTACGTTTTAAACATTATTTTAGTGTAACATTTCACAAAAAACCCCAACCATTTCACATTAGAATGGAACAGAACTGACAAGCCGTATATTCTTCTTTCATTTTCTTTATCATTTTAATATTTGCCTTAGGTAGCTAGATCTTGCTGAAGGATTCCAAGACAGCTTCCAGACATGGCTGTCCAATAACTTTATACTGGTTACAAGATTGTCACTGTTACACTTTTCCATTATTATTGTAATACTGTTTGGGGAGGGGCGGAGGTTTGTTTGTTTTTTTGTTTTGTACAAGTCTACATTGGTTTGCTGGCATTATTTAGGTAGAAAAGATTTTGATTGTTATAATCAGCACTTAAATGACTTTGAAAAATAACAGCTGGACAGGGATTGGAATCCGGAACAAAACACTCAGACAGACTACTGGGAGATCCAGAATCAACCCTTAACAAAGCAAATTATAATTCAGACCTAAAAGAGAAACTATTAATGCATGATCATTATAGCTATATTCAACCAACAAAATGTGGACCTCTGACTTTCATTGCCTCTAAATATTTCCTGCAGAATAGATGAAAGAAGTGAAAAGCCAATAGATTTGACTTACTCTGTCCCTTGGTGAGGGGCTGAGGCAGCACAATAATATCTCCTTTCCATTTGATTTCAAGGAAGCCATTCAATATGTTCAGGCTTCTTTGCATTGGCGGTGAAGGGGGCTTCTCTGCGTTCTGGGGTAAAGAGGGTCACAGTTGTGTTGGGAAGGGACAGATTGAGGACAGCTGTCTGTGGCATCAATCCACCTGGAAATTTTCAAGGATATTCCTGAGAAAGTTAAACTAACACTTCTTGCATCCGCATTAATTCCATGACCTTGGGAGCCTAGCAGATACTATGAAGTGTCTGTGCCTTTGTGTGCACGTCCTCCAAGGTCAGCAGAATGGGTGGCTTCAGGATGTGGCAGAAACAATGGTATTCCATCTAACTATGGTCCTCTCTTTCCCTCTCTAAAGTAGGAGCTGTGGGGCCATATCCTCATGAAATATGAATCACCACAGCTCCATTGACTTCCATGGAGATACCATAAAATACATCACCTGAAGATCTGGTCCATGATGATTGACCTTTAAAGATTTTCTAACTTTTTGGTATTTTTTTCATGAAATCAGTGTACTGTACTCTACTCTCACACTCGCTACTTTGTCATTTATTAACAATCTCCTATCTTTATACATTTGACTGCTATTAGTTTTTATAGTTCGCAAACTATTTATTCCCAAGCAAGGAGACTTCAAGGTATGCTCTTTTGTTTGTTTCTATGACAGGCTTTGATATAGTTAGGAAATGAATTTCAATACACAGTGTGTTGCATATTATGTAAGAGAAGCAGGATTTGAGAAGGTTATTCAGGGGATGCACATTTGCATAGTTTGGACCCCTTTGTAAAAGCTCCCTGCAAAGCATCATGTTAAAGGCAGGGCCAAAGGAGGCCTGGAATACGAATTTACTATAGTGAGGATCCAGTGGTCCCTTGTCCTACAACAGAGCCTAGAGGTTTCTTCACTGAACACCATATGGTACTATGAATAAAAAAAAAAAGACAATTTCCTAAGTGGAAGAATGGATCTGTTAAAAGATATTCCAGAGCTGAAACTCTCTGGAAATTGAAGACAACTGGAGGAAGTTCAAACAGTGCTTCACTCAATATCTGCTAATTATGAAAACGTATTACAGAAATTGCACTCCACATAAAAATGAGACACGTGAAAGATAAGTTTTTAATCACAGACTACAAAATGAAGGTGAAACTATAGAAGATTTTCTGACTGATCTGAGATTGAACAGCCAATCTTGCAATTTTGAGGGGCAAAAAGAGTCCCTTATAAGAGACTGGACAGGGACTGGAATCCAGAACAAAACACTCTGAGGCAGACTACTGGGAGATCCAGAATCAACCCTTAACAGAGCAATTAGAATTTGCCAAGCCACAGAAGTCATCTCATCCTGAGTAAATCTTATGGAAGGTGGACAGTTATCTGACCCTGCGGACAAGATTGAGAATCCTAAAAAGTGCAAGAAAAAAGAGACCTGAGGCAGAAAGGCACATGCAGCTCAAAGTCAGAATCCAGCACAAAACAGCATGTGGAGCTGCACACACTATGGCAACCAACACAAGCCAAGACAATGCTTGGCTTTTGGGAAAAGATGCAAGACATGCAATGGATTACATCCCCCTGCAAGACTTTGTAAGCACGAGCAGAGGATGCCTGGCATGGACAAAGAGGATGATGACAACACTTGTAGTTGAGATGAATTCTTCATCTACTCCTGGGGGCATTCTGTGCCCAAAAAAAATAAAAATTCTGCAAATTTTATTTGTCAAAATAACACTATATAATCCTGCCAATTTCAATTATTTTGGTAATATATTTCAAAATACCTGTCAGCAAGTATGTTTGTAACAATACAGACACATAAAATTTCCCCCAGGACTAGAGAGTTGAAGAAACCCCTATGACAATCCAATTCCTGCTTCCCTGGCCCCTTTCCCTGCCCAGAGCCCAGCCGGGGGGCCAGACACCCACAACACCTCCCCCCCAGAGCCCACGTGTGGGCCCCCCCAACCAATACACCCAAACCCCTCCTCCCCAGAGCCCAACCCATGCCCCTGAGCCCAGATACCTGCACCCTGTCACTCCCAGAGGCCAGCTGTTGGGCCAGATACCCGCACCAACCCTCAGAGCCTAGCTGTCCCCCGCTCCTTGCCCAGACACCTAGCTCAAGAGGGAGAAACAGCCTGATGCTTAGTCCCAGGCTTGTACAGAGTTTCCTGTGTGCCGCCCTCTCCTTCCCTCAGGGCATGTTGGGAACTGCAGCTGCCAGGAACCCTCTAGCTCCCTCTCCCTACCCCCAGTAGTGTCTTCTATGTTCAAACTGGGCTCTGCCGAGTCCAGTGGCTCCTAGTGATGGCTAGTAGCACTGTAGCCCATTTCTGTGGTGGAAAGGAAATTCTGCAAGCAAAATGTTAATTTCTGCAAATGTCTGCATTGCGCTGTGGCACAGAATTCCCCAGGAGTATTCATACATGCAGTGGAAAACGTTGCAGCAGAAGATGATTAGCCCATCAGTCTGAAAGCAAATGGGACATTTATTCCTTTTAAGTTAGACACTAGGGCACAAGCCCATGTGTTGCCAGAAACACTGTTAGTAACTCTAAAAGAAAAGCCACAGGTTGTAGAAAGTAAACAGGTAAAACTCAGGGCTTACTCCCTGATGTTATTCCCCCTAAAGAAGTATGTGACCCAAATGTATGGGTAAATAAATTTAAAAAGATATAATTTGTAAAAGTACCAGGGAAAAGAGCACCCATTATTGCGTGAAAAGCATGTCAAGCCCATGGTCTCATCATTAGAGGCGTAGGCACTGACTCCGTGAGTGCTCCAGGACTGGGGTGTGTGTGTGTGGGGGGGGGGTCAAGAACTCCCCAGGTAGAGGGGAAGTCAGCACATATGATTGGAGGGGCAGGGGCCCACAACAATTGAGGACAAATTTGAAGGCATCTTCCAGAGAAATGGCAAGCTCTCAACAGAGTGCAGAATAGAGCTAAAAGAGCCCACCAGCCCTACAGTTCACAACCCTACAAAGGTTCCCCTCACACTAAGGCAGAGGCTAAAAAAGGAGGTCGACAGGCAGTTTGTTCTGAGACTCATAGAGTAAACAGAAGAATGAAGTGAGTGGGTAAACTTGTTGGTCACCGTAGAGAAAAATGACAGAACCCTCACTTATGTATAGACCCAAAAGAATTTTTAAAATATATTAAAGGTGAACATTTTCCACTACCTACAAGGGGAAAAATTTGGGCGGAGATTGTTGATGCCAAATATTTTTCTCTGCTTCATGTATCCATTGAGACAGAATGCACCCTGTATTCACACCCTAAGCCACTTGTGGGCAATCTGCGGCCAGTCAGAGTAATCTGCTGGCGGGCCATGAGACAGTGTTTACATTGACCGTCTGCAGTCACGGCCACCTGCAGCTCCCACTGGCCGTGGTTCGCCATTCCTGGCCAATGGGAGCTGCAGGAAGCAGCACGGGCCGCAGGGACATGCTAGCCGCTGCTTCCTGCAGCTCCAAGTGGCTGGGAACGGCAGGCGGCCATGCCTGCGGACGGTCAGTGTAAACTCTGTCTCATGGCCCTCCAGCAGATTACCCTGACGGGCCACATGGAGCCCGCAGGCCGCAGGTTGCCCACTACTGCCCTATGCACTATTGTGATAATCTTTGTGCAAAACATGACTTGTGAAGTATCATTTGAAAATTAATAACTTGCTGGTCAATAATATCATGGTAAAATGTGTATAGCAACATATATATAACGTTATTAATTCCCCCCAAATGATGTTGGTTGCACATGTTCAAACCCATGTAGCCCTGACTAGATAGAACTAGTCACACAGGTCTTAAACAAAGGAATGTATGTTTACTTCAGTTCACATATGAGTTATAAACTCCCCAGACAGCATGAGGGGAAAGACAAGGAAAATCTTCATTTCAGCAAACAGAGGTAAGAAGAAACAGCATTGAACCTCTTTCACTACTAGACGCCATGTTGCCTCCTTTACTGTTTGAATAAACTTTGCTTTGAGAAATAACCTTCAGGAAAATGCATCTTAAAGTGGGACTGGACTACGTAAGTGAGGGGCAAAAACAACCCAAGTTTTGTCTCCCTAACCATCTCTCTCTTTTCACCTAAGAAGACCAAAGAAACAGCTGTTGGACTTTGGGAGCAGATCCTGACCTGAGAGTTTGGTCAGCAATGTACTGAAAACTTGTGGTAATGGACTTCACCTTGAACCAAGTGTAGTTTAAGTCTAGAAAGTTGTTAATCTTTATTTTTCTTGTAACCATTTCTGACTTTAAGGCCTCCTTACTTTTACTCACTTAAAATCTACCTCTCTGTAAGTAAATAAACTTGTTTTAGTCTTTAATTAAAACTAATCCAGTGTTGTGAATTGTTTGGCTAACTCCATTTAAGGTAGTAGACTGTCGGTATGTCGATACCCTGAGAGAAACAATGGATCTAATATATAGGGACTATCCAGAAGAAGGAGAACAGTGCAGGACACACATGTTTTGGGGCAAATCTGGGACAGGAAGTATTCTGGGAGTGCAAGTAATAACCAAGGCTGCAGGAAGCCAGAGTGTGGCTGGTATTTGGTGACAAGCTGCTGGGGACAGATCTGCTAGACCAGAGCTGTGGCTATAATTAGGCACTCAGGTGTGACTTGCATGTTGTTTGTGAGGATCCCAGGTTGGGAGCTACAGTAGCAAAGCATTGTGAGGCACCCCAGGTTGCAGGGCAGGGGTGACACAGCCTTTCACTGGTCTGCATTGCATCCCAGAATGTCATACCCATAGAAAAACAGATCACACATTTGTGCACACTCAGCACCTCCTTTGTGAGTACTGTTTCCGCAGACTGCCATTTGGGTTGTGTTTGAGACATGATGTACTTCACAGGGAAATGCAACAATATTTGGTGGTAAAAAGGTACCAAGGTTTACACAGATGACATTTTGATCTGGGGGAAAAAAAAAAGAAGAGCATGACCAGAGCACTGAGCAGCTTTGGACAGAACAAGAGCTGCTCACCTAAAGCTAAATGAACAAAAATATAAATTCCATGTAATGGAAATAACAGAGCTTGGAGAGAAGTTAACATGGCAAGGTGAACAGGTAGATCACAATATGATTGAGGCCATCACCAATGTGACTGCCTCAACAGACAAAGATGGGGTACAAAGAGTCCTTGGAGTAGTGAACTATGTAGGGAAATTTATGCTTACTCTAGCTGCCTGAACAAGCCCAACAACGATATTGTGCAAAGACATGCAATGGATATGGGATGCTAGTCCTAATAAAGAGTTTGAGAAACTGAAGGAGTTAATTAAAGAGGCCCCAGTACTGAGGTACTATGACAGTAACCGCAAAAGTTATCCATGGACACATCCTAGGAGGGTATTGGCACAGTCCTCTCACAACAGTATAGCCAAACTGGAGACCAGTAGTTTATGTGTCACAGGTACTAACAAAATCTGAGGGTCAATATACTCAAATAGAGAAGAAGGCTTTGGCCTTAGTCCATGATTATAGAATGTTTAGTTGTCTTTATTTATGGGAGGCCTGTGTTAGTTGAAACTGACCATGAATCACTTATTGCCATTGCCAAAAGGACCTGGTAAAAGAACCCAGAAATTATTTGTTCAGCTATAAATGTCTGATTTACAAACTGAATAGAAACCTGGGCGAGATTTATTGGATACAGACACTCTCTAGAGTGTGACAAAAGTGCAGTGAAACAAAGTCCAGAGCTAGATTTTGTACACAATAATCTGATTTTAGAAAAACAACTGTCCGATCTCAGACGAAATGTGGACTGTGATTGCCAGAGCTAGCTCTCACGAAGAGACCCTTCAGAAAATAATTAAGGGTATTAGCAGAGGATGTCTGGGACATCATATTCCTGGGCCCCATTATCACTTTAAAAAGGAGTTCTGAGTACTAGATGGGATTTTGTTAAGGAATCACCAACCTGGTGCCTTTAAGAAGTTATGGAAAAATATGTTAAAAAAGAAACATGAAGGTCCTTTGGGGATTGAAATATCTGAAAGAAGGGCTAGAACTGGTTAATAGTTGCTTCAAATGAACGGAGACATTGAGGAAGCTTTTAGGGCTCATATGCCATAAATACAGGCCAAGTCAATTGAAAGAGTCCATGTTGGTGGCACAAGAAAAACTGCCCCCCTTCAGCAAAGTAGGCAGAGATTTGATTATATTTGCTGGATAAAACTATGTACCTGTCCTAGTCAAATAGTCTCACTTTCCTGAGATAGCCTTACTACAAGATACTACAGCTAAACAGGTGATTGTGCATATCAAATCTATTTTCACAAAAAAATGACATGTCTGACATAGTTATGTCGAACAACAGGCCACAGGTCAGTGACCATGAGTTTATGTAGTTTGCAGTAAAGTATGGATTTAGAGATGTAACCACTAATCCCCATTATTCCCAATCCAATGGGTGTTGGAAAACAGTGTCAAAATAATAAAGCGCTTACTGAAAAAAATTGCAAAGTCAGACTCTGGTCTGTAGTGAGCACTATTAAATTACAGAACAGCACCAATGAAGCATGGGTTGTCACTTGTTGACCTTTTGCTCAACAAAGAACTATAGAAACTGATGTCAGAGTCACTGCTGACATGCAGACATACAGAGACAGATAAAAGCAAAACAAAAAGCACAGTATGATTTTGGGGGTCCTGGGAGCTGCTACCACTTCATGAAAATGACGCTGGGCGTCTCTGTAATGGGAAATTGGCTGCAAACAGCAGAGGTTTTCCAAGGAGTAGCCCCCCATCCCCAGTCATATCAGGCTGTCATATTAGACAGACACCTACTGAGGAGTAACAGGTGACACCTTTTCTAACTCTCAGAAGAGACAGAGATACGGGGAACTGAGTCTTCTGTTTTGCCCAGGAAAGTCTCACACAGTCAACAACCTCAGCAGGTTGAGACAGCCGAGCCCCAGACCACGGAGCAACCAGAATAAGTGGATTTGCCGGCTCCTGACAGCAGTAGTGCTGATGTGCCTGGGGAGCCCCGCAGGTCCAAGCAATGGCGGCAGGGCACCTCGAAGATTAATTGAACATTGTCAGCAAGTTAAGTTATTAGGTTGGCTACAAGTATTTGTAATTGTGTGTTATATTTATGTTGTTTGCTATTATTAAATTTTGGCTTGGAAGGGAAGAGGTGGTATTAGGGACTGTGCCATTATGGGCTAAGCTTCCTAGACAGAGAGTCTGGGCAGGGCACTGTGAAACTCTTGTTATGCACAGCTAATTGCCACTATACACAGAATAAGCCAGCTCTCCTGCAAACACCTTACGCACTGGATGATCACTGAACACCACACTGGGCAGTAGAGCTGAGCTAATCAGGGAGTGGGGGAAGTAATCTGGCCTGATAGATCTTGTCACAGATTACTTGCCTTGGAGCAAGGGGGCAAAGAGGGAGCAAAGTGTGACTTTCCAAGCCTACACAACACATGCCTTATATGGGCCACTGAGCCAAGACTCAGTTTGGCCTATGGAAAACTGCAAGCTTTTGATAACATACAGGTTTAATACACTTATGATGTATATTTTACCATTTTGTTCTGAATATGTGCTGAGATACCTTGAGTATGAAAGGAGCTTTAGAAAATCATATTCTATACACTACTAATCATATAGAATTCAGAGCATGAATAGGATAAATTTCATTTTCATCATCTCGGTTAATGGCCATCTGAGCTGGTAGAAAATTGTGAAAATAACTGGTGTAAATTGCAGGAAAATTTTCCTTTTGTTTGCAGAGTACTGCAGGGCATTTTACAAGTTGTGTAACTTATTTTCTATAAAGTAATTTGCTTTTAACCTACTTTATAACTGCTTGACAAAGATAAGTTTGTAGAACATTTTAGCAAATTCTGTTGACACTGAAAAATATGTGGACTTCTGATTATTAACTATTGACTCTAAACTGTAAGGAATGGTCTTTTTTACCATCTTGCATTGGTGTGCTTACAAATGAGTCTGTGAAATATTGAAATATTGCCCCTTTATAGAGCTGAGACATTAGGTATGGTACTTAAGATAAACATTACAATACTACAATAGTTCCAAATCTGGGGTATGTTTTGAAATATTATCAGTTTTACATGCAAAGTCAGAGGGAATTAGAGTCAAATGCCTCAGCTCAGACATAATGGAAAGTGGAGAGAGGTGGTTGTGATTCCCTGACCCAGAGCTGCCTGACCCCAGTACAAACAAGAACAATGGGGTCCTGCCATAATTTACTCTACTGATATGCCAGCAGAGGATCAAACACCATGGGGAAATGATTGCCTAGGAAGGAGTACTGCGGAAAGGGATCTGGGAGTCATAGTAGACCAAAAGCTAAATATGAGTCAACTGTGTAACAGTGTTGCAAAAAAAGCAAACATCATGCTGGGATGTATTAGCAGGAGTTTTGTAAGAAAGACACGAGAAGTAATTCTTCCACTCTACTCCGCGCTGATTAGGTCTTAACTGGAGTATTGTGTCCAGGTCTGGGAGCCACATTTTGGGGAAGATGTGGATAATTTGGAGAAAGTCCAGAGAAGGGCAACAAAAATGATTAAAGGTCTAGAAAACATGATGTATGAGGGAAGATTGAAAAAAATGGGTTAGTTTAGTCTGCAAAAAAGAAGACTGAGAGGGGACATGATAACAGTTTTCAAGTATGTAAGAGGTTGTTACAAGAAGGAGGGAGAAGAACTGTTCTTCTTAACCTCTGAGGATAGGACAAGAAGCAATAGGCTTAAATTGCAGCAAGGGAGGTTTTGGTTGGACATTAGGAAAAACTTCTTAAAGGTCTTAAAGGGTGGGTAAGCACTGGAATACATTGCCTAGGGAGGTTGTGGAATCTCCATCACTGGAGATTTTTAAGAGCAGGTTGGACAAACACCTGTCAGGGATGGTCTAAAAGATAATACTTAGTCCTAACATGAGTGCAGGGGACTTGACTAGATGACCGCTCAAGGTCCCTTCCAGTCTTATGATTCTATGAAGCAGAGCCCTGTTATATCCATATCATGTCCACAACATTCTCACCCAGCCCCTTACGTGGCCCCTTCTTCTGATTTCAGGGGTGAGGTGACTGATGTAGGAGGCAGCTATGGTGCTACCACCAGATTTACTTCAGTGGTGATTCCCCTGCGAATCTGTGCCTAGTTTAAGGCATAAAGCAGCACAAAATGGCCTTAGCAAACCAGAGAATCTGTGTAAACTGTGCTGATGAAAGGACATTACAAAAATAATGGGGTTAGTCATTTGGAACTGGAAAGCCTTTTAAGAGAAGAATATGTATGGTCTTCACCTTACCCAAAAGGTAACCAGATTGAAGAAATTTTGAGGATTATTGAAACCTGAAGCTGGGAAAAAGGCCAGTACACATATGTGCCAGTATAAGGGGCACCATTGGCTCCGCACCCTCTCAGTTACTTCTTGCCGGTAACTCCGAAAGAGCGGAAAGAGAGCTAGTCATGGAATGGACATGAGCTACACGTCCTGAAGAACAACAGTTATGTAAGGTTAGCAACCGTTTTTTCTTCTTCGAGTGGTTGCTCATGTCCATTCCATGCTAGGTAACTCACAATCTGTAACTCCGGAAGTGTTTTTTGGAGTTCATGGACTTGCTGACTGCAACACTACCCTTCCAATCCAGGAATCATCACAGGCCTGCTGGGTGATGTAATAGTGGGATGCAAAGGTCTGAACTGATGACCAGGTCGCAGCTCTGCAAAGGTCCTGGATTGGTACCTGTGTGAGGAACGCTGCTGACAAAGCCTGGGCTCTCATGGAATGAGCGGTCATGATGGCTGGAGGCGGAACCTTTGCCTACTCGTAGCAAGCTCAGATACAGGTGGTTATCCAGGACAAGATTCTTTGGGATGATACATGCTGCCCTCTCATCCTTTCTGCTATTGCCACAAAACAGTTGCGTAGACTTGCAGAAGGGCTTAGTCCTCTCAATATAGAAGGCGAGGGCCCACCTAATATTCAAAGTATGGAGTCAACATTCCTCGGTGGTCTTGTGAGGTTTCAGAAAGGAGGTCAGAAGAAAGATGTCCTGGTTGTTGTGGAATTGCAGTACAGACACTTCCCGACTTACGCAATCGTTCCGTTCCGGAACACCTTGCCTAACTCAAATTTTGTGTAAGTCGGAAACGTATACCCGACCATTACGCAAAAACAAAACAAAACAAACCCCAACAACTCCTATTTCTAGCTTACGGAACATTTTCCATAAGTGCGAATTTGCATAAGTCGGGTCTTGCGTAACCCAGGGAGTGTATGTACCATCTTTGGTAGGAAGACCAGATGCAGGTGCAGATGGACCTTGTTCTTGAAGAACAATATATAAGGGAGTTCTGATGTCAGGGCTTTGACCTTGGAGACCCTTCTGGCCAACGTGATTGCCACCTGGAAGGCAACCATCCGAGAGAGAAGCAGTATGGGGCAAAATGCTAATGTCTCAAAGGGTGGCCCCGTGAGCCTTGACAGGATCAGGTTTAAGTCCCATGGGGGAACCAGATCACGAACCTGAGGGTAGAGTCTTTCCAAGCCCTTGAAATACCTGACCATCATCTCATGGGAGAACACTGATCTGCCTTGCACTGGGGGGTAGAAGGCTAATATGGCTGCCAAGTGAACCTTAATAGATGAGAAAGCCAGACCTTGATTTTTAGGTGGAGCATAGTCCAAGATAGACTGCAGAGAAGACTGGGAAAGAGGGAGATTCTGTTCAGAGGCTCAAAAAGTCAAACGTTTCCACTTAGCCAAGTAGGTAGTCCTGGTGGAAGGCTTTCTGCTACCTAGCAAGACTTGATGAACCTGCTCCGGGCAGGCCTGCTATTCATGGTTCAGCCACGCAGCAAACATGCCGTCAGGTGTAGGGAGGTGAAGTTTGGGAGAATCAACCAGCCATGGTCTTGTGAAATCAAGTCCGGGTGGGGTGGGAGCGTGAATGGAGCTGCCACTGAGAGGTCCAAAAGCAGAGCGAACCACTGCTGACGAGGCCACATCAGAGCTATCAGGATAACCTTCACTTTGTCCATCTTGATTTTTAGGAGGACCCTGTGAACCAAGGGGATTGTGGAAAGGTGTATAGAAGGTGGTCAGCCCACGAGAGCAGGAAGGCATCAGAGAGGGAGCCCCTGTTGTGCTCGCACAGTGAACAGAACTGAGGCATTTCCTGTTTTGTCTGGTGGCAAACAGGTCAACTTGGGGAGTCCCCCACGTCTGGAAGATAACACTGACAACCTCCGGGTGAAGAGACCACTTCTGGTGAGAGGAAAAGGATCTGCTGAGTTGATCTGCCAGTGTGTTTCAAGCTCTGGGGATATGTGATGCCTCAAGGTGAATGGCATGTTTCACACAGAAGTTTCACAGTTGGAGGGCCTCCTGGAACAGGGTTGAAGATCGAGCCCCTTCCTGCTTGTTGATGTAAAACACTGGTGCTGGTTGTCTGTCAAGACCTGCATCACCTTGCCTGAGATCTGGGGAAGGAACACCTGGCAAGCCAAACATATTGCCGTGTGTTCCCTGATGTTTATGTGCAGGGAGAGTTCTTCCAGGGACCAGAGACCCTGAGTCCTGAGACTGTCGAGATGGGCTCCCCACCCCAGATTTGAGGTGTTCAAAATTAAGGTTACAGATGGATGTGGGGCAACAAAGGGTATCTCTTTCATTAGGAAACCTGGGTCTCTCCACCAAGTCAACGAAGCAAGGACTGGTGGTGGAATCATGAGTATTGAGTCCAAGTGGTGTCTGCTCGGGGAGTAGACTGACACTAGTCACATCTGTAGGGGTCTGAAGCACAGCCGTGTGTACTGTGCCACATAGGTACATGCTGCCATGTGACCCAACAGTTCAAGGCAAACCCAAGCGGTTGTTTGTTGGTGGATGTAACCGTGCCTCTGTGGGTCACAACTGAGAATACCAAATTCAGGACAAACTGCTGAGAAATAGGGCAGATATGCCCCAAACTGGAGGTTATTCTCCCATGAGATATACCAAACCAGCAACAAAAGTAAACTTCTCTTTCACCACACTGGCAAACAAGAAGTCATAAAAGCAGTTTCCTTAGGCATTCCAGTCCTTGTATCACCACCAAAAACACTAGACTTAGAGATGAGTGGTTATTTAAAACCAATTTCATCAAATAAAAGGTTCCTCTGATCCCAAAGGACCAGCCACACACCCTGATCAGTATACAACTCAGATCTTACCCAAAAATCACGCTGTTGCAAATCCTTTAGTATCTAAAATCTAAAGGTTTATTTATAAAAAGAAAGAAAGGCGAGAGTTAAAATTGGTTAAAGGAATCAAATACATACAACAATTGCAAAGTTCTTGGATCAGGCTTGTAGCAGTGACGGAATAAACTGCTGGCTTAAGTCAAGTCTCTGGTTACTTCCAAATCATTAGAAGGTCCTCGTTCCCTTGGTTAGAATGCTCCCATTAGCATAAGTCTATAGTCCAGAGGTTTGAGCAGGAAAGAGGCAGGTGCAGGAAAGAGGCAAAATGGAGGTGTTTCCAGGGCCTTTTATAGTTTCTGACATGTGGAGGAAAACCCATTGTTTCCAACAAAGCCCTCAGCACAGCTAGTGGAAAATTACAGGTAAAAGATGCAGTTTGGAGTCACATGGCAAGTCACATGTCCATGCCTGATTCTGCTTAGTCATAGCAGGAAAGTCCATTATCTGTAGATAGGCGTCTCCCAGGGTCCCTTGTGAGTTAAGTGCTCCTTGATAAGCCACTTAATTTGAATAGTTCCTTCAAGATGTGCAGGTTAAATACCTTGCGGCCGTTACCCCAGGAGCAAACATTTGAAATCCAGGTATAGAGCCAACACTCATAGCTTCAAATACAAAAATGATACATGTATACAAATAGCAAAATCATATTCAGCAAATCATAAACTTTCCATAGACACCTTACTTGACAACCTTTGTACAAGATTTATTACAAATATATAACAGTGGTTGCAACAATGATCTATATGATTATATTTTAATCAGATAATGTCACAGTGGGTCATGACCTTGGAGATCAGTCCAACATAGCTCGGAATCTGGCCTCCGGTAAATAGACCATGGCCTGGGTTGATGAACTCTATTCTTTGAACCAGGACCAAAGCTAACTTGTGCTCATTTATCAACAGTTCCAGTGCCTAAAAGGTGGCCCGATGCTGTGCTGGACCTGAGCCTATGAGCAGACTTTGATTAGCCAGTTGTCAAGGTATGGGCAGACTTCCACGCCTTGACATCTGAGGAAGGCTGCTACCACTGCCATACACTTTGTGACAATCCGGGGGGCCTGCTGACAGGCCAAAGGGAAGCATGGTGAATTGGTAGTGGTGTTGACTCACTATAAACCTGAGGAATCTCCTGTGTCCATGAAAGACGGAGATGTGGAAATAAGCATCCTTTAAATCAAGGGAAGCATACCAATCTCCTGGATCCAGGTAGGGGATGATGGAGGCCAGGCCAGTTTTTTGAGATATCTGTTCAGGCGACACAGGTCTAGGACGGGCTGTAGACCCTCCGTGGCTTTCAGATTTAGGAAATATCGGGAGTAAAACCCTTTCTCTCTGAAGTTTCAAGGAACCTCCTTAATGGCCTCCACATGTAGGACGGTTTGCACCTCTTGGACAAGAAACTCATGAGAAGGGTCCCTGAAGAGGGACAGGGTGCTGGGAGGGGTGGACAAAAACTGGAGGATGTTACCAACAGTTATAAGGCAGAGCACCCAACAGTCCAATGTTATACAAGACCACACTGGGCTGAAGGATAACAGGCAGTCCAAAAACAAAAGGGGGGAATGGATCTGGAGTCGAGACTAGTATGCCGTCCTTGGGCGTACCTTCAAAAGGCCTGCCCCGGTATCTGTGTGAGTCTGACTGGAAGACAGAGGCAGAAGGTAGGGGCTGGTGTCACTTATAGCCCTTCCATTTTCTTTTGTAGGGCTCCTACCTGGGATGCGCTGGGAACCTGGGAGGCTGTTGGGGCCTACTTCCTGGAGGTTCTATGGATACCACTGAAGGAAAAATCTCTGACAAGTGTGCACATTACGTGCACCTAGCATGTGCTCCTACGTGCTCCTAGCATGGCATGGACATAAGCAAGCACTTGAAGAAGAATAATTAATCGTGTGGAGAAAGTGGATAAGGAAGTGTTATTTACCCCTTCACATAATGCAAGAATAAGGGGTCACCTGATGAAATAAACATGCAGCAGATCTAAAACAAAGAAAGAAATATTACTGCACATAACACACACAGAAGGGTTGTGCATGAATGGAAATCCTGGTGTGGATAAAAAACATGCCTGCACCTAGTTCAATTTAGCTCCATCCTGTTAATTTAACATGTTGTAATGACCGGCTGCACAGAATAAAGCAGCATCCTGTATGCGTATATAAATATTGCTCCCCCCTTCAACAACAGCCACTTTCTCCTGCTACTAACTTATAAGAACCACAAACAAAAAGAAAAAGAGTGACTCTGCTGCCCCAGAAGCCACAAAATAATGGCTTATTTCAGATTAATTTGAATCCTTCTCACCAGTTTATAAATCTGCAAATACAGAGATGTCATTTTCTCTGAAAAAGATGCAGAGGAACTAAGCAGCCTTTCAAATGACTGCAATCTGGTTCTTAGCAACTCAGAGTGGCAGCTGCAACATAAAGAACACTAAAAGTACAACGTAAATTGTTCATAACAACAATAATGCATTAAGATTATTACCTTCCCTACAGCTTTTAAGACTGCTAGTGTGTCATCATCACACTAGTAATTTCCTTAAAACTGTGGTTTCATATTGATCAAATAATGCTAAGTAAAACTTGAATAACAAGAATTTGTGATTAACTTTTTTCCTTAACAAAGCAAGGCAATTCACTGCCACAAAAGGACATCATGTAAAATTATTCTTATAGAAAAAGTAAAATAAAATAGGGTAAATTAATTCTTGCTATAAGTCCACTGACTTTATCATAGTTACAGAAAGGATGAATTTGGCCAAGTGTGTTGTATATTATAATGAATCACAACAATAACAATAACTTCTCTCGGTATCTATTCACTTAGCTCTGGTCTACACTAGGACTTTAGGTCGAATTTAGCAGCGTTAAATCGAAGTAAACCTGCATCCGTCCATATGATGAAGCCCTTTTTTTCGACTTAAAGGGCTCTTAAAATCGATTTCCTTACTCCACCCCTGACAAGTGGATTAGCGCTTAAATCGGCCTTGCCAGGTCGAATTTGGGGTACTGTGGACACAATTCGACGATATTGGCCTCCGGGAGCTATCCCAGAGTGCTCCATTGTGACCGCTCTGGACAGCACTCTCAACTCAGATGCACTGGCCAGGTAGACAGGAAAAGAACTGCGAACTTTTGAATCTCATTTCCTGTTTGGCCAGCGTGGCAAGCTGCAGGTGACCATGCAGAGCTCATCAGCAGAGGGAACGGGGGCCTGACGATATGTACCCAGGACCACCCGCGACAATGTTTTAGCCCCATCAGTCATTGGGATCTCAACCCAGAATTCCAATGGGCAGCGGAGACTGCGGGAACTGTGGGATAGCTACCCACAGTGCAACACTCTGGAAATCGACGCTTGCCTCGGTATTGTGGAAGCACTCCGCTGAGTTAATGCACTTAATGCACTTAGCGCATTTTCTGTGGGGACACACACACTCGAATATATAAAAACGATTTCTAAAAAAACGACTTCTATAAATTCGACCTAATTTCGTAGTGTAGACATTCCCTTAGGTACTTACCTGGTCCCTATCACTGTAGTATCTAAATGCTTCCAAGCTATAAATATATTTATTCTCACACACCCCTGTGAGATAGGGAGGGACTATTATTCCCATTTTATAGGTGGGGAACTGAGGTATAAAGTGAGCAAGTGACTCACACAGGAAGTCTGTGGCAGGGCTGGAAATTAAACCCAAGTTTCCTGGATCCAAGGCCAGCTATTTAACCACAAGGGTCTTTAACCATTCTCCCTCACCGCCCCAATCTCATGTGATGCAGCTGACACTCCCAGCTCAAAATATGCTTAGCTTTCAAAGCACATAATCCTATACATTGCACAGTATGTGCACTTATTGAGGAGAAAGGTTAATGTACTATACATGGCTAAAAATCCCAGCTTTCCATTAGAGAGCTATAGAACAGCTTGAGCTAGGGATTGGCTTGCAGAATAGGGAAGAAATAAACATACAAATGATCTCCCTACCCGCACACACTACAGTTACCAGTCAGTCATTAGTCCAGCCCTGGGAGTGAGGAAACTCCATGCATTTCACCCAAAAGAGAGCTGAGACAGGGTACACACCCAGCTTTTAAAGAAGGTTACTTTTCTTTTTAATAGTTCTCCAAGGGGGGTTCCCTCTCTGGTTTGCTGAAAAAGTTTGATTGCTCTTATGTTCTCACAGTGGAGGGGTCTGACAGCTGTTGTATGAAGGAATAGTTTTCTTTTCTCCTCCATTAGTATTTGGATAGGGAGGGAACAGTAATGTCTTTAGCCTGATAATACCCCTCTTTTCCTAGCTAAACTCTTCAAGAAATCCCTTTAATTTTTTTCTCTATCTGAAAGTCAGCCAGCTAATTAAGAACCCAGCCCTGTGTTAGGATGCAATTAAAACAGCCAGAAGTCATGCTCACAAGCTCAGTGGCCTTATATAAGGGAAAAGGCAGTCTTGGGAGATGATGCCGATAAATTGTGAGCTGCTAATAAAGAAGAAACAGCCCGTCAGAATGGCAGTAGCCACTATGAAGGCTTTTTTCTAGATCTGACCGTTAAGTATTTTTAATTATCTACTGTAGCAGTTACAAAGCTACAGTAAGTAGTTTCATATTGTCCAAATGATAATTTAATGCCGCCATATAGTTTAATCTCACAGTAAAATTCCCTTGTTAAAAAATCAGAATTAAGACTCCATAGAAACCCAAAAAGAAAAGGAGTACTTGTGGCACCTTAGAGACTAACCAATTTATTTGAGCATAAGCTTTTGTGAGCTACAACTCACTTCATCGGATGCATACTGTGGACAGTGTAGAAGATCTTTTTATATACACACAAAGCATGAAAAAATACCTCCTCCCACCCCACTCTCCTGCTGGTAATAGCTTATCTAAAGTGATCACTCTCCTTACAATGTGTATGATAATCACATAATTACCAGCAGGAGAGTGGGGTGGGAGGAGGTATTTTTTCATGCTTTGTGTGTATATAAAAAGATCTTCTACACTTTCCACAGTATGCATCCAATGAAGTGAGCTGTAGCTCACGAAAGCTTATGCTCAAATAAATTGGTTAGTCTGTAAGGTGCCACAAGTACTCCTTTTCTTTTTGCGAATACAGACTAACACGGCTGTTACTCTGAAACCTGTCATAGAAACCCAGTATATCAAACAATAAAAGATTGCGCCTTTATGGTGCCTAAGAAAGTAGTAAAGATTTGTAAATGATGAAGCTCAGATTAAATGTTGGTATTGAATGTCTGCACAATTTATGAAAATCTTGTTCCCAGAAACCAACAAAATACACATAGTACATAGGAAAAACATTGCCAAAAGGATGTTTGGCACAAGTACAGAAGTATCTTCTCCAGACAGCCTTTTCCCACCCACCATCCTCGGCAAACACCCACCATCCCCGGCTTGCTGCCCTTTTTGTCCATTTCTACCACAGATGTCTTCATGCCTTCTTTCATGCCACCTCTACCCATGATCAGGTAGAGTTTCAGTGGTACAAATAATCAGGAGTCAGACACCTGACTTCCATTGACTTTCAACAGGAACTGGTTTGATAACTGACTTTTATGCCTTTCAAAATTTGCCCCAGCATGTCTTCCTGAAACTGGTTCAACAGCCCATCTCCCCTAATTCAAATCCCCATTCAAACCCAATACCATTGAAACGTCAATTATTTATAGGAAGTGAATCGACCATGAAGATCATACTTTATTAGAGATTTACTTTTTGTGTGTTATTTTTTATGCTATTGTAGTAATGCCCAAAATATGCAGGGTGCTTTCCAAACATGGAGAAGAAACAATCTCTACTCCCAAGAGCTCCCAAGATAAAAAGGTGTAAGTTAAAACATGTAAGCAATGGAGCTGATTCTCCCACTCTTACTTACACTGAGCAGTACCTTAGCCCCAAATCCCCAAGGGAGTCCTCAAATTTAATAGGACTGCTTGAGGAGGAGTATTACTTAACCTGGGTAAGAATTGGGCCCGTTATTAACTAAGTACATTGAATTTCCCTCCTTTTCCATCCGCCACAATTCACACCTTCCTCCCAAACACCAAACCCAGCTGCAGTTTCAAGGTCCTTACTCCCTTCCCTCCTCACCAGTGAGTAATTCCCTCATAGGTAGATAACTAAGAAAGCTAGTTTCTTATATGCATCACAGAAGAAGTGGATCTTCAGGAGGGAATTCAGTCCCAGTGCTTAAGCTGAAGAAAGTATTTAAGTCTCTACTGAGGAAAGCATTTAAGTCGCTTGAGACAAATGTGGGTGTTTTGATGACAGTTTCAAAGATGAGGGAGCTGAAACTGCTTACAATGGTCTGGTGGACTGGAGAGCTAATGACTTCTGCTGTGAGGAAGACCTTGAAGCATTTCTTCTGGTTCCTTCAAGCCCATGAGGAAAAGAAGACAGGGGGAGGGGTATGTCAAAAACATATTGTCTTTGACAGTGACAATTTATGTTTAATCCCAATTACCTTTAATGTATTATGCAAGAATGTCTTATTATTATAAGACCTGAGGAAAATGCCATATTTATTTTCAAATTAAAAAAAAACAAACATTAAAGGAGTACTTCTACAAGATAGGAAGTTGGGACAATTTTCTTCATACATAAGACATTTTAAAGAAATGCAAGACAAAAGGGTGGGAAAGACAAGTGGCAGGTCAGTGCTTCAGAGGTCAGTTGACATGTGAAAATAGCAGATTCTGAAGAAGGAGCTGTTGCCCCTCTTCATAACCTCATTTTCAGCACTAAGCTGCACATGTGTAGAAGCACACAGGCCCCTCCTCAGGTTAACTTCTGGCAACAGTTCCAAATGGCATACAAACTCCAAAAATGGGCATCTCTGGAGGGAACTTCATGAAGGAGAAGCATTTTTGTTTAGTTTTCTCCTATTATTGAACTATGCTATTCTTTGTTTTTGGCAACTTGTAAAATAAAGAGAGAAAAAACAGCCCCATATGGAAGAGTTTTTAACTCAACTATATGTGTCTATTATAGATGGATGTGATGTCTTGAAATCTTTGGGAAGAATGGGGTAAATTACATTGCACATAACCTCCTGTGTGATTGAGCTGTTTAAAGTACAGTAGTATTTGATCAATGTTACACCTGGCTGAATACTCTGATTATTTGGCAACCCCTGTGATATCATGCCCCAAATTCTTCATAGAGATATTAGGATATGATTATGGCATAACTAAGATGTATTTTGTGCAAGATAAGGCATGTGAGATATCATTGGAAAGGTTATCATTTACTGAATATGATTCTCATATTTGTATGCATGTATCATTTTTGTATCTGAAGTTAGGAATATTGTCTATACATCTGTTATAAATGTATTTACACCTGGGGAACATCCACGAGGCAGAATGCAATCAGTCTAGATTGCTGGCTGGAAAGGGCCACTAGGAAGAACAATAGGTATTAGAAGATGCTAATGTTCTTGGGGACGCTGCAAACAGCCTTTGCGTTATGGCTGCAGTGTCATGTGATCAAGTCACCTGATACTGGACACCATGATAATAGTAGTATTTTTCCACTGACCGGGGGTAGGAATCACACTGGAAGACAAAGGCGCCACATGTAAAACCTATTTAAGGCAGGGGAGTGACATCATCATGGTTGGTTCTTCATGGAATCCCCTCCCAGGATGACTGCTGTAAACACGAAAAAAAGACTGAATGTGGGAAGAAGGACTGAGCCCAGGCTGGAGAGTTGTCTGGCCTGTGAATGAAATATCTGAAGGTTTAAGCTGCAGGCAAGTGCAGCTGGCCTTCAAGAATCTCTGAAATTTGCCTAAAACAACGTGGGTGAGAAATTACTATTTGTAACCAGTTCTTTAGTATCTTAAGCTTAGATTGCATTTTTGTTTTATTTGCTTGGTTATCTGCTTTGATCTGTTTGCTATCCCTTATAATCACTTAAATCTATCTTTTGTAGTTAATAAACTTATTTTTGTTTTGTCTAAAACCCAGGGTGTGGAATTCATAACTGGAGGGCAAAAAGCTCTTGCATCTCTCTCTCCACACTGAGGGAGGTGGTGAATTTCATGAGTTTACGCTATACACTTCTCTGTAAAGCGCAAGACAGTACAATTTTGGGTTTATCCTCTAGAGGGGGATGTGCACTTGAGTACTGGGCAATTTCCTAGCTGAGCCTTCCCATAGAGAGCTGATCTCAGCATCTGTGTGAAACTGCAGCTGATTGGGTCCCTATGCTGGTGGGGACTTGAGAGCCTGTCACAGCAGTACAGTGTAAAGGGAGCTCAGGTTGGTGGGTCAGGCGGGCTCAGTGGTATCCCAGTTTCAAGTGGCATCCTGGGGGGAACCAGTCCCCCCCGCCCCACACACACACTCACCTGCCAAACAAGAATCACAAAATGTTGTATTACACAAGAAGTATATGATCAGCTCTATTCAGAAGCATCATATGCCATTTTCTGTTCGGGACTGGCATTGCTTGTTGTGTTTATTGACCTGTATTGAATCATCCTACCAATAGTGTCCAAACTCTGGATTACAGTGTGTGTCATTTTGTTTTTGCCCAGACAGTGTAATGTACATCATACAGGCAGTAATTATTTTCCCCAGGGGTTTTGGTTGTAGAGGGGTATGGATAGATGGAAATATTTAGGGAAGATTTATTGTGGAGGGAGTGTTGTCCAAGCTATGTGTTACAGAAAATCCAAACAACAAATGTTACATTTCTGTCACAGGAAAGACAGCATAAGGCATAACAGTGATGGAGAGTTCCTCTTCTTGCTATGACAATCTGGGAGGAATTCTGAGCCCAGGCTGCTTAAATGGGCTTTTCTTCCTCTAAACACAGACCTAAGAAGTAGAAACCTTAGCTTCAGATGGCCTAGGCATTTGATCAGCCTGGCTACTGCTACTCTAGGATATGGGGCACAGGAAAGGAGGAACAGTGGCTATGTCCCACTGCAGACCACTCTACTCACCCATGCCCCCACCCACATTTTAATTTGGAGCTAGTAGATCTGCAGTTTGACAGTGCACTGGGCAAGACCCTGCCATGGCACTAACGTGTCTCCAGTCCTTCCCTAGATGGTCTGATGCAGAGAGCTGCCAGGCAACTCCATTCCATGGCATGCAGTGGTACAGAATGCTATTGTCTGTACTTGCCTGTCCAAACAACATTTTCACAGCATAGACACGTCTGTGACTGCATACGGGAGCAAAAAAATTCAGCCTTCCTGAGAAAACATTTTACATTAGGGAACTGGGATTTCAATGTGCACACAGTGATATCACTAAAAGCATGTTCATACCTGTTTCATACAAAGGGGCTAAGAACATTTCAGAAAGAGCTAGTCAGCAACAAAAATTGTATCGTAAGTAAGACACAGAGGACATCTATGGAGAATCATTATTTTTAAAACTATTTTTTTTGTTTAGAAGGTGCATACGCATATAAAGCTGAACAGAAACAAATAGCATACTTGGCAAGATAAGAGATCTAACATTTTATTGGACTCTCCACTTTTTCACTGAGTGCAGTGATCAGAAAGCAATTAGAACATAATTTCCCAGCAATTTCTTGCATAGTTTAATTACTACATCCTTTTCCAAAATTGAGCAAGATTTACATATAAAAGAAGAGATTACTTTTGAAATAAATCAAATGCTCCATTACAAAAAAAAAAGATCAGATGAATAATTTGACTTAATGAAGATTCTTTAGATTCAGGCTCATCATCTATTTTCTCTCAAAAACAGCTGCTTTGCAAATGAAAAGAAATGAACCTCCACATCACTTAAGCACAGTACTGGGACTGTGCACAGAGCCTATGAGGCCTATGTCTACACATAAAGCCACACATAAAGGCTTCTGCATGCTTTTATGTGCTGTGTAGCTGCTGCATCAGCACACAGCCCCGCTGCTGTTAACAATTATTTATTTATATTTATATGTCATCCTACATCCTAAGGCCAAGATGTGATAGCTAATAAACCAGTAATATTAGAAAAGGCTTAGACTTTATGAAGAGTCAAGCTAGTTTTATCTTAACTCAGTCAAAACTTAGTCCCACTCTCTGCCCTTCTACAGAGCACGAACTGTACCCCTTTTCTACTGGTGAGGTCCCCTAACACCTTCCTTCTCTCCCTGCCTCCCTTGCCTCTGCCTAGTGACAGCCCAGTTCCCTTCCCTCTCTGGGCTGGCATTGTATGTGCAGGGCAGTCAAGCACTCACTTAGCTCTGGCACCTTCTTGGCATTTGCTGGGGCTCATACACCTTCCCCTCAGGATGCCATTATTTATTTCAACTGAGGTCCAGTCTCTTCTCACTCCATTACTCCTCCCCCCTCCTCTGTGAGGACTCCCTGGTGAGTGTCTTCATGTCACCTCAATTTTTTTTCTTTTCCCCCTTAGTCTACACTGCAGAGTTTTGTCATCAAAAGTTATACCGTTTTAATTAAAGTGTTTTAATTAAAGTGCTGTTGCATGTCCACACTATGCTTCTCATATCGGCAGAGTGCATCCACACTAGCAGCTCTTGCATAGACACAGAGAGCAGTGCACTGTGGGTTGCTTTGAGAAGGGTTTGCAATGCCTCATGGGGCAGGTACAGCATCACATGATGCAAGTTTCTCAATCCCATTGTTCCATGGGCATCCTACTAGATTGCCAGAAGCTTTTCAACTGACGTGTGGGGAGGGAGAAGGGAGAGTGTGTGACAGGGAGCGTGTGTGTGTGTGTGGGGATGGAGAGACAGAGTGTGCGTTGGAGGAATGTGCGAGACAGTGGGGGTATGTGAGAGAGATAAAGTGTGTGTTGTGGGAGAGTAAGTATGTCAGCATGCTGTCTTGTAAGTTCACACAGCCACTGGAAGCAACCAGTCCTGAGGGAGTTCATAATTCATGTTCATAGTGTGGGAGAGAGCAGGAACATTCCACGTTAATGATTTGCTCTTTGTTGCCCAGCGCAGAGCAGCATGCTCAGCCGTCAGAACTTCCGTGAGCTTTGAAAGGGGGGGGGGGTGCATGCCTGCAGGGCTGCTGAGTTCAAAACAGTGAGCAGAACGGTCACTGCAGGCATTGTGGGATACTGGGGGAGGCCTGGCGATATAACAAACAGGTGCGTCTACACTGTCACTTTGTCGTTTTAACTTTGCTGTAAAAATCTCTATGTCTCTCATCAAGGTGGTTTTATTTTGTCACTGAAACTGAAAGAGAGTTTTGTCGCCAAAAGTGACATTGCAGTGTGTACACCTCCACTGTTTTGTCACCAAAAGCAGCCTTTTAGCAACAAAACTCTGCCTTAGACAAGGCCTTAGTTGCTACTGGTGCTGTGTATTTGTGTGTGGAGGGGGGCATGCCATTCCACTCTTCTAACCTTCCCCCCATAACAACTGCCTGCAGCTGAGCTGGCTTCTCCTCTGGTCTATATCCCCTACACCACAATAGCAACTCAGCTGCAGGCAGACTTAGAACTTGGAGCAAAGGAGATTTTTTTAAAAAAACGCTTACAGAGCTGGACTACAGAAAGCTGGTAGAAAATACAGTAAGAAGGATGGGAATGAGAAAACTAAAGGAGGCACCGAGGGGTAAATACTGTTTGCTCTCTCTCTGCTTTTTCCTATAATGTCACTGTGACAGCTATGGCAATTTCCTGCAATATCTTTGGGAGATCTTACAACTGTTATGTTTATGCATCATTGTGGGCCAGGAATTGTATGTAATTCCATGGGGGAGGGTAACAACAGCTCCTCCAGGAATTCAGAATAGTGGAGGGTGATTACACAAACTCACTCACATTGTAACACCTCCAGAGAGCATTTTCCAGAGACCAACAGACAAAGAAAAGCCTTTTCAATATAATAGCCTAAGTTTAAACTGACTGTGGGCTTTCTTTCTGATCCAGCAATTGGACAGAACCTTAAAATCGCAAGAACGGCTACACTGGGTCAGACCCATTTAGCCCAGTATCCTGTCTCTGACAGTCTGCCACACCAGAAGCTTCAGAGGGAATGAACAGAACAGAGCTATTTTGAGTGATCCATTCCCTGTTTCCAATCCCTATTTCTGGCAGTTGGCGGTTTAGCGACACCTGCACCATGGGGTTGTGTCCCTGATCATCTTGGCTAATAGCCTGTGATTGGCCTTTCCTCCATGAACTTACCTAATTCTTTGTTGAACACAGTCACCCTTTTAGCCCCACAACATCCCATTGTAACAACTTCCACAGGTTGACTATGCATTGTGTTAATAAGTACTTTTGTTGGTTTTAAACCTCCTGCCCATTAATTTCATGACGGCTTTCTCTTGTGTTATGAAAAGGGATAAATATAATTGTCCGATTCACTTTCTCCACACCATTCACAATTTTACAGACCTACACCGTATCTCCCCTTAGTCGTCTCTTTTCTAAGATGAACAGTCCCAGTATGTTTAATCTCTACTTGTATGGAAGCTGTTCCATGCCCCTCATCATTTTGGGTGCCCTTCTCTGTACCTTTCCCAATTCTAGCTTTTTTGAGATGGGACAACAAGAATCACACTATTCAAGGCGTGGGCATACCATGGATTTATGTAGTGGCATTACAATATTTTCTGTTTTATTATCTATCACTCTCCTCATGGTTCCTAAGACTGTTACTTCTTTTGACTGCCACTGCACATTGAATGGAATTGGATGTTTTCAGAGAACTATCAACAATGTTGCCAAGATCTCTTTCTTGAGTGGTAACAGATAATTTAGACCCCATCATTTTGTATGTAAAGTTGGGATTATACTTTCCAATGTGCATTACTTTTCACTTATCAACACTGAATTTCATCAGCCATTTTGTTGCCTAGGCACCCACCTTAGTGAGATCGCTTTGTAACTCTTCACAGAACTTTGTAGCTAACTATCTTAATTTAGTATTGTCTTCAAATTTTGCCACCTCACTGTTCACCGCTTTTCCCAGAGCATTTATGAATATGCTGAACAGCTCATGGCCCAGTACATATACTTGGGAGAACCCACTGTTTACCTCTCTCCATTGTGAAAACTAACCATTTATTCCTACTCCTTGTTTCCTATCTTTTAGCCAGTTATTGATATATGAGGGGACGGACTGCTTAGTTTTCTTAACAGCCTTTGGTGAGGGATTTTGTCAAAGGCTTTCTAAAAATCCAAGTAGACAATATCACCTGGATCACCCTTGTCCACATGCCTGTTGACTCCCTCAAAGAATTCTAATAGATTGGTGAGGCATGATTTTCCTTTACAGAAGCTTTATTGATCCTTCCAAAACATACTATCTAGGTGTCTGATAATTTTGTTCTTAACTATTGTTTCATCCAATTTTCCTGGCACTGAAGATACGCTTACCAGACTTGTAATTGCCAGGATTGCCTCTGGAGTCTTTTTTTAAAATCGGTGTTACATTAGCTATCCTCCAATTATCTGGTACAGAAGGTGACTTAAACGATAGGTTAGCTACCACAGTTAGTAGTTCTTCAGTTTCATAACTTAGTTACTGCAGAACTCTTAGGTGAATACCATCTGGTCTTGGTGACTTATTGCATTTAACTCATCAATTCATTCCAGAATCTCCTATGTTGACACCTCAATCTGGGACAGTTCCTCAGATCCGTCACCTAAAAACAAAGGTTCAGGTTTGGGAATCTCCCCCATATCCTCTGCAATGAAGACTGATGCAAAGAATTAATTTAGCTTCTCTGCAACAGCCTTGTCTTCCGTGAGTGCTCCTTTAGCACCCTGCTCATCCAGTAGCCTCACTGACTGTTTGGCAGGCTTCCTGCTTCTACTGTAGGTTAAAAAAAACTGTTAGTTTTTGTGTCCTTAGCTAGTTGCTCTTCAGATTCTTCCTTGGCCTACCTTATTTTAGTTTTGCACTTGATTTGCCGCAGTTATTTCCTGGAAAGGTTTGGAAGGACTTTGGCCTATTGAGGCCCCATAGACTGATGGGTGACCTCTGGTAAACTTTTAGCATACTTGTAGGAATTTCATTGTTTTTTATGTTTTCTCTGCCATGCTTTCACCTTAAGAATAAATGTGCTGAATTATAAAGAGTTGTATGTTATCTAGTGACTGCTGGCAAGTACCCTGCTTATAGCCTCAAAGAGAAAGCAAAGAGCAAATGCTGGCTCATTTAGGCAGTCAGCCTTGCTAGGAATAACACAGTGTAGGCAGGGAACTGTGAAGCCTGGAAAACCACCAGTCAGGAGTGAGACAGAAATGGGTCTCCACCCAAGAGACATAATGGCTGAGGAGCCAGGAGTCGAGTGGGTGCCTTGGCTGGACCCTAGAGGAGGAAATACAGGTGCAATTTCCCTCTACTGTGACAGTCACAGCCTGAGTTTCTTTGGTGCTGACGTGGGTGGAATGAGGGTGCAGAGGGAATAAGGAACGTTTTTTTCTCACTCACCTCCAATAAAGCCCTTACCTGCTTCTCTCTGCACATCCAACCCACTACAATATATATTCCTATGTGTCCACTCCCTGCATGACAGAAGTCCTGATTTTAACTTCAAATATCTGATCACATGATACAAGAACCCAAGCAGTGAGATGCAGCAAAGCCCTTGGTGATGGCAGATACAGGACAGATACATGGGAGAGAAACAAAGGAGAACGAAGTTCTCGGATACCATGGTGATTGGTCTGATATACGAATATTAGATAGAGCTGTTGGGTGCTCATGACACAAAGGGTGACATGAGAAGTTGCCACAGGCTCATGGGACAGGCCCTCAGAGGAACCCTGCTTCTATATCTTGCCCTAGGCCTGGTAAAACCTAGCTGGAGCCCTTTCTGCTAATAATGTAAAAGGCATGTAAAACTTTGCCATCAACACACAAAATTTTTTTAAAAGTTTGATTAACAGAAAAAGTATTAGTGTTCCAAAAAAGAAAAATCTAAAATTATGAATTGATTTTAATATGTACTAAATAATAATGAAGTAAAAGTCACTAATTAATAACCCAAATCTCTTTTGGTCTTTATGGTAAGTGTTTCTATTGAAGTTAACTTCAAAGTATTAATATTAGCATCAAACATATTTTTCAAACAACAAAGGAATACCCTTTGAGAGGAAAATCCTGTTGTCCTATATTTATGTTGTATAAAAATTCTTAATTGATAATTCTCATTGAAATTATGAAGGTATCTCATGAGCTTTTAGGAAATAATAAGTATGTTACAGTTATATGATAAAACTAATAATATCATAGAATCATAGAATATCAGGGTTGGAAGGGACCCCAGAAGGTCATCTAGTCCAACCCCCTGCTCGAAGCAGGACCAATTCCCAGTTAAATCATCCCAGCCAGGGCTTTGTCAAGCCTGACCTTAAAAACCTTTAAGGAAGGAGATTCTACCACCTCCCTAGGTGGAATATAGACCTGAATATCAACTTGCTTGACAAATTAAGAGTGATTTTCATTTGAAACTCATTCAATTGATTTTGGGGGGAGGGCTAAAGGGGTGGGAGGAGGCGGTGACAACAACAGTTTACAAAATGGTTGCAGTATGTACACCAGAAGGTCATATTTCCATTTATATAATCACACCTAAAAAAGGGCAGAAGCCAGAAACTCCAAATGGTTTATAAGTTACACCAAGGATCGGCAACCTTTGGCATGTGGCCCAGCAGGGTAAGCCCCCTGGCGGGCCGGGCCGGTTTGTTTACCTGCCGTGTCTGCAAGTTTGGCCGATCACAGCTCCCACTGGCCACGGTTCGCTGCTTCAGGCCAATGGGGACTGCGGGAAACAGCGGCCAGCACAGCCCTCGGCCTGCGCCGCTTTCTGCAGCCCCCATTGGCCTGGGATGGTGAACCAGGGCCAGTGGGAGCAGCGATCGGCTGAACCTGCAGACATAGCAGGTAAACAAGCCGGCCCGGCCCACCATGGGGCTTACCCTGCTGGGTCGTGTGCCAAAGGTTGCTGATCCCTGGGTTACACCATGAAATATATCATTTAAAAAAAATATCAAGTAGTATGGCTCAACTGTTAGGAGAGTCACTCATCTTTGTAGAAAGCTTTCATAATTGTGGAAAGAAAATGAATGGCTAAGATAGCAGACTTATGGGGAAAAAAAACAATAAATATACAGCACATACACACTCCCAGGTAATTTTTACACTTTACAATTTCTTTACTTAAGTAAATGCTATGTAAGTATATTGTTGTATACTGCATAAATGTGCTAAACTAAACACTGATGATGCTAGCACCTGTAATATATGCTTTCAAGTACCCAGTTTTCAAACTGACTGTAATGGGGTTAGCACCCACCTCTCACAACGTCTCCTGGTTGAAAGCATTTGCCTGCTCCCTCTCAGTTTATGATGATCCCTGTTGGTGGTTTCTCAGGCAGGTTTTCAGTGACTCAGCCCTCCGGCCAAATCATACATACAGTGTGTATTTGAAACAGAACCAACCCTTCCAGGGTATACAATCCAAAATGTACCCAGTTTCCTGCAGCCCATTTTCCTCAGCTCAGTCTTCTAAAACAGTCCAACAGGGCCCATCATGGTACCTTCACTTGGTCCGGCTAGATTATAGGGCTCCTACTCTGGAATTGAGCAGCACCCCGAGGGCTTCTTCCCTGGGGATGCCTTACCTCTACTCGAGTCCTCGATGACTCCAGCCTTCCTGCTAAGCCACCCCTTTTGGACTCAGTTCGCTGACCACAGCTCTCCGATGAGTCAGTCCCAGTGCAGCCCCTTTCCCTGGGATGGCACAGTTCTAATTCCCCTCTCCTGCTCTAAATTTCCATGGGCCACTCCCTGTAGCCCATCTTAGTTGAGTCCCAGGAGCCAGGCAGAAGCTCTTTCCTCACCCCCCAGTCCCTACCAGCAGACTGATCTATCCAGCCCTTTTAGCTCTTTCAGCCATCCAAGAGCAGCTCTTGCTCCCCAAGTCCCTGCCAGCAGACTGATCTCACTTTGGCCCTGCAGCTCCTTTTATCTGAACCTGCTGGGGCCTGATTGGCTGCTCCCTTTAGTAGTTGCTGCTGCTGCATCGCGGCCACCTGCTGCTGTTGGCCTGCTACCAACTAGTGGATCACTTGCGCCATTGCCCTTTTCTGAGGCAGGGTGTGGCAGGGTCACGAGACCTCCAGCAGGGAGGGGGCCTCAGGGTCTAGTCCACCCTATCACATTGACATTAACTGGAGACCTGATCCAACTCCCACTGAAGTTAGTGGGTGTCTTTCCACTGATTTAATGGGCTTTGAAACCAGCTCTGTCAGAGCATTTTAGGCCATTTAGACTTCTAAGTACCTGATTTGTGTGTGTAATCGGGCACTTGGACTTCTAAATGAGCTAAGTAACTTGTACATGCTGCTGGTAATTGAAAACAGGAAGAAACACTTTGAAAATCTTGGCAACACTATATAAGATACACAGACACACACAGAGCAAATATTCCTAATTGATTTTTATAACTAATTTTGAGTTAAGGTGAATGGTAAGAAACAAATGAAATAAGCAGTTAAAGTCAGCACTTCATCTGCTCTCCATTCATCAGTTCTCCTTCACAAGCACAGCTACATTTCATACCCGCTGCTCACATACCATATCTCTAACGGTTACCTGAACAACTAATACGCAGTCTTAACGCTCATCATGCTTGCTGGTTAATGTTCATGATTAATAAAGATATGTTATGGCTCTCATAAATTACATACTGTGTGTGTGTGTGTGAGTGAGAGAGAGAGAGTGAAACTGAGGTGCAATATCAGATTGCAAATGATGACTGTGAGATGTTTTTGTGGTGTTTAGCAAATGTGATATGAATGGGTCATCTATACCCAGTAGTCATTTTTATGAAGGAACTGTAGAATTGAAAAGTGCATTTATTTATTTGCGCTTTTGTCCTATTTATGGTATAATTTAAGGCTGTCCATTAATTATTCAGAATGAGGGTGTCATCTCTAATGGGCAGAGACATAGTAGTAATTTTGGGGCTTTTTTGAGAAGAACAAGTTTAACTGTATTATCTGGATTTCTAATGTTGAGATTTTTTAAAACTTAATATTCTTGAAAGTTCATATATGCTTTCATTTCACCTTAACCAAGTTATCTGGGAATTATTGTCACCTTCTCCTTCATCTTCCATTCCTACACCTCTGTCTTTTTCATGTCCCTGTCAGGTTGTGTCACTTTCAGCTTAGTTTGTAAGCTCTTCAGGGAAGAGGCCATATTTTCACTTGCAAGGCACCTGCTGTGTTTTTAGAAGCTCAAAAAATAATACATAAAATAAGAAAAATGATGATCAAGAGATGAAGGGTTCATGTAGAGTTCATGCACCTGGAAACATTCAGGGCACACCCTGACTGTTGTGTAGGAGCGGTGCACACACTGCTCCGTCCAAGGACATGGACCATGGGACGTCGCTCAAAGGACATGAACCGTGGGAAGCTTCCTTGGACTGGGCTCAAGGCCTGAGAACAAGGATTGTAGTAGATAGAGGCTGGTAAATAAGAATATTAATCAAAGTCATATTATTTCCTTTGTTGATGCCTTTTGCGGATGGAGTATGTAATGCGCAGGGGAGAGAGAAATAAGAGAGAGGTGGAAAGGCTGACAGGGGCAATCCCGTCAGCAAACCAGCCTGCTTGCTTGCCTAAAGCCGTGTCCTGTCTTGTATTGAACCGCAACAACGAGACATTCTATGATGTTCCAGTACATTGCATTTAAATGATGACACTGGTGTTCCATCTACATTTTAGCTTAATACACTTAATTTGGCCAGAATATCTCAAAGCAGGGGAAGATAGTCTCTTCAAAGCATTGGCACTATGGTTCGCCATCTACATCAGTAGCAACCATGTTCCAGATGCACGGCAGATATCGAAAACAATACTCTTGATGAAGAAAGGTGACCCAGAAGAATTGAGCAACTACCATCCGATCATACTCCTCTCACAAGTGCATAAAGTCTTCACCCGCATCATACTCAATCGGATTAAGAAGGATATTGAAATGTCTGAGAGCAGAGAACAAGCTGGTTTCCAATCTCGGTATTTGACAATTGATCACTCGGTTCAGCACCTCATGGAAAAATGCAAGGAATACAAAGTACCATTGTGCATTGCATTTGTCAGAACAAAAAGGCATTTGACTCGATGCAGATTAACACTGTACTCAAAGCACTCAACGAAATCGGAATCGACCTGAAGTACATTGACCAGCTGGAAGAAATTAACTGCAGTTGTTCAACAGAGATAATATTATTCAAGGTCCCCTGCATTATTACTATACGTAGAGGAGTCAGACAAGGCGACACAATCTCACCGAAACTGTTCGCAGCAGTACTGGAGTTGCTGTTCAAGAAATTGAACTGGGAAGAAGGAATCAGAATTGATGGAGAACAGTTAATGCATCTTCTCTTCGCTGATGACTGTGTAATATTGGCATAGGGCACAGCAGAATTGGAGAACAAATTGCAGCAACTGCAAACACTTTTGCATGATATCGGGTTGGAAGTGAATACGTCGAAGACAAAGTGGATGCGGAATGAGCATTGTGCAGCAGGAATCATCACTGTAAATGGGAAAGTAATCGAGGAGGTCCACAAATATATTTATCTGGGTCAGCAGCTGAACAGAGACAATTCATTCAAAGGGGAATGCAGTAGGAGGAGAAAGGCAGAGTAGGCAAGTTTAAACAAAATAAAGATGTCTCTAATGGATGATGAACTGCCCATGAAGAAAAAGAAAAAAACTATTTAACTGCATTGTTCTGCCAGCAATGATATATGGAGCGGAAAGCTGGTCAATGACGAAAGCAGAGGAAGTAAAATTCACTGTCACCCAGAGAGCAATAGCAAGGTGAATGTGCAAGCTATCGCTCCGTGATCATATACCAAATGAGGCAACCAGCAGGTGTACAGAGGTGACCGATGTAGTGCAGGCAATGTAAGACGCAAAGCGAAGATGGACGGGTCATGTAGTCTGCAGGAAAGACAATAGGTGGACAACACACATCAATGACTGGATCCCTAGAAACCACAAGCGACCACTGGGGAGACTGAAATGCATGGGGCTGATCCCTTAACAAAACTCTTTGGCCACAAATTTAAAGTATATGCTCAGAACAAAACGGAATGGTGTGGCGTCAACTTGCGTTCGTGGAGGGACGGACGAGGACAAGCCAGAAAGGTGACAAAGGTGACACTTAATTAAACGCATATTCAAGATATCACCATAAAAATGAGCAGAGCAAGTCAGTGGCATACGTAGCATATGCCATGTATTTATTTGTCTTCTATACAAAATCCTTACTATGGTATGGAAATAGAAAAAGCCCACATCTTGAAGACTGTACCTATAGGTTAAGAATTTCAAAGCAGTTGGGGGATTTACCCACGTCTTCCACTGAAGGAATTAAAATAATAGGTACAAAAGTATTCTTGGAATTGCTGAAGTACACTGTCTTTAATTGTAAAAACTAGTCAGTGTTATTGTATGAACAGTGTTCAATAATAAACATGAAACAGTGAAAATAAATTTTATGTAGCTATCGGAAATTGACAAAATTCCGTCTTTTAATTGTACTTGTTGCCAGGATAAATAACTCACTGTTTTCCAATAAGCATAATTTCAAAGGTACAAAATGTAAATGTTTTAAATGAAAAACATTTTGGAAAGCACACACACTGCTAGATGATTTGAACCAAATACATATTACATCCATGATGTGTAATGACATGTGGACAACCATTTGTTTTAAGACAGCATAACATTTTTTTATTTTTTTATTTTTATTTTTTGGTATTTGGAACTTTAGGGGTGAAATATTGTCCATTGAAGTCAACGGCAAAACTCCCATTGAGTTCAGCAGGGAAAGGATTTCACCATAGTCTCTTCTCTGCTTCTGTGAGAGGAACGGGAGAAGACATGGTGAAACCAAGAGTGGGAAAAGAGGCAAAACTCTGCCTCTTTCACATGCTCTCCCCATCCCATGTGGATGCCCTTCTGCTGGAGATATATGAAGCTCGGCTACTATAAAACTTTGGAGGTTGGGCTGGGAGCAGTAACTCTCCAAGTGACAATTCCTGTGGACTTCCTATCAGAAATCTGAGCTGGAATTAGTGCTGCAAAACGTAGCCCACTGGGGTTCTGTGTGAGGGTTCAGCCGCCTGCCCAAAAGTAGCAAACTGCAGGACTGAGGCCTAAATTGGTATGTCAGTGCTTGTTCTGTTCTTTTTTTTTTTTTTCCCATTATTCCCCAAAAAGGGGGAAGAGGTTTGAACATAAAACAGAAAAGTAAGTGGGCTCTTGTATGAGCAAAATATATTTTGAACAAATTGAATTTGATTTTGCCAGTGCGTAAGGTTAATGTGAAGCTAACTTGTATAGTTTAACTTTTTTAAAATAAAAAGACTATTTGAGAGCTCTTTCTATTGTATTGTTCTTATTGCAGTTGTTCTCTTTAAAATATTCACTGTGGGTTGGATTCTGCTACCCCTGAGTAGTACCTTATTCTGCAAATAGCCTCATTGCCATTGGTGGGAGTACCTGGGACCCCAAATCAGCAAAACACATGCTTTAATGGGATTTCAGTCTGCACTTAAGTGCTTTATTGAATTGGAGCCTCGCTGAGTAACATGCTAGGCAACAGTGTGAGGAATGCCTTAAACAGCATTTTGTGTGAAAATAACATACTAAATTATACCCATACACACACACACACACAACAAAACAAAACTATGTTAAGAACATTATTGAGATTGCAAAGTCAAGCAGTCAAAAACTAGGAAATGTCAGAATTAAGGTTGTCAGTGCAACCTAATGCAGTCGCCTTGTGCAGATGAATTATGATACACTCTTTAATTATATTATCACATATTATTTTTTTCCACAGAACCCCTGGTTCATCCAGTGCACAGGACAGATCTGCTCTGGGGATGAAACAGGGTTGTGTACTGATGGAGAGTCCTGTCTGTAAGACCCCAGCTTCACTCATTGCAAAAGTTGGAAGGTGTGCCGTGAATGAGGCAGGGGATTTCAGGAAGAGGAAGGATGGTCTCATGGCTAAGGCAAATGAATGCTACTCCGGAGAACTAGATTTTATCCCTGCCTTTGCTGTAGAGTTCTTATGTGATACTAGAAAAGTCACTTAAACCAAACTTTTCACAGGTGGTCACTAATTGTGTACTCATTTTATGGGTGCCCAACTTGAGACACTGGGGCTCAATTTGCAGAAGTGCTGAGCACTCATTACTGCAATTGAAGTCAATAGAAGCTATGACTGGATATATAAAGTACTAAATACTAAGTACTCTGGAAAATCAGGTCCTAGGCATCTCAAATCGGGCATCCAAAATTAGTGGATACTTTTGACCTTAATTCTCTGTGCCTCCGTTCTCCACCTGTAAAATGAGGATAATTATACCACTCATCTCACAATGAATTACATGCAAGGTATTCAGATTAGCTTTTGTTTGGTATTTTATAGATTTTTTTTCTCCCTTCACTTTCTCTGCTTAAGAAGGAGGCTTTATTCTTTAAGAATCTTTTCCTGATGTTGATTTTTGTAGATGCCAGATCTGTTATTCCTTATTCAAGGTTGGACACATTTTCTAATAATAGCCATTTTATAAGATTTGAAATTCTATTCAGGTTTCATGACAATTCACATTATAGCTATAAGTGTATAAATTATAAATGTGTTTCGTTAAATGTCACTAGGATGTGTATCCTGGTTAAGAAAATGATTGTACTTCCATATTTAAAGAAATTTATGCCTGACTTGGTTTACAAGAAACAAATCTATTACAAAACGAGCACATGAAACTGAAGAGTAAATGGATGGGCAAAGTTCAATATTCTTCAAATAAAAATAAAACTTGAGGTGTCATTGTTCTTATAAACTTTTTTTTTTTTGCCCTTTAAACTTTTTGAGACCACTATGGTGGAAGAGAGGGATAGCTCAGTGGTTTGAGCTTTGGCCTGCTTAAACCCAGGGTTGTGAGTTCTATCCTTGAGGGGGTCACTTAGGGATATGGGGTAAAAATTGGGGATTGGTCCTGCTTTGAGCCAGGGGGTTAGACTAGATGACCTCCTGAGGTCCCTTCCAACCCTGATATTCTATGATTTTCTATGAAGATAGAAATAAATGTAATATCAGTCACCTATCTAGGTATCTCTATAGCTGCCATCACTGTAGTATGTCAGCACGTCCCAAGTAAGTGTGAATTTATACTATTCTCACCATTTTTACAGATGGGAACCGAGACATGGAGGGATTAAGGGCCTGAATTGCCGTTCAATGTGTGTTATGGGTTCTCTGAGTATATGAAAAAATCAGACCTTACGTGATCTGCCTAAGGTCATCCAGGCAATCTTTGGCAGAGGACTGCACTCAAATTTCCTGAGTTCTATTCCACTACCTCATGCACAAACCAATCCTGAAAGTGGGTCTTTTACAGATTACCATTGTCAGCATATACTATGATGCGGACTTAATCAGCCTATTTGACCCAGAAGTACAGACCTTTTTTTTAAAAAACATTTCAGTGATTTACGTGGAATTACACTTTCTCCTTTCAAAAAAATGTCTTTGCCTTTAGCTGGCATGATGAAAACATGTGATTTGTGGCTCATTATTGTTATAGCACATTTGAATAGTTTGTTTTATTATTTACTGCCATCTGTACTGCAAAATTGTGTACAACAAAAGATTTTTTTTTTAAAAAAGAAAGTGCTACCAAGTACAGGAAAAAGAAACGTTTGGTTTAAAACACTAAGTAATGGTACAAACATGAGAAACAGGCTGAGCTGCAGTGTTCATATTTACCAAAAAATTCCTGCTCAAACAAAAAGTTTATCTACAAGTACAACAGGGCAGCTGATGGGTATTAGGAACTGATGAAATTACACTCTACCAGAAAGGTATCAGTTGTCAGCTATGCCATAGATACTGCATAGTACCTATGCTGTGGATGACAGAGTCTCAAAGCTGACTGAAGTACTGCAGATGCAATACAATTTGCGATCACTGGAGTAGCTCTGGTAGAGAAAGACCTCCTAAAGCTGCTCCAGCACCACAAAGCAGCAGAGGGAGCAGTCACACCAGGAAATTGAGAGTTTTGCAGGAGTCGTTAAGATTAGTCCCACGGAGGCAAGGTATGGGACTCTCTACTCGTCACAGTTACAGTTCCTTCCTTCTCCAGATCCAGCAGGGTGGTGTGTGTAAGTTCTGCCTGGGCAGAGGAAACGGGGTGGCGAGGGAGAGAGGGGTCTGAAAGGTGGAGTTTGAGCCATGGGAAATAGGAGTCAGGAGCAGAGGGAAGGGTTCTCAGCCTCAGATAAGAGAAATAGGGCTGGAGGTGGAAGGTTAAGAGTCTGGGGAAGGGATTAGAGTTGGACATCTGAGCTACCCCAGTTCTTAGTCTGGAAAGGGGAAGTTTTTGAGCTAAGATGGTGCTGAGGTTTGAGCCTAAGAGGTGCTAGTGGGAGGTGATTTCTGAATGCAAGAGGGTTGGGGTGGAGGGAAGGAGCTAAGGAGCTATAGTGCGGGTGATTTTGAGCCAGGAGGATAACAGGCCAGGTTGGTAAAGTTCACTGTGGCTGAATGGAGCGTGAGGGGCGCGAATGGGATGCATTAATGAGTGATGGTGTGAGTGTGGGTGAACGAGTGGGGTAGGAAAATGAACACATCTGGGTGAGTATACGAGGGAGCGTAGGGGAGATAGGAGGCAAAAAGCTAGATGGGGTGGGGGTGGAGAGAGAGACAAGAGGCCATGACTGGGGAAAAAAACAATCAAGCAGATGCAGAGAAAGGAGATCATATTTCTCTCCACTACACCCTTTACTGTAACATGCCCTGGGTTTTATCCTGAAAGGGGATAAACTTCCCTGTGAATCTTCCCCATTCCCACCAAAACCTTAGTGTCCCACTTTCTCATTTTGAAAATCTTGGCAACCTGTAGGAAATGGAGGCAAAGGAGAGAGTGGGGGGAGGCTCAGGTACCATTAGCTCTGCCACCTACATTGATTGAGCTCTAGCTGCCACAGTAACAAAAAATACCTTCTGCATCCAAGTTGCCTAATATAACTGCTTGTCTAATTCTTTGCTTTTTATACTCCCGACGCTGCAGAAAAGGAAACAACTAATACAAATCCTGAACACAATACAATTAGCAAATTGCCCAGTTACGGATTAAGCACCCCAGTGGCATTACTGACAAAAGAATATGTTGCAGAACCCAACGTGTGCAGGAGCTAGCTTTATTCAGTACCATTCGGATCTTGTGCACTTTGGTGCTCAAAAGACGAGGTGGAGATTAAATGAACAAACACTGACTCTGGGGAGCAATTAAGAGGAATTCTAAAGCACTGTAGTGTAAACATGAAATATCAGGTAAGCACCAGATTGTGTGTGTGTCAGCTCTGTGTCATATTTATCTTTCTAATCATAGAAGTTAGAAAAGGAAAATGTCTATTATCTCCTGCATTGCATCCTTGTCAATGCATGATTATTCCTTACAGTACATTTTCAAGTGTTTTGTACTATCCAGTTTGTAAAGGCTCACATGATGGTAAGTAAGGGAGCTGCAACCCTTCCCTACAGAGACTATTCCAAAGCCTAACACATCCCAACGGCAGCCTAAATGTTCCCTTTTTCAATTGTATCCCATTGCTCTTGATTACACCCCCTCTGTACTACCCATACTAGCTTCCATCCTTAGTATTTACACCCTTTATATAGTCAGAATTCGTACACAGGAATTTTGATTTCTCATCTTTATACACAGTACCAACAAGCCTTCTCTACAGGTTTGTGATAGGAAAGAATTTGGTAAAGTTTTCAGCAATAATCCGGGAATTAAGTGAAAGTTTTCAAAGACAGGAGAACTGGAAAGAATTTGGTAAAAGGTTTTCAGCAGGAATCTGGGAATTAAGTGAGAGTTTTTAAAAGACAGAAGAACTGTGAACATTGGCCAAAATTCCACCTTAACTGTCAGGAAGCCAAACTCCACTATCTTTAGTAAGGTTGAAGCACTTATAGTGAGGGTTGAATTTGGTCCATTATTTGTAAGCTTTGAGACAGTCAAGATTGTAACAGAAAGAATTAAAAGGAGTGAACAACAACAAAAAAAGGCTTAAAACCAAAGCTATGCAAAATATTCTCAAATCAGGCTTCGGGTTAGAAGCATATCTCAGCCTCTGCTTGAGAATGGTTGCAAACATGAGCTGAGTTTGTTTAACAGATCAGAAGCCAGTAAACATCCTCCCTTGCACCCATCTCCCCCTTCCCTCCTCTACATCGACAGCTCTCGTCTTCCCTCCAACTAGCTACACAATCCCTCTCTCCAGAGATCTGAGATAAAAGTGGGCAGGGAGGGAGCAGGCTGGTATGGTAGAGAGGGGACCTTGTAAGGGGACAGTGGAATGGCCCACTATGAGGGATTATGCTTAGAGGTTTGAAATGATTAAACTACAACCTCAAAGTGAGGCTGCAGTTGCTGGCTTGAGTCTAAATCCAGCCACAGTGCATAGTTTAGTGCAAGACCCTCTTCATAAACCAATCCCTTCAAGGTTCACGGAGCCTTAAGTGAGAGAGAATAAAAAAAAAACTAATCTAAAGTCTGCTTCTGAAAGTACTTGAGTAACTACACTTCAGTGAGTAGTCCACTTGAAGTCAATGAAGTCACTGCATTAATAACCTGATTTTCCAAGGTACAGGGCAACTTCAGCTCTCATTGACCTCACTGAGATTGATGGGTGCTATGTACTTCTGAAAAATCAGATCACAGGTGTTTGCAAAAATCAGGGCATCAGGCCTTTTGGAGGTTAGACTGAAGCACAATGGAGGTACAGACTTTCTGACTCTCCTTCAATATGAGTTAAAGGCATTCGAGTTAGTGCCGGAGAAGACCAAGAAAGTAAAAGAAAAAAAATCTTTTTCCTCTCAGAAATATTTTTTTCCTGTCAGATATATTTGCGGTGGAGAAATCCTCGTCTGAATACATCATATTCACTTAAGAGATCTTAAGGGTTCTCTGTAAAAAAGTTGTAAAGAGTGTGTGTCCTAACTGCTTTCACTTTAAACACCAACAGGATGCCAGAGGCATCAACAATATTCCAAAATACTTTAAAATCATTATTTAACTTTATGACTCATCTGAACCAATATTATTGGCTAGTGGCTAGTAAAGCTGTAACACTGGATCTATTTTTAGCACTACTGTAAAAAAAGATGCCTTTGTTGGTGTCAAGGTTCCTTCCCCACTCTGAACTCTAGGGTACAGATATGGGGACCTGCATGAAAAACCCCCTAAACTTATTTTTACCAGCTTAGGTTAAAACTTCCCCAAGGTACAAACTATTTTACCTTTTGTCCATGGACTTTATTGCTGCCACCACCAAGCACCTAACAAAAATAACAGGGAAAGAGCCCACTTGGAAACGTCTTTCCCGCCAAAATCCCCCCAAGCCCTACACCCCCTTTCCTGGGGAAGCCTTGATAAAAATCCTCACCAATTTGCATAGGTGAACACAGATCCAAACCCTTGGATCTTAAGAACAATGAAAAAGCAATCAGTTTCTGAAAAGAAGAATTTTAATAGAAGAAAAAGTAAAAAGAATCACCTCTGTAAAATCAGGATGGTAAATACCTTGCAGGGTAATTAGATTCAAAACATAGAGAATCCCTCTAGGTAAAACCTTAAGTTACAAAAAGACAAAAAAACAGGAATATACATTCCATTCAGCACAACTTATTTTATCAGCCTTTTAAACAAAACAGAATCTAACGCATATCTAACTAGATTGCTTATTAACTCTTTACAGGAGTTCTGACCTGCATTCCTGCTCTGGTCCTGGCAAAAGCAACATACAGACAGAGAGAACCCTTTGCTTCCCACCCCTCCAGCTTTGAAAGTATCTTGTCTCCTCACTGGTCATTTTGGTCAGGTGCCAGCGAGGTTATCTTAGCTTCTTAACCCTTTACAGGTGAAAGGGTTTTTCCTCTGGCCAGGAGGGATTTAAAGGTGTTTACCCTTCGCTTTATATTTATGACAGTTGGGGAAACACTTTTTTAAAAATATGGGAAATGGGGGCAGAGGGAAACTAAAAAAAAGGGGAAATGCTAGTTTTATTCTAAAGCTTTGCAGTTCTTTGCCCAGGCTTGTCATCAGAGCTACAGCACTAAGCAAGTCCTGCTGTTGCTGCTTCAAATACTTTGACTGCTGTAATTATGCTAAACACACACACACACAAAAAAAAACACCCGACAATTTAAATACCTGTTTTCAGCTTGATGGGATTTGAAACACTGGACATATTTAACCCCAGAAATTGAGTTTTCTAAAGGAAACTCAGCTGAACCTTAATTTTAGTAGCATTATTGAATACTTCAACATTGGTGTGCCCTCAAAATAGTCTGTAAATACAAATTACAGGACAAGTTCTAGCGAATGTCCATCAATGAACAGATTCTAAAACCAAAAAGGTTCACCCAGCCTATGCAAATAATAGTAAAAAAGCCAAATAAATCTGCAACAAACCCAATCTTTTGGATAGAATATAATAGCTTGACGTATTTAGAATGTACCTTTCCTCTGATGGATTTGATAGTATTTACTAAATTACTTGATTGTTATGCTGGCAGAATTGTGGGGAAAATGAGGGAAAATTCAGGGACCTAGTGGGACTGTAAACATCAGCCAAAGATCCAGAAAGTTTGATAGGCTAGGACTAACATTTATATATTTTAGCCACCACAAATAAACCCCAGAGAATGTCACACAAACCCCATCCTACCAAGTCACCTTCTAAATCTAAACATTGCAGTTTTGGGGTCAGTGGGGGCTGAGGAGATGGCAAAGGCTCAAACTTTCATTCCCATTCTTTAGTGGGGCCTGTCCTCATTCTGTCCATGCCCAATCCTATTAGAATCTTCAGGGGGACAGGTGAATAGGTTGATGTAGGAGGTTGCTGCAGTTGAGAGCAAGTATTCTTCCTTTTTTGCCTCTTACAGGCGAGGCGGTGAAGACCATTTTTTGATCACTCCCCTCAAAGAAACTCTTGATGAAATCAGGGAGGAAGAAATAACCACGTAGTGCCTCAGAAGCTCCCAAAGGAAGCAGGGCTGTGAAGCACAGGCATCAGAGCCTAGGAAATTTTGAATATATGACTAGGAGCATGTATTGGTGAATAATATGCCTCTCCTGGAAGGAGCATTGCTCCAGGCTTTCTATTCAGTTCTTTCCTTCTCCAGTTTGCAAGCCAATTTCAAGTTGAATCACGACCTTCTATGTCCCAGTGAGAAGTGGATTCCTAGGGTACTCATCAATCTTTCTGATCCAGGTCAACAGGGAGTTTCCAGTCCACTCCTTGGGCCTTGGACCATCAAGGAAGGTGTGCCAAGTCCTGTCCTTGGCTTCTGTCAGCCAAGGAGGGAGGGATGTCTAATCTGAGCAGACCATAGACCTGTTGACTTCTTGAAGGTGAAATTCTTGTAAACACAATGTCAATGCCCCACTGAAATGACTTCTTCTTTAGGTGCACATGTGTTAATACTGCACTGGAGAAGCAGAATCATAAAAGTGATGGCAGAACAGTATAAAGTCATTGAGGCCATTTTCCTGCAAATGCAAGATGGTTACCCATTGGACATTTTCTGGAGCTGTGTTTTGTTCAGTCTGATTGTAAGAATCGCAGGTGATGAGTCTTCCACAAAATCCACTGGGATACTATTGCACAGCTAACAAATCTCACAGTCAGACAGATTTTCCTGATACTCAACAGAAATTCTTCCCCGCTCAGTTTCCCGTCACTCCTAGTTATATACATGTATGCTACAATAAAATAAATAAATAAATCTTCTCCATCCTTGGTGTTTTATACTCTTCAAATATTTGTAAACTGTTATCTCTCCCATCTCCTTAGTTTTTGATAAACCAAGGTATACATATTGTGGTGGTGCCTTTGTGCCACCAAAGTCAAGCTTGTGATCAGTTTTGCAATTAATGTTCTTTCACGCTCTTTGTTTTATATGAAAATCCATGTATATCTATTCCAAATTTTATATAATCTCTGAGCAAAGCTTCAGTTTTCCAAGGAGCTTCAAGAAAATCAGCTAATTAGTTTCTGACTTCTAAGCAACTAAAAATTTCTTTCCCTCCCCACAAAAATTCACATTTTGAGTATCATGATTGCTTTGGGCCCTTCTAGATTAAAAGCTACACACTTTAGAACTTGAAAACATTGTTCATTTTGAGAGTTTGGTTGGGTCTCTTGGGTTATGGAATTATTTTGTTAATGAATAAAAAGAAAAAATCTTAGGATTTTATGTTATAACTATTGGTTCATATTTAGCTGAGGAAAACAAAGGTTCGCATCATGCTGAGCCAGCCTTCCAGTAGCCAATTCCCCAAGTATGAATTACAGTGTAGAGCAGAGCAGTGCAGAACAGCTAGTTTGGGAGAAATCTGGCTGTTGATGCTGGTGGGCAGTTTGGGTAAGGGCATGCTGCCAGGATGCCATCCCCACTGGGGCAGCGTTAAGGTAGAAATATGTTGTCTATATGCTGGTTGTTGTAGTGGTCACATGTGCATCTTTGGATGGAGGAGTAAAAGGTATATCATGTTAGATACCATGACTTTTCATTTCCTTGCTTTTGTGGGTTTGTGTTAGGTATGTCAGGTGTAGAGCAACTTTTCATTCATGAGGCATGAAGGGGGTTTGGGCACTAATTTCTTACAATCAGGGCCTCTCTATACTGAAGAGTGGACGAACACAAAGTAAGAGACATCCCCTGACACAAACAGCTCTTTTAGCCTCTTCCCTTATGGTAAGTTGATCCTTCGAGACCTCTGATTATTTTCATTGCTCAGTACTGAATTTCTTCTAATTTTCTCTAAGGGAAACATAAAGCGCTCTCTCCCACCCACAAAGCCATTGTAGAAAAAGAGGTCAGGATGCTCCCATATCAGGAAGCAAAGGAGAAAATTAACCAATTGACTGCCTCACTGTCACAGAAGGCCTATTCTACCTAATAGAGACTAACTTTTCATTTCTCTCTCTTTCCCCCACCCGATTCTAACAATTATGCCAGGCAACGGAATCCCCCCACCCCACCCAAAAAAACCCACCACATACACATACACCTCACCATTCTGCAGCATCGCTGCTATTACAGCCTTAGGGTGAGAATTACTTCTACTCTGGCTGCATTTCCCCTTCCCACAATCCCATCCAGGAAGAAAAAATGGCTGGTGTTTCCATTTTTCAAAATATTCATCAAATGCTTCCCATAATATCCAGCACTGCAACTGCAGATAGGGAGTTTGTGTGGAGCTGGCTTATGAGGTGCCAAAATCTTATCATCTACACTGGTTCCTCTGGTGAGAAAGCACTCAGTTTCCCCACAGACACAGTCCCCTTCCATCTCACTTTTTCTCCACTGCTCTCTATATTTACTTTTTTGAAATATGCGTACGAATATATTAATCATAATTAGTTTATATCTATCTATCTACATGCACACACACACCCTCAGTCTCTGAAGTAAAAACCCACATTTTTTTGAGTCCCACTTCTTGCCCTAGTAAATCAGCTACATACTACAGAAACAAAAATTGCATTAACTCATGTGAAATGATGCAACCTCTATCCATGCCTAGGAGTTTAGAATAAGATTAGAATACAGGAAAATGAAGCTTGTTTTAAACTAACACCCTTGAATTTTAGGATTTGTGAAACTATGCAAACTGCTTCTGATGAAACTAGTCAACCCATTCAAGTCAAACTTACAGTACAGTCAGCTGTAACAGTTTTTTTCTCTCACCCCCATGAGGGGGCTTTTAAAAATACTCATTAATGTTATTTGAAAGAAATAACATATATTTATAAACTTCGACTATACACTGTATTTACTCTCTGTCTGGTGTTACAGAGGGATCTCGTACACTCTTTGGGCACTGAATGAGATCATTTTAGAGAGTTAGACAGGGACAGTCAGAGGAGTCCTTAAAAATATATTGGAAGGTACTGAAACCCAATTAAGTAAGTTGGGCCTGATTCTCTTCTCAGGAGTAATTCTTTATAAAACTGTTTAAAGCCAGTGTAAGTGAGAATAGAATGTGGTATAATGGCGTAAAACTTCTAGAGGGACTCTTGAGTTACATAGGTGTAAATGAGATTAGCACTAGGGCCACTGTTCTAATTTAACAATAAGCATTTGCTCTAAAAAGGAAAGAGGGAAAAAAAACATTTTATACTCCATACTATTACTGCTGTAATCAAATTCCCTAAATACTGTCTGGTCCTCTGTGTGTCACTTTGGACTGGAAATCATCTCTCTCTTGTTTACTATATCCCTCATGATGCAGCTAAAATAATCTCCTATTCCTGTGATTCTGCTCATGTTCTCTTTACCCTTTGCTGGTTTCCGGTCTTTCCTCATCAAGCATAAGCTCCTTGCCCTCATTTTCAAGGTACTACACAATTCTTTAATAAGTAAACATATACACAATATAACAATATTACACAGCACAAGATAACAACTCTTTTGGAAAAAGCTGTTATTAGAATGTTGATGTCTCCTTTGCTCTGATTGGTCAGAAGTGTTTCAGAGTTTTCTAATTCTTGTGATCCCATTTTTACTTTCAAGTGATAACCTATGATGGCCTATACTTTAATTTTGTGGTACCCATATCACATAGATTGAGACCAAAATGGTTAAAAGTTAATAGAATATTTTAAAAATAAATCAATTTGAAAAAAGTGTTTAAGATCGCAGTTCATTAACAGGACACAGATGTAAATAAATTTCATAAATATGTAAATTTCAAAATAAAACAGATAAAGATAATTTCCTTCTATGCAGACATGCTACAACACCAGTTCATGTCTCTGTTTTTACCTGAAAACTCTGATGACATTACTAATATATAATGCCATATGCTGCAAGGAATGAAGATCCTTGCACTGATATAGGTGTTAGTAAAGTGATTAGTGGTTAGAAGGAAGACACAGGCAGGTTAAAGCTTGTCAATTCATCTTTAAGCCACCAAGAACGTTCTACACATGTACCAGAGAAGGAAAGCATCTTTGGTGATAGAAAGACAAAAAGAAGGAAGGACTAATAAAAGTCAATCCCCTTATATTCCCATTCTTTAGGATTCTTAACAGACAATAAAAAATACAAGGTGTCTTTAACAGGGGGATTAAAAGATTAAACCATTTCCAGCAGAGTTTGAAAAAAAGATTTTTCTGGTGCCTCATGTTCAGCCTTTTGGTATCCATGAGACTGAGAACTTCCCAGTATGTTGGTAGGTGTAATTCATGGTAGGCAAGAAGTTATAATAAACCTACATCTATTAAAACAGTATCAACAACAACAGCAAAATAATTTGGGAAAGTGGGTTCCTCAGCATGCATTTATGACAAATGATTCATGTTGAAATGGAACTCATAACAATTATTTTTCTGGGACAAAAAAAAAATCAGTGTTTGTAATCAATGCCATTCATAGGAAACAATGAAAATAAGTAACTAGGGACCACAGGTTATCTTTTGGGACAATGAAAAGAAAAATGCAATAAAAAGTTATTATATAGAAGTGAAGCCTGACTATAGTTAATGTTGCAACAACGGTGTCATTTTAGAGGGTTATTTTAGGGTTATTTGCAAGTCAAAAGCAAAACCCCAAATGCTAGTAATTATGGGGGATTATGTCTCATTGGCAATTTCTATCCATTCTGAAAATCTTGAGAAAATTGACTAGGGAGTTTCTGAGATTAAAAGCTCCACCAAAAACACAGAATCCTTGGCCTACCTTTAGTGCTTTATTCTTACACACTTCTGTCCTTTCACTAAGTAACTCAGTGGGCCAAGAACTTTCTTTATCTTCCCTATGTTCCTCTATTTAGAGACAGTTATTTGGCTATTTATGTGATCTCTACCCCTAATACCTGACCGCCTCATGGTTATTAATAGATTGTATTCTCATGGGACCTACGTGACGTTGGGAAGAATTTCCCCATTTACAGATTACCTGATTTATCCAGAATCTACAGGAAATTTATGGCTGATTGAGGAATTGAACCCAGGTCTCCTGAGGCCCAGTCTAGCACCCCATCCCTTGGACCATTCCCTCCTCTCTGAGACAAAGTGCAATTTGTTGAGGAGATAAATCCTAAATTCTTGATTCTCTAGTCTGTAAACTATTTGCTGCTTGAATACAAAAACTGTCAGAATGTAAATATATCAGTGAATGAATAAATGGAATTTCATCAAAACACAGTCTTAACTGTTGAAAGAGTACCATATTCTTTGTGTTTACAGTAATAATATTTAAAGAGCCCAGAGAAGAATTAAGAAAACCTAACAAAATCTTTGTTAAGAAATTTAATTCAAATTGTAAAAAAAATCTTCACTAACCTTTCCCAAGAACTCTACCCCTATCCGTATACTGAGTGACAACACACTTAGCCAATAAATGTCAAGATAGAAATATTATATATTCAGAAGAATCCTCATTGGCTGAAAATATCCTAAGGGATGGACACTTACCTATCAGTCCCTGAAAGATTATTAATCCTTTCATGGGTGTTTTATATACACATCATTTTATATGTCTCTTAAGAAACATGGAAAAAACCCCTAACAAAACCAAATAAACAACAAACACATCTCTCATTAAGAACTCCAGACTCAGTGAATGCATTGAATATATTGGAAAAGTTGCGGCAACCTTTAGATGCGTGACCTATTTAAAATCTATTATATTTTTATTTAAGCAATGTTGCAATTGCATAAAGTACTGCATCATAAAGTAAATACATATGCATGAAATTATCAGGTTTCAGAGTAGCAGCCGTGTTAGTCTGTATCCGCAAAAAGAAAAGGAGGACTTGTGGCACCTTAGAGACTAACAAATTTATTTGAGCATAAGCTTTCGTGAGCTATGGCTCACTTCATCAGATGCATTCAGTGGAAAATACAGTGGGGAGATTTATATACACAGAGAACATGAAACAATGGGTGTTACCATACACACTGTAACCAGAGTGATCAGTTAAGGTGAGCTATTACCAGCAGGAGAGCAGGGGGGGAAAACCTTTTGTAGTGATAATCAAGGTGGGTCATTTCCAGAAGTTGACAAGAAAGTCTGAGGAACAGCGGGGGGAGGGGGTGTGGAGGGGGGCGCCTATGCTACCAGCACTCCCAGCTATCTTCGAGACACCACTGACTTCCTGAGGAAACTACAGTCCCTCGGTGATCTTCCTGAAAACACCATCCTAGCCACTATGGATGTAGAAGCCCTCTACACCAACATTCCACACAAAGATGGACTACAAGCCGTCAGGAACAGTATCCCCGATAACGTCATGGCAAACTTGGTGGCTGAACTTTGTGACTTTGTCCTCACCCATAACTATTTCACATTTGGGGACAATGTATACCTTCAAATCAGCGGCACTGCCATGGGTACCCGCATAGCCCCACAGTATGCCAACATTTTTATGGCTGACTTAGAACAACGCTTCCTCGGCTCTCATCCTCTAATGCCCCTACTCTACTTGCGCTACACTGATGACATCTTCATCATCTGGACCAATAGAAAAGAAGCTCTTGAGGAATTCCACCATGATTTCAACAATTTCCATCCCATCATCCACCTCAGCCTGGACCAGTCCACACAAGAGATCCACTTCCTGGACACTATGGTGCTAATAAGCGATGGTCACATAAATACCACCCTATACCGGAAACCTACTGACCGCTATTCCTACCTACATGCCTCCAGCTTTCACCCTGACCACACCACATGATCCATTGTCTAGAGCCAAGCTCTATAATACAACCACATTTGCTCCAACCCCTCAGACAGAGACAAACACCTACAAGATCTCTATCAAGCATTCTTACAACTATAATACCCACCTGCTGAAGTGAAGAAACAGATTGACAGAGCCAGAAGAGTACCCAGAAGTCACCTACTACAGGACAGGCCCAACAAAGAAAATAACGGAACGCCACTAGCCATCACCTTCAGCCCCAACTAAAACCTCTCCAACTCATCATCAAGGATCTACAACCTATCCTGAAGGATGACCCATCACTCTCACAGATCTTGGGAGACAGGCCAGTCCTTGCTTACAGACAGCCCCCCAACCTGAAGCAAATACTCACCAGCAGCCACACACCACACAGCAGAACCACTAATCCAGGAACCTATCCTTGCAACAAAGCCCGCTGCCAACTGTGTCCACATATCTATTCAGGAGACACCATCATAGGGCCTAATCACATTAGCCACACCATTAGAGGCTCGTTCACCTGCACATCTACCAATGTGATATATGCCATCATGTGCCAGCAATGCCCCTCTGCCATGTACACTGGTCAAACTGGACAGTCTCTACGTAAAAGAAAAAATGGACACAAATCAAACGTCAAGAATTATAACATTCAAAAACAAGTTGGAGAACACTTCAATCTCTTTGGTCACTCAATTACAGACCTAAAAGTGGCAATTCTTCAACAAAAAACTTCAAAAACAGACTCCAACGAGAGACTGCTGAATTGGAGTTAATTTGCAAACTGGATACAATTAATTTAGGCTTGAATAAAGACTGGGAGTGGATGGGTCATTACACAAAGTAAAACTATTTCCCCATGTTTATTCCCCCACTGTTCCTCAGACGTTCTTGTCAACTGCTGGAAATGGCCCACCTTGATTATCACTACAAAAGGTTCCCCCCGCCTCGCTCTCCTGCTGGTAATAGCTCACCTTAACTGATCACTCTGGTTACAGTGTGTATGGTAACACCCATTGTTTCATGTTCTCTGTGTATATAAATCTCCCCACTGTATTTTCCACTGAATGCATCCGATGAAGTGAACTGTAGCTCACGAAAGCTTATGCTCAAATAAATTTGTTAGTCTCTAAGGTGCCACAAGTCCTCCTTTTCTTTTTATGAATTTATCAGACATTTAGAATGCATGTTTTTAAGGGCACGCATTGTGTTTTCCTCTGTGTTTGGAAGGCAACTTGACCCAATTTGGACAGTACTACACTATAAATGACAATTTTGTGCATTGTTTTTTTTTGCTTGTCCTTGACCTCCTGCAAGGTAATATATAATTGAGAATCAGCTGGATGTTGATAGGATGGAGTCGTATCAATCTGTCAAAAGAAAACTACTATCTGAATTGCAAAAGTAAAAAGGCCACAGTATCAGCTAAAGCATGAGGTTTCAACTTAATGGAACACAATGTACCATGTGCTTTTATGACTCTTGAAAAAAAACAATATGCCACACCACAGTAATTTAGACAAAGATGAAACAAGCAAGTCAGATGCTATCTTGAACTTCCATTCAATGGTGCTTTCACCATCAGTTTGGCAACATTTTCACCACCACTTGCGATTAGCACTTGAGAAATGATAGGTCTCCATGGCTAACTGATAGTTCTTCAAATGTAACTGTAAACGGGGAATTGTCATCGAGAGCATGTGTTTCCAATGGGGTCCTGCAGGGTTTGGTTCTTGGCCCTTAGCTATTTAACATTTGTATAAATGGCATGTAAGAAAACATGAAATCATCACTGACATAGTTTGCAGATGATGCAAAAATTGGGGGAGTGGTAAATAATGAAGAGGAAAGGTGTGATTCAGAGTGATTTGGTAAACTGGACTCAAACTACCAATATTCATTTTACGATGTCTAAATGTAAATGTATACATCTATGGACAAAGAACATAGGGCATACTTACATTATGGAGCATTCTATCCTGGGAAGCAGTCACTCTAAAACAGATTTGGGGGTTGTGGTAGATAATCAGCTAAACATGAGCTCTCAGTGTAATGCTTTGGCCAGAAGAGTTAATGGGATCACGGGATGCATAAGCAGGGGAATCTTGAGCAGGAGGAGAGAGGTTACTTTACCTCTGTATTTGGCATTGCTGTGATTGCTGCTGGAATACTGTGTCCAGTTCTGATGCCCATAATTAAAAAATTATGTTGATAAATTGGAAAGGGTTCAGAGAAGAGCCATGAGAATGATTAAAAGATTAGAAAACATGCCTTATAGTGAGACACTCCGAGAGCTCAATCTATTTAGCTTAACAAAAAGAATGTTAAGGGGTGACTTGATTACAGTCTATATAAGTATCTACACAGGGAACAAATATTTAACAAAGAGCTCTTCAATCTATCAGAGAAAGTTATAACAATCCAATGGCTGGAAGCTGAAGCTAGACAAATTCAGACCAGACAAAAGTTTAGAACTTTTAACACTGAGAGAAATTAACCACTGGAACAATTTACCAAGGGTCATGGTGGATTCTCCATTGGAATTATTTGGGGGAAGTTCTATGTCTTGAGTTATACAAGAGGTCAGTCTAGATTATTACAATGGTCCCTTCTGGAATGGTCCCTTCTGGATCTATGAATCTATAAGAACACAGTGCAGATGATGCTTCGGTAGGCTAGATACTGCCACACCTCAAGAATTTACATTCTTTTGTTGGAACAATTAAGAGATATGCCATGAGTAACAGACATATCACACAATAGTGTGACAAGCTTGTTCAACTTTAATAATGTGCAACTTTCCTGAACTCATGGTAAAAGGCATTTGCCAGGAGACATGCATCAGTTCACGTCCTGCCAACTTGTACATATACTGTAGCTCACATGCTAAACTGAACATTATCAGAACCATAGCCTGGAAGGCACAGATCATATTATTCTGATTGCTGTAGTGTTTTTGGTGTTGTGTTCTGAAGTAAGGCAGGCTCACTGACAAGTGTCATTCCTTATCATGCAAGACTGAAAGTTATAAATAAAACTTTGTGGCGCTCTACATTGTTTTGTGAATGGAAAATTTGATTTATAAAACATTCTTTATCCTAGTTTTGGATTTACGTAAGGGTTGAGTAAGATGGATTTTCATTAATTCATTATGTAAAACTAAAAATATCAAAATTAAACATTTAAAACATTGTATTAGTTTGAATGTAGGTCTACTGCCTCCCCCTATTAGTCATATTTTTAAGTTGAAAATGGGACTGAAGTATTTTTGTGTTGAGCATGTTATTTGGCCCACTTTTTAATGCACACTATTGTATTTTGGGATCAATAACGGGGCATATTATACACCTAACCCGTGGGTGGGATTGATTTGTAGGGAAGGATGTGGAGATAAAGAAGGATTATTTAAATTATTTAAGGTAATAAAATGATATTTTAAAAACCTTTTTTTAAAATGACAACATCGGACAGTCCCTTTATAAAGAATGTACTTTTCTAGACAAACATTATAAAATGCCTTATAATTTGGGATGAAGTCCATACTACTTTCTTTGCTGATCTTATGTTTCATGAGTACATGCAGTATGACTTGGTAAGTTATCAATAAATGTAAGGCAATTCATGATTAATATTATTGCAGCCGTAATTTCTACCAACAGCCACTCTAAGCCAACATTCACACACTACTGTTTACACCGATTGATTTATTTTAAAAAGGTACCGTACCTGTAGACATGCTGGAGCTCTACCCTGGGGTTTATTCATATCAACAGCCACTAGCTGCCAGCCTCCAGCAGCATCTTCATGAAACATCTTGAAGAGGAAAATACTTGTCAGAAGCATTTTACATAATGATAAATACAAGTGAAACTTGTGATATGTATTATTTAGGATCTGCTCACATTCTGATCTCTGCGCTCTTAAAGAAAGAGGGAAATGGTTCTTATTGTTACAGAATATGCAAGATAGATCTCACCATTTTCCTATTTTAATAACAATTCTGCCAGAACAATAACTTTTTGCATGCAGAATTTCATTCAGATAATATGAAAAACCGCATTACATCTACCTAATAATTGGTCCTAATATATTAGCACTAATTATACTAACTAGTTCAGAGTGGATCTGTTCAGCACTATTTGTTTTGTAGACTCTCTCAGAACAAAGCTCCTCATCTATTCAGCATATTTAGAAGAAACCCAGCCATCTTACATTCTTGTTAAAAGCAAGTTTCATGGTGGCCTTTTGCAGAACTCCCTGAGATTTACACCAAGGGAACAATAATAAATCACACCATGCCCTTTTACTGACAAAAGTACTTTACACCAAGGGTCAGAATCTGATCTTTTTTACACTGCATCCACAGTAAGTCCATAGCAGTTCAATGCAGTTACTCTGACAATACAGGGGTATAATTAAAAATGTGGAGTGAAATCCTGGCTTCACTGAAATCACTGGCAAAACTCTCATTGACTTCAGTGGGTCAGGATTTCACCCCAGCCTTTAGAAAACAGAACATGCATATAAAATGGCTTTTAATAATAGGTCATAAAAAGATGTAGGTTGATTGGCATAAGAAATGTGTCCTGAAAGCCATTAACAGAAAATGTGCATATGTTCCTGTGAAGACAATGAGCTACACTAATTTTTTACTCATCATCTGAGAGAACTCCCTTTATACCACTTTCTTCAGCAGCCCATAAACACCTGACAGACAACTTTTCTTTGATCAGTAGTAGACTAATTTTCTGCACAAGTTAATTGATTTGTCAAGTGGGCAAATGAAGTAAATCATACAGCGAAAGTACAGACGAAAATTTTGTCAAGGTCACTTCATGCCCAACACAAGAAATATGGTCCATTTTTATATGCCACTTTGTATTGGAAAGGCTCCTTTAGAGAATTCTGACCAATACAGAAACAGTAGAAGCATTTTTTTATAGTCTGTTAAACTAGATTCCCATTATGTCAGTGTTTCAGGTAACCTCACTTTTTGGAACAAGATAGCCATTAACCGGTCTACAGTCCACAAATTATTTTTATTCTGTGATATGATGGTTTTCATATCTAATGTGATCACATTCCTCTGGTGTGATGACGTTATCCTTAGTGTTTCTATTTTCCTCAAATGTGGCTGCTTCTGGAGTTTCCCCATAGAGACCTCTCTGTCACAGACCCTAGTTAATTCACAGAGGCTGCGGCATTAAAACTAGGGACGTGACAGGTAGTAAACCCAGATCTGATTGGTACACTGATGTGCTATGTTTGGTGGAATCATCTTCACGCAGAATTACACTTGGCCGAGGCCAGGTTTCAGCTAAGATCGTGGTCTCAACAACAACCTTATGCCAATGAGTTTCATAGGCAAAGTGTGGATTGTGTGAAAAAGTATTTCCTGTTAGGAGTAATGTGAAGGAGCAAATTTTAAACTGATAAAAAGAAAAATGTTCTGACACAAGCTATACTTAGACTGCAGAACTCAATGCTACAAGATATCATGGAGCCCAAGAAACGAGCAGGATTCACTAAAGAACTGGACATTCATATGGATAACACAAATTTCCAGAGTTATAATAGAAAATATTAAACAAAATAATTTTGGAAGAGATTTACACTCTTATTCTTTAGGGCACAAACTAACATCCAAATATCGGGGGATAGGAAGAATTTTTCCTTACGGGGAAGTTTCCCATATCTGCCTTCTGTAGGGTTTTTTCCATGTTCCTCTCAGGCAGCTAGTACTGGCCACAACCAGACACAAGATACTGCACTAGGTAGACAACTGTTCTGAAGAAGCATGGCCATTCCCACATGCTAGATACTTAAAATAGCCTCTGTGTATGATGCAGCAGACATTTTAAGTCTGGACAGAGCATGCACAAGGGGGGGCAAGCAGGGGCACCCCCCACCAATAATCAGTGAGGGGCACAGAACTCCTCCAGCTCTGGGCTGCGGCGGAGAGAACAAGCTCCTCCAGCCACAGAGCTGCGGCGGGAAGAGCCCATATTCCAAAACCCAAATATTATATGGAAACAAAAAATAAAAAGGAATCATTCGATCTCTAATTATGATGAACAAATGGGCAGTGTGTACAGTATATAACAAGATGTGCCCACGAACAATGGCTTGATTATGTTCTATTATATTTTTCTATTACATTTTTAAGATACCCTATTTGAATGATACACTCTATCATATAGAATGTACTGAAACTAGGCAACAGCTAGCAGGGATTTACTACTTTGCAATAAATTAAAAACAGAGGTATCCAAACAATATCTCAGTATTCAGAGCTAGAACATCAGCACTCTACCTGGGTAGTAGCTGTTGAGGTGGTACTGCTCCTGGACCCCCACATCTGCTGGAATTGCACTCTTATTTCAGCAAATGTTTCAATGATGACAGCAATGAACACGTTCTACAAGAAAAATTAAAAGCAAAGGCTTACCAGGAAGCTCAGCAGGTGGAAAAGAGCAGAAATTCAGTCAAACATGATTTATATTCCAGGCAGGTTTAAAAGAACAAATTGTTCAGTACCTTAACGAGCCAGGCAAGAAAGAAAATTAAGGTGATGAAATAGAAGTATGAACGCCATCGGGGAAAACTGTCAATTGCTCTATACATAAGGAATACCCAGCCTTCTTGAGAAGCAGCTTCATAAACAGTAAATATGCTGGTGCCTGTTGATGAAAAATGAAAATATTTTAAATAAAAAATAAACATTTTCAAGATCTGCAAGCAATCATCTTTCATCCATTTCCTTTTTGTAAATGGTAAAGGTCCCCCAAAAGAAGTAGCTCTTCCTGCACACTTGAATGTTGTTTCTTCTTATGATTGGATCTAAATTGTTTTTACATTACAGTGTTCCACATCCACTTCTTGGATACATACACACAGCCCTCTGGATCACTTTAATGGGAAATGTACAAATGACTCCAAAGGCAGAACTCAGCCCACTGTAAGTAATCTCAGTATTATCTGTGAGAAAAGTTGAATTAAACTATCAGGATTGTTGACCAGCAGGAGAAATGAGTTTGAATTTATTTGCATTAATAAAGCAAATATAAATTAGGTAATCAACAATATACAGCAAGGTATGTGGTTAAGCTGGTAAAGGTAATCATATTCAAGTATTTACCCAAATGCATTTGAACACTGCAAAAGTGCACATATCTGTTACAGCCACACTAATTTAAGTGTCTTATTGCTTTTAGGAAATACTTTTCAAAAGCATTTTAAAATTAAAGTTATTCCATCTTTGGAGAGTAGGGGGTGGATGGAAAGTTGTAAGTTTCTATGTGTATGGAAACCTATTTGATTTAAAAATGTATTGCTAAAAGTTATATTTTTCCAGTTTTAAGGCACTACAAACTTTAGGAGCCAAGAGCATCCTCAAGTCTGAAGCCAATTTTTGCAAACTGACTCTTGTGCTTGTCATCCGACAACCAAAAGTTAAAATCTAAAGAGGAGAGCACCCACTCTCTTATGTAGCTACTGGCAACCTTTCTGATACCATTTCAATGGAATGGCGATTTCATGGGTGAAGAAAAAGAAAAGAAAGAAAGAAAGAAATTTTAAAAATGAAAAAAGGAGTCCTATTTATGTATCTGCTTAAGAAGCTTGCTGAATTTGGTACCAAATGCCCAGTTTATGTTATTATAAAATATTGCTCCAATAAAGGGGCACAGTCCTGCAACCCTTCATTCCACATGAGAAGGGACTACAGGATCAAGGCCTTGGGTTATTCTTTTTAAATTTTATTTCATTATATTGGTTTGTATTTATCCTGCTGATAATGGCTCAATCATAAAGATGGCTATCTGAAAACAAAACTATGACCATTGCCTTTCATACTGACCAGTTTTGTATCATTTTTATCTTATGGCTTCCTTGGTCTATTTATTGCATACAGCTGTTGTCCTTTGTCTTATACTTACACAGAGTGGGTCGCGACCCTGTTTTAATGGGGTCGCCAGTGCTGGTGTTAGATTTGCCAGGGCCAAGCCCAAGCCCCACCGCCCTGGCCAAAGCCAAAGCCCGAGGGCTTCAGCCCTGGGTGACAAGGCTCAGGTTACAGGCACCCCGCCTGGGTCTGAAGCCCTTGAGCTTCAGCTTTGACCCCCCCCCCATCCTCTACCCACCTGGGATTGTGGGACTCGAGCAGTCTCAAGCTTAGGTCCCCACTCCTGCGGTCCTGTACTTATTTTTATTGTCAGAAAGGAGTCGCGGTGCAATGAAGTTTGAGAACCCCTAGCCTGTGGCATTCAAATGCCTAATGGATGTCAGCCAGTCCTTGAAAAATTAGACTTTCTTTATGCATGTATCTGATTTTGGAGGCTGGCGTTTTCTGGGTCTGGACATAGAGATCACCCAGTTATAATGATCAGGGTTGTGAGAAATTCTCTTTTATTGTACTAGAAGAAAATTCCATTCCATTATGTGGTGAAAAACCCCAAGATATATTAGTTTTAGGGGAAAATCAGACAAATGAAAATACATTGGCTGCCATTAAAAACACAACAAACTGTGTATTGCTGCCTGTAAAACACTCATTTTCCAGTTTGTTGATCACTAATTTCTTTAATTTAGTAGTAGCCACCAGGTGGCAATCATGCACCTTGTGCACACCTATAACACCAGAGAGTGAGCTAATAGGGACTGTGCATGCTGTCTAATTCTAATCTCAAACAATTTTACCATTGGATGATTTTGATTTCCAGGGTGGACATCACTACACTGGTTTTCTTTATCCTCATTTATTGAACTACTTATTGTATTCTCTCCCTATATACCTTATAAAGGCTTTGGGAAAGGTTACAGCCATACAGAAATAATTTAATCTCACAACCTTAGAAATGTTATCAACCATGTACCATTTTTATTCCTGTACACTGGGAAAGTCATGATGGTGACTACTCCCACAAAGCAGGGATATTCTCACTGAAGAGTCTATTTTTAATTTCTTTATTATCTTTTGGTAGTAAAGATTGTAAAGATTCTGAGTAGGTCATAGATTCTTTCGATGTCTTGTAGTGAGCTATGTTGGAACCAGAAGGAAATATGGACTGCCCAAGAATGTAAGGGCAAAACTGGATGAGTTTCTGGGGAGCAAATCTTTCGATGTGGTTGAAACTACAAGAAGATCAACCCCCCCTGAATGAATGGATAAGTCAATGTTTCCTTGCCTCTGAAACAAGCAAATCAAACTTTTACTCTTCAAAACCCCCTCACCAATCAGCTAGCTAATGGGAGGCTGAGGGAAAGAAGAGAAGGGTGACTGCCCTGTCACCCTTTCCAAACCCCAACTACTGTATTGCTGTTAGGGAAGAATTGGCAAGAGAGGTACTAGAATACAGAATTAACTCGGTGAAGTGTGCTGGAGAACACTGCTGTTTTCTCCATTTGGGGCAATAGAGTCCTATTCTGAAAACTTCATCTCATTGCAAATCCTGTGGACATGTAGTGACCTGAAACATATAGTGTCTGCATGTCCTGGGTTTTTCATTTTGCAAATCTGGTCACCTATGAAAGGGTAAATAAAGTATTAAGATTGCTTTGGAAAGGACCCTGTCAAGGGAGTATGCATCCTAGGGTGGAGGGAAGGGCTGCAAATGTAAGCGCTGACCATCTCTCCACGTTGTGCTACAGAGCTAATGATGAAAAATAGAAGGGAAATTGCTACTTAGATGATTTGCAGTAAATAATTTGATAAATTTAAACTTATTGTTCACAAATCACCCACAAACACGTCATGATTATTATAAATTTGTTCACTATTTGCAATTGTTTAATGAGCGGTATGAATGAATGAATTTTGGCCTTTAGAATGCCTACACAATGGTCACTGTGAACGTTTGCTATTCATGATGTCTCCACATGACTGGTCTCTTAAATCGTGTAGCAATTGTTTCTGCTCCCTGATTTGATGACTTAAACTTTATAAACAAAGAAGACACCCTTTTGGATTATAAAGGAATTTGTTGTGTGAATAGCTGCAAAAGCTTTTCACACTGGCCACAAGGGCACTCTGGTGTGAATATTCATGGATATTTATTCACATTAGCTTTTGTGACACTTTTGCTTGTAATGAACATTCTTGCGAATAAAACCTCCCTCACCCTCAATGTTCACAAATAAACAAATAAAAGGTACTGGGAATACCAGCAAAGCGAATCAGTAGGTTTTATTTGCATAAATATTCATTAATCTTTCCTTTTTTTGTATTCACATGGCTCTAGTGCTAATAACTTGTTGTGCACTCGTTGTGTTGGCCTTTTGGGTGGCAAATTTGAAAAGCCCACTGGCATTTCAGGAAAAACAAGGAATTGCTAAACTGATAAATTGTTCACACCTTACATGCCACTATCCGGTACTTTTGCATAGAATTGCAAGGAATTTAAAATACAAGGATTTAAGAAAAAGACTTAATACAATCTTAAATTGTAGCATTCAAGGATAATATTAGTGACAAATAGCTACTGCTCTCAATGAGCATATTACCCAAGAACAATAAGTGGCCTCCATTGTTGCCTTCAGCTTTCCACAAGTTTATTGGCTTCTACTCTGTCCAAAAACCAGAGCAAGAGACTATCACAGTGACCAGGCTAATCGCACCTCTGACTTCTCCTGGTCTCTTTGAGCGCACCCCCTCAGGTATCAGGCCATGCACTGTCACCTCTCTTGGGGTGCAATCACACAATTCTCCCACTCTTAAACCTGGCCTTGGGCTGCAATCCTCTGGTACTTACTGTGATTACCTCAGAGGGCCTGACTTAGGTTCAGCACCTATAGGACAAATGACAAGTGGTACCAGTGACCAGACAACCTTCCTAAAGCAAAGCATTATTTTATTTAGAACCAAAGAATTTCTGAGAAAACAGATCTTAAAACAATAAACAGTCTATATGCTTTCCTATTTTCCCCTGAGGCTTTTTCCCTGTCTCTGTCATCCATGTCAGACTCTCTCACCAGGAACACTCAACTCCTCTCTCTCTCTCTCTGCAGGGAGTTCTTTTAACCAGTGTCCCTTTAATCTCTAGTCTTCCAGCTGGGGCTAAACAGCTATGTACCTTTGGGATGGACCCTGGAAGTAGGCCACTGTCCTGTTATTCTCCCCCAAGTTTTCCTTACTAATCTAGAACTCTAACTGCTCCCCACCCCCACCCCAAAGTTTTGGTTAGGAGGTTTCTTATCTAGAGCTAGTTTGCTTCTCTGCTTGTTTTTCCAACAGCCTCTTATTAAGCTAGACGAATACATTAATACAGGAAAGTGTAATAACCCAATATAACTATACAGTGACTTTACCACACTGACATACTGTACAGTATTTGAAAAATTGTTATATGTTAGTATTCTCAGATTATTCCATAATAGCTTCACATCCGCCTCAGAGACAACAGGCCTTTAGAATGATTTTTACACTATATATTATTAGTTCCTTTGGTATTTCAAACAGTTTATTTCCTGAAAGAAATCTAACAAAAGCCAGCAAGTTTCATATTTTACTACAGCAAAATGGGTGAATCTTATATTCGAAAAACTTACAAGTTCAAAGAATTCCCCAACCTCCTTATGTTAATACCTGTTTCATAAAGGCTATGGTGTTCTTTTGGGGCAGAAAAAGCATGTACACCTATTGAACAAATCTGTCGTACAGTTACTTGGTGAGCTTTGGATTTAATTAAGCATTACACACTAGACCTAGCAACTTCAGCTGTCATGATACTTTCAGATGTTAAGTCCTTAGGGAAAAATCCTTCTGTCAGATCTGCAGGGTAGATCTGAATCTCAGCATAAATGGGAACTTATTTCAGTGGTAACATTAGAAATGTCCCTTCTCTGGTTGTTTCCTGATCCAAGCAAAGATCTGCACCTGTGGAGCACCACAATTACTTTAGACTCAACATTTATGAAAAAGAACAGTTGAACCAATATGAAGTTTGTCTGCCTCAATTATTCTACATCTGGGCAAGCATTTCAAATCTTGTCAGGATGAAGACTATCTCAGGTGCAAACAAATTCGCTCTCTGAGGAAAAATAACTGGAGTTCCCCAGTTAGCACCAAGGTGCAGATGTCAGAAGATGCACAGACGTACCCATATTTACCACACTGATACCTGCTGATGGAAGTATCACAGAGCAAGCCATAGCAATCAAGGTCTGCAAGTTGAAAGCTCCCAGAGTAACTCAGCCTCCATGTTGCTAGTGTGGGATAGCATCTTCTGACAGGTACAATCTGGCTCATGCAAAACTAAAGTTTCATATAGATACATTTTCCTTATCAAGGATCCTAATTGTTAAAATATTCACTACTTAGATCCAGAAACCAAGGAGAGGAGCTCTAGGCCTCAGATTTAAAATGACAAATGTTGTGAAGATGGGCTCTTCCCAATGAAATGTCTCTGATTTACAGTATCAGTCTTCAAGTAGAGTACATGAGTGTTATAGTAAATGTTATGACAAAATAGTGTAACATAAACCCTATTAAGCAGAAGTGAGGCACTATAATTTAAGTTAATTTATTCCTCAGAGAATGCACCAACTACCTTGTTAAAGAATGACTTTTTACTGTATAAATATTAAAATACTTTATTTAAGTAAAATGCCTTTAACAGTGGCAGCACAGACACCAAACACACAGAAATCCACATAAACTCCTGTGTTCGAAGTGAGTAACAGAAGTCAGCAGCTTGTTATCTTAGGCAAACAAATGTGAGATATGTTCAGTCCAGGGACATTATATATTTTGAATCTTTAATCGGCAATATACTAAAATACTGAGAATGTCTGGAACTGAAAATCAGTAGGTGTAGTGATGGATTCATTGCCAGACAGAAAGCTGAATGTGCAAAAATTCTTTGGAAAAAAATATGTAATTCACTGTTGACTTTCATTGTCTGTCAATCATAATCATTCAGTTGCAGCATTAAATTATTCTGCAAGGCTGTCTTGGTTATAGCAGTCTCATCCCTCATAAAAGAACTTAGGAAACAGCAAGACTAATTGATATCATAGGCTCAGCTAATTTGCTTTAATTAATCAAAAATTTCTCTGCTATTTAAAAAGGAAGAAAGGAATCCATGTCTAGGACTATGGAAGGATGAGGCCATGTAGAGCATAGTAACAGTCGTATCCTAAAAACATACCAATGTCTAAACCAACTGAATTGAAGTTTTCTTCACAGGGAAAGTTAAAATGGGAAGTATAGCTCCAAACTGGACCAAATGGGAAGCTCTTTATTGGGACTACCATCTGGCAAACCAGCATCACCATTCTTGTAAGCAGAAGAATGGGTGGGAGAATAAAAAGCTGTGGGAGAAAAAGATGAAGGGGTGGGTGAAAGTGTGGGGAGGAGATCAAGCCCTTCAAGGCAACTGGATGTCTTTACCCATTTATTGGTAAACTTTTGAACAAATCAGAGAAGCTCAATCCGAACAGATTCTAGCCAAACCAAGGTTAGGAGAGCTTTCTACAGAAAGGAAATCACTGCCTAGGAAAGCAATAAGGAAAGTTACTGTAAGTGACTTTCAGTCTTATTGCAATCAAGTTTTATTCTACCTCACAGGGAGCGTTTCAGTGCCTGGATATTCCTAATTTTCATTCAGAGCAAAACCCATTCTACAAAAGCAAAACAAAAAACAGCACAACCAGCTTACCTACCCCAAATTCATAAATACTTGTTTTTAAAAAAGGAAGATAGTAACATCTAAAAACTCAAAAAGAAAAATCCTACCCCAAGCAGAGCTTTATTTGGACTATATCAAAGTGCCAAAGACTCCATAAAATCCATTAGGGACTTAGCTATCCTTATTGATCTTACGTGGAAAGTGCTCAGCAACTATCTTGAATGGCAACAGTATAAAACCCTTAGAGAGATTTCAAGGATGCAATTCCAGCCCTTGAGTAAATAACTTCCCATAGTCAAGAAGAGGCAACTTGCTAAAGGTGCCTTGACAACAAATGCTGATGTTGCTGATGCTGCCATTGGTTCTACACAATTCCACTTGAGGTTACTGTGAGTGGCACATGTCTATTTGAGGGTGTAATTTGGCCCTAATGATTAGATCAGCTTCTTCCTTTAGGTCTGAGATTGTCCGACTTTAGGTACTCAGCTTTCCATGGTAACTGGAAATCACACTGGTGGGCACACATTAAGGCCAAAACTTTCATAAGTGTCCAGTGGGTTTGGATGTGTCAATTTTCCAAATGACAAGGTCAATGGGAGCAGAGTTATACCAATACTGAACCCTTCTGAAAATCCATTCAAAACATTCTAAATAGAAGACACCCACAATAATACAGTACAGCTGTCCAGACTTTAATCCTTGAGGGCTAAAGGCTGACCAATGGCATTCACCGCCCCCCAAAAGAGTGACAGCTACTGTACTTGAAAATCACCAATAACAAGACTTGCTGCATCTTCAATATTCTGAAATAAGACAGCAACAAAATCTGACAAAAGGAATCTCTTTAAGACAAAACACAGTCAAGCCTTCAAAGAAGCTTCAGACAACCAAGACATTATAAAAAGAAACCACATTAATGACAGCCTCCACATATTTGGATAATAAAAACAAATACATAGAGTTTAATATATTTTAAAGTCTAGGCTCTCCGACAAGATAAAAGTTTCTTGCCCTAAAAGAGAAAAAGGATCCTTATGACTGAATGTAACAAGAAAACTAAAATCAGACTCATTCAATGTCCTGCTTAAATATTAATGAGTTCCATATTGTCTGACATCTGTGATAAGTTGCAAAAAATAAAATGATCTACCTCTGTGGGTGATATGAAAGATAGAAGTTGGACCAATAAATATAAATACTTTTAGAGGTTTAACTAACACATTAAAACACTGAGAAGGATTGTGAGGTAGGTAAATATCATTAACCCCATTTTAGCAATGGGGAAGCAGACACAGATTATAAGACTTTCCTAACGCTGCACATGGACACAGTGTCTGAGCTGGGATTATAACTACACAATTTTCTGCCTCTCAATCCTGTGGTTAGAGCACTCAAAAATTCTAGCTGAATACAGAAAGCAAAAAGAACCCACTCTTCCATTGAAACAAATGGCAAAACTCACAATGACTTACATGGCAATAAGATAGGCACCCAAATTTTATTGCTCCTTCAGAAGATAAGAGGTTCAGCTGAGAAAGAAAACCAACCCTTTATCCTTGTAACATCAGATTTCTTTTATTCTTGATTGCCTTAAGAATGATGTTTCTCATGACCACTGATTCACAGGTTATCAAAACAATCTTGGAAAGCATACCACAGATAGACTTAACAGTTGGCACCCTCTTCACAGAGGAAAGTCAAAAACCTTGGCACAAAAATCTCTCTCAGTTGCCAGATATAACTTTTGGAGGGACATTCAAAGTTCTAAAATGCTTTATTTAAGTCTTGTTCTGAAGCTTATTACTTTTTGCAGAAATCTTTTTTGATCTTTATTCAGTGCAGACAATATCTCAGCACACCCAGAAAAGGAATTTTCCAAATCTATTGCTGTCAAATCTGAATCCTGATTTTTCCTGGATACAACTTCTTTTTATCAGTTAGCATTAAACTTTCTTGGAATGATTCTAATCCTTTTTTGGGTATCAGCTCCATGTTTCAAACCACCGCTACTTTAATTTCTTACATATTTACTGTATTTTACATTCTTTTACTTCAAAGTTTTTGACAGAAGAAGAAAATATTCCATTTTGTTTTAAAGGCATGTGGCTTGAAAGAAGCATTTTGCACGTATTATACCTAAGTAACCTTTTGGCATTGCTAACTGCAGCAGACTACTACAAGCTACAGAGCATATCTGCCCCCAGTAAGTTTTATCAAAGGGAGGCCTCTGATATTGATAGCTCCATGGGCACTGTTTTCTGGATGGAAATAAATGGTTCACAGGTTGATTAGAACTGGTGCCCATGTCTAGAGATCCTGCAGCAGCCAGGTTGTGCCCCACTGTACTATGTGCTGTATATTCGAACACCCCCAAATTATAGGGAGAAGAGTAGCTGAAATTCAGATGCCAACTTCTGAGGCTCAGCTCAGGCTCTCATATAATTTGTCCTGAATACCTGCTATGAAAGTGTGGTTAACATCCTTGTGAACAACAGGTTTTCTTGTTGTAAAAGGAGGTGAAAACAGAGAAGCTGAGTCTATGGCTGTCCATTCCTGCTTAGGAGTGCTGTAACTGCTCTTTTCTAATAGCTGATATGGGCCTGCAAGGAGAGTGTCAGGGGCAGGGGGATAGTAAAGTCATGGGTGATTCAATGTGAAAAGTGAGTATGCTGTACAAATATCTTTTGGCCACATAGCTCCCAGGATGGTATGCACTCCTGGAAACTTTCCAGGAGATTCCAGCTGCTGCAGGTACCGAGGGTGCCATCTATTCCAAAGGTAATATCAAGTCTACATCGTTCCTCCAGAAATGACCTGAAGTCATAAGGAGGATGGAATGGAAAAAGTCTATAAATCAGATCAAGAGGAAACTGATACTCCTCAGCTTCTGAGTCAGCCTCTGATTGTGAGAAGTCATCTTTTAAGACAAAAGGCGTATGATGAATCCAGATATACCAGAGACTCAAAACGGCTCAGTTGTATGAGGCTGCAATTAGGAATGGTTCTAAGATTTTATTACTGACTAGGGGAGGGATGTTCAAAAACTCTCAGTGCTGGCTCAATGATGTTAATGGGGATTTTATCAGTGACTTTAATGGGAGCAAAGGTAGCCCAATACTGGGCATTTCTCCACCCTGGAAGAAAGCCCTCCAACTTAAAGGCTATGGTCAAAAGAGTTATTAATTAAATTGTCTGCCAGATTGAAGAGACAGATGTATCCAAAATGAAGGTAGTGTTTGATTAGATCTAGGTAGAGAGGAAAGCAGAACTGATTCCAGTCACACTGATTTTTATTGTACCTGGCGGAACTATTTTAAAATGCTACATGTCAGAGCAGTGGCTCTCAACCTTTCCAGACTACTGAACCCCTTTCAGGAGTCTATTTTGTCTTGCATACCCCCAACTTTCACCTCACTTAAAAATTATAAACTCAGACATAAAAGTACAAATATGTCATAGCCACACTATTACTGAAAAATTGCTGACTTTCCCATTTTTACTGTATAATTATAAAATAAATCCATTGGAATAGAAAGATTGGTACTTACATGTCCGTGTATAGCACAGAGAGCAGTGTAAACAAGTCACCGTCTGTATGAAATTTTAATTTGCACTGACTTCGCTAGTGCCTTTTACGTAGCCTGTTGTAAAACTAGGCAAATAGCTAGCTGAGCTGATGTGCCCCCGGAAGACCTCCGCGTACCCCTGGTTGACAACTGCTCTGTTAGAGGGGCTGGGTATTGAGGATGAACACAGAGAGTTTCTAAAAAGCGATCTCAGTGCTTCTAAGAACGACACTAAAGTAGAGCCTTTTTTGCTCTAGCATCAAAATCCATTTCAGCCTCAGCACCAACAGCTTTCAAAATGGAAGCAAACTAGCACCACGGCACTATTTTATTCATTGAAGATACATACGCTTAGGTTTCTTTTAAGGGTTTTGCACTGATAGCTTAGCAGCTGGTGCTGATGAGCTCTGTGTCAAATATAAACCTGGCGATTTAGGTGCAGTCAACAAGACCTTTAAGTGGAAATCCCTGTTTGCCTTGACAGAATGAGTGAAGTGGGCTGATCAAATCCCAGACAGACACGGTACATAATCAGTATGGAAATGTGCAAGAAAAGAAAAAATGTGCCTGCATTAACCTGATAATTTCTTGAACTACTTTGAGTAGGGCATGTAGAAAATGAACAGGAAGTTAAAATTGTCAAGTTCTGGGGAAAGAAATCCTCATATTAACTAAAGTGATAGATGGGGTGGAAACAACAGAAAATACAGCTTTAGTACTAGTGTTTGAATACCAGCTTTTGAACTGGAGGAGCAGAAAGTGAAGCAAAATTAGATGGGTTAGGTCAGTACTGAAACCTGCATGTACAGAAAATTTTAATGGTACAATCCTGCGCTGATGAAATAGCTCAAAATCTTCTTTTTAAAACATTATGGCTAATGGCTCCAGATGTTTGCACAGCTTGAGTCTCCTACAGTGAAAAACTTCAATTAATAAAGGAGAATTCACAATTCCCACATATAACCTAATGTACTGTAATGTTAAAAATAGGAACCTCAAAAGGTAAACTTGTAAAGAAACTTGTTAAGAAAAAAAACCCAAAAGAATCCTGATGGGATGACCAAATAAATTCACATGATTTACAGGGGATACTCACTCAACCAAACCAAACAAAAAACCCCATGACTCTGACTTAGGAAAATAGCTTTAAAAATAAATGTTAATAAATATAAATAATTTAAATCTCTTGTATTTAGTAAAAATATGTATCTATGTTAGGAATAGATTAATCCACAGAGGCCAGACTTGAGAGAGGGGTGGTGCTTTAGCTTTGCTGCTTCAGAAGAAGCTTCAGAGAGTCATAATTCCAGCCTTGCTCCCACTTGCTTTTGGAGGGGAAAGAGCTTTCGATAGCACTGAAAATGATGCAACTTACTTCACCTTGGCAACCAGCCAACCCTGTTGGCCAGCACCTTGGGAAGTGAAGCCATAGTTCTTTCACACTCCCTGCCCACTAGCTTAGGGAGTCAGGGAAGTATTGGATGGCTACATCTGCTCTTCCCCTCACACCCAGATCCAAGCACTATACAGGCCCTACACGGCCACAAGGGGGGTGAAGGAATGTCCTTACTCCTCCCTGCACTGCATGGTTATGTGGAACCCTTAGTAATTATAATTAATATGCATATGCTATTAATATGCATACAATATTCTGTTTGTACAGCACCTAGCACAATGGGGTCCTGTTCCATGGTTGGGGCTCCTGGGTGCTACTACAATACAAATTATTACAAATTATTCATAGTAATAATACAGTATTTGAAGTGGTAAATAGTAACATTTCTACATTGTTCTTTTATACATTTTAATTATAAAATAAATAAGACTCCGAAAGACAGAGAAAAAATCCTGCATAAACAACAATCACATAAAGCTGCCCAGAGTTTTCTGGTCATGCTCATTTGCTTTCCTTCAGAAGCTACATGGTGACCGAGAGATAATCAATAAGCATGTTTTTTCTTGCCAAAACAAAAACCAATTTTCGAAGTATTTTGTGTTGCAAAACTAGCAGAACATGACTTGATTTGACTTCTTAAGGCAAAAAACAGAATAGAGTGTTTAAAAAGTGGACTGTCTGATTATTATTATTAATGGTAGTGCCCTTGATGAGCCATGTATTTTCCAAATAGAAAAAAAAGCGGTCCCTACACTGAGATCACAATGTTTTATCCCATGAGATGAACAATTAGAGGTAAATGACCTACTTGAAAAAATTACATTCATGTCTGAAGCTTTCTGCTCCTGCTTCTGTTACAAGAAACATGACCACACACAGCCCCTTCAGAGAAAGACAGGGTCCAAAGTCCAAATGTACAAATCAGGTCCAAAAAGGACTTGAATGATCCCTTCTCTCTGGAGAGCTGTGCCAGGAGTTGTGGAATAGTAACCAGGGCTGGAGGAGATACTGAACTTCTTTAGTGGGATAGCATTTTTCTCCTTCTTACATGAAATGAGCATTCAGGAATGAAATGTACTAGCCCTCACTTCATTTGAAAGAGTTCAGGTGGGTCCCATCTTCCATCTGGGTCGAGGGAGAATTTAGACTTAAAAAGGAAGCAGGATTTAAAGGTTCCCTAGTGTGCTTTAATGTAGTCTGTTTCAAACAGCAGTCCATTAAAGTGCACCAGCAGGGTCTACATCAGGGGTGGGCAAATTTTTTGGTCCAAGGGCCACATCTGGGTGGGGAAATTGCATGCAGGGCCATGAATGTAGGGCTGGGGCAGAGGGTTGGGGTGTGGGAGGGAGTTGGGATGAAAGAGGGGTGAGGCAAGGTGCTCAGGGAAGGGGGTTGGGGTGCAGGAGGAGTATGGGGTGCCCCAGGGGGTTGGGGTGCAGGAGGGGTGCAGCAGGGGGCTCAGGGCAGGCGGTTGGGGTGCAGGGTGCAGGAGGGGTTCGGGGTGTGGGCGCTGGCCTGGTGCCGCTTACCTGGAGTGGCTCCGGGGTGGCAGTGGCAAGCACTGGGGCCAGGGCAGGCTCCTTGCCTGCCTGCCCTGGCCCCGCACCACTCCTGGAAGTGGCCGGCATCACATCCCTTTGGCCCTGGGGGGGGGGGCGGCAGAGGGCTCTGCGCACTGCCCTCGCCTGTGGGAACCTCCCCCAAAGCTCCCATTGTTCATGGTTCCCCATTCCTGGTCAATGGGAGTTGTGTGGGGCGGAAGTGCCTGCAGGCGAGGGCAGCGCACGGAGCCCTCTGCCCCCACCCCCAGGTTCCATAGGGACGCGATGCCAGCCACTTCCGGAAGTGGCACGGGGCCCACGATGCCACGGCAGTGGCAATCCCATGGGCCAGATCCAAAGCCCTGACAGGCCGGATCTAGCCTGTGGGCTGTAGTTTTCCCTCCCCTGGTCTACAAGGATCAATTAATGTGCAACACTTTAGAAATCACACCTCTATAGAGTGCTTTACCCCACCATGTAGACAGACCTTAAAGATTCATTTCCACAACTATCACACACTTCGTTCTGAAGCTCACCTATATTGTATGTAGAACAAGTACACCTACAATGCCATGAGAAAGTAACAGCATTGCAATAGTATAAAGTGATCCTGTGTACTGAACTACAATAATAACCTCCATACAGCACTACATACAACACAACCATTTAAAACTCATTAATAGGTTGCTGGTTGGAAAAGTACCAGTGACCTTCTGAAATTATGAGGGTATGCTCTGTGCCAGCCTTGGAGCCTGTTGGCTTCTTCTTTCTCTATGGTGGTCATACAGAAGGGGGTACTTTTGTCCACAACGAGTATAGGAGCCATTAGCTATTCTGCAAACCAGCCACAATCTATCAAACCACTGCCTATTATTAAAGGAACTATCAAAGGGTTTTTTGGTACTACTAGCGTACTTGATGCCTCACAAACCAAACCAACCCCACCTCCCAAAAAAACAACAAGACAGTGCCCCTGCCCCAAAGAATTTACAGACTGGAATTTGAACATGACCCAACAAGAGCAAGATAGATCAACCAGAAGGGACAGGAAGTGAAGAACAAGGTTACACCAATAAACTAATGGTAACTCAGTTAATTCATAGAAAGCCAAAGACCATGGAAGTCAAGTGGTGTTTCCACTGACTTCAGTAGGCACTGGATTGGGCTCGTACTTGAGTAAAAGAGAGAGTGTGCGTGTGTGTGTTTTAAACTTAATTTTAGCTCACTTTTTGTAGGCTTCATAACAGTACTGAATTTGTAAGGAGGATTTGAATGAGATGATGCAGCCTAGAGCAGTATCCTGTTTCCTTCTGGATACTCGGAGCAATGTGACTGGTCTAAAAAAGTATTGCACAGCAGCTGGGGAGGCTGCTCCCCAGGCACAGATACTTACCTGGTACAAAATATTTGTTCTCCACAGCCACTTGCCCCCAGAAATGCTTCACTGAAAAATTCCAAGGTGGCCAAACTTTTGCACTCACACCTCCCATCCTTCCTGAGTGAACTTTTGGCACCAGCAATCCACTTGTCTATTTCCTTGAAAATGAACTGTGTATATGCATGCACCAGTAATACCCTATTGCTGTGACCAACACTGCCATATACAATGGCTCAAAGCATTTTAAAAGTTAGTTCCACAAATGTAATGGTTTGACCACCTTAAAATTTAATTAAAGATTAATTAAATTCAATCTGCTGAGGTAACAGAGGGAACTAAATATAACTAAAATATGTTAAATATAGACAAGGGCTGGGAGTTTTAAAGGAGAGTGAGAGAATTAGGCGCTGTGACATTCCCCAGCGTACAATCGCAGTTGCTGAACAGCTGTGTCCCCTGAATTCTCCAACCTGGAGTGCTTTTAACACTGCTTCGCTGTGAAAGCAACCACTCCTGGCCTGCTCACACACAGCTTCTAGCATAAAAATTACTCCCAGTTGAGTTATATGAGTGCTCTCAGCCAGGCACTCCTGAATTATATTGTAGAGTGACACCAGCAAATTCCCAGTCCCAGATTTGTCCCCAAAAATGTGTGTCTTGTGCTGCCCAATAGTCTCCTAGACAAATCCAAGCTTATAACAAATCCAAGCTTTGTAAAGTCAATCATTTTATTAATAGAAAATGACATGCACAAACCTTGTTATCTCATATGGTGTTTCCTGAACACTTCAATTCAAGCACACACTGGTTAGATAAGACAATAAAACAAGTTTATTAACTACAGATAGATTTTAAGTGATTATAAGTAATGAGGCATAAAAGTCAGAACTGGTTACAAAGAAATAAAAAGTAAAACGGAAGCTAATAACTAATTTAACAAACTAAGTGAATTTAAAGCACAAAGACTTCTCTTGCCATATGCTTACAGCAGTCTGGCTGGATTCCTTCAGCCAGGACCCCTCTCCTAGTCCAGTGCTCCTTTCCTTGTCCTTCAGACATTATGGATGTTTTGAGTAGAGATGAGGTGAGAGAGGTAATTTGAGACCTCTGTTCCTCATTTTTATATCTTTTCCTCCTCTTTGAGAATCTCTTCCAGCTGGGGTTCAGGTGACCGAAAGTCTGTGGGATGGGAACTTCTAGCTGTTCCATTGCCAAGATGTAAATTTCTTGCTCACATCCTTCTTCCTGTCAAAGAATCGCCATTTAATCAGGTGATAGTCCATTTGATTATGCTGACATCTGGCTGAGGTGCTGGCTAGCCTTTTGTTTCTGGGGAACTGATTTGAAGCTGTTTCATAGACTTGGAACATGTCTTATACAATAGGAATTTTATAAAACTTTACATACAATGTTGTCACACATATTTTATCATGACAATAATGACTAGCAAATTATAAGTTTTCAAATGATACCTCACAAGGCTTACTTTGTACAACATTTATTACAGTCTTGTGAAAAGGTTGAAGATAAAGGGCACAGCTGTCACAGGTACCCAACCTCCAGTAGCCTTTGCCTTCTTTGAAAATCCCATCACAGAGCATTTGGAGGAGCCAAGAGATTGTAGATCAATACAAGTCTGAATTTTGTGAAATTTAGAGGCATTTGTAAGGAATGAATGAAATCACAAACCGTCTGGGGAAATAGGAGCTGTTGGAGACTAGTTTGCCTGGTATCATAGTATGCACAAATCATTATACAGGACAAATCTGGTGGAATGTTTGAGAAGATAATACAAAAGAGTAGGCAAGTGTGAAACAATTAACATAATCTACTTTGATTATAAAAAAGCACTTCACAAATTACCGTACATTTATATACATCATTTTAGTGATTTAAGCAGTAAAGGCACCATTCTTCAACTGACCAATTGATAGCATGCAAACTGTAAAGGGTGAAGGTGATCATGACAAGTAGTGGAAATAGGCAGAACGACTTTTAGTAAACTTACAAGTTTACAATAACCACCATTAAAAAACTTTGCATTTGCCACTAGTGCCCATAGAGTTTCTTCTTAGCTTCTCTCTCAGACCACATGTATCCTACAAACTGGTCGAGGCAAGTTACAATGGTGTACAGACGCTGAAGTTTGTATACCACTCAGGCATGTGCGTATTTGTCTGCTTGTCTGCTGGCTGCATGTACTCACCAGGAGTGCTTGTGACGATGCAAAGTGCGGTGCCCCACAGGTAGTTATCCCAGTGTGCCACGTGTGGCTGTCTGGTACAATGCATTTTGGGAGATTTTTGCAATGTGTTGTGGTACATAAATGACTCAACCATGGATCTCTGGGAACTAGGGATCAAGTTCCCAGCATGCAACCTTCTCCATCCCATAATATCATCGATAGCCCATAATTTTTGTGCCTTTTTTATACAATGGACATGAAGATTTCTTTAAGGACAATTTGCTGAGGGAAAATAATTCAAAAATAATTCAAGGCTGTTGATGGCATTCATGGAGCAGCTGCAGAGAGTGGAATGTTGCTTCTGGGCCCAAGAAACAAACATTGACTGGTGGGATCACATCATGATGCAAGTTTGGAATGATAAGTAATGACTGATGAACTTTTGGATGTGAAAAGCCATGTTCCAGGATCTTTGTGCTAAGCTTGCCCCAGCCCTTCAGCACAGGGATGACAGAATGAGAGCTGCCTCAACAGGGGGGAAGTGAGTGGTGATCATACTCTGGAAGCTTGCAATGCCACATTACTACCGGTCAGTAGGAAATCATTTTGGAGTTGGAAAATCTACAGTGGGGCCATTGTTATGCATATGTATAGGGCCATTAATTATCCTGCTACACAGGACTGTGACTCTCGGAAATGTACAGAAAACAATGAATGGATCTGCAGCAATGGAGTTCTTGAACTACAGTAGGGTGACAGAGAGTAGGCATATCCCTATTTTGATGCCAGCTCACCTTGCCACATTGTATATCAACAAAGAGGGCTATTTTTTTATGCTTATGTAAGCAGAGTCAGAATGAGCTCCCCCTGACATCTAGTGGTGAGCTGTGGAAAAGGACTTCAGGAGCTGATCTAGTTTGCATAGAGACACCCACCCTATCTAGCTGCTCAGCATGATGGGATTGCTTGCCCAAATGATTACTTGTGGCTGGTGTTGAATCCCCAGTCTCCTTGTTATTGTGGCAGAAGTAAAAAAGTGTTGTTATCCTGGTTGTGTGAACCGAGGGTAACAGAACTATACCTGGCATACCCCAATGGAGGGACTCGCCCTCAACTGAACAGCACTTGCTAGGCAGGGAACATGGGCTCCAAAGCCCAATGAGTTGAGAGAGGGTGGGGACAGGTACTTATACCTGGTGATGTAGGCCCTGTTTAAGGGTCCTAGACACCATTTGACCCTTCTTCTCTCCATGGTACAATAAAAGAGCTAATTTAGACTCAACTGAGAGTCTTGTTACATGCTAAAGAGCTGAAATCACTGATACCTAGGTTGAAGTATTAGACCTACTTTGGGACAGTATCTCTATTGCAAGAGACTGCCCAGTGTGCACCAGCAGTGAGGCTCCCACTAACAGCTGCAATCACTGAGAGCTGTGTTAACTGGTGGGCCCTGAAGACATTTTGGCAAGTGGGGCCAGCTGAGCATGTGGCAGAGAGGTGTGACAAGCAGCCAGCAGGGCAGCTGGAGGAAAGGCGCAGCAAGCGGCCAGCAGGGCGGCTGGCAGAGCGGCGTGGTGAGTGGCCAGCAGGGAGGTTGGCGGAGACGTGCGGCCAGCTGGTGGAGAGGGCCAGAGCACAGCCCCGCCCCGCAGAGAGGTGCAGCAATCGGCTGGCACAGTGACGAGTGCTCGAGCAGTGGAGCATGTAAGGTCCTTCATTAGCCCCCCTCCAACACAAGGTAGGAGGTGAACTCTGCGGGTTAACCTCTGAACTCTGGGGCTGCACTGGCCAAGGACAGGAACTGTGAGTGGCGTGCAGAGAAGGGACGGGCATGTTAAACGGACTTTTGGGTTGCTGGACTTAAGAAACTAATGGAAAAGGACACTGCCCAATTTACTTGGGGGTGGGTCTTTTGCTCATGGTTTATGTTTATGAACCCTAGTTGCAGTGTTTTCCCAAATTAATGCTGAATTACTTCCCTCCTTTTATTAAAAGTTTTTGCTACACTGAGACTCTGTGCTTGTGAGAGGGGAAGTATTGCTCCTGAGAGGCATCCTGGGGGTGGTGTGTAATTGTCCCAGGTCACTGGGTGGGGACTCAAGCCGGTTTTGCGTTGTATTGGTGAAAAGGAACCCCTAGATACTGAACCCGGCCCTTGTTGCTGCTGGCTTCACCTGGCAGAAGGGTTACCCTATGCAAGCATAGGTGGATGACCTGGGATGCTTCACCAATATCAATGCGGCTGGTCAGGGAAGGTGCATGAAGCGCACATCTATACGAACACAGAGCTGTTCAGAAGCTGCAAGCAGGGACATTCTTTCCCAACTGGCAGATTACCATTGGTGATATTAAAATACCAACAGTGAGCCTGGGGAACCCAACCTACCCCTTGTTTCCATGGCTCACGAAAACATACACTGGCCACTCCCACAGCACCCAGGAAAGGTTCAATTTTTGACTCAGAAGGTGCAGAATGAACATTGAATATGACTTTGGTAGACTGAAGAGATGTTGGTTGTGTTTACTCACTAGACTGAATATCAGTGAGAAAAATATCACAATAGTTATAGCTGCCTGCGGTGTCCTGCAGAATATCTGTGAGACAAAGGGTGAAAAGCTCCTGCCTGGGTGGAGGTGGAGCAACTGTCTGCTGACTTTGATCAGCCAGCCACAAGGAAAGGAGTTATACGGTGGACGGAGGCTTTGAAAGAGCACTTTAACAGTCTTCCACCGTAGTATTCTCTTCTGGAGTGTTCTCTGGGCCGGGAGCTTTGGGTACGGTTAAGAATTCCGTAGTGCTTGCTGTACATTAATAAATATGACTGGTTTTTTTCCTGAAGCTATAAATTATATGGTGCTTGCTGTACATTTACAAGTATGTGTGGTTTGGCTAATACTATGCATTCTGCAATATTGGCTGAGAACACAAAGAAAACTTGATTCTCCAAAAATAGAACTTTATTGAGTAGGGAAAATACAGTGCAGAAAAATCAATGTGCAAAAAAACCCACAAGCAATGTTATACAAATTTTTAACTTAAATTAATGGGGTGAAACTTTAAAATAAAGACAGGAGTAAACATTTTTGTCCATTTGAGTACACAAATGTAATCCACCATGCGTAGATACATGTACACCAACTATGGTTTTCACAGAAGCTGTGGTTTTCCACAGCGTGGATTGTAAGGGTAGGGATGTGTCCCGTGATATGCTATAAGGTGTAGGAAGCAGTGACCTTGCAGTTCTCCAAGGATCACAAAGGGTGCAGAGTGGGATATTTGGACTCGTAGGTCAATAAGACTTTGCAGCATTTGAATTTGCTGACTGAGAAGTCACATTATGTCCTGGTGCATTTCACTCCCTTTCCTGCTGGGACTCCTGAGCCTTTTTCCTGGCTGCTCCTTCCTTCTCCAGGCTGTCGGTCATATTGGCCATCCAAGCCCTTGGTTCACAGTCCGGTGCAGCAGTGGCTTGCAGGATCTTGCTGACTTTGTCTTCCAAACTCCTTTTCTTTCTCCTCTTCATCAGGGTCAGGAATTCTGTGGTGCGGAGGAGGCAACCCTCAAGGACATAATGGCAGCAACTGCTGATAGAAACAGACAGACATATCACTGGATTTACAGTCAACAACAGAAAGGGGAAGATATATTTCAGCACTCTCTTCCCCCATTCCCATAAATACTTTTAATGAGAAATGCTTATTGACACATCACCTTTGCAGTGCCTTGACACAGCATCGCTGTCCAGCTCCAGATGTGGTGAGTAGGGCCTGCCAGGGTGAGACAGTGGATTTTTTGTTGCCTGAAGCTGTAAAACTTTGGATCCTATTCCATGGATATGAGTATAGCGCAATGGCACTGATTATTGACATTGTTTTCCACAGGCTGTGGCGAGTTTAGCTGATATCTCACTCCTGAGGGTCACAAAGGCACAAAGAATACAGCTGCTACTGGCATCCTGAAGATGCCCAGGCTGCAGGCCACTAGCTGGTTTACTGCAATGTTGTCAGTCCAACTCATTGGACTACCATGGAGGAAGACAACTGTCTTACCATGGAGGAAGAAATAAGGCAGCCATCCCCAGAAATATTCAGGAGAGGATTGCAGAGTATATTCATGAAAGTTTCATCAAGATCTCTCAGGAGGATATAGTAGGCATCCCTATGTACACAAAGTTCCACATCACTCTCCACCCCCCACCTAACCCAACAGGAGAATGAAAAGCAGATGACAACTCTAGCTCTGTTTGTTGTATCTCTACCTCTTCTTATAAATAAAACAAGGAATAAAAGAATGAAAAGTCAGTATCTTTGTCTTGTTAACTTGGGGATGAGGGCGCCATCTTTAAATTTGATCATTAGAAGGAAAAATGGATTCACACACCTGAGTTCCTTTTCCCTTCATTGGGCTCATCCATGCTTGCCTGGTGGGACTGGCTGGCAGTGGAGGAGTCTCAAACAGGTCATGGTTCATGGCATGGCTAGAATCCCTGTTCATGGCAGAGGTCTCTGTCTTCGGCTCCTCCAAGGTATCTGCAATGGTCTGCAGGGTGCTGATGGGTCTCTGCCAAGTATGGCATATATTTCATTGTAAAAGCAGCGGGTCTGCAGGGCAGCACCAGATATATTGTTGCCCTTCCTCACCTAGTGGTATCCCTGGCAAAGTTCCTTTGCTTACATGTGGTATTGCTGCTGATCCCTGACATACCCCTTTGTCTTCATTCCCTGTGCAATCTTTTAGCAAATGTCCATGTTTCTGTGGCTGGTCCATAGCTGTGCCTGCACAGTCTCTTCTCCCCACGGGCCTCCTGTCTACTCTAGGCAGGAATGTGTTTGGTGCATGGAGCCAGCATGGTCAGTTGGGCAGTTGCACACAGCAAGGGTGAACTGCTAGGTGTGCTAGCCAAGGTAGCCAATCAGGAAAAGGCATTTCATAAACACGCAGAGGGATTTAAAGAGGATGGTGGCTTCCCATCTCTGTGACCCCTGGGCAGTGGAATTTAAATACTGTGACCAGAGTGGCCACCGTTGTGAGAGAATTGTGCAATATTGGATAGCTGCTGGAGGACTTTTAGGGTTGACACGGGTTGTGCAGTGTCTACACTTGCACTGTGTCAACCTCAGTAGGTCAAGCAAGGCCCTATGCCATTCCGGGACATGGTTTTACTGAGTAGCTGTAACAGGGTAATTACATCCGTCAGAGACAAAACTGTTGACACGTGCACAAATAGGTCTATGTATAGTTTCCACTCAACAGGCGCTATACTTCACCCCTTTATCTGTAATCTTATTGTTACCTAGTCCATTGAATGTTTACATTGCTGTCCCCAATGAAAGATGCTGAAGAGAAAAAGAAAAATTAAGACAATGGCAAGAAGAAGAATAAGGATTAACATATGCATAAAGGCTTTTAAAAAGAAAAAAAAATGCTCCACAGGAATTGTTCTTGCTGAGAAAGACAGTTAAGAAAGAATATAGTTTGAAGTCTTCTGGATGCCAAAGGAGTTTGTGAGACTATGACAGATGTACTTAGTTAAACTAACATTTAACCCCAGGTCTCAGAGGACATGAACTAAACGTAAGGACGCAGCAGGCGAAAAAATAAATTTAGGCAAAACATTTCTACACAGAGGGTGGTGAACTTGTGTAATGCTTTCCTACGAGCAGAAGTAGAAGCAAATACCACATATACCATTAAACAAGACCTACCACCGGCAGGTAATTAAAAGGAAATACTAATATGGTTTATGGGAAAGGACAGGTACAAGTCCAGTTTCATCTGGATTCATCAGCTCCTGGGTATCCTGTCAGTACACATCAGAGACGAAATATGGATCTGGACACCATGGAGAGTACAATATATTTCAAATATTTTTCTATCTTTATTGTAGCGCTTCTAAATGCTCTTTGTGCCACATGGCAGATCTTGGAGGACCTACAAGGTTGGAGAGACTCCCCTAACCGCAGTTACGGAGGAAACTCTTGACAGGAGCTTTGGTGAGTTTTTCTCCCCTCAAGGTCTCTTCCAGTGAGTTTTCACAAAGGAGGGGACAATCCGAGCCACAGTTCACAGCCTCTTAGCTTTTCTATTATAAACCTTCATTTTCACAAGGATGAAAATTAAATTCACTGAAATTAGGCAAAATCCTGTTTATCATGGCTATAAAATATGTGGAAGTTACACTGCTTTACTGGCACAGGGCAGGATGACTCGAGGTAGGGAAGTTGCTGGCAGAGTGGAGGTGAAATACACATCTTATGACTGCTTCTACAAGCAGCAGCCTGCACCTCCTCCTTCATGATTCTGACTGCAACATAACAACAGGGGATCATAGGCCTGGCCCTGTTCCCAAGATGGCAGACTATAGTTCCTTGGTGCTAGGGTACACCTATAGGTTAGTTTTCCAGGCCTTTCTCCTAAAACTCTATTGAATACTAGGAGAACCCTTTAAAGTAATCTGTACCTTCAAACTCAACATTTTCAGCCCATGCATTGCATGGATCTCTAGATATTTTAGAAAATACAGTAAACATGTGGCAGTTTCAACAAATTAGAATTAGAATTCAAAAATACAACAGCAACAGGAAAATCAGTTCTTGTTTTGTCTTTTACTGGGAGAAGAAATGTTTCAAAAGAAAGTATTTGCTAAACATGTTACCTATTTATAGCTTCATCTGATAATGTTGCAAGATGTGCCACGCAGTTTGAACATAGCAACACAGCCTCACTACTGTGGTGAATGTATTCTCATACATACATATTAATGTTCCCAGATTATGTTTTTATACTTTCAAGTCATTTCATTTTTTTCAGTTAATTTGAGAAAGTAGGTGGAATCAGGACATCTTACACATATACAGGTTGCATTTTTTAACCCAAAGTATCCCAAAGCATTTATAAATCTGTTAGATTGCAAACTCTTTGGGGTAGGCACTAGTTTTTGTTCACACAGTTGGCACTTAGATAATCAATATGACACAAGAATTACCTCACTCAAAGAAATGGCATCATCTCTGCAATGGAACATGGCAACTATTCAAATTGTTCAAAGGTATTGTGCAGGTTAGGAAGAGAACTTTACCAGAAAACTTTGAATTGAAGCTGCTAGGGAGACACTTGATAGTTAGAATAGCCATGAGCTAACAATCCTTCACAAAATGGTGAGAATCCTGGCTTACATCTCATTTGAAAGACTGTACTTTGCAACAATATAACGCTCCCTAGACCATGGTGAAGCAATACTATTTCAGAGTGGAAAGTGCAAACTTCCGAACTGCCATGCTGCAGCCTTACTGTTTTTCTTTAGAAGTCTCCCATCAAGATACTGACTCAGCCCAGCCCTAGGCACAGGGGTAGAAATTAAAATCTTGACTTTAAAAAACAATATTGTAATATTTTCCTATTCCAAAAGAGTTATAGCACTTTCCGTGCCAGTGGTTCTCAACTTATTTATCATTGTGGTCTGCAGGAGCCAGGTGGCAGGGGAGTGGCAGCCTGCACCCTGGCACCTTGAGCCCCGCTGTGCAGGGCCGACCAGCTGCCCACCCTGGACCCCACTGGGCTGGTCAGGAGCCCCAGACCCCCGCCATGTGGCTGCCCTGGACCCCCACTCGGTGGGGCTGGGTGGCAAACGCAGACCCCCAACCCCAAGGGGTGGGCCAGCAGCCCTGGACTCTATTCCCCGTGGGGCTGGACAGCAGCCCCCGACCCCACCATTCAGCCTGGCCTTTAGCATACAGCTGAGCTGGGCCGCAGCTGTGTGCTAATTGGGCCACGGGTTGAGAACTGCTGTTCTATACCAAGAATAGGAAAAACTGTAAATATTTTGTAAAATATATCTATTGTGAATGGTAAATGTTCAAGAATTTAATGGCATCTCCTTAGCTGATAAGATCTGATGAGATCAAAGTTTGATTTGGTATAGTCTGCAGGGCTGATCAGCCATTAAGTTCAGAGTATTCACCAGAGCACACTAGGATTATCAATCCATACTCAGACATGTAAGTCACTGGAGTTGTACCACTTTACATGAGGGCTAAACTTGCTGATTATGAATATCAAAAGGGGGAAAAGCAGCACGTAAGTTTGCTTTCTTGTTCCCTTCTAATAACTGGTTCACCCATGCCATTACAATCCTCTGGACCTTTTTCTGCACTTAAAAACCTATTTGCTTCACTAGAAGTTAGAATTGTGATTAAAAATCAAATCTAACTCAATAAGTAACAAAATGACACCAACACGAAGACATATGACAATTTTACACATATGGTATATTCTGCACCTCTACACCCTTGAAGTGATTCTACCCAATATACTTTTCAAAAGTAACATTCTCTGCATGTACCAGAATCTAACTAGTCCACACGTGACCGGGGCTAACTGCAGTATTTTAAACTACATCTGCTAAATCTTCTGGTTTGCCTACTTAGGTCTTCATTGTCAAATAATTTCAAGTTACAATGATATTGTGCTAATGTGCTAGTGTCCTATTTATTTGGAATTTTTTTTTATTTTATTGCTATGGACTCACTGGTGGCTTTGCCATAACTGTTGTGGTGTCTCTGAAGCAGATGATGAGTCTCAAGACCTTGTCCACACTTGCAGCAGTGTGTAGGATACAAGTAGCTACATGCTGCACTGAAAGGCAGGCACCATTCACACTCACCGCAATGTGTAACTACACGCAGTAGTGAAAGGCTGCAGCAGGGGGGATGCAGTGAGGAAAGGCTCCGGCAGCTCCTCCCTGCCAGAGTCTTTCCCTGTTGCTGGAAGCTTTCACTACATTGAGGAAAGGCTCCAGCAGCGGGGAGGCAGCGGGACACTGCACTGCTACAAATAGCAGTGTAGACGGCGGAGGCACTGCCTGATCATGCAGAGAGCTAGGTAGGGTATAAACCTATATATCAGGCATGTAGGGCACTCTACTCACCTAACTCATGTCCCACCAACTACACTACTATTTATACCCATACTAAACGGGCACGTAGTATATGTACTCTACACACCATCATAAGTGCAAACCAACCCTAAGAGTCACACACTGCCATCCAGGTTCTCCCTTGTTTTTGAGGAGGAAGTACGCTCTGAAGCAACCTTATATCATCCCCTCACTCCCTTGAAAGCCAGGTCACAATCTGGCCAATATTAGTAAACTAACAGGTCTTAAATCAAATATGTTTATAACTGCTGCACAATTAAACAATTCAAATTATAATTATCCCAGAGCATATTGCATCACTTTAGAACATTATATATGTAAAACATATTATAGCTCATTTCTACTAACTGTTACAGTGACGCTTTTTTGTTTGTTTTTAAAAAATCATATGGGGGGGGAGTAAAGGTCAATTCTCCCTGCATGGTGCACGTGTTGAGACAAGGTCAATCACTGTAAACTGGTCACACAGTGTAACTCTTGTCTGAAAATGGAAATCTTCCATTTAGAAAACAATTACCTCCATCATTCTGTGACTGCAGCTTTCATTATCCAGAGTTACACAGTCTTAATGGAATTCTGTGATAATTAAACTGATAAGACCTAATTTAGCATGCAATGACAAGTTTCTAATAGTCTGACTTCCTGATCTGCCCACTGGCGAAGAGTTTCCTGCTCTATGTTCTGGCTGAAATTAACAATGTCTTTTTTCAGTGGAGTTAAAATCTCCATATGGGCTTCACCCTGTTCATACATTTTTGTATTTAATCCTCTTCCCCTCTTCAGACAGCATGTCTGATGTTCATTGCTTAAAACAAGCTGCTCAGCAAAGAGTTATTATATAACTCTGGCTTCAGTTCTTCTCTAACAGCCACACTGGTGCGGGTGCGGGTTGTTTTTGTTTAGGGCAGCTCTTTTTGTTTATTTTCTCCATCAATTCTCATTAGGGTTGATGGTCTTAATGTGTGCTGATTTCTCTTTGACCATGGCATTCCGAGTGAGTATGTGGTTCTCCTGATTGCTGTGTTTAGCCTTTAGAAGTTATCTGAATACTTGGTTAGCACTCCGCAATCTCAGGAAGCAGAATTGTCATTGTTGATTACAGACCTGGACCCCCAACTCAGGCTTCTTACAGGGATTCCATGCAGACTGTACAAAAATCCATTTGCTGACTTTGACTTTAGAGAGTGCAATCCATCTGAACATCACTTGTGGAGACCTTGCTGTGCTATAGCTAAGGTTTCAAAAACAGGTGACAACAAAACAGAAAGGCTTCCACAGTGGAAGAGAAGCCGAGCTCCAGAGGGTGAAGGGTTCGCTGAGGTCCCAATCTCTTCCCAAATCTCAACACTTAGAGCCAAAGTTTGGCTTTCAGTTACAGCCCACGGTGAGTGAGGGAACTGACAAGCCACATCAACTCTCAGAGCAGTGCCTGCCCTAAGTCAGTGGTTCTTAAACTAGGATTGCCACTTGTTCAGGGAAAGCCCCTGGCAAACCGGGCTGGTTTGTTTACCTGACGCGTCCGCAGGTTCGGCCAACCGCGGCTCCCACTGGCTGCAGTTCGTCGCTCCAAGCCAATGGGGGCTGCAGGAAGGGCGGCCAGCACATCCCTCAGCCCGCGTCACTTCCTGCCACTTTCACGCCCCATTGGCCTGGAGCGGTGAACCGTGGCCAGTGGGAGCTGCGATCAGCCGAACCTGCAGACACAGCAGGTAAACAAACGAGCCTGGCCCACCACGGGCTTTCCCTGAACAAGCAACAGCGCTAGTTTGAGAACCACTGCCCTAGGTAATGTACTGAAAGCTCCGGGAGAATACATCAAGCAGTAGGTGCGACTACATCATTTTACAGGATTCAGGGTCATACCAGCTAAGCCAGGGCTTCCCATCTGCCCATGGAATTTCTAGCCATGCTGGTGGTTCTGAGTCTCCCAGTTCTTGTGTGCTGGGTGATCAGGGTTGTGCCTCATTGTTGCACTGGGGCATAAAGGACATGGGGGTGAAACAGATTCTTATGTCCTCTCCCCCTACCCCTGCATCATGCCCACACAGGGATGCACATAAACTACCCTTTTGGGCTTGTCACTGGGAAATTACGTTATGTTAGAACATCAGGGTTGTGGTAGCTAAATATGATGTTACACCATGTAGACAGGGATGGTCACATTTAATATAATGTTACCTGCCCACCAGATTAACCAGAGATTATGTTAAATACTACAGTACCCTGCAGTGCTTGTGATAAGTTGTGTTTGGCATCATGTTAGTTACCATGAATAAGTTCCCTCTCAGCTGCACAGCTGCGGAGCAGCCTATTAAGTGCCGCGTAGGCACTCAGGCTGCGACAGAAAGAGATGCCTCTCCCCTAGCCCCGGACCTGCCGCAGCCAGGGGAGAGGCACCTCTCCCCCAGCCCCAACCCAGCCCTGGCCCTGCTGCGGCCAGGGGAGAGGTGCCTCTCCTGACCCAGCCCAGGTGCTGCTGTGGGGAGAGAGAGCTGAGGGGAGTCCTCTCTCCCCACTGTAGCCCTTGGGAAGCCTGCATCCCAAACCCTCATTCCCCAGCCCCACCCCAAAGCCTGTATCCCCAGCCAGAGTCCTCGCCCCCTTGCACTCCAACCCTCTGCCCCAGCCCTGAGCCCCCTCCTACACTCCAAACCCATCAGCCCCACCCCCGCCACATGAATTTTGTTATGTGCACCTATATGGAGGTGATGTCGTTTTTAGTGTGGATGAGCCTTTAAAGAACACATTCCTGTACTGCAAACACCATAGTAAGCAAAGGGATTTAAAAAACCCAAAACTTTTATCTTGAACTCACAGGTGAAAATGATCCTAAATGGCTCTCAAACCCAGGCTACACTGGGCTTCATTAAGAGGCAATATTATAGTGGAATGTTGTGTGCCAGTAAGTGAGCATGTCTGAGTTGATGTAACTTACCTGCAGAGAATCTGGGAAAAAGGTGTAACACGTGTAAGAAGATGTGAGTTGCATCTTCTTCCGGCCTTGTTAGGGACCTTTTCTTTTTCTCTCTTCTAGCCCTGCAGCTTGTGAGATACACCATTTTAGACCCTCTTCTACCCAGATTTAGTGGGCCAAATTCTCAGGGGATGTAAGTTGCACATTGGTAAGTGGTGTGAATCACCGTTCGTGTAACATACACTTGTGGGCACTGAAGAATTAAGGTACACCAATTTAGACTCTCTTCTCAATCTGGCCCACAGTATGCAAATACCATTCCTATAATCTGGGTGGAGATTTTCTAGAGTGGTGGTGGATTTATCTGTCTGAACTTTATTAAAGTAGTTCCACCTTATTTTCATTCCAAGCTTGCTTTTTCTTTAATTGACTCTCTGCTATATTTGAAAGCTTGCTAACCCACCTTTAAGGATGTACATGCTGAACTGCCAGTAATAAGGAGACTGATTCCCCACAGCACTTCTCCTTGTGTAGTCATTCACACTTATGCAAAGAGTGCAGGGTGGGTGCACAATTCTACCTAATCAGAATAGCAATAGGAAAATGTATCTTACCTTGCTGAAAATTTCCTTTCTTCTAGTGGCAAACTCTCCAGGTCCCTTACAGTGGGTCTTCTTTTGCAGCCTGCTGAGAGGCACAACTAGACCTATCAGTCAGGGAAGGATGGGAGTTGCCAGCCCTTAGAAGACCCCATCAGTATGAAACAGCCCCTGCTCATACATTAAATTCTTGAAGTATTAACTAACAAGTTATTGAGCATAGTAAAATTTGGAAATATGAATATTTCCTACTGCTGAGCAGATATTAATTCCACTTTAAAACATGGTGGTGAAATATATATTCATATGTTGAGAGGCAAAGGTCATCCCATGGCAGGGCTGTCTTTACCCATACGCAAAGTACACAGCTCCGTAGGGCACCAGGAACTTTGGGGCAAATTTCTTGGTGCCCTACGCAGCTGCGTGCTGCTCCAGCCCCTGCTCCACCCCTTCCCCAAAGCCCCGGCCCCTGCTCTTCCCCCACCCTGCCTCTTTCCACCCCAGCCCTGCCCCCACACCCCTGAGGACTGCAGCAGGGATCGGGCGTGCACTCACCAGCAGCGGGAAGTACAGTGACCTGGCCCCAGCCGCACCACCAATGAGTGCTGGGGGGTGTTCCCTCTGCCCCCCAAACTCCAGGCTGGGAGCGAGGGGAGCAGAGCGGAGCGGGCTGGGGCCGGGTCACTCCACTTCCTGCCGCCCTTTGAGTGCGGGATTGGGCTGGACCCTGCACTCACCAGGCAGCAGGAAGTGGAGCGACTCGGCCTGAACCCGCTCTACTCCGCCGGATTGTGCTGGGGGGTGGTTTCCCCTCTGCCCCCCAAGCCTGCTCCTGCACCCCCCCCCACCCCCACAGAGGCCTGGGGCCAGCCCACCCATCCACCCACCCCCTGCGAAGGCCCTGGGGCCCCACACACACACCCAGCGGAGGGGGGGGCTGCATATGGCACCAGAATGGCTAGGGACAACCCTGTCCTGGAATGAGGAAAGTTTTGTCCCAGGTGGGACAGGATCTGCAGACCTTCCCACTAAACAAAAGGAAGTTGTTGGCAAAGTACAAAATTTTTTCCTATTCTTCTGCTCAGGAAAGGTCTGCAGATCCATTACGGTGGGATGTCCAATAGCAGTATGTAGTACGGAGGGGATAATATAGTTAACTATATACAATGTAGTAAGTAGACTTATCTGGCTACCGTGGTACAAAAGCATGCAGAAATTTCAGCCAAACATCACATCTGAGGAAGCTTGCACATCCAGCTTGTAAAACTTGGCAAATATGTGTACTGATGAGCAGACGGTTGGTTTACATATCTCTTCATAAGATGCATCTGATCTTTAAGCCCAGCAGATAGTCATTACTCTGAGAAAATGTGCGTGGACATTTGCGGGAGCTGGGATGGCTTCTGGCCTTTTAAGTTTCTGCTATGCACTACTGTATCCACCTTGATATAGATGTCTGAGAAGATTTCTTACATTTTGCTGGTATAAAACAAAAAGTAGCAGTTTTTCTGAAAGATTTGGTGCATTTGATGTAGATCTTCAACATCAAAATATTTTGGTAGGATGTTTTGGAAGGAGATCAAAAGATGGAAGGACTATATCCCTTGCGCTCTGTGGAGTACTGAATTTACCCTGGGAGTAAAGGCTGCGTTGATTCTTAAAATCACTTTCTCCTGGTGGAAGATACAATATTATTGTTCTACTGATAAGAGTCTTTGTTCTTCAAATCTTCTGGTGGAAGCGGTAACAATTAGAAAAAACACTTTTAAGGAGAGGAAATATAAGGATACCTGTGACAGAGGTACAAATGGATGTTTATTTAAGCCATCAAACACTAAATTTAGGCCCCAATGGGGAATCCTCCTAACTGGGGTAGGATTGACAAGAGAGGCTGCTCAAAAATCTTCCAATGTCTTGAGGTCTTGAGGGAAGTAATCTTGTGCTTTCCTGTTGTCTGTAACATGCTTGAGATCATGGCCACTTGAAATTTTAGTGTTTGAGGGGAAAGACCTTTCCACAGGAATTCCAGGATGTATTTCACTTTTCTACCCACAATTTTCATAACAAGATCTTAAAGCTGGACCAAATCCTTGAATATGCTTTATTTGTTGAACCTTTTTGCAAGCTAAGAGCTTGCCAATTAGAACCTATGAATATCCCTTTTGTTTTAGAAGGGCCTTTAACATACCAAACAGCCAGATTTGTCCTCCCTGAGTCTGAGTAGCAGATCAGTCTGTGACAGAATGCACACTTGTATTCACACGCTACACACTACAGTAATAATCTATGCACAACATATGGATAGTAAGGTATGATCTGAGAACTAACAACTGTTATGAGTATAAGCTGAAATCAATACTGAAGTGTGTTTACCAGACAAGTCTGGGAAGTGAGTAAATCTGTTTCTCAAAGACAAAAGACAAATTGACAACCCGAGCCAGGTGTCATCAAAGTTGGTGAGCCATCACCTATCAAGTTGCCATTCTTTGGCATGAAAGGGTTGGGGAAGGCGGGAAGGCAAGGGACAAGGCAAATCTACAGTTCAGCAAAGAGATGTAAAAAGATACAGCATGGACTTCTTTCACCACTGGACTCCATGTTGCCTTCTTTACTGTTTGTATAAAATTTGCTTTGAGGAATAACCTTCAGGAAAATGCATCTCAAAAGGGGACTGCACCAAAAAAGTGAGGGGCAAACACAACCCAAATTATCTCTCTCAGTTCATCTCTCTCTTTCACCTAAGAGTACAAAAGAAAACAGCTGTTGGACCTTGGGAGAAGATCCTGGGCTGAGAGTTTGCCCAGCAATGTTATTACTTGTACGCATTTTGTAGTTAAATAAGCTTGTTTTATTCTTTAATCAAAACTAATCCAATGCTGTGAACTGTGTGGGAAACTCCATTTGAGATGGCAAGCATCTTGATTCCCTTAGAGGGGCAACAGACCTAACATATATCAGGACTGTCCAGGAGAAGGCTGGACAGTGCTAAACACATGTTTTTTGGGGGAAAGATCTGGGATGAGAAGTGTATTTGGAGTCACCCTGCAAGTAATAACCACGGTTGGAGAAATCCAGAGTGTGACTGGTGTATGCTTCAGATTGCTGAGGTCAGAGCTGCTGAACCAGGTGGTAGATATACACAGAGACTTAGGGCAGGCTGTGATGTGAGCTACCCAAGTTGGAAGCTACAACAGCAAAACATTGGGAGGCACCCAAGGTTGCATGGCAGGGATGACATAGCCCCTCATTGGTCTGGATTGCACCCCAGAGCGTCACACAGTCCTTGCAATAGAAGATCCCTTTGGTGTGGGAGGAAAAATGGACGGCAGACTGCCAACAAAATCAAGTCTGAAAACCAGGGTTTCCTTAGCCAATGTGGGGCCACCAGAATTACCTCAGGTTTCAGAGTAGCAGCTGTGTTAGTCTGTATCCTCAAAAAGAAAAGGAGTACTTGTGGCACCTTAGAGACTAACAAATTTATTTGAGCATAAGCTTTTGTAAGCTACAGCTCACTTCATTGGATGTATGCAGTGAATTTCCCTGGGGAGAACTGTAAATGATGCAAAGGCACACAGCAGTCCTTCCAGACATGGATGACAGTGTGCATCTGTGAATCCATAGCAGGTTAGATTTTCATAGCTTGGCTGTGGATCTGGTGGTTCTCTGTTGATATAAGCAACTGCAACTATGGTGGACATCACTAGAACATCATGATTGTTCAACTCCGTGGCTACGGTTATTAGGGCATACCTGATTGCTCTGAGCTCAAGCCAGTTGATACTGTGTTGAAGCTCCTTGTACATACACAACCCTTATTTGGTTTTGTTCCCTGAATGAGCTCCCCCATCCTTTGCAACTGGCATCATTTGCCACTACAATTCTCTCCAGCTCTAAAATCTTGTGGCCTTCATAGTATCTGCTCACTTCCAGCCACAAAGATAGAGAATTCAATAGTGCTTTGTGCAACAAGACTGAAGTATATAGGACTAACAGGTCTTGAGGATCCAGAGAAATCAGGAACAGCTGGAGAGGACATATGTGGGATCCTGCACATGACAGGATGTCGGTGCATGATACCATCATACCAAGTAACAACATCAGAGCCCTGATACATGAACTACAGAACTTCCTGTTGCCTTTTTAAATGTTTGTCATAGTACACGCCTCAATAACATGGAATACCATGAGCACATCACGCCACATCTTCTTTCTACATTGGCTTCCCATAAAATATCAAGTCAAATTCAAGGTCTCAGTCCTTATCTTCAAAGTCAACAATTCTGCTCTTCAGGCACAATGAAACTTTATACAATAAAGGTAAAACCGGTCTGTGCAGAAATAGATTTCTCAGAGGCCAGTCCAAGACTGTGGAATGAACTCCCCCAGGAACTACAGACTAGCACAAACTTTACGACCTTTTTCTCCAAGTGCACGGAGCATTTCTTCAGCCTTGCCTTCCCTAACAAATGTACAACATAGTGTACTTTAAAAAAAACCTCAAAACAAAACCCTACCAAACCAAAATACTCTATTGCACACACAATTCTCCTCCCCTCCCTGCCATCCCGAGGAAAGGATGAAAGAGAGAAAGAACCATATATCAGATGTTAGTCTTGTCACTTAATGCACTACTAGAAGGTGCTCAGATACCAAGGTGATGAGGGTGGTATAAAACCATAGATTATAGACTAGTTCAGTAACCAATAAAAAGCTGTAATTATAAGTGAAATCAAGAATGGACAAAAATTAAGCTTTCTGGGAAGTTGTTTATTTCATTTGAGATCCAAACATTGAGCTGGTGAAACTAATATCTAATATCCTAGAATACCAGGGGAATTTATGTTCCACTGAATGTTCTTACCAGCATTAAAGTTTTCTTTGACTGTCAGTTCAAGACATCTGTATTAATCTATTCACATTAGTTTCACCTGATTGCCTGGTTTAATGCAGGATTCAATTACTTTGGGTTTAACACAGCAATAAATTAAAATTCTGTGGGGAAGGAGTTGCTTGCGTTTATCTAAGTTTTCAAAAACTTGAAAAAATTTCCATATGCTATTTGCTGGCACAACTAAATGAATTCCACTCTCCATATTTCTGCTGAGCTGTATGCATATAGCCCAGTGGTACTCTGACTGAGGTTCGCAAGTCATAAGTGGCTCTTTAAAGTGTCTCCTGCACTTTTTTGCAGCACTTGATATTAAAACACTGTGTGATTTAATTATTAACCAATCTAAGCTATTAATCAATTGTAGATGATAAAATAATACTTGGTTAGTCATTTTGCTGTGAGAATAATATAAATAAACTAAAAATATTTCGTCTGTCATACTGTTTAAATATGACTATATAGCACTATAGTAAATGAAGCAATGAATTCACATTACTGTGGCTCTTTTGGATAATGCTGATCACTAATTTGGCTCCTGAACCACTGAGGTCTGAGTATCACTTATGTAGCCCAATATTTTCAAAAACAGGAGCCTAAATTAGGCTTCTAATTCCATATTTAGGCAACTACATAAATAACCTGATTGTCAAAGCAGCACCAATTGACTTTAATGGGAGCTCTGAGTGCCCTGCATTTTTAAAGTCAGGACACTTATTTAGGTCCCTATATTAGGAGCTTAGCTTTAGCTTCCTATTTTTGAAAATCTTGCCCCTGTGGTTTAAATGTACTTCGTATTACGCATCCAGCACAAAAACAGTAATTGTCCTCTTTTGGGACAGCAAGACCATAATTATGGTCAACATTTAGGCCCTGATCCTGCATTTGGATCTGTGCAGGCAGACCCATGTACCTCATGGAGCCCCACTGGTTTTTAATTGCAGAAATAGGGCCGTATATGCTATATTTAAACCACTGTTGTCTCTAATCTGTGTACAATGCCAAGGTACTTTAGTAATGCAGTCTAACAGACATTTTAGAAGACTGTAAGCCATAATATTTCTCACACATACAAAATTATAAATGTAACAGAAATAATAAAAAATGCTTCCAAGGGTTGAAACCAGCAAGTCACAAAGAAAGATACTCCCTCACAGACTCTCCTTTTTCGATCAGTTTAGTCCTTCCACAAAGCCAAGGGGCCAAATTCTTCTTTGAGTTACCCCTGTGCAACCTCATCATCTTGCAAGGGTGTAATGTACACGGTCAAATCTATTGTAGTGGATTTGTACTTGTGTAGCTGAGGGGAATAATTTGGCTCAAAAGCTGCTCATGTAATTCAGGGAACCAAAATGAAAGGAAAAATTAAGATTTTTGTCACACTGCCATATTTCAGTGTACAGCCCACACAGCCCTTCTATCTAGGAGGAATTTTCAGCTCTTCTATAATAATACGAAGCATGAAGAACACGTAAAAGACTACCTCCTGAAGTCCCTCGCAACAGAGCTGGCAGTCTATCTGGAAAAATAACTGTTTGGCTAATTCTGAAACTCTTGCTGGTAATGTTTCTAGTGTAAAAAGGAGAGTAATAGGAATGGAATATATTATAAACTTTGAATGTGGAAATGTTTGAAAAGGGAAAAATCATTAATGTATTTTATATTGAATGTTTTAGTTTATTGTACTGTGTTTTACCACACACTGAAAGAAAGACATCCAAGAATATTTGTCACATAAGAACAATTTCAAAAATCCAAGAAAGGTGAGACTATAAAGTTTGTCATTGCAGAAGCTACATACTTTTCCATCATTTTTTATTACTGTTGCTGCTCATATATAGCAATCCTTCCTATGTGCTCCAACTTGAAAATTCTGTGACCCGGTCTTGCTTCACCTCTGGGTTTCGGGAATTTTATGTAAATCTTTGTGCAAGCGACTGGAAATTTGATCAGCTCTGCCAGCTGAGAAATTATTATCAGTGTGGTTAATAAACTCCTACAGTACCAAGCACTTTGCTGAAGACACCAAACTAAAGACAATCTTGTCTGAAGAGCTTACAATCTAAAAGACAGAGAAGATGTCCCGCAGTGGGGAACTCTAAGGAGAAAGAGTTTGCTTGGAATTTTTTGTAATTATTTGGTTAATAAATTAATAATGTATTTTACTTTCTGTGGGCTTTGTGGAGTTTTCGGAATGCATTGGAAAGATGAGGAGGTGGTAACTTGGCTGGCTAGAATCTGGAAAGCATTCTATTTGTAAGGGACTGTAGAAAAAAAGCCTGGAGACACGCCTGGGAAAAGAGAGGAATGGGACACTGAAGTTGGCCTCACTAGTGTAGTGGAGGAAGAAGGAATGCAGTGAGTACCATCTAAACTACTGCTTGGAACCCTTTGAGAATCAATATAAGGAAGCACTATCTAAATCTTAGAGATCCTGGCTGGTAAGAAGGCATCCACACCAATTGTTCAAGCAAAGACTGCTGCCATAAAACTCCAAATCCTTCCCTTTGATGCATGAGGTAGATTTCAGTAAAAGATATGCAAGGACACAATTTGTTATTACCCTTTTGCAAATAATGTCCTGCTTATATACAGAAATTGAATAGAATCTCATCAGGGACACATAACTGAATGTAACAACGGAGATGGAACAGATTTTGATCCCCTCAGAGTTCCATGACAGGGCTAAAATTATGTCAGCTGCCAAAACAGCATACCAGAAAGGAAAAAATCTCTCTTAGGAGAAAGGCAAGATTTTGCCTTTTCAAAGCAAAGCCTGTACATAGGCAGTCTGAAACTTCTGGAGAGTCAGTAGCAAGGAAGGAATAGCTGGAACTAACGGGATTACGGACAGTAAAGAAGAATATTTTGCCAAAAAACTGCCACCAAAGCCTGTAAGTGGCAGCTATGTTTCAGGTCTGTTTTTGTAAAATAAAGGGATACAACAAATTAAGTATAATTAAGAGATAATGTCAATGGAGTAGAAAACTGTCACAGGACAATGCAGAGATAAAGACAAGCAATTTAAGGAAGATAAATGTTTAGGCGAAGCTGATATATTTACTTTTGGAGCAGGAGATATTAATCCTGTGACAGTGTTATATCTGAATCACTTCCTTTCTCTTATCTCTGGTGTACGCTAAAGCCTCAAAGTCTCAGGATTTTCTGATCAGAAAAAAAAAAGTCCTCTTGCACTCCCACCACAGTGTACACTCCTGAATCATATGCACAACAGGTTATCATGAAGCCAAAAGCTGTTAGACAAATAACTATCTACAGACCTGGATTCATAAATCTTAGGATCAGAAGAGACCATTATGATACAGTACACCCTCACTACAACACCCTTCATAATAACAAACCTTTGGATATAATGAACCCGGTCCCTGGATTCCTACCTCGAACCCTGGGGCTGCACCGGGGACTGAGAGCTCCTCCACCCTGGAAAAAATGGAGAAAGTACTATTGCATGCACTTTTGCAAATGAAGGAAGGACTTGAGGTTCAGGTACCAGACTGTGACACGGGAGATTTGGGTTCTGTTTCTTGCTTTGCCATAGTCTCTGACATTTTTTGTGTCTTAGCTTTGCTTAGCCAAATTTAATTGCAGATAAAAATATCTCCTAACCAGTGTTATGGCCAAGAATTGTTTTTCATGTATTGGTGACAAACACTGGTCCAGACAACAAGTAAGAATTGGAACTATAGACATCTGAGATCCACTCCCTCCTCACTAGAAGTAGGGTGAGACACTTGAGCTTTCTGTATCTCCATTTCCCAATGTGTAAAATGGGAATGATAATAGTGTAATGATCTCACTGGCTCATTACTGGGCAAAGGATGGGTTACAAGGTTTATTAGTTAATGTTTGTACTAGGCTTTGAAGATACACTGGTTGCCACTGAAAACTCTCCATTTGCCAACCATTTACCACTGTGATAGCAAAGTTTGGCCTATACTCCGAATAGGAAATAACTGTTGGTACATATTGATTTTTTAAAAGTTGGTGTCAAATTTAATTATTATTTAATGGGCCATTGGCCTTGGAGAACAGCATTTGCAGAACTACATGATGATACTGGGTAGATTTAGGTCACTTGTTTTTCACTTCATAGAGAAGATCTTTCATGGGGAAAAAACCCTACATAAATACCATAGGATATTTGTCAGTTTTTGAGGTTGATGAGTATATGTGTCCATAAGAATATATCTCACTCTGTCATGTCAAACTTTGACTGCTGACATTCAGCTTGCTTGATTTGGATAGAGGAGGGATTTGAAGGCTTAGGGGGAAAGAGTGGGTGTTGTAAAAGATGAAAGTTGCTGCAGCAGAAAGATATTTAAAGGATAACCAGACCAATTTGTTTTCATGGGTGCTGATTGTGGTTGCCTCTGTGTGTCTTTTTGCATTCTGTTTCTCTTTTCTTTTCCTTTTGAGTGTATTTGTAGCTGTGCTTTTTATTTTAAGTGGTGAAAATTAATGTGGCAAATGCACATCTGTAGATTAATTACAGGAATGTGTCCACACAGCATATGTGATGATTACTAGCCAGATGTTATTAATATCTGAATGTAAAAAGGGCATGTGCTGTGGAAAAAGTCCACATAGCATCAGATAATCGGTGCTCTATCTAATGCTGTACTGTGCCTCCAGCAGTCGCCAGTAGCTTTGGAGGAAAGCAAATTACAAAACAAACCCAATACTGCAACAAAACACCCACTTAAAAATGCATCTTGTTAACTGTGCAGTGATGTGTATAAATGAATCATGATTACTTACATATAAAACTACATAGACTAAATTTAAATGCACGTTCAGACAAGTAATTATGTGGAAAATATAGTTGAATGGTTATAACCTCCAACCTGCCCATTTATTTCTATGCTCCCATTTAGTTTCACAGTAGTCTTTGTGTTCTTTAGTGATGACTGTTAAAAATGTTAAAGTACATGCATATGCAATTGCATACTTAATTAAACAGGTAATAACTGGGGTTTACCCATGTACCAGGACATTTTTCTGAACATTTAGTCCACTGTGTTTGCACAGTTCATGAAACTATCATAATATTTGTTACACCCTACTGAGCTAATAAGACCAAAGAATGAACTGAGGAGTAAAAATAAGACAGTAAAAGTAAGAAATAAGTGACATAGGCCACATCTGAATGCACCTGACACTTTCCATGAGGTCATTTCTGAAGGATGATTTAATATAGGAAAAGTCAACCTTTCTAATATAGGAACCCAAACCAAAACAAGTGTAGAGTGAGAAACAGAAGGGAACGATTGTACTATTGAGGCATAGTGAGGAGCTGTGCTATCCACATTCATGAACCCACCCTTTCATTCACATCCTTTCACTTGCTCCCACTGACCCCTTCATGGATAGTGTTTGAAAAAATTACCAGACACACTAATAGATAAAGGACTCATCTAAGATGAATGGGCACTCTGTTCAGGAGCAACACCCATTTAGGAAGTTAATCTCTCTGCCTAACTGCTGGGAAAGGGGATGGTGCCTGGATTTCTACTAAGCATTTGTCCTTGACCCTGCTGTTAATGGAAGTTGTTAAATCTGAAGCTGCTCGCCAACAAAGAGTGAAGGTTATTTATTCTCTCTGCTGTTGCTGCTGCTATTCCCTCCCACTCCAGAATCTCCTGGCTGCTAAGACCATTATGGATCTGGGGTTCTTCGCTAGCCTATTCCTATTCCTATTGCTCTGCTGCATGGCTCATACTTTTCCCTGACCTGGCTCTTGACAGTTTCACTCTGTTCCACAGATTTCTCCAACAATAGGAGTGAAACTGACCAGTTTTGTCAATTTCATTATTTTTCCAAACTGGGGAAGCTTTGAAGGGTAGCAGAGACACTTGAGGAGCCTAGAGATTTAGAAAGATAACACCATACACTTGGTTCACATTATCTTCCCAATTATGTTATCAGCAATACAGGATATTATTATTATTTATATTGCAGTGGTGCCTTGGAGCCCGTGGACTGGGACCCCATTCTGTTAGATACTGTAGAAACACACACTAAGACGGTTCCTTCTCCAAACAGCTTTTTTTCTTCTTTAGAAAGAAAGTTTAAACTCTGTACTGTACTTGGACAGCACTTGCACAGTAAGGCTTCTTCTTGCCCCAGGCAAGACAAATGTATTTCTCAAGCCCTTCAAGATGGTGCAGAGGACAATGCTGACCAGAATACAAGAGCACAGCAGAAAACAGCAGAGAAGAGTTCTAGGATCAGTATGTATTGTACTTCATTTAAAAACCGAACAAAACTGGAAAACAGAGTTACATGCTTTTTAGAATAAAATCCCTTGGTAAATACCAAATCTTAGTTTATATACAGATCCAGTCTTGCTCCCATTCATGTCAAATCTATGTACTTCAATGGAAGCAGGATAAGGCCCAAAAGTAAAGAACCTTCTACCATGCACAACTATATTGTATGCGTCTCACAATATCCCCTTTCTGCGCCAAATTCATCCCTGGTGCAAGCTGGCAAATCTCTATTAACTTCAGTAGTGTTGCATCCACTTATGACAGCACAGAATGTGATCCTTGCTCTGTGGGAAACTTGCTAGATATCTCGCTTTTCTTTTCTTTTTTTTAAAATTTGAAATTGAAATGATCAGAATCAAATGCGCAAAACTTGTACCGATTTACCGTAAATGAAGTAGCACTAATTATATGGTAGCTGCTAGATTGCTATGTTCATGTTTGTTATAATGACACATCTCAGGAATGAACAGGACAAACTCTATAATAATACCTTCAGGTAAAACATCATTGCTTTTATAAAATAAAATAATATTGTTACACAAAAAAAGTTTACCAAATAATTTAGTTACCTGTAGACATATAAGGTGCATCATCAATTGGAGCGTTATAAAATATTGCTAAGCTATTGCCATTTATTGCCCTATTACCAACATTCCTGATTAGGGGAAGCTTATTAAAATTGTACCAAAATAGTTCTGAACATTACCTGATATCCTCAGATTCTCTTAGACATCCTTCTATAAGATGGCTATTGTAGAGAGACAAATGTGAACATAAGAATATAAAAATGGCCATCCTGGATCAGACCAATGGTTCGTCTAGTCCAGTATCTTGTCTTTTGACAGTGGCTGATGCCAGATGCCTCAAACAGAATGAACAGAACAGGGCAAATGCTGAGTGATCCATCCCGTCATCTACTCCCAGCTTCTGACACAGGCTTAGGGACATCCAGAGCATGGGGTGAGTCCCTGACCACCTTGGCTAGAAGCCATTGTTGGACCTATCTCCATGAACTTATCTCGTTCTTTTTTGAACCCAGATATATTTTTGGCTTCACAACATCCCCTGGCAATGAGTTTCACAGGTTGACTGTGTTTTGTGTGAAGAAACACTTCCTTTCATTTGTTTTAAACCTGTGGCCTATTAACCAGAATGACATCTCGGTCTCGTATTCTGTGAAGGGGTAAATAACACTTCCCTGTTATTCACTTTCTCCACACCATTGATGATTTTACGGATGTCTATCGTATCTCCCCTAGTCATCTCTTTTCCAAGCTGTACAGACCCAGTGTTTTTAATCTCTCCTCACAGGGAAGCTGTTTCATACTCTAATAATTGTTGTTGTCCTTCTCGTTACTTTTTCCAATTCTAATATATCCTTTTTTAATTGGGGCAACCAAGATTTCCTGCAGTATTCAAAGTGTGGGTATATCATTAATATATTTATTGGCGTTATGGTATTTTCTGTCTTATTATCTATCTCTTTTAGCGTATTACATCTGTGCTACAGAATCTGCCTGGTTTCCAGTTCATTTTTGGATGTTGGTTCCAACTTACACAGTTCAGGTCCTCATTGTCTTAAAGATTCTTTTTCTCTCCTGCCTTATGCCAACAGTTGAGCTCCTTGGAGATGCTTGGATGTCTCTATTACAGCAGTCCTGACGGGGTATTTTTTCTGAAAGCTCCTAAAATCTTGAGCTCATTCTCCGCTACATTCTGAAATAGCCTAAACTTTGCTGACTTTCAGGTCATTCTGCAACACATATTTATTTACTAAGACATTTGCCTAAAAGAGATTTGTAAGGTTTCAGGGAAGATTACTGAAGTCCTTAATTGACACTGTATCAATCTGCTCTGTAACAAATACTAATGCACTAATGTGAGTAATTTTATGGAAGTGAACACTTTTATTGAGTTAAGTGGGACTACTCAAATGCATAAGAATCAGAATCAGGGCCTTAGAGATGGTTGGAATTTTTATTTTGTAATTCAAGTATATTTTTTAAAAGTCTCAAATAAAAACTAGGCTATTTTTAAAGTTTTATTAACTACAGGAATAGCTCTTGCAATGTAGCGCTCTTACTTTTTTTTCTTCACATTTATTGACAGATTATAATAAACTGAACAATATCTTATGTTTCAGTATATTTTTGCAGCACATAACCCAATATAATCAATCCTAGGGAATTCACAGCTATATATTACCTCCCATACTTTCCTGGCTTTTGTCAATTAGCTATTAGGAGCTGAAAGGGTTTCTTGGTTTGCCATAATGAGGATTACCCAGGATCCCTAATTGGTATATTAATAAGATGTAGTTGAGTTTGAAACAAATGATATTAGTCTTATTTATCTGGAAATATGGGGATTGTGACAGGGTGGACTAGGTCCAGAGGCCCCCTGCTGGAGGCCTCACGGGCCTGCCTCAACCCACCCCAGAAAAGAGGAGAGGGAAGTCCTCCATGCAACCTAGAGCGGCTGCAGAGAAACACCCAATCAGAAGGGCTGTTGGACTGGCCAATCAGGGGCTCGAAGACTCATATAAAAGGAAACAGCAGAGGCAGAGCAGTCAGTTGCTGCCTAGAGCTCGAAGAGGGGGAATTCGGTGTCTGGCTGGCTGGAACAGCAGCAGGACTATGGACAGATCAGTGTGGGCAGGCTGAGCCCAGGGGACTGAGCCCAGAACATAGCCAGACCAGGCAAGGGTACTGTGATGCGCCCTGCTGGTCTGCCTGAAGACTGAGCCCAGGGAGGACTGCCAAAAAAAATCAACTGAGGGTACCAAGATAGGCCCCTGTTGGGCTGTTAAAGAACACAGTGCCTCCAGGGAGGAAGTCTTGGTGCTACGGCCCCATACCTGGGCCATGAGAAAGAATTAGAGACTGTATACCCTGGAAAGAGGAACAGTGTGTGTGACTTGGCCAGAGGGCTGAGTCACTAAAGACCTGCCAAACAACCACTGGCTGGGGAGGGGTCATGAAAGGCAGGTGCCACCCCATTGTAAGAACTGAAGGAAAAGCAGCCTCACAACCGACCAGAAAGGGGGCACCTGTGAGAGGTGGATGCCATCCTCGTTCAAAGACTGAGTGAATACAGACACATATCAGTCAGACAGGGGGTGCTTATGAGAGGAGGGTGCCACAGGAACAAACGTTTTTGACTCCTCTCTTGGAGTTGGGGATGAAGGTAGCAGTTGCAGTATTATATGTTGCAAGTACTGTTGAGGGGTTTGCAATGCATATACTCTTACAAGTGCTTCCTCTTAAGCCTTATTGGGGTACAGTAAGGTGAAAGGAATTGTTCTATATGAGAGCATCCTTCATTTGACCTTCCTCACACATAGTGAGAGATTTTACACATTAAGTAAAAAGAAAGGGAGTAATAGTGGCACCTTAGAGACTAACCGATTTATTTGAGCATAAGCTTTCGTGAGCTACAGCTCACTTCTGTAGCTCACGAAAGCTTATGCTCAAATAAATTGGTTAGTCTCTAACGTGCCACTAGTCCTCCTTTTCTTTTTGCGAATACAGACTAACACGGCTGCTACTCTGAAACCTACACATTAAGTAGTATTTCACACCATGCATACCCCCATTTAAATCAGTGGGATTTCTCATGAAGTAAGGTACTACTGAATGTGAATAAGTGTGCAGAATCTGGACTATATAATAGGGTAAGGGTATAAAGTTGGAGGGAACTGGGGGGGAGAAATCTAACGAACAGAATCACAGGTGACACCAGTCCTCTAATCCAACCTGTGTTCTTAGAGGAGCCTTTTTGAGCCTTCACAGAGTCAGAAGTTATAAACCCAGAAAAGGACATTATTTTGTCTCCTGTACAACATATGACTTCCCTGAATTAATTCCTATTTGAATTAGAGTATATCTTTTAGAAAAACATCCAATCTTGATTTAAAAATTGGCAATGATGGAAAACCAACCTCAACCCTTGTAAATTATTCTAATGACAAACTACCCTCACTGTTAAAAATGTGCATCGTATTTCCAGTCTGAATCTGTCTCGCTTCAGATGGGAGCTCAAGCTGAGCTAGTTATCCACTGGTACCCCAAGTCTCTTGCAAAGTCACAGCTTCCCAGTATACAGTCCCCATCCTGTAAGTATGGCCTAGATTATTTTTCCTAGATGTATAATTTTGCATTTGACCAAATTAAAGTGCATCTTGTTAGCTTGAGCCCAACTTTACCAAGCAATCCAGATCATTCTGTATCAGTGACCTGTCTTCATTATTTAGCACTTTCCCAATCTTTGGGTACTCTGCAAACTATAACAGTGATTATTTTCTATGGTCTTCCCAGTCATTGATAAAAATGTTACATAGCATAGGGCCTTCTATTAATGATTCAGGAATTGTATTTATTATTTTATTTATGATTATTTATTATTTTAGTACCATCACTATGAAAGTCAAGGGGACCCAGAGTTTAAACAACTCCTGGTTACCAGTATATAGATATTTTCCAAACATTTCAGCCCAAATGGTTAAAAATTGGCAAAATTATACACAACTGAAGACAGGTTCTTATAATGGGTAACTTTAGCCATAGAGGTGGGTAACCTTAGCTACAGGAGTCGCTATCTGTGCCATATAATATGTAAGATGTTTGGTCAGAGATGGTCTTTGAAGCTGCAATGCCTAAATCTGGGGAACCTAAGAAATGTCGTACTAGCTTTTCCATAACCCATGAACCATCTGAGTTGGGACTGCAATTTAATCCAGCCTAATTTCTACTGCATGAGCTAGCAGTGCTCCTTAAATTATGCAAATGTAAATTATTTTAATATGTCCATCACTGCTGTATTTGGGCACCATCTAAAACCACACTACAGAAAAATACTGCACCAAAATTTTAGTCTGAAAGATAAACAGATTATGAAACCACTAAATAATCTAAAATTTATCACAAATAATAAAAACCCCATGTTAATCATTGTATTTACATATTGTAATAATGAATGGTTGCCCCTCCATAAAAAAAGACATTGTTATACAATTATTTAAACCTTGGGGTGCCAGACTCTATACAAATAGATTATGACTTGACCACTTAAAAGAAAATCAATATCGTTGTTTGTGCAGTAGTCATATAGGAGAATACTGTTTTCACTTAGTATCTTCACTGCACAGACATGAACTATTTTGTATCTGTTCTACTTATTTTAGAAACATTTTTAAATGGATACTGAAATGGATTTTACCAGTAAGACAGACCTATCTCATTAAAGCCACTGTAGCCCAGCTCTTGCCTGCTTAGTCCCAGATCTTCAAGGTCCATGCACTTAAATCCTGCTGGACACTGGTAACCTTCTTCTAGCTCTCTGGAACAGTGGGTATCTGGGATAGCTAAATTATTCCAGGTTACATTTCTGTGAAAAATACAACATCAAACTGTTAGATGTACTCAGTTTTCATATGCTTAACTTGTATATTTACTGAGTTTAACATTCATTATTAATGCAGGTTATTTTGCAATGAAAAGTCAATATTTTAAATCCTGTAAAATTATTTTATTTAAAACAATTTATTTTAGTGAATTCAGTGCTCATGGGAAAGGTCAGGCTAACGCACCTGGAAGCTGAAGTTCCCTTCCATCAGCAGCAGTAGTAACAAGTGCAGTCACATAGTACTATCTAGAGGCCCCAACCGAGATGAGAACCCCATTGTGCAAGATGCTGTCCAAACACATATGGCAATAAAAATCATAAATAATATTAATAGTAAGAAACACTCCATGACCCACAATATGGGGGGGAAGGGGGAGAGAAGGAAGTATTATTATCCTCATTTTGCACATAGGGAACTGAGACACAAAACCTGAGATTTTTCTAAGGAGGGAGTTAGAAAACCATCTCCCATTGGAATTCAATAGAAGTTGGGCACCCATCTCTCATAGGCTTTTTTTTGAAATTCCAGCCAGAGACACTAACTGACTTGCCCAAGAACACACAGGAAATCCGTGGCAGTACTGGGAACTGAACCTAGATCTCCCAAGTGTCAGTCCAGTGCCTTAACACCCATCAGTTTCAATAATATATTTTATCAACAGATCAGGTCAATCTTTGTAATCTCTGACATATCTATTACAGCCAAACATCCATTAATACATTTTATGGAATTGAAACGTCTGCTTTGTTTGTTTATAATGATCTGATGAGCTAGCTATCTATAAGCATAAAATCTCAAGAACAGACAGAAAATTAGCAATGGTTAATAAAATTCATACGCATTTCGGACTGCAGTCTGTGTCAAAAGGGATGTAAATATATAACAGTTGCCAGTTAAACTGCTATGTAAAATCAGCCTATTGCGAGAGAGATGGTGGATTATATCATTTACTCTTTTATAGGCTAAGCTTGGTTCTTGTGTGTTTGACTTTGCTTATCTTCTCACAAGACTCCAAAATATTTGAAAAGTTTTGTATGTTTATCATCAAAACTTGTTCCTGAGTGTGATCCAAAGAAGAAATGCTCCTAACATAAGTTTTAGTCTGCCCTTTAGCATATTACTCCTTATGATTCTTCTAAAAGTCCTCCTCTTTTAATCTAATTCCCAGAGGCATTTTGATGACTACTTGGGGTGAAGAGAGGCTTTAATTACTTTATTTTTCTTGCTTTCATGCACTGCATGCATTATTAAAAAATTAATCTATAATTCGTCAAGGTGAAACTGAAGCTTCCTGCACAATTGTCTTTAGGCAAGGAAACAACTGTAGTTTGAACCAGTTGGCCTCCATCTTTGCATGGTACAGAAAGAGGTGCATACACACAGGTATCTCTGCTCCAGTTTTTAAATATACTCTGCAAATCTAGTTCTGGGCACAGATGTCTATACAGGCATATGTATGTTCATGTCACCATGTTTAAATACATGATCAGCAAAGATTTAAACATGAACAAGGTATGTAAATTCATTTATACTAGAATATTTTAATGCACAATACAAGTACTTTGAGATTGTGGTATCTCTGCACAGAAGACATTCTGCTATAGGATTATCATGGTAACATTTTATGAATATTCTTAGCAGTGAAAATTAATTCATTGGCACAAGCATATTCAGAGCTCATGCCACTAAGAACTAATGAATTTTACATTATGCTTTGCACTAGGAAATCCCAATTCCCAGAGTCAAGAGATTCCCTGTGTTAGGGAATATTATTAAGTGTACTGCTTGCTCAGTCATTACAGTGCAAGACACTAATTTTCAAATGTTTCATTTAAACCTAGGTCACTTTCATATTGTATCTACTCTCCAAATTACAGTAAATGGTCTTCAATCCTATACAGCTGCCTTTCCTGAAAATGTCAAAATCATTTTTGGACAGTAAGGAAGCCGAACTCTGTCTGGTACATTGGGTCCTTCAGCCAAGACAACATCACTGAGGCGCTTATATATACTGAGGTTGCGTTTGTGTTCAGGGCAAGTATAGTATATCAAGATAGAGCTATATGTGACAAGAACATTGCGCAGAATTTAACTGCAAAATGGTTTAAATTATTTTACTCCCTGAGGTGCCAATAGTCTAGAAATGCTCAATATTTACTAAGGTCCTCGTTCAGCAAGGTGCAGCAGCAGGTGCCTAACTTTAAGCACTTGAATAGTCCCATTATGCAATGTGCTTAAGTAACTTGCTGATGTACAATAAAAGACTTCATTTTTATAGCTCTACAAATAACTCAGCATTTTACATTTCTGCATGGTTTTCAAAGCCTCTGGGGCAAATGCTTCATCTTTTAAGCTGATCAGCTGTGGAAAACCCTGAACAAAGCAGAACTAACCCAGCACAGGGGCATTGGACACAGGGCTAGGGTAACCATGTGTATCCACCAGCTAAACTCCTTTGTGGTTGGGGACGGCTACTGCAGCCCAAGACTGTGGGAAAGCCAGTGTGCTGGCACCTTTTGGCCCGGAGAAGAGGATTCTTCCCATCTTCTCTTCCCCATATACACAAACACCAACAAGGCAACATGGAAGAATATGTCTTGACATGGCACGGCCAATCCACTGCCCCTTTTTTCATGCCTACTGTGGCCAAGTAACATTTTTAAACAGCTAGAGTGGTGAGGACAGAGACAGCCAGACATTTTCTGAGCACAGCTCTTTTGTTAGGACTGTGCTATAAGGAAAGTATTTTGACCTTGGCATTTAACAAGTTAGAAAATACCTCAGGTGATTTGACTCTTCATTCCTTTGACCTATTTTCTACTAACTTCATTTTCTTCACTAAGAACAGAATAGGGTCACTTATACTGTAATTTTCATACCAGGTAAAGTAGTGACATTAGTAGTAATGGAATCTGTTAATTAACGTATAAAGAAATGTGCTCAGAACAGTTAAATAAGGAGGGAATAACTAGCCTCAGCTAGTCTGGCATGTTACTGCAGGAATGTAAAAGAAGTTTACCTCTCTGAATACACCAGATACTAACAGTAACACCACCAGTAGCTAGCAGCTAAAGAACTGATTATGCATGTTGTTTCCCTTGGCAAAAACAAAGAAGATTACAGTCCTTCTAGCTTCATCTTACCAAGTGTAAATTTTGATGAGATATGAGGCTGATGTGTGTGGTGATGTTTATTTTGGCCAGACAGCGGTCAGCAATGTCTGAATAAGAATGTGAGGTTAAAAACAGTTGTAGCTACTTCAGAGTAGGGATCAGAGCTTGATGATTGTTTTGAAAAGACAAAAGACAATTAATTGGCTGTCCATAACTACAAACTAAAGAACTGCAAAAGAGCAAGTTACCTGTGAGAGAGACTAAGGCTCCAATTCAGCGAGGTACTTAAGAAGGTGCCTAACTTTACACAAATGAATAGTCCCACTGACATGAATGTGACCATTCATTGTTTAAAGTATCTGTTCACAGGCTTAAGTATCTTGGTGAACTGGGGCTGAAACTGGGAAAACGAGAGGTTCCCCACATTACTCCAGAAGGCTACTCATTGAAGGTCAAGGTTAGGTAACAACAGTATACAAAGAGGCAAGAATACCCTTAAGTAGATGACGTTAGAATCCTTTGGATAAGGCCACGGTTCCAGAGGCAAGATTAGAAGACGAAGCTCTTGAGTACTATAACAGGAGAAATGAACCAAGACCTGGAGGGAGGGGGGAATAAATAGGAGCAAATAGGCTATCTGCCATTCACACAGGGCTGTGAAGAATGAAACTATGTTATTCCAGGTCACATTTTTAAGAAGAAACATTGAATTCCAATTTTCGATTTCCAACAAATGGCTTGTCTATATGAGAAAGTTATACTGGCATAAGCGAAGGCGTGACTTTAAACCAATATATTGATAGTGGTATAATTCCTCCTATGGACACTCTTATTCCAGTATAAGAGGACCTCTTTTTGCTTTTAGCTTCTGTTGCTTAAAAAGGGGTTTAAACTAAATCAAAAAAAAAAAAAAAAAGCTTGTCTCATACTGGAATAAGAGTTTCCACAGGGAGGATTAGACCATTATAACTTTATTGGTCTGACTATACTGCTAAAATTATATTGGTGTAATTGGTAAAACTTTCCTATGTAGATGAGCCCCAAGACGTTGTCCTAGTCTTCAGTAAAATACACACACACAACAACAACACTTCAACACAACACATCCCATGACCCCATCTTTTTTGCAGGAAAATAGAGCATAAAAAAATCTATTAAAGTCTATAATTTAACAGTTAAGCCACACCATCATATAGTGACTGACAAATGACTTGGTAGTCCTGCTACCTGAATGCAATCGCTGATGTGAATGACATGCAGTAATTTTGCAGTGTGTTGAGTTCATTTTGTGCTGTCTGGGAAGCACAACTAGATGTTCAATAATAAAAGTTTACCACTGGGCAGAGTCCATATAGTCTTGAATGAACATGCCTGGGAATGCAGGTTAATTTGGACTTTACTATAGAAAAGTAAACCTTCTGATGAAAACTTTTCAGAATTGACTAAGATTTTGCCCATCTTGGTTTTCAAGTGACCTATAGCTAGGGTAAACCTATAAGGTAAATACTTTGACAAAAGCAATTTAGTGGGTGATGTTTAACCTGAGTTTTTTTAAATACAGCTGATATCAAATGCAATAGCTTCTTAGCACAATTCCTGATTTGAGCCCTGATTTTGGGAAAGCACATAGGTACTTGCTTAACCTTAAGTACATTCCTAATTAACAAAGTACCTACTCATGTCCTTAAGTTCCATTGACTTCAATGGGAGTTAAGCATATGCTTAAATTTAAGTAAGTATTTGAGTGCTTTACTGCACTGGGGCCTTGGTAGAGAAGGGAATATAGTGCTCAAAGTGCAGCTGAGTTTCATTAAAGCTTTTGATAGTTTCTGAATATCTTAGGATCAACATTAAGAAAACTTGCAAAAATTTACACCAGTGAAAGAATATAAATTCGGTTATATTGGTGCAAACCCCTATTGTAGACACACCACACTGTAATTTAGCACTGACGCTGATACCACTGAATCTAGTAAATTACCAGAGCAGCTGCACTGATGTAAACTATGCTATACAATGGTGCAATATGCCTATGTTTGGGGTATGCACAGCTATAACTATATTCATATGGTTATGCCGGTGTATATTTCTGTAATGGCTTCAGTAACCTGCAAAAATATTCACCCCATCCACCCATCTCAGAGCAGGCGGGGATACGGGAGAAATTGATCAAATTGGCCGGGATTCCCAGGGCTATTTGCTGGAAAATAATGTGTTCTTCCACATCTAGGCATCCCCTCTTACTCCTCCCCCACACAGAGTGCATATGGACTTTGAGGAGTGACTGGGAATGGAAATCTCCTGCAGCTACCTACTGGCCAATTCATAGGAGATTAGGGAACTAACTGGCTTCCACAGACATACTCTTCAATCCCCATCACTCAAGGCTCTGTTGGGTTTGGGACACAATCTTGGGCACCCAAATGCTGTCCCACTCTTCCTGCCCCGTAAGTAGTATATATGCCAGGGCTGGATCTCTAGGCTTGCTGTGGGTCTGACCCCATCACCTTTTTTGTAGTCAAAATGATTTTTAACTTTTGGGTATGACTGTCCAGTAGGTTTGTTTCCTTGCCTCATAGCACCCAGGAGGCCTGGTTGGCAGCAATAATAAGGAAAACAAGGGACAGAAATTTTCAAAAAAGAAATTAGTAAGTGGTGTGACAATGCACCTCTTTCATTACATCAAAGCTTAGAGTTTCTCCCTGTGGTGTTGGGTGACTGGGAGTAAATCAGTTCTACTCCAGAGGTTGAATTCTTAACATGGGTTTATTTACAATATTTACAGGGTAGGCCCTAGGATTGGCCCAAGAGGTTTCTTTAAACATACAAAAAATACACTCCCTAATTCCCACTGGAGCACTGCCTCTTCTTTTGCTGGCTACCAACTGCCAGGCACCTTCTCTAAACAGAAATAAACACAAGATCTCCTCCTCAGAGAAAAAACAGCTCTTTATCTAGGTGAAGCCTTTTCTCTTTGCTGCATACAACCCTTCTACAGCTTGCTTCTCATCTCTCTTCTGCCCCCCAAACCCCGAAAGAATTTTCAAAGGTCACAGGTTGTCCTTAATTGGACTCAGTTGTCCATAATTAATCTGTGGTAACCTCTATCAGTTCCTAGGAAAAAGAGCTTTAACTATTCTAAGACAACCCACCTTCACCCACCCTGCCAGGACTGACTGGGTCACTCAGCTAATAAAGCGAGTAACTGCTGTCACAACTACAGTCAGTGACCAGTGCAGGTGAGAGGCTTTAGGGTGCCAACTCCTGGGGTAAGCAATCCAGCAAGTTGATGGCATGGATCCCGCTACCCTATGGAATACAGGAAGGTTGTAAGTGTTCAACAGATTGCATCTGTACCATCCTTCCCCAGCTGGGGGGAAACTAGAGAGACTCAGCAGCTACACTGAATCCTATCCACAATCAAGGATGGTTAGGCTACGGACACTAACCCACATCCATTGTTGTTGTATGGCCTGCCCTGAACTCAATTAATGCCTGGTAGTTTGCAGGGAGGAAACAGAATCCCTTCTGCCCCCCTTTAGTATGTTCAAAGTTATAGCCTTTAATATCTCCTATGTCTCTTTGTCTTCATTCTCCTGTGTGTCTTAATCAATACTATCTAGACAGAAATGCTATAGCAGGCAAAAAAAAAAAACAGTCTCAGAGATCGTGAACAAGAAGTAATTATTAACAGTACAGTTTCCAAGTGGGGAGCAACATTAACTGGGATCTTGAAGGAATTAGCAATGGGATCTGTGTTATCTATTTTCATTAATTACCTGGGGGCCAGCCAGTATGAACTCCACTTTTTCAAATTCACGTGAAACCAACGTGCTGAAGGATACTAAATACCCAGGAGGATAGAACAAAATTTCAGAAAGTTCTTCAGATAAATCATAGAACAGATATTGGATGGCAACAAAGAGCCTCTTGTACTCCAGATTTAACTACTCATCCTGCAAACAGGTCCATGCAAGCGCACAGGCCTTACAGCTGAATGACGCTGGGTCCTATTGTCAACGAGCCATATAATCAGTGTTCCTAACTTTTTCACCCCTTCACTTTTGGGTCACAGCAATTGATTTTCTAGTCAAGAATCTGCTTAGCAAACATGTTAAGTGCATAGAAAACTATTGAATCAGCTCCTTTTAACCTACAGCATCTTAGCATAAATCAAGCATCTTAAAGCTAGAACAATATATTTATCAGTTCCGAGTTGATCTACTGCTTAGTTAAAAGATGAAACTCTTGTCATATTTCACCAGACATACACATACACATTACATGGCTGTGGAAGTGAATTACTCTGTCCACTAAGGTCTAAAATGGATCTTCATTGCCTATTTCTTAGTCATGTACAACTTCGTAAGATAGAGACATCCTTTTCTTATGTTCATCATTTTGATAAACATTCACATTATACTGTAAGCCTTCTCTCTATCATTGTTAACTCAAAATTTGTTACTGTAATACATCTAAAATAAACAATTAGAATTCCTAATGTATATTTTTTTCCATTAGCATCTGTCACTGAATGTAAAAAAGTCATTGTTAATGCACCGTTGAAGGCTGTGATTTCATAACCGCAAATGTCAAGAAATCAAAGGTTAAGATTCCCATGGCAATGTTAGCCATGTAACCCTGTGCACACATAGAGGGGTTTATTACAGTCTGTTTAATATATGACCTAATAGATGCTAGGTGTGGCTCAAAGTACTAACTACAAAACTGCTCTTATTATTATGTGATAATAAGGTGTTTCCTTAATTTCATCCAGAATTCATCCAAAGAAAAGTATCTGCTTTCTGGCTGAATCCTTGTTAATAAAGAAAGACGGTAGGTTCCAAAGTTCATTCATTAATATGTCTATTTATTCCATACATTTTCTTCTGATTATCTTTTCAAATGTGACTTTTTTCCATAATAAATTATCCAAATTTTATTGTACCAATACAATCAAGTCCATTTTCTCCAGTAGGCATCTTCTGTGCACATGACTTATTAAATAAGTGTGAAATTTAACACTTCCTTTTATACTGTAGTTTACATTTACTGGAACACTCAACAAAAATACCAGCAGGGCTCAGACTAATTGTAAGGATGCTGCTGCCGTGGTATAATCTGCAGATTTATCTTTTGATAAAAACTTTGCTTCTATCACCAAGGCTTCTTTTTATCATCTCCATAATAACCACCAAACTGTGACCCCTGTTCAACGAGAAGGGCCTGGAAATGTTAATGCTTTTGTCATTTCTAGAATTTATTACCGTAATTATTATAATTGGGTGGGATTTTCAGAGAGTGCTCAGTGTTGGGAAAACTCTATCACACTCTGCTGTCAGTGGGAGTTTGTAAGTTTTAATGGAGCACAGTTAGGATGACACTGATCTCTTCTGAAAATCCCACCCGTTGGGTCTTCAGGTTTGTGTTGGGTGAAAAATTGCATCCAATACAGAATGCTACTTCCACAGTCATTACAGGTTTCAGATTATTTAATATTTCAGTTGTCTTTAAATCTATTCATTGCTGCTAGTTAACATTTGGAAACACTTCAAAGAACGTTTGTGTAGGTACACATTACATTTCTAGATAAGGTTCTCTCTCTGATTTCTTATATTCCTATAATTCTCTAAGGTCAGAATTTGTTCCCTATGTATTAGTTTACATTAAATATTTTAGACATGCTTAGGACTGAAGCCTTTATGCCTGTGGTTTGAGAATCAGTTTCCTAAATATATTGCGAGAGCAGAATCTGTTTAATCTTTTAAATTAAAATCAAAGAAAGACTGTCCATATTTAATGTGCCTCATAATTGTATTCGGACAATAAAACTTCCTGAACGTTTTCTGCAAAAGGCTGTGTTTAAATGTATTGCTATTGTTACATTATATGATAGGATTGGACATTCCTCTTTTTGCAGACAGGGACTCAAGCATGCAGACCTCACAGTAACAGCAGGAGCTAGGACCCGGAGGTCAGCAACAGAGACAGATGCTGTCAAGAATCAAGCCAAGGTTCAGAGCCAACGTCAGAATCAGGAATTGAGCCAAGGGTCAGAGTTGGAGCCAATAGCTAAGGGTGAGGCATAGAAGCAGGGATCTGGAACAAGGGCAGGAACAGCACAGAAAGGCAGGAACAAAGAAGGTCTAACGTAGTAGCCAGCCAGGGATTCACATAATTGCTTAGACAACTTTCTGTGCCCCCTTCTGGCTTAAGTAATGATTCTCAGCCAATCAGAGAGGTTGGGTGTTTTCTGTAATTGTGAGCTTTGTAGGTGGTGTCTACAGTGAACTGTGGTCCACCAGCCCACATTCCCCACTGGTAGCAGAGAGTTGCCAGGTGGTGCCTGTGATTTGAGAACAGCCTGGTGACCTCTGGACCTGGGTTCACATCACCTCTCCCCTTTAGGGTGCCCTCTGGGTGTCAGTGGGCTGGGTTTTCCTGGTTGTCTTTTTGTGGAAGGTCTTTTACCAGGACAGGGGCATAGGAACGTTTTTTGTGGCATCCAGGAGAATTCTTCAGGACTGTAACCCTCACAATCAAATGCCAGAGTTTACCCAGTCTCATTCTTGCATCCAGGATCTCGAGGATGACTTATTCATCATGACCTTGAACATGTAGTGGCCGGGGCGGGGCAGGGGGAGGAGTTGGTAGCAATGAGGAAATGCTCTGTGTATGGAGCTTTAGAATATATGTGAAATGCTGGGTGGATTTAGAGAGAGTGGGGCAGGAGGAATTCAAAGGTAACTGGTTTGATTTGTCAGCAAATTAATAGGGTTGCAAGAACTTGTAATCGAGTTTAGGAGACAGCCTGTCTGTGTGCAGCTGTTTGGTTAAAAGCCACACCATCTGACCTACAGAAAAAGTGGGCCCTTCATGTCATTGACAGTCTGCACATTGCTTGTAGCTTCTTTTGGCCACGTGGGTTTTCAGGTCATCTTTGATCCGATGGATCTGTTGCACCCAGACTAAGGCTGCTGGGCTGGGGGAAGTCATGGGTCATTCTGGGTAAAATAGAGAACCCATAGTTTGATAAAAAGGGATTCTGTCTTGTAAAGGCATGTTCCGCATTATTGTACATAAACTTGGTACAATTGTACTGGTAGTAGTACCACAGGTACAGTTCCAAATTTGGTTTGTCCTCTGTGCCTGACCGTTTGCCTGGGAATGACAGGCGAAGGAGACAAAGGAGCGAATGCTCAACAGCCAGAGGACTTCATGCCAGAATCCAGAGATACACTGTGACTGCAATCAGAGATGATGCACTCTGGAAGACTGTGGAAGTGGATAATTTTATCCAGGAAGAGCTGGGTGGTTCCCTGGGAGGGCATGCCAATACAGGGAATGAAATGTGCCATCTTAGTAAGGTGTCCACCAGGATCAGAATCATCATGAACCTACTGGACTTGGGTAAGTCTACTATGAAATCTAGGGCGATGACTGCCCAGGGATTAAATGGAGTCTTGAGAGTTTGGAAGAGGCTGAGGGGTTTGTCATGCAATGCCTTGGAGTGTCCACATGCATTACAAGAGGTAACATAGGTCTGCACTGTGGCTTGCATGTGAGGTCACCAAAACAGATAAGGAAATAGGCACTGGGTCTTGAATCTGCCAAAAAATCATGCTAAGGGTGAGCCGTGGCAAACTTGCAGGGCTATAATTCTTGGAGGTCCATGAGACGTGTATATGTGCCCTTTCACATAAGTTATCCCATCTTGGATGCTGTGGGAATGCCTAATTATGGCTTCCTGCTCGTCAGAAGGAATCTCCGGAGCTGAGGTTAATCACCTCAGGGCAACAAGGTATTGGCAGGGGGGTTGCCCAGGAAGTTATGAGGTTTAAGAATGTTGGAAGTTTTGGGGTTCAAGACCATCACACTGTACTGTTCTCCTTTCCTGGAAAGAATATTAGTTTTGCTATTTCTGGTCCCTGGAATGACAGGAGATTACGGGCATGTCTACACATACCGGTAGATCGGCACTGCTGCAATCAGTGTCGATTTACCGGGTCTCTCCCATCGATTTGTGTACTCCACTTCCCCGAGAAGCGTAAGGGAAGTCAACGAGCAACACTCTCCCATCAACACAGCGCAGTGTAGCCACTGCAGTAAGTGGATCTAACTACATCGACTTCAATAATGTTATTCACACAACCTCAGTTATGTGAAGTTAGATCAATTTACTGTGGTAGTGTAGACCCACCCTACAAAGTTGTAATGTGAAAAAAAACAGGACGCATTGATTTGCTGTGGGTTGAGGGCTTTGGCCTTATGCAAACAGTCTAAATTCGAATGGTCAGTGTACACTTGGATGGGGTACTAAGCCCCTTCCAGATAGCAGCACCACTCCTCAAAGGTGGTTTTGATCACCAGGCGTTCTTTATCCAGGATCTAATAGTTTTATTCTGTGGGAGTGACTTTCCTGGAGTAAGGGGCCATGCTCCTGGGAAAGTACTGCCCTGATCACTATGTTAGAAGTATGGCAGTGGAGGTAAATGTAAGTTTCAGTTGCTCAAAGGGATTGTTGGGTCCTGGGTAACCAGAGAAACTTAGGGCAATGCACTCTGATTACCTCAAGATACATTTCTAATAGAAATTCGCAAATCCAGGAAGCACTCTAGTTCTCAGATGTTCAGTGAAGCTGCCTACTCCAGGGCCGCTTTCACCTTACAACAGTCCATCTCAAGATCCTCAAGGGATAGGATGAACCCTAAGAATTTTTAAGGAGGCCTGACCAAAAATACACTTCTCCAGCTTCGCACAGAGGCCACATTGGCATAGCCAAGGACAGAACGGACATGCATGGGTCCAGGCCGCATTCAGGCCAATAAAATTATCCACTGCACCTGAGACAACAAGGGCCTGCTGCATAGAGACTGAAAGGAAACACTCTGGGACACATAGCTAAGCTGATACTTGCAAATGCATTTGACCGATAGCACTCAGCACTCATTCAGGATAGGACCATGGCTCAAAACTAAAAGGAACTGTGAAGGGACACGCCCCCTATGAGCTCAGAGCAGGCCCTCTGGGCCTATGCTGCACTAATGAGGGGTATCAGTACAGCCTGTTCACCCTAGAGGAGGAGGGGCTTATAAGCGGAAGCCTACCATAGGAAGGGGTGGTGACTGGTAAGAAGGCTGCTCCAAGCACAGACTGCAAGTAACAGAGGCAGGCCATCCAAGGAGGAGACAGCCATCAACCACACTGTTTCTGGAACTTCCCCAGCTGACAACTAAGTAACACACCCCAGGAAGAGAGGTGGGGATTAAACCCCTTGAAGGGGCAATAAATTTTCAGAGACTGAGCCCTATCTGGGGCTGTCTTGTGAGGCTGACCCCTGTTCCAGCTAAATTCTCCTCTCTAATAAGGGACAGGGAGAAAGAAGAACCGGCCCTCTGCCAGGGACCAATTACCCCAAAAAAACTGCCCTAAGTGCAGCCACTGGGAGAGTAGAGAAGGTAAATGAAAGCCAGTGGGACCTGGGAGGGGTCTAGGGAGTCCTGCCCCCTCCTACAGGAACATTTTGTCAAGGTGCTCAGGCCAGTCCCCTTTAACAGGCCTGGGCTGGCTTGTTTTCCTGGGTCTCTTTGGTTTGGGTTCCTCAAGGGGGAATCAGAGATCGCACAATACAGTTTGCCACAATAGAAGTACAGGTTAAAACATCACCCTCGCTCCCTTGACTTGTGGAGCGGGACCCAATAGTGGTGGGCGTGGCTCTAATGCCTCCCATCTTCATTCTTCCTGTCTTTCATTCAGCTGATTGTCTATCCGGATGACATGCCCAGATCCAGTGGACTCTCAACTCCAGCAAGCTCATTCTTGATCTCACCCAGCAGGCCCCACTGAAACTGGAACAGCCGGGCTGCCTTATTTCACTCTGTGTCCAATGTGAGATAGCAGAAATGTCCTGCATAAGAGGCAGCTGGGTTGGTTTGACATGATTTGTTCTTGACAAATCCATGCTGACTGTTACTTATCACCTTATTATCTTCTGGGTGTTTGCAAATGGATTGCTTAATTATTTGCTCCATTATCTTTCCGGGTATTGAAGTTAAACTAACTGGCCTGTAATTTCCTTATTCCCCTTGTCATAGATTGGCAGTATATTTTCCTTTTTCCAGTCCTCTGGAATCGCTCCCATCTTCCAGAATAAGAACTAACTAAATGATAGATCTCAAAAAAACAGTTGTCAATTGGAAATCATCCGGAACGGGAGTGTTTCATCAGGAATTAGTATTAGGCCTGATGCTATTCAACATTTTCATCAATGATCTGGATGTAAATATAAAATCACTGCTGATAAAATTTGTAGATGACACAAAGATTGACATAGTGGTAAATTAGTATGAGGACAGGGCAATTAACAGAGAGATCTGGATCTCTTAGTAAACTGGGCTCATTCAAACAAAACGCATTTTAATTAGATCTTTGCAAAACTCAGAATTCCCATTTTTCTGGAAACATCTATATGTTGAAATTTGCTTTCTTTATGAATTGGAATAACAGTATTTTTGAAATTTCTTGTGAAACAGAAATTGTGAAAAAAAATTCATTGCAGGAAAAATTTAAAAATTTTGTTTCAATTTTTTCATTTTAGTTTTTGAAGTATTTTACATTAATTCACGTCAGTAGTAGCAATGCATAGTATGACATGTCAGATCATGTCACAATATGACAACATAATCAAAATATTAATTTTTAAAAAATAATAATAATAAAGGGTAGATGCTACTTAACACACATTGAAACATCTTATTTTCTAAATTAAAGTGTTTGTGTCAAAATGAAACAGTTTGACACTTAGTGTCAATATAAAAAAGTAACTGAATATTTCAACTATTACGTCATAATATGACATAACCTGACATGGTGTATACATGCGGACTACTACTCCTAACAAGTTATGAAATAATGGAAGAATAACAGAAATAATATAAAAAGAAAAATCCCATAAAATGAATTCTGAAATTATAACGGTTTGAAACAAATTTTTTGAAACTTTACTGAAATGAAATGAAAAGAAAAACCATTTGAGGAAAATGTGAGGGTTGTTGGTGGGAAATTTCTTTTTTTCCAGAGGAGCATTTTCCAACAGAAAACTATTTCAGCAAAAGTTTTCTGATCAGCACTAGTTTTAATATAGTTGAATGAAAAATTATATATCTAGGAACAAAAAGTGCGGCCCATTCCTACAGAATGGGCTATTATATCCTGGAAAGCAGTGACTCTAAAGAAAGATTTAGGGATCATAGCGGACACAGTGACCATGAGCTCCCAGTGAGAACCTGTGGCAGAAAGGGCTAATGTGAGCCTTGGATATACAAACAGAAGAGTAGTGAGGAGAAGTAGGAAAGTGATTTTACCTCTGTATATGGCAATGATGAGACTGATACTAGAAAACTGCATATAGTTCTGGTGTCCACAGTCTTTAAAAGGATGTTAAAAATTGGAGAAGAGGTACAGAAAAAAAAAGCTACATACATTATTCAAGGGCTGGAGAAAATACCTTACAGTGAGATATTTAAAGAATTCTATACGTTTAACTTATCATAAAAGAAGATTGAGAGGCGACTTCATTACATTGCATAAGTATCTTCACAAGGAGAAAATACCAGGACCCTGTAAACTACCAGAGAAAGGCATAATAAGAACCAATAGCTGGAAGCTGAAGTCAAACAAATTCAAATTAGACACTCATTGTTAATAGTGAGAGTGATTAACCACTGCAACAAACTCCCTTGGGACGTGGTGGATTTTCCATCTCTTGCTAGCTTCAAATCAAGACTAGATGCTTTTATGGAAGATATGCCTTAGCCAAAAACAAGTTATGCTTTATTTAAACCCAAGTTATAGGGTTCAATGCGGGGGTATCTGAGTGAAATTTAATGGCCTGTGATATACAGGAGCTCAGACTAGACAATCAAATGGTCCCTTGGGGGCTTAAACTCTATGAATATATGAATTCTGTAGTATTTTTCTACTATCTATATATATTTCTTTCAGTATCTTAGTCCATAGATTTCTATATCTCATTCAGTTCAGAAGTGTTATTACTAACTTATACCTAAGGTTACGATTTTGTCATGGATATTTTTAATAAAGGTCATGGACTGGTCACGGGCAATTAACAAAAAATCACGGAAGCCGGGACCTGTCCCTGACTTTTATTAAAAACATCCCAGACAAAATGGGAAGGGAGGAGGATCCAGCACCTTGCCCCCACTCCCCGCAGTGGCTGGGAGCTGCAGGGCCCCCACTCCCCGCAGTGGCTGGGAGGGGTCCCCCTGCCGCCCTGCAGGACTGGGAGCTGCGGGGGTGGTGGGGTCCCGCACCACTCACAGTGGCAGGGGAGCTGCGGGGGCCCCTGTCACACTGAACAGCTCCGGGGTCCCTCTGCTGCCGTTGGCTGAGCGCTGCGGGGGGGCTCCCTCCCACCTGCTGAGCAACTCTGGGGCCCCTCTGCTGCCTATGGCAGTGGCTGGGAGCTGCAGGGAGTGGCTCCCCACATGTGACTGCTGAGCAGTTCCGGGGTCCCTCTGCCACCATCAGCAGCTGCCGGGAGCTGCGAGGGGCTCTGGCTTCTTGCATCAGCTGAGCAGTTGCAGGGGGACCTCTGCCAGCGGTGGCGGCTCGGAAGCTGCCCCCCACCTCCCCGCACACACACACATCCGTGGCCGCTGAGCAGCTCCGGGGTCCCTCTGCCGCTGCCACCGGCAGCTGAGAGCTGTGGGGGGCCCTTGGCTGGAGTCCCGCCTGCCAGCGGCAGCAGCTGGGCAGCTCAGGGGTCACCGCTGCAGGAAGGTTCCCTGCCACCCACAGAGGTTGGGCTGCTGCGGGGCCCCCAATGTCACTGAGGTCACTGGAAGTCACGGATTTTGTGACTTCCACAACATAATCTTAGCCTTACTTATTCCCAAGGTTTCAATGTCTATTTTTTTTCTGAAGTTCTGTATTTGAAACACCAAAGTCTTAAAATTTTGGCCGTTATACACATAATTTGGAGTTTCATTTGCTTTAATTCTTATTTTGCAAATTTTTCTGCAAGAAGCACATCTATAAAGCAACATTTCTTTCCTGACATCTTGACAGAGGCTGACATGTGGGTTCAAACAGTGAGGGCAGGTTATTGTTTGTTTCTATATTTACCTGTGTTGATGGTGCCAATGAATTGTTTGATGAGGCGATAAATGTAGACCTAAGTACATACTGAACTACACTGAAGTATCTTCAGCTTGGTCTCTCTTATAGCTTACTCGTCACCTAGATACCTTTTCAGTTTTATCACCTGCAGGAATATAAAATAAAATGGCTGCAGCACTAGAAAATTATTATATAGATGTTTTGGGCTTTGTAAAACCTATGATATAACTGTCTAAATTATCTCAGGATGCTTATGGATATTTGATGCTTTTGACATTCCACTGGTTTAGAGCTAGAGAAAAACAGATTAATATTTTTGTCTGATTATCCCTCATAACACAGTGACTGGACTGAACATACACACATATTAATGAATAAGAAGAACAATCTTCCCTATGAATAGATAGCTAAAGTATGACTAGCCCAGCACAACAATTACATTATCAGGAAACTCTATCAGATGGTGACACAAAGGCATCTGCAAGAGGTACAAGCCAATCCAAGGCCCATTTTATTCATATTCCCAAAGTAATGTGACTCAATGGGGTTCACATTATATTGATACTCAACTTGTATTAGTCTGTACAGTTCTACTGACATCAACTGAGCTTTGATGATTACAGTAGGAGAGGATCTGGGTACTCAGAGTACCTAATTTACTTTCTATAACAAAAACATATCTTAATAGTCTTTATAACTACAGTAAAGATACAAATGGAAATGGCCAAAATATTGTGAGGCTAAAAATGCATCCACTTTGACTCTGAAAGATATCTCCACATGTTCTGTATTTAAAACTTGGACTTTTCTCTAGCAGCATAGAAATGATAGAATATAAATTCATCATTCATTAAAATTAATATTGTATATCAGACTTGCTTAGGTGCCAAACAAATCTAGGGAATAAAGATGAACAAAATATACTGTATTTTTGCAGGGATCCAGTTTATATTTGAAAAATACAATGCATTTTTAAATGAAAGGAAAACATGACCCGTTATAGAGACTTTTGAATGAATCCCAAAGACAACATTAAAGCAGTGTAAGTTGTTCAGCAAGTACCAATATATTCATCTGCTCTTTGAAATAATTCTTGCAGTGTGGATTTTTCTTAGCTTTCTCTTTGATTTTTCTCTCTTTTTTAGAAATCCACATAGTTACTGTTATTTATTTTCCTGCCACTGACATAAGACAATGTCTGAGATTTTTTTAATGTTGTTATTAACCATGTTTATTTCCTCCATTACAGGCTGTAGTAAGTTTTCAGATATGCCTGCTAATGATGCTGAGTCCTAACATTTTGAGAAGTTATCCACAAACTGCTTTCCTCCCTTGGCATCCTGCTGTTAATTGATTTATCTTGTTAGATTGACCTCACACTTGGTAAAGCAATCCCCATCCTTTCATGTATTTATACCTGCTCCTGTATTGTCACTCCATGCATCTGCTGAAGTGGGTTCTAGCCCACGAAAGCTTATGCCCAAATAAATTTGTTAGTCTCTAAGGTGCCACAAGGACTCCTCGTTGTTTTTGCTGATACAGACTAACACGGCTGCTACTCTGAAACCTAGATGACTAAGTAACCGGTGGATCTTGATAATAATCAGTAATCATTCTTACTTTAAACAAGGAATTTTGCAAGGGAGAGTGTTAATTTAATTATTATAATGAGAAGCAGGGTGAATAAAAGTCAATTACTTGAAAACAAGTTTTTAAATTATTTTATTTAATTCAGATTTTTTAATTTAAATTAAATATATTTTTTCTCTTAAAAATAAATCTATTTACAATTAAATCTGAAATTATGACCTATCTTTAGCCCTACAATCTAGTAAAATCAATTAAGTTAAATTTAAAAAATATTAAGCAGTAGACATTTGCTGCCAAAGTTTAAACAAAATCAAACCACTTTGAACTGGTGACAGCCACTGGTAAATCAGCTGGGACCAAAGTTTATTGAAGTGCTAAACCAGCTTTTGACAACAGTAGCCTCTTCTGCAGATGCAGTGAGAATATTTTCTTCATTTCAGTTTATTCAGCTACTTCAGTTCAATGATTAGTTCATTCAAAACTAAGAAAGCAACTGGGAACTGAAAAAAAGCAGGAATGCTTGTTTTCTTCTTTCAATCTACCAGCAGAAAAACTAAGTGTGAAAGGATGAGATAGTTCTAAAATTTTGAAGGGCATGGTGACCAGAAACAATCAGTTCAATTCACTAACTACAGAATTTCCTTCAAGAAATCAGTTAGTTTTAAATGCAAAACAGGTTTTGATTTAAAAAAAAAAGTTTTATGTATCCAGCACATTTAAAATAGTTTTGTGTAACTCATAAAAATTTGGATTCCATTATCCATCTAAATAGAGTTTGATACAAAACATGAGTGAAAAATTAATCATCTAGAAAATAAGAAATGCATCATTCACCATTTTCTAAACTAAAATAATAAAAATGTAAAAATAAAAAATCTTTAAAAATGTAAATTAAACTATAATTGCTAAGATAAAGTGGTATAATTTCTCCTCTTGGTGAGCAAAGAAAAGTACTAGCATGAAAGCTACATTTAATTGCAAATCAACATATTTTAATGGTTACCAACCAATGACAATCAACCTCTTTTTAGGAAAATTGAAAGTACAAATGCAAAACAAGATTTAAAATTGATTATTTAAATCAAGGTTTGCTTCTTGCTGATTCAAACTCATGATTTACATCACTTCGATTTAAAATCAATCCACCCTGATGAAAAGGGAGTTGTTAGAGCAACAGAAACAGTTTGACTCTTTCCTCCTACCAGTCCATATAGGATACTCCTGAGGGAATTCTGTGCCACTGCACATGTGCAGAATTCATGTCCCCTGCAGATTTCTTTGCTTCCCACTGCATAGGCGCTGACTTCTTCTGGCGCTGGTGGGTGCTCGACCCCCACCAGCCCCGCCCTGACTCCACCCCTGCCCCGCCCCCTCCTGCCCCCATTCCAGCGCCTTCCCCAAAGTTCCCACTCCAACTCTACCCCCTCACTGCCCCATTCAACTCCTTCCCCAAATCCCCACCCTGGCCACGCCTCTTCCCCGCCTCCTCACTTGAGCGCGCCATGTTCCTGTTCCTCCCCCCTCCCTCCCAGAGTTTGCTACAGCTGTTTGGCAGCAGCAAGCGCTGGGAGGGAGGGAGTAGTGGAGACACAGCACTCAGGGGAAAAGATGGAGGCGGAGGAGGAGGTGACACAGGGGGGCGGGGTAGGGAGCTTAGCTACCGGTGGGTGCAGAGCACCCATTAATTTTTCCCCATGGGTGCTCCAGCCCAGGAGCACCCACGGAGTCGGTGTCTATGCTTCCCAGCAGCGAAGGCACATTGTTTTGGGTGCCCCAAGCAGCCAGAAGAGAAGTAAATCACTGCAGGGCAGGCAGGGCTGGGGATGCCCTGCTGGGTGATCTCCTACCATCGTGCAGCCAGTGGCCTGTGGCAAAGTCCGGAGGTGACCTGAACAATGTATCAGATTCGGGTCATGGGCAGCCTGTGGGCATAGACTGAGCTGTTCAGTATCAGGGATGAAGGTCAGAGACAAATCCAGGGCCAGGCCAGGTCAAAACTGCAAAGTCAAAGTCTGTCACCAAATTGAAAGTGTGAGGCGAGTATCAGGGTTGGCCCAAGCCAAGGTCAGCAATGGTCTTAAACTGAAGACAATACACCAGGGATCAGGGTAGGGAGTTGAGCATAGATCAAGAGCTGAGAATGTGTGATTGAGAAGCTGTGAGACAGGAAGTGCAGAGGTCTGCATTGCTCAGACAACTCCCAGAAATGGCTTCCCAGTTTGTATGGGGAGTGCCAGCCAATCAGGAAATCAGAGAGGGCTAACGCTCATGTCCCTTGGGGTGGGACTTCCTGCATGGCTTAGCATTTCAGTACCTATTAGTAGCAACCTGCCTGGGACTCTGGTGGTAACAAGGAAGCTGCACCTCCCTTGAATCCTTGAGACACTAGTTCTATCACTCTTCTGGTGGTTAAAAACTTTCCCAACAAGAAAGGAAATGGGTACAAAAGATAGAGCAATCAGCTAAAGAAGTGCCACAGTAAGGAAGTCCACTGAACAAAACATTAGTGGGAAGAGAGCTGTAACAGTGTGATAAATCATGAGGGAAAAGCTGCAACAGCAGAGATGCAGTCAGATAAGTGATCATCACAAGAGAATGTGAGTGAGAAAATTGCCTAGGAAGAAAAGAGTGTTTGCTGTAAGCAAAGAAGCCTGGCAGCTAAAAAGGAGACGAGTTAAGAGAGGAAACCAAAAAGAAGTATCATCCAACAGAAAAACTTTTCAGCCTTTGGGAAGAAGGTCAGATTATGCTGATCTCACAGATGGAGGGAATAGCTCAGACTTTACGTAGTGCACTGAAGTATTTCTATTTGCCAGAGTTGACATTACAAAATAATTGAGGCGGTGGACAGGATGGAAGTGATGGAGTGTGGGTGTCAGGGATGCTAGAGAGGAAGAAGAGGTTGCAGTAGTCAAAATGGGTGCTGATCAGCACCTGAACAAACTTTAACCATCTGGATAGAAAGGAACAATTGGATTTTAGAAATGTTTTGGGGAAGTAGCAGCAATATTTTGACATCACCCCGCTCCTTCTTGATCAAATAATATTCCTGTAGCTACTACAGCAAGTGCTTACTTGGAAAACAAGTATTTACACAGTATTTTGTATTAGCAGCTGTCCAGAATGTGGTAAATGTTTTGTCCTTTTTGAAAAAGAATTAATAGAATTATTTACTTTTCATTTCATTTCCCCCCTCACGTGTTTCTTTCTGAACCCCCACCTCTTGCCACACACCCAGTCTTCCTTTCTTCCTGCCTCCCTAGATGTAATTCCCATATGAATGTTCCTTTTCAGGGTGGCAGCTCCAATCCCTCTGGTAGCTCTGATTCGTGAGGGAGGATCTTGCTTCCCATCCCTCCTAACAGAGGTAACTAGACAGGGTCTTTCGTGTTTCCAGCTACTTTTACCAGACTCCAGGCTGCTCTTCACACTGAAGAGCATGAAAGCATTTAAAAGAAATCAAAATCAAGGAGAAACCAATATCATGTCACTTACCACCTATTGCAGACTCCCACAAAATGATCTACAGAGCCCTACATGGAACTCACCTTGGAAATCTCTGTGCTAAATAAGCCCTTTCCTTCCTTTGTGTTGACATTTTTTCAGATATTTCTAGACTTATTTCCATCAGCCATCCTTTGGCACAACTTATCCAAGTTATCATAGATAGGGCTGTTAGGTTAGCGTCACCTATTATTAAGATTACCCAATGCTTCTCACATTAAGACCCTGTTTTCAGTAGCTTATAACGTTGCCAAAAACTTTAAATGTCTGGTCTCAAATTTTCCATGGTGGTTGTCAGCCCCAGACTGAATTTTTACAGAAAATTTCAGTCTAAATATTTCAGTCATTTCTGAGAATGAAGCTAGGTAAAATATTTTGCCCATGTTATAAATTTCCGGAATCTTTTCTTTGAGAAGCTCTAGCACAGGGGTTCTCAAACTGGTGGTTGAGGGGTCGCGAAGTTATTACATGGGGGGTCGCGAGCTGTCAGCCTCCACCCCAAACCCCGCTTTGCCTCCAGCATTTACAATGGTATAATGGTTTAAATATATAAAAAAGTGTTTTTAATTTATTAGGGGGGTCACACTCAAGAGGCTTGCTGTGTGAAAGGGGTCACCAGTACAAAAGTTTGAGAACCACTGCTCTAGCATATCCATGCTATTGAACAGGGATTTTAAATTTGGCACGGTGGTCATCCTGGTGTCAAGCAAGCATCTTTTGTCATCCCTGTTAATCTTTACAAACTTTAGTCAAGTCATAAGCCTTTGAAAAACAGCAATTTGCACATGTTCAGTAGACATTTGCTAGGGCTTAGCAGCTAAATACCCTGAAGATTCCATCAAAACTAAGCATGCTCCAGCTTGGGGCTCATGATGGCTTTCCCTATTGTTGCAGCTCTGTGCTGGGTCCAGGCACTTGAACTGAGAACTTGGAGACCTGTCTCTCCTGTACTGTCAATAACCCCCCAGCCAGACCCAAGCAGCATGTAGGGAGAAGTTGCCTGATTTGAATGCATTATGATAAAGTCTTTACATTGTCTTTACATGATCACATACTTTCTACACAGGATACCTGCCTCATTAAGTGTACAGGATGGAGCTCCTCTGGGGAAGAAACAGGGTTGTGTACCGAAAAGAATGTTTTCTGTGGGAACCCTGCTTCATTTGTTGCAGAATTTGGAAGGTGTGTAGTGAATGAGGCAGGGGACTGCAGGAACAGAAAGGAGGATCTCACAGTTAAGGCAGCTGCATGCTGCCCTCAATAATGGGATTCTATCCCAGCCTCTGCCACTGGTAACTGTGTGTTCCTCATTTTCTAGGTGCCTCCCTTGAAACTCTGGGGTCTGATCTGCAGAAATGTGGAGCATTCATAGAGGCAACTGAAGTTATTAGGAGCTGGGATTGTAACATATACAGTGCGATATAATGCTAAGTAATCTGAACAATCAGATCGTAGGTATCTCATATTGGGCACCCAAAATTAGTGGACATTTTTTACCTTAGCCTCTCTGTGCCTAAGTTCCCCATCTATACCATGGAGTTCTTACCCTAGGTTCATCTCACAGAGGTGTTGTAAAAGACAATTAATCAGTGGTGTGAAACACTTAAATACTCTAGTGACTAGTGCTATAAAAAAGAAGAGGAAATTAATAATTCTCTCTTCAGAGCAGGGTTTGAATAGTGTGCAGTACATTAGGCATGAGATTCACACACTGAACACAAATTATTGCACAGCTGCTCATTAAGTGAGCCCCATCCATCTGTGCACTGAATGAAGGATGAGAACAGTAGAAAAAATAGTACAAGATCATGTAATTGAAGACTGTCATAACACATAAACACCAAGGAGCCAAATTAAGGTTGCACAGACAAGGACCTGATTGCAAGGACTTGATCTAGGCCACAATTCAGCAACAATGGCTGCAGGGCTCCTCCTGCTTCAATGTGTGTCTGGCTGGCTGGCTGTCTCTCTCTCTCTCACACACACTTTCATGGAGACTGCAGCCTATAGCCATAGCAATGACTCTAACAAATTTTTTTTCAGATGTATCTGGCTACACCGTTTTGTGATAACTGATGGCTTTGGCCTACTTTTAACATAATATGTCCAATCTACACTCATTAACATTACTAGAAATTTCCCATATACATTGAGAGAATACACCCCAAAATGCCCATCTATAGATGAACTTACCCTGGCTGCGTGTCATTTGTTACGCAATGATAGGTAAAAGTTCCAAACATCTGAACTCCTAGAATTCCGTACAGAAGCAGAAAGAATAGAAGGAAAATTGAAACACTCCAAATCTGCTCTCCAGAACGCCTGGTAAGAAGATAAATATTACATTACATATTAATAAATAAAAATTAACCACCAGAAAAATTTATTTAGTATTTGTATTACAGCAGCACCTTGATGCCCTCGTAATGGACCCATTGTGCTAGGTATTGTTCAAACACACAACCAAAATATGGTCCCTACCCCAAAAATCTTATAATCTAAGTACACACTATAAGACTGGCCATACTCGGTCAGACCAATGGTCGATGTAGCTCAGGATCCTGTCTTCTGAGAGAGGCCTGTGCCAGGTGCTTCAAAGAGAATGAATGGAACAGGGCAATTATCGACAAGAGGCAAGAGATACAGACAGGCAGACAAGTACAAGAAAACAATGAAACAATACACCATTTTATACCACATGGCTTCTACCCACAAAGACATGGCAAAAACAGCTGACATTTCAAAAATAAATGAAAAAAAACCCACCTGTTAGAAAGACCTATTTCTTTATCCTGAAATATGGCATTCCTTCCCTAAAATTATGTTGTGCTACAATGCAGACCAAGCGATATTTAGTGCTGTAAAAGTGAGCTTTAAAATAGGTTATCAAATTCAATATTTGGACTAGAAATGGCAGCCAAGATTTTTCCAAAAAGGGGTGCTTGAAGTTAGGCTTCAATCAATACTGGCACCTACATAATAGCTTAATTTTGAAAGTGCTGAGCTTCTAGCAGATTCCAATTGCTCCTATCCTACATTTTTAACTTATCATTTTCCCCCTCTCCCTCTGAGATCTGTGAATTTGGATACTTAGGACCAGATCCTCAGCTGGAATAAATCCAAAGTGCAAGAGGACCCCATGAGAAGCTGATCCATGGTAACTAAAGCAACCAGGCCATGCAGGAGAAGAGATTAGTTTTTAAAAAAAAAGACATAAAATGGATAAAAAACTCTCATATTTTTCTGACTGGGTTTTTCTGAAAAATCTGATAAATACAGAATACATGATAGTGTAGCAAAATTAATCCCCAAAGGGGGCCAATAAACTCCTCATTCTACACCACCCCATTAATCATTTTGTATAATGCAGCTTGACTCTGTCTGTAAAGGTAGGATGGCTTATCGCCAGGAGTCCAAATGTAAATGAAGAGAGATATAATTAACTCTCAATATGATCTCAATTATCGTTTCATAAATAATGTCATGATTTTAAGGTTGATAATCCAGGACCTTCCTGGTTTAGATAAAAGATGTACGTATCCTACTTAAAAACTGGAAATCTCCTCTTCTCCAAGGGATTCAGCTCCCATTTTTAATCTTTATTGGACTTGAAACACCAGGCCTTAACACCTCCTATTGGCCCAGGACTAAATTTAATCCATACTGGGCCTCAGCACAGTGTAGTTTCTGAGAGTGTGGGGCGGAGAAGACAACTCTGAAAAAAAGACTAAATATTTTTGTGTCGAGCTGAGCATTTTTTGGTGTGGATAAACTGTTGGATGTTTGAAGCTGATGGGTGGTTTCAATGTCAGAAGCAATCCCAAAGGATCTGGGTGAGTGCAGAGTGGGCAGAGTGCAGATGAAGTGGTTAAACATACTTGATAAATGCTATTTATCACATAGCTCTACAACAGGGACCGGCAACCTTTGGCATGCAGCCCGTCAGGGAAATCTGCTGACAGGCCAGGACAGTTTGTTTATCTGCAGTGTCCGCAGGTTCGGCCGATCGCAACTCCCACTGGCTGCAGTTTGCCATTCCAGGCCAATGGGGGCTGCAGGAAGCAGCGGCCAGCACATCCCTTGGCCCGCACCGCTTCCTGCAGCCCCCACTGGCCTGGAACAGTGAACCACGGCCAATGGGAGCCGCGATTGGCTGAACCTGCAGACGCTGCAGGTAAATAAACCGGCCCGCCAGCGGATTTCCCTGATGGGCCGCGTGCCAAAGGTTGCCGATCCCTGCTCTACAATGTATCAGCTGGCTATTACCATCACGTGCTATGCGTGATATTTATTACAGTTTAGTGTGTATGTGTGTCTTATTGTTTTAAAAAAGATATATGTAATAGGAGCACCCACACTTATCTCTAGATGCTCCTTCCAATATGTAAAGGTCAATGGAGCAGATCAAAAATTCTCACAAAAAATGTTATCTGTTTTCTGTCTCTCTTATACTGGCAGTTGATATTTTTCAAAAATGCACAATTCTGACAATTTTTTTTGTCCAGGTCTAAATCTTACAATCAGATTTTATATTCGGTTCTTTAATCCTCCACCCAGCTGCTTATACAATCATGCTAAAGAACATTTTAATTTTAATTTATGTTTACAGATAAATTATTCACTTACTTTAAAATATTTGTTATCCTGGTTCTTGGAAGCTCAAAGCGAAAATATATCCGGAATGCTCGAATCATAATAAGAGGCCTTGGAATCCGCAGCATGCCCCAGGGTGACATCTGATCAACTATCTCAGCGATTTCAAACACCTATGATCAAAAGAGGAGGGATGTTTCTACTATTCCTGCACAGTCCACAGCAGAACTAAAATTCATTTGCAAATTTAACACCATTAATCTGGGCTCGAATAGAGACTGGGAGTGGCTGGCTCATTACAAAAGCAGCTTTGCCTCTCCTGGAATTGACAGCTCCTCATCTATTATTGGGAGTGGACTACATCCACCCTGATGGAATTGGCCACGTCAACACTGGTTCTCCACTTGTGAGATAACTCCCTTCTCTTCAAGTGTCAGTGTATTTATGTCTGCATCTGTAATTTTCACTCCATGCATCTGAAGAAGTGGTGTTTTACCCACAAAAGCTTATGCCTAAATAAATCTGTTAGTCTTTAAGGTGCTACCAGACTCCTTGTTGTTTTTATCAGTACTCTTGTAACAATGTTTGTATTTGTGGATTCACATTTATGAAGGCAGCAAAACTATTTTCATGATAACATTTTTCACTTTCAATGTCCCTTTTGGATTGAAATTTTCCTTTTTAAACTTTTCTTTTTTAAAAAAAGAAAGTTTAAGAAAAATCCTCTCAGCCATTTTTGAATTATCTTAATGAGAAATAAAAATATATTCCACCCATGTTCCTAATCCTTCTAACTCAAACAACTCAAAAAACTTCCAGCGGTATATGCAAGAAGTCTTGAAGAGGGATCTCTCGATCTCTCTCTCTCCCTGTTCTTTGCTAAGAATGAAAAGTTTTCTTTTCCAGTTAATGAAATTAACATCTGAAAATGTTGCAAAGACCATGAATAGATTTTCACTGTTACAAAAATGCACACACACAGCCAGCTAATCACACTGTGTTGTGGGATATCTTGCAGACAACAGATTACTTCAGGGAATTTGGAAGCATTCTGAAGAAAAATATCCAAGCCATCTTCTGTGAGATTCTTCCTGTCCCGCAAGCAAAGGAAGACAGAAAGCAGAAGATTCTGGAAGTCAATCACTGGCTCAGTAAGTGGCGCAGGGTGAAGGGTTTTGCTTTCATGGAACATTGATCCACCTTCTTGGGGGTGAGGAGACTGTATAGTATACCTAATGTTCCATGTTTTCTGTTTTTACCTATTTTCACTGTTAAATTACCAGGTTTTTTTATTAAAGGAGTTCAGGTTTTTACTAATTCACACCCGTTTATCAATCCACTCAATATTTTTTGGGATACTTATTTTTGTTAAACACTAATGCAGTCCAGGATTGTTGTGTCCTGCAGCTCTGAGACTAAAGCAGTTCCGCAGTGTAAAACACAGAATACACACACGGTGGAGACTGGAAAAATCAAAAAACATTAATATCACACTACGATTGGCTCACAGGGAGATGCTACCCACCTATTTCTTTGCATCCATTTAGTGTGGCACTGAATTTAAACAATCAATCCTCAACAGATAAAGATAAAGTAAAAAGGTAAACATGAGACAAGAACACAAATGTATGCCTGACTACCAACAAGAAAACCAGTGCTTTGCAATGTTCAAGAAAAATAAAGATCAGAGTGAAGAGGATGCATTGTGTTGCATGTACTGCAGCACTGAGGTCAGTACTCATGCCAACAGAATAAAGGAGCACGTTGAAAGCAAGTGACACAAGCAGCTTAAAGAAGAAAGTGAGCTTCAGGATAGTCAATATCAGGAGCTTTCACCACGGCTTTAATGAAAGAGAGGTCAGAGCATGATTGTGTCAATGAATTTGTGTGCGCTCTTTGTTTCGCAGGACAACTGCTGTTAATTGCAGAAGGGCCTATTGGTGACTTTGTACGACAATACTGTCCAGCAGCAAAAACCCTCCCTAATGCAGATAACCTCACTCGTTAAGTATTTGAAAGAAAATGACAATGCTTTAGTATCTAAACTGATGGAAATGTGGTATCTAGTTTGATTTTTTACAAGTCTCTTGATGCTTTGGACTGTCCAATTCTTGGCCTTTTCTTTTCGTTTTTTATTTCAAAGCAAATAAACCTGCATTGTTTTGTGCTGATGTGACATTCATACCCTCTGCTGACACACATTTTGTTGATGCAGCAATAACTGACATGTTTGAGATGTACCAACTAACTTGGGAAAACATGGCCACAACTAACACAGATTTTGCTTCCTAGATGGCTAAGTTTGCACGGGAGATAAAAATCAGAAACTAGAGCTCCTATGTATTACCTATCCTGCTCGTTTGATTAAGATTGCACTACCAGCAGCTACTGCTATGGAAGAAATGAAAGATGTAAAATCTTGCATCACTGGATTCGGGGCCATTTTCAAGTATATGAACAAGTTGAAGGCTTTGTTTTATATAGTGTGAGACGAGTGCAGAGCCAACTGCCAATTAGCTACCACTGTTGTGCAACCTCAGTGCATGAGCTTGTACTTCACTGCCTGTCATGTAAATAATGTGAGGACTGTTCTAATGCATCTCCTAGATCATCCTGAGTTTGTTGGTTCTAAAGAAGAAACTCTGAAGAGACTGGCAAGTAACAAAAATGACGGCCAGATTCTGCACACCTAGGTAATGTTCATTGTTGAAATTTGGAATCACTGTGTGTTTGCTCCAACTACTGCCAACACGTTTGCCAATACACATTTACCTGCTCCTGACAACCAAAATTTCAGGCGAATTGAGCACTAAAACTGCAGGAGAAACAAATGGCGAGAAAACCCAGCTGTTTCAGAAATCCTTCCAATTCCAGATCAGGAGAAAACCAAAAAAGCATTCAAAACCTTCAGCACTCAGCTAGAAATGGGAGAAGAGCATGGCCTGCAATCTGAACCCCAAAGTGTTTGGTGCTGAAGATTCTTTTTGGAATGTCATCCAGGAGTTGCACCCCTTCCTCGAAGTGAATTTTGTAGCAGACTATGACCATTAAGCCAGAATGTTTCAACCATTTGCCACTAAAGATTACATTTCAAACCTGAAAAGGGAATTTACTACTTACATGAACATGCCTAACCATGACAATGTGAAACTAGATGTGCTGGCTTTTTGGACCAGTTATCGAGACACATTTCACAACTTCAGCAAAGTGACACGGCAAGCTTTGAGTCTACCTGCTGGATCTATTGATGCAGAGAATTTATTTTCGAAGTCGGACTACCTCCAGTATAGCAAGAGGCTCAACATGAGTGAGGATACTTAGAAGAAAATTATGTGAGCATATGCCAACCAGGATTACTGGAACAACTACTAACTCTAAGACAGACAAAAAATAACTTTTTTATGTTCAAAGGTTCAATTATACTATAGTAAAATGTGTATATTATGAAATGTTTTTCTTTTTCTTTTTCCCCTCAATTTTTCATTTTAATTTTTTAAACCTAATTTCATCCCAGTTTTAATGTTTATTTTCCAAACACTGAGAAATTCCTGAATTTTTTTTTTTACAAATAAAAATTGAAAATGAAGAACACTAAGTATACCTCAGTAGAAGAGGGACCAATCTCTTTGGGGACAGGCCAGCTAGAGTAATCAGGACAGGATTAAACTAATAGCAAAAGTGGAAAGTAAAAAAAAGATGAGTGCTCAAGTAGCACAAAATCAAGATGTTGAAAACAAAATTAATCAAGGAACCAGAGAAAATGAAGAGAAGAAATTCTTGCATTGCCTATATACTAGTTAGCAGCCTGGGAAACAAACAAAAGGAATTGGAACTGCTCATTTATTAACATAAATTTGATCTAGTTGGTGTTACTGAATCCTGGTGGGATGATTCAAACAATTGGAATGTTAAAATCAATGGATCTATGAAAAACTGAAGAGCAAAAAGAGAAGGAGAGTTGCATTCTATGACAAAAATGACATTAGTTGTTCCCGAGTCACTGATAACACAGAAGAAAATGATCACGAATGCTTATGGATCAATGTCCTAACAGAAAAAATACAAGATGGGGTATTAGTTGGTGTCTGCTACAGACCACCAAACCACACTAGGAACCAGGATAACCCATGTCTTTACACAACTATCTTTTAATGTGTAGGAAGAAAACTGTGTGATCATGGGGGACTTCAATCTGAGTGACATATACTGAAGGTGTCACGCTGCCAATAATAGAACAGTTTAGATGACAATTTCCTAACTCAAAAGGAAGCCCATTGCAGAGAAGCTAAATGAATTCTTTGCATTAGTCCTCAATGCAGAGGATGTCAGGGAAATTCCCACACCTGAACCACTCTTTTTAGGTGAGAAATCTGAGCAACTGTCCAGGATTGAGGTGTCATAGAGAGGAGGTTTTGGAACAAACTGATAAATTAAACAGTAATAAGTCACCAGGACCAGATGGTATTCAGCCAAGAGTTCTGAAGGAACTCAAATATGAAACTGCAGACCTACTAACTTTGGTATGTGACCTGTTATTTAAATCAGTCTCTGTACCAGATGACGGAGGACAGCTAATGTGTTGCCAATTTTTAAAAAAAGGTTCCCAAGGCGATCCTGGCAATTACAGGCCAGTAAGCCTAACTTCACTACCAGGCAAACTGGTCGAAAGGATAGTTAAGAAACAGAATTACCAGACAAATAAATGCACACAATTTGTTGGGGAAGAGTCAAGGGAAATTATGCTTCACCGATCTATTAGAATTCTTTCAGGGGTGTCTACAAATATGGGGACAAATGTTATCTGGTGGATATAGTGTACTTGGACTTTCAGAAAGCCTCACCAAAAGCTCTTAAGCTACGTAAGCACTTGTGGTATAAGAGGGAAGGACCTCTCATGGATCAGTAACTTCTTAAAAAGACAGGAGGAAACGAAGGGTAGAAATAAAGGTCAGTTTTCAGAATGGAGAGAGGTAAATAGAGCAGTCTCCCAAGGATCTGTACTGGGACCAGTGACCTTCAAGATATACATAAATGAGCTGGAAAAAGGGATAAACAGTGAAGTGGCAAAGATTGCAGATGATACAAAATTATTCAAGGTAGTTAAATCCAAAGCTGATCACAAATTGTTACAAAGGGATCTCACTATTGTGGCAGATGAATTTCAGCGTTGTCAAATACAAAGTAATCTACATAGGAAATCATAATGATGGGGTCTAAATTAGCTGTTGCCACTCAAGAAAAAGATCTTGGAGTCATCGTGGATAGTTCTGTGAAAACATATATTCAGTGTGCAGCAGCAGTCAAAAAAGCTAACAATGTTAGGAACCAACAGGAAAGGGATAGATCATAAAACAGAGAATATCATAATGCCACTACACAAATCCATGGTACACCCACACCTTCAATACTGCAAGCAGTTCTGGTTGTCCCAACTCAAAAAAGATATAGGAAAGAGGCATGAAAAAAGCAATAACAACAACAAAAAATATTAGGAGCGCGGAATAGCTTCCATATGAGAAGAAATTAAAAAGACTGGGACTTTTCATCTTAGAAAAGAGATGACTACGGGGGATATGACTGAGATCTATAAAACATGACTGGTGTGGAGAAAGTAAGGAAGTGTTATTCACTCCTTCTTGTAACACAAGAACTAGGGGTCACCAAGTTAAATTAATAGGCAGGAGGTTTAAAACAAACATAAGGGAGTGCTACTTCACACAACACACAGTCAACCTGTGGAACTCAGTCACAGTGGATTTTGTGAAGGTGAAAGTATAATTGGGTTAAAAAAAGAATCAATGACTATTAACCAAGATGATCAGAGATGCAAACCTAAGCTTCTAAGCACCAGAAGCTGGGAATGGACAACAATGAAGGGATCACTCGTTATTTGCCCTGTTCTGTTCATTCCCTCTGAAGCATCGGGCATTGGCCATGGTCGGAAGACAGGATACTGGGATAGATGGATCACTGGTCTGACCCAGTATGGCTGTTCTTATGTAAAAAGTGTTGCAGCCAACATGGGGGAATTCTATATTAAAACTTGTCCTAACACATAAAAAGTAACTGGTCACAGAACTGAAAATTAATTGTACCTTAGGTACGAGTGATCATGACTTGATCACATTTATAATGTACAAGCAGAGTAAAGTCCAGACCAGTAATATATTTATGTGTATACACACACAAACACAGAGCTCTTTAATAGGCCAATTTCAAAAAGCTGAAAACAATTATGAGCCATATCAGATGGGAGGAAGAATTTAATGAGAAAAAAGTGAATGATAATTAGGAATCATGTAAGAACATCTTACTAGATGCCCAAAAAGCTACAGTCCCTACAAATGAGGAAGTAATCCATGCTAGTTAAACAACCAACCTGGTTTAGAGGCAAAGTGAAGGCAGCTGTAAAATATATATATATATATAAAATTAATGGAAGAAAGGGAAAGTTGATAGTAATGAATATAAATCAGAAGCTAGGAATTGTAGAAAATTGATAAGGGAAACCAAATGACAGAAAAAGAACTCTAAGACTGGCAGAGTTAAGGACAATAAGAAGTTTTGAAAATATATTAGGGCCAAAAAGAATCCTGACAATGGTGTCCATTACTAAATGGAAATGATAGAATTATCACTAATAATGCAAAAAAGGAAGGGGTGTTCAATAAATGTTTCTGTTCTATATCTGGGAAAAAACAGATGATGCAGTCTCGTCCTATGGCGATAACACTCTTTTCATTCCACTAGTATCTCTGGAGGATGTTAAACAAATGCTATCACAGTTACACATTTTTAAATAAGCAGGTCCAGATAACTTGCACCCAAGAGTTTTAAAACATCTGGCTAAGGAGTTCACTGCACCATTAATGTTAATTTACATATATCTTAGGGCACTGGAAAAGATCCAGAAGACTGGAAGAAAGCTAATGTTGTGCCTGTCAGCCTGACATTGATCCTGGGCAAAATAATGGTGTGGCAGATATGGGACTTGATTAACAATGAAATAAAGGAGGGTAGGGTAATTAATGCAATCAACATGGGTTTATGGAAAATACATCCTATCAAACTAACTTGATATCTTTTTTTGATGAGATTACGAGTTTGGTTGATAAAGATAATAAACTGATGTATATACTTAGACTTCTGTAAATTGATTGACTTGGTACCAGATGATACCACTTGGTACCACTTTGCTTAACAAACTAAAACTATATAAAATTAACACTGCACGTATTAATTGGATTAAAATCTGGCTAACTGATAGGTCTCAAAATGTAACCATAAATGGGAGCTCCACTTTAGGTGTCTTGGTGCCCTGCACTTGTAATCTGAAATTTGTAGTAGCAGTGCCCCAGTTGGCTGCGCACATGCAGCAGCCGTCTCATGTCACTCTGAGAAGTTACCTCTTGTGCACAGCCAACCAACCCCCAGTTCCTCCTCTACCCCAGAGGATCATCCCCTCAAAGTAGAGGGGATGGGGGGGGTAGTGGAGCACCTAGAGTGACAACCATCTCGAAGAACCTCAGTTACTCCACAGGGTGAGTAACTTTCTCTTCTTCTTCGAGGAGTGTCCCTGTGGCTGCTCCCCTTTAGGTGAGTATAGAGCAGCGCCCCTCAGCGGAGTTGGTTTATTAATTGTGGCTAGCACCAAGAGTCCAAACTGTGCATCTGCAGTTGATTGTTGCTCGAGAGCGTAGTGTTTAGTAAAAGTGTGAGCAGAGGCCCAGGTAGCTGCTTTGCAAATGTCCGTGATGGGTAGGGTAGTGAGAAACACTATTGATGTTGGTTTCAGAGTAACAGCCGTGTTAGTCTGTATTCGCAAAAAGAAAAGGAGTACTTGTGGCACCTTAGAGACTAACCAATTTATTAGAGCATAAGCTTTCGTGAGCTACAGCTCACTTCTTCAGATGCATATCGTGGAAACTGCAGCAGGCTTTATATATACACAGAGAATATGAAACAATACCTCCTCCCACCCCACTGTCCTGCTGGTAATAGCTTATCTAAAGTGATCATCAGGTGGGCCATCAGGTGGGCCATGTTGATAACGCTCTGGTGGAGTGTGTGCGAACTCCTGGTGGAGCAGAGGTTGTTCTGCTGCTAACACAAATGGATACAGCCCGATATCCATCTCTGTTTAGAGATGATCTGACCCTTTGATCGCTCTGTTATAGAGAGAAAGAGACAAGACGATTTTCTAAATGTTTTTTTTTGTTCTAGGTAAAAGGCTAGTGCTCTGCAGACGTTGAGTGTATAAAGAGCAGCCTCCCTGTTGTTGGCATGTGGTTGGGGAAAAACATAGGTGAGTATATGGGTTGATTTAGATGAAAGGGCGAGGCTACCTTGGGTATGAATTTGGGCTGCAGCCATAGGATCACTTTGTCTTTGCAGAATGTGGTATAAGGTGGGTGTGCCATTAAGGCACTTAGCACTCCCACCCTTCTTGCCGACATGATGGCAAAGAGGAAGGCCACCTTCATCGATAGATGTAGCAATGAACAAGTCGCTATGGGTTCAAATGGTTTCCCCATGAGGCTACAGAGGACGAGGTTAAGGTCCCACTTGGGCGTAGGGTCTTTTAGCATTGGGTAGGTATTCATCATGCCTTTTAGAAAACACTTAGTTGTTGGATGAGCGAATATAGTGCCTCCATCCACGTTATCATGTAACGAGATGATTGCAGGCAGGTGTACTCTGATGGAGCTGTTGGAGAGCCCCGATTTTTTAAGACCCAATATATATTCTGGGTGGTGAGGCCAACCCTGGGCAGTGGGGTCGACCGTGGAGAAACATGGTTAGCCTCAAACAAGATGCAAAATCATGTCCACTTCTGTGTATATGTTTTTCGTGTGCTTAGTCTGTGACTGTTCAAGAGTATGTCTTTAACTTCCTCAGAATAGTCTTTGTCAATACCCATTAGCCACAGAGAAAACAGGCCTTGAGATGGAGAAGAGCTAGACTGGGGTGACTGATGTGTCCTGAGTCCTGTGTCAGGAGGTGAGATATTAAAGGGAGGGTTCGAGGTGGTTTCACTACCATCTGTCTCAGGTATGGAAACCATGTTTGTCTGAGCCATGTAGGCACAATGAGAATGACCCAGGACTTGTCTTGCCTGATCTTGTCTATAACCCGACTCAAAAGTGGAATAGGAGGGAACGCCTACATTAGCGGCGCCTCCCGTTTCATAAGGAGGGCATTGCCCAGAGAGTGGCGTCCCAGCCCTGCTTGGAAGCAGTATTGAGGGCACTTTGCGTTGTGAGCTGTGGCAAATAGGTCTACAGCAGGGAATTTCCACAGGGTGAATATGGCGGTGAGGGTTGCATAGTCCATCTCCTACTTGTGGGTTTGTGAGAAGTCTCTGCTCAGTTGTTCCGCTGTGGTGTTCTGGTGTCCCGGCAGGTAGGATGCCAAGATGTCCATGTTGTGGGAGATGCACCAAATCCAGAGGTGTACTGCCTCCATGCACAGAGGGTTTGATTGGGCTCATAGGCGCCAACTCCGTGGGTGCTCCGGGGCTGGAGCACCCACGGGGAAAAATTAGCAGGTGCTCCACACCCACAGGCAACCTAGCTCCCACTGCCCCCACCCCCTCCTCGCCTCCCTCTCTCCCACCCCAGCGCACCACGTCCCCGCTCCTCCCTCTCCCTCCCAGTGCTTCCAGCCCGCCCGCCGCCTAACAGCAGTTTGGTGGTGCTTAGGACTTTCCGGGAGGGAGGGGGAGAAGCCGGGACATGGCGTGCTCAGGTGAGGAGGTGGAGAAGAGGCGGGGTGGGGGCGGGGAAGAGGGTGGAATGGGGGCAGGAAGGGGGCAGGGCTGGGGTGGGAAAAGGCAGGGTGGGGTGAGGACTTTGAGGAAGGGGTGGAATGGGGGTGGGGTGAGGGCTGTGCAGGGGCAGGAAGAAGCAGGGCAGGGGCAGGGCCAGGGGCACAGGGGGACATCGAGCACCTACCGGGCAGAGGGGAAGTCGGCGCCTATAATCGGGCTCCCCCTTGGCAGTTTATGCAGAACGTGTGTGCTGTGTTGTCCGTAAGGACTTCGATAGTCGTGCTGTGGATTAGAGGAAGAAAATGCTCACATGCGTTTCTGACTGCTCTTAGTTCTAGTATGTTTATATGCAAGTTGACTTCTGCTGCTGACCAATGACCCTGGATCGTGTTGTCGCCCAGGTGAGCTTCCCATCCCATGGGGGAGGCATCCCTGGTGATCGTTATTGTAGAAATTTTCTGTTGGAATGGGACACTCGAGCAGACATTTTATGAGTATGTCCACCACTCAAGGGAATCCTTTACCTTGCAGGGCATGGTGAGCCGCCTGTTGAGGGAGTGATTGTGTGGTATATAGCAAGTGCCAAGCCACGCTTGTAGGCATCTCATATGTAGTCTGGTATATTTGACAACAAAAGTCGTAGCAGCCATGTGCCCCAAAAGTTGTAGGCACATCCTGGCTGACCTTTGTGGGCTGTCCTTGACCATAGTAATCAGAGTGGTTAAGCTGAGGAAGCACTGTTAGGGTAACCTTGGTGTTGCTGTGAGGCAGTCGAGATGGGCCCCTATAAATTCCAGTTGTTGGACAGGGACCAAGGTGAACTTCTAAACATTTATTTGAAGCGTGAGGTTCATAAAGAGCGTTATCGTGGTTTGTGTGGCATCTAGTGCTGCCCGCTGTGTTGATGCTCTTACCAGGTAGTTGTCCAGGTATGGAAAAATCATCACCCCTAGTGAGCTACCTTGGAGAAGACCCTGGGGGCGGTTGACAGTCCGAAGCGTAGCACTTTGTTTTGATAATGTTGACGTCTTAGAGTGAAGCGCAGGAATCTTCTGTGTGGCTGCGTGAATGATGATATGAAAGTAAGCGTCTTGTAGGTCGAGAGACAGGAGCCAATCTCCTTTCTCTAATCCCAGAATTATCATCGATAGGATCACCATTCTGAATCGCTGCATTCTCACAAACTTGTTGAGTTTGTGTAAATCCAGAATGAGTCTCAATCCACCATTCTTTTTCTGAATGAGGAAATAATGAGAATAAAATCCTCTTCCCCTGTGTTGAGCTGGTACTGGTTCCATGGCTCCTAGTTGCAGGAGGTGGTTTATTTCCTATTGTAATAGGGGCTCGTGAGAGGGGTCCTGAAGAGGGACGGGGAAGGGGTATTGGTAGGTGGGACAGAAATAAATGGGATGAAGTAACCCTGCTGGATAATTTCCAGGACCCATCTGTCTGTGGTGATGTTGTTCCAGACTAGGTAATATGGTGACAGGTGGTCCCCGAATGGCGTTAAAGTGGGGTTGAGATCTGGAAGTAGAGAGCGTAGAGGTCTCGGGCCCTCAACCAGAACTTCAGAACGATTGCCTGGAGGTAGAAGGCTGGGATGTGGAAGGCTGGTCTTGATTCTGCCTTTGTCCCATCTGCCTCTGTTTGCAGAGTTGGATATAGTGTCTTTGGGGCTGAGAGTATGGTGCGGCCCAGAATTTTTGGTTGTAAAACCTGCCCTGCTTTTTCTGTTTCCAGGGACATAGATGCCAGGAGTCTTTAAGGTGGCCTGGGAGTCCTTCAAAGTATGCAAGGACACATCAGTGGATTCGGCAAACAGTTTCTGACCCTCAAAGGGTAGGTCCTCAACCATAGCCTGTACCTCCCTCAGGAATCCCGATTGGTGGAGCCAGGATGCCTGACACATGACACAGAGGTCAGAATGAAGCAGGCTGCTGTGTCCACGGAATCGAGAAAGGTTTGGAGGACCATCCTTGTGATGAGAGAGCCTTCAGAAATGTTGGACTTATACGTTTCTCTCCTGTCCTCTGGGAGATGTTCAATAAAAGATGACAATGTAGAAAACAGGTTGTGTGCGTATTTTGCAAGCAATGCAGAGTAATTTGCGATGAGGAATTGCAAGGTGGTGGAAGAATAGGCTTTGCACCCAAAGAGGTCTAGCCTCTTCCAGTCTTTGACGTAAGGGGTGGTTCTTGACTGTTCCTGTTTGCCCCTCTGATTTACTGCCTCCAAGACCAGTGAATTAGGAGTGGGGTGGGTAAAGAGAAATTCAGTCTTTTTTGCCAACACATAATATTTTTTGTCCAACCTTTTGCAGGAAGGAGGGGCTGTGGCTGGCATCTGCCAGATGGTTTTTGCAAGGTTCATTATGGCAGCATTAATAGGCAGTGCTATTTTTGCTAATGGGGAAGCCTGGAGAATGTCAGTGAACAGATGCTGGGTCTCAGGGAGCTCAGACAAGGAGATGTTGAGGGAGTCCACTACCCTCTTAAAAATGTCACGAAAGGACATGAAGTCATCCCCCGAAGTGGGGGGCGTGGCATGAGTGTTTCATATGGAGACGAAGATGAGATATGCGTAGGTGCCAAGGTGTCTCCTTCAGGTGCATCCTCCTGCTCTTCAGTCCCCTCATCCTGGACCTCTGAAGGTGCTGGATCCGTTGGTGAGGGAGGGCAGGGTGGGTTAGGAGGTCTAATGTTCTGGGCCCTATAGATGGCCCATGGGTCCCAGTATGGCCAGGTGGGTGGGAGGGAGGGCCATAGGAGGTGACAGCCAGGATTGGGTCTGCCAGGCTCACGCATCTATCAGTGGCTGATGATGTGAGGGCCCTGCTTTAGGAGAGGAGTGGTGAGGGGTGTACATCCCTGTGTCGTCCTCCTCATCATCATCACTGAAGAGAGGTGGCGCTGAAGCCCCTGGGGTGATGATCTGGCTTGGTCTGGGCCTTGCTGGGGTACTGTCTGTACCGAATAGGGGGGTCCCTGGCATAGAAGAAACTGCCAGGTTTCTTTTCTTTTCTTTTCTTTTCTTGTGAAAAGTTGTGGTACTGGGAAGCTCATTGCAGTGGATGGCAGTGCAGTCTGAGAGAAGAGGGTCAGAACTGACAGTGCTGAGATCATAGAATCATAGAATATCAGGGTTGGAAGGGACCTCAGGAGCTCATCTAGTCCAACCACCTGCTCAAAGCAGGACCAAGCCCAACTAAATCATCCCAGCCAGGGCTTTGTCAAGCCTGACCTTAGATATTTTTAAGGAGATTCCACAACCTCCCTAGGTAACGCATTCCAGTGTTTCACCACCCTCCTAGTGAAAAAGTTTTTCCTAATATGCAACCTAAACCTCCCCCACTGCAACTTGAGACCATTACTCCTCGTTCTGTCATCCGCTACCACTGAGAACAGTCTAGAGCCATCCTCTATGGATCCACCTTTCAGGTAGTTGAAAGCAGCTATCAAATCCCCCCTCATTCTTCTCTTCCGCAGACTAAACAATCCCAGTTCCCTCAGCCTCTCCTCATAAGTCATGTGCTGCAGTCCCCTAATCATTTTTGTTGCCCTCCGCTGGACTCTCTCCAATTTTTCCACATCCTTCTTGTAGGGTGGGGCCCAAAACTGGACACAGTACTCCAGATGAGGCCTCACCAATGTCGAATAGAGGGGAACGATCACGTCCCTCGATCTGCTGGCAATGCCCCTACATATACATCCCAAAATGCCATTGGCCTTCTTGGCAACAAGGGCACATTGTTGACTCATATCCAGCTTCTCGTCCACTGTAACCCCTAGGTCCTTTTCTGCCGAACTGCTGCCGAGCCATTCGGTCCTTAGTCTGTAGCGGTGCATGGGATTCTTCCGTCCTAAGTGCAGGACTCTGCACTTGTCCTTGTTGAACCTCATCAGATTTCTTTTGGCCCAATCCTCCAATTTGTCTAGGTCCCTCTGTATCCTATGCCTTACGTCCAGCGTATCTATCTCTCCTCCCAGTTTAGTGTTGTCTGCAAACTTGCTGAGGGTGCAATCCACCCCATCTTCCAGATCATTTATGAAGATATTGAACAAAACCGGCCCCAGGACCGACCCTTGGGGCACTCCACTTGATACCGGCTGCCAACTAGACATGGAGCCATTGATCACTACCCGTTGAGCCCGACAATCTAGCAAGCTTTCTATCCACCTTATAGTCCATTCATCCAGCCCATACTTCTTTAACTTGCTGGCAAGAATACTGTGGGAGACCGTGTCAAAAGCTTTGCTAAAGTCAAGAAACAACACGTCCACCGCTTTCCCCTCATCTACAGAGCCAGTTATCTCGTCATAGAAGGCAATTAGATTAGTCAGGCATGACTTGCCCTTGGTGAATCCATGCTGACTGTTCCTGATCACTTTCCTCTCCTCTAAGTGCTTCAGAATTGATTCCTTGAGGACCTGCTCCATGATTTTTTCAGGGACTGAGGTCAGGCTGACTGGCCTGTAGTTCCCAGGATCCTCCTCCATCCCTTTTTTAAAGATGGGCACTACATTAGCCTTTTTGAAGTCGTCCGGGACTTCCCCCGATCGCCATGAGTTTTCAAAGATAATGGCCAATGGCTCTGCAATCACATCCGCCAACTCCTTTAGCACTCTCAGATGCAACGCATCTGGCTCCATGGACATGTGATCGTCCAGCTTTTCTAAATAGTCGCGAACCACTTCGTTCTCCACAGAGGGCTGGTCACCTCCTCCCCATGCTGTGCTGCCCAGTGCAGTAGTCTGGGAGCTGACCTTGTTCGTGAAGACAGAGGCAAAAAAAGCATTGAGTACATTAGCTTTTTCCACATCCTCTGTCACTAGGTTGCCTTCCTCATTCAGTAAGGGGCCCACACTTTCCTTGACTTTCTTCTTGTTGCTAACATACTTGAAAAAACCCTTCTTGTTACTCTTAACTTCTCTTGCTAGTTGGAACTCCAGGTGTGATTTGGCCTTCCTGATTTCACTCCTGCGTGCCCGAGCAGTATTTTTATACTCTTCCCTGGTCATTTGTCCAACCTTCCACTTCTTGTAAGCTTCTTTTTTGTGTTTAAGTCTCACCAGCCAGACACGCAGGAAAGAATTTTCTGTAGTAACTCAGATCCCACCCCATCTAACATCCCATCCCAGGCCACTGGGCCTATTTACCACTAATAGTCAAAGATCAATGAATTGCCAAAATCACGTTATCCCATCATATCATCTCCTCCATAAACTTACTGAGCTTAATTTTGAAGTCAGATAGGTATTTTGCCCCCACTACTTCCCTTGTAAGGCTGTTCCAGAACTTCACTCCTCTGATGATTAGAAACCTTCGTCTAATTTCAAGTCTAAACTTCCTGATGGCCAGTTTATATCCATTTGTTCTTGTATCCACATTGGTATTGAGCTTAAATAATTCCTCTCCGGTATTTATCCCTCTGATATATTTATAGGGAGCAATCATATCTCCCCTCAGCCTTCTTTTGGTTAGGCTAAACAAGCCAAGCTCCTTGAGTCTCCTTTCATAAGACAGGTTTTCCATTCCTCGGATCATCCTAGTAGCGCTTCTCTGTACCTGTTCCAGTTTGAATTCATCCTTCTTAAACATGGGAGACCAGAACTGCGCACAATATTCTAGGTGAGGTCTCACCAGTGCCTTGTATAACGGTACTAAAACCTCCTTATCCCTACTGGAAATACCTCACCTGATGTATTGTGGCTATTGCTACTCATGTTGTTGCTTGCGGTCTATATTCCCAAGTAGTAAGAAATCTCCCCCCACACACACACACAATATGAAATGCCTGTTGAAGGAACCTTGTTTCTAATCTATAGATCACCACAAGTCATGCAAACAATGTTACAAGAGTCCCTCCAAGACCCACGTGCAGTATTTACAAGAGATAAATGAAGATCTACATCAAAAACATCCAAGGAGACATTAAAATGATTAAAACTGTTTGTAGAGAAATAATTAATGTTTTACAGAAGGCCAGTTGGGCCCTAGAATAGAAGGTACTGCACTCCACAGTGAAACACAAAGTGAAAATGGATAATAGAAATATTAGTTAACATAACAAACAATTAGCTTGTGGAACTCACTGCTACAGGGTATTATTGAAGCAAATAATAGTACAAGGGCTATCAGTCCTTGTATTTTAAGACATAAAATGATAACGGGCTTGGGTCAAGAACAGCATCCTCTCCCTATAATACAGAATTGCACAATTAGGTATATTTGCTCCCCCTCCACCCCATATTCACCCCTGGAGGTGTACGGACAAGAGATCTTGCTGAGTTGTGTATGTACAGCAGGTGGCTCCATTATATTGATCAGTGCCGGGATATTCTTCAGCACGGTCAGTGCACGGGAGCTTGGCTTTAGAACGCGCACTTGACTGAGAGCCTGCCTGTACCAGGTTCTTGGCTCCTCGAGAAGTTTTGGTACCAGACATTTCCGGTGCCTCTCAGTCTGAGGCTCTTGGTGCCATTGGTACTGGGGCAGATTTTTCACCAGGAGACCATTTCCTTTTAGGCAATCTCGCTGTGGCAATGAATAAGACCAGTGTTTGGTCGCCTTTTTAGGGACAAGGTCCTTAGAAGCGGTCTTGGTAGTGGAGCCCTTGTCTGTGGCTGCTGCTGGTAACCATTGGCCAGGAGGCATCCTGGATTCTGGCCTGAGGAATTTCACCATCATTAGTCATTTAAATTGGAGATCCCTGGATTTCTGTGTCCTGGCAGGCAGTTTTTACAATGAGGACACTTTTGAGGAATATGGATCTCTCTGAGACAGTGGATGCACTGAGCATGGCCATTTGAAACAAGTATCGATAGCCTGCAGGTCAGGCAGCATTTAAATCCAGGGGAACCGGGCATGCCTGAGGAAGGGCCAGCTCTGGAAAAAAAACAGGGTAGCCCATTTTTATTCAGTCATCGTTGATGGGGCCCGCCGCATGGCGGAAGAGGGGAAAACTACACAATTTTTTTTAAAAAAAGATATTGAAGCAATTAAAGACTAACACTAACCAAAGTTAACTAGGATTTAGAGGATAAAAGAAAAAAGAAGGAATATGAACTATCTACAGAGTTGAAGAGGAGCTGCTGTCGCTCCGACTCAAGCCAAGGGCGGTAGAGAAGGAACTGGGGGTCGGCTGGCTGCACATGCAAGGTAACAGCTCGGAGCGGCGCAAGACGATTGCTATTAAAAATCTCCAATTATAAGCGCAGGGTGCCAAGACACCTAAAGCACCCACAGAGACACTCCTCAAAGAAGAAGGATTGGTTCTTGGCCCTACACTACTTAACATATTAATCAATTACCTGGAAGAAAACTAAATCATCATTGATAGTGTGTCAAGATGACACAAAAATTGGGGGAGTGATAAATAATGAAGAGGAAAAATCGTTGATTCAGGGCAATCTAAATCATTTGGTAAATTGGGCACAAACAATATGTTTTAATATGGATAAATGTAAATGTATACATCTGGGAACAAAGAACACAGGCTATACTTACAGGATGGGGGACTCCATCTTGGTAATCAGTGACTCTAAAAAAGATTTGGGAGTCAAGGTGGATAATCAGCTCAACTTGATCTCCCAATGTGATGCTATGGCCACAAGAGCTAATGAGAAGCTTGGATGCATAAACAGGAGAATCTTATGCAGTAGTAGAGAGGCTATTTTACTTTTGTATTTGGCACTGGTGAGACCACTGCTGGAATATTGTACCCAGTTCTGGTGCTCACTATTCAAGAAGAACGTTGATAAATTGGAGAGGGTTCAGAGAAGAGCCACAATAATGATTAAAGGATTAGAAAAAGTGTCTTACAGTGATTGACTTAAGGAGCTCAACAAAGAAAAGATGAAGGGGTGACTTCATTACAGTCCATAAGTACTTACGTGGTGAACAAATAGTTAATAATGGGCTCTTCAAATTAGCAGAGGAAGTTATAAGACGATCCAATGGCTGGAAGTTGAAGCTAGACATATTCAGAGCTACATTTTTAGACTAATTAACCATTGAAACAATTTAGCAAGGATCATGATGGATTCTCTGTCACTGACAATTTTTAAAATCAGGATTAGATGTTTTTCTAAAAGATGTGCTCTAGGAATTATTTTGGGGGAAGTTATATGGCCTGTGTGATATAAGAGGTCAAACTAGATGATCACAATGGCCTTGGATCTATGAATGTACTAGGAAATGTTCTGTAGGGATCACTGACAGAGTGCAGACTAGATTACAGTGTTTGGCCATTTAAAAATCAGCATTTCTCCACTTTTACCACACAGGTGTATGAGAGGTATCACAGTTTCCCCTGTACTTAAATTGAAAATAACTGTATGTCTCAGATGTGGTAATTGTGCATGGTTATGTACCTTAAAATAACTAGTTTTTTGAGATGTTGTAGTCAGTGTGGATGCACACCTAGAGTGGGATCCACACTGACACATACTTGAATAAGATATGATGACTTTTAAATGGCAATCATGACAGGTCTTTTCCATCTCTAATCATTAATCGAGTCCTGCCTGTAGTCCTTGATCCGTTCTTACTCAGGAAAAACTTCCTCTGTGCTGAATGATGAGGGATTGTATGGGTCGGCAAGACAGAATACTTCCTATACTGTAACTTTATGTGAAATGTGAACAAGTTAACATTGCTATGGAAACGTTTTGGGGGTTTTTTTTAATTTCCTCTGTGTTTTATTTTAAATCTGTGACATTCCTTCTAATATACAACATGTTGAATTTCTGAACAAGTTTAAAATTAAGGACATGTCCAAATTAAATAAATTCACACCGGTGAAACATCAATGTTGTTACACGAAAGAAAACCCCTAATGTAGATGCACTGCGGTAGCTGTGTTGTTACTGGACTCTGAAAGAGTAGAATCACTGAATTTTAAATCTGACCCATGAACAACTGTATATTTATAACATACAGTTACTTGTTCATGCTGCTGTGAGTACTTTGCATGCACAACTGCAGGACCCACTTGTGAAATATTAGCCCTTCATATTTAAGGTAAAATTATGTAATTACCTGTAACACCAATGACACCCAAAGACAAAAAACCATGAATCCATCAAACACACACCAACGATCCTTTACATAGGAGCTATCCCCCTAAAAGAGAAATAAAAATTAGTGTTTTTTTGTTTTGTTGCTTCATTGCCAAGATGAAAAAAGAAAATCACAAATGATATCCACTGTCAAGAAGGAACAGCATCATTCTCTACCATCTTTAAAATTCTAAATCCCCAATGTCTGAGCTGGAAGATGATGGAAATTTTAAATAAATACATAAATACAGCAAATAAATAAGTAAATGATGTATTCCGGAAAGAAAGTTGTGAGCTTCATTTTTCTGCAGCAGCTCCTTTCAGCCACGGCTAGAGAAGAATTTATAAATATCTTTGTTTTTCTTCTTTATAGTAGCCTATATAACAAACATTGCACCTGATTCAACACTGACTTTTACCTTGTGCCATCATTTACATGCCTACAAAGTAGGTATAAATTGTTAACACACCAGAACACTGGTGGCTCACTTATACCTGTGCAAACAGAGTATCATTCTGGTTTGATCCATTTTTACACCTCATTTCACAGATGCAAATGATTACTCAAGGTGAAAAGCCAACCAATGCTATACACCAGTCTGAACAGGATTGGTCATTTCTTACAGTAGATGAAGACCACATATAATGTACAGAAAACATTTACACTAAGCTCACTTTCTCTCAGTTGTAAAAATCCATCCTGGAAGTGAACAGCAGAAGGATAAAACAACAATATAGTAAGCCATTCTCAAAATAAAATATATCACAGATAAACTGCACAAAACATGAATGCTACCTATAGTCAAAATTTGTTTTCCTATGACAAGACGCTTACAGTTATTTTTTTCAGTCTAATTATGCATTTTATTATGCATTTTGGAGGGCAGGAGGGTTCAAACTAGGGTGGGAAATCACTGAACAGAAACTTACAATCACTGTCATTTCAACTTCTACCTGCTGCACACAATACTTTTATTTCCCTGCCCATGGTCTAAGCTGATGAGGAACTCTTCACTCAGAGGCAACGCTAAACAAACCCAACTTGTCCAGCCTGTGATGTCTGATGATTGAAAAATAGCTTCAAGCTGTTTGTCTGCAGAGCTCAACATTGATATGATAGATGACATTCTATATTTTCCCCTCTGTGTACTAACCATGCCTCCAGAGGAATAAGCACTCAACAGACAAGCTAAATCAGGGGTGGGCAAACTTTTTGGCCTGAGGGCCACATTGGCATTAAAAACTGTACGGATAGCCGGGTAGGGAAGGCTGTGCCTCCCCATAGAGCCTGGCCCCCACCCCCTATCCGCCCCCTCCCACTTCTCACCCCTCTCAGAACCCCCAACCCATCCAAAGCTCCTTGTCCCCTGACCACCCCCTCCCAGGACCCCGGCCCCTAACCACCCCCCAGGATCCCACCCCCTATCCAACCCCACCGCTCCCTGTCTCCTGACTGCCCCGACCCCTATTCACACTCCCGCCCCCAGACAGACCCCCCGGACTCCCACACCTATCCAACCCCCCCTGCTCCCGGTCCCCTTACTGCTCTGACCCCTATCCATACCCCTGACCCTCAAAAAACCCTCCCACGACTCCCACGCCTATCCAACCCCCCCATTCCCTGTCCCCTGACTGCCCCCTGGGACCACTTGCCCCATATCCAACCCCCCTCCACACCCTGCTGCTTAGAGCAGCGAAGCCCTGCCGCCCGGCCAGAGCCAGCCACTCTGCCGCTGTGTTGCCCAGCAGGAGTGGTGGGCCAGAGTGCTGGCGTCATGTCGCGCTGAGGCTGCAGGGGAGGGGGGACAACAGAGGAGGGGCCAGAGGCTAGCCTCCCCGGCCGGGAGCTCAGAGGCCGGACAGGACGGTCCAGTGGGCTGGACGTAGCCCGCAGGCCATAGTTTGCCCACCTCTAAGCTAAAGCCTTTGATTGTGTGTGTTGAATAAAAGACACTGATACTTCTTTTATTCTAAGAGGGATTGTCCAAAATAATTTTCTAACCTATTAGGAAGAAAAAGAAAAAAAAAGAAAGAAAAACCACAGTTACCATGTGGCAGCTATTGTTTCTCTTTTTAGCTCTGCCTTTCAATTTCTCTGTTCTCTCACATTTTGCCCCTCACCCCATTGTTGTTATTATTCCTTATCTTTTTCACTCTTTAGACTGCTGGTGTAGGTGTCTGCTATCCTGTTTTTACTCCACCTTTGGGGATTCTGACACTTGTGAGGGTTCCGGTATGGCAGGAAGCAGTTCTTGCAAAGTGTCCTACCTTTCCACATTCAGATCTTCTCGATCGTGTAGGATGGTCTGGCAGTGCCCTCCCCCCTTCACTACCTCTGCCCCCAGCTCCCCCTTCTGTCATGCCCTCATTTCAAGAAGGTGGCAGTAAACGGCAACTCTTCTGCTACGTGTTGAAGATATATTCTTTAAAAACAAAAGAACAGCCCTACTGGGTCAGACCGATGGTCCATCTAGCCCCCTGTATCCTGTCTTCTGACAGTGACCAGTGCCATGTGTTTCAGAGGGAATGAGCAGAACAGGTAATTATTGAGAGATCCATCCTCTGTTGTCCACTCCCAGCTTCTGGCAGTCAGAGACTAGGGACTCCCAGAGCAGGAGGTTACATCCCTGACCATCCTGACTTATAACCATTGATAAACCTATCAATGACATATCCTCCAGGAACCTAATTCTTTTTGAACCCCTTTTTAAACCCTGTTATAGTTTTGGCCTTCACAACATCCCCTTACATTTCTGAAACATCAGAGCCATATTTTTTTAAAATTATTTTATTGAGATTATTATTTTATTGAGAAATAAAGGAGTTAAGGGGGACCTGATTACAGTCTTTAAGTATCTACATGGGGAAACATATCTGATAATGAGTTCTTCAATCTAGCAGAGAAAGGTATAACATGATCGCACGGCAGGAAGCTGAAACTAAACAAATTCAGATGGAAACTAAGGCATACATTTAATTGTGAGTGTAATTAACACTGGGAACAATTTACCAAGGATTGTGATAGACTCTCTATCACTGGTAATTTTTAAATCAAGACTGGAATTTTTTCTAAAAAATCTGCTCTAGGAATTATTTTAGGGAAGTTCCATGGCCTGTGTTATATAAGTGATCAGACCAGTCTTAATGGTCCCTTCTGGCTTGGGAATCTCTGAAAGTATTGAAAATGAGAGTCAGTAAAATGCAGTATAAAAAAATCCAGATGAGGCGCAGGTGCCTTCCCTTAAGTCAAATTAGATAACAGGCCATCAGTTACAGGTGCCCTGGACTGCACCCTACCTCCAGCTCCCTCTTAAAGGGCCAGTCACCCTGTGACAATGGTGCTTTTGAATGCCTCCATACATCATTTTTGAGTGATGTAGCATCAGCAAGAGATCTGATTTTCAGAAAGTGCTAAATACCCACTCTCTGAAAATCAAGCCCATCTTTAAGCTTCTCAAGTTGAGCATTATAAAAGTGAAACACCCACACAATCCCTAGTCACTTTTGAGAAATCTTAGACATTAGTAGAGGGCTAAAAGTTCCCATGACACTATCAGAAGAGTAGGACTCAGATAGTTACATGTTTAGATGGGTTGGTTGGCCTGTTTGAAAAAGTGAGTTGATTATTTATGTAACTACTGGATCCTAGGCATCCTCAGGTGTTCTTCACCGCCATAGGTCAGAGCTGCATGGGGTGGCTCTGGCACCATATGCGTTGAAACCTCTTGAGACAATGAGTCATGGACAGTCCTATCAATTCTACTGCAAATCTGCTGGACAGTGTCTATCAATTCTACTGCAAAGCTCAACAGGTAGGGTTTTGTATAACAGTAGGATGTTGATGTGGGCAAGTTCAAGCTCCCAACCCATCCTAACAATTTCAAGCCACTTCCAACCTTGCCCACAAAAGGGGAGGGAAAGAAGAGACAGTCTGAAAAGCCTCACCTGTCTTCCAGTTGTCAAAACCTGCAAATGTCAAGCCTGCTCCTCAACCCTGGCCAGGTGTCAAAAGCATTAGTTTTTTGCTGTCCAGCCGTCAAACCCTCCCGCCTTTTCTCTCACCCCATCCCCAGCTATTACATTTCATAGTCTGCCCAGGAGATAAACTAAAGCCATGGCACACATGGCTCTGAGGTGCACACGCTATCCCAGAGTGTATTCAGCCATCTCACTATGTGTACATACCATATCTGTTACTATGCCAAATACAAGAGAGAAATTCAGCCCAGCATATTTTATCATGTCTTATAACTATGTAATTTGTTCATTCTTTAGATAGATAGATAGATAGATAGATAGATAGATCAACCCTGTTAATCACACTTACAACTGTGCATGTTGTCTTAGATACCTAAATAACTTTGCCTCAGTCTTTTCAGAATTCTTGGCATTCTGTTTACGAAGTTTAGGAAAGTTTAAAAAATAGTTCAGATAACCAAGTAACCCTTAACTAAGGCAATACTGACAACTTTTCATAGGTAGTCACTGTATTAGTCATTCCTCTGAATAATTATAGTATTGTTTCAAAATCAACTAAGTTATTTTTTTAAATGTTACACTGTAGGGAAAAGACTGTTTATTAGCATTTACACAATGGTATATCTTAAAATAAAATGTTTTCACCAACACTGCAGGAATGTCCTATTAAAATAACACTCCATAGTGGTAGTTAATCCATATTTGTAAAATATCTTGCCCTATAATACAATGGACAGTGCTGTATATGAAAGGTTCTAATACATACGTACACAGGAGGCAGAGCTAGGGTTGCTATGGGAAGCTTAGCTCTAAATAGCATTTGTGGTTGTAACATCACTTCCTTGTCATTGAACTAACTTAGGTTATGCAGTCATTGGAAGCAACCCTTGACTGAAAATTCACTGCATTCTATGAGTGGTTACAAATTTATCTATATCATAAATAATAAATGTTTATGACAATATTGTATGCTACATAAAAACACTGAAACAAATCACTTAATGTTAATAAAAGATCCTTACAGCAGTACTGATTACTATGAAGTGCACAGTGCTTAACAGACACAAACTTATATTTGCAAGAGCTCAGTAAAAAGATATTTTAAAATGGGGCCAATTAAGTAGATTTTATTCTGAAGACCAACATAAAGAAAACAAAAAGCAGCTGATGTTCTCTAGGTCTTTTAGGACTCTCGTAAAACAATATATATAATCTTCCATTTCATCACTTAAATCGTTACAGCTATGATCACTACAGAATCCTTAATTATTTCATTACTTGCAATAGTAATAAATTAGATTTTACAAAATGACTTACTGAGAGTTTCTTGGATTATTTTAGAGATTACTAACGAGGAAGTACGTCCTTATTTCACTCAGATAAGACCAGTGAATTTTACTTTTAACAAATACTGAATTTTTACAAATTTACAAAAGCAAGCACACTGAACTTACATTTTTCACTAAATCAGTACATTGCAATAAGAGGGAAATTGTGAAGTGCCCCATTTTGTATTTTATGCTCTGCTGTTGACATTCTAACTACAACAACAACTGTGCATTTTAAAATATTTGTAAGTGTTCAGAGATAACAAATTCTATATAAGCTGTTCTGCTGGTCAATCAAATATGATTCCATTTCATCTACCCCGAAGTACACATGTCGTGAGTACACAATGACAGTTCTAGGGCAGGTAAAACTTAGAAGAAAATAATCCCTTTTTTAAGATTTAAGAATGAATACTTTCATTTCATCATACTGACAGTCTTCTGAAAAAAACAGATGATAAAATATTGCTCAAGTGTGTCTGAAATGATGGAGACATGTAGTTACTAAAACAGCAACAAACAATTGGGATGGAGGGAAGAGCTCTAATAATTAAAACAGAAAAACAATGCTTTTAGGCTGAACATGTTATTCAAATCAGGGATATCAATCATGTTTGTGATGAAAGACATAACACTTAGAGGCTGTCAATCACACTTGCTATGAAAAATTGAGAGGTCTTAAACTTACCTTTCAAGCATTATGCCAGGTTAGAGCTAAATGAGGAAAATACTCCCATGGTCATAGCAGACTGCTGCGCACTGCATAATATTTGTGAGGGTGAAAAGTTTCCCTAAGGGTGGAGCACAGAAGTGGACCACCTGGCAGCTGATTTTGAGCAACCAGATACCAGGGCAGAGGGGCACAACAGCAGCTATTTGAATCTGGGAGGCTTTGAAACACCATTTTGACAATGAGCTCCAGTAATGTGTTTTTCTATAAAGCACTCTGCCATGCTTTGTTAACTTGCTGCCTTGCATGAAAATTTTGATAATTGCTTCCTGACTGTGATTTGTAGTCTGCAAATGTTCCAATTGCCACCAGTGTATTAACTCCAGCAGCAACCACCGTGTGTAGGAGACAATGATTGTTTATCTTTCAGGGAGTATGTTTTTATTAAATAGCAATTAACAACACAGAGAAAATGCTTGGTGCAAAAGGAGATAACAGTGAAGGACAGTCTCCTGAAGGAGTCTCTCATAGCTGTGTGTGTCTCCTGCTATCATTTTGAAAGCTGCCCAAAGGCATGGAGTGAACAGGATACTGCGACGGGCTGGGAAGATGCAAGGAATGTATGGGAGGAGTTTGGGGAAGGCATGGAAAGCATTCTGTATGGGCTGCTGGGGGAGGGGGCTGAGCTCACATGTATTCTGCCTGCAGCGCAATTAGTGACTTCAACATCTGCGTTTGCTCCTCTATCATTATCATCCACTTCTGGCCTGCTAAAATTTGCTCCTGGCTCTCCTGACTGTGCATTGGGCACCTTTAATGCCCATATCAGTGATCACTATTGTGCGTGTTGTATGGGCCCTTGTTAATGTGCATAATGATGAGGACTCTTTTGTTAATCTGACCTCTAGGACAATCATGGAAATGTCCTAGGTGGTTTCTTGTTCTACTCATATATGGGCACATTTTGGTTATGATCTTTGAGATTGGGTTTCTGATAAATAAAGTGGGGGAGGGTAGCTCCCTTTGATGGACAACCAGCCAGCCAGTTAGCTGTAAAATCCCTCTTGGTAGCTGTTCTCTACTTGCTTTACCTGTAAAGGGCTGAAAAGTCCCGCACCTAAAGAAAAAAAAAGCGGGCACCTGACCAAAAGAGCCAATGAGAAGGCTAGAACTTTTTAAATTTGGGAAAGAAACTTTCCCTTTGTCTGTTATTCTCTCTGGGCTGAAGAGACGGGGCAGCATGAATGCCATGTAAAGTTTGAACCAGATATGAAAATCATCAGATCATATCTAGAACTACTTTTAACAACCCAAATATGTAAGTAAATTAGGAATGTTTAGGAAGACGCTATTAGGTCTATTTCTGTTTATTTTTTAAGGCTTGTGAACTCTTCTGTGCTAACCCCAGATGCTTTTGTTTGCTTGTAACCTTTAAGCTGAACCCCCAAGAAAACTATTTTGGGTGCTTAATTTTTTGGAATTGCTCTTTTAAAATCTAGCAAAAGCCTAAATTCCAGATGTATTTTCTTCCTTTTTGTTTTTAATAAAATTTACCTTTTTTTAGAACAGGATTGGATTTTTGGTATCCTAAAAGGTTTGTGCATATGCTTTTTGATTAGCTGGTGACAATCGCTAATTTCCTTTGTTTTCTTTCTCAGCTCTTCCCCTGGGGCAGGGGGAGGTGAAAGGGCTTGAGGGTACCCCACAGGGAGGAATTCCCAAGTGCTCCTTCTTGGGTCCAAGGGGGTTTTTTCGCATTTACCAAGCCAAGGTCAGAGAAAAGCTGTAATCTTGGGAGTTTAATACAAGCCTGGAGTGGCAAGTATTAATTTTTAGAATCCTTGCGGGCCCCCACCTTCTGCACTCAAAGTGACAGAGTGGGGATTCAGCCTTGACGGGGTTGGATACTGGGGTTATTATAAAAATGTTGTCATGGTCAGATCATCAGCCCTATTCTTCCTCTCACTATGGTGACAGGCTCATTTTGATGGTCTGTTCTCAGAGCCTAACAGAACTGATTGGATTCTAGATCCCCAAGGAATAGTACTGTCCAGCCATTAGTCATATTAGTCTGGCTTAACATCTGGGAATATAATGCAAAGCATTTTGCTATGTCTGCTGGATGATCACCTCTGAGTGATGAACAAAGAGAAAATGTGTAGACTGATCTTATTAAATATCTCAACAGTCTTTGTTACAGTTGACCATAAGGGTTTGTGGACGTGTTTACACAGTTTGCTCCTGGAAAAAGACTTTCCCCACAGTTCCATTCATTCCTTTCAGACAGGACCCAAGAGGTGGTTGTGGTCAACAATTTTTCATGTTTTCCAAGCACTCTCTAAGAGAGTTTCATCTTGTCATCGCAGAAAAAGTTGTTTTCCCCATTAATCTCATTTGTATTAATTTTCATTTAGAAATGCTGTATTATTGTCAGCTTTCATACACACAACTTTACATCAGTATGGTTCCAGTCCTGCAAACGCTTAAGCACATGCATAACTTTATTCACATCCAGAGGGATAATTTACTTATGTAAAAGTTATGCATGTGCTATTAAATATCTTTATAGTTTTAGCTGTTTTCTCAATATATTCATTCAACAGATCTGTTTGCCAGAAGCTGGGAATGGGCAACAGAGGATGTGGATCACTTGATGATTACTTGTTCTGTTCCTGCCCTCTGGGGCACCAGGCATGGGCCACTGTTGGTAGACAGGATACTGGGCTAGATGGACCTTAGGTCTGACCCAGTATGGCCATTCTTATGTTCTTAATTCTAAAATACATAATAGCTACTTTTATTCATTTTTGCTTATACAAACTGTGATTATAATAAGTGAAATTAAATTTGGCTTTATGGTCACTGTATTGAGCTTCAATAATCAATGATGTGTAGTGTAGCCAAAAATAACTGTATTTTGTCTATATTAGTCTAGCAGTATATATGCATATTGATTATTTTCCTTTTCATGTGATGAAATGAAAAGATTTTCAAATTAACAAAGAAAAAATATGAATAAATATTTAAACAAATGATGATAAATAAACAGGCGCTTCATAAAGAAATCTCTTTCATAGCTTCTCAGTGCAAGAATTGGGCCCTGGAGCTCCCTTCCCTCCCCCCACCCAGCAGGCAGTGCAACACAAGGGGCCTCCACCTAAATCTGGAGGCTCACCGAGACAGGCTTTGATTATTTAAAGACCAAGCCCCCCATGACCTCAGTGGGCAGGAGAGAACTGGAAAAAAAGAAAAGCCAGGCAGCACTCTGAGTGGTGGTGCACCTTTACAACTGTCTAGAATCTAGTTCGCAAAACTGGTGCCTGGGACTGCTAACACAAACCCAGTTAAGTTAAGGTGACCAGATGTATGTTTTTAAAGGGACAGTCCTGTATTTAAGCCCTCCTGCAGGTGACCCAACTTTTTCTTAAAAACAGGCAAATTGCCCTGTATTTTCTGTCTCCCCCGCCATCAGTACTAGCGGATCCTGCTGCTTGCTGGATCCCTGCTCGCCAGCCACCCGCCTGAGTGGGAGGGTGTAGTAGCCAGCGATGGGGGTGGATGTGCAAGGCTGGTGGCGGGGCGAAGCTGCAGTGCGCGGAGCTGGCCATTATCCCTGCTGGTCTGTCAGCTCAGCCTCCGCTGCGTGCCGGCTCTCAGCCAGCAACACCCCGCTCCCCGTCCCATTTCCGGCCAGCACTGGCTGCGCGTTGCGAGCTGTGGTGGCTGGTGAGTGTAGCAGCCAGTTACGTGTCGCCTCTGCTGCCCATCCATCGGTTCTTTATGTGCTCCCCCTCTTGCTGTCCTCTCCCTGCTTTGCCCCTTCCCGCCCCCCCACCAGCCCCACTGCTCCTCCATGTCTACCCCAACAGGGCGCATCCCGCTCTCAGTGCTGTGCAGAGAACCAGCCCCTGGTCGGAGCGCTGAGCTCACCAACAGCCTGGTCAGCAGTTTCCTTCCTTCCCCCACTGCCTCTGGCTGAGGTGACGCCTCAGGAAAGCCTAAGACCCTCCTGCCTGAGGTGCTGGCCAGGAGGAGCCAAGCCCTGTATGTGCCAAAAGCCCTGCACAGCACTGGCACGGGGAAGCCTCTCCGCCCCTCAGCTCAGCTCTGGAGTGGCCGGGGGGGAGCGATTTCTGGCCTGTTCGTGCCCCAACCCTGCAGGCTCCACAGCAGCCCCACAGGCAGGGGCTTAGCACCCTCTTCGCCCACCCCCTCCCCGCCCTGAGTCCTATCCCCAGGGAGCATGGGGATGCTTCGTCCCCTAGGCACCATCCACTGCTGAGCCACCTCTCTGGCCTGGTTCACTGAAGCCCCTGGAATCAGGTTCCCCAGTACACAATGCATCCTTAGAGCTTAACCCCTTCCTGCCCACACTGCAGCCAGAGGCGACTGGGTTATGTCCGTGGCCAGCAGCAGCCTGGAGGTGTTAACTGCCTTTTGATACTATGCCTACAGAAAGGGACAAGCTGCTTCCAGCCACATGGGGGGAGGGGAGGGAAGAGAAGAGAAGAGCTCTGCAAAGACATGAGTCAGATCATCTGTTTCCCCCCTCCCCTGTGGCTGGAAGCCACTCCCGTCCCTTCCCTCCAGCACAGTGCCAAAAGACTGCTGCTGGCCACACTGTGTTGTAAACCTTGACAGAAATCTGGGGAGGAGGGGAGGCATTTGACCTCACATGCACCCCCATGTGTTGTCTCGGGAAGACACAGTGCCAGGTAACAGGAGAGGCAGGTCCGCCCCAGGGATCCAGCCAGGCTTGGAGGGTGGAGAGCACCGGGCAGAGGGGCAGGTCCATTGGTCATCCCCCTGTGTGGGAGAGGTTTACAGGCGTGTGTGTGTGTCACAGATGGTGTCACTCTCCTATCATATACCCAACACCATATACAAGAAAAAACAACTCAACTGAATACACTGAGCCAGCAAATTGGACTGAAAATCAACCACAATAAGACAGATATCATGACCTTTAATATTGCCTCGCCATCACCAGTACGGATAGAGGATTATGTTCTCACCAATGCAGAAACATTCACATACTTGGGCAGCACCATCAGCCAGGACGGTGGAACAAGCCAAGACATCCGGAACAAAATCAATAAAGCCAGGAACACCTTCAGGAGCTTAAATACAGTTTGGAAATCATCAAAATACAACACCAAAACCAAACTAAAGATTTATCCGAGCTGCGTACTTTCAACGCTACTTTATAGTGTAGAATGCTGGGGAATGAGAAAGCGTGACATGTCCAAACTGTCTTCATTCCATACAACCTGCTTCAGAAAAATCCTCTGTATCTTTTGACCCAGAACAATCTCAAACCAAGATCTATCGACACAGTGCAGCCAAGAGAATCTGAGCACCATCATTGCCAGGAGGCGTTGGAGATGGATCAGTCATGTGCTTTGGATGGAAACTGATTCCATCACTAGAGTAACAATAAGATGGACACCTGAAGGCAAGCGAAAACAAGGCCACCCAAAAACAACATGGCGAAGAGCCGTGGAAGGTGAGCTGAAAAACCTGGGGCACAGCTGGGGAACCATTGAAAGACTTGCCAGAAACAGACAAGAGTAGAGGAGCTTCGTCACTGCCCTAACTGCCAGAGTCGTAATAGGAACATCATCATGATGATGATGTGTGTATCACCTCTCCCTGTGTGAACCCTAAAGCCTTAAAAATAAGAAGGTAAATAAAAAGAATCCAATTCGCAGTATTTCTTTTTAACAGGGGCTCTGTCAACTTGATGTTAATTTGAACATTTGTACTGCACAGTTCAGACTGATTGCCGTTTAACTCGCTTGAATACGAGTAATTTGACCATATGTCCAGTATTCAGCATAGGGAAATATGGTCACCCTAAGTTAAGTAGTAGAGTCTTCTTGAAAAGTGTGCAAAATTGTTCCTCTGAATAGCAGGGCAAATTCACTGCATTATCGCTGATGCCAGGGCAGACAGAGAACTACAGAAAGGATACAGCGTGGATAAAGTCTGACTAAGTCTTCAGAATTCCAAAATCAGGGGAATGCTAGCCTCTACAGCCAGACCTATATTAAGAAGAAAGGGTGCCATTTCAAAATCCATGGCCACTAAAACAAATTATTCCAAGAGGCCCCAGTTCCCACCTCATAAAAGATCCTTCACTGTGAACAGCTCTGCCTAGACAAAAGGCATGACTACATCCACCCTCTCTTGGGGCTCTGACACAGGTTGGCACCTTATCAGTTGCCTCATCAAGTTAAGGAATTTACACCTTCTCATCCCTCTCAAGACAGCCATTCTCCAGTCACTAGCAAAGTTTCTGAACCTGATGCTGAAAACAGCAGCCAAGATCAGATGCTGTATTCAGATCAAGAGAACACTTAACTCCCCAACTTTCTTGAACAAGGTTATGACTGTCAGTCATTACTCCTGTGTCCCTCCCCTCCTTGGCAGTAAATGGCAGCTGTGCAGAACTATTGTTGGGGATGACAGCAGTAGGACTGCCCCCCTACCACTTCCTAAGAAATGCCTCTTGCTGATCAGAGCAGTGGCAGTTCTACTCAGTTCCCACTTCTAATAGGGAAAAACAAGCAAACAACACGTTTAGCTATACCAGGAGTGATCCTTAGGCATTTCTAGCTCGTCTGTTACTTATAACTATTATTTTTCCCTTCTTAAGCACTCTTCTGGGTCTTTCTCCTCAACCTTTCCAGGCCCTATTCTCCCACTGCCAAATACTTCAGTTCAAACCCTGTAGAAACTCCATAACTCCACTATCTCTAACACCTTGGCCTCCTTTAAGCCCACTCTCATACCACATATTCTTTCTATAGCCCTGGCTCAAAATCCATATCCTCTGCTCATATGTCCATCGCCAAAGCATGTCTCCTTCTTGTTCTTTCTGTTATTCTTATGTTCAGCTGCTGCAGTCCTTGGCAAGACATCCCAATGGGAGATGACACATTGGTTCACGCCCCACTTCACCAAAACCACAAGTGGGTGAAGGAAGGGGGATGGGTCCACAAACACCTTTTGCCTTCTCTTCTTAGAAGTTGGAGGTCTCTGCTCTCTATCAGGATAATCTGTGTGACGTTACCCAGTCAAGAGTACATAAATCATATAAACAGTTAAAAAAAAAAAGATTTGCATACCTCCCTGGTCTACCCAACCTCAGGTATACCTCATCTACAGACTTTGGGGCTACGAGATGTTACCATTATACAAATAAATAAATATATTTGGATGTGTTGCCACATCATGTCATTTTAACCAATAATTCCTCACACACTGTGTCACAGAATCGACTGGCCCAGTCCCACCTGTAGGTAGATCTCTCCCTCTCTCTCTAACTGACCAGGCTCCCTTCTACCGGAAACTCTGCTCCAGGCTACCATCACATGATGACTGGTCACTTGACCCATCCAGGAGCCCAATCCCAACCCTTCACCTGGGAGATGGACAACAAGGCACAGATGGTCTTGGGCAGCAGCAAAGTCTAATCTGGCCTAAGTAAGAACCTGTTAAACACAGTGTAAAACATTTAGATACATGAAAAATACAGGGTTAGGCATTTCCTCATTTGGAACCCTCTCATCAAAGGAGTATCTGCTTCGGTTGCAGCTAGCATGAGAAAAAAGGGTTTATATCCTTTAGCTTTTTAAACATTCATTAAATCCCATCTTAAACTTTTCACTAAATAAATAAAATAAATCTGTGCTTCAGTATCAAAATATCATGAGGTCTCTGAATTAAATACTTAACTTCAGCCAAATAGAGCCATATTTTTCATTTAAAGCTGCCGGGTTTTTTTTGGGGGGGGGGGAAGGACAGGGTTTTTGTACCCAATTTGGATGCCCTAAAATAAGTATCTTTTGAGATTTTTTTTTGGCAGATATTCTTGACTACCCAAATCTGTGCAGCTCTCCTTGTTAGTTGAATGTAGCCCTTGATGGGAAATTGACAAGGACAAGCACTCAGATGTAGAGTAGCCTGCTAATTTTCACCTTTTGGGAAAGAATAAATATTAACTGATGAAAGTCCACTAGGGTATTGTGTAAGTATTTACTGGTGCTTACGGTTTAAACTGAAAAAATGAGTTCTCCCTATAGAGAATAAATTCTACAAGTCCCTTTAAGAGACTGAGTTCTTCATGTAGGTGGATTATACTGAATGGTGGTACTTCTCCAATGTGTTGGAAGAATTTATTTTCATCTCAGGACATAAAAATTAATGGCTAGGCCCTAAACACAACTTCAAAGCAGGTCTCTCTTGTACCATGACAATTTAAGTGTCTTTTTCCCCATGCCTTACTGCTTTCACCAGAAGCACAATCTCCACATGCTTCCCCCGACACAACCACCAATCCCAGTGTTTGCCATCTACCAAAGAACCAGAAGCATAAGCATTCCCACATCCCACTATGGGATTAACAGTGGAAGGCAGAAGAAGTAGGACGGGAAGCAGTTCTGGCTGGGGGCATAAGAGGGATAGACACTGGGGAAGTGGTTCTCTGTCGAGATTGACTATGAAGGGATTTTGAGAGGCAGTGGCTCAGTTGATATGGAGTAAGGGGTAAAGCAGAAATGGCCACTTCAAAATATATTAATGACTGTCATAAAAAGGACTGTGATCAATTGTTCTCCATGTCCACTGAAGGTAGGACAAGTAGTAATAGGCTCAAGTCTGCAGCAACAGAGATTTAGGTTAGATATTAGGAAAATCTTTCTAACTATACATACAATTAGAGTATGGTGAAAAAAAATTGAAAATTTTTGCAGTAAGTTTCCCCATTTTTGACCAACTATGTACAATACTTGAACACTTTGTTCAAGCTTGCCCTCATCCAAGTTTTGACTCCCTCTCTGGTTTTATGGCAAAGTACCTTGGGAACCTCTTCACACTGTGTGATCAAGGCTTCCCATGACAGCTTCAGTTAAACTCACATATACATGATACAGAACTTTGTTAGTGACAGGCAACAAATGCAGAGCTCCCTTGCCCAACCAATCAGGATGACTGTTAACCTCAATACCTCCAGAACCAAACCATAAGCTGGTTTCACCAAGGCAGTCCAAATAAAGGACAAATGCTTGAATAAGTTTCCACATCCCTTTCCTCTAGGCAACAAAGATACCAAAGACTCAAAGTAATAAAAAATGCTTAGAAACAGAGACTTTCCCACTTTCTGCAAACTAAGGGGCGAGAGGACATAGACATCATCCCCTCTTTCCCCAGCACATCCCTGGGTAGGCAGCCATAAAGCTCTTGCCTGAGGGTAAAGGAGTATTTGTGCAACAAGCAGTAACTAATGCCCTAGGGAAAATGTTTCAGGCACCCAGACAAAAGCCCTGAGGCCCCTTTATGGAGAGAAAACACACGGTACACTCTCAGACACAGCAGAGCAAGGCCCACTGTGAGCATGGCATCATCTGACAAAGAGAGGTGTAGTTGCTAAATAAAAACATAATACTGTACTGTATAATAGCCAAGTTCTCTTCTGACTCTTGCCAACTTGTCTCTCCATTTGTTTACACAGCCCTAATGAAAATTTAAAATGAAAAACACTTTATATGGATTTCATAATCTCAACCATCAAATCCAGGGGCTTCTATCTGAGACATTCATTACAAAGTGCATTTCCACAGCTGTCACAACTTTTTAAGTTGGTGGCTTTATCAGAATGTTAATACAGTATACAAACATTTTCAACAATAAAACCATAGAGTCTGAACCATCAAAAAAGCAAGGTCTCTGTGATGACTGGACGATAGTGCTTAAACATTATCACCAGGTATGTAAGTGCTAAGCACTGTAAGAGTTGAATACACTATGGCATCCTAAAAAGGACCTCTATTTGTAACCATGTTATACAGATGACAACTTCTACTTTTGATTTACTATGCTTACAGGACTATTTTGTATATGTTGCAACTCTTCCTTTCAGAATGTAGGATGGGTACGAAAAGTGTTGATACTGAACATAAATATTTTCAACCCTCTGAATGGTTTTCTAAAAGATCTTATTTTCCATTTCCTAAAGAGCTAGGTGTATTTAACACATGCCTATACCACAGCTCAATTTAATAGACATCTGTTAACACACTTTATGAATTATTCTTACAAAACATACTGATGTGGTTAAGTCACACACTCCACAAATTCATGAGCATGTTAGAAAACAGAATGTGCAGTATGTAAAAATCATTAAAATAAATGATTAATGTACATAGGTCCCATAGGAATACTGAAATATGGAAACTTTTATATCTATAAAATATAGTGAATTTGTAAAAGTAAAGCTTTGTGATAACAAACTTAGCCTCTACATTAAAATTTTCATAAGTTTATTTTTAATGATATTTGATTTTTCATGACTAATAATATATGAAATACTTGGTTCATGATTAAGGAAACATTTTTTCTATAGCCAGCGCTAACTGGGTAACTTATTTCATGAAGTAATTAATCAACAACTAATTTTTAACTTCATTATAAATGCTCAGTTCTTCAGAGCTGATTTCAGTGTGTGTGTCTTTCTGCAGCTAAGCATGTCCCTACGTGTGTGTGTGTGTGTGTGCGCGCGCGCTAAAGGAGGCTTGAGGGCCTGGCTCAGCAGGGAAGTGTAAGGGAACCCAGACTGGTGAAACCAGTGGGCTCAGTGGTACCCCAGTATATCAGGTGGCACCTCGGAAGGTGGGGGGGCAACCCGTCACAGTGATATATTTTGATTTAGTAAGGCTTTTGACGTCTTAGATGACATTCTCATAAACTAGGGAAATGTGGTCTAGATGAAATTACTATCAAGTAGGTGCAAAACTGATTGAAAGAGCATACTCCAGGACTTTGCTGTAAAACTAGGGAGGCATATCAAGTGGGGTCTGCAGGGGTCTGTCCTGGGTCCAGTACTATTCAATATTTTTGTTAATGATTTAGATAATTGAGTGGAGAGTATGTTTATAAAATCTGCAGATGACACCAACCTGGGAAGGGTGGCTAGCACTTTGGAAGACAGCATTAGAATTCAAAATGACCTTAACAAATTGGAGAATTGGTCTGAATCCAACAAGATGAAATTCAATAAAGACAGGTGTGAGGTACTAAGACTGTGAAGAAAAAAAATCAAATGTACAAATACAAAATGAGGCAGTACTGCTGAAAAAGATCTGGTGATTATAGTGGATCACAAACTAAATGAGTCAACGATGTGATGCAGTTGCAAAAAAGGCTAGTATAATTCTGGGGTACTTAACAGGATCATCATACATAAGACACGGGAGGTAACAGAGGATAAATTGGAGAGAGTCCAGACTAGAGCAACAATAATGATAAAAAGTTTAGAAAACTTTACCTATGAGGAAAGGTTAAAAAATGGGCAGGTTTAGTCTTGAGAAAAGAAGACTAATGGAGGAACTGATAAAAGACTTCAAAATATATTGACTGTCATAAAAAGGACTGTGATCAATTGTTCTCCATGTCCACTGAAGGTAGGACAAGTAGTAATAGGCTCAAGTCTGCAGCAACAGAGATTTAGGTTAGATATTAGGAAAATCTTTCTAACTATAATGATAGTTAAGCACTGAAGTAGGCTTCCAAGGAAAACTGTGGAATCCCCATCATTGGAGGTTTTTAAGAAGAGGTTGGACAAATACCTGTCAGTGATGGTCTAGGTATAACTGATCCTGTCTCAGTACAGGGGGATGGACTAGATGATCTCTGCTCAATATTTCTGTGATTATTGTACGGCTGCTGGCCTGTTTCCCCAGCCCAAGGATTAAACACCACACCCAGATCTCTTTCAGGCCCTTGTCCTTACCTCAGGGCAGGGATTATTAATTCAAACAAAAAATACCCATAGTAACTCAAAACAGTGCTATCCCTTGACCAAGACAGGCCGCACAGACCTTTCATTCTGTGCTGCTCTCTGCTCCAGAGCCAGTCACAGGATCCAACCTCTCTCCTGCAGCAATCCTTCAAAGTGAGTTCTATCAACTCTTAATAGGCATCACCTGATCCCTTTCCAGTTTAAAGGGACAGATCACCATGTTACAATTATCAAATCCTAAGGCCCATACAATACTGACATAACTACACTATTTATTTTTAAAGCCACATACTATTGTTTTGTTTACTTTTAGTCTATATGATGCCACAATGATTCCCTCACCCCACATTATCTACAGATTTGACAGTTTCATTCTCTGTATCTAAACTGAAATTATGTGTTTAAACAGAAGGCGGGAATAAAATCAGGGAAATGATGCCATAAAGGGATGAATATTCTATACATTTATGGAGATCTCTGCAGATTTATGTTTTCCAGTAACCTAAATAATTATCTAGGCAGGTATAATTAGACTATCCCAGAATCATTAACAAAACTGCTCAATAGTAAAAGGGTTTGTATACCAAGATGTTGATAGGAAGAAAACAAAAATCAGCAGAGAAACATAACATCTCTCACTTACATTGCAGTTTTTATGTAAGCTAAGTGAGATATTCATCTTCTTTTATTCAAACAACTGCCTAATGTAGATAAAATAAAACACTTATTTGACACTAAATATTTTCATAAAACTCCTATTGATATAGATGTGGCCCATAGAATAATATTTTCTTCTTGCATTCTTGGACCTAAAAATGATTGCTCAGATAATCTAATAAAACTTGCTACTTGTTAATAGGAAATATTGAATAAATGTATCAGCATTATAATACCATTGTTGAAAATTAAATGTACAATAAACCTGCATATTAGTCACCATATATTTTGGTCTTTTTATGTGACATGCTAGTCCATACAATTGAAAACTTCCATCTAGAAAAGAAATGAAGTGGAAACATTTTTAAAAATAGTTAAAACTTCAGTACAACAGATTCAAATACATTTCCCTGTGTAAATGATAAAAATGTTATTAAAAAGCTTACCTTGACTATCCCACGGATATGCATTTTTGCTATCATCTCTGCAGTGTAGAGAAACATCAATAAAGTATCTAGAGCAAATGTCAAATATTGAAGAGGAGGATAATGCTCAAAGGTCTTTGGGGTGTTCATACAAACAGAAATGACACTGATGATGGCACAGATGCGTAGCAAAGAGTGAACCCACTGAAAAATGAAGGGTTACAACTTAGTTTTGATCTTACAAAATACAGTAAGTATATGATGTCTATAACTCACCTTGACATCATTTCATACACGTTTTTTCAAATGTTATGGTCCAGATTTTTATGATCTTCCCCCCACCCCCCCTCAAAAAAACCCAGGCATTTCGGATTCTTTTTAAAAAATAACATACACTAAGTGATTTTGCTCATTAGGGGGTCATGTAATCTAATGGACTAAGCACTCATTCAACCTCTGCGTATTGAGGAATGTGTGTCAATAATATTACATTTTATGTTTCTATAATTAATCTTTGACTTTGTTACAACAGCCAGTGGTAATATTCTATTAAAATTAGTATGAGTAATTAATGAATGAGTGTTCTCTTGTGAATGACTTCAGTGCTAAAACACTGAAGCACAGCTGAACAGCTCTAGCATCCATACTGCAAACAAGATGACAGTTGTCCAACATAAAAGGAACACCAATGCACCAATGGTACATATTAATTTATTTCAGATTATTTATCTTCCCAAGGATATGAGGACAGTTTTTGAAGTGGATTAAAATGACTGACCTAAACAACATTCTTACATCAACAAAGAAGGTGAACCAGGATCTGAGAGATCAACACTTTCCAAATATTAACCATCGTCCTCAACAGTAAAATACCCTCTCTCAAGATTGTCTTTGTGACCTCATTTTATAAATTTGGCTTGCAATTTAAATCAAGCAGTGCTGGCAATCGAAGCTAGCTGAAAGGTGGGGGGAGGGGTTAAAATCCATGAATAAATTACTTGACAATTATTGTTTCACCATCCTCAACACTTTCCAACAACTGATGGAAAAATTATTGAATAAAAATTGGAAATATTACCTGATTGACTGGCAACTGTAACCAGTTCACTACTTCTGAGTGAAATCTACTTGTTTCAGGATCTTTCTTACGTTTCATGGAAGTGATTATTTTAATTGTAAAATGTAATATTTAACTTGTAATTGGTAATTAGTAAGAAATAAACTTACTGGTTTGTTAATCCACAGGATATCTGCATTGTCTGACAAAGATTCATCAGGGCCAAAGTCTGTAACTGGCTGAGCTTCCACACGTGAGCTTTGTTTCCGTTTGAGCATCCTGAAGTTAACTTTGGTTATCTATAACAGTGAAGCCCCCTGAAAGAAAAGAAACAAATGTATTTAACAACCTGTACAAAAAACCCTGTTTGAACAGCTTTGTTAAACAGAAAACACTTGTCACTAGGCCAGGCTGCTCTTGTATAAAACACTGAAAGTGAATCACCTCAGATGGTTTTACACAGAAATAGGCAACTATAATAATTTTAAAAATCCTATCAGGGCAAACAGATAATTACCAGTTTTGCTCCCATATACCAGGAAGAATATTGGTCCATGCATAGGCTTAAACCAAAGTCCGATGGGGTTTATCTGATTCCTATTGAAGTTAATGCTGATGCTCCCATTGACTTCAGTAGGATCAAGCCCTATGAGTAACAGGCTCGCAGGGCAAGGTAATTGGCTGAGACAGATGTTCCCATTCCTTAGTGGGCTGATAAAAAGAGCCTTATTACTATTGTTCTTCTGTCTATAATTGGTATTTGTTTAACCTTTCTTTTTGTATTTACAATTTTCTACTCTCCTGTCAGCCAGTCACTCATAGTTCATTCCTGTCCATGTGTATGGACAGATGTAGGTGTTGGGGAGAGATCTCTCCCTTGTGCAAGGTTAGGGACAATCAGAAGCCCCCCGCTTAGAAGAGCACAGGGACTGGCTCCTTTGAACACCTCAGGGATGTGAAATGCCTTCAGTGGGTTGGGAAGTGGGGAAAAGAGGCTGGACCATAGCCCTGACTTTCCCACATACCCTACACAGTGGCCCACAGGCCTTGATGAATACAAAGACAGACGCTAGCTGTGCCATCCCCAGGGAGAGTATAATCTGAACAACAGGGAGCTCAGGGAAGGAACTGTGCCTTCCTAAAACACAGTCCCTCCTGGATATCCCCTGAAGCTGGACGATGCAATCCAGTGCCTGAACCAGGACATGTGGTTTGTACAGAATGACCCTATGTTCCAACATACAATCTGGCTAGCAGGCATCCGATAGCACGGTGATGAGCATAGTATAAATACTTGTTAGATTTGATTGGCAAGCTGAGGTGGGTTCCAAGTCCATGTAAATATCTGCACATGTGGGACCATACAGCCGCCTCACCAACCAGATCATTACTCCACATTCAAATATTGTTTATCAAACAAGGGTAATATAAAAACAAACAGTAAGGGCTAACTTCTGCCAGGCTTATTCATGTTGAATAGGTAGCATCGGCATGGGTGAGGCTGACAGAACCTAACACTAAAAATATCATAACCTTAAACACTTTGTTTAAGTTTATTTTGTAGTAAATAAAGACCACTATATGTGTACATGAGGTGGTAGTTTTACGTTCCCTTAAGCTTCCTCTTTCCCTTTCTCACTTCCATTTCCTTCCTATCCCTTATTCCTCTTTTCCTTCTTCTCCTTACTTGCCATCTTGTTCATGCTTGCTTTGCATCCTTCCTGATCCTACCTTTTCATAAATATTTCCGGGCTCACTATGTTTAAAATACAATAGGGAATTCCCCAAACCTAGAGGCTGTCTTGACAGGTTTTGATGTCACATGGCACTGCAGCATCTCGTAGTGTGTACATGTAGCACAGCAATGAGAAATGTAACTGAAAAGGTGTCATAGTATCTTTAGAAATGCCCATACGACCCTGCGCTGCATACGAGAAACGGAGGATTTTCTGGACAAAAGTCAGGATAGGCTTCTACGGGCACAAAGCTCTAAAGATTTAGAGCAGGTTGCACAGCAGAGCCAGGAGGCCAGTGAAGAAGCTTGGCAACATGTGACCTCCAGAAGAAGAAGGGGGAATGTTCGGGTTCCAGCAACGCGGACACAGGTAACTAACCGCTTTCATGTTCTCTCCACAGGTACCATTGCGGAGAGTGGACCAGATGATATGTCTGGGGGGAGAAAGCAGAAGGAGACTCCGCTGGTTGGAAGGCATGAGATGCACTGTCCTGAGATGGGGGGTTCCACGACCACCACTCCCAAGAGAAGGAGGTGGGTGGTGGTGGTCGGGGACTCTCTCCTCCGGGGGACTGAGTCATCTATCTGCCGCCCTGACCTGGAAAACCGAGAAGTCTGCTGCTTGCCGGGGGCTAAGATTCGCGATGTGACGGAGAGACTGCCGAGACTCATCAAGCCCTCGGATCACTACCCCTGCCTGCTTCTCCACGTGGGTACCAATGATACTGCCAAGAATGACCTTGAGCAGATCACTGCGGACTACGTGGCTCTGGGAAGAAGGATAAAGGAGTTTGAGGCGCAAGTGGTGTTCTCGTCCATCCTCCCCGTGGAAGGAAAAGGCCTGGGTAGGGACCGTCGAATCGTGGAAGTCAATGAATGGATACGCAGGTGGTGTCGGAGAGAAGGCTTTGGATTCTTTGACCATGGGATGGTGTTCCATGAAGGAGGAGTGCTGGGCAGAGACGGGCTCCACCTTACGAAGAGAGGGAAGAGCATCTTTGCGAGCAGGCTGGCTAACCTAGTGAGGAGGGCTTAAAACTAGGTTCACCGGGAGAAGGAGACCAAAGCCCTGAGGTAAATGGGAAAGCGGGATACCGGGAGGAAGCACAGGCAGGAATGTCTGTGAGGGGAGGGCTCCTGCCTCATACTGAGAATGAGGGGCAATCAGCAGGTTATCTCAAGTGCTTATATACGAATACACAAAGCCTTGGAAACAAGCAGGGAGAACTGGAGGTCCTGGTGATGTCAAGGAATTATGACGTGATTGGAATAACAGAGACTTGGTGGGATAACTCAAATGACTGGAGTACTGTCATGGATGGTTATAAACTGTTCAGGAAGGACAGGCAGGGCAGAAAAGGTGGGGGAGTAGCACTGTATGTAAGGGAGCAGTATGACTGCTCAGAGCTCCGGTACGAAACTGCAGAAAAACCTGAGTGTCTCTGGATTAAGTTTAGAAGTGTGAGCAACAAGAGTGATGTAGTGGTGGGAGTCTGCTATAGACCACCGGACCAGGGGGATGAGGTGGATGAGGCTTTCTTCCAGCAGCTTGCAGAAGCTACTAGATCGCACGCCCTGGTTCTCATGGGTGACTTTAATTTTCCTGATATCTGCTGGGAGAGCAATACAGCAGTGCATAGACAATCCAGGAAGTTTTTGGAAAGCATAGGGGATAATTTCCTGGTGCAAGTGCTAGAGGAGCCAACTGGGGGGAAGCTTTTCTTGACCTGCTGCTCACAAACCGGGAAGAATTAGCGGGGGAAGCAAAAGTGGATGGGAATCTGGGAGGCAGTGACCATGATTTGGTTGAGTTCAGGATCCTGACACAGGGAAGAAAGGTAAGCAGCAGGATACGGACCCTGGACTTCAGGAAAGCAGACTTCGACTCCCTCAGGAAACGGATGGGTAGGATCCCCTGGGGGACTAACATGAAGGGGAAAGGAGTCCAGGAGAGCTGGCTGTATTTCAAGGAATCCCTGTTGAGGTTACAGGGACAAACCATCCTGATGTGTCGAAAGAATAGTAAATATGGCAGGCGACCAGCTTGGCTTAACGGTAAAATCCTAGCGGATCTTAAACATAAAAAAGAAGCTTACAAGAAGTGGAAGGTTGGACATATGACCAGGGAAGAGTATAAAAATATTGCTCGGGCATGTAGGAATGAAATCAGGAGGGCCAAATCGCACCTGGAGCTGCAGCTAGCGAGAGATGTCAAGAGTAACAAGAAGGGTTTCTTCAGGTATGTTGGCAACAAGAAGAAAGCCAAGGAAAGTGTGGGCCCCTTAATGAATGAGGGAGGCAACCTAGTGACAGAGAATGTGGAAAAAGCTAATGTACTCAATGTTTTTTCTGCCTCTGTCTTCATTAACAAGGTCAGCTCCCAGACTGCTGCACTGGGCATCACAAAATGGGGAAGAGATGGCCAGCCCTCTGTGGAGATAGAGGTGGTTAGGGACTATTTAGAAAAGCTGGACATGCACAAGTCCATGGGGCCGGACGAGTTGCATCCGAGAGTGCTGAAGGAATTGGCGGCTGTGATTGCAGAGCCATTGGCCATTATCTTTGAAAACTCGTGGCAAACGGGGGAAGTCCCGGATGACTGGAAAAAGGCTAATGTAGTGCCAATCTTTAAAAAAGGGAAGAAGGAGGATCCTGGGAACTACAGGCCAGTCAGCCTCACCTCAGTCCCTGGAAAAATCATGGAGCAGGTCCTCAAAGAATCAATCCTGAAGCACTTACATGAGAGGAAAGTGATCAGGAACAGTCAGCATGGATGCACCAAGGGAAGGTCATGCCTGACTAATCTAATCACCTTCTATGATGAGATTACTGGTTCTGTGGATGAAGGGAAAGCAGTGGATGTATTGTATCTTGACTTTAGCAAAGCTTTTGACACGGTCTCCCACAGTATTCTTGCCAGCAAGTTAAAGAAGTATGGGCTGGATGAATGCACTATAAGGTGGGTAGAAAGTTGGCTAGATTGTCGGGCTCAACGGGTAGTGATCAATGGCTCCATGTCTAGTTGGCAGCCGGTGTTAAGTGGAGTGCCCCAGGGGTCGGTCCTGGGGCCGGTTTTGTTCAATATCTTCATAAATGATCTGGAGGATGGTGTGGATTGCACTCTCAGCAAATTTGTGGATGATACTAAACTGGGAGGAGTGGTAGATACGCTGGAGGGCAGGGATAGGATACAGAGGGACCTAGACAAATTGGAGGATTGGGCCAAAAGAAATCTGATGAGGTTCAATAAGGATAAGTGCAGGGTCCTGCACTTAGCACGGAAGAACCAAATGCACAGCTACAGACTAGGGACCGAATGGCTAGGCAGCAGTTCTGCGGAAAAGGACCTAGGGGTGACAGTGGACGAGAAGCTGGATATGAGTCAGCAGTGTGCCCTTGTTGCCAAGAAGGCCAATGGCATTTTGGGATGTATAAGTAGGGACATAGCGAGCAGATCGAGAGACGTGATCGTTCCCCTCTATTCAACATTGGTGAGGCCTCATCTGGAGTACTGTGTCCAGTTTTGGGCCCCACACTACAAGAAGGATGTGGATAAATTGGAGAGAGTCCAGCGAAGGGCAACAAAAATGATTAGGGGTCTGGAACACATGACTTATGAGGAGAGGCTGAGGGAACTGGGATTGTTTAGTCCGCAGAAGAGAAGAATGAGGAGGGATTTGATAGCTGCTTTCAACTACCTGAGAGGTGGTTCCAGAGAGGATGGTTCTAGACTATTCTCAGTGGTAGAGGAGGACAGGACAAGGAGAAATGGTCTCAAGTTGCAGTGGGGGAGGTTTAGGTTGGGTATTAGGAAAAACTTTTTCACTAGGAGGGTGGTGAAACACTGGAATGCGTTACCTAGGGAGGTGGTGGAATCTCCTTCCTTAGAAGTTTTTAAGGTCAGGCTTGACAAAGCCCTGGATGGGATGATTTAATTGGGGATTGGTCCTGCTTTGAGCAGGGGGTTGGACTAGATGACCTCCTGAGGTCCCTTCCAACCCTGATATTCTATGATTCTACTGTGAGAGGATATACTATCAAAGGGCTTGAGTCTACAGTGCTTGTTAATGCAAAACTCCCATTGAGTGTAATGGAGTTCTCAGCAGAAACTGCAAAACTTTTCCAATCCCTCCACAGAAGAAAAATCCACATTATGAAAATATACCTCACTAATGTGGTCTTTAGTAACTTCTTATTTAAATTCTAAATTTGTAATTATGGTTTTATGAATAATGTTAACCCTTCCCAGCAATGACTGAGATACTGATCTTGCTAACCTGTCAAGAAAATAATTATAATAGATTGTCAGATCAGAGTCAATAAGGTCATTAGGAGATAATACTCAGGAAATACAATGCATTAACCAGGGAGCTACCATTGAAATCATTTCATAAATGCTAAAGGACAAGCAGTGTATGTTTTAAAGCAGAAGATAAATTAATTATAGCTAATTAAAAATAAAACTTCAACAGATTTCTTCATTCAACACTAGTTAGTAATGGTATGAAGAAGTAGGAAGATTGGTGGTATTTTATAACAAAATTTTTATCTGTCTGGTTGTCCACTGATTATTTTCCCTACTAAACCGATAAAAGGTCATGAACTATAGATGTCACAATGGTTTTAGTTCATCAAGCTCACCAAGTGGTGACCAAATGTCATGACCAAACAGATCACGCATATTATTTTCAAACTGTGGTTGCGAATCAACAAAGCAGAAAATACAGAAATCCAAAGGGAAAAAAATCTACAAAATACAAGTTTTCCTATCTCAAAATTTGAATGAGCCTGTGTTTCCTTGGGAAAGACACTGATAATCTGGAAATGGCCTTTAGCAAGTCCTGGTAGAGCTCTCTGCAATTCTTCTGTTTTTATTTATTTATTTTTGCTGGAACCAGAGAGGGTTTTTTTTTTGTTTGTTTGTTTTAAAGCAGGTAAAGACTGGGGCAGCCTGCACACTCGGCTGCACATCAGGACGCAGGAATTGTGGCTCCTGAAGCCCCATCCACCATCCTTCTGCAGCTCGCTCTGGCATAGTTCCACATCACAGCCAAGGGAGGGTAGATTCTAACATACACAATCTGATGCTTTCTTTGGTCACATAGTGAAATTAGCGTGGAAGACTTCCCCAGCGAATATTTCTGTCTCTAAAGCTTGTACAAATATTGGGTGTGGGTGTGTTCTGGAGTAAAAAATGGATTTAATAAGGAAAAGATTGCTTCCTTTGGCTGTGTCCATTCACATTACTTTGTTTTTTTTCTCTTTAGAATAACACCAACAATCAAAATTCACAGCACTTATGCAGACTGCTACTGCTTCTTATGTAGGAATGTGCTCTTTCATCTTTGCTTTTAATTTTAAATATGTCTTTTGCTTTGTTACTTTATTTTTAAAAGCAAGGACACAAAATGAAAGAATGCCACTTAGACAAGGAGCCCATCAGCTCTGTTAGCTCAGCCTTTTATTCATTTACTCTCCCTGAGCCAGTAGATATGTTCAATCAAAGAAAATTAAAATCACAGAAAGACGATCCTCATACCATCTTGGAACAAAAAGTTCAAGACAATAGGCTTGATTCATTACCATTATACCAGATTTACAAAGTCCACAGAAACGGAGTTACCTGCTGCATGCCAATGTGAACAAAGAGATGGGTTAAATCCTGGCCCCATAAAGCATTTGTTGTGAATTTGCAAAACATATAGTATTCTGCTCCTGCAATATCTGTAACAAAAATAAATGCGCTCCTATGGAACACTAATAGAGAATGAAGGCGATCATTGATAAACAGAGCATTTATTTTTGGTTTCATTTTTAATTCTGAATGACTTATATTGAGAATTAAAAATCAGGCCAAAAAAACCCACCATGATTTTGATATTTTAGCCCAAGTTCTCTAAAATTTATTCTCCTTAAAGAAAAACCCTAATCTGCTGTAGCAGGAAAATATCCAACAGAAGGCAGCACTTCACCTCACACTGTCAATAATACCAATAACTGTAAGATTATTTATGCTAGTTCCAAGTACTCTGTTAACTATGTAAAAGGGAAGAGGGCACACCATGAGTTACTGATGAGAGAACTATACCACTGTGGCTGATGAAACCAGGTGACAGCTAGTTTTGAAGAAAATGTGTTTTGTTTTGGAATACTTTATTGGCAACTACCCTGTTTTTTTCATCTGAAGCAAAGTCTAAAAACCTCCTCATCTTTTCTCCCTTATTTTTCAACACAGCATATTGTTAACTATTCATATTGTTAAGTATTCAGTTTTGTACTGAAGCCAGACAGGGTCCCCTCTCCCAACAAGACAAAGTTTGCTTTTCCCTCCTCATTCACAATAAAGGAAATACCATAAATCAAAGCTCCTAAAATCACATTTAGATTAATACTTTGCAGATCATTTGGCTACCAGCTGCAAAGAATAGTTGGTGATGTCTTGTGTCTTCTAGCAGGGCTTCAGGACTTGTAGGTCAAATAGCAAAAATCAACAACACCATTCTCAGATTTGGGGAGGAATTCCTCTGCTATAATAACATAATTATCCAAAATATCGTGTGACATTGAACTCCATATGTTTTATGGAAATATGTTTATAAGTGTGAATATAATATAACTGGAATACGCTTTAAGCAAAAGGTGACTTGTAAGGTATCATTACAAATCTTATAATCTACTGAGCATGTTTGTCCTATTTGTATTAATGTATCATTCTTGTATCTGAAGTTAGAAATATGAAGTATTACTCTGAAGTCCTATTGTAACTATGCAAAGTGTGGGCCTTTAATGGTGGGTTAGAATCTTGATGGCTCCCATTAGCCCGGACAATTAGTTGTAAATGGCTCTGTTTACTTGTAAGCTTTCCTGTGTTCATATGAGGCTTGGGGTCTCACAGGACATAGTACCATGTCACCTGGACTGGAATCCATCTTAAACCTGGTGCTTTTCCATCTAGAAGGAGGGGTGTGGACCCAGATAGACAAAAGTTTCCCGCCTTGTGCCAAAGATATAAAAGGGGGTGGAACAGAACAAAGTGGGCTGCAGTCATGAGAAAACCTCTAGTTACCACCTGAGCTGGAACTAATAAAAACTGCACTGGGGAAAGGACTGGGCCCAGACTAGGAAGGAGCCTAATCTGTGAAAGAAGCTTATTGGAACATCTCTGTGGGTGAGATTTACCTGTATTCAGTTTTTTAAATGTATTAGGCTTAGACTTGCATGTTTTGTTTTATTTTGCTTGGTAACTTACTTTGTTCTGTCTGTTATTACTTGAAACCACTTAAATCCTACATTTTATACTTAATAAAATCACTTTTGTTTACTAATTAACCCAGAGTAAGTGATTAATACCTGGAGGAACAAACAGCTGTGCATATCTCGGAAACCTACTGACCACTATACTTACCTACATGCCTCCAGCTTTCATCTAGACCACACCACATGATCCATTGTCTACAGCCAAGCTCTACGATACAACCACATTTGCTCCAACCCCTCAGACAGAGACAAATACCTACAAGATCTCTATCAAGCATTCTTACAACTACAATACCCACCTGCTGAAGTGAAGAAACAGATTGACAGAGCCAGAAGAGTACTCAGAAGTCACCTACTACAGGACAGGCCCAACAAAGAAAATAACAGAACGCCGCTAGCCATCACCTTCAGCACCCAACTAAAACCTCTCCAGCGCATCATCAAGGATCTACAACCTATCCTGAAGGATGACCCATCACTCTCACAGATCTTGGGAGACAGGCCAGTCCTTGCTTAAAGACAGCCCCCCAACATGAAGCAAATACTCACCAGCAACCACACACCACACAACAAAAATACTAACCCAGGAACTTATCCTTGCAAAAAAGCCCTTTGCCAACTGTGTCCACATATCTATTCAGGGGACACCATCATAGGGCCTAATCACATCAGCCACACCATCAGAGGCTCGTTCACCTGCACATCTACCAATGTGATATACGCCATCATGTGCCAGCAATGCCCCTCTACCATGTACATTGGCCAAACTGGACAGTTTCTACGTTAAAGAATAAATGGACACAAATCAGACGTCAAGAATTATAACATTCAAAAACCAGTCGGAGAACACTTCAGTCTCTCTGGTCATTCAATTACAGACCTAAAAGTGGCAATTCTTCAACAAAAGAACTTCAAAAACAGACTCCAACGAGAGACTGCTGAATTGGAATTAATTTGCAAATTGGATACAATTAACTTAGGCTTGAATAAAGACTGGGAGTAGATGGGTCATTACACAAAGTAAAACTATTTCTCCATGTTTATTCTTCTCCCCTCCCTTCCCACCCCCCCACCCCCCGGGTTCCTCAGACGTTCTTGTCAACTGCTGGAAATGGCTCACCTTGATTATCACTACAAAAGGTTGGGGTTTTTTTTATTTTTTTCTCTCCTGCTGGTAATAGTTCCCTTACCTGATCACTCTCGTTACAGTGTGTATGGTAACACCCATTGTTTCATGTTCTCTGTGTATATAAAATCCCCCTACTCTATTTTCCACTGCATGCATCCGATGAAGTGAGCTGTAGCTCACGAAAGCTTATGTTCATATAAATTTGTTAGTGTCTAAGGTGCCACAAGTACTCCTTTTCTCTATCAATGTTATTATAGAGGGTGGACAATTTTTGATTTTACCCTGTATAAGCTTTGTACAGAGTAAAACGGATTTATTTGGGGTTTGGATCCCTTTGGGAGCTGAGTGTCTGTGTGCTGGAGATAGGTGACTTGCTGAGCAGTTTTTGGTTAAAGTCTGCAGCTTTGGGGGCATAGACCAGACCTGGCACTGTGTTGCAGCAGGCTAACATGTCTGGCTCAACAAGGCAGGGTTCTGGAGTCCCAAGCTGGCAGTGGAAAACGGGCTCAGAGGTAATTCCAGCACGTCAAGTGACAGTCCCAAAGCAGTCTCTGTGACCAAACCCATCACCTACTGTTAAAACCTTTAATCTGTAAATAGACCGGTAGCCAAACTTTGGTCCTTGAATGTCTCCTGTGTCATGTCTTGTCAATGGGTTAGGACTGTACTCATAGATAATTCATCTCCTAAACATACCTCCTCCATAACAGGATGGCACAGACATAGCCAGCAGACAACTGAACATGAACTTTCCAAAGGCTGACCCATTGTAAATACCATGCACAACCCCTTACCACTATTTTATAACCTCACGTCTAGTTCCTTTCACTAGATTCCCTCAAGCATTGAAGGGATATGATATTGGAGCACCGAACCTGCAGTGTTGTGTTGTTGTTATGAAATCAGCATTTTGATTTTAAACACAATTTTTTGTATGGTTTTGTTTTCCACTGCATCTATCATATTTCCATTAGAAATGGGATCTACTGTCTTGATCATAACTCCCTAATATGAGTCAATTCACAGTTTTCCAAATCTTGCAGTCAAAAGCATTTTATCTTGCTATTGGTCTTTGACCAAAAATACCACAAATACCTCCTATCTACATACACAGTGAAAATTTAGGTACTCTAAGAGATACCACTAAGTGGTAACTGTTGGTAAATGCTGACATGTGCACCACTGTGTGTGTGTCTGTCCTTGTCATATGTTAGAAATATATTTATATATTTATTGGCTACATTGTTGCAAACTTTCCTCTAGGATGCAGATCCTGTCATCATTATCCATGCCTTTCTTACCTCAAGATTAAACTATTGCAATATGCTCTATGTGGGGCTACGCCTTAAAATCATTCAGCGACTGAAGCTCGTGCAGAACATAGTGACTTGCTTATTGAGCCTCTTGAGCTTATGGAGCACCTTGCTGGGAGCATGTAACACCAGTACTCTGGGATCTGCAACAGCTGCCTATTGCTCTCTGGATGGAATTTAAGGTATTGGGTATGACCTATAAAGCCGACGGCCAGGGACCTGCCTACCTGAGGGATTGCCTTTCTCCCCATGCTGTAATACCACAGCTGCAATCGGTAGAGGCATCCAGGCTGGATCCCACTCATTAGAGAAGAGAGGAGGTAGATAGCAAAACATTCTCTTTGAGAGTCCAGAATGCTGGAGCTTATCCCCCTCCTTTATCCAAAACAGATCAAATTTGGTGACCTTGTGGGCACGTTGCAAAAGACATCTGTTTGAGGGGGCTTCTGGAGAGGACTAAGGGTGTGTTTATCAGAACAACAGAGGGGAGGAAAGGAGCATTTTCGTAGGCAGCTTGCTGGCTGGGGTGTTTCATAAGCGGCTTGCTGGCTGGCAGAGTGCCCGTTTGAATTATTATTTTAATGCAGCTAGGGTTTTGTTGTACTACTAATTATGTGTTAAGGCATCTAGAGGCTTGCATACACATCTTTTTGTTATTTAAATTGCAATACATTTTAAAAATAAAATAAGTAGTGATTATTTTCTTTTATAATTGTTATACTTTCATACATATTAATGATTCTTAAAAGAAATCATTCTCCTCCTCCACACCCGTTTCCAGCCATTAGTGTACTTGTAGATTTCCAAAGCAACAAACACCTACATCCTTAAAAATCAAAATTTTGAAAGCAAAATCAGGAACCTTTTAAGCTTCTGAGGTGCGTGATGGTGGTGGTGGTGATTTTTGTTTGTTTGTTTGTAAATAAATGTGGCATTTAACTTATGGCTACAGGAAAAATACTACAGTAGAACACCAGAGTTACGAACTGACCAGTCAACCACACACCTCGTTTGGAACCAGAAGTAAGCAATCAAGCAGCAGCAGAGACAAGACAAAAAAAAGGCAAATACAATACTGTACTGTGTTAACTGTAAACTAATAAAAAAATAAAGGGAAAGCAGCATTTTTCTTCTGCATGGTAGAATTTCAAAACTGTATTAAGTCGATGTCCAGTTGTAAAACTTTGAAAAAACAACCATAACATTTTGTTCAGAGTTACAAACATTTCAGAGTTACGAACAACCTCCATTCCCCAGGTATTTGTAACTCTGAGGTTCTACTGTATCAAAGGCTGCAGTCATAAGTCTTTTTATCCCATTACCATTTGAGCTTTACCACTCAATATTTGGGAAGACAATAAATTGGACTCATAGCCTAGGAAGTGAAGGCCATACTTGTTTGTAAGGACTTGTAGGAATTTCTCAAGAAGAAAAATATAAAAGCGGCAATGGAAAGATGTAGAAGAAAGAAACAAAAATAAAAGTCCAGCACACTGAATCCCAGGGCCAGATTCTCAAAAGGTATTTTCTCCTAACTTGCATCGATTTCAATAGAAGTTAGGTACCTATATACTTTTTGAGGATTTGGACTTAAAAGTGTCAATCACAAACAAGGGAGCACTTCCTTCTAGACAACACCATCAGCAGAAACCAGACACTTCATCTAATGTAGGAGATACTGAAAAAAACAAAGAAAAGAAAAGAAAAACAAAAAAACAACAAAGAAAAATAGACTACAAGTGAATGGTGATACATCTTCATTAAAATGCAGCCAGGGGATTTAATGCATAAAATGTTTCTGAAGCTGAACTTGCTCTCCCCCCCAAAACTGGGTTTTATATTCAGAAGCTACAGCAGATTCAAATCCCTGCTTTAGCATGTGTGGATTATGTTACTAAAACTGTAAAGGTAATTTAGTTTGCTTTGTAAACATAACACCTCTATTTGCTTCCTACACACCCCATAAAAATCCCATGTTTTTTACTGTCTGAACTCCTAAACACCACAAAAAGAACCCAAATAATTCTTCAAAATGATTAATTCTCAGATGCTCATTACTTCAAATTATTCTAAAATTCAAAAGTCTACCTCCAAATAAAAGAGAGCAACAGATCTGTTTCTTACCTCTCAAGATAGATACTTGCATCTCTTGATGAGCTGATGTATTATTATATTATTATTATTAACTCTATGTTTTTAGACATCTTTTATCCCACAAACACTAGACATTCATCTGCACGTCCACCAATGTAATATACGCCATCATGTGCCAGCAATGCCCCTCTGCTATGTACATCAGCCAAACTGGACAGTCCCTACACAAAAGGATAAATGGACACAAATCAGATATTAGGAATGGCAATATACAAAAATCTGTAGAACATTTCAATCTCCTTGGACATACAATAGCAGATTTAAAGGTAGCCATCCTGCAGTAAAAAAACTTCAGGACCAGACTTCAAAGAGAAACTGCTGAGTTTCAGTTCATTTGCAAATTTGACACCATCAGCTCAGGATTACACAAAGACTGTGAATGGCTAGCCAACTACAAAAGCAGTTTCTCCTCCCTTGGTGTTCACACCTCAACTGCTAGAAGAGGGCCTCATCCTCCCTCACTGAACTAACCTCCTTATCCCTAGCCTGATTCTTGCTTGCATATTTATACCTGCCTCTGGAAATGTCCACTATATGTATCTGACAAAGTGGCTATTCACCCATGAAAGCTTATGCTCCAATACGTCTGTTAGTCTATAAGGTGCCACAGGACTCTTTGCCGCTTTTACAGATCCAGACTAACAAGCCTACCCCTCTGATACTAGCCAGAGGTGCACCAGAGTATAGGCAAAAGACCGAAAGTGACCCACCAAACTTTACAGTGTAGTCTGAGACTACTGTGGAGGTACACGGCATGGATTAGAATGAATACCACTTAGCATTACAACACAAAGCATTACAAGTTAGCACCTGCAATCTCCAGAAGCTGTGCCTGATCAAAACAGACAACTGCTAGGGTCTGTAGCAACCAGAGGCTGCAAATCAAACTCACATATTTTATGCTACAATCTGAATTTTATGAGGCCATGCATCAAACTGAAACAAAGCAGAGGCATCAAACAAAGTCCATGGGATGGATCTGGCCCATCTGATATATTTATGTGGCCTGCATGATATTCAGATTGTAAAGACTCCAAACTTTCATTTAAAAAGTAAGTTTCTAACCCTGCTGGTTGCAAAGAAATCCTTCCAGTTATGAACTGAATATAACCAATACAGTGGTTATAATTATTATTTATTTGTATTATTGTAGCATCTAGGACCTCAGTCATGGACCACGACCTCATTGTGCTAGGTGCTTTACAAACACAGAACAAAAAGATAGTCCCTGCTCCAAAGAGTTTACAATTTAAGTAGAAGACAAGAGACAGACAGGTGAGGGAGTACAAGGAAACAATGAGACAACACTGGTCAGTATAATAAGCAGTAGTCTCAGCACACCAGCAGCCTTGTCAAGTTTTGTGTAGCAATGGTAGAGAAGAGATTTGAAGGAAATGAATGAAGTGACAATGCAAGTGTTTACAGGGAGCTCCAGCTAAGCATGAGGAGCAGCATGGCAGAAAGCACAAAGGTGGTTGTCTGAAAAAGTAAATGAAAGTGGACAATGGACACTGTCATTGCAGGCTGATCAGTCAGGAGTCAACATCGCATTGAATGAGATATGACATGTAGCGTGGGGATGGACAGTAGAAGTGTATGCCTGAGTGTGCAAACAGCCTGAGACAGCTACTCAGAAAGATGAAAATTTCCTTTCCTTCCATTAATCTTATTGGGCTTTAGAATTGATTCAGCAACAAGGACACTTCAATGTCAACATTATCTATTTCATTTCTGATCACTGTAGGGATAGATCGGAATTGGAAGTTGCTGTAGGGAAGAAAATGAAAAGGGAAATAAACAGAGAAGGGAGGATTTAGAAGGCAGAGAAACAAAGGACAGTGAAATAGCATTAGTCAATATTGTCTCACTAAGGACCACTGAATGCAACAATTGGCACTGAACAAATGCTAAACAATAACTAAAAGTATAGTTACTATGTAAAGGCCATAGTATACCCATGATCCTTTTGCACATACCCGTTTAGCATCAGTAGGAGTTTCAGTGTGAAATATAGGGAGTATGTCCTCCTAAACTGATACGTCCCTCCACTGACTAGAATTAAAAATGGAATATTTCCCTCTCCAGCCACAGGCAGCCCAGATATAGAGCACTACATATTTGGTTCAGCAGTCTCTGGGCACTGCCCCTTAGACAAGCTAATAGTTGGGGTCTCTGTGAGAACAGCGGTAGCCATCTGCTCCATTTTGTGCGAACTAGGTGAAGTGCCCACAGGAGGGGCCCCACAAGTAGGGCAGAATTTACACTCCATCCCAAGTGGATCTCCTGACTAACAAACAAAGCAAGCGGCTTCTTTGCTCAACACTTGGATTTTTTTTTTTAAACACATAAAGCAGAATATTGGTGGAGTTTACCAACACGATTAAAAAGCCGGTATTTTTGTTTTATAGGCACTTATGTAGGAAGGGCCCAAATAGCCCTATGAGCTTCCCCTCACCCTGCCTGTACCTCTGGGTCACATGAAGCTGCAGCTGCTGTAGGCCAGTCTCACAGGCGCAGGGAGAGAGAGGCCCGAGGGCAGCAGCCCTGGGCACGGTACATCTGCTAACAATGGCTCCTGCTTGATGTTGACAAAAAGCAGGTGACAGGCAGGCGCCAACCCAGAGGTGCTGCCATTTGCAATGGAAACGGATGGTGGCGACCTGGCTCCTCACCCATCGGAACCGGCCACCAGCGGCTCTCAAGCAGGCGGTGCCCTCCGGCTCCCTGCCTGCCCGCAGGGCCTGGCCCGCTCCCGGGATTCGCTGCCCCCTGACCCCCCGCCCCCGCGCGTCCAGCGGGCCGGGGATGAGCCGGGCGAGCGCCCCTCCCGCCGGCCCCCACCTCTGGAAGGGGGGTGGGGCCGGTGCACAGCGGTCCCGCAGCTGGAAGGGCGGGGGAATGTCACGCCCCCGCCTCACCCCGGCAGCTCGCAGCGGCGCGGCGACACGGTACCGATGCACCAGGTGGGATCCGGTCCCTGCGCATCCGCCGCCCGGCCAGGCCTCCGGCCGCCGCCACCATCCACCCGCCCTCCCCCAGCACCGCCTCCCCCCGGCGTCTGGCCCCTGTCACAAGCGCCCACGAGAACGGCAGGGAGTGTCAGCCGCGCCAGCCCCGCGGTGCGGAGAGGGGAGAGGCGGGGGAGCCGGGGATCAGCAACACAGCGCAGAAAACAGGGCCCGATGCCACCGACCTACCGCCTGCATCGCCCTTCATGGCGTGCTTGGGAGCACTGGTCCCTGCCCCGCGAGCTGGGGATTTGTTAGGGTTTGTTTGGTGTTAGGTGGTCCTCGCTGCGGCGTCGGCGGTGATGCTGGGGGCTGAATGGAGAAGACGTGACAGACGGGGGGGAGGAGGCAGCGGCAGCCGCCTTCTGCAGTTGGTAGAGAAGGGCGGTCGGCGCCAGCAGGTTCCTCTCTCGCCGGGGCTAGGCTCCAGCCTTCAGTCTCGCAGCAACGGCTGAGACTCCCCTGGCACAGAACCGGTGCAGGGGCACACACGCCGGGCGTGCAGCCACACACCGTGTACACCCGTGCGGGTTCAAAAGACATACCGTGCACACCCAGTGCGTATGCAGAAATGCACAGATACATACATAGAAACAAGAGCACACACACAATGCAGATGCACAGAGCATATACAGATGTGTACAAGTATGCAGACAAATACACACAAGGAGCGTGACAAATGCATACACATGGAATCCACACTCAGTATACACAACGATAAATGTATAGAAAACAGTGCACACAATGTATACACACATACGGAGGGCGCTTTTATATACATGGACACAATATTGCCAGTTCGCATGGCTTCCTTGAATCCCCAGCTTGTACAGGAGCATGTGATTAGGTGAAAAACTCCCGGCGGGTCGGGGGGCGGAGGGGTTGTTTAAGTTTCTAACCGTCATGGTTGGGAGAAAAGCTTGAAAATGTGACCCGAATGTTACCTCAAGGTTCAAAAATTGTTTGTTTTTTTAAGTTTTTGTTTTTTAAACACTTGATTTTCTAAGCAAATCTCATGGTTTTGGTGGCCTAAATCATGATTTTCTAATGTGTATGTGGTATTGGTGACCCCAGACAACACATAAACCTACGTGCAGATAAAAATGCTTACATGCACACACCAGTTGTGCAGAGACATATATAATGCAGCCACACGGATAGATACAATACATGCACATATACACACATATGATACAGCAGTAAGGATTTTGCCTGTATAATCACATTCAATACATGAAAAGTATACAGCTGTATATTGTTGGATTACAAGGATTACCTTCAACAGCAGTAACAGTAGTTAGAAGAGAAGGGTGAAGGGCGGCCAGTTGCACCTGAATGATGCTCTTGTGACCCCCAAGAAATACATCAGACACAAGGGTAACAGACTATGGAATTTAAAAAAAATATTCTTTAAAATACACTTTAGTACCCACCCTGGTTATTCACTGGGCCTCAAAATACAATTAAAAATAAAAGCACCCCAAAATCCTTTGTACAGGACAAAATTGAACAGTCGCTGAACAACAACAACAAGCAGAAATTGTTCCAATGGAAAACTAAATCCAAACTCAAACATTCCACAAATTGTTTGTCAAGCACTAGGACAGTTTGGTTATTTTGATTTAAAAAAAACCTTGTTTGGGTGCTTCAAAGCCATTATCATCTATATGCTCTTTCCCTGTAGCCATGAAGCTCCATTTTGGAATGGATTTTTTTAATGACATCATCAGCTGTGTGGAATTATTTCATATCACTAAAAAGGGGGGAAACGTCTCTGAGCTAAAGTCCAGAGGGATAAATGCACAGAAATTTATCTAAATGGATAAATGCATAGAAATATTTGATAAAACATTATTGAAAATATATTCTAGAAATGCAAAAATAAAGGGAAAATGTTCACCTGCCTCATGCCTTCACCCTCTTGTATAGAATCATAGAAACATAAGGCAGGAAGGGACCACGAGAAGTCATCAAGTTTAGCTCCCTGTGCTGTGGCAGGACCAAGTAAACCTAGACCATCCCTGATTGATATTTGTCCTACTTGTTCTCAAGAACCTCCAATAATGGGAATTCTACAACCATCCTTGGAAGCCTATTCCAGTGCTTAACTGTCATTACAGCTGGAAAGTTTTGCCTACTATCTAACCTAAATCTCTCTTGCTGCAGGTTAAGTTTATTATTTCTTGTCCCACCTTCAGTGGACAGGAGAATAATTGATCACAGTCCTCTATATAACTGCCCTTAACACATTAGAAGACTTATATCAGGTCCTCCAACAATCTTCTTTTCACAAAACTAAACCTGCCCATTTTTTTAACCTTTACTCATAGGTCAAGTTTTCTAAATCTTTTATCATTTGTGTTTTTGTCCTCCAATTTATTCACATCTTTCTTAAAGTGCAGCGCTCAGAATTGGACCCAGTACTCCAGCTGAAGCTTCCCCAGTGCCAAGTGGAATGCGACAATTATCTCCTGAAGACGACACTGCCGACATCTACAATGATAATGCAGGTGCAGCTTTGACTGATGCCAAGTTTAATGAACTGTTTGGTGAATCAGAGACTGATTCAGACTTTGAAGAATTTTAAGACTTTTTAAAGTCTCATATTGTTCTAAGTTACTTGTTTTAAATATCCATTTACTGATTTTAAATATTAACTGTAATTTTGAAGGTGAATACATATTTGTTCAGTTATTATAACAACAACAGGTTTTTCGTTAGATTACATTAAAATAATTCTAGCAAAACTTTTGAGTGTTTCTTGTGACACCAACTTTTAAAATATAGGAAGTGGTGCCACTTCCTGCGGCTCCCATTGGCTGGGAACGGCAAACCGCGGCCACTGGGAGCAAAGGGGCTCCGTGCCTGTGAACACTCCAGGTAAACAAAACATCCAGGCCTGCTAGCGGCTTACCCTAATCGGCCAGGAGCTAAAGTTTGCCAACCCCTGAAATATAGGGTCTGCTTATGAAAGGGTCACACAGTTTTTGCTATTTTGACCGAGCCATCTTGGGGGGGGGTCAGCTTATAAACGAACAGGCTAATGAACAAGTACATACGGCAAATATTGTCAACCTGTTCTTTCTCTATTTTGACTCACATTCCTTCCCACTTGTTGTTCATATTAATCATGTTGATTAACTGGTCACCATTACCTTGTAAGTGAAAACTGAAGCCTTTTTAATGTTATCAGATATTACTTCTCCTTTCTTACTAACTAGAGGGCCTACACTTTCCTTTGTCTTTCTCTTGCTCCTAATGTATTTAAAGAACCTCTTATTATTGTCCTTTTTGCCCCTTCTAGGTGAAAATAATTTTATGCCTTAGCCTTTCTGATTTTATCCCTACATGCTTTTGCTATTCTTTTGTACTCCTCCTTAGCAATTCATCCATGTTTACACTTTTTGTAGGATTCCTTTGTGATTTTTCAGGTCATTAAAGAGCGCCCGGTGGAGCTATATTGGCCTCTTTTATAAGTCTTCCTATCTTTCCTTCTCATCAGGATAGTTTACAGTTGTGCCTTTAATATTGTCTCCTTGAGAAACTGCCAGCTCTCCTGAATTCCTTTTTTCCTTATATTCCTTCCCATGGGACCTTACCCCTACCAGTTCTCTAAATTTGTTAAAGTCTGCTTTTTTTTAAAGTCCATTGCCCTTGTTCTACTGTTCTCACAGCTTCCTCTTGTAAGGATCAGGAAATCTATCATGTCATGATCACTTTCACTCAAGTTACCTGTCACCTTCAAATTTGCCACCAATTCCTCCCAGTTGGTCAGAATCAAGTCTAAAATGGTTGTCCCTTTGTTTACTTCCTCCATTTTCTGAAATAAAAAGTTGTCTCCAAAACATTTAAATAGCTTACTGGAAATTTTCTGTTTTGCTGTATTATTTTTCCATTAGATGTCTGGGTAAAATCCCCTATTCTACCAGAGTCCGCCCCATTGCTAACAGTATTTTGTATTTTTAGTTTCTTGGTCAAAAAAGTAAGGTTCTTTAAATTAATACTTTGCCTTTAATTGATAATAGCTGGTGTGAAATAATATAGAATAACAGCTCTGTGGAGCGTGTGAAATCCTTAAGGAGGATTGCTTCTGCATTTACAAAATTATGCCCTAATAAAGAAACAGAATATGGAAGGGAAATGTACGCTTATAATTGAATTACAGTCTTTTATATTTTAGCTATTAGATATTAGAGCAAAAACCAATTAGCCATTAAGGTAGTAGGCCTTAAGAACATAGTCCTGATCCTGCAAACACTAACATTAGTACCCTGAGTAGTCCAAAGAAAGCATGTGGCATAACTGTTTGCAGGATTGGGGCCCTAGATATTAAACAGCCCACCAATGCCCCATGGCAAATATTGAAAAATATTCATATACAGCTAAGTATGCTTAGGTATAAAATAGCTTCTATTTTGTATTTCTCCTCCCCCATTATATTTTCGTACTTTGTTGCTAGGCAGCATTATGATGTTGATGGTACCATCTCTCAGATGAGAAGAGACAGGTGCAAACATTGAAGCTTTACAGCTTAATCTTAGTTCGTGCTAGCAGATGAAATCTTAGTCTGTGTCAGCAGATGTGATCTTGTGCAACAGAACTGCTGCATTTATATTGGTATTGGAAAAATTGTACTTTCCTTATTGATTTAATGGTTCATCATCTGTACATCACCACATCTGCTAACAAATAGCCAGATTCTGCCATGCTTACTCATATTCAAACATACCTTTAATCTTTCCTCAGTGGGGCTATTCGTCAAGTAAGGTGGTAAGAACGGTAGAATATAACCCAAAGAGAGTTGTGTGGGCAAAGAAAATATGCAGTACCCTGTAAAGAAAACGTGTAAAGAAAATAGCATTCTTTCCATTATTCATTTTTCCACAGTTCCTGTTTTCTGTATAGTTATGTTTGTGGCTCAGGAAGCAGTTAAAACTTCAAGAAAGTCATATAGGCATGTGTTCAAGCAAAATTGTTAAATACGAATAACATAGCTAAGTCAATTTTGTAATTTGAAGAGGCTATCAGTCAATGAAAACTAGCTATATGACAATTTAGAATATTTAGGGCCAAAGTCTGGCCTCTGAATCATGCATACAAGTCCCACTGACATGTGGTTAAGGGCAGAATTTGGGCCTTTAACTATTTTTCTTACTGGAATGCAGAAAAGGTTAGAAGGTTGCTTTATACTTGCCCAACTCTAGAACAGATAAATGAATTTGCTCAGTCTTTCCAAAAGAATTTCAGCACTGGGCTGAACCTAACCACGTTGAAGCTTCTGCTCTAAAGGAAAGTTTGTGAAAGCTATAAGAAACTGAAAATAAGAACTTACAGTGGGCTTCTCTTCTCAACCTTAGCCATAGCTTTGGGGCAAGAGGATGCTGTAACATGATCTGCAAGTCACACTGGGGCCTTTCTGGGTGAAAGGTATTTAATAAATCAGTGTTTCCAAGGTTAAACCATGCCCTAGATCTGTCTATCCACCTACACCGGGGAAAAATAGTGGGCTCAAACCACGCACTTGGGGCATGCCTCGTTGCAAGATCTGGATAGCCCTTAAAGGGGCTTAAAGAGGTGGAGGAGTTCTTAGTCTCCCTTATGCTGCTTTAAGGCATGTAGTGTAGTCCAAGGCACAGTTCTGCGCTAAATGATTACATTATCAAAGAGGAATATGATTCCTGGTGGTGAATCACACACTTAAAGTGGCAGGTGCCTCCAGGCTTAGCTACGCCAGGGATCTTCAGGGGCAAGCACATGATGAACACCTCCTGCTCTGTCCCTTCCCAACCAAAGATAACAATAGTTGTATAATGACAGGTTTCAGAGTAGCAGCCGTGTTAGTCTGTATTCACAAAAAGAAAAGGAGTACTTGTGGCACCTGTCTCTACGGTGCCACAAGTACTCCTTTTCTTTTTGCGAATAGTTGTATAGTCCAGTTTGGTCCACTCATATTTTGGATCAAAACCCATCCAGTTTCATAAAAATCCATTGTCACTGTTCCTTTCAATGACATCAGTATAAATATGCATGTTTCCAGAGCAGAATGTATATCTTAATTATCTCATTCTGGTTGAAAATAGGTAAAGCTGGGTCAATACTGCAAAACACTGTGTGTGAATATTTGTTAGTGCCAAATCCTGAGCATAAAGTGGTTTGACGTTGTATGAAATGTCACAATCTCTCCAATATTTGGCCTTCCTTCAGTCATTCATTATATTCAAAAGTAGCATGGCAAGATGGCTGAAGACCATGCAAGGATGGACAAAAATACTCCAGCACACTGTGCTCTCTCTGTCCATCGACACGCAAAGGAGTTCATCCTCTGGCCCTACCTTGCACCATCCCTAGGGCTGCCCCAGAGATTTGTGGATTTGCAGGAATGAGCCAGATATGGGAACTTCATTACATGGTGCCTGGTTCAATACCATTATCTTAATAGACTGTGTGTGTTTGATTAGATTTATTTATTTAATTCAATTTACCTGTGTTTGTACCTCACTTGTTTTAATTTTTCATTAATATCTGTGTGATGCAGTTTTAATAATACAAATGTTCATTTAATAAAGTATTTGTTGTTAAATGCTTGCTCAGCTCTAAAAATAGATCTTATAAAATGTCATTAAGAAATTTAGAACTAAGTGGCCAGGATGATGCTATTGTAGAACAACAGTATAGGTCAGAGATCTGCTGCTGTTTAATAAATCACAAATAAGAGGAAGGGTAAACCCCTTTGAAATCCCTCCTGGCCAGGGGAAAGCTCCTCTCACCTGTAAAGGGTTAAGAAGCTAAAGGTAACCTCGCTGGCACCTGACCAAAATGACCAATGAGGAGACAAGATACTTTCAAAGCTGGGAGGAGGGAGAGAAACAAAGGGTCTGTGTCTGTCTGTAGTCGTCTTGGCCAGGGACAGAACAGGAATGGAGTCTTAGAACTTTTAGTAAGTAATCTAGCTAGGTACGTGTTAGATTATGATTTCTTTAAATGGCTGAGAAAAGAATTGTGCTGAATAGAATAACTATTTCTGTCTGTGTATCTTTTTTGTAACTTAAGGTTTTGCCTAGAGGGGTTCTCTATGTTTTTGAATCTAATTACCCTGTAAGATATCTACCATCCTGATTTTACAGGGGGGATTTCTTTATTTCTATTTACTTCTATTTTTTATTAAAAGTCTTCTTGTAAAACACTGAATGCTTTTTCACTGTTCTGAGATCCAAGGGTTTGGGTCTGTGGTCACCTATGCAAATTGGTGAGGCTTTTTATCCAACATTTCCCAGGAAAGGGGGGGTGCAAGTGTTGGGAGGATTGTTCATTGTTCTTAAGATCCAAGGGTCTGGATCTGTAGTCACCTAAGCAAATTGGTGAGGCTTTTTACCAAACCTTGTCCAGGAAGTGGGGTGCAAGGTTTTGGGAAGTATTTTGGGGGGAAGGACGCGTCCAAACAGCTCTTCCCCAGTAACCAGTATTAGTTTGGTGGTGGTAGCGGCCAGTCCAAGGACAACGGGTGGAATATTTTGTACCTTGGGGAAGTTTTGACCTAAGCTGGTAAAGATAAGCTTAGGAGGTTTTTCATGCAGGTCCCCACATCTGTACCCTAGAGTTCAGAGTGGGGGAGGAACCTTGACATGGTGGCAGCGGTGGGATTAACCTGAAATCATTTTGAGATCCAGTCGAGATTTTTTGAACTAGAAATACAGATTTTAAAAAGGAATTTTTAGGAAGTCCAGAAAGCAGCTTTGAAACTGAAAGCAGCTTGGTTTCTCTCTGCTTTGTGACCAAGCAGAGACAAAAGGGGATTATCTTGTGAATTGCAGGTTTTCTTTGCCTGGAGGCAGGGTACTTAACTCCTGCAGGGAAATTCACAGTCTTCCAACCCAGAGGTTTTTTTTTTCTTTTCTTCCTAAAAGTAAATAGGGGGTGTGTGCTCTACCCATTTGCCTGGAGACAAAAGTGGCAGGGTTTTTTTTAGGATTTTGATTTTTTTTTGTTTTACAAGGAGCACAGGTTTGAAAAGAAATTTTTTTTCTTCTTTCGGCTGGGTAAGCAAGTTTCCAAGTAGTTGGAGGTTTTTTGCTTTAATTTGGGCCCAGAGCAGAGACAAGGGAATTGTCTTTTTCTGTAGGCTGACAATCACTATCGGAGAATAGGTATTCTATTCCAGCACAGCAAAATTTTACAGCCAAGTTTTGTTTGTTTATTTCTAAACCTCGGGTGTAAAGTTAGTTAAAAACAGAGAGGTTAGAATGGCCAAATCCTCAGCTCGACTACAGCTGGAATTAGCCAAATTTCAGGCTGAGGAAAAACAAAGGGAACATGAAAGACAGATAGAACTCATGCGGCTGAAGAAGGAGGAGAAGGAAAAAGAGAGGAAGCATGTGGAGGAGGAGAAGGAAAAAGAGAGGAAGCATGTGGAGGAGATGGAGAGGATAAAGGCCCAGCAGAATATACCAACAAACCCTAGCAATCCTTCTCCAGGTACCACTTCCCATCCCAGAAAGTTCCCCACCTACAAGGCAGGTGATGATACTGAGGCCTTCTTAGAAAACTTCGAAAGGGCCTGCCTTGGGTACAACATCTCTACTGACCAATACATGGTAGAGCTGAGGCCGCAGCTCAGTGGACCCTTAGCTGAGGTGGCAGCTGAAATGCCTAAAGAACACATGAACAAGTATGAACTGTTTAAATCCAAGGCGAGAGTCAGAATGGGGATAACACCCGAGCAGTCTCGTTGGAGGTTCAGAGCCCTAAGGTGGAAACCAGACATGTCATTTACCCGACATGCCTACCACATTGTAAAACATTGGGATGCCTGGATATCAGGAGCAAGTGTTGAATCTCCAGTAAATTTGCCCTTCCTAATGCAAATGGAACAATTCTTAGAGGGTGTTCCTGAGGAAATAGAAAGATACATCCTAGATGGGAAACCCAAAACTGTAATTGAGGCAGGAGAGATTGGAGCCAGATGGGTGGAGGTGGCAGAGAAGAAGAAAACTGGTCGCAGTTGGAGCGGAGACCAGAAGGGACCACCCCAGACCACACCCTATTACCGGGGGCCGCCCAAAGCCCCACCTACCTCCCAAAGAACCCTCCAGACCCCTTATCGTCCCACCACCCCGTTCTCCAGCAACCCTCCTCGCCCCAGTGACCCGTCAGCTGGACGATGTTTTAAGTGTAACGAGCTGGGGCATGTAAAGGCCAACTGCCCCAAGAACCCCAACAGATTACAGTTCATTGCACCGGAATCACACCAGAGGTCCACAGGCCCAGATACCTCCCAGATACCCTTGGAGCGGAGGGAAACTGTGAGTGTGGGTGGGAAGAAGGTCAACGCGTGGAGGGACACCGGAGCACAAGTGTCAGCTATCCATGCTTCCTTAGTGGACCCCAATTTAATCAACCCAGAGATCCAAGTGACGATTCAACCCTTCAAGTCCAACTCTTTCAATTTGCCTACAGCCAAGTTGCCTGTCCAGTACAAGGGCTGGTCAGGAATGTGGACTTTTGCAGTCTATGATGATTATCCCATCCCCATGCTGTTGGGGGAAGACTTGGCCAATCATGTGAAGCAGGCCAAGAGGGTGGGAATGGTCACCCGCAGCCAGGCTAAACAAGCCGTGAGGCCTAGCTCTGTTCCGGAAACTTCTATCAGGACCCAGTCAGAGGTGATGGACCTGGACCCCAGGCCAATGTCTGCAACAGCAGTAGTGGATCCAGTCCCAGAGACCCAGACGGAACCAGTCCCAGAACCGGAACCAGCCGAGCAACCAACACCAGACCCCGTGTCAGCACTGAATCCAGTACTTGCAACCTCAACACCAGAGGGCCCCACCGAACCTGAACTGGCAGCAGCCGATAACCCTACACAAGAGGCTCAGCCGGAGCCTGAAGCCCAACATAGTGCACCAGCGGAGAGCGGTTCACAGTCAACAGAAACAGCTCCATCCCCTATATCGCTTCCAGAGGGACCAAGCCTAGGTCCACAATCCCATGAGGAACTGATGTCTCCAGCATCAAGGGAACAGTTCCAGACCGAACAGGAAGCAGATGAAAGCCTCCAGAGAGCTTGGACGGCGGCACGGAGCAACCCACCGCCTCTCAGCTCTTCTAATCGATCCAGGTTTGTTGTAGAAAGAGGACTTTTATACAAGGAAACTCTTTCTGGTGGACACCAGGAAGACTGGCATCCTCAGAGACAGTTGGTAGTTCCAACTAAATACCGGGCCAAGCTCTTGAGCTTAGCCCATGATCACCCTAGTGGCCATGCTGGGGTGAACAGGACCAAAGACCGTTTGGGGGGATCATTCCACTGGGAGGGAATGGGCAAGGATGTTTCTACCTATGTCCAGTCTTGTGAGGTGTGCCAAAGAGTGGGAAAACCCCAAGACCAGGTCAAAGCCCCTCTCCAGCCACTCCCCATCATTGAAGTTCCATTTCAGCGAGTAGCTGTGGATATTCTGGGTCCTTTTCCGAAAAAGACACCCAGAGGAAAGCAGTACATACTGACTTTCATGGATTTTGCCACCCGATGGCCGGAAGCAGTAGCTCTAAGCAACACCAGGGCTAAAAGTGTGTGTCAGGCACTAGCAGACATTTTTGCCAGGGTAGGTTGGCCCTCCGACATCCTCACAGATGCAGGGACTAATTTCCTGGCAGGAACTATGAAAAACCTTTGGGAAGCTCATGGGGTAAATCACTTGGTTGCCACTCCTTACCACCATCAAACAAATGGCATGGTGGAGAAGTTTAATGGAACTTTGGGGGCCATGATACGTAAATTCGTAAATGAGCACTCCAGTGATTGGGACCTAGTATTGCAGCAGTTGCTCTTTGCCTACAGAGCTGTACCACATCCCAGTTTAGGGTTTTCCCCATTTGAACTTGTATATGGCCGTGAGGTTAAGGGGCCATTGCAGTTGGTGAAGCAGCAATGGGAGGGATTTACACCTTCTCCAGGAACTAACATTCTGGACTTTGTAACCAACCTACAAAACACCCTCCGAACCTCTTTAGCCCTTGCTAGAGAAAACTTACAGGATGCTCAAAAAGAGCAAAAAGCCTGGTATGATAAACATGCCAGAGAGCGTTCCTTCAAAGTAGGAGACCAGGTCATGGTCTTAAAGGCGCTCCAGGCCCATAAAATGGAAGCATCGTGGGAAGGGCCATTCACGGTCCAGGAGCGCCTGGGAGCCGTTAATTATCTCATAGCATTCCCCACCTCCAACCGAAAGCCTAAGGTGTACCATATTAATTCTCTAAAGCCCTTTTATTCCAGAGAATTAAAGGTTTGTCAGTTTACAGCCCAGGGAGGAGACGACGCTGAGTGGCCTGAAGGTGTCTACTACGAAGGGAAATGTGCTGGTGGTGTGGAAGAGGTGAACCTCTCCATGACCCTTGGGCGTATGCAGCGACAGCAGATCCAGGAGCTGTGCACTAGCTACGCGCCAACGTTCTCAGCCACCCCAGGACTGACTGAACGGGCATACCACTCCATTGACACAGGTAATGCTCACCCAATTAGGGTCCAACCTTACCGGGTGTCTCCTCAAGCTAAAACTGCTATAGAACGGGAGATCCAGGATATGTTACAGATGGGTGTAATCCGCCCCTCTGAAAGTGCATGGGCATCTCCAGTGGTTCTAGTCCCCAAACCAGATGGGGAAATACGTTTTTGCGTGGACTACCGTAAGCTAAATGCTGTAACTCGCCCAGACAACTATCCCATGCCACGCACAGATGAACTATTAGAGAAACTGGGACGGGCCCAGTTCATCTCTACCTTGGACTTAACCAAGGGGTACTGGCAGGTACCGCTTGATGAATCTGCCAAGGAAAGGTCAGCCTTCATCACACATCTCGGGCTGTATGAATTTAATGTACTCCCTTTCGGGCTGCGAAATGCACCCGCCACTTTCCAAAGACTTGTAGATGGTCTCCTAGCGGGATTAGGAGAATATGCAGTCGCCTACCTTGACGATGTGGCCATATTTTCGGATTCCTGGGCAGACCACCTGGAACATCTACAAAAAGTCCTTGAGCGCATAAGGGAGGCAGGACTAACTGTTAAGGCTAAGAAGTGTCAAATAGGCCTAAACAGAGTGACTTACCTTGGACACCAGGTGGGTCAAGGAACTATCAGCCCCCTACAGGCCAAAGTGGATGCTATCCAAAAGTGGCCTGTCCCAAAGTCAAAGAAACAGGTTCAATCCTTCTTAGGCTTGGCCGGTTATTACAGACGATTTGTACCGCACTACAGCCAAATCGCTGCCCCACTGACAGACCTAACCAAAAAGAAACAGCCAAATGCTGTTCAGTGGACCGGAAAGTGTCAGAAGGCCTTTAACAAGCTTAAAGCGACACTCATGTCTGACCCTGTACTAAGGGCCCCAGACTTTGACAAACCGTTCCTAGTAACCACAGATGCATCCGAGCGTGGTGTGGGAGCAGTTTTAATGCAGAAAGGACCTGATCAAGAATTCCACCCTGTAGTGTTTCTCAGCAAAAAACTGTCTGAGAGGGAAAGCAACTGGTCAGTCACTGAAAAAGAATGTTATGCCATTGTCTACACTCTGGAAAAGCTACGCCCATATGTTTGGGGACGGCGTTTCCACCTGCAAACCGACCATGCTGCACTAAAGTGGCTTCACACCGTCAAAGAAACTAACAAAAAACTTCTTCGGTGGAGTTTAGCTCTCCAAGATTTTGATTTCGACATCCAACACATCTCAGGAGCTTCTAACAAAGTGGCTGATGCACTCTCCCGTGAAAGTTTCCCAGAATCAACTGGTTAAAATCGTCCTTGAGATGTGGAAAATATTGTTAGTCTTTATGTACTTGGTAGTATATTTAGAGATGCATGTGTCTTATTAACTCTGTTTTCCTAGAGCTCCAGGAAGAAATCCCAGCCAGTGTTTCACCCTAGCTGAGATTTGGGGGGCGTGTCATAAATATAAAGGGAAGGGTAAACCCCTTTGAAATCCCTCCTGGCCAGGGGAAAGCTCCTCTCACCTGTAAAGAGTTAAGAAGCTAAAGGTAACCTCGCTGGCACCTGACCAAAATGACCAACGAGGAGACAAGATACTTTCAAAAGCTGGGAGGAGGGAGAGAAACAAAGGGTCTGTGTCTGTCTGTAGTCGTCTTGGCCAGGGACAGAACAGGAATGGAGTCTTAGAACTTTTAGTAAGTAATCTAGCTAGGTACGTGTTAGATTATGATTTCTTTAAATGGCTGAGAAAAGAATTGTGCTGAATAGAATAACTATTTCTGTCTGTGTATCTTTTTTGTAACTTAAGGTTTTGCCTAGAGGGGTTCTCTATGTTTTTTAATCTAATTACCCTGTAAGATATCTACCATCCTGATTTTACAGGGGGGATTTCTTTATTTCTATTTACTTCTATTTTTTATTAAAAGTCTTCTTGTAAAACACTGAATGCTTTTTCATTGTTCTGAGATCCAAGGGTTTGGGTCTGTGGTCACCTATGCAAATTGGTGAGGCTTTTTATCCAACATTTCCCAGGAAAGGGGGGGTGCAAGTGTTGGGAGGATTGTTCATTGTTCTTAAGATCCAAGGGTCTGGATCTGTAGTCACCTAAGCAAATTGGTGAGGCTTTTTACCAAACCTTGTCCAGGAAGTGGGGTGCAAGGTTTTGGGAAGTATTTTGGGGGGAAGGACGCGTCCAAACAGCTCTTCCCCAGTAACCAGTATTAGTTTGGTGGTGGTAGCGGCCAGTCCAAGGATAACGGGGGTAATATTTTGTACCTTGGGGAAGTTTTGACCTAAGCTGGTAAAGATAAGCTTAGGAGGTTTTTCATGCAGGTCCCCACATCTGTACCCTAGAGTTCAGAGTGGGGGAGGAACCTTGACAATGTCATTAAGAAATTTAGAACTAAGTGGCCAGGATGATGCTATTGTAGAACAACAGTATAGGTCAGAGATCTGCTGCTGTTTAATAAATCACAAATAAGATCAATTCACCTTCACAAGTCATTTGGATTGATATACAATTGCCAAACTTGGGTGCCTAAAATGAGGCTCCTAAATCCATATATAAGTACCTAAATAAAAGACCCAAGCTATGATTTTCCAAAATGGATACCTTAAGTCAGGGTTCTAATTCTACATAAACCTACATATGTGGGCTGATTTTAAAAATGCTGAGTACCCAGAAGCAATGTAATAATGGATTCTGGTGGTGGTTGTTGTGTTTGTTCGTTTTTTTAAATCACTAGGCAGGCGAGTAGGTGATGTCGAAGTACTGAAACTGTATGAATGGTGATTGCTCTAGCTTGGTGAATCCAGCATCCATATGTTCAATAGCAGTTTCAAGCATTAGATCTAATTTATTATTATTTTGTCTCTTGAAACCCAGGAATGTTTATTTCTTTAAATATACCATTCCTTCGGATGAATATTCAGAATTAAGGGCTGGAACAATCTTCCATTGCTAGGAGCTCCAGCATGGCATTTGTAGTAAAAAAATTTATATGAATTTTTCATGATTTTTCCTAGTTTTTGGCTAGCTTTTGCATGGCCTCAAGAAAAATTAGATTATCCCTTTAAAAAGCAAGAGACTTCAGTCACAATACTGATTAAGGCCATCCTGAAAAACATGTGCCCCAAAATTTACCTTACTTGTTGTCTTTAAGAATACACCTTACTTAGGGTACACCAGACCCTCACTCACTTTCTGAAATGAAGAGAGAGCACCCTCCGACTTGCCTCAACAGCATGAGCAAGAGTGGTACATCATTACCATTGTATTAAATAGTAAAATATCTTTCCTGTGCCCACTCCCCCATCAAACTCTTAAACATAGGGGTAGTCTTTTCTCTGGCCCAGAATGACAATTTAATAGCTATGGTTGATGCAATACACTACAAAAGAACAACATTTTGACTAAATTTGGCCTGCAAACCATTTGAATATCCTATATTCACTCCTATATTATCGAAATTCAGGCCAACCAGTTTTGATTTGAGCTGTTCTGCCTTGATCTCCATAACTCCTAAAGGTATTTCTATTCCCTATGTCAAACCATCAACTGTTCCAGTTTCCATGTCACGTCAGCAAAGAGAGTATAAGGTGTCCTATTCTGCACACATCTGACATACATCAACTCCTACTCAACTACAGATCTGTCAGCAAGCACAATAATAACTCTAGCATTCTGTATACAGTTTTGAGCCACTTCATTAAGAAGCTTTTTAATTGTTTCTATAAAGTTTTCACTCCATGGGTATTAATATAGTTTATACTAGTTAAGATAATTCATGACCATGTAATTGGGAGACTATTTTGTAATCTCTAAAACCAAAATCATGTTTAGCAACTGCATTGGTGGAGATAAATATGTTGGCAAATTATTGAATCACCTCATTTTGCATTTTATGGAGCAATGTAGTAAGAAACTATATTTGAAGACTGACATGCTTTCTGCTTCCATGCATTTCAGGTTAACAGCAGAGCAGCCACGTACATGTAGGGAATGAGTTCTAAAGGTCTTACATCCACTTACAGTAGGTCTGGCCTTAATATAAAGCTTCTTAGATGCTTTTTGCCAATTACACAAGACATTTTACCTTTCTGACATGAAACCCAAGGGTACTCAGCTTTCCATGAATTCTGGAAAGTGAGTTCATATCTCAGTTTGTAATATTTCTTAGTATACACTTCTTTACCATATCGTCTACCATATGGTGCATTACCCTTACTTGGCTCAGGACAGTCAGTATTATTACTCTGTAAACAAACTGTCTGGCAGCCTGCCAGCAGATTATCCTGATGGGCTGCATGCGGGCCACAGGTTGCCCACCATTGATTTAGGCTAACGGTGCTGGTAGGAGGGTTACCAAAAAGAACCCAAGGGGATTTTTGAAGAGTTCTGATATTTTTCAGCTATTTTTTAAGTTAACCACTTCTCTGTGTGTGTGACTTTTTTACAAATAGTTTGTGAGTCAGATATGAGTTTGCAAATTAAGCTACCTGGTCCTGGGGGCAGTAAAGTTAGCTGGCAATTGCAACGCTGTAAAAAAATATTGAAGAGGCCATCTGCCTCCTAAGTTCAAGTCAAGTTCTGTTTTGCTGCACAGAAAGTAATAACACTGTATGTTATTTTAGTACAAAACCTTTTCTGACTTGGATGGCAAGTTAAAACCTTGCTTGCCTTTTTGTCAAAAATAACAGCCTTTAAATTACCTAACCTTGCCCTATTGTTTGCAAATCTTATTCTCCCTCTTAAAATTAAATCAAACAGCCTTACAGCTATTGCTAAATTTTGCTAAGCTCTACAGGTTGCTATAGAGCTTTCACTAGTTTGGTTAGGAAGTTAAACTACTGCTTCCTTTACTAGGAAAGATAAAAGCGTTTGAACTACCTGACTGTAGCTGCAAGGCCCAGACCCAGTATGTCTACACTGGCAAGTTTCTTCAATGTAAATTATGCCACTTTTATTAAAACGCTGGAATTAAACCGCTGTTGCGTGTCCACCCTGTGCTCCTTGTGACGCTGGAGCACATCCACATTAGCAGCTCTTGCAACAGCAAAGAGAGCAGTGCATTGTGGTCGCTATCCCACTGTGCAGTTGGCCTCAGAGTGCTGTGGGAAGAGTTTGCTATGCCTCATGGGGCAGGCACAGAGTCACATGATGCAGGTTTTCCAGTCCCATTGTTCCATGGGCATCGTACTACACTGTCAGCTGCTTTTCAACTGGGGCGGGGGGAGGGTGTGTGACAGGGTGTGTGTGACAGGGAGTGTGTGTGTGTATGGAGCAGGGGTGAGAGACAGTGTGTTATGGGGGACAGACAGTGTGTCAGCAAGCAGTCTTGTAAGTTCAGACAGCGGCAGGAAGCAACCAGTCCTGAGGCAGGGGGAGGGGGAAACCCTGGGTTCTCTGCACAACAATCTCTCTCTTTCTCACACACATACACACAGACACCTGCCTCTGTGTTAAACAGCATGAGCATGCCACATTAATGGTTTGCTTTGTGTCCCGGAGCAGATCAGCACAGCACGCACGCAAGGGCTGTCAGAAACAGTGCTTTGAAAGAGGAGGGGCTCATGTCTCCAGGGCAGCCGAGTTCAAAACAATGAGCAGAGCAGTCCCTTGAGGCATTATGGGACAGCTCCGGAGGCCAGTTACAGCGCAGAAAGCAATCAAGTGTCTACACTGGCAATAGAACGCAGGAGCCTCTGTGCAAATAGCCTTACGACTCTCGTTGAGGTGGTTTTTTTGCAGCACTGCAACTGAGGAGTTTCTGTGCACTAAGTGGCTTGGCAGTGTGTACATGTCTGCAGTTTGAGCACAAAAAGCTGCTTTACTGCGCAGAAACTTGCCAGTGTAGACAAGCCCCCAATCTCCCACCATCTCCCACCACAGACCTCTAATCAGAGAACTAATAGACAATACTTTCAAGCTAAGGCTCATCCTCATGTTCAGCAGCATGCTTCTTTCTTGTCCCGTATCCTTATCCAAGACATTTCTTGTGTGGCTGACATTGATAGACCCGTTGACCTCCCTTTCAAATGGGTATCAGCTATAACAGTCTGTTCCACCTCCTCCCCTGTGACTGGCAACTGAGTTCTATTGCCTCTTTTTTTCTGTTCCCTCTGACAGCTCAGTCCAACTGCTCTGTTCACCCCTTCTCCTCAAATGGCTCAGTTATGAGTTCTCTGCTCCACTAAGTTCCTCTGATAATCTTCCCCTGAGATATAAACAAAAAATTAGGGACAACTTTAGCCATCTGTAATAAGCAATTTAAGGATTATCTACATGGGAACATCCAAGAAAGTTAATCCAAACTACCTAAAGGTGTGAATTTGAAGTGGATTAATTAAACCACATTAAACCCCTATGTGAACACACTAATTCAGAATCTAAGTAACATTTTTTTGGTTTATTTTAATACACTTCCAGAGTGAATTAAAATAAACTGAATTAAGGCCACTTTAATTCTAAATAACAGCATTCACACAGAGGTTTAATGTGGTTTAATTAAACCACCTCAAATTCACAAATTTAGTTAATTTGGATTAATTTTCCTGGCTGTTCCCATGTAGACAAGCCCTTAACCTCAGCAGTGACCACAAAAATTAAAATGCTTCACTCTTATTTATTCAGTAGCTGTAGCCATAAAGAATTTACAGAAAATACTGTGACAGGGTCAGGCCATATGGCTACAGGAGAGTAATAGAAGGCAGATATATTAGCTCCAGGCTAAGTAGGTGTTGGGAGGTGGCCATGGGGAAGTAGCCCAGGGAGTTGTAGCTGTCACACAGCTGTTCCAGGAGGCACTCTAGACAGCTGCATTCCACAAGGCCCTGGGCTGGAACCCGGAGTAGAGGGCGGGCCCGGGTTTCCCCCAAATCCTCCCAACTCCTGGTCAGACACAGGAGGAGTCGACCTGGACTGTGGGTTCAGAAAAATGGCCAAGCTGAGGGCTGCCGTGAAGCTCCAAGGTGAGCAAATCTGCCAATAAGCGCAAGACCCACCAAGGTAGAGGAGGAACTTTGTCACAATACATACTTTTGTTATTTAATCATGCAATTAAAAAAGTAATTGTGATTAATCACGCAATTATCACACTGTTAAACAATAATAGAATACCGTTTATTTAAATATTTTTGGATATTTTCTACATTTTCAAATGTATGGATTTCAATTACAACACAGAATACAAAACGTACAGTGCTCACTTTATTTATTTTTTTACAAATATTTGTACTGTAGTGCAATATCTTTATCATGAAAGTTGAACTTACAAATGTAGCATTATGTACAAAAAAAACTGCATTCAAAAATAAAACAATGTAAAATTTTAGAGCCTACAAGTCCACTCAGTCCTACTTCTGGTTCAGCCAATTGCTCAAACAAGTTTTTTTACATTTGCAGGAGATAATGCTGCCTGCTTCTTCTTTACAATGTCACCTGAAAGTAAGAACAGGCATTCACATAGCACTGTTGTAGCCAGCATCCCAAGATATTTACGTGCCACATGCATTAAAGATTCATATGTCTCTTTATGCTTCAGCCACCATTCCAGAGGGCATGTGTCCATGCTGATGATGGGTTCTGCTTGATAATAATCCAAAGCAGTGTGGACGGACGCACGTTCATTTTCATCATCTGTCAGATGCCACTAGCAGAAGGTTGATTTTCTTTTTTGGTAGTTTGGGTTCTGTAGTTTCCACATCGAAATGTTGCTCTTTTAACTCTTCTGAAAGTACCTTCCACACCTCCTCCCTCTCAGGTTTTGGAAGGCACTTCAGATTCTTAAACGTTGGGTCGAGTGCTGTAGCTATCTCTAGAAATCTCACATTGTTACCTTCTTTGTGTTTTGTCAAATCTGCAGTGAAAGTGTTGTTAAAACGTACATGTGCTGGCTCATCATCCAAGACTGCTAAAACATGGCAATATAGTAATGTGGGTAAAACAGCAGGAGATATGCAATTCTCCCCCAAGAAGTTCAGTCACAAATTTAATTAACACATTTTTTTTAATGAGCATCATCAGTACAGAAGCACATCCTCTGGAATGGTGGCCGAAGCATGAATGTTTAGCATATCTGGCATGTAAATACCTTGCAATGCCAGCAACAAAAGTGCAATGGAAGCCTGTTCTCACTTTCAAGTGACATTGTAAATAATAAATGAGCAGCATTATCTCCCATAAATGTAAACAGACTATTTTTTCTGAGTGATTGGCTGAACAAGAAGTAGGACTAAGTGGATTTGTAGGTTCTAAAGTTTTACATTGTTTTGTTTTTGAGTGCAGTTATGTAACAAAAAAAATCTGTTTGTAAATTGCACTTTCATGATAAAGGGATTACACTACAGTACTTGTGTGAGGTGATTTGAAACATACTATTTCTTTTGTTTATCATTTTTAGAGTGCAGATATTTATAATCAAAAATAATTATATAAAGTGAGCACTGTACACTTTGTAGTCTGTGTTGTAATTGAAATCAATATATTTTAAAATGTAGAAAAACATCCAAAACTATTTAATAAATTTCAGTTGGTATTCTATTGTTTAACAGTGTGAGTAAAATGGCAATTAATCACAATTAATGTTTTAATTCGCGATTAATGTTTTTGAGCTAATTGCATGAGTTAACTGTGATTAATCAACAGCCCTAGTTATTAGTATTATTTTTTACATTACCCAGAGGTTCCAACCAGTTTTGGGGCGGTATTGTGGTTGTGCTATTTTTGGGGTTGTATTGTGCTATACGGACAAATAATAACAGACACTCCTTGCCCCCAAAAAGTTTACAAGATTATGTCCTAATTCTCTTCTGCTTTGCAGCTGGCATAGTCACTTAGGCCCAGATCCTCCAAGGTATTTAGGCTCCTAACTTTCATTTATCTTTGAAGAGCTGGACCACAGAGCTAGATTCACACAGGGTCTTAAGTATCTAAGTACCTTTTAAAATATTTCTGGGAGCAGAGACTTCAACCTTATTTTCCCACAGCCCAGCTGAGTGCTATAAGCATTGGGCTATAGAATCAATCTCTCACTGCTTCTTGCTTGCTCGCTCGCTCTAGCATAATGACTACATTATTATTTATACTCAATGGAAGAGCTTCAACAGGGTCAGACAGAGATTTTCCCCAGTCCAGAATACCCAATAGCTTGGTGGTGAGATCATTCACCTCTGAGATAGGAGACCAGCATTAAAGTCTCCGCTCCAAATTAGATAGAGCAGGGATCTGAAAACAGGTCTCCCAGCTCCCAGGTGAATGCCCTGGTCCCTAAGTCTCTTTGTGTTTGTGACCTATAAGCCCTGTCCTTTCTTCTGCATTTCACTCCTGAGTAGCTTAAGCAGCTATTTGCTGGCTTATGAGGATCCCTTTCTTAGTCACCTCTGACTATGCAATACATGGGGTTCCTGGGAACCTAACTCAGGACTGAAAATTTCATAGGGAGGCAGGGCACGTAGGAGTTAGGTGTTAGTGAATCTAGTCCTTAGGCCCTGCTCCTGTGCTTAATTTTCCACACTGCAAGTAATACTGTTGACTTCAGTGGTATTACTCTCAGTGCATAAAATTAAGTATATGTGTAAGTATTCATAGGATTTGGGCCTAGGCCCTGAACCACAAAGGGACTTAATCCGTTAGAAAATCTCTGACTGGTTTTTGAATGTTATAGTTCTGGACGTCTGATTTGTGTCCATTTATTCTTTTACATAGAGAGTGTCCAGTTTGGCCAATGTACATGTCAGAGGGGCAAGAATTATAACATTCAAAAACCAGTCGGAGAACACTTCAATCTCTTTGGTCACTCGATTACAGACCTAAACGTGGCAATTCTTCAACAAAAAAACTTCAAAAACAGACTCCAACGAGAGACTGCTGAATTGGAATTAATTTGCAAACTGGATATAAGTAACTTAGGCTTGAATAAAGACTGGGAGTGGATGGGTCATTGCACAAAGTAAAACTATTTCCCCATGTTTATTCCTCCCCCCACCCCCCACTGTTCCTCAGACTTTCTTGTCAACTGCTGGAAATGGCCCACCTTGATTATCACTACAAAAGGTTCCCCCTCCCCACCCCGCTGTCCTGCTGGTAATAGCTCATCTTAAGTGATTACTCTCGTTACAGTGTGTATAGTAACACCCATTGTTTCATTTTCTCTATGTATATAAACCTCCCCCTGTATTTTCCACTGAATGCATCCGATGAAGTGAACTGTAGCTCACGAAAGCTTATGCTCAAATAAATTTGTTAGTCTCTAAGGTGCCACAAGTACTCCTTTTCTTTTTGCGAATACAGACTAACATGACTGCTACTCTGAAACCTGTCTTCCCCTTCTTTGTGAATCACTCTGGGTCTTAGGTGGGAGACTGGCATATGGACTCAGAGTGAGGCAGCAGTGGGCGTGCCCAGAGACAGAAACTTAGATACTGAGGGAGGTTTTACCTTGAAAACTTGAGTTCAGGTGCTTATAGCATTCAGCTTTGTAGCTCACAGTGGAGCCTAAAAATGGATCTGAGGCACCTAAACCCAGGACTTAGGAGTTGTCTGCACTTGTAATGCAGAGTAGGCTTTAAGGTAAATGAGAATCTGGCCCAGTTGTTCTACATTCTTTAAGACACCGTGTGCCATTTAACACAGATCTAGTGTATCTATGTCCACAAACCTCTCAGGCTCAGATCATAGCATTTATATGAAAAGAGCAAAGGCTAAAGAGCAGCAATGAAGCATCACATTTGGAATCAGAGATACGTACATATGAAAACAATTATAAAGCCAGTGCTCTAGGGTGTATGCACATTCTTGATACTCCACCCTCATGCTGTATAACTACAGTGTCTTCTCCAAATTTAAAATGTCCGGAGTCAAAGACTGCACACTAATTTATGTGAGGAGAATGGGGGAAGATTAAAAAAAAAGTGGGAGTGGTATGGTCACTGTATCAGGACAGTATTTTTTCCCAGATATAAGCCATAGATTACAGACTACATGAAGCTCTTGGACACACACATGCACGCACACACTTGGACGCACACACCCACCAAGCCAAAGGTTGCAGACTGCATGAAGCTATTGGACACACACACACACACAAACACACAAAATTTAGTGGGAGAGCTCAAGGTAAGTTAAGTGCCAAACGATGGAATGTCCATCATTTCAAATGTAATGTTTCCTATTCATTTTACCTGAACTCTGAATTTCCTGGGTTTCTAACAGTTGTATTTTGACAACTACAATGTTCTTGTAATTTTTTCCCCTTTCAAACTTGTTGCTTTTGTTTTTCTCCAAAACTACAAATTAACTTTTAAAAACTATTGAAGAAATATAGCACTTAGTTCTGCATTAAGGATGGGATTCAAAATAGAGGTCTCTGTCTATTTTTAAAGGCCCTGATCCTGCAATCAGTACTTAACTTTTTACCCATGAACAGGCTCATCAAGTGAGCAAGGTTAACACAAGTATAACTGCTTGCAGGATTTGGTCATAAAGATCATGTTCTCAGTCTTTCAGTGAGATCTGCACAAACCTGGGATCTCATTGCAGGATCAGGATCCATATTACCATCAGTAGACAGTCAATTTCAACATATAATGCTGTAAAATGAAGTAATAATGTGTTAAAACTTATTCCTTAACATAAGCTAAACATGTACAATTATGTAACGCATTTCTACAAGTGAGTGTCATATCTATATTGTTTCATGTCGATATGTGTCCTTTCGTTTCATAATTATTTTTAAAAAAGGTAACATAAATTACAATAGCAAACCTACAAAATAAGTTTAAGCAGTCAGTCTGGGGTTCCCTGGTAGAAAAATTATTTTGAGGAAGTAGGGGAAACAAGTATTGTTTCCAATAGGTACTGATTCTTTATAATTTTTATGGATATAAGGAGATCAGAGGGTGATTGTTGACTATTATGCAGGAGAGGTTTTCAACACATTGCATAGATTGGTAAAAGTATTCATCAGCATGAATGGCAAAAGTTTGGATTGTTTTTCTTTCATTTTTTAGGAATAATCACACTGTATATTGTCTGTACTGTACAGCTGCAGTTTTCTTTAAAAAAAAATCTTCAGTTAGAAAGAGTTGTTGAAAACCTTGGTCCACAAACTAGGAACTCGAATCAATAAAAGCTTTTAATGTCAATAGCATGATTTCTTGGTTCAAAAAATGGAATTGTATTATTGGGGGAAGAAAGAACATCTACTACAACACCCATATTCTACTAATGAATTTTCTTCTGTGGTGTAAGTTTTAAGTTTTTCTAATACCATTCAGGCTCAGGAATGTGTTGGGCAATTTGTGATTCTCCAGGACAATCAGAGGGATCAAAAACTGTTGAAACTTCTATGAAGTATAAAGAAATGTTATGGCCAGTCCTGCCAAGTCACACTCATTTGGAGGCAGACTCCCTCATTTTGGATTAATTTTATGGTATTTCCAAATATCTAACTCTTGGGGTGAAAGCCTGAGCTGAGTGTTTTAATGAGGCATTTTAAAAGCTAACTGATATTTTTGAAATTGCAGTCACTCAAACTGTCATAGCTTGACAGCCCTGAATGTCACACTGTAAAGTTTATAGCATGTAATGTTTGAGAACCAAGGGGAAAAATGTACCCACATAATTTTAGTTCATGCTAAAAGTGTAAAGCATTTACCTGACTGCTGGCAATACACTCAAATACAGTTGGAAAGTATTGTTAATGTCGTCTGCCAAAACTGACAAATGTACATTTCCCCAATCACATTACTAAGATTATCTCAAACATCTATTAATCAAAGTTAACTCAAATACACTTTCCTCAAATATTTATAGTGCTTGTATTTCAAGACTGAGACAGTTTGTTCAATCTGTGAACAGGACACTTTTTATGTCAAAATAAAACATCTGGCTGTACAACTGTTTCTAATTAATTTCCTGCCTAGACTGTGAGCATTGGGGTTTGGCACCAATCTTCCTCCCAGAGTGCTGCCCAAATCCAGCTTCCAGGCAGCTAATCAAAGGCACTTGCAGCACCGGGGGAAGCAGTGTTGAAGCCGGTTTTGGCCAGCTTGGGGTTTTGCAAGCCCAGTGGGTCTGTCTGTCCATGGGACTCTCGTAGAGAACATCAAACTTCCTCAGTCACTGCCTGCAATCTAAACATGTGTGCACAGGGGTTCCTCAAGTTGGTGCTGCTGCTGGCTGCTTCGCTTCTAACTCTGCTGCCTGCAAGTCTTCAAACTTTCTCCCTGGCCCTGCGGTAAGTTTGTCTTTTAGATTAATGGGTTTATTTAGCAGTTGCTTTATAGGCTGGACTTTAACTGGTAACAAGTTGCAACAAGCAACAAAAATCTAAAATCTTGTGTATACCATACAGGCAAGGATGGAGTATTTTCAACCTGTTGCTATTATCTGTTGAAAATTAGTCACATAATGTATAATACCCACACACATTGCGTATATATCTAATGCAAAGTTATGTGTGCACTATATTGTAGTTAGGATCACAAATGTGTATAGTATAAACTACATTGGATCACATAGTTTATGTAGAAAAGTATCTTTCATTATACATGCAAAACTTAAAACAGGTATCTATGGGGAAAAGCTAAAAGATAGCTTCTGCTGGATCCTGATGATTTTTGTACCCAACTCTCCAAATTCAACAGGCTAAATAGACAGTAAATCCAGCCACTCCTAGTGCACCAAACATCCTGGATCTGGTTACATCCTGGAGCAATGGCACAAATCCCCCCAAAACTGACCCACCAACAGCACACAACCTACCCACCAGATCTAGAACCTAGCTCCTGCTGGATTCAGCAAAATTTTGGCCTCAATGCACATAAATTCTAATGCCTGAGGACAAGTGCAGATGCTATTACTGCACCAATAAATCTGGACCTCCAAATCATCCTGGTCTAATGGTGCTGCCCATGCTTATATCTCACACCTGGGTCTGGATAGGCTTTTATCCCAACCCTCTACCCCAAAATCCTAATGCCACCACAGGCAACATGTTTAGATACCCCGATGCATCTTAAAAATCCAGACCCTGACGCACTCCAGTATGACAGAGCAGCAAAAATTCAGATTTGACATCTGGCTCCTGCTGGATCTTGCCAAATTTGAGCCATTAACCCATAAATTGTACCATTCAATTAAAGAACAACTTTTACTTCAGTTATTTAAATAAATAAATTAAACAAATCTGGACCCAACATATCCTGGTACAAGGAAGCGTCAAAAACCTTAATTTGGCATCTGTATCCTACTATTTTTTGGCTTCATGCCCTCCAGTTTTAATATCTCAAATCCACCAGAATAATCCAAATCCAAATGTAATCTATCATTTAACCGGGTATATCTACCAAATCTATCACAAATGTGTGATCCCAATGTAAGTTTGCAAAAGGGGTTCCCAGCCTTTTGCAAAATAATTAAAATTCAATGTAATATGTCCCAGTGGGTGACACACTGGATTAATAATAACCCAGCTGTTGATCCCCAGGCTCTCAAAGGGCAAAAATCATGGTGCTTTGAATTATTAGCCTCTGTGCTGCTATTATATGCTAAATAAATGGCTGTAAAACCGCAGGTAATACAAAAATAAAAGAGTTTTAAAGTAATGGGTAAATCCACTGCAACAGTAAGGATCTCTGTCCCAACTCTGATCTCATCCACTCTATGTAGGAGCACCTGACTTTGTCTGCAGCTCGTTGTCTTTGTTGTCCTCTGCAGGAGTGGCTCCCGCAGCGTCTCCTCATGTAGACTGTCCCGTGCTGAATCGGAACGCAGGTGTCATGTCCCAGGGGGAAAGTTGTGCAGTGGCAGAGGCCACTGTGACTGCGGTGTCTGCATCTGCCAAGTGACTGAGCCAGGCAAATACTACGGTCCACTGTGCGAATGCCACGAGTGGGTGTGTGAGACTTATGATGGCGAGACTTGTGCAGGTAAGGAAGCCACAGTATTCCGGGAGGCTTCCCCAGTGTGATGAGGCTGCTGCCCATTAGCTGGCATGCTCCTGGCATCTCTATGCACATCTTTGCCCGTAGGCAGGCTGATAGCTTCTCATACCAGTGGCAACTCTGTACACTACAACTACTGGTATGTTAGGGGACATAGCACAGTTCCATTTTTAGAGTGTAGACAGGACTGTAAATGTGTTTCTGGCCATGGCTTTTGTCTGTTCGCTGACACATCAAAGCTTTTAGTGGGGCTTGGGAACACAGTTAAGGGATCATGTCTCCCACAAATTATGTATGTTATAACTGGATCCCCTTGACTGGTTGTACCTGTAGCCTAGACAAGCCCATAGGAGGTTCCTCATGGTGGAGGCATTGCAAATCCATTTTGAGTCAGATAAATGAGCAGATCCTGCTTGTGTTACACATGTGAGTAGCTCTGTTACTTTCATTGGAACTACTTATGTGAGGAAGGAGAACACAATTTGAGCCCCCATGGAAACTTTCCCAGGGCCGCACAGAGGTTTTTGGCAGCGCGAGGCAAAATCTGAAACTGTGCCCTCCCTTCACTGTACCAAAAAACCAAGTGTACAGAAACAGGAAGGGGCAGGGTGGTTGGAGAGTGAGCATACCCTGCACTTACTCTACAGCAGCGGGTCCTGTCCTAATGGGCTGAGCCTGGCTCGCCACTCTGGGTGTTTCCACCTGGTGCATAGGATCACAGCACCACTTAGGTTTGCCCCGGCTGCCCCTCCTGACCAAGAGGCAGCCAGGCCACACCTGAGTGGCTCTGTGATCCTGTCACAACCACATTCGGTTTGGGGACCCTCTCAAACAGGGGCCCTGGGCAAACTGCCCCTTTTGTTGCCTCCCTGGGCAGCCCTGCCTTTACCTAGGGCTGTAAATTAGTTATGAGCACTGCTTCACTTGTTAGTTCTGCTTGCTTTCACCCTCCAGTGGATACAGAACAGCAACTTTGTAGTTGGGGAAAGACCACCATAAGAGTTACACCATGGCTGTGTACCCTAAAAATGCACCTGCTTTTATTATTAACCATCTGTATGTCTCTCTAAGTATACAAGTGACTTTACAAAATATGAACTAAGGCAGCATAGGCAAATTCTGCTTTTAGATACATGCACATTAATTCCATTGACTTCAATGGGAGACACATGCATATACATTTCTGACACATAATGTGGGCTCGTGATCATAGGAACATGCTCAAATGGTTTGCATCTAACTTTGTCACTTTTGCATCTTTCCAGCTGTCTTAGTTTAAGTTTCTGAACTGTTTTCATCAGATCGGGGAATTTTTTAGCAGCTGCAGAATAGGATGTGAGAAAAGAAGAGAAGGAATGAATGTTATCTCCTCATATTCCTAAGGGGATGCACCCTGATGATGCACCTTGATGAAAGAGGAGCCACAAGGGAAATACATTTCAAGTGTCCCTGCCTAAACATCTTAAGCAGCTTTGCATAAACGTGTCATCTTTTCAGGCCAAAATCCACAATTAGGTCAGTGGGAATGTTGCAGGAATTCTGTTAGTAACATGATAATACAAATGCATTCCAGCAGTGGGTTTGGCAAATTTTATAGGAAAAAAAAACTTATTTGAGCAACAGCGTAGTTAAGAATAAGAAGTCCAATAATAACATGAAAAGATCAAGAGTGGTGTTATAAGAAAAATATTTGTACTTGGCACCTGAGACACAAGTTTCATGGAGAATGTGCTTAATATGCACCCTGCTCAGCAGTGCAAGATTAGTTATGCAAGTAATTTAGGGGAGCACAGGTACATTTATTACGTGGTTTGTTCTCTCCAATCTAGATCTTCTGATGCATCTTTATGTTTAAAAAGCTGCAGCTTGGTATTGCAACATCACTAAATGTAGAAGTAGGGTGGTCATTTGGAATGAAAGTGAAAGTTACTCATATTTTAAGATTTCATTCCAAATCCAACTGCTCTAAAATTTTATTACTGTTGGCTTCCCCTTTGCCCCCCACCTTCTAATGCCACCATCAAGTAGCTGAGAGCTTCATTAGTGGTTTAGTTGGAAGGGGAGAACTGAGACTGAGATACTTCTAATAATAAAAATAATATTTAGCACTTACGTAGCACTTTACATGTTCAAACTTTAATTCATTAATCATCAGAAGACCTGACAGTGGCCTTTTCTAGTCTGAGCTGTGAGAACTGAGATATGAAACTATTTAATCGCAGTCCTCTGCCTTAATTGCAGTATAGATAGGACAAGAAAGGTGAAGGGCCTCATCTTCAGAGCTGCTGAATACCTACAGCTCCCGCTGACTTCATCTGGAGTTTAGGGTGCTCAGAACTTCTGAAAAGCATGCATGAAAGATTTGCTCAATGCCAAACAGCAAGTCAATGGCAGAGCCTTGATTATAATTCTGGATCTCTGGGTTTCCAGTAATGTTCTCAGTCCACTCGACTACACTGCATTTTTATCCAGTTAACTTTTTGTGTGGGTTTTAATAAAGATGTGATGCACACATGGTCTTTATTTCCAGTCCAAGTCACATGACATGGGGCAAGGTTGTATAAGTGTATAGCCCTGTCACTTGGCAGGTGTCAGTATATACTCACTCCAAAAGCTACTGTTACATCTTCTTTAAAAATAATCAAATGTAAATGAAACATAGTATGAATCAAAACCAATAACCAGAAACTAATGCATACTAATAGAGGTACTCTTTCCGGCTTAATTCAAATAGATCTATACCAACCTTGAACCAAAGATGATAAATACTCTCAAGTGTACTTCGTCTGTTCTGTCCTCTTCCTATAAAAGTTAAGGTCTCTCTGGATATGTCATAGTTTCTGCATTTGGGCCAAATGATGGAAACACAGTGTTGTGACTCTGACAGACACTCATTTGTTTCTCAGGATCTCATTCGGAGGATAATTTTGTTTTTAAAAATGATTGAAGATTGACTGCCACAGCTTTGAGGAAGCTCTCTTTGAGGAAGTGATGGATTTTTAAAAAGTACCATAATAGAAAGAGGAGGTGCACTGAACTCCTCGGTGCTTCAAAGGAATGGAATATGAATCTTGAAGTGATAGACCAGGGATCGGCAACCTTTGGCATGTGGCCCATCAGGGAAATCTGCTGGCAGGCCGGGATGGCTTGTTTACCTGCAGCGTCCGCAGGTTCGGCCGATCGTAGCTCCCACGGGCTGCAGATCACCATTCCAGGCCAATGGGGGCTGCGGGAAGTGGCAGCCACCACATCCCTTGGCCCTCGCTGCTTCCTGCAGCCTCCATTGGCCTGGAACGGCGAACCGCAGCCAGTGGGAGCTGCAGACTCTGCAGGTAAACAAATCGTCCCAGCCTGCCAGCGGATTTCCCTAACAGGCCGCATGCCAAAGGTTGCCAATCCCTGTGATAGACTAAGGTTTCAAATTAGACACTTGAATACTTTTGGGAAGTTTGTTTTTTCTCAGCTACTTTGAGAAATCTGGCTATATGAGGGTGAACTGACAACAGTCCTCTCCTGTCTGAGAGCAGATGATTGAATTACCACATGTGCCTCCAGGATGTGGTCCATAAAGGCCATAGACAGGCTGCCCTAAAGGAACTGCAGAATGGAAAAGGCGTAGATTGCCTTGTGGTTAGTGCTTCTGTTTGTGCCCAGCCTATGAAATGACTCCATGTAAATGAAATGTTTTGGATATGAGTTGTTTCCTAACTATGAGAAGACTGAAAAAAAGAGCCAGTTCTTCTCAACTGGCTTTGTTCAGCATTCATACTGTGAAGTTTAGGTGTTCAATTTCCTCCCTTGAGTGGACATTGTGTTAGCAGGTCCTTGAAGGGTAGTAGATGAAAGGACTGTCATGAATGATGTACAAGGAGGAGATGAAATTGGAATCAACTGTGTGCTTACTGCACCCCTGTTGGATTTTTTTCCCTTGAGTCCTCAGGAGGGCCGAATGTCCCTTTCAGAGGAATTCTCTGAGGTGAGATACAGAGGAAATAAACTATTGTAGTACCCCTTTTGCATGTCTGTTTCAGGGTTCCTTTGCTTCTTTCACAAAATTATTGCTGGAAGGAGCCTTAGGTGTGACCCTAACCAGATCCAAGCTGCTCTCCTAAGGGAAAGAGAGACTGAGGGGCAGAGGAGATTCCAATTTGCTTGCCTAGGACTCTCCACATCTGTATGATCACCTTGTCATTGTAAACAGAAAAGGGAATTGCCTGAGGAACTGAGCATGGGATGTAGTGCAGACGAGAAGCAGCAAGGGGCTCTGTTCCATTATTCTCTCTTTTATGGCCTTTTTGTGCTTCTTAGAGAGAGTATAGTGATGCCATAGTTGCTCTTGTTCCCTGTACTTCTTGCTGCCAGTGAGGCCTGCCTCTTTTATTGGTCTTGTATTTGACTGTGTGGCAGACCAGCTGCAGTTTCAGAGATGCTGCTCTGTTCTGGGCTACTTGGAAAGCCTGGCCTCTTCAGTTGGCTCCTCTCACACCAGCTACACCAAGGTGGGGCAGAAGAGGTAGGAGTTGTGTTGCAGCATTGAAGTTGCAACTGCGCTTGCAACATTAGTGATGTTCCTGTGTCTTCTGTCTTGTGCACCTGACCTGAGAGGCTCCTTGGCTGAGGGAGTGCGCTTTGCACTGTGGGAAGGGATGGGATAAGAGAATTAAATAGCAAAAGGCTGAATTAAAAAGCAAAGGGTTTGACTGCTAGAAAATAAGGATTTTTGGAGATGTGAGGTAGAGGCCTTCTTAGTTGCCTGCCTGTCTCCTCAGCAAAGGCAGAAACTTCTGTCATGGCAGTTGACAGCTACCAATGAGTGAGGGGACTTGACCTACAATATGTAGAAGAATTGTGCGTGTACCTTTCAAAGGAGAACCACTGTTCAGTGTAAAGGGAAGGGATTTCATGGAAGTAGGAATTTTACATTGGAAACATAGATACTGAAAGGAGTCTCTGCTTCCTAGCAAGAATTTTACAAGTTTAAGATTATTTCCATGTGGTGCTAAAACACTAACTGTGTTTATGACTGTTACCCTAAGATGTAGGTGCCAATTACATTACCTATCAAATTGTCTAATTTAACAAAAAAGGGTAATCAAGGTTGTGGTCCGCCCTAAAGGAATTTGCCAGAGTATCGCCAGGGTGCTTGTCTCTGACCTGCAGAGGGCTCCGCAAAGCAAGCTAGTCTTGCTAACTCCTGAAAGGACACGGATACAGCCTTCCGATCAAGGATAGACACACACGCAGAAATTCTTCAAAAACAGAAATAATATTTATTTAAAAGAGATAAAAAGTTACAGGAGATTTAGTAAAGGAAAAAAGAATGCATGAAACATAAGAAAATACAATAGAACTACATGCAGTAAAACAGCACCGCAAAATAAAAGGCACAGACTACATAGAATAACTTATCACATATAAAAAAATACAATAGTTTCAATGTAACATGCATATAGAGATCCCGCATATACAAAGGCTTTTAGTTCTAGTGATACAATTGATTACAATACGATTGTAATAAGTGAGGCTTCTATATACACATATGAGCACATTCACAATTTAAAACAATTGCTTAACATTAATACTTAACATTTAATATTTAATACGTTAATACCTAACATCAATTACCCACATTAATATTTACACTAACATCCTGTGAGGGCAGAGCTCGGGCAGTCACAAAATGGGCACGGGAGATCTCATTCAAACCACTAACATCTGGCTTTATTTACAACCAAAACCCATACATTCCTCAATAGTAAATCAAAGACTACACTTACTTCTACCATTCTTAAATCCCTCTGTATCGTTGGTATGGTCCTTCTGTTCTGTCAAGATTTACTGCTGCTTGTTTGGTGTTTGAGAGCAATGACTGCTACTAAGGAGAAAGCTGCCCTCTGGTGACAGAGATGGAAGCCCGTGCTGTCCAAAGGCTGCCGTCTTCTCCATTGCCTGGGTTGCTATGATAGCCATTACCAGGGCAACCTCAGGGTTCTGCTGCTGCTGCTTGGTAGATGCTTCTTAGGCAGCTGTTTAAAGATGTTTGATTCTTCTTCTCAGGTGTCTTGTAGCTCTGTTCTTCTTAGGAACCCCAAACCCACTACAAGTTCAGCCTAATGGGGGCTGCCCTTATATGCTGTGTGCACTCTCGAGGTTCGATCCTTTCAGCCAATCAGCTTTCAACTTTCTAGCTCCTCCTCGAGCCCTTCCCTTGTGAGGTTAGCTTTAAGCCCCTCCTAGTCACATGTACCTACATATGACCTATCATCCTTTTATGATATCATCTTTAAGCTCTGCCCCATGCCATCTTGGATGGTAGGGTTTTTTGCTGAGTCATTCCCCACAGGAAGTGGAAGTTCCTACTATCTCACAGGAAATTGAATTTCCTACTACTTCACACTGTGTCTCTCAGAAATGAAATCTTCCACTATCCTCTACCTATATCCACCATTTTGATTGGCCATGTTGGATTTTCTAAATTTAAACTATCATTAATTTCTACTTAATTAAAGCCTTTATCTTAAAACTAATTACTATTTTATGCAGCCCAAAGGGTCCTGATACTGTTACCACTCTAATTATTTCAATTTGGGGGAAGTGAATTTTATAGCATTTTTAACCCCCTTCCAAGATTTTTCTGCAAGGTGCTGCAAGGTATTTCAAAACAGCTAAAGCAAAATCTCTTCGTACATATCTTGCATCCTGTATTGCAGTTAAACACAAAAGGATTCATGGAACTAGGAAGACACATATACAGATCTAAAGTGGCACTGACCTTCTTATTGCCGCTTCAGAGCCTCATCTAGATTCTTCCTCTACTATCCACTTGTAGTTAACTGGTCACATCATAGTCACTCTCTCTTTGTGGTCAGTCTTTTTACTAGTCTATGTAATAGAATCCAACTTTTCTATACTGAAAGGAAGTTTCTGGTTAGCACAAGCCACTGTCACATGTACAGTACATGCTGTCAAGATATATTAGGCAAAACGTTTGTAGTTATGGTGATACATGCAAATAAATGGCAACAGTTTTGGCTTCATGTATCATATGAGCTCAGTGCTTTCTTACAAGAACACATTAAATCTGTGTTATGTGAAAAGACCAAATGGCATAGCCTTAATTTCTGCAGAGGATCGATTAGATTCCTATTTTTTCAGTAGTATTGTAGCACACAGAAATCTCAAATTGAATGAGATTTTGTTCATAATGAGTGAAGACATTTAGTTAATATGTATGTCTGTGATTAATGAAGATCACAAAGTTTAAATAAGCATGAATTCTTATGGCCAACTACAGTGGAAACACTGTAGATAATGCAATAAAATAGATCACAGAAGTTGTGTCCAGTGAATCATGAGGCAGCAAAATTTCTTATCACATGGAATATTACGCTACCATTACTTAAAATCTATTGTCTGAATTTACATCAGTATAAATAAGAACCAAATTTAGTCATGTGTAAACAGAAAAATGAATGTAATAACTTATTTTTTTCTATACTGGAGTGCTGTTCAGTAGGTGTAAATGAAATTATCATGAGTGCTGCAGGGGTGCCATTTAAGGAGGGCAGGGGGGCACCCGGCCCCCTGAGTTTCATACCACAGCAGAGCAGGGGTGCCATTTCAGATTTTGGTAGGTTTAACACACAACCCCCCACCCTCCTTAAATGACGCCCCTATGGGCTAGCTCCATGGCACAGCATGTCAGGCTCGTGCTGCCAGATCCTGTACCCATTCGCCAGGGAGTGGCACCAGCAGGGGCTGTGCTTTGCAGAGGGAGAGCTGATCACAGTGCTGCAGGTGTGGACGGCGGCTGGTGGGAAAGGCAGAAGGAAAATGGCTGCGTGGCTGGTTCCCAGTAAGCTATGTGCAGCTGCTGGAGGTTGGATACCGGCTGCTCTGAGTGCCTGTGGGGAGGGGGCACAAGGAGGAGGTGCAGGGGGCTAGGGCCATGAGGGAATGTAGGGCTTCGGGGAGAAGGGGCACAGGGCGGGTTGGGGGAGTGCAAGGGTGCAGGAGGGGCATGCAGCAGTTAGGGGAGAAGGGAAACATGAGCATCAGCACAGCTGCTAGGATGGTAAGGGATGCACAAGTTGGGCCAAATGTGCTAGGTGCTATATGGATCTGGCACTCATTGTGCTCAGCTCCATGGAACTGGGGAGTCCCAGGCTAGAATTCCAGCTGAGGGGTCTGGTGAAATAATGGCCCTGTCACTCTCAAATGGATTTCAGATTTCAGATTACAGTGGCCAGCTTTTATTTGACCCTGTTCTATTCTCTAACAACCCTTTCACGGCATTGAACAGCTCACTGGGCCCTGGGATGGTGCAGGAGTAACACAGGGAGGTACTACTCTGTTGTGACAGTCCCACAGCCTGTGGGAACCGCCATGTGTCACTGTGCTGCACACAACCACCTTGGAGAGCTTCACAGCTACGGTGGGTGCCTGTAGCCTGCACCAAAGCACAGGAACCTGATGCCTGAGCTAACAGAGAATCTCTGCTACCTGTTAGGGCCCATGACCGCCAGGGAAACCACAAGAGGTACATGGTGCAAATACACACCAGCCTGTTCATCACACACTTGCCTAGATAGACATAGCTTGCCCTCAGAACCAGCTGTTCAGATGTTACTTCTGACATCAGCGTAAAAAATCTCTGTGCACCAAATGCTTCCACCCCGTACCTTCCACAGTCTTTGCTTGGGCTTGTCTGATATGGGATCTGGGGACCTGTCGTTCCCAAATCCAGAATTCTCCCCCGAGAGTAACAGGCTTTTCAGTGACTGCAGCACCCCTGCCTCATATAGGATTTTATCTTGGCTATGGGGATTGAAATGGACTCCTTCCATTCCCAAAGCACAGGCTCCTCCCCTCCACCAACTGAGCTGAACAAGGGTATTAATAGTTTAATGGCAGGACACAGCCAAACAGTTCTGACTCCACCTCAAGGCTCAGGATTGGGAATATCTTGCTGTATTATCTCCTGGCTTTAATTGGTGTCTGTATATATAGTTTTCTTTCTTTATATAGGAATTAGATACAGTGCTCCTGTCAGCTAATTTCTAAGTTACTATCTGCAAAAAACCTAGAGTTTTCAGGTACCTAAATAGCCCACGGAATCACAGTGAAAGTTGCGCTCCCCTACCAAAATCTGAAATGGCACCTCTGAAGTGTTAAGCCAAATTAGCCACTGGCAAGAGCAGTTGCTGCTTCACTGAAAATCAATGGAGTTAAAATAGACAGGTGCAGATAACTTGCATTCAAGAGTTTAAAAAGATCTGGCTGAGGAGCTCACTCAACCATTAATGTTGCTTTTCAATAAGTCTTGGAGCACTGGGGAAGCTAATATTATGCTAATTTTTAAAAGGGTAAATGGGGATGCCCTGGGTAATTATAGCTCTGTCAGCCTGACATTGATCTGGGGTAAAATAATGGAACAGCTGATATGGGACTTGATTAATAAAGAATTAAAGGAAGGCAAGGTGTTTAAAGAAAATCAACCTGGGTTAATGCAAAATAGATCCTGTAAAATTAACTTGATTTTTTAATAAGATTATAAGTTTGGCTGATAAAGGTAATAGTGTTGATATGATATACTTAAACATCGCGAAGGAGTTTCACTAGGCACCACATGATATTTTTGTTAAAAAACTAGTATGATATAAAATTTAACACATTAAATGGATTAAAAACTGGCTAACTGATAGGTCTCAAAATGTAATTGTAAATGGGGAATCATCACTGAGAAGGTGTGTTTCGAACGGGATCCCACAGTGATTGGTTCTTGGCCCTGTTCTATTTAATGTTTTTATAAGCGACCTGGAAGAAAACATAAAATCATCACTGATAAAGTTTACACATGACACACAAAGTGGGGGAGTGGTAAGTAATGAAGAGGGCAGATCACTGATACAGAGTGATCTGGATTGCTTGCTAAACTGGGTTCAAGCAAACAATATGTGTTTTTTAATACTGCTAAATATAATTCATACATCTAGGAACAAAAAATGTAGGCCATACATACAGGACAAGGATTCTCTCCTGGGTAGCACTGAGTCTGAAAAAGATTTGGTGATTGTAGTGGATAACAACTGGATCGGTGCTTCCAGTGTAATGCTGTGGCCAAAAGAGCTAATCTGATCCTGGGGTGCATAAACGGGGGCATCTCTAGTAGGAGCAGAGAGATTATTTTACCTCTGTATTTGGCACTGTTGTAACTGCTGCTGGAATACTGTGTTCAGTTCTGGAGTCCACAATTCAAGAAGGATGTTGATAAATAGAGTGCATTCAGAGAAGAGGCACGAGAATGATTAAAGGATTAGAAAACATGTTTTAGAGTGATAGACTCAATGAGTTCAATCTATTTAGCTTAACAAAGAGGAAATTAAGGGGTGATTTGATTACAGTGTATAAGTACTTACATAGAGAACAAATATTTAATAATGGGCTCTTCAATCTAGCAGAGAAAGGTATAACATGATCAATGGCTGGAAGTTGAAGCTAGACAAATTCAGACTGGAAATAAGGTGTAAATGTTTAATGGTGAGAGATGGAGTCACCATCACTGACAATATTTAAATCACAATTGGATTTTTTTTAAAAATATAAGCTTTAGGAATAATTTTGGGGACATTCTATGGCTTGTGTGATGTGGAAGTTCAGACTAGATCATCACAATGATTCCTTCTGACCTTGGAATCTATGAATCTAGTAGTTGCATTGTGCCCATTTATGCCAGCAGTAGATTTGTCTCTTTCTCTATAGTTGTAGTCATTGTGACTAGAGTGAATAAATTCAATACCTTTTCTGAGGATGAATTAGCAAATTAAATTATGTTGCTTATAATAGACTTTAACATCTGCAAGTATTGGTATAGCCACATGCACGAATCAAAATTATAAAATTTATGAAATATGACATGAGAACTCCTCATTGTGAGCAGTTTACAAGAAGAACAAAAATCCATGTACTTATATTCAGAACTTAAGGATTTAGAGGAGCACTTAGAGGAGAGGAAAGTGATCAGGAACAGTCAGCATGGATTCACCAAGGGCAAGTCATGCCTGACTAATCTAATTGCCTTCTATGATGAGATTACTGGTTCTGTGGATGAAGGGAAAGCAGTGAATGTATTGTTTCTTGACTTTAGCAAAGCTTTTGACACGGTCTCCCACAGTATTCTTGCCAGCAAGTTAAAGAAGTATGGGCTGGATGAATGGACTGTAAGGTGGATAGAAAGCTGACTCGATCATCAGGCCCAATGGGTAGTGATCAAGGCTCCATGTCTAAGTGGCAGCCAGTATCAAGCGGAGTGCCCCAAGGGTTGGCCCTGGGGCTGGTTTTGTTCAATATCTTCATTAATGATCTGGAGGATGACGTGGATTGTACCCTCAGCAAGTTTGCAGAAGACACTAAACTGGGAGGAGAGGTATCATAGAATATCGGGGTTGGAAGGGACCTCAGGAGGTCATCTAGTCCAACCCCCTGCTCAAAGCAGGACCAATCCCCAATTTTTGCCCCGGATCCCTAAATGGCCTCACAACTCTGAGTTTAGCAGGCCAATGCTCAAACCACTGAGCTATCCCTCCCCCAGGTAGATACGCTGGAGCGTAGGGATAGGATACAGAGGGACCTAGACAAATTAGAGGATTGGGCCAAAAGAAATCTGATGAGGTTCAAGAAGGACAAGTGCAGAGTCCTGCACTTAGGATGGAAGAATCCAATGCACCACTACAGACTAGGGACCGAATGGCTAGGCAGCAGTTCTGCAGAGAAGGACCTAGGGGTTACAGCGAACGAAAAGCTGGATATGAGTCAACAGTGTGCCCTTGTTGCCAAGAAGGCCAATGGCATTTTGGGAAGTAGGGGCATTGCCAGCAGATCGAGGGACGTGATCGTTCCCCTCTATTCGACATTGGTGAGGCCTCATCTGGAGTATATGTCCAGTTTTGGGCCCCACGCTACAAGAAGGATATGAAAAAATTGGAAAGCATCCAGCGGAGGGCAACAAAAATTATTAGGGGACTGGAGCACATGACTTATAAGGAAAGGCTGAGGGAACTGGGATTGTTTAGTCTGCAGAAGAGAAGAATGAGGGGGGATTTGATAGGTGCTTTCAACTAGATGAAAGGGGGTTCCAAAGAGGATGGATCTAGACTGTTCTCAGTGGTAGTAGATGACAGAATGAGGAGTAATGGTCTCAAGTTACAGTGGGGGAGGTTTAGGTTGGATATTAGTAAAAACTTTTTCACTAGGAGGGTGGTGAAGCACTGGAATGGGTTACCCAGGGAGGTGGTGGAATCTCCTTCCTTTGAAGTTTTTACAGTCAGGCTTGACAAAGCCCTGGCTGGGATGATTTAGTTGGGGATTGGTCCTGGTTTGAGCAGGGGGTTGGACTAGATGAGCTCCTGAGGTCCCTTCCAACCCTGATATTCTAAGATTCTATGGTTTAGGAATAGTGGAAATTAAACTAAACAAACTAATGAATAATAAGAGATAGACAATGGACTTGATTATAAATATAAAAATAAATCTAGTTTAATTTGTTACGATATGTGTAGTTATGTATCTATACAAATATATATTAAATGGCAAAAAACCCTTTTAATGCAGAGTTAAGTTTGCTGGGTGGTATGTTGTCCCCTTGGAAGAACAGTGAGTTGAGCAAAACTCAAAACGTCTGAAAACCAGGAAATGCAGAGTTAAGGTTGTTGATGCATAATTCATAGGTAAGGCTGTGACTCTGTCACAGAAGTAATTGATTCTGTGGCTTTCCGGGACCTCCATGACTTCTGCAGCTGCAGTGGGCCCGGAGGGCCTCGGAGCAGCGGGCGGCAGTCAGTCCCTACCACAAGAGCAGGGGCCAGCGGTTGGCCCTAGGGGTCCCCCAGAGAAGTGGCGCCCCAGGAGCTGCTAAGTTTTAGTCAGGGGTATTTATAGTAAAAGTTATGGAGAAGTCATGATCCATGGATTTTTGTCCATGACTTTTACTAAAAATACCCATGACTAAATCTTAGCCTTATTCATAGGTGCATTAAAAGACAGTGTGATATTCATAAATGTACTCCAAGCACAACACAATTCCTAATAGCCCCCAAAACTTCAGGCCCAGGTACAGCACAATCCAACACACCATGTTACCATGGCTGATTATTAAAGTGGTCTTTCAAGACCTCCTTAAGCCACATAGCTCTGTCCTGAGCTCTTCTAAAGGCCCTTGTGTCTGGCTGCTTAAACTTGCTAGAGAGCTGCTCCACCTCTGCTCTCTGGCAGCAACTTCCCCCTCTTTGCCTCCTGATATTACGCAGAACACAACAGGCAGTTATAACCACTTGGATATTTTTCACACTGAGACCATCTTGTGAGTAAACATCCCTTCAGTCCAGCAGAAGCACAATCATCTATTATTCTGCACCTGCTGAACTGGTAGTTGAATTTTTCCTTGGGGCTGTCAAGGTGGCCGGTCTATAGCTTCATAAGCCAGGGGATCAAGGATTAGGTTGGGTCCCCAGAATCACTACTGGAATTTCAACATTGCCAATGGTAATCCGCTGGTCAGGAAAGAATGTCCCTGCTTGCAGCTTTGTGAACAATCTTGTGTTCTTAAAGATGTACACATCATCCATCTTCCTTGATCAACTCACACTGATAATGGTGAAGGGTCCCCAGTTATTCACCAACACTTGCATAAGCATAGAAAAATAGCCCTTTTTATTGATGTACTCTGTGGCAAAGTGGGATGGTGCCAAAATAAAGGTGTATATGCTGTCTATTGCCCCACCACAGTTCAGGAACTCCATTGCTGTACATCCATCAATGTCCTTCACATTGCTGAGAGTCACAGTCCTGTATAGATTAAATGATTAATGGCCCTAGACACTTGCATGACAATGTCCTCCACTGTGGATTTTCCAAGTGCAAAATGATTGCCCATTGACTAGTAGCAATCCAGCACTGCAAGTTTCCTCAGAGCAATTGCCACATGTTTCTCAATTGTTGGTGCAGCTTTCATTCTAGTACATATGCATGGGAAGGCTGAAGTGAGCTTGGCACAAAGAATCAGGAATGTGGCCTTTTGTGTCCAAAAGTTCTGCAGCCATTGCTTATTGCCCCAAACTGGCATTAAAATGTGATCCCACCGGTCAGTGCTCATTTCTTGGGCCCAGAAGCAGCACTCCATCATAGAATCATAGAATATCAGGGTTGGAAGGGACCTCAGGAGGTCATCTAGTCCAACCCCTTGCTCAAAAGCAGGACCCATCCCCAATTAAATCATCCCAGCCAAGGCTTTGTCAAGCCTGACCTTAAAAACTTCTAAGGAAGGAGATTCCGCCACCTCCCTAGGCAACGCATTCCAGTGTTTCACCACCCTCCTAGTGAAAAAGTTTTTCCTAATATCCAACCTAAACCTCCCCCACTGCAACTTGAGACCATTACTCCTTGTCCTGTCCTCTTCCACCACTGAGAATAGTCTAGAACTATCCTCTCTGGAACTACCTCTCAGGTAGTTGAAAGCAGCTATCAAATCCCCCCTCATTCATCTCTTCTGCAGACTAAACAATCCCAGTTCCCTCAGCCTCTCCTCATAAGTCATGTGTTCCAGACCCCTAATCATTTTTGTTGCCCTTCGCTGGACTCTTTCCAATTTATCCATATCCTTCTTGTAGTGTGGGGCCCAAAACTGGACACAGTACTCCAGATGAGGCCTCACCAATGTCGAATAGAGGGGGACGATCACATCCCTCGATCTGCTCGCTATGCCCCTACTTATACATCCCAAAATGCCATTGGCCTTCTTGGCAACAAGGGCACACTGCTGACTCATATCCAGCTTCTCGTCCACGTCACCCTTAGGTCCTTTTCCGCAGAACTGCTGCCTAGCCATTCGGTCCCTAGTCTGTAGCTGTGCATTTGGTTCTTCCGTGCTAAGTGCAGGACCCTGCACTTATCCTTATTGAACCTCATCAGATTTCTTTTGGCCCAATCCTCCAAGTTGTCTAGGTCCCTCTGTATCCTATCCCTGCCCTCCAGCGTATCTACCACTCCTCCCAGTTTAGTATCATCCGCAAATTTGCTGAGAGTGCAATCCACACCATCCTCCAGATCATTTATGAAGATATTGAACAAAACCGGCCCCAGGACCGACCCCTGGGGCACTCCACTTGACACCGGCTGCCAACTAGACATGGAGCCATTGATCACTACCCGTTGAGCCCGACAATCTAGCCAACTTTCTACCCACCTTATAGTGCATTCATCCAGCCCATACTTCTTTAACTTGCTGACAAGAATACTGTGGGAGACCGTGTCAAAAGCTTTGCTAAAGTCAAGATACAATACATCCACTGCTTTCCCTTCATCCACAGAACCAGTAATCTCATCATAGAAGGCGATCATCTGCAGCTGCATCTGCAGCTGCTCCATGAATGCCACCAACAACTCTTGAATTGTTTTTCTCTGTATCCCTCAGAAAATTGTCCTTCAAGAAATCCCCGTTCCCCATTGTTGCAGTATTTCCTGTGACTCTGCAAATGCCTGTGTTTGCAACGTTCATGACAATAGTGTAGAGCTCTGCAGGCTCCATACAAAAAAGGTGTGAAAATTATGGGATATGGATGGCATTATGGGATGGAGAAAGTTGCATGATGGGAAATTGAACCCTTGCTCCTTGTCACTCCTGAATGACATCTTTCCTCCCATCATGCACTGCAAATTTTCCCCAAAAGACAGTGTGCTGGCAGAGCCATCCCATCCATAGGATGCCCCGGGCCCCATGCTTTGAGGGGCCCCGCACTTCAGAACATGGGATCCAGGGCAGCCTGGTGGGTTAGCGGGGGGCCTGGTGCCAGTAGCAGCGAGCAACCCGGCCCTGGCTCACTCTGCCCTGCTGGCTCCCAGAATTGCTCGGGGGAGGGGGCGGAAGCCGGAAAGAGGCAGAGTGGGGACTTGGGGGAAGGGGTGGAATGGTGGCAGGGAGGGGTGGACTGGGCAGGAAGAGGGGGCGGGAAGAGGCGGGGTGGGGGCTTGGGGGAAAGGGTGGAGTGGGAGTGGGGTCTGGGCCAGAGGTGGGGGGTTGTCCCAGGCCCCACACCCCCCTAGGGATGGCCCTGTGTGCTGGGCAGTAGCAAACAGCACATTGAGATACCTACCCATGGTTCAACACACTGCATTGACATAAGCAATCCTGGTGAGTACACGTGGCACTGACAGAAGCAACCAAGCAATATATTAACTGTGGCAGCTTTACACCAATGTGACTTAGATTGGCCAAAGTTTGTTATATAGATATGGCCTAAGTGAGTGAGTGTAAACCAGCATCCAGAACCTCCTGAATTTTATAGTGCCAAGGGCCAGTGTGACTATGTCCATATTGAGGCACTGCTCCAAAATGAGCAACTTTTTCCCCCGCTCACATTTTTGTCCTTTAACAGTGTTTGATGGAATCCAGTTGGTGAGAGAGGATGAGTTGTAAAAGGAGGCAAAGACCTTGTACATTTCAAAAATGGTGGGGTGGCAGAATAGAAGTATGTGTATTATTGGGGTACACTGGGGCATTGCTGAAGAGGGTCAAGTTAAGAATGCATGGGGAACTTTAACTCTGCATTTCCTGGTTTTCAGAAGTTTGAGTTTTGCTTGACTCAGCATTCTGCAAGGGGACGATATAACACCAACAACCTTAACTCTGCATTAATGCAATTTTTTGCCATAGAATTTCCTAGTTTTTTAAAACAGCAAAATATATGTTGTTGATAGGAGTTAGTAGTCATTGAGGTAGTTGTCTATCATGTCCCACAGCCACAGTTAGCATACCAAGCCAATCACCCCTCTCCTCCCCCACATACAGGGTGGTTAGGGTGCACTGGCAGAACTGGGGGTGATATGGATCCCTCATCTGAGCCTCTAACCTCTCTCAGCTCCCCTACCATACATCCCTATAACCCCCCATTCCTCACTTCAGCCTCAACCCCCTCCCTATTCCCTGCACCTCCTAATACCTCTCCCCTCCCAAGAAGCATTCACATATCTTATTTTCACCCTTCAATAAAATTGCTGCGCATGATATGCAAATTGTAGCAACCTCCAGCCACTCAATTCTAAACTCCTTTTGCCTTAGGTGGGGCTTGAAATTAATTTATTCTTAGTTACATTAATGGAAGGGTGAGTTCACAGCAGCCAAGAGGTCTGTGATTCAGCCAGTCGTCTGTACCCCTCTCAGCTTATCAGTAGAAGGCAGCAGAAGGAAACCCTTTTTGGTGGGGCCTGCATCTCAAGAACCCCTTGGTTAAATGACCCCATCTTCTACAGCTACCCCACACCCGAATGAGGCACTCAAAGCAATCTGAGGCTTGATCTACACTAGTGACTAATGTCGGTATAACTATGTTGCTGAGATGGTGTGGAAAATCCATACCCCGGAGTGATGCAGTATGCTGACCTAACCCCCAGTGTAGACAGGAGGGCTTCTCCCTTCAATCGAGCTATGGCCTCTCATTGAAGTGGATTTCCTACGTTGATGGGAGAAGTCCTCTCATTGGCATAGGGAGCATCTCCAATGAAGAGCTACAGCAGTGCAGCTGCACTGATGGAGCATTTTAAGTGTAGACAAGCCTTAAGTACTTTCAGATTTTAAAGGACTTACAAAAGTGAAGTTTAAAGTATATAAAATGGCAGGAATGGAAACCTTCTAGCCATTTTCCTGTATCGGTGCAAGTTCATTATAAAAAATGTACATTTTCTTAAATACTGTTCTTGCTTTGGGTCCCCCAAAGATTTAGTGGGTGTCATGCACTACCTTGGATAAAACTTGACACCAATAGTTTGATTTCTAGCTCTGGACAAAAAAAGCCCCAAACACAGAATTATTTTAAAAATGGCAATTTTTAGGGGCTTATATCTCCAGAACCCCTGGCTCAAATGACTCCAACTATTAATGTTACCCTGCACCTTTCTGAGTTACCCCAAATTTCAAAGAAATCCAACTAAGCATGTCGATTTTAGAGGGCTTAGAATGGACAATCTTTAAACAGATGTTGTGATGCAACTTTAATTGGTGCTCCTGTGCCACTATATTTGTCCTCCCAAACTGGTAGTTGCCCATATGCTGACAACAAAGTCCACAATATCAACTTGTCTAGATAGCATTGTTATAATCCACATTATTCCTGAATGCACACAAATATCCTCAAATGGAAGCCATGCACATGTATTGAAAGGAGAATATACTGTAAGATTAAACTCAATAAATTTATGGAGGAGAGGGTATGATGGGATAACATGGTTTTGGTAATTAATTGATCTTTAAATATTCATGGTACATAGGCCCAATGGCCTGTGATGGGATGTTAGATGGGGTGGGATCTGAGTTATTACAGAGAATTCTTTCCTGGGTATCTGGCTGGTGAATCTTGCCCATATGCTCAGGGTTTAGCTGATTGCCATATTTGGGGTCGGGAAGGAATTTTCCTCCAGGGCAGATTGGAAGAGGCGGAGGTGATACAAGTACTAACTCTCACCAAGCAACACTTAGTAAGTGAAGGATATATTATACTATCTCATCTCCCCTTTTGTTCTATGTGTATGTGTATGCAATGCTGTGGGGAGGGTTATTATGAGTTGCAATGTCTTCAGCATGCCCACGACACCCAATTTATATTCCATATCTTTAATTGCTGTGTCAGTGAAATGACTTACTTGGCATATAATAGAGACTGTGGGGTGTATGGGAATAACTAGCTGAGATTCAGTACAAAATGGGCTAAGGTATGTTTGTAAGGTGGGGAGGAATAAGGTGGAGGAAGCAAATAGACACAGCCTTTGCCACAGTTATGTATGTCGTTGTCACCCTGACTTTGAATTGTTGCAGTGTCATTCTCCATGGGAACACATCTGGAAACTGCAGCTAGTGCCAAATACAACAGGCCGTATAGTGAGCACTGTTTCCGACAAGGAGCACACTGCACCGTTGCTCTGGGAACTTACTGGCTGTCAGTTGATTAGGGACAAAATTCAAGGAATTGGTTTTGACCTAAAAGATTTGGGTTAGGGATGTAAATATTGGTTGAAAAAGCTAACCAGTTAAACGATTAAAATTATATCGTTTAACCGATTAACCGTTAACCGAGGTCACTCTAGCCAGCCGGCGCGGGGCAGCCGGGGCTGGGGTCATGCTGACTCCTAGCATCATCAGCTCATGCACTATGTGGGAAAGAGAGGGGGGGCACTTTCTGACTGAGGGAGACCGGGAGTCTCTGCCTGGGTGGCTAGGATGAGCAGGAAGTGGAATGGGGTCCCTGCCAGGGTCCCTGCCATGCCAGTGGAATGGGGTCCCTGCCTGACTGGAATTGTGCCCCCCCCCTGAAATGTCTGAATTGGTGTAACTGCTGCAGACCTTTTAAAGCCAAGTGTTCAGAGCACTGTAATCGAGAAGGAGCACCTGCTTGGGCAGGAACAAAGCTTGCTGAGGGAAGCAGCTTATAAAAGCTCCCTGTTCTTAGTATGAGGGTGGAGCTGGTTGCCAGTGGACTCCCACGCATGAGAGGAACCAGGGGAAAGGTCATAGCATTGAGACCAGAACAGATGAGCGTTCCTATGCATCGGGCCTGCGCCTGGAGTCCAGTGCAGAAGCAGGGATTGGGTGCCACTGCACTACAGTTATTTTGCCTGATTGAACCTCTGCTGCATCCTGGGGGATATGGCAGGATTATCAAACCTAGGGGAGGGATAAAGAAATTGTTTGTTTCATTCAGGACTTCTGTTTGTGCCCATAAGGAGAAGACTTTTTTTGACTTTTACTAGAGGGTCCAAAGTACCAGAGCAATCTAATCACTTGCAATACATTGTTGTTGGAAGTTAAACTGAGGCACGGACAACTGGGGCACGGACACTACTGGACACCAGAGGCATATGGCTGCACCCTCACAGTCAGGTACTGACCTTTTGTATTATAGGAAGAAAGAATTGTATTTCTTATAAACAGTACTTCCTTCCAGAATGACTTTGTTCAGAAGCCTCATTTGCAGCAGGGTGTATGTACTAGGCTGCAGGTGGGAGGTGAATTGGCCACAGCACCTTCAGAATTTGAGTTCTCCCAAGAAGAACACAGCTTTAACAGACCTGCAGCTTAGCTGTATTTATTTCCCAGTGCCTCTCTCCCTTCTTGAATCACCACTAATGTCCAGAAAGCTCCTAAAACTGCTTATTTTCTATCTGCTGCTTGGCCATCTGAAGTAGCAGTGAGGCATATCAAAGGGCTTTGCTCCTGTCAGTGGCATCAGCAGAGGCAATCAGAACTTTCTGAGGTGTATCTGGGCCAGTGTATGAGAGAAATAAACAGCACTAGAAACTCTGATTACACTATTAGGGTATGTGGATTTGAAGGGAACTAAATAAATGACCGCAAACATTCTAAGGCTGGGCTAATGCTGCTGCCAAAGCAGCAACAGCAGACTCAGTACTGGGAATGCCACAGAGCTAACAGAGTAGCTGTGGTGGGAGGAAGAGAGCTGATCTGGGGTCCCTCCAGTCCCTGACCCTGCATGTGGCCCAGGGCTTATGGGATTACCACAATTCTGATGATGTAGTGTAGAGAGAAAGGGAAATGGGTCAGGTTCTGCACAACCCACCCTATGGACCTAGCACATGGCTCCAGCAGCTCACCTAGGATTGCCAAGTTTCTACTCACACCAAACCGAACACCCTTGCCCTGCCCCCACCCCACTTCTGATGCCCCACCCACCTCAGAGGCCCTGCCCCCTCTGAGGCCCCACCCCTCGCTCCCTCCATTGCCCCCACTCACTCGCTCATTTTCACCAGGCTGGCTCATGAGGTTGGGGTACAGGAGGGGGTGAAGGCTCCAGCTGGGGGTACAGGCTCCAGGGTGGGGCTAGGGATGACGCGTTTAGGGTGCAGGAGGGACTTTGGGCTGGGGAAGGGGGTTTGGGTGGGGGGGGTGAGGGCTCTGGCTGGGGGCGCAGGCTCTGGGGTGGGGCCAGGGATGAGGGCTGGGGCAGAGGGTTGGGGTGCAGGGGGTGAGGGCTCCGGCTTGGGTGTGGGCTAGAGGGTGGGGCCAGGGATTAGGGACTCAGGGCTGGAGCAGGGGGTTGGGTGCAGGAGATGTAGGGCTCCAGCTGGGGGTTTAAACTGCCGGCTTGTTTCATTTGCACAATGCAAACTGGATATTTGAGAAGACTAGGGTGGGCACTAATAGCTCTGTGGTGGCTGAAGGCACTAGCTTGTAGAAATGGATAGTGAGTGGCATTGGTCTGTTGCCAGAAGGGATATATGTCCACTAAGTTTTAAAGCATTCTGCCAGTGGTGATTATATGAACAAACAAAAAATGTACTTGGTTTTAACCTTTTCCAGTTGTGCACCTATCAGCTGCTTGACTCATCGTATAAGAGAATAGACATTGCTCTGTGATTTTTAAGTTAATACCAAAGCCCAAACCAAACAAAATACTCTACACGTATAAATAGTTTCTACCACACAAAATCTATTACTGTTTTACGCTCAGTCAAAAAGGGACCCCATTAAAAGTCCAGTTGCCTACCCACAGTAGGGCAGGCAAGCTCCCTACCCGGCTCTGTGTGGCTCCCGGGAAGCTGCCGGCATTTCCCTCTGACTCCTAGGCACAGGGGCGGCCCCTGCCCCAATCGCTGGCTCTGCAGTTCCCATTGGCCAGAAATCGCGGTCAGTAGGAGCTGCAGAGGCGGCACCTGCAGACGGGGCAGTGCGCGGAGGCACCTGGCCCCGCCTGAGCCTAGGAGCCAGAGGGAGATGCTGGCAGCTTCCTGGGAGCTGCCTGAGGTAAGCACCATCTGGAGCCCGCACTCCTCACCCCCTCCCGCACCCCAACCCCCTGCCCCAGCTTGGTGAAAATGAGTGAGTGAGCGAGGGTGGGAGAGAGCAAGTGACGGAGGGAGGGGGGATGGAGTGAGTTGGGGGCGGGGCCTCGGAGAAGGAATGGGGCAAGGGCGTGGCCTTGGGGAAGGGGTGGGCCAGGGAGCATGGCCTCAGGGAAGGAGTGGGCCGGGGGGCGGGGCAAGGTTGTTGGGTTTTCTGCAAATAGAAAGTTGACAAACCTAGCATAATGTGGGGCCAGGCCATGGCACTGTACAATAAGGCACAATAGCAATAAGTACATGTTAACAGTATAAGCTGTAAATTTTGCCCATTCTTTTTTTGTTATATTTGTTAACTTAAAAATGGCCGAAGCCCATTCTAATATAATTTTTTAAATGTTCCTTCAGGCTGGTAGCTTATGTGCCAAATTTCAGCCAGGAATGGAGTTTTTAGGACTGTTTTTAAACCTCAGAAAAAGAAGAAGTCTAGCTGGTGCTATTATAATATCTTGTAAACAGTGATCCAAAAAACACTCCTGCAAATGGTTATGCCACATAATTTAGCTCAGGATTAATGGGGAAAGCCTGCCCCCTCCTGCAGGAGTATGCAAGGCTTGAAAGGCAAGGGCATAACTGTGGTTGTGAGTGTGCTTAGGGAGGGGGCGGGGAAGAGGCATGGCTAGTCAGTCCATGAACTACTGGGATTTTCTGGTCAAGCACTCTGGGTTGGGGGTGTGTAACAGTGTTCATCCATTACAGCAGCCCAACACTTGAAAGAGCAGCTTGTGCCTTTCAACCCCTATGCACATCACCTGTACAAAGCCCACCTACCCTGGCTTTCATGGCTCCTGAGGCTTTCACCCTAAGAATCCATATAGAAGACGTCTGTGTTCAGGTAATTTTTAAAGTGCAGAAAAGACTGGCCATCATGCAAGAGTACAATTGGAGCCTTTTCTTCAGTCATAAGCTTGAAGCTCTTGTGCAAACACATTATAGAAGGAAATCCCTTATGACAATGTTTTATTAGTCAAATAAAGTCAGTTCTAATGCTGGTGCTGGTAAGGAGAATGAATAAAAACATAAAACTGAGTTGAGATGTGAGATTAGGATACTACATTGTGCATTTAAAAACTGGGACCTCTCGCACTTCCTCTTGAGAGAATTGTATTTCATCCTCATTTCAGTTTCAAGTCACAGATAAGCCACATCACAAACACAGCAAGCATAATGAAGCACTGTTTCTAGTTTGTGCTCAGGGAGAGGTTCAGGTGAGAGCTATCATTGAACCAAAATTGATTGTCACCTCCAGAGAGGGCAGTTTCTCTAGGTAGGAATTGAGGATATAGGAGCAATTCCATTTAAAGTTAACAATTCTCCAAATAGGCAGATTCATCCTGAAGTCAGCATTTGGAGAAATTCTCACATCATCCTAGTCAGTTGTTTTTCCATTGCTCATAACAACACAAAACCATCACATTTTCTGAGAAAGGTTGATGCTGCAAATACAATCTATAACTCAAGAGCATGACCTTTCAAACACAACCATCAATCACAGACTACATTGCTATTAATTACAAATGACATGTTGTCTTCTATGTTGTTGGAATCGTGAATTCAGATTCTGCCTGCAATAAAGTATATTAATCACAAAAGCATCCCTTTTTTCTGTTGTACATGTCTTCAGGGTATATGATATAAATAAGTGACTACAATTATTAGACAGACGTATATACATCTCAGTGAAGCTTTGCCTGTTTCCATAGGCTGCCAAGTTGCTATCGAGTCCAGTTTCCTTAAAAGGGATTTAAAAAACAAATTAATCCAATATCAAACTGGATAGACTGTCATACAACTTCTTAACAACTAGAAAAAGAAAAGTCATAATGTGTGACAAAACCAGGCTTTCCGTTACAATGAAAATAAAATACACTTGGCTATAACACATAACTCCTGCTTAAAGTGAAGTAGGTTAAGTAGGTGTTTTTATGTGTGGGAATTGCAATTTGCACAATGCAGTGCATATAAATCATCTCAGAATTTACATTCTATTTCATTGTGAAATTAAATGGAATATTGCCCTATCCAAGTTCTCTAGAAGCTCACTGGTAGTCTCTCACTAGCCTTCCTAAAAGATGCTGGCTACCAGCAGTCTGATGTTTAAAAAATGTTATTAGAATTTTATTTTACCAGTGACCCGCCAGTTTGCCCCTGAAGTTTTGCCCTTTGATATCGTCATTGAATGTATAGTCTTGATTTCATGCCTGCACTGGTGCTGAAACCACTACTGAGACAGAGGGAAAAGAAATGCATCTCTTATCTTGGGCTGATTTAGCCCCCAGAATGCGTCGTTAGGGAAACCCTCAGAGATTCCCTAACAATTATTGTGCCTTGGGTATGATAGACTTTATGGGCATTGTGATTGCAGGGGAATAGCCAAGGGCATAGGAATGTCCTAACCATGACTATTTCCTGCCCTGCCCAACCCACCCTGTAGGGTTCGGGGGGAACAAAACCACTTCTGCACATGCCAGAGAGCCTTTCCACTAGAGGTATTGTCAAGGGTAGGATGGCAGGCAGGAGGGCCTTGGGGCTGTTTTGTGCTGAATTTGTCAGTTCTACTAGTCAAAAGTGTCCATGGGGCTTCCCTGAATCCACCTCACAGCATTGCTAAATCCGTGACACTAACTTTAACCTGTTTTTCTTTCTTTTTTGGGGTGTGTGTGTCTGTCTCGTCCCTAACGTTCTCCTGCCCATCAAAGAATCACATCCCTTTTGTGCATTGGAGTGAGAGTCTACCCCCCTTCCCTGTTTATTTCTTGGGCATGGGGGAGGGTGCTATGTATGCCTGTCCTGGGGAAGGGAGGGCAAATGCTTCTCGGTATCAGGTACAGGGGAGGTAGACTACTTGCCTCCATCATTATGCAGGGGTTGTGGGGGAATGATCTTGTCTCCCCATTCCACCCCCCCCATCACTCTCAAACTTCCTATCTGCTGTAAAGGAACCTCAAGCTTCAATCTTTAGCTGCTGGGCGGCTGCCTCTTGCTGCTACTTTTGGTAGGGAACTCAGGGGAACTCCCTCTCATATGTCATAGTTGGGGTAGGACTTATTCTCTGAAACCCTAATTCTGTCCTTCTCTCAGAAATGCATTAAAAATTAAAACACATGTAGCATATCAGGCTAAAATGGACTTTAGTGAGGGTCAGGAAAAAGTGAGGGCAACAGTCTGTCTCTGAGGGATTGCCCCATTGATGTCATCAATGAACTTTTCAGTGAGCATGTTCTACTCCTGAAGGAATTCTGCATCACTGTGCGTGCACAGAATTCATGTCCCTTGCAGGTTTCTTTGCTTCCCTGCAGAACAATGTCTTCTGACGGAGAAGCAAAGGAAAAAGCACAAGAGCAGTCATGCGCTGATCCCTGGCTGCACAGGCAGGTTTGTTTGGGCACCCGGAGCAGCTGGTAGAGAAGTAAATCACCACCGGGAGAGAGTGGGCAGTCATGTGTGTGTGTATTTGTGTGTTTGTGTGTGAGAGAGAGAGATTGTCCCTCTCGCTCACTATTGCAGTACACTTTGCATGGAGGGGAAGGGCTTCGGGGTGTTTCTGAGGTGGTAAGCGTGTGGCAAGCTCTGTTCCCCTCAGAGCAGAATGTAGCAAGGCTTAGTGAATTGTTCCCATTGTCTTTGTGAATTCCCCAGGAGTATAAAACAGGTGTAAAAGTTTACACTTACATTGCCAGAGTGGCGTAAAGGACAGTATGGCCTTATAAATGCTTATGGTGCTTTAGTGATTAGAACTGGTCTAAATTTTTGGACTGAAAAAATTTCCTGTTAAAATGTGCTCCATGAACTGTTTGCTACTGACCTTTCTGGAGATGGTCAGTAGCCAATATAAATTGTGAGTTTGATTCCCCAGCCCTCACTTGCTCTTCAGTTGCCTGTGATGTAACACTGAGCACATGGCTGCATGTATCTGTTGACTAATAACTAGAAATAAAGGGTTAAACCTAGCTACATTACTATTAGACAAGAGAGTTTGGGGATTTCCTCTAATGCTCCCCACTCCTGTTCTCCATCGTACTGTAGTTTAAATAAATTACCCAAAAATTGAAACCAGAGTAATTATATTGCATTATTTTGACAAATAAAATATGCAGAATTTTAAAATATTTCACACATAATTTTTAATTTTTGGCGCAGAATTTCCCTAGGAGTAATGTTCAGATTTGTCACAGTCAGATGTCTGCTGAGAGGGAGGGATGTAGGCCCATGTATTCTGGCAGTCTGTGGAATTTGCTGCAGTGTTCAACTTGTGTTGCACAATTGTGTTCCAGAATCTAAGCTTTTGTTTATGACATCCTTGTTAATGTTAATTAAGGGCTTTCGTGATTGAAAAGAAAGCTTTTAAAATGTTAATGGTTGCAGTGTTGTCTTTCCGCTTCTAAATACCCCTCATGGCATGAACATCTCACTGGATTGTTGACTCTGAAACTTAAGGATGACAATTTAAATGCCAACATCCTTGGCTGTTTTACTGTTTTGAAGATATAAGCAGAAACAGTCAACTAATATACTTATCCTAAACCATCTCAGGTGCTCAAAGGCTCAAGCATCTCTACCCAGCCGCCAAAACCGGCAGTTTTCTTCCCGCTAACTCTTGTCAAGTTGTACAGTGCAGCTATGCATTGTCAATAGTAAATCTGTAAGATATCGAAAGCTGAAAGGGTGAAGACCAGTCAGAATTGAAATTTAAAATAAAAATATGTAACTCCTGGGGCTATTGTACTATGGATTGTATTATTCATGGGAAATAGTGTATTTTTGCATCTCTCCAACGGGGAGAAATCTGTTTCCCTGCTGTTCTACCATATATGAGGCACTGAGGCTTAGGAGTAGTTTCACTGCTGGCATAAACCATTCAATTTGTTAGCAGTGAATTTGTCTCTGTCTCTTTCCCATTCAGTGCCAAGTGCAGTTCTTATGTTCATACTCGCTGTATTTTTAAAACCTTTTGACTGTTCGTGAAAGATGTTTGTTTGACAGCCCCAGTGAAGAAATTCCCTAGCACAAACCAGATTGTAGCACAGGAGGTGACAAGGCAAAACTGGGTAGCCTCATGACAGCGTCTTACTTACACACCATGGAGTTTCTTCTTTATAAAAACCTAACATAATTTTCAGAGAAATTTCCGTTGCTGATTGATCTCTCATAGTACACTGGATATTGTGTGTGTGTGTGTGGGGGGGGTGTTACTAATTTTATTAGCATTTCTTTACTCTGGCAGTAGGTATAGCAAATGCAAAGATTGAAACATGCATTAGATGTAAAATATTACCCCTCAACCAAAAGAAATTAAACACTAAAATAGATGTGACTTGTATTGTACTCCAAAGATCCCTAATAATAGGAAGACATAATAGTCCATAGGGAATCATATTCATAAGGTCAAACTCTCAGGAGGAAAATGGTAGAACATGGTAGTGGCATGCTGAAACTACTATGTAAATGAGGGAGCAGGAGCAGAAACTACCATGGAGTACAGATGCTAACAAGAAAGGCGTATGCACAACCCCATGGAGCCTATGCATGCCCTTCTTTAGTTCTGTGCCACATTGGGTACATTTGACAGGTGAAATTCAGGAGGAGGAAAATGTGAAAGATACCAGAATCAGTTCAGAAAACACTTCAGTGTTGCACAAAATTATTCATGTTCTTTTCTGCTAAATACAGCACACATCAGAGACTAATAAATATTAAGGTAGAGTATTTGACCCTTTAGATGTCTGACAGTAATTGTAACTAAGCTTAAATATATACTTACTGGGCAAGGGCTGTCTTTATTTTTTATGTACTGTAATAGTATTGAGATCATTGTTGGTATTTGTGATAGGGGACACCCACCTCTCATGAACACCTCCTGTCAGTCAGGTACGAACCTGCACTCTCTCTCTCTCTCTTTCTGCTTGTGATGCCCCCTGTCAGCTGTTGCCCTTGTCAGGTAGCTCTTCAGTGGCTCAGCCATCTGGCTAAGTCACACAAAATCTAAAATGGATGACTATCACTCTGTCCTTGTTGGTGTCTGTGGCCCTGTCTCTGGGCTCGATTCTCAGCCTCTTCTAGGCTAGCTTCAAGTCCACCCTGCCCTGTTATATAGCAGTGTCCCCAGGGCTTCCTCCTGGGAGACTCTGTGTGCTCAGTGGTTCTCACTGACACAAGCTCTCCAATCGGGTCACTTCTCACATTCAGTCCCCTTCCAGGATGAGCAACAAAGTTCAACAAATGCTTGGCCTTCCCTACGGTCTTCAGCCCCATCCTTGAGCCCTTTAAATTCTAGCCCTTTTCTTAGGCTTCTTAACAACACTTGTCCTCTTCTCAGGGCTTTGGCCCCTCAGCCAGTTTCGGGGTAGGGGGGACCCGGGCCCACCTACTACTCCAGGTCCCAACCCAGGGACCCTACAAATAGCAGCCACATGCTGCTTCCTTTAATAATTATTATTGCTATTCCCTGGGCCACTTCTCACATAGCCTCTTCCGCTCAACCCTTACCTCAGGGCTGAAGTTCTTCCTCACGGAATGCCAATGTCACCAGAACCCAACTTCTGGTTCTCCCTTGAACTCCAGCAAGAAGCACCTTCCTTGCTCCTCTGGCCCTCACCAGCAATGGATCTGCTCAGCTCGGTTTAACGGGTACTGATGCGCTCTGATTGGTTACTTCCTTGCAGCCTCTCTGCGCAGGCCTGGAGGACCCACCTTCACTGCTCCTTTTCTGGGCAGGGTGTGATTGACTGCGAGGCCTCTAGGAGAGGCCTCAAAGAGCCTGGTACACCTCATCACAGCATTCAATAAGTAATAACATTAATCTGAGATGTTGTTGTATTAGTCATTCAAATATGGAAAATGCTTCAGGATTTGTGTAGTTCCTTAAAGTATTCTTAACTAACATTAAAAGGCTGAGCAACCAGACCCCTCACCCCCAGACTCTTGGTACCACCCAGGATCACTATAAACAAATTCAGAGGGACATAAGTGGGTTGGTGATACTAGTGGGTTGGTAAAACTTATTTGATTAAGCACTGAGAGATTGTAGCCAAAAAACTAGGCTATTAGTTTAGCCTCATTGTCTCCACCCACCCAATTATGAGTAGTACGGATGGCTGCCATGTTTCCCTGTCACTGGCTTTTTGTATATTGCCTGCATACCTGTAGGTTACACAGTGCTTAGGGTACGTTGCTGCTTCTCAAAACAGCAAAATCTCACAGTATGAAGCTTTTCTAAATGTCTATTATACTGTCATGAAAGAGGACCATGCTTGGTAGAATGGCCTCCTCCTCCCCCAGCAGCAGGCTACATTTAGGGTTGTCAGGTGTCCAGTTTTCAACTGGAATGCCCGGTTGAAAAGGGATCCCTGCAGCTGTGGTCAGCACAGCTGGCCAGACTGCTAAAAGTCCAGTTGGCTGCAGCAGGGCTAAGGCAGGCTCTGTCCCTGGCTCCATGTGGCTCCCAGGAGTGTCTGGCATGTCTCTCTGGCTCCTAGGCAGAGGGGCAGCCAGGGGGGCTTTCTGCGCTTCCCCCACCTGCAGGTGCTGATCTGAGTGCTGGCTCTGCAGCTCTCCAGTGGGAATTGCAGGGGCAGTGCCTGCGAGTGGGGGGCACCACATGGAGCCCCATGTCCGCCCCTCTGCCTGGGAGCCAGAGGGATATGCTGCCGCTTCTGGGGAGCTGTGCAGGCTTCCTCTGTCCCCAGGAAATGCCGGGGCTGCCTGAGGTCAGCACTGCCCAGAGCCCACACTCCGAATCCCCTCCAGTGCCCCAAGCGTCTGCCCCAGCTCAGAACCCCCTCCCACGCTCCAAACCCCTCGGCCCCAGCCTGGAGCCCCCTTCTGCACCCAAAATCCCTCATCCCTGGTCCCAACCCAGAGCCCACACCCCCAGCCCTCCCTCCCGTACCCCAAACCCCAGCCCGGAACCCACACCTCAAACCCGTCTCCCCCGCCCCACCCCAGAGCCCGCAGCCCCAGCCAGAGCCCTCACCCCCTTCCGCACCCCAAACTCCTGCCCCAGATTGGTGAAAATGAGGAATTGAGCGAGGGTGGGGGAGAGTGAGCGACAGAGGGAGTGGGATGGAGTGAGCAGATGGCAGGGCTTCAGAGAAGGGGTGGGGCAGGGATGAGGCGTCGGGGAAGAGGCGAGGCAAGTGTATTTGGTTTTCTGCAATTAGAAAGTTGGCAACCCTAGCTACGTTCCCTTTGCTGGTATGTTTTTATCTATGTCAGGGGTGGGGAACCTTTTTTCTGTCAGGGGCCATTGACCCACAGAAAAAATCAGTCACAGGCCACACACAGCCCCACGGGGTGGTAGCTTGGAGCTTCCCTTAGGCTCCGGGGTGGGGCCAGAAATGAGGGGTTCAGGGTGCAGGAGTGGGTGAGGGCTCTGGCTGGGGGTGTGGGCTCCGGGGTGTGGCTGGGGATGAAGGGTTTGGGGTGCAGGAGGGGGCTCTGGGCTGGGGCAGAGGGTTGGGGTGCAGGAGAAGGTTCGGAGTGCAGGAGTTTGGATGCGGGGGGGCGGGGGTCATGGGTGGGGCAAAGAGATGGGGTGTGGGCTTCGGCGGGACAGTGCTTACCTCAGGCTGCTCCCGGTCAGCAGTGCAATGGGGCTAAGGCAGGCTCCCTGCCTACCCTGGCTCTGTGCTGCTCCCTGAAGTGGCCGCCATGTCCGGCCCCTAGGCGGAAGAGCGATACAAGAACCGTATAGAATAGGATAGTATTAATAAGTCCAAGATGTTATAGACCTCAGTTTTTAGCTTGTCTCCTTTCAAATGCTATACATGATGCTCATGCACTCTCAGAGAGGCTGCTAGGATAGGGTAATCAACTCTTCTTGCCATATCTAGACCTTATAGGACCAAGATCCAAGGTCTCCTACATTGTTGTGCATTGAGTTAACATCCCTTGTTTTAAGTGGGCACAAATGTTCACTGGAAGCTTGACAATTTTAAACACTCTATTACTGTAATGTGTTGAAAGAACTCTTAGTAAAATGGAAATGTTTGGCTGTGTTTCTTTCCTAAACATAGGATTAAATTCTGTGCCATTTTAACTCCAATGAAGCCAGTGGAGTTATGCCAGCAAAGCATTGGGCCCACAATCTTTCCTTCCATTATTTGAATTAAATCTACACCTTTACACCTGTCAAAATTAAGACAGCAACATGCAGACCACATCGGTTGCTTGTAAATGATAATCAAAGTTTCACAGTTTAGAAATGCTTTTACTCTTGACTAAATTCTACTTGATTGACTATTCTTTTTTCATTCTACTTTAAACAGTTAAGAATTACTCAGCAGTAGTTTGACAGGACACTTACCAAAATAATTTTTCTTCAAACAGAGTTGAAGTGAAAAAAAAATTAGAGATTTGTGTGAAAGCATTCCAACAATTCAAAAATACAATTCTTTCAAAGCAAGTCATAGGTGCAGTGTTAAGCCAATAAGGGAATTGAATGTGCTGACAGGTAAATCCAAAGTTTTATTAAGTGACCTGTTCTATGGGAAGTCAGGATGATATTGAGAGATCAGAATTGGATGTGCAAGAGATTGTTCACAGCATTTTTCCCCTTCCACTTGAGTTATCTGGAGAACTTCTCATAAATCAGAACCATCCATCTTACATATCCATTAAAGAATTTTGTAACAGCCACATATCTGCTACACTCATACAAGTGCCGTAAGACATTTCATCTTCAGTAAATGCCCAGAGTACAGTGCAATCAGTCTACAGTTAATTCTTTGATACTTTGTCATATTACAGGATTTTTTTAATGGAGGTATTGCAGGGTGCAGTCCCAGATCATGCCTCCCCATGGTGTGATACTGCAGTCACTCCACCTCAGTTCCCCTCTTGGTTCTCTATCAACTTCCACATTGCCAAGAATTTTAAAGTGACATGCTTCCTCCTGGCATCTGATTTATTAAGCCCTTACAAAATAAACACTCAGTTCATTTGGCCCTTCCAGACTCAAACCCTTCCTTCTTCCCTCAGGGCTTTCCATTTCCCCTTGTTTAAGAGCTTCTGTCTCCAGGTCTCTCTTGACTCACTGCCCCCTCTGAGTAGGGGGAACTGTCAGTCCCACTCTGGACCCCTGGCCACTCTGGCCTTTTCCTAGCCATGGTCTTGGGGCTCAAACTCCTCCTGCCCTTTGGGTAGGGTCTCTACATCCCTCCTTCTTGGGACTATTCTGGAATCCTGGCAGGCTTCCTCAGCCCACCTTCATCCTGATTCTACTACAGAAGACAGGTTTCAGAGTAACAGCCATGTTAGTCTGTATTCGCAAAAAGAAAAGGAGTACTTGTGGCACCTTAGAGACTAACCAATTTATTTGAGCATAAGCTTTCGTGAGCTACAGCTCACTTCATCGGATGCATTCATCCGATGAAGTGTGCTGTAGCTCACGAAAGCTATGCTCAAATAAATTGGTTAGTCTCTAAGGTGCCACAAGTACTCCTTTTCTTTTTACTAAAGAAGAGTTTCCCTTGAGGTCTCTCTGAACTCTAGGCTCCAACTGTTGGAATTAAAAGCCCACTTACAACCCTCAGCAAGCATGACTTGTGTACCTGGACCCATTCCCAGCTTGGTCTGGTGAATCTTCCTGGAACTATTTGTTCTTAAAGACGCCTGTTTGTGTTAATTTTGGTGGAATAAATGGGCCCCTAAAGTCAAATGTGTTAACATGACTGTCACTGTACAATATTAACAGTTTTAAATGACGTTCAGGATTCCGAGTACAGACACTTGGTACTGCTCAGCCTGCTTAGTACCCTGGCAAACACATTAGGAAATTTATGCAAAAGGTTAGAAATTTATTGATTGAAACACACAAAAGGAGAAGAATCAAAACAAGGCAAAAAGCGTAGAAAGTGAAATTGAGTGATTATATACAACAAACTTAACCAAGTCCTATCAAAGTCTCTTTTTAAAGAGAGAGAATATTGGTTATAGTGTCTTATTCTGTCAAGCAGCCCTTGTTAGTGGGGAAGAAAGGAGTTAGTTCTATAGTTCAGTTTTGAGTCTGGATTGATAATCACTTTCCTGCTTTTTGACAAAACAGACAGCCACAGAAGGGAGAGAAGAGATAGGATAGTAAAATATGAGGGTAATACACCTTTTGTTGATGTTCTTAGGATATAGGCATAAGCTTTCGTGGGTAAAAAACTCACTTCTTCAGATGCACGCATGAAGAAGTGGGTTTTTTACCCACGAAAGCTTATGCCCAAGTAAATCTATTAGTCTTTAAGGTGCCACCGGACTCCTTGTTGTTTTTGTGGATACAGACTAACATGGCTACCCCCTGATACTTAGGATATAGGGTGGCTGGTCAGTCATGGACAGACACTTTGGGCTGGCAGGTCGGCCACAACTGCTGTTGCCCTGACGCCCAGCTTTCCACTCCAGTCAGGGCCATTATCTGGTTGGTCTGATCAGGACCCTCTCCTTCAGGACAAGCAGAGCTGGATGAGCCATCTCGTCTCACTGTGCTGGTGCCATGCCATGCAGTTAATTTCAAGATCAGATGAAAAGACAAGAAAGAGAGAGAGGACAGGAGAAAGATAATGGAGGATGGAGAGGGACACATGAGAGAGGGAAAAAGAGAACTAGATCTCACGTGTATAAGGCTGGGGGTCCTCACTGGTGTGGCAAAGGTGGTCAAGCATCCCCACTGGTGTGTCAATGTTTGGATGTCACAATAAAAATTCTTCTTCCATGGTAACAATAGTGGTGGTAACAGTTCATTTTCTTCTCCAAGTTCCTTTTGCAGGCCCCCCAAAGCAGGGCAATGGGCAGAATAGCCCAGCCTCTCATTATCGTGTTCACCAATTAAGTCTAATTTCTGAAGCACCAATTTTGGTCCATTGATTACTGGTCTTGTACTCCTCTTGTTTACCAGTCATAATCTTAACCCAGGCCTTGGGTGGTATCAGTAGATCCTCTCTGTTTAAATTAGTTCATGAATCTAGTGACAGTTCATGAATCTTTACCCATTTCCACCAGTTAGGCTCACAGTTAAAGCAGGCCTGCTAGGCCACAATTATTACAAGAGGCCTTAGAATAGGGTTGGATGGCCCCATGTCCCACTACCCTTAAAGGGGACAGACTGCCTTGTTACAAGATGCAAACACAATATATCTGTTGTGTGTCAATGACATTAATTATGGAGGTCTTGGTAGTGATTCCATGGTTAGGGTTGCAACCTAAAAAGCACTTGAAATGGGGCATAAATTCCTGTTTTTTCTCCCCAAAATTATGTGGCTAATCAGTGAAATTTCATACTGAGTTACTTTTATGCTCTTTGATTTTTCTGTGTAGCTCTTTTACTGTAGACTGGTATCCAGAGATGGACAGGAGTGGGAAATCCTGACAACTGTGCAACCAGCTCTCTGGACCGGTATTCTGGTTTAGTAAAGAAGATCCATTGTAATTCCATGGATTAGAGTGCTACTAGGATTGCCCACAGGCACTGCTTGAAAGTCACTGCTTTTACACTATTAAAATAATGTACATTCAACTCTTGCACTTATTTATGAAACCTGAGAAGCATAGTTAGCTACTCAAGAATTCATTTTTACCGTGTGGACCACATTTTCCAAAGGGCCTCAACCCAGTCTTTTAAGCAAAAGATGAAAAATAAGTGAGAGGCTCTCGGGACTTAGTTATCTATTTAAATAAAAATAAGTACATTTTCCTTATAGTTAGAAGAACACAGCTCATGCTCATAGATCTAGGTGATGGATTTACATGTGTAAAGAATTAAGAAACATTTTAAATTGCTCTGTGTGCAATGCTTTGCACTCCGTTTCCTACAGCTCCAACTGTTGGGGAGTATAGTTGATTGTGAACATATTTAGGCAACATTTTCACTATTATATTTTAAAATTTGCTTTGCACACTCAGTCAATCATTAACCTAACCGACACCTGTGGCTAAATGCATGAAACAGCAAAATACAAATCAAAAGTAAAAACTAATATAGGACAATGGAAATCATGACTAACGAACTCAAGAATGATAGAAAACCTTTATCCATGTTAGCTTCACTAGCACCTATTTATTCAAATAACAAATAACTTATTTCTGGAGTAAGACACGACTTTGTTCTGACTTTCTCCGTCCAAATGAATATAAAATGAATTGCCAAACCCTGATAATCTTGTGTTTCATCATATATTTGATAAAAGGGAAAAAGATACAGGGAGAAAGTGGTGTTACTTAGCTTGTAAAACATATAGACAGAGGACTGAAAGTGTAAGTGTTATAAACTGTAACTTAAGATCTGTAGGCCATAAAAACAGTTGAGAGGAAAAAATGTTTCTTATTTTATTAAACAACAATTTGGCCATGGCATCATTAAAATAAAAGTTTCAATTAGTGCGACAGTGGACTCCCTTTTTGATAAAGAACATATTTCTGGAGTGCACTAACAAGCACAAATTGGAGTTTTGTACAAGCAGTTGGGAGAGATGTGTGCTCATCTAGCTGCATAAGATTATGCCCACTGGGGTGGAATTATTCTCAGCTGCACTATGTGCTTCAGTGGCTCTTCTGAAAATAATTCTATTTCTTTGCATACGCAGTTTTGCAAAGCATTGCCTGTAAATGCACGTTTCTGAAGCGTACACTTTGAAAAAAATTACTATTTATTTATATTCGAGACTATCATTGCAACTTTATAGCATACCTTTTATGTATATTCTATGGAGGAATAGCTTCACCATCCCTGTATCCTAGAGTCACTCTGTATAGGATTGCTTTGGTGCACAGAAGACAAGCTACTTAAGAGCCAACAATTCACCTGTTACCTACTCAAAGCCTTTATAATCAAAAGTGGGAACCCTCCTTCTAAAAGTTCTAGGTTTCTTTCTGTAGGCACTATTTTTTCTGGCATTGCAATATATAAAAAATACTCTGTTTAAAGGATAAAACCCCCTAATCTTTTGTTAATGTTCTCAACTGTTTGAATTTTTAAGTCCTCTGTGTGACACATCAGAGCATTCATGGCCTCATGCCTCAGAACACACCCAAAGCATGCACTGATAGCCAAGAATTTCATATCCTGTTGTGGCTTATTGCTTCATTAGAAGCAGAATATAAATGTGTACAGGGAGCTTAATGTGGCTGTGGGAGTGAGATGAAGATGGGGGCCAGAGGGGCAGGAAACAAACCTGAGGAGTTAATACATGAAATTACAGGTGAAATGTATGAGAATGTATAGTGCTGCACAAAATGTTCTTGATCAAAGGAAAATGTACAAATGTTATTATAGCTGCATATGAAAAAAATAAAATAAAAGATAATCCATTTCATGACACTTCTTGCCTGATGATTTGTGCAGTATTTAAGCCAAGGAGGTAAGACCCTTTCCAGTTCTCAAGATCGGGGGTTCCCATACTGTGGAATACATACCACTGATGGTGTTTGAACTTGATGTTCCATTGATAAACTTCATGACAATTTATGAAGAAGGTGGAACATGAAACAATAAAGTTTGGGAACTGCTGCTCTGGACTACACACAAGGCAAGCAGTTGCTCTATGGAAAGGTGATAGGGAAATTTAAAAGACAAATGCCAAGGCTTGGTGGGGAAATACTAATGTCTTTCTAGCAATGCAATGAGGTGGGAAAGTTCTGCTCTGGACAACAGATGATCTAATAGTATTAGCATTTCTAGATAGGCTTTAACATTTTATTGTAATGAGCAGGAGCACGCACAGTAGTTCAACAGCTTTGCTGCTTGTCTGTCAACACCTTCTTCCAGTAGTGTTACAGCGGAATAGCACTTTGATTCACTTTGTGATGACATAGAATGAACTAGAAATGTAACTTTTAATGAAAAGCTTATATTCTGCAAAAAAGAGAAGCAGAAACTAGGACACACAAAATGAACAAAAGTATTCTAGCCTGGGGAGCACTTAATCATTTTCAAGCTGGGGAGGATCTGATCTGTCTCCCAGCTTTTACTTCTGAGGGAATCAGGTTCCTCTTAGTTTCCGGATACCTGGTTACTCAGAGGACCTTCAAAGGCAAAGGGGTGGCTTAGTGGCCTGAGCAGAATGTTTGAAGCAGCTAACCTCATAGGAATCAAGTTATTACAGGGATGACTCAGTCCTTCTGAGATAGGCAAATTGGGTTCTCTGTGTTTCTGAGGGGTTTGTATGATTATAACTTTTAAAAACAATAGTTTCTTTGGCTCTGTGTGGACTTTAAAAATCCCACAATCTTTTTAGGTAGGATAGGGGTTTGTCCTGGTGTCCTTTGAATACAATTTCCCCTCCTTCACGTCTTGTACAGTGTGCTGATTGCTAACTCCCACCCCAATAGTGTCTGCATTTTGCTAAGATCTACGAGAAATTTCTTTGGTGAAACAAGTACTAACAGAGTAAGTCCTGTTGATGATTTGTTTAAGTGTGGTTTATACAAGTGCATACAGCATGAGATTACTTTTTTTCTTTGCTGGAGACTATTGTAGTAAACAGAAACATTTTCACCGTGTTTTCTTATCCACCCTGCCTCTAACGAAATGGGGGTTTAAAATATTCTTTATTTGTTGATGACACATTACAATGTCTTGTACAGATATTTAACTCCATAGAATGATCTCAGATTTTCAGCAGGTAATTTCTATTAGTTTCCAAACACCTTACAGTAAAGCATGCTGCAGAGGGCGCTCTGTGTATTACAGTGTAAGACAGTGTATTACAACTAATACGTCAATATCAGTCCAAACCCTCAATTCCTTTTTTCTCTCTTAAATATATACCCTCATGTAATTACTGTGCTGGGAAATCTAATAGCTTGTGCTGTTTTGTCATTAATGGTAAATAATATACTTGTTTAAGTTAATAAATATTGGTTTATGAAATGTGATTCAGAGCTTTGCAGTGTACTGAATAAATTTTGGTGTTCTATCCATAAATCTGTTGTGAATTTCTAAGAACATTTGTAAGCATTTGAGTAGTGACATATAGTTCTCAGGGTTCCATAAACAGTGATATAACTTTAGATGAATCTATGAAGAATAATTACTTGACAGTAACATTGGTTTTGGAACAAAGCAGATGTCAGTAATGAAATACTGTTGCAGAAAAAAAAAGCAAATATCATTCTGGGATGTAATAGCAGTTGTGTTAGCTTCTACTCTGCAAGATGTAATTCTTCCATTCTACTCACCCCAGATGAGGGCTCAACTGGAGAAATGTGTCTGGTTCTGGGCGCCACACTTTGGGAAAGATGTGGAGAAATTAAAGAAAGTCCAGAGAAGAGCAACAAGAATGACTAAAGGTCTAGAAAACATGACCTATGAGGAATGATTGAAAACATTGGGTTTATGTAGTCTGGAGAAGAGAAGACTGAAGGGGACATGATAACAATCTTCATGTATGTAAAAGGTTATAAAGAGGAGGGTGATAAATTGTTCTCCTTATCCACTGAGGACAGGACAAGAAGCAATGGGCTTAAATTGCAGCAAAGGAAATTTAGGTTAGATATTAGTAAAAACTTCCTAAATGTAAGGGTAGTTAAGCAGTGGAACAAATTACCTAGGGAGGTTGTGGAATCTCCATTACTGGAGGTTTCTAAGAGCAGGTTAGACAAACACTTGTCAGTGATGGTCTAGATAATACTTAGTCCTGCCTCAGTGCAGGCGACTGGACAAGATGACCTGTGAAGGTCACTTCCAGTCCTCCATGTCTATGATTCTTTGAAATAGTACAAAGGTGTCTTAGGGCAGATTTTAGTATGAAGGGAAGGGGAGATGAGACAAGAAATATAGTAAATAGGCATAGATGAAGCTAGTAATAGCCATTGGAATCAACATTTGTATTGCATCATTACTTTGATTTCCTGCAAAACAATCTATTTAAAAAGCATATAAGTGGAGAAAATGCATTGACTGTAGTGAAATTAACATATATGAAAAGGGCTTAGGAATGTCCATTGGTTCTAGCAACAGAGGATACAAAGCCATTTCAGGCAGCAGAAGTGGCAGCATTTGGAACATTAATATCAGGAATATTAGCACAGGCTGTGGTGGGCAGCTCTTTCAAGCCCCTCATATGCTGATGGCAGCTGTCCATCTGTGGCATAATATCATGTACACTGCACATTAAGGCTTGCACTCTTCCCTTACATGGTCAAAAAAGGGAATCCCCATGCTCATCTTTGAAATCCCCATTCACATACATAATCTGCCAAAATCCAGCAGAGATCAGTTCTTTTACTTTGTGTTTTGCCAGAGTACCATATTGCTAGGGCACCTCTCCTCTTGAGCAGAAGATCCACCAGAGACCAAAAGAATGTGTACACATACATTTTAAAAAAGGCTGAATCAGAGCCTGTTTGCTATATACCTTTTGCTATACACACAGTAATCTATTTTTCTATATGGGTATGCTCCATAAAAATAAAAATTAGCATTCACAATATTGTGCCTAGGCAAGCAAGTTCAATGTGAAAATTGAGATACCCAACTGAGATACCCAACAATAATTTAATCAACATTGGATGACTTGTGAAAACAAATACAGAGCTGACAAGAACAGATTCCACCCCCTCAATGTATCACAGGCAGTAAGCCAAATGCCGCCTATGTGATGAGGTTGATAGTTTCAAAGGATACTCAAATACAGAAGTAGGCCACTAAAACAGCATTTAGTTCATCTGACTCACTGGAAAAAAGATAGAAAGCTTTAAAAATTGTATTGGACAAGATTGAAATCTTGGTATGGTGATAGGTTATAAAATCAAAAATTTCTTCAGCTGTTTTGCAAGTTGACGTTATTAAGAAGTATAGTAATTGTTATTACTTCACTATGTTAGTTCTTTTATAAAATGTGGTGTAGACACAAGAGCAGTAAAGAAAAATCTTATTTCAAGTTGTCTTTTAGGGAAGGGCTAGATATTAGGCTTCTTTTACCTAGTCTCCACCATGCAAAAGCAATAGCTTTTCCCCAGCCACCTTTCTTCCCTCCCTCTGTGTCTCTCACTCAGACTCTTAAGACTTCATGGCAGGTTCCAGCCCATCTCCCTCTTTCTTATTGGTATGTGCCAGCTAGTCAATTCAACTCTTCCTGTGTTTCCCCAATGAGATGTGGAATGAACTGTGAGGCACATCTGATGGAAAAACCCTAGACAGGTATGCAGTATGGAAAGATTGGTTGGCCCTAGGGCAGCAGGGAAATGGACTTTTGCTTAGTCCTGCAATAACATTTTGTTGAAAATAGAATAGCCTGAAGGACATAGTTTGTGAGTCGAAGCTTACAAAAGGGATACAGAGGAAGGAATGAACAAGAAAATTTCTCTCACTCAGACTTTAAAAGAGATTTCCATCTTGCTTTTTGGTTTGGGTTCATAGGTATATATTTTTTTACTACTATTGGGCCCAATCGTACAAAGTGCTGAAATAGGTAAAAAGGATACTTAGCACCTGACAGGATGTGATCAGCAAATGTAGGACTGTGCCAATAGTCCATAGTCCATGTTATATCTTTTCATTATATCAGGTTGGCTTATCATTAGGCATTGAAGGCCTGTTCTTCAGAGAGGCTCAAAAACCTTGGCTCCCATTGACTTCAGCTGGAGGTGAGTTTTCAGCACTTCTGAAAGTCAGGCTTTGGTCAAACTGTGTGCTGACTTACACCCTGTGCAATCCCAACTGCTTCACTGGAGATTCATGGTGTTTCCTAGTGGTTAGAACATGGGACTAGGAATTAGGAGATCTGGATTCTAGTCAACACTGCCACTGGCTCACTGTGTGACTTTGGACAAATCACTCGTCTTATCCTCTCTGTGCCTCAGCATCCTACCTGTAAAATGGAGATAATACTTATTAACCTTTTGTAAAGTTCTGTGAGATGTTTGATAGAAAAGAACTATAGAAGTGCTCAGTATCATAGGTACTTAATATTTCATTGCAGGATGTCAGAGTAAACTGAAAAGACAGACATCAATAATAATCTACTAGCAAGCAGTCAGAAAATCCCTCATAAATGACCTTTCACTCTGTTCATCTGGTACTGGGGGAGTAAACAGTTTGTCTGTGATTGCCTGTCTCACTTTTCTATTATAGTCTATTTGTTCTAGCTACCCTGTAATTACTACACTGGATCTGCTGAAATCATCCTCTGATTCACATTCTAACTATCTGCAAGAGTACAATTTAATTCTTCCTTGATATTTTATTGTATAGTTTATGTGAAGTGAGGCTCATGGCTCACTGTATAGTGTACTTTTCAATAGCACTGAGAGTTTTTTGTTTTAAAAAGTGTAAATCTGTGAGAGGTTTCACTCTGACAGCCTGGGAGACTGACTTCCTGGAGAGACAGGACCCTACTGGCATAGGCAGCATCAGTAGAAGCCTCCTCATACTGTCCCACCAATTTGCTCCACTCCTGGCCCAAAGGCATCATCTTCAGGGGGTGACAGGGTAATTTGATATCCTTATCCATTGTGACAGTTTAGGAATCCATGTGAACTTATGAATTCCAGCCTGACTTTTTGAACTCTCTATATAATTATACCCTTATGGTCTTTTACTGTATCCTTACATCATACCTCTTGGTTTAAGGAAGGGGAACTGACAGCTAGATGTCTACCCTTGAATGGGATTATACTAAGGACCATCAATAACTGAATAAACTTGCCTTAGCAGGACAATGGAAATTCCCTGGAACAAATATTGATTTGCTAATGAATTTTATTAGCGCCAACCCCCATCCCCCAATTCTGTGAGATAAAAGGGGTTGTGCATGTGAATGCAGCGTTCCTGAGGAATGAGGTACGATACTGGGACTCATGTCCAAACCCGTGCTTATCAGCAGGAGAACTTGTGCGTGGGTTATGCTCGAGCAGAGAGACCAAAATCAGAAAATAAGAGTAGGTAGAAGCAAGGGAGGTGAAGAAGAATCCTGGGCTCCCTGAAAGATATGAAACATAAAGGCCTCTCAGGAAGGGTGAGGAAACTGAGGCAGGGTATTGCATGCAGGTGTTTGTTGTTTTTCCATAGATCCGTATATCTCTTTTCTCTAAGAGCAAAGCGCATGTGTTCAGAAATTCCTTTTCAAAGTCTGTGTTACTTGCATGGGCACACAGCTCCCAAAGAGGGGAAAAGTAAACCACAGCTCAGTGGAACTCTGGGAGACATGGCAAGCCAGCACTATTTTCAGGGCCTAGGCACTTGGACCATAGGGTCCCCACTGCCAAAAGGGGTGTCAGACACTGCCTGCACCTGGATTGTGTGCCTAGAGGCCCAGAGACAGTGCCGCCTAAATTCTGCCCAGGCCAAAGGAGCCAAGAGTACATGGAGTCCAAAGATTGTGTCTGGTATAGCAGCCTCATAAGTGTTCACTAGTAGGAGCTTATGTAGTTTCTTTGTCTCTGTAAGGCACCTGACAAACAGTTGTGCTGTGGATATCTATCTGTACACCAAGAACTGGACTGAGTCCAGCAACTCCTGTTATCTAGGCCACTGAACAATAATTTGGGTCGCTATCTGCAACAGATTTAAACCAGTGATGTAAACATCAAAGGCTTTAGAGCCCATTTCCACTCTGAGCATTTCAATTCCTTTGGGAGCTGCTTATAGGTTTTTGCTGTATTTCCTCTTTTTTTTCCTCTCCCTAATATTTTGGTACAGAGTACTAACCTCACTTTAGCATTTTTGAAATTATGCTGTAATTTACTGCTAGGCTGAACTGACAGGCTGCTCTTTGGGATTTATGTGTACAGGAGTTTGGTCTAAAAATAACATACTAAAAGGTTAGCGGAAAAAATAGAGCAAAACCCTAACCAAAATCATTGCTTTTGCTTAGCTGTGGGGGGACGTAGAACTATCTTTTGTACCCACCGTATAATATTTTCCTAACTAGATAAGAATACTGTTTGAATACGACATTTTGAGTCAGTAGAGTGAGACAGACTGAATAATACATTTTCTGCACCATCCCTAGGGAAACGCACAATTCCCTAGTATTCCCAGAACCTGCTTCAGTCAAAATAAGAGAACATTTATTAGTGTATAAATAAAAATGAACCTCTTTATGTATTCCTGCATATCTGCTTTACAAATTCATTCTTTTGTAAATGTTGAATGAATGGTAGAGCTAATATAGGCTTTTTATAGTGTTTCTGGAAAATATGCATCATGGCTGGAAAGCATGAGTAAACAGCAATGAATTTTTACAGGGCTGAAACAGCATTTAGAGTTGCTAGGGAAACATTTCTCAGAGTAGCAGCCGTGTTAGTCTGTATTCGCAAAAAGAAAAGGAGGACTTGTGGCACCTTTTTGTTAGTCTCTAAGGTGCCACAAGTACTCCTGTTCTTTTAGGGAAAAATTGCTTTGCTTTCATTTTAATTATATATTTTTCTTGGCTTTCTCCCTTATAATAATAGGCATTGACATGATGTATACTCTCTTGTCCTCATCATTTTCAGTCTCTTCTCCTGAAGTACATATAAATTGAAATTCCCAGCACTGCTGACTTCTGCCTCGTTAGTTTCCTTTTGGAGACACTTTCTCCTTGCTTTCACAGAGCTGGGTGTCTTCATCAGACAACGGACTCCTCCATCGTGAATCTTGTCTGTGGTGCTAGGGTCCGGGCTACTGCAAGGAGTGGTACCTTATGCCTCTGTGCACGAACTTGTTCAAACAAAGACCATTTTATATATAAAAATGGAAAATGATGTACATTTTTTAGAAACCTGTTACTAAGTAACAAGTCTAATTCTTTTACAAGTTGATAATAAGAGATTAGAAACATTTAATATTTATTATAACCAGATAACTAGTATCCAACAGGATACAAGAAAGGAAATTTTATTAGTCATTTTATAATCTCACTTTAAGTGTAGTTGTGCTCTGAAAAGTAACTCTAAAGATGGCAGTGGGGGTTCTATGTTAATTACATTTCAATTATTTCTAGATCAACAGATAACAAATAGATAAAAGAAGCAACAGAGAGCAATCAATATAAATGATAAGTTATGGAACATAGAGCATTGATAAGTTCACAGAAAAAATCCACAGGTGGCAGGGCTGAGGACAATAAGAGGTTTTATAGTATATAAGAAACAAAAGAAATCCTAATAATACTATAGGCCCAGTATTAGATGGAGATGGTAAAATTGTTAATAACAATGCAGAAAAGGGAGAAGTTTCAATAAATATTTTTATTTAGTATTTGGAAAGAAGCAGGGTGTACTCATATCACATGAAGATGAGAAAGTACTTGCCACTCCATTGGTAACTAAGAAGGATGATAAATAGCATCTGCTAGGGATAAACATTTTTAAATCAACAGGCTCAGGTAACCTGTGTCCAAAAGTCCTGAAAGAGTTAGCTAATGGGGTCTCTGACCTGCTGATGTTAAATCTGAATAAATCTTAGTATAATGGAATAATCCCAGAAGATTAGAAAAAAAGTGTTAATGTCATGCAATATTCAAAAAGGAAATGTGGGATGACTTGGATAACTACAGGCCAGTTAGCCTGACATCAATCCTGGGCCAAATAATGGAAAAGCTCTTACAGGACTCAATCTATAAAGAATTAAAGGATGAGAAGACAATTAAGGCCAGTCAACATGGTGTTATGGAAAAAAGGCCTTGTCAAACAAACCTGATTTCATGTTTTGATAAAGTTTGAGTGATAAAGGTAACTACATATATGTAATCTGCATAGACTATTGTAATGTTGCTGTAGCCATGTTAGTCCCAGGATATTAGAGAGAGATAGTGAAAGAACTCTCTGTAACTTGAAAGTTTGTCTCTTTCACCAACAGAACATGGTCCAGTAAAAGATATTACCTCACCCACCTTATGTCTCTAGACTATTGTAAGATGTTTAACTTAGTACTGCATGACTTTCAGATTTTAAAATTTGCACAATACTATGTCAGTAAAGCACATGTTGAATGGATTAAGAATTGGAAAAGTGGCAGATCTCAAAGAATAGTTGTCAATGGGGAATCATTATTGAATGTGGGTATTTCTGGAAAGATTGGTACTAAGCCCCACTGCTCGTCAATGTTTTAATCAATGATATGGAAGTAAATATAAAATCTCTGCTGACTAAAATTTGCAAATGACACAAAGATTGGCAGACTGGAAAATAATGATGAGAACAGGGCAGTCAAGCAAAGCAGTCTGGATAGCTTGGCAAGCTAGGCCTTGTTTTTTTTTTTTAAAAAAATTAATATAGCCAAATGCAAAGTTATACATGTAGGAACAGGGAATGCAGGCTAGACCTACAGAATGGTGTACTGTATCCTGGAAAGCAGTGACTCTGAAGAGGACTTAGGGTTATAGAGGACAAGCAAGTCACCATGAACTTCCAATGTGATGTGAGGCGAAAAGGGATAATGCAATTCTTGGATGTATAAACAGGGGAGTAATTAGTAGTAGGGAAGTGATTTTACCTCTGTGTATGGCATTGGTCAGACAGATACTGAAATACTGTATCCAGTTCTGGTGCACACATTTTACAATGGATGTTGAAAAAAATGGTGAATGTGCAGAGAACAGCCACAAAAATGATTCAAGGGCTGGAGAAAATGCCCTATAATGAGAGACTGAAGGAGCTCATTTTGTTTAGCTGATCTGAAAGATGATCAAGAAGTGACTTGATTACAGTATATAAGTACCATCATGGGGAGAAATGCCAGATACTAAAGGGCTCTTTATTCTAGCAGAGAAAGAACATTACAATGAACATAGTGGATCAGCCAGTGGTCCGTCTAGCTCAGTATCCTGTCTCTGACAGTGGCCAGTGCCAGATGCTTAAGAGGGAATGAACAGAATAAAGCAATTTTGAGTGATCCAACCCCTGTCATCCAGTCCCTGTTTCTGGCAGTTGGACATTTAGGGACACTCGGAGCATGGGGTTGCATCCGTGACCATCCTGGTTAATAGCCACTGATGGACCTATCCTTCAAGAACTTATCTAATTCTTTTTTTGAACCCTGTTATATTTTTGGCCTTCAAAATGTTCTGTGGCAACCGGTTCCACAGATTGATTTTGCGTGTGTGAAGAAGTACTTCCTTGTGTTTGTTTTAAACTTGATGCCTATTAATTTAAATGGGTGATCCCTAGTTCTTGTTATGTGAAGGGCTAAATAGGACTTCACTAGTCACGTTCTCCACACCATTCATGATTTTAAAGACCTCTATCATATCCCACCTTAGTTGTCTGTTTTTTAAGATGAAGAGTCCCAGTCTTTTTAATCTCTCCTTATATGGAAGCTGTTCCATACCTCTAATCATTTTTGTTGCCTTTTTCTGTACCTTTTCCAATTCTAATATATCTTTTTTTGAAGTGGGACAATCAAAACTGCACACGGAATTCCAGGTGTGGGTGTATCATGGACTTATATAGCAGCATTGTGATATTTTCTGGCTTATTATCTATGCCTTTCCTAATGGCTCCTAATGCTCTGCTGGTATTTTTTTTTTTGACTGCCATTGCAATCTGAGTGGATGTTTTCAGAGAACTGTCCATGATGACTCCAAGAGCTCTTTCTTGAATCATAACAGCTAATTTGACTCCATTAAAGGCATAATTGTCAATTTCTGAAAGTTAAAAATAGACAAATTAGAAATAAGACACATTTTTTACAGCAAGGGTGATTAACCATTGGTGCAAAATATCAAAGGACGTAGTGGATTCTCCAACTCTTGATGTCTTTACATCAATTCTGGATGCCTTTCTGGAAGATATAGTTTAGTCAAACACATGTGATTGTACCCAATACAGGGGTAAATGGGTGAAATTCTATGGATTGTGTTATACAGGAGGTCAGATTAGATGGTCCCTTCTGCTCTTAATATCTGTGACTCTATTAAACATACTCAGTTTACAAGTAAAAAGTGTTTGTTTTTACTGTGCATCCTGCAAACTGAGCGTAAAACTGGGTTCTTTCATTTTCATGTGCCATCCTGGGAAATTTAAGTTATACTAGCCAAAATTAGGATCTCAGTGGCATTTGTACAACACCATTGTCTTCTAACTGTGACATCAGTGATATCTATAGAGCCCAATTGCCCTGATGGGTTTGCACAAGTGCATCTAATTTGAACCTTGTAAAGAATTCTGTTGATAGACAAGAGGAAATAGATTCAAGCTCAGTCTGAGCTGTGCTGTCTTTGAAGTATAAAAAGGAGTTAAAAAAAAAAAGAAACCCAGAAAAAAAAAGTACTTTTATTGCTAAGTTTTCATGTAGGTCCCCTCATCTGTACCCTAGAGTTCAGAGTGGGAAAGGAACCTTGACACATGGCCAATGTGTCAAACATCATAGGTAGGCCCTACCAAATTCACAGTCCATTTTGGTCAATTTCATGGCCGGAGGGTTTTTTAATTGGTCAATTTCATGATTTCAGATGTTTACATCTGAAATTTCATGGTGTGTAACCATGGGGGGGCCCAACCCAAAAGGGGATCATGGAGGGGTTGCAGGATTGTCACCCTCACTTCTATGCTGCCTTCAGAGCTGGCCACTGAACTTCTGCAGCGGGAGGAGTCTCCTGTAATTGGAGGTGAGTCTGATCTCCTCATGCTGCTGAGAGTGCCCCATCCATGGGTTCCTAGATGCTAGTCCTGGCTGGCAGGGGAGGGACAGGGCTTGCTCTTCCCCTGCATGGCCCCTCTGCGGGGGGAGATCAGATCCACCATCCAGTATCTCCGCCAACTGCAGGAAGCTCTGCAGCTGGAGGAGATTCCAGGAGGTGGAGGTGGTTCCGATCTTCCCTGTGCTGCTCCTAGCTGCTAGTCCTGGCCAGTGGTGATTAATGCAGGGGCCCACAGGGCCTGTGCCCAGTGGCCCCAGTGCCCCCTGGAAAATGGGTGCCCTGAGCAATTCCAGGGATGATGCAGCAGTGAGGGTGTACCACTGAGTGTGGCCGTGCAGGGAAAGGACAACTCCTCTTCCTCCCCATCCTGTCCCGGACTAGCAGCTAGGAGGTGCTCCCAGCAGCAGGGGGAGATCAGATTTCACAGGGAATGGCTTATTTCATGGTCCATGACTCGTTTTTCATGGTTGTGAAATTGATTGGGCCCCAACCATAGAAAGCAACATTTCCAGGGAGTGGCCTTCTGATATAGCAAAGTCTTAGGGACTATTGTGAGTACCTCAAAAAAGGAACTCTTAAAAAAAGTAACATTTGTAAATAATCAACATAGTAGCAAATGGGTTATTGTGCCTTATTGCTGTGCTTTCTCTGAATTCTTCAAAAATGTTATTGCCATTACAGGCTAAGAGGATGCAACTATATGGAATTTGCCTCTACTTTTAGCTGCAGATTGTCAATAGGTATTTGGTAAAATTTTTGTATTGGAAATCAGTTATGAAGATGCTGAACCACAGAATAGAAGAAAAAAAGTTGCGGGATTGAACATTTCTCTGAAACTGTAGAAAAGAAAAATTAGGCTTAGACTGAAAGCTTCAAAACAGAAAATAAATATGTGATAGAGTACCGTAAATACCATTACTTATTCATTTGCTTTTTAGTTATATATTTTAAGTAGTTTGATAAGGACAGTGAGTAAACTTTCTGATTTGGAGATGTGTTTAAATTAGTAATGAAGAACAATGCCATCTGACAGATTATGGAAGGATTTAGATAAATTAAATGGATGGGTTAATAGATGCTAAATTTCAGAGTAACAGCCGTGTTAGTCTGTATTCACAAAAAGAAAAGGAGTACTTGTGGCACCTTAGAGACTAACCAATTTATTTGAGCATAAGCTTTCGTGAGCTACAGCTCACTTCATCAGATGGTAAATGCTACTGACTCCAGATAAATGTGAAATATGCATAGGAGTAAAGAACAAAACCAAGGAATATCTGTTAACTGGAAGTGTGCTTCAGAATACTGACCAAGATAGAAATAAAGTGATGTATTACAGAAACAAAGCATTAAGCTATCTATTCAGCAACAGCAAAAACAGGAAACACAATCCTGAGATGCTTTTGCTCCTATAACTTAAAATAATCACTTTCTATGGCCCAGTTGCTCCCAAGTACAGGTCAGCCAGAGGGAGACAACTGCATTTTCAGCATTCTATACCAATGGCATCATCTCTTACCCAGGGTTTTCAGAACCCCCAACAGGGACAACTTAATTATTTCACTCCAGGTGGTGTAAAGAATAAATCAACAGGAACACAGCAATTCCATCTGATAAGATTCGTGCAAATAAGCATGCTCTATCTAAAACTGCAGTTTTATTAGATTTAAGCACACACAAACATAAGCAATAGGTTTAGAACATCCCAGATATTTACCTAACGTCTGGAACGGTATTGAGTAATTAACAGAAGGTTTGCAGTGGCCAGTCACTCACCCACCGGGGAGAAAAGGTGTCAGGAAAAACATCTCTCAAGATGGCTTCAGAGAACTAATACAAAATACACTCCGTTAGCTAATCTTTTATAACTAATTTCTACAAAACACATAGGTCAGACTGACCCCTACTCTATCATCACTTTTCTAACTTTCAATAAACTTTTAATATCAGAGGTATCTAGACTCAAGATTTTCCAACCGCCAAGGTTTTTAGTCTCAATTGTTTACATATTTGTCCCCTCCTCCCATTCTGATTCACAGAAACTGTACCTAGTTTTGACCTAGCTTCTGAAAATCTGTCTCCAAATTAACCCTTAACTATGTGGTGTTCTATTTAATTAATTCATGGTGACTGAATGCACATAATATGGTTGCAATTAGCTTGATCACATGCTGGGGTATACACACCTCTCAAATCCAGGGCAACACATCCACCCTTTCACTTTCTCATATTTAAGCTCTGCCTTAGTTGAGTTGTCATGGATATTTTCTTCAACAATGAGGACTACATATATTTAGATATATCTGTAGACATATCTATATATCTATATATCCGCAAAAAGAAAAGGAGTACTTGTGGCACCTTAGAGACTAAATATATATGTCAGTGATACTCAGACCTCAGTGGTCCAGGAGCCAAATTAGTGATTAACATTACCCAAAACAGCCAGAGTAGTGTGAGTTCATTGTTTCATTTACGATAGTACTATATAGTCATATTTAAACAGTATGATAGGGGAAATATTTAGTTTTCATATATGTATATGAAAACTAAATACTTAATATCAGTGATGAGCTGCCAAAATCTTAACAACGGGTTCCCTCCTCACCCCACGAGGGGGTCGTTGCCCACCCCAACCCCCCGGGACTCCTGCCCCATCCAACCCCCCCCATGTTCCTTGACACACACCCCCAGGACCCCTGCCCCATACCCCCCCCCCGCCCTGTCCCCTGACTGCCCCCAGAACCGGGCAGGAGGGTCTTGTGGGCCAGCATAGTGGGTGCCCACCCCAGCCCTAAGAGCCAGAGGCACCTGCCGGGGGGCGAGGTGGGGAGACCCGGTGGTGCTTACCTGGGGCAGCTCCCAGGAAGCATCCAGCAGGTCCCTCTGGCTCCTAGGGGCAGGGGAGCATAGCTGGGGGGGAGCAGGGGGAGCGGCTGCTTCCCCACTGATCACATCAAAAGTGGCGCCTTAGGTGCTGACTCTCTGGGTGCTCTGGGGCTGGAGCACGCACGGGGAAAATTTGGTGGGTGCAGAGCACCCACCGGCAGCTCCCTGCCCCGCGTCCGGCCCCAGCTCACCTCTGCCTCCTCCTCCTCCCCTGAACGCGCTGCCCCACTCTGCTTCTCTGCCCCCTCCCCTGGCTTCCCGAGAATCAGCTGTTCCGCGGGAAACAGGGGAGGACTGAGAAGCAGGCGGCGGCTTCACACTCAAGCCAAGGGTGGTGGAGATGAGCTGGGGCAGGGAGCGGTTCCCCTGCGCCCCCCCCTCCGGGTTACCTGCTGCGGTGCAGGCGGCCCTCCTCACTCTCCACCCCGCCCGAGCTCACCTCCGCTCTGCCTCCCTGGGCCTGAGTGGGAAGCTGCCGTTTGCTTCTCAGCCCGCCCCGGCTTCCCGCGTGAACAGCTGATTCGTGGGAAGCCTGGGGTGGGGGGTGGAGAAGCAGAGCGGGGCAGCGCGTTCAGGGGAGGAGGCGGAGGCGGAGCGGAGGTGAGCTGGGGCCGGGGTTGGGGCAGAGAGCTGCTGGTGTGTGCTCTGCACCCACCAAATTTTCCCCTTGGGTGCTCCAGGGCTGGAGCACCCATGGAGTCAGCGCCTAAGGCGCCACTTTTGGCCGGTTAAATTTAGAAGCCCTTTTAGAACCGGTTGTCCCTCGCGGAACAACCAGTTCTAAAAGGGCTTCTAAATTTAACAACCAGTTCTAGCGAACCGGTGCGAACCGGCTCCAGCTCACCACTGCTTAATTTACATAAAATAAACTATAATTGGTTAATAACATAGAAAAAGCATGTGAATTGGTTAATAACTTAGATTGGTTAATAATTAAATCACACTGTGTATTAACACCATGTGCTGCAAAGAGCTGCAGGAGACACATTAAAGAGCTCCTTGTGGCTCACGAGCCTCAGTCTGAGTGTCACTTGTAATATATGATCATTTAAAAAAAGAAGCATCCATAAGGAGCAAGTGCTCTGCTTCTAGTTCCGTTCTTCAGTCTAGCAGCAATTTTTGGTGTAATTGACACAAAATGGTCTATGAGCTTCCCATTTCAGGCCTTGCTTCTCAATCCATCCCTGACTTCCCCACAAAAACATACTAATCAAACTGAAATTTCACATGCAACATCTCATCCCAGGATAGAATCTTTCTGGTAAGGCAGTTGGCGGATGGGTGGGGATGCGAGGAGGGGAGAAATCATTCAACAAGGTTTAAAGATATGAGGCTAGAATCTTAGCTATGTTCAATGTGGACAAATCTTAGCTGGCCAGATCTGTTGGTTTTAATGCATTTGTCCCCTACGAGGAAGCTGTAGTGAGCCACTGAAGGGTTAATGGACCCAAAAGTTTGGTGTTATTTTTTAAAAAGTCTCTTCTCTAGAGTGCTATGATTTAGAAGCCTGTTTTAACACTAAACACTCCAAGTGCTATTTTGCAAAGTGTTATTACAACACTGATTTGCTTTGGAAAGCACTCCTCATAAGGCTTTCCGCAAGATGCCAACTGCTTGAATAAGATGTGTCAGGGCTCAGGACCTGCACAGTAGTGCCTTTCCCACAACACTGACTACAGAATAAAACTGGCTCATTATAATTTAGCTTGGCAGATTTGATATTTTCTTATAACATCAATGTATATTTATTTTTAAGCATTTTTTATCTTTTAAACTTTCATCATGATAGGAAATTATGGGGTGTGTGTCAGACAATGGGGTTGGGGAGGTTAGACAATAATTATTTATTAACAGTAAATATTGAGATGCAAAAAAACTGTTAAAACACAAATTGTCAACATCACACATCAAAATATACAAAGTAAATCTCCTTAAATAAAACTCTAATACATTCTCAAGCAGCATTTTTCTTACTTTGCCTATCTGTATATTGTCGTGATCATCCATGGAAATGCTTTTGTTCATCAGTTTGTGTATGTACAATGAAATCAATGTTTTCTGACCAATAAAAATCTAGTCCCTTGAAGCCTAATTATAACATTGAACAGAGTCCATTTCATTCTGCGGGTCAGCACTTGAGACCCCAAGCTACTACTGGTGTGATCCTTTTCATTTGCAAAGGCCTTAGTTCTAGGTTTTTTTAATTATTTAGATGTTGCTGTCGATGGGATTTAGGCTCCTAAGTGCCTAAATCACTTTTGAAAATGAATTTTAGTCTCCTAAATTAGTTAGGCATTGCAGTGCTGAGCATAGCAACACCTAAACACCTTTTAAAAATCTGGGCCTCAGAGATCATGATAAAAGGTGGTTGGTGGGGAGGGAAGGACAGAGATTGATTCAGATGAATAAGGAAGCAAGAGACAGAAAAGCGGAGAGAGATGTGACAGTTCAGGAGTTTGGTAACTGATCACAACCCTTTCATTTCGGAGTTACATACAGGTTGGTAGTGACCAACAATTCCTTGGCCAAGGGTGAAACAGGTATGACCTCTCCCCTCTCCTGCCTCATGGGCCCTTATGTCAAGCTGAGGTACAATAGCAGGACGGGGTGTAGATGTGTGTACTCTGTTTTTTATTGGGCTGTTTGGTGGATGAACAGAGGATTTCAGCCTCCAAGGTTGTTTGTACAGAATGTTTCATGGGAACTAAATTCACTTGATTGGTTTTAACAAAAAATATTCTATATAACTTTCATACCAAAGTTAGTAGTGGGCTACTCTCATTTAATAATTACAGTCGGCTACCAAACAGTAAGCTCTAGTAAAGGATTTTCTAAAGGGTTCAATCTGATCCTCAGGGACCTGTTTTCTTTTCTTCCAGTGGGAATATGTTAGGCCCTGATCCTGTATTAAGCTCAACGGGACTACTCACGTGTAAAGTTAAGCCTATATATAAGTGTTTGTCGTATCAAAGGCCTAAGTATTTGCATTAACAGAATATTAAGGAAAGATCCATCTCAATCACTTATTTGTTTCTCATATGTATTGATTAAAAATGAATACATATGTATTCTGAATAAATTCGAAAAATCACATTAGGTGGTTGGAATGTACTCTTGGGGGAGATTTTGAAGATTGCCTCAAAAGCCAAAGTGCTCCTAAATCCCAAAGGTGCTTTTGAATATCTTCCCTTTACATTTTCATTCTGTGAGTTTAAAAGTAAACTGCAAAGCTAAAATGAAAATTGTTACTCGTTATTTATACAGCTCTATCGGTGTGCATGGAAGTAGAGAGACAAATAAAAATGACAGGTTCCTGTCCCGAAGCTCTTAATTTATCTCAGCTTGTAACACAGCAAAGAATGAAAATAAAGTAAGTGTGGGAGGAGGGAGTGTAGAGGAATGAGCATTAGAACTGTGAAGGACTGAGGTGTTTGGTTTTACACACAGGTCTAGATAGTTCCTCTTTTAATCTGCATTTGTTAAAATTTGTAGACAGTGTTTAGACTGAGTGCTGCAGTTTTAGTCAGCAAAGGAAAGCTAAACCTCTGGAACTGAGTTTGAAGAAGGGAAATGAGGTTGAGTAGTGCATGGGATCTGGGAATACACGCCAGAGGCAGAGTGAGGAAAAAGTGCAGTCATTTGAAAATTAATTCCAGATTTATGTTCTTTATGCTCCTATTTACCAGGCTGGGTTATCTTCAGTGAACAAGGGAATGTAAGTGCTTTTCCAACAGTGGGAATAAGAATTTAAAATAACAAGAGTTAATACTTGTTGGTTTGCTGAATGCTTCCTACTGCTTGCCTAGTCAGGACATTCAGCACATAAATCTGGAACTCAGGGCCTGATCCCACAGATTATACTGACACAAATAGTCTTTTCATATGGATAGTGCCGGGGCTTCAATGCAACATTTTGCAGGCTTAGACCTTTAATTTAAATTTAATTTTGTTGTTTACCTTTTAATGCAGATCTTTCCTAAATTTTAAGAAATATATAGAAGCTAGTCATATAATTCCCTTGAACAGCAGTTGAAGTTGAGTGAATTCATCTTCCCACAGTGCTTTCAAAATGAAAGAGTTTATATTTCTTTTAAAATGTCGTCCATTCTGAGTAAATGTCTCCATCTTGGGTCTAATCCAAAGCCAACTGAATGGGCTATGTTCCATTGACTTTAATGGCTTTGGATCAGGAAATATGTAGCCAGCTGGTAGAATCTTGGTATAAGCAAGGAAATGGTCCTGCTATCATGGGGAATTTTCCTGGTTTCCGTATTACCCTGGTGGAATAGGATGGTGAAAGGTGGAAGGATCTGAGTCCCTGCCCGAGTTCCCTTTACTTGGATGCCTGCCTGATCTTGAGCACTCATCTTTCTCTCTCCCATGTGGTGGAGTCCTCATAACCTCAGTAAGGCTGGGTCCAAGATCATTGTGGAGCTTAACTCCCAGTCTTGTTGTGGATCACTCAGGATAGAGGTTAGGACATCCCCGCTCTCCTCAATGGCCATTTCCCTGACCCAGTGATCACTACATTGAGTACAAACCACATGCAATTTATTAAACAGCCACTGTAAACAAATAAGGGAAAAACTGAGAGGATTAAAGGATGAAGAAACCCCACACTATAGGCATGGGGAACACTGTAAACAATAATCTCGGTCACCGAAGGAATTTCACAGCCTATTCCTTACATGTCCTGGATGTTCTGCAATGATACCGCAGGTAAGACATCTGCTTTGGTGGTGGCTACACACCCTCAGGCTCCAGGTGGCAGGAGCCTTCTCCCCAGTATTGATCCTCCTGTCAGGTTCGTGCCTCCCTCCCCCAAGTCCAGTCTTTGTGATGTCTCTCTCCATTGGGCCCTCACTGCCCAGGATTCCCACCTCATTCTCTCTAGCTGCTCACCACGCTTGTCTCCAGTTTGCTTGTTGCATGGTGGCTCATCCGTTATCCTGGCTCTGGTCTTGTGCCTTCCCACTGTAGCTCAGTCCTGGCTTACCACTGGTGCAGTTGGTCTTCGCTGCGCCAGCTCCAGGCTGCTGCTCTGGCTTCTGCAATCTCCCTGGTTCTGCTCTGGGATCTAGTTCCCCAGCTCTGGGTGGCTGCTCGGGCTGCTGCACTCTCTCTGGCTCTGCCTTACTCTGCCCTGGTAGCCCCAGCTCAACTGGAGGACTGATCTTGGGCTCTCAACCCCCTTATTGGCCTGCTTATTGGCCGCTGTCAATCTAACTGACCTCTCCCTGTTGACTCTGGGGACTTGTCAGTCACAGGATCCTGACTCCTCTTTGGTATTGGGGAAGGGCTAATGAAAAAAACAAAAAACAAAAAAAGTTTCAATAAGAAGTCAACAGGCCTCTTACTTTTAAAAATGGATTTGTGTTGTAAGTGTTTGGTACTGAAACAGTACCAATGTATGCAACGAATAAGAAGTTTATGTATTTATTAAACATTAACTGTCAACTCTTTTTTTCCAGTATTTTTCTAAACTTAAAAAAACTTGTAGCATTTTACAAATATCCTTGCCAAAAATTGACAGTAATGTGGGCCCAAGATAACTTTTCCTAAATTAGATTTGAGCCATTAATTTTCTACTATAAATAGTATTGGCAGAAATTCACATGCCAAGCTCTGGGTGCATTCGTGTAGCAGGAGCAGCTGGCTCTTTGGCAGACTCTGCAGACAAATGTGTTGCCAACTTTGGAACGGCCTCTTGGTCTTTCACATAATTTGGTTTCTGCTGGCAGGCAGCTTTGTCTTCCTTAAAGCCATTTCTTGCAATTTTACTTTGACTTTAAAAAACTGACTTATTTTTGTCCATTTTAAATTGTGTTCTGAATAAAACTTTTACTGAGTTCTGTACAATGCCTTATTATAGTCAAAAGCAGGCTCTTTCTTCCACATCCACATTCAATTATTGGGTAATTCTAAGTGCTGATCTTAGAATCAGCCATTTGCTGATGTGTAATCTATGCGTACCGTACACGGGTGACAACATTTAATTTGTAAATTCAAGTAAACCATTAATTTTTGTGCAGGAAGCTGACTGTGAAATTGCGTTCAAAACAATATCCTTTATACTGCAGTTTCTTAAGCAAGAAACAGTGTCTGACTAGATCAACTATGGGCTCATTAAACTATTGTCTTATGCTTCGGCAATTACAAGAAGATTTAATTGCTCAGAGATAGTGTACTTAGTATTTCTAAAGAGGAGTTAGGGCAAATCAGCTGTCTTTGAGTATCATGTATTGTAACAAGTGTCCTCTATTTCACTTTAATTGTTCAGCCTGTTTTTGCCAGTATTATTCTGGATGGAATTTGTTTTGTACTTGCTTTTTAAACAGAGTGCATACTACATTTTGAAACCAGTGCCTGGAGATGTAAGCCCACCTCTTCCTATGATTAATAAATAATAGTTTCCACCTCTGTACAACCTGACTTCAACCTCAAGATGTCAAAACATTGTCATGAATAAATTACAATACCCCTGTCAGGTGGGTAAATATGAATTTAAGTACCTAACTTGAAGTATGAACATTTTGTTCTCAACCTTTCTATATCTCTGCTTCCCAGCCCATAACATTTGTATAATAATAATAATAATAATTAATAATAATAATTTATTCTTTGTACTACATCAGTGATTAGAGGCTCCAGTCAGGATTAAGGCCACGGTCTGCAAGTGCTGTACAAAAGCATAGTGTAGTCTTTCTCCTTCACAAAGGAATGGGAGAGGGAGAAGGGAAGAAGTGATAACCTCATGTGTTTACATAGACTAATTATGCATATAATTAGATGGTTTTGAGTCAGTTATTAAATATTTATATTCTGTTAGTGCCCAAAGGTCCCAATCAGGATTGGGTTTCCTTTGTGCTGGGTGCTGTACAAACAAGGATAATGAGACAGTCCCTCCCTGGAGGGTTTTACACAGTGGCAATGTTTGCACAGAATATAGCATGTACATTTTGAAATTGCAAGCACCAGGGTCCACCCAAAAAGGCTGCCAGATCTAAAAGTGCCCCTTCTAACAACATCTTTAAAGTACTGTTTGTCAGAACTAAAATGGCTTTGCAGGACAATAAATGACTGTGTGGGAAAGTCCTGAAAATGAAGTTGTGTATGAGGCTGTCCAGGAATAGGCACCCTGGGTAAAATCCTCGCCCCACTGAAGTCAATGGCAGAACTCAATGGACATCACCCTCCACATGTATTCTTAAATAATGAGAGAAAATTAATATACTGTTCATTTTTAGTATACTGTTTTCACTCGTGCGTTGCATATATCTTAACTTCTCTGTTGTTGACCTTATGACTGTGCTTTTATACATTATAGGTGTAGGTGAAGGTGGTAGCACTATGTATTATTAAGGTTTTTGCCATAGAGTGGCAGAAATTTTCCTTTTGGAAATAAAATATTTTAACTAAAAGGAAAGCAATTTACTGTAAATGAAATGTAAAAATTTGTTGTTGCCTGTATGATTGGCAAAACTGGCAAAAGGAAACATTAATATACACGCACACTTCTCAAAAAACTCGCACATCTTGGGAATTGATGATACTTTCCATTATCATCAATGGAAAAGTTATTTTGCCATTATCAAAAATGATTTTGCTTTTTATAGTAAGATGACTGCCATCGACCCGCAGCTCAGAAATGTCAGTTGTATCTGTATTCCTGGTGTGGAAATTCTTACCTTTTAAAACCTTTAATTTGCTGGGCTGCCTATGAGAAAATATATATAATTATCTTTTATAGAGCTAGAAAGTCTCTCTGCATTTAGGGTAATTTTTAACTTCTGTGCCTTCTCTGTCCACCCTGTGATTTCAATCTGGATGACTCACTACCCTGTATCTCTCTTCAAATAATGTCAGATTGTGCCCATTTGCATTGACTCTCATATAAATGCCATAACGCTCAAGTGCTGGAGACAGTGACAGACCGATGTCATTACAGGAATATCAGTCTTGTGGCCCACTGTGATATTTCTTCTGTCTGACATCATGTGTTCGGAGTATCATGTTTTGTCCGGGTTGTTTCTTTTTTTCTTTGCCTGGGGCCTTTTTCTCTGAGGTGTCTTACAACACAGAGCAGTGAATACATGTAAAATGTTATTGAGTGGGATTTTGAAAAGTGGATAAGGGAGGAAGGTGCCCAGTTTACTTTTAGTGAGCTAGGCACTTTTGAAAATGTCATCCGAACACTTACTGAAAGTCAGTGGGAGTTGGGTGCCCTTACTTGTTTTTGAAAATCACACCCCTTGAGTAATGTGATATACCCATGGCTTTATATTTGTACTTACAGTCACATTTTTCTTATATTATTGTGGTTTATATTTTTCCTTCATACAAAACAAAAATAATAAACACCTGAGTAACATAATCTAAAACCTTCCCATTGGGATCAACATTTAAATATCCTTCATATCCTCCATACATGCTATTAAAGAAGGTTATTTGGTCCAAATTAGCTTGCAAGGATAAAACTAGCCCAGCTGAGAGATATTAATCTTATTGGCAAGGCCTTTTGCTTGTGTCAAACTCATATGGCTAGGCTTGGTGTTAGTGGGATTCTATGGAGTTGGGATAGAAACTGCCCCACTTAGGGTTGCATTGGCTTCCGCTGCACTTGTTTCCCCTGCCTATCCCCAACTCTCTGCAATAGCCACTGCATTCATGCAATTATAGATCCAGTGCTGTTTCCACATTCCATCCCACCTGTGTCCTATCTCCACATGCACAGGGTACAGTGATCCTATGTGCGCCTGGGCTACATGGTGCACAGAATCCCAGACCCTTTATGTGAGGGCCCAAGATGATGATTTCACCATCATGAGGGCTGTGGAGGGTGGGATAGAATTTCCCTCTTCCCGCAGGTGGCAACGGTGGGATAACTCCTATACTTGTCCCGTGAATGAGCATGGTTCTTTAAATGAATCCCAATTTAGCTTTTTGAAGCCAATCAGCCTGTAAGACAAATCCAAATTAATCATTAAAAGATGACTTGTCTGATTATTTCTTAGTGTTGGCAACACTCCCATCTCTTTATGTGTATACATGAACTATACTGCTGTATTATTGAAATATCAATAGAAAGAAAGGCTATGTTAGAACCGGGACTGACATTTTCAGATCTGTGAAAGATCAAAGTAATCCTACATAGCTGCTTTTGAATGAAAGCCCATTTATTCCTAATACATTAGAGCAATTATTCAAGAACATTTTAACTATGCGAAAATACGTCCCCTGTGGTGCTGTCAAAATCACTGAGACCTTAGCTTAACTGCTTCAAAAAGTGCCTGCCAAACAACTGAGTGCAGCTTTAATTTACTTCTCTCACTTTTCAAAAATTGTAGACAAATACATTCATATTGCCTTAGGCTAATTTGTCTTCTTTTCCTAATGTGTCTGCCCCATTTTGGGCACAGGCACTTCAATATGAATGAATACTCCTGATGAATTAACACAGTTTATGCCAAAGTTGAGTACACTGAAAAGGACAGAACTGTGTAGCTCCAGTTTTTTGCTCAAATCAAATGGTAATTTGAGGCTAGCAGAAGTAGGTAAAAGCAGATTGTGTTCAGCATATCTCCTTCACATGAAGAGCTTGACACTTTAAGTGCAGTTCAGTTCTGGAAAATGACTATAAAATGTGATTTTGGGCTTCTGTATTTGTCTGCTAATGATTTTTTTACCACCGTCTGTGAGGAAATAGGGCAATCTCCTGCAATCTCCTGGATAACCTTTATTTAATTAAGTTAAATCTTATTGAATTAAGTTTAATACCTTTGGGGTCCATTGTATTAAAAATACAATTGTTTATTCATTATTGTGGAATTGTATGTAACCCCTCTAGGAGATGTGACTAATGTAAACCTTGAGAAATGTGAAGAACTTCAAAGGACTTTTTGAAACAACACGAACTTCTAAATTTAAGTGAGTTTCCCAGGAAACCTCTAGGAAGAGGGGAATATGCTAATGTAACTCCTTCAGTTAGGCAAGAAATTAGCCGTTTGAAGCTTCGCCCCACAGATGGTATCCATTGTCTGGGTGATTATCCAGTTTGGGGTCTTTGAAGAGACCATGAATAGGTAAAGCACTCACTTACAAATTATATGGGTTCTTGCTCTGAGAAAAGGCTGTTATGAACTTGAACCCACAAGAAAACCCTTGGATGGGGTATGAAAGACTGCTCACCTATCAGAACCCATGTTGGAGTTGGAGTGATGTCTGGTAAGCTTATTAGCATATGTGCAGGTTGTTTTATTGTTTTTAATGTATTTTCTCTGTAATGCTTTTACCCTAAGAATAATATGTGCTTGCTTAGAAAGAGCTGTATGGTCGATTAACTGTGATAATTACCCCGATAACCATTTCTGAAGAGAAGGCAAAAAAAGCCAGCTTAGGCAGCCTTTCTTTTGCTGGGAAAGCACAGTGTAGGCAGGGAGCTGTGCAGCTTGGAAATACCCTTGTCAGAAGGGAGAGAGATGCATATTTCTAGCCAGGAGAGGTAATGGCTGGGGACCCGGAAGCCTAAAGTGGGTGCCCTTGCTGGACCATAGAGGGGAATATAGATGCAGTTCCCCTAAACTGTGACACTATCTGCTCTTCATAGTTTGTATAGTTTGCATAGTCACCTCATTCTATAACTGATATATATACTTACAGGTCTTGAGCCTGATTTGCCTTTTTTAAAAAAACTTCATTTGCATGAGAGGGGTCTCTCCTGTGCCTAGTTATTGGATGGAGACCATTGAGATTTTCTGCTTTGAAAATAATGGCAGAACTCCTATTGCCCAAACTGTCCTCTTTCCCTACATGGTCATAATTTTTTTGAGAAATAAATTTTCAGCTTCTTGGGTCCTTTTGTCCTTCCAAGTAGAACTACATAATAAAGCTATTAGCCAGAGAGATGTGATAGCAAGACTATACAATACTATATTTTCTTCTATGACTGCCAAAGAGTCAACCAGAAATAACCTCCTCTGGTGTCAAGCAATTCTGGAACACATTACTCCATGCATCCCCTGACCTCAGTTCCATGAGGTCAATTTGCTATGTGTTGCAATTATTTGGGTGGAGTCTCAGGTCATGGCTATACTGGAAACTTCAAAGCGCTGTCGCGGGAGTGCTCCCACGGCAGCGCTTTGAAGTGTGAGTGTGGGAGAGAGCTCTCCCAGCGCTCCTGGTAATCCACCTTCACGAGGGGATTAGCTCCGAGTGCTGGGAGCCTGTTTACACTAGCGCTTTAAAGCGCTCTGATTTGCTGCACTCAGGAGGGTGATTTTTCACACCCCGGAGTCAGCAAGTTAGAGCGCTATAAAATGTAAGCGTAGCCAAGCCCTCAGACTACATAATCAGAAATGAAGCAGGTTTTGGTGGCTTTTTAAGAGGCATATGAGGGAATAAGAAATAGGGAGCAAGCACCACAACTGTGGAGCCCATGAAGCTTTCAGAACCAATAGAGGCATAGAACAGGGTGCTCAGAGGACTGGGTGGCCTAATGAAAGTGTGCCTGACTTCCTGCCCTTGCTTCCCTGGCAGAGGTGCTTCAGCTCTTAAGGAGGTAGGGGGACCTAGACCCTCCCTTTCCACTGGGTTGCAGCCCAGAGCCCTGGGTGAAGCAATGCTGCCAGGGTCCCACCAGCACAGAGTATAAATCCACTGCCCTGGGATTTACTTCCTACCTTTGTCTTGCATTTTGGGGCATGGCCCCTATAGACCAAACAGTCTGGTGTGGTTTGACTCAAGTAGCGCCCACTTGTGGACCTTTTGTAGTGTCCTGCCACGGCCTCAGGTCTCTCTGTGTTGGGTGGTGGCTGTAAGACTGGCAGGGCCTAAACCCACAATGTCTCTATAGTTAACTCACACAGTTCACTCAATGTGGCATGGTCCTTGGTCAGGGATGAAATAAATTTTCCCCAGTGGCTGTCTGGCTCCTAGTGATGCTCCACTCACGTAGGGAAGCAGCTGGCCCCTTTGCTAGACAGCCCAGAACTGAGCAATGTTCTCTCCTTTTCTTTTCCCTCCAGGCCTGGCATTGGCTGCAGGGATAGCGGGGCAGGGTTATCTGGGCCCATAGGCCTCTTTAAACCTTTTCATGCTTGTGTGAGGTTTCTCAGCTTCATCCCAAGACATTTTTTGGAGTTGAGAGAGTCCATTTAATGTATTTGTGTATAAGTAAGGGATCACTCTCTCAAGTCCAGTTTTTTTCTATGTGCTTCTGCAGTAAAATTATACTCATGTGCTTATTTATTTTGGGTACCTATCCTTCATCGTACACATCATATTCAAAATTATGTGTCACACCTAACCTTTTATGATGTGAGAAAACCACAGGTATTGGCTCCACAATGGGGAAAGGTCAGCCCCACAGTAGAACAGTCAGGAAAAGAAATTCAACTGAACTCTGGAAAGTTGCAAAGCTGATCAAGAGAATTCATGTAAATGAACTTTTCAGTGCTGCAACTAACAATTCTCCCCTTCAAATGTATGCAGAAGTGCTGCGATTGGTAAGAAAGTTAAAAATGTACCAAGAGCGGAATCTTGAGGAAATAACTTCTTCTTTGGTGATCTGGTCTCTTGCCAGTGCAGACTTAGGGAGAAACTCCTAGAGGATTTCTTTCCTCTCTTGATCACTGGCCATTGTTTAAGGCTTCTGTCCTATCAATAGTAATAATAATTATTAGCATTTAAAAAATTAGCAATACCATTGTTTACTAACATAGGACCTGCTCCTGCTTTCATTGACTTGAATGGGAGCAGGATTCAACCCATAGATAAAATACACCCTCAGCCACGAAGCTGTTTACAGTCTAAGTAAAACAAGGCAAACACAGGGCAAGATAGGTTTCAGAGTAGCAGCTGTGTTAGTCTGTATCTGCAAAAAGAAAAGGAGTACTTGTGGCATCTTAGAGACTAACCAATTTATTTGAGCATAAGCTTTGGTTAGTCTCTAAGGTGCCACAAGTACTCCTTTTCTTCTTACAGGGCAAGATACACATCCTTGTAAAAGTGTTACCTGTTTTCCACCTACTGAAAAGCCACAGAGGCGCAAACCATTAAAGCAAGGAGAGCACATACATACACACTCTCACTCAGTCTCTATTTCCCCACTAATATTTGTAAAATACAGTAGGTAGTACAGGATTTGAGACCATTTGGTAAAATAAAGCAGCATTGCTCTTCATAAATAATTCCTAGAGTCTATTTTAACTTCTCATTTTCCCCATTAGTCAAGACGCAATTAACATTTTTGTCTACGTGCTAATTTCTAGTTTAATAACAGTCTAATATCAGGTGATATTTCTCTGAGATGGGAACATACTGTGATATGATATTATTGTATTAGCATGATTATAAAGATAGTTGGGGGGAAATGCTTTACTATACGTTTCAATTCAGTATAATGATGAAGTAATACAATCTGGATTTCTAGTAGGCATGGAAATTTGTTTTCTATCAGGAATGTAACTGAGAACATAGAGGCATATATAAAACTGAATACTATATTTTATATCTTGGGAATCTATTTAGGAGAACTATTAAGTAGAGCTGGTTTAAAAATAAAAGTTCAAACATTCTACTGTTTTTGAAATTTCAAAAACTGATATTTTTTCAAAAATTAGAAAATGTTGCTTAGCTCTACTACGTGGGTTTGGAATGCTTTTCTGGATGCTTACCATCTGCCCCCTCCAGCCATCTCACCTCATTGTCTTCTAATTATCACCTAAGTGACACTCCAGTGCTGTCAGTGGTTTTGCATAGTAAACTGCACACTAGTAAAAACTTTTGATAATGCACAAGAAGGAACAGAAACCTTCCAGTTCACTCTTTATTTTTGTTCACTCAAGTCAGACAATAGAACTCTGAATGCACACAGGGAGTATGGAGCTGCTGGGTAAGAAGGCACTAATTTTACAGTCAATTTTCAGAGCAGAACCACACTTTTTAAGCCTCCTGTGTGGGAATGGCTTAATGTAAATTGTTCTCATGTCATAGGCTGAGTATTTATTACAAACATTTACAGGGGAACTTTTGTACAACAGCAAACTTTTAAATGAGAATACATGTAAAGTCAAAAAAGTACTTGGACATGATTTTTTGGCATTCACTTTGATATTGGGCTCTAGAGTGGCCATGTAAGGCGCCATAAGCTACCCCATCAGACAATTTCACTTATCCTATGACAGCATCTCACATCAGATCAACATAGTTCTTTGTCCACAGAGGGTTACTATTATTTATGATTGTGACAGTGGGCAACTGGCCAGTCTCTACAAGACCCTCCTGAAGAGACCCAAAGAGGCTGTGAAAATAAATGTAATTGTTCTCTGTTTTCCCTTTCTTTCTACACTGTCGCATCCTTTTTTACAGGAGCAAAATATTAGCTGTAGACCAGAAGCATGAGACAGATCTGGATTTTTTGACCCTTTATTAAATAGCATAGTTAGCAAGGTTATATTTCATTAACTACATGAACTAAAGCTCAAGATGGACAGAAGACTGGATGCTGTCAGCTGGGACTTGTATTCTGGACTACCACAACCATTTTTGTTACCATTTGACTAATGTTCAAATAATATGGAATTGCTCATAAAAAAGTGACAGTATGAGAAACTGCCAGATTTGATGTTTGCAGGTGAAAATATTGCCTGTGAGCATTAAGTTCCATTCCTTGCTCGTGAGGAGAGCTTGAAATAACGAGATGGCAAGTGTCTTCTTTTTTAGTATAACTGCCCAATTCTCCACCACCACCTACAATATTCTTTTTTAGAAGAAAAATTATTTGAGAATAAATGACAATCTCAATTGCAAATGCGTGAATTTGACTGCATTACATATTCAAAAAGATGCACCTGTGTTGCAATCTGCAGGCAATTGTCCACCTAAATGGTTTGTAATTGCATGTGCATACACTTTAATATTTCTAGCAGGTTGCTCGTAAGAGCACAGTAGCAGGTTGCGTGGACCCAGACGCTTACCATCTGTTTAAGCATGGAAATACATTTTCAACATAATTGGGCCACCCACGTTTAATCAAAGTACTTACACGTGTAAGTGATGATGGCTTATTTAAAAAGCACCATGTAGTGCTTTGTTTTTCATTTCTTACAAATGAAATTATTATAAAGTCTCCAAAGCAGGGGCTATGGGTGAAATCCTGGCCCCAGTGAAGCTAATGGGACTGTAGGCATTGACTCTAAAGGAATGAGGATTACATGCTAGTTTTTGGGGTGTTTGTACAGTGCCTGTTTCATGGGGGACCTCTTTCCTGACTTGGGCCTTTGGCTGCTACTGCAATAAAAATAATTATTATAAGAATAAAGGCAGGCTAGATCTGAAAAACATTTTCAAAATTTTGTTAATTTCTTTTGAATTAAAGCTTTGTGTTAAAAAGCACTGGACAAAGAACAGGTGAGAAACTGGGACAAAATGCAATACAACCAAATAGGAACAAGGGTTTTTTAAAAAATATAACACAGAATAATATAAAGCATTCAAAGATACTTTACTTCTCTACAGCAATTTCCAATCCATAAAATGTGGATCACAATATATACCTGCTGTTTTCCACAGGGATGTTGTGGGAGATAACTTAATTATCTTATTAAACACTTTGAAGATTAAACATTCTCTAGAATTGCAAAGTGTTGTTATGATGCAAGAAAATCACTTAGAGTGGCCTAGACTCATGCATGCAACTCCCATATCAAGGGAATGAAATGATTTATAGCTACAACAAACAGACCATATCCATGTCTAATCAGTTTAATAAATATTTATGTAAATAAATTTTTCTTAGAAAGAGAACCCCAAATTCAGCTTGTAGATCGAGCAAATGTAAACAGGCTTCTAACTTTTCCTAATGGTGTATAAATCCCAGCGACCTCATGTGTTTTCATTAGAGATAGAAATTCCCTGAAATTAGCAGGAGAAGAAGGCCACAGGGAGAGCAAGTATGCAGAGGACGCTACTCAATCGCTGGTAAAAGCTTCTCCACATTAATGCGAACTAGATGGGATGCTGCAATTATAGCATGCTACAGAGGTAGGGAGACACTACTGTACAGCATGCTCTCCTCTAACACTGGTGGATTTGTGGGTGGAAGTCCATGCCATTATTACTGCTGTTCAAATTGGCATTAATTTCCCATTGCTGCTTCTTTCAGTCCATCCACTTCAGAGAGAACAGAGTAAGTTTTGCAGACACAGGAAAGAAAGGTTTCAGAGTAACAGCCGTGTTAGTCTGTATTCGCAAAAAGAAAAGGAGGACTTGTGGCACCTTAGAGACTAACCAATTTATTAGAGCATAAGCTTTCGTGAGCTACAGCTCACTTCCTCAGATGCATATCGTGGAAACTGCAGCAGGCTTTATATATACACAGAGAATATGAAACAATACCTATTCCCACCCCACTGTCCTGCTGGTAATAGCTTATCTAAAGTGATTTCCAGCACAAATCCAGGTTTTCTCACCCTCCACCCCCCCACACAAATTCACTCTCCTGCTGGTGATAGCCCATCCAAAGTGACAACTCTTTACACAATGTGCATGACAATCAAGCTGGGCTATTTCCTGCACAAATCCAGGTTCTCACATCCCCCCCACCCCCATACACACACAAACTCACTCTCCTGCTGGTAATAGCTCATCCAAACTGACCACTCTTCAAGTTAAAATCCAAGTTAAACCAGAACATCTGGGGGGGGGCGGGTAGGAAAAAACAAGAGGAAACAGGCTACCTTGCATAATGACTTAGCCACTCCAAGTCTCTATTTAAGCCTAAATTAATAGTATCCAATTTGCAAATGAATTCCAATTCAGCAGTTTCTCGCTGGAGTCTGGATTTGAAGTTATTTTGTTTTAAGATAGCGACCTTCATGTCTGTGATCGCGTGACCAGAGAGATTGAAGTGTTCTCCGACTGGTTTATGAATGTTATAATTCTTGACATCTGATTTGTGTCCATTTATTCTTTTACGTAGAGACTGTCCAGTTTGACCAATGTACATGGCAGAGGGGCATTGCTGGCACATGATGGCATATATCACATTGGTGGATGTGCAGGTGAACGAGCCTCTGATAGTGTGGCTGATGTTATTAGGCCCTGTGATGGTGTCCCCTGAATAGATATGTGGGCACAGTTGGCAACGGGCTTTGTTGCAAGGATAAGTTCCTGGGTTAGTGGTTCTGTTGTGTGGTATGTGGTTGTTGGTGAGTATTTGCTTCAGGTTGCGGGGCTGTCTGTAGGCAAGGACAGGCCTGTCTCCCAAGATTTGTGAGAGTGTTGGGTCATCCTTTACCCTCTGATCCCACTGAGAGTTACCAAAAGCAACTACAGCATTTGCTCAAGAAACTTCCTGAAAAAGCACAAGATCAAATCCGCACAGACACACCCCTGGAACCCCGACCTGGGATATTCTATCTACTACCCAAGATCCATAAACCTGGAAATCCTGGGCACCCCATCATCTCAGGCATTGGCACCCTGACAGCAGGATTGTCTGGCTATGTAGACTCCCTCCTCAGGCCCTACGCTACCAGCACTCCCAGCTACCTTCGAGACACCACTGACTTCCTGAAGAAACTACAATCCATCGGTGATCTTCCTGATAACACCATCCTGGCCACTATGGATGTAGAAGCCCTCTACACCAACATTCCACACAAAGATGGACTACAAGCCGTCAAGAACACTATCCCCGATAATGTCACGGCTAACCTGGTGGCTGAACTTTGTGACTTTGTCCTTACCCATAACTACTTCACATTTGGGGACAATGTATACCTTCAGATCAGCGGCACTGCTATGGGTACCCGCATGGCCCCACAGTATGCCAACATTTTTATGGCTGATTTAGAACAACGCTTCCTCAGCTCTCGTCCCCTAAAGCCCCTACTCTACTTGCGCTATATTGATGACATCTTCATCATCTGGACCCATGGAAAAGAAGCCCTTGAGGAATTCCACCATGATTTCAACAATTTCCATCCCACCACCAACCTCAGCCTGGTCCAGTCCACACAAGAGATCCACTTCCTGGACACTACAGTGCTAATAAACAATGGTCACATAAACACCACCCTATACCGGAAACCTACTGACCGCTATTCCTACCTGCATGCCTCCAGCTTTCACCCTGACCACACCACACGATCCATCGTCTACAGCCAAGCTCTGCGATACAACCGCATTTGCTCCAACCCCTCAGACAGAGACAAACACCTACAAGATCTCTGTCAAGCTTTCTTACAACTACAATACCCACCTGCAGAAGTAAAGAAACAGATTGATAGAGCCAGAAGAGTTCCCAGAAGTTACCTACTACAGGACAGGCCTAACAAAGAAAATAACAGAACGCCACTAGCCGTCACCTTCAGCCCCCAACTAAAACCCCTCCAACGCATTATTAAGGATCTACAACCTATCCTAAAGGATGACCCAACACTCTCACAAATCTTGGGAGACAGGCCAGTCCTTGCCTACAGACAGCCCCGCAACCTGAAGCAAATACTCACCAACAACCACATACCACACAACAGAACCACTAACCCAGGAACTTATCCTTGCAACAAAGCCCGTTGCCAACTGTGCCCACATATCTATTCAGGGGACACCATCACAGGGCCTAATAACATCAGCCACACTATCAGAGGCTCGTTCACCTGCACATCCACCGATGTGATATATGCCATCATGTGCCAGCAATGCCCCTCTGCCATGTACATTGGTCAAACTGGACAGTCTCTACGTAAAAGAATAAATGGACACAAATCAGATGTCAAGAATTATAACATTCATAAACCAGTCGGAGAACACTTCAATCTCTCTGGTCACGCGATCACAGACATGAAGGTCGCTATCTTAAAACAAAATAACTTCAAATCCAGACTCCAGCGAGAAACTGCTGAATTGGAATTCATTTGCAAATTGGATACTATTAATTTAGGCTTAAATAGAGACTTGGAGTGGCTAAGTCATTATGCAAGGTAGCCTGTTTCCTCTTGTTTTTTCCTACCCCCCCCCCCCAGATGTTCTGGTTTAACTTGGATTTTAACTTGAAGAGTGGTCAGTTTGGATGAGCTATTACCAGCAGGAGAGTGAGTTTGTGTGTGTATGGGGGTGGGGGGGATGTGAGAACCTGGATTTGTGCAGGAAATAGCCCAGCTTGATTGTCATGCACATTGTGTAAAGAGTTGTCACTTTGGATGGGCTATCACCAGCAGGAGAGTGAATTTGTGTGGGGGGGTGGAGGGTGAGAAAACCTGGATTTGTGCTGGAAATCACTTTAGATAAGCTATTACCAGCAGGACAGTGGGGTGGGAATAGGTATTGTTTCATATTCTCTGTGTATATATAAAGCCTGCTGCAGTTTCCACGATATGCATCTGAGGAAGTGAGCTGTAGCTCACGAAAGCTTATGCTCTTATAAATTGGTTAGTCTCTAAGGTGCCACAAGTCCTCCTTTTCTTTTTACAGGAAAGAAAGTTAGTGACTCTTGACTGGAAGAGGATGGAGTCCAGAGAGCTGCAAGATGGATCAAGGCCCCCTCTTATGGATAAGCCAAGATCTATCTATAGGGCGAAATGCAATGATAGACACCAGAATATGACAGAATTGTATAAATATGCTGAAAATAGCCTCCCCCCAAAACTGGCAGAGTGCCCACCCCCCCCCCCCCCACAAACACACACACACCTCTTCAAAAGCATCCACCTGCAAAAACAAAATTCGGCGCCTATGCTCAGAGGTGCCACAATGAAGAAGGAAGGCTCTAGGGCCATATGACCAAATGATACTTCAGGAAAACAAACAAATGGTTAAATTCACATAAAAAAACCAAACCCAATAGATACAGTTTTATATTAATTGATCTTAATTTGTCAGCTGTACATTCTCTTTATGTATTACATATGAGACCCAAAACCATGAAAATGAAAAAAAAATATATTGAAATATATTTCTAAAGTTATTTGACTTATTTTAATTTCACTGTGTATCCTGTGATTATCATCAGATACTGCAACTGCACTGAAACATACTTTCATGGTAACTACAATTTTATTCTAGATTTTTAATGGCTAAGTATTTGTCAGTGTCTTTGGTTTGTTGTAACCTTGCAATGTTAAGTTCAAAGTAGAATTAAAGGGCAGTCTTGGGAGTTTTGCCATTGATTTAACTGGGATCAGGATTTCACCCAAGGCAAGCTACTCATGTAATATAAGTGGGTATGATGAAGATATATTATCAGTTGCATTGTACATTTTTCTAAATCTTTCTGGATTATAGGAGAAGATTGACATTGTGTATGAAACTGTAAAGGCAGTGACTCTTACGCTTCAGAGAAGGAAAACCTAGTTTTTTTAGGACTGCCTCAGTCAAGTCTTTTGATAACTTCAGTTTCTTGTTGTTTAGTGGCTAAATGCTGTACTTCAGTGATTATGTGGGAAGTCCATTATCTTCAGTTCACTTCAAGATCATGCAAACATTAACTTTGCCTGGATGTTTTGCCTCTAGAAAGGTTTCTGTGTGTAGTTCTTGTTCAGAGCTCCCTAAATGAGTTGTACACAGTGTAGCAGAAATGTCCTGTCCTGACCCTCTTTGCCAGAAGTAGTGAGAGGAAGATTGAAGATTCTGGCTAAGAAAATAGATTGGGAGAGGGGGTGAGGCAGCTATTATATTCCTACTCATAGTACAGTGAGAAAAACAGCTCCTACATAACTGTGAATAATGTTTCAACAGAAAGTCAGAGGCTACCGCAAAGACAGATGGTACAGTTCAAATGATCGGTTTCAGGAAGTGATTAATTATTGAAGGTTGAATTTGATTCAAAATGGGTTCCAACACAAAATGTGTATCCAGATTTGTACATCTAGCACTCCACAGTTTGGGGGCGTTCAACTGTAGAGGTTTGACTTGGCCCATTATCAAGATATAGACTATAAGATTTTCTTATTGGAGCTCTAGATTTGAGTTCTGATTTCAGATAGACCAAAACATTTGGATCCAGGCTTTGATGTGGCCACTATTTAAGAATTCTAGTGAAGAACAGTAGTGGCTTAAAGTTTTAAAAGTAATATTAGGGCTTTGAGTACAGAATTGATTTCTGTTAAATTGTGGGTCTGTATATGGAACTCACTATGAATCACTTTGAAAATAAGACCTTTTCTGCAATCATTAACAGTTAAAAATTACTAACTCTGTATGAGTGGTCTCCCACCTTTTTATGCCCAAGATCACTTTTTGAATTTAAGGGAAACCCAGGAGGTACCCTGTCCCTTCCCCAAGGTTCCGCCCCTTCCCCGAAGCCTGCCCCGCTGACTCCATCCCCTCTCTCTCCGTCACTCACTTTCCCCCACCCTCACTCACTTTCACTGGGCTGGGGCAGAGTGTTGGGGTTCAGGAGGGCGTGCGGGCTCTGGGCTGGGGCCGAGGGGTTTGTAGTGTGGGAGCGGGCTCCAGGCTGAGCCTGGAGCAGAGGGTTAGGGGTCAGGAGGGGGTGAAGGGTGCAAGCTGTGGGAGGGAGTTTGGGTGCAGGAGGGGGCTCTGGGCTGGGGCAAAGTATTGGGGTGCAAGAGGGGATGTGGGGTGCTGGCTCTGGGATGGGAGTCAGGGCTGGGGCTTTGGATGCAGGAGAGGGTTCGGGGCGCTGGCTCTGGGAGGGGGCTCAGGGCTGGGGAGTTGGGTGCAGACTCCTGCCAGGCGGCGCTTACAATGGGTGGCTCCCGGTCGGTGGTGCAGAGAGGCTAAGGCAGGCTTCCTGCCTGACCCAGCCCCACACTGCTCCCGGAAGGGGCCAATGTGCCCCTGTGGCCCGTGTGGGGAGGGCATGTGGCTCCATGCACTGTCCTTCTATGCCGGCACTGCCCCCTCAGCTCCCATTGGCCATAGTTCCCCATTCCTGGCTGTGGGGGTGGTGCAGTGTCCCGTCGCCCCTCCCCCCCTCACGGGGCCATGCTGTCTGCTTCTGGAGCAGGCAGGCAGCAAGCCTGTCTTAGTAGCAGCCCCGCTGCACCACTGGAGATCGCAATTGACTGGGAGAGTCTCCAGCATTGAGCAGTCGATTGTAATTGACTGGTTGGTGACCACTGCTCTATGTTTCCCTTACTTATTAACTTCCTTAATTTGCCTTATTACACAATTTAAAACGATTTATATTTCATTTTAAAAATTCAGCTTTCATTTTGATTTCAAATGCTCTTCAGATATATATAAAATATTAGAGAAGTTGATTATAAATTAATATAAGTAGTATATGTTCCCTTTCCCTCTTCTCCTTATACCTATTCCAACATGCATCTCACTTAAAGAATCCAGAGCTGCTGTGCTACAAAACTAAAATAGAGGCAGAGTAATTCCAAGTGGAGACAAAGTACATCCCAATCTAACAATCACTCAGGACTTGATTCAACTGGAAAAATCATGGAGCAGGTCCTCAAGGAATCAATTTTGAGGCATTTCAAGGAGAGGAAAGTGATCAGGAACAGTCAGCATGGATTCACCAAGGGCAAGTCATGCCTGACTAACCTAATTACCTTCTATGATGAAATAACTGGCTCTGTGGATGAGGGGAAAGAAGTGGACATGTTATTCCTTGACTTTAGCAAAGCTTTTGATACAGTCTCCCACAGTATTCTTGTCAGCAATTTAAAGAAGTATGGGCTGGATGAATGGACTATAAAGTGGATAGAAAGCTGGCTAGATCGTTGGGCCCAATGGGTAGTGATCAATGGCTCCATGTCTAGTTGGCAGCTGGTATCAAGCGGAGTGCCCCAAAGGTTGGTCCTGGGGCTGGTTTTGTTCAATATCTTCATTAATGATCTGGAGGATGGCGTGGATTGCACCCTCAGCAAGTTTGCAGATGACACTAAACTGGGAGGAGTGGTAAATACACTGGAGGATAGGGATAGGATACAGAGAGACCTAGATAAATTAGAGGATTGGGCCAAAAGAAATCTGATGAGGTTCAAGAAGGACAAGTGCAGAGTTATGCACTTAGGATGGAAGAATCCCATGTACTGCTACAGACTAGGGACCAAGTGGCTAGGCAGCAGAAAAGGACCTAAGAGTTACAGTGGACAAGAAGCTGGATATGAGTCAACAGTGTGCCCTTGTTGCCAAGAAGGCTAAAGGCATTTTGGGCTGTATAAGTAGGAGCATTGCCAGCAGATCGAGGGATGTGATCATTCTCCTCTATTCGGCCTTGGTGAGGCCTCATCTGAAGTACTGTGTCCAGTTTTGGGCCCCACACTACAAGAAGGATGGAAAAATTGGAAAGAGTCCAGCGGAAGGCAACAAAAATGATTAGGGGACTGGAGCACATGATTTATGAGGAAAGGCTGAGGGAATGGGATTATTTAATCTGCAGAAGAGAAGAGTGAGGGGGGATTTGATAGCCGCTTTCAACTACCTGAAAGGGGGTTCCAAAGAGGATGGAGCTAGACTGTTCTCCGTGGTAGCAGATGACAGAACAAGGAATAATAGTCTCAAGTTGCAGTGGGGTAGGTTTAGGTTGGATATTAGGAAAAACTTTTTCACTAGGTGGGTGACCTAGAATGGGTTACCTAGCACTGGAATGGGTTACCCGGGGAGGTGGTGGACTCTCCTTCCTTAGAGGTTTTTAAGGTCAGGCTTGACAAAGCCCTTGCTGGGATGATTCAGCTGGGGATTGGTCCTGCTTTGAGCAGGGGGTTGGACTAGATGACCTCCTGAGGTCCCTTCCAACCCTGACATTCTATATTCTAACTCCCAATGAAGTAGCTGGAAAGACATCTGGATTGAAATAATTGTGTCTCATTTGGGTATTTGGTAATCTTAATATAACTAAGGGCATTTTACACAAGGATGAAGTTCATAATGTATTTTATATTATGCTCATAAATATAGCACTGCAGACCTGTCAAAAGTACATGTGCTTTTGACAACTTTCCTGTCTTGGTTGTGCTGCTATTTTAACTCCAATAAGGGTATATTTTTCAGAATTTGCATCACATGTCATTACTTGGAATAGTATTGCATCATATAAATCTTTCAAAGTGTGTCAAAATTGTTCTAAAATTAGGTACACTTTGAGGATTTTTCCCAATAAAGGACTGTACCAGTAAAAAAAGATATTTCGAAGAACTGCTCCTAGACCATAACTATACCCAGGACTAGACACATTTTTATTTGTTGTTTTTTGCACTTCAGATATGGCTCATAAACTCGAATATCTGGTATCCTCTTCTGAAGCACCGATTAAAAGCATAGCCATTGGTGTTGCTGCTTCCATACCAGAATTATCCATTTGAAATTTCTAGGGAGGGAGAAAGGGAGCAGTGGTCCAAAGGAAGTCACAAAGAGAACTCAGAGAAGTTGCTGCACAAGACAGTGCAGTTTCACAATAGAAAATAGAGGTTGTAACTTTGTATAATATTGGAACCCTATATTTTATATTTTCCTGGAGACACCTGTATTTTCTAATGGAACTGTTGGGTAGCCTCCGATTTTTGAAGTTGAGAGCGATTAACACGTAGTTGTCGTTCAGTTTGTTAGCACCTGCACACCCGAGTGTGAAAGTGATTCATCTGATGAATGATGGGGGCATCCAAATTATGTTTGAGAGCCCGGATAGAACACCACAGGGGGAAGCTGCAAGAAATGAGAGGAAATTATGTGATTCATGAACAGCCATGGAAGACTGTGTGAAATGATTTGTTCAGTTTTGGTGTAAATCTGTTGTGTAATATTCCTGGGAATCTATATCTGGAGAATTTTTCTCCAGGGGCAAGAGCTTTATGATGAATGATTCTAAAAACTTCACAGCAAAGGGGAATGTTAGAGGGCTATCTGGGGATGATTCCACATATATTTGCTTGAACTGTTCTTTGGGGTGTGCTGAACATTTCTGATAGGATGAGAGTGTTTGTAACTCCAGTAAGACCAGCCAATATGCAGGTAACTTCTAGAAATCAGTACACCTAATTGCAAGACCTAGAGCAAGTGAGATCTTGGTTGATTCCTGCTTTGGAGAGAATGTCAGCAGCACGACAAGAGAAAGGAGAAAAGTGTCCAGCTTGCAGAACTCTTCTTCTATGCCTTGCTGTGCATGGACTTCACTGGCTAACAATCATGGGTCCAGGTGAAAGAGGTTAATAATAATAATGAGCACTTATATAGCACAAATTATAGAATACGTGTCCAGCATTATGAAATCATAACTTAATTCCTGATCCTACGTGGCTCTCACTGTAAGCACACCTCCCACTATTGAATTCAGATTCTGTGTGGATACAGGGGTCTGTCCATGAAGATCTCATTGCAAGATTGATGCCTTATTCAGGACTGATCAATGAACTGCTTCATATGCTGAGAAAATCATAGTTACTCTGCATGTAAGACCATGGATGGACAGTACTGTGTAGATATATGTTAAACTTTATATTTTATTATTTATGTGTACAATGGTTGCACTTTCAAAGTATCTTCTAGGTTACATGATAACCATTATATTTCTTAGCATATGCGCAATGTGCCTTAGGTGGCATGTGACCATGATTCATCACCGAATTTGGTCCGCTGGTTGGATCATTAGCTGCCCCAGCATGGCCCGGGTACTGACAGGGAGTGCTCCGTGAACACTGATCCATGTTTCCCACTTCTTCACATGGAGAATACTGATGGAACCAGTAATATTTCAATGTTGCTAACTCTTGCAATTTTTTGAGAGTCTCACAATATCTGATGTCTTTCTTAATGCCCCAGCTCCTGTAGTCATGTGATTATGTGAGAATAGCAGCTTTCATTTAAAAAAAAGGAAGTTTGTCAAGAAAAGCTGAAAAATGTGGACTCCACAGGCTCAAAAACCAGAAGGCAAATAAAAAGGACCCCAAATGTGGTAATGATTTTCCAGACAATCTCATTATGTTTTTCAGGCCTGACTCATGACTTTTGAATATAAGGGGTGGGGAATACCAATTTCCCCAAATGCAAGACTTTTTCAAGTGATGACAACTATATTCATCTGTTTCGTAAATTTATTATTCTATTGTATTATTGTTGCTGCTTTTTGCAATGCATCTATACTTAGGCAATGATTTTTTTGAAGTAACCTTCCCTTGAAAGTTGAAGCAATCAATAAAATCCCTTCTCCATACTCTAGCTTTAGTGATGGCCTTAAGTCTGCCCCTTCCGCAGCAACCTGCCCAACCTACATTTCTCGATATTCCTGCAAGTACACTTTGTGCTAAATTAAATATTTTAATTTAAAATGATATTTAAACAGTACAAAAGAGGAATTGTCTGAAACGAAGCATCTGAAAAACAAAAAGGAAAAACGTGCAGCTTTCTTGAGTTGTTCAGAGTGAGGTGTAACAGTCAGCTTCTTTTTTTATTAAGTAAATATTATACACTCTTTTCCATCAGACACCCATGGAGAGGATGAGAAGCAGATAACTGTATTAATTAAAGTTCAGTGTGGGAGATTTTACAACTGTGTTCATCATGCTTTTGTTTATTTTAATGTAAATGTCCAGCTGCAGAAGTTCTATAGAAACTTATGTTTTGGACTTCATTGATTAAAATAGAAATCTCATATAATAGATCTTACACATGATCCCCCAGCCCCCCAGCATTTAAATTAATGCAAACAGTGTTGGCAATTTCTAAATTTAGAAAATAAAGCACCTTTTCTGGCAAGATTGAATTCTAAATCCAATAGCTAACCTAGAAATCTCTGGGAGGTAAAATCTTGGCCCCACTGAAGTTAGTGGTATTTCACCTTAAGCATTTTACTGGATGTGTTAAATTTTAATACATTTATTTAAAATCTGTTGGGGTGTATTAATTTGTTAGAATAATGTTCATGAAGAAATTATATCTGGTTGTAAAGGGTAAAAATTTGACCATTCTTTACTCCAATTTGGTTCATAACCCTTTGTGCCTGCATCTTTGGACTAGTCTTCTGTTACGTTCTCTCCCCCAACCCCATTCCCTTAAAGGAGCCATTGACTATTTTCTTCCTTCTGGCAGGACAATGCCTCCCCACTCCTAGAACATTGTAAAGCTCCCTTTATTAAAGCCCTTTGGCTTGTGTTAACTCATTTTGCCTTTTCTGTTGGACTTATGTTTTATCTCTTAGTAGATTCTGAACATTAATGTTTGGTTGCCTCCATCCTTAATTTCCATGACTGGTTTTCTTCTTCAGATTATTAGCAGCATCTTGTGAAGCCACACTGGCCAATTCTTATTTTTCCATTCTTCGTTTCCAGAAGGATTGCACCTTAATTATGGTGTCTCTTAGAATTCCCCAGCTCTTTCCCACACTGATGAATTTTAATATTTTTCCCTTTGCTTTTTATTTATTGCATTTCTTCATTCCCCAAAATCATAGAACAATAGAATCATAGAGCTGGAAGGGACCTAGAGAGATCATCTAGTCCAGTCCCCTGCACTCATGGTAGGAATAAGCAGACAATCCCTGACTGTTTGTCTAACCTGCTCTTAAAAAATCTCCTATGATGGAGATTCCACAGCCTTTCTAGGCAATTTATTCAGTGTTTGACTACCCTGACAGTTAGGAAGTTTTTTCAGATGTCCAGCCTAAACCACCCTTGCTTCAATTTAAGTCCATTGCTTCTTATCTTATCCTCAGAGGTTAATGACAACAATTGTGACAACCTTTTATGTACTTGAAAACTGTTATCATGTCTCCTCTCAGTCTTCTTTTCTCCAGACGAAACAAACCCAGTTTTTAGAATCTTCCCTCAAAGGTCATGTTTTCCAGATCTTTAGTCCTTTCTTGTTGCTCTTTTCTGGACTTTTTCCAATTTGTTCACATCGTTCCTGAAATACAATGCCCAGAACTGGACACAATACTCCAGCGGAGGCCTCTAATCATCATGGAGTAGAGTGAAAGAATTACTTCTCATGTCTTCCTTACAACACTCCTGCTAATACCTCCAGAATGATGTTTGCTTTTTCTGCAACAGAGTTACACTGTTCACTCATATTTAGTTTGTGATCCACTATGACTCAGGCTCAGATTTTGTCATGGATATTTTTAGTAAAAGTCACGGACAGGTCACAGGCAATAAAGAAAAATTCACGGAAGCCTGTGACCTGTCCGTGACTTTTACTAAAAATATCCATGACAAAATGGAGAGCTCAGCTGCAGGGTCCCCACACCACCCCGAGAAGCTAAGCAGTCGTGGGGGCCGCTTGGAGCTCTGGGAATGGCGAACCGTGTCCACTGGGAGATTTGGGCTGCCGTGCAAATGTAAACAAAGTGTCTTGCGGCCCGCCAGCAGATTCCCCAGATGGACCGCGTGTGGCCCATGGGTCGCAGGTTGCCCACCACTGATCTAGACAGTATCTCACTAGTTTGTTTATGAGAAGGTCTTGTGAGACAGTATCAAAAGCCTAATAAAGTCAAGATATACCACATCTACTGCTTTCCCCTCTCCAGAAGGCTTGTTTCTCTGTCAGAGAAAGCTATTAGGTTGGTTTGCCACAATTTGTTCTTGACAAATCTGCTGATTGTTACTTATCTCCTTATTATCTTCTAGATGTTTGCAAATTGATTGCTTAATTATTTTCTCCATTATCTTTTTTGGGTGCTGAAGTTAAGTGGACTGGTCTGTAATTCCCAGGGGTGTCCTTATTTTCCTTTTTATAAATGTGCACTATATTTGCCCTTTCCCAGTCCTCTGGAGTCTCTCCTGTCTTCCATGACTTTTCAAAGATAATCTCTAATGGCTTAGATATCTCCTCAGTCAACTCCTTGAGTATTGTAGGATGTATTTCATCAGGCCCTGGTGACCTGAAGACATCTAACTTGTCTAAGTAATTTTTAACTTGTTCTTTCCCTATTTTAGCCTCCGATGCTACCTCATTTTCACTGGCATTTACTATGTTAGACATCCAATCACTACTAATCTTTTTGGTGAAAACTGAAATGAAAAAGTCATTTGGCACTTCTGCCATTTCCACATTTTTCTGTTATTGTTTTCTCCCTGACCCCCCATTGAATAAAAGGCCTATCCTGTCCTGGGTCTTCCTCTTGCTTCTAATGTATTTGTAGAATGTTTTCTTATTACCCTTTCTGTCTCTAGCTAGTTTAATCATGTTTTGTGCCTTGGCCTTTCTAATTTTGTCCCTACATACTTGTGTTATTTGTTTATATTCATCCATTGTAATTTACCTAGTTTCCACTTTTTGTAGGACTCTTTTTTGAGATTCAGATCATTGGAGATTTCCTGGTTAAGCCAAGGTTGTCTCCTGCCATGCTTCCTATCTTTCCTGTACAGTGGGATAGTTTGCTCTTGCTCCATTAATAATGTCTATTTGAAAAACTGCCAACTCTTTTGAACTGTTTTTTTCCCTGAGACTTGCTTTGCCTGGGATCTTATCTACTAACTCACTGAGTTTGCTAAAGTCTGCCTTCTTCCATTATCTTTATTGTGCTGTTTTTCCTCCTACCATTCCTTAGAATTGTGAACTCTATCATTTCGTTATCACCTTCACCCAAGCTGACTTCTACTTTCATATTATTAACCAGTTCCTCCCTATTTGTCAAAATCAAATCTAGAACAGCCTCTCCCCTAGTAGCTTTCTCCACCATCTGAAATAAAAAAAAAAAAATGTCTCCAATACCTTCCAAGGACTTGTTAGATAATCTGTGCCCTGCTGTGTTATTTTCCCAACAGATGTCTGGGTAGTTGAAGTCCCCTGTTACCACAAAGTCCTGTGCTTTGGATGATTTTGTTAGTTATTTTAAAAAGCCTCATCCACCTCTTCTTCCTGGTTACGTGGTCTGTTGTAGACCCCTACCATGTTTTTTACCCCTTTTATCCTTACCCAGAGATTTTCAACAAGTTTGTCTCATATTCCCATCTCAACCTCAGTCCCAGTGTATATGTTTTTAATATATAAGGCAACACCTCTTCTCTTTTTTCCCTGCCTGTCCTTCCTGAGCAAGCTGTACCCTTCTATACCAATGTTCCAGTTATGGGTATTATCACACCAAGTCTCTATGTTGCCAGCTGTGTCATAGTTGTGTTTAGTAATTAGCATTTCAAGTTTTTCCTGCTCACTAGGTTAGCCAGTCCGCATCCAAATATGCTCTTCCCCTTCCTTGATAGGTGAACCCCATCTCTGCTTAGCAATTCTTCTTCCAGGAACAGCATCCTGTGGTCAAGAAAGCCAAAGCCCTCCAACCAAAACTATCCTCACAGCCATAAATTCTAATATTCTAGAATCTAATTTCCTTGTACTTCTTAATTCTCCAATCCCATTCCGTATATTTCAAATTCAGATATCTTGTGGTTCCACATTTCCCTGTTGTCCTAAGATTCTCAGTAATTTTCTTTCCCTATCAGAAGTAGATCCAGGATGAACTCTCTGGTTCTGGATGAAAAATGAAGTTGTCTTCAACACAACTGAGGAACCTCATCTGATGAAACCTATGTTGATGTGTACATTTTAAACAAAAAGTACAAGGATAGATAAAAATCAAGCATGTGTACAAAACCTACAGCTTTGAATACAATGAGAGCTGGTGGAGGAATTTTTTACTCCCCTTCTCTTGGGCCAGATAACCTGTATGATAACTTACTGTTTTGCACTTCATTCCTCATACGCTCATCCAAAGAATTTCTCTGCCACTCTCTCAAATTTTTAGATTTGTATCATTGTGAACACTTTTGATAGGCAGTGCCACCCCTCCAACTTTTCTCCCCTTTCTGTCTTGCCTATCAGACTAATCTCTTCTATGTTGACATTCCATACCTGAGGGGAGTCCTACTTTGTTTCCCCACCTCATCATCTGAATATGTTGATAAGTATTTTATTTTTAACTTTTGAGGCTTAATTTTTCATATCAGAAATGGTCTTTTTCCTAAAATGTGGTGATTTGCTGATATTTAATCTACCTGCTTTTTTCTTTGAGTGATGCACTCCTCCCAAATCCACAACCGTTAAAAAAATTAAGGCATCATTCCATCTATACAGATACAGAAAACAATAGATATTATGTATAATGTACACCTAACATTACTTTCATTTAGATTTTTTATGTTCTTGGAAATCTTATTGCAAAACACATTCTGTGCAGCTCTTTCTACATGCTTGAAGGGATTTATGGATTGCTCCTGTGCAAAGTGTGCCAACCAACATAACACTTCAAGGTAATCTACAAATGTCTGGCAACCTAGCTAGTATTAATCCTAAAATGCTTTGAACACAGGTTGTCTCAAACATATTTCTATAATTAATGTAGGCTAATGCACTCCATCTACCACCTCCCCACCACCTTCTTTTAGAGGTCTGCAAAGCCCCAAACCCCACTGCTTCCATGTGACTGCCAGCTCCGTAGGGCATAGAAAATAAAGTATTAGGGCTTTATCCTGGGAGACACTGAGCGCCCTCAATGCCCCTTCATTTAAGTGGAAGTTGAAGAAGCTCACAGGCATTGCTGAACAATCCATGCAATCTGACATTTCTAAAATAAAACCTTTATTATAAATGTACAACACTGGGGATGAGGTACTTGGAAGTGGGACTTGGCTTTTCTCTAGAGAAAAGGTCCGGTGTTCACTTTTGTTCTACAGTATGTTGAGGCCTCAAAACTGAATGGGAGCTGGATCTAGATTTTGTGTGGACTGGAAAGAGTATTGGAAAAAATAATTTCCTTTAGAAATGCTCCTTAAAATGCTAGCCAACAGGTTAGCATTTAATAATGCTAATATAGTATTTTTTAAAAGAAAGATATTAAAAGTACTACTCACTATTATTTGATAGATTGAAATATGTGAATTGACATGTATCGTGGAGAAATAATATATTGTGGTGATGGGAAATCTACAGATAGTTAGAGGCATGCATTACAATGTATATTGTCTCTGCATGTTGGCTTTTAAGTCTTCTTAAGATATAGTATAAAATCAACTCTCTAATCTGGAATAAACCAGTGTCCCTATTAGCTCATTAAAATTAACATTTTTTTTTATTAAACACACCTCACACAGACAATTTGAATAGTACCTATAACAGACAGCACATTCGATTAATCATATTCAATTAAAGAATAACGGTTGCTGTATTTCACCACGGGCTAAATCAGTTTTCCCTCTTGGATTTTTATGTGGTAGTTATTTTCCAAAGATTCAAGATATGTACATTTTGTAGCTTTGATTGGCAACTGTAATATAAATTAGACCATGCTTGTTCACTAATTGCTCATGCAGGCAGGGAATATGTATTTGAAATAATGGCAAGAAAAGTAAACAGTTCTTCTCCTGAGTTGTTAATTCTAATCATCATAAAGCCCTTTTCCTGCGGGAAATTATATTCTTTCACACTGCATTTGGGAATCTCCTCTGCAGAGCCTACCTCAGCTCTTCCTGTGGCAGGACCTCCTCTCCATGACTGACAGATGCAACTCCTTTTGCCCCAGTGGATTTTCTCCATTTCTTTCAGTTTTCTTCCACAGATTTTTTTCTCATCTCTTTTCATGTTAGGGTGGAGACATTTTTTAATACTATTGACTCTCTTCTCTCTCTTGCTTTGCCCCTTTGTTTCTCCTTTCATTTATGTGCTCTGAATCTCTTCCTGTGGCCCTGTTTCTGCTCTCTTTGCTGTTCACCTTGTACCTTCAATCCATCCACTCCTACCTTTCTTCTCTTCCTACCTTCCCCAGTTTTATCTCTTGGTCTGTATCCTTCAACTTCCTTTCCCCCTTGCTTCTAGGTTTCTCACAAATGCTATATCCTCTCCCTTCTTTTGTCTGGTTCAGTTGGTGTTTCCACTTTGCCCAAAAAAGCTACCTTGAATTATTTGAGTTATTTCCTCTCCTATCCTGTTCCCTGGTCCCAGCCAGAACAAACTGATCACAGATTGTAAATCCTTAAGGAAAAATTATGTTACTTTATTTTTATTTTATGTTTTATCTCAAAGGAACATTTGTACAATAATTAACATCTTGTACAGTCATTTACTTTTATTTTCAGGTCTAAGTCTTCAAAGGCAGACTTATCCATATTTATAAGTTTCACAATGTTGACAGAGACTTGTTGACCTTTTCTAATATTTCTCTCAAATTGATCTGCTTCCTAGAACAAGTAACATATCCATAATAAGCAGCCATTATTAATTTCTTTGGTAATTGATTTTTCACAGAGTGGTAAAGCAGTGTTGTGTTGTAGATTCAAAAGCTTTGTGAAATAGGTCTTTGCCACCAGCAAACAGAATTTTGAATTGCTTCTTGCGTTTGACTCTAAATACAGTTTTAACAGTGAACAATTTTGTTCTTCTCATTCTTGACTAAATGTACAAAATTAACTTTTAGTTACATTTTTGTCTTTTCTTTAAAGCTTTATCAATAAACATTATTCTCTGACTTGCCATGGTCTCTTTAACTAGATGAGCTTGTTCTTATGGCATGCTTGAAAAGGTCTGAACAGCCAGTTGACCTGAAAAAATATGAGTTCAAAACAGATTGTGTCAAAATTCCTGTTAAGTGTCTCACAGAAAGTGAATAGTAATACTGCCTTGCTCTTATTCTTGCTTCCAGAACTTTCTCTATCATTGTCTAGCTAGGGCTTCAACCTAAAGGAATGTTTCAAATGTTTGACAATTAAGAGACAGCTCAGAGGGGAAACTGAAAAAAGGGCTTCTGTTTGTGCCAAGGCCAGGTAACATAGTCTGATTAAATCTCTGCCTTTTTATGTCATATTTCTTATTCATCCCTTCTCAACTATTTTGCATGGTGGGCTCTGAAATAGTCAACATCCTCAGCACAAATTCAAGTGAGCAGGAGCAACCCCAAGCAACCAAAGAAGCTCACATTTAAGTGGGACTCAGGGACACTACATAAATGATTAACCCTGGAGATGTCTCTTGCTCTTTCTTTCTCCTAACTGATTGTCTCTAATAGCTGAAGCTTTTGTGATACTGAGGTAGAGAATCTGTTCTCTTCTCTTCTCTTGGCAAACCTGAGAAAGCACCTCCCCACTCTAAAAGAAATATTGTTGGTAATGGCTCTTCATCCCCACAAATCTAGGCTAAAGCAGCCTTCCCTCTTATTTTTCTGGTTGAGGTTTGCCTTCTATTCTCATTGACTTCTCCATTTGAGGAGTAGTGGAGAGACTTCAATTTCATAGGCTTGGGAACTATCACATTTGGGGTGAAATCCTTCCTACTGAAGTCAACAGAAGTTTTGCCATTAACATCAATGGGGCTGGGATCTCAGCCCTAAATTCTGTTTTCACAGCTCTGCCACATGTTTATTGTATAATCTTGGACAAAACTTCGGTGCCTCAGTTTCCCTCACTGAAGAAAAGGAAATTAGTACTTAGGAATGAAATGCAGGATGCCCCATGTATCCACAATCACTTGAGTTTCTTCTTTACTGTGACTAGACTTGATCTAAAGCTAGTCAAGATGTACTCCTAATGATATTTTCACAATACTCAAAAAGCCTCTGGCTATCACGAACATTATATACTCTTCTAGACAATGAATGTCAGAGAGAGGTGGATAAGTGGATAAGTTCTTCCATACACTGGCTAGCAGAGAGATTGTAGCTGCCTCACAATGCATACAGGGCTGACGTCAGGTCCTTGACACTCTTGAAGTCCATCACTTCATGAAGCAAGCTGAGAGGAAGGCTTGTCCAGTGGTTAGAGCATTAGCTTCAGACATGGGAGAGCTGCGTTCAAGTCCTTGTTCCTCCATAGATTTCCTATCTGACTGTGGGCAAGCCATTTAGCTTCTCTGTCTCTCAGTTTTCCATCTGTAAAATGGAGATAATCTTATTAACCTACTTCATGGGTTTTATGGCTAAATATACTGTGAGGTGCTCAGATACTGTGGTAATGGGGGCCATATAAATAGCTAAAATAGAAAGACCTAGAGACACAAGCCAGTTCAAAACTTTGTGATGTACTTTGTACACTGCCAGTCATTAAAAATGTTGTTCAGTTGCTCAACCTTTTGAATTAAATTTTTCTATAATTCATTACTTATTAGCTCTGCACTTAAATGTACATCAAGGAGAATAACAACACAAAGGGACTGATTAGCTCAATTACACCGCCCACACCTAGATAGCGTCGTTTTAGACTGCAATTCTGAAACATGATGTTTTAGGAGACAATAAAACAATCTGTCCCCTTTCATCTATTATGGTCTCCTCGTTTAAGAGGCTTTTGTGCTTTTTTTTTTCAATCCAAGGAATAAAAATAGAGTTAATGTTGGTTTGCCATGCACTGCAACCTCTGATATCTTAAAACTGTATAATACATGTGCTGATTACTCTTTGTTTTAAAGCCTGGTAATCTTTGCATACCGTCACAGTTTGAGACTTGCTCCCACCTGCTAGCTATTTTCTCCCCATCTCTCTGGCGGAGTTGGGGTTTTTTTCCTGCTCTTCTCTAAGCTGTATTATTTATTTTGTGTCTCTGACATCAGTACATACTCTGTAAAGATGACAGATTTGTCTATCTGTTTCTATCTCTATGTCCTGTAATCTAATATTTTTATACCATGCTCCTCAGAGTGATGTGTGAATGCCTTCCATAAATTATCAATGTACAGTGTAAAGAATCTCCTGAGATCTAATGTGGTTTATTTCTTCTTTCCCAGTAAACATCTGGAGAGTTTTTTCGCCTTCTGTGTCCCCGCGTCTCCTTTTTTCATCTAGTTTCTTTTCCTTCCTTTGTTCATATTTTTTATTTTTATTGTGGGAAATAAGTACTTTACGTTTTTTCTGAAAGCAGTCAGATTTAGTGGTCATTCTCACCTCCTCTGTAAGAGTTACGTGGCTTTAGTTGAACTGCCAGTAAAACTTTGTTTGCCACTCTCATTAGTTTGACAGTTTCCTAGATCCTGGGAAAGTAGCTGTCCAGAGGAAAAAATGATGTTTTCTTAGTGTCTGGTCTAATGACATTGAAAGGACTTAAAGATGAGAACTGAGACCTTGAATTTGACTCTGGATTCTGTGAGGTGCCAAGGTAGCGAGCAGAATATTGGGATTCTGTGAATTGATGAGTATTCCTTATGGGACTATGGGTTACTGTGTTCTGACCTGTGTTCTGTGGCAGCCTTTTTAAGGATGGTGTACTCATTTTTAAATATAGTGAGTTGCAGTTGTCCAGCCTACAGGTCACAAAGACGTAGATTACACTGTAGGTAAACACATGCAATTAAATAGTCAGTATCAACAATTAAAATATGTCCCAATGTGCAAAGTGAATAATTTAATTAATGGAAAAATTGGACCTTCCTTAGAATAGGCTAAATTGGAGGTCTGTATCATGAAGTGGCAATGTTTGGATGTCTGTGAAACATGTTGTCATAAATATAAAGGGAAGGGTAACAACCTTCCTGTATACAGTACTATAAAATCCCTACTGGCCAGAGGCACAATATCCTTTTACATGTAAAGGGTTAAGAAGCTCAGGTAACCTAGCTGGCACCTGCCCAAAAAGACCAATAAGGGGACAATATACTTTCAAATCTGGGGGGGGGGGGGGAAAGGCTTTTGTTTGTCTGTTCTGTGTGCTTGCCAGAGAGAAATCAAGTAAGCAAGCAATCCAACTCCATTAGAATTAGTAAGTACTAGCAAGGAAATGCGTTAGTTTACTTTTGTTTTGGCTTGTGATGTTCTCTGTGGTGAGAGGAAGGTGTATTCCTGGTTTTGTTTTTGTAACTTTAAAGTTTTTGCCAAGAGGGATATCCTCTGTGTTTTAAATCTGATTGCCCTATGAGATTAGTTTCCCTTCCAATTTTACAGAGGTGCTTCTTTTACCTTTTTTCTTTCTAATAAAGTTCTGTTTCTTTTAAGAGCCTGGCTGATTTCTCTATTGTCCTAAGACCCAGGGGTTTGGGTCTGTGATCACTTTGTAACCAATTGGTTAGGATATTATTCTCAAGCCTCCCCAGAAAAGGGGGTGTAAGGGCTTTAGTGGATATTTTGGAGGAATAGGAACTCCAAGTGGTTCTTTCCCTGATTCTTTGTAAAATCACTTGGTAGTGGCAGCGTACCCTCCAAGGGCAAAAAGTTTGAGCCTTGAGGAAATTTTACCCTAATCTGGTAAAAATAAGTTTAGGGGGTCTTTCATGCGGGTCCCCACATCTGTACCCTAGAGTTCAGAGTGGGAAGGGAACCCATATTCTGAAAAAGAATATGCCCTATTTCATATTGTCTCCATAAACCTTTCAGTTGCACCATTTATTCTTTAAATAATACATCCTAAGTTATCCTGAGGTAGCGTCACACTGGTGATTTTCTACATATTCCAGGTACATCTCTTGCTTTTGAAATTAAAGAGAAGCTGATCCAAATCACTGGATTTTGAACATCCCCAGTCTTCAGTTATGTTCAAAATCTAGATCTGAATTTTGCAGCTTGAGACCATCTTTACTTGAAATAAATTTTCATTTTCTATATTTGACATTTGTGTCAAAAAATTAAATTGTATCCAAAAAATTAAAACAATAGACTTTTGGAGTTCACATCATTTTAGCCACATCTCAAAGGCACCACCCCATTCGAAAAAAACGGGCAGCCTCTTTTGAGAACATTTCCAGAATAAGAGGAGTGTTGCAGATGGCTTGGCAGTACTGTATGTATAAAGAAATGTACATCCTGTGCCATTCTTACACGCTATTTGCTTCTAGACAGAAATACCAGTCTTCTGTTGCTGAACTCTAAAATTCTCCAGAAGCTAAAACAAACTAACAAACAAATGTATGGTGTCATTTAAAAGAATCTTAGAGAAGTTTAAAAGTACACAAAGATTTATCGTTTCTGAAAACACAGAGAAAATATTAGACTGAAAGCAAACAGAAGGGTAAATTTAAATGTTCGAAGTGGCTTATAAGGACAGACTAAACATAATATCTAGCCACACAGTTGGGTAAAAAGAATAGCAAAAGTAAATGTTGGGAAACATATTTTTCTAAACTCTAGGCACTGCCAAACAGAGTGGGTAGTTTTGGACATGTTATTGCCTTACCCCTTTGGAATTATGTTTCTGGTTTAATCCAAGATCTCCCTTGGAATGTTTGGGTACACCACTATTGATGTGGCCTGGTCTGATTTTTCACACTAAGGCCTTATCTAACAACCTTTGTACCCATTTTTCAGCAGTAGGGCTATTGCTACTCTATACAGACCTCAAGTGTCTTTATACTGACCTAAAGTGTCACAAAAAACTACGGATACTAAAAACACCTGAGCACTTTGTAGGAAAGATAATGTATAAAACAAAACTTAATTGAGCAACTGCTTAGTTGATTACCCATACTACCTTTTTTGGGGTTCTTTTAATTTTGATTGCTTAACTAAAGACAAGGACTCAAGAGTTGAGCTTAGTTTTGTAAAGTTTTATTGACTACTGTATCTTTAACAACAGCACAAATAGTATAGGATATAAGAAGGCAAAAATGGTATTGGACTATGATTTGGCTAACACAAACTAGAAATGTGGCCGATATAACCATTCACATTTTCAAAATCAAATCACACAACCAGGGTGGGCAGGAATGGTGTCCCTAGCCTCTATTTGCCAGAAGCTGGGAAAGGGTAACAGAGGGATGGATCACTTTATGACTACCTGTTCTGTTCATTCCCTCTGGGGCACCTGGCATTGGCCACTGTCAGAAGACAGGATATTGGGCTAGATGGACCTTTGGTCTGACCCAGTAGGGCCATTATTATATTCTTGTATTCTAATAGGAAATAACACTTATACTCAATTACGATCTTGTGGAGGTGACTTTGTTTAGTTTTGATTGAGTCCCTCAGAATAGGGCCTCACTTGTGCCAATTGGTTATCAACTCTGCTGTTGCTAATGCAACAGAGGAAAAACAATCCCAAACTGGATCACAGTAATTACATGCCGATTCATCAAGGTCTCCTTCCCAATGGAGCTACAGTAGTCATCCCTTGTAACCTATTTCCCAGTGAATGATACTAGCCCCAGGACCTAACAGTCCGAACTACCTACAATAAACTCATACCTTTATGACAGACAGTATAGACTGAGTAAAGTTCAAAAAACTTGCACACTTGGTCTCATTATTATATCTGTATATACCTAGAACTTAAAAGGCAGTATGAAATCATTAATGACAGCAGACACTTGTACCATTTTCCACAGTCTTGTTTAACAAGCGTGACTTGTTCAGTCTTAAAGCTACGTTAGAACCTGTTACAAAACAAGCACACACACAGGAACTCTGTGACAATCTTTAGAACACATACCTCAGCATGTACGTTTCCTTTATAATTTGGTTCCAGTTTCAGGAAATGGTCAATTGACTGATTTGGGTTGTCATCCAAGAGGAAGTCTGTGGATTACTTATCACCAGATCTTTGCTCAGGTGTCAGCTTTCAGCTCAGTTGTCATTCACAGCAGGCTTGACACAGCACCACAGTTGGAGTAGTCTTTTCTAAGTGTGCTAGCGGGTAACCCGAATTGCTGGAAAATAGAAAGAGACAGTTAAAGGTACCTATCTGAGACAGGTACTTGGTGTCACCAGAAGGACTCCCAGGTGGCTGACCCAGGACCTCAGTCTTCTCCCTTCCAGGAGTCTTTGGGTTTCAGGAAGTGATGTGCTGAAGGGAACAGGGTGTTTTACCTATTTCTTCTGGGTGGTCCAACTTGGTTCCTCTTCTTGGAAGTGCTGGGGCAGACCAATCAGATGGTGACCCATACTTCTGCTGAAGATCCAAAATGTCCAACCAAAATGAGAGTTGTGCTTTCTCACAAGGCAATGAGCGAATGAGACATCAAATTTTGAGATATTGCAACTGGGACTGGAATTTTCCAGTATCTTTGTGCAGTACATCTTCCGTAAGACAAATTAGGTCATAAGTCTTGATCTTTGATCTTCCTGGCACAGCAACTGGTTTGCTGCGGTCAGTAACTTACCTCTGCAAGTCACTGTCCATGGGCCCCTTTGTAGTGCCTTCTTTCACCAACTTTGCAGTTATGCTTGCTCAAGCTGCAGTTTTCCAATCAAGGCTGTGATAGCTGCTGCAATGACCAGTTTAAAGTTCATATAATTTACACAAAGTATCTCCATATTCTTTGACACTCTTTAAACTTGCTTTAACAGTCTATTATACAGTGCAAAGTCACTGTACTTCTTCCTTTTATAACTTTAATATGAATACAACCCCTTTCTTTCCTAACAGGTTTGCCCACAAAGTAAACCCTGTCATTAAAGATTACAATATTTTGCCCAGAGCTGTATCTCTTATAATTGACTTCCCCTTTATACTCATTTTAATTATAATACTAGATTCCATGAAGGTCCCTATTTTACTACTGTATCTGACATATCCTATAATATCAATGCTTGATATACGTTGAATATGATTTTAATTTGTTTACTTATTCACAGATGGAGCGGGGAGGAGAAGTCTCTTTAGATGCACTGGGGATATACTCTTGCGCAACGCTACAGCAACTCTGAGTTTCCTCATGCTATTGAAGAAATCTAGTCATTTGGTCTTGGGTTTTTATTCTCTTAGTCCTCTGTTCTTTTTTTTCCAGAAGGCCTTCTTTCCTGGGCAATTCTTGAATAGTAATAACTAATAACTTTGGAGCTTTTGTTACCACAACCTGAGTATTACCTGCACTACACATATACCATTGGCTGCAAGAGTGCAGCAGTGCTCTTGCTGAAAATCGGGTACCAATTTTGTGTGGACACATCCTAGTGTGGAAAATTCAGAATTTCAACACAGCTAAGATATATGGACCATAAGTAATGTTCTAACTTTGCTGTGAACTAGGAGGTTGAAAAATATTATCACAATTTAAATTTGAGGAAACTTGTAGCATCTTTATGCTTTTTTGTTGAAAAGCTGCTGTGTGAGGCACCCACAGAGTTTATCTTAAATTATGTTCATTAACAAGCAGGAAGGACAATATGCAAGAACATCCTTTAACTTGCTATTTAGATAGTGGAACCATTAAATAAAACTGTTACTCATTCTAATACAATTATTTCCTCCTATAAAATAACTAACTTTACTTGGCACTAAGATTAATAAAGAAATAGTATATAATGCTATAACATTTCTTCACATACTGCATAGCAAATTTAATATTACATCGAATAGATGGTACATGTTGTAGTCTAAAATTATTTAACTAAAAGTAATCTCTACGATAGGTAGGTATGTATGCTCAATTGGATAGTATTTGTTTGAAAAAGTCCCTGGATGGTCTCTTCTTGACCCTTCAGATGTAATTCTTGACCCTGATGAACTGTGGAGTCTGTAGCCATTCTGGAATATCAGTAGTTCATTTTTTCTCCATCTCCCAATCCAAGGGAGAATTAGTATAAATCACTAGGTTTGTGTTGCATCCCAGTTGATGGTGGTGGTCTTGTAATAAAGGAGTCTGTGTGCAACAAGTTGGTTAGAATTAGGTATTGGCTCTGCCACATCTAGCTGATATAAATGTGTGTGCAAGATTTTGTCATCTTTGACCTTTGTTGCATGCAACTCTGGACAAAAGTGTGATATAAATGGTACCTAGGACTCAGTTTTGTTCTCCGTAGTACCGTCATCCCTAAATATATGCAGCAGGAATGTGGTCTACTAGCTTGTTTAACTTGCTTCTTATAAACAGATCCTAGAAGGTTTGGTTTTGGAATACAAGTAAAAAATGAAGGTTATATTGCTCCCTAAAAAATAAATTAAACAGATGCTGTGTGGAGCATTTCTGAATGAAAATAATAAGTAGGTCAATTTCTTTTCAAAGTGTCCTTTTCTGTTTTTTATAGATTGTAATCCTGTTTTTCACATTTGAACAAACTGTTCAGCCAAGTCATTGAAGATGGTTGTGGAAAACTGTGGTTACATGCATGATTCCATTTCACTTAATTAATTCCTGAAAATCTGATTCTGTAATATGTAGACTGTTACTGCTGATCTGCTCTGGGATACCAGTTCTTGCAAATATAATGCAGAGTAATTCAGGGTTATGTGCGGTTACTTGTATGACAGAAGACATACAAAATACCTCCTGCCATTTTGAATAGACATTGATTATAAGGTAATTTTGGACCTGGAAAGGGTCCATGAAATTCATTCTGTATTATGCACTGTCATGGTACATGTGGGCACTCCTATGGGTAGTATGGTACCTTGTCTGGTGTATTCTGCAAAACGTGATACACTACATTCTTTGGCTAACCTTCCAATTTGGCTATCAATGCTTGGCTTCCAAACTTGGATATTTTTTATTGACAAATCTTTCATTTTAGCCACCTATAGATGTCCTAAGTGCTGTCTTTCTGCACTGTTGGTTGTCGCATCCCAGTCATGACTATTTAAATGTGCCACAACCAGGCAACCATCATTAATAGCAAACGTATTGCTCTGACTATTCCCATTCTCTATACTTGTGCTCCCCTTCCATCCCATGTGCCTGTGCTACAAGAAAACTACTCCTAGTTGCCCTTTTCCACATCACACAGCTTACTGGTTACACCGGGAGTGGGAAAAAGTCCACTATATTTAGGCTGCCTACCACTTTCTCTGTTATAAAGGCCACTTGAGGAGCTTCTGTCTGAGAAGTTCTTACACCTTCATTGTTTGCAGCAGGTCTTTAATATTCAGCAAGAGAAATGCCCTAAAGCTAACAGAAATATTTTTTTCTTCATCCCATGAAATTCTGTCCAGCGTTGCTTAGATATAAACAGTTAAACTTGTCATTTCCTTTCTCTCATATATATTTCCCAGGACATTTTCTTGGCAGCCTACCAAAATAATAACTAAGAACATGAACATACAAAGTGCTGGGTTCATGCTGCTGCCGAAGCAGCAACAGGCACTGTACTGGGAACACCTGCTAACTACTAAACATGTGGAGGAGAGAGAGGGAGTCAAACTGCTCTCCCCTACTGAACCTTTCACATGGTCCCAGAGGTCTATTTACCCCCCACTCAGTGGGCACCACATGGATCAGGAGCTGCTCCTTCCATGGGGGAAGAAAAGACAGAGGGAGAATCAGATTGGGCTACCCCTATGCCAATCAATGCCATCACCTGACCCCAGTGATCCATCTCCCTTCCCCACCCCCCATGGGATAACATCCTGCTAATAGCTAATATTGCTAGCCCTGTACCTGCACGTGCTCAGGTGCTGAAGGTTCAGGGTTAAAACATTGCTGATGATGGATGAAGGGGGTGCTGTTATGGTTTTTCAACTTAAAAAAACTCTAGGAAATTACTTACGAAGACCTATGTTAAAACAAGGTCCTTTGGGTTGTAAAGGCAAAAACTCACAAGTTAGGAAATGACAGATGTATGGTTTCCTGTGCAACCTGAATTCAGCCACCTTGTACATACGCATTAGGATACAGCCTTAAACTGTATGATCACATAGTATTTTTCCAGGACCTTCCCTGCCTCATTCACTGCAAAGATTTGACACAGAGTGGAGCAGCATTTAGGTTGTATGGACCATTCTAAATCTGGCATTTGAAAACTTTTGAGTGCTTTGTTTTGCCATCTAAATAACATTTTTCTAACACAGGTTTTTTGTATGTAATATTAAATAAATCCACAAGTCTACACTGGAAGTTAATAGTCCATTATTTAGAGGTGCTCATAAAAGTCCATCTATATTTGAATGCCTTGCTGTTTTCAAATCAATTTTATATTAGTAAAATGACAGCTAGGGACACAAGGAGAAATTCATGGCCGGCTGAGTTAAAGACAATGAGAAGCGGTTTTTAAAGTATATTAGGACCAAAAAGAATCCTAACAATGGTACTGGTCAATTATTAGATGGAAATGGTGGAATTTTCAATGATAATGCAGAAAAGGCAGAAGTGTTAAATAAATATTTCTGTTCTGTATTTGGGAAACAACAGATGATGTAGTCATACCATATGATAACAATTTTCCACTTCCCCTAGTATCTCATGAGGCTGTTAAAGAACAGCTACTAAAGTTGGACATTTTAAAATCAGCAGGTCCAGATAACTTGCATCCAAGAGTTTTAAGAGCTGGCTGAATGGCTGATATGGGACTCGATTAATAAAGAATTAAAGGAGGGTAATATAATTAATTCCAATTAGCATGGGGTTTTGAAAAATAGATCCTTTCAAACTAACTGGATATTTTTTATGGGATTACTAGTTTGGTTGATAAAGTTGATAAACACTTGAAAGATATAAAATTTGGCACACTTTAAATAGATTAACAGCTGGCTAACTGATAAGACTTAAAAATTAATTGTAGATAGGGAATCATCATCAAACGAGTGTGTTTCTAGTGTGATCCTGCAGGGATTAGTTCTTGGCCCTACACTAATTAACATGTTTATCAATGATCTGGAAGAAAACATAAAACCACCACTAATAAAATTTGCAGATGACACAAAAATTGGGGGAGTGGTAAATAATAAAGAGAACAAGTCACTGATACAGAAGGATCTGGGTTGCTCGGTAAACTGAGTGCAAGCAAACAATATGCATTTTAATATGGCTAAATGTAAATGAACACAACTAGGAACAAATGATGTAGGCAATACTTATAGGATGGGGGACTCTATCCTGGGAAGCAGTGACTCTGAAAAAGATTTGGTCAGGTGGATATTCAGCTAAACATGAACTCTCTGAGCCAAAAAAATCAAATGCAATTCTTGGATGCATATACAGGGAATCTCGAGTAGGGGTAGAGAAGTTATTTTACCTCTGTTTTTGGAACTGGTTTAACCACTTCTGGAATAGTGTGTCCAGTTCTGGTGTCCACAATTCAAAAAAGATACTGATAAATTGGAGAGGGTTCAGAGAAGAGCCAGGAGAATGCTTAATGATTAGAAAACATGCCCTATAGTGATAGGCTGAAGGAGCTCAATCTGTTTAATTTAACAAAGAGAAGTTTAAGGAGTGACTTGCTTACAGTCTGTAAGTACCTACACGGGGAACAAATATTTAATAATGGGCTCTTCAATCTAGCAGAGAAAGGTATGACACAATCCAATGGCTGGAAGTTGAAGCTAGACAAATTCAGACTGGAAATAAGGTGTTCATTTTTAACAATGAGAATATTATTAATTTAATAATAAATAATAACAACTTACTAAAGGTTGTGCTGGATTCTCTGTCACTGACAATTTTAAAATCAAGAGTGGATGTTTTTCTAAAAGTTATGCTCTACGAATTATTTTGGGGAAGTTTTGTGGCCTGTGTTATACAGATTAGATGAGATGGTGACAATGGTCATTTCTGGCCTTGGAATCTATGATAATGAGCAGCGGGCAATTCAGGAATTTATTTTCTGGACAGCACATTGGGTGGTTTTTTTTCTCCCCCATGCACCTTACCCATCTGTTCTAAGGAATGGAGTGGGATAGGGGGCGAATAGAAGGCACACAGCAACTGCTTACTTCAGGATATCCACACTCAGGGTCTGAGTCGCCCATGAAGGGACACAAAGGGGATATTACACCTTTTAATCCCCTGAGTGAGTATATAATCCAAATCACTATGTATCCCCAAATATTCCCGTGGTATAAATGAATCTAAGGAATATCTTATGATTTGGGAGTATAAATTACTGTTATGTATTTTGGGAAAAACAGATAATTTTTAAAATTGATGCCTTTTTAATGCTTAGGGTCCTAATCTCCCCTTTAACCCAGGGTATCAAGAGAATCAAAGTGCAGTAAGAATACTGAAGGGGGTAAAAAAACCACAGAAGCAGGAAAGCAGAGCAGCCACAGAATTCTTCCCTAAGCCTTAAAAAGAAAAGGAGTACTTGTGGCACCTTAGAGACTCCTTTTCTTTTTGAGAATACAGACTAACACGGCTGTTACTCTGAAACCTTCCCTAAGCCTTGTAAGTCCTCAACAACACATCTTTATAAATAGGTACCTTAGAGCTCCAAGTGATACTGGAGTGTAGGGAATGTGTGTTGTGGCTGGCTAGATGGTGGGATGGAGTCAGGGAGTAGTTTAGGCAGGATGATCCAGTTACAGACATGCAGAATATTGAGCAACACCACCTGGAAATTAATGCCACGCTGAGTTGTATAAATTTTTGATCTGCAGCTTTTATCCTGCACTCATGAAGAAAGAGGTGATGCACAGCATCCAGACTGGAGAGCCAACCAGCTTCTTTCATTTGAGGCTCCACCCCTACACCCGCTGGAGCCCTGAGACACACCAGCCTTCACTGCGCAGCTGGAGAAGCCCCATCCCGCCTGCCTGAGACACCCTGGCCTCCCCGCAGCAGTGCTGGTCTGCCCACTCCAGCCATGCTGGCTGGTACTCACAGTGCTGGCCCCAGAACCAGGCCAAGTCACCAGCTGGCCCCAGCATCAGGCTGGCACCAGAGCTGCTCCAGGCCGCTACTGACCGTCGGTGGGCCCAGGCCAGAGTTGAGTGAGCCCCCACCAGCTTCAGGGTAGAGGGGGAGAAAGGGCTGGGCCTCGGGACAGAACATGGACGAGTCTGGGTTAGGGGAAGCCTAGCCCTCTGAGGCCATTCATCTCTTTGCCTCATAAGGCAGCAGTCTTAGGTTCTCTACACAGTGACAGATGTAAAGTTGTCCCCTTCCTTTCCCCCTTCTACAGGTTGCTTGATGAAAAGGGATTATTTGGGCCTAAGGGTGTAATTTATTTTTACTGTGTGGGAATATGTGTACACAATTGTCTGTGCAGCAAGAAAAGGTATACTAAAAAGTGATCTCCTCTGCCAAAAAAAAAAAAACATTTTAAAAGTAGCCTTGTCTGCTAAAAGAATTTCCTACTTCAAGCTGTTTAAAAATAACCTTTAAAAATTAGAAATCATTCATTAATAAGGTAAAAAAGATCTTTTACAGAACCATTGAATTGTTAACTCAAGCTTTGACTCTAAACTGTTTTGATGGATAAAGCTAATTTATCTCTGTCTTCCTGAGATATTTATGTCATCTGTCTAAACAGCATGAATCACATTTAAAATTGTATCAACTTGTGCCACCTCCAGTGTAAGAAACTGGAATTGAATCAATTTAGTGTAGCTTTCTGGATTCCTAGTCATTCAGAATATCCAATTGATTTTTATTACAGTTTAGTAACTTCACTTTAGAGAAGATTTGTATTCAAGTCCAGAGACAAAAAACAGAAATGTAACTTATTGACAGTATTTTCCAACTTGATTACATTTTATATCTTTTGAAATACAGGTACTGGAGGAAAAAAATAAGTGCTTTTGTATAAGTATAAAAAGCGTGTGTGTGTGTGTGAGAGAGAGAGAGAGAGAGAGAGAGATTTTTCCTTCTATTTCAGTTAGTTTTCAAATCCTATATTTGGTATTTCTTATTATGGGGATGCCAGAGTGGCTGCATAGTTATTGAGATTTGTAATTAAACCTCTTTGGGTTGTTTTAATGAAGAATTCAATGTATCTTCCCCAAATTTACAGAACATAGTAATTGGTGAGTAAAGATTTTCTGAGGATTTACAAATAAATCTGCTTAAATAGTTTGTGGGATAAAATCTAAAAGTACTTTAATAAGATTTTTGGGATTACTATTTCCTTTGTAGATTGTCTATCTGAACAACCACAGTTCCCAGAAAACCAAAAATTCTCATTCTCTCTGTTGAATAGGCTACATTTGAAGAAACTAAGATGTAACTAAGAAAAATTATTAGCAATATTGTCTCTAATTATTTTGATTATACTTAGGGCCAGGGTATTCTGAAGTAATGTTATTGTGACATCAGAAGTAATTCAACCAGTCATTGGCATTCTTCTCTAGTTCATTTGAATGTTGCAGTTGTATTGTTTATGCAGCTGCAGCAGGAGAAAGGGCAATACTGTGTGGAAATGGGCTCGAATTTCTAAAAGGCCAGTAGGCCTCAGATCATTTACAGTGCTATGTCTAATCCACATATATTTGTGTCTTCCATCTGTCATAACTAGAACTGGTCAAAATTTGGAATTTCTGTTCCATGGGAAATTCAGAAAATTTCAAAATTTGTTTTTATTCAGAATCTGAACAAAAAGGGGAAAAATTAAATTTCTTGTTAAATTAATTTTTGATTCAGTATTTTATTTCTGATCAATCAAAACATTTGTTTAGATTTTGAATGCATTTTAATTTCTTTATTTTAAATTATATTAAATTTGAATTTGTATCAGTTTTATTTGTTTTTCATTTTTATATCATATTTTATAAAATACAAAATAAAGTAAATTAGAAAACAAAACATTGTTTCAAAATCAAAATGTTACATTCCAGTAAGGATGAAACAGAATGTTTCAACCTTAATGACATGCTTCATCTTGATTTCTTTCAAAAAGAAATTTCAACGAAATCAGCACATTATCGTGAATATTTCAGTTCTGACAGATTAGAATTTTGTGATGGTGGACAAATGTTGTGTCAGAAAACATTCAACCAGCTCTAGTCATAACATAATTTTCTACATAACTTTTCCCCCCCAAAAAACCTGGGAAATCCATAAACTAAAACTCCCTTGTGAGACAAGTTTGCTATCCTATATGTTAACATTACTACCAAAAACACTTCAAACTCCCCCTCCCCAGGAAGTGAACGATTAGATCATCATTTAATCAATATCCAAGCAGAAATGTCAAATGTAATGCATGTTCACCCACAGAACAAATTCACTATACAACAAACAAAGCCCCAAAATCCAAACAAAAACAGAAAGTACAACCATATCTCTAACCACAGTGGTGATAGGTATAAGACTCCAGTGGGGAATGTGTGTGTCTTTCTGTTGTATGTATGTGTCATGAATATTGACTGGAGTCAAGGCTGCAGGTTCTTTATGTAGTTACATTGTTAGGACAATAGGAGATGAACTGAGAATCACTGGACATTCTTCCAATAAAAGGAACTGTCAGGTGTCATGTGTCAGAGTAACAGCCATGTTAGTCTGTATTCGCAAAAAGAAAAGGAGTACTTGTGGCACCTTAGAGACTAACCAATTTATTTGAGCATGAGCTTTCGTGAGCTACAGCTCACTTCATCGGATGCATGCCGTGGAAACTGTAGCAGACTTTATATATACACAGAGAATTTGTGTGGAATCTGTGACTGCATTCTAAGGAGAAGTTAGCTTTTGGCAGCAATGGGATTCAGCATTACAAGATTAGTTCCAATGTGGAAATATTGGGTAGCAAGAATACGTAGCAACCCCAAAGACTTCATAGCCTAGGAGGCCCATGGATCAGCTAACTGTGTACGCAAATCTGAGCTGCACTGAGCCCAGAACTTTGTTTGTCACATATGTGTAGTCACAACAGAGAAAATAAGGAAATTCTTGATACAATCACATTTGAAAAGTCAAAAAGGAACCATACCTTACCTATATCTAACATAATCCATTTTCCTTTTAACAAGAGACTTACTGCGGACAACTGCAACTTAAATACTTTCTTGAAACCTAGGGGACAAATTCTGCCTTTACAGACCCCCACTACTTTTTCTCTGTAGTAGTTTTTCAATTTGAGGTCTTCTATATTAGTAATATCTCTACTACATAGAGTTGACAACATTAGCAAAGCTTAATAAAATGTATTTCTGCTGTATACCCCAAAATAAAGAAACACAAGGCCATATTGTGTCCTGATGGGCACCTATTATGGTCAGTGGAGTTAAATAGGGGTCTAGTAGGACAGAATTTGTCCCATAGTTTTTAAGAAAGCATTTAAATTGCAGTGGTCTTCAATAAGTCTCTCGTTAAAAGGAAAATGGACAATGTCTGTTATAGGCAAGGTCTGGTGCCTTTTTGACTTTTCAGATGTGATTGTATCAAAAAATGGTGTAGTCTGTAACAATTTTATCTACATGTATTCCTTACTGAAGTCCAAAATGAATTATAACTATCAGTTTCCTCCCTTTGGATCATTCTCAATGTCCTCCTTCTAATTCAAATTCCACATGTTTTTTCTCACTCGAAAAATAGTCATGTATCAATACTCTCACACTTCAATCCTGGTTATTTATTTTTTCTAGATGTTTTTTAAAGTGGCTCTGTTGATCATGTCAATCCAGATTGACAGCCCTGGATAGTCAAGGTCTACTGAAAATGCTCGGCTTTGGCAGCCTCTGTGTATGCTTCAGCACTCTGTCCCACCAGAATATCTCAACCCCACTTTAAAATCTCCACTCCTAGGTGAGAGGGTAGTCCAGTCTCCATGCTCATCCAATCCTTGGTGCATCTGCTGTCGAAGTGCCAGCTGTGATGGGGGTTTTGAGTTGTGGACACCTGTCTGAAAAGGACTGGAATGCAACTACTAAATTTGGTATTTTGATATAGCCAAATGCAAGGTAATACACCTAGGAATAAGAATGCAGGTGATACCTACAGGATGGGAGACTGTGTCTTGGAAAGCAGTGACTCAGAGAAGGATTTGGGGATCTTCATTAGGACTGCATTTATGTCACGGAGGTCATGGAAGTCATGGAATCCGTGACTTCCAGAGACCTCCTTGACATTCTCTGCTTCAGCCCCAGGGGCTGCGGGACTCTGGAGCAGGCAGCCAGTGGGGCCCTGGCAGGGTTCCTGTGACAGGTGACAGACTCCTGAGGGAGCCCTCCTCAGGGTTCCAGCAACGGGTGACAGCCTCGCGCAAGGGGGGGAGGGAGATGCCTTGGGAAAGCAGCTGGGGGTGTCCCATTTTCTCTTTGGGAAATATGGTCACCCTGCAGCTCTCAGGCACTGTGGGCAGGCAGGGGTGGGTGGGGAGGAGAGAAGGGGGACTGCAGTTTCCAGGGGAAACTATGGAGCTGCAGCAGCAACAGTCACAGACAGGTCCTGGCTTCCATGAATTTTTGTTTATTGCCCGTGACTGTCCATTACTTTTACTAAAAATAACCATGACAAAACCTTAGCCTTAATCATCGTAGATAACTCAACATGAGTTCTCAGTGAATATTGTGGCAAAAAGGGCTAACTTGATCCTTGGATGTATAAAATGGAGATGTACAACATGGGGATGATCAAGTAGAAGTACGGATGTGATCTTATTTCTGTACACAACATTGGTAGGACTGCTACAAGAATACTGTGTCCAGTTCTGGCGTCCACACTTCAAGAAGGATGTGGAAATACTGGTGGAAATTTAAAGCTTATCAAAAAGGTGTGAGAGGTGAATTGATCACATCAGTCTTAGTTTTACTCAAGTTATTGGGCTCAGTGTAGGGGTAACTGGGTGAAATGTAATGGCCTTTGATATACAGGAGATCAAACTACATCACATTATATCACATTGATAACCGTGAGCATAATTAACCATTGGAACAATTTGCCAAATGTTGTGGTGGAGTCTCCATTACTTGCAGTTTTTTAATCAAGATAGGATGTTTTTCTAAAAGATGTGCTCTGGGAATTATTTTGGAAAAGTTCTATGGCCTGTGTTATACAGGAGATCAGACTAGATGATCACGATAGTCCCTCCTGGCCTTGGAATCTATGAATCTATGATCTACTGGTTGCTTCTGGCCTTAACCTCTATGAAACTATAAAATCCATCAGGAGGTGGTAGCAGATATCCATCAAGAGGTGGCAAGCATCAGTTGTCAAAACTGGTTACTGGGAGATGAAAGTTTCATTACCAATTTCCATTCTGGAGCCTATGTAAAGTTCTGTGCATAAAGTTCTGCATGCAAGGGTCTGCACATGCATACACACATTGAGTTTCTCATGTTTTACACTTATGGCAGTAGTAAGGAAAGTTGGCAAAGTATAGTGCTTGGTGTTTGGAAGCCAGATTTTGGATGCTCTTGCATGGTGTGCAGGTAAAAAGAGTGCGAAAGTGCAGGGAAACCTTTCTCTGCCTTTGGGCAACTGTATGGTGACAGCCAGAATCCTGGTGCTTGTGCTGCTTGAACCCCAGGTGCAGAGAGTTAGTGCACTCAGTGACATCACATGTCCCAGTAGGGCAAGACTGCATGGAGTGAAGGTGGTGCCATGGACCAATTCCTCTATTCACAGATTGAAATTCGTGGCTGGCACTTGGCAGTGCATCTTGTTCCTCCAAATAGGCAGTGGAAGAGCTGCTCCTGAGCATGCTCGGCCAAAGCACTGCAGGCAGAATATGTTCGGCCACTGCTGCCAGTGTGGTGCACTTCTGCAACCCTCTGTCAGGGAAGTGGCCATGTCAAGCCATAGCAGAACTCAAGCTGTGTATGCTTAAGCATATGAAAACTCTGTTCTGATATCTCAAGGTATGTCTATTCTGAAGGGAAAAAATGTGGCAGAGAGTCTCAGAGCTCAGGTCAAACAAGGAACTGATGAGAAAGTTGCTTCCCTTTCACTCCTGCCTCCAGCAAGCCATTGCTGTTGGTCCTGATTCCCCACCAGCCCCCAGCAGAGCTGGAGCAGTCTGGTTAGCAGGCTACCAATCCCATCTCCAGAGCCTTGGAGATGCCAAAGAGAGGAAGGAAGGTACTTCAGTCAAAGCCAAAAGAAATGTGGAATGCATCCGATGAAGTGAGCTGTAGCTCACAAAAGCTTATCCTCAAATAAATTTGTTAGTCTCTAAGGTGCCACAAGTCCTCCTTTTCTTTATGCTGGGAACAGGAACTCTGCTCTGTACTCTCGACTCGTTCTTTGCTGCAATCTGACTCCACACTTTGCTTAGAGAAGAAACATATATGAACCAGACCGGAAATGTGACAATTAGATGGCTCCTCACAGACACACACCCTTCTTATGCCTGAGGGCATGAATGTAAAATTGGACAGCCCTATTAACTCACTCCCCACTTACCAATATGTAGACCCTGGTGGCCCTCCCTTCCGAGAGCCACGTATCTGAGTCCCTTGTCTGCCAAGGTCTGAGAGGAGGGGTGAAGATCCTTGTGGCCCTGCCCAGCTTCCTTTCCCCAACAGGCCTGGGAAGGGTGGGGAAGTACCTGCTCCCCTTTCAGGTCTCAAGGAGAGGGGAAGTTTCTCATGGTCGTTCTCTCCACCACTCCTGCAAGCCTGAGGGGAGAGTGACGGACCCCAAAGCCCTCCCACACTTACAGGCCTGAGAAGGGCTATGAGGATCCCAGTTGCCCTGCCTGTGTTGAAGGGGGAGTGGGTATGCTCCCAGCAGCCCTGCCCCTGCAGCCTGGAGCAGAAGCTGAAGAGTAGCCCTGCAAAAAGGTCCCTGATTTTTGGGAAGAACTTCTTAGAGCAGGGGTAACATGAATTGATTTGGGAGGACATGTAGGTTGGTTGGAAATATGTTTCAATCTCATACTTCCCAATTTATTTTTATTGGTTTTATATTTATTGGTTTTAAAAATATTTTAAAAATACATTTATTTATCTATGTGTTTTAAAAAAATATATACATTTGCTGTAATTTAAAAAATACAGTCTGTGCAGTTGAAATAAAACCTTCAGTTCATGGTAACTATATTTTTAATACTCCCAAGCTAAATGTAAAATTATGCATTATTTGCTATTCTATCTCTACATACAGATGTAGCTGAGTCTTTTGGGATAAAAAGAGGATAATTAAAATCTCAATAGTGAAAACCATTCCTCCTTTATTTGCACTCATTTAAGGAAAATAAGTAAGACAATATATTATGCAAATTCTGATAGTTTTATCCTACAATGATGAAGTTTTGTTTCTACCAAATCTTGTACAATATTTTTAATGTCAGAAATATCCTCCAGAGGGCAACATTTTGACTTTTTTTTATCAGTAATTTGACTTTTTAGTGTGTTACTGTTTCTAAAGCTACTGATTTATAATATATTATGTGATCCAGATCTTCCCTCTGCTATTACTATAATAAAACAGCAAATACTGGATGTTTTCCCCTAAAACAAGCACTAAATGTTACCTACAATGTACAGCATTGATGTTAGCCTTAAGCAGTTTCTTAAAATAATATTATTTGGTAACAGCTAATATGGAACAAGGACTGCCTCTTCTAGAACAATGATCTTTTCAAGTGAAATAATTTTGTATAGCGGTATGTGATTAGGTGATTTTGAAATTGCTGCTATCAATCACACTGACCATAATTTATATAGAAACTAGCAAAGTATTTACTCCTTACAGCAATATGATGAATAAAAGGGATATCACTTGTAAGAAATACTAAATGATATAGTATATTGTGTGTATGCTTATATATGTGCATATGTATGTGCATATATGTGTGCGTATGAATGAATGTGTGTATAGAAATATATATAAAAACTATCATCATTTAACTTTTCTGTCATTTATCATAACAGTTTAAAATCTGATAACAAAATAACATTGGCAGTACTGATTTTTTAATTTGTTTTCTGAGGGCATATCTTAATATTTTTAGATTTGTTCTGACTGATTCTCCATTTGGAGCTTTATTGAATGGTATAGCACAGGGATGGGGAACCTTTTTTCTATCAGGGGCCACTGACCCACAGACAAAATCAGTCGCAGGCCACACACAGCCCCATGGGGGGACACGGAGGCTCGGGGCTTCCCCTAGGTTCCAGGGTGGGGCCAGAAATGAGGGGTTCAGGGTGCGGGAGGGGGCTCCACGGTGGGGCAGGAGCATGGGAGGAGATGAGGGCTCCGGCTGGGGGTGCGGGCTCTCAGGTGGGGCTGGGGATGAGGGGTTTGGGGTTCAGGAGGGGGCTCTGGCCTGGGGCCAAGGCATTTGGAGTACAGGGCAGGCGGTTGGGGTGCAGAAGGAGGTTTGGGGTGTGGGCTCCAGGAGGGAGTTTGGGTGTGGGAGGGGGTTCCAACCTGGGGCTGGGAGTTTGGGGCATCACTTAACTCAGGCGGCTCCCAGTCGGCAAAGCAGCAGGGCTCAGGCAGGCTCCCTGCCTGCCCTGCCTCCCTGCTGCTCCCAGAAGTGGCTGCCATGTTTGGCCCCGAAGTGGAGGGGCCAGGAACCTCTGAAAGGTGCGCATTGGCTGCACCTGCAGGCACCGCCCCTGCAACTCCTATTGGCCATGGTTCCCAGCCAATGGGAGCTGTGGAGCCGGTGCTTGGAGCGGGGGCAGCGCTTGGAACTTCCCTGATCACCCCTGCTCCTAGGGGCCGCAGGGACATGCCGGTCACTTCCAGGAGCAGCATGGAGCTGACTGGAGTTTTAATGACCTGGCAACCCCAGCTTCCCCCTGCAGTGGGGCGAGATGGTGCTCGCGGCTCCAGCCTTGGGGGCGGCGCCGAGGTCCAGGGTGACTTGCCATGGGCTGAATGAAATGAAACGGGTTGTAGGTTTCCCCACCCCTGGTATAGCGGAAAGAAGGTAATTCAGCTTCCATCCTGTTTAATCCTCAATGCCTCTGTTAATACTGCTAATAGAGTCAACAATTAATGCTATTTATAATGGTGGTTATTTATTGTTGTTGTTATTGCCCATCTGTTAGACACTGGGACTACTGTGTCGCTTGATATATACCACTGAGCTGTTTGAAGATATGAATTTCTAGTCCCTATCACTCCGTGCTGGCTTCAAGTGTCTGAATTCCCCTAATTTTAGGTGTCTTAAAATTAAAGGACTCCATATTTCAGGAACAAACCATCCTGGATTAATAATAATAATTAATAATATTAATTATTTATTGTAATAAAAAGACAGCCTTTTTTAACCAATCAATTTAATAATGTCACTTTCCTTTAGTGTTTTAGCCTGTTAAAATACATTTTGTATAGCTTTAGTGGAGAAAATTAAACTAAATAAATAAAATAAACTAAATAAATAAAACTAAAACATGGCTGAAAAGAAAAGGCAAAAGCTGCATTTCACCTGGCACAGCATAGGCCCACCCTGGAACAGCAAGAGATTGTGAGTCTTAGGCCTGGACTACACTACAGAGTAAGGTCGATGGAAGCCACCTTAAGTTGACCTGTTAATGTATTCGTCTACACTACTGGTCCTTTACGCTGACCCAAGTCACCTCTAATGTTGACTTCTGTATTCCATCTCCGCTAGAGGTGTAGCACTTAATTCGATTTTCATGGGTCGACAGCGAGGTAGTGCAGATGCAGCGTTGTGTAATTTGACTTAATTGGCCTCCCGTTGGTGTCCCACAATGTTCATCTGTGATCACTCTGGAGAATCGTTCTCAATTCTGCTGCACTGCAGCCAGGTATGTAGGAAACAGCACTTCCCCTGCTAAAGCCCCTGGAACTTTTGAATTCCCATTTCCTGTTTGATTAGCATTGGGAGCATGCCAGCACAGCTGATCATGGAGATTCCATGCCCCAAATGTGCTCCAGCCTGGTCTGCACAGGAGGTGGTGGATCTTATTGTTGTGTGGGAAGAAGATTCTATGCAGGCAGAGCTCTGATCCAGCAGAAGAAACGCTGACATCTATGCCAAGATTGCATTGGGTCATGGGGGAGAAGGGCTACAGGAGGGACACAGAGCAGTACCATGTGAAAATAGAAGAACTTTGCCAAGTGTACCAGAAGGCAAGGGAGGCAAACAGTCATTCTGGTTCTGACCCCCACAAGTGCCAGTTCTACAAAGAGCTCCATGTGATTCTCGGGGGTGACCCTACCAGTACTACCAAAAGCAACGTGGACACCTCTCAGATATGTGAGTCTAGGGACAACAAGGAGGACAATATGGTGGATGAGGAAAAGGAGGAGGAGAATGGGAGGCAGGCAAGCGGTGGATCCATTCTCCCTGAGAGCCAGGAAATATTTTTAACCTTGGAGCCCTGTGGGTCGCAGGATATCATGGTGGCTGACTGTGATGCCGGGGAAGACATGTCTGGTGAGTATAAAGTTCCAATCAAATTCCAGTTAAACTTTAGCGGGCACACACATTCAGTTTTATTGCAAGTTTACTATGAAGAAAAAGCGAGGTGCAGTAGGTCTCTACTTCCAAGAGGCCACTCCAGCTACTCAGAGGGTGGCCTGTGGAAAAGACTGTTTATGTAGACTGGGATAGCCCAGGAATCCTCCAGGGAGATCTCTAGAAAACTTTAATGGAGGTACTCTGCAATCCTTTGCAGAAGGTTTCTGGGGTGGAGAGCCTTATTTCTTCCACCATGGTAGGACACTTTCCCATGCAACTCCTGGATTCATTCTGCTGGCATCATTGCAGTACACAGCATAGCAGCATAAGAACCAAGTCTATACACAGACCTTGCAACATCTCATTCCTTTCCGCCTCTGTTATCCTCAGGAGACTGATATCATATAGGGCTGCCTAGAGGAAACAGTGGAAGTTTTCATTAAAAGTACTCGTACAACAAACAATAGAGCATGTAGACCCCCCCGCTCCCTCACCACCAAATTCTGGATTGCCAAACCACACTGCCACTAATGTGTCTTTAATGTGCTCAGCATGTAGTTCAGGTGGCTGATACAGGACTGAGGTGGGCTTCCTGTGTTTTTCTCCCACCCTTTTGGAGGCCCCCCATGTGAAATTCCAGAATTTGGGAGCGAAAAACGCTCCCCCCCCAATTCTTAAACAACAGCACAGCATTATTGCCTCATATTTGGCTGCTCAAAGAGAGCTACCTATCTATCTACCTCCATGCCTCACCCCAGCAGAAACTATTCTCCCTTTGCCTCACAGACATTATGGAGCTCACAGCAGGCAGCTATAACCATGGGGATGTTTTCTTCACTAAGGTCCAACCTTGTTAGTAAACTTCTCCAGTGCCCGTTTAAATGGCCAAAGGCACATTCAACCATCATTCTGCACTTTCTCAGTCTGTAGTTGAACCGTTCCTTACTGCTGTCCAGATGGCTGGAGTACAGCTTCATGAGCCATGGGAGCAAGGGGTAGGCTGGGTCCCACAGGATTACGATTGGCATCTCAACATCATCAGTGTTCATTTTGCAGTCTGGAAAGAAAGTTCCTGCTTGCAGCTTTCTGGAGTTCCTAAAGACTGGAGTTCCTAAAGATGCGTGGGTCATGCACCTTTTCCGACCATCCCATATTGATGTTGGTGAAAGGCCCCCTGTGACCTACCAGCGCTTGCAACACCATTGAAAAGTATCACTTTCAGTTTATGTACTCTTTGGCAGGGTGGTCTGGTGTCAAGATGGGGATATGCGTTCCCCAGTGCAGTAAGGGAACCCCATCGTGGTAAAACCATCCACTATGTCCTGCACATTTCCCAGACTCACTACCTTTCATAGCAGAAGTTGATTAATGGCCCTGCACACTTGGAGCACAGAAGCTCCCACTGTTGATCTACCTCAGTGATGGGCAACCTGCGGCCTGCAGGCTGCATGCGGCCCGTCAGGGTAATCCGCTGGCAGGCTGCAAGACACTGTTCTTCCAGTGGCCGCGGTTCGCTGTTCCAGGCCAATGGGTTCTCCCTGCGGCCCGCGCTGCTTCCCACAGCTCCCATTGCCTGGGAATGGCGGCCATGTCTGTGGACGGTCAATTTAAACACTGTCTCACAGCCTGCCAGCAGATTACCCTGACGGGATGAGTGTAGCCCGCGGGCTGCAGGTTGCCCACCACTGATTTACGTACTGCAAATTGATTCCCCACTGACCAGTAACTGTCATAATAATCAAAAAGTGACATCATAATCAAAAAGGCTGAGAAAGGAGGTGCTGTCGTCATCATGAATAGGTCGGAATATGAACAAGAGGCTGCTAGGCAGCTCTCCAACACCATTTTCTACAAGCCATTACCTTCTGATCCCACTGAGGGTTACCAAAAGAAACTACAGCATTTGCTCAAGAAACTCCCTGAAAAAGCACAAGAACAAATCCGCACAGACACACCACTAGAACCCCGACCAGGGGCATTCTATCTGCTACCCAAGATCCATAAACCTGGAAATCCTAGATGCCCCATCATCTCAGGCATTGGCACCCTGACAGCAGGATTGTCTGGCTATGTAGACTCCCTCCTCAGGCCCTACGCTACCAGCACTCCTAGCTACCTTCGAGACACCACTGACTTCCTGAAGAAACTACAGTCCATCGGTGATCTTCCTGAAAACACCATCCTGGCCACTAGGGATGTAGAAGCCCTCTACACCAACATTCCACACACAGACGGACTACAAGCCATCAGGAACAGTATCCCCGATAATGTCACAGCAAGCCTGGTGGCTGAACTTTGTGACTTTGTCCTCACCCATAACTATTTCGCATTTGGGGACAATGTATACCTTCAAATCAGCGGCACTGCTATGGGTACCCGCATGGCCCCACAGTATGCCAACATTTTTATGGCTGACTTAGAACAACGCTTCCTCAGCTCTTGTCCCTTAATGCCCCTACTCTACTTGTGCTATATTGATGACATCTTCATCATCTGGACCCATGGAAAAGAAGCCCTTGAGGAATTCCACCATGATTTCAACCATCCCACCATCAACCTCAGCCTGGACCAGTCCACACAAGAGATCCACTTCCTGGACACTACGGTGCTAATAAGCGATGGTCACATAAACACCACCCTATACCAGAAACCTACTGACTGCTATTCCTACCTACATGCCTCCAGCTTTCACCCAGACCACACCACACGATCCATCGTCTACAGCCAAGCTCTACGATACAACCGCATTTGCTCCAACCCCTCAGACAGAGACAAACACCTACAAGATCTCTATCAAGCATTCTTACAACTACAGTACCCACCTGCTGAAGTGAAGAAACAGATTGACAGAGCCAGAAGAGTACCCAGAAGTCACCTACTACAGGACAGGCCCAACAAAGAAAATAGCAGAATGCCACTAGCCATCACCTTCAGCCCCCAACTAAAACTTCTCCAACGCATCATCAAGGATCTACAACCTATCCTGAAGGACGACCCATCACTCTCACAAATCTTGGGAGACAGGCCAGTCCTTGCCTACAGACAGCCCCCCAACCTGAAGCAAATACTCACCAGCAACCACACACCACACAACAGAACCACTAACCCAGGAACCTATCCTTGCAATAAAGCCCGTTGCCAACTGTGTCCACATATCTATTCAGGGAACACTATCATAGGGCCTAATCACATCAGCCACACTATCAGAGGCTCATTCACCTGCACATCTATCAATGTGATATATTCCATCATGTGCCAGCAATGCCCCTATGCCATGTACATTGGTCAAACCGGACAGTCTCTACGTAAAAGAATAAATGGACACAAATCAGACGCCAAGAATTATAACATTCATAAACCAGTCGGAGAACACTTCAATCTCTCTGGTCACTCGATTACAGACCTAAAAGTCGCAATATTACAACAAAAAGACTTCAAAAACAGACTCCAACGAGAGACTGCTGAATTGGAATAATTTTCAAACTGGATACAATTAACTTAGGCTTGAATAGAGACTGGGAGTGGATGTGTCATTACACAAAGTAAAACTATTTCCCCATGTTTATTTCCCCCCCCCCACACACACTGTTTCTCAGACGTTCTTGTTAACTGCTGGAAATGGCCCACCTTGATTATCACTACAAAAGGTTTCCCCCCCACACTCTCCTGCTGGTAATAGCTCATCTTAAGTGATCACTCTCCTTACAGTGTGTATGATAACACCTATTTTTTCATGTTCTGTGTGTATATAAATGTCCTCACTGTATTTTCCACTGAATGCACCCGATGAAGTGAGCTGTGGCTCATGAAAGCTTATGCTCAAATAAATTGGTTAGTCTCTAAGGTGCCACAAGTACTCCTTTTCTTTTTGCGAATACAGATGAACACGGCTGCTACTCTGACACCTGTCTGGTGTTACAAGCTTCCATACAGCGATCGCCACTTGCTTCTCCACTGTCAGAGCAGCTCTCATTTTTGTGTTGCTGAACTGCAGGGCAGGGGAAAATTCTGCACAAAGTTCCTGGAAAGTGGCCTTAGGCATTCGAAAGTTGTGCAGCCACTGCTCGTCATCCCATACCTGCAAAATGATGCAGTCCCACCAGTCAGAGCTTGTTTCATGGGACCAGAAATGGCGCTCAACCATGTGCAGCTGCTCTGAGACTGCCAGCAGCGATTGTGAATTGTTTTTTTCAATGGTTTGCAGCAGGGCTGCTTGCAGGACATTGCGCAGCGGCCCCTATCTTGGCTCTGGAAATACTGCAGGAGAAGGTGCGAGGTGTTTGAGATGCTCCCAGCAAGAGTGCACAACTGAGCAGGCTCCATGCTTCTTCAGCTATGGCGTACACGTGGTGGTTTCAAAATAAGGCATGAAAACCACTGGGATGTTTGCCATTGATCTGAGGGAGGGAGGGCAGTGCATCATGGGAGGCCAATGCAATGTTCCCATTCTCCCCTGCGACAATGTTTTGGTCCCACGAAGCGTTGAACAAACTTCCCAAAACACACTGCGGCAAGTTGCACTTTGGGATAGCTACCCATGATGCACTGCTTTGTGCATCAGTGCCGGCACTGCTAGGGAGGACACACTCCACTGACACAACGAGCATGGTGTAGTCACGCACAATCGACTTAATTAATTCGGAGGCTTGAGGTCAAATTACATAAAGTCGACTTTATTTTGTAGTGTAGACATGCCCTCAGTCTCCCTCTCTGGCTGCTGCCAGGCGCATCACCAAATGTCTGACTCCTCTTACTCTGGTCTAGTTCACAGACTGGCGAACTGGCCCATAATAAACAGAAAAAGAGAGAGGCTAACTTAAGGACTTCACACTCAGATTTTTTTCACTTTTAAGAGCCATTATAAAAATATTTTCAAATGTTTGTTTTTCTAAAATTTCTGCATTCATTTCTGTTCTTTGGAAAGTTCCGGGTGAGCTATGTGGATAATGGATCTCCTGTTTGCTAACAATTCTGAAAAAGTAGGAAGAATAATTGCTTTTAGGTCAAACAAAATGGTTTGTTTAGATTTTGACCGTTTTAAAATGCTCATGATTGCTTTTTAATAAAATTTTAAGAAATTGGGAAAAGTCATTTTGAATTGAAAAATTTAAATGATTCATTTTGAACATGTGGCAGCAAAAAGGTTTGGTTTTTTTAATTGTCTTTGTTTTTTTAACTGCACCAATGTGGCAAAACCAACACAAATTAGTTACTGAATCTGAATTTTTTTGCTGGAAAAAAATTACAGACAATTTTGTTTTGCCCACCTCTTATCCTTATTGAACTCAATGGGAGTTTTGTCATTGACTTCATTGGGGCCAGTATTTCACACCTGGTATGTAACAGCAAAAATTTCAGAACATCTCTGTGCTATATTTGTGGCATCAACATTTAGAGCAGATTCTTCCCCTTGTTTTTAATTTGGTTTGGTGGGGGGTTAGATTTTTCTTTAGTCCAAAAATGGTTTGTTTTTTATCAGAAAGAACCAAAACTATTTTGTGAAAAATTGAGTCTTTTAAAATATCTTTTAAAAGATATTTATGGACATGGTCACTGAATTCTTTCATTTACTGAAAACCCAGTAAACTTTAAAATTTGATAATATTTTCAATACATTTTTGAAAAAGATATAGAAAAAATTAGAAATTTCAAAAAAGAACCACAAAAAATGGGTGAGTTTCAAAGACTGAGAAACTAAAACAACCTGTGAACTGGTGTGGATATTAGAACATCTCCTTTTGAAGTAACATGGAACAATGTTTTCTGAGGTACACTTGGGTCATTCTTGCATATTCTGATTTGCAAATGGATGAACCTGAGGACACTGCAGGTAAACAAACTGTCCCAGCCCGCCAGCAGATTTCCTTGATGGGCCACGTGCCAAAGGTTGCCGATCCCTGTTTTAGACTGTAAACTCTTGGGAATGAGGACTATATTTTTGTGTCCTGTTAGTGCTCAACAAATACAATAAATACAATAAATGAGACATGAATATACAAATACACTCTTCCAGTCTTACCCCTCTTACTCTGGTTTAGATCACAGACTGGCGAACTGGCCCACAATAAACAGAAAAAGAGAGAGGCTAACTTAAGGACTTCACACTCAGATTTTTTCACGTTTAAGTGTGATTATCAAAATATTTTCAATTGTTTGTTTTTCTAAAAGAGACATGCATATACATGTACAGTCACACTCTTAGGTTTTCTCCTTTGTGCACTAATGTATGTTGATTAGTGCCTATCTCTGATGACTGAGAGAGATCAGTGCTGCCAAACCAAGTAAGGGAGAGTATGCAGCAGTTGCCACTGAGTTGCTGTATTTTTTAGTTAAAGGAACAACAGCAAAAAAAAAGTATTTCTCCTTTTTATTGGAGCTTCTTTTCTTTACCAGCAGAGATTGAGCCAGTAAATCAGCAGGGAAGCTGGGATGGAAGAAGCCTTAGCTGCTGTCCAGAGTATTCTTTAAAATGGGGAAGAAAATGGCTTTTAGTTGTTTGTTTTATTTTGTTTTGGTTTAGCTGCACTAGGGCTTATCTTCCTTTACCAGTGCGGGTTATGCCATTAACCATCACTGAAGCAGGAAAATGTTATATAAATATTGCGTCCCCCACTCTCTTTCTTCTGGCATTCACATTTTTCATGTGCAAACAGAGATCATATGAACAAGTCATGAGACAAGTCTTTAGCAAAGTTTTTTTATTTATTTACTTGATTTATTTTTTTAGAAAGAACTGAATAATGATCTTCTTTAACATGTCCTTTAATTATTGAGCTGTGTCTCTGGACCACCGGAGACAGCAAATACAAAATGTATTTAATTAGCAAACAAACTGGTTTTACATCATGAAAGCAATTTATTTACAATAGCTTATTTAAATTCCACTATATCAGCAGAAGGTGTGTTGTACTTTAATGTTGTTTCTGACCGCAGACAAACTGGCATATTTAAAATCAACTGTGGTAAGATTTTATTGATGAGAAATTAAGTGACCCATTTAGAATGCTCACCTGCCAATTAGATAGATGCCCTTTGTGTACAACTGTTTGAAGCCATATGTTGTTCTTGATAGAATGGTTTACGAAAGATCATACATAGTCTAAAAGTGTAAAGAGGAAACTCGAAATTAACTGACTGTAATTTATGCTTAATGATTAATTTGGAATACAATGATTCAACTACATCATAAATGAACAGTGCAGTCAGTGATATAGTCAGAAATCTTTTAAGACATTTAAAGGATTTGTAAAAACCTATTGGACCTTGTGTAAAGAGAAAGTAGTCGAAATGACACACTTTGCTCATGGTTCATATGGATATTTTTGCCCTGAGAGACATTGCAAAAGACATGTAGTGTACAGATCTCCGCTGATATACACCATGCCATCTATTGATGGAAGAAGCAGTTGGATTGGTCCTTGAAGCTCTTGCAGTGCTAATCTACCAAGCAATGATATTCATGCTACTCATGAATATGCATCCCATTGTCTTTAAACATTATCACAAGCTCTCGCTATCATTTTATTGAGATAATAATGGTTAGCAATTAAAATACTAAAAAAAAAAGATTTTCAAGCTATAAATATTGTTTATGTACTAGTAGACTAATTCTGTAATCCCTTTTAAAAATAGCCATTCAGGACTATCAAAATAATGTACTCTGAAACTAAAGTTACATACATTTAAAATCTCTCTTCAAAATTAATTTAAACTTTTTCTAGCTTTTAGAAAAGAAGTCATGTTTATAATTGTGCAAAAGTGTCTTAAAGAGAATCTGTTAAGGATGTCAACTTTAAACTTTTTTGATGCAACTGTAGCTTTTTAAAAAAGGATATTAGAAAAGATGAGTTTGAATGATAACTGATTTTGACACTGTTTCCTTAAATTCCTAGGCCATGGAAAGTGTGACTGTGGGAAATGCAAATGTGATGAAGGCTGGTATGGTGATGCTTGTCAGTACCCAACTACTTGCAACCTTTCACGGAAGAAGAGCAATGAAATGTGTAAGAATTCTCAAGATATTATCTGTTCTAATGCAGGTAAGAGATTTTCCTTAATGGTTAAAATTCTTCCTGTGTTACCTTTTATATCACGATGACATGTGACATGGTTTAATTAAAACTTCACAGAATATGGTTTTAAAGATTGATTAGTATACTTAAAGAGACATGCTAAACTTCTGTGAAATTCTATTCGTCAGCATATGTGTGTGTAATGGGAGTCAGATAATACAATGAAAATAAGTCAGCAGGCTGAGTCTTTCCTTTGAAATTGACATGGACTCCAGCTGTTCTGAATGACTTCTTCATCCAGAAAAATCAATGGAAAAAATGTAACCTAAACTGTAGTATGCAGATTGCTAGACACGATATGCAACGCTCGTTTAAACTTTTTAGCAGGATTTATGTGAAAATATTTTTATGACTTTTAAATTACCTGTAAAGTGTACTCAAAATGCTTTCTTTAGAATTCTGGCTCATCCATAGCTATATTAAACTGATGAAGACTCCAGCTGTGCCAGATGTTTTACTCATCAAAAGGATGTGATAACAACATTAACACTGAGAGAGGGCTTAGATTTTTTTGTTTTGGTCGGATGCAAAGGAGGCATTTACAGACATCCTTTCTGGAAATTTATACAGAAGCTTTGACATTGATTATTAAATCTTACTATCCCAAAACATTTGCCAGCCAAAACCCTGGTACGAGCTGTTGTAACTCTTTTTATCCTTTGTTTAAGTTTTATGATTCGTGCTAACCTCAGTGGGAATTACCAAGTAAATAAACAGGGGAAGATACAACTGTCTTGAAGGTCCAGCTGCACAGCCTTAAAATTTTGGTGGACATTTGCAGGCAATCTGAACTGAAATCAGATTCTGCTGATTAACATTCACAAATCTCTATGTGAATCTGGCAGTGGGAGGAGTTACCAAGTTCACACTTTTGCCCAACATTGCCAGTATTTTAATTTACATTGAAGCCCATACACGTATGTAGCTTTATACTTACAGGATAGTTCTCTTACTCATTGTGTCATCTTGGCACTAAACTAATGACTAAGCACTGTCATTCCTTTGCTGGAGATAACGTAGACTGCAAAAAGAACAGGAGTACTTGTGGCATCTTAGAGACTAACAAATTTATTAGAGCATAAGCTTTCGTGGGCTACAGCCCACTTCATCGGATGCATAGAATGGAACATATATTAAGAAGATATATATATATTTATATATATACAGATAAATTGGAAGTTGCCATACAAACTGTGAGAGGCTAATTAGTTTAGATGAGCTATTATCAGCAGGAGAAAAAAACTTTTGTAGTGATAATCAAGATGGCCCATTTAGACAGTTGACAAGAAGGTGTGAGGATACTTAACTTAGGGAAATAGATTCAGTACCTGTAATGACCCAGCCACTCCCAGTCTCTATTCAAACCCAAGTTTATGGTATCTTGTTTGCATATTAATTCAAGCCCAGCAGTTTCTCATTGGAGTCTGTTTTTGAAGATTTTCTGTTGCAAAATTGCCACCCTTAAATCTTTTACTGAGTGGCCAGAGAGGTTGAAGTGTTCTCCAACCAGTTTTTGAATGTTATGATTCCTGATGTCAGATTTGTGTCCATTTATTCTTTTGCATCGAGACTGTCCGGTTTGGCCAATGTACATGGCAGAGGGGCATTGCTGACACATGATGGCATATATCACATTGGTAGATGTGCAGGTGAACGAGCCCCTGATGGCGTGGCTGATGTGATTAAGTCCTATGATGGTGTCACTTGAATAAATATGTGGACAGGCTTGGCAACGGGCTTTGTTGCAAGGATATGTTCCTGGATTAGTGTTTTTGTTGTGTGGTGTGTGGTTGCTGGAGACTGCAAAAAAAAAAAAAAATAGACCACAAAAGTACCAGGAATTATCTGAGTTGAATTTAATCCATTTTTGATATGATACTTGTTACTTGACTATAGGCAGGAGAGGAATTAAGGCAGGGCTGGTTGGTGAAGACTCAATCAGCTGCTTTAGGTTAAGACTGAGAGCTCAACTATAAAAAGGGAGGCAGTTTGTGTGGAGGCAAAGTTCTCATTAAAGACTAGGTTTTCTTGTAACCAGAGCTGGACTCTCTTTCCTTGTGCTTTTCTGTTTATACAAAAAACTTTAGTTTCCTCCACCTCCTTCAAGTGGTGCACCTTAAAACATGACAGTAAAACCCTGATTTGTGGAATTCTCTTTGGGAAAGATATCTGGTTACTGGACTTAGGTTTGTTCTATAGAGTCAGTTTATATTTTGTCATGTTTTGGTATTCTCTTCAATGCAGTAGTGAAACACTCTCTGACAGCTTGTCAGATATTGAGCTACTGATGGGCAAAGGGAAGTGTTGAACAATAGAGGGTCATTATCAAGTCTTACACCAGAAATGAGCCATGATCTAATGTGTCACAGAGAGAGAGAGAGAGAAAGAGAGAGAGAGAGAGAGAGAAACTACATAAAGTAACTGAGTTACCACTTTGGACAAGAGAAGGACCACATCTTGGCTATAAAGCTACATCCACACAGCTCCCTCTATGCTAAACATCATATAGACCCAGATTAGGGAACTGGAACACATGAGTTATGAGGAGAGGCTGAGGGAACTGGGGATGTTTAGTCTACGGAAGAGAAGAATGAGGGGGGGATTTGATAGCTGCTTTCAACTACCTGAAAGGGGGTTCCAAAGAGGATGGCTCTAGACTGTTCTCAGTGGTAGCAGATGACAGAACAAGGAGTAATAGTCTCAAGTTGCAGTGGGGGAGGTTTAGGTTGGATATTAGGAAAAAACTTTTTCACTAGGAGGGTGGTGAAACACTGGAATGGGTTACCTAGAGAGGTGGTGGAATCTCCTTCCTTAGATATTTTTAAGGTCAGGCTTGGCAAAGCCCTGGCTGGGATGATTTAATTGGGGATCGGTCCTGCTTTGAGCAGGGGGTTGGACTAGATGACCTCCTGAGGTCCCTTCCAACCCTGATATTCTATGATTCTATGATTCTATGATTACCAGAGGTGGCTCGAGCAATTGTGGAAACATAAAACATACACTCGTGTTTAAATTAGACACACAAATAACTCACGTATATGTGTAAATGTTAAGCAGAGCATTCTTCTGTGAGGTGTTCCAAGATCTGCACTGCCTACCTGTTTCTTTCTGGGTGGAGTTTAAAATACTGTTTTTGATAAAGATCTAAATGAGGGTCTGGCTCTCACCATAAGACTGTGATCAGCGGAAATGCATGAGCTGGAGCCCCTGCAGGGTAAAAGAGAGGATGCTGCTAGTAACATTTTCTCCATGAGGGCCTCTTTCCTTTTGAATTCACTCTCCCGCATCTCTTGGCTGGAGATGGCCTGAGTCTGTTCATTTCTGGGATTCACTGAAAAGCCCAACTAGTTGAGCAGCCATTTGAGGTGGCTGAGATTGGAATGGTTTGGAATAGGTTGTGGGATTTGAAGCAGGAATGTTTTTGTTTTGTAACGTCTTTTGTTTACCGGCGATGATTGGTGTTGTGTGGGTTTGGCCACTGGGCTGCTACTATCATTTTGTTTAGTTAAGGACTATGTTTTTAAATTATTGTCAGATTGCCTAGCACCTGGAACGGGTATCTGATATATGTGTGACACTGAAGTAACAAGTAAATCATCATGTATTTATTGCAAGTACTTGCCCAGTTAGGCACCAGGTCTTTCAAACAGGGAGTTGGCCTTCATTGCTTTATTCTTAGATTCTAGGGTTCAGATCTGAAGCAGAAAGAAATATATATATATATTTTCAAAAACACAAGCCTAGCATGATGATAGGAGCCCAACTGCCCAATGTATTTTCTATTAATGCATGCACACAATTGTACATAAAGCTGGTTGAATAACTTTTAATGAATTCATTTTCTGTCCTTTTCTGTTTGTGAATCATCTACTGAGAAATTGGAGTTTTCTTGAAGTTTTTCATTACCTAACAATGCTTGCTAAGTAACTTCAGCAAATAATTTTAGATCTGTAGTTTATTTGTAATCAAGTTCTTGTCATTGTTTTTAAATTTAAGTTGTTTAGCTTGGACATGTAGGTTGCATGGCAGGTTTCTATTCCCGATCTGAATGAGTGTGACAGTCAGTCTAGTTTCCATTGTAAATACAAATCTGAATTTAAAAATTGATATCTGCAATAGTATTAGGTATTATTAGCTTACATGTGCTGCTTTGGATACCAGGTTTTTATTCCAGTAATCTCATCTACTGAATTTTTGTGGAAAGCAACTACACAAGAGGCATGAACACAGCTGAAGCGAACTCCTAGATGACTTAGGAATGCAAATTGCTGATTTTCTTATGTTCATTCTGGTAGTGCCTAGGGCAGTGGTTCCCAAACTTGTTCCGCCGCTTGTGCAGGGAAAGCCCCTGGCGGGCCGGGCTGGTTTGTTTACCTACTGCGTCCGTAGGTTCGGCCGTTTGCGGCTCCCAGTGGCCGCGGTTTGCTGCTCCAGGCCAATGGGAGCTGCTGGAAGCGGCGCGGGCCAAGGGACGTACTGGCCGCCACTTTCAGCAGCTCCCATTGGCCTGAAGCAGCGAACCGCGGCCACTGGGAGCTGCGATCGGCCGAACCTGCGGACGCAGCCGGTAAACAAACCGGCCCAGCCCGCCAGGGGCTTTCCCTGCACAAGTGGCAGAACAAGTTTGGGAACCGCTGGCTTAGGGGCTAACCAAGAACAGGGTCCTACCGGGACAGGGAACGTACAAACATAGAATAAGATAAAGTCACTGTCCAAAAAAGCTTATAGTCTAAATACACGAATATGATTATTATTTTTATTATCATAGCACTTAGGAGCCTAGTCATAAACTAGGGTCCCATTATGCTAGGAATTGTACAAACACAGAACAAAAAGACAGTGTCTGCCCCAGCGAGCTTACAATTTAAGACAAGAGACAACAGATGGATGTATACAGACAGATAGGGGAGTACAAGGAGGCAATAAGACAGTATTGTCCAGCATGATGAGCTGTGGTCTCAATGCACCAGGAGGGAAAAGGCAAAGGATATAACATATGAGCAGAGTCCTCAGCATGATGATCAGCAGATGTTATGTTAGTTCCACAGGTTTTTGTTTTGTTTTGTTATTTAAGCCCTTTCAGACAATTTTTGCACTATTTGTCAAGCTGTATTGCTGTGTCAGCTTACAAATAACATGCATGTTAATAAATCTGTTCACTTTCAGTGGAACTATGTCCTACTTTATGAGATCCATCACAAACAGGGGAAATGTGTCTCTAGAAGTCTATGCTGTATGGAGGAAGACATAGTCTGGGTATATGAAGATATTATCATGGATGTAACCAGCAGTCCTTCAAATGCATTAACTAATCCAGAGTTTGAAGGTCCCCAGTCAATATCTGAAGGGGAAAAATGAGCCCTTTGTATACAGGTTGCAATGAAATAGTGAAAAATAGTGTTGGGCATTTGACCAGTTCAGAAATAATTGGCCAGCTGACCAGTCATATATAGGTCAAATGTTGTCAGAAAATGCAAAAAACAGTAAAATATTTTGAAGCACTAATTTATTAGAACAATAACATCAGTTAAAAAAAGACTTTATGGTCTCCACTATGCTTAGGCTTAGATACTTATGCCTAATTACAAAAACTAAGTTGCTTAAGTAAGTTATTTTAACTCAGAAAAATGCAAAACAATGAAATTAAGATCTAAAAAAATGAAAGAATGGCACCATGATGCCATCAAAAGATAGATTGCCATCTACATCAGGGTATTCTTGCTGCAATATTTTACAATATTTGACCATGACCAAATAATAGGCAATCAATTGACTGGTCATTTGACATTATTTGAACTGTCAATTGACCGGTTTGCCAAGCCTAGTGAAAACTACATTAATGGGTCAAGGAACCTTCCCTCGTAACCAAGGAATGTCTCAGAAAAGTTTAAGATCAGTGAGTGAGGGATCAATCCTTCAGTCTTATATCACATATCCCTGGAATGTACATCCTTGCAGAAAAAGCTCACAGTTCTATTAGACATTTCTAATTACATATTGGTAAAGTACTTACTGTTTGTTTCACATTTTCACTGCAATTAGCTAGTCAGTTGGCAAATTCAAGGTATTGCTGTGATAATTACTATCTAAAGTTGAGTCCTCTTCCCTGACATCTGAGCATGAGTTCTTACTGCAGGTGGTGCTCCCCCAAAATTAGTTCAGACTGATTTCTTGGGGTTTTCTCCATCTCACTACACTGGGACCACATTCTCTAAATTATGATTATGTAGGAGATTCATAGATACTAAGGTCAGAAGGGACCATTATGATCATCTAGTCCGACCTCCTGCACAACGCAGGCCACAGAATCTCACCCACCCACTTCTGCGAAAAACCTCTTACCTATGTCTGAGCTATTGAAGTCCTCAAATCATGGTTTAAAGACTTGAAGGAGCAGAGAATCCTCCAGCAAGCGACCCATGCCCCATGCTACAGAGGAAGGTGAAAAACCTCCAGGGCCTCTTCCAATCTGCCCTGGAGGAAAATTCCTTCCTGACCCCAAATATGGTGATCAGCTAAACTCTGAGCATATGGGCAATTAGGATGTTGTGGGACTCTCTAAATATACTGAGGGAATTCTTCCAATATTATTTCTAGGATCTCAATTATCATGTCATGCTTGTCTGTTGCCATATGGCCACTGAGCTGGACAAAGTCAGGTTCCATGAGAAACTGGCAGTATAGAATTCAGCGTTCTTCCTTCATGAGAGAAAGAGAATGTCTTCCACTGTTGCATTCATGTTGGTGGATTTCATGATATCTTTGGGGTAGCTGTTGACAGACAGCCCTGGAGGTGAATTTTACAGGGCTCTAGAGAAGTATGATACTTCTTGTTATGGTTCTTTATTCTTTGTAGAGTTAGACCAAAAAACATCTATTTACACTTCAGATGGACTCCCCTGACCCCCGGGTTATCTTAAGTTTTGAGTGAGCTCAGCAATAAGGTATATAAAACCACTGTTGGATTAATTAAAACAGCAACAAATACTCTTTCTATGAACTATAATCACGAGAGTGGTTTTTTTTAATGTTTACAGGCATATGTCAATGTGGCAGATGCAAGTGTGAGAATTCGGACGGGAATGGACTGATCTATGGTAAATTTTGTGAGTGTGATGACCGAGAATGCATAGATGATGAAACAGGAGAGATCTGTACAGGTAAGTGCATTATAAATAAGTACAATAAGAAGATCAGTCAAAGCTGGTTGAGACATGCAATAGAGTAATACAGTATTTCAGATTTTTACTTATTGGAATTATAAAATGACTTTATTGCATGCATGTATTGAGAGACAAAGAGATAAATAGCATGAATACCACTGTGAATGGTGAGTAAAAATTTCAAATGAGCAAGTGGCCTGAACAATAAGCTGTGGAACGTAGCAGCCCTGAGCCACTGTCTCCTTTTGTGAAGAGAAGCAGGAGCCATGGTGCATAGCACCACAAAGCTGCTAATTTTCTAACAAGTGAGGTACATGGAAGTGGATCTGTACGAGGGAAAGAGGGAGACACTGAGCTGATACACTAAAAATAGAGAAGTACAGTATTGAGACAAGTGGGATTAGAAATGAGTAACACACACCCACATACACAATCCCGATTCATCCCCATAATACTGCAATTTTATGTTGGTGAGTGTGTGTAAAATATGTATTACTATCTGTATTTAATCATGTGTGTATAAAGACCAAAATAATTTCTATTTGTTTAACTCTCCATGCTGCTCTTGGGAGAGAAAAGAACTTTAGCTGTACAGAATAAGTTGTTTTTTAAAATGATAGTAATATGACCCTCTAAAGAAACCATATCCTGGGAATGCTGGCCAAATTTATCAAATAATTGATCAAAGTAAAAGCTGGGGAGGGATATATGTCAGTGATTCAATATATATTTTATTTTACCAAGTGTGAAGAGAAAATGCCACACTTTATTACATTTGATAACATTTGACATTTTACAAAACCCCATTAAACTCTCCTGTTGCATTTTTCTGTGTATCCTTTCTCATCAGTGCAGTGTCTCATGATAAAGCTTTTTCCTATTCCCTACCCTTGTTTCATTCAGTGATGCCATAATCCAACTGGGGACTAGATTTATCTCTGTAAAACTCCAATTTTATGTTGATGTGCCTGTTGAATACTAGAAAAGATAGGATGCTACACTTAGTAGCGAGATATCCCTGTAGTTGTTGCAGTCACCCTTTTCACCTTTATTTTTATACAAAGTGGTGACGTTTGCATCACAAATCTCTTGTGGTACCTGACTCTCTTTCTAGCATTTAAGTAGCAGCTGATGACGATATAGTAATAGGCTGTCTTTCCTGCACTTGAGGATTTCCTCTGGGATGCCGTCTTTTCCAGGAGCCTTGTCACTGGATAGCAAATCAGTGGCCTTGCTTAGCTCTTCTACAGTGGGCTCCAGATCTAGCTCTGGCATGACCTGTAGAATTGGCATTTGGTCCAGTGATTCACTGGTGATGTTTCTTTTTTGTGTGTATAGCTCTGAACAGTGTTCAACCCAATGGGACAACTGCTTGCTTTTAGCTGTAATGATTTCACCACTGTGCGATTTGAGAGGGGCAACTTTGTTGACAGTGGTATCTAGAGCTTTCTTCAGGCCATCATACATGACTTTGAGATTTCCTGTGTCTGAGGCTGTCTGTGTATCTCTTCACAGAGCTTGATCCAGTAATGATTTGCACAGCATCTGCTTGCTCACTGCATCTTGGTTTTTGTATGTTGACGTCTCACTTTTTGGTGCTCTCTGTTGGCTTCTTCTTGTGTTCCAGATAGACTGTGTTCTTAATATTGATGTGAGGTAATAGTTCCACTTCATTTTCTTCAAACCAGTCCTTTTTTGATTGTCTCTTTCACCAAATGTAGCGAAAGCTGTTTCATGGATTGTTGTTCTTAAATCCTCCCAAAATTCCTCTGCCTTCTCTGGTAATGACTTCCCATGCATGCTAAGTTCAAAAGCCTGCACAAACTCCTGGCATTTCCTCTGTTTTTTTGGTATTAACAGCATTGATTTTGGGCTTGCTCCTAGGTTTTGCTCTATATAGTTTCTTGGCTGTAATCTTGACTTTGCTAATAATCAAGAAGTGTTCAGTGTCACAATCAGCGCTGTGAACGTGCAAGTGTTCTGTACTAAGTACTAGGTCTTTCCTCCTGACGATAACAAGGTCTAATTGGTGCCAGTGGCGTGATTGTGGATGTCGCCAGGACACTTTGTGGTGATCTTTTCCTGTAAAATATGAATTGGTAATGCACATTTGGTTTTGGGTGCAGAATTCAAGAAGTCATTGGCCGTTCTCATTCATCTTGCCAATGCCAAAATGTCCTAGGCAATCTGGCCATGAGTTGTTGTCTGCACCAACTCTTGCATTAAAGTCACCAAGAAAGAAAAGTTGCTCAGTTGATGGTATTCTTCTGATGACTTGATGCAAAGAGTTGTAAAATGTATCCTTCTCCTCAGGGCTAGATTTGAGTGTTGGTGCATAGGCACTAATGATGCTCACAGAGCTGATGGTTGTCTGAAGTCTAAGTGAAATGATACGCTCTGACTTATCAATTGGAGTTTCTAGGAGCTTTACTCACTTGTTTCTCAAAGCCAAACTGACACCGTGCAGAGGATTTTCTTTGCTGGTTTTACCTTGACAAAAGAAGGTGTAATTGGCCTCTTGGACAGAACCAGCATCTGCAAGTCTTGTTTCCTGGAGTGCTGCAATGTCAACATTGAGTTTGTTCAGCTCACAGTCTACCAAAGCTGACTTCCTTATGCTGCTTGTGAATTGTAGGTTGTCATTGTCTGTCAATTTTGGACACATGGTACTGACATTCCAGCTGCCAAGCCAGAAAGTTCTTGGTTTCTTATTTTTGTCAGGTGCAAGGTTTCTATCTGCCATTCAACTTTTGGTCTAGCCTCACACACCCCATGGGGAAGGCAGACTGTCGTGGGTCAGCATGTAACTGTCTGTGGGCAGCCCAGCTTTGTGGTGGGTGGTGGCTGACTAATGGAATGGAGTGATTGCTCCCACCATTGTCACTTCTGCTCCAAGATGCATGTTGTCCCAAAGATACAGCATCCTCTTCAGGACACAGCCCTCCGGCTATGTCACACTCTGTTCTCTCCCCTTTCCGGGGAAATGGCAGTCCACTGTTCAGCCACTTCCTCGATGGTGAGTGGCGGGGTGGGACCCAGGCCCACCCACTACTCTGGGTCCCGGCCCAGGAACCGTGTAGATGTCAGCCACATGCTGCATCCCCTACAACCCCACAGTCTACTTCCCTGGACCACTTCCCCGCAGCCCCAGCACCTTCTCCATCCTTGTCTCAGGGCCCTAGCATGTCAGCAATCAGCCAGGAGCTCACTCTCACTCCCCTGATCCTGCCCAGCACTGCTCTGTCCAAGATGCTAGCTGCCCTCTGCCTGCAAGTCCTCCTCCCTCCCTGAGCTCCAGGGAGTGACTGTCCTGCTCTGCCCTGCAGCTCTTCTTATATGGGCCTGCCTGGCCCTGATTGGCTGCTCCTCATAGCCCTCTCCAATTGGCTTTCTCCCTAGGGTCCTCTCCCATTGGCTGTCTGTTGTGCAGCCTCCCTAGGGTTCTATTAACCCTTTATGGACTAGTGTGGGGCAGAGGCCCCATCACAGGGGCATTAGCCATAGGGATTTCATATTCAGTTTCAACAAAGATACGGCCTGATTTTTAACATGGACCATATGATAGCTAACTAAATTCTGATCCTGCAATTTGTTGTTGTGTCCTCATAGAACAGCATTGTCTTCAGTCAGAAACCATAGATCCACTCCAAGATAATTGTAGATTAAATTATGTAGTTCATACTAGTTCTGGGTATCTATGAGTATGAGGGAGAAAAGAAGAGGTCAAAGGTGGTTGTTATCCTTCGTGGCCAAACATGATGCTGACAATGGTTTTACGTCTTGTGAGCATAGTTGTGGCTAAAAAGCCCACAACTATGAAAAAGAGTCTTTCCAAATAAAATGCTTAGGTAGTTTGATGCCAAGGAAGGGATTACAAATTATGCCTGCCAAGACTGCTGCTGTTTATGTCTCAGCCTCTGTGCCTCAACAGCCATAAGACAGTTAATAAAACTTTGCCCTGTCATCAGGACACACGCGTGACTTGTTTTCAATGGTGATGGTTTGTGTTGCGCCATCCACACTCGCTCGCCTATTCATCTGTGCTGTAGTGGCACACAGTCACAAGATGATTGGCAGGGGTGCAGTCTGTAGCCAATGATGTGGAATCGTTCCATGAGCCCTCTTTAGTCAAAGATAGAGATGGTCAAAAAATGTATAACAATTTAGTTCACAAATTTAGCTTCCTTTCTACCAGTGTGAAGAGTCTGCAAAAAATTGCCTAGTTCTCAAATGTATTTAGTTTTAGAAATTATTCACAGATTTGTTCGGAAATAATTCTTGATTGCTTTCATGAACAATTCATTGTGAATATTTGAAATGCAAAATTTGCTCTGGCTTGGTTAGTTACATAAGTCACACAGAACTGTTTCTTTTCCCTTATTGGTTGACAGCTGTGGAAATGTCATGTTTGACTGTAAAATTTACATTTCACAATTCAAAATGTGCACTGTTGATAGTAAATGAACATGAGATATTTGAGGACAGCAGCTGATCCAGTTCTTGCAGAGACTTCTGGGGCTGTTGAGTCTGACACTCAGGGTAAAGTGAGAAAGGACTTGATCCTGCAAGGTCCTGGCTCTGCTCACCAAAGCACTTAACTAAGTACTTAACTTTAAGTCCATGAAGAGTCCCACATGCTTAATGTTAACCACTTGGGTAGTCCCACTGAAGTCACTGCACTAGTCACCTGCTGAAAGTTAGGTGCTTTGGTGGATTAGGTCAGAGGGCTTAAGTAGAGTTAGTAGGATTAAGCCCCAAATGACCAAAGGCAGGACCTGTTCAGGATTTTGAAGGTGGGGGAGGGATATTAGGTGAATTTGTTAAAGGTTTGTTTTGATTCATGGAAGGGATTGATCTTCCAGCTAGCTCTTAATTTTTAAGAGCTGATTTGTCTCTGTCCATAATTTCCCTGTTTAAAACAGATGCAAACAAAAGCCATAGTCCTGCACGCTGCTCAGCACAGGTGGAGCCCTCCACTGGCACAGAACCCCATGGAGTGAATCTTGCAAGGGGCCGAGCTCCCTCAGCTCCTGTTGTTTAGAAGTTGCAAGCGCACAGTACCCTGCAGTTCATGACAGAGATTGAGCCACAGTAGTGTATTTAAAGTTGCTCTTAACTTTTTCTGTTACATTCACGATCTACTAAATTTACCCATCCATACTCAAGAAGTAAGTTTAATGACTGTTTAAAGAATAAGTTTAAATTTAATTTTATTATTATTGATTGATTTATGTATTGCAAATGAAGAACATTTGTAAAATAGGTTTATGGAGGTATATCAATATAACATAATTAATTGCTTTTGTAGAAATCTGATTTTATTCAGAAATAAAATCTGTCAGCTGCTTTGGTTGTGATCATAACACTGCAAGGATGAAGAGGAAAATTAGTAAAACTGGTTAGATTGTTAATGCTCTTTTAAAAACTTGTCTTTTTCTCACTGTATAAAATTTGCTTTGGGTTAAGGCCATGGAAAGTGTTACTGTGGAAACTGTTACTGTGAGGCTGGTTGGCATGGAGATAAATGTGAATTCCAGTGTGACATCACCCCATGGGAGATCAAGAAAAGATGCACATCTCCAGATGGCAAAATCTGCAGCAATAGAGGTGTGTCATTCACATATTTTATATGTGCATTTATTCTGCACTAGGACAAAGGTCATAATTTTTGGAAATAGTTTTTGGTTTTGCTCTCCTTTCACTTCTGGACATGAATCTTTAAAATTTGGCATCTGTGCATATATGTGTATACATAAACATACACTTATGTGTGCATGTATGAATATGTTTGTGTATATGCATACACATATTTCCTATTATATACATATATGTGTGAATATGTCTATGTAAAATATGTGTTTATAAGATGAAATTGACCCAAGAATGGGAAGCCCTTTTCACCTCTTGCTCCTACAATGAGGTTGCACTGGACGGGTAATGGGCAGATAACTCATCCTGAGTTCCCAAAACCCCTGAATATGGGCTATGAAAGAACAGTGGTCATTATTTCATCTCATAACCTGGAACAGCAGCCAAAGAGGGCCTGCTCATGGCCTTGGAAGATCAATTTTTTTAACTACATATAGTTCTTTGCACAAAGTCCAATCACGTGAATTTCATCCATAATTTCCATTTAATTTTGCCAATTTGGGAAGAAATAATGAAAAAAATGAGATTTGTATTCACCAGCTGCTATACTTGGCTTCAGTGAACAAATAGTTCAAAGTGAGAATGTTATTCCTTTGGCTGCAGTCCAGAACTATTACAGAAGAGCAAAAGTGCAAGTCTCAAAGATACCTTTCTTAAATATATCTCTACTGACAAAACCTGCTATAGTATGAGCACCTAATTAGCCTGAGAGCATTTAGAAAACTCTCTCATCTTAATTATGGGGAAATTGAAAGCTTGGCTCAAATACAGAAGTAATGTAGGCTCATTTAATGTTTGGGCTTTAACTATAAAAAAACTTGTGTAATACAGGAAACAATAAATGTAGAAACATTATGTGTCAAATTAGATGTTTTATTTGCACTGTAATAGTGATATCTTACCAAAGGGAATTTTAAGATGTCTTATCTAGCAAGCATTTCTTTATCCTTATACTGGAGCAGTGCAAATGAGTGTAACTGGTACCCTTAATAGCTGCAAACTTCTGCAGGATGCACAAGCAAACTACCTGCCCAATACTATTTCCAGAATTCGTTTTAACTTTCACGTATTTATGATTTTGTCCACATGAAACTTCAGGATACCTTGACTTTATAAAGCTATTTCCACTCATTTTATTAATGGGTTTTTGATCAATGTTCCCAATTTACATATTTTGATATATACTAAATATCTAGGGCAGCTGATGAAAAGTCACTCTAAAAATTTACTGTTTGGGGATTACACCATCATTAAATAATTTATCCACTCTAAGAGTTTAACATTCTCTTCACTGAATGAACAGTAAAAGTGTCCATAATATTGATTCATCCAGCCCAGTTCTCTTCAAATACATCATATTATTGTAGTGGAGAGTGCTGGTGGCTGCCAGCAAACTTGACTTTGAACTGTGGGCAATCACAGACCTCGCTGAAACTGATGGATGTACTAGATGACCTTCATTCAGACTAAATGGAAGAAGCAATTAAGCTCCTTTATGAAGTAAGATAGCTGGAGACAATGGAAGCCACTGCATACATTTTTAACTAATGAACATTGGAAATGGTGACCCTGTGCTCACAAAGCTTTTGTGAAGGCAAAATAGCAAGTTTCAGTTCCCACACTGATTCTTATTCATGCCCATTGGTAGGCCCATTTCTGCTCTGTTTTTTTTCTTAGGCACGTGTATATGTGGTGAATGCACATGCCATGACGTGGACCCAACTGGTGACTGGGGAGATATTCATGGAGATACCTGTGAGTGCGATGAAAGAAACTGCAAGGCAGTGTATGACAGATATTCTGATGACTTCTGTTCAGGTAAGGGGCATATGTAAATGTAAACAAGATGTCTGAATTTAATTTTGGAAGAAGGAATGTCCAGTTGGCTTGCTCTTACTCCTCATTCTGTTTCTTTAGTGTAATTTTTGCTCAGCTGACACTAGGGCTCAGACTCTAATTATTTTATCGGAAGTAGATAATTTTTTTCTAAATAAAAAACCATGCTATTTTGTGAAACATTTAAATGAAATGAAAAATCTTTCATCTTTATTTTTTCCACAAAACATACTTTTTGACCAGTTTTTCTAAATATGAACTAAGGAGCCCAACTGTAAGCACCCATTTGCGTTATGCTAAGTACATCGTGTTCAACATAGCACAAACTGAACAATTTGAAGAATGACTGAAGCTGTTAATTTTGGATATACTCTACCACACAGATTGAAACTTGCAAATGAAGACAGAGGGGGGAAAATAAAGGAAAAACTAAAAGAATCCACATTTGTTATAAATGCAAGGTGGCTGGTAGAACATAAAAAAGTGGTATGGTAGTGACTATAGCATCAGTACAGGAAATATGTGTTCTTATTAAATGCTGTTGATTCTACCCCTGAACTGTACCTTGCTGCCCCTCAGAATATTGGATCCAAGACACTCAAGATGCCATTCAAGAATGCAGGGTATAACAAGAAGGTCTTTTCTATTTGCTAAGATAAGAAAATAAAATGGGAAAAGATGAGAGCATTTCTGCAGAGCAGTCATCTAGAACTTTAGCTGTATGGGTGCTCAGCACATTATTTTAATTGTTGTTGAGAAAGATTAACATCTAACACAATCCTAGTTCATTTCTGGAGGTTCAAAAATTCTTCCTCAGCTACCAACATCCTCATGGTATGTTGAGTGAAAAAGAACTGATGCCCCAGCTTCCCAGTGACACTCGGTGGAACACTGGGGAAGATGATGTCTCTTCATTTTTATCCAACTACCATAAATACGATGAAATTAGCACTAAGCATGAGAAGGACTTTGACTAAAACATTGCATGCGTTTTGTGCACCAAGGCACTCTACAGAAGCACACATCTTGCAAAAGCAACTGAATGCATCTTCAAAGGGACTTGACAGATTAAAGTCTGACACTAATATTGCAGTGTTCTCTGGAAATCTGACTTGACCTAATTAAGAAAAAAAATTGGAACCACACAAGAACAAAATAATTTTTAAAAATAGCTTCTGAAAAGTTTATAGTCCCACTTCCCAGCATGATTGATCCCAAATCAAAAGATCATAGAAGGAGCCTAAAACAGTAAGAGGAGGCTGAAACTGAGATGATGAAATTAACCCTCAGGTCCTTTCTTCTCTACTAATGATAAATATGAAGATCCAGGTTTTTTAACCACAACTATGTTTGAAAAAGAATGTTGGGACTAGAACTGGTCAGGAAAGGAGAAAAAAAGATCTGTATTTCTGAAAATGTTTTATGACTTTTTTTCTTCCCACTTTTTTGGTTGAAATTTTGATCAGCTCTAAGTGTTTAACACATAAACAGAAAACAGGACAATTGAATTCAGGATATTGTCCATTTTTAAGACTTACCACTATCAGCATCAATTGAGTTTTACCACAGTGGGATTGATTTGATTGAACCTTTGTTATATTCCACTTGGAGAAAAAAGCAAATGATTTGTAAAAGTGTATCAGTAGCTAAGGTAAATACAAAAGAGGGTTATGCCTAACTAGATTACGGGTTTGCATTTGTGTTCTTATATTCAAGGCCTTGTTTACACAAATTGTGCAAACCCCTAGCTTAGACACAGTGCACCAATGTAAACTGACTTTCAGTAGTGTGACTTACCCCAGTTCAAACGAGGGTACTTTGCATCTGTGTAAGTCATTGCCAAAACCCATAATGTGGGAAAGCACTTAAAACATTCAAGCTGTAAATTCTGGACAATATATTTACTGTTTTATGTCTGCAGAAAAACAGCGCTTACAAAGTGAATCACAAAGCATATGTCCTATGTTTCATTTCAAAATGTTACTTTTTTAGGTTTTAACAAGTTTTTTTTCAGTGTTTTAGTACAAAATCTACGGGGGTTTATTTAGATTGGGGAAAATCCAGGCAAAATGTCAAACCTGATAGACAATAAAGGGAGCTGAGCTGGTTCAAAAGTTTCTCATGTTGTTCTGCTGCCTAATTGATAGAGGCAGGAAACCTTTCCTGTCCAGATTACTGGACTGGAATCATAGAAACACTGTTGCAGATAAGAATTTTACTCTGACTGAATGAAATGCCAACAGTCATTTCAAAGACTTTATACCATTGGAATTGGGAGCCCTGCTGCTAAGGCTTAACATCACAGAAGGGTAGCTCCCTTCAGAGATTTCACATTGCCTGGGGGTGATTGGCAATTTACAGTACTTCAAGTTGCCAACTGGATGTCCTCTTTTAAAGAGTTTAATGCTGTTTGGTATCTAACTGCATGATCTTCACTTAGAGGTATTCACATTGTCAAGGGACTGTCCTCCTTTAAAGATAATCATGTTAACATCCTGATATAGAAAGCAAAAACAAACAACAAAATGAGCCTTCCCATAGGAAAACATCCATATTCACGTATAGACTATGTGCTGCTGTCTTGTTCGCACATACACTGCTGTTTTATCAGGAGAGAGTCAATAAAGTGAATTAGCCTTTCAGAGATGCACATCTGGGTCACAGGGGCATATGGCCAATGCTCAGCCTGCCAGCAGGTGCACAAAAACAACAAGGGACCGAAGAGCGGCCTTTGGCATTTTTAAATGAAAAACAATTAACAAACATAAAGAAAAATCACCTCCTGTGCACCTGCAGAACAGCAGCTGGTCTGCTGGCCTTCCTGGAAGCTTAGGGAGCTCCGTGCCCCCCGCCTCCTCTAGTTTTCTGCATATGAACTAGTAAGTGCATAAATTTTAGACTTATAGTATTTGCAATTGTGAATATTTCAATGTAGTCAGACAGGATCTATAAAACATACGTGCTTATAGTTTGCAAGAAGAAAACCAGGATGGGACAGTGGACAAAAGAAGAGTGGGTTGGACTTAAAGCAGTGGGTGGTGACGGACTGAGGTTCTTGGGAGCAGAGCTGGCTAGGGAGCTGATCTAATGAAACAAGCATTTATGCCCTCTTTCAAACTTTACTCTGCTACTGAAGAAAGATTTTGCTGATTGTCACGGGGCTGCAGTGTGTAATGAGGGGCTTGCCCCCTTTTCAAATCATGACATCATATCAGACACAGGCCCACTGAGTCTCCTCTTCTTGCCAGAACATCAGGTCTCATGGCAAATAATCCTCTGTGCTGTACTACTTCTGGCTTCACTCCTGGGGGTGCGGGGGCAGCAGAACAGACAAACAGTCTGGAGCTCTTAGCCTCCTGGCTGGGGCTGACAATAAGAAGTCTGAGGCTTTGGTCCTTGGGGTGGGGCAGAGCAAACCAACAGTCTGTATCAATGATCCCCAGCGGTAACACCTAGTGGCAAGTGCAGGATGGGGGTAAGGGAACCTGGGCCTATCCTACTCCTCTGGGTTCTGACCCAGGGCCCTATGAAGCCAGTGATATCCTTATTGAGGATTCAAGTGTCAGCTCCCAGGTCACTTCCTACCTTTGAGTCTCCTGAGGGCTTGTCCTCCACGGGCAGCAGCTTGGTGTCTCTGTTGGCCTCCGTAGCTGGGGGCAGAGGTCCCCTGTACTACTATCATCTGCAGTCTGAGGAGCTGATGGTTCTTCAGCAGGAGACCGCTGCTCCCATCCATCCTCCTCTTCAGCCAGCCCCAACTGAACTGACCAGTTGCTATTTATCTGTTCCTTTTATCGGCAGCATGTGCAGCAGAGGCGAGAGGGCGTGACTCTGATGCTCAAGCTTTCTTCACCCAATGCTTAGAATATTTTGTTCTGTCAGGCATCTGCCCCTTTAAGTGATTGATGGAAGAACCTAGAGATCAAGTTAGAACTTTCTCTGCTGGATGTGCAGAGGAGATTTAATTGGATCTTCAGTCTTGGTCCCTTCCCTCCAGGCTTTCAGATAGCCCATGATGCTGACCAAAAATGAGTGGTTGATGTAGGCCAGGGCAAATTGTATTCAGCATTACATAATTTGCATGTCAGTTTTTTAAAGCAGAATATATCATAAAGTAGATCTACTTTTTGAAAATAATTATTTAAATATACTGTAGAAATGTGTGGTTTTGATAAGGGATGAAATGTTGAGTATGCCATGAACTTCATATTCTTTTTCTGTGTGACATGGTATATAATATTGCAATTGTCAGTAAATTGGAAGTTCAGAGTAAGGGTCTTGCACTGCAGTGTGATTTACAATGTGTTTGTATGTGCATTGTGGGTCATGATAGTGTTGAACTGAAAGTGAGTGCAGAACAGAAGGTGTGTGCTGGTAAGACAGAATTCTGACGGTAGTGAGATAAAGCATGGAGAGTGGTGTTGTGTTGAGTGTGAAAGTTGTCTTATGGTTGCCTTGTTGCTAAGGGTTTGTGTTGTTGTGAGAACATACATTTGAGTGTCTTTACCTCTTTGGTTAACAGTCTTGTGTATGAAGATTTATACTATAGATCAGATGCTACAGTATTTTCTAAGAAAGGAAAAATGATTCAATGGTCTAGAAACTATATAACACAAACAGCGTCGCATCCATTATTATTATCTACAGGAAATATTGATTTTTAGGTGCAATGACTTGATTACATTGAACCTCCTTCCATGGTAATTATTTAATAAAAATTGAGTTTTAGAAATTAGAGACTGTGCTTATTATCATTAGACTTTAATGTATCTATTGCCTTGATTGTGACTGACTTAGAAGACTTTAATTCTATTCACTGTAAAGGTCATGGACAGTGTAATTGTGGAAGATGTGATTGTAAAAAAGGATGGACTGGAAAGAAGTGTGAACATCCACGTTCTTGTCCATTGTCAGCTGTGGACAGCTCTAAGAAATGCCAAGGAAGCTCTAATTTACCTTGCTCCGGAAGAGGTAGGTGAAGTTTGTTAGGATCTTTGTCATGCCCTCATAATCTACTTTTGATTAAAATTTTTCTATTAATATATTTCTTGTTTTAAAGAGCTTGAACTTTCCTCGTTGTGCATGAGTCATGTCTGCATGATTTATATGGTAGGGTGAAGGGAGAATAGGAGAAAGAGTACCTGTTTTTTCTGGCATCTGCTGCATTATACTATATTTCATTTACTTCAGTGTGTTCAGTTTTTGTAGAGGAGATTTCAAGATCCCTGCTATTAGTTCTTTGGTGAGGATATATTTGGAGTATGGGCCTATTCTTGCACCCTCTGCTTGGAGAAAACTCCCACTGAATGAAAGTGCCATGTCCTCAGCTTGTGTAAATTGGTATAACTCTATTGACTTTGATAGACATACTCAGATATGCACCGGCAGAGGATCTGTCCCAGGGACTGCAGGATTGAGCCCTATATAACAGTTGTTCTTGATAGCCATTTTCTAATTGCCTGCTCACTTTTCAGTTGCCTTTTCAAAAGCTTTGACTAAAACCATTATTTATTAACAGACTTTTATAAAATTAAGTATGGAGTTTCAGGTATGCAGTTGGGACAATATAAACATAAATAACATGCAAGAGGGAAAAATCATCTGAAACAGAATGGATTCCATTCATTTTGACTTATCAGAATATGAAATACGATTCTGCTCTTGAGACTAGAATGGCAAATATGATATAGACTTTTTTTAGAATTGGTAATTGAAGTTGTTATGAAGTCTGCCCTCTATAGCATTTGCTGGAAAAGGACTAATGCTGTTTTTGAATTATTGCTCAAACCTTAAATGTCATTTAATTTATGATTGCTTCTTTCCCTAATACTGTCTGCAATAACCAGGGTCAAACAAAGGTCATAAACTATTCACCCAAGTTAGCAGTGCCACATTGACATTTGCCTATGTTTTTCTTTCACAAATGTATAGCTGTTAATAACAGTTCTTGTGCACAACTAGTTATCTTCTACAAGAACTAGGAATTATCAGCTGCTTTTTATCAGGCTAGGATGGCAGAATGTTGACCTTTTAGCAGAGAAATAGCTGTCACAAGAGGAAGTGCCTTTAGTCGTGCTGGAAAAAAATGTTTTCATTTGGCTGGGTGAGGAGCAGGGCCGGGTCCAGGCACCAGCATTCCAAGCAGGTGCTTGGGGTGGCAGTCAGAAAGGGGCGGCAGAGTTTCTGCGGCGGCGGCAATTCGGCGGCAGCTTCTCCATTCCACCGGCCGCTGTGGTAATTCGGCGGCAGCTTCTCTCTCCCCTGCCGTCTGTGGCGGCAATTTGGCGGTGACAGGTTTTTTCCACTGCTTGCGGTGGCAAAAACGGTAGAGCCGGCCCTGGTTAGGAGTTTTGAATATTACTAATATATTACACATGTGCAGTCAGTTAACAGAAGGAATGTCTATACTGCAATTAAAAACCCACAGCAGGCCCATGCCAGCTGACTTGAGGTCATAGGGCTGTTTAACTGTCGTGTAGACATTTGGGCTTGGGCTGAAGCTCAGGCTTTAGGACCCTATGTGATGGGAGGGTCCCAGAACTTGGGCCTATCATGACCTCAGTTTCCAGTCTGTAAACTGGGGATAATAATACTCCCCTATCTCACAGGGGTGTTGTGAGCATAAAAATCCATTAATGATTGATTGTGAGGTGCTCAGATACTGCACTGAAGAGGGGCATATAAGCATATAGATAGAATAGAATAGCAAGAAAGAACTAGATGCTAGAAGGTGCACGGGAATATGGAGCCTGTAAGGAGGTTTTATGGATGTAACCGTGGGATTGCCCATATCATGTGGTAAACTATTCCTGAAATTTAAACGTTATTTTGCTAGAGGACCTGCTCAAACATCTTTAATGTAGCAGAGCTGCTTTCCCAACCCCTTATTGGTATCAGTATGTGATTTAAAGGACACGGTTTTCTTGGAATGTGATACCTTACAAACAATTTAGTTTTTTGAGTAAATTTCTTCTTGAAACCGGGTTGAGTTTTAAGAATATTCAATTTTAATTTTTTGTTGATTTCTCAATCTGTCCCTTTTCAAACTGGATTTTTTTCTCTTGCTCCTGATATCATAGATATCCTGACTGGGATTTTCAATGGAATCAAAAAGAGTTAGGCACCCATTTCCCATTGAATTTCAATTGGACTGGGGCACCTAAATCCCTTAGGCACCTTTAAAAATCCTTGTCTTTGTTCATGGTGTCTGTACATTACTATTTTGGTCACTTCCTTGTAATGTTTCTCTCTTAGCTCGGATACAAGGAAAAAAGAATAAATGTGCACTGCAGTATGTAGGAAATTATGCATACAATATTATAATTTAATGAGAATTTTGTTTAGTAAAACAGTTTATCGCTGGGTTAGAAGAGGGGGCTGGGATTCAGGAGATGTAGCTGCTGTTTGTTACAGTGCCACTCACTGCGTGTCCTTGGAGAACCCACTCTCTGTGCCCCCTTTTCTCTGTTAGTCAGTGGGGATCATGATACTAAACCACTTGTTATAAAACACTTTCATATTTTTGGTAAGAGGTGCTAAATGAGGACAAAATATTATGGTTATTCTTAATACCACTTGTACTACATAGATAATTTACTCCTTAGCCATAACATGTAGAAAACAGGAAGCAGAAAATTGTAATTCATACCCCTTTCATCTTTTATATCAAATACTGATGTGTACTGAGAGTTTCAGGTGGAGAATGTTTAAACATGAGACATTTTGTCATGATGTTGGATTCCTAAGATTGTCCAACTACTTTCTAAGTGGTATTCTCATGATAAATATGAAATGTAAGTTAGAAATGTTTTATAATTCTTCACTTCAGTAATTGCCAAAGTAAACTCAGTTACTGGCTGAGGAGGCATTGAAGAAACATTCCATAAAAGCTTTGGCTGGCCACCTTGAGGTTTTAGCTTATTTTGCAAAACTTTCTGATTTGAAAATAAAAATCAGAAATCTTCCAGAAATTCAACTTTGAATTTTTAAAATCTTGTGTAAAGGACACACAAAGTATGGGCCAGCCCAAGAAAAAAAAGAAAGAAAGGGAAGGGAAGGAAATAAGCCTCTCATAACCCCATATAAAGAGAAAGTACATTGGCTTTACGTTACTTTGTCCGAGACTAATATTCTGCAGGTTTTTAAAAAAATATGTGTATTGTGTATCATCTGTATCATATCATTTTATTTATAGTAGCTGGAAAAAATGGGCAAAAATCATCCCTTCCACAAGAATTACCTATGTAAGGGAATATAAATGTTCCTTAGTGGGAGTGAGGCCACAGTCTCTTGTCATTGAGGGAAGATGCTTGTTTTCTCTTCTCGGTTTCCCTTCCTATAAAATTGGGATATTATATCTCACAGGGATTAAACCAATAACGTTTGTTGAAGTGTTTTGCAATCTTTGAATGAAAAGCAAATTCAAAGTCTTATGTCTTATTTATTATAGACAATTGTGATATGACTATGCCTATTACGACATGCTTTGGACCAGAGTTGTAGCCTAGGGGTGATTATCTGGGCTGCCATGTAGCTGCCCTGAATGTGATTCCTGTTGGTTGTCTCTCAGCTGTCAGTTTTTCAGTTAAGTGAGAAGGCTCCTCAGCTGGGGAAGGATGATTATCTGTTTGTCTTGGGAACAGCCCACACTGCTACAGCTTATATTGCAACACTCATTCATTTCAGGGAGATTTTTCCCTGGGAAATGGTAACTTGCAATGAGGGGTGGTGATCTTGGGCTCATGTGGATTTATTTGTAATCAATTAAACATAGACCATAAAACTCATCCAAGATTACTTTTATAACTCATTGCTAGTTGGATGATTCAGTGGGCCTATATATTTAGTATGTATATTAAAAAAACATGTTTACATACAGTGTAGGCGGCTTTATCAAAGGAGCTTTGATTTTGTTTTTTTAAATTCCAACAGGTCTACGTTTTGGGCTAAGCACGCACACACAAAAACACACACACACACACACAGACACCTTAGTTATAGCAAACTGCCATTTTTATTATTCAAACATAGTGCAAGTTATTTTCTTGAGTGAGCAGTAATAGAGAGGGCATCAACTGTACAAGATAAGAGAACTCAGCAGCGCTGAGGCATCTCATATGCCTGACACATTCATAATTTTCAGAATTTAAGCTTTTATTTAATTATAAGGATTCCTATCATCACAATAAGAGAATGAAAGAAAGAGAAAAAGAAGCACAATAAAAGAAAAACTTTTAAACATCTGGAGTAAATAAATCAGGATCTCCCTCTTTTTCCCTAAAGACACCAAGGAAGGAAAAAGGAGTTAAGAAGGAAAATTAATAAACCACAGTTTGATAATTAGACTCAGTAACACTGATGTACAATTAGATTGTAACATTTCAATCTGCCATGCTCTGTCCCAGGAGCAGACCAGGGAAAGAACTATGACTCTGAGTCACAGCTCCCTTCCAGGCTTCCCACTAACTCTAGGGGGAAGCAAACTGCTACTGGAGAACTGACTGGCATGTTGGGAGAGCAGACCAAAGACCACAATTATTCCTCACCCGTGTCAGTCCACTTCTTGCCTACTTCTGTAGATATGTGGGGGAGCAGCAACTCCATGATTCTCTCCCATCTGTGCTCTGACTTGTGATACAGATAACTTTTACTAAGGAGTAAAGGGACATTTCACACCCTCTACATCCTTGCATGCTACTGTAAGGGCAGGTCAAAATTTTGCCCTGGTAATTAGATATCCTCTCAGTTACATCAACCTGATTGTTTTCAACTCCAATAGTTCCTCTCAGATATAAAAGAAGAAAAAAAGCAAATGATAGTATTGGAATTTAGACTCACTAGCACTAACTTCTAAAACTCAGGTTTCAGAGTAGCAGCCGTGTTAGTCTGTATTCACAAAAAGGAAAGGAGTACTTGTGGCACCTTAGAGACTAACCAATTTATTTGAGCATAAGCTTTCGTGAGCTACAGCTCACTTCATCGGATGCATAATTAAAGTGGAAAATGCAGTGAGGATGTTTTTATACACACAGACCATGAAAAAAATGGGTGTTTATCACATCCTCACTGCATTTTCCACTTTAATTATGCAACCGATGAAGTGAGCTGTAGCTCACGAAAGCTTATGCTCAAATAAATTGGTTAGTCTCCAAGGTGCCACAAGTACTCCTTTTCTTTTTTCTAAAACTCAGTCTCTCAAATACCTCCCTTGCAGAGTTATGTCACAGAGGATTTAGTCTCTAGCTGGCCTTATTCACACAGACTCAGTAACACCTCTAATGTTTTATTCACAGTAGCATTTTTTTTATTTTTGGCAAAGTTTCTCAGTGCCAGGGTAATGCTTTTCATAATAAGAGGTTGCACTTTTAAAGAACATTATTGTACAAGGCAATCAGTGTCTGAGTTAAAGGAGAACACACTAAAAAATGAAACTCCACGTCGTAAGGAATGTCAGCACTAAAGGAGGCAGCTTATCCCTATCAGCTTTCTAGAACAAGACTAATGACTTTCATAACTTTATATTGGGGAGCACTCTGAGCTTCTCTCTAAGGTTAAAAACAAGTGTCAAAAATAATTTTAAAAACCTCACAGAAGAGAACTGAAAGCAATAAGGGAATTAGCTTATTTCTGAGGAAAGCAGAGGAGAGCTTCTTTATAATCTGTTTTCTCTAGTCAGTCATCGTGCATGAGGGCAACCATCCTGGTAGTCACCCAAAGACAAACACCTAAGCTTCCTCTTGATATTATCTTTTACTATTTTAATCCCTGTTCTGTAATTATGTTTATTTACTTTAAATGCGTGGTGAAAGAGGCTGTTTGTCTTTATAATTGCAAAAGTCTCCCTCTTGCCTTAATACTGAATTGGATGCCTGAAAAATTAGTTTTCTTATCCAGGAGTACAAAATAAAATAAAAAATAATTATACCAGTTACATTTTCAAAACCCATTTTCAAAAGTTGAAAATCAATGGAGATCAGGCACTCAGGTCACCTAGGAGCTCTTGGAAATTTTACCTGTGGATATTGTATAGAAAACAGTACAAATGCATTTTAATCTCTTATTTAAAAATTACCAGTTGACTGATTCAGTGGAAGAACAACAGTGCTCAGTGCAATATTAAAGATTACTCACAGTGAATTGAGGCAATGAATCAATCACAAGTGTAGCACTCAGCTTCCATAATGCATGGCATTAGCAGAATACAAACCCGCATATTCTGAAATCAAAGTTTAGGGTTAATGGTCAGTGAGTCATATAGTTTAAAGCTATGATGATATACTGTAGCAACTTTCCAGGGTAGGAACAACACCTACCACAATGAAGATCTGATCCTGATTGGGGCTTCTCAGTAGTAACATTGCATAAATATTAAATGCTAGTACCGCAAATAACAATAACAGTCTTTCACAACTCTGACACATGTATCACCAAAGGTTCAATTCATTTAAAATGTTCTGCAACTTCCAATGAGTTTTACAGGGCATATCATTTTCTGAATCATCTCCATACACAAAATGATATGAACAGATTTATACTACACTGGAAGCAGATGCAGTTATGGAATTGACTCTTTTGAGCTTTGAATAGGTGATCTGCATTGATGCTTGCAAGTATTGTTGCAAATGAGGCAAAGTGATTGCCACATGAAAATATAGGCTACATCCTCAGTTGGTGAAAGTCGAGAGTTGTAACACCATTGCAATCAGTGGAATTATGCTGATTTACACCAGTTGAGGATCTGGCTCAATGTATTTACAATTTTTTCCACAATTTGATCCATGCCGACAGTGATACAGAAATAGAAACTTATCACAGTATCACAGTAACGTAGTCAATTTAATATATTCAGCTTGATGGGATACAAATGTTTTTTATAACATCATAACATGTTTAACATTAAAAAACAAATTTATACATTTGGTGAAATTGTGGAGCTCTGCATAATATAGTTAATTTATGGGCATTTCTATGGCACTCATTCTTGTAGTGTCTGAACATGAATTAAATCTGACCATGCCTCTGTGAGGTAGGAAAGTACCATTATCCGGATTTTACAGACAGGAATAGAAAGAATAAATATCTTGCAAAAGTTCACAAAGAATAACTGTGGTAAGACCAGCGAGTTGAACCTCAATCACTTTGAACTCCCGTTCTGTGCCTGAACCATGGGATTTATTCTATTCTAAACCTACTTCTGCATTCAGATCCTTATTAAAGAATAAATAAAGGTAATGTTTGTACTTTTGCCCTCTTTGCTTGGGTATTACCAGATAAAACAAACAAAAATCCCAGACTAATAAAGTCTCAGGCTGTCAGTCCCGCAAGGTGGGGCTCAGGCTGTCAACCCCAGGCAGAAGGGCTTGGGCGAAAAGCAACACCAAGCAGCTTGGGCCAGCCCTGTGTGCGGCTGGCCCAAGATGACTGGTGTTGCTGATTACCCGGTGTCCCATTTTCAGTTTAGGTGAAATATGGTCACCCTAATATTACTGTGACATTCTATACCTTTGGGGAGCATCCTGGAACTCCCATATTCCTCATTTTTATATAATCATGATCTTGCATATAAAGCATGCCTTGTAAGATATTGGAGAAAGGTTCTGATCTGCTGAAAGTCATTTCTCTATCCATATATGTGTATCATTAACACATATGAAGTTATGAGAATTGTGTTGTATAGTGGTCACGAAAACATGTTGTAAGTTGGGGAATGAGACAGATATTAGCTCCCCAGAGGCAACAGCAAGGAAAGTAGCCAACAACCGGATGGGGTGTTAAACAACCCATCAACAGCCATTGTCCAGCAAGGGAGCAACAATTCAATGACTCACGGGCACGAGGTCACACCAGCGGAATTGCTCAACCTTGCCTGCCTGGAGACTCAGCAATTCCCCCAGACATGCCTGGACTTGTGCTCCCCAAGCACATGGGACTGAGGTTATAAAACAGTCACAGTGGCCACATGCAGGTGCCTTTCTCCTTCACCCACCTATGCTGCAAGAAACAAAGACACTGACAAGAAGACTGAAGACTCCAACAGACGATACTGGCCCAGATTTAAGGGACAAATCTGTATATTAAGGACTGCAATATCCAGTGGGGGTGAGAAAAACTGCTTACTCTAGATGCTGCCCAGTCTAATAGGGTTGAGAGTTTAGACTGCGTGTCTATATTTTATTTCTTTTGGTAACTAACTCTGACTTTTTGCCTATAACTTAATATCCCTTAAAATCTATTTTTATAGTCAATAAATTTGTTTAACTGTTTATCTTTACCAGTGAGTTTGCATGAAGTGTCTGGCAAATCTGCTCAGGTTTTGCAAAGGCTGGTGTATTTCCACTTTCCATTGATGACGTGGTGAACCAATTAATAAATGTGCACTACTCATCTTGAGCAGTGCAAGACGGTATATTCCTGAGGTACAGTGCTAGGAGTTGGGGGGATTTGGCTCTGATGCCTTTCTCTGTGTGATTCATGAGTGGCTCTGGGAGCATTCATTCAATCTTGCTGGCTGTGGGGCTCCACGCGCTGTTGTGCTGAGTGATAACAGCACCTGGAGGGGTTTGCTGCTGGGAAATAGCAAGGCATTGTGAAAGACAGCCCAGGCTGGAGAGAGTTAAGGGAGCACAGCGGACCCACAGTCCCAGGCTGCATCCCAGGGATCCCGTCACAATTACCTCACCTAACTTGTCCCTCTAATATCTTGGGACTGACATGCTTACAGCTACACTCTTCTTTCAACAGCTGGCTTCTGAACACAGTCTATTCTGTAATCTAGCCCTGATAAACTATTCTTAACTCATATCAGGCAGTTAAAATCAGTAGGAGACTCCACAATTGTTGTTTCCTAAATGTTGATTGTTCCATGATTACCAGTAGGTCTTGTGCCATGATTGGCTTTCTCATTTGCGCACACTGCTCAACAGTTAGCTGAACCATGGCGTCCTGTCAAAACCAGGCAGAGAGCTGCAGAGCACAATACAAAACATATGACAAAAACCAATATGTATTGTATTTGACACAGCTTTGATGTAAAAGAAAGTGTCAACACTTATTTGACATATGGCACAGATGTACAGTCTAAGTTTGGCATGGTACTGTGCACTTGTACACTATGGGTAACATTTTCAAAAGTGCCTAAACACAATTTGACTTAGGGGCTTTTGAAAAATCAGTACTGTATTAATACAGTATAATAGCCCACAGTCTTATGCTGGCATTATAGCCTCTGTAATCTGTGCTGTTTACATTTGAAAGAACATAGTTGGTACTCAAAAACTCAAGGCAAAGATTCGCATAAGTGGATGCTGCAAGTGCTATACTTGGAAGCAGACTTGCAATTTTGGAACATTTCCCTGTAGTGACTTGTTATAAATATCATAATTGCCATTACCTAATCAAAGAGTGGACTGACACTAATTTCTGTTAGACTGCCTTCTGAATCCTTGACTATTCTGTCTCTTCCATTTGATTTGATAGTGAGCTGAATATAGCTGTGGAATACTTCAACATCTTTGATGGATGGCGGGTGCTTGCAGTCTAGAAGAGGAGTATATTGTTGAGAATGCTTAATTAAAAACTGTATTTCATTGCAAGCCTCCCACAAGCTAAAAACATTGTTACACCAATGTTTTTAGCTCGTGGGAGGCTTGCAATGGAGTTTCTTTCCTTTTGCACAGAATGTGCTATAATGATTTAGGAGTACTTATGGCACCTTAGAGACTAACAAATGTATTTGAGCATAAGCTTTCAGCTTTCAGCATAGGCTGAAATTGTGGAAAAGCAGCACCACTTGCCCCATAACCTCAGCCATGCAGAACACAATGCCATCTACAGCCTCAGAAACAACTCTGACATCATAATCAAAAAGGCTGAGAAAGGAGGTGCTGTCGTCATCATGAATAGGTCAGAATATGAATGAGAGGCTGCTAGGCAGCTCTCTAACACCACATTCTACAGGCCATTACCCTCTGATCCCACTGAGGGTTACCAAAACAAACTACACCATCTGCTCAAGAAACTCCCTGAAAAAGCACAAGAACAAATCCGCACAGTCACACCCCTAGAATCCCGAGAAGGGGTATTCTATCTGCTACCCAAGATCCGTAAACCTGGAAGTCCTGGACGCCTCATCATCTCAGGCATTGGCACCCTGACAGCAGGATTGTTTGGCTATGTAGACTCCCTCCTCAGGCCCTACGCTACCAGCACTCACAGCTGTCTTCGAGACACCACTGACTTCCTGAGGAAACTACAATCAATCCGGTGATCTTCCAGAAAACACCATCCTAGCCACTATGGATGTAGAAGCCCTCTACACCAACACTGCACACACAGATGGACTACAAGCTGTCAGGAACAGTATCCCCTATAATGTCACGGCAAACCTGGTGACTGAACTTTGTGACTTTGTCCTCACCCACATTTTTGTCCTCTTTGTCCTCTTTGTCCTCTTTGTCCTCTTTGTCCTCACCCACTTTGTCCTCACCCCACACCCATATTTCACATTTGGGGACAATGTATACCTTCAAATCAGCGGCACTGCTATGGGTACCCGCATAGCCCCACAGTATGCCAACATTTTTATGGCGGACTTAGAACAACGTTTACTCAGCTCTTCTCCCCTAATGCCCCTACTCTAATTGCGCTACATTGATGACATCTTCATCATCTGGACCCATGGAAAAGAAGCTCTTGAGGAATTCCACCATGATTTCAACAATTTCCATTCCACCATCAACCTCAGCCTGGACCAGTCCACACAAGAGATCCACTTCCTGGACACTACAGTGCTAATAAGCGATGGTCACATAAACACCACCCTATATCAGAAACCTACTGACCGCTATACTTACCTACATGCCTCCAGCTTTCATCCAGACCATACCACACGATCCATTGTCTACAGCCAAGCTCTACAATACAACCCGTCAGACAGAGACAAACACCTACAAGAAGTCTATCAAGCATTCTTACAACTACAATATCCACCTGCTGAAGTGAAGAAACAGATTGACAGAGCCAGAAGAGTACCCAGAAGTCACCTACTACAGGACAGGCCCAACAAAGAAAGTAACAGAATGCCACTAGCCGTCACCTTCATCCCCAACTAAAACCTCTCCAGCGCATCATCAAGGATCTACAACCTGTCCTGAAGGACGATCCCTCACTCTCACAGATCTTGGGAGACAGGCCAGTCCTCGCTTACAGACAGCCCCCCAACCTGAAGCAAATACTCACCAGCAACCACACACCATACAACAAAAACACGAACCCAGGAACCTATCCTTGCAACAAAGCCTGTTGCCAATTCTGTCCACATATCTATTCAAGGGACGTCATCACAGGACCTAATCACATCAGCCACACTATCAGAGGCTCATTCACTTGCACATCTACCAATGTGATATATGCCATCATGTGCCAGCAATGCCCCTCTGTCATGTACATTGGCCAAACCAGACAGTCTCTATGCAAAAGAATAAATGGACACAAATCAGACATCAAGAATTATAACATTCAAAAACCAGTCAGAGAACACCTCAACCTCCCAGGACACTCAATTACAGACCTAAAAGTCGCAATTATTCAACAAAAAAAACTTCAAAAACAGACTCCAATGAGAAACTGCAGAACTGGAATTAATTTGCAAACTGGATACCATTAAATTAGGCTTGAATAAAGACTGGGAGTGGATGAGTCATTACACAAACTAAAAACTATTTCCCCATGCTAATTTCCCCCCTACTGTTACTCACATTTTCTTGTCAATTGTTTGAAATCGGCCATCCTGATTATCACTACAAACGTTTTTTTTCTCCTGCTGATAATAGGCCACCTTAATCGATTAGTCTCATTAGAGTTGGTATGGCAACCCTCATTTTTTCCATGTTCTCTGTATATATATATATATCTTCCTACTGTATTTTCCATTGCAGGCATCCGATGAAGTGGGCTTTAGCCCACAAAAGCTTATGCTCAAATAAATTTGTTAGGCTCTAAGGTGCCACAAGTCCTCCTCATACTTTTTGCTGATACAGACTTACACAGCTACCACTCTGAAAGCTATACTGATTTGTGAATGAGACTCTTACAAGTAGGACACTAACATGAGTGCTTCCTGTTGGAGAAGATCTCCCTAAGCTTAATTTAAAAAATAATAGTGCATTAAGTTTATATAAATGCTTGATCCTGCTTCGGCTCACTTAAGAAGCTCTACCTGGCTTGACGTCAGGATTTATAAACATAGAATCATAGAATCATAGAATATCAGGGTTGGAAGGGACCCCAGAAGGTCATCTAGTCCAACCCCCTGCTCGAAGCAGGACCAATTCCCAGTTAAATCATCCCAGCCAGGGCTTTGTCAAGCCTGACCTTAAAAACCTCTAAGGAAGGAGATTCTACCACCTCCCTAGGTAACGCATTCCAGTGTTTCACCACCCTCTTAGTGAAAAAGTTTTTCCTAATATCCAATCTAAACCTCCCCCACTGCAACTTGAGACCATTACTCCTCGTTCTGTCATCTGCTACCATTGAGAACAGTCTAGAGCCATCCTCTTTGGAACCCCCTTTCAGGTAGTTGAAAGCAGCTATCAAATCCCCCCTCATTCTTCTCTTCTGCAGGCTAAACAATCCCAGCTCCCTCAGCCTCTCCTCATAACTCATGTGTTCCAGTCCCCTAATAATTTTTGTTGCCCTTCGCTGGACTCTCTCCAATTTATCCACATCCTTCTTGAAGTGTGGGGCCCAAAACTGGACACAGTACTCCAGATGAGGCCTCACCAATGTCGAATAGAGGGGAACGATCACGTCCCTCGATCTGCTCGCTATGCCCCTACTTATACATCCCAAAATGCCATTGGTCTTCTTGGCAACAAGGGCACACTGCTGACTCATATCCAGCTTCTCGTCCACTGTCACCCCTAGGTCCTTTTCCGCAGAACTGCTGCCTAGCCATTCGGTCCCTAGTCTGTAGTTGTGCATTGGGTTCTTCCGTCCTAAGTGCAGGACCCTGCACTTATCCTTATTGAACCTCATCAGATTTCTTTTGGCCCAATCCTCCAATTTGTCTAGGTCCTTCTGTATCCTATCCCTCCCCTCCAGCGTATCTACCACTCCTCCCAGTTTAGTATCATCCGCAAATTTGCTGAGAGTGCAATCCACACCATCCTCCAGATCATTTATGAAGATATTGAACAAAACCGGCCCCAGGACCGACCCTTGGGGCACTCCACTTGATACCGGCTGCCAACTAGACATGGAGCCATTGATCACTACCCGTTGAGCCCGACAATCTAGCCAGCTTTCTACCCACCTTATAGTGCATTCATCCAGCCCATACTTCCTTAACTTGCTGACAAGAATACTGTGGGAGACCGTGTCAAAAGCTTTGCTAAAGTCAAGAAACAATACATCCTGAATAGTTTCAAAGATACAAGAGTGAAATAACCCTAAGACTGAAATATCCCTTAGGATAACAGGAAAAATTGCTCAAAGGTAGGTTTATGTGTAACCCTTGTGCCATTCCAGGTATTCAAATTAAAAGAGGCTTTACAGTAGTTTTAAGTGCTGTCCATCTGGTGGGTGGCTCACCTGATGAAGAAATGCCTGAGGTATTTTTGGTTGGCTCACATAGTACAAGGCATTCCAAAAGGAATGAAAAGCAAAAGGCAAAAAAACAAACAAAAAAAGAGCGAGTGAGTGTGTGCACAAACACATTGGCTAGATTCCAATTAATTACTGCAGCTTATGGAAAATAATAAATGTATTCAACATGATATAAAACTGTTTGGTTCTATTTTACATCTAAACAGGGGAAATAAAGGACCATTTTTTCAAAATTTGTTTCCACATGCACTTGTCTATTTTGTGGAATCAATTTGGTTAACAATTATATGAGGAAACTTGCATGTGCAAAAGCAAAGTTGGCAATTGGATGTGCACAGCTTAGTATTTTTAAGTGCAAGTATGATTTTGTACATGAAATTACCAGCACTGGAAAAATGAAGTCAGATCAGTCTGTTAAATCTACGTGCAAGGCAGTGCATATCTATGCAGTTGTCATCAAAAGGGGATGTAATGGATATACTACATATTATAACATTTTACCACATTATGAATAAAATGAATAGAGAATATTTGTGACCTGGAATGCCTGCTGGTGTTGTCCAAATATAAGTCCTTGTACTGAAGATCTTCTTACTTTATAGAACTAACCATCAGGTTTTCTAGAGCTTTATTGGCCATATCCTGCCCTGTAGTGTGTTGATGTGGCATTAAGAGAAGAAGTTATAGGAAGAACCTCTTCACTCCTTCCTCTTGTACAGCAGCAAGCAGGATACCTAACTTGCCCTGAAGGGGAGAGGTGTGGCCACACCAATCTCAGTGTCCCCTAGCCAGTTAGCACATATGCTGTGGCCTTTTCAGTGGAGCAGCCATGGGTGAATCACACCATGCATCCCTCCAGCATTCTAGGCCAGCAAGATTCTAGATGCAGCAGACACGCAGGGTAGTGACTCTTCTCCCATTCATAGCACTACCCAGAGCAGGATTTTACTCTATATCTTCATCTTCCTCCTGCTTAATCATTGCTTTGAAAAGGCATACTAATTTTCCTGCTTTCACTACCCCCAAACCATTTCTTATAATAACTTAATAGTTTCTTCTTAAGAGAGTCTGAGGTTTACCACTTCAACAAATTCTACGTCTAACTAACAAGCCAGAGAATTCCATCATGTAAATACAAAAAGAAAAGGAGTACTAGTGGCACCTTAGAGACTAACAAATTTATTTGAGCATAAGCTTTCATGAGCTACAGCTCCGGTGAAGCGCGCTGTAGCTCACGAAAGCTTATGCTCAAATAAATTTGTTAGTCTCTAAGGTGCCACTAGCTAGTACTCCTTTTCCTTTTGCGAATACAGACTAACATGGCTGCTACTCTGAAACCCATCATGTAAATGGTTCACCTTCCTTTATAACAATGGCAGCAAACATTCAGGAAAAGGTTCAGCTCCATCCCCGAATCTGATTTCGGTTAGCATGACTGAAGAACAATTAATAGATTCCTAAACTACAGCAATAACGGGAGCAGAGGTGTTAATCCTGAAGTCCTCACTAGAACAGGTGTGAAAATCAGGGCCGGATTAACCTTTCGTGAACTTGGTGCCAAACATATTTTTGGGGCCCCATTTAGTTGTTATGGGTTCCTTCTGAGTGTGAGGCTGGTGCGGTGATGCCATTGACACCATAGTATACCTGGTACTAAATCTCAGAGACATTTTTCATTTTGATCACACACCTCTGCAAGACTATCTGTATTGCCATACACAGCTTCCTCAGCCCCCAGGTTTTCTCAGTGAGCTGTACCCATGTGGGTTTACCAGTGTCCACAGTGAGCAGAACTTTCAAAGGGATCAGGGGAAATGCCCCACAGATTTATCTTCTTCCTCATTCGGACATTCTACAGCCATGTCTCCAGTATCACCCTATGTCCCCAGTCACTGTACGTGGTCCTGGCCTCAGCTCAATAAAGTTCCACAGCCAGCAGATATCTGATCAGTTCTGAGAAATCCCTCCCCAACCCCCATCCTGCCATTTGAGCAAACCACTTGCAAACACCATTTCCCAACCCTGGCTCAGTGAGCACTTAGTCCCCTGGGAGCCTGAAGTTACCAGCCTTTCTCCCTGTGCTCCCATCTACATGCTATTCCACTACCTGGTTACCAACACCTCTCCCCATGCTTGTTTCCCTTATACCTTGGACATGCTCCCCAGCCAACTGGTCCTATTCTCCCCCTGCAAGCCTGACCTGCTTCCTCTTTCTCAGCTCCCCTTGACATTCATTTCCTATTGATGACCTCTGTTCCTTGAGGTTAACTCCATAGAATCATAGAATATCAGGGTTGGAAGGGACCTCAGGAGGTCATCTAGTCCAAACCCCTGTTCAAAGCAGGACCGATCCCCAATTTTTGCCCCAGATCCCAAATGGCCCCCTCAAGGATTGAACTCACAACCCTGGGTTTAGCAGGCCAATGCTCAAACCACTGAGCTATCCCTCCCCCCTCCAGTTTCTTTATCTGTAACTTCTCTGGCTACAGCCATGGGGCCAATTGCCAGAGGCCAGCCTTAGACAGCTGCAGCTACAAGCTGCGGGAGGGGTGGCAATTCCAAGACTGAGCATGCTTGAACCTTGCAACAGCACTAGGAACTCTCATTCCTCAGCACTGGCCCTAGGAAGCTCTGCAGTTATGTGCTTCCCTATTCCAGAACATGGCTTTAAATACCTGAGATGCCCATCACCTGCAGCAAGGGCCCCCAATTCCCATGCACCTCTCATAGTCATGCAGAAGGTCCAGCCTGGATGATTTCAGAGTCTGGGGCACCAGGAGGTTCCCCATCCCTGAGCAGCAGCTCTGTAACAAGCTCACACCCCACCCCTCTGCTGTGGGACCAGGACCCTATGAAGACAGTGGAGTTACCCCGTGTATAACTAGTTCCACCCAAAGCCTGTTGAAGTCAGTGGGAGTCTTTTCATTGTCTTTAATGGGCTGTGTATAGAAGCAAAGGACCTCATTCTAGACTCTAGGAGCACAGTGCATCCTAAAACTATGCTGCACTGGTTTACTAGTGTAAACAGGAGGGTCTCACATTACCTAGTGAACAATTAACACCTCCTGCAGCACGTAACTGTTTCTGAGAGGCCTCTCACCCAATTACTAAATGTAAACCTGCTTAGCTTACAAGGTCTGAAAATAGCCAGTGGTATGGTTACAAAAGCAAGGCACGTCTGAATTCAGTAGGAATTTTGGATGTGCACAGAACACAGGACTGGTGCCTGAATGGTTATAGAACTGCAATAAAGTTCAGTTAGTGTGACTGGATGATATCTGGATCCAGATTGTAAGACTGTCTCCCATAATGAGGAAAAGTTGAGGTGTCTTTGCTGTTCTTTTGTTCCACTCTTCGTTTCTGTGAGGAACTTGCCAGTGCAATATTACTGTCATCTTCTTTTTAAACAAACAAACAAAACAAAATGGTAATGGTTGTTGAAAATAGCAATTCCAGTCCTACTTAGCACTGGGAAGATGCCAGCATTTGTTGCTCAATTTTATCCTACTTTTTCTACAGCAAATTACAGTGGATCAGTATTTGATCTGGGACAAATAAAGTAACAGATAGCAACCCAAATTGAACTTGAGCACTCATGAACTTTGAGGGTGTTCAAATCTGAAGGCAGGTGCTAGATTCCCTTTCTGAGTATTAGATAAATCTGGAAAGGAAAAGGCAATTTCTGCTTCCATGGCTCATAAGTGGAAATTGAGTCACATCCTCCCGTGTGCCTGATACTGTACCTAAAGCTGCCCAGGTCCTCTAGTACAGCCTTCCCTCCCTTCCTTATCATTTTAACTTCTCCTGGTGGGGTCCACATACCTCCCTTGCAAGGCTTCAGATAGAGGTGCATCATCCGTTCATTCCACCCAATTCCTTCTTTGGGAGCTGCCAGCCGAGGCCACCAGCATCCCTAATCCAGTCTGGGGTAGTCTTCTGAGTGTGATATCTGGGCCAAAGCCTTCTACTCCTTGTGCATACATGTTCCCCATTCACAGCACCACCCCCTTCTAGCAGCCAGTTCCCCATTCACAGCAAGCCTGGTGCATCAGGTCTCACCAGCCCTGGCAGCTTCCCCACTCCCTCGCCGTCCCATTCCTGTTGATAGCTGCCAGGGGAATGCTGGGAAATGTTGTTCCTTCCCTGCTCCAGGGCTGGATCTCCAGGCAGAGAGCGGACCAAGGAACTAAAGCTCCCGGGGTCCCTTGGGCTCTTGGCTCCTGGACTGGATTCCTGCAGGCAGAGGATGAGAGCTGGAGAGTCGTTGCCTTTGTCTAGGCACAGCGTGGGGGGTACAATGTATCAGGGCCCTGGTACAGTGTATTATACCCCAGGGAAGTGGGGTGACTGGCGATCTGCCCACCCTGGGGCTGGCTGGGCCTGCAGTGGGGGACGGGGGTAAGTGTTCTCTGGGGCTGGAAGCGGGGGACTGTGGTAACCAGGGTGCTGCTCCTCACTCTCAGGGCCTCTTGTAGCGCTGCAGGTGGGGAGGAAATGGGTGTTATCCCTTCTGAGTGTGGGCCCGGTGCCACAGAGCCATTGGCGCTGTGGTAAACCGAGGATTGCTGAAAATATTTGTTTAGGTTTTTTCCCTGTGAAAAATTTTGAGTTTTCATCAAACACCTAAAACTTGAAATTCAAAAAACATTAAGGATTCAGTCAGTATTTTTCAGGTTTTTTAGTGTTCTGACTACAAATCAGATTTTTTTTTCAAGGAAAGCAGACGCTTTCTTGAACATGTTAGTTTTAGTCAAAAGCCCAGTTTTCCATCAAAAAAAGGTTTTTTTGATCAGCCCTGGTTGTAGCAAATTTCAACCTGGTTAATTCTAATCTTTTCTAATTGCCTCAGAATTCCAGTTGGAGACGTTAATTACTTTCTCTCCTAAAAATTCTGCTATGTAGTGTTTCTGGTGCAAAATGACTTAGCCCATGTTCACTGCAAGTGTGGTTGCATTTCATTATAGAAAGCCCTAAATGCAAAGCACTTTGAGATCCTTTAGGATGAAAGGTGTTACCAAGTTAAGATAACTTTATTTTTAACTAATAGAAAAAATATTATTGGGTGTTAGTTTTAGTGATTTAGTTTAGTTTAATCCTAACATTGTAATTTGGTGTTACTTTTTACTAAGCGTGAAGGTAAAGAAATGTCAGAGATAGTGATTTAAAAAAGAAAAAATATGGAGAGGAGTGAGGAAAAGGAACAGACCAACATCAGAAAATAAATGGCAGCAAATCATCAAGACCAGTATTTATCTGAGAGCTCTGAAGAAATTAAAGTGTAAAGGAGTTGAGTTGCTTCCAAAAAATAAGTAATTTGTCTTTAAAAATATCCATTATGCAAGAGGATTGAAGTCTGACCAGAATTTTTCCACCTTTTAAAGGCTTGTCTTTCCCACTTTTATGCTGAGTAACATAATTTAACATCAATGTACAAACATTCCCCATTTACAAAGCTCCTGCAAGCACAAATTCTGGCATATGATTCTGACAGCAGAAAGTGACTTCAATCTCCTCTATTCCAGGGAGCCCAGAGGGAGTCATCACAGCCCAAAAATTAGGTGACACTGGCTAGGAAGATGATGTGGTCAGGATAGTTATGGGTTGTACTGACTCAGTACATCCTTCAATAACCTCTACTGGTGAGGCTCATAGAGCTGTAGCCACAAACTAAAATTGTCCCTCCCCTTTTCCTTCATGGAAAGCTAAAATAACATCACATTCAGGCTTCTGCTTTGGAGGATTAGGGTTTACACACCACAAAACTTACTGTAACAGAGAGCTTGCCCGTGGGCTGGAGAGCATAGAGCCAAGCCAGCCCTGATTACAGGATGAGCCACACCTGGGTTGAATCAGGTGATTCCTAAAAAGATCAGGAAATTGCAGTAAAAGGGGAAGTCCAGAAGACTGCAGTGAGCAGGGTCCAAAACCAGCAGGGTAAAAGCTAAAAAGCAGCACAGAGTGGGAGAAAGCTCTCCAGGCAGGGAGCTCTGGGAGAGACCCTGTTGAATCAGGGGACAGACTGTAAAGGCCAGCTAGGCCAAAGAAGGTATGAGTTTGTGCTTTGTATTATTTGGATTAATTGACAGAGATACTGAACGGGCTTTGGGCCTAGAGCACCTGTATGCACTGGTGGATTCAATAAATTGTTACCCTTGAGGGAACTGTTTGAATTATTGTGGAATTGAATCAGTTCTTAAAAGGGCCGTGAAGAGGAGAGTGGAAAATGAAGGCAGGATGCTGCCAGGGCATGCCGGATATGAGGAGGCAGCTGCCCATGCTGAATTCACTAACTTTAAAACAGTTGGGTTTTGGGTGGGGATTTTTTTAACTTGACTTTTGTTGGATACAGAATGGTTGTTTGTTTTATATATTTTTGTTTTGTGTTGTTGGTTTTTTTTTAATATATATAATGCGAAACTCAAATGATTGCTTTGGTTCCATATAGAGACCATTGTGGAAGTGCGTCTTCTATTATAAGTGCATACAAGTACTTTTTTTTTATGGTAAGAATGAACTAACTAACACTACTATATATATATATATATACACACGCACACATATATATAAGTTCGTATAGTAAGTTTGTATATACCTGCAATTCATGTTTAGGGAAACCTGAAGGATTCCCTTTATCTATCGTTCATACATGCCAATAACATCTTGTCCTGCTCTCTTGCAGCTTCTTTCTCATACTGCAGGCCTTGGTCTCACTCCTGATGATATTATTTTGCAGGTGGTCCAATAAAGTTACCCCTCTCACTGCCCTCAAAAATTTCATTTCAATGGCTTCAGGTCTTCTCAAGTGCTTCTCTTTGGTGACACATATCTCTGCTCCATAGAGATGAGCTGGTCTTATCATAGTTTTTTATAGTTGACCCTTAAGTAGTCTGGGCATCTGTTTTATTAGAAATCGCTCCACTTACCTTGTGCCAGACTTTTCCCGCTCTGAGCAGCCTTGTTTGCAGTTCTCTGTTGATTTCTCCATTTGCTGCTAACCAGCCCCCAATGTACTTAAACACAAAAAGCTGGTTTACGTGCTGGCCCTTAATGTTGATATTCATCTGCCTGGGTTCTGCACTAGTCACTCACATGACTTCAGTCTTTTCTTTACTCAGTTTCAGCCACAGTATGTTAGTTTTCTGTTCCAGTCATCAATTGCCTGAACCAAATCTTCCTCACTAACAGCCATCAGTACAATATCTTCTGCATAGATCAACTTTGCACCACCTTCCATTCAGATTTGCTTACTTAAAGAGTCCATCACAATATGAATAGTAATAGAAAAGGCACTGATCCCTGATGGAGCCCAACCTTCACCTCTAAAGCCTGTCTGCACTTTTGACATAGAACAATCATTCAAATCCATCGCCATCCGGACCAGGTCCTCCAGTTCCCAATAGTATCATAGCAGAGGCACCAACAATCACTAGGTACTTTGTTGAATGCTGTCTAATGATGAACAAACCATCTGTCGTCCCTTTTAGTTTTCTAAAACCAAACTTCTCCTTTCCTAAAGAGGCCTCCACTATTTGATGAATGTCATTATCTATTATTCACCAGGGATCACTCTGGTGAGAGGAATAGATATCTGTTATAATCCCCAACCAGTCCCTCATCGCCGACCCCACAATTTGCTTGCCTGGTTTTGACCTGCCCCGTTGCCAGTAGTCCCTGTGGAACAAATTCCAGACCGGGCAAGGTCTCTGTGCAGCCAACCAGTATTGCTGGGGCCTTCGTGACAGCCCTTTGTGCAGCTGCGGCACAACGCAGGTGATGATGAACAGTGTCGATGAATACCTGCTGACTAGGTTCAGCGGTGGCCTAGAAGAACTGCATCATGCCACTGAAGATGCCATCGCTTGGCTAGACAACTATGCACATGCTAAATAAATAAATGCATCTATTATTCTAACAGCTTTGTGCAGTGGGACAGCACTTAATTCCTTAGTACTTTGTATGTCACCTTTTTGTTTGTTTGTATATCAGTACTAGCATGGGCTTTCTCCATTCTTTTGGGATTTTATTCTCTTTACAAATTGAGCTCAGGACTTGCATGAGCCAAGTTTACACCAACCTCCCTCAAGGTTTTGATAACTTCCTCTATCACTTTGTTCAGGCCTGCTGTGTTTCCAGGTATCATTTTCAGCACTGAACCCTTCATTTCTGCCTCTGACAGATCATCGACATCTATAATTATTGGTTCACACAATGGTAGTGTAGCATCTAAAGAGTTCTCGTAGTTAAGTAGATCCTCATAGTATTCTCACCATTGGTTATGTACTGCATTTCTATAACAAACAGTTGGCCCCCTGCATCTTTATGATTGATTGTGTTCATTCCATCTTCCTTCCTTTTGTTTATCATCTGTACAAACATATCTTTTTGCCAAGCTGAGGGCAGTTGTTCAACTCCTTATACAGATCATCTAAAGCTAGGTTTCTCACCTTTCTGACTGCTTGCTTGGTGCCTCTGTAAGTGGCAACTGATTCTTCCAAAGGGTTATTTTCCATCACCTTTCTGGGTTCTCTCAGATTTCATACTGCTTTTTGCATTTCCTTGTTCCCACACTATTCTTCATGAGATAGTGGTCTACCCAGCTTAGTGCAGCCACAGCTTCTTGGATCAAGATGTTCTTAAACATACACAGATTGGAATAACGAAAGAGGAGTGTTGTATCTCTTGGTGCAAACCTTGTGACTGTCTACAGTCATGCTGTGCAGAGTCAATATCCTGATGCGGGTGTCACTGGTGAAAAGCTCATGCTCTGTCCATTTGCCAGTCGCGACCATTACCACCAAGAGCTTGTGTTGGGATGCAACCATTTCACTCATAGTAACCTTTCAATCCTTAACCATTTTCCTTTGGTTCATCCTGGTTAGCTACGAATCTATTTGTGTGCTTATGCCATCGCTTTGGTATGTGTAAAGATTACTTTCTCTTGTCTTAAATCAAGTGTTGTCAGTCACTCACTGATTGCCTCAACACATCAAGCAGTATGGCCTTCTCTGGATTCTGTGAGCTTAGTATCCACTCATAGCCTGATCAACTTGATCCTGTATCAGTGCTGAAATCTCCCCAGGTGAGCAGTAATTCCTCTGGTACAGCCATGTCTGCTAGTTTTTTCAGGTTCTGCTTAATCTCTTCATTCTCTTCCTCAGGTGTAGCCTATAGATATAGGTATTTGATAGGTGAGGCACAGGTATAAGTAATGTAGTGAGTCTACAAGCCTCAATGCCTATAATACAATAAGATCCAAACAAATGAAGGCAAAAGGCCCAAAAAGCCTTAGCATAAGTAGCAAACCAAGAGTAACTCTAGAAGATCACAAGATAAAATGCTATAATGATTGAACTGCCAGCAGGTAATCACAAGATGCTAGTTTACACCAGCTTGGGATATTTTTAGTTTAGGACTTCAGCAGATATCTGACCACAAGGATGCCATGGAACCTAATTGACCTAAGGATGCCATGGTAACCAGGGCCAATCAGAGGGGGAGCCAGGAGGGCCATTTGGCCTGGATCTCAAGCTCAAAGAGGGCCTAAAATTTAGACACTCGTGAAACTTATCAAATGCCAAAAAAAATAACAACTTGTTTTTATGCACATCCCTATCAGACCAAAATGTGCAACACACACTCTCAGCTTAGAGCTGCAAATTTTAAGCAAATAAGAGATGTGATTTGGTAAGACATAATTTTTTTGTTAACTGGTGTAGATTTTGTCATATTAAAGAGTTAAAAATATTCTCTGGACCTCTGAGAGGGCCTGATGGTAATTAATTGACTTAAGACTGAGGTAAAAAGATTAATAACTTATGGGAGAAGTAAGGTGAGGAACTACAAATAAGGAAAAAGGACGAAACCTGTACTGAATATCCATTACGCATAGTGGCATCAGTGTAACACATTATAGAAGTTGTATCCCAGCCTGTGTGATTTGAGAGGGAGAAAGGTAGCTCTTGAGAGATGCCAGGGTGAGAACCACTGGTGAGTGGGAAGATAACGCTTCAGATTGTTTTGCAAGGGATGGTGTAAATAGATGCAAAAAGAAAAGGAGTACTTGTGGCACCTTAGAGACTAACCAGTTTATTTGAGCATAAGCTGAAACCTGTAAATAGATGAGTGCTCAGCTCATTCTGTATTATCTCTACTTGCCTTGCTTGGTTAGAGAGTTTTGTGAATTTGCAAACTGTATTCATAAAATTAGTATAAATATTGTGTGATTTCCTAAGTGAGAATGTTACCGTACACACTGGGGCTCCCAACTAAACAGTAATTTTGATAATACAGGGCCTGATATTGGGACAAGACCATACCAAATTTCAGAGTGCTAATTGGGGAAACTAAATCAGTAATATCAATAGATCAGGCAACACAGGATCACCTTATTATGGGGTATATATTGATACCACTAATAATGCACCCTCCTTTGTTTGTATTTGGACAGTCATTCACCCTGCTGATTTCCTGAATAGTTTTACAAAGTTTGTTGCAAACAGCCATTATACACCATTTCTCCTTCCACTATTGCCTTCATGGTGTGTACACAGCCCAGATTCAGTTTTGTGGCTGAATTTCCTAACCATTTCCCTAAACATTTTAAAAGTATTTCTTTTAAAGAAACTGTCCTAATTTTTCTATCCTAATAGGGGTCTGAGTTCACCCATGCTGTGCTTGTTCTGTAAGTCTCCATTTGTCCAACACCTAGAATATTATCAGCCAGACTGTTTTTGCCATTCCTATTCAGAATTATTTTTGTGTGTGTTTAAGTTTAAGCTCTTCTTTATTGTCTGTCTGCAGCCTCTTCTGTCTGTCATCTAAATCAAACCATAGAGTACCAATAAAACAGGACATGATTAGCAAAGCTAATTACCTCTTATTAAATCATAAACTTTGTGAAATTTACCAGATTCCCACTTTTCTAGTTTTAATATTAAAAACTTAATGTGAAAAACCTCTCACAATCCAGAAGCAGTCTGAAAAAAGTAAATACTACATCAAAGAAGCTGCTGTATTAAAAATATTAAGAGGTGCTTAATCTAGCACAGGGATCAGCAACCTTTGGCATGCGGCCAATCAGGGAAATCTGCTGACTGGCCAGGACGGTTTGTTTACCTGCAGCATCCACAGGTTTGGCTGATCGCAGCTCCCACTGGCTGTGGTTCACCGTTCCAAGCCAATGGGAGCTACGGGAAGCAGTGAGGGCCGAGGGATGTGCTGACTGCCGCTTCCTGCAGTCCCCATTGGCCTGGAACGGCGAACTGTGGCCAGTGGGAGCTGCGGTTGGCCGAACCTGCGGAATCTGCAGGTAAACAAACCATCCTGGTCCACCAGCGGATTTCCCTGGCGGGCCACATGCCAGAGGTTGCTTATCCGTGGTCTAGCAGCTGAGATGCAAGGGGCAACAAGGACAAACAGACAGCAGCATTTATCCTCATTTGTCTTAAATATTATTATTGAATTTTTAAAGGTACAATATCAGACTATTTATTGCCCACATTAATAAAGACAGAAAACATCTAGCTTCAGATAAACTGCTTTGTATACAATCCTTCCCCTGTCATGTTGCATTAAGTTAAAGGAATTCCTTGTCACTTTAATCGCGCTTCATAAATCTGTCCCCGCTTGAGTTTCATAGATGGTTTCAGAATATCATTTTACACCAACTTTATACAGGAGAAAATGGCTATGCAAATAGCAAAGCAGTGGAGACTGAAGCCCTTAGATGTCAGCATCTACATTTAATTTGTTTTCTACATATACAGCTAATGTAATCTGTTTTCTTTCCTGGTCTACTCATACGTCCCACTGAACTGCATCTTTTGCCTCCTTTATGCACTCCAACTTTGTACCACCCGATCTGCATGGAACATCCTTTCAATTAATGTGTACTGCTGTTTGCTTGGCGCATATTACACAATTCAGAATGCTGTTAGGGTTATAATAATGCAAGAAGGACTGTATGAATATATATGGTCATGAGGTATATCCAGATACCAACCAGGTATGTTTTGCTGTAAGCAGACCTGGACCAAGTTGTCTGAGTTCACAAATAATTAACAAATAGAAAAACTGGAGAGGGGCCCAAAATAAATCCCTTGATATAAACAGCATTGACTTTGGGGAAGTCTCTGACACGGCTAGACTTCAAAAGCCATTTGCAGTGCATAAAGTGGTAACTTCACTGACCTACTCGCTTATGAACATTGCTACATATTCTTATGTGCCAGTAGATTTTTTTTTTTTTTTTTTTTTGCTTTTTATATTAACTAAATGTCTAAGAGGGCAGAAGTATTTCCATGGAAAATTCATATAATTTGATTTTTTTTAAGAAAAAATTTTGTTTCAGTTCATCATAAACACAATTATTTCAATTCCAAGCTAGTCAAATTGAAATGACAAATATATTTTGAGGGAAGGGGATTGACACCTTTTGCATGACATTTTCATAAGCAAACTAGGAAAATGCGATCTAAATGTAATTACCAAAAGGTGGATGCAAAACTGGTTGAAAGAAAATACTCAAGGAGTAATCAACGGTTTGCTGTCAGATTGGGGTGGGGGGTGGGGGAACATTTCTAGTGGGGTCCTACAGAGGTCTGTCCTGGGTCTGGTATTAATCAATATTTTCATTAATGACCTGGATAATGGAGTGGAGCATATGTTTGCAAAATTTGCGGATGACATTAAGCTGGGAGGGGTTGCAAGCACTTTGGAGGACAGGATTATAATTCAAAACAACCTTAACAAATTGGAGAATTGGTCTGAAATCAACAAGATGAAATTCAATAAAGACAAGTGTAAAATACGACACTTAAGATGGAAAAATCAAATGCACAACTACAAAATATGGAATAACTGGCAAGGCAGTCGTACTACTGATAAGGATGTGGGAGTTATGATGGAACACAAGTTGAATGAGTCAACCATGTGATCAAACTGCAAAAAAAGCTAGTTCCATTCTTGAGTGGATCAACAGGAGTGTTCAATGTAAGCCACTCTACTTGGCACTGATGAGACCTCAGCTGGAGTACACTGTCCAGTTCCGGGTGCTATACATTCAGAAATATGCAGAGAAATTGTGGAGAATCCAAAGAACAGCAACAAAAATGGTAAAAGCTTTAGAAAACCTGACCTGTGAGGAAAGATTGGGGGGAAAAAATGGAGAACTCTTAGTTCCAAGAAAAGAGACCTTATAAGTCTTCAAATATGGGTTTCAGAGTAACAGCCGTGTTAGTCTGTATTCGCAAAAAGAAAAGGAGTACTTGTGGCACCTTAGAGACTAACCAATTTATTTGAGCATGAGCTTTCGTGAGCTACAGCTCACTTCATCGGATGCATACTGTGGAAACTGCAGAAGACATTATATACACAGAGACTGTGAAACAATACCTCCTCCCACCCCACTCTCCTGCTGGTAATAGCTTATCTAAAGTGATCATCAAGTTGGGCCATTTCCAGCACAAATCCAGGTTTTATCACCCTCCACCCCCCCCCACACACACAAACTCACTCTCCTGCTGGTAATAGCTCATCCAAACTGACCACTCTCCTTACAATGTGCATGATAATCAAGGTAGGCCATTTCCAGCATAAATCCAAGTTTAACCAGAACGTCGGGGGGGGGGGGGGTGTAGGCTACCTTGTATAATGACTTAGTCACTCCCAGTCTCTATTTAAGCCTAAATTAATAGTATCCAATTTGCAAATGAATTCCAATACAGCAGTTTCTCGCTGGAGTCTGGATTTGAAGTTTTTTTGTTGTAAGATAGCAACCTTCATGTCTGTGATTACGTGACCAGAGAGATTGAAGTGGTCTCTGACTGGTTTATGAATGTTATAATTCTTGACATCTGATTTGTGTCCATTTATTCTTTTACGTAGAGATTGTCCAGTTTGACCAATGTACATGGCAGAGGGGCATTGCTGGCACATGATGGCATATATCACATTGGTGAATGTGCAGGTGAACGAGCCTCTGATAGTGTGGCTGATGTTATTAGGCCCTTTGATGCTGTCCCCTGAATAGATATGTGGGCACAGTTGGCAACGGGTTTTGTTGCAAGGATAGGTTCCTGGGTTAGTGGTTCTGTTGTGTAGTATGTGGTTGTTGGTGAGTATTTGCTTCAGGTTGGGGGGCTGTCTGTAGGCAAGGACTGGCCTGTCTCCCAAGATTTGTGAGAGTGTTGGGTCATCCTTCAGGATAGGTTGTAGATCCTTAATAATGCGTTGGAGGGGTTTTAGTTGGGGGCGGAAGGTGACGGCTAGTGGCATTCTGTTATTTTCTTTCTTAGGCCTGTCCTGTAGTAGGTGACTTCTGGGTACTCTTCTGGCTCTGTCAATCTGTTTCTTCACTTCCGCAGGTGGGTATTGTAGTTGTAAGAATGCTTGATAGAGATCTTGTAGATGTTTGTCTCTGAGGGGTTGGAGCAAATGCGGTTGTATCGTAGAGCTTGGCTGTAGACAATGGATCATGTGGTGTGGTCAGGGTGAAAGCTGGAGGCATGTAGGTAGGAATAGCGGTCAGTAGGTTTCCGGTATAGGGTGGTGTTTATGTGACCATTGTTTATTAGCACTGTAGTGTCCAGGAAGTGGATCTCTTGTGTGGACTGGACCAGGCTGAGGTTGATGGTGGGATATATTTTTATTCAATTCAACTTGTTTTTGGTCTGATACTTAAAACTTCTCACAGTAAACAGGAAATAACCTTTTTTTTTTTTCTTGCATCAATACGTGTGATCCAAGTGAGGCTGTTACTCTGAAGGCAACATTCACCTCAGTGGACAATACACTTTCGTTGGAAAATATTTACTAAATTTAGCATTAGCTTCATTTATTATTTCATATCTTTAGATGTGAAGATATTTGTCCATACCTTTCTGTGACCTCTGCTGCTGACTCACTAGCAACTTTAATATTAGGTGCCATTGATTTCAAACACTTGCATCATGATAATAAATATCAACTGTGGGTCATAATGTTCTCTCATATATGATCGATTGACTCCCATCATTGGCTTACACTCATCAGTGACATCTAACTAATTTTAGAGAGCTCACATTCTGGATCACAATATCACGGTATCTGCTTACCTCTTTGTGAAGATACAGATGAACAGTGATTGGATTATGAACCTCTAGTGACAGTTCTATAACATTTCAAGTGATCTGCTAAACCAAAACAGAAAAAAGGAGGAGATGATGAAGAGATAAATAATAAAAAGTGCAGATGAGGGGTTTTTTTTTGTATTGTAAATTTTAATAACTCATTGAAGAATGAGAGGTGGTGATGGCAACCAAACAAAAGAAAATAATGGAGCTGAAGAAAGACTACATTATATTTCACATATAAATGGATTCATTAAAATTAATTTTTCTAAGTTCTTAAAATAGATGCTTAACTATGAGCTGTTGCATCAAAGTAAATTTTCAAGAATTGGTGTCTTGTGGACCTACTTAGCATGGGGAAAGATTATTTAAATATTAATAATTCCTCACTTAGGTTAGCTCAGTGACTCCATGGGTAGCAAATACCAGGTTTGAGATCAAATTTGTGACTCTTGTTCTTTCAGGTAATGGTATTTGGGGCTGTCATGGAGATAATTTCCATTAGTCTTTGAGGTAGGGAGATTGTGTTGTACTAGCCTTCAGCCATACAACTATGAGTCGGGATACCATCAGATAAATGGGACAAGGCTTTTGTAAAGTCTGGGAGAGTTTAAATAGGCATGTGTTTGGGGGGGAAGGTGAGGGGGAATGCACCATGAGAGCCAATCTGCTAGCCTTGTCCCCCCAGCTAAAAGGAAAATGGGGAGGTACTAGCTGCTGTCATGCCAACCATGTGCTCTCATATCTTCTCTCCCCCTATCAGGCATTGTGTTACATCCCCTCCTGCCCTGTCAACATCCTCCTCCCCTGACCGGTCTGCAAGTGTGTGTGGGGCGGGGGAGATTCTTCAGCTCTTCTTTATTGCATATGTGTACAGCATCTGGTACAAGGGGTTCGGCTCTGGAATCAGAGGAGCATCTAGATGCTCGTGCAATACAAGTAATAATAACCAGTCAAACTAAAGCCCAAATTGTTCCAAATGAGATCTCACAATAAGTGACTTCATGAAAGCAGTGCTCGCTAGTATAGACCTGAATGGTGACTGCCATTTTCACTTGAATTCAAAACTGAATTTAGTTGGGTCTTGCTCTTGCTCTTTTGGAGTTCACTTTCTCTGAACCTCTGAGTGATTGAGTTTTACTTTCACAAAGACGGACAAAGTGAATTTTAAGCTTGCAAGCACAAGTATTTGCACCATAATTGGTGTATTTGGTATAAGCTAGGACATGGCTTGAGGTACTGTGCTGGAAGAGTTCCTCAAAATCCTCCCCAGAGTCCTAGCAATTAAATAAGCCAGACAAGGACCTGAATGCACCCTGTATATGAAATTATGCTGTCAATAACACATGCCACTAAATGCAATACACTTAATTTATTTAATAGGGACACTGCTTTGGGAATAGTGTTCCCAAAACCCAGAGGCAATTTAATGAGCCAGCCATGGATCTGAGCACACACTTCACAGCAAGGACCATGCATGCACAGTTGCTCTGTGTGACTGCCATAAGTGAAAATTAAACCTATTAATGTTAAAATTTATGAATACAACTTTTTAACTTTGCACCTGTCTAATAAATCCTACAGCACTCTAATTTTTCTAGAAATCGTGAACCAGAACAGATACGTTTTGTAAAGTGCCTTAGTCCTGCTCCTCTCTCTCTAAACTGCTTCCAATTTTTGGGAGATTAAAAATCCCCTGTAGTTTCCAATGAGCTATGCTCATCTAGTCAGGAAACAGAGAACACAATTTCTGACAGAACACAACTGGTCACAACTAAGCAACGGTGTTTTAATTACAAGTATCAGAGTATACCAAAGTGTTTGCACTCAGTCTATAGAGAAAAGAACTCTTCCGAAAAAGGGTCAGGTAAAATAACATAAATTGAAGGAAATCGTGATCTACTCATGAACTTTTGGTGAGCTGTAAACATGGCTAAATTCACTGAATAACCTATTTCTTGTGAAATATTTGCTCAACCCTGCTAGAAATGAAATTCTCCATAACCTATTACTAATTCCCAGAGATTCATTCTCTTTTACCTAGTCAGTGTCTGAGAGTTATCTGCAAATTTTCAAATATTTTTGGAAAATTTTCCCCCAAGATTAAATTATAATTGTTGGTATTCATGATCTAAACTAACATTTTTTCCTTCCCTATATCAGAATCTGAATTTTTTATTTTTAAAATGGTTTGGATTTTCTTGGGTTTACTCATTTTTGTCCAGTTCTATCCCACACAAACCCCAATGTAAGTGATTATTTTTTAAAAAAATATTATAAATTGTTTTCCTTCAAATCTCTTAATATTCACCTCTGCCACAATGCCTGAAAAACACTTTGATAGTGGCTAGACTGTGGGCATGCTGTGACTCTTGATTACAGTTCAAAACAGAAGTGTTTCATTATGACTTTGTCCTTCCCTTCTGTCTGTCTTTCTCCCTCGTTGTCTCTATCGTATGTTTTGATTATGAATTCTTTGAGGTAATGACTGTCTTCTTTAGTAAACTGCCTAGCACAGTGTCCATGCCCTGATCATGACCCCTAGATGCTAACACAAGATAAATAATTTTATAAACCTCAAATAATATGAAACCCAAGGTTTGACCCATCGTGAGGCTCAATCCAATAGACTTAAATTCAAAGCAGAAATTGAAAAGTATAGCCAATCAGCATATTATAACTATATATAACTAAAGATCTATCTATCTAAATTGTATAACCTTTTATTTCTTTGCTTTTGTGCATTTGAGTCTGTATGTAAATTTTCTATTTTTTTTATGCATAAGTATAGAAAAGGCATTGCGTAGAAGTGGGGGTAAATGCAGTTGCCAACGAAGAAGATTTTATATATCAGCAGCAGCTGAACATGAACCCTTGACTTAAATTTCAGGACAATATATTGCACATGAACCTTCATATGACAGGCTCTGTGCACAAGATTTATAGGCGACTCCCATTAACTTTCTCTGACAATCATTTTCTGATAAATTTTCTCCTATGATAAATAACTGCCAGATCCCACCTGAAATCCACTTTTTTTTTTTCACCAAAAAGATTTACTCAGTATACGCTTCTTTTCCAGATTTTATAGAGATCTTGATCAACAATGAATGGCTGGCTTGCCCAGAAAAAAATTCAGAAACAAATTATGAATTGAAGCCAAACCAAAACTGCAGAAAATATTCCAAGGCCCTTGTCAAGGCTGATTCCCCAACTCTGGCAGTTTGAGTGCAGAAGCTGGGGGCCCTGCAAGGATTCTAAAAATTAATACTGGCCACTCCAGTCTTATATTAAACTCCCCAGGTTACAGCTTTTCTCTGACCGTGGATGGGTAGATGCTGCCACCACCCAAGTGCAAAACCACTTTGAGAACCCAGGAAGGAGCACTTGGGAATTCCTTCCTGTGGGGTACCCTCAAGCCCCTTCACCCAGCTCCAGGGAAGAGCTGAGAAAGAGAAACAAAGGAAATCAGCTGTTGCCACCAGCTAATTAAACAACATATGCACAAACCTCTTAGGACACAAAAATCCAATTCCGTTCTAAATGGTAAGTTTTACTTAAAAAGCAAAAGGGAGAAAATACATCTGGGAACTTAAGCTATTGCTAGATTTTAAAAGAGCAAATACGAGGATTAAGCATCAAGAATAACTTTCTTGAGGTCCACCTTAAAGGTTACAAAGAAAACAAAAGCTTTTGGGATTAGCACAGGGGAGTCCACAAGCCATAAAGAAATAAAAGGAGATAAACCTGATCACGTCTTCCTAGACCTTCCCTGATCTTCTTACATTTCTGGGGTTTCAAATGAGTAGTTTCTAGGTATGATACTTAAGGTTTTTTTCATAGCAGGCCCCAAGCTTCTTAGAGCATAGTTGCAGCCCTGTCTGCCTTTCTCTGTAGAGCAACAACAGACAGATAAAAGGAGAGTCTTGTTTCAATTTTCAAAAGTTCTAGCCTTCCCATTGTCTCTTTTGGCCAGCTGCCCACTTACTTCCTTTTAGCTATGCATTGCAGTGAGACTTTTAACCCTTTACAGGTAAAGCAAGTAGAGAACAGCTACAAAGAGGGATTTTATGACTGGCTGGGTGCCCATAACAGGGAGCTACCTCCCCCACAACACCCTTCATTTATCACAGCCCTAGAAATGTTCTGAGAAATTTCACACCAAAAGACTTTCAGAGGAAAAACAGGGATTTTGTGCCCCATTTTTAAGCCCATTGTAGAATGCACCCCTAACTATGGAGGTACTATCTAGGCACTTGCATTATATTGTTTATCTATTCTAGTCTTTTATGTTTGTAAATTGCTATGTAACTGTTAAAAGAAAAGGAGGACTTGTGGCACCTTAGAGACAAACACATTTATTTGAGCATAAGCTTTCGTGAGCTACAGCTCACTTCATCGGATGCATTCAGTGGAAAATACAGTGAGGAGATTTATATACACACAACATGAAAAAATGGGTGTCATCATACACACTGTAAGGAGAGTGATCACTTAAGATGAGCTATTACCAGCAGGAGAGCGGGGGCGGGGAAAGAGAACCTTTTGTAGTGATAATCAAGGTGGGCCATTCCAGCAGTTAACAAGAACGTCTGGGGGACAGGGGGACGGGGAGGGGGAGGAGGGAATAAACATGGGGAAATAGTTTTACTTTGTATAATGACACATCCACTCCCAGTCTCTATTCAAGCCTAAGTTAATTGTATCCAGTTGGAAAATTAATTCCAATTCAGCAGTCTCTTGTTGGAGTCTGTTTTTGAAGTCTTTTTGTTGTAATATTGCGACTTTTAGGTCAGATCGAGTGTCCAGAGAGATTGAAGTGTTCTCCAACTGGTTTATGAATGTTATAATTCTTGACATCTGATTTGTGTCCATTTATTCTTTTATGTAGAGACTGTCCAGTTTGGCCAATGTACATGGCAGAGGGACATTGCTGGCACATGATGGCATATATCACATTGGTAGATGTGCAGGTGAACGAGCCTCTGATAGTGTGGCTGATGTGATTAGGCCCTATGATGGTGTCCCCTGAATAGATATGTGGACACAGTTGGCAACAGGCTTTGTTGCAAGGACAGGTTCCTGGGTTAGTGGTTCTGTTGTGTGGTGTGTGGTTGCTGGTGAGTATTTGCTTCAGGTTGGAGGGCTGTAACTGTTGATGTTGATGTACAACCCAGGAGAAGAATGACAGACCTTTTGAGTTGAGCTGTATTAGAAACCAATATTTGTCAAACTGAAAGGGCAACATTGTTAGGAATTTATAATATATTGCTCAAGACAGTATTGCAAGTGACAGTCAGACAATCGCAACTATGCCTAACTGCTTGTTAATGTCCCTATATATAAGGAACTGTGACTTGCCTCTCTTTAGTGGTGTTAAATCTAACCTTTGGTACTGTTTGAACACCACTACTTAAGATTTCTAATTTTTATGATGTTACCTATCACTTGAAGTCTTATGTCAAGACTGGATGTCAGTGTTAAATATATGCTTTGGTTCAACCAGGAGATTGGGCTTGATGCAGGAATTAATAGGTGAATTGTATGACCAATGTCATGCAGGAGGTTAGATTAAATTATCATAATAATGGTCCCTTCTGTCCTTAAAATGTATGAATCTGTACTCAGCTAGCAAGTAAATTTTCATTGTCCTCAATATCCAATATTAGTCTTGGCCTTTAAATTTCACCTCAGTTAGAATTATCCTCTTGGTGTTTTAGTTACTTATCTCAACAAATATCTATTGTATTAGTGTTCAGTATGTATTATACTTGGAAGGACACTGTTTTAGTTCTGAAATTTGACTAACCTTTATATAACTTTTTTCTGGGTCCTTCCCAAAAATCTCCCCAAAATAGTAGCCTTGAAAGGTTTTGTCATAGTTTCTATTTATTTCCCTGTTTCACAAATATATTACTGGGTTATAAAATCTCACTCTGGTCTTAAACTGAACTATTAAGCAATAAATAAATGCATTTACTTGTTTAGCTTATTTTCAAATAAATTCATTTCCTTTCTTAAAGTTGCTTTTTGTTTTTAGAAAATTTAAACACTTCCATTTTACAAACTAATTTGGCAAGTTGTTACCCATAACCATCAGATTAAGGGTTATTGGTATTTTTGAATATACTTTGAATATACTTTGAATGCACTGCCAGGGTGTTTCCTTTTGACTAGTTAATATTATTCTTGCAGAGTAAATATATTTTAATATATAGTCAATATATTCACTAGGCATGCTCTAAATGAGTATTTATTCAAAGATCTCGGATTACAATGGAGAAGTAGTGACTGGCTGTTCAGTTACCATACACTTTCCTGGCAGGCTTTGTCCACTTATCCATCTGCCTTTTTTCTTTTTCCTTCATTAGCTGTTGTTAAAATGAGTATATTTGCACTACCGAGACTATGCTGGCATATCCACACAGTATAGATGAAGTCAATACCTAAACAAGGGGTTTTTCTGTCACTGTAGGAACTCCACCTCCCCAAAAAAATTAGGGCTGGTCTACACTAGAAAGATAAGTAGACCCAGGTGTGTTACTCAGAGGGTGTGAAAAATTCACACCTCTGAGAGACATAGTTAAGCCGACCTAAGCCCCAGTCTAGACAACGCTAGGTTGATGAACGCTTCCATTGACTTAACTGCCACCTCTTGAGGAGGTGGATTTACAGCAGTGATGGAAGAACCCCTTCCGTCACCATAGTAAGTCTCTATACTGAAGTGCTGCAGCTGTGCCACTGTAACGGTTCCAGTGTAGACATATGCAGTGTCTACACCAACACTCACTCTGACTACATTGCCTTAAATGATACACCTCTTGTCAACATGGTTTTATGAGGTCTGTGTCGCAGGTGACTTAAGGCGGTGGAAGGAGCATTGCACTGTGTACACCTCCATATTTTGGTTGACGTAAGCTGCCTTATGTCGACTTCACTTTGTAGTGTAGACAAACGTATAGCCTTAGCTATGTTGAAAGAAGCCACCTTCTATCAGTATAGCTGTATTTACCCTGGGGTTTTTGTTTTCCTCCTGCTGCTGGGTCAAGGAAAACAAATGCATGGAAGAAAACCTTTGGGAGACAGGCAACTATATGACATGTATCTTCCTGTCTTGCTGCTGAAGTGCCACTTTCCCCTCTGTAGGAAGCTCACTTGCATAGAAGGAAAAATTGCCTGGCCAAGTAGGAGCCACAGAACAGCCTCTCTGAACAAAATGTTTTCTTTCACTGTGGATGAAAATCCATGCTAACGGGTTAGGTGAATGGATGGAACATTAAGTAGCCCTCCCTGGCCTATGACTACCATCAGAAGAGTCACACAGAACGTCCCATGACCATGTAGTCAGTAGTAGCATGGCCAGAATATTTAGTTGTGTGGTCATTGCTGTGTGTTTTGAGTGAGTCTGGTTATGGAAAGTGTGTGGGACCAGCAGAGCTGGGGACAGGGTTCCTTGTAGCGTTCCAGCCTCTGTTGACCCATTATTGGAGGTTTTTAAGAACAGGTTGGGCAAACACCTGTCAGGAATGGTCTAGGTATAACTGGTCCAGTCTCAGCGCACTGGGTTGAACTAGATGACCTCTCTAGGTCCTTCCAGCCCTACATGATTCTATGATTATTAAAATGTATAATGATAGTTATTAAATTTATTTTCTGTTGCTGAGTTTTATACTAAATGGGTCTTTATTTTCTTCGTAGTGATATCAGTCACTAAGGTTACTTCCACTGTATTGTTCTTAGTCTGTTCAGTAGCTTGCATAAATTTTCTGCTTAACTCTATAATGGCAGTCGTCTAATAACTGATATAAAATGTAAGGAGAACTTCTAGAGCGCACACTTACCAGTTAAAATCAATGTCTTAGTTTCCTTAAGTTACAATTCTGGTATCTGCTGGAATTTTGTGACTACTTCAAACTTATGTAGACTTGCACACTTACTTTGAACATTTTTCATAGACATTGCAAAGTGTCAGTGATGTATTCTTAGGGAGTCAAAGAAAAAAGCCAAACTCTACTGCAGCTACCATACCGTCTGTTTAAACTCTGTATCTAAAATGAAAGAGCAACAGTAATGATGATTTAGATGCATTTGATTCATCTCATTGAATAGACTGGTTTGTCCTGTGGAAGACTAAATTTCCTGTCTACCGAACACTTACCATTTATTCAAGACAAGTTTTACAGTATAAGCAAGGTATTTAGAAGGACAGGTCTTTTTTTATTTTACATACTTATATTTTCTTTAAGTGAATTATGTATTTTCCTTTCTGCCTTTAAAATTAATATTGATCTTTCTGAACAATAAATCCTATTGTTGACCTCAGCAAGTAATCTAACTGTAGCTTGAAGCATTCAAGTATAGGCTGCATACATGCTTTGCTTCCAGCATCATATTTAGTAAGAAACCTTTCCTGAAGTTACATACTGAGGCCGCTAAGAAAACAGAAATTTATTGCAAACTGCATATAATATTCACTCTGTTTTTAAATGAAACTGATGATCAGAAGTGCAAGATTAGCCCTGTGGAAATTGCCAGTTATGATTGAATAGGGATAATCCAGACATGAAGAAGGGGAGGGAAAAGATATCTAACCCTGCAAAAATGTCTTGGTTTTGAAAAGATGGAGATTGCATCTAAGCAGTAAAATCTTTCAACTCTTCCCAAATCTGTTACAGCCTGTACATGAGATCAGCACAAATTTGAGTTCAAGGTGCCCAGCACCCCACATGATAGAATCCAGTATAAGGAGCCAGTCCATTGTTTTATTATGAAGATCTATACAAAATATAGGGCCTGAGTCTTTTTTTTTTTTTTTTTTTTTTTTTACTTACACTGGGTTTAAACCAGTGTAACTCTCCACTGATTGCGGATTGACAGCAGCGTAAATGAGAAGAAAACAATATTTATAAATAATATCTAGTTCTTATAGCACTTTTCATCAGTGTTTCCCTTCTTCACCCACATTTGTAAGAACATGATAGGGGAAAAATTCTTCAGTGCCAACAATACACGTGCACATTCATAGGTTCCTGGAGTTTAAGGCCAGAAAGGCTATTAGAGCATCTAGTCTGAACTCCTGTGTATCACTGACCATCACACTTCACCCAGTTCCCCATACTGAACCAGTAACTTGTGTTTGATTAAAGCATATTTTGTTTTTTTGGCAAAAGCGTATCTTCTAGAAAGGCATCCAATCTTGACTTGAAGATATGAATAAATGGAGGATCCACCACTTCCCTTGGCAGTTTGTCCCAATAATGAATCACTCCCTCATTAACCAGTTACGAGGACCCATGGAAATTCTTTCCTCTACTTTCTTCTAGATTTTTTTTTAAAAATAAAGTATGCATACAGGTGCTATTGTCCTCAAATACTTAACTCCAAGAAGTATTGTGAGCATTAATGTGATCTATCGCACTGTTCATTATATGTGCTAATTATTTTTAATATTAAAGATAGTCTGGGCACCAGATGGATTAATGCTTCAGTTGTTGTGCAGCTTTGGCAGTCTGTATCAACTCAAATACTCTTATGTACTGTGAATTTTGTTTTCTTACTAGAAAAAGTGGGGGAAGTGTTTGTTTGCACAATTTCTCATGAGTGATAATTTATTTTACCAGAAGGGAAAATATTTGAATTCAGTGCTACATAGGAGAAAAAAAAGACAAATTCTGCTTGGATGGTGATAGTCTCTTTGTAGAGCATCACAGCTCTCAACATTGCATAACTCAGGTTAAACTAGAGTTTCATTCTATAGTTACTACAGATGTAAAGCTTTATATAATGGCTATCCAGGAAATAAGAGCCCCTCTCAAATATCAGACTTTCTTGAGCCCCAGCATTCGGAGAACCATTTCAGCATTATGACTGAATGCAGAAATACGTACCCAGGGAATCTAAACATTTAAACTTACCCAAGCCTGGTCTGTGCTACAAAGTTCGGTCAACATATATTGCCTTGCATCATCTTAGTTTTGCATATGTCAACACTCAAATTTGTCTGCTGCTGTGCTGCATCAGATATGAACAGAGGGCCTGGAGGGTGAACATTGTAGACTGTATGGTGAAGGAAAGAGAAGACAGGAGAAGCCCCAGGGCATAAATGGGGCTCATCTGGCAAAAAGATGCTGCAACCTCTTGTTGACTTACAGGCTCGCTTCTCTTTGCCGTCAATGGAGAACTCCATTTTAGCACCTCTCAACATTTCACATGGCATTGGAAGCTGCATACATACCACTCCAAACCAGGGGACAGTGAGGATAACCACAGCTTCACACACACTGACCGGTGAGAGCTTCAGTTCCTGTATGTGTAGGCAAAATGGACTGAAATGGACATGAATTTTCTTTCCCCTTAAGTTCTGTTCCACTAATTTATTTCAGAAGTTTTTATTGTATCTGTTTTTTAATTGCACATTTGTTTTTTGGCACCAGTTTTGGTACTCAATAAAATTCTATCTTTTTGGAAACTAATGCATCTGTATTACTTCACAGCATATGCTGCAGACTGCCAAGTGTTACTGAAAGCACCCATAACTTGTGATTGTACAGGGCAACGGAACTCATAGGAGCCATGGCAAATGGAACGTAATAATTATCAAGGTACAGCAAGAAATGCAAAATAGGTGCATTAACAGACAGGGTTATATTCATAAATGGACACCCAGTGGCACCCAGTTCCTCACAGCCTTCAAAACTTGAGGCATAGGGAGAGTGCAGTCCACTGCACCACATTACATTTCTGTGGCTGGCTGTTAAAGTGCTCTTCCAATGCCTCCCTCTGCCACATAACTCTGTTTGGAGCTCTTCAAATAGCCTGTACGCCTGGCTGTTTGAACTCAGCAGACAGCTGCTCCACTCCTCCTCATCCCAAATCTGCATTATGATACGATCCCACAAGTCAGGGCTCATTTCTCGGACCCAAAAGCGACTGTCCTGCAGCTGCTTCATGAACACGACCAAAAACCATCAATTGGTTTTTGCTATCTCCCACAGCCATCTTTCCTCCATTAAATAGTCATGTCCCCCTCTCCTGCAGTTGTTCTTGCAGCTCTGCAAATACCCGAGGATTGTTTTGTCCTCTGTTTGCAATGCTCATGACAGTACTGCAGGGCTGTATAGGCTCCATGCTTCAGAGATGGCAGACCATAAGAAATGCCAGGCAGTTGTGTGGGATCTTTTAAAAAGGTACAAATATTATGGGTTATGGATGGCTGTAACGATGCTGGTTCTGGTGGGACCCAACTGAGAGTGCCAATTCAGGACAAATTGCTTAAAGCAGGGCAGTTACAGCCCAAGGCTAGGGTTTTTCTACCTCTAAGGCAAACCAAACCAGCCAGACAGAGAGGACTTTGGTTTTACCCCACTGGCTAACCACAAGTCACACAAGCTATTCCCTTAGACACTCCAGTTTCCCAGTATCACCACCAATGCCACCCGTTATGGGGACAGATGGTTATGAAAACCAATACCCCAGTAAAAGAAAAAAGGTTCTCCTGATCCCCAAAGACCAAGCCCCAGACCCAGGTCAATATACAAATGAGATCTTACCCACAAATCACGCTGTTGTCAATCCTTTAGAATCTAAAACTAAAGGTTTGTTCATAAAAGGAAAAAGATATAGTTGAGAGCTAGAACTGGTTAAATTGAATCAGTTACATACAGTAATGGCAAAGTTCTTGGTTCAGGCTTGTAGCAGTGATGAAATAGACTGCAGGTTCAAATCGCGTCTCTGGAGTACATCCACAGCTGGGATGGGTCTTTCAGTCCTTGGTTCAAAGCTTCAGTGTAGCAAAGTCCCTCCAGAGGTATGAAGTAGGATTGAAGACAAGATGGAGGAGCTGCAGCAGCTTTTTATATTCTCTTGCCATGTGGTCTCTGCTTTCTTTGTTCCAAAGACAAGCTGTCCCATGACATGGCATGGAAAAACCTCAGAGTTCTGTCCATAGGCATGTCCCTGCATACCTTGCTGAGCCACAAGGCTTGTCTGCCTTCTCTCAGTGGGTCAGTTGTATAGCTGATGGTCCTTAATGGGCCATCAAGCAGGCTAGGTAGAGCTGACACCAACTTGTCTGGGGTGTCACCCAGAAGCATGGCATAAGTTTGAAATACAGACAGTATAGAGCCAATATTCATAACTTCAGCTATCACTATACACACATATAGACAGCATAATCATAACCAGCAAATCATAACCTTGTCTTAGACACCTCATTTGACCCCCTTTATATAAGATTTGCTGCCATTGCAGGACCTTGGTTGCAACAATGATCTATATGGTCCCAGATTATGTCAATAACATCACAATGGCATCATGTAATAAAGTTGAATGATGAGAACTTGACCTCTGGCGCCCAGTCACGCCACGTGACTCATTTCTGCCTCACCGTGCTTTGCCACAATTTCTGAAAAGTGCCAAGTGGTGTAATGGGAAGTTGCACACTGGTCTATCTACCCAGGGTTCACTCCCTGTGTATCGACACAGGCGCTCCTGGTGAGCACTTGCAGCACTGATGCAAAGAGCCAACTGTGCGCGCGCGCGCACACACACACACACACACACACACACACACACAAGTCATATACTAACTACAGGTTTCAGAGTAGCAGCCGTGTTAGTCTGTAAATAAATTTGTTAGTTTCTAAGGTGCCACAAGTCCTTCTCTTCTTTATACTAACTACAGTGGCTTCATGCAACCAGAGCTTACATTGACCAAAGTATGTACTATAGACTCTGTAAGCTTTGATTTTTTTTTTATTTTATTTTTTTTTTAAACCAATGCCTCTGTTCAAGCAAAGCTCAGATTTAAAGTAATTCTGAGGTGGCAGCTTTTTTTATACTCACCCCAGGTGTAAACGACTACATATGGTGCTTAGAGCTAATAAAATCTATAAAGATGTTACATTAAACTTACGTCTTGTCTTGACTAAAGGGAAAAGTCGATCTAAGCTACGCAATTTGAGTTACGTGAATAGCATAACTCAAATTGGCGTAGCTTAGATCTACTTACTGCGGGGTCCACACTATGCGATGACTCCCTTACTTTTCTCGATCCAGTGGAGTACAGGAGTCGATGGGAGAACTATCAGCAGTCGATTTAGCGGGTCTTCACTAGACCTGCTAAACCGACCACCGATGCATCGATCGCTGCAGCGTTAATCCTCCGGTAAGTGTAGACAAGCCCTAAGTATAAATGTGTTAACTTCTCTGGGCCTATATATTCTCTGAGGGAAGTAAATTGAATTTTATTTCCTTTTTCTCCTTTTCTATTTCATAGCCCAGGGATCAGCAACCTGTGGCAAACAGCCCACCTGAGTAAGCCACCTCACAGACCGGGCCAGTTTTGTTTACCTGCCATGTCCGCAAGTTCAGCCGATCACAGCTCCCACTGGCAATGGTTTGCCATTCCAGGCCAATGGGGTCTGCGGGAAGCGGCGGCCTGCACATCCCTCAACTTGCACAGCTTCCCACAGCCCCCATTGGCCTGGAGCAGTGAACTGCGGCCAGCAGGGGCTGCGATCAGCCAAACCTGCAGAATCAGCAGGTAAACAAACTGGCCTGGCCTGCCAGGGGGCTTACCCTGGTGCGCTGTGTGCCAAAAATTGCCGATCCCTCTCATAGCCCTTTAAAAATATTACTTTATTTTTAGAAAGCCTCCTGTGTTCCATGTCTTCTTCTATTCTGATAGATTTGCTCAGTGTTCCCTCAAACAATGTCTCCTGGTGTTGAGTCAGGCAGCATGAAAAAGAGATTGGAGGGGTCAGTTATACTGCTGTTGAACATATTGGGAAAACTCTCATGACACAAGTAATGGTCAATAGCAGAGGTATAATGGAACAACTGAAACTTATAAAAACTATTCTTACTCTTTTTGGCAGCAATATCTTTGTAACTAAAAACAAAATGGTGAGCAGATATTCAGACTGGTAGTGATTCAGGGAGTAGCACCTGTTCTCCTTTCCAAAAGGCTGAAGATTTTTGACTCGATATAAAACCAGGTATATCAGTCAAATGCTACATTTTGTTATTGGCAAGCAAGGCAGTGAATTTGGTGGAGAAATATATCACTGGATAATTTAGCAACTAATAGCTTTAAAATCATATTTACCTCCACTTACCTCAGTCTGTAATAAATGATTATGTTTAGAGTTTAATCAAATCATTCTAGTGCTTGTTTTCAGAGACATCAGATAGTAGGGGTAGGTTAGCTGAAAATTTATGACCATGGTATGGTGAACCATTTTAAATTCTCTTAATGTGTGAGAAGGGAGGCGTGGAGTGGGATGATAATGTTTGTAACAGTCTAAATGTGTAATATACTAGGAAATAAGGATGTTTTTATGTACTATATTTAACAACTGATTATGGTTTTTTTTCCAATTACTAATATTATGCTATTGCAGGGATGCCTACAGGCCCAAATCAAGGATCAGGACTGTGTTTTGCTAGCCACTGTGCACATATATAACAAAAGATGGTTCTTGCCCCTCCAAAAGACTTACATTCTAAGTAATGAGAGAGATGTCTATTGACAATGAATATTAGAAAAGGGGAGCAAATGTATTTCCTTGTTGCCCAGAATGTGTATTCTGCTGTTTTAATCAGTCTCATCTTCCATAATCTCTGTTGTTTTTTTACCCTCTACATGGGGTTTAACAAGCTGTACATTTTACAATTAAAGCCTGACATACCCCAGTCAGGGTAAATAATTAGGTAATAAGCATCTTCAAGGTGGGTGCTGGAAAAAAAAAAAGAATGTACTTGAGGAATTATTCAAAGCAGTCAGAGCCTAATCCAGGAGATGCTGAACACCATCTGCGTTAGGGAAGGGCTTACTCCTCTCTAAAGTGCTTAGCACCTCACTGGATCAAAGATGGGTGTTGACAAAATTATAAAATGTTTTAAAACCACAAAGGTGCACTAGATTGCTTTATATATTTTTATTTGTATATTTGAGTTTTTAAAGCTGCTAATATGAGCTATCAAGGGAGCTAGGACAAAAGTTGATAAAGTTCTGACTGTATTGACATTTCTATCAGGATGTCTTTTTGACCGCTTTTAAGACAACATCATTTAATCCTTAATTGGTGTCGTGGAAATATCCAAGAAGGTCAGAGCTGGGCAACCAAGCGCCTGTGTTGACTTAAGATTCCATCATGCTCATGTGGATGACTTTTATTCACAATTTGAAAGTTTCTGTTGGCTGCTTCAAGGAGGGGCATTGGGGATGGTGATGCAGGGTGAAAAAGAAGAGAATTCTCAAAAGATGTTATGTGTATTTCTTTAATCTAAAATATGTTTGTCAAATACTGATTATTTTAATCACAACTGAATTTCAGACCAGACCAGTTTTACTAGATCAAAATGGAGCACTGAGATTTAGTTAATAGATTTCAGTAAAGAAATTATACAGCATCGTTAATTCAAAACCTTTTAGAAGAGTGAACCTCTCATTCAAGTTCATAGCAATATCTGTCATTGTGGTTGCATGAGCATTTGCATTCTAGGGAGTCACTTAAAGCTGCTTACAACTTTTTTTTCAACGTACCTTAGGTCTGAAAATTGGAAAACTCATTTTCAACTCAAGCTTTTTTTTCTTTGTTACAGTAAAAATGTTTCAACCACTTTTGGGAATGAAATGGGTGGACAAGGAAATATACTTCTTCCATTATAGAAAGATATGGTGTCTTCCCCCCACATCTGTAACTCTTTGGTGGTAAAAATTTGAAATTTGCAGAGATTCCCTATATCACAGAGGTGAATTTCTGTGGTCTGGTGAAAAGTGGTTGTAACCTAAAGCGATAAACATTTTCTAAAAGGATTGTATGCATGGGTACTGAATTTTTAAATGTGGTCACTTACTTAAAATTCTGACATTTTACTGGGTTTGTGCATGTATGTATAACTTAGGAAAACTAGTAGGGAGCTCTGCCCTCCCATGAGTGAAGGTACATATGGAGGAGGGCCTGGTTTTGTAAGAAAGCTTTGGACACTTTCCTTTGAAGCATCTGGTGCTGACCACTATCAGAGATGAGATATTGGACTAGATGTACTACTACTTTGACCAATATGGCAATTCCTATATCATTCTGTTCTCTCTGTGTGTTGTGGAGAATGTAATGCTGTTTGTTAGAATCTGTGATGGATTTATTTGAACTAAAATCTGTAATATGAATATGACATGACAGATTGTACATCTTGATTTTTTGATTTCCAATTCATGTACAGTGTAGCAGCAAACTGTTTTCATTGTCATCTGTAGAAAAATGACACCTTGCACTGTTCTGTGTCATGAGAATGTACTCAAACTGTCTCATATGCTACTGTTCAAATAGCATCCAAATTCCTTCTCAGTATCTGTCTTCAATTTTTAAAATAACAAGATAAACAGGAAGCAAAAGATGCACATACATTCACCAGTCAGGCTGCTGGGCAAAGCAAATACACTCAGTCACAATAGAAAAGCTGAAGTTATGTCTACACTTCAGTTAGACACCTGCAGCTGGCCCATGCCAGCTGACTTAGGCTCACAGGACAAGGGCTGGAGCTTTTTAATTGTGGTGCAGGTGCTCGGTATCCAGCCCAAGCTCTGGGTCCCTCCAAACTTGCAGGATCCTAAAGCCTAAGCTCCAGCCTGAGCCCAAATGTCTACACCACAATTAAACAGTCTGTTATCCCAGGCTCCACAAGCCCAAATCAGCTGGCGCAGGCCAGCCATGGGTTTTTAATTGCAGTGTAGACATACCTTAGTGTTTACAAAAAAGCAAACTGTACTTTCCATGTGAAGTCCATGGTTACCCTCCCAGCTATTTCACATTCACCCTTCATATATTGTGACACTCGACACCTCGGGGGAGCACCCTGTAACCCCCATAGTCCTCATCTATATATAATTGTGATATTGCATATAAAGCATGCCATGTGCAGTATCAGGAGAAAGGTTATGGTCTGCTGAAACCTATTGTTCCATCTAAATATGTGTATCTTTAATGCATATAAAACTATAAGAATTGTGTTGTATGGCTTTCACTAAAATATGCTGGGGGTTTGGGAAGTGCCCAGGTACTAGATCTTCAGAGACAATGAAAAGGGAGGTAACCAACGCCTGGGTGGGTGCTGAACAGACATCACCAGCCATTGTCCTGCAAGAGAGCTACAATGCAATGACACATTTGCACAAGGCCACACCAGGGAAATTGCTCAACCTTGCCTGGTGACTCAGCAATGCCCACCAGACATGTCTGGATTTGTGTTCTCCAAGTACATGGACTAAGGTATAAAACAGAACACAGTGGCCCCAAGCTTGGCCTTTTCTCCTCCCCGCACCTACACTGCAACTAGCAACAAGGACACTCAAAAGACTGTAGACTCCAAGAGAGGAGACTGGCCCAAGTTTCAAGGGTGAAACCTATGTACTATGAACTGCAATATCCAGTGGGGTAAGAAAAACTGCTTAATCTAGATGCTGCCCAGTCTAATAGGGTTGAGAGTTTAGACTGCATGCTTATATTTTATTTTGGTAACTACTCTGACATTTTGCTTATTGTGATGGGTTGGGTCACAGAAACCCCTTTGGGACTGCCACCTGATGTGCTGAGACTATCTCTAAGCCCATTTTCCCTGGCAGCTTAGGACTTCAGTGCCCTGCCTGGTTGTGACAGACACACTAGCCTGCTACAAACAGACCTAGGTCTGAACCATGTCCCCCGAAAGCTGCAGGTTTAATTGAAAACAGCTTAAGAAGTGCTCCTGTCTCCAACATCCAGATACCCAGTTCCCAATGGGATCTAAACCCCAAATCAGTTTTACTCTCTATAAAGTTTCTACAGGGTGAACTCATAAATTGTTCGCCCTCTATAACACTGATAGGGAAATATGCACAGCTGTTTGCTCCCCTAGGTATTAATACTTGCTCTGGGTTAATTAATAAGTAAAAAGTGATTTTATTAAATATAAAAAGCAAGATTTAAGTGGTTCCAAGTAATAACAGACAGAACAAAGTAAATTACCAAGCAAAATAAAACAAAAACACACAAGTCTAAGCCTAATACAGTAAAAAACTAAATGCAGGTCAATCTCACCCTCAGAGATGTTCCAATAAGCTTCTTTTACAGATTGGACTTCCTCCTAGTCTGGGTCCAGCAATCACTCACACCCCTGTAGTTACTGTCCTTTGTTCCAGTTCCTTTCAGGCATTCTTTGGGGTGGAGGGGCTATCTCTTTAGCCAGTTGAAGACAAATTGGAGGGGTTTCCAGAGGCTTATATAGTCTTTCTCTTGTAGGTGGAAACCCCTCTCTCCACCTGTATAAAATCCCATCATAAGATGGAGGTTTGCGGTCACCTGGGCAAGTCACATGTCTATAAATGATTCAACTTTTTGCAGGCCGACACCATTCTTTTAAAATACAAGCATAGAGCCAACACTCATAACTTCAGATATAAAAATGATACATGCATACAAATAGGATGAATACATTCAGTAGAACATAACCTTTGCAAAGATGTTACATGTCATATCTATCATAAAACATATTTTAGTTATGTCATATTTACATTCATAAGCATATTTCTATAAAGCATTACGGGGTGCAATGTCACACCTATCACTTATAATCACTTAAAATCTATCTTTTGTAGTCAATAAACTTGTTTTACTGTTTATCTTTACCAGTGAGTTGGTCTGAAGTGTTTGGTAAATCTACTCAGGTTACAAAGGCTTGCTCCTCTTGAGCAGTGCAAGGCAATATATTCCTGAGGTACAAGGCTGGGAGCTGGGCAGGGCACGGTTGGCTGGTACCTTTTTCTGTGTGATTCATGAGTGGCTGTGGGAACATTCATGCAATCTAGCTGGGTGTGGGGCTCCACATGCAGTTGTGATAACAGCACCTGGAGGGGTTTGCTGCTTGTCAGTAGCAAAGTATTGTGAGAGACAGCCCAGGTTGGAGAGTTAAGGGGGCACAGCAGTCCCACAGTTCCAGGCAGCATCCCAGGGATCCCGTCACATATATATTAGTAATTAGGAGCCCAATGTCAATTTAATTCCCTTATTTCTCTCCAGTATTTTTTTTTGTTTGTGAAGTATTTTGTTTTTCATTTCTATAATACATTAGTGCAGTTTTATTTAGTTGTTAGATCATCCAGTTTTTGGAAAGTCAGTGTACACAACATGAAAAGAAATGAGTCATTCACCCATTTCCAGTCCTTTGTTTCTTTTGCTGATTGAAGGGTTCAATAAATTACTGTGGTTCGTAATGACTATAAAAGTTAAACACTATTTTTATCTATTCAGCTGTGTTTTAAATACAGCATTGGGATCTATCATTCTGTCATGGGCAGAGGCTTTGGAAACACTTGACAACTTATAATTTTTCCTCCTTCACATATTCATGAGAGGGAAAGATTATGCATGCATGCAAGCAATAACTTTACACATTAATTATTGAGTCAGATATCAGGAAGACTACAGCTCCATGAAAGACAGTTCATAGAAATACTTTGGAGAAGAAGAAAAGAGACGGAGAGCTCCAGGGCAAAAACCAGAGGGTTTAAGTAACAACAGATTATGTCATTGAGGGCTGTTTCCCCTTAATGCTAGATTAGGCATTGTGGAGTCTAGATTAGGCATTTTGCATAAACTCCTGACAACTGTCAGGGTTGGTGTATGGCTGCAGCTCCCCTGAGGGACCACAGAGGAAGTAAGTGTCAAAGGCATAATTTCTTGTTGGGCTATCAGTGTACATGGGTGGTGTATGCTTTATATCCATTAAGGTGGCACACCTCACTTCCCGCAGTGCATCAGCTTTGGCCCGGCCATTTCTCTACCCCTTCCTGGGCAGATGGGGCAAGGAGACAGCAGACTGCCATTTTGACTGGCTTTTGCACATGCCACACATGGTGGACAATGAGGTTCTTGCACTTTTTCCTCTCTCCTGTATGTCCGTCTTGCCTGCTTTACTTCTGCAATACTCTCATCCTTGTGCATGATAGGATGGGTTCAGGGCTGGCTAGGGGAACACATACTATATCAGTGGTTCTCAAACTTTTGTACTGGTGACCCTTTTCACATAGGAAGCTTCTGAGTGCGACCTCCCACACATAAATTAAAACCACTTTTTAATATATTTAACACCATTATAAATGCTGGAGGCAAAGCAGGGTTTGGGGTGGAGGCTGACAGCTCGCAACCTCCACTGTAATAACCTCACGACCCCTTGAGTGGTCCTGACCCGCAGTTTGAGAACCCCTGTACTATACAATGTATGCCCTCTGCTGGCTCATGCTGTTGACTGCAGCAAGTATGATGGCTATCTTTGGCCCCTGGCCATATTCCCTACTTGGAAAATCATACCCTCCTCCTCTCCCCTTACTTCAGATCATGGTGCTCTGGTGGCCCCTTCCAAGTGTTGTACAGAAATCATGCCCTCCTGCTGAGTGGATATGCTTGGAGAAGGAGGGGGAAGAAGCCTTCTAATAGCCCTTCATCTACATACTAGTGCGCCAAAGCAATACAATGCAGGATTTAGCCCATGATCTTGAGTTATCTATCTTAAACATAAGAGAGTCATCTTAAACACAAAACTCTATATTAATATAAACTTAGGGTAGATGCATCCCCATTAACCCTGTGGCTGAAAATTTTGACTGACTTTGAAGCGAGTCCAGAATGATGGTGGCCATAACCCTTAGTCCAGAATGATGGTGGCCATAATGGAGTCTTAAACATGGGGTGTCTCAAAATAAAAATGTAAAGGCTTAAACATAACCCCATGAAAGCATAAATATTCCATGCCGAGGCCTTTGAGATTTAACTCCTTTTACATTTGATGAATGAAAGTTATACTTCTTCATACACAGTATGATGATACTCATTCATACACACATACTGAAACACAATAGCAATGAAATATTTTTTCAATGGTGTGGAATGATGCCCAACAGTGTTGGGACCACAGTATGCCTTGGCACAAAGATGATTGGCTGGATAAAGGCCTATGCATAAGGGACTATATTGAGAGTGCTGTGGAAGCTTTAACTAAGAATTCTCTTGCTTTTGTAGATTTATTTCCCAATGGTATTATAATAAATATTTTGACAATTTTTAGGTAAATTTATTTTTTCTAGTAATAGACTTTTTTGTTTTTAGTTTGTCAGTGCAGCTTAGTCGCAATAGCCTTCCGATATTGCTTCATTTCTTTTTGACATCTACTATCTCTGCAGACTAGATATACATTGGCATCATTTTAACATTGTTTTGGTGTGATGACTCATCCCTGAAGAGTTGCATTGATGCTGGTTTGTTTCATCATAACATAATCTACAGACTTTAAATTACATCGCTGTATAACAAAGTTCTCAAGATGAAGTTCCTGTCAAGTAAGCACAGAAGAGTGTACTCTTTAAAAGATTTATAGCAGGTTCTTAACATTTAATAAACTCCAAAAATATTAGTTGACTTGCATAGCAATTGTATTCATCCATCTGTGCATCCATCCAGTCCATTCAATTTGCCCTGCCAGCTGTTGTGTACATGTAACACGTCTACTAGAGTTCCACCACTGGTTTCCTGTCTTTTAGCATTGATTTCTAGTTTTTAATCTGTGCTTTTCAAGCTCTCTGCTTTGTTGTGGTAGAGATCATAATCAGGCCACCTGTCGTCTTGTATTTTTTGTAGAGTATTTTAACGATGAGCCAAATCCTAAGTTACTTTCTCAGTCCAAAATTAAACAAACTCCACTGCATTCCTTAACACTATTGTGGTGTTTAGATGCTGCTTGTAATTATTAGAACTGGGAGCACTGGCTGTTGGGAGTCTGAAAGGACAGGAAGCGGGGGGGAGTTGAGGAGGTGGAGTGAGAGCTACTGAGGGTGCAGCAGCAGCTTGGTAAAGAGGGTTCCACTTTAAAAAAAACAAAGTTGAAGTTTGTTAGTACCTTGCCTGGTTGCTACAATATTTTGGCGATGAGGATGGATCTTCTGCCTCTGAACCCACCTGCACCCTTTCTGCAAAGCCCAGGTGAGCCTCCAGTTGCTTTTACTGCCTGGATCCATGTGTTTGAGACTTATCTGCTTGCAATCACTGCTACAGAGATTTCTGAAGTAAGAAAGCATGCTCTGCTAATCCACTGCCTTGGACCAGAAGGGCAGCATATATTTTACACTTTTCCTCTTGTAGATGATAATTATGAGACTATATTCACTACATTAAAGAACTATTTTGTGCAAAAAGTGAATGTAGTAGCTAATCGCTACAGATTTCGCCAGCGTGAGCAGAAAACAGGGGAGACTATAATGCACTATGTTGCTTCCCTGAGGCGTCTGATTGTCACTTGTGACTTTGGGAATATGGAAGATGAGATGATTAGAGACCAGCTCATTGAGAAAACAACCATGCTTCATGTAAGAGAACACTTACTTCTAGAACCACAACTTACATTAGAAAAAGCAATAACCATTGCTACTCAGATTGAGTCAGCTACAGCTGAAGCCAAAATAATGAGCATGGATACAGGAGGCACAGTCCAGGCTGTGACTCCTTTGCAGAAAAGTTCACTATCGCTGCAGACAAACAATTACAATAGGAAAACTAATGGAAAACCACCAAATCAGCAAATTCAAAATACAGTAAAAGCATGCTTTTGTTGTGGATCTCCACAACACCTTGCAAGCTACACAGGATGTCCGGCAAAAGTAGCTCAGTACAATCATTGCAAAACGATTAGGCATTTTGCTAAAGTATGTTGCAACAGCCAGTTCAATCAACAGGTGCATGCAGTTACAATACCAGATGTTACTGTGCTGAGCGTGGACAGAACAAATAAAGTGCACTGTAAACATTTCTGCTATACCCTCAGGCGAATCACACTCTATTCAGCTAATGTTGGACACTGGCTCAGCAGTATCTACACTACCTGATTCCATCTATTTGCATTACTTTAAAGATGTGCCTCTTACTGAACCCAAACTTCACTTGGTGTGCTATTTGAAAACCATATTCCAATACATGGCTGCCTGCCAGGAATAGTTACTTTTGGTGATTGCTGTGAAATTGCAGAGTTCTACATTGTCCACAAAGGCACTCCTGTCCTTGGCAGAGATTTATTGGCTGCTTTTAAATCTCAGGGTAGTTAATGGACGAATTGATCTTCCTCAGCAAAGCACTCTTGCGGTATACACACCAGTTTCAGCTGGGACCCAACCCCAGGTTGAGGAGAAACTTGGCTGTGCTTATGGGTTTCTGCATAAAGTTAAAATGCAGAATAATGTGATGCCTGTACGACAGAAGTTACGGTGCTTACCATTTTCAGTCAGGGAAGCTGTTTCAGAGGAACTTAGAAAACTTGTTCAAAAGGACATTACTGAAGAGATCGACACCTCGGAATGGGTTTCACCTATAGTAGTGATGCAGAAGAAGGGTGGTGGCATTTGCCTTGTGTGGACTTAAGGGAGCCAAATAAAGCGATTGTGATTGACAGCCATCCTCTTCCTCACATAGAAGAAGTATTTGCAGAACTCCGTGGAGCAAAGATGTTTTCTACTCTTGATTTGTAGGGCGCACATGTTATGCGCATGACCAGGTTATGTTATGACCAGGACATGTTATGCGCATGTCCAGGTTATGTTGCATGAAGATAGCAGAGACCTCATAGCATTTATTACACATGAGGGACTATTTCGTTTTAAACGTGTTCCATACGGTCTCGCATCTGCCCCAAGTGCCTTCCAAAAAATGGTGTAATTGATTCTGAAGAATCAACATGAAGTTCAGTGCTATCTGGATGATATTATCATGTTTGGAAATACTTCTGAGGAGTATGACAATAACCTGCAGTCTGTACTAAACTGCATCAACAAAGCAGGTCTCAAGCTCAGTAGGTCCAAATGCAAATTTAGACAAACTGAACTCTCCTTTCCGGGGCATACAATTTCACAGACTGGACTAAAACCTGATCCAGATCATATCCTGGCAATTTCAAATGCTCCTCCTCCAACAGATTTGGAAACCTTATGTTCCTTCTTGGGTCTTACCTCCTGGTATGCAAAATTCATTCCCAATTATGTTTCTGTCATTGAACCATTACGAGAATTACTATGGAGAAGTTCAACCTTAGTGTGGACAATGGATGCACAAGCTAGTTTCGAAAAGGTGAAAGACTTGATTGTACATAGTCCTGTACTTGCACTATTCACTCCTGCATTGCCCACAATTGTATCCACTGATACTTCTGATTATGGACTTGGGGCTGTTCTCACACAACTTCATGAGGACAACATAGAGAGGACTGTTGCATTTGCTTCAAGGTCACTAAGTAATGCTGAGAGGAAATATTCTACAGTCAAAAAAGAAGCAGTTGCTTGTGTCTGGGCTACTGAAAAATGGAGAATTTATCTGTGGGGCCTCACGTTCAAGTTGTGCACAGACCACAGCCCTTTGATGACGTTGCTCACCACGAAAGGACTGGGAAGAGCAGGATATCTTATTGCTAGATGGTCTGCAAGACTACTCTCTTTCAATTATGAGCAGGAATATAAGCCTGGAAACCAAAATGTGGTGGCTGATTGCCTTTCTCGCCTGCCTTTGCCTTTGCCTTTGCCCAGATGGATGAGGAAGTAGTAGTTGCACTTATTACAAGCACTCTTACTGCAATTACAAAAGAACAATTTCAAGCTGCTTGTTCAGCGTGTCTAATTCAACAAAAACTACGGGAATTTCTGACAAAGAGATGGCCCAGTAACCCTAAAAACCTTGACCCAGTTTTGCTGCCTTATTTTAGAGTTTGAGATGAACTTTCTTTGCTTGATGGCTGTGTGTTACAAGGTACACACCAGCTACTTGTGCCAGAAGAATTACAGTCAAAACTCATACACCCAGCACATGATACTCATCAAGGAATTGTCAGAACCAAAGAACGACTACAGGATCTATATTGGTGGCCAGGGATGGACTCTCAAACTGAACCTGTGTCACTTGCCAAATGCATGATAAGACAGCAGTGACATGTACCTCTCCATTACAGCCTGTTCCTCTTCCTGAATCTGCATGGGAAAAAGTGGTGATTGACATTGTAGGACCCTTTGATATTGCTCCAAGTGACTGCCATTATGCCATCACCTTAATAGACTATTTCAGTAAATGGCCTGAGGTAACGTTTACATCGCAAATCTCTTCTGCTACAGTAATTAAGTTCCTCTCTTCAGGTTTTTAGAAGGGAAGGTGTAACCCCAAAGAACTGGTTTCAGATAATGGAAGTCAATTTACTTCCCTGGAGTTTGAAACTTTTCTAGCAGAGAGGAACATTTTACACAGAAGGTCATCCCTATATTACCCTCGAGCCAATGGGGAAATCAAACGGTTTAACAGAAGTTTGAAAGAGTTTGCAAATGGCTAAACTGGAAGGGCGATTGTGGATAACCTTCACTACTGATTTCTTGCAAGCATACCGGACTACACGACATGCCACAACACAAAGATCACCCGCAGAGTTACTGCATGGGAAACAGATGAATACTAAACTGAACATTGCTGGATTGTTAAAGGCACGACCTGATGCCCCAACCGAGGATGATGTGAGAAAAACAGTTGAACAGAACCAAGCAAAGTCTAAAGCTTTCATAGACAAGTGGCGGGGTGCTAAGGAACCAAAGTTTCAGTGTGGTTCCTTCGTTAGAATACAAAAACCTGGAATTTTACACAAAGGGGACCATAAATTCACAGCTCCTCTTAAAATCATAGAGAAGAAGGGCCCTTACACCTATCGACTTTCTGATGGGTGGGTATGGAATGCTTCTTATCTTGCACCTGCCTATTCACCAAGAGGAGATTATGCCAACACCTAGTTTGCATTGGATGACTTCACCGTAGTATCAACACAACAAGACATTGCACTGGAACCGGGGCTTGAGAGACGGCCTGTCAGACCCAGATGACCACTTGTCTGGACTAGAGACTGTTATGTAGTATCTACAGTGTTTTCAGTGTAATATTTCTGCCAACAGTATAGTGTCTTTTTTCATATTTGTTCCTGTGGTTAGAACAACAATGTTTGTTTTTAACTGGGAGAGTTTCTTAAGAGAGGAGGGAATGTGGTGTTTAGATGCTGCTTGTAATTATTAGAACTGGGAGCACTGGCTGTTGGGAGTCTGAAAGGACAGGAAACAAGAAGGTGGGGGGGAAGTTGAGGAGGTGGAGTGAGAGCTACTGAGGGTGCAGCAGCAGCTTGGTAAAGAGGGTTCCACTTTAAAAATAAAGTTGAAGTTTGTTAGTACCTTGCCTGGTTGCTACAACAACTATAATCATTAGAAGCAACAGAAAACCACTAGCTAAGCCACATTTTGCATCCACAACAACCTCAACTTGCAAGCCTGACTTCTTGCTGATGCCTGACACTTGCTGATTCCTGAGCTCCACAGCAAATCCTCCTGCACTTTCAACATATAACAAGCCATAAAGCACACCTCCAATTCCTCACAAACTGACCTCTGACCTCAGATCAATGAAGCTAAATCACCACGACACATCTGTTTGTAGGTAAAGGCTATACACATAGTGGAAAAGTCCATCTTTTGGAGGTTAACTCTGAGCTCATACTTATTTTTAAGGTTAAGTGATTCTTAACCTTGTGGGTTTCAGTGTACTCACAGGGTGGGTACCCCAGCTCTTTTTTAATGTACATGCTCTTCTGTGTTTATATTAGAGAAGATGGATCAAAGAATGTGCCTTGCATGTGGAGACAAAGGTGGGAAGGTTTCTGATGGCCCATAGTTCCCGTGGAGGTTCATTCCACAGTCTTGGACTACTAAGAAAGCTCTCTCTCTCTCCTGCACAGATCAGCTTTGTCCTTGTGGTAGGAAGTTCCATAGTTCCTGAGCTGCAGAGCTCTAGGCTCTCTTAGGTATCCTGAGCCCAACCCTTGCGTGCTGTGAAGACAAAGACCTTGACTTTTATGTCATTGTTACTGTGAGCCTTTAGAGAAAGGAGCCAACAGAATTTGAGGCTCTCATGATTAAATAAACATTTTTTTAAAATGTTTTCTCTGAAAAGTTTAGTACATTTCTGAAGGAAAACTATTTTGAAAATTCAGTTGGTCTAGGAAGAGCTGTTATGTTAAATATGAATACTAATTTCAATTTAAGACTGAAAAAGAAGGAATTCAGTCCCATTTTAATGACTAAATCTCAATTCAAACTTAACTATAAAGTTTCTGACACCTTCACAAAAGAGCAACATTTAGTTAAAATTGTTAAGTATATTCTTTTAGATATTTGAAAGCCATTACTATGTTAATGGTGGTTGTCAAAATACACTTACCAGAATTAAACTTTAAAAAGTGCTACTCAGAATCAATAAAACAAAATATATTTTGTCATATTATTTTATATATTGGTAAACTTCATATTCTGTTAGCTAAAGTTCTATTGCATTTGCAGAATGGGCACATAGGATGCTCTCACTGCATATGTAAAAGAGTGCAGGAAGGAGAAGTTTTCAGTTCTATAAAACACTCAGTTTCCCAAAGCAACTTCTGCCATAATTTCTTCAAGGGTCAGAAAGTAGAAGATATAATTCCACATTATCATACATTTCTCGATCAGAAATTTTCTGAAAAATGACCCCCCACACACACATTTTTTCTGGTAGAGTAAGGACTAGGATGCTCTAATCAGTCTCTTTAATTTCCAAATTTTATGATTTTCTGGGTAATGAAAATACAGTGATTAGTAAATGCCATAATTTATCTGAAGGGAAAATGAGGAAAGTAATCTATTATTGTTAAGAGGGGAGGAAAAACACAAGCAGTGATTTTCTTACATAAGCACAACTTTAAATTATAGTTGCCACAAATATCAGCACTTCTATTGCTTTTATTCTGCCAGTGGCAGGTACTGGGTTCTCCACAGCAGGCTCCATGAACTGCTGCTCCCTGCCAACAAGGAGAAAAGCCCAGCTTGAAATGGTACTGCTGTGTTGCAACCCCACAGTAATACCCAATGCGTCTAGAACCCAGGCCTACAGAACTGCCAGGTAGTCACATGGCATTTTAGGAAGAGTAACAATGAGCCAAATCCTAAGTTACTTTCGTTTCTCAGTCCAAACTTAAACAAAACTCCACTACAGTCCTTAACACCATAATCACTAACCAGCTTGCGCTTCACTTCCCTTAACCCACTGTGGACACAACCCATGGGAAGTCTCTCCTCAAGGATTGGACAGGCAGCAGCTTCTTGGCTCCTGATTGGCTCCCCACCCTATATAAACCCAAGGGGCGGTACAGGAAATGTTCAGGCAACAGGCCTGATCTCCTGTAGCTGCCACTACTATTCCTATGTTTGAATTCCTGGCTTTGGCCTTGGCTTGATTTGGATTTTGCCTCCTGCCTTGGACTCTGACCCTTGGTATGGACCCTGGCCTGGAACCTGACTTTGAATTCCTCTGCTACTCCCAGACTTAGGTTCGCCCCTGCTCTGAGCCTTGGCCCAGACTGCCCTTATTGGGATCCTGACACCCGTGCACCAGGTCGCAACCCCACTCACTCAGTTGCCTAACTGCCCAACCGGCACACAGGGTCACAATGCAGGGGCACCATTTCAAGCCAGGCTGTTCTCATTGTTGGTTGGAAGCAGAGGCACATGGAGCCACCTGCAGAAAGGTCAGTCCCTGCCACCGACAGCAGCATCCAATGGTGGATGATGCTGAAATGAGCCCCCCCGCAGCCCAGCATGGCATGGAGCTGCAGTGCAAGGAAGGGGTGTAGAGAGGGGCAGCCTGTGACACTACTGGGGCAGGGGTGCCCAGTCTGTGTGCTCCAAGCTGTGATGGCAACTCCCTCCCAGGGTCAGGGGAGCAGGGCTGGATGTAGGGCAGAGGTGTGGTTTTCATGTGAGCATACCCAAACCACAACTTTTAATAAAGTGTGCCTGTACCTTTTGAACAAAAAATATTGCAGCTTTCTTCCAGCCTTAACTATAGCAGTGATTGCAAAACAATACCCTGCTTTCACACCTCCATCTAAATAAAACATTACAATGATGTATATTACATTGAGAAAATTGAATCATTTCCAGTGTTTGATAGTTTAAATGATTTTCTTTGATTGTGGGTGTTCATAATGAATAGTACAGTCTCAAATCCAAATGATGTCCCTGGGTACGAGGCTTAATATTTGATTTATCCGACTGATATTTAAAAGTCAAGCAGTCACTTAGCTTCCCATTGGCTAGGTCTACACAAGCTCATGTAGACAGGTAATTCCAATTGTCAATAGTAACATACTTACTAATTTGCCTACCTTTTAAAATGTGTACTACATGAATAACTTTTGTCTTGGTCTAAAACCACACATTTGGTTGGGGACAATCTGCCATAACGAATGGCTACAGATTCACACATTTTGAAGTATGGTTAGCAGGTCGCAGGTGCTCACTTGCTGCAGTGGTGAGCATACTAAAAAAAGCACCTCTAGATTAGAATAGAATATTTGTCTGTCAAACACAACACTTACTACTTTTTTTTCCCATCCATATTCATGGAGTATATGGATCTGAGGCCAGAATTTGGGAGGAGTTGCATGAGTTAGTGGTGAACAGCATCTTCACTAAGTGCGGAACCCCTACCTGCAACATGTCTACCTGCCAGTGCACCATTTACTGTTCCCGGGGAACTCAAGGCCAGTACTCTAGAGGTGATGATCTTCTACTCCCTTGAATTTGAACTATGTCTTTTCTCCTATCCTGCTGCTACCCCCAGTTCTTTGAAAAATTTGATTGGACAGAGCACTCAAATGGCCTGGACAGTTCTCCTTCTCAGATCTCCTATGTGTGTCAACCTGTGTGACCAGCATTCAGATTTCTTAACTGAAGAGAATGGCAGAGTCAGCTGTATGTTTGATGCGTCACCTGTCAATGAAGGTTGCCTTCCTCGTTGTCATCACCTCAGCCAGAAGGCTAGGTGAAGTTGGGGCCCTAATGGCAGAGCCACCATTCCCAGTAGTCTATAAAGACAAAGTCTTGCTACGACTACACCTGAAATTCATTGCTCAGGTAGTTTAATAGTTTCACGCAAATTAGATTATCCGCTTACCTGCATTCTTTCCAAAGCCCCATGCTCCCAGCCTAAAGAAGAGACTTCATTCCCTTGATGAAAGACAAACATTGACATTTTGCCTGCAGAGAACAAAACAGATCAAAAAGTCACCTAGACTGTTCTTTGCCATGGCTGAATGACTGACAGGACAAGCCATTTCCCCCCAAGGGAATCTCCAAATGGATCTCTGGTTGTATCCTACCTTATCAGTGGGCACAACTTCCTCCCCAACATGGGGTAAGGGCTCGCTCTATGAAAATCACAAGCAGCCTCAGTAGCATCACTTCAGGAGGTATCCCTGTTTGATTCTTGCAAGGCTTCAGCATGGAGTTCCAACATTAGTTCACAAGACATTATGCCTTGATCCAAGCCTCATATGCTGATTCTACCTTTGGGACAGCAGTTCTGCAAGCAGCCATATTGTCTGCATCCTCAGTCTCCTCCTTTCTGAGTGTTGCTTGTCAGTCACCCACAGTGGAATACACTCAAAGAAAGAGAAGTTACTTACCCCTTTGTAACTGGAGTTCTTTGAGTTGTGTGGTCCCTACCTGTATTCCACTGTCTATCCTCCTTCTCTGCTTTGAATCACACAGAGAAGGAACTGGAGAGGTGGTCAGTATGGACTGTTCCTTATGTCCTTGGCATGGAGCACGAGGAGAGCATGGGCTCAGGCATAGACTAACAGACACTACTTACAAGAACTCTCCAGTCTCAGGTACTTGGAGCACATGCATATCCACAATGGAATACAGAGAGAGAGACACATCTTGAAGAACTCCAGTTACAAAAGGGTAAGGAAATTCCCTTTTTGTGTGTGTGTGTGGAGAGAGGGTGCATGTGTATGCGTGCGTCTGACCTTAGGAAAAATACATGTTTCTTTTTGTTAATTGCAACTATAAAAAAGGCATTGAGAATAGCAGTTAGAAATTGGTGATGTGGTTATTGTTGGGATCTTGAGGCAGGACAGATGAATGAATCCTTTATTTCAGTACCAGAGCTGCTAATAAAGGTTTCACTGTGATCTGTCTGCCCTCAGACTTCTCATTCCTGAGGGGGAAGTCTCAATCTATCTCTTTTTGCTGTAAAGCGCTCTGCTCTGTCAGTCACCCGCAGCTGTTGCAGTTGCTGATCTCTTTCCTCTTCATAGCTTCTGAAATCCAAACTGTTCCTGTGCTAGGTGAATAGAACTGACCTCCCTGGCTTTCCCAGTGTGATGGATATACTGTAATTGCTAGAGCAGATGTGTCTTTTGCTGGGGAAGGAGCTATGGATTGATTTCTTTCTTAAATAAGTGTAAATACACTTTCTAATGTGTGCCCTTGTATGTATTTCGAGCCATGCATTTTCATGTTACTGATGAGATGATAAACATGTTTGCTGTTTATTTCGTAGGTAATGCTCCACTACTCCTTTCTCCTAACATCTGAATACAATATCCTGCCCTTTGCTGAGTTCTACAATTACCTCCCCCATCACTTATGCCCACCCCCCACCATTTTACATATTAAAAAAAGGAATTCTTGGTCATTAGTTTGTTGAATTATCTTCATCCTTCCTACTCCCTCAGTCACACAATCCTTATGTGCCAGCCCAAGCACTCCTATAGCTGCGGTTCACAGGGCACAATAAAGTAGTGTGTGACTTTACACAGATTAGAGTAGAAGTAAAGAAACTTTACTTTGCATAGCCATAATTCAAATCTTTTAAAATTATTTGTTGCATGAAGATTCTGCTCCTAGCAGTGCCCTGGCCATATTTTCTCCCACTTCATCTGCACAAAGTCATTTATGAACTACAGTGGCCTGTGACAGTGGTACTGAGAGATGGCACACTTGGGAGGCCACAGTATCAATAGCCAGGGAGAAAAGATCAACCTCTGGGAAAGCACAGCATAATAGCTAGGTGACTCAATTATGCCAGAGTATTCTCAGCGTGGACACAGGTATTCCCACCTGCTCATTTTCTATCGTCAGAAAGGACATCTTAGCAGGAGATGGAATTCATTTTGAAATGGAAAACCCAGGGTATGATAATGGGCAATTATTTATCCATCTCGAGTGCTCTCATGTGCTGGGCACCATAGGGTTCTGCTCTGTCCCTCTCCCCTTTGTTCAATGAGTATACGATGTTTCGAGGAGGGCTAATAGGGACAAAATGTGTGCAGTAGATGGATGATATTCAGATGCAGATGTCCATTACCACCAACCTGGCTGCTGAAGTGGAATGGATGACCTAGGGCCTGATTCTCATTTGCACTGATGCCATTTTACATCAATCTGGCAGTGTAATGTGACATTAGTGTCAATGGGAATCAGCACCTAGTGTCCAGAGATAATTCTGTTCTGGATGAGAGCTAGCTAGCTGAGGCTCAGTTTGAAAAAGACAGAGATTATGTAGTTTGCTTTGGGCAAGTAGCCAGTAAAATTGGTTAGAATAACAGCGCCACTAATTGGCGATGTGGAGGGATTATTTGTGAAGGGGGTCAGCAATTTAGGAGGTTTATAAGAGCCATGAGTGCTAGCTGATGCTTGAGTAGCAGTCATGTCAGAGAGCATGCTTATCCATCTGTGCTTAGTAAACTTGAGGTTTTGAGGCAGACTTCATTGTGCTTATCTAGCCCTTTGTCATCTTGAGATTAGACTACTTTAATGCAGTCTATTCTGAGCTACAATTCAGTAGCTCATATATTAGGCTGAGCTTTACATCAGGAGCACAAAATATATTGCTTCAATCGCTGCATTCCTTTTTGTCGGTGGCTTCTGGTTGGAAATTCAAGGTATTATTGACCTTTAAAGTGTTAAATGGTTTGAGCCTGGGTTATCAAAGAGGCTGCCTCTCTCCTTGTTCCACATTGCCACATTTGTGGTCAGTGGTGATACTTGTGCTGTAGAGATGCTTTTCTAGAGAAGAGGATGGAGCTGCCTTCAGGACACATTCCAGTAGGGCACCTGGAGCATGGACCATGCTTGGCTTTTCCTGGTTTACCAGAGTCTGGATTTGTTAAAATTCCAGACATATTTCAAAGCTAGTCTCTCTGTCAGCCATTTGAGGAGGGGAGGGATGGGACAAAGGAGTTGGTCAAGGTTATTTCTCTGTAAGGGATAGCTCTGGTTCTGATTGTGGGCACTGACAGGATTTAAGATGTTTAGTTTTATTCCTTGAGTCCCAGCTCCGCTGGTGAAGAGCAGATGGCTAGTTCTTCCTCATCAACAGATTAGACAAATTCACAGCAATGAGGGGGTTTCACTTTGGTGTGCTCCACCTGGCCAGTCTTTGTCCCCTTCCACAGCTCTCTGCAGTCTTTCTCTTACCTTACTGGTTAAACGTGTTGTACTGTAGCCTACTGTCTTTGGGGCAGTAAAGTTTGCCTTTTACTTGCAGGGATGATTTTTTTTTTTGTCCTGCAGTTCCATTTTTTCATAATAACATGTAACTCAATATATAATTAGGAGTTTGTTCTATAGATGGTACTGTTTGTACTGTCTTTGTCCTTCATTGAGATCACTGAGATGGTGGCTATCCTCCAATGTATTGGGCAAGGTAATAACTTCAGATGTACTTGCTTCCAAAATCAGAGGGGCAGAGATATTTTTCAAACTTTTTATAAAATTCTCCACTATACCCATCAGGTATTTTTAACAATTCAACAGTATCCTCTATTGTATATTTTGCTGATTTTTTCATAAATTGTATAGTATCTTTTACTTCTGAAATTTCTATAGAGGATTGAAACTTTTCTGTTTCTGCTTCATTTGACTTTGGAATGCTTCTGATTTATTCACAGATTTTGAAATTGTATTACTCTTACCTGACTCTTCCACTTCTTCTTTGAATAAGGTTTGGTAAAACATAGCCCTTGCTTCCAAAAATTTCTTTGTGACTGTGTATTTTAAAGTGTGCGTGTGTGTGTGTCCTTTAAACAGTGGTTCTCAACAGGGGTATGGGTATTGAATATTGTACACTGAAATGTAAATACAATATTTATATTACAATTGAATTATAATTATATGGTAAAAATGGGAAAGTAATGGTGTGCTGTGATATTTTTGTCTGATTTTGTAAGCAAGCAGTTTATAAGTGAGGTGAAACTTGGGGGTACACAAGACAAATAAGACTCCTGAAAGGGGTACAGTAGTCTGGAAAGGTTGAGAGCCACTGCCTTAAAACAACAGAACTGCAATTCAATTTGAATGGATTGGATTTATAATACATTTTATTTATACTTAATTTTGATCATTCCTTCTCAAAGACACAATGTCCCAGGTGGGTTTTCAAGTGGCTGAAGACTTTTCGGTGCCTGAATCCTCCATCTGCTGAAGGATTTTGTGCACATACGGGTGAATTTAAGGGTATGTTCCTGGAAAGATTGAAAGAGAAAAGACATTATATATCCCTAGATCTTTCTAGAATGCTTACACTGCACTTGCAGCATAGGAGGTTTTAGCAGGACCCAGATGAATGAGGAAAAAATGTAATTCAGCTTTGTCAATCCTTTGCTTCTGGTCATCATTTCTAGGCATCTCTTTCTCTCCCCACTCATAGATTTCCCTTTGGCCCTTTCCCCTTCTCATGCCCCTTGCGTGGGACTGACTTCCTTTTGACCTACAAAGGGTGTAGCTTCCCCAGCCATAGTTACTGACTCTCCTCTGTTTTTGAATGGGACTCTCTCCCAGGGAACAGTCAGGTGTGACTGCCAGAGGCATGGGGCCCAAACTGCATTTTAGATGGAGGCAGCTGGGTGGGGTACTTGTGTGCTGCTGCTGCTTTTTGTGGACCTATCCCTGGGACACAGATAGAGAAGCAAGTTCCCCAGGGGACTGATTTGCAAAATTCAGGGCAGTCCCAACCGAGGCAGGACTTTTGGAAGCGATGTATGATTTGTGTCTGGTGGAGTTCCTTCTCCCAGAGCAGTTGGGCCTCTGCAGGATGTCAGACTGCTGTTTTCAAAGCTGCTGTCAACTTTCATGCTGCCAGCAACCAGTTCAGAGCTAGTCTAAGGAGTTCAAGCTCCTTCTCATAACAATGGCTCTGCTTTTAAAAAAACAAAGCACAAAGCCCCACAGACACTGGTGTTCCAGATGATGTTTGTCATATCTGTAACAAAGATTTCCATTTCCTTCTGGGTTACTAGATACCTTGTTCAGGTGTTTTTTGAGGAGAAGCTTGACCCTATAGAATGATCAATAGAGTTCTTAGCAGGTTTTCTTTAACTCTCAACTGACAGTCTGATTAAAATTATTGCTCTCCAGTCCTCTTGTGTTCTGTACATCCAAGGAGACCTGCAACAAAGATTCGAGTAATGAGATTTGAAATCAAAAGAGGAAAAAACAAAACAAAGGAATGTAATTTTCAGATGATGTTTGCTTTCTAAAAGCAGGCTGATTGTGCCCTTTAATTCCTTCATTACACATTCCGTTCTCTTGAGAACACTACCTTTCAGAGTCAACCTTCTCAGCTACCAAAAAGAAGTGTTATCTCAAGAATGATTGTAGTTGGTGTAAAGCAATTGGGAGCTGTGGCTGGCAGTCCCCTTGTATTAGACAGGTTTCAGAGTAGCAGCCGTGGTCGTCTGTATCTGCAAAAAGAAAAGTACTTGTGGCACCTTAGAGACTAACACATTTATTTGAGCATAAGCTTCTGTGAGCTACAGCTCACTTCATTGGATTAATGCAGTGGAAAATACAGTGGGGAAATTTTATATACACAGAGAACATGAAACAATGTGTGTTACCATACACACTGTAACGAGAATGATCAGGTAAGGTGAGGTATTACCAGCAGGAGAGGGGAGAAACCCTCCCCCCACCCTTTTTTTGTAGTGATAATCAAGCTGGGCCATTTCCAGCAGTTGACAAGAACGTCTGAGGAACAGTGGGGGTGGGGGGAATAAACATGGGGAAATAGTTTTACTTTGTGTAATGATACATCCACTCCCAGTCTTTATTCAAGCCTAATGTAATGGTGTCCAGTTTGCAAATTAATTCCAATTCAGCAGTCTCTCGTTGGAGTCTGTTTTTGAAGTTTTTTTGTTGAAGTATTGCCACTTTTAGGTCTGTAATCGAGTGACCAGAGAGGTTGAAGTGTTCTCTGACTGGTTTTTGAATGTTATAATTCCTGACGTCTGATTTGTGTCCATTTATTCTTTTACATAGAGACTGTCCGGTTTGACCAATGTACATGGCAAAGGGGCATTGCTGGCACATGATGGCATATGTCACATTGGTAGATGTGCAGGTGAACGAGCCTCTGATGGTGTGGCTGATGTGATTAGGCCCTATGATGGTGTCCCCTGAATAGATATGTGGACACAGTTGGCAACGGGCTTTGTTGCAAGGATAGGTTCCTGGGTTAGTGTTTTTGTTGCGTGGTGTGTGGTTGCTGGTGAGTATTTGCTTCAGGTTGGGGGGCTGTCTGTAAGCAAGGACTGGCTGTCTCCCAAGATCTGTGAGAGCGATGGGTCGTCCTTCAGGATAAGTTGTAGATCCTTGATGATGCGCTGGAGAGGTTCTAGTTGGGGGCTGAAGGTGAAGGCTAGTGGCGGTGTGTTATTTTCTTTGTTGGGCCTGTCCTGTAGTAGGTGACTTCTAGGTACTCTTCTGGCTCTATCGATCTGTTTCTTCACTTCCGCAGGTGGGTATTGTAGTTGTAAGAATGCTTGATAGAGATCTTGTAGGTGTTTGTCTCTGTCTGAGGGGTTGGAGAAAATGCGGTTGTATCATAGAGCTTGGCTGTAGATGATGGATCATGTGGTGTGGTCTGGGTGTAGATGATGGATCTGTGGTGTGGTCTACATGGAGGCATGTAGGTAGGAATAGCGGTCAGTAGGTTTCCGGTATAGGGTGGTGTTTATGTGACCATCGCTTATTAGCACTGTAGTGTCCAGGAAGTGGATCTCTTGTGTGGACTGGACCAGGCTGAGGTTGATGGTGGGATGGAAATTGTTGAAATCATGGTGGAATTCCTCAAGGGCTTCTTTGCCATGGGTCCAGATGATGAAGATGTCATCCATGTAGCACAAGTAGAGTAGGGGCATTAGGGGACGAAAGCTGAGGAAGTGTTGTTCTAAGTCCTCCATAAAAATGTTGGCATACTGTGAGGCCATGAGGGTACCCATAGCAGTGCCGCTGATTTGAAGGTATACATTGTCCCCAAATGTGAAACAGTTATGGGTGAGGACAAAGTCACAAAGTTCAGCCACCAGGTTTGCCGTGACATTATCAGGGATACTGTTCCTGATGGCTTGTAGTCCATCTTTGTGTGGAATGTTGGTGTAGAGGGCTTCTACATCCATAGTGGCCAGGATGGTGTTATCAGGAAGATCACTGATCGATTGTAGTTTCCTCAGGAAGTCAGTGGTGTCCGAAGATAGCTGGTAGCTGGAGTGCTGGTAGCATAGGGCCTGAGGAGGGAGTCTACATTGCCAGACAATCCTGCTGTCAGGGTGCCAATGCCTGAGATGATGGGGCATCCAGGATTTCCAGGTTTATGGATCTTGGGTAGCAGATAGAATACCCCTTCTCGGGGTTCTAGGGGTATGTCTGTTCGGATTTGTTGTTGTGCTTTTTCAGGGAGTTTCTTGAGCAGATGGTGTAGTTTCTTTTGGTAACCCTCAGTGGGATCAGAGGGTAAAGGCTTGTAGAAAGTAGTGTTGGAGAGCTGCCTAGCAGCTTCTTGTTCATATTCTGAACTATTCATGATGACGACAGCACCTCCTTTGTCAGCCTTTTTGATTATGATGTCAGAGTTGTTTCTGAGGCTGTGGATGGCGTTGTGTTCTGCATGGCTGAGGTTATGGGGCAAGTGATGTGCTTTTCCACAATTTCAGCCTGTGCACGTCGGCGGAAGCACTCTATGTAGAAGTCCAGTCTGTTTCGACCTTCAGGAGGAGTCCACCCAGAATCTTTCTTTTTGTAGTGTTGGTAGGAAGGTCTCTGTGGGTTAGTATGCTGTTCTGAGGTGTGTTGGAAATATTCCTTGAGTCGGAGATGTCAAAAATAGGATTCTAGGTCACCACAGAACTGTATCATGTTCATGGGGAATGGAGGGGCAGAAGGAGAGGCCCCGAGACAGCCCGGCAGAAGAATCTGTCCTAAGAGTATAGCTGGATAGATTAACAATATTGCTGGGTGGGTTAAGGGAACCACTGTTGTGGCCCCTTGTGGCATGTAGTAGTTTAGATAGTTTAGTGTCCTTTTTCTTTTGTACAGAAGCAAAGTGTGTGTTGTAAATGACTTGTCTAGTTTTTGTAAAGTCCAGCCACAAGGAAGTTTGTGTGGAGGGTTGGTTTTTTATGAGAGTATCCAGTTTTGAGAGCTCATTCTTAATCTTTCCCTTTTGCTGTATAGAATGTTGATCAGGTGGTTCTGCAATTTCTTTGAGAGTGTGTGGCACAATCTGTCAGCATAGTCTGTGTGGTATGTAGATTTTAATGGATTTTTTACCTTCAGTCCTTTTGGTATGATGTCCATCTGTTTGCATTTGGAAAGGAAGATGATGTCTGTCTGTATCTGTAAGAGATTTTCATTAAATTGATGGATTTCCACTCCATACGGCTAAATTCAGTGCCTTGCATAATGACAGGTTTCAGAATAGTAGCTGTGTTAGTCTGTATCCGCAAAAAGAAAAGGAGTACTTGTGGCATCTTAGAGACTAACAAATTTATTTGAGGATAAGCTTTCGTGAGCTACGGCTCACTTCATTGGATGCATGCATACACACTGTAACGAGAGTGATCAGGTAAGCTGGTAATAGTTCACCTTTCCTGATCACTCTCATTACAGTGTGTATGGTAACACCCATTGTTTCATGTTCTTGGTGTATATAAAATTTCCCCACTGTATTTTCCATTCTATGCATCCAATGAAGTGAGCTGTAGCTCATGAAAGCTTATGCTCAAATAAATTTGTTAGTCTCTAAGGTGCCACAAGTCCTCCTTATATTAGACAGTGGTGTTACAGAAAGCCTGATAATGAGAGGTTAGTGCCTAATCTGGTGGGTTGGCTAAAAAAAAAAAATTGCTTAGAAATGGTGGTTAAAGGCATTTTAACTTGGAGCAAGTCAATAGAAATGATGTAGTTGCTAAGTAATGTCTTTCATTTCTGGAAAAAATCTTGTTGAGGTGAAAGTTAATCAATAAGGTAGATACACAGTGTGACATCATCTGTTGCCATGGTTTCTGAACTCAGCCATCTGTTATCAGCAACTAATATTGATGGTTGCTATGCAGTCAAATCATTGCATATTATTGTTTTGCCATTACACAGCTGTTTTAATCTTGGCTGTTACTTCAAAGATCAAACTGTCTAGTGGTTTAAACATTTTAATAGAAATCCTTGTATTACAACCCTAAAAAATCTTTAAAATCTACTGCCTAATGAACAACAAGCTTCAGCAGGAAATGAACAAGGTTAACATATTGGTGATTAAACTTCCACAAAGCAATTGACATTTTCTAGTAAATTAATCTGCAAATTAAATATCTCTGTGGAATTAGTGCTGTGACTCATTACATGGCACCGCGTGTAAGAAAAAGTGGGTAAGCAGTCAGTCCTCTGGGTGATAAAGGTAATCAAATGAATTAAACTTTAGGATGACTCGAGCAATCACAGTTTCTCCAACAATGTCCTGGTGTGTCATATATCTTCTTCTTGTTTTAAGCATCTAATAGCTTCCCCTGTGTTGTGCCGTTTTGTTATGTTTTCTCCTTTTCTTGAAAATATTTTTATGGAAGCTTATGTTAAATATCAGACATTTGGAATGACTGAAAAGGCAATGAGACGAATTTGTCTTGGTAGTTGTCAGCGTGAAGCAACAGTGTTTCAAATCATGTCCTTTAAATCAAATATAATGTTTATTTTTTCATATTTCTACTGAACAGACATTAATTTTAGTGGACGGCAGTGTGCTCTTTACTTGATTTATTGGCGTTACCTCATGGTGGCTTTTTCTTGTTACTTTCTGTTGTTGAAAGCATCTCAGAGGAAATGGTTATAGAAAGGAGACGCTCAGCAAGAGATGGTGGAGGTACTCTAGGGCACTGGTTTTCAAACTTTTTTCCCCTTGACCCAGCTGAAGAAAATTGTTGATGTCCGTGACCCAACATAATTATATCTTTTGACTAGTGTTTTCATAAAATCATAATATTGCAATACATTCCAGCTTAATCCACTTTACATAACTAACACTAGACACTAGCCTTAGTAAGCCTATGGTAAGGCGTGTGGGAGGTGGCCCAGTGTAGGGCAGAAGGTGGAGTGTGGGGGTGAGGGCTCTGTCTTGGGGTGAGGGCTCTAGGGTGGACCTGGGGGTGAGGGGTTCAGGGTGCAAGAGGGGGCTCAGGGCTGGGGCAGAGGGTTGGGATGCAGGGGTGAGGGCCGCGGGGTGGTGCTAGGGATGAGGGGTTCAGGATGCAGGAGGGGGCTCAGGGTTGGGGCAGAGGGTTGGGATGCAGGGGAGGGGGTGAGGGCTTTGGCTGGGGCTGCGGGCTCTCGGTGGGGTCAGAGATGAGGAGTTTGGGGTGCAGACAGGCTGCCGCAGGGATGGGGCCAGAGGACTCCCCCCAGGCCTTGCCCCGCTGGCAGCAGCTAGCTCCGGGGGAGGACCCCTCTCTCCCCACCAGCAGGCTGCACAGGAGCTCCGGAGCTGGGGGAGAAGCCCACAGCAGCCCTGCAAGCCCCAACTTGCTCCCTTCCCCAGTTCCCACCACCCCCTACCTCTCTCCTTTCCAGGTCCGCTGCCCTAGTGTGATGTCGGGGGGGAGGGAGCGGGGAAACAGAAAGTACCCATATGAGGAGGCATTCCTGGATAAGAAAAAGACTTCCCTGATAGAGAAGGCAGCTTGGTGTGGGGGAGAGAGAAAGAGAAGGAAGGCTTAATGGAAGAAATTCTCTATTACACCCTGGGGATTTGGCTCGATACCTGTCCTCCCTTTTTCTGCTTCTCAACCCACTCTCCTAATACCTCCCTTCTTCGCTGTCTCCACAGCTGTTTTCCCTATAACAGTGCCTTCTGTCTTTTTCTTCACAAATGTTTCCTTTGTGGGGTGGCTTCTACTAACACCTTCTCTCCTTGTTAGAGAAAAGTAATTGTCCCAGTGATGGTAACTGGCCGCAAATCTATAGTCATTGTGTTTGAAAGGGTATGTCCCAGAGCAGAAATTATAGAAGGGTTTAACTAGGAAAAGTAAAATGCATGACTAAAGGTCTGGTTTTTTTTAAGAACTATAGCTTGATTAATTCTTAAGTGTAGCTCAGTAGAAATTCGCTCTACTTGCTATATAACAACACAATTACAGCCTGTAAGAAGTCTTGCCTCAAAGCCCTGCTACTGAGAGCAGACAGATGGCGGAGGCGTGCAGTCTTGATGGTGATAGCAGATGTCAACAAGTTAACAATCTGAAAAGCAAAGTAACAGCACAGCAGTGGTTCTTCCACAAACTTTTTTTAAACATGGGAAAGATACAAATCAGCACCATTAATCAGCAAGAGCTGCAAAAGACTATCTGACGCTGAATCTGTTGAGTAGCAGTGAGTGGATTTGTGGCGAGAAGAAAAAGTTGTACTTCACTATTAGTCTGTCACAAAGGAAAAGAGTTTCTTTCCAGATGCTGTATGTCAACTGTGCAATTAAGCTTCCAGACACAGTCCCTGTATAAACTATTGCAGGGTGCTAGTCTCAAACCACTACTGTTAAGGTTGCATAACACTTTCTATCATAACTCCTAATTTTCACTAGCTTATAACTTTTTGAAAATCTCACCAGTTAGGCTCAAACATTCCTTTTGAGGTTCTTACCAACAGTAATTGTTTAGAATTCTGAGTAAAAGTGTAAGAGGTTTTTTGAGAGAGGCAGATTTAAAAAAAAATCCATTCTTCTTGTTATGAAATAAAGCAGATAAAAAAAAGGACACAAAAATTCCGTTCAGAAAAAAAGTCAGAGTCAAAGCCACCGAGGTTTAAACGTTTAAGTTTAGCATGGAAAATAGTTCTTGCTGAACTGAGCAGTGCACGGCTGCTGGGCCAGATTAGCTTTCCTGTGATCCCAGGGCTATTAGATTTTGTGGGGCCCCTGTATACAAGTCTTTTTCTTGGGAGGGAGTTTGGTGCAGGAGGGGGTTGGGGCAGGGGATTGGGGTGCAGGAGGGGGTGCGAAGAGGGGGATTCTGATCTGGGGCAGGGAGTTGGGGTGGAGGAGGGGTTGTGAGGTTCAGGCTCCAGCTGGGAGGCACATACCACATGTGGCTTCTGGCCGGTGGCACAGCAGGGCTCAGGCACGCTGCCTGCATGCCATGACCCCACGCCGCTCCAGGAAGCGGCCGGTTGCTGGCATGTCTCTGCGCCCCCCTGTGGGGGAGGGGGACAGTGTGTCTCTGTGCGCTGCCCGCAGCCACAAGGGCCACCCCCGCAGCTCCCTTTGGCCAGTTCCTGGCCAACGGCAGGAATGGTGCTGGCCAGCTGCAGGAATGGTGCTGGGTGAGGGGGTAGCGTGCGGAGCCACCTTCCCCACCTCCGCCAAGGTCTGCAGACACATGTTAACATCCAGCCGCTTCCGGAAGCAGCGTGGGGCCATGGCATCCGGGCAGCCCGCCTGAGCGCCCTGCTGCGACAAGGGACTTTTAGGAGCCCAGAGTTTGAGATCGCTACCTGTGATTTATTTTTGTGGAGGCCCCTGCTTGAGCCGGGGCCCTGGGCTGCAGCCCCTAAAGCCCCTGCCTTAATCCGGTCCTGTGAGCCTAAGTCATTTGACCCAGGGTCTGAGACTTAGTGCTGCAAGTTTTTCTTTGGAATGAAGACATACCTTAAGAGACACTCATATAAATGTGGCTACTTTCCTAAATATAGAAGCATCTACTCCACTGTTTATCATTGTCATGATGGCAGATCTCTGAGTACTTCCCAGATCAATCTCTGTCTAGATCTTTAAGGTGGTCAACTTAAGGGCTGTCCATCATTGACTATCTTTGGCACCCATGTGATCACCAGCTGCGTAGCAGCATTCCTTGGTACACATGCTGCAGAATTTGTTGGTGTTCCATTCTAATAATGTGTCTATACCAAGAAAGCTGCAAAAACTGAACCAGTGCTGGTGGGGGTGGTTGCTGGGTTTGACTTGGTACTATAGAAATAACATACTTTCTCTAGGCTTGTCATTGAATGTTCGGCTTGGATGACAACAGAAAGTGCTTCCATTAGAGTGGGTAACAAAAACATTTTGTACTCTTGAAATGCAAAGCAGGAAGAATGAGTGCTGTATTAAAAATCTGCGGCCAAAAAGTTACTCAGAATGTTGTGGAGTCTGGAAAGAATGCTTTAGATTTATTAAAGCAATTTTCATTTCATCTGAGGCTGTGTGATCCAAACAAGGTCTTATCAGGGGCATTTATATTCCTAGCTGGGCACTTCAGCTTTGGTATTCTTGAGGTAGTCATACTGCCAGTAACTTTTTATGAGTTGTTTTCAGGCATGTTTTCATTTTTCTGATTGATTTTAAAAAACAAGTGACTTCCTAATCAAAACTATAGTATGTAGTTATACCTCCTTCCCTACTACTCCAGGGGTCTTTGTTAGGGGATCTACATCCACTGAACTGTGCGAGAGGGTGTGTCTCTCTCTTCCATCCAAAAGGCGTCTTGTTGAAATGTACTGACTCGATTTACTCACTCATTGGAACTCTACATCATCTGCTGCTTTGATACGTCAGCCTTTGGGTAGTGCTTGGCTGAGGAGGGTTCTCAAATGACTTCCCTGGTTAGGGAGGTGAAGGAATTCCAAAAGTGTTGGAGGAGAATAGGGAAAACTCACAAAAGGAGAGGGTGCACAGAGGAGTGAGTTAAAGGACAGTAGAAAAGGGTAAATCCTTTACTTTTTTTAAGTCTTCTAAATATAATATTCATTTAACTAAGTAAAGAGCCACATTCCACAGTTGGACAAAAACTTAATAATTAGACTCCTGTCAGTGAATTTTTTATTCATAGTCCCCAGACTCTGACTCATAGGGTAATTTGGCCCTCCCCACAGAATAAGTTTGATACCCTGAGTCTATTTCTTACGTAGCCCTTCAGTATTTCTTTTTCCGAACATAATTTTCACTTTCTGTTTATGATGATAAAACGTCAATGCAGGATTTGACGCTCACATCTTTACTTTCTAATTTTGCACACTCATTTAAGAGGAGCTGGGTGTAGAGTTTGGTGTTTCCAAGTGTGCTACAGAAAAAAAAAATGTGCTCAGTGAATGAATTTTAAAAGGAGAGCAATCTTCTCTCCACCACCTCTTAAAAAATTAACCAACCTAATTTGCAATGCTGTGCACACGAGAGAATCCTTCTTGACCCTTGTAGCTATTGATCTGAGCCCTGAAACATCTTCTGTTTCCAGCTGAAAGGTGCTTGCTATAGGGGATAGGAAGGACCTTCTTCCCATGTGAAGCACTACATCGTTGATTAGGTGCATTATGGGGAGATTTCACTTTCCTTTGAGGCATGCTGTATGGGCCACTGCCAGAGTCAGGATACCAGGCCATTTATATGGTTTCATATAAGCATATGTGCCCATCATTGTAGCATCGAGCATAGCATAGATATCAGTGACAATCTGATATATTGTGATGAATATTATGTGCCTCATTCACACTGGAGGTGCAAGCAAGGACCTGCAAACCAGATTTGGAGATCTAATGTTCTTTACTGCAGGAGGGATTGTTCACACCCAAGAGCTGAATCACATTTTGCATGCAGCAGTTGAACTCCCCAGACTGAGCAGCTGGCACTGGTTGTGTGATCTGTTTTACCTTACCGACATAACGCAACTCACTGAATCTCAAACTACAGGGTGAAAATCCCTTAGTGTCACAAATCTTCAGGCACAGCAAAGCATTTGAAACAAACTGAACTCTGCTGAAGCATGTTCATGAAATATTTGCAAAATGGGAAAACTATGCCTTGTTCCAACATGCCAGGAGAGAGTACAGATGACATTGTTTACAAGATGCCGGCAGAAAGCTACCTCCCAGTTGTCCAGAATCTGCATAAAGAAATAAGTCCCAGTTTTTCATCTCTCAGATGAGATGAGCCAGACATTCAGCTGTTTAAAGAACCATTTTTGCTCAGTGTGGGGAAAATGTTGCTATGTTTTAAGCATCCTGAAGAGATAGAATTGAAAAGCAGGATTCAGTGAACACATTTAGCATGTTTTGCGCTTCTTTTTCCAGAAGTTCAGCAGCTGAACTTGTTATCTTTCACAAAGAAAAATAACAGTTCACGTCCATTTTGTGATTTATGCTGAATAAGTAAAAGCAGCAGGGCAAGATTTCTTCCTAGTATGTGGAAGAATGGTAGGAGGGAGCCATAATGTCTGCCTAGACCTAAGGGGTAGGAGGTTGTGACCTCCCAGGTAAAGGGACAATGACTTTAGTTTTTTTCCTTTGTTTGCAAGTGTAACCTACGCAGCGGAGAGGTAAGCTGTGTTACTTTACTTACCAGTTCTGCACTACAGAACTCTTCTATCTGACTTAAAAGTATTTGCACAGACCACTAATTCATATCCTTCTTGGGAGACTACAGCTGGATTTTCTATAGAAATCCTCCAAATACTAAAGTGAAAATTATAATAGGATTCACTTTCTTTTCTTCTTAGGAATCCAGTACTAGGCTTTACCATAAGCCAGTTACATGCACCCACAGTTACCAGTTTCCAGTTCCTCTTTACTGAATAACACTCCAAAGATAAACTGCTACAGCACAGCAGTTACAATGCTCCCTTGCTAGAGTAGCATCACTAACTAAAGATTTGTGTAATGCAGCCAATGAAGTGAGCTGTAGCTCACGAAAGCTTATGTTCAAATAAATTTGTTAGTCTCTAAGGTGCCACAAGTCCTCCTTTTCTTTTTAGAGATTTGTTGTCTTCCTTAAAATGAAATGAAGAATATAACATTATAGCAGCTCATCTTACTGGTTCATGGAAATAGCAAATTTTAATGCATTTTAGAAAATATTCATGTAAAGCAAATAATGAAGTTATAAATATGAGAGCTTGCAACCAGAAATTTGATTCTAAGCGTTATGGTCATCCAACCAGGAAACATGAACAGTAACATGCTCATATGAAAACTAACAATTAAAGCTTGAATATTGAATACTCATTATAATCTTTTTTGAACAATGTAGGGACCAAAACTTAATTTCTATGAATATCTATTAAATAATTGCAAAGAGTGAACAAACAGAGGCTTTTTTTTCATACATTCATTTGGGATGTACTATTAACTTGGCTTTAAATATTAATATATACTACTTTCTATACTTAGAGCTTTGGTATTTCAAAACAAACACACAATTTTTCTGTAAATAAGGAGAATGTAATCATGGTACTTTACAGCCCTCTGGGTTCTATTTATATTTGCAGCCAGATTCTGAGCAATTTACTGAGAACTCTAGAGTTTTCCTTGCCAATGGGAGGAGATAGACTTCTAGGAGGTGAGGCTTCATTTCAGTGCGACGTTCCAAATGTATACACTGCATTTTTTCTCTTTTCTGCGGGCCAAATTCTGAAGTAGTTCTTCAGCGTTCTACCCTTCTGCAAACTAAACTCCCATTCGCACAATAGAAGTACATCAGCAGTATTGACGACTCTAAATGTTCAAAAATCATGTCAGAATCAGGCCCCTCCAAGATCATGAGCATTAAAAAAGGTGCTTTTCTTCCTCCCCGTTACTTTGCTTTCAAGATTTCAGGGTGGACTCACATCACTTTAAAACTTTTCTCTAAGGGCCTGGCTACACTTGCAGGTGTAGAGCGCTTTGAGTTAAACCTGCCTTTGGAGAGCACAGTAGGGAAAGCGCCGCAGTCTGTCCACACAGACGGCTGCAAGTGCACTGGCACCTGCAGCGGCATTGAGAGAGGTACATTATGGGCAGCTATCCCACAGAGTACCTCTTCCCATTCTGTGGCGCTGTGGCTTCTGGGATGGGTGTGGGGCATTCTGGGCCCTGTCCCAATGCCCTGTGATGCATCGGTTCGCATCCCAGCAATCCTTGTGCTTCCATCCACATTTGGTGCCATCTTTCAACGTTTTTTGTATTGCGTGCTCGGTCTTCCCTTTCAGTCTGCGGGGATGGAGCCTGAACTGCTGAGGAGTATGCTGATGGGTTTCTCCAGCACATCACGTTTGGCAGTCGAGTTACTCCTCATGACTCCAAAGTGACAGTAAGGGCTCCGACAATGATATCGACTCTAGTAACGCATATGACATGAGTTTGCTTCTGGCATTCACAGACATGCTCACCACCGTGGAACGCCACTTTTGGGCTTGGGAAACAAGCACTGAGTGGTGGGATCACATTGTCATGGAAGTCTGGGATGATGAGCAGTGGCTGCAGAACTTTCGAATGAGGAAAGCCACTTTCATGGGACTGTGTGCTGAGCTTGCCCCCACCTTGCGGCGCAAGGACACGAGATTAATAGCTGCTCTGCCGGTGGAAAAGCGGGTGGCTATTGCAATCTGGAAGCTGGCAACTCCAGACAGCTACCAATTGGTCGCTAACCAGTTTGGTGTGTGAAAGTCGACTGTTGAAATCATGTTGATGCAAGTGTGTAGGGTCATTAATCGCATCCCGCTCAGAAGAACCATGACTCTGGGTAACGTGCATGACATTGTGGATAGCTTTGCACAAATGGGTTTCCCTAACTGCGGAGAGGTGATAGATGGCACACCGATTCCAATTCTGGCACCAGCCCACCTAGCCTCCGAGTACATTAATCCGAAGGGCTATTTCTCTATGGTTCTCCAGGCGATTGTGGATCACCGTGGGCATTTCATTGACATTAATGCAGGCTGGCCTGGAAAGGTGAATCTTTGAGAACACTGGCCTGTTCAGGAAGCTGCAAGCTTGGACTTTTCCCCAGACCAGAAGATCACTGTAGGGGAAGTTGAAATGCCCATTGTGATCCTTGGAGACCCCGCTTACCCTTTAATGCCGTGGCTCATGAAACCCTACACAGGGAGTGTCAAGGTTCCTTCCTGACTCTGAACTCTAGGGTACATATGTGGGGACCTGCATGAAAGACCCCCTAAGCTTATTCTTACCAGCTTAGGTTAAAAACTTCCCCAAGGTACAAGCTTTGCCTTGTCCTTGAACAGTATGTTGCCGCCACCACCAAGCATTTTAAACAAAGAACAGGGAAAGAGACTACTTGGAGATGTCTTCCCCCAAAATATCCCCCCTCAAGCCCTACACCCCCTTTCCTGGGGAAGGCTTGATAATAAGTCTCACCAATTGGTACAGGTGAACACAGACCCAGACCCTTGGATCTTAAGAACAATGAAAAATCAATAAGCTTCTTAAAAGAAGAATTTTAATTAAAGAAAAGATAAAAGGAGCACCTTTGTAAAATCAGGATGGTAAATACCTTACAGGGTAATCAGATTCAAAACACAGAGAATCCCTCTAGGCAAAACATTAAATTACAAAAAGACACAAAAACAGGAACATACATTCCCTCTAGCACAACTTATTTTACAAGCCACTAAACAAAAGAAAATATAACACATTTTCTAGCTAGATTACTTACTAACTTTCCAGGAGTTGTAAGGCTGCATTCCTGATCTGTTCCCAGCAAAAGCATCACACAGACAGCCCAAACCCTTTGTCCGTCCCATTCCCCCCCCCCTCCAGATCTGAAAGAATCTTGTCCCCTCATTGGCCATTTTGGGTCAGGTGTCAGCGGAGTTACCTTAGCTTCTTAACCATTTACAGGTGAAAGGATTTTGCCTCTGGCCAGGAGGGATTTTATAGCACTGTATACAGAAAGGGTGGTTACCCTTCCGTTTATTTTTATGACAGGGAGCCTTGAAAGCAGCAAGGAGCGGTTCAACAACAGGTTGAGCCGATGCAGAATAACTGTGGAGTGTACTTTTGGCCATTTAAAGGGCTGCTGGTGCTCTCTGTATAGGAAGCTGGACCTGGCTGATGGCAACATCCCCGCGGCTATATCTGCGTGCTGTACCCTCCATAACATTTGTGAAGGGAAGGGTGAACGATTCAATCAGGCATGGAACTCGGAGGTTCGACACCTGGAAAGATGTGCTGAGAGCACTCCACGCCTTGCTGAGAAAACAGGAAGGGGATTTTCGAAACTCCCAGAGATTTAAAGGGAGGATCTGATGGTTGGTCACCTGAGGGCAGGGCAGTAGAGTTCAAAATGATGACCAGAGTGGCTAGCACAGGCATTGTGGGACACTTCTAGAGGCCAATTGGAGCGTACTAACAGACCAGGGCGTCCATACTGGCGCCGCGGTGCTCCAGCGGGGGTGCACCAAAAGTTACTCCACTCGCCGAGGTGGAGTACCAAGAGCACTCTAGCTGTGGAGTCAGAGCACTCTATATGCCTTGCCAGTGTGGACAGGTAGGGTAGTGAGCTAGTGCGTCTGGGGTCCTTTAATGCGTTCTAATGCAGAAGTGTAGCCAAGCCCTAAAACCATAAAAGCTAGAAATTTACTTGTTATCTGGGAGTTAGGACCACCTGCTAGCACTGCAATGGCTTTAAAATCATGAAAGTGGATAAAACAGTGGAGTAAAAGCTGATAAGGAACCTCAGGACTTGTCTATGTGGAAGCAATCTTTAGCCCTGCTGAGAGCAAATGCTAGGGGCTAAATTGAGACAGGCTTTATCTTGCAGATCTGTTCAGGGAGGGAGTATGGAAGGAGCCTAGCCACTGGCAATACCTTCACAACGTCCTGTCATGATTGCTGTCCCAGCACTTGCAGGGTCTTCTCCTTTGGTAAACCCTGGGGTGAACAGTGCTCCAGTGATGGCAAGGAGCTGGGGCCGTGGTCCTACTCACACACTAGCCGGTAGAGTGAGCTGGCCGTACCAAGAGGTAGACTGCTGCTTTATCTTAAAGATATGACCCCTCTTCAAGGGACCATCTCCTATTTTACACCATCCTTAACGTACTATTCCTCCCCATAGCATGGTATGGTTCCACCGCAAGCGTGGCTTGGGCCAGAAGCTAATTCTGCCGTTTGGCTTCAAATGCTTTAGATAAAGCCAAATTAATCATTTCGTTTCTTGTTCTTTTATAAAATGCCTGAATTCACAATAAAATGCACAGAAAAAATGTGTGCTCCCTATGGAAAGGGAAAGGAGATATTTCTGAAGGAAGACAAATTTCTTTTATTTACTGTTCACTTTTACCTTGTTGCTCTATGTTCTGAACCTTTCTGGTGTTTTTGCAGGCAATAAAAGGACAGAAATCTGTTTTTCTACAAATTACGTAGTTCTAGCACACTGTTTTGAAATCAAAATTGCCTGTACGAAAAGAAGGTTCAATTACCTTCTGCAGGCAGCTAAAAATTGCTTCAAATTCATGATGCTAATGGTCACAGCGAATTGCGTGAGGGGGCAGATTTAATATCACACTGGGCACTACTCACTTTAGTTATTCTTTTTACAAGCACTGGCTGGACAATAGGAAATGAAAAAGTGTGTATAGTAAGTGGTGAGTAAAATTAAAAGGGCTAAATATTGGAAGTCCTTATTCAGTTTTCAGCTAGTACTTCCTCAGGTAAAACTCGTATTGATTACAGTGGGAGTTTTGTCTGAGTGAGGAAAGCAGGATTGTATAGAAATAACAAAAAGAATGACTGACTGTCAGTGCTTGGAAATATTAGGTTCCTAAGCTGGTAAATATGCCTGTGTAATTATCCTGGTATTCCTGGATCTCACATCATAATCAAAAACGCTGACAAAGGAGGTGCTGTTGTCATCATGAATAGGTCAGATTATGAACAAGAGGCTACTCGGCAGCTCTCCAACACCACTTTCTACAAGCCATTACCCTCTGATCCCACTGAGAGTTACCAAAAGAAACTACAGCATTTGCTCAAGAAACTCCCTGAAAAAGCACAAGATCAAATCCACACAGACACACCCCTGGAACCCCGACCTGGGATATTCTATCTACTACCCAAGATCCATAAACCTGGAAATCCTGGGCGCCCCATCATCTCAGGCATTGGCACCCTGACAGCAGGATTGCCTGGCTATGTAGACTCCCTCCTCAGGCCCTACGCTACCAGCACTTCCAGCTACCTTCGAGAAACCACTGACTTCCTGAGGAAACTACAATCCATCGGTGATCTTCCTGATAACACCATCCTAGCCACTATGGATGTAGAAGCCCTCTACACCAACATTCCACACAAAGATGGACTACAAGCCGTCAAGAACACTATCCCCGACAATGTCATGGCTAACCTGGTGGCTGGACTTTGTCCTCACCCATAACTATTTCACATTTGGGGACAATGTATACCTTCAAATCAGCGGCACTGCTATGGGTACCCTCATGGCCCCACACTATGCCAACATTTTTATGGCTGACTTAGAACAACGCTTCCTCAGCTCTTGTCCCCAACGCCCCTACTCTACTTGCGCTATATTGATGACATCTTCATCATCTGGACCCATGGAAAAGAAGCCCTTGAGGAATTCCACCATGATTTCAACAATTTCCATCCCACCATCAACCTCAGCCTGGTCCAGTCCACACAAGAGATCCACTTCCTGGACACTACAGTGCTAATAAGCGATGGTCACATAAACATCACCCTATACCGGAAACCTACTGACCGCTGTTCCTACCTACATGCCTCCAGCTTTCACCCTGACCACACCACACGATCCATTGTCTACAGCCAAGCTCTGCGGTACAACCGCATTTGCTCCAACCCCTCAGACAGAGACAAACACCTACAAGATCTCTATCAAGCATTCTTACAACTACAATACCCACCTGCGGAAGTGAAGAAACAGACTGATAGAGCCAGAAGAATTCCCAGAAGTCACCTACTACAGGACAGGCCTAACAAAGAAAATAACAGAACGCCACTAGCCGTCACCTTCAGCCCCCAACTAAAACCCCTCCAACGCATTATTAAGGATCAACAACCTATCCTGAAGGATGACCCAACACTCTCACAAATCTTGGGAGACAGGCCAGTCCTTGCCTACAGACAGCCCCACAACCTGAAGCGAATACTCACCAGCAACCACATACCACACAACAGAACCACTAACCCAGGAACCTATCCTTGCAACAAAGCCCGTTGCCAACTGTGCCCACATATCTATTCAGGGGACACCATCACAGGGCCTAATAACATCAGCCACACCATTAGAGGCTCGTTCACCTGCACATCCACCAATGTGATATATGCCATCATGTGCCAGCAATCCCCTCTGCCATGTACATTGGTCAAACTGGACAGTCTCTACTAAAAGAATAAATGGACACAAATCAGATGTCAAGAATTATAACATTCATAAACCACTCGGAGAACACTTCAACCTCTCTGGTCACGCGATTACAGACATGAAAGTTGCGATATTACAACAAAAAAACTTCAAATCCAGACTCCAGCGAGAGACTGTTGAATTGGAATTCATTTGCAAATTGGATACAATTAACTTAGGCTTGAATAGAGACTGGGAGTGGCTAAGTCATTATGCAAGGTAACCTATTTCCCCTTGTTTTTTCCTACCCGCCCCCCCAATCATTCTTGTTAAACCCTGGATTTGTGCTGGAAATGGCCCACCTTGATTATCATACACATTGTAAGGAGAGTGGTCACTTTAGATAAGCTATTACCAGCAGGAGATTGAGGTGGGGGGAGGTATTTTTTCATGCTTTGTGTGTATAAAAGGATCTTCTACACTTTCCACAGTATGCATCCGATGAAGTGAGCTGTAGCTCACGAAAGCTTATGCTGAAATAAATTGGTTAGTCTCTAAGGTGCCACAAGTACTCCTTTTCTTTGTACAGCTCAAAAAACATTGGCCACCCCTGTATAACAAAAGGCAAGGGAAGCCACTTGATATTAAACGTTTGGAGTCAAGTTGTTTCTCTTCAGCCTCACAAGGTGTAGTGCGTGCTTTCCTGGGTGAAAAGGTGCAGACTATTATAGTCCTCAAGTGTTTAATTGTTTCTATATGCCCTGGAATTTTAAAGAGAGTTTAGGATGTATTTGGTAGTAGCTTTTCCTCCATAATCAGGTTGCTATGGTAAACCTAGTATTCAAGTCAAAGAAAGAGTATGTAAGTAAAGTGCTGATCTCTTTTTGGTTTCATGTGAGCCTCTAATTACTCTCAAACGATTGAATTTGTACTGCATGTATGGTTATCACAATAAGAAGTAAGAGAATAAGGTCATAGAGAGTGTGCCTGCTGTTATTTCTGTGCAGGTGCGTTTGATAAATTAGTACTCTGGCTCGGATTATCTCACTCTGGGTTCTGAAAATGCTCTCTGCTGATTTTTCTGGGGAGGCATCTTTTATGTGGTGACCTGAAATTTAGTCCTCCTCAGCATGCTAGTCATCTGTCTTTCCTTTGGTCTGTCTATCTGAGGAATTGGCTGTCTTGAGGATTATTTATGTATTTGTTTGTTTATAAACGTGAAAATTGCTGGAGGTCACTTGAGTACACCCCGGTTGAGCAGAAAAAGAAAACATTCAAAACCTCAGGTCCAACGATCATTCCGGTTCTTTGAAATGTAAACTAAAAATTAAAATCAAGTCACTGCTCTAGCAACACAGCGCCATTTTTACTAATGTAGTCAAAAAGGTAGAAAGGAGTTACATTATATGACAAGATTCTGGAACTATTTGTAAAAGGAAAAAAAATGCATGAGTTAATTTGTGTAAGATTCTTATTTGTCACCACAATAAAAAGATTTTTTTTAAAATGTACCTTTTAAAACATTTCAAAATCACAGCCATACATATTTGAATCAACTCTTAACCTTGAAGAGTTCAAAATAGCTTTTGGTAAAATTTCCGTAAGGTACTTTTATTATGTCTACACAGCATTTTGGAGACAGCAGGTGTGACCCTCCCAGCCCAAGCTGAGAGAGTGAGCTAGCAGAGCTCATGCTCGTACTTTAAAAACAGCTCTATAGACAGTGCTTGGAAGTGGTGGCTCAGGCTCTGAAGCCTGGGGGTAGGGGAGTGGGAGGGTCTGTCTTCAACTTCAAGGTGCTGTCTATACAGCTATTTGTAGAGCACTAGTGTGAGCCCTGCTAGCTCAAGTCTGTCAACTTGAGCTGGGTTACTCACTCCTCCTGGCTCCATAATGCTATATAGACATAGCCTGAGTGATTTAGGAGACTGTGTCCCAAATTCAACAATGGTTTTTCAAGGAGACTTAGTCTAAGTGCCTAAGTCACTTTTGAAAATGGGATTAGCTTTGATTCAGGCTAGTGCTTTCTCTGGTTAAATTCTAAATGTCTTGCACATCCTAATAATTTTTGTCATTAGCACCCTTTTCCTGACATTTAATGTAACTTCTCAATCGCATTACATTATTCCTAGATATATACATTTGTAGCACCCTACAGTGTTATTGCATACAAAATACTACATTAGATGAACATTAAGGTTGCAAAGTCAAGCACTGAAAAATTAGGAAATGCCAGGATTAAGGTTGCCTTGCAATTATGTTTTATGAGTTTGTTTTTTTAAGAGCGGAAAAACTGGTCAAGTCGAGATTTCCAAATCAAATCCATTAGGAGATCCCATCCATTATGATAGTCTTTTCTTACATGGTCACATACTATATTTCCAGAGGCCCCTGCCTCAGTCAGTGCTCATGAGGTTATTGGGGAAGAGCATCTGTTGGAGCATGGCTGGCTCCATTATCCCTTCTAACTTTATGGAGTCCCAGTATAGCGAGGACTGGTGAGGCTGGAAGAATATTGCAGAGGTTGCATTTCACATTGCTGTGTCCTTCAAATCCAGATCCGCAGGTGCAGACTCACCTCCATTTAAGAAAGAGGATAGGTCATAGGAGCATTAATTCTTTACTTTCCTATTATTTGGAATTTGTACCAAAGTGTTCGAGTAATACTACTAGTATCCCATGCTAGAAAGCTTTCCTGGGCCACTCTGTAAATTACTTTTCTAGATGATTTCATTTTAATCGCATCCACATTTGGTGTTCATACCACACATACCAAATGTTTTGAATTAGTTTGGAGAGTTAATTACATAAGGAAACATATACCATAGTTCAGCTATGTAAAGGTAGGGGCTATCATGTGATAAAATTCCCATGAATACTGACCAGAATAAAATAATAAAGAAAATTAATGCCATTCCCACCAGCAACATGACATTATTTTGTTTTCAATAGTTTTCTTTCTTACAAGTGTTTACACTTCAGCTAACATAGACTGACTTGGGCTTTATGTTTTTGTAGGAGCAGAACATTCTGTTAAATCTGTTAAATCTTGATGATGCTGTGACCCTAACAACTGTGTTTTCTTACAGGGAATTGTGAATGTGGCCAGTGCACTTGTTTCCCTCCAGGAGATAACAGAGTTCATGGTAAAACCTGTGAATGTGATGATCGACAGTGTGAAGATATGGATGGCAATGTCTGTGGGGGTATGTATTCATTTCAATAAGCAATAATTCTGTATGAATTTGTGGCTTTCCCTGTTTCCCCGGATTTTGTTACAAAAGAGCATTAATGGAAACTATCCGCAGCAGTAGATTGTAGTACATCTATATCTTAAAAAGAAGAAACAACAACAATCCCACAAGCCTCTGAACTGAATATTTTAATTAAATATATCAAAATGTCTGTCTTTAACAGTGAGGCAGATCACATGTGCCCAATAATATTTTACACAGTGCTGAAGTTCTTACATAGATATCATCAAAATGTATCAGAAATCTGTGCAGATATTTAAAGGAAAACTATGGAGGAAATTATCTTATTTTCACTTTTTGACTTTGATTGAAGATTTACCAATGGTATCACATTTTTCTTTTTTGTATTTTTAAGTTAGCAATGCTCACCAATGTGTGAAATGGCTTTAACAGCTGATATTCAATGACCATTGTGTTTTAGTATCATCTGGTACACCTACAGCAATCCCACCATATTCAATGGCCCCACGAGCTCTCACAAAGTAACCAGCATTAGATTGGGCTGATATTTAGACCAGGGACCTGATTCAAGAAGCAGTGCTCTTCTCCCAATCAATATTGACCCAATGGCCCAGCACAGCATTAAGAGCCATTTTCCCAAAGAAGGCATCTTTTAAATTAGACATGAAAAATAGTGTCTCTACTGATCACTTTTGGTCATTTCATAAATAAATTAAAGATCCAATAGCATTCTTCATAAGAGTGGAAGTGTTAAATGCAGCTGATGGCCAGTACATTCTACCACCTGCCTACTTCACAATCCCTGCATAAGCTGAACTCGTCATGTGTACCCCTAAATAGTTTTGTAATGTGTAGTGTTGTTGTGCATCATTAACAGTTCACACACATGCCCACCAAAGTTCCTTCAGTGGTGTATAAAGTGATCATTGGTGTACCGGAAGGGACTTCGGGATTTTTGGGGATGAAAGGTACTATAGATCATTATCATTAATAGAAAAGGCTCAAATTATCAGCAACAGCAAGGAATCGGAATTTATTTCCTAAATCTTACAGAATCTAAGCACACTGCAGATTTCGTGCTATATCATAGCTACAAATAAATTATTTATTCTTATGTCATTGATAAGACAATGGAAACTCTGTCATTGATTTATTTTTCTGTCATGGAGAATAGTAGTATGCAGTACTTCAAATTCATTTGAGAGAGAGAGACAATATTTTAAAAGAAATTGTGATAATGTTGCTCTAAAGGTTGCTATTCTATTTGACTGATTTTTCTGAAATGACTCTGGTTTTAATAGTGATTAGTATGAACACAGACACATTTTAGGACATAGCTTTCTTATTTTCATGCATGAAAATTATATACAAAAATGTATGGAGGTTGGGGGTGATAGAAAATATTGGTGTGAAGGTGCTGATCTACAGAAAGTAGTTATTTGACAAAATTGTAGTGAAAATCTGGTTGTCAGTAAAAATAAATAAATAAATCAATTAAATAAAATAGCCTAAACAGGAGTTATTTAAATTAAGTAGCCACTCAATACAATATGCATCAAAAAGAAGTAATTTGAATGTCACCTGTTTGTGAAAGAAACGAGAAAGCAGCAGTTAAGAGAACGGAAAAGGTCAGTCTTATTGAATTCAATATATATATATATATCAAAAACAAAACTAAGCATCTTCTGATAATTAGAATACCCTGTCTATTCTTCATAATCAGCCAGTGTCTTGGTGATAATACTAAGTAAATTGAATGCCCTCAGAATTCATAGACAAACATTATCAATACTCCTCCTTACAGCTAACACAGCTACCATATTAACTTTTATCTTTGACTGGACAACTCTCTCATTAATTAATGGAGAACTCTCTCATTAATACTCATATGATGAAAGAAGAATAGTAATTGGACAGAGTCACCTGACCATTCTCGTGCAAGGGATTACATTAAATCTGTACTATTATCCAAACAAATCCTCATTTTCCCTTTTGGTCTAAATAGTTCTATGTAATGGGAGTGCCAAAGATTAATCCATTCATTAAATAATCCATGTTTTGACTTATTTTGACTGAAAGAAAAACAGGTAAGAATACAAAAGCTTATGAAAGTACAAACCCAATGTAAAGTTGAATCCAAATCTTAGCTCAACTTTTCTGGTTTTATTTGAACTGGTAACTTAATCATTAACATTTTGTCCCCAGATGAATAAGATTTACTGTTACGAGTCACTGGGAGTGTACTGAGAAATGATACAACTACATTCGCACCCTCCAATACATTGTTTTGTAATTACAGAAATTTCTCTTCTCCTGATATGGGTGGCCAGACCAAGATCTAAAGAATAACAAAATGTTATTTTCTGTCTAAAATAAGCTTTTTCTAGTTTCTGCTGCTCTTAATATAATTTTTATATCAGTGAAACAATCCAAGTGCCAAAAGCCTTCTCTGAATCTTTCTCTGAACTGCCCTTAGTTGGGATTCTGTAGCAGCATTCAGTGCGTAGAGGATTGTCCTATAAGTTTATCTGAAAGTACTTGGTTAGAACCTTACCAACAAAATCAAGTGTAATGCATTTGTACTCTCCTTGAGCCTGGTTTCCTAGTCTGCAATAGTTCTGTTTTCCTTGTTAGCCACTATGTGAGTTCAAGTTTCCTTTTTTAGACTTCACCAGCCACATTTAGCTCTTTCTGCTTATACTTCTTTATTTTTCTTTTATCTTATTCCTTCTCTGAGAATGAAAAGTCTCTTGGTCAACTTTGATCATTTCTGGAATGAGAGACCTGACATGTCCTAGCCCTGGTCTACACTAGGACTTTAGGTCGAATTTAGCAGCATTAAATCGATGTAAACCTGCACCCGTCCACACGATGAAGCCCTTTATTTCGACTTAAAGGGCTCTTAAAATCGATTTCCTTACTCCACCTCTGACAAGTGGATTAGCACTTAAATTGGCCTTGCTGGCTCGAATTTGGGGTACTGTGGACACAATTCGATGGTATTGGCCTCCGGGAGCTATCCCAGAGTGCTCCATTGTGACCGCTCTGGACAGCACTCTCAACTCAGATGCACTGGCCAGGTAGACAGGAAAAGAACCACGAACTTTTGAATCTCATTTCCTGTTTGGCCAGCGTGGCAAGCTGCAGGTGATCATGCAGGCTCATCAGCAGAGGTGACCATGATGGAGTCCCAGAATCGCAAAAGATCTCCAGCGCATGGACCAAACGGGAGGTACGGGATCTGATCGCTGTTTGGGGAGAGGAATCCGTGCTATCAGAACTCCGTTCCAGTTTTCGAAATGCCAAAACCTTTGTCAAAATCTCCCAGGGCATGAAGGACAGAGGCCATAACAGGGACCCGAAGCAGTGCTGCGTGAAACTGAAGGAGCTGAGGCAAGCCTACCAGAAAACCAGAGAGGCGAACGGCCGCTCCGGGTCAGAGCCCCAAACATGCCGCTTCTATGATGAGCTGCATGCCATTTTAGGGGGTTCAGCCACCACTACCCCAGCCGTGCTGTTTGACTCCTTCAATGGAGATGGAGGCAATACGGAAGCAGGTTTTGGGGACGAAGAAGATGATGATGATGAGGTTGTAGATAGCTCACAGCAAGCAAGCGGAGAAACCGGTTTTCCCGACAGCCAGGAACTGTTTCTCACCCTGGACCTGGAGCCAGTACCCCCCGAACCCACCCAAGGCTGCCTCCTGGACCCAGCAGGCGGAGAAGGGACCTCCGGTGAGTATACCTTTTAAAATACTATACATGTTTTAAAAGCAAGCATGTGAAAGGATTACTTTGCCCTGGCATTCGCGGTTCTCCTGGATGTACTCCCAAAGCCTTTGCAAAAGGTTTCTGGGGAGGGCAGCCTTATTGCGTCCTTCATGGTAGGACACTTTACCACTCCAGGCCAGTAACACGTACTGGGGAATCATTGTACAACAAAGCATTGCAGTGTATGTTTTCTGGCGTTCAAACAACATCCATTCTTTATCTGTCTGTGTTATCCTCAGGAGAGTGAGATATAATTCATGGTCACCTGGTTGAAATAGAGTGCTTTTCTTCAGGGGACACTCAGAGGAGCCTATTCCTGCTGGGCTGTTTGCCTGTGGCTAAACAGAAATGTTCCCCGCTGTTAGCCACAGGGAGGGGGGAAGGTTGAGGGGGTAGCCACGCGGTGGGGGGAGGCAAAATGTGACCTTGTAACAAAAGCACATGTGCTATGTATGTAATGTTAACAGCAAGGTTTACCCTGAAAGAGTGTAGCCACTGTTTTATAAAATGTGTCTTTTTAAATACCGCTGTCCCTTTTTTTTCTCCACCAGCTGCATGTGTTTCAATGATCACAGGATCTTCTCCTTCCCAGAAGCTAGTGAAGCTTAGAAAGAAAAAAAAAATGCACTCGCGATGAAATGTTCTCCGAGCTCATGCTGTCCTCCCACACTGACAGAGCACAGACGAATGCGTGGAGGCAAATAATGTCAGAGTGCACGAAAGCACAAAATGACCGGGAGGAGAGGTGACGGGCTGAAGAGAGTAAGTGGCGGGCTGAAGACAGGGCTGAAGCTCAAATGTGGTGGCAGCGTGATGAGAGGAGGCAGGATTCAATGCTGAGGCTGCTGGAGGACCAAACCAGTATGCTCCAGTGTATAGTTGAGCTGCAGCAAAGGCAGCTGGAGCACAGACTGCCACTACAGCCCCTGTGTAACCAACTGCCCTCCTCCCCAAGTTCCATAGCCTCCACACCCAGACACCCAAGAACGCGGTGGGGGGCCCTCCGGCCAACCAGCCACTCCACCACAGAGGATTGCCCAAAAAAAAGAAGGCTGGCATTCAATAAATTTTAAAGTTGTAAACTTTTAAAGTGCTGTGTGGCATTTTCCTTCCCTCCTCCACCACCCCTCCTGGGCTACCTTGGTAGTCATCCCCCTATTTGTGTGATGAATGAATAAAGAATGCATGAATGTGAAGCAACAATGACTTTATTGCCTCTGCAAGCGGTGATCGAAGGGAGGAGGGGAGGGTGGTTAGCTTACAGGGAAGTAGAGTGAACCAAGGGCGGGGGGTTTCATCAAGGAGAAACAAACAGAACTTTTACACCGTAGCCTGGCCAGTCATGAAACTGGTTTTCAAAGCTTCTCTGATGCGTACTGCGCCCTCCTGTGCTCTTCTAACAGCCCTGATATCTGGCTGCGCATAACCAGCAACCAGGCGATTTGCCTCAACCTCTCACCCTGCCATAAACGTCTCCCCCTTACTCTCACAGATATTGTGGAGCACACAGCAAGCAGTAATAACAATGGGAATATTGGTTTCGCTGAGGTCTAAGCGAGCCAGTAAACTGCGCCAGCGCGCCTTTAAACGTCCAAATGCACATTCTACCACCATTCTGCACTTGCTCAGCCTGTAGTTGAACAGCTCCTGACTACTGTCCAGGCTGCCTGTGTACGGCTTCATGAGCCATGGCATTAAGGGGTAGGCTGGGTCCCCAAGGATACATATAGGCATTTCAACATCCCCAACGGGTCTATTCCTGGTCTGGGAATAAAGTCCCTTCCTGCAGCTTTTGAAACAGACCAGAGTTCCTGAAGATGCGAGCGTGATGTACCTTTCCCGGCCATCCCACGTTGATGTTGGTGAAACGTCCCTTGTGATCCACCAGAGCTTGCAGCACTATCGAAAAGTACCCCTTGCGGTTTATGTACTCGGCGGCTTGGTGGTCCGGTGCCAAGATAGGGATATGGGTTCCGTCTATGGCCCCACCACAGTTAGGGAATCCCATTGCAGCAAAGCCATCCACTATGACCTGCACATTTCCCAGGGTCACTACCCTTGATATCAGCAGATCTTTGATTGTGTGGGCTACTTGCATCACAGCAGCCCCCACAGTAGATTTGCCCACTCCAAATTGATTCCCAACTGACCGGTAGCTGTCTGGCGTTGCAAGCTTCCACAGGGCTATCACCACTCGCTTCTCAACTGTGAGGGCTGTTCTCATCTTGGTATTCATGCGCCTCAGGGCAGGGGAAAGCAAGTCACAAAGTTCCATGAAAGTGCCCTTACGCATGAGAAAGTTTCGCAGCCACTGGGAATTGTCCCAGACCTGCAACACTATGCGGTCCCACCAGTCTGTGCTTGTTTCCCGAGCCCAGAATCGGCGTTCCACAGCATGAACCTGCCCCATTAGCACCATGATGCATGCATTGGCAGGGCCCATGCTTTCAGAGAAATCTGTGTCCATGTCCTGATCACTCACGTGACCACGCTGACGTCGCCTTCTCGCCCGGTATCGCTCTGCCAGGTTCTGGTGCTGCATATACTGCTGGATAATGCGTGTGGTGTTTAATGTGCTCCTAATTGCCAAAGTGAGCTGAGCGGCCTCCATGCTTGCCTTGGTATGGCGTCCGCACAGAAAAAAGGCACGGAACGATTGTCTGCCTTTGCTCTGACGGAGGGAGGGGCGATTGACGACACAGCTTACAGGGTTGGCTTCAGGGAGCTAAAATCAACAAAGGGGGTGGCTTTACATCAAGGAGTATTTCAGTCAGGACTTCACGGAGGGTTCCAATAAGAAATGGTGCACCTAAGTTATTGTTCTTATTGGAACAAGGAGGTTAGCCTGGCCTCTGATTGATACATGGCTAGATTTACCTCGCTGCACCTTCTCTGTGAGTGGCTGCAGTGTGACCTAGAGGAATGAGTCCCCTAGACAGGGGAGGAGGCAAATGAGTACAAAATAAATCTGGTCTATTTCTTGTTTTGATCCACTCCATCTATCTTTTACATCTTTGGCTGGCAGCAGACGGTGCAGAAGGACTGCATGCCATCCACATCTCATGGCTGCTCGGCAGAAGATGGTACAGTACGACAGCTAGCCATCCTCATCTCTTGCCTGCCTGGCAGAAGATGGTACAGTACGACTGCTAGCAATCCGTATTGCCTGCCTGCTCACCATAAGACGGTTCAATAGGACTGACTGCAGGACTAAAGAGAATGACCTGGTCAAGTCACTCCAAATTTAGTCCCTGCGCCCATGTCTGCCCAGGCGCTCCCAGCCGACGTGGCCAGGAGCACCTCGGACACGACGAGGACGGCTACCAGTCGTATTGTACTGTCTGCTGCCAGAAGGCAATGGGTTGCTGCTACTGTGTAGCAATGGCGTACCGCGTCTGCCAGCACCCAGGAGACATAGGGTGACGGTTACCTGAGCGGGCTCCATGCTTGCCGTGGTATGGCGTCTGCACAGGTAACTCAGGAATAAAGGCGCAAAACGATTGTCTGCCCTTGCTTTCACGGAGGGAGGGAGGGAACGGGTGCCTGACAATATGTACCCAGAACCACCCGCGACAATGTTTAACCCCATCAGAGTGCTCCATTGTGACTGCTCTGGACAGCACTCTCAGATGCATGATTGTTTGCCGTTGCTCTGATGCAGGGAGGGGCGACTGAGGACACGGCTTACAGGGTTGGCTTCAGGGAGCTAAAATCAACAAAGGGGATGGCTTTACATCAAGGAGTATTTCAGTCAGGACTTCACAGAGGGTTCCAATAAGAAATGGTGCACCTAAGTTATTGTTCTTATTGGAACAAGGAGGTTAGCTTGGCCTCTGATTGATACATGGCTAGATTTACCTCGCTGCACCTTCTCTGTGAGTGACTGCAGTGTGACCTAGAGGAATGAGTCCCCTAGACGGGGGAGGGGGGGAAGCAAATGAATACAAAACAAATCTGGTCTATTTCTTGTTTTGATCCACTCCATCTATCTTTTACATCTTTGGCTGGCAGCAGACGGTGCAGAAGGACTGCATGCCATCCACATCTCATGGCTGCTCGGCTACAGTACGACTGCTAGCCATCCTCATCTCTTGCCTGCCTGGCGGAAGATGGTACAGTACGACTGCTAGCAATCCGTATCGCCTGCCTGCTCACCATAAGACGGTTCAATAGGACTGACTGCAGGACTAAAGAGAATGACCTGGTCAAGTCACTCCAAATTTAGTCCCTGCGCCCATGTCTGCCCAGGCGCTCCCAGCCGACATGGCTAGGAGCACCTCAGACATGACGATGACGGCTACCAGTCGTATTGTACTGTCTGCTGCCACAAGGCAAGGGGTTGCTGCTACTGTGTAGCAATGGCGTACCATGTCTGTCAGCACCCAGGAGACATAGGGTGACAGTTACCTGAGCGGGCTCCATGCTTGCCGTGGTATGGCGTCTGCACAGGTAACTCAGGAATAAAGGTGCGAAACGATTATCTGCCCTTGCTTTCACGGAGGGAGGGAGGGAAGGAGGGCCTGACAATATGTACCCAGAACCACCCGCGACAATGTTTTAGCCCCATCAGGCATTGGGATCTCAACCCAGAATTCCAATGGGCAGCGGAGACTGCGGGAACTGTGGGATAGCTATCCACAGTGCAATGCTCCGGAAGTCGACTCTAGCCTCGGTACTGTGGAAGCACTCCGCCGAGTTAATGCACTTAATGCACTTAGAGCATTTTCTGTGGGGACACACACACTCGAATATATAAAACCGATTTCTAAAAAACCTACTTCTATAAATTTGACCTTATTCCGTAGTGTAGACATACCCCTAGAAGGGGCAGGATAGCACTTAATTTCAGCAGAGGGATCAGTGGGATTCTGGGAACCAGCAATACACCAGTGAAAGGCTGGAAGGAGATGGCAAAGTGGGGGTCTGCCACAGCTGTCTTATTGGCCATGACTTAATAGTAGGATTCAGAGTAACAGCCGTGTTAGTCTGTATCCGCAAAAAGAAAAGGAGGATTTGTGGCACCTTAGAGACTAACCAATTTATTAGAGCATAAGCTTTCATGTGGTAAGTTACTATTGAAATCAAGGCCGTCCCTACCCATATGCAAAGCACACAGCTCCGTAGGGCACCAGGAAATGTGGGGCACCACATTTCCCGGTGCCTTGTGCAGCTGCTCCAGCCCCTGCTTCGGCTCTTCCCCAGGCCCCTCGATCCTTCCCCGCCCCCACTCCCCTGAAGATTGCAGCCAGGCCCGACCCTGCACTCACCATGTGGTAAGTGGAGTGACCCGGCCCCAGCTTGCTCCACTCCCCTGGCTCCCAGCTGCGCAGCCGGCAAGTGCTGAGGGGCGCTTTCCCCCCAAGCCTGGGAGCCAGGGGAGCAGAGCAGCCTGGGGCTCCAGGCCCCGCCCCAGGCCACTGTGGGGGATGGGGGCTGGCCACTTTGTGCGGGAAGTGGAGTGACCCGGTCCCAGCCTGCTCCGCTCCCAGGCTTGGGGAGAGGGGGGAACCACGCCCCAGCACGCGGCTGGGAGCCAGGGGGGGTTAGCAGGTTGGGGCCGCATCACTCCACTTCCCACAGGAAGTGGCCATCCCCCCGCGGAGGCTTGGGGCCCCACACAGCCCCCCGCAGGAGGGCTGCGTAGGGCACCAAAATAGCTAGGGACGGCCTTGATTGAAATTCAACATTTCCCTTGGTTTTGTCCTTCCCTCTTGCAGTGTGCTGGCTAATGGTTTACATGCAGTTCCTTCTGCTGGTTGGATTGTCAGACATGCTCAAGTGTCTGCTATCAGGGGTTCAAATGGTTGGGGGCTGTATTTCTGGAGCAGATGGACACGAGCTCTGTCACTACTTCCTGCTTTAAGGGCTTGTCTAAACATAAAACACTTTAACTATACTGGAACAGTTAGAGCAGAACAACACCCCTAGGCCAGATGCAGTTACGCTGGTGTGAGTTTATGTCAGTATAGCTTAGTCCTGTGTGGGAAGAGATTAAACTGTCCTAGCATAAGGCACCAATATAACTACATCCACACTAGGGGGCTGTACAGCTGTAACTATTGTGATTAAATAACAAACAAAATACCCTGTCTGAAATAATTATACCGGCACAACAACTGTGTGTAGACCAGACCTAAGTTTGTATGGTGACAACTGAATTCCTGGGTAGCCCTGGATTCATTAATCTTTTCCTTGTTCCCCTTGTATTTTCTTTACAGGCCCTCAGCCTGAGTGTTAATGAACCAGTAAAATAGACCATATTATTTATATCCTAATTATAATCTAACTTTGACTGAAGAATTTATATTAATTTTTAAATAATATAAATTGGATATTAATGTATATTAATATTAGAATAATACATATTCATGGCATATTTTTAATAAGACATACAAATGTGTGTTTACCAGAATGGGCACTGTTTGAGTTCACCTACTCTGGTTTGATTTTATAGAAGAAATTCTCTGCAGAAACTCTATGCGCAGCCCCACGGCCCATTAGCTGATGAGCTCTGCTATTGCCCTCCCCCTTCAAAAGTTCAACCTTGTCTAGCATTTTTTTGGCCACATCATGACCTGGAGAGCCAAATATAAAGTAGTGCAGACACAGCTTGAGCTAGTGGAAAATGACCCTTTCCGGGAAACCAAATGCTTGCCAGGAGGAGGTGGCTTCTGGTGCTAATGAAGCCATAGGAGAACTTGTTTGGATAACTGTGAATGCGAGTGAACTCTTGGACAAGCTGGCTGTGAAAAATAAACAGTAGCCAAAATTAATTGATTTATTACTGTCTCCTTTATGAGATGTGGCAGAGAGGTGTCCATTACAGGTCCACCTATCTCTTTTTGTGAGCTGAGTTAATAGAATATTTAAAAGGGGGATTTAGAGGACCATGCTGTCTCTCTCCTCAGAGGCTGTAGTCACCCATTGCCTCAAAGGCAGAGATTCTTTAGCAATACAATAACTTATGCGGGGAATTCTCTTGTGTTGCAAATGGTTTCCTTTTGTGCAAGTCACTTGTACAGACACAGCAGCTGCAATCCAGGATTGTTTTTGGTTGACATCTAGATCAGGTGGCTGGAGTGGTGATTTTGAGTGACAACCATATGTCTTCACGGCAGAGTTAACTGGCATTATCTACACGTGAGTTACACCTCAACCACACGATGAAATAATAATATTCAAGCTGTTGTGTCCATACTAGCACTGTACTCACTTGTATATGGGTATGTCTTTCCTGCAGAGTTAGCCTGGATGAGTGGTACCCTGGTCTGAATACCCAGTGAGCCTAATGTGGGTGTGAACAGCCACACTGAAATGCACTATCCAAATTACTGCATCCTCACTGCTGCTGCACTCCCTCATTGGTGTCGCTATGGTGTCTGGGGGCATATCCCAGGGGGTTTTGTGCTGCAGTAAGCAGAGACACTCTGATTCCTTTCCAGTGAATTGTGGGAAAACTTGTCAGTCCTTCTTGGCATATGGGAGGAATTGTGGGAAGACACTGGAGGACTAGCAGTGTTGTAGAGTGGGCATGTTACCAGTGAACACATTTTAGCCAACTTGAGTTTAAAGCATCAAAATGCTCTAGTTGAGGGACTGGACTGGAATCGAGTCAGAGTCAACACTTAAATTATGACTCAAGTTAACTTTGCAGTGAAGACAAGCCCATAGTCATGGTAAATAATGCAGTGTGTTTGCAAAGGAGTTACAGATCAGCTGGGACAGTGTTTTGAGACAAAGCATTTGGCTAAGAATTTGAGTCTGGCTGTTCTACTGGAGTCCTGGAAATTCTGTACTGCAGCTGTTCTGCTCTTGACCTCTAATATCACTGTTCAGTAATTTACATCCTTGTAAATAAAAGAGTGGAACTTAGTCTATCTTGTGTCTGTGCCAACCCATATCTCTGCCAGTCAGAGTCTCACCCGTCCTGACCATCAGTCACGGCAATATTGGTGCATTCTGAAGGAGGTGTTTAGAGTTGTGTAGCCAATCTATGGAGAAGGCTACAGAGCTCTCTGAGGAAAATAGTTGGAGTCTCATACCAACTCCCAAACATAATTTCTAGGAGTGATAGTGTGCTGACACCCTGAATCCCAATGGTGTTGCTGGACAGGACAACCTCAACTTCATACCATAATTTATCAGTGGCAGGTGTATGCTAATATTGTTATATTATGTTTGTTCCTTAGGCAACACATGTTGCAGATGTTTGTCTTCATTTAAAGTCATGGGTTCACTCCCGCTCCCTCCTCTCCACTCACTTCCAACATTGGCTTCCTCCATTTCTGGTCCCGTGCCACTGATCACCTCTGAGGACTCCACAGATTTCTTTCACTACAAATGTTTCTTTACATTCACTGCTCCACTGCCTCCCATGTGAAGTACACTGAGACCAGGCTAACAAAGCAAATTGCTTATTTGTGATTTTAATTCCCTTCTTCAAACCTTTCCCCTTCCTGTGGTCTCCTCCCTCCCTTTTCAGGATCTCTCCAAATTCTTCAAGATCATCCCAGGCCACTGTGGCCTCCCTCTTCCCCGTTCTCAGCACCTTTTTCTTTATTCACCTGTCACTTAGAGAGAGAAAATGAGAACTCAGAGTAATCTCTCCATCTGTGCCTTTGTCCCCATCTCCTCCCACCTGCCAACCTTTTTGGTCCCTTCATCACTCACTCCCCCTCCTCTTTAATCTCCCCTATTCTAAGTACAAGAATGCTTTCATTTTCCTCATCCTCAAAAAGCCAACCCTTGACCCCAGCTGTCTCTCCACTAGGTCCCTCTTCCCCTTCCCCTTTAAACTCATATAATGAGCCATTTACAACTGATGCCCCTCCTCCTCCTTCATCCTCCAGACTGGCTTTCACCTCCTCCACTCCACTGAAACTGCTGCCCACAAAGTTTCAAGTAACTTCTTCCAGGTCACACCTCAGGGAACTTATTCCATTCATATCCTTCTTGCCCTCTCCACTGCCATTTATCACTTCACCCTCCTTGACATCATATCCTCCCTTGACACTTCGTTGGACTATTTTTTGGCTTGATTCTCTTACTATTTTTCTGATCTCTTTTGATGAATTCTATTCCCCAACAGTCCCACTCTAGGGGATCATATAGGGCCGTACCTTCAATCTCATTCTCTTCACCTGCATCATGTCCCTAAGTGCCCTTATGCACTCACAAAATGTCAACCATCATCTTTGTGCTGGCAACTCACAAGCCAGTCTCTTTTCTCTTCGTTTGTTCCTCCTCTGTTTAATCTTGCATCTCCGTCAGTTTCACTGACAGTTGTTGCTGGGATGTCTTGCTGAGCTCCTTATCCCCTGGCTTTTCTTCTTCTCTCCATTGCTCTGTTGACCTAGGCAATACCATAACCTAGGCAATCACTCTCAGGGGACATGTGATAATGTGGAAAGAATAATCATAGCGCTCCAGCTGCAGAGAATGGAAAGCTAAACCCTGTGACTGAACAGAATCTGTTAAAGTGAGAGCTGAGTGCTTCTGAGCATGAGGAAGGGAGACTCAGATTGTCATTCACATTTCTCATTTCAGCAAGCATCTAATCCTGAAATATCAAAGTGATTTGAATAAACATTGTCACTAGCGTTCTCTGACCAGCACAGATTGATTAATAGCTTGCTTTCCAGACCAGCTGCCCATGTGTCGGTAGGTAGACATAAGGGGAAGGATGTGATAAATGAGGGTATACATAACTGAGACCCTATTACCATGTTTCTGCATGATTAAAATGAGACACTTAAAATTCAGCAGTCCATCATCACAGTACCAGGAATAGAGCCATGATGCGTTCATTCAGACAGAAGTTGTAATAGGACCTGTCATGGATTCTGCAGCGCTCTTTTAATAGATACAGACTCCCATTCTAGGCTCTATGCCCTGGCACAAAGGCGCAACATGCTGGTCCCAGAAGAGGATGGCTAATGACAACTTTCCTGATATATGTAAGCTGCATTCTAGGAGCAGTTCTCTAATGTTCAGGTCCTGTCTGAGGATGGAGGTATCCTGGATCATGACTGGCTCTCCAGTTGCAGCAGAACACTAGTGCTCTTCTGCCCCTATTACTTATTATATTTTTTTTCAGCTCACGGATGCAGCATGATCAGCATTGGCTGGCCCACCTGGGTAGATTGATGATTATCCTGTACTTTATGCTGTCTTTCAGGGTTGGGGGCAAGCAGTGTTTATTAATAATAACAACAGTAAAGCAGTATATGATGAGACAGTAGTCCTAACTCCAGTATTGCCTCCTGTTCTTCATAAGGGACCAGGACTGGCTCCACTCGGAGCTTTGCTTACAGATGTCTCAGCAAATCAATTTCTGGAGGAAGCATCTAAAAGCCCTCCTGGCTTCTCTTTGTACTACCAATTGGTACAACTTGAGCTGTCTTGGACATCCTCACAAACTGGTCTAGGAAAAAACATGGTTGAGATCCCACTTCATCTGTGCCATTGGTGATGGCATGGGTCAGATGGAATAGACAAGTCAAAGCAGTGCCTCTACACCTGAGAATTGAGCTGGACGCAATATTTTGGCACTGTATTGCCAGCCCTCACCAAGGCTGTGTAGCCCCATAATGCTATTTGAGTGATGCTCAGCGGTCTGTACTTCAAACAGTGCATTGCCTATGGTAATGTGGTATTTAGCTTTGAGTCAAGTGAGACCACTGGCCTCCCATTTTGGAGTCAACCTTACCCTCAACTCCCAACCTCATTCTTTGGTTACCCCAGCACTGGTAGCATCAACAGCAATGGACCAACTCTTGGACTATCTAAAACAGCAGAATACATTGATAGGCCTGATCTTTTCAACCAACCAAATTGCTTTGATGGAGTCTCAGCTGTTTGCAGTGATCATGGCACATCAAAGTAGTGTTTTGACATGGAAGTTGGTAAGCACCAGCAGTGAAACAGATGCCGTGGGCAAGTCATATCCTTTACTCTTATCTCATACTTTAGTCGGTTTCTCTGATGCAGCTAGAATTGGTCTCAGGGCTTATGTTTTGGTGTAGCCTGCGCTGGAGGAGGCAGTGCAGCCAGTGTCAAGAGATGGTCCAGCAATGCAGACTGTGCCTTGAAACTCTAGGAGGCTCCTGGGCACAAGGTTGACCACTCTGCAGTGCTAGTAAATCACACCGGGAACTCCTTGTATTTCATGAATAAATATGAGTTTAAACTGTGGATCCTCTCCCCCAAATAGTAACAAGAGATTTAAAAAAACCCCAAAACTTAACAGTGGGTGTATGGAGACCTCCAGAACTCAAGTGTAACTATCCTGTGATGTCAAAGCTGCAGCATGAAGACAGCTCGCTCCTTCACTGATATTTGAAGGCTTGCATGGCTGCATGAATCTGAAGTTAATGTAGAAGTTTGAGGAGCTGCTGTATGCCAAAGGATACCTTTTGGGGAAAAAGACAGAGGCTAGTATCATGAAAGCCAATGTGATGAGTAGTACCCCTTGTGTTCTCACTGCTCCACCAAGATAGCATTGTCCTTTCTCCCACCGCTAATGATTAACATGTGGCAATCTGAAAGCAGCTATACATGGTGAAGTAAACTTCTTAAGAAAGAGAGCTTTCCACTTCAGGATTCTGTCGGGTATGTAGAAGGCAGAGAATGGCCCCATCAGCAAAATTATTGCACAAGTCCCATTAAAAAACAACAAAAAATCTTTCTAAACCAAACCAAAAGTTACGATACTTTTAACTGGATTTGTGCAGTAATTTTGCAGATGTGGTCATTCTCTGCTTTCTTTAAACCACAGAGAGGGCATTGAGATCAGTGTGAATCACACATTCACTCACTTGTGCTTGCAGGAGTACAAGTATTTGCACCTCTAAAAATAATTTTCCAGTATGCGAGTCCTATTCAATGTATTGAATAGTCAGTTCTTCAATATATGAAATATTTTAAAGATTTAATCCATATTTTACAAAAGAAAACAAAGTGAAAGAGGCAAAATACCCTTGGAGAAACTTGGCCATGATGAGAAAATATAGAAAATCATATGTTTTTACCCATATCCTTATGCAATCTAAACTATAGCAGTATATGGGAAAGTACAGATGGCTGCCATCCTTAGCCTTCTATGGTATGTAACACAAATCTCATTGTTACCCAACTTAAAATGGAAGCTAAAATGTTACAGGACTGCTTATTATTTATGGTTTACCAATATGTAGTGTTTTATATACATGTTAAATGTATAGAGACAACCGATATTTGTGAAGGCGAGTGCAGAGATAGACATGCATACCCACCATACCATGAAGCATGTAGGTATTGAGCATTTAATGTTTTACTCTTATTAGGATCCAAAATGAAGAAATAATCAATGAATGGTCTAGCAATTGTTACATCACTAGACTTCAAATATAGATCTGAATATCTCCATGTCTGTGAATAAGAACAGCTCAAAAACATCAATTAATACAGTAGTTGGATATCACTGAAGTGCTGAGGAATTCCATTTTACCTGGTTTGTATCTCCTTTGTGTCTGCCTCCCATGCTACTTCAAGATTTATTATGTTAAGCTGCATCGTTGCCTTGGGAGCTGTGCCCGAATTAGCAGCATAAATGTGTTGGTATGTCCCTCCTTTTCCCACAGCCCCACACTCTGCCAGAATGATCCTCATTCTAGTTCCCCTCTGCCCAGCCCACCAACACAATCAGCCCTAACCCCCTTCCTTTTCATTGCCTCTGCCCTTATAATAGTTATGTTATAATCCTTGCTTACAATGTACAGAGTCCATCTTCAAAACACTGAAAATGTATTCCCTGCTATGCAAAGGCAGGGAATCCAATGTATTCCCTGCTATGCAAAGGCAGGGAAGTCTCGAAATGTGAATATATTCAGTATAATGTACTAAGCTTTCAGCTTTGTGTCATTTCTTGCTTCTTTGCATATTTTCCATTTCTTTTGTCCTTTGTCATCATCTATCTGCTTTCAGGTTTTCCCATTTGTTGCTTCCTTTCCCTTTCTGGCTTGTGCTCTCAGTTTTCTATTCAACTGTCTGTCTCTCTCTGTTCCCCCTCCGCCCTGAACAAATCAAGCTTCCCAGTCTTGCGTCTCCCTTGTTTTCACACATATTCTGGTGTATTTCCCTCACTTGCCTGTCCTCTTTTATTGACCGGCCCTCATTTTCCATCCGTTCATTGTCCCCGTTTCCTCCCTATTTTGTTTCCCTGTTCCCTATTCTCCAGCCTTTTATCCTTTCTTCTGTCCCTCTCTTTTTCTTCCCCAGTATCCTTTGTACTGCTGTTTAATCAGCCACCTCCAATATATATATATATCCCGAGGGATCGCTAGTGGATTCCTGTTCTCCCTCGCACCCTCTTCTGCATGCCATCTGCCCTTAGGACGCCTTGCCTTAACTCCTGCAGTCAGGCCTAGCCACGCCTGTGAAAGGAATCCATTGTGACACCTCGCCATTTGCTCCTCATCTTTGTTATAAGAAGACAGCGTGAGGTGTCATGCAGTAGCACAAGCAGCAGCTGTCAGACTTCGCACTTGGATGCCTGTCACTGGTACTGATGGGGCTAGTGTGAGTTAACAGCTGGGGCTAGGACTGAGGACAAGACTATGCCCATTGCTCTCCTCAGGGGAGGGATTTTCAAAAGTTTGGAAAGAGACCAAAAATATTCCCAAGGCCTGTCCCCAAACTCCAGATTTCTGGCCTCCCTCACCTACCTCCTCTCCCTGACCAGCTACCATCCTACTCACTTGCTCCTAAGCAGGCAATCACGTAGTTATCTGCCTCACCACCTTCTCAGTTCCTACTCTTCCCTTTAAGAACTGTGGAACAGAGGTGCAGCTGCCTGTGATGGGCCCTGCACGTTCCCTGCCAGCCTTATCTGTTGATTCAGATGACTCTGCCAAATGTCCACCCCTTTCTGCCAGCCACTTATTTTGTTAATGCTGTACTGTGCTGTGGCATATGGATCATCCCATCCTAGAGAGAGAGAGAGAGAGCTCTGTGGTATGCCCAATGTGCTAGCTGGTATGGTGGGACAGGAGCCACAGGAAGCGGAGGAGGGCAAGGGCTCTTGCAAGGGAGAAGAGTTGGGGATAGGGAATTGAGAGGCCAGAGCCCAGCCATTCTTTACATTACCGGGTCACCTTGCTTAGCACAAGGCCAGGATAGCTGAAGACGATAATACTTCCTGTCTCGTAGGCCTGCTGTACCAGTACATTCTGACCCAGAATGAGCCCTGCCTCGGGGTTCAATTAGGCAATTCCATGCCGAGCTGCCTCAGTGTTTTCCTCAGCTAGAAATGTAGGTAATTTCTCCTGTCTGTGTAACATGCTTGCTCCCCTGCTGTCATTACAGGCCACGGCCTCTGTTCTTGCGGTCGATGCGTTTGCGAGGATGGATGGTTTGGACAGTTGTGTCAACACCCAAGAAAGTGCAACATGACAGAAGATGAGAGCAAAAGCTTTTGTGAATCAGCCAATGGCATATTGTGCTCGGGAAAGGGTAAGCAATGCATTGGTAGCTGAGCTACCTTACATCACTCTTCTGGAAGATTAAAATGTATGGACGTGGGTTACTGTTGTTTAATAACACTTTCTTCCAAAGTCACCCATTGTTAGAGGGCTGGTATAACTGGCTTTATAATGCATCTAACCTCGTTATCACACCCACTGTGTCAAACGCTCCCTACGTGCACATGCATTCAGCTGTTTTGCTCTCCAGTGCCATTTGCCAACAGCATGGGATTTCACAGAGCTGTTTTTGTCTGCATCTGTCTTGGGCAGTTGTATCCTATGAACTAAATTATGCTAGTTGATTGAGTGCTGCTGAGTGGCAGGGGCTGCCCGCGGCATGGCGGTGCTAATAAAGGAAAGCAGAGTGCCTCAAGTAGCACTGTGGGGTCCATGTTGAGCAGCAGCACTTGCTATGCCTGTCCAAAAGCCATGCGAGGGGAAAGCAAGGCCTTGGCAATACCCACAATCTCCCTAAGGCTTCTCCCCCCCCCCCCCTTTAAAAACATTTTAAAACATATTATCTGCACTGTTGTGTTTTTTCATATGAGTCCAGCTGTATAGATTTGGCCTAAAGAGAGAAATAATTATTAGATGCTTCTGAAATATAACTAAACTAAGCTCTTTCGGGGTATTCTCTCCCAGGCTTGGAACAATTTATTTCACTGGAAAGAGGATTTCTGGCTCGCTATGGTGTAAACCACCCACATAAAAATATCTCACACTCACACCTCCTCCCCGCCCCCCCAGCAGACCAATGTGGGAGACGAAACATGGGTCCAAGCCTACATCCTGCCTTCTTTGATGCTGGGGCTAGCAAAGGAGGGGGGGGCGGTAGGAGGCTGAACCAACCTCTGGCACAAGTTCCAGCAGCCACCACCAATTTATGCCAACTGGAATGGTCTCCTGGGGACGATGCTGCTGGCTCTGGAGTGCCGTACTTTCTGACCCCACGTGCTCCAGCCATGCCCCTGCTTCTTCCATAGCCTCCCCAGTGTGGACAAGGAGCAGCGGCAGCTGGTGTAAAGCTGGCTGCAGGGTTCCTCTGCATCAGGCAACTCCCTCGTTGCCTCTTTGTGGGAGTTTTAACTTGGTGCAAAAGGAATGTAACCAGGGCTAAAGAGCTGGCCCTCTCTCTTTAGGTAACGTAATGGGTCAGAATTCTGTTCTTGATTATTGTACCAGGCTCCCTTCACTGCTAGGGTGCCTCCTCCTGGCTGCTCTGAGGATTAGCTCCTCCCTTTTCTGTTGCTTGTTGGTGTACCCTGCTGCCCCATCTCTCTCTCTCTCTCTCTGCAACTCAGGGTGCACTCTCTTTGTGGCATGGCCCTCTGGCCAGCTCGCTGTGTGTTTTCCCCTTCCGGGAGTTATCAAAGTCTCTCCATCCAAAATAACAGTCTTCTCCCCCACTCTCCTGATGGTGCCACTTCCCCAGTGGCTGGTAGGGGAACCGGGGCCCACCTTCTACTCTGGGTTCCACCTCAGGGACTGTCCAATCATCAGCCAATGTCTGCAGCGTCTCAATTTGCTGCTCTTTCTTGGAGACCTTTCGTAGGCTTTCGCTCCACCACCTTCTGGGTAAACCCTGCCTTTAGGGCTAGATCCCTGGAGGTATCTACTCTCCCCTGGGTTTCCTTTCTTCCCACTCTACACCCAGAGAGTGGCTGCAGACTCCCTCACGGCAGTCCTGCTTTGTTACTGACTTCCTGGCTTTATACTAGCTGTGCCTGTTTCTTCTCAGAGGGGCTCCATCATCCCTCTGGGGTTACTTAGGCCACCTAATTCCCTTCAGTTGAGGCCTATTCATGTAATTGGCCCATTCCTAAGCTAGTGTGGGATAAACACCCCATCACAGTTATACTGTTTATTTTCCCATCAACAGGCCCAATACGACAGAAAATGAGGAAATTCCACCCACAGGCAAAATGTTGAAGAAGGAAATGACACAATTTCACCATTGTTTCGATCAAACAATGCTGTCTTTACCTTGAAACGTGTACAGGAGAGCAATGATCTTTGGGATTTACTCCATTTTAACCAAAGACTAAAATTCTTCTCTGCACAGATGTGGTCTCAGGGTAATTGTTATTATAAATAGTTAGAGGTGAACTGAAATGATTAAAACAAGCCAGCGAGCAATTTACGATCCTAAATAAGTATAAACAATTTTTTTGTAACTTTAAAGGCAAAATAATTGAACAGCTATTCATCATTGTAAAGATGGCAGAAAGCTGTCATTCCCAAGCCCCATCTCCTGCTCTGAGAACTCCTTAGCCAGACCCCACAATCTGACCCTGCAGCTTGAACTTTTTAGTTTGAGGCCAGATCTTCACATCTGGCCAAGCTGCATTTGGCACAGAACCAGGGGGTGGAAAGTCAAGATGGTATAAAGCCACCTTTGACCACCCTGATGCTGGGGCTGGTCAGGTATCTGTCTGGTCTCCCATGTAAGTTGGAGCAGCCTGAAGGTAAGTTATACGCAGTGGTCTATGACTAAAATTTTCAAATCCGATTGCCTAAACTAAGGCTACTAAATTGCTATTTAGGAAACAAGGGTGAAATATCTTTTCAAAAGCGTTTTTGATTTAAGAGCACAACTCCCACTGACAACTTGAAGTATGTCTACACATAAAATTTATACCACTTTAGCTATACTGGCATAGTTAAAACAGGACAATCCTGCTAATGTGGATGTAGTCATATCTGTATAAATATGCTTATACTGGTGCAGCTTATTCTTTTATGGGATGGGGAATAACTAAACTGGTATTGCCAGTAAAACTGTGTCCACATTAGGGCTTTTGCTGGTATAACTATATCAGTAAAAATACAATCAAAATAAAGTCACCCCCTCCCCCCATGGAAACAATTCTACTAGTAGGTAAGGCTTGTGAGTGTAGACCAGGCGGTAGGCACTTCTGAAAATCTCCCCCTGCATGCCTAAACATGAATTTGGGACCTTAACTTTAGGCATGCAGGTTTGTAAATATTGTCTGTAGCTAGAGTGAATGGCAGGGTCCAGAAGTCCTAATGTAAGGCCAAATGTTGAGCCAGTTCTCTGCATACCAGTGCTGCTGTTTGTGAAATAACTGGCTTGTCAATAGCCTATGCACTAGTGAGTACCTAGCTTCACAGCTACTAAATCTTCGCAGGAATTCTGGCCAACATTTTTCCAAAGTGACAACTGATTAGGGGAAGCCTCAGTGTTTGGATGTCAACTTGCGATACTAGTTTTCACAGGGTGACTGCTCAGTACTTTTTGAAAATGAGGCCCCTTTAACATACATCAAGCGTTACTAGTCACTTTTCAAAATCTTGGCTCGCCGCCTATAGTAAATATTCTTAACAGTGAAAACAGAAACACCCACCATGCTGCTGCTGCTTCAGAAATAGCTGGAGGGCAGCAGATGGTTGCTGTGACTATGCTGGACTCAGGTTAGTCAGTGAGACAAAAAGGATCTGGCCAGAATTACAGGAAAACTACCCTAACTAATTAGACTATTTTTAATTAAAGTGAGGAGGCTCCCAAGGCAGGAAAGAGATTTTGTAACATACTGATGCATTATGGAACCTGATTTATTTAAGGTTTCAGAGTAACAGCCGTGTTAGTCTGTATTCGCAGAAAGAAAAGGAGGACTAGTGGCACTTTAGAGACTAACCAATTTATTTGAGCATGAGCATCCGATGAAGTGAGCTGTAGCTCACGAAAGCTTATGCTCAAATAAATTGGTTAGTCTCTAAGGCGCCGCTAGTACTCCTTTTCTTTCTGATTTATTTAAGTTCCTTTTACATGTTACATGTATTGTATTGTCTACAAAATACCTTTAATGAGTCTTGGTTAGCTGTGAGTTACAATACTCTGCTTTCTTCTTAATGTTTCTTGCTAAAATTCACATCCTGTTTGGCTCTTCTTGGCATCAACAGGTGTAGCTGTTGGTGCTTTCTAGTTGATTTGGAAATAGAAACACCTGGCTTAAATCAATCTCAAATACATAATGAAATATAAGCTTGGCCAGTACAGTAATCTTTAAATTATCTTACTGTATGTGCTTTCCTCCATTGCCTCTTTGTGCACTGAAATATTTTACCCTCGGTTAAAAGTTAATGTTTCCCTATTTGCATAGTTTAATAGGCAGCATGTTAATAAACCATAGAGAAATTCATGCTAAAGTCTCTGTTCCCAAGTATAAGTCCTTTATTTGTATATTACAGTATGTTATAGTTTAAGACAACTTATCGCTACGCTAACGCAGTAAATTAACTCTGATCAACCTACAGTAATTCAGTGAATGTTACGTTTTTAAAGAGGGTCAGTACCTGTGCTACTTTGAAGTTTTTAATTAATAGGAATAGATTCAATTGATAAATAGTACAGGATTTGTTGTGGAGATTTTTCTGGGGAATGTTCAATTGATTTACGCAGCTCAAAATTTAAAGGAAAGTTTCCACTTCGAGTTTTGACTGTGGGCCTGAGCAAAAGCCCTCTGAACTTAATGGAAAGATGCAAATTTGACTGCAATGCGCTTTAGATCAGGCCCTGTATAGATTTCTGTGAATTAAATATCTTTGTCTAAGGTACATTGCACATTCTCTGGGGCTGGATCATCATGTGTTTCTCTGGTTTGTACAGCACTGAGCACGTTGATGGCTCCCTACTGTAATAAAGGAAAGCCTCTTGAAATGTGGGAAAGAGTGGGATTTTTAAAGTGTCCACATGACTTAGGAGCATATCCTATTGAAAGTGCCTCCTAAGGCACTTAGTCTTTTTGAAAATCCAACCCGTAGTGATCCAGAACAAATGGAAAGAAAAGGTCAGAGAGCAGCAAGGTGCTATTTGTGTGCCTTAAACAGTATGGGCCATTTTTCATCTCAATGCAATTTTATTGACTTCAATAAGGTTGGACCAGGCATGATTTTGATTCATCTAGCCACAAAGCAGAACAGCTCCTGGGAAGAGTAGCCTTGATTGTGATGCTCTGGAACAAAAGCAAAACTTCTAAATGTGAGTCCTGAATAAATAAAAGAAGCAAAATCAAGGCATTACATAGAACACCACTTCATACTCAGGCTGACCTGTAAAGGATCATTTTATTCAATAAGCTTTTAGCTTGATGATCTTCTTTTAGACAGTAGCTTGTCAGATGGCAATTTTGCATGGGTCTGAGATGTTATATCCCAGCCTGAAAAGTGCTGGTGCCCTATGATTGCAAGTAATAATCTTTGTGATTTCAGGTTCCTGTCACTGTGGAAAGTGCATCTGTTCATCCCAGGAATGGTACATTTCAGGGGAATTTTGTGAATGTGACGACAGAGACTGTGACAAACATGATGGTCTCATTTGCACAGGTGCAGTACTGTCTAATCCTTAATTGCTCTGAGAAGCAGACTGTGCATAAAGGCAAATTGAAGTTAGACAAAACCCAGCAAGTTCTCTTTGTTCATTGATGGAAAGGAGGAGCACTTTCCTATTAATAAAATCACTTTAGCTGTTAAGAGAGTGTTGCTTTGTGTTGTGATGAATAATCAATTTCACACTTTGCAAGGAAAATTGAAATCCAAAGCATGAATACCAATAATTAAATCACTTGTGAAATTCATCCAAAAAGTAAAATGCTTTTGTCTATCACCTGTTCCTGTACGGAAATGAACATGTATGAGAAGGTTGCGATTCAGTGGTTTCTGTTGCTATCACCATCTTTACTTCACTTTTTATGATGAATGTATGTAATGCATTTAGAAACCATTTAGTTTTAGAATCCTTGGTAATGCAGCAGGAGCAGGTGCTTATATTATGATGAGGGGAAGAGTCATGTTTTTTTCATAGACTTCCTTGGCATCAAGACAACTCTCACTGGGATGCTGAGATGCCTGACAGTCTTTTTTATGACATGTTGGATGCTGACTAAAGTCTTTTGCACCTATCTCAGGGTTTAGATGACAGATGCAAAGGGAAATGGGTAGACTGCCAACACTTGCTTTTAACAGAGAAGGGAGAAAAATCTAGTGACAAGCAGGAACGTGTGATCTGTTTGATTAACTTGCTATGTGTTCCATGATGACAATCGTAGAGGACAATCTCTGCATCTTTCCATCTAGAAAAATCTTTGCTTAGCAATGTTCTTCTATTAGCCGGTGGATACAGAGATGGCAAAAGACAGAACTATGTGTCTGCTTAAACAAAGAATAGGAGGAAGGGTATCAGAGCATGAAAGATGGAGTCGGGAGTTTCAGGTTCTATTCACAAATCTGCAACTAATTACTTGGCTGACTAAATTTCCAAAAGCATTCACTGTCTTTGAGTGGCCAACTTGAGATGCCTGGGGCCTGATTTTCCACCACTCCACTTGAGTTTGTCACCCACAAGTGATGGAGGGGTTTGAAAATATTGGTCTTAACCTCTCTGTGCCTCAGTTTTTCAATCTGAGACTATTTTTTGTCAAACACTCAGCTCCTCAGCTGAAAAAGGTGCTTTTCAATTTCAAAGGTTTATTCCTAATACTATTCTCTTTGCAACAGTTTAACTTCAGCTAAATAGTTCTAGTTTTTCCTTACATCTTGAAGTATAGTGGGAACACTAAGACAACATAGAAACAGCTTGGGTCCAAACCATGATGGCATAATTACAATAATTATTATTCTGCTGATGGAATTGCTGTAAAGATGCCATTAATTATTTGAAAATGTAGGGTTTTGGTGGCTGCTTAATCAAATGTAAAGTCCTCTCAACAAAAAAATATGTAAAGGGACAGTAAAAATGTTTTATTATGGCTCGTTTCTTCCTATAACAACACAGTTTAATGCAGTACATTTCAATTATGGTAATTATCTCCTGTTTGTTTTGTTCTAGGCAATGGTGTATGTAGCTGTGGAAACTGTGAATGCTGGGAAGGATGGAATGGGAATGCTTGTGAAATCTGGCTTGGCACAGAATACCCTTAATCATAACATGGAGCATCAAGGACTGAGGGGTTTGGTTTGGTTTTTTTAGGCTGCTAGAACAATTAAATGCAAGGCAAACCACATAGAACCACCACCAGAAATATTCAAATAGACCAATGTAAGTTTCTGTGTTTCATAACAACCAACTGCAGGTCTACTCCTGCTCCTATTAAATTAATTTGCCACACTCACATTGACTTCAGTGGGAGTGAGACTGGCCTTAGAAGTCTTAAGGTTGAATTCCTGGCTCCACTGAAGTGACACAAGAAAGCTTTATTGCATAGTTTAGCTTGTTGTCAAATCTCGACACCATTACATAACGAAATGGCATTCATATAAAAGAGTAGAGCTGGCTGGATATTTGTCAAAAAAGGTATCTGATGCCATTTCTGGTATCTGTCAAATACATTATTAGTTGGCTGGGTTTTTTTCCTTCCAATTCTGATTATTTCCCTGCTCCACTAACAAGAGAAGCTGTAAATTGCTCCTCAAAACTAATTATTTTAACTTTTGTCAGAGATCTGCAGTTGTATAACTGAGATCCAAATACCTAAACAACCCCAGAGAGTAGGCCAATGACCCAAATTATAAAACCAGACCCCATTGCTAGAACAGAACAATTAAAAAAAATAAATAAATCTTGATTTCTGTGGTTACAATATCATTAAGCTGGTTATCTAGTCTTCATACTACACTCTCAAATACATAACTTGTAGGATAAGATTTTTTAAAAAAAATCCAGATAAATGAGTTGCTATATTTAATAAATATCTTATAACTTGTATGTACTTTTACCATAGTGTTATGTATGTACACTTACCTAGTCGTCTTAAAAAGAAAAGCACATGAAAATGTATTAGGTAACTTTTAGGAGGCCAATTCTGTATGCTATTAGGACTCACTATTTCGGAACAGATTACACTGTCACACACGATATTCGCTGTATCTTATTACTTTTATAGAGGCTGGGAGTCCGACCGTCAACTGAATTAGAAAATCAGGGACATTGTACTGCACACTGCTGTCAATGAAAGATGTTCCAATGGTGGAAACAAAATAATTGAATTGCAGTTTTCAAACAGTAAATACAAACAGTGCAGGGGTATGAACAAAATTTTTATTTCTTATCAATGGTGAAATGCTGCTCAGTGGGAAATTCACATTGAATTATGAAAGATGCACAACTATCTTGGGACTTCCCTAAGTTATTTACATTTGAATCTTTTTTCCCTCCTACGTGTAGGTTTGGCAGCCCTTTAATTCTTCAGAGCGAAAAAAGACGTACATTTTCTTTTCAAAAGTGATTGACATTTTGATTAAATCACAAAACAAATCAAACTTTGATATTGTTATGTTGTGATGTAGGTGTCAAGTTTCAGGCTTTTAGTTTGATACAAGACTAAGAAATAAGGAACCTGTGTATCAACTGAAAAATGGGATTTCCATTATTACGCTAGAAATTTGTTTTCTTATAGAAAGGACATTGATTATTTAAATTGGAAAATACACCAGTACAGAACATGTAACAGTTATAGTGTGAAAACTTCAGGTGCGTGATGGAAAGGTTTTCAACAATCATTTCCCCCTCCCATTTAGCTTGCTCCTGCTCTGACCTCATTTTCTTTTTAAACATAAATGTGCAGCTTTTCAAAGCCCATGTTCTCAGGGAGGCGTAATCCAGTCACCTCTAAATGTCTGTGCATAACTTATTCATGGGAGTTCTGCACATTCACAGAGACAACTATACCCAAAAGCTGCTACTGCCTCTCCTTCGATAACCAAAATATCAGGCAGAGTTCTCAAATGTATTGATGTAGCATAAACAAACTTTGAAGTAAAACAAGTTTTGAAATCACATTTTATATTTTATGGTTGTAACCGTTAAACTGTACAGAGATTAGGTATTTCACTGTGTCACTTGAACATTTGCCAACACTGGTCTTTGACTGGTGAACATAAGCTTGTTTGTTTTATTTATATATAAATTAACACAGACCGGAAGTCTCTTATCGTAATAAATGTCTTACAGATGTGGGGTACTTCTGAGTCAAAGAAAGAGTAAAGGAAATCAAGCTTCATTATGTCTGCCATGTATGTACAGTACTTTGTACAGCTAACAAAGAAGAAAATCAATGTTGTTTAGATTGAATAGATACTTGGTATCATTTAAACAAACTAGCAAACAAAGATAAAAATACTGTATCTTAGCTATGATATTCAGGCAGCCATATTCCTAGACTGGAAAATGATTCTCTCTAAGGCCATAAATTGCTGGATATCTGTGTGTCATGTAATATTTGATGTATTTTATTTTACTGTGTGATTTTGACTGTTTTCCTTTTAAGTTTGTAAACTAAAAACATAGACGTGATTCTAATTTCTAGTAAGACAAACTTTTAAACACTTCCATAATAGGTTTGTTTTTTAATTTTCAGCTATTGGGGTGGATTAATATCGCCTTATTTAAAAAAAAATGTTTTAAAATTCTCTTTGACAAAGCTAGTGCCTGGAATTAAGTAAAATATAAAGTATCAAAGCAAAACTGTGCTATAAGCCATATAGTATTTACTAAGACTGCTCAAAATGTAATGGATATCTATTTTCTTTTCCATTTTTTGTTCTTTTTTTTGTGTGTGTGGCTTGAACAGCTTTTTTTCCCACACCGAGGAAACTGGTGATATGAGTCCCAGTATATCTTCTACGCAACTTATTCCCTTGCTTTAAAAATAAGACTTGAAGATAAATATTATTGTTCCATGTATGTGAAAATACTGTCTGCCTAAATTGTAAAAGTAAAAAGAGGTGCAAGGGAGTGAAAAATATTTCCCATCTAATTAACATACACTAATTATGTCACTGCTTCCAGGTCTTGGGCAAACAGTAATTACAGAAAGAGAAAGCTGGTTAGATAAGTGGGGAGTTTGATACTGAACACATATACAGTTCTCCATTCTTGTGATAAAAAGGGCACCATCTGAAAAGTGCTGAATACTACTTCTGAGCACTCTCAGCACTTTGCAGGATTGTGGCCACTCTATATAACTTCTTTTTGGGTTTCAGACATAAACTTGTTGTTCACTGTTTTGCTTGTATCCATGATTTAGCAAAGGGAAAGGATTACTGGGAGGGTAAATGGTCAAGCTCTCTTTCAGAGGCGTGTAGCTGAAGATTTGATCATGTACCCCCTGGCTTGGTGTTTTTGATGCACTGTCCTCCTTCTTCCTGGAATGGTGACTCACTTTACTTCTAAATTATATTTCGTACTGTAGTCCAGGGACAAATAAAACTAAGTTGAATATTTTTACGACTGGGCTCTAGAACAAAGATTTTATTACATTAAAAAAAATAAATCATAGGACTTGCATTAGACATCCTGAAAAAATCTTGAAATGTATTGCACAGATCACAAATTTATCCAAAGGAGCATTTAAACAAAACTATACTATGTCTAATTTTCCTACGTTTTCTAACCTGAATGGAGTTGAAAATTTCTACTTTGTACCACAGAACAGATGGATCAACAAGACACACCTTTAATACATGGGTCAATCTCTCTGTCTACTCGACTGATTGCTATAACATTACAGCAGCAGAGAATTTGTCCCTCTGTGTGTAAACAATTATGAGCTTTACAAGATTCTTTCAAGTAAATACACTGTGAAAGAAGGTTCTTTTGTGGGTTAATTTTGTTATACAAATCATATGGATGAAAAAATGACAATACATAAACATGTTGATTTGAGCGTTTCTTAAAGAATAGGAGAAGAAGCAAAAGAGGTGTTAAGTGAGCTACCAACCACTTGTGATATTTCTGGAGAAGCTACTGTAGTTTTTCATAAACATGACCAAGCTGGTAAGGGTTCATGTGAATCTATAAAACGCTTTTTAAGCCCAACTAAAATAGTGCTTTATTCAATTTGTACATAGCTACCAAGAACTGTGTGTGTATGCGTGACTGATATTTTGCCAAAATTGTTGCTGAAATAAAAATGAACTTTTTGTTTTGGAGGGAAAATGAAGAGATAGTGCCCATCTGCATTAACGTACCTGTGCATTAGTGAGATAGATAGTGAAGAGATTGGACCACTGTGCAAACCGCGCTCTCTGGGATTAAATAAAAAGAAAGGAAGGAGCACTACAAAACACAGCATGCAAATGTCTGGCATACTGTAGAGTCACATACATTGCTGTACATGGAAATACAAAACACAAAATCTGTAAATATAAATTAATTCATCAGGTTTACTATACAGTACTTTAGTAGTAACAGACAGTTGAAAATAGTTTTCACTTAACAGCAAAATTAATTGTAGAGGGAACAAAATGGCGAAGTCTTATCCTGGAGCAAGAGAGGTAATATATCAAGGAGCTAAAATTTTCTTTGGCATGGTAAAGGGGGAGAATTGAGTTTGCCAACCTAGCTACATGGTTTCACTATATTGTGGCCAGTGCAATGTTATTTTGCACATTCTGCTTGTTAGATAAAGTTGTTTTGTTTTCCAATATGCCTTCATATAAACATTTTATTCAATATGTTGCCTCTGTGTATACAACAAATGATAATAAACACAAACTGTACAATGCAAACCAACTCTTTGCATATATGTATGTAAATTTAGTAATACATACCAACAGTTCTTGATACGCATAGCCTACTACATGCAGTTCATCATTGTCATCCTCTTCCCATGCAACAGATGAGACAAGAGAAAAAATTAAAGGAGTGACCAAAGCACAAATAACAAAGACCTCTGTGCTCTATGTTTAAACAGACTTTAGAAGAAATTGTTTTAAGACATCCATTCACAGGATTAAACACCCTTACAGGCAACCCCTGTAAACAAAAATAAAACTGGTGATACATTTACAGTACATACTAGTCATGTACAAAAATAAATTCAGCCTTAATTGTAACTAGTCAACAGGTTGGCAGAGATAATAGCTGCCTGAGATGTCGGGTTTAAGGGTGACAATGGTGATGTATATGGCCTTGGGACACGGGTTCCAGAGAGCTGAAAGTCAAAGGCCCAGCTTGTGCTCTCTACATCCTCAGGGCACACCTCAGGCAGTTCTATGGCACTTTCTCACACTCTGGACCCTGCAGAGCCACCTCTGTGCAGTCCAGGGTCCAAACTGGGCAGGCTGGAGACTGAGTGGGACAGGGCAAGAATGCACATAGGCTCCCTCACGAGCCCTGTGAACATTAGACACAAAAGATAATGCAGCTTTTCCGCATAACCCCCTTCCCAATCCCAAGAGGCGCTACAGCAGAGGTGAGGGGGGCGGGGAGGTCATTGAGGCTCCAATGCCAGGACGCCATCAGAGAGCCGGGGCAGAGCTCTACTCTGGTAGTCCTGGTCTCCTACTGATCCACCAGGGGAGGCTTCATAGCCTTTTTTTTTGGCGGGGGGTGCACACAAGTCCCACCCCTCCTGGTGGGATGAGATGGGAGGTTCACCACAAGGGGTGTCTCATGGAAATTTTCTCCTTTAAAGCCACCAGAGGAGGGGATGAGCTGGGCCAAAAGTTACTTTATGCACATTTTGTCACAGCATTAACGTAGCTTTGTCTTTGTTTAAATACTTACAAAACAAACTTCACTTGATATGTTTCACTCGGCTCTTTAAAAAGACCCAAACTTTGTCTGTTTTACACGGTATCTAAACAAAGAACCTAAAACTGTCAAAAGACTCAGAGCAGCATTACAATAACCTATTTGAATAATATGTTGGGTTACTTATTAAAATGGAACCCCTCCCGTATGACAAAGCATGAAGAGTTAATGTAGACTGAATCAGTATGCAGCTAAACAGGCCAGCAATTTGAAACAACTGGTGGCCTGTCACAGAGCTCTGTGTAATACCATGAGAAAATTATTTTTTTCAGTAAATACAATTGCTCAAAAGGGAAGGATGAAGTTTGTCTCCCTTAAACATGATAACAGCAAGAGGCCAATAGAAGGTTGTCACACACAGTTTGCCAAAACTCAGGTACTTGTTGCCCTTTCTGAGAAGCAAATGCCTATTAAGCACACACAGAATAGCCTTATTTCAGTCTTTTGAAAGTATGCGACTAAATATTTGAAACTCATTACCTACAGTATTTAACACTACAATGGCATCTTTGTTGTACTGTCTAAAGCTTATTACCCATTTTATTTTTTTCTCAATTGGTTTCATGACAGTTAACTGACACCAGTGAAATGTCACCAATATTTTTCATGAAGCAATTGAACATGATCCAAGGACTCAATCTCATAATGGGTTTGATTTCCACTAGTTAGAATGTATAATATACAGAAAGCAAGGCAAGGCACCGTTTATCTAGCAACTCGGTGGGAACATCCTAAAAAGCTGGGTTAGAGGTATGGGTTACAGGGTGAAATACATAGGACTGGACTCTGCATGCTGAGCTAAACATTTTTTGTTAATGTTTTCTAATAGACCCAGTTTAAAAAAAATTAAAAGTATAATTTTAAATATATTTAAAGTATAATTTGTAACTACCCTTTGCATTGGTGCTGCTAAAAAGAACACAACATCATCCTTGCCCGTGCTTTGCTGAGGAAGAGTGGGAAACAGCCAAAATAATGATGGCATTAAATTCAGTTAATTAAAAACAGGAAAGGATTAGATCTGAACTGGATTTAGGTAGCGCAATTCTTGTTAGTCTTAATTATTGTTTTTCAAACAATGACGATTAGTAGGTGAAAAATGAGCCTTAATTCAGGCCTACAAGGCCTACAGAGTTCTTTGGACCCACTTTCCCAAAAATGAGTGGGTCTTGCTCGCTGGGCAAGGCAAATGTTACCATTACCAGTAAGCCTGTGATATGTATAAAACACACACACAAAAAGAAACTATAGGGAGATGTCAAACACTAGTCTCAAAAATTTTTCTACTGGTCGTGTTTGACACTTTTCCCACCACAATAATGCCAACCTCAGGAGCATGGTACCTGTTACTAAAGTGTATTCACATTTATCAATATTCTACGTCGGAGACAATGATCCTAGTCTTCATAGATATAATTCATAATAATAGGTTTTTGAAGGCTTCCTGATTCCCTGATTGCTTTCAGAACTAAGCCACCTGCAACATTTAAGTTTTAGAGAACCACAATCCCTGCAAAAGGTCACAGACAGTGGAGCAAGCAGCCTTGTAAAAAAAAGGGAAGAAGAGAAATCCATAACAGCACAGATTTACAGCGTCTAACTAGAAATTACTTGATATTATCTGTGTGCTACAAAATAGAACTTAAACACATGGATTTCGCTGAAACTGGACTCAAAAAGGGATTATGGGTAACTGTCAGCAGGCAAGGTATCAAGTGTACTTGTGAAGTATGTCATTCACATGAAGTGTCACAGTCACAGAAAAGATATTAAAAAGGCATTCCATATCTGGTAGGGCATTCCATGGTCTGAGTTTAGCTGGTTATCCAGGTGTCTTCTTGTTGTGGGAGGAGCTACATGTTGAGATTTATCCACTTGCAACAATTTAGTTCAGAAACAGCAAAGAGCAAGTATTCACTTGCCTCAAGCTGATCCACAGACACTGAAGTCGGAGAGTCCGGCAAGGATAAATTGCTCAACTGTACTCAGGGCTCAATAAGTCACAACACCTGTGAGGATCTGGCTATGTCGTCTTACTCTTGTTCACTGGTTTGCCTCCATTCATTATTGCAGATGCACTTGTGCTTTTACTTGGAGTTACCCCAGCCTTTGGCACTGTTTCTCCAACATCATGCAAGGACGGTTCTCGATACATGGCAACTAAAGGAAGAAGGGAAAAAAAAACTTCAGAAGGATTCATTTTCATAGATTCCAAGGCCAGAAGGGCCCTCTGTGACCTACTGTATAATACAGGCCATAGAACTTATAAAAATATGTTCTACAAATTATTTTGTGTATCATCCTTACGAGAACAAGTGTTTTAATCATCTCTCTGTTCCTTTTTGTGTGAAGGAGATTAGCTACTTTGAAAGGGACTATTTTAAGACACTAATATATTTTCCACACAATCCAAGTATCTCTATTCCTCCGTCACCCCTGATTTACATGCACAATAGGAAATTGTCCCTTTGTTTTTAAATGGATAATGTGACTTGTTTATAGAAGCTTCAGAAATGAAAAGCAATCGTTCTATCTCAATTTGTACAATATGGAAGAATGAGCTGTACAGCAAAACCCCTCGGGCTTTGTACAGTCTTATTACAAAATAGGTCAATAGTCAAAACTGAATTTTCCGATTACATTTTAAGGATTCTTGATATTTACTGGTGTTCCTCATTAAGTTATTTCTTTATCAAATGCCACGAGGATCTTATTTTCAGCGTCAAAAACTAGAACGACGATATTAGAATCAAGAACTTTTAACTTTCATGAAGGAAAATCATTTAGTCAATCATTATTTAAATTTTCAAATTCCTCTTACAGCCTGGTTAATAGGCGGCATTTATTTCCCCCCATAAATGGCTCACTGATGTATTCGCAAAAACTAAATCGTATAGAGCATTTATATAAAATTAAAACATGATGAGATTAGAGAAGACTTGGTGTTTATTCATCTATACTGGTGAAGTGTTTGGGATGGTTCCAGACAGCACACAGAACAGCCACTGTTCAGCTAGTATTCATTTCTTTCTTTTTTCCCTAAGATGTCTTGTAATACATGGCCAAGAAACATTCCATAGTCACTGATCTTTGCTGGAATTTTGAAATGCAGAAAACTCAAAACTAAATTATTAACTGAATTTATGGAAGAATTAAGAAGAGCACACTGGGATTCACTAGGGTCGTAACCATTTTAAATCACTTGAGGAAAATACACTTGTTCAGTTACAAAGTCCCTGCATTGAGCTGCCTTAATGATGAATACTGTTCGATAATTCAATTTCATTTTCCACATCGCTGAATCAGGTAATATTTTACTTACACATAACTTGGGGGTAGCATTTATTTATATCACACTGGTGTTAAAAAAGAGAAGTCAAGCAGTCAAAAGAATGAATCATCACACACAAAATCTTGAAAAAACCATGTGAGAGAACAATCCCTTCTTCCCTGGACTAATTAAAATAGGAGGCAGTAGCATCAAAGCACTGACCTTGATCTTCAATGTACAGAAGTTTCATAATAGATATGAAAGGCCCATAACATCATTAACTAATCAAGTCCTTAACTTGTTCTAACATTTGCAATGACATAATCTAAATCTTTTTATGGCTTTTGAAAGTTTGAAATTAAATTTCTTCTCGAGAGTACATAATGCTGGGGATGATCTATGTCTTTAGAGTGCACACCCATAATTGTTTTTAGGACACTTCTGTTTGCTGATTAATTAGGAACAGGATGAAATACCAATGTGACCTACAAAAATATGAAGGCAAGCACCATGAGATAGCAATATAAAATGAAAGAATTACATTGTATAGCTGTAGTCTTTGACGACGCTTCTGGGCAACATAAAATAAGCCTTACCTAAACCCTTTTGATAAAGAGTCTGACCGTACAAATATTAATTACTCTAATGGAAAAATCACATCTTCCCTAAGCTGTGTGTACTGCGACTGCTTTTTAAAAATATTCTGGCATTTTTCCCAATAAAAGTCTTAAAATACATAACTTTTAAGTTCATATATAGGGGTTAACACATATAGTGCAAGTCTTGTTGAAACACCGGGAAAGTTTTAAAGACCACTTGAACTGTGGAGCATAGGAAAAAAACAAATCAGTGTAAACTAAGATGTGATATTAAAGCCAGTCACCTAGGGCTGGTAAGACTCTCTTCCTTTATGTAATGAAAATCTAACACATTTAACACATGATTTAGATTTGAAATTCCTCAAAACCTTTCACACCTTGTAATTCTCGGATAACTGTAATGTTAAAAAACATGACACTGCTGACAAAATCATTACTCAGAAAGGTGTGGGGTTTCTTTTAAGACGTTAACTAATGAGACACTTTTCAGCATTACTCAGGTGATGAGCAACAATCTGGATCAAAGTGAATGAGATCTGGAGTGTAAATAGGACTGAACAACAAAAAAAGCCCGGGTGAAAAAGTCTTGTAGAATGAGTAGGACAAACAGACAATGGCACATTCAAGACAAAAAATTTAACACATTTTGCCAGATTATGCAGGATCATTTTAGTATATAAGGTTAGCATGACTTAAGGTATTATTTGTTGTTCCCCTTTCCTAACCTAGCAGAATAGCTGACATATACAAAGGTGCACCATACATCAGCTGACTCAATAGTGCAGTTTGATTTAGTCTATAATAAGGCCTTTGAGTTTTGTGTTGGAATGCTCTTAAATTGGAATGCTGACATTTCATCTCTTCCATTCAGAACTCCAATTTCCTTAAGTATACATTATTGTTCAGAGCCACTCATGCTGGTTCATGAAAGGAAGATTTTCTCACTGCACAGCACAATGCATTTTAACAATAGGTTTTCTTCTAATAAAATGACCTCTTAATCCCATGAAAGAGCATTTTACATATGCCCTTTCTAGGACACACTGTGGTGAAGCACAAAACACTCATGAATCCTAGCAATTTTCATATGGAATGGCCAGTGGGTGTGTGCCAAGTGCATTCTGAAATGATACCATAGGACCCATTCCCCCCTCCTTTTGTGGTATTACCATCTCAAAGAAAGAGATGTTTTAAAATTTCAGCATATCTGGCTGTGATGGTCCAAAGCTCACCTTCCAATGGCTTGGGTAGAAAATGAGCTGCTGGTTTTGTTTTCTTCACTCTGTTTCCTTTCATGACCTGCCCTTCCTTATTAAGCCCCAGGAACCAGGCCCTACCCGACTCTTGTTGTCTGTAGAGCATGGATGAGTAGATTACATAATAATTTTCATAAACCGACTCCTTAAACTTGCACTCCGGCGTAAAAAGTTCCTGTGGGAGAAAGCGTAAAAATTAGAGCATACCCTAAAGGAGCCATGGCTGGTGGTGAGAGTTTTTCCTTATTTTTCCCTCCAATAACGCACTGGGGTTAGTATGGGAGATGGTTGTGCAACTGAGCCCTTTAATTCTAATAGTTGTGGTGTCCATAGTCAATAAATAATGGTTTACAGGCTATGAAAAGTCTTATCTGTTAGGCATACAAGTAACATCCTTCTATCACTAACATTACTTTCCCAGCCATTTACAGAGTAGTACATTTGTACCAGCATGCAGAAACTATAAACGCATTTTCTATAAGAATCACAAACAAGATATAGGAAATCCCTTGGCTGCTGCTTCTCTTTTGCCACAGGACTCCAGGCTTCAATCAAGCCGTTCCAAGAATTTAAGAGGTAGCTGTCTGTGATGCCCTCCCTTCTTCTTTCAGCGATTCCAAGTCACAGACAAGGAGAAGCAAAGACAAAACAAAAGACAGGTTGAAGTGCTGGAGGAAATGACTATTAAACACTTGTGCCATTCAACATACTATTTGTATCATACTAGTCATTTTTCTAGGCTGCTGGAACAACAAAGGAAGATAATCAGGAAAGCCCAATGGAAGTTAGGAGCCAAAATACTGTACCTTTGAGGATCTGGGATGAAATGCCTACATAATACTGCCAATCACTTTCTTGAATATGCATGTCATTTCCTTTATTTAAATAAATAACACAACCCCACACACTGCCTCCCTCCCCAATATCCTGCTTCCCTATAAACCTAAACCACCAGAAAACACTACCATTTGTTTCTGTATTACAAACCAATACATTTAATCTTTGTCACCTGTTGCTCCCCTTCACCGAGGAAGAAAAAAGGATCTGAACCAGGCTTGGCTGAAAAATGCCGCTGAAGAGAACTTTGGGTGAGAGTTTTTTTTCTTTTTCTCCCCCCCCCCTCCTTTTTTTTGTTCTTTTGTTTTTAGGCATGAGGTTAACCTTTTAAGCTTAGGCTTTAGAAAGCATGTTATGATTTTGTTCTACACGTAACCTTTTGTTTCCAGTATTATTACTCACTATTACTTGAATAGCTATTCCTTGATAATAAATGTAGTCTTGTTTTCACTATCAATATATCTCAGTATGTTAGTGTTAAGCAAAGTCCTGGTCTCAAGTTGAATCTTGCACGCTGGTGTATACCCTTCCTTTGTGGATAGTAGCCTGGTACTTCTGTGAGTGGATAAGGGGCTGGACACTGCACTGTACTGGATACCTGTACAGACAGAGAGAGGCCTGTGGGGGGCTGGAAGGCAGTGCTTGTGCCAGATGTTGGTGGTTTCAGGCATGCTAAGGACTAGTAGTATTGAGGTGCCTCACAAATCTGGGCACCCCTAGAGAGTGTCACACATTCCTAACTAGGCTTTCAGGTATTCAGGTGATTGACAACTTTGTAACTAAATAGAAACTGCAAACTGCTTGGATTCCGGAGACCTGCATTCTATTCTCGACACTGACGCTCACTTGCTGTGTGGCCTTAGGCAAATCAGTGCCTTTTTAAAGCTCTTTGAGATCTTCAGAGGAATGCAAATGCAAAGTACAAATTGTTATTAATTTGTAGTATAGTGGCACATAGATGCCCTGGCCCCACGGTGCTAGGCACTGTACGCTCATGCATAACAAAGATACAGGCCCTGCCTTGAAGAGCTTGCCTGCACTCTACATGTAAGTCTATAGCCAACAGACAGTTTAAAGAAATGGTGGGGGTGGGGGAGGAGCACAAAGAAACAATCAGAAGATGCTGGTCAGCATGAAAAGTAGCAGTCATGGAAAAATCACCCGCCCAACCATTGCTGAGTTTTTTGTAGGCACCATGGTAGAAACGAGTTTTAGGAGGGATGTGAAGGAGGGCAATGGGCCAGTAGTGCAGCCCTTCCCAAGCATAGGTCTGGCACAGGAGAAAAGGTTAATGTCTTTATTGAATTTTTTTTTAAATGGGCAATCAAGTCAGACATCTTTTGTGGAATGAAGATGGGTTTCACATCTTGATACCATATGAGAGATTAAAAGGATAATGGGGAATAGACTGAGAAGGCCCTTAACAATGAAGACAAGTAGTTTGTATCTGATGCAGTCGAGTCAGTGGAGAGACACAAAGGAGCGTGTGACATGGTCAAAGTGGTGAGCCAGGAAAAGATCTTTCCACCAGCACATAAATGGACCAGGATAGGTTTTAGCAAGGCCAGAGAAGAGGATGTTGCAATAGTCTTTATTATAAAGGATTGGTCAACCTCCTGAACAACACCACCCTCACTAGCATCACCTACATCTGGTCTGGACAAAGCTTCAGTCTTTTTGCTCTCACCCAAGTTCAGACCTTGGTTATTCAGGGGGAAAGTAAAAACCACCTGGGCTGATATGAAAGAGAAATCTAGAGCTACATGCTAAGGGCATCATTGCTCAAATTGTCTCACTATCTCCCCTAGTGGCATCCTGCACATTAAACCAGAGGTGAGAGAATACACAGGACTCCACAGGAGAAAATGCTTGGTACAGTGAAGTAATGTGGTACATCTGTAGAAGAAAAGGGATGAATCATTCAGTAGCATTCTTATCTATCTTAGTGAGGTTCACTGACACCTCAACTGCTGGAAGGGTCATAGGACTAATTCAATAGTCCATCCCTAATCAGGAAAGCACTTAAGTACTTTGCTGAGCTGGTGCCTAAAAGAATCAGCATGGAGACACAACTTCTGAACAAGAAATCATGAACAAGTGAGAGAGGCAGAACTTCCATTCTGTGTCCAAAGCTGTCAGCCGGACTGTAAGATATTGAGGCAATAGGAAGATTCCCATAGATTCAGAACTGCCTTGGTGCTTCTCAATGACTTAATGACTTCACCCAAAAAGAGAGGGGTAGAGACAAAGCACTAACTGGTGAAACTGCCAACATTCAAAGCTTACGTCTTCAAGCAAGAGCCTAACTACCACTCCCTTGAGAGAAGCTGGCATCCTAGACTCCCATAGGGAATTGACCAGTCATCAGCAATGGACCCAGTACTTCCCTACTGGATTTTATTAGTCAGAGAACATTACAGATAATCCAACGTTTTTTTCTGCTGGTCAGGAGATCCTGGGTTAAACTACATAAGTAATCTGCCACATGGATATTGAAATTGCTTAGGATAACAAGCATTGGTGTCTATTTGGACAAATAATAATAAAACTTATTTCTTATATATTGTTTTTCATCAGTAGATTTCAAAAAGCTTCACAATCATTAACACATTTATCCTCACAACAGCCCTGTGAGGAAGGGAAGCATTATCCTCAGTGTACAGATGGGCGACTAAAGCACAGACTGGTTAAATGACCTGCCCAAAGTCACACACAGGAAGTCCATGGCAGAGCAGGGAATTGAAACCAGGCCTCTGATATCCTAGACCAGTGCCTTAACCACTGGACAATCCTCCCCTTTCCTGGGACAAAAGCCCAGGAAACTAAGACAGGAAATGCCAGGTCTAGAAGGGGTGTCAGGATACATTTAAACCACTGTCTTTTGTTAATTTTTACTCTTTTAAAAAGACCTGATGACATAAATACTTAAAGTACATAAAAGCTGCGACACTGGGTTAGCCCATAGTCCATGTTGCCCAGTCTCCAACAGTGGCCCATACCAGAGCTTCAGGAGAAGTGTACATAACAAGGCAATTATGGACTCATCCACCCGTCTTCCACTCCCAGCTTCTGGTAGTCAGAGATGTAGCATTGCCCCAAGCATGGGGTTGCATTTCTGATCATCCTTGCTAATAGCCATTGATGGACCTGTCCGCCATTAACTTCTCCAGTTCCTTTTTGACCCAGTTGTACATTGGTCAAGGCAATGAGTTCCACTGGTTAGTTCTGTGTTGTGTGGAAAAAGTACGTCTTCTTGTTTGTATTAAACCTGCTGCCTATTAATTTCATTGGGTGACCCTTGGGGTTTTTTATATTGTATCCCCTTTTTCCACACCATTCATGATTTTATAGAGCTCTGTGATAGCCCTCGCTTAGTCACCTCTTTTCTAAAATGCACAGTCCTAATATTTTAGTCTCTCCTCATATAGAAGCCCTTCCACACTCTTGGTAATCTTGGTTGCCCTTCTCTGAACCTTTCCCAGTGTCGCTATATCCTTTCTGACATTGGGAGAACAGAAGTGCATGTAGTATTCAAGGTGTGGGCACACCACGGATTTACATAGGGGCATTATGAAATTTTCTGTCTTATTTTCTATCCCTTTCCTAATAGTTCCTAACGTACTGTTAGCCTTTTTGACTGTTGCTACGCACTGACTGGATGTTTTCAGAGAACTATCCACAGTGACTCCAAGATCTCTTTCTTCAGCGGGAACAGCTAATTTGGAACCCATTATTGTATATGTATAGTTGGGATTATTTTTTCCAAGCCTTTTGCAAAGTGAGCTGCTTCCTGGTAACATGCAGGGCGAGCAGTAAAGTTTCCCACAGTGCTAGGGCTAGAGTGGGACTCTGGGATGTGGTTACTTTGACTCGGATCTCTGCACTGCAGTGTGGATGCCAGAGCCCTAGGTTTGAGCAAGAGTCAGAAAATTTTTAACATAGGGTTAGAATGCAGTGTAGAGGTTCAAGCCTAGGATTCCCTAACATGGGTCAGCTGACTCAAGTCCCAATAACCCTGGGCTTACATTGCAGTGCAGACATACCATAAGACAACAATAACAGGACTTATATGCATTATAGGCAATGTTTGCTTGTGCTACAGGGAAGAGATTTTTCACAGAAAACAGTAAGCAATCTGGACTGTCTCACTCAGCCACTTCTACTCAGGCAACCATGCTTCATCAGCTTGTAGATAACACCATGTTCTATGCTTGCAAAGGTCAGTACCAAGGAAAAATAGGTCAGCACTAAGTTCACAGGCCAAAAGGAAAGACAAAGGAAATATCTTCAGGAAAAAGCCACTAAGAGGAGGAGAAGGAAATCTCAATTAGGGTACATCTACCCTGCAAACCCAAAACAAAAAAAGACGCAGCAGGGAGTCCGAGTCCTGGTGTCAGACTCATAGACTTTAAGGCGAAATGGCTCACACTACAGGGCTAAAAATATCAGCGCAGACATTCAGGCCTGGGCTGGAGCCCAGGCGCCGAGATCACCCTACTCGCCAGATGTCAGAGTCCTGGTGGGAATGTCTACCCTACTAGTTTTTGCTCCGTAGCGTGAGCCTGGCAAGCCGAAGTCCATTGACACAGGCTCTGAGACTTGCTCCTGCAGGTTTTGTTTTTCTGTAGACTTACCATTACCCATCCGTTTAACAGTTCTAACTACAGTTAAGCCAAGTTGTACAAATTTAAATTAAACTCAGGGTTAGCCCTTCCAAGCGACAGCAGAATCTGTTACACAATCTTCTACAGCCATTTGCAGCCATTATTGTATACCTACTCTTCTGACAATGCCTTAAATAACATTAATTGCTGTGAAATGGGGCAAAGCATTACAAAAATGACTATACGAATTGTCAAACATTAAAGGGAGCCATTTCCCAGCTGTTCTGACTCTGCACCGTTAATGGGATTTCGGCGCGTGCTCATCTGTGTCACATTACAATTTCTGTGGGCTGAGGAAAATTGCACCTACATTTTGCAACTGAATTACCTTTACATTAATATTATTAGCCACTGCTGGGTGACATGACATAGTGTAGTGGATTACATGAAGGTATGCATATGGAGCCAAAGCAATGCAGGGACTATGGCACTGGGGGGTGAGGGGGAGTTGAAAAATATGACCAAGCTGGGGCAACCCCCAACCCCCAGCACACTCCTAGAGTGACTATATTCCCCAAAGGGAAAATGGGACAATGCGTGGAGCTGGTCCGAGCCGCTTGCCCAAGCCCTCCATCCTCCCCCGTGCGTGGGGCTGGCCCATTCCCTGCCCCCCTTTTCCACCCCTTGCACATAGGGCTGGCCCATGCCCTGCCTCCCTTCCAACCTGTAGGAGGAGAAGCAGCAGCCAAAGCAGGGACTTTTGCACATTCAGAGGATGCTCTACAGTTCTGACTGGACTTTCTCTTCCTTTTGCTGATTGGCTGTTTGCTCCAGCCAGGCCTGCTGATGGGGGGGAGGTGCAAAGGGGGTAACTACCCAGGGGCCCAGGTGATTTAAAAGGGCCTGGGAGCCCCCAGCCACCACAGTAGCGGTGGCAGGGAGCCCCAGGCCCTTTTAAATCTCCCAGGTGGGCCACAGGGCCCCTAGGCGCGTGAGACTGCTCCGGGGCCCACGCTTTGGGGGCTCCCGCGGGCCAGCATGATTGGCCAGCGCAGGCGGTGCTGGAAGTGATAGATTCGTCACTTCTGCCTCGGGCTCCGCCCCTTCAGGGACGGCCCTGGCCTGGAATTTCCTTTGGCGGGCCTGGCTCCAGCCCTCCCTCTTCCCCAAATTCCTCCACCTCAGCTTCAGTCTCCATCTTTCCCTACCCCACCTTCCTTCATGCTTAGCTGATTCCCTTCTAAGCAATACAATCCCTCCCTACACACACACACACTTTAAAAATATGGAACTAAGACTATGTCTATGCTACAAATTACTTCGAATTTGGAATAATCCACACCCCAGAGCGACGTAAATTACACTGACCTGCGCGCCGGTGTGAACAGCACTATGCCAGCGGGCAGCTTCTGCCGACCTAGCTACCTCCTCTTGCAGAGGTTGGAGTTATTAAGCTGACTGGAGGGCTCTCTCCAGTCGGCTTCGAGCACACCTGCGTCTGTGTGGCTGCAGCGTAGACATAGCCTGCCATGCCATTTGCTGCCATCACATTGCTCACTCTGTTTGTGTTATATCCCTTTCTCCATTGTGTGTCTGTCTTGTCTGTTTAGACTGTAAACTCTTTGGCAGCAGAAATCATCTATTTCTCTGTGTTTCTCCAGTGCCTGGCACGGTGGGGCCCCCATTCCTGGTTGGCCTGCAGACACAACCGCAATAAACATGATTAGCCTGCAAATAAATATTATTAGTTGCAGTAAGGAGTTTTGCTAATCTAGCAAGCCTTAACCATAAAGAGTAGCCCAACTTCAGGGGCATTTTGCAAGGTGGTATAAATTAGACACTCATAGCCCTACTTATACCCGCTAAGTGATGTGTGAATTTACGTAAGAGTCTAAGTTCATATAATTTACAAGGTGAGGGGCTAAAAGAAGGTGTAAGAATGTGCAAGTTCAAGTAAGGAGTGGCCTACTTTATCTTACATATTCTTACCTTTGTTAGTTGCTTTTCTTGCTACATCCCTCCTTCTGGTCCCTCAGTGCATAAATTACGCTAGTTTAAGAGTTAACACTCACTCAGTAGATATGAATCAAGATGTGTCTAAGTCACTGGCAAAAGAATCCTTCTGCCAATATAGCTTATGTCATTCGGGATCTGCTGGCAAAATAACTCCTTCTGTTGGTATAAGCTTCATCTCTACTAGAGGTTTGCTATCATACCTATACTGGCATAGCTATGCTGGCAAAGGATCTCTAGTGCAAGCCCAAAGATTGGTGTAATGTACCTATTTGGTTGGCTGGGAAAAGGTATACATTATATCAGTGTAGGATCCCTTGTGATTCATCTTAGTTTGACTACCTAATCAGACAAGCTGCTGATGGCCAATAGTCTTCAGTGGCGGGGGCCTTCACTCGCTCCGGGTCCTCGGCGGCATTTCGGCAGCGGGGGCCTTCAGTGCTGCCGAGGAACCGGAGCGCCCGGTGAGTACAAGGGGGTGGCACCTTTTTTTTATGTCCACTGTCCCTGTTCACTCCACCTAGCTATGCCACTGCCAGCAGTTAGTTACACATTTCAGAAGAAATCCAGGCATCCCTTGTGTCTGTTATTGTCTCTCTCTGCCTAACCTTTGGCTGCTGACCGTGAAGAGCTCTTATGGGTATTGGACACATCTCCCCCACTTCCTGTGACACACTGTCCATTTTCAGCTCCAGGGCATTCTTTGGGCTGGGGGCCAAGTCCCTACATTGTCCACCGTGCTTGGGGCCAGCTGAGCTCAGAAAAGCAAGCAATGCACCCTTTCCCCATGAGGCAGCTATATGCTGGATGACTGCTCCCTCCTCCTGAACTGGAGAAAACGTATACCCTTGAGAAGACCAGCTTCTACCCTTTAAAACCTTTAGTACCATGTGAGGTGACTCTTCCTTTGCCTGCTTCCTCACATGAGCACAGACCCCTGTCAGGTGACTTCATTGTCAAGATGTCCCCACTAAACCAGTTCTTCTGGGCAGGGACCAGTTCTGTCTAGAGTGACTAGATGTCCAACAACTGGGTACTTAAGAATCAATTGCCCTATATTGTTATTCTTTTGCCACCAGCTTTGGAATTCTCAATCCAGTATGGAGGTAAAAAGAGCATAGAGAAGGCAGAAGGTTACACATTCAAAATGGAGTTTTCAGCCTGACACAGACACATAGGGTTCATGATCTCACATAGAAATCAATAAATTGTACAGACATATTCCCCATTCATCAAAGATACTCATTAACTGTCCTAGATAGCAGCATATTGATCTTGGAGCAGTTTGATTCTATTTGCTAGCAACCTAAACCGAATGATAAGAGATGCACAATCAGACTTTAATTTTTTAAATTTACATCTGAGAAATGGTGGCTATATAAGAAAAGATGGTGGTTTCTGGGTTTTTTTTTTTTAATCTATAACACTTTAATACCAGGAGTCTAAATAAATCCTATTGCTTTTCAGCACAATTCAATATACAATACTGCATGCAAATACATTTTTGCAAACAGGCTTAGCTGTGGTGAGTGCATTTCACAGAAATCAATGAAGTTTTGTAGGAGATTAGTTCTAGTGTTGCCTGGCAATGAATTTACATCACCTATATTCCTGAGAAATTGACGAGAAAACAAGTTTAATGTATGTCAACCTGACATAAAACAAAACATTAACTGTGGACTTGAGTGGTTGATTTCAAAGATTAATTGAGCCAGAAAATATATCACTATGGAACTGTATGTGTAAAATTCTTGTAGGTATAGAATGAGGGTTAAAGAGAAACCACCGTTTCTAGTTCTGCACAGAGGGGTAAATCCAGACCCCTCTTCTTCAGTGGCAGAGGAAATACAAGCACAAATAGATATGTACTCCATATTCACATGTAGTCAAGGAAAGCTGTGCAAACACTTGGCTGCAAGGAGACAGTTTTTGCCTATGAAAAATTGCCTGATGTTATATAAAATATAAAAATGACGTGAAAATGGCAAATGTTTGGATTGCAAAATCCATTGAAAATACAAATCTTAACCAGATTAGCCAAAGTTGAGAACCATTTTGCACTGCCATGATAAATATATGCACCAAGCACGCTGCCCACAGACAAAGAAATGGAAGGAAGACTGGACGGTTCAGGAGGCAGGTAATAAGATTTAAAGTTTTTCACTCCTAGAACATTGGTATATATTTAACTCAAGTCAGTGACTGAAAGTTGGCACCTTCTGATATCTGCTTATGATCTGTGAAATTACTTTGATGGTCTCAGTCGCCTTTCCAAAGAACAGATACATCACAAAAGCCAGCCCCATAGTTGGGACTAAGTGACAATTCTTTTTTGCAGTGTCAGCCTAGAGACAAAGGACTGAATGGGTATTGAGTATGAAACACTGTGGAAAGCTTCTATTGCCTCTACCTGTAGAGTACTGGTTCTGTGAATAGCAGAATTCACTCCAAACTGGTCAAGACTGCATCTTTCACAAGGAGCAAATTCATGCATAACATTGTTTGCTTGTTTTAAATGACACTGTAATAATGTATAAGAAACTGCTCATGTATGACTGTAACATGTATCTACAGATTAATACATGAATCTTTCCTTCACAAAAGATAAATCAGACACCCTTGAGGTGTGCAGGGCTTTTCCCATAAATGATACTAACCATCTTTTACAAGAGGTATTAAAACCAATTGAATTAGTTTATCAATTTTCTTTATTTAAATAATTCATTACAAATAACTGTTTTTAAACAAAGCCTCAGTGAAAGGAAAATATTTCCCCAAAACAGTCAACAGAATAGGAGAGGGCACAGTCCTTGGTTATGCCTGATCAAAAATTTTCTTCCCAGAGATTTCAAGTTGTGTTTTTGCAGAAGTGATTGAACCCCCGTGGACATGAGGGGTTGTACAGGTCATACAGACCCAGATCATAGTTTTGTCAGGCCACTTATGCCCAGAACATTAGATACACCTGGGCTCCAGTCAGCAGACCTGACAGGGAGACAAATATGGCTTTTCATTGGGGCTCCCAGCCTTATTGGTGCTCAAATTTATGTCGATTTGTAATTACCCCAAACGGGATCGTGAGAGTTTAGCATACTCCAGCCATGCCCTCTCCCACACCGACACATCCCCTACACTAGAGGGTGAACATGTAAAACTGGCTATTCCCATTATATATGTAATTTATACCTGTTATAAGGTCCCTTTATACTACCAGAGAAGAACTCATACTACCATGAGTGTGCTTTGCAGCCATTGATTAATATGTTTCTAATAAAATACATTTAAAGAGCAATTATCAAACTTGTATGTACATCTGACTTAAGGATGCCAAGTGTGAAATCTGGACCATCAAATCTTTAAACAGACAGAAAGATTCCTCCAAAAATAAACAGGAATAATAAAGCTATAGTAGTGCACATATACAAGATGAATAAAACAACAGATTCATGCCATAAAGTTAAACTGACATGTAAACTTTCAGATTCAGTATTTTGCAAAGTATCAAGAGGACAGAGCAGATCATGATATTTGGGAGCTTTCACAGAGCTCTGGTAGACTGTCAATAACAAACTGTCATTCTAGGGGAATGTATGTAATAATCAACATGCTCAGAGATGGAGGAGAATCACAGGTTTTACATTTGCATGATGTTTTGTCAGCGTTCAGAAAATAAATTTTGCTCTTTGGGAAATCGATCAATAAATCAGTCAAAACTCTGTTCTGGGAGAATGTAGCAATTAAAATGATTCCACCAACAAGGATCAAAATCAGAGGCATCAGAGTGATGTTTTTGCTTCAGCCAGTCACAAATCTCAGGGAACAGATTTTTAGTCTCTTAGATATTGTGTGTGATTCACATCAACAGGGAAACTGATACTCAAAAAAAATCTTATTAACATTTTATATAGTGCTTTATGTCTTCAAAGCTCTGTACACAGATTAATTAATGACTCTCCCTGAAACCTCTCTGAAGAAATAAATTTTATCTCAAATTTAGAGATGGAAAGACCTGGGACAAAGAGGTTAAGGCCAACATTTTCAAAAGTGGCCCCTATCTTTTTTGTCACAATTTTATGAGATGACTGGGACCATATTGTTATGCTGAGGGTTACTGGTGACTTCATCAGACGAATGGAGTGAAAAATACAGTAAGCAGGTATAATATACAGCACATGAAAAGATGGGAGTTGCCTTACCAAGTGGGGAGTCAGTGCTAACGAGGCCAATTCAATCAGAGTGGATGTGGCCCATTCCCAACAGTTGACAAGAAGGTGTGAGTATGAACAGAGGGAAAATTACTTTTTGTAGTGACCCAGCTACTCACAGTCTTTATTCAGGCCCAATTCGATGGTATCAAGTTTGCAAATTAATTCCAGTTCTGCAGTTTCTCATTGAAGTCCGTTTTGGAAGTTTTTTTTGTTGAAGAATGGCCACTTTTAAGTCTGTTATTGAGTGTCCAGGGAGACTGAAGTGCTCGCCTACTGGTTTTTTAATGTTACAATTCCTGATGTCTGATTTATGTCCATTTATTCTTTTGCATAGAGAGGTCCGGTTTGGCCAACGTACATGGCTGGGGGCATTGCTGGCACATGATGGGATATATCACATTGGTGGATGTGCAGGTGAACGAGCCTCTGATGGTGTGGCTGATGTGGTTAGGTCCTATGATGGTGTCCCTTGAATAGCTATCGGACAGAGTTGGCAACAGGGTTTGTTGCAGGGATTGGTTCCTGAATTAGTGTTTTTGTTGTGCGGTAAGCATTTGCTTCAGGTTTGGGAGCTGTCTGTAAGGGAGAACTGGCCTGTCTCCCAAGGTCTGTGAGAGTGAGGGATCGTCCTCCAAGATAGGTTGTAGATCTTTGATGATGCGCTGGAGAGGTTTTAGTTGGGGGCCGAAGGTGATGGCTAGTGGCATTCTGTTACCTTCTTTGTTGAGCCTGTCCTGTAGTAGGTGATTTCTGAGTATGCTTCTGGCTCTGATTGCTGGGTGGGTGAAAAGAGCAGAGAGTCTGCAGGCACAGTAACGGATTCAGGAGTGGAAAGGGGAAGACAGAATGGTGGTCAGGGAAGAGGCTGAAGAAGCAGGAAGAAACAAGAGCAGAGAGGTAGATGGGGTGGAGCAACAGTTGCAGGACAAAGTTTCAGTGTGATGCACAGAGCCAAGAGAATTTAACGGCAAGGCAGTGAAAGGATACAAAAGGGAAAGGTAATGTGGTACCAGCAATGGGAAAGAAAGGCAATGGTCCAGATCATGTCCTGTGTGGAAATACCTGTGTAGAGGCCAGCAAACACTTGGATTCTCATTGCAGTTTCTTGTGAGTTTTTCTATCAGGGTGGGGTTTTCCCCCTTGAAGGGAACAGTGTGCTTGTGCCACAAATCCTGCAATCTCAGGGCTATACATGAGGAGGCCCTGCTCCTCTTCATCAGCTTTGATCGCTCCGTGGCTCTGCCCCATCTCCTGGGCAACATGGGTTTCTCTAGCTGCCGATTGGTCCTGCCCTTCCTTCCCCTTTAATATGATTCCCTGATGCAGAAGGGGACTCCACAGGGAAGTTAATACAGCCTCTGATTCCACTGGGTGGAAGAGATGTGGGGACAATGCAAGTCTTCTCATTTCCCAACTCTCCTCCCACCTTGCAGAACTCTGGGCCAAAGGACAATCCTGGGAAAAAAAGTAGTCTGTATGCTTAGCCAATGGTTAAGCTAGCACGGGAGTTTTGCAACTTGTGACTTCATCTTTCAGAGAGAATTCTGTATAAATTACTTTCCCTAATCTTTAAAGTGCATAGCACATTTATTATGATGATATTCAGTGAAACAGCATTCACTCCTACCCTTCATCTGATCAACTCATACTATGACAGCTATTTTAGAATTAGAAATAAGTTTTAAAAAGCATCCATGCTTACTGAGAGGCCGGGGGGTGAGTGGGGGGGAGACCCAGAAACTTATTTGATTTTTCCACCAATCACCGCCTCCTGGTATTGTAAGGATGAATATAGCACCAAGAATCCACTAGTAGGTATTTCATTTTCTGCTCTTATCAACAATAACAAAGAAGTGCAATATTTTAGAAAAAAATATCCTTCCTCTACCCACATAGTGTCTATCTCTTGCCTGACACTTAAAAGGCTCATGACTTTTACAACACCCACAGTCTGCATACCTCTTACTGAAGAGTTCTCTACTGTCTCCGTTTATATCTCTGAGAAACATAAGCTTGACTCAAATTTAATTTACACAGCATTACAAAAAAGGACAGAGATATAATTCTGAACTATTATTCCACTTAGAATATCAAAATAAAGACAAAAAACACTTAGGTTCCTAAATCCCTTACAGAGGGATTATAATTAACATTCTAATTACTCTGTCCTATATTTCAGTTTTACCAGAATTTTAAGGAAATGGATTAGACTGCAAATGTTGCATTGCAGACCTTAATTAGACTGCAAATGTTGCATTGATATGGACCAGTGCAATTCAGGTGAATAATTACTCAGGTATGTGGTTAAAATCTCACCATAAACCTATCAGTGAATACACAGTATGTTCCTCTTGGTATTCAAATCAGCGCAGTTACAAGGCACTAATTACCCAAAAGTGATTGCCTGGGTTTGGATCAAGTACTGCTTCATCAACTTTCAGCATCCTTTAGGGGGAATCGATAACACCAAAAGAGGGGGTAGAAAAGGGAAGCACTAAGGAGGAAACAGGTTTCTTAATTTTATCTGATGGAAGAAAGAGGATTAAAAAAAACAAGCAATGCCGCTACTTACACTTATTGGAAATATACATCCCTCCCAATTCATGTATATTTGTATCCATAAGAACATATGTCCATTGCATAGACTTCTGAGTGTCTGTGCCACAGATCAGTTAAAATAAATCAATTTAAAATCAATTACAAACTCCAACAACTGACCAAACATGCCCCCGAAAAGAACAAAGCTGCCATAATGCCACCACACTATAATAAGGACAACAACCCAACTGCCTAACTTAATTCTTCTCAGCCAGGCACTCCTTCACATCAGGGCTACCTCAGCCAAGAGTCTAAGTAAACAGATGGGCTTCAACCAAGCCCCGAAGAGCCACAAAGTCACTGGTGAAAAAACAAGGGAAGTAAGAGTCACAGACCTTCTACTAAGGGTCCATCTATAGTAGCGACTATACATGGTTACATGTGCGTTGTTGTCCCATAAACTGCCAATTGTTTGTACCTGAAAACCTGAAGCATGTTCCTAAAAGACGGAATAGTGCACAAAAGCTAGCATGCATGAGGGTGTGGATATGGACTCACCCCTGCTGTGGCATGGCCCCGTATCCATTCTACAATGCAGTGTGGACAGGGCTCAGGGCATATATCAGGGGAGGGATCTTAACAGTCCTCCAGAACCATTCCCAAAACGCATTAATCACTTTGCTGCCTGATCCTTACCCAAAGATATAAAGGTCCCTGACCCACACATTGCCAGCGATATTAGCCACTTCTGCTGAGCACTGCAGAACAGTTCTGTGCCAAAATCTGTTGTTCAGTACAGTACATGGTCCAAGAGCAGCCGTCTGGTCTCTGGAGCACTCACAGGTGCTGATCAGTGTGTGGTCAGAGTACACTGTCCTCCATGACTTTGCCCATGTCAGCGGGAACATTTGCCCAAAGAGCAGGAGCAGAACCACATCATCATCACACACTTGTTTCATGTCTCCACTACAATTGGGCAGAAGGGAGAAATGACCGGAAGCTGCATTGCCAAATGTGTGAAGGCGATGTGCAGTACCAGCATCACACAGCAAGGTGATTCCCAGAGTGTCTCCTGTGATGCACAGGCCTGTGGAATACTGCCCCTGAAATGGTAGTGCTAGGTCATGTACTGAGAGAAGGTAGTGTGGATGCGGGTATAAGCCTGTGTACAGCATATCCCCATACCTACTTCAACATATCTGGGCACTTGGCATGGGTACGGGATACATGTGCTAGCAATACATAGGCAAGTACCCAGGGAAGCATGCAAGGGTAGATGTAGCCTAAGAGTGCCTGCCTATTCAAATCCGTGAATATTCAAATCTATGGACATCTTCACTTCTGTGCAAACCTCCTGCTGATGTCAGTGGGAGATTCACAGTGCATTGTGGGGAGTCTGTAGTCCTGAATTTATACCACAGCCCATGGATCATAGTTAAACATGGACTTTTGTCCTCTTCTCCACACAATTTTGACAGCCCTGGCCTAAAAAGAGGAAGAGGTGACTATATATACTGATATCTAGGGCCTGATCCACAAAAGCACTTAGGCACTTAAACCCTAGATTTAGATGCCTAATTCCCAGGTTTAGGTTTTTACCAGAGTTGCCCATTACTTTGGGGTATGCTCATTTATTAGGGTTATTCTTCTGCGGGGGTAGTTCTGTAATTCTATCAATGTACTGCTTGTGTTTTCATACGGAGCTCTACTTCTCCCTTCTGCAAGTTCCCTCCCAATGGATCTATCCTGCAGGACCTAGGTTCCCCAGGGCTGGGTTCCTTCAGCCCCAGAATCAGATGAACACACACACATATTAACAGAGCGGGTCAATCAGGACTCCCAAGCTGACCCCTTATACATCCCTGGACTTAGCTGGCTGGTTCGAGCAGCACTTCCAAGCTGCCACCCTCCTATGCCACAGGTTCAGTATGTCCCTATGCCCACTTTCACGTTACAATTGTTCTGGTAGTAACCCATTTGATGAGTAAACCCCACAGGATTTTTGGGCACTACAGGGATCTTTAGCTTAGGTAAGAGGAGTGTTGCTGCAGAGTAAATGGGGAAGCGAAAAACACTAGGGGCAGGGGGAGCAACCAGCTTAACCATAAAAGTTATTTATTGTCAGGTAATAACCATACAAGAAGAGCCAAACAAACAAAACAGTTACAGTATTAAATCTAGCTTAAATTTTATTACAAAAGTCAGGTTTAGAAAACTATAACTGATCACACAAGTCAGGGTTAGAAAACTATACCTACAGTAGAGAAAAAAAATCAGAGAGAGAGAAGTGGGTTCTCACCACTCCATGAACCTTAAACTGGTCAGGGTTCCCAGGTGATGGTAGCTGAGGGTTTGGAGTGCTGGAGACAGGCAGAGCCCTGAGCACAATCAGTCAGGAGAAGAAGACCCAATGGAACTGATGCAGATTTTGGATCCAGGCATCAGAACACTTACTTGAGCATGGGTAGGGTTTTTGTAGAGAAACAACAATGGTTCAAGGGAGAACACTAGATTTGTTTATGGGTAAACTGATGGCTCAAGGGAGTATACCAAAGTTGCTTTGTTCCGGCTAGACAATAGGAACTGATCATTTCTGATTATGGGTGGTGTTCCTTCGAGGGAGTTCACAGTGCAATTATGGAGCTTCAGTATTTTGTATACCAATAAAGGATTTATTACTAGAAGTGGTCTGATAACTACTGAGCTGGGTGTGTGCAGGCATGGGTTCATTAACCTCTGGAGCATAGATCTCCCATCATGCAGTGCTCCCCTGCTTTTCTGATCCCAGAGTTCACTGCGGCTCTTGCCTTGGAATCTCTGTTCTCCATTCTGTATGCTAATGGGGATGCCCCCCTGTCCCATTTCCAATGCAAATGAGGTTAGAGGAGTTACCTTAATCCTGTCACCCTTGTCCGGAGGGGTTTAGGTGTGTCTTCCGCTGCCTTTTCATTGCTTTTTGTAAGTCTTTCTTCTGATCAGTTTTGGTTCAAGCAGAGGCTGGTGCGGTGGGTCCTTTGTGAGTCAGACAGGCTGGATACTGCACCCTGGTTCCCCAAGAACACAGCTGACAGGTAACAAGGTGCCACTGTGATCCACACAACTCCCATTGGAACCCTGCAGGTACTTAAACTCACTCAGTGCCTAAGTTTTCAGAGTAAAAGTTCCTGCCTCTGGACATGCACATTGCTGCCTCACACTAGGGATCCAGACGCCAATCTCCCACCTAAGCCCTAGAGTGATTCGCAAACTGGTGGAAGAGAGGCATTTCTCTGCCGAAATTGCATGTAGAGCCCAATCAGGTTGGTGTGCTCAGACGCCACCTTTGGGAGTGGGCCCCATTCAAAATCTGGCTGCTGCTGCCCACCTTATAACTTGTAGCCCTGTGGCTAGAGCATTCACCTGGGATATGGCAGAGCCAGGTTCAATTCCCCTTCTGCACGGGACAGGAGGAGAGGTAGGATTTGAACAGGGGTCTCCCATCTCTCAGAAGCATGCTCCGCCCACTGAGCTGTGGGATATTCTGATGGGGAGCTCCCTCAGTCGCTCCTGTTGATGCTGTTCCACTGTAGATAAATAATTAGAGAGTGATTGGAGGAGGGGACTGGACCCTGGTTCTGCACCTCCCAAGTGGGTGCCCTAACCACTGGATTATGTATATACTCAGGCAGCTAGCTTGTCTCATCGTTCGTGCCCCCATGGCCACATTGCTATTTTTAGCACACTAGCTCAATCAGAGCTAACACAGGTATATCTATCAGAGCTGAAAATTGCACTTCCAACTCCAGTGTAGACAAACCCTAAGATGTTGAGATTGGAATCAACAGAACTGTAGACTACCTCAACTCTGCCATGCATGCTTAGGTTGCATAACTTCTCTCTGCCTCAATTTCCCCATTTGTAAAATGCGGATCACCTCATAAACAGCACTGCAGTCCTTTGATGAAATTGCTAAAAATGGATAACTGCTCATATACATGTAGTCTTATTTCTTCAATAAATCTAAAATGTTAAATGAGAGCACAATGTTCAGTTGTAGTTAAATCCTTAGTTTAAACTTATTGTAGTACATTCTGACTTCCACATTGCCCTCCTTCAGATCCTCTCTTACAACTCGCTTATGCCTTGATGCCTACAAAAGTCTTGTTAGTGGTTAGTTAGTTGGTGTGCTGTGACCACTGCTTATCAGGGTCATCAGAATTGTCTCACTGTTACCAGGACCTGTCCATTTGTTGTGTCCATCTGTCATCTCTTGTCTTATACTTAGATCAATAGATTTTAGGGCCAGAACAGACCATAATAATAATCTATTCTGACCTCCTCCGTAACACAGACAATAGAGTTTCACCCAGTAATTCCTGCATCAAACCCACAACTTCTGGTTGAGCTAGACTAGAGCATATCTTTTAGTAAGACAGCCAGCATTGATTTAAAAACTTGAAATCAGAATCCACCACAAATGGTTAATTGCCCTTGCCATTCAAAATGTGTACCTTATTTCTAGGATTAATTTAACCAGCTTCCCCTGCCAGACATTGCTGGGGGTGAACAGAGGACAAAGAAACAGGGAAACAATATTCTATTTTACTTTTTAGTTCTAATAATTGTTTTTGTATGTGGTGCTAAAAGCTGAGCAAGTATAATGAAAGAATTATATGCTAGTATTTAGAATAAAGTCTTCTATATTATAATAGTATTAATATTTTCTTACCTGCTTAGAACCTCTACCATGAGTCTATTCTCAGTTCCTATGAGCAGGATGGCAAATTGATGGTGTATATTTCAAAGCTGACTAAAAGCACACTTGCATAATTTACAATCATGAATGTTTTATTTGTCTAAATAGAATATTTATTACTTTCATTTACAAAAGTACTTAATGAAACATAAAATGTTGTGAACAATTTATTTTATTAAAATGAAAGTCTAGAACATTCAATTACTGTTATGGATAGGCTAATTTGAATTCAATCACTGCTACTGGACATTATCTAATTCTTTCTGAAGCGAAGAAGCTACAAGTACTGAAATTACTTATAGAGCAGTATTGTTTTAGTGAAGATCAGAGAGCACCTACAGTATATTTTCTCATCTTACAATTTTATTTCTCTTTGAAACACAAGTTTTATAAGAAATGTCTGAAATCCAAATACCAAAAGGAGACCAAAATAGACTTGGGGTACAATTTTTTTCCTGCTTGTAAAAGGAATCTGTCAAATGCTCCTTCACACTTGAAATGCTACACACAATGATAACCTCATTTGTATAAGCCTTGCTCTGCATGAATAAGTTACCTATACACAAACCAACCTAATTTCCTTCTTTGAAAGGATTACTGGCTAGTAGATAGGGAAAACAGTAGACATGATATATCTTGATTTTAGTAAGGCTTTTGACACAGTCCCACATGACATGCTTATAAGCAAACTAGGGAAATGTGGTCTAGATGAAATTACTAGAAGGTGGTTGCACAACTGGTTTGAGACCGTATTCTAAGAGTACTAATCAGTGGTACCCTGTCAAACTGGGAGGATGTATCTAGTGCAGCCCTGCAGGGATCAGTCCTGGGTCCAATACTATTCAATATTTTAATTAATGGAGTGGAGAGTATATTTTTAAAATTTGCCGATAACACTAAGATAGGAGGAATTGCACGCACTTTGGATAACAGGATTAGAATTCAGGATGACCTCGACAATTTAGAGAATTGGTCTGAAATCAACAAGATGAAATTCGATAGGGAAAAAAAGCAAAGTACCACACTTAAGAAAAAAAAAATCAAATGCACAACTACAAAATGGGGAATAACTGGTGAGGTGGTATTGCTGCTGAAAACGACTTGGGGGTTATAGTGGATTGCAAATTAAATATGAGCCAAAATGTGATGCAGTTGTGGAAAAGACTAATATTATTCTGGGATATATTAATAGAAGTGTTCTACGTTAGACACCAGTCGTATCTGTCCCACTCTACTTAGCACTGGTGAGGTCTCAGCTGGAGTACCATGTTCAATTCTGGATGCCACACTTTAGGAAAGATTTGGATAAACTGGAAAGGGTCCAGAGGAGGACAACAAAAAGATATTTAAAAAAAAAAAGTCAGACCTATGAGGAAAGGTTACACAAACTGGGTATGTTTAGTCTTAGAAAAGAAGACAAAGGGAGAACCTCATAACAGTCTTCAAATATGTTAAGGGTGTTATAAAGACAACGGTGATCAATTGTTCTCCATATTCACTGCAGGTAGGACAAGCAGTAATTGGTTTATCTGAAGCAAGGAAAATTTGGTTAGATATTAGGAAAAACTTTTTTAACTATAAGGGTAGTTAAGCTCTGGCATAGACTTTGAAGGTCAGTTGTGGAATCCCCACCAAGGGAGGTTTTTAACAACGGGTTGGAGAAAACACCTGTCAGGGATGGTCTAGGTTTACTTAGTCCTGCCTCAACACAGAGGGATGCACTTGATCACTTCTTGAGGTCCGTTCCAGCCCTACATTTCTTTGATTCTATACATAATGTGTGCGACAGAGCATGGAACCAACTCAGCTGTTCCTTAATAAATCAGAGCTATTAAAGTGGTTGCTCCAAGACTAGAATCAGAAAGCACAGTAAAATCCTAAAGCCTCAGGTTTTAAATCTTAAAAGTCCCATTCTATAAGCCCATTCTTATAGTATTCATATTTTTGCTCTGTTCTGGCTTTCTTTATTTCATCAGGCAATGCAATTTTGTTCCTAAGTAAGAGATTTATCCCATTCCCACTGCAGTCAATGGCAAAAATTCAGCAGACTTCAATGGTTCCAGAACTGGGCATTAGCTCACCCAGCAAGTGCATGAATTTAAGCATGTGAATAGCCCCACTGAAATAAATGGGTCTACTTTCATGCATAACTCTATGGACATGCTTAAGTGCTTTGCTTGATCAGGGACTGTGCAGGTAGAGTTAGGGGAAAAGAGGACAAGCAAAAATAGAGATTCTTAAAACTTTCAAGGAATCCTGATACACTTCAGCAGTTTAGTTCCTTTAAATCTTAGAGATAAATTGTTCACATACATATTTAGATTTGAAGCCTTCTCTGATTGATTAGTAGGTATCATTAGACAAATGAATCACTGTGTCTAATCAGACGATACAAAATTAGTCATAAAATGAGTTTATAATTTGAACAAACTCTGAGTGCCATCATAAAAAGTTAATTAAGTTCTAGACTTCCTTCTTGATTTGGCAACAAGGGGCTTTTCCATTCCTTCATTTAGCCGAGAAAGAAAATCCCACAGGCTTCTAATACACATAATTTTATTGTATGTAGACACAATTAATACACCTTCAATTTTTTTCTTTTATTCGTGTCTGAATGCTACATTGCTGATATAAAAACCTTAAAGGGATACTATTAAATTAGCAAGAATATCAATACAGTTTCTTATCTGTATTACTAACACAACCTAAAATTATTGAAACTGATTGTTATTTTCACATGTTCTTAACCTGAATTTCTCTCTTTTAAGCCTATATTTATTTCTCACCACTTATACTGTTTATTTTTTGCACTTGGACAATGAAAATAGACTAGTAGTTTCCCTTTTGCTTATAATCTATTTCTGGCCAGTTCACTTTCAAGTTCTCATGCATAAACAAAATACTGTGATGTTTTGAGTTGCCAATCATGAAGGATAATGTCTTAGTCCAAGCAAACATCTGCTTACTTTGGGGGGTGGGGAGGAAGGAAAGGATGGGAGATTTAAAACAAAACTAGGCTTGTGGATCTAAATTACCTAAAAATTAGGTCAGTTTCTGCCCTCAGATATACATATACTCTTTCTGCTGACTTCACCCCAAGTGGTGTGGGCAGAATTTGGCCCAGCAGTCTTAAAAACATAAACATGGAAAGAAGTGAATTACTTTCCATTTTCTTTCTTTCTCTTTTAGAAAGAAAAAAAATGCAGACCTTATACTGTAAAACTGACTTCAAGATGTTCTAAACTTTCAGGTAAATAAGATATATTTACTGTAGAGATATGTTTGCAGAAGATTATAATTTAGAAGTGCTGCCTCAGAAGGGACAGTGTTGTGAGTGTGCAAATTTGGAGATGTGCCTTGGAGGTGGGGTTTGAGAACACCACATGGCTGTGGGCAGCAGTTTACCAGAGACACTCTCCAGTTTGTTTTATTCCTGTCTCATTCACTGGTTTGTTATTTAATGAACACCAAAGTTGTTACATTTACCTCATTGACCAAAACAGCTATGAGGTTTCTATAGATGCACACTACTCCACAGTATGTGCTTTTAAGAGTCATTTTGCTCTGTTAGGGTATATTTGGATATGTAAAAAATGTGCATAACTGTTATTCTTAGAGATGTGTTGCTCATGTCCATTCCAAGTAGGTGTATGGGCGCCATGTGCATAGTTGTTGGAAGGTTTTTTCCCCTAGCGGTACCAGTCAGGCTGGCTGTGGAGCCCCCTGGAGTCACGCCTTCATGGCGGTGTATATAGGTCCCTGCTGACCGGTGCCTCTTCAGTTCCTTCTTGCCAGATCCTCCGACAGAGGAGAGGCTGGTGGGTATTGGCATGGACATGAGCACCACGTCTTGAAGAACAACAGTTACGAGAGGTAGGTAACCGTTTTTCTTCTTCAAGTGCTTGCTCATGTTCATACCAAGTAGGTGACTCCCAAGCCTTACCTAAGAGGCAGGGTCTGAGTTCATGGAATCGCTGATTGTAGCAACGCTCTGCCAAATGCTGCATCATCTCTGGCCTGCTGTGTAATGGTGTAGTGTGACATAAAGGTGTGGATCGACAACCACGTTGCTGCCCTGCAAATGTCTTGAATAGGAACTTGTGCCAGGAATGCCTGTGCCCTTGTGAAGTGTGCTACCAGGGCAGGAATCTTTACCAAGTCATAACACGCCTGAATACAGGACATGATCCAAGAAGAGATCTTTTTGGGACGAGACTGGAAGCCCCTTTCTCTGCAATTGCAATGAAGAGTTGAGTTGAGTTTTGAAATGTCTTAATTCTTTTAAAGTAGAAGGCTAATGCTCGTTGCTCTTCTGACATCCAGTGAGTGAAGCATTCGTTCCCTGTTGCTAGTGTGCGGCTTATGAAAGAACACTGGGAGAAAAATGTCCTGGTTCGTGTGGAGAAAGGCAGGGTGCAATCATAACTGCACCTTGTCCTTATAGAAGACCGTGTATGGGGGCTCCGAAGTTAAGGCCTTAAGGTCAGACACCCTCCTGGCTGAAGTTATAGCCACCAAGAAAGTTAGTTACTTTCCACGAAAGGTAGAGGAGGGAGCATGTTGCTAAAAGCTGGAAAGGAGGTCCCATCACTCTAGAGAGCACCAGGTTGAGATCCCATGGGGGAATTGGCTGTCTTACTTGAGGGTACAGCCTCTCTAGGCCTTTGAGGAAGCGGCCCACCATTGGGTTCGCTTAAACAGAGTAACCAGCTGCACCAGGGTGGAAAACGGAGATAGCGGCCAGGTGCACCTTTACTGATGATATTGACAGACCTTGCTGTTTTGGACGCAGCCAATAGTCCAGGATAACGAGAATCGATGCCTGTAAGAATTGAGTGTCTTTTTGTAATGCCCAAATAGAGAATCTTTTCCACTTGACCAAATGGTGGATGGCTTTCTGCTACCAAGGAGGACCTCTCTAATAGGGTCTGAGCATATGAGCTCCAAAGGGTGTAGCCATGGAGTTTCCATGCCATGAGATGGAGAGACTGCAGAGTGGGATGCTGGAGTCGGCCGTGGTCCTGCGTGATCAAGTCTGGGACTAGGGGCAGGGTTATTGGCATGTCCAAGACATGTTTTTCAGAGAACATGAAAAAATGGGGGTTGCCATATCAACTCTAACTAGACTAATCGATTAAGGTGGGCTGTTATCAGCAGGAGAAAAAAAAAACTTTTGTAGTGATAATCAGGATGGCCCATTTCAAACAGTTGACAAGGTGTGAGTAACAGTAGGGGAAAATTTAGCATGGGGAAATAGTTTTTAGTTTGTGTAATGACTCATCCACTCCCAGTCTTTATTCAAGCCTAATATAATGGTGTCCAGTTTGCAAATTAATTCCAGTTCTGCAGTTTCTTGTTGGAGTCTGTTTTTGAAGTTTTTTTTGTTGAATAATTGCGACTTTTAGGTCTGTAATTGAGTGTCCAGGGAGGTTGAAGTGTTCTCCGACTGGTTTTTGAATGTTATAATTCTTGACGTCAATTTTGGGTGCATTTATTCTTTTGCGTAGAGACTGTCCGGTTTGGCCAGTGTACATGGTGGAAGGGCATTGCTGGCACATGATGGCATATATCGCATTGGTAGATGTGCAGGTGAACGAGCCTCTGATAGTGTGGCTGATGTGTTTAGATCCTATGGTGGTGTCTCTTGAATAGATATGTGGACAGACCCTTAGTAAGATGTTCCAATGGTTAATTGCCCTCACTGTTAAAAATTTGCATCTTATTTCTAGTCTGAATTTGTCTAGCTTCAGCTTTCAGCCATTGGATCTTGTTATATTTTTGCTGCTACACTGAGGAGCACATTATCAAATTCTCGGTACCTACGAAGATATCTGTCCACTAGGAACTAGAGACAAGCAGCTTGTTTTTGCATAAGCTGTATTGCCAACTCTAGGAATTTTCCTAGAAGTCTCATAATATTAGAAGTTGGTCTTCAAGCCCCAGCTCCTGGAGGCAAGTGGTTACTGGAAAATCTGAGTTTTAATTAAATAATAAGCTTCTGGCCTTCATGGTTATGGAGAAAAGCCTGAAAATGCAACCAAAACACTCAGAAACCACAAAACAAATAAAAAGGACCCAATATTTATTACTTTTGAAAAATCTTATGATTTTTGTGTAATAACTCATGATTTTTAAATGCTTGATCTTGACAATACTGTATACATCACCAAATGGCCACAACCTTCAGCCACCTCCAATTTAGGTTAGATTTGGATTAGTAATTTATAGCTGAAAGTCACTGGAGCCTATTACCAAACTCTCTAGAATGGAAACCCCTACTTAAATCTATGTGAAATTCTCAAGAAAATGATTAGTAAATTTCATCTTGAAGGGTATGCTTGTGTTCATTTTAAACAAAATGTGATTTAGAAGGTACGTATGCATAAAGAAGCGCGCTGTGGCTCACCACCCTAGGAACATTCTAGAAAAGGCCAAGGGAAGGGGGAGTGAGCTCAACATGTGGAGTGGAGAAGTATAAGCATGTGATGAACAAATCCAGGTATGGAAAGGTTAAATTTGATTGGCTAGAGGTTTGTGTTATGTAACTTGTTATGTAACTGCCATGTGGTATAAAATAGCAAAGGGAGGGGCTCCTTGCTGGAGCGATTCTGGCTGATTTTTGTACCGGGGGCGCTCCCTTTGTGCACAGTGAATAAAGTCTTGTTGAATTGAACTGAATAAAGTATCAAAGACCCTTGATTCTGCCCGGCATCTGACTCATTTGGTTATTATTGGGAACCACAAAATCCCAACAATCTCTGATTGATGGGCTAGTGATTCATCAAGAAACAATGCTGCAGCCAGCAAGAAATTTAAGCAAGATCTAACAATAACTGAAATTCAATCAAAAAAAATTCTAGTTGATACTAACTGAACTCATTAATGCAAATCATAACAAAAAAAATACAGAACGTTATAAGCATTTTTGTGGCAACACATATTATCAACATTTCTGCTAATGCTTCTTAGGAGAATCAGCATAAATCTAATTCTTCATCAACAAACAGCACATCACACCTTCTTTTTCATAAAACTTGTTGCCTGAATTCATTTTATAGCAAGAGAGTGAAATTTTTAGTATTTAAATAAGTAGTGACAATAGTAAATAAGTCATTTTCTGCACATCGCGCTTGGCTTTTTTTGGTTTGCATCAGATTCGTATTCAAGTTTTATAACTCCTACTTGCCATATTGTTACTTCCCTTTACAGTATCATCAGAAATACAATTAAGAGAAAATAATCTACTGTTCCATTTTCTAATCAGTTTCCAATTTTAAACAAACAACACATGGATAAAACAGGATAAACTCCAAGAATTATATCTGCTGAGCAAAATGTTACAACAATTTTGTTCTTTTTCTTTTAAATTCTGTATGGGTTACATAAACATTTATTACAATGTAGCACTCTGCTCCATTTCAATAATAAATAATACTTAGTACTAATGCTGTGTTTTTCATTCTTATATCACTAATTGGTAAGCATTACTATCCCCATTTTACTGCTGGGGGAGGGGGAACCCCATTGTGGGAGTTGAAGGGGATGTTTGACCCAAGTAGAGGATGACATGTTTCATCAGCTATTGACGTGCCCTGGGGCTGTAGACTTGGAAACCAGCCCTATCAACTCTATGGCAGAGATGCTTTCTAAAAACACTATTAAAGCTTTTAAGGATTTTATTTTGCACTGTTATCTGTCTGGTTTACTTTCTAGAATGTAATAATATTTACCAACAGAAAACCCACACCCTGAATTAAAAGCTTACACAGCTAATAATGAATATAGAAGAAAAATACCTCTCTTTTGTGTCAATCACTTCATTCCAGTCTCAGACATGGGGCTAGGTGGGAACAAACTGGAGGCCAATGGGTAGTGGAAAAGGCACCACATACAGGATTACTGAGCACAAAGAATTCTTCAGTCTCCCCAATCCTTCCCACAATCAAATAAGTCACTGCAGATCTCGCTGATTTGCAGATATGGGATGGGGAGCATGATCAGGATTTACCACTATCAGTAACATTTTCACTATACAAAGGAGTAACCTCAATATTTACTCACAGTAGGAGATCTGGTCCATTGTGGACCTTTACAATAATTTTCCAAAGTGGCAAAATGGTCTTGTTCCTAGGGAATTTACTCCACAGAGAGGCGAGCAAACCAGCTTAGCTTTCCTCAAGAGAAAAGGATGTGTGTGTGTGTGTGTGGGGGGGGTACTAAGAGAAGCAGTTTTCTGAAGGGTTGGGAGGGAGGCAGAGGCTGACATGAACTTCACTGATGTGGGCACATGGATGAAGAGTTCTGAGGTCAATAGTCTGGGTGAAGGGATGTATAGAGTGTATATTTGAATAAATAAAATAACTGTAGTTATTATGCAAATTCGACATTCTCAGCCAAACAGAGTACAGGGATTTGTCTAAAAGAGAAAACACACCATATGCAGTGCATCACTGAGCATTCTCATCCTTTTCCCGCAAAACCCTTACCCACGTACTTAACTTCAAGCACATGGGATCACACATGTGCTTAAGTGTTTTGCTGTATTGGGTCCAGATTGCTCAGCATCCTGTGGGATTGAGTTCCATAAGATTTACCACATGTATCAGTAACTGTAAAACCCTGTATTCTGGATACCATTCCTTTTCAGTGTAAAACATATTAATTCTACATGACTAACATAGTGTGTCATGTAAATTTGATTCCTCACTGGAATGCTTTGTTATTAGACAGCTACACTGTGTAAGTATAAAGATTCTACCTCTAGCTGATGCATTTAGAGATTGCTCAGATATCTAACTGTAGATAGACCAACTTAAAATGAGGATTAGTCAAAAAATGTTATCCAGTTTCTCAGACTTGCGATGAACCATTGCACTATTAGCAGGTTTCCACTGGTTGTAATAAAACTATTTCCCAAATTCAAAATGTGAAAATTAGCAGGATCAACACAGTGGTTAACACTGACTATAATAAGCTCTTCCTATTATGCAACTTTGGAAATGAAATTTACCAAACACATAATTGGTTAAAATCATCTATTTTGAAAGCCTTTTGATATTTCCCCTCCTATGCAGACAGTTTTAGTTAGGATGTAAAAATGATTACCTGATTGCTCAGTGACTCTCCGTACTGAACAATACATTCACGGAATTACTGGAGCAAAACATTTATATGCTGACACATTTTATGAGAAACTCGATACTCAAGTATGCTGAAAAAATAAAAACAAAATATGCCATTGTTGGACTTCTTTTCTTATGCTAATCTATGCCACTTAGATGACAAATGCAAAGCTGAAAGACTGACAGTTCTTATAAAAAAAATAAAATCTTGGGGTTCCCAGAAGTGTGGATTCACTCTTGCTGAGCTGCGGTCTGATGAATCATTCTCTAGCTGACTGAAGCTTTCAGCAGCAGAGGTGATAAGAACATGCCACAAATAAAATGTTTTGGCTGTGGGACCTTGCTCTAAATGATATTCTGCTAATCACAACACTTAGGGAATATGCATTAAATTTAATATTTTACTTATATGTTAATATCAGACACCTGTTGGGAGGCCCTGAACGTTGCCAGTTTCATTCAACAACATAATTGCAAATGTCACATTTCCTCAAACCAGATCTGCATCAGACAATTTTTCCTTCTTGTCATTTTTTCCTCACATGCCCCGAGGACTAGTTTCCTCCTAGTCAGTGACCTATATTATGGCAGACTTGCTGCCACAGCTGCAGAGAATACCTTTTGATGTAGTGTCAACCCTCCTCATACTGAGCTCTAGTCTCTGGCTGTTATTTCTCAAGCAACGTTTCTTGGAACTCTCCAGTCTCTCATGAAAGGATCCAAGTCTAAGATTCATATTGCCAGGGACAATTGCTCTTCTTCATTAAGAAAAGAAGTCAGTTGAATTTTATCAGTTTCGTCCGAAAGATGGCTCACTCACTTGTGTGTGTGCATGCACATGTGGAAAGAATTTTTCTTCCAATCCAGGGACTTACAGCAAAGAGGCAGGCATTCGACTGCCACCATTGTAATGTAGTGAGTAGGCCAGTGGATCAATGTAGGGGTCACTGGGAACCCTGCTTCTCCCGGAGAATGCCCACAGACACCCTACTTCATGTTGCCATGGAGACATGCACCTCTGAACTACATCCAGAGTGGCAGGGCATCTCCCTTTCTGACATCTCTGCAGCTTTTCTCCCCTGCAGCAGAAGAATGACTATTGCACTGTGCTCAGAACCTTCTACATATAAAGCATTTGGGCTGTGGGAAGGGCGGCCAGCACAACCCTCGGCCTGCGCCGCTTCTCGCAGCCCCCATTGGCCTGGAGCAGCGAACCGCGGCCAGTGGGAGCCGCGATCGGCTGAACCTGCGGACACGGCAGGTAAACAAACCGGCCCGGCTCGCCAGGAGCTTTCCCTGAACAAGCAGCAGACCGGCTTTGAGAACCACTGTGCTAGAATATTAAGATTAGGTCTCCACTCTCAAGATTATATTGGACCCATAAGTCCAAAAATAGAAAGGGCCGGATTCTCCACAATGTTACTCCAGTTTTACACTACTGTAAATCCACTGATTTCAGTGGATTCACACTGGTGTAAGATGGATTAATACAGCAGAGAATCAAGCCCAAAAAGTTTTACCATCCAGGCAAGGAATATTTCTGTATTTCTAAGGATACAGACCTTCACCTCATTATATATATATTAAAATGTTGCTGTCTGCTGTTTACAAAGTTTGACAATTTCTGTCTGAGAGAGTACTGCAAAATAAAGATTGTTAACACTGCTATATTGTAGATGAGGGTTCTCTGGACATCTTCTAAACTAATTAAAGATGCCAATCATTTTTTGAAAGGATATAAAAGCAGACTCCACAATGAACCACACAGTGATATTATCTTCAGTGTGTAAATTCTACAGTATATACACGTTTTCTGTACACAGTGTGACTGGATATAGGCCAGCAGTAATTGCTGTGACAACTTGCATTTGCCTGCTGAGATGTGACTGTGGTTTTCCCAATAAGACAGGATACAATGCCTATCATCCCTTTCTCCATATAGCCTTTGGAAAATTGGATTTCCAGGGTAAGAGCAGCGAGTGCACTGATATTTAACTGAAAATAAGGAACATGTAGGAGACAGTATTTTTAAACTATTTTTGTCTATAAAAATATGGTTTAAGAGGATCACTTTTTTGTGCTGTACATCCGAGTTTCTGCTTCAAATGGTATTACTATGAATGAAAAAGGACCTCAAGATTTGGCTCAATAACTATAAAGGTTCAAGCTGAACAAGTGATGAGTCTTAAGGTGGCAAGAACAAAGCCCTTTCAGAATGTATTTAAAACAGTAATTCACTTTTCTTAATTTATGTTTGGCACTCAAATATTACAGCAACGGGTATCCCACAAATACTTTACATAGATAGACAGGAAGGTATGACACAGCTGGTGTCAAAAGTCCTGTGAATTAGAAGCATTGCTGATGGTTAATATCCCTCCCCACCACATAAGAGTTGTAATGATAGTATAGAAAAGAATACTGTGTCTGCGTCCACTCATTTCTCACCTAGAAAGAAATTACCCATTCCTAGAATCCAAATCTGTCCTGACCTCTCAGAAGCTGTGACAAAACTAACAATCATGTTTCAGGTTAATCGTTCAAATGTTAGTTAACCTGAGAGGAAAGGTAGTGATGCAGTCTTCAGTCAAACAGGGTGAGTTAACTAAATAAAATGTGCAAGTTCCTGCTTGTTCCAGTTTACCAGTTCCAGATAATGTGTAAATAAATATATCAAACTATTATTCATTTGGCACAAGTCTAGATCGAAGACCTGTTTGGTATTGACTTGAGTTACCAAAACAGTGTCTCTGTGTGTGCGTAACCGGCGGGTTCTCTTATAAATTTAAAGAAACTGATTATCAAGAAGATATATTTTAATGAAACATCATTGACCCTAATTCTGCACTAGATCCTCATGGGCGGACCCCTTTGCTCAGGGGCACCCCATTAACTTCAGTAGGACTCTGCATGGATGCACGGGTCTGCCCATGCAGATCAAACTGCAGGATCAAGGCCAATATGCATTATAAAACCACAAAAAGAAAATAGTATCCTTTGGATTGTGACAGGTGAAATCCAAAAGAGGATTGGCTGATGTTTTAGAAGACAGATGTAACAGTCTTCAGTTAGCTCAGACACTCTGCTGCTATACTGTGCCCATCGCCATAGTAATGGGAGGTAGTTATTAGAGGCTAAGAGCAATTAGGTTTCAAGGAAACATAACATAACACTACTGTTTTTAACATTTTCCCCTAGGTAACCAACTTCATAGAAGAACATACCAGATCATCCCAAACATGGCATGTAATTATTAACATAACTGATTTTGTTTAACTCACTTGATATTAAAAGTTTTATTTAAGAAACCAAAAAGTGTCTGCAGTAGTTAATTTTTGGCAGGGGTGGGGAATATATTTGACATTTCAGAGAGAACAGAACTCATCAGACATTAGGCAGGTAAAAATGGAGTGAATGACAGTCTGGTTACTGGTTGTGGGTAAGGAGAGAGCCATATGGCATCTACTTCCAAGAGGCACCAGTAGAAACCTGATAGTACATTCAGTGAAATGACCTGAAGCTAACAGGTATCTTCTCAAAATCCCATTGTTCCTGATCCTGCCATGTTAGATGCAGCAAGTCAATAATTAAAATAGCACATTAGCAGAAAGAACAAAAAATTTATTTACAGAATTTCAGGATGTTAGGATCATATTTCTCTGCATTTTACTAATGTTTTTACCTGATTTCTAACACTACTGGAAACCAAAGAGAATCTCTCTGGTTGAGATATGAAATGTTAGTATTCTTATTCTTGAAACTGAACAACATTCTAACCTTTCATCAGCATTAGAAACAATAATAACTAACATGATCACTGTAGAAAGCCTCATTAAAGAAACAACAACCCCTATGAATAATTAAACACTACATTATACAATATTGCAGGAAATTCACATTGACAAATGTCTACTTTTTCAGAGATCCATAAAATTCTGTGACTTTATCATAACCTAAGTTCCTTAGGGGCACAGAATTTGTCTTCTTGTCTATAAAGCACCTAACAATTGATAATGGATACATTATAATTTAAAATACAGTAAATGGCTTCCAGGGATTGAGAACTGTTGACAGATTTGTATTCCTCACCAAAACATTAGGTAAATATTTATGTTTGTTTTTTCTCATCTGGTCTCTGTTCCTCTATTAACCCTTTCTATGCCACTCATTACATGTTCAAGGAATGCACGTTAGAAATGTGGATGCTTTCACCCCGATGTTAATCCAGGCTTATGGTAGTGTAACTCAGTGAACAATTATGTGTACAGAATCTTACATCTAGGCTTGTGTGCATAGTTACTGTGATTGAGCACCCAAATAAATATTTACACATACATTGTTTGCATATTTCTGAAAAACAATCCCACAATGCACAATATTCCACAGGTAGGGTAAAAGTGTCTATCTTCCTGCTTAATCAGAACTCCAAGGTATCTCCCCAGGCACTAAATGGCGTGGGCCTTTCCTTATCAATTAAGCTGTCTTCAATGTCCCACCACCATTGTTTCTCCTAAATTTCTTTTATGATGTTTAATCTAATGCCTGACCTTCTGTAAGGACTGTTATTTCACTTGACCTCGGTTATCATTTGTAATCTCTTTGCAAGCCTTTCATCACGGGGTACTTTTCTCTCCCTCCTACCTTCCAGTTATCACAGCCAGGAACTCAAGTTACCTCCACATTATTTCCCACTCCTTGCCTCCTATTACCACCACTCATAAACATCACACAGTTTTGCCACTGCTAATCCTTTACTTGGTCTTCATTTATCATTTCAATCTTTCCCAGCTTCAGTTACCACCATTAATTTGCTCATCTGTTGTTCTACTGTCTCTGGCCTCGTGTTACTGCCGTCAGTGTTTTGACGGTTTTACTATTATCACCATTAAATCTTCCTTTGTAAAACACTGTTATTTATAAATCTGAGAACGTTACAATAATAATACAGAACAAACGTAAGGGTAAAGCTCAGTTGTAGCCAAGAAGGCTCGTTCAGATATTCAGTAGTAATTTAATAGCCTAACAAAAAAATCATCTCAGTCAGTCCGCCCTTCAGGAGGGGTGAGGGGTCAGATGTTCTGGAACAAGAGCCTAAAGAAAGTAATTGACTTCTGGGCTAACTTCACATATTATAGTCCAAAACAGTTCAAATGCTATTTAACTGCTGTCTACCTACATTATTACTAGTTTAAAATAAATCCACCAACTAAATTCCACATGGTTAATTTTAACTGGACTTAGTTGAAAAGCAGAAAAAAAATATCCTCTAATCTGAAAGTAAGAGCAGTGGGGCCACAGTTCATCAATTCCCACTGATTAACATGGGAGCTAAGGGTGCTCACAATCTCACAGGATCAGGTTCAAGCTCTAGGAGAGTAATTAGATAGACACCATATAAATTACATATAACCTGGATATATATGCAGATATAGAATATTATGCATGCGTGCATGTATGTTTTCTCTTATATAATGTACTATATACACTATGTAGGATCAAACAGTGTCTGTGCTCAGCTGATATCAAATCGGTATATGCAGTGATTTAAAGCAGCTATGGATTTGGCACATAGCATCCCTATAATCAAAAACATTGTTGGTTTGCTTAAGAAGCACCTCTAACTAACGCAAACACAACACATAGACCACTCTGCCTTCTCACACTGTTTTAAGTCCAAATGTTAACTTGGAGCTCCGGAATAGGAGAATAGTTCAATGATAGACAGCTGCAGACTGAATAAACATATGAACAATTACGTGCAAAGAGAGGTAGCCGGAGATGGTATTGTCTGAGCGCATGTGGACATTTCTTTATATACTGTTGGTGAATAGCATGTATTTCTGGAGGCAGTCAGGTGAATTATGTTAATAAGATTGTTATTTGTGTGTATAAGAGCCAGTTCTAGGTCCCATTACTGGAGGAATAAGTGGGAATTTTGGGGCCCCCTCAAAGTCACTATTTTAAAAAAAAGAAAACAACTTTGCAGGAGTCCCAGGGTGTAGTAGGTCAGGCCCCCCTCTTGGTCCTCACCAGACCATGAATTGAGCTGCTTACTGAGTCCTTCCTCTGTTTGTGGCACACAAGGGATTATCTGAACAAAAAAACACCCAAACAAGTAGAGAGGGAGAATCAGAATCTGGTAGTTTTATCTCATAGTCCTACCTGCCTAGCAACTTCATATGGACCATGTTCCAAGGCCAGGAATTTTGACGTGGCTGAGGGAAGCAATAAAAGGACCCAGTCACCCAGGTAGAAATCCTGTAGTCTCGCCCCTACATAATAATTTTGTTTCTGTGCATGTTGGGCCTTTCTTAATGTGAAACATGATGAACACAGGTAGGTCCCTCCCGTCGTTCCCTTAATTGTAATACATACTGGGTTGCACTCAAGGCACTTAGATGCTCTTCCTTCCAGTCCTCTTGTAGCCAGTCCAGAATTCCCTGTTGGCAGCCACAAAGTAACTAGAAGGGAGAGAACCCCGTAGAGGCAGGCAGGTCCTCCCTTATGGCAAGCAGAAGCAGCAGGAGTAGTGCTTGGGGTCATCTCTAACAAAAGTGTCTCAGCATTCCCTTCAGAGTCTTATTTAATTCCACCACGAAGGTCATCTGTCTCCAGGTGGTACACCAAGGTTTTCAGGGACTTGACCTTCAGAAGGGAGTATAATTTGCACATCAGCTGGTCCCTTGATCCGTTTGGGATTTCCCCATGAAATACTCTCATGAGAACAGCTTCAGGAGCTCTGGGGCTATCGTCATAGCTTTTGCAGAGTGAAGGGGAACAGACTCCAGATACCTGGTCACATAATCAATGATCCCTGATATGTACTGGTGCCCAGATGCAGAGGAAATAGGGACCAAGGTGCCTTAGGAGTCCATTTGTTGCTGGACAGCTGGCACTTTGGGCAGAAGTAACAGTATTCTCTCATCTCCTGATGCATGAGTGGCCAGCAGAACTGGGTTAGTACCTCTGACATTGCCTTGTCTCTTCCCAAGTGTCCAGCACATTATTCCTGGCGTAATTCTGCACCTCTGTGCAATGCAGAATTTGCAGAAATTAATGTTGGATGATTTAATTGGGGATTGGTCCTGCTTTGAGCAGGGGGTTGGACTAGATGACCTCCTGAGGTCCCTTCCAACCCTGATATTCTATGATTCTATGAATGTGCACACAGAATTTCCTTCCCCCCCACCACAGAAATGGGCTGCAGTGCTTCTATCTGCCACTAGGGGCTCCTGGATCTGGCAGAGCCCAGCTTGCACATAGAAGACAACTGCGGGAGGGAGGGAGAGGGAGCTAGAGGGTTCCCGGCAGCCAGAGTTCCCAGCATGCTCTGAGGGAAGGAGAGGGCAGCATGCAGGACACTCTGTGCAAGCCTGGGACTGAGCATCAGGCTGTTTGTCCCTCTGGAGCCCTGGGCTCTGGAGGGGATGACGGGTGGGGTGTCTGGGCTGGGGGGCCAGAGAGGGTGTGCGGGTGTCTGGGCTTGGGAGGGGAACAGGTGTGGGTATCTGGGCAATGGGGGGCCCATGGCTGGGCTCTGGGAGGGAAGGGGTGTGGGTATCTTGCTGGAGGGGCCCCGCAGCTGGGCTCTGGGCAGGGGGAAGGGGGCAGAGAAACAGGAACTGGGTTGTCATAGGGGTTTCTTCAACTTTCTACTCCTGGCGGGAATTTTTGTTTGTGATTGTATTGTTGCAGACATATTGCTGACAGGCATTTTGAAATAAATTACCAAAATAATTGAAACTGGTATGATTATGTAGTGCTATTTTGACAAATAAAATTTGCAGAATTTTAAAATATTGTGTGCAGAATTTTTTAATTTTTTGGTGCAGAATGCCTCGAGGAGTAGCACAGGGATATCATGCATCAGCTGCAACGCTTCCCAACAGCACTTGTGTGGCACCAGCAGCTGATCCTGTTTTGTTGATCCCTTTCAATTCGATACAGGTGCTCTCTTTTAAGCACGAAGTGTGGATACGGCTGAACTCATTCTGTTACTTCCTCATTTACAGATGCAGTTGGTCATATGCATGGTTAAGTGTAGAGTCATTTCTCTGTTCCTACACAAAATGCCTGTCCCATAGGAGAGCTTCTAGGTCCAGACGGATTGCCTCTTCTTTCTCTGTGGGGGTCAGTGTCCATGTTGCTCAAGACTTTCCATCCGCAAGATCTTCAGGTTCCCCAAAGTTTACCAAGCTCTGTGGAACCTGCAGCAATGATCAACCTGGGTCCCTGTTTACTGGATGGACCTGTTTGTTAATGACTTGCCCAAAAAATTGCCAGTCCTGGCCTACGATTATTGTAGGCCAATTTTGTCCAGTGCTACTATCATCACCCCACTGTCAGTTATAAATGTTGGCTGGGGTACATTTGCACATCACCGCGTATACACTGCAGGTGGACTGAATTTTAGGGGTGTCATCATCTTCTATTAGGGAGGCCAGGACCACCATCCAAATACTGCCGGACTCAAGAGTCCTTGAACTCTTTCCTTGAACCATCACCAGCACCATCAACTTGGGGGAGTCCTTTCCTATGTGCGGGTTTCTGCAGTCCAGCCCTGGATATATTCACATTCCATAGAAGGGCGTTCTCTCTTTATGTGCCCCGTCTGCCCACAGGACAGCAAATTATCAGGTTGGCACTGCCTGTACCTCTCCTATGTGGGGGTGAACTTGGTCATGAAGCAGAGGCTAGACCTACGTCTACTTCAGTTGTTTGAGGTGCTTGGTGGTCCTACTGGCTGTGTTATGTCCCAGCCCGACCCTCTTTCTCCCCTAGACTACCCATGGTCTAAGGGGCAGTCTGACCATCTGGGAGGACATCTTTGGGGTTGGACCCCTCAGAGTGGATGTTACTCATTTGAGGTCACCCTCCTGGGTCTCTCTCCAGTCTGTCCCACGCACTGCCAAGACTTTGGTGGATTGCATCTCTAGTGACCCTTCGGCTTCTACATAGTCCTCCATTAACTGCACTGCATCTGACAATGTCCCAGGGCAGTGCTGTAATACCCATTCTTTGCCTTGTATTGGTAATATTTTTATAAATTGTTCTGTAACTATTGCCTCAGCCACTTAGACCCCTGACTATTCTTCCAGGTGGAGCCACTTTCAACAGCAGCATCCCCTCTCATGCTGCACCACTGTCCAGGCTCTGGCCCCTTTGAGGTAGATCTTGGATCTAAACCACTGGTGGTGGGTTTCCTCAGAAATGTCCAAATAGTCCAAAATGGCAAACTCTACTTGTTTATAGTCCTTAGCCTATAAGTCCATGTTATGGTAGGTTGCCTGCGCTGGACCTGTCAAATATGGGGCCAAAATCAAACCTCACTGTTCTGAGGGCCACTGAGATGCTAGTGCCACCCTCTCAAATGTCACAAAAAGGCCTCAGGATCATCATCATCAGGCTCCACCTTGGTTATCTTCACAGGCACTTTGGGCCAACCCTTCTGTGTAAATGTGACCCACTTAGACTTCCTGGGGACATAGGGACAGCACTATCTGTTGTATCATTTCCTTGTGAAACTGCTGCTGCTGTGTCATCAGTTCCCTCAGCAGCTGTTGCATGGTTTGAACTTGGTGTTGGGTAGTCCAATGCTGCACCAGCTGCTGCTGGAACTGCTATTGCTGTTCCATCTCTGCTAGCCATTTACACCACCCCTCCGGTTCCAGCTCAGAGCTGCTGAACTCTATCCCCTTCTGTGGTCTTAACAACAAAATAAAACAAAACAAAACAAAAAAACCCCTACACACCCTTGTATCAGGCATGGTTATGCCCACAGACTCCATTACTTGTTGTGGGTGCCTCCACCCCCAAGTCCCAACTAGACCACGATTTGAGAGTCATTCGCTATTTGTGGCACAGAAGGGATTCTCTAAACTAAACAAAGACACAAATGTCCTTTTCCCTCTCCTTCCTTTGAAATAGGGAAAATCCGAGTAAAAGAAAAAAGACAAGGCGGTCAGTCTCTTAGGCAGTCTTTTGGTCACCCCTTTGGAGTTTGGCTTGTCTGCTGATTATAGTGTCCCTGATCAGGGTTAGAGTCTGCCTGCAGCCCCTCCTTTTCATCATTCTGGCTTTATACCGGTGCTATGCAGTCTCAAGTGTGGCAAGGTCTGTGATCGTTGTCGTGGTTGTCTTCTTCTTTGCTGGTATGTCCCTGTAACCAGGAGTCTCGGAGGTACAGCAGTCTTTCCTTAGTCACCATCCCTTCCTGTAGCAGGCTTTCACTTCCTCCCTCCGCGCAGAGGAAGCCTTACAGGTGAGTTTGCTTAGAACTGGCTGAGCCCAGAAGAGCTTGTTACCCTCGTCTCTACTGGAGTGAGGGTGTGCCCCTCACAAGGGACTGGTTAGATCCGTGGAAAATCTTAGATTTTAAGAGTTCTAAAAAGTAAAATGTGGCTATTGTGTCAATCTTTAGCTATTAGTTATATTTCATGTAAAGGATGAAGACTCTGCAATCTGCTGCTGTTCCACTGCTTAACACTGGAGAACTTGGTACATATTTTGGCTTTTTGGACAATAAGTTGAAGTGCTTTGAAGATCATTGGCAGGGGGCAAATCTACATTCTAGATCTTGCCCCTCTGAACACATTAATGTATATTTTTGCATTCATATTGTACATATATAAACATACATATATTCATATTATACATATATAAACATATTATACATACGTATATATGTTATATACATAAAAGTATCATTTTTTTATATATGGCAAATATTTCTAAGGCCTTAGTAAGTATAATTTAGAAACAGATTTGTGAGCTAGAGCACGTTTCAAACATCTTTTCAACAAACTGATCTATAGCTCTAAGGTTGTAATTAAAAGCCATGTTTGACATCTGAATTTAACTGACACCCATATATATATGGCTTGATGCTAGTGTATACTGCCATTCTGGTTTGAATAAAGTTAATTGAAATGATTCCCTCAAAGGGAATTTTTTTGACAGAAGTGAGTAAACAGCTTGGATTCCAATCCCCTTCAGTCACTCTGATTATGTGCTATGGCAGATAGTGATTTTGAATCTAAACTGCCACTAAAGATCAAATCTCAAGGTTAAAAATAGGAGAGAAATGGATATTGGATGCTTCTCCCATGACAAAAAAAAGTGCATGCAGAATATTAATTTAGTTATATCTGAGCCAATCTGCAGAATGAGTAAGCAATGCTGGTGATAGTATTTATCCTCAAAGGTATAAAGGTGGCATGAAAACCTGACTGGTGACTAAACAGATTGCTTTCCTCAGGTGGCAAAACACAAAAAACCCACAAGACAACTAACCAAACATATCAAAAACCCAACACCACCAATGTTGATGGACTAAAGACCTGTGCTGAAGAGGGTTGGTTGAATCCTGATCATACTAGAGAAGGTTCAAACAAGAGTTCTTCATCCTGACATGGGCTGAACAGATTCCCTGCTCTTTCTGACAATGTCAGAACTGTATTGTTGCCCTGGAATCTTGACAGTCCTCATACCTACTAAGGGCTTCTCATTCACAAAAGGGCTTAACAGTGCATTAACACAGCTTTTTTCATTTAATTACCTTCATTTTTTATTAAACCAAAGGTGAAATATTGGTTGTAATGTTTGGGTGTATGAGCTGGGAGGAAGTCTTTACCTCAGCTCCAACTGAACTGGTTCAATATACAATGTTTTCTTTCCACTGTAGACAGGAACTTACCTGCACTGAGCTTGTCCTCCTTGTTCTGCACCAAAATTGAGTGCCTTCTACTCAGAAACTACGCATAAACCGCTATTGGCAGCAGGAACAATGAGTTCAGGGGCTTTGGGGTAATTTCCAAATAGAACTGTAGGACTGGAAGGGACCTCAAGAGATCATCTAGTCCAGTCCCCTGCCCTCATGCCATAGGAAGCACTGTATTTTGGGACAGAATTAGGAAGACATGCTGGATGCTTATGATTCCTATCTCTTATGTCTCAGGTGCCTCAATCATCCCAGAAAGGTGTGACAAAAATTAGAGATGCCCTGAAATAATTTATGAATATTGTATATCTATCTGGTCACTGGGATGTTTACTGTGTGAATATATTAATTTAATTTAATTTAATAGGCGGCTGTTTGAAAAAACAAGCAGGAAGAAAACAGAATAGCTCAAGATAAGCCACTTCCCCAGAAACATTTGAGGGGGTTAAGAGGAAAGACCAGAACTGTTAGCTTTGAAGTTTTTACCTCGTCCCTTGCCAATCTACAAAACCAGTTTTGTCCAGAAGGGCCAAAGGCCTGGAAGCCAGAAGATCAAAAAGACTGTAACAGTTTAAAAAAGGAACACTTTCTCAAGAGGGGGAAGTTGTTCGGGGGAGGACCAGACTAAGATGTCGGCACCTGTTGCGTGGTTAGTCTCTAAGGTGCCACAAGTACTCCTTTTCTTGAGACCTACCTAAGTTACCATCAAGGGATGGGAAGAGAGATGTGCATAGGATGTTTTTTTTAAAAAATCCTTTTTCTTTAAATGTTTTGTTCCTACTGTTAAAATAAACAATACTTTTTTTTGAGGAGGCTGCCTGGTCTCTGTATTCACCAATGGTCACAGACTCCTGAAGGGCAAAACCACAGACTACAAACCCAGTTGGACTTGCTGGGTAACTATAGTTGATTCACAGGGTAATGTAGCCAGAGGCTCAGTTCAGAATCAGGAGAAGCACATGATTCCACCCCAGGGAAGGTAAAATATGAGGCCTGGTGCACTCAGTGAAACCATAAAGGGGGGAGAGGTGCAGCTAGCCTGGTAATGATGACAGTCAGTTGGTACAACAGCAATAGATGATTCCAAAAGGTTTTGTCAAAAACAGCATATGCTGTACTCTTGCAAAGGCAAGCAACGCAATAAACTATTTCATGCAATCAGCACCCTTGTAATGGTTTTCTAAAGCCCTGATCTTGCAAGTTATCTTGCACAGATGCAGGAGTCTGCCTGCATTGAATAATCGGCCTGTGTTCACCTAGGCTACAGTCATACCACAAAAAGAAAAGGAGTACTTGTGGCACCTTGGAGACTAACACATTTATTTGAGCATAAGCTTTCGTGAGCTACAGCTCACTTCACGAAAGCTTATGCTCAAATAAATGTGTTAGTCTCTAAGGTGCCACAAGTACTCCTTTTCTTTTTGCGAATACTGACTAACACGACTACTACTCTGAAACCAGTCATATCACAGTGTCTTGGTTGTTCTAGCCTTTTTGGTTAACAGACATCTCTTAGGATAACCTTGGTTAAGCAGTTATTAAAATGGAACCATCAGAAATGAGAAGATATTAGACAAACTGTCAATTTTCACCCTTTACAAAAGATGTATTAAAATTAATTCAGAATTTGATTTTAAAGTTTGAACAAAGAAAAAAAAATCTATATTATCTCAATTATGATTGGTTCAAGAAACACAGTTATACTGGATTAATGCAGCTGATCTGAAGATCCAAGGAGACAACAAATTAAAAAAAATAAAATAGAATAATAAGGCAGGAATATATCAACTGTGTTTAGCAAGTAGCAGTTATTCACAACACTTCAGCAACTGCAAATCTTGCAGTGGATTTAGCAGTTCTCCCCAGCATACATATCTTAAACACCATATGCTGTGAAGTACTTTTTAAGAAACCTTCATGCAGACTTTATGTTAGAACACTTTTCATTAGACAGATGTCTCCATCTACAGCTGAAGTACTGGAGCAAGTTAGCCAACCTGTATTTTCTACTTTTGTTCTGACAATAAATCAGAAATAAGCTTTAAACTGGGCCTCCACAGAAGTGTATCTACATCACTGACCTTTAATTATCTGTGTCCTGCTTTTGGAATATAGCTATGCACAATGTACACTCTTGTTTTTACTCATCGAACGGAGAGCAGGAGGTAGCTCCAAAATCGCACAGGGTTAAACAACTAGGCATCTGGGGTTTAAAATAATATATTTTTCTCCAAACGCACACTTGCATAATCTCACAAAGGCTATTCTAAGCATGGGATTTGCCCCCAAACTATTTTGACATGTCATCTCAGACACTTTTGATGTTATGCAGTAAATGCTTCACTGCACGTGCAACTAAAACTGCTGTAACCACCATTTTCAGCCTGGGGGGGGGGAGCAGGGGGTTCAGAGTAAATCTTAGAATTCTTAGCCTTTTACTGAAGTATATTGTTCACATCAACCCTCAGTCAGGGTGGTCACACAGCATTAATTTCTGAAAGGTCAATGGGAGTTACATGTGCTAAAGCTTCTCTCTAGGTCTGACCCGTAATGGGTACCCTTCCCTAGCCTAATAGCACTTGGGATAGAATGAGGAATGGCAGCAAAAAAGTAGGCAGAAAGGTGAGGGAATAGGAACCTACTGTACTCTCACAGGGTAACTGTTAATGTTTCTTATTTCCTTAGTGGAAAAATAATTTGGCATTCCTTGAGTCCCATTTGAAATATCTGTGAACTGCTGGGAACCAATCCACATTTTGGTTCAAAATATGTTTGTTTCACATGGTATGTGATGAAGATGAAATCATCCTAACACATAAAACAACATTTCTTTAGAACTCTACTAGGTATGGTAATCCACCTAGTTTTAAATGTTTTGAATGGCATTTTTTAAAATAACTGGTCCCCTAACTCAACAGTTATGTACCAAATATACTACACATTTGAAACATTACACCCCTTCCCCAAATGCGTCTCCATTCAGTGACTGCATGATCCCCATGATGGAATCTGCAGGTCAAGAGATATATCATTCTTCATCCTCCATCAGGGAGTCAGCAGAGGCCCCATACTTCAGGCTTTTTCCTCTGGACTCCCACTGGCCAAAAAAAAGCATTGATATGGGACGAATATACAGTAGCTATTCTAGAGTCATTAGATAACTCTTGGAGCTGAAAGGAAGTATCATCTTTTACCTGGCAGAACCAGGGCTTTATAACAGAAAACGCTGCCTGGAATACATTTCCTGAAATGTTATTTGATATAGTAACCTCGACCACTGAAATAACCGACCACTGGATGTCACTGTTACTCCACACCAATAAAGCAAATACAACTCTGAGATCACCACTAGCCATGTGATGACTAACTGCCCAGTTCTAACTGCCTTGGCAAACAAGTAAATCTTTAAATATATAATGAATTTAGGCCAGGATCCACAAACAGATGTGATGCTGAGGATTGCAATGCTTAAATTTTAGGGGCTTGAAAAATCACAGAAACAACGACAGGTTTCAGAGTAGCAGCCGTGTTAGTCTACCTAGGTTCCCTGTACAATGAATGGGGAGAGATAGGATTCTTACCAAGCGACCTACAAAAGCCAGCATGCTAGGCAGGCAGTCATTTCTGCCTGCAATCTACAGCCAGGAACCCCTCTCATGGAGTCAGGAGGCTTAAGTGCCAAAGTCATTTCTTGCAAGAATGATTGATGCAAGCACCTAACTCCTCCTTTTGTGTTGAGGAGGTGGCACCCACTTTATAAAAGTTTTAGTTTGGTGGTTAGAGCACTTGCCAGGTTCATTCCTGATGATGGGGAGAAAGGATCTTAACAGGGGTCTCCTATATCTCAGGAGAGTGCTCCAATCACTGAACTATGAGATATTCTGATTTGTGGCTCCCCCAGTCTTTCCTGCTGAAGATGTTGCACTGTGGATAAATACTGAAAGAGTCATTGAGCCAGAAAGAGAGAATAACTTATGGTTAGGACACCCACCCAGGGGTTGGGAGACCCAGGATCCAGTCCCCCATTCCAATCACCCACCTCCTCCAGCCAGATTTTGAATGAGACCCAACCTGCTACACTGCTGTAGCATTTAAAATGTAGACAAACCCTAAGTAACAAACTTGGTCCTGCTCTGGGCAGGGGGTTGGATTAGATGACCTTCAGAGGTCTCTCCCAACTCTGATATTCTATGATTCTATGATTCTATGAAACTAAAGAGGACTGTAGGGCAGATTTAGATCCAATCCCCTTATTTTAAAAACACTATGTTAAAACTCAATGGCTTTTTTGGGGTGGGGCGGGGGGCTGGCAATTTCTCAAAAGTAGAAAAAAATACTTCACACTGCATCACATTAAAAAAACACAACAGTGTTTTTATTGATTTTTATTCAATGGATATCTAGTTCGGAAAAAATGCCATACAACTGGAAAAAAAGCCCAGGTAAAGTGTGAAGGTACACTAGACTGACAAGTTGTCAAAACACATTGAAAGCAGTGGACATAAACAATAACTAGCTATAGTAAAAAGTAGCCTTTTCACCAAACAAAGCCTTTTAACTAAATTTGCTACCGTCAGATGAGAGGAGTCAGAAAAAGAACAGACATTTACTGACTAGTGTTGTAGCCATGTTGGGCCCAGGATATGACAGAGCAAAGATGGGTGAGGTAATATCTTTAATTTATAGGACCAGCTTCTGTTGAAGGGAGATAGAGACAAGCTTTCCAGCTTCACAGAGCTCTTCTTTAGGTTTGGAAAAGGTAGTTAGAGTGTCCCAGCTAAATACTAGATGGGACAGATTGTTAAGCATGAAGGGGTGTTCTAAGAATCCATTCCTTTTCTGTTCCTGGCCAAAAAATAACACACAGATAGATAGAACCTTTGTTTCTCCCCCCCTCCGGCTTTGAAAGTATCTTGTCTCCTCATTGGTCATTTTGGTCAGGTGCCAGCGAGGTTATCCTAGCTTCTTAACCCTTTACAGGTGAAAGGGTTTTTCGTCTGGCCAGGAGGGATTTTAAAGATGTTTACCCTTCCCTTTATATTTATGACATGCCCCCCAAATCACAGCTAGGGTGAAACGCTGGCTGGGATTTCTTCCTGGAGCTCTAGGAGAAAACAGAGTTAATAAGACACATGCACCTCTAAATATACTACCAAGTATATAAAGACTAACAATATTTTCCACATCTCAAGGACAATTTTAACCAGTTGATGCTGGGAAACTTTCACAGGAGAGTGCATCAGCCACTTTGTTAGAAGCTCCTCAGATGTGCTGGATGTCGAAATCAAAATCTTGGAGAGCTACACTCCACCGAATAAGTTTTTTGTTATTTCCCATGGCGGTATGAAGCCACTGTAGCGCAGCATGGTCGGTTTGCAGGTGGAAACGCCATCCCCAAACATATGGGCGTAGCTTTTCCAGAGCGTAGACAATGGCGTAACATTCTTTTTCACTGACTGACCAGTTGCTTTCCCTCTCAGACAGCTTCTTGCTGAGAAACAATACAGGGTGGAATTCTTGATCCAGTCCTTCCTGCATTAAAACTGCTCCCACACCACGCTCGGACGCATCTGTAGTTACTAGGAACGGTTTCTCAAAGTCTGGGGCCCTTAGTACAGGGTCAGACATGAGTGTCGCTTTAAGCTGGTTAAAGGCCTTCTGACACTCTTCGGTCCACTGAACGGCATTTGGCTGTTTCTTTTTGGTTAGGTCTGTCAGTGGGGCAGCGATTTGGCTGTATTGTGGTACAAATCGCCTGTAATATCTGGCCAAGCCTAAGAAGGATTGGACCTGTTTCTTTGACTTTGGAACAGGCCACTTTTGGATAGCATCCACTTTGGCCTGTAGGGGGTTGATAGTTCCTTGACCCACCTGGTGTCCAAGGTAAGTCACTTGGTTTAAGCCTATTTGACACTTCTTAGCTTTAACAGTTAGTCCTGTCGCCCTTATGCGCTCAAAGACTTTTTGTAGATGTTCTGCCCAGGAATCTGAAAATATGGCCACATCGTCAAGGTAGGCGACTGCATATTGTCTTAATCCTGCTAGGAGACCATCTACAAGTCTTTGGAAGGTGGCGGGTGCATTCTGGAACCCGAAAGGGAGTACATTAAATTCATACAGCCCAACATGTGTGGTGAAGGCTGACCTTTCCTTGGCAGATTCATCTAGCGGTACCTGCCAGTACCCCTTGGTTAAGTCCAAGGTAGAGATGAACTGGGCCCATCCCAGTTTCTCTAATAGTTCATCTCTGCGTGGCATTGGATAGTTGTCTGGGCGAGCTACAGCATTTAGCTTACAGTAGTCCACGCAAAAACGTATCTCCCCATCTGGTTTGGGAACTAGAACCACTGGAGATGCCCATGCACTGCCAGAGGGGCGGATTACCCCCATCTGTAGCATATCCTGGATCTCCCTTTCTATAGCAGTTTTAGCTTGAGGAAACACCCGGTAAGGTTGGGCTTTAATTGGGTGAACATTACCTGTGTCAATGGAGTGGTATGCCTGTTCAGTCAGTCCTGGGGTGGCTGAGAACATCGGCGCATAGCTAGTGCACAGCTCCTTGATCCGCTGTCGCTGCATATGACCAAGGGTCATGGAGAGGTTCACCTCTTCCACACTACCAGCACTCAGTGTCATCTCCTCCCTGGGCTGTAAACTGACAAACCTTTAATTCTCTGGATCGATTAGAAGAGCTGAGAGGCGGTGGGTTGCTCCAGGCTGCTGTCCAAGCTCTCTGGAGGCTTTCATCTGCTTCCTGTTCGGTCTGGAACTGTTCTCTTGATGCTGGAGACATCAGTTCCTCATTGGATTGTGGACCCAGGCTTGGTCCCTCTGGAAGCGATGTAGGGGATGGGGCTGTTTCCGTTGACTGTGAACCACTCTCCGCTGGTGCACGATGTTGGGTTCAGGCTCCGGCTGAGCCTCTGGTGTAGGGTTATCGGCTGCTGCTGGTTCAGGTTTGGTGGGGCCCTCTGGTGTTGGGGTTGCAAGTACTGGATTCAGTGCTGGCAGTGGGTCTGGTGCTGGTTGTTCTGCTGGTTCCGGTTCTGGGACTGGCTCTGTCTGGGTCTCTGGGACTGGATCCACTACTGCTGTTGCAGACATTGGCCTGGGGTCTGGGTCCATCACCTCTGACCGGGTTCTGGTAGAAGTTTCTGGAACACAGCTAGGCATGACGGCTTGTTTAGCCTGGCTGCAGGTGACCATTCCCACCCTCTTGGCTAGCTTCACATGATTGGCCAAGTCTTCCCCCACAGCATGGGGATGGGATAATCATCATAGACTGCAAAAGTCCACGTTGCTGACCAGTGCTTGTACTGGACAGGCAACTTGGCTGTAGGCAAATTGAAAGAGTTGGACTTGAAGGGTTGAATTGTCACTTGGATCTCTAAGGTCCATTAAGGAAGCATGGATAGCTGACAATTGCGCTCCGGTGTCCCTCCACGCGGTGACCTTCTTCCCACCCACACTCACAGTTTCCCTCCGCTCCAAGGGTATCTGGGAGGTATCTGGGCCTGAGGACCTCTGGTGTGATTCCGGTGCAATGAACTGTAATCCGTTGGGGTTCTTGGGGCAGTTGGTTTTCACATGCCCCAGCTCGTTACATTTAAAACATCATCCAGCTGACAGATCACTGGGGTGAGGTGGGTTGCTGGAGAATGGTGTGGCAGGACAATAAGGTGTCTGGAGTATTCCTTGGTGTGTAGTTGGGGCCTTGGGCTAACCCCGGTAGTAGGGTGTGGTCTGAGGGTGTCCCTTCTGGTATCCACTCCAACTGCGACCAGGGTTGTTCCTCTCTCCTCCCTCCACCCATTTTGTTCCGGCTTGCTCCACCTCTCCAGCGGTCTGGGACTGCTCGTATTGATCAGCATAAGAAGCAAGACTTTCTGCTGAGTCCATTTCCTTATCCCATAAACACTGTTTTATTTCCTCCTTGGACATATTCAGGAATTGCTCCTGAGCTAACAAATCACACATTCCATTAAAGCTAGTGACACCCCTTCCTTGGACCCATTTATCTAACAGATCCTTCATCTGATTTAAATAAGCCACATTACTTAGTCCAGGCCCTCTCTTAAGGGTTTGAAATTTTACTCTGTATGTTTCAGATGTAATTTGAAATTGCTTTAAAACCAAATCCTTGAACTTATTATAGTCAGAAGCCTCATCAATAGGCATCTTACTGAATATGTCCAGAGCTCTTCCTGTCAATTTTGCGACCAATGTGGTCATCTTGTGAGCTTCAGGAATTTTGTGGAGAGTGCACAGTCTCTCAAAGGTGAGAAAATATTCAGCAATCTCACTGATTCATCACACTGTGGACATAGTCGCTCCCATTTGTGGATTGTTGGGGAAGGATTGTTAGGGTTATCTAGTAGATTCCGCTCAGCCCTTACCTTCTCCATCTCCAGTTCATGCTTCCTCTCTTTTTCCTTTTCATCCATTTCTTTTTCCTTTGCCTCCATAGCTCTCCTGTAAGCAGCCTCTTGGTTCTTTTCTACCTCCATAGCTGTCCTGTGGGCAGCCTCTCGGTTCTTTTCTGCCTCTATAGCTCTCTTGTGGGCAGCCTCTTCGTTTTTTTCTGCCTCTTTCACTGCCTCCATTTCTTTGTCCTTTGCCTCCATTTCTTTGTCCTTTGCCTCCATAGCTCTCCTGTGGGCAGCCTCTAGGGCTTTTTGTGCATCTTTTGCTGCCTCCAGTCTGGTTAACTCCAATTTGTGTTATGCCTTGGTTTCTGTTGTCTTAGCCTCTCTGTTTTTAACTAACTTTACACCCGAGAGTTAAAAAAAACAAAAAACTTGGCTTGTAAAATTTTGCTGTGCTGTAACCAGATACCTATGTTCTCTGATAGTGATTGTCAGCCTACAGAAAAATCCTTTAAAAAAAACTAACACCTTGGTCTCCAGGCAAATAGACAGAAAACCCCTCTAGTTGCTCTGAGGTAAAAAGCAACTTTAGGTCTGTGAAGACTTGTGAATTTCCCTACAGGAGGTTAACTACCCTGCCTTTAGGTAGAGAAAACTCCAGCTCACAAAAGATAATTCCCCTTTGTCTCTGCTCTGGCCCCCAAGCAGAGACCAAAAAAACCTCTAACTGCTTTCAGCTTAACACCTGCTTTTCAGCAGCCCAAAGGAAAACAAATATTTCCTTTTAAAAAATCTGTGCTTCTGGTTCAAAAAATCTCAAATTGATCTCAAAATGATTTCAAGTTAATCCCACCGCTAACACCATGTCAAGGTTCCTTCCCCACTCTGAACTCTGGGGTACAGATGTGGGAACCTGCATGAAAAACCCCCTAAGCTTATTTTTACCAGCTTAGGTTAAAACTTCCCCAAGGTACAAACTATTTTACCTTTTGCCCTTGGACTTTATTGCTGCCACCACCAAGCGTCTAAGAAATATATAACAGGGAAAGAGCCCACTTGGAAACGTCTTTCCCCCTAAAATCCTCCCCCAAACCCTACACCCCCTTTCCTGGGGAAGGCTTGATAAAATTCCTCACCAATTTGCATAGGTCAACACAGACCCAAACCCTTGGATCTTAAGAACAATGAAAAAACAATTACTTTCTTAAAAGAAGAATTTTAATTGAAGAAAAAGTAAAAGAATCACCTCTGTAAAATCAGGATGGTAAATACCTTACAGGGTAATCAGATTAAAAACATAGAGAATCCCTCTAGGCAAAACCTTAAGTTACAAAAAGACAGAAAAACAGGAATATAGATTCCATCCAGCACAACTTATCTTATCAGCCATTTAAACAAAACAGGATCTAATGCATATCTAACTAGATTACTTACTAAGTTCTAAGACTCCATTCCTTTTCTGTTCCTGGCCAAAAAAACAACAGACACATCGAGAGAACCTTTGTTTCTCCCCCTCTCCAGCTTTGAAAGTATCTTGTCTCCTCATTGGTCATTTTGGTTAGGTGCCAGCGAGGTTATCCTAGCTTCTTAACCCTTTACAGGTGAAAGGGTTTTTCATCTGGCCAGGAGGGATTTTAAAGATCTTTACCTTTCCCTTTATATTTATGAGAAGGGGTAACACATGTTAACTGCCCACTTCATTTTAAGTGGTTTCTTGCAACATGTGTGAACTCCCTTATGCTTAACAATCTGTCTCACTTTGTTTTTCGAAGAGACATTCTGGTTACTTTTTCCAGACCCGAAGAAGAGCTTTGTGAAGCTCAAAAGCTTGGATCTTTTCCACCAACAAAATCTGGTCCAATAAAAGATATTATCTCACCTACATTGTCTCTCTGATTTACTGAGTAGTCCATTGAACTTAACTTCTCTTTGAAGCCAGCAGACCCAGTACTTTGCAAAGCATTCACAGCGACTAACAATGGTATTCAGCATGGTCACAAACTACATAAGATTATAGCTGTGATTAATGATGTACTGCACTGCAGTTATTAATGAATTTGTTAAAACATTTGGCTCAATTCAACTCATGTAAGTGCAGTAATATATTTTAAAATATAGACAGTAACATGTGACACTATACAGGTTTGGAATTCGAAGCCGGACCTTGAATCTTTTATATTATGCCTCAATGGCAACAATAACATCTGTGAAGACAAGCTGTAGTTTTACTTGTTTGATTTTTTCACCCATCGTGTGAAATAGTAGTCAGCAATAGTGATGCTGCCATAAATGCCATTTTTAACTTTGACTGAAAGAAGCAGACCAAATATTGGAAGTTTCAAAAAACAGAAACCTCTGAAATGTCTTTCTATTGTCTTTAGACTGGTTTCAGAGTAGCAGCCGTGTTAGTCTGTATTCTCAAAAAGAAAAGGAGTACTTGTGGCACCTTAGAGACTAACAAATTTATTTGAGCATAAGCTTTCGTGAGCAACAGCTCACTTCATTGGATGCATTCAGTGGAAAATACAGTGGGGAGATTTATATTGTATGGTATTTATATTGTATTTATATTGTATATAAATCTCCCCACTGTATTTTCCACTGAATGCATCCGATGAAGTGAGCTGTAGCTCACGAAAGCTTATGCTCAAATAAATTTGTTAGTCTCTAAGGTGCCACAAGTACTCCTATTCTTTTTGTCTTTAGACGGTTATGACAATCCAGCTTATTCTTCAATGACAGAAACAGAAGAAAATAACTGGTTACTCTTAGACTTCATATTATAGATTACCAGGCAATGAAAGATATTGAAAGTCTATGGATGGCAGCTCAAGGCAATTCCCCATCCTTAGATAAGCCCTGGTCTGAAATTTCTTGCCTTTAATCTACTCTCTCTGGCTCTAAAGGATTCCTTCTTTGATGGATGGTTGTTAAGCAGCTCCTTGTACTGCCTGCCACACAGAAATTCTGACATTGAAATGGTATTTTCTCTGATGAACAGTAACAAAACAGGTTTCAGAGTAACAGCCGTGTTAGTCTGTATTTGCAAAAAGAAAAGGAGTACTTGTGGCACCTTAGAGACTAACCAATTTATTTGAGCATAAGCTTTCGTGAGCTACAGCTCACCTCATCGGATGCATACTGTGGTACAAGTTTTTTCACGCAGTTGATAGATTTCCACTCCATACGGCTAAATGCAGTGCCTTGCATAATGACAGGTTTCAGAGTAACAGCCGTGTTAGTCTGTATCTGCAAAAAGAAAAGGAGTACTTGTGGCACCTTAGAGACTAACAAGTCAGAGGCTTGTTCACCTGCTCATCTACCAATGTGATATATGCCATCATGTGCCAGCAATGCCCCTGTGCCGTGTACATTGGCCAAACCGGACAGTCTCTACGTAAAAGAATAAATGGACGCAAATCAGACGTCAGGAATTAAAACATTCAAAAACCAGTCGGAGAACACTTCAATCTCTCTGGTCACTCGATTACAGACCTAAAAGTGGCAATTCTTCAACAAAAAAACTTCAGAAACAGACTCCAAAGAGAGACTGCTGAATTGAAATTAATTTGCAAACTGGACACCATTACATTAGGCTTGAATAAAGACTGGAAGTGAATGTGTCATTACACAAAGTAAAACCATTTCCCCATGTTTATTCCCCGCCCCAAACTGTTCCTCACATGTTCTTGTCAACTGCTGGAAATGGCCCACCTTGATTATAACTACAAAAGGTTTTTTTTTCCCCCCTCTCCTGTGGGTAACACCTCACCTTACCTGATCAACTCATTACAGTGTGTATGGTAACACCCATTGTTTCATGTTCTCTGTGTATATAAAATCTCCCCACTGTATTTTCCACTGAATGCATCTGATGAAGTGAGCTGTAGCTCACAAAAGCTTATGCTCAAATAAATGTGTTAGTCTCTAAGGTGCCATAAGTCCTCCTTTTCTTTTTGTTTAGATGGTGTATTTGCAACTATATCACACACACACACACACACACACACACACAAATACACACAGAGGGAAACAGTTCCAATTATGAAAGTGGCAGGCTTACAAAACATTTAACTATTACATATAAGGCCTGATCCTGCAAACACTATTGAGCATAGTTGCTTATTACAATTAAGTTATTGGAACTACTCAAGTGAATAAAGATCTTCATGTCTAATTGTTTCTAAGATTGAGTTCCACAGGCTTGCACACGGAGACCATTACACCCACATGATGGAATAGGTGTTAGTGTCCACCCAGGAAGATCCTTTTGCTAGATCAAGGCCATTTTGTGTTACTCTACATTATTATTATTGTGATATTGACCATAGTACTGATTTGTTTGCTGTTTAAACAAATACAGCAAACCTGACAAAGAAATATAATACTAAAATAATAGAATAATAAAAAGAACTTCAGTGGATAAAGATTTAATACAATCCATTTTCAAAAAGATTTTTCTCTACAATAGAAATAACTTTTTATAGAATTATTATAAAAAACCACACATCTCCCGTTTATAGACCACATTTCATTATTTGTTTTAAATGATTGCAGAATGAATCTTTTGAAAAGGGTACTTCTGCCTTTTATTTGTCTGTGTATGGTTGCTCATTCAGAATTCTTGTTGTTCACTCTAATCTGTCTTTTAGACTCTCAGATTCCAGTTTACACAGAGCCTGAAAGACTAAAGGACAGAAAATTCATATCACTGTCTCCATGTTACAATGATGTGATGTTTCCGAAGCCTGCTTTCTCCCCCTGCAGGATTTCCATGAAGCTCATTCAGCAGAGAATGGGGTGCCTTGCAGGAGTTTTAGAGAAGGCAAGTACATGCAACATGAGAGGCATACTTGAGTGCTAGATCTGATCTCACTGTTTTTATAGTTAATATCTGCAGAAGGAATGCAGGGAGAGATGACGCCAGACAAAATTTGCGCTAATCTGCTCCTCAGATGTAAGAATTAGACCAGCGGTTCTCAAACTTCATTGCACCACGACCTCCTTTTGTCAACAAAATTACTACATGACCCCAGGTCGGGGGGAGGGGAGGGGGGGAGGGGAAGGGGAAGGGGAACTGGGGCTTCAGCTTCAGCCCTGGGTCCCAGCGAGTCTAATATTGGCCCTGTCGACCCCATTAAAATAGTGTTGCGACCCACAGTTTGAGAACTGCTGAACTGGACAATCAATTCCACAGTTAAAAGTAGCTCTGAAACCTGAATCATGTTATATTCCTCTAGTTAGTACCAACAGGCATATGTTGTGACCAATATTTTTGACTAAAACTACCCGGTGCACATTTATTTTGAAAAATTTCCATTTTGCCAATGACAGAATTTAAAGAACATTATTTTAAAATACTATTCCAGACTAGATCTGGCATATTCCTCATCATTTGACAAACTACTTATCATGCTCCTTTAATATTCTGATGCTAAGTCATAAACCAGTTTCACTTTGAGGCTAATCTTGAATTCGCTGTGCATTCAAATCTGCCCTAAAGTCAACAGACAATTTGGGTGTGTGAGGAATGCCAGACAAGTTCCTGTTTGGAACAAATGCGGGGATCTCACTTTGGTACAGTGTAAATGTAAAGCCCACCACAGACTCAACTTTCACAGAAGTCGAACCATACAAATAACTGCAATTTGTCACCAAATTAAACTCATAATAAATTCACAAAAAAATAAACCTGCTTTCAAATTCAAGACATATAAAATGTACAAACTCCTGTGGGGTCTTGTTGGCTGTTTGACAGCTAGGGAGACAATAAATGCTCAAGTGGGTCCCAGGCCCAAAGACACAGAAGCCAGATGACAGCTCTGAAACAAAGCTGCCAGGCAGGCATGACAGTAGTGCTCACTGAGCCAAAGACACCCCATTCTCAAGGGAATAAGGGTAGGCAATAGTGTAGGCTTCCTGAAATCATGCATAGTCACCCCCCACTTACATTGTGGGGGGGTTTCTGACTGAGCTCTCCAATTGATGGACCATTTATATCCGTCCGCAGGTTGCTCTGCAGGGGCTGCAGCAGCTCTATAGTCCCTGCTCAGGAGAGAGAGAGAGAGAAAAAACAGGATCCACCACCCATACATGGGTTCCTTCTCAACAAAAGTATCTTATAACTTGTAGATTTGACATGCAGTATACGTATGTGACTATGTGTGAACTGGTTGCCTGTATCTGATTTAGATTATAAAGTAATTAAGTCAGGAACATTGTCATCCATGCTTTGGACGGTTGTGCAGAGCTCAATATTACTGTTCAACAAGTCATAAATAAGGCTGCGGGTTTGTCATGGAGGTCACAGATTACGTGGCTTTCTGTGACCTCAGTGATTTCTGCGGCAGCCAGAGCGCCTGGCTCAGGCAGCCCCTGCACCAGTCACACTGGCCACTGTTGGGGCAGTCTCGGGCCACCAACTGCGGCCAATGGGAGCTGCAGGGGTGGTGCCTGCAGGCAGAGGCAGCGTGCAGAACTGCCTGGCCATGTCTCCGCCTAGCAGCTGAGCAAGGGGGATGTCGCTGCTTCCAGGGAGCCCCCAGGTAAGCGCTGCCCAGAGCCCGCCTCACCCCATCCCATGTCCCAACCACCTGCCCCCTCCCACATCCAAACTCTGCTGCTGGCGGGGAGGTGAGGAGCCAGGTAGGGAGCCTGCCAGGCCCGCCAACCCTCCCCCCCCCCCCGCCCACAGCACCAACAAGGTTCCCGGGCTGCCGCTGCCCTCCCCCACCTCCCCCGCACCAAGTTTTAGTCATGGGTATTTTTAGAAAAAGTCATGGACAAGTCATGGGCAGTAAACAAAAATTCACAGCCTATGACCTGTCCATAACTTTTACTAAAAATACCCGTGACTAAAACGAAGCCTTAGTCATAAATAATCATCACCATAATTTGGGGCCAAACTCGAGTTAACAGCCCACAAGTTTGTAGAACTGTTGAACATCATCCTCACACCAACATTCCAAATCCAATTTTAAACCTGATCTGGATCCAGATGGAAACAATGCCCCTCCTCTGATCCAATTACCCTTCATAAGCTTGTCATCCAGATATATGAGTGCCCGTTGAACTCTCTAGTTTGAAAATGAGAGGTATTCCAGCTAATTAAGTTCTGCAGCCAAAGATCTTCACTGTCATCAGTAAACCTAAGAGGGCTTTTTTTCCGCACTATTGAAAAATGTAATTTTTTCAAAGTGCTTGATCTCTTTGTATTGATGGGATTTGCAGTTTTAAATTTGATAGCTCCTATTATAGCTTAAACTGAACTGAAAAGCAGTTATGCTATATATTTGTTATTAACAGTGTCTTCTCTGGACACACTTGGGTCAGTCTCCTCTCATTCACGTGGGTGCAAATGCACTGAAGAATTGGAGGTTTTCTGGTGGAACCAGAGGTGAAAGTAAGCTGGTACGGTCACACAGCTGACTGTACCCGCAGGGCCGCTGATGGGAGGGGAGGGGGGCAAAAAGAGCAGCTTCCCCAGACCCAGAAATTTAAAAGGGCCTGAGGCCCCTGGGCCCTTTTAAATTGCTGGGCCCAGGGGCTCCCGGCCACTGCTACCAGTACCATGGATTTAAAGGGCCCGGGGCTCTCGGCCACTGCTACTGCTACTGCGCCAGTGGCTGGAGCCCCGGGCTCTTTAAATTGCCACCAGAGCCCCGGGACTCCCAGCTGCTGCTGCTACCCTAGGGCTCTGGAGGCCATTTAAAGGGCCCGGGGCTCCAGTTGCTGCCACGGTAGTGACAGCGACGGCTGGGAGCCCCAGGGCTCCGACAGCAATTTAAAGGGCCCAGGGCTCTCGGCTGCCGCTACTGCACCAGCAGCAATACTATCTCTCTATGATCTCTTGGGTGGCAGGCACATCTTCTTTCCTTCTCTTTCTTTTTTTCTTTTTTAACCCCTTTTTTCGCCCCAGCCCCATCCCTCCCACCTAAGGCCCCACCCCTTCCAGGGGCCCAGAGCCACCCCCTACACCTTGCTCAGGACCTCGGCCACCCTGCATACTGGTAAGTTCCTTAAGGTACTTTCACAAATTCAAATTTTGTTAATGTGGATAACATACCAGTTCAATGTCTAGTTAAGACAATTATATGATAAGGTATTTTCTTTACATTATGAAAGCTGTAGATATATATTCATCAATATACTATTTTGGTTTCAATTACTATCGTACCTGAGGTCTGGTCTACACTTTAAAAAGTCAGATTAACCTACTATGTTGCCCAAGGCTGTGAATAATTTCATGCCGAGCCCTGTAGTTAGATCGACCTAAGTCCCAGTGTAGATGCAGCTAGGTTGAGAAAAGGATTCTTCCATCAGTCTAGCTACTGCTTCTCAGAGGGGTGTTGAGGGAATGTAGGAAGCGTCTACACTGTGGCACTACGGTCGCACAGCTGTAGAGTCATAGCTGTGTGGCTGTTATGTAGACATACCCTAAGTGTCTCAGAAACTACTGAATTCATCCTCATCACACCTCCGAGAGATGGGGAGTATTATCATCCTCATTATAAAGATGGGAAACTGAGGCAAGGAGCGATTAAGTGATTTGCTCAACGTCACATATAATGCCTGTGGCAGAGCCAAGAATAGAGCTCAGCTCTTCTGACTCTTACTCCAGGGCCTTAATGACAAGACTATTTAGGAGTTTGTGATTAATTTATTCTAATCTTTTGATTAGCACATCTTAGAAATCTTATTATTCACTTTTCACAGAAGGAAGGTGTGTTACGACAATTTTTGTGTGTGTGTGTCATTGGCCAACTGATGGACACGCTTACCCTAAGAAACAGCTTTCAGGAACAATTAGGAAGATGTATTAGTACCTGTATTTTTTACCAATAATAATGCCATGCCTAATTTCTATTATTGTTCTATTGCAAAAATTATAAATAAGAAAAATAAATACTTTCCATTGTAGTGTTGCTGCACAGATACAATATTCTGAATGCTACCCTTTGACTCCTACCATGAGAGACTAAAGCTTTTTGACATGCAGAAATCTGTTTCTGGAAGCTATTTCACAAAGCACATCAACAAGACTTATCATCACACATTGTACCATGGAATCAGGAAACCTTTCAACAATTGACACCATACACACTGACAAATGCACTCTGAATAAAACTCCGTTCGAGCAGGCATGCACTATCTGGCTATCCCGGAAACCAGAGCAGCTCAAAGCTTTGCCAGCAACATACTGATGTGATAGTGGATTGATGTTTAAAAAAGAAAAATTCAGCCAAACATACTGTGGCAGATTATGTGAATTATTTTCACTAAGAAGAGAGGAGGTGCGACTACCTGAAACTTGTATTGTTTTTATCTTTTCCCGGTTCCCTGAGTTGATGAGTTTGCTCCCTATGCTTGGGTGGACCACAGAAGATGTTTAGTCGCAGAAGCTGCACTTAGTGCAATACGTTCCCCTCTGGCTCAACCAGGATAGAGGAGCCATTGGAACCTCTCCTGAGGGAAACAGTGCCACCCCACAGAACACTTCTTCCTTCCTGGAGAAGTTCCTCCAACAGAAATCAATGGATTTTGTGTTTTTTAAGGGGAGGAAGCTCTTGTGAGCAGCATACTCCTCTGCTGAGCTCACAGAGAGTTGGTCAGGTGTTAACACAAGTTTCAATCAGCATGAATACCTGTGGACGCTCACTTCCATGCCTGCTGCTGCATAGTGACTGGGGGTAGTAGCAGTGGAGGGAAGTCTATCAACCGGAGCGAAGCCAGCTGAGCAACAGCGGAAGCACTAATCATCTGTAGATTTCCTAAAATGTATTGAATGGAGAGCTCTTCAGCTTTTTTGAAGATCGGTTCATGAACTCTCACCTTAAATTGGGTCTATCAGCCCTTCAACTCCAGGAACTGGAGTCTCTTTCTGTCTCTTTGTTGCTTTCTCAGAGGCAGCCTGGTGCAGGGCAGTGGTTCCTCTGCTATCCCAGGCATTTCTGCCTCCCTCTCCCGTTTATAGCAGGGCTTTTTTTCCTCTATTGGTCACAGCTCTGGGTACCTGTCTCCATGATTGGCAGTTCGGGCAGTGGTGTGGGGGTGTGATCAAACTGATTGGCTATAGGCAAGGAAGACTCTCCTCTCCCTTCTGCCTATGCTCCCTTCTGCCTGGGCTCTGCAAACCCCATTACACAAGGGAATGGGGACAAACCAATGGGCTGAAAGGGGAAGGGGGACTGAAGGGAACTCAACTGCAATGGTGAAACAATAATACATATGGTTGCCAACTTTGGTTGGACATATTCCTCGAGGTTTCCTCAGATAACATAATCTTTAATTAAAGATTAGTCTTTAATTCCTGGAGACTCCAGGACAATCCTGGAGGGTTGGTAACAATCCCTTCCCTGCCTCCAGAGTTGCCCCAAACCTTTACCCTCCACCCAAGGTCTCTAATCCCAGCTTTGATGCACATAGAGCTGAGATGCTAGCCTGGTGGCATGCTGATTGGTGCTGCTCTGTCTGGGCCTCCAACCTGGTAGGGTTGCTGCTCCCCAGCTATTTGGCCTTCACTTGGGATACACACAAGCCTACGTCCAGAGTGCTTACCATCAGCCCCAGTCCAGCAGTGCACATCACAGTCCCACTCCCAGGCTCGCACACACATGCACCCCGGGCAACACAGTCCTTCCTCCTTCCACAGAGGCCCTCCCACACACACGCTATTCATGCCAAAATGGCACTCACCCTCCGCTTCTCCCAGTTGTCCTGGAATCCTCTGGCTTCTTGCCCCTCTAGGCCATTGATCCTCCAGGACTTGGCTGCTCACATTTAGGCTCCATTTGCTGGCTTATTCTAGTATTTAACAAGCAGCTATCCTTACCACTGTAACTTTGGGCTGTGCACAGCAAATGGAGATGCAATGTTTTGACCCTTAATACTAAAAGGTTCACTTCTTAGAGGCTAAAATCAGCAAAAAGGTTTTATTTATGTATTAGCTGCTGTGTTTGAGACCAGATTCTGACCTCCTTGCTCATATGGAATATTATTTCATGCATGATCTCACTGAATACCACAGTATCTATACAACTAGCAGGCTGGTGCTACTCCAGAGTATCTGGACTGGGAAGCAGTGGGAAGAAGCAGATGAAGCATTCCCGTGCTTCTCCCTCACAGGGTGTTTTGGATGCTGTGCAAGACACACTGGCCACACACTTGGCCACTTGCACCACCAGGCAAAGAGCTGCAGGCATAGGGTGCAGTCATAACCAAGAATGGTGGTGTTTTGAGCACCTTGTCCCTATAGCGTTTACACAGACTACTGCGTTGTCCTGGTTTCTTTAAGACTGGCCACCAAAAAGCTTCAGCAGAGCTGTTGGGAAAATGTCAATTTTGGGGTGGAAATTTATTATTAATTATTATTATTTCTGGTGATTTTTTTTCATTTTTTGAAAAAAAATTGAAAAGAGCACAATTTTTGAAAACTGTTCTCTCTCCCCCACTCCCTCCCCAAGAAAGGAAAATTTTGATCAACATGAATATTTTCATTTTGGTCAATATAACTTTGGTCAATAGAAATTATAATTTTCTATAAAAATATGTGAATGAAAAAAATTCAAGCAGCTCTCTCTACTAGCCAGCTGAACAGGTGAAAATGACAAGCTGGCTGCATGCATGTACACCTCAAGGATCACATCCACCAAGCAACCATACCAACATATCCACCACAACACATACCAACACATACCAACACTCTGCCCTCCCAGAGGGCTTCCCAGTGCCCCCCTTCCTTCCCATCTCCCGCTGTACATTTACTTGAGTCAATCTCCTGATGGCAAGGGGATGAGCTAAATGGGACAGAGTCAAATCCACAGAGTGGTGAAAGGGAGGGAATATGTGATTACTTGCTCGGAGAGAGTGAGGTCCTTTTCTCTCTAACTCTCCTGTGAACAGTGTTGTGATAATTGGACACATAAATTTACTTCAGTTGTGAGCTAAACTCTAAAAAGCACATGAAAATTCATAAAATGTCACAATAACCTCTATTTAAGGTCCTACTTAACTTGCAGTATTTTAGATTCCTCAATATTAGGCTTCTACCACAATTTTGACCACAGGAGCCCTGCCACGCACAGGGCTGACAGTGGGAGCCCTGGCTGCCGACACCAGGAGCCCCCGCTCTCAGACCTGGGTGGCCCACAGCAGGAGGCCCTGCTCTCAGCCCTGCGTTCCCGCTGTCAGCCCTGGACCCCTGCTCTCAGCCCCAGACTGGTGACAACAGGAGTCCCCACTCTCAGCCCCGGGAGGCTGATGGCAGAAAATCACAGAAAAGTAGTAATGGACTTTACCACCACAAATAATAAGATCCATTACTACTTTTTTGCAATTTTCCATGGCTTGTCCACAACTCAGTGGCCGTTTTTTGACAATCATCCCGCAATTCAAGTAGGGCCTTACCTATAATTACAAATGTTGATGGACAAAGGTATGAAAAGGAGATAGAAAGACTGAATTAGCCTAAACAAAAGGGCCTACTGATATGGCTCAAGGACTGTGCTGAAATCATGCCTGGGAAAACCAGGAGACGTGGAACCAGAAATTAATGAACCAAAATTGGCCTGTTGGATATTAGGCCTATTGGCAGACAAAATAATGAGGAGAACAGACAGAGCTACAGGTGTGAGCTTCACCATCATGGCTGCCCCTGCCGCCGTTTCCTGAGGCCCTGAGCCTTTGTCACGCTGATTATGAGAAATCCTGACCAGATTGGGCAAGAAAAGGATCCAGATGACGTGGCCACCCCTACCTGCTCCAGCTGAATCCTGAACACTCCTGAGATGAAAGGGGATTAGGCTTTAACAGCAGCAGCAGCAAATCCAGCCCATCTCAACCAAGGCTATGTCTACACTGCACTTTTGTTGTTAAAACTTTTCTAGTAAGGGGTGTGAAAAAAACACAGGTGTGGACAGCACTTTGTTGGCGGGAAATGCTCTCCCATTGACAAACCTATCGCCCCTCATTGGGGGTGGTTTTAATTTGTCGGCGGAAGAGCTCTCTTCTGCCAACAAAGAGCAGCTACACTCCGTGCCTTACAACACCAAGGCTTTAGCGGCACAGTGTAGACATAGCCTCTCTTATTCTCCTTTCCCCTAGAGGACAGTTATTACCATCTTTAATATCATCTAAGAGACTGTCAAACAAGGACGTTTTCCTTCTAGAACTCTCTCCAGCTAAAGGGAAAGGAAACAAGGGATATGGGTAAAATGAAAGCCTTACTTAATATTTTACATTTCAAATGCTTTAATTGGTTTTTCTTCTTCTCTGTATCCTTGATAAAAGGTTAAATGGATTTTAAATGGTGTGCTTGCCATGGTGCTAAGTAGGCTCTGTATCTGGTCTCTGTATACCAAGCCCCTGACCTTGTTTAGCATTCTTTAATGTTGGACAGTTAGTGGGTTATGGTAACACCTTTGACCCATATACTCCATCTAAATTTATACAACACCTTCCTGCTAGCTACCTAAATTTCCCCTGGAGGACTCCGACCTGCTGTGACAGATGTCAGTTTTAAAAACTTTGTAAACATCGCCATCATCTGCACAGAACAACTGCAGAGAGCAGGAAATCTGCATCAGGCCTCTATTGCTTTTATATCACTGGCTGCAGATATACAGCAAAGTCATTTGGGCCTTAAACGACCTAGTAGATTCACGGTTTTTTCCTATTTCCTATTCATTATTCCAGTTTCCATGTGGAATTAAATAAACTTTAATCTATGATTAGAAAATTACATAAAATATCAACCTTACAACACAACAAAGAAAGTGATTTTTACTTGCTGTAGCATGTGCGCGCACACATTTCAAAAGCCCTGGAGAAACTAGACACACCTGAAAGCTGAAAGAATGAATTCCCTGATTTTATCTGCAGGTTGGCATGGACAGAAACTAGATGGTAGCCATTTTTAGGTAATTCAACAAAAAAATGTTTTTAGACTATTGGCATATATGAGCAATAACACAACAGGTGTTTTCTCACCAGTCCATAAGCACAGACTTTGGTGTGCTGAGTCACAACAAATAGCTGAGGGCCTGAACATATCAGACTCTGAATACTGACTGACAAATGGACTCCCTGTTCTAGTCCTTTTCAGATTAAGCATATTTATTTATTAGGGAAAATCATTTATTAAGATGCAATTCATGGACCTCCCCAACATCTCAAATTCTGTCTCTCTCTCTTTCTCTAGCTTTCAAAAACTTCCTTAGCTGTATACCAAGGGACCAGTGAAAGATACTGCTTCCATCTGATACTGCTCTATTGGGGTGACAGGCCTACCAAAAAATGACAGGGAGAAAAGAGAGGACATTCTTTAATTCTTCAGGCTGCTCTCATCTGCTCTCTGCTGTTCTCTAGCACTTTCAGTGATGCATGAGCCGAGCCCAGTCCTCTAGAGTCTTCTCCTCTTCAAAGAACTCTTGTATTGCCAAGCTAAGTTGGATTAATTTAAAGACGTCCCTCCCTTCACAGCTCTGCTGCAAGATGCATCACAGTAGTAAGCAATGAAACAACAAAAGCATGACTTCTCAACTGTTTAAATTATGTAGATGCAAACAACATTTTAAACAAATGAAAGCTGTTTTTCAATGCTTATTACTGACTGTGCAGTAGAATCACATCAGTTTCAAAGGCTTCTGTTCCCCACACAGGACTAAACAGCCACCAGAATGCCCTTTGAAGAAGAACTACCACCAACGGAACAGGAAGATAGGCAGCTTGGGGGCCACGCTCAGACAATCCCAGAAGGACAATTGAGAAACAGAGGACATCTAAAAGGAGGAAAATCTAGGCTGACAACTACCTGACGAATTAAATTGTGAGCAGTTTCCCTCCCAGGAAGCTATCAGACTGAGTGACAGTGGTTGGAGTTCACATGGTATTGAGCTCAAACAGGGAACATCAGAGGAGAATTAAAGGAGAAGGCTTAGACTGACAGCAGCAGTAACATTTAGAAATTCTGTAAAAAAACCTTTTTAGCTCTGTGTTTGGCACTGGTGCAACCACTGCTAGAATACTGTGTACAGTTCTGACAATTCAAGACGATGATGAAAATTGCAGAGGGTTCAGAGAAGAGCCACGACAATGATAAAAGGTTTGGAAAATATGCCTGATAGTGATAGATTCAAAGAGCTCAATGTATTTAGCTTAACAAAGAGAAAGATAAGGGATGATCAAATGATCAAATCTGTAAGCACCTACATAGGGAACAAATATTTGATAATGGGCTCTTCAATCTAGCAGACAAAAGTATGAGATCAAATGGCTGGAAGTTGAAGCTGGACAAATTCAAACTGGAAATAAGGTGCAAATTATTTCATAGTGAGGGAAATTAATCGTTGGAATAATTTATCAACTTCTGTGGCAGATTTTTCATCACTGACAATTTTAAAAGTCAAGATTAGAAAAACAACCAAAGGAGATGCTCTAGTTCAAACAGGAATTATTTTGGGGAAGTTCTATGGCCTGTGTTATGCAGGAGGTCAGTGTGTTCCTTTCTGGCCTTAAAATTTATGAAGGCTTCCTTGTGTTACATAAAGTGGTTAAAAAAAAACAGCGCAACAAACAAACATGGCATGAGGTAGCACAAAAGAAAATAGTTAATTGTAAAATACAACACAGAACTCAGCATTTAGGCCCAATCCAACTCTCACTGACATCAAAGGCAAGACGCTATTGACTTCTATAGCTGGATTAAGCCTTTAGTACTCCATAGTAATTTTGATAAGTCATCTGCCATTTTAAATATATTAAGATACCATACAATACCTATACAGGGAAATGCTGAATTTGTAATAGTATCTCTTGTATATGTGTATTTACCCAGTGAAGAGGCTATATAGTCCCAATCTTTATGTTCACCGGGAGATAATTATCTGGATCATAGCTCTCATTCCAGTCATTTTATAATGTGCTATACCGAACTCCCAGATGCTGAAAGTTTTCTGGTAAAAACATGTACAAAATAAACAGCATCAGATTAAGCTACATTACAAATATTCAGCTCATCTCTGCATGATTCCTGGAGAGTTTAATAATGGGAAAATATGCAATTTTTATGTTTCATTAACCTTCTTATTCCCTCAGGCATAAGTGAACTTTACTCCATTGTATATTTAAGGGATAGAAAACTCACGGCTAAAGGGAAGTCTAATACAGATAGATACATTTTAAAAACATGAATACGTTTAGTATAGAGTGGTGTGGTACAAAGGGTTTAATATGCATGAGTTTGGGATGACTATGTTACTCACAACTGACCAACCCATGGATGAGTTATTTACATCACCTTAAAACAAATACTGCTAAAATGTTTGATATGTGGCACATGAGTTACAGAAAAACATTTTTAGAAATGTTTTAGAAAATTTAAAAATTTATTTTATTGGGACTATGTTTTGTATTTCTCTGCAAAGCCAGGTACCTTAGTTACCCTCTAACTGCACAGTATTCTCTAAATTTGATTTAAAATAGCTTATCCATATTTAAAAATGTCACAATATTAAAGTCCTTACAGGCTAACAGTGATTGTGGTGACTCGGTGATAATTTGGAACTCCCTTCTTTCCAGCAGTCAGTAGCCCTGCAGGGTTGCAACATAACAGGGTTTCAAAGGCATGGCATTTTAATATTCAGAAAAGTTACTGGTCCAGAAGTCACTCCTGGCTGTCCTAGAGCTGAGGCATGTTTTGAGGACAGCAACCATTTATTTGACACACCAAATCATATCTGTGAATGACTCTCCAAGCATATGTGAATGACTGGAGAAGAGGACCAGTGAAGCTCTAGTTTGCAAAGGGCCCTGCCCACAAAGCCCCTAGCTCGGGGAGACATCCAGCCCCACCCAATTGGCTGGGAAGCTCTGCTTACACTAGACAAAGGCGCAGGAAGTTGTCTGAGCAACTTTGGGAATCCTTGGTTGGCTGGTACTATGGACCTTGCCTACTTGCATGATCCCTGTCTTCCCACCTGTTCTTGCTCTCCTTATCCCAGACCCAATTGTTCTTGCTTTCTTGCCATGCTCCAGGTCCTTGCTTCTATCCCTGATGCCGACTCCAGCTACACCCTACCTCTTGGCTTGACTCCTTACTCTGTCTCCAGCTCTGACCTTTGGCTTGGCACCTGAATCTGACTCCAGCTCAGACCCTTGGCTTAACTCCTGAGATAGAATAGATAGAACTTAACCTGAGATAGAATACCCAAGTATTTTCCCAAAGAATCTCTTCTATGACTCTTTGGAGCATTGCTGTGTCATTATTGTAGGATGATTACTTTGTCTTCACTGACATTAGGTCTTCTCTAGAGCTGACCTTCACAGAAGGGCAATGAGGACTTTCTCAGTTTGGTACAGAGATACACTGCTCTGTGGTTTAAGGTCTTCTCTGATTTATTTGACTGACTCTTTTACAGGGCACATCTGGTTCTGGATAGTGATGTTTATGGTTTATTACAATTATAAATAAAGATACTGCTTGTACTTTAACCTTTCCACTCATTATTTTGCCATCTAAGATCCACTTAAGACCTTTGGCATACCTGCTTTTTCTATGCTGACAGTATGTGAAAGGATTTAAGATGAGAATTAATTGCACTGATATAAAGCTACTAAGAGACATGGCTGTGTGGGTTGCTCATTTGCCCCATGGGATAATATGCCAGAAAAACAGCAGCAGCACCAGCGTATCAATGAATCTAATGTTTCTGAAGCTTGACACATTATACCAGTAAAAGATATGGAACCCTGTAGTTCAGTCACAACACAGCATTGTTTTTAAATCAGATTTACAAGTAAAACAGAGTTGTATTTAGGGATAACTGATAGGGTTGCCAGTTTTTTTTCATCACATGACAATCGTTAATTAAAGATTAAGCTTTAATTCCTGGAGACTCCAGGACAGTCTTGGAAGGTTGGCAACCCTAATAACTGACAATGAAGAGACCACTATTGTAGTTTTGCTTTGAGGTCTGTTAAATAGTAGACAATTTAAAATCAATGCAGAAGAAAAAGAATATGCTTAAATGGCACTGAAAATTGTGACAACCTATGCAAAGCAAGTAAATTGGAGGTAAAGGTGAACGCTGATCTTTAAATTGTTCCTTGTGTCCAGATACTGACATTTCAAATCAATTGACATGAAGCTCCTTCAGTACCTACGGAATATGTGAAAAAGAAATTATTTTAATTTCAGTTTTGATACTTCAAGATTTTACCTGTTTGTCAGTCTTAATAGAGTCTTGGTTTTATGTTAATTTCTTTTGCTTTCTAATGGTAATTTATCAACTCCCTAACTCTCTCCATCCCAGATGTGTGGAAAATTGACTGGGGAGATCATTATAAATGTAAAGGAATTTTCAAACTGCAGATTATGCAACTATACACAGAAGGAGTCTAAGTAAGACAGATTGTTGCCCTGATAGACTGAAGTGGCTCCTTCCTAGTTCAAGGACTCCTGAACTGAGAAGCCATAATATTTTGAATCATTACAGCCAACTGTCAGTGTGGCTTCCCTGTATATGCACATTTACATCTTTAAAAATCCTTGTGAATTGTTGAACAAAACTTTGTTCAGTAGCTACTTTTTCTGAATCAAGTAACTATCATTTTACATTGTTTCTAAAATATTCACTAACCCACATAATTAACTAAAGGTCTACAAAATTGCTGTTTAAAATATCATGTAGAAGAAATGTATGAAAGCATGAAATTAGACTTTGTTTTTGTATTTTATAAGATCTTATATTGGGGGTTTTGTTTGTTTTCATAAGTGAGTTAAAACTACAGATGGGCTTGAACCAAAATCCCACATCCAAACATCAATGGTGTTTGAAGTGATGATGTGGTGGGCGAGGAATGTAATGTTTAACATATGAACCATGATCTCTATCACAGTAACAACTATGGGGGCTACTCAGCTCTTAAAGTGCATCCAGATTACACATGTCTAGGGAATCTAAACCTAGACAGTAAACAGTTCAAACTGCACCTTGAAGCCTTTAAACCATGATTTGAGGACTTTAGTAGCTCAGATCATTATAAATGTAAAGGAATTTTCAGACATAGGTCAGAGATTTATTGCAGGAGTGGGTGGGTGAGATTCGATGGCCTGCATTGTGCAGGAGGTCAGACTAGATGATCATAATGGTCCCTTCTGACCTTAATACCTATGAGTCTATAAGAGGGTGTCTCCAATGATGGTAAGATTTTTGTCTTGCACTGCAAGAGTGATGTCATCAGCATAAATGAACTTACACAAAGTTTTGTCAGGTAAATCACTAATGTACATATTGAATGGTAAAGGCACCAACACGAATCCTTGAGGTTGACTTGAATATGTGATTTGCTGACCTGCCTGCTCAATATTATGGACATGAGTTATGCTAGTTAAGAAATCTCAGAATGTAAGAATTCATTGTGGAGTACGGTGAATGAGCCTTTAAAAATGAACACAGCAGTTTTCCACCAATGTATTAGAAATGTCATAACAGAATAGTCTTTTATTTTCAGGTTGGAAGATTGCAACATTTGTACTTTTTGCATGGAATAATGAAAAAAGACAGTATTTACAATGTATATGTTGTATACTGTTACAGCTGAAAAATGTTGCCTTGTACACATTGAGGGATTTTGTAGCAAACCAAAGCTATCTTGAACACATTATGCTCTCATCTGTAGCTGAGGATCCCATGGGAAAATCTCCCTCCTATGGTTGGCACTATATAATATATAGACTAATAAGAGAGACTTCAAATTGCGTTTGACAGCTATACTTTACTCCTTGCTTCTCATAGGCAATTGTCTGTCCTTATCAAAATATCTGATTATTTAAACTGAATTTTGATCTGTCTTTTCTCTCCTGCTTTGTTGATTCAGTATTTGTACAGATTGGCTGGAACACAATGTTTCTGTCTGCTTTGACTTATTGCACTTTTGTTCCTTCAGATGTTTAGCTAGTAAAGTAACACATTATTCCAGTATATCATTAAAAATGTTGGATGAATGTACAGAAGGTCTGGGTGGGGGATGCCTCAAATTATTAAAATTTGTGAATATGTCAAGTCACATTATAGCAGAACACATGAAGAATCAGACTATGGCATCTCAAATAAAAAAAGGTAGCCTGCAGCCAGAGATATGAGCAAGTTATTATCTCTTATTCTTTTCGGCACAGCTGTAATGGGGACTGTGAAATTCTACAGTTATAAATTTTAACATAAATTACTGCATATACAAATGCTACAAGCTATAGCAAATATGCTTAATGAATATTCAAAACTGATGAACAGCCACCCATATAAGGGAAGAAATGGTTCAGTGTTCCATCAACCTGTACCAGTGGCAATTATCTCTCCGGTTTAGCTGAAACATGATTGTCTCTATTTCTTGTGATTAAAGAACAGTTTGCACACACAACCCAATATTATTTGTGCCTGTTATCTTCTATCTTTCTGATGGCAGAACTCACTAGTGGGTCAAACACTGGCAGGGTCAACTCTGTGGTACCTTAAGTGGGAGCAGAGAAATGACCAGGCCATAAACCCAGTATCCCACTCCAACCTTCTCATGATGCAACCCTGAAGGCACAAAGTGATATCGACTTTCCCAATTCATACCAAAGCAGATTATCTGAATATCTGTCAACATATTGATTTATAAACTATCTGAATGACAAGCTAATGAGAAAAAAGGAACTGGGACACAAACAGCTTTGAATGTTTATTTAAACAGAAAAATAAGTGCAAATTATCAAATGGAACCATTAAATATGGATACTAAAAGTAGAGATGGGCCCCAAATCTCAATATTTTACCCAGCCCTCTTCTCCTTGAACTTTGATGGTTTGTTTAAAATGGATCTAAAACCACACCCAGTTTCACTTTTGCCAGAACCAAAACCTGACTGACAACGTTCTGCAAAACCAAAACTAAACACATCAAAAGTTTGTCCCTTAGAAAAATGGAACAAAACCCAGTTTGTGATGTAGATAACATGAATCTGAACTATCCCAGCTTTTCCAAAATCAAAACCCAATAAATGAGGTTTTGCCAAACACAAATCCAAATACAGGCTCCAGGGCCAACCTCAAGTGGAAAACAAAAATTAGAAGAAATATGGACTTATGAAAGAGGATGTCTGCCTAAGTTCCATGTGAAAGCAGCATATTTTGGACCAAATATGTGGTGACATATGTACCTCGTGAAATATCTGAAAGCATTATTCTCAGATGTAGTATATTACAAAATAACTCACTCCACTGCTTTTAGACGTAGATTTACCTTCATTACTCACGTAGTTAGTGTTTTAATAACACTTTAATATATCATATTATATATTTAGATTTATTAGGAATGGGGGAAACTTTTGGGAAAGGGGGAGCGAATACAGGAAGGATGGGCTTCACCTAAATCAAAATGGAACCAGATTGCTGGCACTTAACATTAAAAAGGTCGTAGAGTAGTTTTTAAACTAAGGGCTGGGGGAAAGTCGACAGGTGCGGAGGAGCACCTGGTTCGGACAGATCCCTTAGGGAAGGATCTATTAATAGAGAATCTCTATATCCTAGTGAGGACAAGAGGATGGAAAATGATAAAATACAGGCAGGGTCTGATCAGAAACAGTCAAATAAAAAAGAGTCCCATTCAATTACATCATGTAATGCCAGACAGCTAAAAGGAGACAAGTTTTTAAAGTGCTTATATATCAATGGTAGAAGTCTAAATAATAAAATGGGTGAACTAGAGTGCCTTGTATTAAATGAGGATATTGATATAATAGGCATCACAGAAACTTGGTGAAGTGAGGCTAATCAATGGGATACAGTAATACCAGCGTACAAAATATATCAGAAGGAGAGAATATATCGTGCTGGTGGGGGAGTGGCATTATGTGTGAAAGAAAGCGTAGAATCAAATGAAGTAAAAATCATAAATGAATCAAACTGTACCATAGTATCTCTATGGATAGAAATTCCATGCTCTAATAATAGGAATATAGCGGTAGGGATATATTACCAACCACCTGACCAAGATGGTGATAGTGACTGTGGAATGCTCAGGGAGATTAGAGAGACTATTAAAATAAAAAAACTCAATAATAATAATGGGGGATTTCAATTATCCCCAGATTGACTGGGTACGTGTCACCACCTCAGGACGGGATGCAGAGATAAAGTTTCTTGACACCTTAAATGACTGCTTTTTGGAGCAGCTCGTCCTGGAATCTACCAGAGGAGTAGCAATTCTTGATCTAGTCCTAAGTGAAGCAAAGGATCTGGTCCAAGAGGTGAATATAGCTGGACCACTTGGTAATAGTGACCATAATATAATTAAATTTAATATCCCTGTGGCAATAAAAACATCACAGTGGCCCAACACTGTAGCATTTAATTTCAGAAAGGGGAACTACACAAAAATGAGGAGGTTCGTGAAACAGAAATTCAACGGTACAGTGCTAAAAGTGAAATCTCTGCAAGCTGCGTGGAAGCTTTTTAAAGACACCATAATAGAGGCTCAACTTAAATGTATACCCCAAATTAAAAAATATAGTAAGAGAACCAAAAAAGAGCGACCATGGCTAAATAACAAAGTAAAAGAAGCAGTGAGAGGCAAAAAGGCATCCTTTAAAAAGTGGAAAATAGAAAGGAGCATAAACACTGGCAAATTAAGTGTAAAAATACAATTAGGAAGGCCAAAAAAGAATTTGAGGAACAGTTAGCCAAAGACTAAGAAAGCAACAGCAAATTTTTTTTAAGTACATCAGAAGCAGGAAGCCTGCTAAACAACCAATGGCGCGACTGGATGATCGAGGTGCTAAAGGAGCAGTCAAGGACAATAAAGCCATTGCGGAGAAACTAAATGAATTCTTTGTATCGGTCTTCACGGCTGAGGATGTGAGGGAGATTCCCAAACCCGAGCCATTGTTTTTAGGTGACAGATCTGAGGAACTGTCCTAGATTGAGGTGTCATTAGAGGAGGTTTTGGAACAAATTGATAAATTAAACAGCAATAAGTCACCAGGACCAGATGGTATTCACCCAAGAGTACTACTAACTGTAGTCTATAACCAATCATTTAAATCAGCTTCTGTACCAGATGACTGGAGGATAGCTAATGTGATGCCAATTTTTAAAAAGGGCTCCAGAAGTGATCCCGGCAATTACAGGCCTGTAAGCCTGACTTCAGTACCGGTCAAACTGGTTGAAACTATAATAAAGAACAATATTGTCAGACATATAGATGAACATAATTTGTTGAGGAAGAGTCAATATGGTTTTAGTACAGGGAAATCATGCCTCACCAATCTACTAGAATTCTTTGAGGGGTTCAACAAGCATGCGGACCAAGGGGATCCAGTGGACATAGTGTACTTAGATTTTCAAAAAGCCTTTGACAAGGTCTCTCACCAAAGGCTCTTATGCAAAGTAAGCTGCCACGGGATAAGAGGGAAGGTGCTCTCATGGATTGATAACTGGTTAAAAGACAGGAAACAAAGGGTAGGTATAAATGGTCAGTTTTCAGAATGGAGAGAGGTAAATAGTGGGTGTCCCCCAGGGACCTGTTCTGGGACCAATCCTATTCAACATATTCATAAATGATCTGGAAAAAGGGGTAAACAGTGAGGTGGCAAAATCTGCTGATGATACAAGATTACTAAAGATAGTTAAGATCCAGGCAGACTGCAAAGAGCTACAAAAGGATCTCTCAAAACCGGGTGACTGGGCAACAAAATGGCAGATGAAATTTAATGCTGATAAATGCAAAGTAATGCACACTGGAAAGCATAACCCCAACTATACATATAAAATTATGGGGTCTAAACTAGCTGTTACCACTCAAGAAAGATCTTGGAGTCATTGTGGATAATTCCATGGTACGCCCACATCTTGAATACTGTGTGCAGATGTGGTCGTCCCATCTCAAAAAAGATATATTGGAATTGGAAAAGGTTCAGAAAAGGGCAACAAAAATTATTAGGGGTATGGAACGGCTTCCGTATAAGGAGAGATTAATAAGACTGGGTCTTTTCAGCTTGGAAAAGAGACGGTTGGAAAAGAGGGGAGATATGATTGAGGTCTATAAAATCATGACTGGTGTAGAGAAAGTAGATAAGGAAGTGTTATTCTCATAACACAGGAACTAGGGGTCACCAAATTAAATTAACAGGCAGGTTTAAAACAAATAAAAGGAAGTATTTCTTTACACAATGCACAGTCAACCTATGGAACTCCTTGCCAGAGGATGTTGTGAAGGCCAAGACCATAACAGGGTTAAAAAAGAACTAGATAAATTCATGGAGAATTGGTCCATCAGTGGCTATTAGCCAGGATGGGCAGGAATGATGTCCCTTGCCTCTGTTTGCCAGAAGCTCTGTGTACGACAGGGGATGGACCACTTGATAATTACCAGTTCTGTTCATTCCCTCTCGGGCACCTGGCACTGGCCAATGTTGGAAGACAGGATACTGGGATATATGGACCTTTGGTCTGACCCAGTAGGGCCATTCTTATGTTCTTATTAGACTAATACAAATCTGTCATGATTAAAATATTGAATCACTGAACCAAATATCTATGGGAGGGAAATGTCTTCATAATATAAATCCCAGACACATTTTTGCCAGGTGCCAAAGAGAAGAAGCAAACAGAAAATAACTGTTCTTATATGTTCATTTACACATCTCACTGCATCGTGAGATCAGTGAGATCAGCTTTACAAACACGTCAGTGCTTCAAGTCAAACACAACAAATCATTTTTATTACACTGATTTGCAAATTTTGCTCACTGAATTGCATGCTGGATTCAGCCTTTAGCCATTTGAAATGAATGTGATCACTACTAGTAATAATGGTTTCTTTCCACAACACAACACTCTCACTAACCCCTGAGCAACTCCAAGAGCCATTTCAGATACTTGAAGATAAATCTGTCTCCTTCACTGGAAAAACGAGGAGAAAAAGAGTTCAACACAATCAATGTTTGCAAAGACTGCTTAGTAAGTCAACGTTATCATGAAGATCCCAAATTGAGAATCAAAAGGACTTTTCTCTACCCAAAGGGCTCCCTGCAGTACATTGATTTCCATATGTACACAGAGCGAACATTGATTTTTAGATTAGTTTAAAAATAACTGTTCTACTTGTTCTGTAAGCTAGTGATTTTACTTTTGTGGATTAAGTCAATTCCTTACACATCCTATTTTTTATTTCAATTGTCAGCCAGTTTAAGATAAAACATTTCAGACTATATGGAGGGGGATACATTTTTAGGATAGTTTAACTTATTTTATTTTGATGCATTTGCTTCTGTGTGTGTAAAGAAAGAAATAGATGACAGATATGCTAATCAAAGTTCCATCTCAGTTCTTTTATTCCTTCCATTTTATGTTTTCAGCAGAAACTCTTTATTGTGTCAGAATGAGTGATATGAACTACTCACTGAAAACTAAATCAAGGTCATCAAAACTCATTTTATTTGTGGCTCTCATCCTTCAGGGTCAAAGACTTGACTAACAGTTTACTGCACTCAAATATCACACAATAAAAACACTAGTGATGTTACCAATTGGCAGTTTTTAGAAATATTAATACAGCATATGTTGAAACAGAGTCATAATTACTGAGCTGCAGTTGATATACATGCCTGTAAGGACACATGTCTATATATATAAACCGTTTGCACCACACACACACACACACACAGAGGTCACTCTTAAAAACTTGCCAACTACCTTAAATAACAAAGTAATGTTACATCAAAATTAAACGTATTTCCTATAGTAAATCAGTGAACAAAATCTATGTATCTAATATGCTTTATATATTTATTTAATGTAAAACAGTGACCACTGGCTGTGCATGTGTGGTTCCTCTGTGCTGAAGGAGGCATCATGAGCAAAAACACCTTTTCCATCCAGTTGTTATTGGTCCGAAAATTGTGTCTCATCTGTCTTGTCTACCTGCACTTCCAGGTGCAGATCTGGCCATCGAGACCCACACATTTGTGACTACTAGGTTTGACTTTGCAATTCATATCTAGGAATGAAGCAACATATCCTGAAAAATCCAGTACAAAATACAGCAGCCTGTCTACCTAGCATCACAGGGTTGCCATGAGTATATCACCATGCTGCTCTGTCTCTGTCCTGGCTCTCCTTTGATTAGAGAGTCCTGTTCAAGGTCTTTGTCTTGATAGTCAAAACCCTCCGGGATAGTGGCCTTAGCTACCTGAAAGACTACCTATTCCTTCACAACTGTGACTTCACACAACTGCTTCATTCCACCAGACTATTGACACTCTTGATCAAAAAGGAGCAATCTTTGAGTGTGGGAGGCACTGTACCTAAACTATGGTAGTCACTCTGCAAGAGAATTAGCCACTTTCAGAACTAAGTGCAAAGCACTCCAGCTTGGCTTGTCCCCAGTATCATCTTCACACAGACACTCACAATTTATAAATTAGTATAGCTCTAATTTCACTGTTGTAATATAAATAAACGATAGAAGCAATATTACAATCTGTGAGGGGAGATGGGGAGATTTCTATTTGTTAAATATGTGCGGGAGAGAAGTATGTTTTAAAAGTCATTTAATTAATTGCTCTGTACAGCAATCCACATCTATGGAACACTCAATGTTTCTGTAAAGATCAAGGGAAGCTTTTACGAGAATCGGTACAGTTTCAGATCCAGTCTATTAGATATGATTATAGATTTAGCACCATGTCTCCAGTGAAGTGCTGCTCCTGCTGAGCTTAAAGGGCACAGAAAATTCCTGGCCATAGCAGAAGGAAATAAACGAGCTCTCTAATGAAGAGCACAGATTAAGAGAATAGGTACAGGGACAGCTAAAGTTATGGCAGAATTGGGTAGCATCCACCATTAAACCAAACCCTCTTTCCATTATCTTTCCTCACTCTCCTCTCATATCATTATCACACTTGTCTCTCATCCAAACGTAGGCTCCAATCTCACAATACACAGCATAAATACAGAACCTCCTTGGAGCCCCACTGAATTTAGGGCTCTGCATGGGCTCACAGACTCCATCCTTGCAAAACAGATTGCAGAATCGGAGCCTTATTTTGTAAGCTCTGGGGGCCAGAACCAATGTCTCCCTATGTGTTTGTACAGCATGCACATATGGGTCCCTTAACCTGATTGCAGCTTTCGGGCATGACGACAATACAAAAAATAACTAACAATGACACCAATGTTGGGAAACAACAGGATCAGAGCGCAGGAGCATATTTTGTTTTTCAAATGGCACATCCTGAAAAGTACCATTCTTCTACTAAATTTTGATTCGACAGAGTGTAACTTGGTTCAAAATTAATCAAAATGAGTTTTTCCTACACATACAATTTAATCGTCGGAGAATCTAGATCTAAATGACCATGTGTAAAGCTGGGGATTAGAGGGGTAGGAGAAAGGTGCTCACCACAAATAAAATGAGAATCATAGGGCATGTAACCACACTGTGTTTTCTGAATGTCAGAAAGTTGCTTTCTCTTAGCACTTTTTGTGTGAGAGTCATGACCACCATTTTAACACAACATTAGCAAATACTATTGTAATATTTTTATTTACATTTACCTAATAGAGCCAAGTATTACTATGAAATTAAAACACTGCCAGTAAAGAAAAAAATTCTCTGTGAGAAAAATCATCTTCCTGTGACCTTGCAAACTTCCTCTGCTTACAGGTCTAGCCAGGACATTGTGGATATAGAAGAGGAAGTTACTCACCTTGTGCAGTAACGATAGTTCTTCATGATGCGTCTCCCTATTGGTGTTCCACTGCATTGCTGATGGGAGAACTTCGGTAGCAGCGTCCATTCGGCCTACACATACACTGTCCCCATCTCGTGCTCTGTCACAAGGCTAACCAGCACACACGCGCTAACGCCCCTCAGTTCTTTCTCTACCCCAGAGTCCTTGACAAGAACTCTGATGTAGAGGGGAGAGGGTCATGAAGCCCCCATTGGGACACACATCTCGAAGAGCCATCATTACTGCACAAGCTGAATAACTTTCTCTTCTTTGAATAGTATCCCTATGGGTGCTCCACTGTAGGTGACTCCCGAGTAGTACCCCCAAAGGGAGGCGGGGGCTTTGGTGTTGAGTCTGTTATGGATGACAATGCTGCAGAGCTAAAGATAGCATCACAAGCAAGGTCCCTAGTAATTGCATAGTATTCTGCCTGGATTCTATTGTTCTCCTATTCATCTTGCCGACATGATCACCACCAGGAAGGTTGTCTTCATAGACAGGTATGTGAGTGAACAAGTAGCCATGGGTTCAAAGGGTGGCCAAGTCAGGCTCATTAGTACAGTAATAGGTTTAGGTCTCATGTTGGGGTAGAATGTCTGGGTTGGGGGAAAAGGTTTACTATACCCCTGGAGAATCATTTTGTGGTTGGGTGTGAGAACACTGAGTATCCATTTACTTGTTCTTGGAAGGCTGCTATGGCTGCCTTGTGAGCTTTGAGTGAATTGAGAGATAGTTCTGATTTCTTGTCAGTCAGTATATAATCTAGGACCATTTGGAGAATAGCAGATGTCATGGAAATTTGTCTGGAATTACACAAGAGCAGAAACCTGGTTCACTTTTGCAGGTATGATGGGTAGCTGATTTTTTACTATGTAGTAACACTTCCTGTACCTCTTCAGAGCAGGATCTTTCTGAACCTTGGAACCATGAAGGAGATAGGCCTTGAGTCAGAGTATCCACAGATTGGGATGCAGAGTGCATCCTTCGTTCTATGACAGGAGGTATGGAATGGATTGGAAAGAGATTGACATCACATCGCCAGTTGTGACAGGTAAGGATACCAGATCTGTCTCTGCCAGGTAGGAGCAATCAGTATGACATTTGCTGTCTCTCTTTTTAGTTTTAACAGGACTTTCAGTAGGGGTGACAGGGGAAAGGCGTAGATAAGGTCCTTGTCCCACAGAAGAAGGAGAGCATCCCCCCAAGGAGTGTTGTCCTATTCCTGCCCTAGAGCAGTAGCGTGGACATTTCTTGTTCAGGTAAGTGGCAAACAGGTCTATAGTTGGTGTCCCACACCACCTGAATAGGCCATGTAGTACTGCTGAGTTTGTCTCCCATTCGTGGTCATGCGGGAACTTGAGACAGACTGTCCGCTATCAAGTTTTGTACTCCGGGAAGGTAGGCCGCTGACAGTGTGATGCGGTGGGAAATCTAGTGCTTCCGCAGAAAGAGAGGGTGATCTGGCACCTCCCTTCCAATTTATGTAGTACATACATGCTATGATGTCTGCCAAGACTCTTGTGTGTGTACCTTGATTAATGGAAGGAAGTGGGCGCAGGCACTCCTGACCGCTCTAAGTTTGAGGAGGTTGATGTGAAGAGACATCTCCGTGGATGACCACTCGCTCTGTGTCAAAAGATTGTTGAGAGGTACACCTCACCCTATGAGGGATGCATTGGTGGTGAGGAGTTTGGGGGAGTTTGTGAGAAAGGGATCCCTGTGCAGATATTTGCTGGATCTTTCCACCAGTCCAGGGAACATTTAACTTTGATGGGCAATGATAAAGGTTTGTCTAGTCTGTCTTTATTGGGCCCGTAGAGCGAGCTGAATCACATCTGGAGGCACCTCGCATGAAGTCTGGCACGGGATATCACAGATGTGCCTGCCAGTAAGTCCCAAATGTCTGGCTGATATTTGAGGGCTGATTTGTACCTGCCTCTCTGAGTGTGGCCAAAGTGTGGAACCTGTGCTGAGGCAGGAGAGTCCTCACCTGTAATGAGTCAAGATTGGCTCCTATGAACTCTGAGCACTGTACAGGGGTGAATGTTGATCTTTGGATGTTGATCTGTAGACCCAGTTCTGTGAACAGGGCTATAGTAGTTTGGTAACCTAGCAGACCTCACTGAAGGAGTGTGCTCTGAAGAGACAATCATCCAGATAGGGATAGATCATAATTCGCTGGGAGCTTAGGTGAGCTGCCACTACGAAGAGGACCTTGGAGAATACTCTCAGAGCTCATGAGAAGCCAAAGGGGAGTACTCTGTATTGGTAATGGTCCTGGCCCAGGGTAAATCTGAGAAATCAACTGTGGGAAGGTAAGATCGATATGTGGGAATATGCATCCTGCAGGTCAAGGGCCAAAAAACCAATCTCCCTGTTCCAATGCTGGAATAATCATTGCTAGAGTGACCATCTTGAATTTTTGAGCTTTAAAAAAACTTGCTGAGTGCTCTGAGGTCTAGTATGGGTCTCCAACCTCCCTTCCTCTCAGGTATTAGGAAATAACGAGAGTAAAAACCTTTGCCTCATAGATGTTGAGGTACAGGCTCTATGGTTCCTAGATGGAGAAGGGGATGTATTTCTTGTTGTAATAAACTCTCGTGAGAAGCGTCGCTGAAGAGGGACGGGGAAGAGCATTGGTGAGGGGAGGGAGGTGAAGAGGATGGAGTACCCATTGTTGATGATTTCCAGAACCCATCGGTCAAATGTTATTCATTCCCAGCTGTTGTGGAACAAAGTAAGGTGATACACAAATGGTTGTGATGGGTTGGTCAGCTGCAGTTGGTGTTGAGGGGAGTGGTCTGTCAGGACCCAGACCAAAATGTCAAAACTAATGTTTTGAAGTGGATGGTTGTGACAAGGAAGACTGGGGAACGATGGTTTATGTCTGGAAAATCCGTATTCTTTCCTTTGAGGCTCATAATAGCTTGGAGTTGGAAAACGTGGAGTGTGAGATTTATACTGAGATTGCAGATTAAATTTTCTTTTTTATTCAGGTGCATAAATTCCTAATGATTAGAGAGTGGCTACATCAGTCTTCTCGGCAAACAATTTGGTGCCTTCAATGGGAAGGTCCTCTACTGTAGTTTACACCTCCTTAGGAACCCAGATAGGTGCAACCAGAATGCTCACCATATAACCACTGCTGTAGAGGTGTACCGGGCCATTGTGTCGGCTGCATCATCCGCTGATCAGAGTGCTGTCTTGGCCACCAGTTGTCATTCATTAACAAAGGTCCAAAACTGTTCTTGGTGTGACTCTGGGAGCTGATCAATAAACGTGTTAAGCTTGGTGTAATTGACATAGTCATATTTTGCTCTCAGAGCTTGATAATTTGCAAATCTGAATTGCAGTGTGGCAGAGGAATAGGCCTTTCTCCCAAATAGGTTGAGGTGCTTTCAACCCCTATAATAGAGGCTGGACTTCATTTGATACTGGCAACCCCGGGAGTTTGCTGCGTCCACAGCAATGGAATTAGGGGGGTATGGGAAAAAGGAAATTCCATATCCTTAGCCATGACATAATATTTCTTATCAGCCCATTTGCAGGTAAACATGACCAATGCTGGGGTTTGCCATATAAGTTGGCTGGGTTCAGAAGGGCCTTGCTGCTGGGGAGATCTATTCTGGAGGAAGAGAAGGAATGCAAGATGTCTAAGAGTTTATGATGGGTGTCTTTCTGCCACCCTTTTAGCTAGATCTTGAAATAGCCTGAAGTTGGCTAGGAATGGCAGGAGAGGGCATCACTGCTTTGTCTGGGGAGGAAGAAGAAACGTTGATCTGTGGTGTAACTTCCTCCTCAACTCCATCCTCCTGTTCTTCTGTGATCTCCTCTGAATGTTTGGAGGATCTGGATGCCGGGCTGAGGGACAGTGCCTCAAGGGCTCACAGTGGGTCACACTGGATGCTCGGGAGGCATCGAGTCTGTATGCCGCTCAGGGATCCCAGTAGGGCCACTGGGGCAGTGGAAGAGGTCATAGTGGTGGTGCCCATGGTTGGCCGTTCCATGGTGTTTGAGGAACAGGCACAGGGTATGACTGAGGGGGCCCAGGTTGACAGTGGGCACTATAAAGAATGTGGGAGGAGTGGTCAGATGACCTCCTCCTGTTCGCTATCTGATTCACCACCGAAGAATGGAGGTGCATGAAACGGTGATGGTGAAGATTCCCATGTCTGAAGTAAACTTGGTACCAGAGCCCCAGTACCGAGCAAGGGAGACTCTTGAAGTAGCAGATGATATGGTAAGTTCTCTAGAGTGTCTGAATTCCTGTGGTGCCAACCTAATTGGTGCAGATGGGGCTTTCTCCAGGCAGCAGGTACAGTGGGAATGCTCATTTGCTACAGGGATTGCCTCCTTGGCTGAGAGGCACCTCTTAAAGCCCCGTGAACCAGGCATACCTGGGAAAGGGGAAAATAAAAAGTTTTTTAAGAAAGAGAAAATAAAGAAAGCTCTACAACTAAAAGAAAAAGGATTAACTATTGATGTGCTAAGGAAAAGATAATGGTCTGAAGAACGGACTGCTAATAGCTCCGTCTTTAGCGTGGGCAGTTGAGAAGAAACTGAGGGGGGTTCACCTGCGCACACTGGTTAACCTTGTGGCAGAGCATGAGGGAAGGACAGTGCATGTGCCGGCCAAATGGACACTGCTACCAAAGTTCTCCAATCAGCAGTGCTGGGATCAAGTGCACCTACAGTGGAGCACCCATAGGGATACTACTCGAAGACGAATGAGCCATTCCCTTAGAAGAGGTTGCAAGCAGCCTATTGTGTGCAGAAATAAAATTTAACTGTTGCTTCACATTGTGCAGCATCATGGTACAGTAAGTACATTGTATCCTCATAAGACAACTGTAGAAAATAATTCCATGTATGTACATTTAACTGGCATGTTGATAGCCAATATTAACTGGAAGCTGTATGTGTGCGTGCGCACATCTTTAAATAACTTCTCCCATCTTGTGCTCCATAAAAGGCATAAAAATACCCGGTGCATGTATTTCAGTTACTGCTGGGGTAAGCTTTCTCAACACATGAGTAGTTTTAACAGTACAGTACCTGTTCCTTGAAGATGCCTTGGATATTTATGGGGCATCATACTTCCATGGTAATTATCCAGCCTGAAAGATTCGTTTTGGATCAGCATTCTATTAACAATCTGATGAGCTAACTTATGTTTTGGACATGCAACTGTTGAGATACAAATGTTTTCAAATATAATTTGTCAAATATGAATGGAGAAAGGGATCAGTGTGCTGAACTGCTCGTAAACAGCTTAAATCTCTTTGTAATCTGACACTAATTACAATACAGACTTCTACCAAAAACCATCAAAACATTTGGCAGATTGTTGTGTTATGCTGCTTAATAGTAGGCTTATGTTAATCATTTAACATACTGAAGGTATGGCCATACACAGAGTGTATAACTATATCCTGCAAACAGAGCCCCATTCTGCTAAATGTACTGTGACAGGGCTGGGCCAGATGGCTACAGGAGAGTAATAGAAGGCAGATATATTAGCCCCAGGTTAAGTAGGTCCCTTTTCCCTGGGTAAGGTAACAGGGAAGGTTCCAGAACAATCAGGAACCTTCTGGAGACAATTAAGACAGACAGGCTGATTAGAACACCTGCAGCAAATCAAGAAGCTGCTAGAATCAATTAAGGCAGGCTAATCAGGGCACCTGGGTTTAAAAAGGAGCTCACTTCAGTTTGTGGTGTGTGTGTAAGGAGCTGTGAGCAAGAGGCGCTAGGAACTGAGAGTGAGAACGCATACTGTTGGAGGACTGAGGAATACAAGCACTATCAGACACCAGGAGGAAGGTCTTATGGTGAGGCTAAAGAAGGTGTTGGGAGGAGGCCATGGGGAAGTAGCCCAGGGAGTTGTAGCTGTCTCACAGCTGTTCCAGGAGGCACTCTAGACAGCTGCATTCCACAGGGCCCTGGGCTGGAACCCGGAGTAGAGGGCGGGCCCAGGTTCCCCCCAAACCTCCCAACTCCTGGTCAGATACAGAAGGAGTTGACCTGGACTGTGGATTCCTGAAAACGGCCAAACTGAGGGCTACTGTGAAGCTTCAAGGCGAGCAAATCTGCCAATAAGTGCAAGACCCACCAAGGTAGAGGAGGAACTTTGTCACAGTACTTTACAGTAACTCCTCGCTTAATGTTGTAGGTATGTTCCTGAAAAATGCGACTTTAAGCGAAACGATGTTAAGCGAATCCAATTTCCCCATAAGAATTAATGTAAATGGGAGGGGGGGGGGTTAGGTTCCAGGGAAATTTTTTTCACCAGACAAAAACTATATATATATATATATATACATACATATATATATACATATATATATATATATACACACACACACACAGTCTAAGTTTTAAACAAACAATGTAATACTGTACACAGCAATTATGATTGTGAAGGTTGGTTGAGGTGGTGAAGTTAGAGGGTGGAAGAGGGTGGGACATTTCCCAGGGAATGCCTTACTGCTAAATGATGAACTAGCATTCAGCTGAGCCCTCAAGGGTTAACACGTTGTTCGTGTAGCCTCAGACTCTATAAGACAGCACGAATGGAGGGAGGGGAGACAGCATGGCAGACAGACACAGAGAGACACACTCTGTGTGTGGGAGATAGAGAGAGATGCACACTGCCCCTTTAAGTACGCTGACACCACATTCAAAGTACATTGCCTTTAAAAAGATCAGGAAGTTGAGACAGCAGCTGCGGCCAGCTCTCTCCATCCTGAGCCCTGTTGTGTCTCCGCCCTGCTCTATATGGACAAGGGGTAAGCGGGGGGCAGGAGTAGGGGGGAGGGGACACCCTGACATTAGTCACCCTCTTCCCTCCCTCCCCTTCACAGCAAGCAGGAGGCTTCTGGGAGCAGCTCCAAGGCAGAGGGCAGGAGCAGCACATGGCAGTGTGGGGCGGGACAGCTGAACTGCCGGCAATTGGTAGCCTGCTGGGCAGCTGCCGCACAGGGAACTTAGGGGAGCGGGGAGCTGATAGGGGGCTGCCGGTCCACCCTGGTTCCAAGCCCTCACCAGCTAGCTGCAACAGGCTGCTCTTCCTGGACAAAGCAGGCGGCTGCCAAACGTTATAAAGGAGCATTGCGCAACTTTAAACGAGCATGTTCCCTAATTGATCAGCAACATAACAATGAAACAATGTTAACCAGGACGACTTTAAGTGAGGAGTTACTGTATTTAGTATGTTCTGACAAAACTTCTATGCATTTAGTAGAATCAATAACCTAAATAGCAGTAAACACTATCACAAAGGCATCTAGCACTGGAATGTTAAATTACGGCATATTTAGAACTATATGCAAGAAGACCAAATTCATACCCACAGTTGTTCAGTGGGAGCAACCATTACAGCTTGATTTTCAGGACTGTGGGCCTGATTCACCTCTTGCTAATGCCATTTATATACTTTAATGGAGTGACTACTGCTTCATACCTGTATAAGAGAAGAATTGGCTCCTGAATACTGCCCATTTTACACATCAGGCCAAGGTACAGTTTTTTGGGGGAGGAGAAGGATGTAAGAGGCTTTTGCGAGAAAAAAAAAATGAAACAGCTTTACATTGGCAGCACAGAATACTGGTCTGGTTAACTCTGGCCTTCCAGAAGGAATTTAAGATGTTGTATTGACCTTTAAAGCCCTAAATGGCTTGGATTCTAGTTACCTGAGAGATCCCTGCTCCCCCTGTGCCATACTAAAACTTCTGTGGTAAGCACAGGTGTTTGAAGTTGAATTCCCTCAGTACGGAACAGGGGGATATGCCAGCAAGGTATTCTCCATGTGGGCGTTTTGCCTCTGGAGTATGCTCCCTTGCTCTCTTTGGTTCACCAGAAACAGAGTTAGTAACTTTCACTTGGAAACTGCAAAGTTCATCTTTTTTTTCTTAAGCATATGGTGGGGGACATGACGAGTGGGCAGGGGTCCTTATTGGTATTAGTTAGCTATGGTGTGGGGACAGATCTAATTGTGTCTGAAGTAGCAGTTCAAGAGGGTTTAAGCAGTGCGAGGTGATCTTTTTCTAATTATTATTAATTTTAAGTCTTGTAAGGGCTGCCCAACACCTCTTATTATCTGTGGTTTTTAAAAGAAATAAATAAAAATGTACATATGAATAGGTAAATATGTGCAGTTATATACACATGCACACACAAATCTTTGTTAAATAACAGTCAAGACTGAAAGTGTTTCAGTGGAGTTCAGCTAACACCCCAAGCCCAATTCTCGTACAGATTATCTTGAAACTTCCTCATTTAGAGATATTCAAAAGAAACATTTAATGTATGGCACCATCAACAAATTAGTCACTAAGTCATCTACTTCAGCGATTTCATTTACTTATGAACTGCTCATGTCTTTGAGGTCGGACACTTGGAGAAAGAGACATAATGACCATGAAACTGAAGATGGGAATTTGTGTGGAAGAAAGGGTGGGAGGGGGATGAATTATGGAGGGATGGGACAGAATTATACTGTATTTAACATTTAAAAAAAAACCAAGCAAATAAATTCGTCATTAGTAAGACATGTGTTTATCACCATCCTGAGCACTTCAATGGGGCTGATTTATTGAGTAACACCTTACTCCAAAGAGTGAAAACAACACAACCTATCCCTTTGCTTGTGTATTACGTCCCCTTGCACCAATCTTCTTCTGTCTTTGTATGCTCATTGGGGTGATGACTGTGTCTTATCTGTGTTTAGAAAGCACACTGGATTACTAAATAAATAGAGCACACTGGTCAAAAATTAAGTTGCTAGGAAACTCCCACACTCATTTAAAAGATAAATGGTATACTCTAGATCAACCACAAATTACTGGGCTTAATCTGTGAAAGTCTGTGGCCTATATTTTGCAGAAAGTCAGGCTAGATTGTTCCCTTCTGTACTCAAAAATCTATTAATTTAAGGCAGATGAAAAGAGTGAGCAAGAAAGAGGGGAAAGAAATACTGCCTCCCTCTAAATAATCAGAACATGATGGGATGACAGGAAATGATCCTGAAGCAGGAGACCTACAGCTTCAGCTAAAAGTGATGGTCCAGATCTTGAGTTGGTATAAATTTGCATAGTTCCATTGACTTCAGTGAAATTACACCAGCTGAAGAGCTGCCTTACCATGTTGTATGAAGGACATGCATAAATACAAAATGGGGAATAACTGGCTAGGTGATAGTACTGTTGAAAAGTATCTGGGGTTTGTAGTGGATCACAAATTCAATCTGAGCCAACAATGTCATGCAGTTGCAAAAAAGACTAATATCATTCTGGGGTGTAGTAACAGGAGTGTCGTACGTTAAGACATGGGAGATAATTTTCCTGCTCTACTCAGAACTGGTAAAGCCTTAGCTGGAGTATTATGTCTAGCATGGCACCCAAAACTATACTTTGAAAAAGATGTGTACAAATAGAAAGAGTCCAGACGAGAGCAACAAAAATTATATGAGGTTTAGAAAACCTGACCTATGAAGAAATGTTATAAAAATTGGGCATGTTTAGTCTTAAGAAAAGAAGACTGAGGGGGGACCTGATAACAGTCTTCAGATATGTTAAGGGCTCCTATAAAGAGGATGGTGCTCAATTGGTCTCCGTTTCCATTGAAAGTAGGACAAGAAGTAATCATCTTAACATTCAGCAAGGGAGATTTTGGTTGACCTGCTTTGGGGACATCTATATCCCCCTGAGAAGTCCACTAAGAGTAGAAACAGTGCACCAATCAGCGTAACAGCTGGTCACTGCACCTTCTTTCCAGAGGAGAAAGGCCCCGGCTCAGCAGGGTAAGCTGCTTATGTACACATTACGTTACTCAAAGGCTAGAACATGCAAAACAAAAACATAACAGAAACCAATTTTGTGGCAACACTAACACGGTGTGTAATACGGTAGTGGATCTCAGTGTGCCAGCTGTTACAGTTCTTTGGCTCTTTAAAACGGAGCTGTAGTGGTGGGTCACATGCTTGCTTCTAGTCAGGTGGCCTAGGTGAAGTAGCCTATATGGTTTTGAGGGTCTTAGACAAAGGGGCAGACAGGAGAGACTCAGGGTTAGGGAGGATCTCGTAGGCTACTCCCCACACCTGTCAGGCAGAAAGCCTGAGTGGGAGACACCTGCAGGAGGCAAGGGGGGAAAACCACTGCTGGGGAGGCTGTGAAGCCCAGGAGACAAGGGCTAAGACATAATCCTGAGAGGTACTGAGAGTGCTTTGGGTTGTTGTTTTTGTATTGAATTTTGGGAATAAAAACAGTCCTCAGAAGAAAACTAGAGCTGTTCCATCATTCAGAACATGAAGTTCACCTTCTCTGCCCAGTGGATCGGCCCACCAAAGCACATATTGCCAATGAAAAAATGTGTACAGTGCTCAAAATCTGCAGCACTATGGCAATATCTGGAACAAGCCAGCAGCATGTAATTAGAGTGCTAGTGCCTTGCAAGTAGGGCACAAGTAAATTATTCTGACATGAGAGTCCAAGTTTTTCCTCATAAGTCAGAAGCACTGAATCCTGAATCCTCAGAAATTACCTCACTTCTTAAAGGCCCCTCCACTGTTAAACTTATTGGCATTCTCTGCACCTGATAGAATAAATGCAATATCCATGTGAAATCTTCAAAGAAGGAGGAAACAAGGCACCAGACACTGCACCATACTACTGACACTGTAGTCTTTTCTGTTTATAGAAGGGTATGCAAGCAATTTGAGTGAACAGAGAGAACCAAGTTCCTTGATCCTCTAAGTCTGACTTCAGTAAACCTCCTCATAGCCTTCAGGAAGTTATATAAACCAGGAAAGAAAGAAAGAATTAAAACACTTTGTACAGATGCTTATTCATTTATCTTTCTCAATAGGAAGTATTCAATAGATTCTAAATAGCAATTCAGAAATTATTGCCAGCTTCAAGACATTTATCGAGCTAATAAGATCATTCACATTCGTTGAATAAATCACCATGGGAAAGCACACCTAGCAGTGACTCAGAACCCTTTATCTATTCTAAGTGAGATCAAGCCCAACCATCAGAGTATTATTGTCCTTAATAGAAACCATGGCAACCGTTTACTAATTTTTCCAAACCAGTTCTGGTAAATGTATTTGAAAACACCACAGTTTTCAAATTTCTGATCAGCTGGCTATACAAGCAGGGACACACTGTCCAATCTCCTACTACCTTTTCTACTCCTCTGGGACTCACCTCATTTACTTTCTCTATAGTTCTCCATTGAGCCAGGAGGACTTACTCAGACAAGTACATTGTTTCTGACAGTCTAATGGATGCAAAAGTCACTGTTTCAGTCCTGATGGCTTGATTTTAAGTACAGCAGCCCGAATGTCAGTAAAAACCACCTATGATAATGAGATAAGGTGTTCCATTACTGTTAATCATTACTTATTGTTTGTATTGTCAAAAGAAAAGGAGTACTTGTGGCACTGTGAGCTACAGCTCACTTCATCCAATGTTAGTCTCTAAGGTGCCACAAGTCCTCCTTTTCTTTTTGCGAATACAGACTAACACAGCTGCTACTCTGAAGCCTGTTGGTATTGTGTTAGTGTCCAAAGGCCCTAATCCAAAACAGAACCTCGTTGTACAAATACATAGAAGATATCCCTGCCTGAAAAAGTTTACAACTCAGCAGCTAGATCCTGCAAATGGATCTCCTGGGTATATGCCTGCACCTACACAGAGCCGGATTCATGCCCACTTCCATGCAGAGCCCAATGGAAGTCAATGGGGCTCCGTGGGGACCCAGGGATGCAGCTGAGATGATCCATTTGCAGAACCTAGTCTTAAAATGACAGAAGACACAAGAGAGCATGACAAAGAAAGAGGGAAATGTGGAGGCAGGATGAAAGTAATAGTGACAGGAACATATGGTTATATGCATTAGCTATGTGATCAATTTGGGGGGCACATGGTATGTCCTGCCACATATATGATACAATGAGCAATGTATAAGAACAATTGTTGAGTTTACAAATATATATGAAAGATTGAAATGTGTGTTGCAAAGGAAACCTCCCCAGGCAATATTTACCTATAGTTTTAATCTAACAATATTCTTTCACAGAATTTTTAATTTGAATCTTGTATATTCAGTGAATTCATTTATCCAGAAACACACATTGTAATGAATGACTATATCTGTGGAAAAAATTGCTGTCAGATAACTGTCATTAAAAAAAATTAAACAAGGAAAATAAAATAACTGACCTTTCAATTTTTGTCTTGTTATAAAGCACAACACAAATGCTCAGATCTCTTAGTTATACTTATCCCTTTATTTATATCATAATAAAATGAAAATAATATAGCCAAAGAAACAAAAACAGAACATTAGTTGAAGAAATGTAATTTTCTCCAGTGACTTTTAAAACTAAAAATACTGTTGCATGTAGTTTTAATACTCTACAGCAGACTTTTAAATATAATAAATATACAAGAACATTTTCATTTTTCTAAGTTCTATCAAAGGAAATAATTTCTTCTGATTGATTCCACCTTTATATAAATAGATGCTCAAATTAGAAGAACCAAAAAGGAACAAAACATCATATTGAAAAAGAAAACATTCATACTGTCACTTTGAGTGACCAGTTCTCAAAAGTAATATCTCATTTTGTTCAAGCTGCAATCAGTATAGATGATGCATTTAATCAACTATTGAGTGGATTAAAAAAAAAATAAAGGGAAGTTAAAGGATGCATAGAATCTTATGGATATATTCTCTCAGTGACATATAGTATGCAGGATTTACACACTTATCTTCAATTAAGACTTGTGGGAATTAAGGTAAATGTAACATAAGCTCAGAGAAGAACAGAATCATGTGAGAGTCATGAAAATTGTAAAAAGAAAAGGAACCTTAGAGACTAACAAATTTATTTGAGCATAAGCTTTCGTGAGCTACAGCTCAAGTTTATGCTCAAATAAATTTGTTAGTCTCTAAGGTGCCACAAGTACTCCTTTTCTTTTTGTGGATACAGACTAACACGGCTGCTACTCTGAAACATGAAAATTGTAAACATTCTTGCAATGTTTTATTTAAATGTTAGAGAGAAAATAATAGGGATCAAGTCTCACATTTGCTGTTACACTCTCTGTATAAAGGACAAGAGATAGAGTCACCATAGGGACTACAAAAAGTACAAATGCACCATTTCAAAAACTCTGCTTCCTGAGAAGAAAAAGCTCTTTAATTTTCTAAACAATCAAAAAGGAAAATTTCTATAAGGTACTGAATTTGCAAATGAGATTTCCTATTGATATTGTAAAATTATATTCTATAGTTCAAATACCAAAATATCCTTACACTCTCTGCAGTGAGAGTACAATATAATTATTAATAGCTTTTGCGTAACATTTATCTCCAACAATGGATTTCATTCAGTATGCTTTACTCATGTACTTTGGGGCTGCTTCTAATTTCACAATAATCTTTCCAGCAATTTGAGTGTGTTGTTTATTTGGGGATGTGAATAGGGATGTTTGCTTTTAACCACTCAGAGAAAATTATCTGAGAGGCCATCAGTGAGGTGCATGCTAAACTCCTCCTTTGAAAACCAACTGGCAGATTTTATTATGCTCAAGGCTTAGGGTAACTCAGTGCATAGTCTCTTGGTCTTCTGCTGGCCAGCAGTAACAGATTGGAATTTGGTAACCTAGAATACAGGCTTTTCAAATAAAAGCTGAATGGATAAATTAACTTTCCCATTTTCTGAACTCCAGTTTATTCAGAGGTTTCGGATGGAAGGAGAGAAGCTATAAATATAGTCATTATGTGTGTGGCCTTGTACAGTGAGCAATAATTGGGAGTGTGAATGTTAGTAAAAATAAAATCAAAATCCAAAAGAAAAGTATTTCCTTCCAGAATAGATCATATCATTTGAAGTATAGGCAGTTTTTGGACCAGTTTCAGTTTGTCGTTCAATAGAACAATACTTATTGTATCGGATTCGTTTTGTTTTACCAGTGTATAACCTGTATAAGAGAAAAGTCAGGCCCAATAACTTTTTCTTCATTCCACTGATGTCTCTTAGACATAGTCTAAGAAACAGAATTTTCATGTTCTGGTTTTACTTCCAAAACAGCTTTGATTGCGAGGGATACAGTGGAAGGTGAGAACAAAAGATAAGAGCACAGGAGGTAGATGATGTGAAAATAAGTTCTTGTTGCAAGTTCTAGTAGTCATGTCCTAGCCTGGAACAAGCCATTACAGCAAGTAAGCACTGGAAATAAAAATATATTTGTATTTAATGTTGCTGTACAACTGCAGAGAGATGACATCAGTTCACCTGTAGGAATCCACACATCCACCCTCATGTATGAATGTCAACGTTCTCTCTGAACATGATCAGTTTAGTTAATATAATGTCATCAATATGAGCCACTTTCCCTACATGGACCTACAGCAGATGACTGTGCTTGCTCCATTCTAGCCAGAGTGCCTTAGTAAAAGTCCACTTTAAAGATGAATTATGATTTGGCTTGCACTGACTGATTGACATTAAGCATCATGACTAAAATAGAAGATATTGACTTCTGCCTGTGTGGAGACCCTGCTTGATACTATCACCACAGTAAAGTGTGTCCTATTTAAAAATAGATACTATAAAGATACATGATAATCCTTCAATGGTTCAACAGAAAGACAGTGTAGTCTAAATGAACTGAACTGAGAACCGAATGCTAGGACTTCTTAAATGTTAATCCCCATTCTGCAGCTCATTTATAGTATGGACTTGGGCAAATGGCTTATATCAAGATTTTCAAAACTGTTTACTGATTTTGATTGCCCAATGTACAACACTTTGATCCTGGTTCTTGGATGTGCTGAGCACCTGTAACTCCCAATGAAGTTACCCCAGGGATGGAATTGGTCCAACATGTTTTCAGCACAGTTAACAGTGCTGTAGTGAGGCATCAGTACAGCAGGATTGATGGCTGACTCAGTTATCTGATGCACTGAAGTGTGATTATATCTTCAGTTAATTCGATTTGTATAATTTATTAAGAAGGCCGGGGGGGGGGTAGGGGGAAGCCCATATTCCTGTTGGAAGAAATCATGACCCTTCTATAAATCCTCCGGAGATTAAGGTGTCCTGTAGGTGAAACCACAGGAGCAAAGTCTGTATAATTCTTATCAGAGTCAGGCTAAGTTTGCTGCTAGTCATCTTTCTTCTTATGTTAATGCCAGGGAATAATAAAATGGGTTTCATGAAAGCTCTAAGAGAAAGGTATTTTTACCTGTCAGATTGGAATTTCAGGATTTTCAAATGCAAAGCATTATGAAATCAGGGAAATTACGGAACCATGGTCTATAACTGTAAATAGAAAAAACACAAATTTCATTTAATTAATACAGTTGGTCTTTTTCCTTGGAAGGCCTACGCAGCATTCTGTTACAAAGATTATATGTTTTTTTCTACTTACAGACACAGAAGTCCTCTAAAACACTAATAGCTCTAACAGAAAAGTTCTCTGGGTTACTGAACTATAAAATCAATCAAAGCAAGTGTGAAATATTGCCACTGTAAGCGGCTCTAACCTCACATCATTTTGTCTGATGGACAATTTAAATGGGCCAAGGATACAAAGATTTTGGGACTACTTTTAAACATAAGATTCACAAATATGTTTAAAAGTAACATCTATGTTTTATGGAAGTCATCTTATATGCAGATTTTCAAACAGGAGAAAACGTGTAAGAATTATGTGGGGATGCTTCCAGATAATCAGAATGATTACTATGCTACAGTTTAATAACATTTCACTACTATTGATCACAATACTTTCAAAACAAATAAAAAGCACTATTTTCATGGTAATAAAACTCCCCCATGAATCAAACTTGCATCTTCCAGCAGTACAGACCCAGTGTGTATTAGCCAGCCAATGGCCTGACACAAGTGCCTCGTCTCACTGACAACAATATTCATCCACCAGTTTGGATGGGGATCAAACAATGTAGATCGTCACAAGTTCATTAGTATAACCCTATATTAAGATACAATAAGGACACCTGGAAGCAGGCCTATAATTCATATAGCTTCCTTACTGTACACGGAGCTTTAGAGGTTTAGGAAAACAAGGTCTCTATCCCAAGTAATTTAAATACAATGGACTGATCCTGATACATGGCAAGCACCCACAACTTCCATAGAAATCAGTGGAGACTATGGGTGCTCATTACCTTTCAGGTCCTGACCTTGAATTACACAAATTACACAATGAATAACAATACAAAGGAGAGAAAAGGCCAGTGAAGAGACAATAGTAAATAACACGAAGGAACTACAGCTTCTAGGGAATCACCACAATTATTTTCCAAAAGAAGCTTTGTTTTTTCTTGTCAATTTATTTTTTTTGGTTTAGTTTTGTGCAAACAGCGGACAGTAATCTAGACATTCATTTTTTTCAGGGAATGCTAAACTGAAAATGAATCATAGCAAGATCACTAAAACTATGGGAGACAGGTACTGTGATGATGAGCAGCTACTGGTAGCATTCCAGTTTTGGCCAAATATGTTTTGTTTCACATTAATTAATCAAATGGTTAAATAGAGGCAGCTGTTGTGTTATTTTGCTAAATGTTTGGGAGTTCCACCTGGAAAATCTCCAGTAACTATGCATTTGATAGAACCTATGGATAGCACACAGTTGGCTTGGCCATTACAGTCTCCTTTTTTCAAGAAATTGACTCTACAGGAGATATTAGTGCAAATAATTAGAATTAAATGTGCAATTTAAAAGAAAACACTGGAACAACATTCTGAATTTCAAGCAAAGGGTCAGCATTAACTTATATTGGCAATCTGTGTGGAGTTCACATTGAGACAAGGCTGTAGATAGTAGCAGTACCCTGGCAACATGCCTGATGCAGGCCCTCCTGACTCGCATGTGCAGTACTTACACAGCATATGTCATGACTAGAATGTTAGGTGTGTTGTTAGAAGGTGTTAGCTAACTTGTTCCAAACAATCACGGGGAGACTAAGTTTCAAAATAACCAGCTAGCATATGTTAAAGTCTACTCTGCTTTGCCAGACTAGCATTTTAGAATGTGATGATTAGAACAAGATAGCTAACATGTTCTAACACCACACTTTTATGCAAGTCAAGACAAACCCAACAGGACTTCTGCATGGTGCAGAGGAAAGGATTAGCATGCTGTAAATTTTTTCGCTACCTTCTCTGGTCACATCCACTGCCTTTCAATCCCATCTAGTTACAAAGTGAAAGGCTTCAGAGTAGCAGCCATGTTAGTCTGCATTCGCAAAAAGAAAAGGAGGACTTGTGGCACCTTAGAGACTAACAAATTTATTTGAGCACAAGCTTTCGTGAGCTACAGCATCCAATGAAGTGAGCTGTAGCTCACGAAAGCTTATGCTCAAATAAATTTGTTAGTCTCTAAGGTGCCACAAGTACTCCTTTTCTATTAAAGTGAAGGGCAGCACTTACCTGTGAGTCTCTCAATACTAGTATATTTTTTAAATTGCAGACTTTTATTTTAGGCCAAACATTCCTCCTGTCCTTTAAGCCAACCATGAGCAGAGCTCGTAAATGTGTTTGGCACAATAAATACATTCTTAACCAAAACTTTTTGGCATCATCGAAAGATCCACACTGACTTCCTCAAGGGCAGAAGCCCTGACAAGCTAAAGGATTAATCATGTAGACTACTGTGTTAAGAGCTGCTGATAGAGAAATATACAACTAAGTGCCTCAAATAAGGTAATTGATCTAAAAACCAATTAATATTTTTGTTTCACCCTTTAAGAAGAAATTATTTTAATATAAAAAGATACAGGTCATTAATACACTAACTTTAGATTCAGCCTACAATGTGACATTATTATCTCATGCCTTGGGCAACACTTAAAAGTAGGATGACCTTTATTGAATGGAAATAAGGGAAAACCACATGAAAAATAAGGGATAGTGCTTACATTTCCCTTAGCATATCATGTATTTTGCTCTCAAGTGCACATTTCTACACTCTTTGACTATACAATGAATTTATCATAAACTGCAATTCAATGTTTAAAATGGTCAAGAGATATCCCTTAAAATAAGAATTGGGTGGTCACCCTACATAAAAGGAAATGGGACTATTAATTCTTATTCATCAAAATGAAATTTTTTTGTCCAATTTTATTAATGCAATCCTTTCAACCATGAAAATTAATCTCTATGTGCCTTCAAAGACTGTTCTTCACTGTGATTGAGAAGATTGTGGCACAGATTTTTAAGTCTAAAGAAGGAAGAGGATTTAAAAAAAACCCACCTTGTCTTTATGTTGCTTAGTAAACACATGAGAAAATACAGGAAAACAGTGTTTAGTGAATTTGTAGCAACTTTTCAAACCATATATGATAACAATGAAGAGCTCAGGCCCAGATAATGGTGAAACCAATGGCATCATGACCAAAAGCCCTTAGTATCTTTTATTATTTCATTTTGTAGTTTCCCATAAAACCTTAGGTAATATGTTACAATGTTCAGGGACCCTTAAATCTTTATGGCCCCGGTTCAAGTACTCTTAATCTTGCCCATGAAATGATCATTATGATATCTGTAATCTGTTTTGTTACCCTTCTACTACTATTTCTTTACTGTAAAAGTGAAACCCAAACCAGCAATATTTTATATAGTCTCAATACTTTATAGTGTCTTTTTGAGAAATATTGGGAGATATTAGGCCCAATGGCAGCCTTACATGATAAATCAGCAATACAGATGACATCCTATTCTAGCAAAATTGGGGAACTTTTACTACCAGAACTGAGACAGAGAGAGAGAGTGGGTCATGAAAGTCAGATTTTACACATAGCTTCCCTACATCACTGCAAGCATAAAACTCCTCTAGGCCAAATCCTATCTCAGCCCAAGCATTCAGGGGAACGAATTAGTTAACTGAACCAGCTCAAGGTAAGAGAAATAGAAATAGACAGGGAAAAAAAGAGGGATAGAAATGGTCCTTCTTAATTGTGAACCTGAGGTTCTAGCACACAGCAAGCAGTTGTAAGGTGCACTTGTTTTCTCGTTATTCTGTTACTGTTTATATTCTGGGGAAGAAGGGGAAGGAGTTGGGGGGGTTCAGAGAAGTTACACTTGAGACGAAAACAGAGGGAAGATAAGTATCATCTAATGCAGTTTTATAACTAGGTTGATGATGGACGAGTGGCAAAAGTTGGCATGTTTAGCTCTCTAAGTAATACAGTGTACAAACAGATTTTTTACAAAAAGTTTCACAGATTAGTTCTGTACCATATTAATCACAAGGCCTGAGTCTACGATGTCACAATTTTAGAAGAACAGGTTTGCTGAGCAACAGAAGACAGAATTTTACTAATTGTAGTAAGAATTTTCGAAGAGGAAGGAAAGGGATTTACAATATTTTGAGGTGGGGGGAGTGAAGAGTGGGAATCAATGCTGTCTGTGTCACAAATTAGGGATTTTTTGTTTTGTTATTAAATAAATGAGAACCATAATTAGTAGGATCAGAAATGAGAAATTGAATTATTTTTTATTTTCAATCACATATAACTGATTATCCATGGCAGTTTCCACTTTGTGTTTTTAATTTTATCTGATAAAATGTGTGGCTAGGCAAAGCAGGACTTCAGTGGGCTACAATTTCACCTTTGGGATCTACTTCTGACTCTGCCATAGACTGTGTGTGAGAGCTGGGGTCACTTAACCTCTCCATTTAACAGGCTCCCCATCCGAAAAATGAAGGTGGCAATACTTGCTAACACCTTCAGGCACCTCACATGAGTTGTGAAGATAACTTAATTAGTTTTTGTAAAGCCCCTGGGGGTCCTCATATGGAAAGTGCTATGAAAGTGTAAATTAAGTCTGTGCCAGCATTTTAAATCAGAAGTTACTATTATGGCTCCTTAGTTGACATTACTTAGGCCCTGGTCCTCCAAACACCTATATGCATGAATACCCTCATTCATGTGAGTATTCCCAGTGGGACTACCCATGACAGTACGGTTATGCACATGGTTGTGAGCTTGGCACCTTTGTTAGTAGAACACAAGGTAAGCATTTTACCTAGCTTTCCCTAGAAATTCTGTTCCTCCTCAATACTTTAATGTTGATATTTAGAAATTACTTTTCAGAGAAAAATAAGTAAATAGATTCACTTATGTTTATCTAATCCTCCTTAAAATGAACAAGCCTTTATATTATATATTGATTTATTATTTATATTTTGACTTGGTATACCGATTTACATTATAAAAACAAGAAAATATGTCACCTTCATAGGGGCCTCTCCAGTGGATTCTGTTTTTCAGGTCATTCCAGTAACACAATGATATCAATTTGGCATTAACAGAAAGACAGTATTCACCATCTTTGGCATAAGATAGAGAAACCCCTGCTGTCTGCCAACGAAGGGAATTGAGTTAGAAACCTTTTTAAAAAACAAAAGCAAAACAACACAGCAGGCAATGAAATGCCAAATAAAATTCCTTTTCTACTGAGACAAAGGGAAAGAGTACTGGAGCACTTTAACAAATAGATTTTGACAAACAATAAAAAAAAACCCAGAGTGGGCATTTTTCAATAGCTTGTTGATCTGCTGAACGGAAGAAAGAAAAGATTATTTTATTTGAGTTTAAAAACCTATCAGAAACACCCCAAAAACAGTTTTAGCAAACATCTGAAGCCAATTCAAATGGAGAAAGTAGTATCCAGTTTGGTTGCATCAAATAACAGTAATATATAGTAGAAAATATAGGTTTCTAATGTTCTGTTTACACATTTGAGGAAGACATCATCATACAACTATTTTTACTCCTGAGGGAATTCTGCACCACTGCACTTGCGCAGAATTCATATGCCATGCAGAACCTTTTCCCCCCACAGAAAATACATTCTGCCGGAAAGGTGCTGCAGTTACTCCTTTTGCCCAGCAGGGGCCACTGTGGCACCAGAACAGAGAGAAGCCACTCCCAGGTGGGAGCAGTCCCAGCTGCAGATAAAGAAGAGAAAGAGGCTGCCTTCCTCACAGCACCCTGCCTGTGTGGCCAGATGAAGAGGCATAGGATATGGGGAGATGGGCAGCGTTGAGCACATGGGCCTTCTGGGGATCACAGACTGGGGTTCAGAAGGGCTAGTGGGGAGACAGACTTGGAGGGGCTGAATGGGAGTGGGGGCATAGGCCACATGCGGGAGGGGATGCTGGGATGGATGGGGCGGTGCAGGGACACATGGGGACAGGGGCAGATGTGCCTGACTGAATGAGAGAGGTTAGGGGTGAGCCAGGGTCTGCATGGTGGAAACTTCCTGACAATTCCTCCCCACCAAACCTCCCCCCTCCAAAAAAACCTGTTCCATATTTCTCCCACTCATACCGATAACCCTCCAAGTTTACACCCAGGCTCCTTCCCAGAAATTACTTCCTTCTCCCTCAGCTCTGCAGTTATCCCGGACTCCTCCAAACCTCTGCACTGCTTCTGAGGGGCGCGGGAAATACCTTGCTGTATTGCAGTTTCAATGAATTATTACTCAGAGTTCTGTATTTATACGCCTAGTAAGGAATCTAATTGTGAAAAAAACAGTTCCTAAATCTTTTTTGTTGTCTGTACTATTACAGACGTAGTTGCTGACAGGAATTTTGAAATAAATTACCAATATAATTGAAACTGGCGTGATTATATTGTGTTATTTTGACAAAAAATATGCACTATTTTAAAATATTGTGCGCAGAATTTTTAATTTTTTGGTGCCAAATTCCCCCAGAAGTATATTATGTAGCATGTTTGTATGCTCTTATGTTCAGAAACACCTCATCTTTGTCAAATAATACTATGGTAATTATTTTTAATGTAATCCAGATTTCTTTTCCAATTCAATTCTTACCGTAGTCTAAATAATTTGGATAGTTTGGGAAGTGTGGCAACATTAGTATCAGTTCATTCGCATAACAGGGAGGGTTTTAAATTTAAAATTGTGTTGTTTTTTTTAAAAAAGTATGGAATAACTTTGTACAAATGTATATTATTCTTGATATTTAAGGTAGTGATGCGTTTCTGTGATTTTTTTTTACTGCTGCTTTCTATAACTGCTACTAGAAAGCCAACATCCATTTTGGGTCGTGCCCCCCCCCCGCAAATTAACACAAATAAGGTAAAACAATGACTAGCTTTGGTAATTTTAGCACCATACCTTCCATTTGTAAGCAGAGCTCCCCACTGGTGTGACTGCGGAGCTCTGCTTAAAAGATGTCATTTTATGGACTTCAAACTACATTTTTCCCAGACAAGGCTAGAGTCCCTGGAATTTGCAACCCTCTGCTCAAATGCTTATGAAAAAAAGTGAGAGAAATTCACCCCAATATTTATTAGTTATTATTTATTAATTTAGATAATACCTTTCAGTTTACCTAGTACAGAGTCCAACTTGAAAGAAAGGGATTAAAAAGTATAGTTTTCTGCTAACAAATGAAGTTGCTGTTTCAAGCACAAAACCAACCAAACCAATCACTCGTTTCTTCTCCTATTAAGACTGATCAGAAACTAGAGTTGCTGTTGAGTAACTGTAATCTTGCACCATTTAGTCATCTTTTGCTTATTGGAAGAAGAAGAATTAAGGACTCTGAGTTGAACTTTTTGATTAAACTGCATACACATATATTTTCTTTCTTTAGGTCTCCTACAGGACAGGTACTTTGGCTACACAAAGTTCTGCCAAAGGGACATCTATTAATGTGGGCTCCTGTCCATGCAAAATACCTAATTTAAGTTAATGGGATTTATGAGGGTGCAGGGGTTTGTGCTAATGTATCTATTTACAGGATTAAGACTCCACACATTACTTTCTGGGTCATTTTTGGCATGTCAATAGAGTCAAATATTCCCCTTCATAGTCCCCCAAAACCTGTGATTTGCATGGAATGGCTTTAGGCAACTTTAACACTAACACTATCAATAATAAGTTGTGTTGGACTTCCTGCAAGATATCATATGACTCCACCCTGTCCCTCTCTCTAACTCCCCTGCCCTTCATCTATTCGTCATCTTCCTCATCCTCCTCCTCCTCTCTTTGATTACTAATCTTGTGAGTGAGGCACAATATCTCAGATGCAACTATTCTGAACTTCCTAGGTGGGAATCTGCCCTCCCCTCCCCCCCCATGTAGGTAACTGGGATGATTTGATCCATGGAAATTAGAAATAAATCAGATCTATTTTTTAGTCCACTCTTGATAATGCACAGGAGAGCGGATTTTGAATACCAGGATGGAAATACCATACATTTTTAAAAGACAAAATGAAAAATTGAGAATGTTTATAAGCAAGATCAGCTTTATATAGTATTCTGTTTCAAAGATGCTGCTACCCTCAGTGCACAGTACTCAGAGAAACTGCTTCGATTAATGCAAAAGGGGTGGCAGAAATGCCTCATTTGATGCTTTTGCAGCTGTCACTTTTGATGCCTGAAAGCCTGATGCTTTCATCTCCTGTGCGACTGGTGCCAATATACACCCGTGAAAGAAGAGACAAGGGCACACACTGGATCTTCAAATGTCAAGGAGAAAACAGTCAATCCCAGCCCCCGCCCAAGCAACCTAACTGTTGAAAAAGAGCATTAAAATACTTCCACTTGCTATGTCACTACAGCCTTGAAAAGAACTCACAAAAAAAGCAAAAGAAAAACAAACACAGTCTGTAAATTGGAACAAAATCTTACATGCTATTTATCTAGTAACAGGGAATATTGTAAGCCTGACATAGGAGAACTCTGGTGTGAAAGAGGTGAATGGATAGAGCAATTCTCCTCACAATGGTTTAAGAAAAAAAGGAATGGAAAGTGATGTTCACACTTGGTGATGAAAAAAAAGAATCCCCTTTGTGTCCAGTATATTACAGCCTAATCCAAATCCCAGTGGAAAGACTCCCACTGACTTCAGCAAAAGTTGCTTCATGCCCTTAGTGGGGAGAAGAGAATAATCCTTGTAAACATGTAGAATTACCCCTTGCAAGTGAGACTGGGGCCTTCTACAACAAATTCTGCAGTTTATACCTTCCTGAAGGTAACTATAATTTATGCTGACAATTCTTCAAAAATTTCTAAGACAAATTATATTTTACTTCTTTGGGCTGGCTTGTCTGTCCCCAATCTCCTTGAGTTATATATCCTCTCAGTCCCCTCCCCCGACACTTTCCCCTTGGGACTGTACCGGGTATTGTACATTCCCTGAAGTGCACAAAAGAGATCTAGGAGATAAATTACACAAGGCTGGTATTTTATTCTGATTGCCATAGAAAGCCCCTCTTTTTTTTTTTTTGTTCAAATTCCACAAAACTAGAACCATCCACAGCAGAAGTACAGCCATCATCAAACACTACTGTGCAATAGTAGTAGGGTAAACAGTTGCATAAATAGCAAATATTAAACTGATCACATTTTATGCTTCTACCATGTATTTAGCTTTTTTAAAAAATCCTTTAAGAATCAAGCCCTTCCCTTTTAGTACTCTCTTTCCTGGAGATCTGCAGTGTGCTCTGATTATAGCCTGTAGCCTGAATGGAGAAGTGACAGTGTCTAACTAGCTAGGGGATATCAGTCACAACACTGAAGTCAGATGCTGGCCAAAAGGACACAACAAACAGAATGAATCACGTGTTGGAAGTGTTGAGTATCTTTTTGTTTGGTACCAGTGGTATAAACCCCTTTCCCTATCTTTTTAAAATTCTGCAGCTGGTAGGCAACTCTGCAGTAAGTAAACAATTCCATGGCAAATTGGGCAATCACAGGGTTTTTTTGTAGAAACCCGAAGGCCTCGGATATTGTACAGCCAACAAAAATAAATAACAAAATCCTAATGTTTATTTTTATTTTGAAATCCTTTGTTTTCATTTTTGAGACTCAATTACACTAAAGATGTAGTGGCAAAGTAAGTAAAGTCAGTCCTAAAGACGCATTCACTACCATCCCATTAAGAAGCCAAGAATATCCACTATGTGGCATGCTAATTAGAAAAAAACATGTATAAGTGAGATCTCAATCCTCAGCTTTCTGTTATTTGCTGCAACTGCAGGGTTTTAGCACAGACCCTGCATATTGGTTCAATGGTCTGTGCTTTGCTATGTATTGATATCATGTCACTTTTCATTACAAAATTCATGGTGGTAAATGTATCACTAGGAAGGAATTTAGAATAGATTCTCCCATGCATTTACTACTGAATCCCAATATGACAGTGGAGTGAATCATCTTCTCCCCACTTCCTTACCCCCTTACATCAGATCGCTAGTATGACTACATGTGCTCTGCAGATTTCTGATCCCATTCAAAATGCCCTCAAGGAGAGTCATTATTTCCCCATGGCTGTATTTGTATTCAGCTGAAAAAATCAAGAACCCTTGTAAAGTCAAGGGAAATCAGTGAAGAGGGCTTCTGGTTCAACAGTGAATGGAATATACTGAATAAACGTTACTCTGTAAGCCTCAGTAGTTTAACCCTACAGAATGAGATTTTCCAGTGTGTTCTGTGTTAGTCCAACTCTGCTCCCATTGAAGTTACCACTCACTTCTATGGGAGCAGAAAATCCCCTCCTCAGAACACAATCTAATTTCCAGGGGCATAACACCTGAAAACCAAATCTTCTCTAAAGCAGTGGCTCTCAACCTTTCCAGACTACTGTACCCCTTTTAGGAGTCTGATTTGTATGATTTGTGTACCCCCAAGTTTCACCTCTCTTAAAAACTATTTGCTTACAAAATCAGACATAAAAATACAAGTGTGTCACAGCCACACTATTACTGAAAAATTGTGTACTTTCATTTTTACCATATAATTCTAAAATAAATCCATTGGAATAGAAATATTGTACTCACATTTCAGTGGCTAGTATATAGAGCAGTATAAACAAGTCATGGTCCGTAGGAAAGTTTAGTTTTGTACTGACTTCATTAGTGCTTTTTATGGAGCCCTTTGTAAAACTAGGCAAATAGCTAGATGAGCCGATGTATCCCTTAGAAGACTCTGCCTACTCCCAGTTGTACACATACCCTTGTTCTAAGGCACAGACATTGGGATTGGATGGGTTCTGCAGCTGAGGAAAAGATTCGGCCTAGGCACTTCTGAGAGGGACAATTCCTGACAAAGCCCTGGCTGGGATGATTTAACTGGGAATTGGTCCTGCTTCGAGCAGGGGGTTGGACTAGATGACCTTCAGGGGTCCCTTCCAACCCTGATATTCTATGATTCTATGATTCTATGAATTCACCAGCTGGTGGTGATGGTGGTTAGGATAACTACTGACAGCGGATGGCTACATCACAGTGTGGAGAATAAATATTTCTGACGTGGGAGGTTGCCAGCAGGGTGGTTGGGGGTTGAGGACGGAATGCTTTTGACATGAGGAACTGAGAGGGAGATGCTTGGTAGGGATTAGTACAGAAGAGCTTGGCTGCAAGCAAGGTCATGGTCAGGATGCTTGTTGTCAGAAGGGATTCTTAGACATCCAAAGTACTCCGGGGGGGAGGGAACTCTGCACAAAAATAATTAAAAATTCTGCAACTTTTATTTGTCAAAATAATGCCATATAATCACACCAGTTTCAATTGTTTTGGTAAGTTATTTAAACTACAACACAGAAAAAAGTCACAAGAACTATTCAGTGTAACATGAAAGTCAAGTTACAAAGACTTGGTAATTAATACCCTGCATTCCAGGGCTGCATTCCAAAGCAGGCCTGCGCTGTCGGGGAAGAGACGCTTGTACCCCCGCAGATTTCTTTTGAGTTTTTCTGCACAGGGAACACAGAAATATGCAGGCAATATGAATTCTGCGCCCCCCACATCGGCGCAGAATTCTGTCGGGAGTACATCCAAAACAACAACTACATAAAAAAAATTACAGATCAGTTCCAACATAACTTATTAAATTTTAAAAAACTACCAATATACATATTTTGCATCTTGCTGGCAAATTACACTGCTCAGGACCATTATTCCCCTTCACTCCCATCCCTACCATGCCCTGTTGTGCCTTATTTTACTGACATTGTATATTCCTTGGTGCAGGTCCCTTTGGTTTCTCTTTCAGAGAGAACACACTCCCATGGAGCTATCTACATACAACAATAATATTTGGAGATCTCATCTCTTAGGATGGACAGAGGCTGTGTTGTCAAAAGGCAGGGAGTTGGATTTTTCCCTCAGATTGTAGGTGTTACACACGGCTGGATAAAATGCTCTCTGTGGACCCTTTCTTTCTTTCTTTCTTTCTTTCTTTCTAATTAATGAAAGAGGTGCTAAAGTATTTCAGCAATGATGGATTTACAACTCTTACCCTTGTTTTTCTTTTTCCTCCTAGGGGTATGATTCTGCCACCTTACACACACACACACACACACACGCACACACACACACAAACACAGTATTCCTTTATAGTTTAATCCATGAGTTGTTGCATTGGTTTTATTGGAATTCTTTGCAGAGAAAGAGGGTAGCAACAGGCTCTCTATTAGTAAAAACTTTTAGTTGGGAAAATAAATGGGGCAGTGGCCTAAATTTTGATGGGATCAAGGTAAAAGGAAGGAAAAATCAAACTTCCAGCGTTTAGAATTTAAAAAATGAATAGAGAAGCTTTAACTTATCCACCTTACTTTTGATCATGTAAGTTATGCTCTGGAAGAGAGAGGGAGCAGTAAACTGCTTGTTAAATCACATTACTCATATTTTTCCTCTAGCCCTTTATTGGAAGATACACATACACAAAGTGTCAATGGATTTGAGCTGTGTATCTATTTTGAGATGATTTGACAATACGGGAGTGCAAAAAATCAAGTGAGACAATCACTTAATAGGCCCTCTCACCTAAATTAATGAGAACACTCATGTTCAGGAATATGTAGAGCACATCTGAAGACAGCAGCACAACCACTGAATTACATTATCCTTTCAATCAATTCTTTAATGCAACACTTCTGTATGCAATATATATATATATATATATATATATATATATATATTGATTTTTGCCTGACCATCAGGACCTATTCTGATGGTAGGAAAGGAAGTCAGGCAGCAGTGAAAATGCTGACTAAGAAATACTGGAATTGAACTAAATGGCTGTATAAGACTTACTTGGGATTTTTTTGCATGAGAAGTCGTAACAGGGAGCATTTTAGTTTTACTGCTGGGGAGGATGGTTAACTCAACTCCTCCTTGCCCCCCCTAAAACAAGCAATGGTCACATAGGGCACAATATAAGCAACTGCAGTGAAATTTAATTAAACAGACAGAACTGAATTAAATTTTTCAGCAGAAACTTTTGAGGGAGGGGCAAAAATGCAGATTCAGCAACACTGAAATGTTCTGCAAATTTGGGTGAGTTTCAAATTGTTCCTGTTGAAAAACCGCAAACAACAGTTTAAAAAGTCAAAATGTTCCGATTCTTCAGTACAAAACAAATTGTTGTTTCCAAATTTCCTTCAATTTATTAAAAATAAAGGAAAATGCTCAAAATCAAACCAAAACATTTTGTTTCAGGTCGAACAAAATGTTTCATTTGATTATTTTGTTTTTCAATAAGTTAAACAATATTTTTTTTCAAAACTGCCAGTGAACCAAAAATAATCAGTTATTCTTACAGCCTGTAATGGGCTGCACTCAGCTCTCACAGGCACCCCTTCTGATTGGGTGTGCCTGCAGTCTTTAAACAGTCCCAGCCCTGGGACTGGGCCGTACCCCCAGGGCTTCCTCCCTGGAGGTAATGGTTTCTCTCTCTTCATCTGTTCTGGCCCCACTCTCCAGCTGGGCCTCTTAACAGTTCAGTTCCCCTTCTGAGGATTTCTCTCTGTCCAATTGTAGGCCACTTCACCAGTGGCCTATTGTGGGGGATCCAGGCCCACCCACTACTCTGGGTCCCAGACCTGGGACCCTAAGAATAGCAGCCATATCCCTTTAACTAGACTGCTTTCAGTTCCCTGGGCCATTTCCCCATGGTCCCAGCCTTCACCGATGCTTCACACTTAGCTAACAGCTCTTCTGTGTTCAGGTCCAGCAGCCAGCCAGGAGTTCTTTCTTGCTGCCCTGTTCCTTCCAGCACTGAGCTGTCCATGGTGTTGAAGTTCCCTTTGGCCAGCCAGGAGCACCAGCTGTACTCTCTGGCTCCAGCAAGGAACTGCCTGTCTCTCTCTCTGCAGCTCCTTTTTATATGGCCTTCCTGGGCCCTAACTGGCTGCTCCCTGCAGCTTCTCTGATTTGGCTAGCCCTTTGCAGCCACTCTAGGCTGTTCAGAGGACTTAGCTCCTCTGCTCCTTTCCTGGGACAGGTGTGGGAGGCCTCCAGGAGGGGGCCTCCGGGCCTAGTCCATCCCATCACACTGCCCTAGAATATGCTGTTTTACAGCTGATCTGGGATGTTCTGTAGCCAGGAACCTGCACCAGGGTTTTCCACTGCACAGTTGTGATAAATCCAGGATGTATCTAGCCCTATAAGTATAGAGTAAATGACTTCTGCTTACTGAATGGATCTTCCCTACAGACTATCTAGCTCTGAGGAAATATGGCTCTCAGAACTGAAGGTTGAAGACATTATTTTTCTTCTAACCTCAAGATACAGTAGCCTTTTTGCCAAGAAGAGTTCTGAATGAGGCCAGTTACAAAGCTTTCCTCATTTCAGAAAGCTTGTGGATTACTTTTCAGTAATTACAGTTAAATTTGTTCATTAGAAAGATCATTTTTAGACATTTTATTTTAAAAACAGCATATATAACTAGTCCTTAAATTTATCATGATCATTTGTTGTGCAGTGTTTACAAATTAATGCACATCATGGGGAAGAGAGGCCGCAGTCTGGGCACCAAGAATCTTGTCCTGTTCCCATTTGTTTTAGTGGAGCTGAATTGTGCTATTGAAACATGGGCCCTGTGCTGTAAGGTACCCTCTAAAGTATATATTAATTAATTATTAGTTGCTGGTTTTTCCCTCAAAAGGCTGTGTGGTAGAGAAAGAGAATCACTGCTTACCTGAAGTGTGCTGAGTGATCTGTTGATAATTAATACTCAGTTTTTACCCAGCCAGTCCCAGTCTCCCACCCCAACTCCCAGTGCTAGTTCCCCTCTCCTGCCCCCCTCCTCCCAATCTCTAGACCAGAGATCAGCAACCTTTGGCATGCGGCCTACCGGGGTAAGCCCCCTGGCGGGCCGGGCCGGTTTGTTTACCTGCCACATCCGCAGGTTCGGCTGATCGCAGCTCCAGGCCAGGTCCACGCCGCTTCCTGCAGCCTCCATTGGCCTGGAGCGGCAAACCACGGCCAGCGGGAGCTGCGATCAGCAGAACCTGCGGACACGGTAGGTAAACAAACTGGCCTGGCCTGCCGGTTTACCGCTGGTGGGCCGAGGGCCAAAGGTTGCCAATCCCTTCTCTAGACACAGTTTCCCCTGCCCAAACTCCTTTTCCTTATCTACGCCCTTTGTCCCAGGACCAGCTCTTGTCCCCTCTCCATTTCTACTCTATGTTGCTTGGGCCCAGCAAGGGGAGCATAGACAGCACACAAACACACACAAACTCTCCATTTCCAGATCTTACTCCTGGATCCAGCCCCCGCCTGGCCCACAGCAGCCCGTAACTGCAATTGTAGGGAAAGTCCTGCTCCACCCCCCCAGCTCCAGCATGCTCTTTGTGGACAGAATCTCTGGAAATTTTATCTGTGATGCTCTAAGAAGTCTCTGCTGAGCATGTATGAACTATGATTTTTCAAAGGCTTATAACTTGGCCAAATTTTGGTGGATTTTCGCAGGGGCAGCAAAAGGCACATACCTGACATAAAGATCATACGCTGGGGCAAAGTATGGGGGCACTAGAGCTGCTCAAAGAAAATGCTGCCAGAATTTTTGACAAGGGAGGAAAAACAACAATTTTCCTATCCTCATTCTTGAAAATGGCTGAACCATTTTCACTGAAATTTTCCAAATATATATGTACAGCCTCAGGATGACAAATGGGATAGAAAATTGTATTCCAAATGGTTACTTTGGCAACCTTAATAATAAATGGCACTACCAGTCCTGACTATAACACATAATAATAATGGCTTTTCTGTGATGGCTCACACAATGCATTAAGGTAATGCCTTATTTAGGGCTAAAATTATTCCCTCCTATGCAACTGCAGAGAGCCCTCACCTACTTGAACCAGTTTAATTCTACACTGGGCAGGATTTTTGAATCCTAGATAGACTCCATCAGCAGTGTAGTTGAGGGTAAACAGAGCTTACCCATCTCTCATTTGGGGAATATGGGTTTTAGCTCAGGCTAGTTTACCAACTTATTTTTTTACTACTACAAACTGGTCCCCATGTCCACTGCACATCCCTCCCACTTCTAATTCAAATATTTGACCTTAAAAGAATAAAATTCTATATACCCGAAGATTTATCCACTTCCTTCCTAGGAAATATGATGCATTTCCCTATGCCTGAATATTACAATTATCCACAATTATCTAATAATAAATTAACAGGTAGCTACTTTTTTTTTGTAGCAAACTTTCAAAATGTATAAAATCTTTCATGAGATGCAATTATCATAGACTAAAGCCAAAATTTTCAAACTTCGGTGCTCAAAGTCAGACACATAGCCACATGGATTTAGCTCTGACAAATATGGTCACCTACACTCAAAATGTTTTGTGATGCTTCAAAAATTAATAGGAATTTTATTTTACTATTCATTTCTGCATGATAATGTTCAGTTTTTCTTAGGTAACAAAGAGATACCTTTCCCTAAAGCAGTTCTTCCATATGCCAGCACGGTTACTTCTACATGGAAGCATTTCCACAAAACAGAATTTAAAATTAAATCAAGATTCATTGTTTATTATTCATTGTTTAGTCTATCTCTACAGCTTTTGTAGATCTATGAAATAGATGTCTGAATAACTGAAACTACACTACATAAACAACTAATCCAGTTATGGGACGATGGTACAATTTCTTCTCTTTATTCTATTACCGTACCCCACCTTACACTTAACATTTGCCTCCTCTCCAGGAAAACTTGAGAGCATTCTTGGCCTTCCCTGCATTTTTAAAGATCAAATTTGTTACATAATAAAAAGAACATATTGTAAATCTATTTATCTATATACTGTAATGGCAGTTATCTTCAGTATATTCCTTGCTAATTCACCAGTGTGGAATTGGGACATTTACAGCTTTTCCCAAAAGTTCATCCAGGAAGCCGTATATTTTTGGTAACTATATTGTAGTATGTTAATATAGTATGTGAAAGCTTAAAGTCATACACTGAAAATTAGAAATTCTCTAATAAATGGAACCTAATAGGCTTGTAAATAGACAGTTTTTTGTATTTCTGTTATTGTTGACGTACAAAAACATGATAAGAAAGAGGCAGCAGAAGAGTACGTAATAAAAAGCAAGCTATCTAACATTTAGAAACATAAATAACCTAAACCCCCCAAAAGTAACCAGATGGAGAATAACTAAATGTCCAGAAAAGTGTAGGTGTTTTTATGTAATATGAGTAAAGGCCAAAGATACAGGAGGAGTAACATGAGAGAGAGAAGTGCATAAAATTTGACAGACCAGATTAAACCATTGGTCCATCAAGTAAGTGGCCAGCCTTCGGCATTGGCCATTACTCAATGCTTCAGAGGAAGGCAAAACCCCCACAAGGCACCCACTCAAATAAGAAATGCTATACACCGAGAAAATCATTCCTTCAACCCCTGTGGCAATCAGTTTACTCCCTGAAGCATGAGATTAGATTACCCTTATTTTAGCATGCATAACTACAAGTGTTATTTCTTGTCATAAAGTTATCCTGTCCTTTTAAAAATCCCAGTAGCTGACTCTATGACCTTGTGTGGCAGTGACTTCCATGCTGTGTGTGGAGGACGGGAGACCAAAAGGCATAGAAGAGGAGCAATTTTTCCCCTTGCTCTATCTGCGTAAATCCCAATAATCTTAAATAGAGGTATGTGCATGCAAGAAAAAGTCTGCAGAGATAGTGTGTATGAATGTAAGAGAGAGAGGTGGTGAATGAAGGAATGGAACCTAGTGTTTTCAAACAAACATGGTTAATAATTTATATACATCTGAAAGGGTATGTTAAGAATCTGGATTCAGTTAGGGATTCTGTGGACCTAAATAAATCAAACAAGGTGTGTGTACATGATATGAGTGTCCAGAAACACCTCACTGGAATTTCAGGGTCAAATTCTTCTCTCTTGTACACTGATCAAGTGGAACCCCATAAATGGCAGTGAGGTTGAACAGCTGCAAATGGGGGCAGAATCTGATCCACTGTAGTCATGCATGATGTGAAATATATTATCCTTTACACTATAATCTATCCCTCTGCTGTACACAAAGATTATTTCTTTGTGATTTCTTTTTTAAATGAACTTTAGTCCAAGGAGGAGCTACCATTGGCTGCCAGAGAAACTCAAGCTGGCAGGAGCCAGCACAAGCAGCATCCTCAGCAGAAACTCTGTAAGCTCTAAACTCCTTTCACTCCTCTCTCACCTCACTCCCGCTCTACTTGCCCTTCCCCTTCCCTCCTTCCTGCTTAGCCTCCACCCTAGTTCCCATCTGCATTTCCCTTCCTTCTTTGTTCGCTCTTCCTTCCTTTGTCTTTTCAGTTAGCCAATCCCATTCTAACAAAACTCCCAGAAAACGCAATAAGCATAACCCCCTGAAAAAGAACTGTCGTGCTAACATGTCATTTGCAAAACAGCACTCTGTTCACTGTGCATATGTTATATTCCTTTCCTCTACATTGTGTCTGCCATGGCTTTGCGGTAAGGACTGTCTCTTACTCTGTGTTTGCATAGCACCTAGTACAATGGGGCTTTGTTCATTAAATAATAGTGAAAGATGCTAAGACTGACAGCTTTGGATAATGAAATCCTTTATACTCACAGAATAGGTACAGAACAGAGAGAAGCAGTGTAATCTTCGCCCCATTCCCTACCAGCATGTTTCAACCATGAACTGGAGGGACCACCTCTGGCGTGAGCAGGTATTTTATCCTTCAAGCTGCTCAGTCCATAGACCCTACCATGGGATACCCAAGAAGAGTGCTAATTAGTATCCTGGGTAACATATTTTTGCTCTATTATATGTCCACTGAGAAATTACTGAGAAGACAACCACTGAGTAGGCATATAAAGCTCATAAGAGCAGAACCACCACCATAATGGGTCAGACTAATGGTCCATCTAGCCCTGTCTTCCAACAGTCGCCAGCACCTGACGATTCAGAGGGAATTAACAGAACAAGGCAATTATTGAGTGATCCATCCTTTGTCATCCATTCCCAGCTTCTGAGACTTAAGGACACTCAGAGCATGGAGTTGCATAATGTGTAACACGGCATATATGAGTAAACTTTCAGTGGGCACACAATAAAAGAAGACTGTGAAGAGGAGATCCACCAAAATAAAGGCCTTCAGCAGCTAACTCTTAAAAAAATTACTGGATGCAGAACATTGTTCAAAATGTACATATTTACACTCTTTCCAAAAATGTTACTACAAATTTAACTATTTTCCAGGAATTTGTAACAAGTGATTTTGTGTATTATGAATTTGCTAAACATGTTTTTACCTGATGACATCCATCTAGGACCTAGACAAATGAGAGGATTGGGCCAAAAGAAATCTGATTATGTTCAAGAAGGACAAGTGCAGAGTCCTGCACTTAGGTCGGAAGAATCCCATGTGCTGCTACAGACTAGGGACCGAATGGCTAGGCAGCAGTTCTGCGGAAAAGGACCTAGGGGTGACAGTGGATGAGAAGCTGGATATGAGTCAGCAGTGTGCCCTTGTTGCCAAGAAGGCCAATGGCATTTTGGGATGTATAAGTAGGGGCATAGCGAGCAGATCGAGGGACGTGATCGTTCCCCTCTATTCGACATTGGTGAGGCCTCATCTGGAGTACTGTGTCCAGTTTTGGGCCCCACACTACAAGAAGGATGTGGATAAATTGGAGAGAGTCCAGCGAAGGGCAACAAAAATTATTAGGGGTCTGGAACACATGACTTATGAGGAGAGGCTGAGGGAGCTGGGATTGTTTAGCCTGCAGAAGAGAAGAATGAGGGGAGATTTGATAGCTGCTTTCAACTACCTGAAAGGGGGTTCCAAAGAGGATGGCTCTAGACTGTTCTCAATGGTAGCAGATGACAGAACGAGGAGTAATGGTCTCAAGTTGCAGTGGGGGAGGTTTAGATTGGATATTAGGAAAAACTTTTTCACTAAGAGGGTGGTGAAACACTGGAATGTGTTACCTAGGGAGGTGGTAGAATCTCCTTCCTTAGAGGTTTTTAAGGTCAGGCTTGACAAAGCCCTGGCTGGGATGATTTAACTGGGAATTGGTCCTGCTTCGAGCAGGGGGTTGGACTAGATGACCTTCTGGGGTCCCTTCCAACCCTGATATTCTATGATTCTATGATTCTATGATCTAAAACACCTCCTAACTTTCATAAACAACAGTTTCTGAATGAAAATTGAATTTTTAAAGACGTAATTGTATACATCAAAGAAATGTATAAAGAAATGTATATCTATGCTGTCCATCACCCTAGTATCCAACTGTTTCCCATTATAAGTCCTTTTCAGGTTTGCAAAAGAGATGGAGGAAATCTGACACTGACTTAATGCATGTTTTATGTTTTACCTGGGTGCAGTTCCTGTATGTTACCAAGTACTGCCTTTTTAAAATGTAATATAAACTTTTATAGAATTTGAAAATAAAGACTCATATTGTTCCATAATTTGTGAAATGCCAATCATGAAGTTAATTAGATCAAGATTGGATTTGCTGTTTACCTACTTTCCCATTCTCTAAACTGTGCCAAACAAGCCCAAACATGTCAGTCTTATCTATATAGATTGTAAACTCACCAGGGCTGATTCTTTATACAATGACGAGCACAATGGGGCATGGATCTCAGTTGGGACCTTTGGGTAATACAATAATACAAATAATAACTGTGAAAAATATTATACTTGTAATATTTTGTCTCAGTGTCGTACTAATTTTTGAGGTTCTTCATCACTATTATTATTATTATTCCAAAGCACAAAGGATCTAAGGAACCAAAAGTATATTTTTTTTACTTTGATTTAGATACTATAGAAAATTATCTGTAGAATATTGATTACTCTCTGTCTCATTCTCTTCCACTGTGTGCTGTCTACAAACCTATGTCCTGGAGGCTGCAAATTGTTCTTTTCAGACATGTCAATTATGGGCACTTAAAGAAACAGTGGCAATTTCAGCACTGGAAAGCAGCTGAAATGTCAGAAGAAACCCTCCATGCCGAAGATTCTTCCTACTGAGAGTTGCTAGGCACTACTGATATGATAAAGTCACATGCTGATAACATGCACTGACATTTTCTCTAATTCCAGAAAGCTCCAGTATAGACTATTATCTTACAACCAGCAAAGTATTATACACATAGCTTTTGAGCAAATTAAAACTGTGTAATGTAACACAGATTAAATCAAATTCACACTTTACAAAAAGATCATTCTAGAGAGAAAAACATGGACCACCTTTGCTTTTGGAAATATGGTTGGTTTTATAAAAGCTTTTGTATTTCTAGTAATGTGTCTCTTTTATTCATTTTAATTTTCCTGCTAACATTCTCAGTTCCTGAAAAGGGGCTTGTCTATACAGGGCAGTTACTGTGCAGTAAGCCTGGGTGTGAATTTCAAGCGCACTAGCTACTTTGCACTAACTCCCTGCAGGAACACTTTTACTGTGCACTAAAGGTGCCCTCAGGCAGTTTAGCTTAGTACACCTCCAAACATAGTAAACCACTGTACACAAAGGCACTTTTAGTGTGCAGAAGAGTGTCCATATGGGGGTTAGTGCAAAGTGGCTAGTGCCTACAAGCAAGTGCAGACTAGCTACTAGGGGATTTTTTTCCCCATGTAGACAAGCCCTCAGTGTCTAGTCTAATCACTATCTTGGGCTGACCTGCAGCCTGAGATTAGAACCAATTCCATCTTTAGGCAATGGCCAGTCCTTGGCAGCTCACGGACACAGTGAAAGTCTAGTGTGCAGGTTACTGACCCCACTAAAAGTCCCTGGAATGAGTCATGATGACACTAACTATTGCCACTGATACTGTCCCTAAAGCATCCTTTCCCATTTTATTCATAGACCTACCTTCTTCCCCAATCACCTGCAATAGAGGAAATGGGGGAAAAGACTCAAGGGCTTGTGCCAGAAAACAAACAGATACAGACAAGCTCCAGATCTATGAATTCTTGTTTTCCTACACTCTGGCCATGGAAGAACCAAAGAAATCCCACCTTTCTCCCACTATAGCAGCCACTAAATAATGTCCTGCTGAACTATTCTAAACAGTGAATAACCTAAAATAACCACTTAACTCCGGAACCCAGTTCCCTGCAACAAACGTGCAGACTACTTCTTGGAGAATGTCACCTGAGGACATCCAAGATGGCTTGTCAGGACACCAAGAACCATAAAATGGACATAGGTTCAATAACACAATACAGTCCATTTCTGAATTGAGCCTATTCACATACCAGGAAATCCTAAAAGCACAACAGAAAAACTGAGCCACCCTCTTCAACTCTAACTTAACTTTTCTGAAAGAGAATTGAGCAACACAGATTTTCACTAATAGCAACATTTTTCACTTGTTCATTCACTACCCAAGGTAAAACTATTGTCCAAAATGCAACCCCAGATTTGAATGTGCAACATCCAATAAAGGCAGTGAGAATTGTGTGTGCATAACTATGAGCAAGATTTGGCCAAAATACAAAGGAAGTGTAATAAATGTCTCATTTATTACACACATTGCCATCTTCTTACTGCAGGCTTTGTGTATCCTTGCAGGTCTGGTGGGCTATCCAACAGCAGTATCCTTCTAACCAGTAATTTAGGGATCCGTTCTGCTCCTCTTGACTTTAATAATGTAAGATCTAGTCCCAGAACAAGTTTTAGATTTTTGAGTGTTTGAAGAAAGTGTACTCAGACTTAAAAGCAGCAATGTGAGCTGCTGGAAATTATAGTGCATTAGACTACAACCACCAGTCAGCAGAATGCTGCTGAATATCTCATTAGCCCATCACAGAGTCATGAGCCTTCAAAAAGAAAAGATAGAACAAAAAAGTATTTAGGGAACTTTAAACCACCGGGAAGTAGCAAGATTTTTGGGTTGGTAATACAGGATGTTCTTGTGTGGAAAAATCCTTTTTTTCCATGATAGAGAAGAATTCAGACTAAGATCACAACATTCTGTGAATCCATGAAACATCTCTCTCTCTCGCTCTCTCTCTGGTTTTGTTATGTATGTAAATATAATTTTTCAAGGTCAGTAACCTGTGTCTACAATCAGGAGATTGCCACTAAGTCCAGACACAGTACATTCTAACAGCACTAGACTTGTGCCACAAATCAAAAGAAACATAAGAAATGAAAAGTTCACTGGTTACTATGTTAAGGGATATATATAAGTTTCTAAATGCTTTTCCCAGTTTTTGAAGTAAGCCTCCTCCTGCTTTCCCCAAGCTGCAAACAATACTGTGTTCCAGTTGTTTATATCACACTCCTAGAGGGAATAAGGTGGTGGCGTCTCAAAGAAACATTTTCCCCTAAGGAATCCTCCAACGCTCTCTCAAAACTCTAAAGAATTTCCCCCCTTTTGACTTAGCAAATTTCAACTGGTGTGGAGTAGGAGTTTGATTTGTATAAGTATGCAAATGATAGACAGCAAATCTGAACTGCTGGAGAGGGTTCCGATTCCAGGTCTATCATTTAGTTAAATACTTACCTAAGCAGTAGTGAACCTCAAAAATACTGTTTTTTGTTTTGTTTTTTGTTTAAAAAGAAGGTCATTCTAAACCTATTTTAGCTTCCTCATCCTATGACCTCATGGCAGGTCAATAATTCTTCTAGTTGAGAAGGACTTGACATAAGTCCCTTCCAGTCAATGCTGCTGCTTACCTGATGAGAGGTGATGTGAAATAGTCTCACCACATTTCCCAAGTTAATCAAACCAAGCCTTCCCTCATGGCAACGTAGAGCACTATCACATAATCAGCAATTTGGCCCAGCTCATTTTTGCTTGTTTTCTATTTGTTTTATGCTATTTCAAATAATATATTTCCATCAAAGAAATATAGTTTCTAGTCCAACACTTTAATAACATATTTAGCCAGGATTTTTGTTAAGCTGAAACAAGAACTGCAGACACAACCATAACTTCACTTGCATGAGTACTGCTGCTATAATATAAAATATGACTTCTGTATATTGAGATCAGTAGGTGAAAAATATTGCCAAAAGAATGCAAAACTCACCAAGAAGATTGTAATACATATTGTTTGCTTCACAATTATGACAACAATATTCTTCCCCAGAGAGTGATATTTCACAGCTTCTGGGCACAGTATATCTTCATCTGGATCCGAGGGCAGATACACATATAAATCCCCTATCCACTGAAATCAGGACAAACTCTTTTTTCTAAAGCAGGTGCTCTCTTCCATGTTTTTATTTTTTATTTTCAAATTTATTAGTCTCTACTCTCAAAATATGTAATTCCTATTAATGAAAACACAATAATAATTCTTACCCCCAAAATATTAATATGAACTTTGGCATGGACATGAGTTTTTCCAATGATATATTTTTAAAATCACCATTCTTAAATCTTACTTTAGATTACCAAATATCACAAACTAACCGGTGGAACTCATTGCAATGGGATATTGTGATGGTAAAAGTATATCCGGATTCAGAAAAGAACTGGATAAATTCATGGAGGATAGGTCCATCAATGGCAATTAGCCTAGATGATCAGGGATGAAACCCCATGTTCAGGGAGGCCCTAAAGCTCTGATTACCAGAAGCCAGGAGTGAAGAAGGGGTGGATTGGTCCATAATTGCACTGAAGTATATACTCCCCCTAAAGTTCTAGAACAGAGCACTGTTGGAAACAGGATACTGGGCAAGATGGACCATGGTCTGACCCAGTATGGCAGCTCTTATGTTCTCATCTCTATGAAATAAAGAACAGTCATTTTCAGATAGTTTTTGGCATGTGTTAAACCTAAAGACTCTTCTACTGCATGCTGTATTATTTTCGTTTATCTTTGCAAATGATGTTTTCCATTTGATTTCATATTTACATGAAAAAAGAGTAAACAGTACTTTCCCAATACAATATGTATTGTTTCCCTTGCCTTACATAAGGAAGAGGGACAAACTGAGCCACTCTCCCTAAGGAATATCAATGGAATAGAAAATGGTAAAAAATAAAATAAATGCACACACAGTGGCATGCAAAAAGCAATTAATAAATGTTGTCAATAACAACAGAAATACCCATGTAAATCGTAAGTTCTGAAAATCCAATTAATATAGGGTATATAGTGGGCCAACCTACAAACCTTTACACATGCCCATGACTTTACTCATATGACTAGTGTTGTTTAAGTCAATGGGACTACTTATACAATGGGACGACTTATACACATACACAACTTTTATTAGCCAAGTGTTTTCAGGATTGGGTTCAAAGTTACTAAGATTTGGATTCTGCCATCTTTGCTCATGTTGATTAGTACCTTATGTAGCAATTAGTCACAGTGATTTCAGTGGGACTATTTTTGGAGTAATACATGAACAAAGGGTGACACAATCCGGCCACGTAGATTTCCCCATGCTCCATAATTACAGCCTAGCCATTAAACTGCTATATTTTCTGAAATGAACACATCGTCCGGAAACATTCTTTAGCGTTCACTAGGAAGGGGTGAGAGCACTGTGGCGTTACTGATGGGCAGAAGCATATTCATACTGCATTGTTACCACATGAAAAAAATAATCTCCATGACATGAATTCCATATACATGAAACCTTAAGGAAATGGGAGGCCAACAGTGCTCTAGTCTTCAATGCAGGGAGATATTACATGTTGTGTTATATTTTTCTGTGACACACTAAAGAAAATAAATCTTTCACATGACATTTGTTGGGGTATCCCAGAGACATACTATGATCAGACATTTTTCTTGGTGTTGACGTTCAACATTAGGAAACACTGTTTTCCTTCTAATTAACTTTTCAACGACAGTCACATATTTAAAAGAAATAGAATACTTTCCTTCAGGACATAGAAGCAAAATTTGCCTGATTTCCTCTCAAGGCACAGTGGAAACAAAGCATTATATTTTAACTCAGTGTGGACTGGAAAATCATCTGACATAAGAAATGTAAAGAGCATGAGATACAGTGTGAAAACAGCATCCACTACAGTGGGGAAAAAAATTCTTAAACACCTGGTTAATACTGTCATTAAGTTAATCCTATATAATACTGAGGCTCTTCACAGCTGTACCACCACCACATTTTGACTGATTAGAATTAACTTACTTGAAATATCTTAAGATATTTTATTTAGCAGCATTATTTTGCCTGAAGGAACTTTTTTAGCTTTGGCCATTTTGCAGGGCTGTATTATTTCATGCAATTCTTACCGAGCAATTTTTCAAAATCCTTCAAAATCATATGATAATATTTTTATTAATGAAAGTGATGTTTCAATTCTAATATTCCTAGCCATTAGGAAAAAAAAATAGTGATACACACAATGAAAATATATTGATATATAACAGGAATGTAAATTACATTACAGAAGTACCTTATTTTACTAAACATTAATCATTCAACTAACTTTGTAGCAAATTTTAGATCCTGAACAACATGCCAGTAATGAAGGCACTGCAGATTTACAGAAAAGTTCTAGAGTCTTTAACTGAAAATATAAACCCATCTGTAGTTTTACTAAACCATCCCACAGATTTCAGTAGCTAAATATATCCCTGTTATAGAATTCTACAGAATGTTTTTCAGAAAATTCTACAGCAAGGATATCATTTTCTGTTAAATTCTACAGGGTTTCAGAGCAATTTTTAGAGACTCTAAAAACATATTGATTTAATCTCTATTAATTTCTATAGGACTTATTGTAAGTGAGATATGTCTCATTATGGTACAGAGTTCTGTTCTGGATATGTGTGTCAAAAGAATTCAAAATATCCACAGCATGCTACTTACTGATGTGTAGAGGAAACCTTCTCCATTTAGGGCTATATACAACCCTGTCTTTACACCCTGGATAGCGACAACTCGTAGTCCCACTGGTATAAGGTTGAATAGTGCTGTAAATATAAACAGGATCTGTCACAGATGGGCACTGATAAATAGAGTATTTGAATAACCAAAATCAAGAACAAAGAACAACTGTTAATGCCTTCACAAAAAGCTCTGATTTCAATAAAATTTTAATTAAGAAAGCATTGCTACTGGTTAAGTTAGTATTTCAGCTTTATGTTGCAAACTTAATTGGCAATTATTCCTCTGTAGCATTTTAGTATTGGCACAATAGCTAGCAAATAAAAAGAATATCTCATAGGACTGCAAAGAGCACAATAGCATCACAATTTCAATGAATGGAAAATGCTGTAACCATATAGAGGGGGAGGGGATAGAAACAATCTCTAAGTATAACATTTTGGCATCTATTGGTTTCACGCAGAAAGTGAGAGTAACAATCAGATTATTTTGCAGAATGAAAATCTTTCCATTTTGCCCACAGTGATTTTTTTTTCCTTAAACACTTAAATGTTATTGTACTATGAAGCACCCCCAGTAAAACTGCTTTCAGCATCACTATGGCTCCAGAACTGAAAGTGCAATGGCTATTTTTGTTGAGAGCATCTTTGATATAAGCAATGGTACACAGACTCAGTATATGGGAAAGCACTTAGGCTTCTATGCAGAAAAGTAATCAAGCACAGATTTGAATGGAACTTAAGCACGCACATGTACATGAGCTGTCCTGAAAAAGTATGCTTTCCTAAACTGAGGCTTTAAAGAGAAACAGCTAACAACAGCTGTAGTAACAAAAGTACATAGATTTAACATAAAAAGACAGCAATAATGTTGATAAAAGGCTGAAAAGAAAACAATATAAAGGTGCAAGTAGGGGAAAAAAGAGTTCAAAAACCTCAAAACAAAATCCACAAAAACCAAGAGAAAAACAGTATGGCATTAATTTTATTGCCAACATTTAAGAGCCATCAGGATGGAGATGTTGTTTAATGATGACATAAATGAACAAGAAGGTTTAGAAACCTGTTGGCTGCAGTTCAAATTGCAAGTCCAAAATGGCAAGTTGCACTTGTGCTAAACTACATGGGAAAGATGGTAAATGCCATTTTATGACTCATGCCCAGCAAAACATGTGGCAGAGAAGATATCCTTGAAAAAGAGTTTAGTGTTCTGACTGACCATCCCTCTATTTAAAAATGAAATAAACAAGGTATATAGAATATTAGTTTTCAGGCAAGTGAGACATGGACCAACTTTTATTCCAAATTACACCAATAAGAATGCATACGTTTGCTGGCCTGGATTATGAGATAAGATGCAAACTGTGCATCACTCAGGGTCTGGGGAACAGCCCCTGAGCCAGAGCTCATGCTGGACAGCTTTTAAGCTCTGCATGATCTAGGAAGTGGGAGAGGTCCAGGCCCTTGGATGAAAAGCAAAGTACAACCTGTATGTATACTAAAGACACATAAGCCCATGGTACCAGCAAGTTAAGTCTCAGGAGGTAAAACTGTATTTCAAAACACCCACAAAAGGTGTGGTGGGTTATCCAGCATTTGAAAAGGAATGTCATATATATGACAAGAAAGTATGCTTCATGGTACAATCCCTAGCTAAGATCCCAGAATTCAAACCCACATCAGAAAAAGGGGATATGCATTCACAATCAACAAGGCAGACATGTAGCCTAGGTGCAAGAACTCCAGGTTGGTCAAGCAATGGCTACATAGATATAAAGGAGACAATATTGACTCAGAGGAAGCTAACCACATCTACATAAACGGAGTAGAGTATATCACCTGCTAGAATGATAATACCCTAAAATATTCTCTCAACATATATCAACAACATTATCAGGAATATGCTCCTGCAATAGAAGAATACATGAAATGTGATCCTGTTAAGAAGAAATATAGCGACAGTGAAAAAGTTGGAAGATGCTGTGATAAAGCAGCCTACTTCCTGCAGCTTCAGAATGAAAAGAAAGCGTATAAAAAAGAACTCCAGAAGGTACAGAAAACAAATTGATGGATTTATATAAAAGAGGTGCTACACAGAAAGTTATATCTAAGCCAAAAATTAGCATCAATATGTATTATTTGTATTGCTGTATCTCCCAAGGATCTCGGTCAGATGGGGGGAGGTCTTACTGGTCTCATTACCGTACAAACATACAGTAAATACATGTATCTAATCTAATCTGAAACAAGATACCATGAATGTGACAAAGACAAGGAAGGAAGGGAGATGGGGAGTGCAACAGGTAATGAAAAAAAAGGGATCATAGAAGTATCTAAGTTAGCTATTGCACAGTTTGATGGCTTCTGAAGGTTCCAAATCATCTGTAAGTTTTAAAATAATAAGTAATGTCAGTTATCCCCAACTGTCACACAGCAAAGACACCATTATTTGGATGGCTTTTTGTTAGGTGTCACAGCAAAATTGGGTCTTGGGTAGGGATCTGAAGAAGGAGAGACTTTGGAGGAGGATTAAGCCTTACAAAAGAATGTAAGGATATTATTCCATGGCTAAAGGGGTGCATGAAAAGAGCAAGGATGTATTCATGGAAGAAGCAAGCAAATGAGCATTCAAGACTGAGATCGGAAACTGTAGGAGGAAATCTGGATGTGCATTAACAGCATAATGTTGGTACAGTGCCTAACACAATGAGGGGGTCCTGGTCCATGACTAGGGCTCCTAGGTGCTACAGTAATACAAATAATAAATAACAACAATAACAGAGAGAAGAGGGCATACATATCCTGTCTTCTATTTCCGGTCATTAAGGGGCACCGGGTAAGAAATCAAACAACTTCATTAAAGAAAGATGCACAAAGACACAAAATATCCAGGAAAACTGTTAATAATAAATGACTCCACATCACAGAAGTCTCTTCAAAACTTTTGGAAAGCAAACTTCTGTTACAACATTTGAGAAAAAAGAAACAGGACCCGAGTCAGACAATGACAACCTATGAAGAAGGTTTGCAGCCTTGAAATAATTAGTGTTTTTATGCAAATGATGAGAAAACAAATTAGAGAGGTTTATGTTTATTAACCTCTAGTGGTTTAAAAAGCACTGAGAGAGAGATTTAATTATGTGTCTTTTTAAGGCCACCAAATTATAACCTTAGATCCTCAGCACTGAATGAATTAGACTAGTGCATGAGCTGTTAAAATGGAAAGGAGAATGCTGGAACTCTGCTAATAAAGAGCACTGAATCATAGAATCATAGAATATCAGGGTTAGGAGGGAGCTCAGGTCATCTAGTCCAACCCCCTGCTCAAAACAGGATCAATCCCCAACTAAATCACCCCAGACAGGGCTTTGTCAAGCCTGACCTTGAAAACTGCAAAGGAATGAAATTCCAGCCCCCTCCCAGGTAACCAATTCCAGTGCTTCACCACACTCCTAGTGAAAGTGTTTTTCCTAACATCCAACCTAACCCCCCCGCCACTGCAACTTGAGACCATTACTCCTTGTTCTGTCATCAGATATCACTGAGAACAGTCTAGATCCATCCTCTTTGGAACCCCCCTTCAGGTTCAGCAGCTATCAAATCCCCCCTCATTCTTCTCTTCTGCAGACTAAACAATCCCAGTTCCCTCAGCCTCTCCTCATAAGTCATGTGCTCCAGCTCCCGAATCATTTTTGTTGCCCTCCGCTAGACTCTTTCCATTTTTTCCACATCCTTCTTGTAGTGTGGGGCCCAAAACTGGACACAGTACTCCAGATGAGGCCTCACCAATGTTGAATAGAAGGGAACAATAACGTCCCTCGATCTGCTGGCAATGCCCTCCTTATATAGCCCAAAATGCTGTTAGCCTTCTTGGCAACAAGGGCACACTGTTGGCTCATATCCAGCTTCCTGTCCACTGTAATCCTTAGGTCCTTTTCTGCAGAACTGCTGCCTAGCGATTCGGTCCTTAGTCTGTAGCAGTGCATGGGATTCTTCCATCCTAAGTGCAGGACTCTGCACTTGTCCTTGTTGAACCTCATCAAATTTCTTTTGGCCCAATCCTCTAATTTTCTAGGTCCCTCTGCATCCTATCCCTACCCTCCAGTGTATCTACCACTCCTCCCAGTTTAGTGTCATCTGCAAACTTGCTGAGGGTGCAGTCCACGCCATCGTCCAGATCATTAATGAAGATACTGAACAAAACCGGCTCCAGGACCGACCCTTGGGGCATTCTGCTTGATACAGGCTGCCAACTAGACATGAAGCCATTGATCGCTACTCATTGAGCCTGACGATCTAGCCAGCCTTCTATCCACCTTATAGTCCATTCATCCAGCCCATACTTCTTTAACTTGCCGGCAAGAACACTGTGGGAGACTGTATCAAAAGCTTTGCTAAAGTCAAGGAAAAACACATCCACTGCTTTCCCCTCATCCCCAGGGCCAGTTATCTCATCATAGAAGGCAATTAGGTTAGTCAGGCATGACTTGCCCTTGGTGAATCCATGCTGACTGTTCCTAATCACTTTCCTCTCCTCTAAGTGCTTCAGAATTGATTCCTTGAGGACCTGCTCCATGATTTTTCCAGGGACTGAGGTGAGGCTGACTGGCCTGTAGTTCCCCGGATCCTCCTTCTTCCCTTTTTTAAAGATGGGCACTACATTAGCCTTTTTTCAGTCTTCCGGGACCTCCCCCAATCACCATGAGTTTTCAAAGATAATGGCCAATGGCTCTGCAATCACATCCGCCAACTCCTTAAGCACCATCGGATGCAGAGCATCCGGTCCCATGGACTTATGCACGTCCAGCTTTTCTAAATAGTCCCGAACCACTTCTTTCTTCACAGAGGGCTGGTCACCTCCTCCCCATACTGGTACACTGGTCCAGTACTTGAAAGTGTGCCTGGATTTCATCCCACAAGACAGTTCACACTCCATTGGGACAAAGAAGATTAGTCTGCATACAACTATTGATGAACATATAGCCAGCATAACTCTCTTTGGTGCACACTTCTCATTGATTTTAGCAAAACACTCTATAGCTCAGGCTCAGTATGTGATAGCCACATGCTCATAAGTTGGTCAAATAAAAATCAATTTCCTACAGAACCTGGTTCTGCAGTGCTCCTCAGTGCGGACTATTTCCATGCCAGCTTGCAACTTTCAATCTTCTAGCATTTCAGCTGTAACTCTATTAATCTCTCACTAAAGATTGAATTGAGCTCTATTTAGGCCCAGCTCATAGTAAGTAGGGTTGCCAACTTTCTAGTTGCACAAAACCCAACACCCCACCCCTTCCCCGGGGCCTTGCCCCTGCCCCAGGGCCTCGCCCCCTGCTCACTACATTCCCCCTCCCTCGGTGGCTTGCTCGCCCCCATCCTCACCTACTTTCACTGGGCTGGGGCAGGGGGTTGGGGTGTGGGAGGAGGTGAGGGCTCTAATTCGGGGTGCAAGCTTCAGGGTGAGGCCAGAAGCGAGGGATTCACGGTGTGGTAGGGGGCTCTGGGCTGGGGCAGGAAGTTTGGATGCGGGAGGGGGTGAGGGTTCCGGCTGGGGGTATGGGCTCTGGGATGGGGCTGGGGAGGAGAGGTTTGGGGTACAGAAGAGGCTCCAAGACGGGGGGTAGGGCAGAGGGATTTGAACTGCAGGAGAGGGCTGCAGGTTGAGACGGGGATTGGGGGGCAGGAAGGGTGAGGGTTCTGGGGTGGAACCAGGGATGAGGGGTTTAGGATGTGGGAGGGAGCTCTGGGCTGGGACAGAGGTGCAGGTGGGGGTGAGGGCTCTGGGCTGCAGGTGCAAGCTCTGGGCTGGGGCCGGGAATGAGGGGCTTAGGGTGCAGGAGGGTGCTATGGGTTTGGGAGGGTTTGGGGTGGGGGCTCGAGATTGGGGCTTACCTTGGGCGGCTCCCAGGCAGTGGCGCAGCCGGGGGGGAGGACTAAGGCAGGTTGTGGGCCTGTGCTGGCACCACACTGTGCACTCCCTGGAAGCAGCCAGCAGGTCCTGGCAGGGCGGGGGGGAGAGGAGGGGCAGGAGGCTCCAAGCAGGCACCCCCACCCCCCATTGGCTGGGAGTGCGGAGCCGGTGCTCAGGGCAAGGGCAGCACGTGGAGCCCCGTAGCCCCCCTGCCTAGGCGCTGGACCTGCTGGCCGCTTCCGGGGCGCAGCACGGTACCAGCCAGAACAGGTAGGGACTAGCCTGCCTTAGTGCCACAGCACTGCCGACTGGACTTTTAACGGTCCAGTCGGTGGTGCTGACCGGAGCCGCCAGGGTCTCTTTTCAACCGAGTGTTCCAGTCGAAAACCAGATACCTGATCACCCTAAGGGAGCTGTACAACCTGCCTTAGCGAAGCACAAAGCTTTCCAGTGTTTCTCAGCATAAACAGTTATCTGCATAGGGGGATGGAGGTGAAGCCACAGCTCTGCCTCCTCCCTACCCCTTCAAGACACAACGAGTCTGTCTGAGCAGTAGCTGCTAGCAAGGGAGCAGTTCTGTATTGCTCAGAGTTCAGAGGCTGCAATTCTGCATGGGTCTTACTGAGAACATTGGAGCACCCTCCTCCCATACTGCACACTTACATAAAGGCCAGAAAGAATTGTGGCTCTAAGTAAGACTTGAGAAGTGCAGACAATTAAACAGTCCAGTCACTTAAAGAGCCCTTCTGGCTCATAGACTGTGCATATGCCCCTTAACTAGGTACTCTTAATCCTTTTCATATTTTGTACGGCATCTTAACAGAGAGAACACCTCTTGGATTATCCCTGTCTCTTCCTACTTATGATTGCACAGTCTACCTTCCCTCACATTTGCAATCACATAACCGCACAGTGGCAACTCCAGCAATTGCTGACACATTTTTCTTAGAAAGTTTTGTAATATTCTCTAAGCTGTTTTAGAAACAGTGCATTGGCAACATTCAGATTTGGGTTTCGATGAGATCCAGGGTGATGTACACATAAACACACTCCACTATGTATGTGTGTGTGCATGAATATGTATATTATTTTACATTTATGTTTTATTTTATAAAATACACACACACACACACACCCCTGCATGGTTTGCTGCAGTAACTTGAAATTTGAAATCCCTGGAATTAGAGAGGTGCTTTCTGAAGTCTCCATGAAGGTCTGTTCGGATATGTCTGATTTATAAGATGCCCCATCAGTATTTTCCTCAGTACAGCTTGCTAAAGACAGGTTGCTAAAACTTGCGAACATCTGTCTGTTTTATACATGCACTGTCCCAGCACCATACATCATCATGCTACACAGTACAGAACCTCTGGTAGGACAGAGACAAAAGGACTCCACTTTTTCTTTGAGCTTATGGGACGAGACAAAAATGGCTCCTCCATCAAAATATATTTTGACTTTGGAAAAGGAACAGAGTAATGAGAAGGCAGGGAGAGTTTTTCAAAGCCACAAATGGCAGTCAGGAACCCAATTCCTGGCAATCAGAAATCCAATCCCCCCACTTATGGGTGTTAATAATTTTGTGCTCTTCACAACCCTTATTATTGAGCAAGCCCTTTCACCTGACCGAGATGTTACACAAGCTGGGATTAGAACCCAGCCCTCTAATGTGGCAGGCCTAAATCTCAGTCACTTAGCCCGGTCTCTCAGTCAAAGAATCTGCCACATCTACATATTCAGCCGTATCTAAGTTTATAGAACAGGCCTTTTAATGTGTATTAGAATTTGTTTTTTCTGTTAAAAAAAAACAACAACAAAAAAACCCTGGGAAATTATATATCATAAAACCTCCACCCATAACTAGGGCCCTATCAAATTCACAGTCCATTTTGGTCAATTTCATGGCCACAGGATTTTAAAAATAATAAATTTCATGGTTTCAGCTATTTAAATCTGAAATACCATGGTGTTGTAATTTTGGGGGTCGACCCAGAAAGGAGTTGAAGGAGGGGATAGCAAGGTTATTATAGAGGGGTTTGTGATACTACTACCCTTACTTCTGCACCACTGCTGGCGGCACACTGCCTTCAGAGCCGGGCGGCTGGAGAGTGGTGGCTGCTGGCCAGGAGCCCAGCTCTGAAGGCAGAGCCGCCACCAGCAGCAGTACAGAAGTAAGGATGGCCTGGTAGGGTACTGTCACCCTTACTCTGCGCTGCTGTCTGCAAAGCTGCGCCCTCAGTCAGCAACCGCCACTCTCTGGCCACCCAGCTGTAAAGGCAGCAGCTCAGAAGTAAGGGTGGCATGATATGGTATTGCCACCCTTACTTCTGTGCTGCTGCTGGCAGGGTGCTGCCTTCAGAGCTGGGCACCTGGCTAACAGCCGCTGCTCTCTGGCCACCCAGCTCTGAAGGCAGCGCAGAAGTAAGGGTGGCAATACCACAATTCCCCTAAAATAACCTTGTGACCCCCTGCAACTTGCTTTTGGGTTAGGACCCCCAGTTTGAGAAACTCTGGTCTCCCTAGTGAAATCTGTATATTATCAGGTAAAAACTCACAAAAGACCAGATTTCACAGTCCGTGACACGTTTTTCATGGCTGTGAATTTGGTAGGGCCCTACCCATAACCCTCTTAAAAGTGTATAACTCAAGTTGCAAAGCCAAGCACTCAAAAATTAGGAGCTGCCTGAATTAAGGCTGACTGTGCAATGTAATTCGTTCCCCTGCTCTTTAATGACATGATCACATACTATTTTTAACATGGGACCTGTGTCTCATTCAGTACACAGTACAGAGCTGCTCTGGGGATGAATCAGGGTTGTGTAGTGAAGGAGCCTGTTGTTTGTAAGATCCTTTCCTTAGCTGCAGAAGTTGGGAGGTGTATAGTAATGAGGCAGGGGTGCTGCAGGAAAAGAGAAAAAGGATGGTCTCATCTTGAAGGTGACTGAATGCCACCCTGGATAATTGTGTTCTATCCTTGCCTTTGTCACAGAATCCCGTTGATTCTGGGGAAGTCAGTGGTTTTTATTGTATTCTTGCATCATACTCTTTGTGGCAGAGACAGGGGGACTGGTACCTCAGTATCTGCCTCCAAGTGGGACAGTCAATGCGGATTATCAGCAACTGAATAAGTCTCATCCTAGCAGATCAATGGGATGGCTGCAACCTAGGTAAAATCAGGTTTTCAAGTCTGGATTCCAGGTGGGTAGTAATCAAGCTACAGACCACTTGTGGGGGGACCTTCACCACCTGAGGGGTGGAGTTTGAAGCTGACCAGGAGGGTTACGTGAGAGAGGGGACTAGAAATTATAAATGGACCAGGTTTGGAAAACATAACATTTTAAATGTCTCCAGGACCATAGTATAGAAATCTCCTCCATTACTTCTTCATGGTTTCTATATTAATCACATCATGTGTCAGATCCACTTTTCAAATTAACAGTGGTCTGCCCTGTGGAAAACAATTAAAAAACAAACTGTCCCAAAAGGAAGTTTACATCACACTAAATGATACTGGGAACATTTTTGGGGCCCACGTAGGTTAGAGGCTGGAGTTGGACAGCTAAACTAAATAGTACCACAGTGTTTGAATCTACAGTACTAGTCAGTGTTATTTCTGTACCAGCCTCAAGCCAGCTCAGAAACAGAGGGATACACCAACTGAGGAGAGAAGAAAAGGACAATATAATATAGGAGGAATATTAAAGAAACTAGCAGTATTGGAATAAAATCTATTTGGCATTCCCCGTGAAAGGTCAGCAAATAAAGGACTCAATGTACGAATGATGGTTTCAACAAATGGCCCCAATTTTATGATGAAAAATGGGAAAGCTCATTCTCCACCATTACCCAACAGATGGACTAGTCCATACCTCTTCAGCCAATGTTATTAACAGGTCCCAGGAGAGATGAGTACCCCAATGGAAAACAGCTCTGAACTGAAATCCACCAAATTCTGTTCAGTTCAGGCTCTTGGAGTATGCCCATCACCGCAGTACTGAGCACCTTCCAGAAGTGTATTAAGTGACATAGCTAGTATATATTACATGTGATCCCTTCTTTCTTACTTCCTCTCCCCAATCAGCCCTTCCTCGTGCAAAGAATTGGGTACAAAAAAGGGGTGCTTCTAATCTGTACTAAACGTAAAAAGGCCTCCTATGTAATTTACTGGTTACTGCATCGCCAGGCCCACTCATTCCTGATCCTATGCTCAGGTTTAAGATAAGCTGTGGCAGCAATATGTCCTATTATTGTTGAGGAATATTGCCCTTGTGAAACTGCAGGGTGGGATTTCAAAAGCACTCTGCATTAGTCTAACTCTGCTTCCATTGAAATCACTGGTAAAATTCCTATTGACTCCAATGGGAGAAGCATTAGACTAATATGAAGTATTTCTGAAAATCCCACCCATTATAAATAGCTAGAAGCTTTAATTTAAAAGACAACTTTTGGTGGGACTGTAATGGAAGCATTAGTTATGCACATACCCAAACTGAGTAACTACAAGATCTTCTTACAGTTACCCTTGTCCTACCTCACTACAGCACCCTGTATTGTTTGTTACTCCTATGCCTTGAGACATATCTAAAATTAGACTGTCAGCTTTTGCGGGGCAGAGATCATACTTTTTTATTTATTCTCTAGCTGCCTGGCACAAGTTTGGATGCTCTATAAATAATAAATAAGAAGCAGAAGATAAGGCTGTGTGACTCAACTTCTCACAATGCTTCTCTGTCAGGAACTCAAGGACGCCCCCTTTCATCCATCCCTCACTAGCCATTCCCCCGGATGCTCAACGGAAGCCAACTGCTGAGCCAAACCATGGGTTGGGGAAAATTATTTCCTGTCATTCAGGGCCAATCAGCTGTAGTGCACAGCATGCTGAAAAGCATGGCAGAGGCACTATAGTCCATGCCACCCTGCAACATTAACCCAACAGTGCTTTCATCAACCTCAATCCAAAACTATTCTCAAAAAGGACAGGAAGCTCCATTCTCCCTGTTGGTGACAAAAGTGCTTTCCCTCCCCACCTGACGATCAATGTATCCCTACGCCCCTCACGAGTTGGGGGCAGCTGTTAATCAAATAGGCAAGGTGTAAACTCAACAGTCAGAAGAATTCTCATCCCCACTCCAAATCAATCAGCAGCAAGATAAGGTAAGGATGAGGGTGAGGTTGAATGCTGAATACTTCTTCCACTTCTCACCCTTAGGGCCAGCCAAACCACATCCATCAGTAAGACTGGGGCTTGAATTCTCAAAATAAGGAGATTGTAAAATGAAGGGCAAATCAAAAGAGTAAAAGCTAGTTCATCCACGAGAAACATTCATGTTCTTTTTTTTTAAAAGGGGGAATAGCAAAAACAGAATTAGAGCATAGGAAAATGAAAGGAAACAAAACATACTCCAGACAAAGACTGGGGAAAAAAGACAAAGAACTAACATGAAGGACTGGCAACAGTGAGGAGACAGAGACTGATAGTTGTTTCTATATTCCTGAAAGTGCCCAAGTGGTGACACACATTATCTTTCTGATTTGCAAGATAGTGTTGGCATTGATATATTATTTATATGAAAAGTTTAAAGCGGCAATATATGCATTTGGCTGGTAACATTTTTAATACTATATTGCATTTGCCACTGATCCAGACATTGGGCCTGGTTCACACTGTGTTACTCATGTTTTACAATGGTGTAAATCCATTGATTTCAAAATGGCTACAGGATTAATGCAGTGCTGAATGGTGAATCATGCCCATTTTTTCCATAGCAAATAATGTTAAATTTGTGGGAAAACTCACAGCCTAATCTCTAACTCATGCAAATGTAAAATATAACAGGACCCACCATTATTTATCTTGAATATGAAATATCTTTATTTTGCACAGGCTGGTTTTGGACAAGAAAAATTATTCTGCATTTTGGAACTATGGGGGAGAATGAGAGAGCAGGCAGACAGATAGAGAAAGAGAAGAAAAAAACACTGAGGGAGAAAAGATGGGAGATTTTAAAAAGATGGCAACAGAGAAGAGAGGAAAGTAAGGGGTTGTGGCCTATATTTTCAAAGATTTCAAAGTCCACAATTAGGTTTCTAAGAAAGATTTATTTATTTAGATGTATTGTAACAATAAAAAGGACACCCCTGCACTACTGCCACTAGACGTCTCCCCAAATGAAGGCAGGGGAAGAGAAACAAAAAATCCCACACATCCTGCAGGCCTCATGCAAGCAAAATGCATTCCTATTGAAGGCAATGGGAATCTTGTTTCTGCACAGCTTGTGGTACTGGGCCAAAAGAGAAGGGGCATTAGAAATGGACGTACTTCAGTGGGAGAGAACAGAAAGACAGTTATGAAAAACACGGAGATGAGAAAGGAACACAGAGAAATAGGAGAGAGAACAGTGATATACACAGTAATTAGTTTGCTACAATCTGAAAAGTATAACAGTCAATAAAACAGTAACAATATCTGTGGATGAAATACATTAAGGACACATATTGTGTTAACAGCTGTAGTCTCAATAACAGAAGATCTAACAAAACAAAAACAGAGCCTGCATCTCCTGCAGCCTAATTTTAACCAGACATATATTAATGTATGAGTAATGAGTAAATAAATGTCTTATAAACAGAAAATAAAAATGAACCTCAGAAGTCTGCTGTGCTTTATGAAAATTATTAAAATTGAACCATTCGAGAGTGAGGGTAAGTTTGCTTACCCACCACTTGCAGCTCAAGTGGTAGAATATATATGCATTATCTGTATCAAAATGTTCAGCAATATTATACAGAAAGAAATAACACTGAAAAATGATCCATAAGAGATCTGAAAAGTGACACCAGTTTTGTTTCGATAGCTTTTCAAATTGTTTCCAGTTTTGCAGTCCCCGCACTTGCAGAAATCCTATTGAAGTCATTGGGAATCTTGTGGAATCAATCTCTTTAGCCCAATTCAGCCCAATTAGATACTTAAGCATATGCTTCAATGGGTCTAATAACATGCTTACAGTTATACATATGCTTAATTACACTGCCTTGGTTGTCAGAGTTCCAAAGATATTTTCTTTTATTCTTTTGTCTATATTTATTTTTCAAAGATAAAGGAAAATGTTGCTGATAAATGTTTTACGGTGGATTTTTGAAAGTGCTCAGTATTGGCCTAACTTTCCTCTCACTGATTTCAACTGGAATTTTATCATTGTCTTCAATGGGAGTCGAGTTAGACCAACGCTGATCACTTTTGAAAATCTGAAACTTAATGCCAGACACTAACAAAATGCATAATTGCTTCTTTCCTGGATACTTTTTCACACATGCAGTAGTGCTAAGGATTCTTTAAAAGGCATGCTAGTGTTTAATATATTTTAAGTTGACAGAATCTTTTTGCCAAAATACATCAAAATTCCTCAAAACCCATTAAAATAGTGTTTGCACGTATATATTTGAATGATTACATCTGCAATCTGTGTTTGAGATTAATACATTCTCCTAGAGCAGTCACTTACTAGAATTACTGCTGTCATCCTTGGTTCCATCGAGAGTTCCATCGGGGTGCATTTGCAAGTAGTAGCCTTGCCTGCAATATAACCTGGTCACTATACCCTTGAGCTGGGGATCTGAAAGACAAACATATTTTGTCACTAGCCTCAAAACTTTTTCCAAGAGTTATCCCTATTTCTCTCATTGTAGAAGGAAGACTGTCTCAGTAGTACTAAACAGGACAATATCTGTTGGAGATGAAGAAAGAAAATTTCTTCCATCAGAATTTTACTACACCAGTTTTAGGTCCTCTTTTCTCCTGTGAACATTCTTGATGGTAACTAACAGAGATAAAAAGAGCTGAACTAGTGTATGAGAAACTCTAGTTTAAACTACATTAGCCCCTACAAAGACATTTCAGATTGCAATTAAAAGTGATTTAAAGGAAAAAAATCATTTTTAAAAAACCTGTTCATATTTCATATAATTTAGATTTAAATTACTATACTTCACTGGTCACTCTTAGGGACACTCACATGAAAAAACTGCCTTTGTTGCTTAGAGTTCATCTGGTTTGTTTTTTTTCTTCATTTTATTCCCTACCTTAAGTGACACATTTTTTGTGTAATATTTAATAATAATTGAACGTGGAAGGTACCAAAGTGCTTTACAGACTAATAAACAAGTATCACTAAAAACCGCAGCTCTCAAAAACAGCCATGCCTACAGCAGGACATAAGAGTTCTTCACTAGCAACAGCATTTAGGAGGAGAACTGAAAAATATCTTACCCAGTTAAATGTGAAAGGGGAATTTTAAAAGGATAAGTGCATTCTCCCTAAATTGGAATTTGGCTAAGACACCAGAATTAACATCTCTGCTTTCATGAGAATTGCCACTGGACTGATTAAGGACCACAGAGCTTCAGCGCTATGCTTTGTCTCAAAGATGGTGCCTCATCATCACCCATAACACCTTGCTGGCAAATTAGTTCAATCCTCCGAGGGAAGAATGCCACCTTCCTGCAGAAGCTGAGTTTTACTTAAATGTCTATCATCAAAATACATACCAGGCCCAACTCTGCCTAACAAATTAGAAATGACTGGCAAGCAACCTGTGGGGATACAGCAATAATTTTGTGTTTATGACATCATGTTCATCTCCATAACGATTAACTAATATCAGAAAGATTTTATTAGAACTTCAGATGAGTAAGTAGTAGGATGAATAGATGAAATCTTAAGAAATACAGACCCTGTTTTCATGCAAATACTCTTATATTTGGGCCAGATTATGAACCCCTTACTCATACTGATGAACTGTTACTCTCATGAGTAATCCCATTGACGTCACTAGGATTACTTGTAATATGGATAAGGAGTTCAACAGCTTGGTCCTTAATGAACAAGGAGATTGAATATGGAAAATAGTGGCATATAAACAGAATTATTCCTAAATAGAATGTTTACAAAGTTTCCCAAAAGGTGTCAGCTAGTACTGATGATCTACATAAATGATTAACTTGTGAGGTTTTTTGCAATGTATTTGCTATTCATAAAATGTGTAACAAATCATTCTTTAAACAAACAGAACCATTTAAATTTACTTTTTCCATTTTACACTGTAAACTGTAAATATTTCAGAGGCTTTTATTATAAAGACTACAGTACAAAAATGTTCAAAGTATTATGAAATATAAGCAAATGTTCCTCATATTTGCCGTATTAGTCAGTCTTGCAAACCTGGCTTTTCATGAGTGACTCATAACTGTACTACTTGTATAAAGATTATTTATGTCAGCAAGGCTTGCAGAACCCTTACACAGGAATAGTTTGACAAGTCTTCTAAAAGTACTGGAGTATACGGTCTTCCTTGAACTACTATCTTAATCGACATAATCTGGATACTGAAAACCATTTTAATCACTCAAACAAACAAACAAACAAACAAACTCCCTGATCAGACTGGCACTACACATGTAACAATTTTATTTTTAGATGTGTTTCTAAATTGATAAGCTTAAAATTAATAAATCATTCTTAATAAATATCAAAACTGCCAAAATTGCAAGGATCAGTAAGGAAATATTTAAAGCTAACTTGTTTGACAAATTCATTAAGCATTTTAAGAGAAGGAAAAAAGGAGAAAATACAATGTTAGTAAAGATGTAGGTGGTTATGTCTATGCTCAAAGCTGAAATGAATGCAAATAAGCTTTCAGCTAAATGGAAAAGGTACCATTTTTAATTTAAAACAATCACTGTCTCCTAAGAAGGCTCAATTAAAGTCAATCATTATCAGAAAACGTTTACATCTAATGTGCTGATTGACAAAGTTGAAATTTAGAGTAGACCATCAAAATTACACTTTAATCATCTTTTTAAAAGCAATTTTCTTAGCTACTTAAAAAAATAAACTCAACTTGCTTTTTTTAAAAAAGAAAACAATTGTATTGTTGCTCTTTTATTTTAAACTACCTCTGGTTTATTAGCTATACAAAATTACACATGAGTGAAAATAGTCTTGTGAGTGAACACAAGTTAAGCCAGAATTTTGGGGTGGGGGCTTGTGTGCTACGTGGCAGTTCTTTTCCATTTAGCATTTTCTTGCCAAGACTCAAATACTGCAAAGTAATGGCAATAAGGCAGGCCACATTTTGTATTAGTAGTCTAGACATTGCATGTAGTGTGCATTAGTAGTCTAGAAATGCGTGAGTTGCATGAGTTGTGAATGCTTTCAGCTATCAAAGATGTATTCTAACCTGGCCAATTGTTACGTGAGCATGACTCCTTCATTTGAAGTTTCATTTTTAAAATTTTTGGAATTGATTTACATAAAACATATGCTTCCATTATGAAAAGTAGCTCTTATAAGACAGAGAAAATAATGGAAGAAAAAGGATATAAAACCTTCCTGTTACAATTGTCTGTAATATCAAAAAAATCCTTATTTTTCATTTTCCTTTTATCTATAGATTCTTAGGACCTCCTTCTCCCACTCCCTTCATGCTCCACAAGCTGAGGTGTCCTACAGAAAGTTTAATTTCAATTTTCCTGTTGGAAAATTAAGCCAAAAAGCTCTTTTCCCCTAGGAAACTTCAATTTCAGCAAACCTCTTTTCCAATAAGAAAATGTTTAGTTCAGAATATTTTTGATCAGCCCTAAATAGTAATACTCAGTACTTGTTTATTGTAACACTCTAGACCTTCAAAGCACTGTAGAAATATGAATTAAGTAGTTAAAGGAGTGCTCAAATGACTAAATTGCTCAATGAATTGGTAATGAGAAACAAAGCCTTTCATCTTTGTGTTATCAGCTCAGATAGTGACCAAGGTTATTGATATTTGAGGGTGTGTGAAATGATTTGTTAATATAGGTGGCCTTCCAGAACACAACTGAGACACACTGACACAGAAACCTACTACTGCCTGTATTATAGCTGTTCCGTGGCTAAACAGCAGACTTCATTCTCTAGGAGTTTCAATCTGGTACCTTCCACAAGCACTACAGACATTTAAAAGTATTAAAGAAAGTACAAGTCTGTTCAGCTTCAGAAAGTTTCAGAACCAGTCCCAAAGGGCCTTACAGCATATACAATTCATTGTTTTATGTTCTTTAAGAAGAAATAGTTGCCTAATAAGAATGGGATAAAGAGTACTGCTAAAGGACTGATGTTTATTACCTGTGCACACTCACATGAGATGTGTCAGGGTTAAAAAGGTTATACTATATCCCAGTAATATGATAGGCATCAGAATTCATGGACTAGTGGCTACAATTCATCATACTTCCTGTCCCCTCACTCCTCTGCCCTTTGCTCCCGCCTAAACTAAACACACACACAAAAAATATCCACCAAGACCAACCACAAAGAAATGTAGTCAATGAAACACACAAACAAAGAGGGTGAGGGCAGATGACCTTACCTCAGTACCTCAACTTCTGTAATTTTATCATGTCCTGTTTTATTTCTTTTTCTTAAAGCCCTCCGCCCTAGCGTCAGATGAGTACGTGAGAATTTCAGCTTACATTTAAATAAAAAAGTTTCTAGTCTTCATGACTGTGCAGAAAAACTTGAAAAGATTAATCCCAACAGCTATAAAAAAAAAAGTCCCAGAGGACACATTTAAAATATCTATTTTTAAAAATATGATTTTGGTGTCCTGTCTTATGATTTTTCAACACTTGCGACTGGTAATATTGTGACTCCCCCAACAAATGAGGGAATTATTCTGACTCTTCTTGGACATCTGTCAGTACTATCTTTGAAACTCAATGGCTTTTTAATTACTCAGCCACTTCATCTCAAAACTGTTACTTCTACCATGGCCCGTGTGACACCATAGGTGATTCTGCCACTTGGAGACTGGGTTTGATATTCTTCATTGTTAGTGATACTGATAGCAACACTCTTGGGGTCCTCACGAAAGAAAAGGCGAGTGTCCTCTTTGTTTTGGTTTGTTTTTTCACATCTTCTCTTCTTACAAGAGGGCTGACCGTCAGGTGCCACAAGTGTCAAACCCAGGCCACCAAGACTGTCAAGTGGGAGCGTTATTCTCTGTGCCACTGAGCTGCAAGGGCTAAAGAGAGAACTGCTGGTGAGAAGCTATACTTGCTGACTCAGCAGGGTCAGATGACTAACAGCAGACTGCTGATTGGACACTACCACGTAGAAGGCTTCTTATTCCTGTCCCATTCCTTGTCTGAGCAACTAGTTGCTAGGCCTGTTGCTGCTCAGACTTCTGAGACCAAGTCCCTGCTTCCTCACCTAGTTCTTGCTGCCACGCCTCATCCCTGCTCCTGCTTCCTCGCCCTGACCCACAGTTGCTGATTCTGGCTTGACCTTTGGTGTGACTTCTGCCTCTACCTCTGGTTTGACCCCTTAGCATAACTTCTGACTCCAACTCAGACTTAACTGTTGGCATGACTTCTGACTCTGACCCCAGATTGACTCCTGGAATGACCACAACCCTGACTCTACTCCTGGATCCAACAACTAGGTCAGACAGCCCATGGTATGAGCCCTGACAGCTTGCTCAGACCACCCTGGTCTCCTCATATTTGAACCCCTGGACTGAATATGGACTCTGCCAGGGCTCTTGCCCCACCATTGTTCCAGGGCCCTGAGAGAGCTCAGGAGCAGATCACTGCCCTTGAGACAGAAAACCAACAACTGAGGGACCCAAGTACAACAGCTTCAGACAGGAAATCATTCCTTGCAGGAGCAAACTACGGAACTCGTAGCAGTTGTGGGTAACCATTCTGCTTCTCTTAAGACACATGCTCGGTTGACCTGCCCCAGAGTTCCTTTGCTGGAGAGATATGATGATACCCTCAGTAAGTTTTGTGGGTTCATCATCAAGTGCAGGCTCCTGTTTATGCTCCAGCCTCAGAACTATGTCACAGATCAAGTTCAGGCGGGGCTGGCACTGAGCTTCCTTAACGGGAAGGCCTTGGTATGGGCCTTTCCCTTTTTAGAACAGAATCACTTGGTACTGACCAACTGGAACTCATTTATGCAATCCACACAGCAGAGACTGCCATATGAAAGCTCCAGCAAACCCTGTGGTCAACCCCTTCCTATGTCAGTCATGTTACCCGTCATCTCTGTGTTCTTGGGGAACCAAGATGCAGTATCCAGCCTGACTCACAAAAGACCTTCCCCTCCCCAGCCTCTGCTTGAACCAAAACCAATCAGAAGAAAGACTTACAAAAAGCAATGAAAAGGCAGTGGAAGACACACCTAAACCCCTTTGGACTAGGGTGACAGAATTAAGAAAACTCTCCTGGCCTCATTTTCATTGAAGATGGGACAGGAATGCATCCCCATTAGCATACAGAATGGAAAACAGAGCTTCTAAGGCAAGAACCACACGGAACTCTGGGACCAGAAAAGCAGGAAAGCACTGCATGATGGGGGATCCATGCTTCAGATGTTAATGAACCCATGCCTGCACACACCCAGCTCAGTAGTTATCAGACCACTTCTAGTAATAAATCCTTTATTGGTATACAAAATACTGAAGCTCCATAATTGCACTGTGAACTCCCTCGAAGGAACACCACCCATAATCAGAAATGATCAGTTCCTATTGTCTAGCCGGAACAAAACAACTTTGGTATACTCCCTTGAGCCATCAGTTTACCCATAAACAAATCTAGTGTTCTCCCTTGAACCATTGTTGTTTCCCTACAAAAACCCCTACCCATGCTCAAGTAAGTGTTCTGATACCTGGATCCAAAATCTGAATCCGTTCTATTGGGACTTCATCTTCTCCTGACTGATCATGCTGGGGGCTCTGCCTGTCTCCAGCACTCCAGACCCTCAGCTATCACCACCACCTGGGAACCTTGATTGATTCAAGTTTCACGGTGTGGTGAGAATGCAGCTCACTCTCTCTCTCTCTGTAGGTACAGCCTTCTAACCCTGACTTGTACGATCAGTTATAATTTTCCAAACCTGACTTTGATAATCAAATTTAAGTAAGATTTAATATTGTAACTGTTTTGTTTGTTTGGCTCCCTTGTATGGTTATTACCTGGCAATAAATAATTTTCATGCTTAAGCTGGTTGCTTCTCTCTCTCTCTTTCCCCCTTATGGGTGTTTTTTGGCTTCCCCATTTGCTCTGCAGCAATGCTTCTCATACCTAAGCTAAAGATCCCTGCAGCACCCCAAAATCCTGTGGGGTTTGCTCATTAAGTGGGTTACTACCAGAACAGTTGCAACGTGAATGTGGGTATATGGACGTGCTAACCTGGAGCATATGAGGGTGGCAGCTTGGAAGTGCTGCACGACCCAGCCTGCTGAATCCAGGGACATATAAGGGGTCAGCTTGGGAGTGCTGATTAACCTGGTCCTCTCAGATGCGCTCTGTTAATGTGTGTGTGTTTTCGTCTGATTCTGGGGCTGCAGGAACCCAGCCCTGGGGAACCTAGGTCCTGCAGGATAGCTCCATTGGGAGGGAACTTGCAGAAGTGAGAAGTAGAGCTCTGTATGAGAACACAAGTGACACAAGAAGTACATTGATAGAATTACAGACACCCCCCCAACCCCAGAAGAGTAACCCTAATAAATAAGTATACCCCAAAGTAACAGGCAAATCTGGTAACAGTCAGTTCAGACATTTGACTATAGATATTGCCTGGAATGATGCTCCACTCCTCCACTCATCAGTTTCACATTGGCCTTGGAGAAGAACTAAAAGATGAGCTGGCATGGGTGGATCCCACCACCAGTTTAGAAGCCTTCATGGACCTGTGCATCTGGATAGACACCAGGTTGCACAAACTGGAATGTAGGAGGAGCCTACCAATCTCCCTCACTTTACCTAAAGCTCCATCCTCAGGCCCAAGCAAGCTCGACCTCGATCGAGTCGATACCAGCTGACACTGGATGGCCCCACCTATCTCCTGAAGAACAAGAGAGCAGAGGACAGGAGAACTCCTGCTTCTATTATACAGGAATAGGGCATGCAGTATCGAGGTGTCCTCTCAAAACCCCTGCTTACCTGATGACAGGGAAGAGACTAACCCCACACCCAGTCAGGGACCCGAGCCTGGGTACCACCAGGGATAAACCTCAGGACTATGTTAACCCAGGAGTTCCCCATCCATCTCCACTTCTACAGATTCCTTTGCAATTGTGGATCCCGCAGGTAGAGTGATCCTTTCCCATACAGTAGGCCTTGACTGATTCAGGAGTAGGGGAAAATTTTATGGATTTTTCCATGGTCTGGGTCCTCAGTCTCCCAATACCGAATCCAAGGTTACCGAAGACCTGGTAGAAACAGTAGATCAGTCTCCACTGGCATCGAATCCAGATACATAGGAGACCACATGGAAGTGGTGATTGGGGAGTACCAGGAAGTCCTACAATTCAACCTTATTTCCTCCTTGCATTTTGCCCTGATTTTAGGGGAACCCTGGCTCATTTGTCATGAACCCCATATCCTATGGTCCCAACGTGCCATTACCTTTCCATTGAGCGTCTGTAGGGAGAATTGCCTTCTCATTCAAGAACTCAATATCCGAGAAGCCAAGCCAGAGGATTCCGCTCCAGTAACCCAGATGTTCCCCCACATAGTGGCAACCATGTCAGACCTACAAATGCATCCCTACATGATGGCCCACATCTTCCTGTGAAATACCAAGACTCCCACAAAATCTTCGAAAAAAGAGAAAGCAGACTCACTACCCCCGCATTGTGCTTACGATTGCCCCATTGACCGTCAGCCCAGAGCCAATGTTCCTTTCGGGCATATATATTCTATGTCTGAACTAGAGCTAGCAGCATTAAAGGAGTACCTCCAGGAAAACCAAAGGTTTTATCCACAGCTTTGCAGGAAACATGGCACTTTTTCTGAAGAAGAAAGATGGCTCTCAGACTCTGAGTAGACTACAGGGCACTGAACCAAATAATTATACATCAGTGATACTCAGACTGAGGCTTGTGAGCCGCAAGTGGCTCTTCAATGTGTCTCCTGTGGCTCTTTGCAGCACATGATATTAAAACATTGTGTGATCTAATTATTAACCAGTCTAAGTTAGTAACCAATTCACATGCTTTTACTATGTTGTTAACGAATTGTAGTTGATAAAATAATAATATTTGGTAAGTAATTTTGCAGAAGACACATTAAAGAGCCACTTTTTGGGGGGAGGGCGGGTTTCCATCCTGTAAGCAGACAGTTTATTCATGGACCCTCAGAAATATCTGCAACTCAGGATTAAGCTGAACCCTAGAGCATGAAAGACATCCAAGGGTTCATGGGATTTGCCAACTATTACAGGAGATTTACTCCAAACTTTTCAAAGGTCACAGCTCCTATAACTGCCATCCTCTAAAAACCATCAAGGTTTCATGGCCCCTGGAGTCCCACCAGGCCTTTGGACACCTGAAGCTAGCTTTCTCTTCTGTCCAGTCCTGGTCCACCCTAATCTTGACTAACCCTTTTTCCTTCAGGCTGACACCTCTAATGTTGCCATCAGGGCAATACTATCCCAAGAAACAGGGCACCAGCAAAAGATGCATCCATGTGCATATTTTTCACAAAAGCTCACCCCAGTCAAATGCAATTATGAAATAGAAAAAGGAGTTACTGGATTGTGGACTTGGCATCACTACCTTGAGGTGGCCAAACACCTCATCCTACTCTTAACTGACTATAATAATCTAGAATACCAATAATCTGCCTAGGTGCTGAAACAGGGGCAGTTGCATTGGGCCTTATTCTTCTTGAGATTCAATTTCACAATCATGTATTGTCCAGACAAGAAAAATGATAAAGCTGGGGTCTTCATACAAAAAGGAGAATACTATACAAAACTCACTCATGCCAAAGAGCCACCACCAAGCAAATTAAAACTATACCATGTCATTTGTGGGTCCGTAGTCACAGACTTCCTTACCATGCTTCCAGTTGCTTTCTCTAACGATCCATTCCTTAAACTCATAACTTCATCCAAGGAAGGTCTCCCCAGTACAACGATATGCCACTATTCTTAAGTCAATAATCTCCTTTACGTCAATGGCCATCTGTAAATCCTCAACAGTTCCACAAGGCTGGAAGTGCTGCCCATACACCATGATACCCCCGGGGAAGTCACTTTGGGCAATCCAAGACTGTGCATATTGTAGCCACCATCATTCTGGTGGCCACAAATGTGGGATGACATTTGGTCCTATGTCAAGCGCTGCGACACCTATGCTCGAACAAAACCTGCCTAGAGCAGGCCTTTCAGTCTCCTCATGTCATCAGAGACCCCTTCCCAGTCCTGGTCACACATAACCTTTGATTTTATAGCAGAACTACCCAAATCTGAAGGCTACAATACCACACAAACTGTTGTGGACCAGCTTATCAAAATGACCCATTTTGTACCATCCTTATGTCTCCCTACTGCAGAAACTATTGCACACCTTCTGGTTACATAGATCTTCTGCCTCCATGGCCTCCCTGACCACCTTACCATGACCATGGCTCCCAGTTGAGGTGTTTCATGTCTTAGATGTGTGACCCCCATGCATCCACCGCACAGCACGCTCAGATGGACGGCCAATCAGAATAGGTCAGCCAGGCACATGGCAAATACCTGTGCTGCTTCCTGAACAGCTGCCAAAACAATTGGGTTGAATTACTCCCACTTGCTGAATTTGCAACATGGAACACACCTCTATCTGATCCAGTCCCTTCTACTCCAACTATGGTTTTCATCCTCATTTCCACCCTTCTGTCCCTTTATCACAATGGTTCCTGCTACCTCTGATCTGGTACAGACCATTCAGGAAATGCAAGCCAACCTAAAGGAGCACCTGGAAGTAGCTAAGGTGGGTATACAAATATTCAAACCCCTTGGCTGGGACAAAATACTTTTTCGTGGCCTTCTTGGAGGAGGGAGGAGTGGAAGGAGGAGTTTGCCAAAGGGTTTTTGCTATTTTTAGGACCCCATAGTGTACTGGTAGCGCAACATGGGTGGGGGTCGAGGCCAAGAGCACACTGAACAGGGTTTCCACCTGTTCGGCCATCTCCTCCACTTCCAAGCAGGGCCTGATGTTCTTTGAAATTGCCCAGTGGGCTGGGGCTGGAGGGGCCTGCCACTGCCTCATCCGGGGACGAGGACAATGACTGGGTCACCGGGAGAGGCCCCGAGGGATCATCCCCTGTGGGGGAAGAGGGTTTTGAGGTGGGCCCTTGCTCCTCTACCCTGGCCTCCAAGTGCACCACATGTACTAAGCTTGGTGCCACCGATGCCATTGGTTGCTGCTATGAGGCAATGGCTGAGGAATGGATTGACTGGGACATTGACATCACAGACATGCTCCACGCACTCCAGTAGGGCCATTGCACCGGCCACTGGCCTTGCTGCCACGATGCCATCACGGAGGTCGACGCAGCCTCAGGTGCCCACCCACACCGGTGCTGTCGCGGCGAAGGGCTAAATTCCCTTTCCAAACTGGAGGAAGCACCTTCTGGTGACCATGGAGGGGCCGTCAAAGCTTGCATCTCATGGCTAACTGTCGCCACAGGAGACTGGTGCCTCAAGTAGGAGGATCGGTGCCAGAGGCAGGGAGATCGTTACCGTGACGCAGACTGTTCCCATTGTGGGGATCGGCGCTGAGGAGACAGCCAGCAGAGGATGATCGGTGCCGGTGATACGGTAACTGGTGCCTTCCTCTAGGCAACCCGCATCGAGAGAGCAGAGACCATGAGCATGGTGCCAGCTACGTAGGACGTTCCACAGAAGACAGAAACCTGGGGTGTGGAAACTGACAGCTCTGTCTCATCTCCAGAGATCGGCATCATTCGCCCACCCTCTGAGGGGTCTTTACAGCTGGCTTTCCCTCACCTGGAGCCTTGCCGTGACCAGCAACACATGGGGTGCCAGGGGCGCTGGAAGAGGCCTCTGCTCTCTGGGCACCAGGAAAGCCTGGGAAGGCATCGGCAATGCCACCAGTCTGGGTCCTCTACCGCTCCTTGGAGTTGGTGGCAGATCCCTCAGGAAGTTAGGGGATCCTACTGGGGGGCATCCCCATGTGGCTCTGGTGTGGGCTGTCAGCCCAAACTGGGTCCTTTGCCCTTCTTGTTTAGTGCCGGGGAGTCACTCTTCTTCAACCTCTTCTTAGGCACTAGTGCCCGGGAGTGGTGCAGGGTGGAGTCTGGTGCCACGGGTGTGCTGCACACCGAGGCTAAGGCACTCAGGGCAGAGTCCAGCCAGGAAGGCTCGGAAGCAGGAGGAGGGCAGCCTCCATGAGGAGGACCCTCAGACGGATGTCTCGCTCTTTCTGAGTTCTGGGATGAAAGTTCTTACAGATGCGACACTTCTCCTTCACATGTAATTCCCCCAAGCATTTGAGGCAGCTGCTATGGGGGTTACAGTCAAAGCAGGGCTTAAAACTGGGAGACCAGGGCATGCCCTGCCTGGGGTGAAGTCCCCACTGGGACTCTATCACTAACTATTCTCCTTAACAACTACTTATTAACTAACTACTGTAAACAAATTATTTACAAAGCCTTAAGGCTCAAAGAGTGAAATAGAAGAACTGCTAGCCTAACCACATGGGCGGTAAGAAGGAACTGAGTGGGCGTAGGACCGCTGGCGCCTAATGGGCATGGTACTCAAGAGGGTGCTACAGCCGACCATATGGGTACTGCTAAGGCAAAAATCTCTGACAGCTGCGCACGTGGGTGCACGCATATCTAGAATGGAATCAACATGAGCAAGCACTTGAAGAACTGCTGTTAACATCCCACCACCAGAAGCTACACGTGCTGACTCATCAGGGACAGATGACTAACAATAGATTGCTGATTGGCTTCCTGTTCCTGGCCCATTTCTCATCTGAGCAACTAGTCACTAGGCGTGTTGCTGCCCAGATTTCTAAGATCAGGTCCCTGCTTCCTTGCCTGGTTCCTGCTCCTCGTTCCTGATAACATGCCTCATCCTTGTTCTTTTTACCATGCCCTGTTCCTTGTTCCTGCTGCCTGCTTTCTCACCCTGACCCAGTTGCTGATTCTGGCTTTGACCCTTGGCGTGACTTCTGACTCTTGCCCTGGCTTTGAACCCTGCTGTCACCATGACCCCAACTCTACTCCTGACACCAAACACTAGTTCAGATAGCCCACATTACAGGCCCTGACACTGTTAGAGTGCTTATGATATATCACATTGATGGAGAGGATGTAGCTGTTACTTTAGCATGTGCTAGTCACTTTCTGTTTGAAAGTAACATTCTCTTCAATTTACAATAGGAAATGACTTCAGCATTCTTTTAATCTATTCTAGTTTCCTGGCCTGTAGTTCTTAAGCAACTTTAGGATCTACTGCTATAGGGTTAGGAAGCACGCTAAATGTTGGCACCAAAATTTTTGTCTTTCTTTCTTGCCGTACGTATCTGAATTGGTGAGCCCAATAAAGTAATGTAAAGTGTGCGTGATATTCTAACAATGCTAAACATGGATCCCTTTACTCCACTAGTTGTTTTTCTAATTGAGAACTTTGACATCTGTACTGATTTATCCACTAACCCATTAAACTATACATAGAAAGGGCATGTCTGAGTGCTTGAACTACTGAAGTGAGCTGCTGGTGAATTGCTCATCTTCTCATGATGTGATATTACGCTGTGTTATTACATTGCTTTACAAAGTGTTGTGCAACAACTCAAATTAAAGACTGAGTAGCAACTTACAAATTAGAGGTAACCTTTCCCATAAAATTCAAATTGATCTGCACCAAACTTGGGCTAAGGATCTCATAGGTTTCAAGGTTCTTTTGCATTCTGTTGCTAGCATTTCTTGCAGGTTTTGCTCTTGGATACCTTATTTTTGATGGCAGCATTCATGCCTGTCCAGAATAGAACATCTCAGGCTCTGTTCTTACACTTCTTAATACTCAGATGGACACTGTGGTAACATTTCTTATCTCATGCTCTGAAATATCATGACATAAGATTCTTTGTACAGAAACATATGCAACAATCATACCTCAAAAGTCCCCCCCCTTTTTTTTCAAATGTTCAGATGTGCCTGCATTTTTTTTCCTTCACCATCTATCTTGAATTATTCTTTCAAGCTGGGTCAGAAAGGGGCAGTACTTGACCTTTATTTCAAATGGTTCTTCCTGCATCTTATTGCTTTCACTCTTTATAGGCACTTTTGAAAGCATGTATAACATAAGAAGCTTTTTATTGGGCCTCTCTCACACACTTAGCACTTCTGCAATTTCATAATCATTTTCGGACATCTAGGCGGTACTATGCAACATGATTTCTGTAATATGGCTTCTAACTGTTTATGGTCTGCTTCTGCCTTGACTGATTTCTGCACACACACATAATCAAACCATTCACAGTTAAACACTCTTGACAGTATTTGTTTTTTCCAATCTGAACATTGTTCTATTGTGTGTTAGTCAATGTTTTGGAAGCATTTACCACTGGGTGATTGTTAGGATATAGATATTCAGGCCTGTCTGTAAAGGCCTGTACTTTAAGAATTTAGGCGTATTTTTATCACTTGGCTAGTTAGAGGTATAAAAAAAAGAATCAAAATCACTGTCTGCTGGTGTAAGGGCCTTCTCTTACTGTGACAGTCTGAGGCCCTGTTCTTAGGCTAAGGCCTTTGGCTAAACAGCAGAGGCAGCCATAGGCTGGGAAGCAAACAGTCACATCCTCACATTCCAAACTTGTCACACTGAAATAAGGTGCTATTCGGCTGTTGGGAATGCAGTCCTGTCCTGATAGTTCCTATCAGCTCCAGAGAAAGGGAAGTGCCTAGAAAATGTAAAAGAAAACTTAGTTTGATAGCATCCTGTCTGGCAAGAACTCACTTATCAATACTGGGATGTGAAATCCTTACTTCTGTATTGTCTTGCCATTATAGTTCCCACTTTGCTATTGTTTGTATAATCTCTGTCTGGTTCTGTGATTGTTCCTGTCTGCTGTATAATTAATTTTGCTGGGTGTAAACTAATTAAGGTGGTGGAATATAATTGGTTACATAATCATGTTACAATATGTTAGGATTGGTTAGTTAAATTTTAGTAGAATGATTGGTTAAGGTATAGCTAAGAATATTACTATATAAATTAGGGGCAAACAGGAAGTAAGTTGGGATTCGGAAATAAGGAAAAGGAACTTGTATTTAAGCTTGCTGGAAGTTCACCCCAATAAACATCGAATTGTTTGCACCTTCGGACTTCGGGTATTGTTGCTCTCTGTTCATGTGAGAAGGACCAGGGAAGTGGGAGAATCATAGAATCATAGAATCATAGAATATCAGGGTTGGAAGGGACCCCTGAAGGTCATCTAGTCCAACCCCCTGCTCGAAGCAGGACCATTGACTTCAATGGGGCAAAGATTTCACCCTGTGTTCTTTACTATGGCCCTGGTCCGAGAGTGAAGGAATAAGCTCTCTAACAGTGATCCTTTTGCAGACGGACATTTTGAAACCCATGTCAGCTTGCATTGACAAATTCTAGGATCTTTGCTAGTCTTTAAATATTTCAGTAGAAATGTTTCTGTGACAACTCTTTTTTTTAATTCCCAAAAGCTTTTATCTTGTCGAGTATGCTAGTGCTGTTCTGTGCTGTAGTGAATGGCACACTAACATTATGCTGTCTGTCATTATGAAGTTGGTCTTTTTTGGCCCAAATCAGCAGATTATCGGCAATTATTCTCATACCATCCGAACACTCAAAAATCCAGGATTTCATGCTTCAGTATGCATCAAGTGCTGAGACAATCCCAAACAAAATATGTATCTATGCAAAGGGAAGTTCAAGATGCCGAGTTTTGCACTTTTTGTAGACTTAGTGTGCATCCGTGACACAGAGACCCATCTGTAGTTTTCTACTCGTCGTCAGCATCTCTTGTCAGGCCAGACATACTCACTTCACCTCACATATTGATGTCATAATATTTATTTTAAAAGTGGCATGTAACACATTGTTTCAAGTCTAATAACACACTGGTCATTAATGTCACTGTGAAATGTTTGTAACACCTCTGTTGGTGAAATTATGGATACTCTCCGATATTATGCTCTGGAGACTATAAACAGACAAAGTTGACAAAATAGTTTTCTCTTACATAAAGAGGAAAGAAAATATGGTGGCAGACGCCTTGCCCAGGAAAGTGGGCACTGACCTGCTACCTCTGGGCAGCCAGTTGCTAGCCATCCTTCAGCTTTGTAAGACGGGAGCAGTGTGACCCTAACAGCATCCCAATGCAAAAGGGCTCACTAGTATAAGGAAATGAGTTACAGCTGGCCTGACCATTTCAGTGTACCCCAACTCCTTATAGTTATAATCTGTATCTAAAAGGTGTCATGCAATATGACACTGAAAAACTAATAACTCACTGATCATTACAAGGAGTATATCAAGCGTTACAGATATATATTGGGATGATGACTAAATTGTGTTTAAACCAGGCATATTGGGGGAGGTGGGTTGTGGTAAACGGATCTGCCCTAAACAAAGGAATATGTATTTGTTTCTCTGATCAGCCTGGTCGTCAGGCAAACAGTGAAGGTCCATTTACATGTTAGGTAAACAAAGTTATCAAGATAAAAAGCAGGGGAGGACACAGCTTTTAAAAGAGAAGAAAAACTTTATTTGGACTGTGAAGACAGAGGTTTGAACCTCAAGTGACAGGCAACTGAATCAAGTGATTGTATACAATATTACTGTATTATAAAAGTTTGTTGAGTGAGGTTTTTGATAAAAGCCTATGACACATTGGTGATTAATATAATCATAAAATGTAAGTTTTTAACACTAAATAAGGAATTGTGGGTATTCACTGATATTCGGTTTTACAGGCTGTGACCAAACAAAGGGAGAAAATAGGTCTCTCCCAGACAGGAGGGAACATCACAGCTATCTACCTGTCTCCAATGAAATTAAGCAAGTTATGACTAGAAACAATGGAAACTCCATTTACACAAAAATTAGCAGGGGGATGGGAGGCCCACAGGAAGGGAAGAACAGCATAAGGTTACCTTTCCGCTTTAAACAAGGTCACTGAACTTTGGAAGATATAAGTAAAGACAGAAGCCATCTTTGGCATCCATCACTAGATAGACAATGGGAACAGAGCTCTTGCAAGCTGAGAAAGGTGGGTCCTTCAGCCAAGGGGGAGGGGTTTGAAGTCTGTGGAAACTGAATATAGGCAAGAAACCTGCTTAAGCAAAGATCTTTCATTTAGGAAGACAAGGGAAACCAGTCCCTTGTGCTTCTGTGGAAAGTCCTAACTGAGAAAAACTCAGCCATGAATGGAAAAAAGATAGACTGGTAAGAAATCTACCTTGAACAAAGACAGTAGTTTGTTAAGTTAAGACTTAGCCACTAGAAAGCATAATTTGTTTTGTTTTACTTGTAACTTTCTATCTTCATTCCTTATTCTTGAACTCACTTAATCCTATGCATATTATGTTAATAAATTTGTTTTTATTTTTACTATAAACCAACTCAGTGCTATGTTTGAAGGGAAGGGTGTATTTATCCCAGAAAAATTAATAAGCTGTAATGTGCTTTTGTCTCTTGAAAGGAGTAAATAAACCTTATTATTTCTCTAAAATGGTCCAGAAGGCCACTAGAGATAGAATTACCCAAGCAAAGGGAAGCTACATCAAGGGAAACCAGAAGTTGCTGATGCAGCAGGGACACCATCAGCAACTATTAGAACAGCTCATGTGAAGAGCTGCCGAGATACCTGTTACTAGGTGTCTAGAGTCCTTGATGGCTTGAAAAAATACAGTTATTGGACTCAGGATATGAAAAACATCTGTTCCATGGAGAACACCCAATACTGAAAAGAGAAGAAAATTTGTACTGCAGGAGTTAAATTGGTGACTATTGATCATCAGCTATTGCAGACAACAGCAGTTTTCAATAGACAGTCTGTCCATTACAGATAGCCCTGACCTGGAGGACGTGAACTGTGCACCCTCCGATAATCCAGATCCAACTATGAGTGATGTCTCCATGACTGAAGATAGGACTTGAGTGGGCAGACTCATACAGAAATCTGTGTTCATGGCAGATTTCCTAGAAGTTACTGTTCAAATTTGTATTCAGCTAGAAGGGATCGGTGCTGTATATTTATCTTAGTTTTAAATTGTCTTGTATGTTGCTATGTTGTTGTATCTGATCTGGGGGGTTTAGCAGGAAGTCTTGTTCTGCCTTCGTGTCCTGGGGTTAGTACTTGGAATGGTCCAATAAATCCTTTGATTTCTATAACACAACTATTGCATTTTGAAGTCTAGACATGATCTCGCCGACTGTTCTGATGGGGTAATACTCGGATTTGATGGCCTTAGTCAATTTTTTCAGTCTATACACATCTTTAACTTATTATTTTAACCATACTGTTAACCCAGTCAGCTGGTGTCTGAATTTGCTCAAGAACATCTAATTTTACCATCTGGTCATGTTCAGTTTTTACTTTATGTGTCTCAGTGTTAACAGGACTTTATATAGTGTATGTGTTTTTAGTGGGACACTGGTTTCTATACCAACATGATATATTATCTAATTAATACACCCCAGGCCATTAAATAACTAATCAAATTGTCTATGAACATTTTTGTATCGTATTGAGAAGACAAGTTATACACCCTTTTGATTATTTGCATTTGCAAACTGTTCCTTCAACCCAAGCTCACAAAAGATTTCCCATTCCACTGTTTTATATTCTTATGAGTAGTATCTACCTTTATACAGACATGACAGTATTGCTGTGGTACATGGGTTCTTTTTGTACCTATTATATGAGACAGTCACTTACTTGTATTTGATTATGTTGCACTCGGCTCCAGTATTTATTGTGAAATCCACTTTTTGTTCATTTATTTCCAATGTCACTGGCTAATCTCTTGTACACCCTTACTCTGTAAACATTAAGAGACCCAACAAAGAATTGTGTTTCTGCACCATCATTACCATCAGCGCTTCAAGCTCTGTATTGATGAGATTAATTTTGCTTTTGTATTCTTTTGCAATTTGTACTGAAAATGCCACACTTTTGCAAAATGGCTGGTTTTGTTGCATGCATGACATCAAACCCCTTGTACTAGCATCTTTGCATTTATGTGATGATTGCTTCCATATTTATTGCAAACAAATCTGGTCTCTGCCATTTATTTTGTATTGTGTCTTTGTGTCTTTTTATGCATTTCTAATTAGGTGCACTCCACTTCTTGTAAAACACTCATTTTGGCAAGCACAATTTTCATTAGCTAACTATTGTTTGAAAATCAAGGTTGTCCCCCTCCACCCACAAGGTCCTTGCTTTCACCTGTCTCTCAATTATACCACAAATAGTTTTGCTTCTAATTAAATCTGTCTGTTAACAGTTCAAATTCACATGATTTTACTTTATTAGACAGGTCTGTAAGCTAATGATCAGTGGTGTAATTTCACAGCTAGTTTTTTTATTTAAAGAAATGTGCCATTCTCAAATTAATTCTTGCATGGATCAGTGTTCTTTAATTTCTGTTATTTAATTTGTCTACCAGATTGCATCCCTCTTCCTGTTCCTATTGGTCTGTATTTTAGTTCTTCAGTGCTCTGAGCCTGTCACATGTAGCACTGTGGCAGATTGCATACTCACTGATTTCTCTTCGATAGTACTAGCTTCCAGGATAATTTGCAACCTCTAGCAATCTATAGCTACCTCCTCCAGTTCTGTGTCATGTTCCCTTTCAGACTATGGTATTCAAGTACCTTTCTTTGTTCAATCTTCACTTGTTCAGTACCTAACTTATTATGACCCCATGTAATAAGAGTATGAGGCACAGGGATCCTGGGAAGAGTCTGGTCTTTATTTCCTGGCTACGGTCAGCTGACACTGATCAAGGTTATATAAAAGATACAACTATTATTTGGCAGAGGTCAGCATCCACTGACGCCAACAGCCTGCTACAAGTTGCATTCACTTTGTTGTTTCTCAAAATGTATGCACATGCACTGGTTTAACTTTTCCTTCTACAGTATTATCGTATAAATTGTACCAGCTTTACCATTCAGTTTTTAATTTGTGTTTGTTTTCTCTCTTATACACAGATAGAAAAAGTGTCCTGTTTATGATAACAAGATTCAGTCTACACGTTCCAATATGTTGGTTTGAAGTTCAGGATGAATACATTGCATCTATTTTTATGACTTTCTGTCCACTGAAACAACTGTTGTATTTTCATTCATCTAAATGACTGTTAATATAAAGCGATATAAAAATTCTAATAATACTCATAAAATATTTTGTGTTTCTCTTTAAGACATAGTGCAGTAGCATTTCTTGGGTCTTGGGTACATCTTCATTGTTTTGCAGTACTTCCCACCCAGCTTGCTTTCGGTGAAAGAGTAGCCTCAAATTTATTTCACTCACATCCAAAAAGTACTGAGACATCACAAGGTGAAAGACTATTACCATCTACCTATATGTATCAAATTTGACTAATGTGTGATCTTTTGAATCAGTAAATAGCTTTTAAGAATAAGATTTTCTCTGGAGCTGTCACTGAAAATGGAAAGTACAATAGGATGGAAATAAATGACCTTTTCAAATTTTAACTGCATACATTTCACATAATAGCTAACCGACTAAAGAATGAATTGAGTTGATTCTCTCTTCTCTGGAAAACTTCATTTTGAGAATAAAATGGTGAAACCTTTTGTATGTACAACCTAGATTATTTGTCTCCTTGCATATTGCACCACAAAGTAGAGCTATATTTGAATTCAGTCCATATTTCTTTCACAATTTCCCTTAGAATTTTAATTTGGAAAGCACCTGAAAAAAGCCGTAGATAATAAAGCATTCCAGATTATCAAAGCATGGCTCAGTGGAAAAAGAACAGCAGCTTAATTTGCAATGCTAAGTATTAAGTTTTGAACCACAGTCAATTTTCTATTGTTGTATACAGGAAGCTTCTTCTATAATGCAGAGTGCCAGGGGTCCTTAACTTGTTATTAAGTTAATTTACTCCTTGCCAGAATACATAAAAGCATATGAAATGAAGTATATTCTTTCTGTTTAGATATGCAGCAGCATCACTCTGAAATGCTGCTGCAACATTCATAGAATGTAGTCCATTATATTTACTCCTATTTCTTGTTAATGTCAATTGCACAAAATATTGAAAGAAACCATTTTCATTACTTTTGAGAAATTTTACATTTACTTCTATCGACTAGCAAAAACAGGGCAGACAAACAGAAAAATTGCACTGTCAATGAACTGACACAAAGGAAATTTTATCTGTTTCCAAAGTGATTAACTAGGAACTGCAATATATGTCACACCCAGACATCATGCAGCAAACAGGCTCAAAATACATTTTTATTTGGTGACGGGTCAAAAGGCTTTACTGATCTCCCATGCAGCAAGTTCCAGAAATCCAACAATAATCTTCATTTCCTTTTGCCACCACCATATAAAAAGCAGTCACTCAAGAAGTGTATTAGAATTTACAAAATACTCAAAAAAATATTATACCCCAAAGCTGTCATTTACACATTAGTTGGGGTGAGTGAATTGATTAATGCAGTTTAAAAACATAAAAAATCAAAAACATATTTGCCCACAGAATTACTGATCATATTGTCAGTCTATGGATTTGTTTAATGAAATAGCATTTTTACCATTTGTTCAATTTCACCTGAAGTCACAATTCACACAAAAATAAACTGATGGGTGTATACTTCTTTACACTTTTATTCTCTTGTAATAAAAAGTGTTTGATAATTTGAAAAGAAAAACAGAACTCAAAGGAAACATTTGCAAGGAACAAGAAAATTTATAAAACAGATTTGTGAATGCTTTTCATTTACTATAAAACATTGCCCTCTGTAACATGTTACAATATATATATTCATATGCTACAGTAGCATGTGGTGTCTAAAAAGCTTTTCTTTATATCTGATAGAGAATGTATACTATGTAAAACATGGGTTGGAATATTAACTTCAGAACTTAATAAATGTCATGTGTGTGTGTGTACACACACCCTCTCATCTGAGTATATAGTCATTTAGGTGACAACATTTAACCATTATGTTTCTGCATAAATCCTGACTGCCTTCACATACACAAATATATGGACACCCTCCAGATGGATAGATAGATCTGTTTACAAAGACATACAATGATGGGAACTCCACACACCAGTAAACACAAAGTGCATTTCAGCCCAAATCACGATGGAGTAGTATACCTGGAGATCATGAAGTGGGTTCCAGAATACACTCTAGGGACACCAGGTTAATGTGTAGTGATAATTCATTACCCCAAGGATTGTAAACACAGCCATTCTTTACATTTTTATTATTATTATTATTATTATTATTATTGTTATTTATTAAGAACCAGTAATCTCCTTGGTGTGGAATAAATCATGAAGACATGGTCTGGGCCCAAAGGACTTAGCTAAGCATTGTTAATATAAATTTAATTATGTTAAAATATAAAATAAAAAATGAATTTAACATTTTTATTTAACAAACTATTTGAGTAGAAATAAAGGAGTACATTGGCATGAATTCATATGTAGGGAATGGCAATATTTGGGTTAGAAATAATTATATAGCATAGTCCTATAAGTAAGTGTATATATGTTAACATTTGTAATTCTTTCATACTTTTTACTGCATTCCTTTGCTCTTTCTGAAAGGATTATAATTTTCATTTGGATTTCCTGTAAGGAGTGAAAGAAAAAAAGAGATGGTATCAGGGCTACAAGACTGGCAACGGGCCTCTTGAAGTCCTCCATTAACTTTTTTGGGGAATTAGAAAGCTAAATTATGGCAGATCCTGAAGTCCTAAGAAATAGGTTACTTACTAATAATGGAACTAGGAGATCAAATCAGACTGACTATATTTTAGTACCTCTAGTTCTTTGACATTTGCAAATGGGATGGCGGAGTTATTCTGGGGGGACTAACAAGGATCTAACTGGAGCGGTAACAGACTTTGATTTGTAATATGCTTTCTTACTGGTGATTGGTACTGTGCGTGTCCATTTGTGTAGCTGTACAACTTTGGGGGGTGGGGGTGGGGCGGATGGAGGAACGTGATCAGAAGAATGTGTTGCTGTTTTGCTTTTGTAAGGCAAAGTCCCCCTTGAGATCTCACTGTGAGAAAGAAACAGAGCCCATCCACACTCACTAAGGACTACAAATGCCTCATAAACCATGGTATCAAAGACAGCTGACTGACCCAATTGCCATTGACCAAGGAGGCTGGAACATCCAGATACTTTGAGAGTTGCCAATAGTTTTTCCACAACCTTAATCAAAAATGGAAGATTAGATACTAGTAAACACATGGATTTTGAGTGTCAGTGTCAGGAAATGTATTTTGAACAATGGCTGAGCTCTTACCACTTTCAAATCAAATGACACCCTATCTTCCTTAAAGGAGGCATCCTCTTGTCTACCATATGATAGCAGATGTTGGGGCCTTGCAGGACAGCTTCCAGTTAGACGAGAAATCAGTGATGCAGAGTCTGGGTTTATTCTTAGTGCAACTTGTTCATTCTGAACTCAGTATTGTCAACCCCAACCGTTCAAAAACCTTGAGTCTCATTCTCTGCACAACAAACTTTTTTTTATATAATAAAAGTTGGGTTCTTTTCCTTTGCTTTCTAGTTTCTGAGGTTTCTTAGGGATCACTTGGGACATATTTTCAAGTTGTTCTTTGCAACCACAATAGCTAGAAACTTACTCTGTATATAAGAGCAGAGATTTGCATGTGATCGCTTGACTCCAGGAGTTGAGGCTTTAAGAAAGCCATAAAATATTGAAAGAGACTCATGATAAAATTCTGAACACTGGCAACACTGGCACACCTGTCGTTCAACAGGGATGGCCACAAATCGCACACAGGTAGCCCCCTCTTTCAGGGATCTTAGTCTAAACATCAATGCAACTCTGTCTCAAGAACTGGCTCTAGTAAGGGAAATCAATGCAGAGAACTAAATCTCTTCCTACTATCTACTACTTCCCACACAAAAATTTAACAAAATAATAAACCAAAACAAAACACAACACCAACACATTTATCGAAAAGACTAAAAACTTGTTCTTATGCTAAGAAAAAGATAATGTGTAACAGCACCATCTGGTAACCAGAATTTTCTTCATGACTGGAAGGACTCACATCAGGAACAAGTGGAAACAGTCTGGGCTGATTAGGCTGTAAACCACATGCAACAAAATTCTCTCATTTGAATTTTATAGTGGAGGCACAGCCACATAAGGGGGGAAAAAATCTCAAAATCTTTATAATGCAAATGAGCAGCCTCAGACCCTGGCTCCCATTATAAGGGCAATAACTGCCTTCCTTATTGAATGTTATCTGTAAACTATGGTGACTTGTGAAGATGAAGCTAGGAGATACAGTACGTGGGGGCCACTTTACACACTCCGTGAAATAGAAAAGATTATATAAGCTTATCAAACCATCAACAGAGCGAGCTGTCAGAAATAACATAGTCTACCTCAGAGACCTCTGGAAGCATTTAGGTTCTGTTAGTCTCTGAGAACAGACCACAACAGGTCTCATTGCCATGACAGGAAAGATGGACATCAACTTCAAGAGGCAATGATTGGTCCAGAACAGAGGAATAACGTCTAACCCTCCAATCTCTAGGTATAGTCACCAAGCCCGATCAGCACAGTGCCTCCAATGACACAGCAGTGAGGAACTTTATCAGCTCATTCACGAATTTCGCAGAGCAGTGGGTTGATCTGTACATCAGTACCAGTTCCCACTTTACTTTGTCCCAGGATTCACATAACAAATTGACACATAATATCAGGTCTAGTTTTTGGCCAGATCTCTTAGACCAGTGGTTTTCAAAGCCGGTCCGCCACTTGTTCAGGGAAAGTCCCTGGCGCGCCGGACCGGTTTGTTTATCTGCCGCGTCCACAGGTTCAGCTGATCGTGGCTCCCACTGGCCACGGTTCGCCGCTCCAGACCAACGGGGGCTGCAGGAAGGGCAGCCAGCATATCCCTCGGCCCACGCCGCTTCCCGCAGCCCCCACCCTGAGCCTTTCAGATCCTTGGGTCCTACACCAGCCACCTAACCCAGAGACACTCACTCTCAAGTAGACACAGAGCTACCAAGGTCAGGGGGAAAGTAAGAGTCTACAAAATGCCACAGCCACTTGTGGGTCTACCATATCTGTGCCTATCCTCCATCCCTGTACAAATTAACCATTTGGGTATTTAAGTTAGGCACCCAAACCTATATTTAAGCAATCTGTTCTCAGAGGTTCAAAGTGTCCAGAGGCTCAACACCTGTGAAAGGCAGGTCAGCTATTTAGATGCCTAACTGTGGATTTAGGCACCCACATTGGAACATTTTTTCACATATATTTAATATTTGTACTGTATTGCACTACCAACCTCATCGATTTGCACTGTAGTAGTACCTAGAGGCCAGAGTCAGAAATCGGGGCTCCACTGTGGCAGACACCGTACTCGACATTCTGAATGAATGTGTTTCCAAAGAATAACTCATATCCTCCCATGAATACTGATATTAACACACATTAATTCCCACATTTTTCCTGCATATTTTTAAACAGACAAAGTATCTATTATGCAAACCTAGAACATTAAAGATAGTTTCATACTTCCCAATTATCCCCTGGACTTTCACTAGCAATTGCTGTCAGCGCCCAGTGACATCCCAATGACAGTACTGGAATTAGTGGGTGTTAGTGAGCAGCTGTAGGAACTGCTGCAAATTTAACACACTACTGGCTTCTTAATGACCAGTCTCAGACTGAATTTTCCCATCAGCTTTCTATAGCCTATCAACCTTCCCCTTCAACTTTCAAATGTAAAGTGAGGAGCAATATTACTCCTTTGGAGTTCAGTTCAGGATATACAGCTGCAAGCCCAAAGTACAGTGCTGAACTCAGACTGACACCCTTTTGACTGCCTTCTGATCAGCACAGTAGCACACTGGCATACTTAAAACACTGTGCTGACTCAACATAGTGTAAAAATCATTGTCTGGCCTATTTTCATTTTCATGGTTCATATTGTTCCTATTTGGATTGTTTCATGCACAATGCAAGAGTTATTCTACAAAACCAAAACTACAGATGTCGCTAATGCTCCAGCTATAATAGCGGAGATAAACCAACTATATAGTTTAACATTATATGTTTACTGAACCACACATATGTTTACCTCATAAGTAATGCAATTCAATGTTTATAAGAATAATGCATTGTATGAGACAGTAAAAGTGCTAACCCTGAAACAAAATTTCTCAGGCTTAAAACTGGTCGAAAAATAAGGTTTTCTTAACCTACAAACTCAACCAAAACAAAAATATCCTGGGCAGTAAATCCTGTGTTGCATATAAAGCCCATGTTTCTGTTTCAGAGGTTTTTGATAGAACATTGAAGATAGAGTTTCCAAGCACTTCATGTGCATTATAATAAGATTAGTTAATCTTGCTGAACAATCTTGGCATACTATCAGCCAAATTCTAGCTCGTGCTGGGAAAGAAGCATTAACCAACACACACACACACACTCCCCCTAGCCCCCTACAGAAACAAAAGGGAGCACATATGATCTGCAAAGCAACAAAAGCATGGGCCTGTAATTTGACTGTGAACAACATGAAGAAAGCTCTCCTATACAATGCGTTCTCTCCCTGAACAGAAATAAATTGTAGGAGGGTTGTGCATAGAGGCCATGGCTAGGCTGGAGTGACTATGCAAACATGCATGTAGACAAAGGCCCTTCTCCGTGCCATTTTTGCTCCTCTTTGAATTTTTTTATCAAAGGCCCTGCAGGGTAGGCTGTTCTTTATTTTCCTAAGAGAATATTGTTGCCCTGCAAAGCTGTGTGTGCGTGCACACAAGCCAGAATCTGGCTCTTTATATTCAGGGATCACTCCACCCATCACTAAATTACAGACATTTTCTAGAGCATCCACAACCTTGACACAGTATTTCAGCAAAGGAAGTGCTCTTCCTGGCTTTTTCTGTAATTTTTAAACCTAAGAGCAACAAAATCTTTCCTGATAAGGTAGGTTTTAGGGTTTTCCCCTGCAAGACTTTGCCTCGCCCCTCTGACTCAGATGGGCACAAAAAGCCTTTTATACTACTGGGTTCACACTAATGGGACCTGCTTGATTTGGCTGCCAGTCTGGGCAGTAGAATAGACCTGGATCTGTGTGTGCAGAATCCTAGAACCTGACAACAAACACTCTGCCTAATCTGAAATATAATTAAATGTTTAGGTGACCATAATGTTATCACCAACACCAAAATACCAGATGCCAGAGTTTATACCCCTACTTTCATTGAAGAGTTATGGACTCAGGGGAAAGACTGCCATCTACTGAGTTTCCAAACACAATTTCCTGCAACACCTAGGAGGGTCCAAATTCAAGAATAAACTAACTCTGATTAGCCTTTGAGATCTGACAAAATCACAGCACAAGGTAGTATTGGTATTTCTGGTTTGCACCTGTTTGCGTTTAGAATATAATCAGTTGGAGAAATAGTCTATCATTTTACCAACTAATACTTAATACCTTAATTATATGATCTTTTACTGCATTTTATGATTCAGATTTGAGTTGGGTCTGAGAGTTAACAGCAAGCAGCACCATCTACAAGTATGGCAAAGACCAACCTTTTTAAAAAAAATTTGTGAGGAGGAGATGTTACTCAGAAGTGCTAAAGCAAGTGGAAGGATTTTATTTTGTCTTCAGTGCTTAAAAAAAAGGGTGTGTTTTAACCACAGGATAAGTAATGTGCATTATCTAATGTAAAAACCCAGTGGAGACAAAGCACTGTAGTTTTACCACAAGGTAAACTAGGTGAGGTCAACCATGGGCAGGGGTATAGTTTTGACCTAGCCAACCACATCACAGTAAAAACTACTGGTGCCTTGTCTCCACTAGGATTTTACAGCAAATGACCATTGCAAGTTAATTATCTTACTGTAAAAACCCCACCTCTTGGCAATCAAGCTGTAACCACTGAAAGAACATAAATTCAGGGCTGTCACTGGACAAGTACCTAGTATTCAATGTGCACAACACAACTTCAGTGACATGTAATCTGCGTTTGAATTTGGCTCTTAATTGTGCAAAAGTTGCAGTCATTTACAACTCAAAAGCTTTGAGTATTTAATCAGGGAGGAAAAAAAGGGAAGGCGAGAAAGCCTGCTATTGTTAATATGGTAAATGGATGACAGCAAAAACCAGGCACTGCTTTTACAACAAAGAACAACCTTCTATCTGTGTAACTAACTGACATCTTATAAAATTAAAAACATTCACTGAAACCTATAGTACTTAGAGTAAGACCAACTTTACCTTATAATATTTAATTACAAACCATCTATGAGCAATTAAAAACCAAATAATTACCTATCCTAAGATGATATATTGGATAATACATGACAGGTAATGGATTTATATACACTATGTAAAATGCTATGTGCAATTACAAGGATATAATTCCATTGAAAAAATTTATTCATCTTATATATTTTGATGCTATCATTTGTTATTTTATACCATAAAAAGATCCAAGACCTTATTCATGAAATTACTTCAGTTTTATGGTAGTGTAATTTTATTGAAGTTAATCAAGCTACAGCAACATGAAACTGGAGTAACACAGTGATGAATCAGAACTGTAATGTGAAAAACCTGTTTAAATACCTAAACACCTAAAACAACTGAAACATGTATTGATGAAGCTAACAGTTTCAACTATGTTAGAAAAGATTATAATGATTAACATACTGTAAGACTAAAAATGAACACATTTAAGTCACTCTCAGCCTCCATTTTATGGTCAATTCTTAAAACTATACACTGATAATGGCATTTCCGATTATTCTACAAACAGAAAAATCATAACCCATAGGACTGATACCAGAATTATGAGTAAGTTGTACTACATGGTGACAGCTACATATTTTATACAGCAATTATTCTGTTAAAGGTTTCTGATGATCCAATACATGATCACAAGGAAGCTTGAGTATTTTCCTGAGCAAGTTCATTGAGAAGTCAGCCATAAGCAGTCTTCAAACTCCTGTATCCCCAGAAAATATCCTAGATCCCTTACAATCTACTGTTAGGCTAGGATATGGACAAAACAAAGCACTGGTGGCCCTGATAGATCTTTTGCTATCAACAGATAATGAGCAGACATATATTCTCAAGAATCCTGAATCTCTCCACACCTTTCAATATGATCATCTGTGAGAGATGGCTGAGGTTCAAAGAATGCATGAAAATAGTTTGTCTTTCCTCAAAGACCCCTGGAACACATCTTGAAGACTAGTGATAGGAAACTGCACCTCTACCAATGGATCCTTCACCTGTGGAGTTCCACAAGGCTAATTTTCTCCCAGATTGTATTTCATATTTATAGGCAGACATTAAGAGAAACTATGAGAGGTCATGAGCTCTGTGACAGATACAGCAGTTTCCTGAGATACCCATGAAAAGCCTTACTGAATTAAGCTGAAGTATCTTTGGAGTCCATTGTATTAAATGAAAAGGCTATGTAGTATTGTGGGCAAGGATTGTATGTAACCTATGGTTGCCAACTTCTAACTGCACAAAACTGAACACCTTTGCCCCACTCCCTGCCCTGAGGCTCCGCCCCTGCCCTGCCCCTTCTTCGAGGCCCCACCCCACTCATTCCATTGCATCTCCATTTCTGAAGAGAAAGCAAAGGGCAGACACTGGCAGTCTGGGTTGCTGGGAATATCACAGTGTAGGTGGGGAACTGTGCAGCCTGGAAAAACTTCAATCAAGAGGGAGAGCGAAGTGGGTCTTCACTCGAGAGGTGATAACTGAGGAGCCAGGAGCCTAGAGGGGGAGCCATTGACAAAGCACAGAGGGGAAATACAGATGCAATTACCCTGAACTGTGACTGACTCCACTACCAACAATAAACTGACTCTATCCTTCTGAATCTACATCACCACCACCGCCACAGGACTTCTAAATAGGCCAGTTTATGGCCAAAATTTCTAAGAGCTCGAAGCCACAGTGCAGTCCTGAGTAGTTGATACATGTTGCCAAAACAATCCATGAAACAGATATTTTTCTGGATTCCTTGCTGATATCGAGCTTCCACATCAGCAAGTTATAATGTTCTACCATCTCCAACTGGCTAAGAGACAGCATCCCAACCTCATGGATGATATCCAGGCCTCAGCAATCCATACCTTAGTCACCTGGTGTCTGGATTACAGCGGTGTAGTTTAGCTGCACTTCATAACATCTGCTTTGAGAAAACTGTAATTGGTACAGAACACAACAACTTGCTTCTTCAGCAACATGGGTTGCCATAAGCACACGATCATCCTTGTATTCTGCTCAATCTACTGACTCCCAATATAATATCTAACCGAGAACTGTCCTCACTTTCCAGGTGCCAAATGTTACCTCCATTTTTAACACAGTGCAAATACACCTATAACTTCAGATATTACAACCATAAAGAACAATTTACAACAAATTGCCACTGCATAACCGTTTTCTCTCTAAGGGCTATCTCACTCATTAGGATAGCACCAGATTGGTGCTACAGTACCAGCAACAGAAAATAAAATCTGAAAAGGAAGGGCATGCTCATCTCCACACACAGTGATTATTCCATCACAAATGTACGAAAAATAGTTACCCTAGTACAGGCCTTCATGGTATTCACTCACAATACAGGTCCCTAAATAATCCCAGATTAGGGTGAAACAGTCCAAGTAATCCTAGTGTACATTTCCTTCTCACACTTTGCAACCATCCCTTAAAATATTAATCTATGCTTCCATACAAAATCATAACTGGATTTTCCAGTTCATCAGAATTATTGTCCAACTTAATAAATTACTGTGCCTCAGCACCAAAAGCTTAGTGTATGGGGTGAAGACATTTGAAAGTGTAGCCTTGCCAGCAAAACAGCCCAAGCCTGGATGCTATCATACTATGACTCAGTTCCACAGAACATCCAATGGATCTTCCACAGGGGAACGATTTAAATTATATTTCAATCAAGCCTTGTGCCTCATGAGAAGAAGAGACATATAATTAGATCATTAATAGAAAACAACAATGCTTTCAATCAGTTCCAGCATTTTTCTGCAGCATGCTTTAACAATTTAATGAATTAGCATATCCTCTCCCCCAGAAAACTCAAAGCCAATGTTAATTTAAAAAGAGTCACCTCTTCTTTTCAAAGTCTACTAGTCCACTTAATCAATACTTCTTAAAAAGCAGACAGACCAGACAGGTCCTTGTTCAGCAATGGATTAAAATAAAAAAAATTGCTCTTCAAAGTGCTATTTTTAATATGGTGATTGACTATGCTTCATCATGGATTATGCCTATCAGTGTCGGCATATATAATATAAACCGGTATGCTAATATATACGGTGGTATCCATGAAATAAAGCATTTGTCATGCCTCAGTTACACTTCTGATCACTTCTTATTCTCTGCCAGGTCTATGGCTAATGTTTTAAACCTCTGTGCAACTTTCAAACAAACAAGGGGCTTTTGTATTTATTTTCTTAAATACCTGTCTGGTATGTTTTTCCCCATATGTAGAAGTTTCCACAAAGCTTACACAAGTCTAACATGCAGGATGGACAATATTCAGTTCTGGACCAACGACAGATTGAAAGTCCAATATCTTGTGATTTTCAGGTCTAGAAACAGGTGCTCTATCCCTTTCGAGAGAATTATCCTCCGCATTTCATAGTGCAATGTTTTTGTTTTATCCTCAGCAGATTGCAAGATATGACATTAAATTTGTAACATCATAAAGAAAAATTGTTTTAGCTAATTTCTAATTTTTTTAAAAATATATTAGGTATACATTTTCCTATCAGTCTATACTGTTGGATATATGATACTGAAGGGAGCCTGGTTTTACAGGTAGAAAAATATAAAAATTACTACTGATACTTCCCCTCCCCCCATTCTCTAAAATCAACTTTCCTTTAACAATTTTGACATACGCAGAATACATAGTGGTGTAGAGGACAGAATATATCTTAAAATGGAAAGAGATACAACCTCTCCATTCCATCAACAATATTTATGGGGGGAGGGGGTAGAGAGGTGTGGGCGGGGGAAGGTGGTGGAAGGGGTCTGTAAAAGCCTGAGAATCAAACGATGTTGTGAAAAAATGAAGGGCATCCATTACAAGTGTTTAGGGGCTTGCCAGTGTTCCCAACTCTTACCTCATATAGGATTCCACTAAACCCTATTGACAATACATGGGAGATGCTAAAATCTTAGGATACATGATTAACTTCATAGCTGTAACTCCCGAGGGTGCAGTTCCACCAGTGGTAGCAACAATGGAAGCTATAAAGTAGGCAAGGTTCAGGTATAGGTGTAGGTGTAGAGGACATGGTAGTAAAAAATTCCTGAGCCTTGACTACGCTAAAGTTTCCACTAGTGAAGCTACACAAGTGGTGTATTATAGTTATGAAGAGAGCTCGTGTAGCCAGGGCCAAAGAGACAGACTTCATCAATATTTAATGCATAGGAATATGTTGATTTCATAGTGTGAAGCGGAAAATCTGTCTCATCACAGTCAATTCAAACTTATGCTCCTGACAGTGCCACTTCTAATGTCCCAAAACTTGTTGGTTTTATAACCTCTGCTGTTCTTGCCACTGATGCACTCAGAAGAACAAGGGGCACCTTCTGAAACTTCATATACCAAGATGAGACTATATCTCACTTCTGAAAGAAATAACTGCTGGTACGCAAAAGAAATGGGCTCTTGCTGCTGTCAAGGTTCCTTCCCCACTCTGAACTCTAGGGTACAGATGTGGGGACCTGCATGAAAACCTCCTAAGCTTAGGTTAAAACTTCCCCAAGGTACAAACTATTTTACCTTTTGCCCTTGGACTTTATCACTGCCACCACCAAACGTCTAATACTGGTTACTGGGAAAGAGTCCATTTGGAAACATCTTTCCCCACAAAATCCTCCCAAATCTTACACCCCTTTTCCTGGGGAAGATTTGATAAAAATCCTCACCAATTTGCATAGGTGAACACAGACCCAAACCCTTGGATCTTAAGAACAATGAAAAACCATTCAGTTTCTTAAAAGAAGAATTTTAATAGAAGAAAAAGTAAAAAGAATCACCTCTGTAAAATCAGGATGGTAAATACTTTACAGGGTAATCAGATTCAAAACATAGAGAATCCCTCTAGGCAAAACTTTAAGTTACAAAAAGACACAAAAACAGGAATATCCATTCCATTCAGCACAGCTTATTTTCTCAGCCATTTAAAGGAATCAGAATCTAACGCATATCTAGCTAGATTACTTACTAAGTTTTAAGACTCCATTCCTGTTCTGTCCCCGGCAAAAACATCACACAGACAAAGAGAGAGAGGCTTTGTTTCTCCCTCCCCCCAGCTTTTGAAAGTATCTTGTCTCCTCATTGGTCATTTTGGTCAGGTGCCAGCAAGGTTATCCTAGCTTCTTAACCCTTTACAGGTGAAAGGGTTTTTCCTCTGGCCAGGAGGGATTTTAAAGGTGTTTACCCTTCCCTTTATATTTATGACAGCTGTAAAGTACAGGTCCATATTGGAACATTCCCAAAGTTTTTACAACTAATTTGCACAGAGCCACACAGAAATCTATGCACAAGCTAGCACTGGTAATCAGGGGTCCCTGCCTTCTAACCCCAAACTGTCTCTGTAGGAGAGTGAAATTAGTTCAAATTATGTTTCTGTTCTGAAGCTGTACAGTGGGATGCCATAACGCACATTGAGAAAAATAAACAAACAAAATAAACTTACTCATACTAGGGAGAAAGTGAAAGTTCAGAGTTGTTTTAGTTCGTTTTCAATAGACCTTTATTTTGTTTCTAATGAAATTTCAGTCTGCTTACAGTGAAGTATGACTGCTGTAAATTAGGTTCCACTGAGATAATCACCTAACTGATGTTAGGTACTGTATCATAAGGGAACTATCACTCCCCACAAACCTTCCTACTCAAGCTATAGGGGAAAATGTAAATAGCTGACTCCTGGTCTTACTAGTTTTTCTTTTCTGGGAGTAATCCACACGCTACAAGTATCACAGCTGCTAGACTTCCCTGAAATTCCATGGGGAAGAGGAGGAGATCTTTTGCAAAATAGTACCTCCTCCCATTAATGAAATTAGTCTTCAAAAATGATATTATGAAAACCAGTTCACTGATGTGTGTGCTTCATTGTGCTCTATGTCTGAGCATGTGTCTCAGTTAAGGAATATGATTAAAGTCACAGCCACGCTACAAGTTTCAATAATTTTTATAAAGTAAACAGGGCCATGCTGAGCTCCACTGTATTTGAAGAAAGTAAACTGTTTCCTGCACTGGATTGAATAAATGTCTGCATAAGAAAAATGTGATATATCAAGATGACATGCATGTCTATGTTCAAAGGAATTTTGTGCATAGGAGCAAGACGTCATTAGCCTTTCACATTTGAAGACATACTTTGAAATTCTGTTCAGAACACAACAATATGAAGTGGGGTGGCCTCAACTTAGTTCCTAATTAACATCTATCCATTCTAGTACACAATTTTAAAAATAGCTACATGTCAGTCTCTTCTCAAAAAATGACTATGTCTGAAAGTGCACAGGATAGTTTAGGACTACATCAAATGGACAAAGATGTGGTAAGTTGCTTGCCTACACTATACTGGACTCTGTTTAGTGTTGGTTTCCCATGTTCATGATCACCAGATTCTCCTCAAAATGTTTTAACCCTGATTTCCAACCAGAAATGGTATTGGCAGCCACTGAAAATCCCACAGCACTCTTATGTGCTTCTGACAAGAATTTCTCTTTAATAAGCAGGCCACAATATTCTGCACCAATTGCGGTTTCTGAGTGCTTTCAAGGTATAGCTCTATATAACATGCCTTCCAGCAAGCTACTCTTGAGATGGCATGGACATAGATAATTGTGGCCTGGTCCACATTACAGAGAGAACAGTGGCCTGGTCTACACTCTTCTTGCCAGATGCCAATGAAAGACTGCATTCTTGGCCACAGCAGTTACCTGGATATCCAGAAACATCCTTAGAATCTAATGTCACACCTACATTGCACATGTGTATTACAAATTGATCACACCCACTCAGTGGGGAGCGGGGTGCCAATATAAGATTCTTTCAATCCTTCTGGTTTTCTCCCTCAGCACTATCTGTCTTATCCGATTTAAGTTGAAGCCAAGTAGTCATCCAAGCCCAAACATCAGAGAGACATAGATTATTTATTTCACTGCTCTGGCTGGGGCAAATTGGATGAAGACTTATATTGGCTGATATCAACATACTGAATACATGGTAGTCCACGTCTTCTCATTAGCCTTCCCTTCAGCCTCATATATATTGAGAAGGAAGGAAAGGCAACAATATAAATCCCTGTGGTACCTACAGGAGAGTGTCCTTATGGTATAGGAACAAAAGCCCACAATTACATTTTGGGTTTTCTGAGAAAGTTAAGACTGGATTCATTCAAGGACAACTCTTTCCATCTCTGCTAGAGCTCCTAAGCAAGTCAACTAAATCTCATGATCAAAAAGTATCAAAAGGGGCTTTCAGATCTGAAAGAATCAACATGGACACATTTCTTTATCCACTGGTAGGAAGAAACCACCTAATGCAAACAGCACAGTTTCTATTTCATACCACGCCCACAACCTGAATGACCCCAGTCAAGAAAACCTTAGATCTCAACCTGAGAGTTCCCTACCATCACAATCTCTCAATAGCCTTCCCCAAAACTGGGAGATAAGGTGCCAATCAATAGTCACATTGTCAGTATCAGGAATTGGTTTATTGAGAAGTGGCCTCGCAACTGTTCAAGAACCACTGGTACACTGCCCCCTGTAGGGAAACAATGAAAAACATAAAAAGCAATGGACCCAGTACTTCTCTGCTTTCTTTCATCAGCTAGAAAGGACAAGGGTCCAATTCACAAGTAGCATGAAGCTACTCCAGCACCTCTCAAAGCTCAGTATGTGAAACAGGATAAAATTCAAACAACAAAGATTTAGAGTTTCTCCCCTAAAGCCACAGTTCTTTGTTTCCATGCCAGTAGACAGTGCAGTCCAAATCTGAGCAATTTTGTCTGAAAAGATAACATGAAAATTCTTCACAGGGAGAAAAACCTCAAGTCGATACCAAATGGACACATCCAGGATTCCCTGAGCTGTCAACGTATCAGACCCATTGTGCAAGACTTCGTAGATATTATGGTGGAAGTGAAAAAAAAGATTTCTTCACTTCTCACACAGTCCTGCCATATAATATTTTTTAAAAAAGCCTGAATGTCACAATGAATTGGACTCAGCATAAGACTTCCACCACCAGCACTTTAACTGTCCCCATTCTCGCTTCATCAGTTGCAGGCCATTTGTGAACTATTTGAGTATATAGACAAAGCACAAATACCTGTGCACAACTGCATACATTTAAGTGGAAATCATATCAACTTAACTGCCAAAGGTGGATGTGTATAAATTACTCAAGATTCAGAAATCAGCAGCACTGTATGTGCTTAGACATACAATACAATCCAAAAGAAATAGAAAACAGTTAAAAACTATTTTTTTGTCAAAACCTGTGTCGAATTCAAGGCTAGATGCACCTTTAACTCTTCTTGGTCTTGGAAGGCAGCCCCCACAGATGTTAGGGGCTGATGCTTTCACCTGTCGTGGGGTGGAATCCTGTGATTCTCTCCCTCTTAGACTGGGTCCCCTACGTACCATGATTACTCAGGAGGTTCGACTGGGTTCCATCAGGTGTTTTATTGCAGTGTAGATATACACAGAGTCACAGCTAAATACAAGGCGGAACAGATTGTTACGCATAGGAAGTTAACACATGTTGCACTAAACCAATTTAAGTGTAGTAGGCAATTAACACCTCTGCAGTCCTATGACAAAGGAAGGTTAGTGGATTACAAACTGTTGTAATGAGCCACAAATCCAGTGTCTTTACCGAGTCTATGATTTTTAGTGCCTAACGAAGTTGTGGACTTAAACTCCCAGGCTCATCTTTTGAATCTGCTGTGCAGGTTTCCTTCGAGGACAAGGACTGAGAGGTCAGACATGGAGTGATCTTTTGTGAAAAGCATCAGCCCCTGGGTGACATGGTGTTTGTCTTTTATCCCTTTTCTGGGTGAGTTCATTTGGGAGCATAGCGATTGTATCGTTTCACCCACATAGTTGCTATTGGGACATTCTGTGCACTAGACGAGGTACATCACATGTCGTAATAGGCATGTGTAGCACCCATGGATCTTGAAAGTGTGTTGTGTGGGGTGGGGTATTCAGGGGCGGCTCTACCAATGTTGCCGCCCCAAACAGTCGCCGCCAAATTTCCGCTGAATTGCCACCATGCCTGGAAAAGCAGTGGAGCTGCTGCCCAAAAGCCACCGTGGTGGGAAGAGCAGCGGAGGTGCCGCTGAATTGCCGCAGCGGGACACGGACGGCTGCCCCATTCTGAATGCCATCCCAAGCACCTGCTTGGAAAGCTAGTGCCTGGAGCCGGCCCTGGCGGTATTGATCATGGCAGCAGTGGGGATATGTCTGCAGATTTTGCATCTGTTGTTATGGCAGGGTCTGGTGCCACTTTGAGTTGATAGGTCCTGGTCTGTGGGAAGCTTGCTTCTGATAATGAGTTTGGCAAGGTTTGGGGGTTGTTTGAAGGGCAGAAGAGGGGGTTCAGGAAAGATTTCTTTCAGGATGTGGTCCCCATTGCACATGAGTTGTAATTGTTTAATGATACTACATACGGGTTTCAGTGTGAGGTGGTAGGTGACAACTAGGGGTGTGCAGTCAGTGGGTTTTCCCCCAATATTGAATCAGTTTCTGTCGGGGTATTTGGATGGCCCATACCACGATGTGATCATCTTCTCTGATAGAGTGTCCTTGTTCAGTGAATGTGGTTTTAAGTGTGCTAAGGTGTGTATCCCTCACTTTCTCTTCAAAGCATATTCTGTGGTATCTGAGTGGCAGTTGATAACAATTTTTTTGGTGTGTTTGGGGTGGTTACCGGACCTATGAAGGTAGGTGTGGTGATCCCTGAGTTTCTTGTATACAATTGTCTGTAGGGTTCCATTGTTGAAGCTGATCATCCAGTGTCTTGGATGTTGATTCTGGTGCAGGCATGTTCTAGAGAAAGTTTGATGAATGGCTGGTGGCTGCTGAAGTTGTGGTGGAAGTATATTTATTGTTAGTTCTGATGAATTAAAAGAGGAAAAGTAAAAAAAGAAAATAGAGCAATAAAATAACTTTTGCATTATATATTATATTTCCTAGTAATTGACATGTATTTACAATTGTAAACATGGAGACTTTTCTGAACTTCTACAAACAATAAAGAGATAATCCACTAGATAGGCTGAAGAGTTCATATAGATGTTCATATAGTAACTCACAGACATTAGTCAATAAGAACATAAGAATGGCCATATTGGGTTAGACCAAAGATCCATCTAGCCCAGTATCCTGTTTTCTGACAGTGGTCAATGCCAGGTGTTTCAGAAGGAATGAACAGAACAGGCAATCATCGAGTGATCCATCCCGTCGCCCATTCCCACTTCTGGCAAACAGAGGCTAGCAAAACTATCCCTTCCCATCCTCGTTAATAGCCATTGATGGACCTATCCTCCATGAATTTATCTAGTTCTTTTTTGAACCCTGTTATAGTCTTGGCCTTCACAATATGCTCTGGCAAGGAGTTCCACAGGTTGACTGTGTGTTGTGTGACCAAATACTTCCTTATGTTTGTTTTAAAACCTGCTGCCTATTAATTTCATTTGGTGACCCCTAGTTTGTGTGTTATGAGAAGGAGTAAATAACACTTCTTTCTTTACTTTCTCCACACTAGTCATGACGTTATAGAGCGCTATCATATCCCCCCTTAGTCACCTCTTTTCCAAGCTGAAAAGTCCCAGTCTTATTAATCTCTCCTCATATGGAAGCTGTTCCATACCCCAATCATTTCTGTTGCTCTTTTCTGTACCTTTACAATTCCACTATCTTGGAAAATGAGATAAATATCTGAACGGGTGTGTTTACAATTAGAGGTGGTCAAAATAGTTTATTTGCTGAAAAATACAGTTTGGGGTTGACTGAAATTATTCAGAGATTTGACCCATTCACAGAATGGTTTTGACCAAAAACAATTTTTTGGGGGGTGGGGAGAGGTTAAATTCCCATGGGGACCTAAACATCATTCAGAAAACCACCAGAAAGGCAGGTGGTAGCATCCCCATTATCCCCTATAGGCCCATGGCTATGACACTCACATGGAATGTGTAAGACTTGGGTTCAAAACCATAGTCTAATTATAGTCAGGATTTAAACACACATCTGCCACCTCCTAGAACAGTGTCCTAACCCCCAGGGTATGTGGTATTCTGGGGTGGGTCTCTCAGTCTCTCCTATTGAAATTGTTCCAATTCGCATAAATACTTAAATAGTCTTTGGGCTAGAGAGCAAGAATGACTAGATAACCTGATGGTTGGGGGGACAACAGTTGGGTTCCAGTCCCTGCTTCAGTTAATGATTATTTATATAAATTGGAACAGCAAGATCAGACACCAAATATCTCTGATGCATTGCTGTACTATAGGGAAAGCTTGTAACAACCCCTAAATTTAGGTTGCCTAACAACTTCCATTGTAAAAAAATCTGGTGACATTTTCTTGAGAAGCTCTTATATGTCTACTGTTTGCAGCAGGCATTTGGAATTCAGGAGTGGAAAAGCCCAACCAGGCTTGAGAAGTCCCTTTTCTCAGCTATGTTAAATGCTATTCAGGTTTAGCTGAGTTATAAACTGCTAAAAATCACCACTTTCCTTCTCCTGCTTGCATTCCTCAGGAAAATTATAGCACCATGTCTAAGTAATAATGGAACATGAATATTTTAAAGAGGTAGCCCCATGTCACTCCCAAAGCACCAACAACCACCTCTGCCACACTCACAGCGATACACTTTACACTGGCAATCTCTGGCAACTGATAAAACAACTGTAGCAGTGGTAGACTTTGCACCCTAATTAATTTTCTTTAAACTTAGGCTTTTGGTATGTGGCTATATATTATATACACAGTGAGAGAGACTGTATGTGTTTCAAAATACTACATTACACTATTATTTCACAAAGGAAAACATTTTACATTTTAAATAAATGTCGGGCTCTACCATTTATCTAATCTAATTATTGCAATTAAAGGGCCCAATCCTGATTTTTATGTACACCAGTGTAATTCCAATGATTTCAAAGGACCTACTCTTGACATACACCTGTAAATAGAGCCCTTGGAGGCCGAATGGGTAGCACATCCAATAGCACCTTTTAAGCTTCCTCTCCAGTTGGAGCACGCTCTGCAGGTCTGGAGGGGCAAGGATACCTGGACCCAGTACTGTCCTTTATTTCCTGTGAGCCCAGTGTGGGGTTTGTACACCCCATCACAACATTCAAGTGAGAGATTAAAATCACAGAGACTAAGGAAATTGTTAAAATACATCTGTTATAGAAAGGAGGGGGAAGTGTTCCCCACACACTAGCTGATTTGTTCCAATTGTGTTGGAGTGATTATGGAAAACCTATTAAAAAGCTGAAACAATACATATCAGGGTTATGTGGCTGCATGGTCACCATTTTACAAAACTAACCAAAACTTGATCCTGTACGCAGAAAGCCTTGTTGGTTGGGTTTTTGTGTTTTTCCTTTTTATATACCACATCCATTAAAATCTCATATCATGCTTGCTGCATCTACTTATTTCAGCCTTATTTTTGTTAGCTTTTGCTTTAAATACTTAACCACATGCTGAATTGCATGTTATTTGGGGCATCTTGATTTTCTGTAAAAATGGATGAATATGAAAACTTGCATTATAATTCAAGCAAATGCCAGAATTTTATTCAAGCCATGAAGAAGAGCATGGTCTAGTAGTTAGATCAGTGGATTGGAAGTCAAGACTAATGGGCTCTATTCTTCTCTGCTACTGATTTGCTGAGTAGCTTTGGCCAAGCTTCTTATGGCTAACTATCAAGTGACTAAGCACAGCTATGCTAATTCACGCCAGATGAGCATCTGGCCTAGGGGAGGATCTCCAGCTCCATGGAAAAAACTGTGGGAGGGAGGACATTCCAATAGAAAATCTAAGTTTTGACTCATTAGGTTTTCCTCTCATTTACCAAATAGGTAGGAAATCTAAACTCGCACATTCTGAAGGGAGAGTGGCTTGGAAACTTTACAGAGCCCTCAGGCGTTGCAGGAAAATCAGGTTACTGATTCACAGATTTTGGACTTACACTGCAGGGATCCAGACCCTTCTTGACTTTCCCATCTGCTTCCTCCATCGGAGCATGGAACGTTATATAGATTTGTATTGAGAAATCCACCTGGTTAACAAGAGCACAACTTGGGAAGAGCAAATGCTCAATTCCACCTCACTCACTTTTGACATGCAGACACGTTCCACTTCTCTCCACCCATATCAGTTCCACCTTCTGTTAAGCCTGCAGAGAAGCTCAGAAGGGCTTGTGGTAGGGGGAGGAAGTAGGTTATGGAGGTGCTGTTCTCTACCATGTGCCCTCTATTTCTGCTGGCTTTTGCTCCCCTCCACCTGTGCACGTGTAATGGAGGATCAAACAATAAATGCCTGTTTACTCACATGAAAAAATGGATGCTATACATCACAGGGGTAGTGTGTGTCTTAATGAATGTACAACCATTTTTGAAATGATATTTCGATATTTAAGTTCATGTACTGGTGTAATAGTTGCACACCCTGTCATCTATGGTAAGCTCAACTTCAGACAGAACTAAAAATCAGTAAGACGGGTACCCAGAAGTCACCTACTACAGAACAGGCCCAACATGGAAAATAACAGAGTATTACTGGCCATCACATACAGCTCCCAGCTAAAACCTCTCGACAGCATCATCAACGATCTACAACCTATCTTGGAAAACGATCGCCCACTCTCATAGGCCTTGGGAGGCAGGCCGGTCCTCACTTACAGACAGCCCCCCAACCTGAAGGAAATACTCACCAGCAACTACACACCACAGAAATACTAACCCAGGAACCAATCCTTGTAACAAATCCCGTTGCCTTCTCTGTCCCCATATCTACCGTAGCGACACCATCATAGGACCCAACCACACCAGCCACACCATCAGATGCTCATTCACCTGCACATCTACTAATGTGATATATGCCATCTTGTGCCAGCAATGCCCCTCTGCCATGTACATTGGCCAAACCAGACAGTCTCTACGTAAAAGGATAAATGGACACAAATCAGACATCAGGAATGGTAACATACAAAAGCCAGTGGGAGAACGCTTCGGTCTCCCTGGACACTCAATAACAGATTTTAAAGTAGCCATTCTTCAACAAAAAAAACTTCAAAAACAGACTTCAAACTGCTGAGCTACAATTCATTTGCAAACTTAACACCATCAATTTGGGCTTGAATAGGAACTGGGCATGGTTGAATCACTACAAAAGGGAGGAAGGATAGCTCAGTGGTTTGAGCATTGGCCTGCTAAACCCAGAGTTCTGAGTTCAATCTGTAAGGGGGCCACTTAGGGATCTAGGGCAAAAATTGCGGATTGGTCCTGCTTTGAGCAGGGGGTTGGACTAGATGACCTCCTGAGGTTCCTTCCAACCCTGAGATTCTATGAAAAGCAATTTTTCCTCTCTGTATTGACACCTCCTCAACAATTATTGGGAGTGGACCACATCCACACTGACCTAATTGGCCTTTAACATTGGTTCTCCACTTGAAAGGTAACTCCCTTCTCGTCATGTGCCAATATATATTTATGCCTGTTTCTGTAATTTTTACCCCATGCATCTGAAGAAGTGGGTTTTTTACCCACAAAAGTTTATGCCCAAATAAATCTGTTAGTCTTTAAGGTGCCACCGGACTCCTCATTATTTTTGTCAATACAGACTAACACAGCTACCCCTCTGATACTTCAGACAGAACTGGCATTACTCGGGAATCTAAGGCTATATCTACACCGGTGGTTTTCAACCTTTTTTCATTTCAGACCCCTAACAATGTTGAATGATGGTGCAGACCTCTTTGAAATCTTAGCTATAGTCTGCGGACCACCAGGGATCCATGGACCACAGGTTGAAAACCATTGGTCTACACTATGAAGCCCATGTCGGCATAGCCCCTCAGTGTAGATGCAGTCTGTACCAACAGAAGGAGTTTTTCTGTTGCTGTAGGAACACTGCCTCCCTGACTGGCATTAGCTACGTCAACAGAAGCCCCCTTCCATCAACATCATTGTATCCACACTGAAGGTCTTGTTGGCATAGATATGTCGGTCAGGGATGTGGGGGGTTTCATACCCGGGACCAACATAGCTATGCAGACATAGGCGTGGTCTACATTTAAAAGATCAGAAAAAAAGAGCAATAGCTCTTCTAGATTGTTCAGAAAGTCTTTTAGCTGATTTAGTGTGCCACCAAAGTAGACAATGTAAAACGTTTTATGTCAGTTACCCACCGCACAAAAGTTAAATGAAAAAATGCCAACCCTTTTTTTGTCTTTTGGATTACTTAATTTTTGAATATTATCTGGTGAGAGAGAACCAATTAACTACAAATTCCAAACATTCTGCAGTCCATCGTTTTTAAAATATAAGGCCTGAAAAATCATGACTCAAAAATGTGAACTTTCTTTGAGGCCCCATTTTTAATTCATAATAACTCAAATTGCTTAGCAGGTTTACTTCAAAATATTCAGAAAATTCAATCTCTACTCATAGGTTATGCGCTGTAAGTTTGGGAAGATATAATTTATTCTTCATGCAAAACAAAGAGGTTGAATCCTTTGTTTAAATGCAAAACAGAACCCAAAATTAGCTGTCATTGCTACAGCTCTTCCAATAATAAGTCAATAACAGTGTATAGTAAAATTTCCCTTAGCATCTCTATTAGCCAGATTCTTTTAAATTCTATAATAAACTTTAATAATTACCAGGCCTGGCATATTTTTAAAAAATTCCTTGAAATTTAGAGTCCTTAAAATGACTATTCATTTCATATTTCAGTATTTAGGCCAGTGAAGGAAGGCATAAGTTCACAATAAGAGAAGTAGATGTATGAAGGATTTTGTTTCCCAGGCAAGTGGACATTGCACAGACTTGAAGTGTCATCCAAGTCATGATCAAGCATAATGGTCACATGAAGTGTCTTTTTAACTAATGGGAAGCCTGAACTGGTACTCAACTGGATCCAGATTCTCTAAACTTCAGGAGAACTCAGAGAGAGTCAATCACCCACAATGTTGTATTTGTTACAAATGAAAAGTTAAATCAGCAGTTGTAGGGAGGAAGGAAGTGAAAGAGAATAAGAGTGTAAGGAAGAGGAAGGTATTTCAGAATGAGGTAATTCTGAAATCTCCTTTACTCCAACTGGACACTCAAGATTGCTGGTATAAATAGACATGTTCCAGCATACACGAAGTCAGAAGGAAGGAAAAGACAAGAAATATTACCACATACTGGCAATTTGCAGACAAAGGGAAAAAGGGATGCCAGCCAAATATAGATTTTTAAAACCTGAAGTAACCTTTGGGAAGGTCCAATGAAGTCTAAAATTTACTAATATTTATCAAACACACAATGCTAAAATGCTTCTATCTTATTTCTACTTTAACATAATATTTTAAGACTATATGATAATTATATTTGTCTTTTTGTTCCTGAGTTATATTACTAATATGAGATGTTTTGTAATCATATAAGATACTTGATCACTTGCACGTTAAATGGGCACAAAGAACACTGCCATCGTAAGTCAGGATTTAAAGCCCATTTTGATGTGAAACACTGCTGTAAATCCTTTATCATCTAATATTACATTACAGTTTTAAAGGAGGAATTAACTTTTTTCATTTCCTTCTCCTTTTAAAATTACATCCTTGACTCAGCACCATTGTTAGATCCACCAGAAACAGTTCAATACAAGGGACGTTATAATCCCTCCATACTCTCAACCAAGTTGTTTGCATTAATTCACATTCAACATAATCAGCTTTAATATAGTTTTGATACATACCAAAACCCCTTTTCAATACCACCCTTCTATTTAAAGAAGAGCTTCCCACTCTGTGGGAAATGTTTTGCCTCGGAAAGGCCCTGATACTCAATCTAAAACTAATTGTAGCAAAAATACATTTTAAAAAAGGAAAATGAACATACCTACATTGGAGCAACATATTTGTATGTTTTGTGTTTGCAATAATATTATAGATTTTCAATGGAATATTTAGCAGCATTTTAAAAGAAAAAAATGAAATTGATTTTATACATATTTTATTACAAAAACAGGCTTACAGTGCCTGTCACCTTGACAACTAGGCACTGCATTTAAAGAGATTTAAACACAGTTAAAAAAAAAATCAGTCAAACACTTGGCAAAATAAATGGGCCTTACAATGTATATGAAAGATTGCTAAATGTGCGTCTTAATGGGCGGACAAGAAGAATGAATTCCTAAGGTGAGACCCTCAGTTAGGAAAGCCAAGCCAGTTTGTACTAATTTAGGAACAGCAATAGCTTCCAAACTGATCTTCATTTCTTAGGAATTCTAGATACAAATGGAGTGTTCTGATTTGCAGGGAATGAAATAAATTAATTTTCATGTGTACACATGAATGGGTCTTGCTTTCAGCTCTACAAAAGCAAAAAAGACACTTCAGGTATTCCATTTCCTGAGAATTATTTTCCTTCTTAGGTTGTGAAGTCACTCCCCATCCGCTTCATCAACCCCATCTGATGTACACATTAATTGTCCCAAAAGGCACTCTTTCAAGTGATATACTGCTGTAGAACATTCACAAAAAATAAACCTAGAAGTCTAATAGTCATGTCTTAATAACTGAAATAAATATATTCTCTGAACATAGTGAGACAGAGACAATCTCACTGGTATTAGCATAAAAAATTAGAAGCCAAATCATTCCAAAATTGAGTAATATAAGTTGGTATTAATATACATATACACAGTATACATAACACACTTATTTTTTATACATTTGAAATGATGAATACTACACAATGGAACAATCTGAAGAGAACCTATTAACCAGACTACAACTTTGGGGACCAATAAAGGATATAGATTTATAGGTTAAAATATAGGTTAACTAGAAGCTAACAATGCAACAGGGACAAGTGGATGGTTTGAAATCACACACTTCATATGTAATGTAATTGCATAAACTAAGGCATAGGAATTTATTTTCTGCTTTTCATTGCATAGTCTCTGGTTATAGTCAGGTTTCACGCCCCATGAAGCCTTCAAAATTCATATCTGTCAGTCCTCTGTGTAATTGTTGTATTGCATTAACTGAATCTGGAGAATAAACAGAATTAAACTATCTTGTTCTCTAATCCAAAATGAAAAAGTTAGTATTGATACGTGTTTGGCATCAAAGCCAGGGCACAGATATTGGCTTCAAGAGTATGAGGAAATTAATGCCAGTGATTTCTTCAACACGTGGCAGTTAGAATAAATTAAAGCTATTATAATATTAAAACTAAACATCAAAGTTGTCTGATACATTATTGTGGTTTGTCCACACAATAGCTTATTAGGTAATTCTCCCATAGAAATCAATATCAACTACAGAACAAAGACACATTAATCAAAACAGTTGGGAAAAAATATCTGAAACAAAACCACAGTCACATCTGTCATTATGGCTTTTATACCAGTAAATGTAAATAAGAATGTTCACCTTTTCTCCCTCTGTATCTTTATAATATATACTACTACAGTATGTCCATAAAGGGATAACCCTGGGCAGAAAATGAAACACAACTATAGAGAAGCACCAATACAGTAGAGGATATCTAGCTTTTAATATATTATGTCTTCAAAATCACATAATTTGTTCACAGATCAGCACCAGCCACCCAAGAAGCAGTATCAACAGGCATTTTAGGAAAAAAGCAGTATCCCTCTCAGCTGATTTTTATTACTGTTTGCTGTCTATTAACTTCAAAGATATATGGACTTTTGTTTTCCATATATAGTATAACCTCTTTGCAAGAGTCGGAGTTACATTTTGTTTGGAGTAAGTGATGTACTCTAGATTTCACTATCAATAAATAACGAACAATTGTTGCATACTTCTACTCTGATATTATCATACATGATCAATCCAAGGAGCCCACTTGTCACATCTCTGGCTCATTTTTCACTCTTTGTTCTCATCACACTTTGTACATCATTTAGATAAGATTTATTTGTAAAATTCCCATTGCACACATCTGACAACAGATGTTTGGAAATTCATCACATTTTGCTCTTATCTCATGGTCTCAACAATAAGTTTCAATGAACAATATGATGACCGATAGCCATATATTCTGACGAATCAGACAAACAGGAATGGAACTTTCTTGATTTTCTGCTTCGTATAATGATCATTTAATCAATTAACAGAATGAACTGCCTATTTGTTTCACAATTACATATTCTAATTTTTTTCTATGCCACAAGATATGTAAGTGATTAAATTTACCCTCCACTTTCCACCCTTTATCTCTCCCCACTTTATCTACTTCTTGTATGTAACTTTGAATCCACAGGTACACCAGGCAACTTATGCATCATCACCACCACGGCACTCACATACAGAAAACTGATTATTTTTAGTATAACGTTTTACGGATGAATAATGAATTTGTGCTGTTAACATGAGGGACTGGATAAATATGCCTTTAAAAAGCTCTTAACGTTGACATAAACAAAGGGCCTGATCCTGCAACCTTCACTAACAAATATTCCCATTGAAACCAATAGTGCTAACATGAGTTAGAGTTTAGGTTATACTCCAATTTAGTTTAATTATGATCGGTTTCAGGAGCATTACTAAATACACTATGAAAAATCCATGATGTTGAATACAGAACTTTGCTGGAGGCATCTCTTAACTGTGGAAATGCTTGGCATCTAATGCTGTGAAGGGGTTATCATCCTCAAGTCTCACTGAATTCAATAAGAGTTTTGCCAGAATATGAAACTCAGAGCTGGCCAAAAATGATCTTTCAGTAAGTGAATGTATTAAAGGAAGCCCTAGTAAACTTGTTTCCATCAACCAACTATAAAAGATAAATTCCATAATCAATTATTATAAAACAGACAATCTATCTGGTAAAAGTCAATTATAGATCTATATTTAAGAAATTACTCAATCTAAAAATTAGTCTTACAAAGATGTTGTTATTAATACACACACACACACACACACACACACTACATGCTCAAAAAAGAAGTGTACAATAATTTTATGCAGCCTCCATGTTAACTTTTAAAGTATATTTCAGAAATCAGTTTTCAGAAATAAGAAGACAAGTTGTATACCACTTTGCAAATAATGGCAACATTTAGGTTGTATTCTACAATAATACAAGAAATCTGAGGTTATTGTATCTTTATTGCTTCTTTTCACTGGATTTGAGACAACTGAAGAATAAGAAATAATTCTGCTACAAATAATAAAGCCATACAAAATAAAATGTTTTAGATCCTATCAAAAGATGCTATTTTAAATATAATGTATGGAAAGAAAAGGAAAGATGGAACAGAACAGGTAAATTCTTATGTCTTAGTTTTTCATCAACTATAAAAATAGTTTACCAACAATTCTAACTCTCTAGACCAAATTAAAATGGAAGTATACTTCTTTCCACACACTATATAGACTAAATTACAGCACAGGATGGAAGAATCATTCTCTAATCTATTCAGAAAGAATTTGTTTTTTACTACAGTAAGTAATAGATACTGTAATATCTTTACTGATATTCTCCTTGCTTTTGAAGATGTTTATTTAAAATCTTCATCCTTTAAAAAATATCCCTGTGTTTTAAAGCTATTTGCCTTCTGGGCATAAGTATGTGATAAAGTAAAAACCAGTTCTAAATTCTGGAAGTATTACTCTTTAATTGGGCGATAAAATTAAGAAAAATTATAAATGTTCTTGTCTTTTTATATAGTTTTATCCTTTTGTTTACACTCTTTAAATACAAAGCATTGAAAAAATGCAATCATGCTACTAATGTAAATTTGGAGACCTCTATTTATTGAGTATGCTGTAATCTATGGGAAGAAATTATAATAATCCACAGATTGTATCCTTTATATTAGGGACCCTAACTTAATAAGCAGTTAAAATATATATGTATATAATTGCAGTATACACAGTATGTGATAGTATCCCTCATGGTCCTTAAACATGCTAGTATGATACACTTCCTACTCTCAGAATACTGGAAATGAAATGATTCTCGCCTACTTAACTATTAAGAATGGGAGTCTAGAATAGAGTGCCTATACGGTGTGTAAAATGAAGCACATAGCATAATGAAACGAACCATTAACGATAGTTTGCTGAGGTTGCTTTGTCAGACACCGATCATTTAGAAGCTGTACAAATCGTTGTACTATTTGTCCTTTTAAAAAAAGGTTAATAGGCTGTGGCTATGAGAGCCCTTATTATGTAGCCAGTAGTTATCAGCACCACGTAATGCACTTAACTCTATCACCACCTCAATTAAAAGATTGTTTTCACCCTTTATTGCCTTGTGAAAACTAAATCACGAAGTCGCTGTAGGCGTTGCTTTATTCTTCTGACTAGACTAGCGTTTGAGGAAACCTTTCTATACACATTACATCCTGAATAGTACAGGGCATTAACATACATCTGAACTACTGCTCGTCTGTTTCAATGCTGCCTATAAGGCGCTTTGTGAATGGGAGCGAAATACAAAAGACTTTGCATTACCCAGGAAGGCAACTAGTACAGGGGAAGTAAAGAGGAAACCACAGCTAAAGCCTCTTTGAGGGATACTACTAGACTCTATTTACTACAGCTAACACCTCGGGAAAGTGTTATTATGTGCCATAGTGCATTATATTACCAAGGAGGCGTATTCCTTGAGTAAGAAACTTCCCGGGCCAACAGCTGGATAGATCACACTGTGCCACCCGTTCTAGGAACTGTTGACTCTGCGATCTCCTCTCGCTAATGTGTACATGTCTGTGTGTATTTTCCACCCAAGGCACTAGATCACGCAGCTAGCGAGGGAACAGAAACGCCCGGAGATCAGGACGGGGGCAGGCACTAGCTGGGAGATTGCATGAGCCGCCAGCCCAGCAGAGAGTTTTCCGCGTGTACCGCGCCCAGCTGCTGGCCCGGCAGGGGCCCCGCTACAGGTTGTCCCCACTCCCGGACGGACAGACAGACAGACAGACAGAGACGGGGGCAGGCAGACACACACACACACACACACACCTTGGCGCCGCAACCTTCTCTTCTTCAGCCCGAAGATACGGACCTTGGAGAAAATATCCACCAGGTTGCCATTGCAGAGCCCCCGGTTCTTACTGGGGCTGCTCCGCCTCCTGCTGGCCGAGGGCCGGTCCCAGTGCTGCTCCCTCGCTTGCCGCTTCTGGCGGATCAAGCCGCTGGCGATGGCCGCGGCCATGGCTGCTCCCGGCAGGCGGCTCCCGGCTCACTGGCCGGCCGGAGCGGAGAGAGGGGCTGGGCGGGCGCTGGGGCTCAGCCGCGGCGGGGACCCATCCCCGGGCGCCACGGACAAGCGAGACCCTCCTCCGGCTCTTCCAGCCGCAACTGCACCCTGGGGGCACCCGCGGCTCGGCGCGGTCACCGCATGGGCCCCCCCCCCCGGTGCCACCTGCCCGGGCTCCGGCGCCGGGCGCTCCGCTCGGCCGGGCGCCCCTCAGCAGCCGGCTCCCATTGCTGCCGCCGCGGCTACAGCCGCCGCCTCCAGGCTCCTGCCAAGTGCTTCCGAAACCAGCATCTGGGGAGAGAGAGCGCGGCAACCGCAGCCGTGCCACCCCACCGCGAGTCCCTCCGCCCTTCCCCCAGCAGAGCCGGGGGCTGGTGCAATGGGGGGTTGTTTGTTTTTTGGGTGGTGGTGGGCGGGGGGGAGGGGGAATTGCTAGTTTCTAACGGATCCCCCAGCAGCCGCCGCCGCCGCCGCCTCTGCTCCCAGCTGGGGTTCCCCGATTGCAATGCGCGGCTCGCTCGCCGCTCTCCACAAACTCGCCGCTCTGCTTGGCGGGGCGAGGCGCTGCCCAGCCGGCCCAATCCCCGGCGCAACCAAAGCCCCGTGTGTGTGTGGGGGGGGGGGGGGGGGCTGGATCTGTGTCTCTCTCGCGCGCGCGCCAGCCCCTTCCCCCCACGCCCAGTCCCAAGCCGGCTGGCGCGGGGAGCGGCGGCTCCTCCGCTTCGTCCAGCCAGCTCAAAGTTGCGGGGATCTCTCTTCCCTTCCGGAGGCAGGCGCGTCATTTTTCAACGGTGACACGAGGAGGGAGGGGGAGCCCGCGAAAGGGGAGGCGAAAGAACGTGGTATAAAAAGACCCCTTCGCCTCTCTGCCGGCTGCAGCACAGACACAGTGTGAACGCGATAATCCGGAGGGAAGCTAGCGAGCAGGGTGACAGCAAATAACGGCCACACACACACACAGTACCAAACCCAACGTCCCCTCGTGCCTCCAGCAGCCTGGGCCAAAGCCGGGAAAGTTGGGCGTGTAGGAGGAAAGGGAAGGAAGGAGAAGTCAGCGAGCGTCCAATGTAAACGCTCACCCTCGCCCTCCTCTATACTGGACGCAGGGCTGCTTTAGGTGAACCGTGAATCCCCAGCCCCGTAGGGAGCGGTGGAAAGAGAGAGGAGCTTTCTGCTCCGGTGGGTGCACACAGATCGAGGGCTCCCAAGCCACACCCGAGTGGGGACCCATCATGATTTCCTTTTTCTCTCGCTAGTTGGAGTTCGGAAGTGAAAGCCCAAATATTCCAGACTGCCCATCAGGCACGGCCTGGAAGAGGTTGCTAGGCAAGCCGATTCCCGTCGTAAAAAAACCACTCGGCGGGTGAATGATTTAGAGCTGGGTGGACGGAAACATGCCTACGTATCTTAGGGAACCTTCCAACTAAAACCAACACACGCTCTTTGTCTCAGGGAGAAATAATACAACCAACATACTTTTAACCGAGAAGATAAACCAGCTGGTCTACAGGGCTTTATAACCACTGAGTGCTTCTTGTGCTGCGCCTACAAACACTTGTACGTGGGCGGCCGGTGGATGCATTGATCGCCCTCCTAATGGGCAATTATTCTTATTTGTATAAACTGATGTGTTCTCTGTTGGGCACTGACAATATGTACCAGGTACAGAAGATCCAAGAAGTTTTCCCCAAGGAGTTTACAATCTGAAGTAACTGAACAAATAAGACGACACAATGGGTTTCACAGTCATTATTATCCTCTTTTCTGTAAGCATGGATTTTGGACATCCCTGTCGGGTCTATTAACTTGTTGGTGGTCCATCTAACTCCTGTAGTGGTCAAACCTCAGAGGTACTGTACCGTGTACATAGTTAAATATATTTTATGCTCGGGTCTCCTTGTGTGTATCTCCACTGTATATACTTAAAAACTTGTTATTTTGCTAGTCCTCCTTTCAAATCGCTCTATTTCCCCTTCAGTTGCTATTCAACTCAAAAGACAGCTCTTTCCAATACCACGTTTTGAAGCTGAAACACTCCCTTGCAAGATATACCACTTCGCAATATAAAGCCTAACATGCTTAGTTATTTGAGCAGATAGTTCAGTTGCTCCAGTTTCGACCATTATTTCCCTAAATCCTTTAATCTACAAAGGACTATTTTCACATCGAGGGCAAAAGCTTATGGAAGCATCTCCCTTACACACATTTTATGTTAAAGCTAGAGCAAGGCGGAGTACACGCTCAATTAGATCTGGATAATACGTTTTAATTCTATTTTATTTCACAGTGGCTCTAAACAGATTCAGCTAAAGCATTCAGATTGGATTCTCTGTCTGGCGGTTTCAACAGTGCAACAATTTCCATACAATAGCTACAATTACCCTAACTAATGCAGTCAGAGGAGTTTTTAATTTGATTTTATTGTGGTAATTTTGCCTTCAACTTTCTGTTTTCACGCTATATAACCGACGTTACAAGACTACGTCCTTTCCTCAGATTCTTTGACGTCTGGGGGTGGGGGGTTAGTCCACATTGTCTTCTTAGAATGGAACCACGCCATCCTGCGACAGGACAATGAAACCAGACTAAGTGCTAAACTTCAACATTTGAAAAGTGGGGCGTTTCCCTTGCTGTTGGAAGTGCCAGGACCAAAAAAACAAAACAAAACAAAAAAGCCTCCCTCAAGAAAAGGATCGTGGTTGTTTATGTAAGTAGGGAAAACAGATGCTCTAGACGACGGAAAAAAGCAAGGACCCCCGACCCCCCACTACCATCTACCTTTAATTGCCACCGCGTTGCCTCGTGATTTAGCCAGACCTATTGCCTTAACAACTGCAATTCTGAGTGTATAGGATCCATATTCCCTTCACTGGAAGGACCTTTCTAAAACACTACATAATCGACAATCACAGCTCATTTTATCGACTCTCTTTCTCTTCACCAAAACTTGTTAAGATAAATTAAATTTGTCACTCTAAATCTGGGATATTTTGCTGTGGGGTGGGAAAAGGGAAAGTGTGTTTCCTACTCCAGAGATCAGACATAAAAAGCTCTCTGCTTGCATCTCAGAAATGCAGGGTAGTTGTTTACAGCTTTAGGTACACCAAAGAAAACTCAAGGGAGCCCTCTGCTGTCTTAACCTGTGATAAAATGTGTGCAATTCTAGTCAAGAGTGAAGGTTTTGCTAACAGATGGATTTTGGAAGTATAGACACATTGGTCGTCTTAAGGTCTACTAATTACATTGTGTTTAGGAGAAAACTTTAATTTTTGCTGTATTAAAAAAAACCCCTATTTTCTTTCTGATTAAGAAAAGTCTGGTTATCTAAACACACCAAGAAGGTGGGCAGTGCTAGATTTTCAATATTTCCTGTTTTCCCATCTATTCATTTCTAACTCCCAACCTACTGGTTTTCTAGGAACAGTTCTCAAATGTAAAAAAAAAAAAAATCAAAATCTGTAAATTATGTGTTTTGTTATGAGTGTTGTAAATTCCCACTCATTGTTTAAAATCTAGGTAAAAGGCTTCCTATATAATAGACTTAAAGTGCCTATAAATAGTGTCTCAAAACAAATTCATTTTGGGCTAGATGCATCTGGCTATGTAATAAAACAATGTCATACAGTTAACCATGTGAATTATTTCGAAGATTAACCTAATTCTAAAGTGTCCCCTTTAAGTGAGGAAACTGCTATTGGGTAAAGTAACAAACATATGCTAATTAATATTTTTTCTCTCCACATATTAACAAAACACTTTTATATCATGGGTTTCTTGTTTGATGATGTAGATTCCATATTGCCTTTGTACTCTAGCTTGAGGTTACCTAAAGCCTAAAGCCATTTTTTTTTAATTACAATGTACAAGCTTTAACAGCTACAATCTTTTCACCAGATGTTGGTATCCTTTCATATTGACATTACACTAGAAGGGATTACAGGCACCAGTTCAGGTCTTTGTAAAAGCTCACAGAGAATACACAGTTATTACTTTTATAGATCAATTTAATAAAGGCATCTGAGGAAAAGTTAGCTGTACAAAAGAGTGCTAGTAACCAGTGTTTCCAAAGGGAGAAACACCAAATTACAGATTGATAATAGCAGATGGTTTGGTTTCATGAGATCTAGTCATTTTTTTATTCAGTTTGCTTGCCAACAAAATGTACACTGAATGGTTTCTTGTCTTATTAAATAAACTGGAATCTGAAGTTGTAAACTATTTATAAATACACAATAATAATTATTTCAGGATTCGGAATCTAGATATGAATAGAAATTCTCCTAGACTATTAGGAGTTGAAGGTCATTTTATATATCATTGCAAAGACAATTTCTTCTAGATTTGCAATATGGTCCTCAGATTTAGCTTATGCCTCACTCACAATGTAAACAAATACATTATGCAATTAATATTGCTTTTTAAAAAATAAATTAACATTTTAACTTTTATAGCCAGATTCTACCAAGGTTACTTGCATTGAGTAATTCCATACCCCTCAAGTAGAAAGGAACTACTCCTGGAGTAAGGTGTTATTACTCAGTGTGAGTAAATGTGTCAGAATCTGGTCCATAGTAAGAAGTTATTGCACATCTCGGAGAAGATACCTTTGTAATGACATATGATCTCCCTGTCATCTCCTAATTCTGATGGATATGACCAAACTCAGTGGATCGGATTTAACTCAGGGTTCCATTGTCATGTGCCAGTCTCACCCCAGAGGCAGACAATTTGCCCTCAAACAGTGTCTCTGCTATGGGCTTCAACCACCTCTTCCAATGGGTTTCTATATAGCTGCCCACTGCAATTATATCAGCCCTTTCCTGATAAAAACCCTGGGGGGTGGGGGTGGGGGAGTAAGCAGTAGTAATCCAACTGAATTTGGATCCCTAGGGCCTGTCCCCTTTAGGAATCAAGCTGGAGCAGGGAGATATAATTTACACATGTCCAAAACATGCTTAAGAGAATCTGGCCCAATGCTTGTACTCTGCAGGGTTTTATGCATACCCCCCAAAAGGTTTATCAACATTAAAAAAGTAATATTTCATATGAATATACCTGTACGAACATATGAAGCTGAAGATTAGAAATCCCTTTGCAGACAGCTTATGTGCACCCTGTGGTGAGAATAAAAATAAAAATCTGGTTGTGCAATAAGGTTTAAATACATTTGAAATTACTTGTGTTGCAGGCATTCATGACTGCTCACCTGGAAATCAGTCTCCTTATGAGTTACTGTTATTTATCAGAAGATGATGATTTATGCTGCTGAGCATTTTAATTCTATATTTTGTTTGTGTACTATGACAGAAGAATGAAAGTATCAGAGATAAGAAACAAATTATTTTCTTCATTCAGACATTTCCAGTGTAACACAGAAAGTGAAAATGACAATTTAAAAACCTAAATTCACCAACACAAAGATCAGTGGATTAGAATCAAATTTAATAAGTGCAGACACTTCAGCATGTATAACTACACATTATTCACATTCCATCTATGTTGAAGACACCCACAATACAATCAAGGAGCCAAATTCATACTTGTTGAACTCCACTGACTTTAATGGAATTACCTCATGGATGAGTTTGGTCCAAGATGTTCGGATGTGCAGTATGAACACCAAACCCTGCTACACATTACTGTTTACACCGTAAAGGAAATGTTAAAAGAAATGTCTGACATTTTAATTAGTTTTATATATTTATATTTTTTCAAAATTAATATAATTCATAATTGCTATCAATGAGAGAAGGGGAGGAAGCGCATGAAAACAATACACATTAGTCAAGAGGGCCTGATCCAAAGGCCATCCAAGTCACAACAGTCTTCAGTGGGCTTTGTATCAGGCCCTGTTGAGTCACAGGTAATGTTGATTTCACACTCTCTTTCTCCCTCCCCCTCTCTTCTCTCATTGATAGTTTGTAAATTCAGTTTACACATTAAAAAAACACCTAGCTTAAAATAAAGTCCAAAAAAGAATTTTACAAAATTTAAAAGAAGAGCATGTCTACACCACACATTAAGCCTGGGCTCTGACTCAGGTGTAAGACCAAGCTCCCCCCCCTCCCCGCCCTTCCATCCATACACAAATCAGTCTGACTCGGGTCAGAAAGCACTTGGGGCCCAGGTTCTAGGACTTTTGTAGGGGGTTGAGTCAGAACCTAAGTCCCACTGTGATGCAGATCCAAGCCCAGCCATTTTGCAGTGTGGATGCAGCTCAAGCTGAAAACCTAAGTCACAAAGTCTACGTTGTGCAGTATGTACGCATTAGCACAGCTCTGAGACCTGGGTCCAGCAACTGTAAATCGAGGTTTACAATTCACTGTGGATGCTCAAGGGAAGCCCACAAGCCCAGGTTCCACGGACCCAGGTTTACAACGCAGCATGAACATGCCCAAAGAAACAAACAATTCTACAACAGGTTCATCCATCACACATTAGTGTACAAGATTCATAAACTTCATTAAAGATAAAATTCTCAAGGATGAAAAACATGTACTCTAAAAGGTCTTTAGGGTGGGCTGAAATTCTATAAGAGTTGGGTGCCCAGATTCTTTATCACTCCTTTACTATTACTATAGCAAAGAACATGTAAAATAGCACAAACATTTTATTTTACATAGACCACTTACAGAATGTTGAGTGTGGCTTTTTTCATTTCCTCACAGCTTTATTTACATTTTCTATATTTGTTACTGTAATAGGGCCTGATCCAGAGTCCACTGACGTTAACAGACATTGACTGCAATGGGCTTTGAATGCAGCCAATGTACATCCCAGATATATTTCTGAAATTTAACGCAGACCTAAAGCCAGGGATATTGGAGTGGGTAGTTGTAGAGTACATTACTGAAAATAAAGTCAAGAAGTAGTTCATTTGTTCCTTATTTTGTAAAATGTTCTTCACTGTGAGACTGACCCTGCAGTCCTCATTCAGGAACTGAAGTTAGGTAATAGTTTTACCTAAGTGAAGTCAATGGGAATGGGTCTATTGTAAGCAATTACTTGAGAGTTTAGATATACACATTTAAATTGACAAGTGAGTCTGTGAAATAAGACATAGAAGCTTTTGAACACATGTTGAGGTGGCAAAGGTCTGCAACTAATCTGGTTATGCTATTTCTCCAACCTGTTTTCTAAAGCCTACACAGTTTTGTCAACAAAAGTCAGGTTTGGTTGACAAAACAGTGGATGTGTCCACACAACAATACTCCTCCAGCCAATTTAACTCTCATGCTATGCTAACATCATAAAACAACCTTGATGAACGGCATAGAGCTTTTTGCAACAAAGCTAGAGACACGCAGTTTCAGCATAGACACTGCACTTGCTTGTGGCACCCTAACTGGCCTCCAGGAGGTGTCCCACAGTGCCCATCATGACCGCTCTGTTAAGCAGTTTCTACTCCATTGCCTCGCAGCCAGGTACACAGGCATGCACCTCTCCCCCTTTAAAGCCCCGGGGATTTTTGAAATTCCACTTCCTGTTTGCTCAGCATGGACAGCTCACATCGCATCTTCCCAGCTGACCATGCTGACTTTCCACAACAAACGCTCTCCTGCCTAGAGTACACCAGAGTTGCTGGATCTGCTGGGTTTGTGGGGAGAGGAGGCTGTGCAGTCACAACTCTGATCCAGCCATAGGAACTTTGACACCTATGAGCAAATTGCTCGTGGCATGAATGAGAAGGGGCATGAAAGGGACACGCAGCAGTGCTGGGCTAAGATCGAGGAGCTGAGGCGGGCGTACCAGAAGGCAAGGGCGGCCAACCATTGCTCTGATGCGGTGCCAAAAACACGCCGCTTCTACAAGGAGCTGCATGCCATCCTCAGCGGTGACCCCACCTCCACTGCCAAGAGTCCTGTGGATACTTTGGAGGGACAGGAGGCAGCAGCCAGCAGAGTCAACTCTGAGGATGAAGTGGTGGACAAGGAGGTCAAATTGAAGGAGGATGTGGGACAGGCAACAGGCTCGTCAGTGGTGTGGCAAGCCAGGACCTCTTTTTGGCTCCAGAGGGGTCTAGCAAATCCCAGCAGTCCAGCTCTGGCATGCCTGAAGCAGGAGAGGGGAGCTCTGGTTAGCACTCATTTTGCTTTGATAGTGCAGTTACATGAGGTTGAGGTGTCCTTTATTTTGTTACATGGTGCACATGGGAGAAGGGATTGAAATTAACAACACTAGGTACTGTTTGCATCTGCTTCACATTCCCCTGTGTAGCTATGCGGTGGAGGCCCTGCGGAAAAATTTGTTAATCACACTGAGATTTCCCAGGAATCCTCCAAAGAGATCTCTAGGAAATTTTCCTGCAGAAACTTTGCAATCCTCTGCTTAAAATTTCTTGGCAGAGCTGCTTTGTTTCTTCCCCCATTGTAGAAAACTTTGCCATGCCAATCAGCAATTACTTCTGAAGGAACCAAAGCAGCACACAGAGAGCAGCATACAGACCTGGTCGAAAGCCGCATGCATGCAGGAGATGCACCCTTGCATCTTCGGTTACCCTCAGTAGTGTGATTTCAGCTTTGATCACCTTCGCCTGTGAAAATGGTGCCAGTGTTCAGAATAGTGTTCAAAGGCACCTTTACGGATACCCCTCAGAAACCACGCAGACCCTTTGTCCCGTCTTGCATCCTCAGGCTGAAAACTCCATGTTGAGTGTTCTCACTGTGCTTGCCAAGGGAAAGTGGGAAAGAGGTGTATGTAACTTTTATGATTCAAGGCTGTGAGTGCACACAAAATACTAACTCTGTGTATTGTTTCTTTTGTTTATGCAGATGTGCCCTTGAGGGTCAGCTCCTACACACCAGCACAACACCGCCGTTAGATAAGGAGGCGAACGAGGAGGAGTAAGGACAACATGTTTTGCGAAGTACTGCAATCATCAGATGAGAGTGATAGCAAGCACAGAGTGTGGAGAGAGACAATAAACAAAAAACTAGAAATGGATAGCCAGGAGAAGAGACAGGGTCAGGAGTGGATAATAAAGCTCATGGAGGACCAAAGAGAGATGCTGAGGTCCCTGATTGCACTTCAGGCAGAATACAAGCATGCTTGACTCCCCCACCAGGCCATACAGAACTGTCTTCCTTGCCCTCTCCAAGCTCCTCCCACACATTCCTCTCACGTTCCTGGCCCATTGCAGTACCCCTTGCACTCCACGCCTTGGGACATTTTCCATAACAACAGCTAGACTTACACACATCTGTGAGATCCTCACTTCAGAGAGTGCTGCTCAGTGTCATGCCCCTTGTAAGAAATGTTAATGTCTGTACTGCTGTTTAATAGAAATTTTGGCTTGCAAAGACCGTGATTCTTTATTTGGGACCTACAAAGGATGGTTGCAACAGAAATTTATACATGGTGGCAGTCGGCACATTTGCAGACTACAATTAATGCTCAGGCAGAAATCATTACAAGGGTCATTCAGTGTGGTAAGTAAACAATGTCTGACTCATTTCATTACAGACACATTACTGAGGCTCATTGTTGAAATGCTGCTTCAAAGTCTCCCTGATTCAAATAGCCCCCAATGAGCTCATCTAATAGTGCTGGTGTCTGGCTGCTCAAAATCAGCTGCCAGGTAACCCACTTCAATGCTCCACCCCTGAGGAAATGTTTCCCCCTTGGCTTCACAAATGTTATGCAGAGCACAGCAGGCTGTTATGACCATGGGAATATTTTCCTCATTGAGGTCGAACCTCTGAAAAAGGCAGGACCAGTGACCCTTTAATCTGCCAAACACATTCTATGGTCATACTGCACCTGTTGAAGCGCTCTTTGCTGCTGTCAAGGTTTCTAGTGTATGGCTTCATGAGCCATGGGAGTAAGCGGGAGGCTGGGTCTCCCATCATCACCATGTGCATTTCCACATCTCCTATTGGAATCTTCTGGTCTCGAAAGAAAGTCCCTGCATGCAGCTTTCTATACAGGCCAGCGTTCCTAAACATGTGTGGTTTCAGAGTAGCAGCCATGAGTCATGCACCTTCCCTGACCTCCCCACGCTGATGTAAATGAAATGACCCCAGTGATCCACTAGTGCCATAGAGAAGTAGCCCTTTCTATTGATGTACTCCATCATAAGATGGTCTGGGGCCAAAATTGGAATATGCGTGCCATCTATTGCCCCACTGCTGTTAGGGAATCCCATTGCTGCAAAGCCATCCACTATGTCCTGCACATTGCCCACAGTCACAGTCCTTCGTAGTAGTAGGTGATTAATGGCCCTGCACACTTGCATCACCACAACCCCCATGGTGGACTTTCCAACTCCAAACTGATTCGCAACTGACCAGTAGCAATCTGGAGTTGCCAGCTTCCACACAGCGATCACCACACATCCACTGTTACGGCAGCTCTCATTTTGGTGTCATTGCGCTACAGGCTGGGGGCAAGCTCCACACAGAGCTCAAGAAACGTGGCTTTGCACATATGAAAGTTCTGCAGCCACTGCTCATCATCCCAGACCTACATCACAATCAGATCCCACCACTCAGTGTTTGTTTCCCAAGCCTAGTAGCGACGGTCCACCATGTGTAGCTGCTCTGTGAATGCCAATATCAATCTTGAATTGTTTCTTTCCATGCCACACAGCAGGACAGGCAGCACGGATTCCTGTTAAGGTTTACAGCTCATGAAATACTGCAGGATCAGCCGTGTTGTGTTCCTAACACTTATCACAGGACTAGTGAGCAGTGCAGGATCCATGCTTTCAGGCAGAGATGGGGGGCACAAAGTTTACAGGAGCATTTGAAAAATGGCATGAAATGTAGTCGGAAGCCCTTGGAATTATGGGACAGAGAAAACTGCATTATGTGGGGGTGATCCCTCCCCCATGATGCACTACGATCCACTCCCAGAACTCCTAGCAGAGGAAGGTGATGATCTGCACAATGGTGCACTGCTCTATCTGTGAGTGCCAGAGCACCAACTGTGTACGCACTCTGCCAACACAAGGAACGTGCACAAGTGATGTAATTACAGTGGCTTATGATCATCAACATAACTTAAATCAACTTGACTCTGGAGACATGGCCTAATACACTTTTAAATGATTGCACGTACTTTAGCCCATTCCCGCATAGGCATACAGGCATGTTTAATATTACTTACTGTGAACAGTCCCACTGAAGTCAGTAGAACTAATCAAAGGGCATATGTATTTGCAGGAGCCTGGCCTTTGCAGTTATATGTTAGTTCACCTTTAGAAGCAAGTCCTTCCCTTTGGTGTCTGTCCTTGAAACTATGGAAATCACAAGCTAAGATACAAAAACACAGAAACCTAAGAATTATCATACCAGAGGTCCAACTAGTCCAGTATCCTGTCTTCTGAAGTGGCCAGTACTATCTGCTTCAGGAGAAGGTGAAAGAAAGTCTACGAAACACAACCATCAGATAACCTGTACACAAGGAAAGTTTCTTCCAAACCTCTTTTAATTAGAGGTTGGCTTATGCCCTGGAGCATGAGAGTTTATATCACTTCTGAAACTCTTTGGTTACTTTTCATTTCTTACTATAATTTTGAATAATCATGTTACCCTTTTTAACATCTAACCCTTTTTAAAATGCCGCTAAACGATTTGCCTTAATTATATATTGTGGCAATTAGTTCCACAGACTAACTGTGTTTTGTCTGGAAAAGCATTTCCTTTTATTGGTTTTAAATTGCACTCTCAATTTCATTGAATGTCCCCTTGTTCTTATATTATGATAAAGGATTAAGAAGCTCCCAGAATAGATTCTCTATGCCATTCATTAATTCTGCATATCTTTATCATGTTACCTTTTATTCACCTATCTCTGAAATAAACAGCTCCAACCTTTTCAATCTTTCTTCATATAGGAGTCTTCCCAGGCTTCTAATCACCCTCAACTTTTGTCACTTTACCCTCTCTATTTCTGCTATAACTTATTGAGATGATGTGACCAGATTGGAACATTGGTACACTATTACCTAAAATAATGATTTCCATGAAGGCTTTCTGACCCCAACCTTAATTCCCAATTCACAGAGAGATAATTGAACAAAATGAAAAACCAGCACCAAACCACCTTAACTCTGCCCCCTAACAAAACACTCATAATAACTAAAGTATAACTGACATTTCTTTCACATAGTTTTTCCCTCACAATTATACTTAAAACTTTAATCACAAATTAGCACTTTTAAAAAATTTGCTGAAGTGGTTTTTGTTTTTTCAGGACATGATACACTTTACATTCACAAATTGGCACATGTGTTGTTTGATCTGCTTGTTCAAACACAGGGAAGAAAACAGTGAGGGTTTTTTAAAAAAACAACAACAGAAAACAATAATAAAATCATAGGTTTTAAATAGATCCCTTTTGTGGGAGCCTTTATGCAAAGATACACACTCAAGTTAGCATTTTTGTAAGCTGTCTTGTGTAAAGTTACTCAGTGGTCCCTCAAACTCCCCAGAACTACTCCACCTATTTCCATTCCCTTTCCCCCCCCCCCCCCCCCCACAGTTCAAATTCTCCCTGACTCCTTTCATTCATTGCTCAGTACTCCCTTCTCCCTTCCATGGCCATCTATCCACAATATCTCACCTCTCCCCACCATAGTCTCTAGAAGCTCCTTGCTGGGATCTACTCCCTCAGGAAGCCTAATGGTCTAGTTACTCCTCAAAGAGCCTAAATAGTCTTGCCAGGGACTAATAAGCCAACTAAGACTCATGGGGCTGTAGGAGAGGTCTCCAGAAAATGCCAGCTATCCAAGTTCCATCCCACCCACCTCCCACAATATTTCCCCAACCAAATGCCTTTTAACACCCCCGGGCTCTCTCCACATCCCCTGCAATATTCTTTCAACACCACTCTCATGCAACACTCAACCAATTTCTTGCCACCAACCAAAATGTTCCACCCACAATCACTCCATCAAATGACTCTGATCCCCACTTGCCCATTCTGCAAAACCACAGCCACCCCTACCTCTGCTTTGTTACCTATTCACCCCACCAAGGTCTATGGGAGACTTCAAGGGAGGCTCCACTCTGAAAAGGTTAAATAGGCTGGCAATTGCACTTTCTGGCTTTCATGGGGGCAGAGGTGTAGACCCCTTGCAGGTCCTCTGCTCCTGGACTCCAGCTATCAACAGTGACTTGCTGAAGTGTTAAGGACTTTTCTGAAACTACCAGGATTCTGGAGGGGATTGACAGAACTGGGTGAGTTGTGGGGCACTGAACCCAGGGAATCTGGAGGAGATAATGGAGGGGTAGGGAAAGGGAGAGAAAAGGGGAGTCATTGAGCTCAGGTATACATGCACTTTCAGCAAATGTATATCTGCTATGGTTGGATGGAGCAGGGCTCCCCCCATGGCAGACCTCACTTGAGGAAGTCCAGTGGACTGGAGAAACACAAAGACAGCCAGGGAGTAGGGTTGGCTGCAGAGTGGAGATGGGCGGTGCTAGAAAACATGGCTTGGCTGGAAAATGGAGACGGGCAGTGAAGAACATCTGAAGAACCCAGAGCTAGAGACTGCCTGAAACTCTGGGGAGCTGGCCTGGGCAGGAAGTGGGTTAAACAAACCAGCAGAAGTGGTCCAGGAAAAAATCTTTGCATGTCTGTTAAAGACAAATCTAACCCACTAGTTTTCATCCTGTTCCATACTTTTTACAACAGAAAAAAGTTTCAAGCCCCCCCTCCCATGTAGCCATAAAGAAAAGGAGAGTGGTCACGAATCCCCTGAATCTCCTTTCTGAGGAGATTATGCCTTCCAGGATAAGAATGCAGACCTTACCCAACACTCAGGCTTACACCAAACTATACACAGAGCTTTTCTTCCATGAGGCACAGTAGAAACCTGGTATTTTAATAAAAACAAAGAATAATAAAATAATTTAACAGAACATTTGTTCAATTACGGTAAAGGCTGCTAATTCGAGAGAAGATTAAACAGACAGCACAGAACAAATTAGAGCTGGCTAATAAATGGAAAAAATATGTAAAGTTTTTGGTTGTTTTTCATTAAGATTTCAAAAAGGTTGGTCGGCTTTAAAACAAATTCCTTAAAAATAATTAAAAAGCTGTGAAAATGCCAGGTCAGTCCCAGATTCTGCAAAGACTTACACACAGGTTTAACTTTACACACTTTGAGTAGTCCTACTGGAGACAGGGCTGGACAATGGTGAGGCAGAGACAATACAGACCTTCTTCTGCTCCCAGAAAAGTTAGTGGGAAAACTTCCTTTTGATTTTAATGGCACAGGATCAGAGCCTTCATGCCAGTGCTTTGGTCCATGCTCCTGAAGTCCCATGATGAAATCAGAATCTAAACTTTCATTTTAAAAATGTGCCATTTCTAGTCCACACACATCCACAGGCACCGACTTTCCAAAGTGCCGGAGGACGCTCAACCCCCAGCTCTGATCCAGGCCCCGCCCCCACTCCACCCTCATCCCACCTCTTCCCACCCTCATCCCCCCCCGCCCTGCCTCGTCCTACCTTCACCCACTCCTGCCCTGCCTCTTCCCACCCCTGCTCCACCCCCGCTCCGCTTCTTCCTGCCCAGTTCCGCCCCCCTCTCCCAAGCACACTGCAGCCTTGCTCCTTCCCCCTCGCTCCCAGCCTCCTGCACACTGCGAAACAGCTGTTTGCAGTGGGCGGGAGGCACAGGGAGAGAGGAGGAGGCACTGATCCGCGAGGCCTGCCGGAGGGTGGGAGGCACTGGGGGAGCTGATAGAGGGGCTGCCAGTGGGTGCTCAGCACCCACCATTTTTTCCCCATGGGTGGTCCAGCTCCGGAGCACCTACGGAGTCGGCGCCTATGCACACACATCATGCAAAGAAAATCTTAAAGATTAGGCACCTGTAAAAGAAAGTGAACAGATTTTCAAAAGTGCTGCAAATTCAAAACTACAATTAAGTCAGTCTTTGTTTCCCCCCTACCTAATCTAGCCAGGGCAGGATTTAGTCCACAATATTTACCTTCTTGGATTTCGCCTCAATTTTACAAACTGTGACAGAATTTTTGTTATTTTTCCAAGTAATTGAAAATCACTCTAAAATGGATTATTGCTCAAGTGTCAAATTTATTTTTATAAGCAACAATAAGGATACCTTGCCTCAGAGCAGAAATCTGGTCTTAATCCTACAATGAGCTTCCTCTAGAGTCAGAACAATTGGCAGAGCATGAAAATATGTAAACTCTTGTACATAGATTGACTAGTATTCTCAAGGGAAGGTTTTTCTAGTCACTATGAAATAGACAAAAAGATAAGAGAAATTGTAATGAATGTATTTGCATTCTCTAGCTCAGATTCATCACAAATCTGAGAGAAGAGCTAATAAAAGGAAGTTTCTTATGGAGTGATACATGTTGCTTCATAATTGCTAGTAAAACAGCACTGTACTGAACACTGGAATGGTGACAGGAAGATTCCCAAAACAATAACTGATCTGAGAGAAAAGAGATAGTCTCCTCTCAGCAGTGGCAGCAAGCCTTGCTGAAGTATATATTTCTAAACTACATGAAGAGATACCCACAAAATGTCAACCTCTCATATAAAGGAGTTAAGGGAAATATTTGCCAGTATATCTGTAAGGAATTGTTCTTTTTGGGACAATAGGAGAGAATACTTACTATGTCCTCAAAGTGTCCATTTTACATTCATAGGCATATTATTTTATCATATGTTTAGATACCCTTCATCCTTCATACCATTTAAAACAATGTGTAAATACATGAAATGTATGTGAGTTGCTAAGAAATGATAAAATCCAGGGAGATTCTAGGGAAGTGGATATTTTTTTAATTGAAATCCAGACTATACCACTGAATAAAAACAAGTAGTCTGTCTGCATGTCATAATATTCATACATTTCCAACTGGAGTTTTACATTTATATTTTCTGTAATAAGAAAAGGAGTACTTGTGGCACCTGAGAGACTAACCAATTTATTTGAGCATAAGCTTTCGTGAGCTTATGCTTATACCAGTATAGCAGCATAATTATACTGGTATATTAATGCCAGGAAGTTTCTCAGGGTATGTCTTCACTACCCGCCGCATCGGCGGGCAGCAATCGATCCAGTGGGGATCGATTTATCACGTCAAATTTAGTCGCGATAAATTGGTTAGTCTCTCAGGTGCCACAAGTACTCCTTTTCTTTTTGCGAATACAGACTAACACAGCTGTTACTCTGAAACCTGATTTTCTGTAATGTTAGTTTAATTCACTGAGAAAGGAAGATCAGCCTACTTTAGATGCTTAAGGAATCCAGGTCACACAAAGCCAGAGGTGTTTCCTCTTCTACATTCCAACATATGCTAATTAATTGTGTCTGGGAGAGTCATAGCCACCCATTTTAGCTCAAAAGAAAATGGGAAAAATCCAATTTCCTAGCTAGGGTGAGAAAACAAGTCACTGAGGCTATGTCTACATTACAGCCTATGTCGGCATAACTTATATCACTCAGGGGAGTGAATAAACCACCCTCCGAGCGACATAAGTTACACCGACCTAAGTGCTCATGTGCATAGTGCTATGTCAGTGTGAGAGCTTCTCTCACCGATATAGTTTCTGCCATTCACGGAGATGGCTTTTTTATGCCAACCAGAGAGCTCTCTCCTTTCAGCATAGAGCATCTTAACCAGATTTGCTGCAGCAGCACAGCTGCATCAGTACAGCTGGGCAGCAGCAGTGCTGTATGTATAGACATGGCCTTAGAATGTACACTTAATACACAGCTGACAAGATCAAAAGCCAGTGTTTGAAAAGGACATTTTTAAAGGAGTTTTCCACGGAGGCTGCATTAAAGCAAATGTGTGTGTGTGTATATATATATATAATGCCAAGGAAATTGCACTCTTTGTAACTGTGTCAGCTGCAAACAAAAGATAAGATACCTTTACTAAATGTACCCAGTAATCTTAACCTCAGGTCTTGTCTACACACAAAGTTGCACCAGTTTAACTAAAAGCATATTTAAAAAACTGATTTAGAGCTTATCTACATGTGGAATTAATCAGGGCATTAATAAATTAAACACATTTTAATCAATACATCACAGCACTGTGTGGAGACTTGGGGTTTGTCTACACTGAGCCCTGGTCTACACGGGGTGGTGGTGGGGGATCGATCTAAGTTACGCAACTTCACCTAGTGAATAACGTCGTTGAAGTCAACGTACTTATATCGACTTACCGTGGTGTCTTCACCGCGGTGAGTCGACTGCTGCCACTCCCCTGTCGACTATGCCTGCGCCTCTCACGGCGCTGGAGTACAGGAGTTGACGGGAGAGCGCTCGAGGATCGATTTATCGCGACTAAATTTGACGTGATAAATCGATCCCCACTGGATTGATTGCTGCCCACCGATGCGGCGGGTAGTGAAGACATACCCTGAGAAACTTCCTGGCATTAATATACCAGTATAATTATGCTGCTATACTGGTATAACTCCCCATGTGGACCCTCTCATTCCTAATAACTAACAGCAGGGAACATTTCTGTTTAGCCACAGGCAAACAGCCCAGCAGGAATGGGCTCCTCTGGGTGTCCCCTGAAGAAAAGCACTCTATTTCAACCAGGTGACCATGAATTATATCTCACTCTCCTGAGGATAACACAGACAGATAAAGAACGGATGTTGTTGGAATGCCAGCAAACATACACTGCAATGCTTTGTTGTACAATGATTCCCCAGTACGTGTTACTGGCCTGGAGTGGTAAAGTGTCCTACCATGAAGGACGCAATAAGGCTGCCCTCCCCAGAAACCTTTTGCAAAGGCTTTGGGAGTATATCCAGGAGAGCCGCGAATACCAGAGCAAAGTAATCCTTTCACATGCTTGCTTTTAAACCATGTATAGTATTTTAAAAGGTACACTCACCGGAGGTCCCTTCTCTGCCTGCTGGGTCCAGGAGGCAGCCTTGGGTGGGTTCGGGGGGTACTGGCTCCAGGTCCAGGGTGAGAAACAGTTCCTGGCTGTCGGGAAAACCGGTTTCTCCGCTTGCTTGCTGTGAGCTATCTACAACCTCCTCCTCATCATCATCATCTTCTTTGTCCCCAAAACCTGCTTCCGTATTGCCTCCATCTCCATTGAAGGAGTCAAACAACACGGCTGGGGTAGTGGTGGCTGAACCCCCTAAAATGGCATGCAGCTCATCATAGAAGCGGCATGTTTGGGGCTCTGACCCGGAGTGGCCGTTCGCCTCTCTGGTTTTCTGGTAGGCTTGCCTCAGCTCCTTCAGTTTCACGCGACACTACTTCGGGTCCCTGTTATGGCCTCTGTCCTTCATGCCCTGGGAGATTTTGACAAAGGTTTTGGCATTTCGAAAACTGGAACGGAGTTCTGATAGCACAGATTTCTCTCCCCATACAGCGATCAGATCCCGTACCTCCCGTTCGGTCCATGCTGGAGCTCTTTTGCGATTCTGGGACTCCATCATGGTCACCTCTGCTGATGAGCTCTGCATGGTCACCTGCAGCTTGCCACGCTGGCCAAACAGGAAATGAGATTCAAAAGTTCGCGGTTCTTTTCCTGTCTATCTGGTCAGTGCATCTGAGTTGAGAGTGCTGTCCAGAGCAGTCAAAATGGAGCACTCTGGGATAGCTCCCGGAGGCCAATACCGTCGAATTGTGTCCACAGTACCCCAAATTCGAGCTGGCAAGGCCGATTTAAGCGCTAATCCACTTGTCAGGGGTGGAGTAAGGAAATCGATTTTAAGAGCCCTTTAAGTCGAAATAAAGGGCTTCATTGTGTAGACGGGTGCAGGTTTACATTGATTTAATGCTGCTAAATTCGACCTAAAGTCTTAGTGTAGACCAGGGCTGAGGGTCTCTGTAAGTATGTTAATTGATTCTCACCTGAACATCACAAGGTGAGCAGGAAGGATAATTTATTTAAAGGCATAGACACAGAAAAAACACTGTCTGGCAGGATACAAGGGCAGGATGCTGTGCAGCTGACAAAAGGGTCAGAACACTGTTTTTTTCTGTGAATCATGCAATAAAATAATAGAAGAGAAAGCAATTGGGTAAGACTGCATTCTAACTTTGGAAAAGTGAATCTAGATATTTTTATTTAGACAATCATTTATATGTGTTTAAAATCCATCTCTTTCTATTTTCAAATAAACGTTGATTTACAAGTTATGTGGGTCTATGTTTCAAACATCCACAATATCCTTCCTTCTCTGAAGGAGAAAAGCACCTACACTCCTTGCTTGGAGGGACCAGCAAGGTGAATAGTTCTGGAACCTAGGCCATCTGCTCTTGTCTTGGTTCAAGGGCAAGGAATGAGGGACCCTCTCCCAGCAGTGTTGCAAATGTCAATGGCAGGGTGACATTGAGAGATATGGGGGAAATGCTGAGAGATGACGGAGGAACAACAAAGAGATGTGGCCCTGCAGATTGGCACAGTTCAAGGCAACTGTACCTGTCTTTCCCCTACATGGTCCACCAATGCTACCTACTCTAGGCTTCTGGCTTCTCAGCCATCACCTCTCTTGGATCCAGTGTTTCTCTTTCTCTCCTGACTGGGATTTTTCCAGGCTGCATAGTTCCCTGCCTACATTGTGATATTCTCAGTAATCCAGACTGACTAAATGGACGAGTGTCTGTGCTTTGCTTTTCTCTCTCCAGGAACAGACAAGTTAACACACAGCTCTTTATAAGCCAGTACATTTATTCTAAAGTGAAGGCATTACAGAGAAAACATAAAAACTATAAAGGTTCACATAGGCATGCTAAAAAGCTTACCAGAGGTCACCCAGCAGTCTTGTGGGCCCTCAGCAGGCCAAAGGCCTTCCAAACCTTCCCAGAAAAGATCGGGCCCCCCTTGGACAGAAGGTCCTGTCTGGTTGCTGTATCAGAAAGCAAGCCCTGAGTCAGTTTAAACTTGGGCTATTTATCTCAAAGCCCTTTCTTTATCTGTTGGACTCTGAACCAGATCCTCTGCAGGTGGTGCTACCTCTCTGAAGGTGTTATAACCTGAGTTAATTTGCCTAATCACCCCCATCCTCTTAATTTCTGGAAGAGCCATGGTTACCCTTCGCCATGAAATTACATACAATCCCTGGCCCACATGATACATAAACATAACAGTGTAAGATCTCCCAAAGATATTGCAGGAAAATGCCATCTCTGTCACATAGATGGTAACACAGCATATTTACCTACTTCACAGCTGTGCTTCCAGTAAGGCAATGTCTAAATTCTTGAATGCCGTAATGCAGGATCCAGCCTTTAATTAACAATAGTAAAGCACTTTCCACTAGCCCCATGTATAGTGTAGTGTATAGCTGCATCGTCCGAGGAACAGGTCAGAGGGCAGATTGTGTTTGGGGGTCAGATTTTTAAAGCTATGTAGGTGGCTAAATATGCAACTAGGCAATGAGCGGGGTTTACTAAAACACCTAGGTGCCCAAATACTTTTGAAAATCCCACTAAGTGCCTATTATCTGCATCTTTAGGAACCCAAATACCTTTACAAATCTGGCTCAGTTACACAGTCATCCTCCCCTGCCCTCGCCCACTACAGGGACACAGCTCAGTACCTGGGGCAATGTATGTGCCTTTTGCACACCAAGATCAGAAGAAGAGCTCTGTGTAAGCTCAAAAGCTTGTCTCTCTCACCAACAGAAGTTGATCCAATAAAAGATATTACCTCACCCACCCTGTCTTTCTAATTCCTTGGGACCAATTCAGCTACAACACTGCAAACAGTCTTGCACACCAGCACAGTTACACTGACATGCATTGGTGAAAGGGGGTGAAGCCAAGTCTCAACTCACTTGGATGGGAGGGGAAATAGCTGTTCTGCAAAGCTTGTTTCCTCCCCTCATGCTTCAATCCATAATGCAACAGGGCAGGGGAGTAAAGGGGTGCCTTATGGCCCCTTATAGTCCTTCATGGGTACACAGAATGGGCCCCAATCTGACCCTTCAAAATCTTTTCATACAGCAGTGCAACTAATGTTTAAATACTGTGGTGACTGTATATTTGGTTAAGTTTTCAAATATTCTGTCTTGTTCACTGATGGAACACTAGAGCTGGTCTTTAGTGATGGACTGATCCTGCAAGATTCTGAACGATTGGAGAAGGAGTTGGAAATATTTGTGCTCACTTCAAGGTGATGAAGTAAAATTGTGGTTACAATCTGAGCACTGTGTAAGAGGAAAGATCAGAAAGCCAGAGAGTCCATCACAACATGTAATGGGCAGTTGTTTGATGGATGCAACAGACACATTTCATTTGCTGGTTTCAGAGTAGCAGCCGTGTTAGTCTGTATTTGCAAAAAGAAAAGGAGTACTTGTGGCACTTTAGAGACTAACAAATTTATTTGAGCATAAGCTACAGCTCGCTTCATCGGGTGCATGCAGTGGAAAATACAGTGGGGAGATCTTATATACACAGATAACATGAAACAATGGGTGTTACCATACACACTGTAACAAGAGTGATCAGGTAAGGTAAGCTATTACCAGCAGCAGACTGGGGGGATTACCAGCAGCAGACTGGGGGGGAAGGGTGTGAAGCGGGGGAACCTTATGTAGTGATAATCAAGGTGGGCCAGTTCCAGCAGTTGACAAGAACGTGTGAGGAACAGTGGGGTGGGGAATAAACATGGGGAAATAGTTTTACTTTGTGTAATGACACATCCACTTCCAGTCTTTATTCAAGCCTAAGTTAATTGTATCCAGTTTGCAAATTAATTTCAATTCAGCAGTCTCTCGTTGGAGTCTGTTTTTGAAGTTTTTTTGTTGAAGAATTGCCACTTTTAGGTCTGTAATCGAGTGACCAAAGAGATTGAAGTGTTCTCCAACTGGTTTTTGAATGTTATAATTCTTGACGTCTTATTTGTGTCCATTTATTCTTTTACATAGAGACTGTCCAGTCTGGCCAATGTACATAGCAGAGGGGCATTGCTGGCACATGATGGCATATATCACATTGGTAGATGTGCAGGTGAACGAGCTTCTGATAGTGTGGCTGATGTGATTAGGTCCTATGATGGTGTCCCCTGAATAGATATGTGGACTGCTGGAAATGGCCCACCTTGATTATCACTACATAAGGTTCCTCCCCGCCCCCCTCCGGCTCTCCTGCTGGTAATAGCTCAACTTACCTGATCACTCTTGTTACAGTGTGTATGGTAACACCCATTGTTTCACGTTCTTTGTGTATATAAAATCTCCCCACTGTATTTTCCACTGCATGCATCCAATGAAGTGAGCTGTAGCTCACGAAAGCTTATGCTCAAATAAATTTGTTAGTCTCTAAGGTGACACAAGTACTCCTCTTCTTATTTCATTTGCTGACACTTTCAAAGCTTTGTTTATTTTTAAAACTTTTAGGAGCATTGGGGCAGATTCTAATCTATATATCTCCAAATTAGTAGATTTACACTGGTGGAACAGATTAGAATCTGTCCCATGGTCATTAATTGATGTGATATTGTGGGTTACACTGGCATTAATTAGAAGTGTGCATCCAAAGTGACAACACACTTGATTTGTAGCCCTTCTTCTGGCACCTTTGCAATACTCTGGCAGTGCAAAAAGGCCAGGAAACTGAAACCGGTCTTAACAGGGTAAGTAGGGATTCCTCTAGAACCTAGAGCTACACCGTCTACTCCTAGCTCCATTCCTTCCCCACAGCATTGAGCTCATGGCTGGAAATTCTTGCACTCTGGTGATGGCCCCAGGTTGCATGATGAGGCAATTGCCACACAACACAGGTTATAGCAATCCCAATGCTGCTCAAATTTACAAGAGCTGATCTTGTCTCCAGCTGCCTTCAGGATTGGGGGAGTTGAAAAGCAGTTTTTCATCACCTTTCTTCCCACCCTTGAGAACCAAAGTTAACTGATATATTTCCTAGGATCTGCATTTTGTGCTTTTCTTTGCTTTAAAGCTGACTACTTACTCCTACTGGGTGGTATAAAATGATGAGACAGATCAATATTTTAAGTCCCTTTCTTGCTTTAGAAATAACAAAGCTCCTTCCTTCGCTAAATCAGTAGATATTCAAAGGCATGATAAGACAAATACTTTTATGTATAGGAGCCTGTGAACAATTACATATTATTCCTTCAAAGTTTTTTCTTCACCTGCCCCCAATACTTTATTTGAATTTATATTATTTTCTGTGACGGAAAGCTCACATCTCTTTAGGTTTTCATTGCATCACCATGCTAATATATTGTGTTTGCCTGTTATTGCTTAGTGAAATCTATTACAAAGTCCATAAGAAATACAATTATTAAAATCAGTTCTTTGATCCTCTGCTTAGCTTCCCTTCCTCTGTAATCCCTTTACCAAGTCCTGAGCTGCATCAAAGCTAGCTGTAAATTTTAGCACCCCATTGCATTTTCCCATTTATATTTTTTGTCTGAATTGTAACACCAATTTCAATTATATTTCACATAGACTTTAGACTTTTTGGTAGAAATAACATTCACCACAAATAGCGTAGCTCATGCTGGAAGCTTTTGGAATTTTAACAATTAATACTATGTAGTGAACTTCTTGGTTGATATGTGAGATCTCCTGCTTGCTTTACTCACTACTCCTGTAAATAAGGAAAGCAAGATGTAGTCCACAGTATCTGTCCTGTGTTCTCTCTCAGTCTTGAAGATGTATCAGTATAAAAGTCCTGACCAATACAAGCATATTTAAAGTGTTAAAAATCAGCCCTGTGTTTTCTAAAAGTAAAGAGTACTCAGAGCAGGGGCTGTGTTTTACACTGACATATTGGTTACTAACCTTTATAATATTTACTATTACCAATGATAATAGCATGAATAAGCTTAGCTCAGTGACCTGATTTCTTACCATCATCCTACAAATCTAAATTAGAAAGTATTTGGTCATAAAGATCAATTGTTACTCATCACAATTGTTTGTGATGAGTAACACAGCTCCATAACTTATAGTGCAATTATCTGATTTGCCAGCAGTGGACACTGTTTCACTAGTTATCAACTAAGACATTGCAAGAAAGTCTGCCAGGCAAGTTGGCAAACTTCTGCTTTTACTTCTAAAATGGTGCAGGAGCCTGGATTACCTGTGCTGATCAAAACCTTGGAGAGATTCTGATTTTTTTTGAATTTGTACGTTATCAGACAATGTGAATTTGTTTTTTTATTATATACTGTCTTGTTCAGTATTTCTTCAGTATTTTCATTTTAAATCATAACACATAATGAGTTCAATACTGGCTGTGTGGCACAAAGTGAAAGGCCCCCTCAAAGAAGCATGGGTAGCTAGAGAAGCTGTAATTCTTACAAGTGTCTACTTTGTATTGCTTTTATAAAAATATTTATTACATTTGATGACGTGAACTAATGGGCTCTATCCTGCACATGTACACTAGCAGTCAGGACCAACACTGATCAGCCAATATGTTTCTTTCTTTCATAATGCCATTACTCAAAAGACAAACGGCACACTGTTCCCAGGTCACCCATCCTTTCAGGCCAGGCACCAGCAGGAAGAAGACAATCAGCTAGAAGAACATGTCTGTGAGGCATCTGGAGAGATCTGAGACAGGCAGGGAGCTGATGACAGAGGCCCGGATTCAGGAAAGCATCCCTATTCAAGCAAGCACTTCAGCATGTTTTGGTGCTTCCCTAAATCCGCCTAAGTGTACAAGTGGGTAAAGAGAGGAAGTGAATCAGCTATGACAAAGAGGGTGATTTTGGGGCACTCTACAATGTTTTGGAAGGATTAGCTAAGGATCAGCAATTGGTAGAGGGCTTTAATGCCTGCTGGGGGAAAAATGTGAACTGAAGAAGAGCACTGTAAGGGTTTCATCGCAGATTATATGAATTATCTTCTTAGGAAGTATTACAACATTTAAGGAAATCATCTTCTAATCTCAACATTCAAATAACACTTTAAGCTCCCCACATACATTTCCATTCCTCTATCGAGACTATTATATACATACAATGATCATTACATAGCATGTAATATTTTACTAGTATAATAGTCTGGCAAAAGTGACTGAAGAGTTCTCTCTGTATATCTTAAAGGTCTGACAAAAATGTGTGCAAAGGAGATATCCAAAAAGTCTGCTGTAATAATGCTTTCTCTATTCCAATAGATTTTTTAAATATCTATTTCACACATACTGTACCCTCGAAGTCTGACAAAGAGGTACTTTTTCAGTCATTTTGAACATTTTAAATTCCATTTCAACATTACATTGCATCATATTTTTGTTATCCTCTTCCATTTCACCCCATTTACACGCTTCAGTGTCTCCCTTTTCTCTTTGCATTCTTCCAACCTCCCCTCTGGTTTCTCTTCAGTCATGTTTATTTTTTTTTTAATTTAAAAACCCACCACTCTGTCTTCCTCTCACAAGTCCTCATCACTGTATTTTGAAACCAGCCTCTCCTTTATCTCCTTCTCTCAGCATTAAGGTGAGATCTACACTACAAAGCTATGTCAGTGAGAGGTGTGAAAAAAAAACGTATCCTGTAGCCAAAGTAGCTATGCTGGCAAACCCCACAGTGTAGATGCGACTATGCCAACAGAACAGTACTTCTGTTAACAAAGCTAATGTTCAGGAAGGTGGTGTTACCATGCCAGCAGAACTACTTCTGTCATCATTCACTGCATCTACACTAGGGGGCTCTCCTGTTATTCTTTTACCAGTTCAGCTCTACTGGAAAGGCATCTGTAGCATAATAGACAAGCTCTCCAAACTACCTGTGTACACTTGTGTGTATATATATATATGCACACACACACACTGATCTAAGTGGGTCTTAGATCTTTCACTATTTGAAAATCTGGCAGATACTTTAATAAAGCATTTGCCTGTCATCAATGAAGAACCACAGAGAAACACAAGAAGGAGCTGAGCAACCTGAAATAATAATGTTACTTTGTGAAATTCAAGCCACTTTAGTGCTTTAAAGTCAGCTGGGTACGGGCCGGTACTGGCGGCCACTTTTTACCAGTGCGCCATCCTGGCCCGTACCGGCTCACTTTCACCCCTGAGTATAACACTGTTGCAAAAAAAGCAAACATCACTCTGGTGTATATTAGCAGCTGTGTTGTAAGCAAGATACAAGAACTAATTCTTCCATTCTACTCCACGATGGTCAGGCCTCAGCTGGAGTATTGTGTCCAGTTCTGGGTGTCACATTTTAGGAAAGATGTGGACAAATTGGAGAAAGTCCAGAGGAGAGCAACAAAAATGATCAAAGGTCTAGAAAACATGATCTGTGAGGGAAGATTGAAAAAACTGGGTTTGGTTAGTCTGGAGAAGAGAAGGCTGCGAGGGGACATGATAACAGTTTTCAAGTACATAAAAGGTTGTTATAAGGAGCAGGGTGAAAAATTGATCTCGTTAACCTCTGAGGATAGGAAAAGAAGCAATGGGCTTAAATTGCAGCAAGGGAGGTTTAGGAAGGACATTAGGAAAACTTCCTGTCAGAGTATTTAAGCACTGGAACAAATTGCCTAGGGAGGTTGTGGAATCTCCATCATTGGAGGTTTTTAAGGAGAGGTTAGACAAACACCTCTTAGGAATGGTGTAAGTATTATGTAGTCCTGCCTTGAGTGCAGAGGACTGGATTAGATGACCTACTGAGGTCCCTTCCAGTCCTACACTTCTATGATTCCCCAGATTTAGTAATTTCTCCAGCTCCTGTTTTTGTTTCCTTAAAGAATACTGGATGCAATTCCCATGTGAAGTTGCTTTCAATCCATATTTTAAAACATGTGGGTTAGATTGTGGCATTTAACTACAGCTATGAAAATTCGACAGCCCTGAGAAGGGGAGGGTGTGTAGCTGCTCTACCCCAAGAAGCACTCCACAGGGATTGTGTGCAATGTCTCCTAAAGCTTCCTGGCATGAAGAGGGAGTTTGCATACTGAACTATCCTTTGGGATGGTGCCACCTGTCCTCTTGTGACTGACCAGCTCAGTGGGTCAGTTTGGGTGGGGGAGAAAAATGATCCCACCTCTTCCCTGCTACCCTTAGGGCTGCACATTTGGGTTGCAAAAAGGGAACAGTGCAGGATTGTCAAATCCCTGGCCATTTAGTTGGGAGGGTACAATGGGGCGGGAGGGGTGAAGGCTGCTTGTACACCCATGCTAGCGACCAGAGCAATCTGGTCCTGAAAGTTCAGAATACTCTATATAGCATACATCTGAGAGATATGTTGTCAACATAAATACATGTGCAGGAAAGGCTACAAGATTAAAACAGGGTTCCCATTCAGAAGATGGGCAGGGTAATCCAATAGCTCCATTCCACATCTACTGTCTATGATTGTCTGCCTGTATTTGTAGTTTCTTCTTCCCTCTTTGGCTGTTTTTCTTTTTCTTTTTTGTTTTTTGAAGGAGGGCCTGAAGGAAGTAGTGATCCTCAGGTCTAAGTAACTGCATATATGAAAGTCAGTGAGGAAATTCTTTTCAAGCGTTGTCAGTGCCTCTCAAACTATTCAAAAGAAAGAGCTATTACTAGCTTTCAACAATTATTATAGCAGTGCTTGAGTATTTTAAAACCAAGCAAGGAAATCCAAGATATTGCAGGTGATATAAAAATAGAAAAGCCTAGTTTACATTTCTTGGAGATTATTACGCTGTTTGAATTTTGTCACATACCTTGCAGTAACTAACAAGAGCACTAATTAAAAGATTATGTAGAGTAGTTTTAATATGCAGGTCTTAAAATGTTATGAATTATCAAGCATTACTGACTTTGACATATGGCTTAGGTGTCAGTATATATAAAATGTAACTTCACATGTTGCAACTAGCAATTTTTCCTGAGCATTTGGTGATGTTATGGCCTTCAGAATATCTCTTTATATGGATTTCATCTTTCTTCCTGTTGCACTTAGTTCAGGATTCTGATATACTAGAAACTCAAGGTTCTGAGCAGGTACAGTATATACCATATATTTGTTAAACAAACAACAGGTAAAAGCTAAGAGCAAACACTAGACAGTAAGAAGCCCATATGAACCAATAAAAATCTACATTTAAGTGACAATGACAAAACTTACCGAATCACAGGGTAAAAGAGTTTGCTGTGTAATTCATCAGTCATGTCTCTATAATAGATAATTTAGGTCTAAGGTTAACTTAAATAGACAATACTCATCAAATATTCACTTATCTCATCTTAGCCACTAATACGGTATAAATGGAATTTACTATTTCACAGATAAAAAGGACAAATTAGGGACAGTGGGGAACAGTTCAGCCATATTTAAAAAGCAAGTGTGATATCCTCAAATACAGGCATGTCTGAATTGGTTAAAGGACCCCATCCTTCAGTCCTAATTCAGGCAAAAGTCTTGTTGAAGATGGAAATTTTGCCTGTAGGATCGAGCTCTATAAACCCTGGGATACATGTCTAGAAATCCTAGTGTCAAACATGTGTAACTGCAGCATCACTGTAGATGCAGGTACGTGGGGTATGGAGTGTGTGCAGCTCTGCAGCATAGACTCTCAGAGGCTGGCTTGGCTAACATGTGCCCCTGGGCATGCAAAGTAAGACATGAGTGCACGTTGCTCTATAGATGTCATCTAAGTAGTCAAGAGAACTAAAATGTTATTAGGCTGTTTCGACACTACACTACTTTTTCTTCCAATTTAGTGTAACCTAATCCTCTTCAGAAGAAGTCTAGATGAAAGAGTGGTTAAAATGGCCTCCACAGATCTGCTAATACTCCCACCATTGCTACCATTGGTGCAGCTGCACTAGTGAGAATTTTTTTTAAAACAAGGCCCGCTGTCCACAGGTTTATGAACCCACACATGGAAACTCTGAATTAAGGAATGGGGAAACATATTTAATATGGTCACTCAAATGACTAATATCTTTTCATATAGTTAAGCTACGTTTTTTCCCTACGTTTCTTCTCCCAACCCTCATTCCCACCCCTAAACATATGCAATATTTTGGAGCAGATTTCTAAAGAAATAAGAGACACAAGAACTGATAGAAAAAAGTGATCAGAAATTATGAGAGAAGCAGAGTATTAACAGTTTTTCAACTCACTATCTTTGAAATAAGAAATAAAGGCTTTGTCTGCTATATTATATAGTTTTTGATTAACAGTAATGAAAAGTATTGTTTTGGCAACCACACATTCTTTACATACATAAAAGGCTAGGATCCTTTTTTCATAGAACTCCCACAGATCAATGTCAGGATATGGCTCTAATTTTTTTGTAATGTTTATATAGAGATCTGAGATGTTACAGAGTGAAAAGTACTGTTTAAGTGTAAGACATTTTCTATTAATGCAACAGAGACAGGCTGTGAATATAAGGCATATAGATTTTCAAAGTGTGTTCCCTAGTTCATACCAAGATCTATATTAAAATGCTATATAATTAAAATGCACTTGTCCTTTTTTGCAAGTACAGTGCTTCAGTCCTTTGTACGTAGCTGCGATAACTGTGTTAATCATAAAAGTATTTAATTATTAATTACAAAAAATATCCAGTAGAACTCAGAAATCTTCAGCAATAAAATGTGTTACACACAAAAGAGCACCAAACATTAGAACACAGAGTTAGGGATGTTACCTTCTTCTTCCTCCCCCATCCAACAGGCAAGCAATTTCATTTGCCAGTATGGCTTTGAATACTGTCTTCATGTCCGTGGCTCACAAAGTTACCTCTCTGCTCAACCACATCCAGACTAAAATCTTGACCTGTCTTTCTGACATGTTTTTGTGGATGTCTAGCCTCAAAATGAAACTTTATGTGGCCAAAACACAGCTGCTGATCTTTTCCCTGGAACTCTCTATTTTCCTCTGTTGCGGTGGACAATACCACTGTTCTCCCTGTCACTCGGATCCATAGTCCTAGCTTCAACTTTGAACTGACCCTCTCTTTCCCTCCTCTCCCACATCCAGTGAGTATAAATCTCGCCACTTCTTCCTGTATATCTCCACAATCAATGTTTCCTTTCTATCCACACTGCCAAAACTCTTGTCTAATCCCTCAGCATCTCGCACCTTTACTACTCTGAGCTCCTCTTCTCTAGCCTTGACGCCTGCAACCTCACTGCCCTTAAGCCCATTCAAAATGACTGCTAAAGTCTTCTTCCTGACTCAGTCTGTCATTCCTCTTTTACGTCCCTCCACTAGTTTCCCCCTCTTGGAGCTCAGATTTCTTGTCCTTACTTTCCACACCCTTCACAGTTTAGCTCGGCCTGGCCTATCTGACCTTTTATCTTAGCGCAAGGTAAACTGCCACCTTCACTCTGTTAATGATGCCAGCCTCGAGTACCCTGATTCTCTACTTCTCAACAACCATTTTCACACTCTATCTCATCCTGGTCCCTACAAGTGCGAAAAGCTCCCAATACAAATCCATAAGGCCCCCATCTTATCCTTCTTCGGGTCCTTTCTGAAAACTCACCCTTTTCTCCAATGCATGTAGTAAACTGCAACTTGACAATAAGTCAAGTGTCAAGTTGTGTTACTGCTCCTCAAAGGCCAAGAGTTGTGCACATCCTTTTTTATTCTTCACCTCACCTCAACCCATTTCTAATGTCTTGTCTTTTATATTTTAGCTCTTTAGAGCAAGGTCTGTCATTTTCAATATGTTTGTACAGCACAATGGGTCCCCGATCTCATTGGCCTCCAGGTACTTCCACAATACAAACGTTAATTAACAATTCTTTATAATTATAAGGTGGGGATAGGGAGAGACAGATCAGGAAAACAAAAAATAAATTTAAAGCTGTCTGAGAAGCACATTTTGAGTCTTTTGATTCTCCCTTAGTATTTGCTGCAATCATTGGGACATTCTTCTGTATGTTAAATGAAAGAAATAGTAATATTTCCTCCAGGTATGTATGTGAGAGTTAGAAAAGACAGAATAACCTGTTGCTACATTTCAAAATAATCTCTCTTCCGAGTACGCTAATGTAAATAAAAGGAAAGTAATGGTACATAGATTAAATAGAACCAAAATTAAGGGCCAACTTACTCAGAAATTTAGGAGTAAGGCATGTGAAATGTCAGCCTCCACCCCTCCACACACACTAACCACCTGGCCACAGAAACAACAGTGGCAGTCTTTACACTCCAAAAAATGGCATTAGTCTCTGGCACAGTTCTCTCAATAATTATATTAAAAATGTGTCCCTTCTCTTCTCTACAGCACGGATTCAATCCAAGACCCAAGACTGTTAACATTCCCCATGCTTTCAAAAGCCAGAGGTGCAAATAATCAAATATTTATTTCCCCTTGGATGAATGGAATGTATATTCCTGTTTTTGTGTCTTTTTGTAACTTAAGGTTTTGCCTAGAGGGATTCTCTATGTGTTGAATCTGATTACCCTGTAAGGTATTTACCATCATGATTTTACAGAGGTGATTCTTTTACTTTTTCTTCAATTAAAATTCTTCTTTTAAGAACCTGATTGCTTTTTCATTGTTCTTAAGATCCAAGGGTTTGGGTCTGTGTTCACCTATGCAAACTGGTGAGGATTTTTCTCAAGCCTTCCCCAGGAAAGGGGGTGTAGGGTTTGGGAGGATTTTGGGGGGAAAGACGTTTCCAAGCGGGCTCTTTCCCGGTTATATATTTGTTAGATGCTTGGTGGTGGCAGCAGTAAAGTCCAAGGGCAAAAGGTAAAATAGTTTGTACCTTGGGGAAGTTTTAAGCTGGTGAGAATAAGCTTCGGGGTTCTTTCATGCAGGTCCCCACATCTGTACCCTAGAGTTCAAAGTGGGGAAGGAACCTTGACATAGTGTGGGGCCCAAAACTGGACACAGTACTCCAGATGAGGCCTCACCAGTGTCGAATAGAGGGGAACGATCACGTCCCTCGATCTGCTGGCAATGCCCCTACTTATACATCCCAAAATGCCATTGGCCTTCTTGGCAACAAGGGCACACTGTTGACTCATATCCAGCTTCTTGTCCACTGTAACCCCTAGGTCCTTTTCTGCAGAACTGCTGCCTAGCCATTCGGTCCCTAGTCTGTAGCAGCGCATGGGATTCTTCCGACCTAAGTGCAGGACTCTGCACTTGTCCTTGTTGAACATCATCAGATTTCTTTTGGCCCAATCCTCTCATTTGTCTAGGTCCCTCTGTATCCTAACCCTACCCTCCAGCGTATCTACCTCTCCTCCCAGTTTAGTGTCACCTGCAAACTTGCTGAGGGTGCAATCCACACCATCCTCCAGATCATTTATGAAGATATTGAACAAAACCAGCCAGAGGACCGACCCCTGGGGCACTCCACTTGATACCGGATGCCAACTAGACATGGAGCTATTGATCACTACCCGTTGAGCCCGACAATCTAGCCAGCTTTCTATCCAGCTTTAATCCATTCATCCTTCCGTGGCCTTGCACCCCAGGCCTCCCCTGGGGCAATATCACACCAGGCCATTCCTACTTCTGCGCTGCTGCTGGCAGTGGTGCTGCCTTCAGAGCTGGGCACCCAGCCAGCAGCCACTGCTGTCCGGCCACCCAGCCAGTGCTTAATTTGTGCCAGGGCTGAGCTCCAGCATGTCTTTTATTACACATTAAGCACTAGGGCACCCCCTGACCACGGTGCCCTGGGCAGTCGCCCATGTTGCCCTCCTCTAAAGATGGACCTGAGGGTAGTGAAATAATATATTTTCACAATTGAAAGTGGTCAGTCCATCAGTTTCACTTTTCAGTGGAATACCAAAATTGAAAACAAACAGAATTAAATGTATGGAAATCTTTAACAGCAAACATGTCATTGGTAAAAATAAGGTGCTGGTAAGGAAATGTTTAATTAACGTATGATTTTATCCTGACAATATACTTTTAGCTTTCTTTGCCTCTGTGCTTCATAAAATGAAATATAGTTAGGCTTTTATGCATATCAGGGAATGGTACCAAAGTAGTGGTGTTTTGAAGCAAGATATTTAAAGTTTGGGAAATCATGTCATCTGTAAAGTCCCCAAATGTGATCCTGAGTATTGACAATCTTTCCTGGGAATTAGAATTTTTATTTACTTAGGACAAAATCAGACAAACAGTACATTTAAAACAGAAGGGAACATACAGTTCAGTATATTAAGTAAATTACAAACTCTGGGTTCAATTTGTGGTTCTCCCATGCCAGCTTTGGTGTTTTAAAGGAATGCTGAAGTCACCTTAACTAGCCACAAGGAAATGCCTCCAGTATAGGGGGTGTCATGACATGGCTGTACCTAGCTCTACATCAACCGCCCACAACTGTCCTTGACAGAGAGGGCATTCCTGGGGAAATGAGCTCTGGGTGGACTGCTCTCTGGCTGTTCACAGATGCCAGACAGTTCCTTGGCAGCTAGGGGCCAGAAAGGGCAGCTGTGACTGTTCTACACCAGGCCCAGAACAGGGGAGGGAAAGAGGTGGGATAAAGCCACCTTTGCCCCTCCCTAACCCTGGTTCTCCTACCAAGCTCTGGTCAGTTGAAACAATGACTTGTGCTCTCCATTCCCAAAGAAAACAGAGGGAATGTGGCTTTCATTAACATAATACATTTTATATTTTTAAAAGGTCATAAATCTGTAACCATCCTCCGCTGTGACTGTTGATTAAATTTGAGAAGCCTCCTTAAAGAGGGATTAATAAAAGCACTTAAATTTCACTCGTCACATCTATTTTAGCTAAATAATTCTTTGTTGAAACTGTTACCTTTCAGTCTTTCAGGATGATTCAGTCTTTAGAATATTCAGAAATGTGAGATTTAATACAGGATAATAATCTCTTGAAGGGCAATGAATAATGATTTTACTGAGTATCCTGAGCAACTGGAATGATGTATAATTGATTGAAGATTAAAAGTTCCCTTGTTTGATTAGGAAGTACTTTACCAATCTACTCAGTGAGCAATCTTGGTTTGTCAATGAACTGAAGAAGGTTATTCCTAATAGAGATGATGAAATCTACTCCCTTTCTCACTCTTCTTTGTATTCAATTCCTCTCTCTCTCTCTCTCTCTCTCTCTCATCCCCACACTACTTTCTCCTTACCTTTCCCTCCCCTTTACAGCTACATTTATATGATCCCCAATCCTCCCTCTCTCCTTCCTTCTTCGGAGTATAATCAGCTCTCTGGCTGGAGCTAGTGTATTCCATTGTTCATCCTGCCCCTATGCTCCCTACAATATTTCCCCATTCTTCTCACTGAACTTCCTCATATGATATTCCAAAATGCACTGGGTACCTCTGACCCTGCAACATATAATTTTAAGACACAGGGACTGACCCAACAGATATTGCTGACCAGTTGTGACCACAATGGAGCTTGAAAGTTAAAACAGAGCTTGAATCAAATATGTATGCTACGGAGAAGGGAGATGAAGTTAATTAACTAAACCAGTGGTTCTCAACCATGGGTCCGGCGCCCCCTTGGGGGGCCGCGATCATGTTCCAGGAGGTCCACCAAACATGGCCAGTGTTGGATTCACTGGGGCCCACGCAGAGATGAAAGTAAGCTGGTACTGTCTGGTACGGCGTACCAGCAAGAGCCAGTATGCCATGCCGGACCAGCTTCCCCAGCGATGATTTAAAGGGCATGGGGCTCCAGCGGCTGCAGGGAGCCCCAGGCCCTTTAAATCACTGCCGGAGCCTGGACGCTGCTACCCCAGGATAGCAGAGGCAGGGGTCCTGCAGAGATTTAAAGGGCCCAGAGCTCTACGGCGGCCGGAGCTCCAGGCCCTTCAATTCGCTCCTGAGCCCTGGGGCTCTCAGCCGCCTCTGCAGCTGGTAGCTCCGGGGTGATTTAAAGGCCCTGGGGCTCCCAGCCACAGCCGGAGCCCCGCCTCTTCCGGTCGAGGCCACACCTCTTCAGGTTGAGGCCACGCCCCCTCAGGACTCCGGCATACTGGTAAATCCTTTAAATTACTTTCACGCCTGGGCCCACAGCAGAAAGCCAAGCCCCACTGCATGGGGCTGAAGCCTGGGGCCCTGAGCCCTGCCACCCCGGGCTGAAGCCAAAGCCTGAGCAACTTAGCTTCGCAGGAGCCCTTGTGGCATGGGGCCCCAGGCAGCTGCCTTGCTTGCTACCCCATAATGCTGGCCCTGTCTTTTATATACAGTTGTTGTGGCATAGGTGGTGTCAAGGTTCCTTCCCCATTCTGATTCTAGGGCACAGATGGGGGGGGACCTGCATGAAAGACCCCCTAAGCTTATTCTTACCAGCTTAGGTTAAAACTTCCTCAAGGTACAAACTTTGCCTTGTCCTTGAACCCTTCTGCCACCACCAAGCATGTTAAACAAAGAACAGGGAAAGAGCCCACTTGGAGATGTGTTTCCACCAAAATATCCCCCCAAATCCTACACCCCCTTTCCTGGGGAAGGCTTGAGAAAAATCCTTACCAATTTGCATCGGTGAACACAGACCCAAACCCTTGGATCTTAAGAACAATGAAAAATCAATCAGGTTCTTAAAAGAAGAATTTTAATTAAAGAAAAAGTAAAAGAATCACCTCTGTAAAATCAGGATGGTAAATACCTTACAGGGTAATCAGATTCATAACATAGAGAATCCCTCTATAAGTTACAAAAAGACACAAAAACAGGAATATACATTCCATCCAGCACAACCTATTTTACCAGCCATTTAACAAAAGGAAATCTAATGCATTTCTAGCTAGATTACTTACTAATTTAACAGAAGTTCTGAGGAGTTCTGAACAGCATTTCTGATCTGTTCCCAGCAAAAGCATCACACAGACAGACAGACCCTTTGTCCCTCCCCCTGCCCAGCTTTGAAAGTATCTTGTCTCCTCATTGGTCATTTTGGTCAGGTGCCAGCGAGGTTATCTTAGCTTCTTAACACTTTATAGGTGAAGGGGTTTTGCCTCTGGCCAGGAGGGATTTTGTAGCACTGTATACAGAAAGGTGGTTACACTTCCCTTTATATTTATGACAGGTGGGCTGTGGAGTTTTTACAGCGTGTTCGCAGGGGGCCTCAGAAAGAAAAAGGTTGAGAACCCCTGAACTAAACCAAACCTTCTAAAACATTTAGTTCAGTGTTTGGGTTGAGGGGTTCAGTCTGGTTCTTATTTCGTAATCGCTAGTTTGCTCACCCCCTGTAGAGTTCCTGAGAACTGCATAGACAAGATCATCAAAGCCACACAGAGAATGAAAAATGGACATGACTTCCCAGCAAATTAGTCATATATATATATATATAATAAATCAATTGGAATATAAATATTGTACTTACATTTCAGTGTACAATATAGAATATAAAGGAGTATAAACAAGTCATTGTCTGTATGAAATTTTAGTTTATACTGATTTTGCTAGTGCTTTTTATGGAGCCTGTTGTAAAACGAGGCAAATAGCAAGATGAGTCGATGTATCCCCTGGAAGACCTCTGCGAACCCCCAGCAGTGAGTGTATTTGAGTAAATATTCATTATCCTGGGAGGTAATGTGTCCAATCCTTTGGGATTGGTAGAATATTCTTATATGATGAATAAGATTTTCAGTAACCCTCATCATATTTGACTTGGGTGTCTGGGTGGAGGCCTAAGGCTGGATTGCTTTAAAGGAACTGTGTTGTTGGTGCTGGGTAACTAGTAAGGTATTATAGAAGCTGTTTTGTGCTGGTTTGGTAAATCTAAGTATCAGAATATCCACCATCTTTGGGGATTGTCTGCCCCTTCTTTGCAGTTTACCCTAATTGAGTAACCTCAGTGTGGCTCCCCTGGGACTCTGGTCACACATACCAACAGTGACACGTGAGATTTAAACCATATTTAACACTACCAATGAATTACAACAGCATTACAAATGACACCTTCCAGGCACATATACCCTCTACAGTGCCTAACTCACACAACTGTAACCACTTAAATATGGCCTGCTATACTAATCTTAATGGTGATTTAATAGTGGTATAAATTACACATCAGGTGCAAATGGGAAAGTAGTGTAGTGAGGTAATTGGCTCCAATTTGTCATGAAAAACAACCTCTTTCAAAGGAGCTCTAGTGAGTCCACACCTGGAATACTTCATGCTGTGGTGGACACCTCAACACGAAAAATATACAGGCAAACATTTTCAGAAATAGGAGTCTAAAGTCCATATTTAGGCACCTGACGGTGGGATTTTCAAAAAGCATCTAGGGGCTTGTCTTGATAGTTAGTGCACTGTAAATCTACAGCACGCTACACACTAGCTATCCATGTGGACCCTGACACACACTGAAAGTTCTCTAGTGCACTTCACTTTACTCCACTTTAAATGGTAGGGAACTTTTAATATGTGCTAGCTTGGGTCCACATGGATAGTTACTGCACAACACATTAGTGTGCTGTAAATATATCCTCCAGCGTGCCGCACTCTGTTTGTCTACACGAGACCTAAGTAACTTAGGACTGGAGCTCAGTTTCCATTGGATCAACAGCTGTGCAATGTTGCTGTATTTTGTTACAGCACGTGCAATGTTTTGGCAGAGGTGATTGGGCAGCATTCATGTTGAAGCAATTCTTGTGTGTCTAAAGTTTACAAACAATTTTGGGATCCTTTACTATGAAAGAAATTACTGGTACAGAGGTATATGATGCTAGTATTCTATTACAAAGTATACACAAGTATTTAGAAATTTAAAAACCTAATTTAATGAATGAAAGATTTCCTTTTACCAAATATAAAGGGAAATATCTGTCACCGTGGCATATGCAGGATCTCTTTAAAAAGAGGCTTTGAAATATTCATTAAGGATGAATGAGTGCTTCACTGAACCTGTCCTCTTGGTCCATAGGAAGAGATTCACATTTTCTTAACAAGTAAGAATGTTTGCACATAAACATGGGTTTGATTTGTTCACTGAACAGTTTGCTCAATTATTTTGAATATTGGAATTGGATAATCAAATTGTCTGGGAAACTATGGACGTGGAATATTCATGAGTAAGAACAGCTTCCTAAATTTTGTGTTATTGTTTTTGAATGCTCTTTCATGATAGCTTATTATATAGCAATTATCATGACAGCACTTGCAGTTTATATATGCTGTAGTTTAAAAAGGGCCCAAATCTTGTCCTCATGGATATTAATGGCAAAACTTCCACTGATTTTGATGCAACCAGGATCAGGCCCAAAGTAACTAACCAGCCCAGTACTTTGAATTTATTACAGCTGCTTTTTAAAAAATACCTCTTTTGACCCGTGATACAGCATTTTCTTTACATAGCTTGTTTTGCTAGTCATTTCAGCATATTAGGAGCTCACCAATTTATCATGCCAACAAAGCATTTGAAGCAAATCTAGTGAAGTACACTGTGTTCCACAGTTTGTTTTTGTGATTTTCAATAAAGCATGTTCTGTAACTGAGTCCATAAAAATGGTGAGAAAACTGCATCCAAAGCTTTATATACTCTTCTAAGCATCTGTGCGACATACAAGATGGATTCAACAATAAGAAGATTCCCTAAACAAAATATCTTTGTTTCAAAAACTAGCTAGAGCTATTAATGACAATAATGTACTTAACTATTGGACGTCATGGATAGAAACCCAGGAAAGAAAGAAAGGAAACATATAGCTAAGGACATCATACTACACAACTAAATACAGTAAGTGCAGTTCTTAGATATGGGAAAGGAACACACAACACTCCCCAGGAGGTGGTGTGCAAAGGTGACTGTAAGCTACCTTTGCCCCACTGGAGCCTCACAAATTGAAGGATTGGAACAAAATTTGATTGGTTCTGTGGACTAAATTGCAGTTTGGCCACAAGTCCAAGATATGGGGCAGCGCATTACTGTGCTGCTCCAGGAGCAAACCATGAAACAGATTCTGAACCAGAGAGTCTCCATCTGTATCTCAACTCCCCACCTTCTCTGGAAAGAAGGGGAAAGGAGTGGGAGGTGTTCCCAGGCCTATACCTGGCACAGTGTATATTCCTTAGCACAGTTATGCTGCTCAGTGCATTGGGGCTTTGAGCCAAGGCTCTACCAGTCCCCATGCATACCTGCTTGCCCACGTGAGAAGAGGTATAGAGGCTTTGCAGAATCTTCTCCCTCCCTACTCACTGCTATCCATGATGTGGCTGGCTGGTGCAGGAGCATAAGGAGCACCTCACTCCTTTTACTTAGTGCTGCCAACTCTCCCAGTAACATTGCGAGTCCCACAATATTTGATGTTTTTCTTAAAGTGCCAACTCTTGGAGTCACATGGTTACATAAGATTCTCAACTTTTATTTAAAAAAAAAGTTTCTAGCCCCTATGGATGCAGGCAAAAGCCTGAAAACTCAAACCCTAAAGGCTCAAACATCTAAAAGCAAATAAACAGAACCCAATGCTTTTAAACCAATCTCATGATTTTTGAACACTTGGGGATAGCAACACTGGTTGGAAGTGCCAAGACTTTTGTCATTATGGGTACTACTTTATAAATATGGAGGGATAATGCCAGCTTTCTCTCCCTGGGGAGGGGGGGTTTGGAAATCCATGCAATATTTTATAAAGAGATAAATGTGCAATGAATTTCATTTAATTAGGCAAAATTGCAAAACGGCAAGATTGCTATTTCTGATTACTGTACTGGGATAAGTCATCTAAACAAACAACAAAAAAACTACCACTCTAGTTACTATTCCACTTAACTTTATTCACCTGTTTAATCTGTCATTACTTGGCATTTGGACACGCAGCCAAAATTTAAACATTTAAAAAGATGACAATGACCAGACCTCAGGATTTCATAGTCAAAACTGGAAAATATAGGAGTCATTCAAGAGAAGAGCCAGAAGCCAAATCCCTGATGTAAACAGCTCTGAAATTTGGGGAGGGGTGAAGGTATGGAACCCAAATAATTTCTTATGCTCTTTATGCTAAGCAAGCTGTTCCCCCTCCTATTTAGCTCTGACACTGAGTACCTTTCCCAGACCTGAAGAAGAGCTCTGTGTAGCTTAAAAGCTTGTCTCTCTCACTAGCAGAAGTTGGTCCAATAAAAGATATTACCTCCCCCACCTTGTCTCTCTAATATCCTGGAACTAACTTGCTGAAACAACACTGCAAACAAGGATTAATAGTAACAATTTTGTATACTGCTGTTCTGTTTTGGCATATTTGAAGCTTATTAGAAACTTGGTAATTGATATTAAAATGGCGCTACATAGTGACTGAGTACAGGGACAGCTGCAGTTTTGCCAAAAGTTAGCTTTTAAGTTTAGGAAGCTTCTGGTTGCAGCAGTTTTCATTTTCCACCTGGCATCAGTTGAACCTCCACCTTATTACATGAAGCTGAGCTATTATAAATTACCAAATACTGTCTTCTAAAGCTGCTGAATTAGCAAGTTCTGTTACAAGTGCAAAGCATGAGGAGTTTGGGTCTCGCTGTATATTTTTAATGTTATGCCCAGTGATGAGCTGCCAAAATCTGAAGAACCGGTTCCTTCACTGGCTCTGGGTCTTCGGCGGCACAGAGCGACCCGCCACCGAAGTGCCGCCAAAGACCCGGAGGGAGTGAAGGACCTGCCGCCGAAGTGCCGCTGAAGACCCGGAGAGAGTGACAGAGCTGCCGCTGAAGTGCCGACGAAGACCCGGAGCACCGCCGAGTGAGTAAAAAGGGATTCTCAAGGGAAGCCTCCCCAGCCGGGAGCTCACGCAGGCCAGACAGGACGGTCCTGTGGGCCAGATGTGGCCCACGGGCCAGAGTTTGCCCAACCCTTTAACAACCAGTTCTAAACCGGCTTCTAAATTTAACAGCCGGTTCGCATGAACCGGTGCGAACCGGTTCCAGCTCACCACTGGTCATGCCTATCATAAGCACAGCTTTCAGACAGAAGTATTTTCAACTATTTCTCAAAAATTCTCACTGAAGCAAATTTTCTTTCCCCAGTATAAATCACTACGAAGGACAACATTGCCATATTAGTAATATGTCATTTGTGATTAATGCTGCTGTTTCTGTGAAAGAAGGCATGTAAAAGGTATTTACTGACCTAACTCTAAAAAAGAGGAAAGATTTGTTTGCATTTTGTTTATGGCAATAATTAGAGTATAGGCCTGTGACGGGTGTACCAACCCTGCACCAGGCCGCTGGGGGCAGACCGATCATTGTGGGCCCAGGTGACTGCGTCCCCTTACCCCTGCTACGCATGCTCCAGGTGGAGAAGCCAGATAAAAGGAGGCAGCCCAGCTCAGTTGGGGCGGGTGATGGAAGAGGAAGGATGTACACTGCTGGTTCCTGAAGGGGTGCCTGCGATGCCCCTGGCGGTAGAGCCTCAAGACCTGGACTACGCTCCAGGTCACTCGCTGACTGCGGAGACTGCCAGGGAAACCAAGCTGCCGCCTGCTGAGGAGGCTGCTGCCTGCTCTATGCCCCAGCCCAGAGGGAAGTTAGGCCTGGGGGGAGGGATAGCTCAGTGGTTTGAGCATTGGCCTGCTAAACCCAGGGTTGTGAGTTCAATCCTTGAGGGGGCCATTTGGGATCAGGGCAAAAATTGGGGATTGGTCCTGCTCTGAGCAGGGGGTTGGACTAGATGACCTCCTGAGGTCCCTTCCAACCCTGGTATTCTATAGACTGTTTGTTTGGCCCCACCCAGGGGCTGCAGCCTGCTTGCTGCTTTGCCCTGCCCAGGGTGGCAATTCCCCAAGTGCCACTGCTGCCCTAGCCAGGAGGCTGCTGGGCTCTAGACTGTTTGCTTGCTTTGCCCTGCTCAGGGGTTGCAGCCTGATTGCTGCTTTGCCCTGCCTTGGGGGCTAATTCCCCAAGTGCTACTGCCTGCCGTAGACTGTTTGTTTGGCTTCCCAGGGGCTGCAGCCTGATTGCCGCTAAATACTATTGTCTGCCTCAGCCAGGAGGCTGCAGGGCTCCAAATTGGTTGTTTGTTTTGCTCCAGCCAGACTGTTTGTTTGTTTTGCCAGCTCAGAGACCACAGACTTATTATGTCGAGGGGGAGAGCTCTCTCCTGTCAGCTTGCAGCAACTACACGAGTACTCTTACAGTGGCACAGCTGTATCGATACAGCTGTGTTGCTGTAAGCTTGCTAGTGTAGACATGGCTTAAGAAATTAGATATAGGAATGGGTGCATAAGTGAGAGAGAGAGAGTAAAATGTTTTTTCTCCCAAATCAAAAATAGAATGGATGCTGAAATCCATCTGGATGTTACAAAAAACTGAAATGAGAAAAGGCAAACCACTCTCTGAGGTGATTTACCATTCTCACCAAAGAACTGCTTGCTAAATAACTCCAGTGATTTCACCACAGTGACTTGTTTGGAACATCAGACAGAGCTATGAAGAATAATGTGTTAATATATCACTTCTGATATGTGTTTCATGTTGGAATCCTTTTCTAGTCCTTTAAATTTGTGAACCAAATTTTTTCAAGCATGAAAAAGGGGCTTGTACTCCCTGAGGAATAAGTCCACGGCAAGTATGAAGCTCTAAAACTAACTCATCTTGAACCAGCAGAGTGTAAAAAAAGTGTTCTATTTTTTAAGGGGCACATATATATTTTAAATCATGCTCCCGTAACACAAAACAAGCTCCACCGATTTTCTTGAAACTTTCCAAATAAATTCAGCTTTGGGTTGAGGCCAAGCATAAGAAATGTCATACCCCAAAGATACGTTTTAAAGACAGTTATCATTACAACCAGCCTAATGTTTCTCAGAGTACCCAAGCCATTATCGCTACTCAGATACCTCCATAGCTGGAGGAGCTAATTGAATAAATGTCATGAAAACTACAGTGATAATTACAGTAGAAAATAATGGCTATGCATTTCTATTGTCTGGACTTTAAAAAAAAGATGACTTCTTCAAAGATGACGAGTTCAACTTTAGGAACTTTCCCACGAAAAAGTCCTTTACATGCTAATAAATTATTATCCTTGCTGTAGAATAGTATAGGATATTTTTAAAAAGAATCTACAGAAAGGAAATCATTCTCTATTACATTTTATAGATTTTAAAAGAAATTTCCAACAATACTCTTTCTCACTGCAGTCTTATGGCAAGAGGCAGTGGCTTACCCACCTAGTTATAAAGGTATTTATATGGCTCACAGCATCCAAGTGCCTCACAATCATGAATGGATTTATCCTTACAAAGCCCTACTCGGCGGGAAGGATGATCATAATTTACAGATGAGAAACAAAGTAGACAAAGAGACTTTTTCAAGGCCACATAGGAATTATGCGGCAGTGTCAGGAATTGTACCCAGGATTCCCAAGTCCCAGTCCAGTACCACTACAGCATATTTCTACCCTATTGATACAGGAACCACTTATCTCTCAGAGACTGTCACATTGACTCCCTATGAGGCTCTGAGAAGAGACAGGCTTCTATCACACTGGTTCAAGTTATCTTTCCAAATCAGGATAGGATAGTTCCATCAATGGCTATTAGCCAAGATGGTCCAGGATGAAACATCACGTTCTGGATGTCCCTAAGCCTCTGACTTCCAGATGCTGGGAGTAGACAGCAGGGGATGGATCTCTTGATAATTGTCCTGTTCTGTTCATTCCATTTAAAACACCTGGCACTGGCCACTGTTAGAAGACAGGATACTGGGCTAGATGGACATTCTTATCACTCAACTTGGTGCCGGTTTAACATTGCCTTCCATAGCATTAATAGAGACATGTTTATTTTTGCTTTATATTATAGGATCTTCTACTAATGTACAATTTCAAATAAAATATTTTATTACAACCTGAATGGAATATGTGAACTGTTTTATGGGGGCATTTATTGTCTTGATCAAGGATAGGCAACCTTTGGTACGCGGCCCATCAGGGTAAGCCCCATGGCAGGCTGGGCTGGTTTGTTTACCTGCCGTGTCCTCAGGTTCAGCCAATCGCAGCTTCCACTGGCTGCGATTCGCCGCTCCAGGCCAATGGGAGCTGTGGGAAGCGGCGCAGGCTGAAGGATGTGCTGGCCGCCACTTCCCACAGGCCCCATTGGCCCGGAATGGTGAACCGCGGCCAGTGGGAGCTACGATTGGCTGAACCTGTGGATGTGGCAGGTAAACAAACCAGCCCAGCCCACCAGGGGGCTTACCTTGGCAGGCCACGTGCCAAAGGTTGCCGATCCCTGGTCTTGATGCTCTCTGTGAAGGAGCAAAGTATGCTGAACTCTCACAAAATAGACAATAGACTAGGCCTGGTTCAAATTGTGATCTCTTTCCCCATAAGATTGAATTAATAGATAGATTGAAGACATAATAGATTGAATTGGTTTAAACCACATAAAAAAGCCCAGAGGAAGATCTTCAGAACACTGTCATTTCTTCTTTTCTTGCAGCCACAATGGGTATTTACATATAAAGCAGACTAATATCCCTAATGAAGCTGCTACTGTATAGACTATTATGGATGAAGAGACAAGCACAAACATTTCTACATAATGTGTTTGATAAGGGTTAAGTAATGCAGATGCATTTTTCACCTTATACAGACAAATACTCCACCCACCCCCCAAGAGATATAGTACATGACAGGAGTTGTTTTGGGAGTAAACATCAGTCATGCAATGTGAAGTTAAAAATTCAGTCTGCCTACAAGATAGCATTTGTGCTGTTGCCTAGGGCTATTCAAATTACCATTCACTCTCTCTGTCACATAATATTTAAGTCCTGGCTGAAACTGTGACCTCAGCAGAAGCAAACAGCACAGAGAATTTGAATATATGGCTTTAGACATTGGTCATCAGCCTCATCACCAAGAACAGGTAATCCATAAATAGACAGCATGAAGAATGGAACTTAAGACCTCCTGCTCCAAACCCCCCAAAAGACTAGATTCTTTAGCTAACAGAGCTTTGCAAGCTAATTAACCTTCAAATACTTTGTGAGCCAGCTACATTTTATTACCCTAGTTTTACAAACAGGGAACACCAGGTAGAGATTGACAGTGCTTTCAAAAGAGGTGGATTCTTTGGTTAGTGGGTGCTCAACTTGACATACCTAGGGATCTCAAACTGGGCAACCAAAATTAGTCAACACTTCTAAAAATGACAGCCTAAGTGATTTGCCTAAGACTATCACGGTAATAAGTGCTATAGCTGGGATAAAGATTCAGAAATTCCTGGTAACCAGTCCCTACTTTCCGTGCTACCTCCCTCTGCTTTTCATGAAACACAACTATCTACCAGCTGGCCATCAGCTGAGACAAAATGCATAAAATAAACTTGTTTACTGAAATGGGAAAGTTCAGCATATCACTTCGATCCTGCAGCAAATTTAGGGGGGAAAACACCCCACGCTTGACCTTTACAAAAAAAAACCTGCAAGTTTAAATTTGGCCTAAAATTAAGATTTTGCAAAAATATGGTTTTAGAAAACTTCAGATCAATAGAAACATTTTAATTAAATAAATATCCACTGGTAATAGTTTTCTTTGTAAGAAATAGTCCTGTGCTGTATTTGCAACACAAACATTGCATTATTATGCTAGTGCTTGAGATGTGAAAAATTAAATCGACTACAAACTGAATGAAAACAGAAGTCAAACTGGCCACCTTAATTTCATTGTGGAAGAAAACAGAAGTGCTGAAAAGTAATATAGTTTATTATAACCCTTAATCTTAATACTCCTGGGTGTTATTTGTAACACACAGTAGGTAAAAAAAGAGATGTAGAGACCGGTTTTAAATATTAGCACATGCAAAATTGCACATACTCCCCCCCACTCCTACCTTAGGGGTTTACCCCACTGAAATGCATATACAAATCTGATGTTTATATGCAAACATGGCTAGACGCCTAAATGGCCATGTGCATGAGCTATAACAACTCTATCAGTTTCAGAGTAGCAGCTGTGTTAGTCTGTATTCGCAAAAAGAAAAGGAGGACTTGTGGCACCTTAGAGACTAACCAATTTATTTGAGCATAAGCTTTCGTGAGCTACAGCTCACTTCATCGGATGCATTCAGTGGAAAATACAGTGGGGAGATTTTATATACACAGAGAACATGAAACAATGGGTGTTACCATACACACTGTAATGAGAGTGATCAGGGAAAGGTGAGCTATTACCAGCAGCAGAGTGGGGAGTGTGGGGGGAATGTGAAGGGGGGGAACCTTATGTAGTGATAATCAAGGTGGGCCAGTTCCAGCAGTTGCCAAGAACGTGTGAGGAACAGTAGCGGGGGGGAGGGGGGAATAAACATGGGGAAATAGTTTTGCTTTGTGTAATGACACATCCGCTCCCACTCTTTATTCAAGCCTAAGTTAATTGTATCCAGTTTGCAAATTAATTCCAATTCAGCAGTCTCTCGTTGGAGTCGTTCACCTGCACATCTACCAATGTGATATATACCATCATGTGCCAGCAATGCCCCTCTGCCATGTACATTGGCAAAACTGGACAGTCTCTACGTAAAAGAATAAATGGACACAAATCAGACGTCAAGAATTATAACATTCAAAAACCAGTCGGAGAACACTTCAATCTCTTTGGTCACTCGATTACAGGCCTAAAAGTGGAAATTCTTCAACAAAAAAACTTCAAAAACAGACTCCAACGAGAGACTGCTGAATTGAAATTAATTTGCAAACTGGATACAATTAACTTAGGCTTGAATAGAGACTGGGAGTGAATGTGTCATTACACAAAGTAAAACTATTTCCCCATGTTTATTCTCCCCCCCCCCCCGAACACACTGTTCCTCAGACGTTCTTGTCAACTGCTGGAAATGGCCCACCTTGATTATCACTACATAAGGTCCCCCTGTCCCACCCCCCTCGCCCCCCTGCTGGTAATAGCTCACCTTACCTGATCACTCTCATTACAGTGTGTATGGTAACACCCATTGTTTCATGTTCTCTGTGTATATAAAATCTCCCCACTGTATTTTCCACTGCATGTATCCGATGAAGTGAGCTGTAGGTCACGAAAGCTTATGCTCAGATAAATTTGTTAGTCTCTAAGGTGCCACAAGTACTCCAACTCTATCAGTGTTTCCTAAATGGTGGGTTGCATTCAGGAAGATTGTAGATGGGTCATGGGCCTGGTGCAGAAGGGAGACCTTGGGGGGTTGGAGAGGGAGCCCACCCCACACGCACCCCACAGTGGCAGTTCCCGTTCCACAGGGCTAGGCCAGGCTCCCTGCTCTAGGCATTGTAACCTACTCAAGTTTGGTCCAGCCATCTCTCTGTCATGAAGGAGGGGCAGCCAGGCCAAACCTGAGTAGTGCTGCGATCCCCTACATTGCCTGAATCAGAGAGTCAGGCGCAGACCCATGGGACAGGAGAGCTGTTGGGCTCACTCTCCAAACCACTGGGGTTTCCCCTATGCATTGGGACACGATTAGGGTTGTGGTGCTGGGGCGGAGGGTGGTGCAGTTGCAGGTGGTCGGTGCCCCCTCAGTGGGGCAAGGAGGCTGCAACAGCAAAGAAGAAGGTTGGGGGCCTATGATTTGGGCACCCCACCATGAATTTAGACCTTGGGTAGGTCACAAAAGAAATAAAATGGCATTTGTGGCTTGCCTTTGTAAACAAAAATTTGGGAACCGCTGCTCTATGTCATCCCTCCTCTGGTCAACAGCTCAGGCAGGCTCCCTTCTCAGGGTATGTCTGCATTGCAGGCAGGGGTGTGATTTGTAGACATAACGAAGCTTGCTTTAATCTAGCTATCTCACTGAAAATAGTGGCAAGGACCCAACAGGCACAGGTTTCAGCACAGGCTGTGCCAGCCCATCTCACCCTCTGGGTATGGCTGCTGCTTCCCACAGCTCCCATTGGCCGGGAACAGCGAACCGCAGCCACTGGGAGCTGCGGGCAGCCGTGCAAATGTAGACAAGCTGTTTGGTGGGCCGCCAACGGATTAGCCTGACAGGCCACGTGCGGCCCGTGAGCCACAGGTTGCCCACCACTGGCCTAGAGGCGGTTCTACTTTAATTCTGTAGCTATGGATTTAAAACATCTTGCTGAATGTTGTGAGTAGACTTAAGCTGAAAGACTGCACAGTATCTTAAACTAACACTTCTAGAACACATAATGAACTCTAGGCCTTTATAAATTTATCTCTCTTGCATCCTTACTAAAGGAAGAATGGGTGGCTATTACCAGATGTGAACAGCTGCATGGACTTGCAGGTTCTGTCAACATCTATGAGAGTTTCTGCTTGGATGGATGCCTATGCCTAAAGGAAAAAATGAGGGATGGAGAAAAAGAAGTGGACTGTCAACCAGCACCAGAGTTAATCTAATTCTTTCTTTTCTTTCACTCATTTGCTTTTATTTTGATCTGTCTGTTTCATTTCATAATTAATAGGTGTGATTTTGATAAATGGCTTGGATTAAGGAAGGTTATTCTAATTGAAGTGTGAGTAGATGACATCATTTGTGTTTTCAAACTCCATTACAGAATGAAAAACAAAATTGAGGTTCAACATCAAAATAAACGGTGTTTGGAGTACACTAAAAGCTGATATATCAGCCAACTATCATTTGGCAAACTAGCACAGCATGTCAGCTGGAGCACATTAGCTGTTCCCAGCGATCAGAACAGTACATAGAGAGAGTTGATTTCTTAGGCAGCTAAGATCCAAATACAGAACCAACATAGGTGCCAGTTATACTGCTAGAGTTCTGCAATTGTCCCTGAACAACAGATGAGGGCACTGTAAGCAAAAATAAATCCTTGAAATACAGTCAATGCAAATGCATTTAGAATAAGAGATTTTTTTTTAAAGGCATAATAAAAATATGCAAACTGGTATTTATGATTACCGAGAAGACAGTTGCTTCCAGTGGTGAGCTGGAGCCGGCTCTCACCATTTGAACTGGTTGTTAAATTTTGAAGCCGGTTTACAACCGGTTGTTAAAGGAGTGGGCAAACTCTGGCCTGCACCGGTTGTTAAAGGGGTGTGCAAACTCCAGCCCACATCTGGCCTCCGGGACCGCCTGAGCTCTCGGGTCTTCGGCGGCACTTCAGCAGTACGTCCTTCACTCGCTCTGGGTCTTCGGTGGCACATTGGCGGCAGGTCCTTCAGTGCCGCCGAAGACCCGGAGCGAGTTAGGAACGTGCTGCCGAAGTGCCACCGAAGACCCAGAGCAACTGACGGACCCGCCGCCAAAGTGCCGCCAAAGACCCAGAGCGACTGAAGGAACCGGTTCTTCAGTTTTTGGCAGCTCATCACTGGTTGCTCCCCTATTGAAAAACTGACTAAGCCAACAATAAGCAGCTAAGACATTTTCTTCAAACATTCTATCCCACTTCACTATTTCAATCTACAAGTCGATATATTTCACCCTAATAGATTTATATGCTATACAGACACACTTTATATAAAGACTACAGAAAGAGAAAGTCAAGTTTGTACAATTAAGTACTCATACATCGGGAACTGCCACAGCCAAGCTTGCTCGCACAACCTTAAATCTGCCCATATGTGCATATGCATCATAATATAGTTGTAAAGTATATGATCAGATACTATTTTTCAATCATCATGCACTTTTTTCCACAACATTTTCCCCCACACATTAATTCTTAAACTAATTTAACTTCCCAGTATCTATATTATTACTGGAGGATCTCAAACCGTTTTGCAGAGGAGAACAGTGTTGTCTAGAGAGTGTATATTTATGGTTTCTTCTTTAAATAGGCCTGTGATGTAGATGTACAACTATTTTGTGTTTTCATACCACCTGTCCTCAAAATGTCTCAAAGTCCAAATACTGGTTTCTTTCTTTCTTTCAAAATTGTCAAATCTATTTAAAATCTATTTAACTGTTTAGTGAGTGAGATTCTGGTACAGAATTTACAGTATTACTTTACTGATTTGAAATACAATTCTAATTGGGCAACTACATTGATTTTTCTATAAGTTAAAACTGTATGTTTCCAGGTTGAAAGTGTTATTACTAGATTCAATTAAATAATGGCCATATTAAGGCACTTCAATAAATGACGTGATTTCCAAAGGTGCTTAGCACCCAACTGCTCCCATTCAAGCCAATGTAAAGTGGCTGGGTACTTGAAAATCAAGTCACAGAGTACATGATTGAAAGCCTCCCATTAAGTGGGCTTTATATAGGGCCTTTATTTATGGGTTTAAATGTGGAGTTAAGCTAACTTTAGGCACCAGTTTTTGAAAATCTTGGCCACTATAATTTTCAGATAAATGACATTCATAGATCTTGACTGGTATATACACAGTAGAACACAATACTACAAGATGCTATGCACATATATAACATTTGAGAAAAATGGTTTATTATATTGTATTTGAGATAATTAAAGAATGTATCATAAAGCACACGCACAAATAGTAGGATTGCACATACAACCTCATGTTTAGCGTTTTCTCACCTCTGGGTCATTAACAGAGAAGCCACAAAGAAGCCCTAAGAATGTTAAGAAAACCAATAAATCAATGATGTTATGGAAAAGAGCATACAGCTCACACCATGCAAATTCCATAAATTGAAACAGTTTGGCTTATGCTCCGTGGGCAAACTGCCATCCTTGACCAGAGCACTAGAATGCTAGGCTACAGTCAGACCTCAGAATTTCAAGTGTTTAACACCGGATAACTCCCTATTAAAGTACTTGGCACTAGCTTAGTTTATGCTCATCTTGGCAGGTAAGAAGGAGACTTAGGGCTTGTCTACACTGGCACTTTACAGCGCTGAAACTTTCTCACTCATGGGGTGTGAAAAAACACCCCCCCGAGCGCAGCACGTTTTAGGGCTGTAAAGCACCAGTGTAGACAGCGCCCCAGCGCCGGGAGGTGGTTCGCTCTGCCGCAGCTGCACAAGTGCAGCGGCAGCGCTTTAACGTTGCCTGTGTAGACTAGCCCTAAGTTAGTTTCCTGTGTACACTGTGTTCCAATGAATGAGGACATACTGTAATATTGTAGCTGTATAAGCCTATTTACATCGAAGCTGAGAGGGTGAAATCCAGGCCCCATTCAAGTCAATGGCAAAACACGCATTGACTTCAGTGGGGCCCAGATTTCACGTCCGATGCATGCCTAAGTCAGTGATTTTGTGCTCATGCACGCACACCTGTTTGAGCACACACAACCCTGCCTTGTGTGCTCATCAGGGCTTATGTACCTACAACAGTAAAAATACGGAAAGGTACATGTGAACTTAAGAAAAATATGAGGGCCTTTAGATGCAGAGAACCTTGTAACACTGAATATGAGCAGCTTCTGAGAAGAAATGCACCAGTAGGCTGCTTCCCAAGGCACTGTACAACAGGTATAGGAGACATATTTTGCACAATGGTAATGGGATAAACTTTTACTCCTGGGAAACACACCATGGATTGTAATGCCCACACACAGCCAACAGAGCTTCAGTTAAGGCCTAGTTTTTAAAGAACTTACAGCAAACTGCACGGAACTCACTGGAGGATGAAGATCTGAGTCAAACTTGCTGGGGAAACTAAATGTAAGCGGGGGAATAGTCCCGCTATTGTGGGGAACTTTCCTGGCTTCTGCACTAGCCCGGTGAAGTGGGCTAGAGAAAGGATCTGAGTCCTCGCTCCTACTTCCTTTACCCAGTGGCCTCCCTGTCCTCGAGGACTCCCCTTCCACTCTCCTGTCTGGCAGAGTCCTCATAACCCCAAGGCTGGGCCCAGGATTCCTGGGGGGCTTGACCCCCAACCCTGCTGTGCTCACCTAGGACAGGGGCTAGGGTGTCCCCACTCTGGGGTACTCTCTCTGCACTAGGCACTTCTCTGACCCACTGACCATTACATACAATTTAAAGCAAATGCAAGTTATTTAATCAACAATTAATTTTAAAAAGAATAAGGAGAAATGGGAAAGGTTAAAGGAAACACCTCACCCCGCTCTGTGGCAGGGAACATCACAAACAGCATCTCTGGAATGTCAGGGCAGTTCACAGTTTGTTCCTTGGAAGTCCCAGGCCTCCTTCTCAGACCCTGGCTGTGCTGCAGGGATGCTGTGGGATGGACACTTGCTCTGGTGGTGGCCACATGCTCTCAGTCTCTAAGTGGTAGGACCCTTCTTCCCAGTGTCACCCCCGCCCTGTCGGGGTTACGATCCAAGCCTGGCCTGCAGAGCCTCTTGGCTGAGGCGTCTCCCTGTGCTGGGCCCGCTGCCCAGGGTCCCCCTTGCTATCCCCAGCTGCTCACTGCACCCAGCTCCAGACTGCTCCAGCCCCAGCTCCTCCACTCTGTCTCTGCTACTCTGCCTCCAGCTCCCTGGGCTGCTTCTTTGGCTCCTCCGCCTCTGGTTGCTACAGCTCTGCTCCCAGGACAGGTCTGCTCTGCAGGCTGCTTCTATGACTCTGCTCCCAGCACTGACCTGCTTCCTGGGCTGCTTTTCTGGACCCTCTGGCTCTGGTTGCTGCAGCTTTCTTCCCAGGGCAAGTCTGCTCTCTCTGAGCTGTGCCTCTGGCTTTGGGGCTGCAGCGCTGCTCCCAGGACAGGGTCTGCTCTCTCTGGGCTGCTTTTCTGGTCCCTCTGGATCTGGCACAGCTCCGCTCCGCAGCTTAGCTTGGGCCCCCGCTTTCTCCTTAGCTCGGCCCCACTCTGTCTGACCCAGGCAAATCCAGTTCATACAGAGGATGGGACCTCCCTGGCATCCTGACTCCCTGATTAGCCTGCCTACCCTGTCATTCAGGCTGACCTGGAGCATTGGCCTCTCCCCATTGTTCCTGGAGACTGTGTTTCCTGGTTTCCCATAGACCCTTCCCCTTTTAGTACTGGGAGCTAGCAACTAAAACACCCCCACTGAATGTTAGTAAGGGGGCAACAGTCCCCTGACATAAACATTTCAGAGTTGACGTTTAGATCCACTGAGCCATCCCCAACAGCAGAGCCTTAAAGCATTGCTTCTTCAGGTACCTTTTCTGTCTACAGAAAATTGTGTAAAACATTTCACCTCCCAGTGTGTGCAATCCCTTCTCTAGTTGTAAATCCTGAGAACTGAACTTTCTAACCCAGTCATTTTGTGCAGAGACAAGGTCAAAGAATTTGTTTCCCCATATAATGGGGAAAGGGAGTTTTAATCACTCTCTTCATTGTCGATAATGGCTAAACAGTTTTTGCCCAAACTTTAAGAAACCCCAAAATAAATAATAAATTCACATTTGGGCAGAGACAAAGGCTGGGAGATTCTAGTATGAAAGGTTAATGTTTCAGAAAATTAGGAGAAAGTGATAAGAGGGTCTTGTAACAAAAGCTATTATGTAATCTTAACTACAATGGGTCAGAGCTGAAGCTCCACCTTTTTATTATGGATGAAATCCTGGCCCCACTGAAGCCAATTGGAGTTTTTTTCCTTTACCTCAGTGTGACCAGGATTTCACCCCATATGTATTACTTACATACACAAATATATATATATATACACATATCCATCTACTTTCTAACTGCAATTCTTTAAAATAAATACCATACTCAACTATTAAATAAGGACAATTTAAAGAACACTTTGATGAGCAACATACACAACTTCAGTCATAGCAAAATTATCCAAGACTTCGAAGATGAAGTCATTTCATTTTATCTTAGTAAAGCTTGCATTTTAAACTAGAAAATTTTATAAAGCTTCATACAGGGAGTCTATATTTTCTTCCATCTCCACTCAGAAACAGAAATATTAGCAAGATGACTGGAAACATTTAATTCAGAAATATATTCCTAGCAAAAAATCAGTTCTAGAAAACGAAAAAAGACTCTGAATCGTACATTAGATTAAGTTAAACAAGTTGCTATGCACAGAACACGAGACGAGAGAGAACAGAAATGATGCATTAAATCAAGAGAAGAATTAGAAGAGCACTGGAAATCACCTAGTAAAGTAATATCTATTTCCAAAGGATTAACGTGGTAGCACCCAGTTTGTTGCTATAACTGATGTGTATATATTTGTATAAAAAAACTTACCCAGCAAAAGGTTGATTCTGAGTGAGTAAAACAAGCCCAAGCAGTGTACTGCAGAACATGTGACACCTACGATTAAATTCTTCAGGGGCCCCAGTCGATATCCATGCACAATGGGGGTTCTAGTCCATGATGACAATGCAAATAAATAATTAACAAAATCTAAGACTGATGGACAAACTTTTAGTTTAAACTCAACAAACACAAAGACATTCAGACTTTTAGTGGTAATTTTATAGAGCCCTATTTTAGTGTTACACTAGCAACATTATTTTGTCAAGGATGCAATTACACTTTCATCCTAAACCATTTTCATACTGATATTTAATATGAAACAAGTCTCTTACTGTCAAAATAAGTTTTAAAGATTCATAAAGAAACTCCTCCTTATGAGTAAATGGCAAAATAAGAAATCTCATATACTTGATATTGCTCTTGGTGACATATAATTTATTTCATGAAGGGCGCAAAACTCACAGCAGAAGGGAAGTCGGCTCTCCAGTTAGAGTTCAAAAGCTAGAGCTGATTAAAATACTATCCAATTTTTGTTAAAGGATTATAGCAATCATGAAAAGGAATGACAGAATATTTCATTTTATAATGCTTTTAATTTATTCTTCGAACCGGCAGAAACTGGTCAGATTTACACATGTCACTGTGCCTAAACAGTGTCATGGATGAAGCTCCTAGAAATGAATGGGTACTTCCGCTTCATCACAGAAGCCAAAGATTTGTGGATATTGTCTGAGACTGGCAGACCAGGTGTCTGCTCATGTCAAGGTCCCTATGTCTCAACTGAACACTGACAAATACGTAGCTAGAATCAGTCTGGCTCAGCTGTGTGTTAGTAACCTTACAATTGGTATAAGAATTATAATAATGTGTTTAATGTTTACACTTTATGAAATATTTGTGAGTTGCTGCATGCATTAATCGCACTTATAACATCTGTATCCCATATTGTAAGGTAATATTTGAACGGTTGTATTGTGAACATCTGTGGCTGTGTAAAGCACCAGACAGGAGAAAGACATTAATTAGCGTGAAGGGCTGATCTGCAACAGAAGGTGTTGTTCCCTTCCCAAAAGGAAAGGTCCATCAATACCAGATGGGCTATTGTGGGACATTGCAACTGGAATTTCCATCAACAAGAAGATAAAAGACTTGTCCTGCTCTCCTCCCCATGAAGATGCGTCATGCAAGTAGACTTTTCCCATCAGCTGAGTTTGCAGGTCAGAGCACGTGGCAGGAAGGGGATAAAAACCCCAAACAAAAGGAATTTGGTATCTTGATGCTGCTTGGACTCTGGGGGCCAAACTGTTTCTAGGCATAAAGCGAGAGATCCCCAGCTGCTTAGCCTGGCTTGGTCCTGAAGGACCTATAGAGCTTGCTGATAATAGAAGCTTTTGAAATTTAAGATTATAACTCATTTGAGTATCTATGTTTATCTGCTTTAACCTTGTACATACCTCTGATTTCAATTTCCTATTTAATAAATCTGTATATAATTTATTATAGGGTTGGCGAGAAGCATTTCTTTTGTGTGAGACCTAAGGTACAATTGATCTGGGATAAGTGACTGGTCCTTTGAGACTGGGAGTAACCTGAACACTGCTGTGATTCTTGGTGTAAGGGAACATCTATCAAAAAGGCATGCTCACCTGGGGGGCAAGATAGATTGGAGTCCGTGACTCCATGTTAGGCTATTATAGTGACTGAGGAGTTTACACTTGATAGTTGGTTGGTGAAATCTACATATAGAACTCACAACCAATTTGGGGTTTTTGCTCTGGTTCCTAAAAGTCAGCCCTGAGGTTGGTGCTCTTGCTTTTGAGTCACTTCAGACAGAGTTACCTTGTTAACAATGTGCCAATTAATGCCAAATGAGGTGGCATTGTTTGTCATATGGACACTTGATCACTGGGGTGTAGTCTAAGGCAACCATCTCATTTCACGCACGCATCATGCAGCCATCAAGTGGGCCACTTTTATTAAGTATTGGATTAGATTCATTCCTCTGACTTAGAAGGAAAAATCTTCAGAATCCAATTCCAATTTCCTGATCACTGAAGCCCCATCTAATATACTATTTGATTCAGCCAGACATGCATTTTGTTCATTTTGCTTGTGTTTGCAGGCCTGCATGACAGATAGCACAGTATTGTATTGACAGTGCTGTATTATACAGTATGAATATATGTATTGTTCCATTGCAAGAAGCAGTGGCAATCCTTGTACAACAATACATTTTACAAATTAAAATGAATGTAAGAAAAATGTGTTATTTTAATATGAGGCTACATTTTCAAAAATGTGTATATTATAATTAAGTGTGCATGCAAATGATTGTCCTCAAAAGTCACAAAATTTAAGACTAATGCAAATCTATGAGGAACAGCAAGGTGGGTAAGTTAATATCTTTTATTAGACCAACCTCTGTTGGTGAGACAGACAAGCTTTTGAGCCACACAGAGCTCTTCTTCAGGTCTGAGAAAGGCCCTCCAAGTATCACAGCAAAATGCAAGGTGGAACAGATTATTTAGCATAGGTGGTTAATACATATTGTAAGGGACCATTCAAGATAGAGTGACCCATTAACACCGCTGCGGTCATAGGACAAAAAAGGTGCAGGGGGGTGGTTAGTGGGTTACAGATAGAGAACCTGCATAGGTGAATTTTCAAAGTGGCCTTTGAAGGGATACGATAGATGGAAAGAGCTCAACAAAATCTTGTAGGAAAGTAGACCATATGTATTTTTCAATTTTGTTCCAATGGAAAGGGAGCCATTACATGTCTCATTAAAAGACCTTAAGCAATGGAAGCTGTTTACAACTTGAAAAGGAACCTATAACTGAGGGTACCCTGTGAAAGACACACTTCAAGTTCACAGAGGATCTGTGTAGCAGATACACTGCTGTCCATCTAGGGAGAGATGCACAAACTTAGACAACAACCTCCAGTGTGAAATCCTGGCCCACTGAAGTCAATGGGAGTTTTGCTATTGACTTCAATGAGGCCAGGATCTCACCCCCAGAATGAAAGTTTTTATTCCCCAATTTATCCCTACTGAAACACTAAGTCTTTGGCATACTTAGGTGAGATAGTGTGTAGTCTTAGCTACAAATATGTTTGGTACTTCTTATTTTTAATTTTATAGAAAATTAAGAGAAAAATAAAACTTGTTATTTAAGACGCTCCTGGTCTTGAACTGTACTTGGGATCTTTACTCTGTTCCGGTCGCAAAGTCACAGAAAAGAGACTACTCACTATTGGGAGAGATAGAAGAGGTAAAACATACCCAACCTGGAGCACTTGCTCAAAAAAATCTAACTAATTAAATTTTAGTATTATTAAATGCAGCAACCAAAACGTGACAGAAATAGAGAACAGAAGATTACAGAGCTACATTTGCTTTTCATTAGCAAGTGGAATATGTATTTAAATATGTTGTGTGTGTGTATACACACAAACATATATATTTAAAGGTTAAGAGCAAAACATTTTGATCCAGGAGAAAAAGGCAGCAAAGTTGCTAGCTTCTCAGTTTCAATCACAAAGAGGACGATATAGGTTGTTCCTTTGAGGACCTTTATGCAGTATAATTACATAAAGCTAAAGTTCTCATATAACATTTATAAAACCACAAATACCCACACCCTCTCAATATTGTAAGCTGATGTTATACAGATGGATAAGTGACGTAGATGCTGCAATAAAATACTGGTTTTTATAGGTGGCTGAGGTAGCTTCATAATAACACCTAATATACAGTGAATTAGAAAAACAATTTCAGATTTGATTCCTCATCGAAGGAATTTATTAAAGGAAGAGCAGAGATACATCTGAGAAGTATTTGAAAAGTCTCACATATAACACTGAATAGAAGAGGAACAGATACCCTGGGTTCTTTCAAACTTTCTTTATTTCACTACTTCTCTTTGGTGCTTTTATTCTGAAACTTGAGCTTCCTTTTAATTTGAGCTTGCCTAGTATTGAGCCTAAGCACCGAATTTATGTAATCTTTAATATTGCTGAAATGCAGAACTAATCTTCAGTGGTAAAACACTTTATGATTGGCGCATAAGTAGTCTGCATGGTTTCCTTAGGAGATTTTGCAAAACACCAAAATCTAATTAAATATGCTATGCTATGTATATTCATGAGAGATATACATGTCTGAGTATTGCAGTTCTTTGAACTGTATATATTTGTTTGGTTCATGTAGCAATGTCTGTAAGATATTTTAATTTTCAATGAAAAATATAAGAAATTAGAACTACAACTTCTGTTTTGTAGGAAAACTCTTTCTCTTTCTCTCTTCTTCTAGAGCAGTGATGGGCAACCTGTGGCCTGCGGGCCGCACGCGGCCCGTCAGGGTAATCCACTGGTGGGCTGCGAGACAGTGTTTACATTGACTGTCTGCAGGCATGGCTGCCCGCAGCTCCCAGTGGCTGCGGTTCACTGTTCCCGGCCAATGGCAACTGCAGGAAGTGGTGGCCAACATGTCCCTGGAGCCCACGCCGCTTCCTGCAGCCCCCATTGGCCGGAAATGGCAAACTGCAGCCACTGGGAGCTGCGAGCAGCCATGCAAATGTAAACAAACTGGTGACCTGACAGCGGATTACCCTGATGGGTCATGTGTGACCCGCGGGCTGTAGGTTGCCCACCACTGCACCACATGGTCAGGCTGGTGAGGAATGAAGGGAAGAAGATTTGGTCCCAATGGTAGGGGAAGGGATGCTACATTGCAACAATACCTTTGTAAATTGGTGGCCAACCTCCCTAGACCAGGAAAGAGCCAGTGCCCATGCCTAAGTCAGTTTCAGGCCTTTGCCCCGATGCACAAATTATAGTACAAAGTGCAAACACAAAACAAAACAATTGTCCTGACCAACAGAGGCTGCAGTCCCCACAGGCTTTTCCCTTGCCTCTCTCAGCCCCCAGAAAGGGGACACTGCCTTACCTTATGGTCATTGCTAGGTCACATGACAGGTAACTTTAACCCTTTCCTGGCTGTTTTATCATGTCATAGCCTTCCTTTACAACAAGAGGTAATGGATGACTGCTTCTGAGAGAAATCTTGTTCCCACCCTCCAGCCCAGGGTACCCTTCTGGAAAATTTCTGTAGAATTCATTAGGGGTGAAACAAATCGGGTTCTGTAAGAAGTACTTATAAAAACCTATACCATTTAAGAAGGGATGACATCCCTGTCCAGGCAGATAATGCACAGTGTCCAATGCTTACCAAACCAAAATATAGTCGCTTAACCATTACCCCATACTCCACCTCGCCCCTCTTCCAGTTTATTTCTTTTGTCAACCTGTTATGTCTCTTGTAACGATAAAGATATTCAGGGCAAAGTCTGTCTTTTTTCTTTTGTGTTTGTGTGGTATCTAGCACAATGGGATGCTGGATCCCTGACTAGGATCCTTAGAAACTACCATAATACAAACATCAATTATTATTAATCATAATTAATCCCTGTTATAGGATGTTTCAAAAATATTATAGAAAAAATGTCATGCTCTATTCAATTTTATAGGGAAAAAGGGCCAGGACAGGGTGAAAGAGAAAGGAAGAACAAGAGTGGGCAGAGAGCACATAGAAATAAGTATAGACAGACAGCCACTGTGCTCAGATTCCTGGGCAGCCAGCAAAAGGAAGTTGTGACAGGGTTCTGTCTATATACTACTTAACCATAGCGCATTCATTTTGAGAAGAAAAATCTATCCAAAAATTACTATTTTTCATAGAGCTGTTCCTTTAATAATGTAGCATAAATTAATGATACGACATATTTTAAATGTATTTCATTTTGAAAAGCTTCACATCCTGTTACTATAGTAACACTACTCACATCCTGAATGCATCTTCGTTAGCATCTCTTAATGTAGTAAAGCATCCATCACCATCTGGCATTGGCAGCTTTGTTGCTTGAGTGAAAATGCTACTGAATAATAAACACAAATGGCCTGCTTTTCAAAGAGGCTAAGCCTCCCCAGCTCCCATTGATTTCAGTTTCAGGTGCACACACTGAGTTGGAATCTCTGCAAGTCAAGTCACAGGACTCCAATGACTTAACCATTTTTAGGTGGACATCCTTCTTGCACAAAACCAATCCTATTCTCTGAGTTTCCAATTTGTCAATTCCCCAGCTGCCTTTAAGTATTCAGGGATTCTTTTTCAAACCCCTTAAAAGGGTGAAATTTGCCCCCCACCGCCTTTATTTGCATCAGACTTTGCATACACTAATTCAGCCGTAGCAAACAAATGGCAAAAGGTTATATTGTTAAAAAGACAGAAAAGTTTTATTGCCAAAGATATCACATGTGGGGATTGGGAAACTTTTGGCTTTCATTTTAGTTTGGGAGACAATTGCCCTAATGATGCACGAGATCACAGCCTCAATACACCAGATGGAAATAATGAAATCATAATTACTGCTCTACTTTCAATAAGATAAGGGCACTCAGCAGAAGGAGACAGACTGAGTGTTGCCCAATTCAGACCTCATCCCTGACAGTCTCAGTCTGGAGACAAGGATGAACTGGGCATCCTCAGTGGCAGGTGGGAGAAGATTTGAAAAAGTGTGTATCGATCATACCATGATATGATATAATGAATACAATGAAGATGAGCCAGACTGGACTTATGTGAAAATGAAAGAGTTACTCCGATCATCTGGATCCGTTCTACGTAGGCACCGAGTGATTGTTTTACTATCCCACAATCAATGGGTCAGATTATATAGCTGATGTATTTAGTTTACATAAAAAGTGCCCCCCATTTAAGAAGCCATTAACTTGGCGAAGTGTGTTTTGTCCTTCCAGCAGTTTTACTTTAGTTCATTCTGAAGATTCTGAAATGAAAATTTTTCTGAATGTTAATTTTACAGGAAAATTTCAACTTTTGTTCTGATTCAGGATAAGGAGATATTTTGAACTGACTCAGAATTTCCCCCAGAACAGCACTCTCAGTTTCAACCAGCGCTACTTTGACTGTCTGATCTTGAATTGAGAAGGTGTTCTGACATCACCACTAGAGAAAAGAAGTGGCTAATAAGTTACTGACATCACAGATTCATCTTGTCATATTTCCCTATCTGCCACTAAGACTTCTGCCTCTACACATAACACCACAACCATCACAATCAACAGAGTTTCACTCAAGGGTAAATTAAATCTAGGATCTAATAATTAAAAACAGTAAATTTACTAGTAATTTTTGTAAAGCAATAGACTTGCAAATTTGTTCAAGTGTCTCTGAGTCTATGTCGGTGTTTACCAAACTATCCATTCATGCCTTCCCTTAAATTCTGGGACAATTTCAAGAACGTGAATTCTGGTGTACCTATCCTACCTGCCTGAGCTTCACTCATGATATGATTGATACACACTTTTTCAAATCCTCTCCCACCCACCACTGAGGATGCCCAGTTCATCCTTGGCTCCAGACTGAGATTGTCAGGGATGAGGACTGAATTGGGCAACACTCAGTACATAGATAGAGAATATACCTAACAGTACAGAGCTCTCTAATCTAGCAGACAAAGGCATAACAAGAGCCAATGGCTGAAAGTTCAAACAAATACAAACTAGAAATAAGACACTTTTTTTAAAAAACTGTGAGGATAATTAACCATTGGAAAGTTGCCAAGGAAGGTGGTGGATTCCCTATCTTCTGAAGTCTTCAAAACAAGACTGGATGTCTATTGTCTAGGGATAAAATTTTCAAACGTGACTATGTGATTTAGGAGCCTAAGTCCCATTTTTAAAAGGCACTTGGGAGTTCAAGTTTCATTGAAAGTCAATGGGACTTAGGAGCTGTTGAAAACTGTACCCTTGTTGAACAAGGTGTTGGGCTTGATGTAGAATCACTGAGTGAAATTCTATGGTCTGTGTTATGCAGGAGGTCAGATTAGATTATCTTTAAGGCCCCTTCTGGCCTTATAAATATATGAATAATTCTAGATTGCGTCATTGTGTCTGAGAACGTTGATAACTCCCAGCTTGAAGGGCAGCTTGAAGAGTAGGGTTGCCATTTTTGGTTGGTTCTGTATTTCTGGAGGTTTCATCATGTGAAAAAATCTTTAATTAAAGATTCATCTTTAATTCCTGGAGACTCAAGGAGAATCCTGGAGGATTGGCAACGCAACTGAAGTCTCCTTTTATGGACTTGCAGGATTGAGCCAAATCTGGGAACTTCATTTTACAATGCCTGATCCCATGCCGCCAACCATAGTCATTCTGGCCAGTGCAACGGTCCTCAGTATACTATGCACATTTCACTGAAGTCTTCTTCCTGCTGTCAGCATGGTACAAAGAGGATTTAGCATGGGCCAAATCTGGCCCTGTATTAGGCGCACTTTATAAACAGACATCTATTATTATTTTTGTATTTGCTAAGTGAAAAAAGGCAATGTCTGATGGAGGTTTTGGTTGTAATGTGTCTTTATAACCATTCAGGCCTGACACACTGTTTAGTGGTACATTAAGAGTAGTTTTTATAAACAAAACTCACATTGCAGTTCTGGCTTTAGACAATTGTCCTGTCTGGCTGCCATACAAGCTGGTGCAAGACTCCTCCTCAGTGTCAGGCAACACACAGCTGCAGCTCCTTGCCTATGAGGGCTAGACAAGCCACAGCTTCCAACCAGCTGAGTCATCTGTCACTGCCAACTCAACTGTCTTCATGCAGACTGCTCACTCCCGCCCACCAGTTGCTATTGATTTCCCCATCACCCTTGAATAGTCAGAAAGCTGAGCTGAGATTTAAACGGTGGTTGCACTCTAAAAACTGACTATGTAAAATGGGCCCCTTTTAATCTAAAAGTCACACCTCCTGGCCTTTGGTGGTTAGTGAATCCATTTTAATAATGTCAGACTACATGAGCCAACAGTTCTCTGGGAGCGTGAACTGGATTCTTTTCTGACTCCAATTACCAAGAGAACTGTTAAAGTTTCAATTGTAGGACTACCCAACTGTCTTCACATTACACGCACAGACTGAAGTTGCACAGGTAACTATGGCCATCATATGAGAACAATAACGGCAGCATTTGGTGTGCAGAATCTTTACTGATAGTGATAATAGTGAGCCAGAAAATACCCAGCTTGACTCAGATCCCAGACTGAGTTCGCAGGGTTGACAGCCACTAAAAACATCTTTTAAACTAAGCACATTTAATATGGAAATCACTGAGACAATAAGGGCCTGATCCTGCAGGATTCCAAAATCCTTCAGTTCCTTCAAATTAGATTCCTTAAGGCTCATTGTCACCGGTAATAAAGATTTTATAGGTCCAATGCTGCCCTATGATTGATTTCAGTGAGAACCAAGAGTGCTCAGAATCTCTGAGGTCACCTTAAACAAGGACCCCCATAGTGTGATAATTGACTTACTTCTCAAAGTATAATTGTGCTTTAAATTGCAAGTGCTTTTTCCTATAATGCACCTTCATTTTTAAGATCATATGGATTAGATTCATAGCTCTTTTTAGTGGACACATTGTGGTCTCTTCTATTTAAAACACTTCCTTCCACCCTCCCTCTCCCCCTTGACATATTTTATAAAGAAAAAGAAAATTAAACAGGAAAAGTCAGAATTCAGAAAAAAAACAACGTTAAAATAACATGGACAAGACAGTCAATACACTAAAATCTACACATTTATTTGGATAAAAGATGTGAATAAAATAAATTAATGATGAGTTAAAAACAAGCTAAAACCTCAAACAAACAACCCCCCCCCACCATCTCTTATTCCCAAACCTCACACTTTGACCATATTTCCAGCTGTGAAAGGTTAAACAGAAGACCCTTCTGAGACCATCAACTCTGCTTATTATCTGGTATAGGTGTTGAGTGATGCAAGAGGCTCCCTACAAGGAATGATATTTACATACATTCCATATACAGTTTGGTCATGTTGGGTACTATTTTCACCTTGCTAATTATAAAACATTTAATCATCGCCCTAAAGCTACAACTAAGGTTATGGTACTTTCTGTCTGTCTTATTCCATCCTACACAGCAGTTTGAGGTACAAAGGATAACAAATTGTCTTCCGTATAAACAAGGAAACACAAAAATCAAATGCTGAGTGCCAGATAGGTCAGGCCACTGTAAGCATGCTGTTTCTGAGACATGGGTTGAGCCCATCACCTACGCACTGTTTCATTTCTATTGAAGAGAAATCTATGACACAGTTAAGATGCTATTTTCCTTCAAGACAGTCAAGAATAACTCAATTGAAATCAATGAAGTTCTACCTGTTTTTAAAATAATGGTCAGAGACAAGAATCAGGCTCTGTTAGTTTGGGATGCACTTCTCTGAGTATCTAGCATGGCTTTCTTCCTGCAGACACCCAAAGAGGTCCTAATATGTTGATGGTTTACCCTTTCTTGGACAGAAAGTTGTGAAGGTAATGCACTGCTCCCAAATTAACCTCTCTGCCATTTGACTATCAAGCCTAGAGCTAAGAGTTCTCTGTCTCTACAATTGCACAGTAGTGTTTTTAAAGGGCAGTGTGAAGGAATAAGGGATAGTATTATTTTGGGGTTAGGAGCCTGCAGCTTGCTGGCTAATTAGCTTCCCCCCTCCCTCTGCACCTGGGAAAAAGAAGGGCAACTTAATTGGCTGATCCTCATAAAAGGAGGAGCAGGAAATGGAAGAGGAGGCAGCAATACTGGCCAGAGGTTGGAGCAACTGCTGGGAAGAGCTGCTCCAAGACACAGAGGAACAGAAGGGAGATGGGGAAAGTCCTTTTTAGCACAAAGGGCTCTGAGGTAAGAGTCAGGAACATTGGGATGGTGAATTTGTGGGGTGAGAGACAGACTTGGGGGAAAGGACTAACTTGTACAGACTTTGTGGAAAAAGGCTGTGAAGCTTTGATCTTGTTTTCATTAAGAGGACTTGAAACAAAATCCACAGCAATTAATCAGATTGGAGACTACCCTGCCTAGATGGTGTGAGAGGGCCCTAGACAGTATTTCTCCAGGGAGGGAGCTGGATCTACAAGCACCAGGCTGGGTCCAACCCCTAAAGGGCACTACAAGGTAGGCCCAATCCTTCACAGACAGCCACCAGAGGAATCTTCCTCTCTCCCCGTTTATTAATTAGAATTATAAACCGCACAGAAAAGGAGAGGGGAAATGGAACTAATAAATCTATTAAGGCTAAAAGAAGAAACAGTTAGAAGTGGTTGAAAGCCACTATGCACTATATTCCCAGTAAAACAAAGATGACACTTATACAGGATAATTAAAATTATCAGTAGATAAAATTAGCTATAAGTACACCTCTGACAACCAAAAGTTGCATAAACACTATCTCTCATCCTGTCTTGTAACACTCAGCCTTCAGGTTTCTTTTCTAGATAATTTGGACTATTTCCCTCCTCTTGCTTATATGTTGAGAGGAGAATTTAGCAGTCAGGAGAGTCTAGTCCAAAAATTCTGGATACCTTAAATTTCAAAACTTAAATATCCACCCTCAAACCCCACTCTTTCAAGTAGTGACTTTCACTAGGTGGAATAGAAAAGTTTATAAAAATAGCACATGGTGATTTGTGCAATAACATATCTACATTTCCTCTTCTAATTCCCTGTTCATGTCCTGAGGAATTTTTTTTTAAACAGTAGTTTTAGTCTCAGCAGACCATCACATCACCCCCTCTCCTGACGAAAATTCAAATACATCACAATTTAGCATGCTGTGTCAATTGCTCTCTAAAGAAGATTCAGAGACACAGCTAGTATACCACAAGTATTTTGCAACATCCTTCTGACACAATACTCTCATGTTCCAATTGGACTAAGACCCCTTTATAGTGAAGCCACCCACACTTAAAATACCATTTATCTATATTGCTTATATACAGAAATGAACTGTAGCACTAAATGTTAGAGATGGTCACCATTTCCCTATAAGGTAAGGATTACTTTTGACACGTTAATGCTGGGAAATTGAGAGGGACAGATCTCTGTACCATTTGTGGAAAAGAACACTGCCAAACCTTCATGTCCTGATTTTTAGTTAAATGTCCAACCTTCACATCAAAGAGTAATAAATATAAGGATATAACACTTGCAGATTTACTCCAGAGTGAACATGTTTCCCCTAGGGACTGAGAAAATGTGATTTTTCTTGACTGCTTTGCAAACCCATGTGGTTTCCTTTTTAGCAGACAATTCTGTTGAACATTACAGTGTTATGTCTGTGCAGAAAAATTATTACAAAAAATAATGATACTGTTAAGAGCAGTGGAATAAAAGTAATTAACTTTTCTCTAAATGCCAGCAGGAAGAGTCATGGATATAAAACGGCTCGATCTTAATTAGCTCTCTATTATATTATTTCATATTTTTCTACAACACCGAGTCATTATCTAATTAAAATAGTTTTAGGGACTGATTTTCTAGTATGATGCGACAGCTTTGCTCCACACTGCAGTGTGTACTTGGCCTTAAGCCACCACAGCTGGCCCAGAAAGGTCATTCCATTGAAAGGATGATCTTCCGATGGTATAAGCTGGTGCAGGAGCACTTCCCTCTCCATGTTGATATGGCGGCAAGGAAAAAAGTGAGATTTGTGTCCTGGACACATCTATGTTATGTCAATCCATAAATTAGAGCAAACCTCAGGCTGGTCTATCCTACTACAATGGGTCCAGCCTTGAACAGCAGCAGCACCAGAATTGGATGAGTGAAAGGATGAGCTTTAAGCCAGATTTGCGCACACATGCTCCATATGGATCAGTTGGATGTCAGGATCTGGCCCTTAATAGTCAGTTTTCAATAGGAGTACAAGCTGGTTACTGACTGACTTTTTTTTTTTTAATTGTACTAGAGAAAGATTCTGTGTGTCATGGAAGAAGTAATACGCTTTTAGTTGGAAGTGTAATGTCAAACTTTGACATTACACTTTTGTAACTAAAATCTTATTACATTTGTTCCATAATTCATCAATGCAATATTGAATTTGAAAACATTATGACTTTCTGTAACTTATTCATGCAGCTGTACCACCTTGAGCCGTGATCTCATAAGCCAAGCCAGGTCAAGTCTCATCAATATTTTGATGGGAGGTCACCACGGAATACCTACTGAGTGACAGAAAGGGGTGATGATTCACTGGATGGCAAGCTTACTTCTAAGTTAGTAGTGAATCAATAACCCAGAACAGTACTGGAGGGGAAAACTGCTTCAGAAGACAGCATATTTCAGATCCAAGGTCTTGACCACATGTGGTCCCCATGGCACACTTTGCTAAGTGCCCAGGCTAAATTCCAATTTTTAATTATATTTTTGCTTACTTCATTTCACGTTGAAGTTTAAACCTGATAAGGTATTTTCCACTTTCTCTCCCCAACTATGATGCTGCCAATTTGTACCATTTTAATTAGGCGGTGACAGAGTAGTGAGCCTCATGGATCTAAATATAGATTAGAACATCTGCTGTGCGATGTGGGAAACTTTGGATGAACTGTCAGTTCAAACACTACACAGCAGTGTGCTGCACAATGCTGTTCTATTCTGAAAATAAACCACTGAAAAAATTGCATTGTGAGGTTCTGTGTTTATTGTATCTCAGTGGCTCCTGTATCACAATTTTCTCAGTTTATCAGTTAAAAAAGGGGAGGAGTTCCCCTGAACTTCCAGCCTGCAAGCAAACTGTAGTTTGTAAAGCTGGACTCCTTCTAGCCTATACATCATCACCACTAGTCAAGGGTTTGCAACCAGAGTTTAGGTCACAATTCTTCTTACATTACTTGAGCGGGAATAGAATCCAACTTGTTCTTTCATCGTTGTCTCAGCTATGCAGTGCCACCTGGTCATAAAAGTAACACTCTGATTGCATCCAGTAGTTTTGTTGAATAAAAAAGGTGATGATTTCCCCCCAGTTATTCTCTATCAAATGCAACTTTTTTACATTGTATAAAAGCTAAAAGGGAGGACTGAATGGCTCTGATCACTGGTAATGGGATTCAGACCTCTCTCATTTAGTTCACCCTTCAAATTCAGCTCAGCTAAGCAGTGACCAAGAGTCACTACCATCCGACATAACTTTGTTTGGTACATCATCTTTCATTCAAACTCTTCCCCAAAATACTTTACCAAATTAGACAATATGAGACCAGAAGGTAATGTTAGTATAAGTTACAGCAAACAGAAAGGTAAGACATTATATTATACCATCAATTATAAGGCTAATAAATAGGGAAAATTACATACCACTGTTTGTGGTTGTTGTAGTCCTTCCTCTTCTTCCTTCCTACAAAACAAGATTCCATACAGCAAGCGTTATAGCTCTACCTACTGGGAAGCAGGAGGCAAAAAGACTCTCAGCACAGAATGTATTTTTATATGGTAATATTCCACTCATTCCACCCTTAGTCATTGAAAAAGTAAGACACAAACTTTGCAGAATTAGGATGCATATCATTATGTATAAAGCCAGGATTATGTAAGAGGGGAAGCAGGGAAGAAGGTAAAATGGGAGAAGAGAGACTAAGACAAACACAATTACTAGTATGTAATTTTGCATTTTTGTATGCCCCCTCTTCTCCCATCCTACAAAACAAGAGTCCATACAGCAAGCAGATGTGGCAAAGAATGAAAATAAGGAGGTGCCTTCCTTTAAGTGGTACTCTTCAACCAAAATCATCTGTGTAAGAATGAAGCAGGCACCATATACCAGTCCTGCATATATCAGACGTTGCTGTCTAAATTCTGTTTGCCCAGGAGACTGAAGTGTCTCTAGTACACTGTCCAGAACAGAGACTGGTTACATTTTGGTAGGGATTATTGAGATAGTCTTCACTGCACCACGCAACGCTTGTTATAAAAAGCTGCTAAAATCTTATTTTTTTCATAGCAGCAAACAAAATTTTCTTAGAATTTCAAAGAGGCTTTGTCTGGGATAAAGAAAATTTGATAGCCCTCTTAAATCTAAATAACAATCCATGTCCAGTCTGGGTCTTGGGAAAAGGGATTTACATGAGAGTCTTACAACTTACGGGATGAAGTCCAGATGTAACTCAAACAACTTTGTCTGGAAATATCTGCAAATAAGTCACTTCAATAAACAGTGAACTCCATCTATGTATCTGCTAGCAGAGAAAGTGGCAACTAAATAAAAGCCACTTAAGTAGAAAGCAAATGAAAGCGCTCAAAATGAGGCCTGGAAGATACTTTCAAAAGAAGGCAGATGTGTGAAATAAAGAATATGGGATACTGGAGAGTGGAAATGGAAGTGCTGAGTTCAAGAGCCTTCTTGAATCCGGAGACCTTTTCTCAGGGAGAGAGGGAGGAGGAAAAAAAAAAAAAGAAGAAGAAATCAGGAGCTTATTGAAAAGAGTAATTAACAAGCAAGATCTTCTTCAGAGACTACCTGTTAACACAACTGCTCTAAACAAAGAAGCACAAAAACCAAAAATAGGCAAACTATAATGCCTGGCAATGGAAGATGACATGGCATTGGAGAAATATGATAGAATTACTATAAACCAACCAGTAAGGACAGATTAGGTTTTAGAGGTGTCCAAGTAGCACTATACCTAAAAGATTCCTCAAAATCTAATGAAACACATATTTGAATGGAGAGGACCACATACTTACCTCTGTTTAGAAACCAATTCCAAATCATAAGAACACTGACGTACAAGCACAGTTCTTCTACTAGTTTCCTTCTCAGAAAAAGACCGAAGAGGTAAGTAAGCCTAATAAAACCGTTAAAAGGGGAACCTTCAACTCCTCACTTATAACCGGGTCAAATGTCACAACAAGCCAAGGTCTAGAGAAGCAATTTCTTGACATTTAAAAAACTTGCCCCTTGGAACAGCTGGTTCTAGATCATATAACAGGAGAGGCTACTCTTAATAAAAATCCTAAATTACTCCCGGAAATAGCTGTTTACCATTATTATAGCGTGTGTGTGTGTAATATATAAAAATATTAACTATAATAAATAGGAACTATTTAGTAACTATGCCACTAACGAATAGTAATTAAGTTCAACAGCTTTGGGAGAGAGATTGTAGCAAGAGTTAGCAGTGAGACACTAAACTTTACAAAGGGGAATTAACAACCAAAAAAAGGCGAGGAAGGGGGGGCACAGAATGAAAATAACGACCCAACAGTCTAATGCAAGGAGTTAGACTCCTTGTGAAAGCTACTTAAGAATACTACAGCTAAGTCATACCTGTAAACAAAAAAACAAGCAGGAGGGCTAGGGAGAAAAGCAATACGGTTAAAAGGCAAGGTTCAAGACATTGTTTGAGGAAAAACAGATATCCCTTAGAAAATGGAAATTCAAGACCAGTAAAGATAATAGGAAGGAGAAAGCAAAACGTAATGGAAATGTGGCATGTTAAGAGGCAAGCTGAAGAGTACATAGCCCAATATATAGAGAAAAATCTAAGAAATGTATCAGAAGCAGGAAGGTAGCTGCAAGAGAATCAGTGTATCCTCTGGAGAAAGAGTATTTAAGTACATTGCAAACAAGCAAAATGATTTCTTTGCCTCAGTGTTCACTACAGGACATGCTGTGGAACAACTCTTTTCAGATAATATAGAGCAGTGAGGGGCAACCTGTGGCCCGTGGGCCACATACAGCCCATCAGGGTAATCTGATTGCGGGCCGCAAGACATTTTCCTGGCATTGACCATCCTCAGGCATGGCCCCCCGCAGCTCCCAGTGGCCACAGTTCGCTGTTCCCAGCCAATGGTAGCTGTGGGAAGCGGTAGCCAGCATGTCCCTGCGGCCTGCAGCTCCCATTGGCTGGGAATGACGAACCACAGCCACTGGGAGCTGCGGGGGGGCTGTGCCTAAGGATGGTCAATGCCAGGAAAATGTCTTGCGGCCCGCAATCAGATTACCCTGATGGGCCACAGGCTGTCCAGCACCGATATACAGGAATTACTTCCAAGGATTGAGATGTCGAGAGAGACTTGTTGAAATAAAATAATAAACTATGAAGTGACCAGTCACTAATTTAACTGAAGCCATTAGGGAAAAAGACCTGGACATCATTGTGACTAACTCAATGAAAATATTTGTGCAATGTTCAGGAGTGGTCAGAAAAGCAAACAAAATGTAGGGTTCCTAAACAAGAGGACAGAAAATATTGAAATTATTATACTATCATATACATCAGTGATACGCCCTTCCCTGGAATACTGTGTTTCATTCTAGTCATGCTCTCTCAAAAGGAATATAACATAAAGAAAGGAGGTTCAAAGGTGTAGGATGAAAATTATCAAGGCATGGGAAGACTTCTGTAAGAGAAGAGACTGAAAATTTCAAAACTGGTTTAGTTTTTACAGAAAGGAAATGATTAAGATATACTTTATAATAAATAGTACAGAGAAGGTAAATTTACCTTTTCTCATAATCCTAACACAAGGGGACATTCAATGAAAAGGAAAGGCAACAGATGTAAAACTGATCATGATTTTTAACAGAATCCATAATTAACCTGGGAAACTCATTGCTGCAAGTTACCCTGGAGGCCATGAGCTTAATAGGCTTTTTGTTTAAAATAGACATTTATCTGAATCATCAGAACACCCACAGTTACATTAGGATACTTAATATTAGCATATAATCCCCCAGGGGATAAACCAACAGCTAAGTGATGGAAATCAGAAAGAAACTCTCCTATGAGCAGGTTATTCCATAATTGTGCCCAGAAGGAGGTGCAAGAAACCCCACAGAAGCCCCTGGGACTGAGCACAGGCAAAGAGAATACTTGACCAGATGAAACACTGGGTTAGCAATCCCAGTGCTCCAAGTGACCAATGTGTAACACTTCTTGCTCATGTCCAGATATTGTTACTGAAGGTAGAAAATCTTTGCTCAGAAACTAGCCTGTAGCACCCTCGAAGCCAAAACAAAATAGATGGGGCTGTTGAAGGGAATGGACTGTGGAGCAGCAGATCCAGATGAAATGTGATTCTCCATGGAGAGGCATAACTTCTCTGCTTCTGGGTGAAGATGGCTGTTCATTGTACCCTCTTGACTGATAGCATAAGCTACAGCATCACAACTATCACATCCAACTGTATGACTACTATGTTCACTTGAAGATGAAATGCAGTACCTGTACAGGGTTCAATTTTTGTTCAAAATGCAAAATAGCATAATAGATGCAGGACACTGGAACAGGGTAGCCAGAGACAACTTGGGAAAGGGAATAACAGTTATCAACCTGGGCAGATGAAGGTCCCTGTTCACCTAATGCCCAGTCCTGCTCCCACTGAAGTCATTGCCAAAATTCCAGTTGTCTTCAACAAAGAGGATTGAGACAAAGAAGAGAGAAGGAAAATCTACCTCCCCTAAGAGGAAAGATCTCAAAGAAACTACAATGTAGCAGAGAATCTATATGTAAGAGACATCTCAAGTGCACTAAATGTGGAGAAAGCTTAATTTCGAGCTTAACTCTTATTAAATATCAAATACTTAAGACAGAAACCGTAGCATCCTGACTGCATCCAGGATCACACAGAGACAGAACAACCATTGAGAAGGGATTAAACACAAATTCTCCTTGTGACAGAAAAGAATTGATAGGTAAAATGAGAGGAAAAATACGCAAAGTCACAGGCAGACTAAGTCCTGATAAAAAAAGGAGTCCAAGTAAAGTAGAAAAATAAAATTGGTGGTGTGTGTATGTGTGTATAAATATATAAATAAAATCCTCTTCTGGCAAAGGAGGGTTGTCAGTCTTGCTAGGACTTAGTAAAGACTTTGGAGGCTGATGGCTGGCCAAAAAGAAGGGTCAGAATTTGCATTTTTGTAAGAACTTGAAAGAGAAAGTTTGATACTTCAGTACTAAATGTGTCTGTGATAGGGTGAGGGAAGTTATCCCCTACCAGCATGGATGCTGGAGTCACTGCGCACACAGAGGGGAGTGGAGAAACAACAGGGACAGGTCCATGCCATATGGGGACAGGTTCTTGAAAACCAGCAGAGACTGTGGGAAATCCAAATGTATATACAGGTCTATTTGCTTTGGGTGTAGGGACAAGGGTCATATCAAGAGGCACATGGAAAAGGAGGAGAGCCAGGAAAAAAGGCAAGGGACTGAGGCAAGGGAGAAAAGGAGAGCCAGAGGCCCATAAGGACCCCATAAGAAAGGTAGAGAAAGCCACGAGGCAGGTGAGACTGGGGGTGGGGAGGGGAGAGGAGAGAGTCCCTGTATTTCTCACCTTCTTCCCTGGAGTTCTAACAGTGAGATGAACCACAAAACAGGAGTGAGGGTGCTAGGGGATTCAGGGGAACAAGTGAACCAGCTGGCAGAAAAGACATTAGCTGCAGAGCATAAGAACAGCCATGCTGGGTCAGACCAAAGGTCCATCTAGCCTAGTATACTGTCTTTCAACAGTGGCCAATGCCAGGTGCTTCAGAGGGAATGAACAGAACAGGTAATCATCAAGTGATCGATGTCCTGTCACCCATTCCCAGCTTCTGGCAAACAGAGGCTAGGCCTTGCAAGGGGTCATGAGGGACCTAGAATCCCAGAGAGAAAAGTTTAGAAGTGGTACGGAGGAATGGGACAGGCTGAAGCTTATGGTCAGGGGCCTAAGACAAGAAAGGGATGACCTGAGAGTCCAGCTGCAGCACATGTGGGGTAGGTGATTTAGAGTAGAATACCTGCCCACCCCTGGGTTACAGTCTTGAGGGGAAGGGTGTGTGATGGGGTGGCCACGAACAGGGGTGTCGGCCTAATGTCACGGCTAACCTGGTGGCTGAACTTTGTGACTTTGTCCTTACCCATAACTACTTCACATTTGGGGACAATGTATACCTTCAGATCAGCGGCACTGCTATGGGTACCCGCATGGCCCCACAGTATGCCAACATTTTTATGGCTGATTTAGAACAACGCTTCCTCAGCTCTCGTCCCCTAAAGCCCCTACTCTACTTGCGCTATATTGATGACATCTTCATCATCTGGACCCATGGAAAAGAAGCCCTTGAGGAATTCCACCATGATTTCAACAATTTCCATCCCACCACCAACCTCAGCCTGGTCCAGTCCACACAAGAGATCCACTTCCTGGACACTACATTGCTAATAAACAATGGTCACATAAACACCACCCTATACCGGAAACCTACTGACCGCTATTCCTACCTGCATGCCTCCAGCTTTCACCCTGACCACACCACACGATCCATCGTCTACAGCCAAGCTCTGCGATACAACCGCATTTGCTCCAACCCCTCAGACAGAGACAAACACCTACAAGATCTCTGTCAAGCTTTCTTACAACTACAATACCCACCTGCAGAAGTAAAGAAACAGATTGATAGAGCCAGAAGAGTTCCCAGAAGTTACCTACTACAGGACAGGCCTAACAAAGAAAATAACAGAACGCCACTAGCCGTCACCTTCAGCCCCCAACTAAAACCCCTCCAACGCATTATTAAGGATCTACAACCTATCCTAAAGGATGACCCAACACTCTCACAAATCTTGGGAGACAGGCCAGTCCTTGCCTACAGACAGCCCCGCAACCTGAAGCAAATACTCACCAACAACCACATACCACACAACAGAACCACTAACCCAGGAACTTATCCTTGCAACAAAGCCCGTTGCCAACTGTGCCCACATATCTATTCAGGGGACACCATCACAGGGCCTAATAACATCAGCCACACTATCAGAGGCTCGTTCACCTGCACATCCACCAATGTGATATATGCCATCATGTGCCAGCAATGCCCCTCTGCCATGTACATTGGTCAAACTGGACAGTCTCTACGTAAAAGAATAAATGGACACAAATCAGATGTCAAGAATTGTAACATTCATAAACCAGTCGGAGAACACTTCAATCTCTCTGGTCACGCGATCACAGACATGAAGGTCGCTATCTTAAAACAAAAAAACTTCAAATCCAGACTCCAGCGAGAAACTGCTGAATTGGAATTCATTTGCAAATTGGATACTATTAATTTAGGCTTAAATAGAGACTTGGAGTGGCTAAGTCATTATGCAAGGTAGCCTGTTTCCTCTTGTTTTTTCCTACCCCCCCCCCCCAGATGTTCTGGTTTAACTTGGATTTTAACTTGAAGAGTGGTCAGTTTGGATGAGCTATTACCAGCAGGAGAGTGAGTTTGTGTGTGTATGGGGGTGGGGGGGATGTGAGAACCTGGATTTATGCAGGAAATAGCCCAGCTTGATTGTCATGCACATTGTGTAAAGAGTTGTCACTTTGGATGGGCTATCACCAGCAGGAGAGTGAATTTGTGTGGGGGGGTGGAGGGTGAGAAAACCTGGATTTGTGCTGGAAATCACTTTAGATAAGCTATTACCAGCAGGACAGTGGGGTGGGAATAGGTATTGTTTCATATTCTCTGTGTATATATAAAGCCTGCTGCAGTTTCCACGATATGCATCTGAGGAAGTGAGCTGTAGCTCACGAAAGCTTATGCTCTAATAAATTGGTTAGTCTCTAAGGTGCCACAAGTCCTCCTTTTCTTTTTGCGAATCCCCAGAGTGACCAGGAGAAGGCACCAGCACAACAGTGAGTGGAGCAGCCTGTGACAGTGGCCTAGACAGTCACATATTCTCACTCCCCTGAGGAGAATGGACTGCAAACTTGCTGAAATTATAGACAGACCCATCTAGTAAAGCAAAGAAAGAGCTGAACAGGTTATTTAATTACTATGAGGCAGGCAGAATTGATGAAATGTAGTCAGACAGAGGCACTATTTCCGCACAACTAACCTTTATGGGAGCAGATGATTCATTAGCATGCACTTCCTTCTGTTGGAAACCCAAACTAGAGCTGACATTTGGGGGTGGGGGGGAGAAGGAAGGAAGCTCTTAGATAAAAGTACACCTGAGGATTGCAGCATGGGACTGTATTTCTTGTTTCCAGGGCAATGGTAATGTTGACTCTGATGTCCCTGACCTGCTTGTGAAGTCTTTCCTGAAGAGATTACAGCCATTGACAGCAGCTTCTGATTTCTCACTCAAATTCCCTTTATTTCTACATATCTGATTTACCTTGGATATCCCAGTAGACCTAGCAGTCAGGCTACATCACAGATGATAGCAGCTTTCTGTCAAATACTTGATACCTGCCCAGATTAATCATAGTCAGGGCTGAATGCTACAAATACACAATCTGAAAAGAAGGCCAGGTTTATCTGCATAATTCTGCTAACATGACTACCAATTCTAAGGGCCACAAAAAAAATGTCACATTGCATCCACCTTACCTCCAACTGGACCCAATTCCTAAGGCATCCTGAGAAGACTTGCTGAAGGTGAGCGCCATATTGCTAAATTCAGGGGCTCCCATCTCAGATTTAGGCAATGGAAGCTCTATTTTTGGAGTTGCCAACATTCTGGATGTTCAAAATCACTAGAATTTTCACTAGGAAGTTCCTTCAGAACAAAGCTCCCTCACACAGAAATTACCTCCAGACCTATGTGAAATTGTCATCCAGGAGATCAGATCCTCAGGATCACTATTCCCCCTAACATGGGTCCCACAGGAATGAACAAGGAAGGTAGTTAGGAGCTCTGAACCAAAAGCAAGAGGGCAGGAACAGGAAGTCTCAGAGGAAAAGCGATGGATGGGCAGGGATGGTGTCCCTAGCCTCCGTTTGCCAGAAGCTGGGAATGGGTGACAGGGAATGGATCACTTGATGGTTACCTGTTCTGTTCATTCCCTCTGGGTCACCTGGCAGTGGCCACTGTCGGAAGACAGGATACTGGGCTAGATGGACGTTTGGTCTGACCCAGTATGTCCGTTCTTTTGTTCTTATGAACAGGAATTATTTGTCTGAAAGGGAACCAGAATTTCAGTCACTAGAAAGCCTGTTCTAAGGCTGGGGCATCATCCAGTTAGCAGGGAATGAAAGGGCACTGGGAGGTGCTACAATATAGGAGACCAAACAGTCGTAAAAGCTAAAAGGAGAGAGAGCCCAGTAGGCACATGCAGGAACATCTTTTTGCTATGGAGAGCATGGCATAAGTCAGAACATTAAAAAAATAGTCATGATCTTGTGGTGATGACAATGTGACAGATGAACCTCACACGGTGGCCTAAGTAAAAAAACCAGAAATTCCTTGTATAGAAACAGTGTGTGGGCTTCCTGAGCCTGGTATTTATAGTTGAATGGAGGGAAGAGGACAACCCAAGTTCCATGCCCTCAACTGAAGAGAAATGTACAAGGTAATAAAGGAAACTTGATTTCCCCAAGACCTATACTGTGAGGAAGGGAAAGAAAAGTGTGAGTGCAGACCTGCAGCTCCTGGAGGAGTTGGAGACAGCTACCAGATTTAGCTCTATGCACTAATTTACTGGGCTGTATCAGGGATTAAGCAACACGCACATTTTAACTACCCTAAAGAGAAGAGACCTTCAAGGGGCTGGAATGGCAGGAGGTTCCCAAAGATACAGGTCAACCTGTGACATGGGAGCCAGTATCAGCAGGGGATGTTTCAAAATTAATGTTTCCACCCCTCTAATTTAAGGGATTCTTTGCACTTTCTCACTCACCGACCCCGCAGCATGTATGTCCTCCTTTACGTCTTCCTTCTTTTGAGAAACAAACAGGCAAAATAGGATTAGTCACAAAACTGCAGAGAACTGAGAGACAAAAGGCAAGAACAGACTGAAGTAACATGGAGTCTGACTATTTATAGGTTTCAGAGTAGCAGCCGTGTTAGTCTGTATTCGCAAAAAGAAAAGGAGTACTTGTGGCACCTTAGAGACTAACCAATTTATCTGAGCATAAGCTTTCGTGAGTTACAGCTCACTTCATTGGATGCATTCCACCTCCTTGAATGACATTTTTTTGTTACTGCTACAATGCTTGCTGTATGAAATAATATTTTGTAGGAGAGGAGAGGAAGACGGATACAAAGGTAAAGTTTTAAAATGAGATTGACAAACAGAGAAAATGAAGTGAATGGGAAGGCTGTTTGGTTCCCTATCTATCCACCAAAGATACCTCATGGGCAGTGATACTGCAAACTTCCCCAATATCATCCAGATATATTTTCACTAGCTGGCGGGACTCCATCTAAGACAGAAAATGCAGTTTTGCTCTTCAGTCATTGACCTCTGTGCTGATGCTACCAACAAAAATTCAATTGACTGTCTATTGTGGTGGTAGCTTTTGTGATGTGAAATAAAATTGAAACTAACACATTTCATAGAGCACCCCTAAACAGCCTTCATGTGATCAGACCTATTTGTTCCCATTATCATGAGCCCAATTTTAACTAGTAACCAAGAGGTGAAGAAGACTCGGTATCCCATTATCAATCTCTTTTGCATCCTGACCTCTAGAGCCTATTGCTTTTACATGCAGATCTCCAGAAATGATTTTGCATTATCAAATCAGTGTTCTGCTACGAATCCAGGATTATATCAACATGTGCAAATGAACATTTTCTATAATGTTCAAAATGAGTATATCAAATATTGTAGACATAATAACAAGGGACCAAATTCATTGACGTTAGTGGAGTTACAGCCTGGATGAATTGGGCTCAAGGACTAAATTTACAGTGGCAAGGGTTACAATATGTGTATTTTACCATATCATGGAATGTATGTACTATATAGACATTTCACAGTTGCAATAAAAAGTGTACCGAATTATTTTGGACCCAACAATTTTAGTAGCTATCCAATTACTAAAATACACTTTGACATAAACAATAGTAAAGTTACTAGGTATATGCATATATGGCGGCATAATTAATAAGTATTTCTTAGAGCAATTGAAATAATCATCCATTGTTCTGCAAACTGGCATGGCCCAACTAACTATATTGTCTGTAAAAGGAAGTAATTTAATCAATGTCATTTATTTTCTTTTTGCTATTCTGTACTATTATAAAGCCAGTAAAGAATGGGGGCTAATTGCATCATAAACAGTCACATGTGGAAAAGATCACATTTCTTATTATCATGCTATCTGTGTGCTTGGTGCTTTAAAGAGAGGGAGCAAAACTCACCACGCCCATTCTAAAGAGTATATCTAGGTTAACTATGACATGACACTGATATTGGGTGGTGAGATGTGTGGAGTTTTACAAAAATAAGATTGTGCATATTCATAAAGCAGGCTTAACCAGGAAACGTCAAAATAAAGCTCTCTCAATAGATTTGTTTTATATGGCTACTTAATGAAAGAAACATGCTACAATGACCAATGGGAAAGAGATTAACTTTACTTGTCCGATTTTATGAGCATAATGATTGCCTTTTGTTGTAAGTCTGTACAGTGCCTAGCACTATGGGGTCCTTGTCTATGACTGGGGCTCCTAAGTGCTACCCCAACACACACAATTAATAAGAACTCACAGATTTCATTTTACAGTTTCTGCTATTGTGGACCTCCCTCTCATTTCTATGAAAAAGCACAAGTTGTTCTAAATTCTGCCTTAATGTAAAGGATTGTTATTTTCTTTTGTTAATATGCCATAGCACCCTTAAGTTAAGTTAATGTTTTTGTTTGAAAATACACAAAGTGTGAAATTCTTCCTAGAGCAAAGGCCCAACACAAAGCCCTCTGTACTGCTTGAGCCCCACGTAGGATAATGGCCAGTGAGAGAGACGAAAAAGGGAAAGCAGAACCAAGGCCTTTGTGGGAGGCCTTTTCTGTAAGGAGATATTTTAGTATATTTTAGTAATGTGCCACTTTTTCATTCTTCCTTCTCATTTGGATTTTTCTCTCCTTTCACTCCACTTCTGTTTCTTAAACTGTCCCGTGACATTATATAACACCCCCACACCCTAATATATACTGACAATCTTTGTAAATGTCAGTTTTTCTTCATGTGGCTCTCTGATTTCCACTGCGCCTACCTTTTTGTTAGGGCAGGCTATGCCAATTAGGAGATATAGCTAGTTTGGCTGGTGTGGTGTTTTGATGTTGCTTGTAATTATTAGAATTGGGAGCACTGGCTGTTGGGAGTCTGAAAGGACAGGAAACAGGAAGGAGGGGGGAGGAGTTGAAGAGGCTGAGGGAGAGCTACTGAGGGTACAGCAGCAGCTTGGAAAAGAGGTTTCCACTTTAAAAAATTAAGTCGTGTTGAAGTTTGTTAGTACCTTGTTAGTACCTTGCTACTACAACAGCTGGTTCTGGTGGTAAACAGTCTCAGTTCTACAGGGAAGTAGAGCTGTAGGCTGCTTATTTTGGGGGGTTGATTCAAGTTTCCTTTAATCATTCACTTGCACTCAAACTATTTTTTTACTCCAAAAACTCTCAAACACATGATGTTGTACCACAACGGTCTGGATTCAGGATTGTTATTTTCTACCCTCCCACTCTCTCTGCACACCAGACAATGTGTAACAGGCCTCTTTAACTTAAATATTTGTGGGTACATCCAGTTTACAAGCAGAAGTCTACACAATTACATTATTCCCAATCTTCTAAATAGTTGCTGCTCTTACCTAGACGTCTCCAGAAGGGAACTATAGACAAAAAAGAAACTTTTAGGCAGTTTTCAATGGAAGTTGGGGACCTACCAGCCATTTCTGCCTTTTAAAATATCCCCTTACTGTTTTTAAACAATTAAACAAAAACTACAACACTTGTAACAGCATGACTCACTTTTATAAGAGATCAGAGGGGTAGCCATGTTAGTCTGGATCTGTAAAAGCAGCAAAGAGTCCTGTGGCACCGTATAGACTAACAGACGTATTGGAGCATAAGCTTTCGTGGGTGAATACATGCATCTGACGAAGTGGGTATTCGCCCACGAAAGCTTATGCTCCAATACGTCTGTTAGTCTATACGGTGCCACAGGATTCTTTGCCGCTTTTGTAAGATACTATTTAATACTCAATCTACTATAAAATTGTAGTGGCTTTGGGCCAGATTTTGAAATCCTTGTTCACACCATTCTATTAGAGTGGAAGGAAAATGGATTCTAATATAGGCTGTTTCTGATTTCTTTGAAATAATAGTCACATTCCTACAGAGCAGTGAGCAGGGATACTAAAACACATATTCTGGATTTTAGATGCTGGACCAGATTGTGCTCACCAAGATAAATTCAGAATATACCATTAAAGAGTTACTAAAAGCAGAATGTGACCCACGGTAATTACCGAGTGTGCAAACAGAACAAAGTTCTTCCTTTGTGCAGCAAGAGATTAACCCAGATCATCTCTAATCCATTCAGGAAAATCCTTTCACCTGCTTGTCATTACTGGTTATATTACTTAGGCTCAGTCTCATTGTTTTGAGGAGTAGTCTCATTTCAAACCCATTACCTCATTTTCACAGCCCTTGATAGTAAATGGATTATGTAAAAAAGCCTTTCATATTAAATGATCCCCAGATGGAAAGGCTTAAAAAGCACAAAGTGGCTATAGGATTTCAGACCCCCCAATCCTGCCAATGCTGCAGATTCAAGTTGCCAGGCACACCAACGTGATAACCAGACAGAGTCTAAACTAACTGCTGCAGAGTCTAAACTAACTGCTGCAAAGTTGTTGGGAGAAGGAGAACTCAGACAAATGAATGCTTCATTTACATGATTCCTGATTCTCAGGAATATCACTCACACTCTTAGGACTATACATCTTGTGGAATTTCTACATTGTTAGAGAACCAGAAACAACTGTGGACACACGGTTGAAGGAAAAGGTCCAGGCAATATTTAAAAAAATATATAGACATATGTTTACTCCGGAGTGTTAAAAAGGAGGGAATAATATCACACCCACCTCACCCAGTCCCTAGTTTCTAAAGTGGTAGGACACTTGCCAGTCTGCTTCAGGGTCTGCACCCTCCCCTTCATAAACTTTCTGAGGGGGGAGAAGAGGAGAGACGTATTTTTCCATCTCCATTGCTAACCTGTCAACTAGAAAAAGCCCAATCACTTCAGCCCAGAGCCTCATTCAAATTCTTCCAAGTGGCGAATGTTCAGTCAGGCAGGGAGAATCCATTACTGAGTTCAGATGTCAAGGCCTCTGATACCATCCCGAGAACATGACTCGAATAGTCTGACCTTGAGAAGAACCCAGCTCTGGATTTAACACAGCATTCTATAGTCACTAGAGGGGAAAATCAACCCCTCTGAAAGTGAAACAGTCTCTTGCTGCCAAGCTACCATGAACCAGTAGCCATGGAGTGTAATTTTGCTTGGAAAAGAATGCAAGTTACACTTACATGTTTCTAAAATCATTGAGCCAAATCCTCAGCAATTGAGAAGAAATGCTCAGTGTCTTGAAGATTCAGGCTATGGAGATAAAACCAAGGCAAAGCACCACCAGTTCTAGTCAGAGTCTCAAAGGGCATAAAACTTTCCAAAGTAATTCAGCACATTGCCCAAAAGCAGAAACCCCACCCTAAAATCATTGCATTCTCAACTGTAAAAACAACGAGGAGTCCTTGTGGCACCTTAGAGACTAACACATTTATTTGGGCATAAGCTTTCATGGGCTAAAACTCACTTCATCAGATGCATGGAGTGAAAAATACACTCCATGCATCTGATGAAGTGGGTTTTAGCCCACAAAAGCTTATGCCCAAAAATATTTGTTAGTCTCTAAGGTGCCAAAAGAACTCTCGTTGTTTTTGCTGATACAGACTAACACGGCTACCACTCTGAAACTTCTCAACTGGGTGAGCCATGAAGATGCAGCAAGGCGGAAGAATGTTTAAAAACCAAAGGTTTGCCAGTTTATAAGTAAAGCGATGAAATAAAGAAAAACATGAGTAAAAAAATAAAACATTTATCAAACAATTGCAAGGAAACAAGAACCCAGACTGTAAGCCCTTCTTTCTATAAATAATCATTATACAAATAATCTCACTGATAACAGATGGATTACTCACAGGAGTTAGGATTTGCAGGATTAGAGACCTAGTTTATTATTTTCATAACACGCATATGCCACCCTGCCATTTTCTCCTCTCTTTTAATTCAGAAAATCGAGGCACACGATTGAAGCATGTTTAGAACTAAAGTTCTTTTATTACATACTACATCAGATGTAGTTTCTACCTCAAACACAGTATGTGTTTGGGTTTTTTACACTTGCGCAAAGATTTCATCAGGACGTTCATCAGAGGCACACTCATTCCAAATCATCATGAGTAACACTGAACTTGTAAGGACAATGAAAGCAAGTAGACTACAGACTGAAAGGTAGCACTAATTAATACTAAATTGTAAGCAGTTCTTTAGAAATGCCATTACATATTGAACTATTTTTTTAATTGAGTTGACAGTGATATTCTGCTGAATAACAAAAGAAAAAGTAATAATTTGTCAACACCATCTATTGTCAACCGATATACAGTTTAATGAATAGCAACGGACATCAGGCCACAATTCTAGCACACACTGTCTTGATTCAACCCTGTTGACAATGCAGTATATAATTTAGTTAAATTATTCATTCAAAATTTACCATCTTTCCCTCTAGAAAATATGAGACTTCCAAATTCCACCTTGTTAGCCATTTTTCACAATGTTCTTGATGAGATGAGATAAAACACTCCCAGTTTTTATGGTAGCACAGATTTAAATCCATTCATATTTGCTTACATTGCTTAGTAAATTCCTTGCTTACTAATACTCATTCTTGAACTTGTGTCTCTGAAATGGCTACAATTCCAGTTAAGAGACAGTATTTGAGACTGTGGCATGATGAACATGTGCAAAGTTCTCAGTCCAAAGGCAAAACGATTAGCTTATACATAGCCATCTGCAATCCAAGCAAGTATATGTGTTTGCCTACCTCTGCTTTGGCTTGCTTTACAATTTCTTCCTAGGCAACTATCTATGGATGGTGCATGATAGAAAAGTTGGCCATCTCAGCTGTTGTCAGATGGTGTAGCAGGACACCCTCCCACCTCAGGTGGCACCAAGGCACCTGCCAACTAATGGCAGCCTTCCCTTCTTAGGAGGGATGCTATTGATCAGTCCTTATGCTTTTAAGTGGGGTCAGGCAGGCAGGCGATAACCCATAGAAGGTGGTAACAGGCTGAAGCAGGCCTCTTCCTTCTCAACCTCAATCCTGTCACTAGCAGAAGCGTGTTGTACCCTTGGCAAGTCTCTCCTCACACTGTCATGCACATGGTCTTACTTTAAGTCCCCTCTTGTGCAAGGATGCTCATGCTTTGATGGCAAGGTTTGTACTTCTGTGTATGTAACCTGCAAAGTGAAGGCCCTGGCTAGAACTTGGAATTATGTAGGCCAGTAAGGTCCTTTAGTGAAAATAAGCTTATTAGGCTTTGGACATTTAGGCTGCTCTGGAATTGAGCATGGGCAGGGGGAGGGGAGAGGAGGCTGGTGATAGGTCGTCATAGAGGTTCACCTCCCTCCTTCATAGGTTCCCAGCTGCCAGAACGAGCCGTCCGTCAGGGGTACCTATTTTGTTGTCTTAAGTCATAAAGTTGCAGTCATTTGGCCAAATCTCATGGCCTTTGTTGTCTTCGTTGGCCTTTGCTGTTCACAATAAATAGTACAGGTAAAACTATTTATTGTTAATAATTAGTCAGAGAAGTGCTGATACTGCTACATTAAATATGAAATTTACTCATCCCAAAATTAATATTCAGGTGCACATGTATTGCAATTAGATTTGTTTCCAAAGCTCTAGTACTTAGATACATTTTGATAAATTGCAATTAAAAGTAGAACAAATGTAAATTGGCAAGTCTCTATTTGGGTACCAGGAATTTGCCAAAGAACATTAAAAGTAATACAGTATGCTACCTCTCAAGGAGAATCATCTATAAGGAAGAGATGAATAAATCGAACAAAAATTCAAACTCAGTTTTTGTCATTATTTTTAACTGTGGTGCCTCTCCTCTTTTCAGAGAAGATGGAGCTCTTATAGCAGCAAGAAGCATGACGATCAGATGCAGTTCTGGATCGAGATGAAAAGGGATCTATCATTAACTAAGAGGCACTTGACCCAACTCCCCTAGAACTTGTATATCTAAGGCTATGTCTACACAAGAAGCAGTACAGCAGCACAACTGTTCAATGTGGTGATTCACTACAGCTAAGGGGTGAGAACAACTGCTGTAGTTAATCCACCTCCCTGAGGGGCAGTAGCTAGGTCAACAGAAGAATTCTGTCTACACAGGAGTTAAGTCAGTGTAGCTGTGTCACTCAGGCATATGGATTTTTTACATACCTGAGTGGCATAGCTGAGTCAAATTAACAGTGGCCTAACCTACTGTAAACCTTTCGTACACAGTATAACTCCATGGAACTAACACAGCCCAAAAATAAAATTACAACACAGTAAATCAGCTGAAATAGTCCATGAAAGTAATTCACCATCCCTCCCTAAAACATGGTTAAGGGAACCAGTATGACTAAAACCTCTTTGGAAGATCTGAGCAGAATTTCCAAAGCTGATAGATGATTACAGCAGTTGGTCAGGTAACACAATATTTGTATTAATTACAAGAATATTGCAGATTTTAAATGGAAACCTGACTACTGGCCATGCATTGCTGAAGAAATCATTGAGTATTCACAAAAACTTGCTTTTCCCTAGATATGATTTAATAACAATTGTATGATCTGTAATGAATGCCTCTTTCTCAATTGGTGGGATGGAACCTATAGGTGTAAGATGTTCTGCATCGGCCAATCTACCTTAGTGTGAAAAGAAAAACAATGCATCTGTTTTTTTAGACTAGAGACTGGATTGCTCTCCTCTGTAGGATTATTCTAGGAATTAATCATTGAATTGATTTACCATGAACCACCATCTCTTGCCTTATTTATTAAGTGGAATCTGAAGAAACTGAAATCATCATAGAACACTTCACTACAGCTTCCTGTTTTCATACATATGAAGCTATTTTAACTACATGGACAAACGTATTATAGTTTAATGCAAAATCCAAATGTAGATGTTTGAGTGCAGTTTAACTCAAAATACTCAAGCCATGATGTGCCTATATTTACCATTATTGAAATAAAGATACAGGTATTATTCATGCACTGGGACTGGTCATAAAACAGGTTGCAAATGAAGACATGTCTTCAGTGGAGTATCAGGATGTGGCTGCCCACCAGAAAAATGGTGGAATAAAGGAGAAGAGAAATGGAAGGATTTTTCTCGTTCTAATGCAAAGAGTTTATTACAACACAAAGACATTAAAATAATTAATACACACACAAGCCCTACAAAATTCAAAGCAACATGTCACAAGAGTATCCTCAGCGTGGTAGTTGTTAGACACTAAATAGACAGAGAGATGAATTGCTCCTGTTTATCTGCCTGCTAGTGCTTTGGTTTGGCTTCCAGGAGCTTATTTTAGCTAACCATCTTCTAGTTTTGTGTCATTGTCTCTTCAGCTACCCTTACCGGGAGAAGAGGCTTCATTTAAGTGCCCCAGATTCTTTTGTTTCATAAGCATTCCCCTTCCCTTCTCTGATGCCAGAGTGATTAAAAAGCCTATGTTGACTTACTCTTCTCCCTGCAGAGCTAGCCTGCTCTGCACCATGCCCCAAGTCCTCCATTTAGGTTAGAGCAGTGAATTTCTCAAGACAAGCTTCCTGGTCTGCCTCCACCAACACTAGATAATCCCAATCTTTCAGTAATAGGGTAAAGAGGAGCTTTGAAACGCACACATTAGAATCTAGTCTTGGGCCCCTAACACCTGGTTACTGCCTGGAGTATTCTTTGACTGACTGGTAGCAAGGAATCATTTGTGTATGATTGGTTGGCATGTACAGCATAAGTCAAATAAACATGAAAGGACTCATAACTATTTTCCTACTTCTCCTGCTGCTGTTTCTCTTTTTACCTTCTTCACCAGTTTTTAATTTCTCCTCCCCACACTTGCTCTTCCCTGCCTCTTCTGCTCGCTGCTGTGGCTTTTCTATATAGCTCTGTAAGTTCTCTCTGCTGATCTCCCCTTCTTGCTTCTGCTGCTTCTTCATCTCCTCTTTTCGCTTCTCCAAAGCTCTTCTGCTGCAGTGACTCTTCGCAAAGTAAAGATTCCTGTCAATCTTATTAGTGGAACTAGTAATATTGAAATTATGTTTTTGTTGGGAAAGAATAGTGAAAGCTGGCAGATAAGATTCTCCTTTGAATACAGAGGTTTATGGCATTCCTGCAATGGTAGTTTAGGCCTGCTTGTGCTGTGCACTCTTGCAATCTATCAGTTTTGTAAGTATTTGCATCACTTCTTGTGACTATTATTTATACAAGAATCTTCTTGTATAATTCTGTATTTAAAAAAAAATGCCCACAGAAGTCGACAGGTACCCACTTTCTATATATCTTTTCAATTATTAAGTGTTCAAAAGCAAAGTAGTTTTGAAAAAAAGAATGCACCTTTGACCCCACTTGCTTGTCCAACTACCACCCTATTTCCAGTCTCCCCTTAATTTCTAAGCTTACTGAACACTCTGCCTACAGTCACCGCCTGGAATTCCTCTCCTCCAATTCCATGCTAAACCTCTCCAGTCTGGCTTCCACCTCTAGTACTCTGCTGACACTGCTCTTGCCAAAGTCTCTATTGATTTCCTTCCCACAAATCTCAGAACCAGTGCTCCATACTAATCCTCCTTGATTTATCAATCACCTTCGACATGGTCAACCATGTTCTTCATTACATCTTCTCCTCCTTTGGTTTCCATGACTGTCCTCTCCTGGTTCTGGTTTTCCAATTGCTCCTTTTCCCTTTACACCTTATCTCTGGGTCCTGGTCCATGATTGGGGCTCCTACACTCTGTTGTAAAAATGTAAATATTAATTATGGAAGATCCTCATTCTTCCTCATTCCTGCCTTTCTGTGTTGGTTCCACAGGGCTCTGTCCTTAGTCCTCTTCTCTTCTCCCTCTGCACCTTGTCTGTGGGTAATCTCATCTGCAAACACAAATTCAACTAAGCTGAAGACTCACATCTCTACCTCTTTACTCAATACATACCTCCTTCCATCCAAACTACAATCTCAACTTGTCTCTCTGACAATCCCTGGGGGACACTAACCATCAGTTCAAAATCAAAGAGGCTAAAACTGAGTTCTTAATTTTCCTCTCTGAGGCCCCCTCACCTCCTTTCTTGATCACTGTGGACACCACCACCATCCTGCCCATCACTCAGGCCAACAACATGGGTGTCGTCTGCTCCTTGAAATTCTTTAGCTTCTTACATCCAATCCCAGGGCGGATGTAGCCAATCGATTCAAAGGATGTGCTGTGAGGTCATTGCCCAGCCTTGGGCAGCTGGTGAGCAGATGAGGGGTGTTGGAGAGGGTCCAGGCCTGTGGGGTCACTGCCCTCTCTTTGAGGATGGGGGATGAGAAGGGGGCCAGAGAGGGCCCACATCTATGGCAGGCTCTGCCCTGTGCATGGCCAAGGGGCTGCTCCCAGTCTTGCCTCTGCCTGAGTTCCAGCCCTGCTGCTGTTGAGGGTGGTATTCCCAATTCCTGAACCCACTCCTACTTCTGGGCTCTCAGCCCAATGAGTTGCCTCAGGCCTGGCACAATGATGCCAGCGGTGACAAGATCTGGGTCCCATTGGTGTGGGCAAGTAACTTCCTGCATTATTGATGGTGGGTGTCAAACCTGAGTGGCACTGCAATCCTGAGATCAATGCCACTCACTCAAATTTGGCCTGGCCACCCCTTTGTCATGACAGAGGGGTAGTGAGGCCAAACCTGAGATGGGAGCCTGTGCAAGTGCACCAAGTGCATGCTGGTTGATCCAGGCCTGATTCTGTGACTGCAATTATACCCATGGAGTCCAGCTAGACAAGAGCCACCCTTGTCCGAGCCACGTCTAAATCTTGCCGATTCTTTCTGCACAACATGTCTAACACATGGGCTTTCCTATCCATCCACACAACTAAATATCTTGTCCAGGATCTCATCATCTCATGTCTCAATTGCTGCAACCATCCTTCTCTCTGCCCTTGATAAACATAATTTTGCATCTTCCCAACTTGTCACTTTAACCATGTCACCCCACTCTTTGTATCCCTCCACTGTCTCCCCTTTTTCTATTGAATCAAACATAAGCTGCTTGTCTTCACTTTCAAGGCCCTTCACAGCCTATTCCCACCCTTTCTACCGTGTCTCATTCACTTTCAATATACCAACAACCATCTCTAATTGGCCCATGATGCCAGCCTCCAATTGCCTTCTTGTTCAAACAAGCACTTTGTGCTGTCTCCCACACTTTCCTGATGCTTGGGAGGAGCTCCCCATACACATCCACAAATCTAACTCATGGTCTGCCTTCAAAACCCTACACTAAAACTCTCCATTGCTGTGATGCCTGTAAAAAACTTGAGAGCAGTTAGGCTGTTGGTGCACTGATACCACTGCCTATTACGATGACTGATATTGTCTCATTGTTTCCTTGTTATCCATGCCCTGCCCCCCCACTATCACTCTGTCTGCAACTACCTACTGTCTCTTGTGTTAGACTTAGATTATAAGCTCTTTGAGACAGGAGACTCTCTTTTTGTTCTGTATTTGTACAGGGCCCTAGCACAATGGGTTCCTGGTTCATGACTGGGCCTGCTAGGTACTATGGTAATACAAATTAATAATATAGTTTTGTGTGCAAGATAAACAGTGACAGGACCCCACATCTGAAGGTAGAATCTAGATGAAGGTGAGGCTCTATCCACATGGAACTCCTTGAAAAACTGGAATTTAAGATTGTAGATGCTCCAGTCTTGTGTTTTTGGACTGCTAACATACCACACTGATGACCCAGATAGTTTTCTTAAGTTAAACAGGGTTAGGCTTGATATGAGGTCCCAAAGGAACATTGAAGAACTTCAGGAAATGGTGCTGGTAGGTAGGTAGCATTCCTGTTGAGTCTGGAGAAATACCCTGGGCATGATATAGGGGACTATGCCCCTTAAAAATACAAATCACTCTTACAAATCCAAATGTTAAAAAGAAGATCCAGACCACCTGTAGTCATTAAGGTCCTACTGGCATTTTCACCACCGCCCAATTTGCAATGGAAACTGATGTCTTGACCAAATTTAAATTTGAATAGTTATTCTGTCCACTGAGATTCTCCTTTCAATTGGATACAGTATTCACTTCTTACCATATGTTGCTGTGTGTTGATAAACACTCACTGCGTTTCACTCCAGAAGTGGTGCCCTGTAATGGTGGTCTCTTTGATGAATGAAGGAATCCCTGTGTATATTATTCTGGTAAAAAACTGTGTAACACTTTCATTCTGAAGAATAAGAGGCTGTAAATAAATAAGTCATTATACTGTGTCCACACACTATAACACAATTGCACCGATCTGTGAAATTTTTACTGTACATGGAATCTAATCCATAGCATTTGATTTGTGTTAATGGAAAAATGTGTGAAATGGAAGGGGAGATAGAATTCTAAACAAATAACAGAAAAAAAACCCCATGAAGCTAATTATAACTGAGCAGTTTGTTCCAATTACTTAATGGAGCAGAGATCTGGAAAGAGTAGACAGAAGGCTATTATACTGTTATGGTTTGAGTTAAATCTTGGTATGGGTCAGATGTGATCACCCCCTTATATTCACCACTGTAATTAGGTAGCTAAAACAATAGCAGCACCACCCCAAAACGCAGCAACATGGAAGAGAGATTTCAAATGGAGGAACTAAGGCTTTGACTGGAGCAGCGGTTCTTAAATTGTGGGTCAGGAACCCAAAGTGGGTCATGACCCAGTTTCAATGGGGTCGTCAGGGCTGTCATTAGACTTGCTGGCACCCAGGACTGAAGTCAAAGGCCAAGCTCCACCACCCAGGGCCGAAGATCGTGGGCTTCGGCCCTGAGTGGTGGGGCTCAGGTTATAGGCCCACCGCCTGGGGCTGAAGACCTTTGGCCTTGGCGCTTCTGCCCAGGGTGGTGGAGCTCAGTCTTTGGTCCCCGCTCTTGGGGTTGTGTAGTAATTTTTGTTGTCAGAAGGGCGTCAAAATACAATGAAGTTTGAGAACCCCTGGACTGGAGGAACAGTTTTTGGCCTCTGTGTGTGTGCCTCTCAGGGTTCCTTCTCCACTCTGAACTCTAGGGTACAGATGTGGGGACCTGCATGAAAAACCCCCTAAGCTTATTTTTACCAGCTTAGGTTAAAACTTCCCCAAGGTACAAACTATTTTACCTTTTGCCCTTGGACTTTATTGCTGCCACCACCAAGCATCTAACAAATATATAACAGGGAAAGAGCCCGTTTGGAGAAATCTTTCCCCCCAAAATCCTCCCAAACCCTACACCCACTTTCCTGAGGAAGGCTTGAGAAAAATCCTCACCAATTTGCATAGGTCAACACAGACCCAAACCCTTGGATCTTCAGAAAAATGAAAAAGCAATCAGGTTCTTAAAAGAAGAATTTTAATTGAAGAAAAAGTAAAAGAATCACCTCTGTAAAATCGGGATGGTAAATACCTTACAGGGTAATCAGATTTGAAACATAGAGAATCCCTCTAGGCAAAACCTTAAGTTACAAAAAGACACACAGACAGGAATATTCATTCTATTCAGCACAACTTATTTTATCAGCCATTTAAACAAAACAGAATCTAATGCATATCTAGCTAGATTACTTACTAAGTTCAAAGACTCCATTCCTTTTCTGTTCCTGGCAAAAGCATCACACAGATAGAGAGAACTTTTGTTTCTCCCCCACTCCAGCTTTGAAAGTATCTTATCTCCTCATTGGTCATTTTGGTCAGATGCCAGCAAGGTTATCCTAGCTTCTTAACCCTTTACAGGTGAAAGGGTTTTTCCTCTGGCCAGGAGGGATTTTAAAGGTGTTTATCCTTCCCTTTATATTTATGACACGGAGGTGATTCTTTTACTTTTTCTTCAATTAAAATTCTTCTTTTAAGAACCTGATTGCTTTTTCATTGTTCTGAAGATCCAAGTGTTTGGGTCTGTGTTCATCTATGCAAATTGGTGAGGATTTTTCTCAAGCCTTCCTCAGGAAAGGGGGTGTAGTGCTTGGGAGGATTTTGGGGGGAAAGATGTTTCCAAGTGGGCTCTTTCCCTGTTATATATTTGTTAGACGCTTGGTGGTGGCAGCAATAAAGTCCAAGGGCAAAAGATATAATAGTTTGTACCTTGGGGAAGTTTTAACCTAAGCTGGTAAAAATAAGCTTAGGGGGTTTTTCATGCAGGTCCCCACATCTGTACCCTAGAGTTCAGAGTGGGGAAGGAACCTTGACAGTGCCAAAGAGAAACACAGGACAAGCTGAAGCACCAGAGAACAAGGAGAAGTGAGACAAAGAGAAGCAAAAGGAAAGGCAGACACTTAGCCTGAATGAGTTTGGTACTCTGAGCAAGGGAGTTGTCTCCCGTTTTAAGTTTTCCAGTGTTAGAAGAAGCAGGAGTTTGTTCATTTCTTGTAAATAAACAAGAGTCCATCAAAAAAAAACCTCCCACTCTATTGTTAATTTCTCCTCCCAACTGAAATAACCCAACCCATAGGGCCACAAACTCTGGCTAGGAGCTCAGCTCGAGAGGGGTAAGAACACCCTTTGAAAGATACCTTACAGAATGGAGAATTGGTAAACTTGAGAGCTCACTGGAATTATTTAAAAAAACAACAAGGAGTCCGGTGGTACATTAAAGACTATCAGATTTATTTGGATACAGACTAACACAGCTACTCCCTGATCCTTGAAATTATTTAGAAACTATTATTTAGTGAAAACAACTGCCCCAAAATATACCATGGATGTAATGCATTTTAAAAGTATTTCGTATTGTAGATTTTAAGTCAAATGTATATGTCATAATAATATGTTAATATTAAATCAAATGTATTTAAGAGAATAATCAATAATTCTTCTGACTAGCTGGTTCACATGCTTAGTATTACTGTAGGAGTTCCTGCAGCTGCTGTCCTCTTTATGACATGTGCTGATGTTATTCTTCATTTTACTATTATTTCAAATGCCAAATGTATTACAGTATTATAGTATTTCAGCAAACCAGTGAGATACACAGCTACTGCCATGAAAGCATTTCCACCACACACGAGTAGATAACAGTTTGTTTCTAAAAGAAGCAATTGAACCATGCACTGGGATCTTTTAATCTCACTTAGAAAAGTAATATTGAGGTACAGGTGAGATTACAGCTCCAAAGCTGCCAATATTACATTTACATTTTTGTTTAACTGCTGTGCTTGTCTCAGAGAGATGCAGTTATGAATACAGATATTAGATGAACAGGAAGCTGCTGAAATTATTTCATTGTTGTATAAGTCATTTTTTCTAGTTAACAATACTATTCAATTATGTTAAAATCCTGCAACTACTAGCAATGGACCTGCAACAATTCATAGCTACATTTTAACCTTGTAAAATGTGGTGGTTTCCAATTATTTTGTCCAGCGCATGGAAGAACCAGCTATGAAATTTTGGTCTGGTTTCAGATTATGAACAACCTTCTCTGACCAAAGTTTAGACATGTTCAGTTTTGGTTTGGAAACATATTAGATATGCAAGGCCAAATTTTTGAAGGCTCTCCCAAACTGATTACATATTTATTGTATGTATTTTGGTGGGATGACATAATACATTTTTGTACATTTGTTTATCAAAAATATGTTACAAAAATAAGATATTTCATCCTTGGATGTAAAATACATCATTTTGTCTTCCAGATTTTCATATTCTCTCTCTTTATAAAGAGGCATTATTTCCATGGGCCAGGCATTTTTACAACATGTTCTGACACACTTTACATCTAGGATATGATTATTTATATAGCACAATCTGCTACTCATTAATTCTATTCCAGGAAGATGAAGCATCTTCTATGGCCTACAGATCAGAAGTAAATTGCGATTCTCTTACCAAAGGACAGAAATAAAACCTACATGCAATCGAACTGTGAGATGCACAAAAGTCATGCATTTACATTACTGAAATTCATTGTCATGTCAAGCTTGTGCCAGAAGCAAACTTAAAATGCTGAAAATACCCTGACCAGCACAAAATTCCATTTATGGACACGGTCCAGCGAACATGCTTTTCCTGTTTTCATTCATTAGATGAATTAAAATCAACTGGATTTCCTGCTCATTAGTTATGCAGTCAATCCGATGTTGAGGAATAAGAAATCAAAACCTTTCTCTAGATATAAAACATTCTTTTCATGCATTTCCGAACCAGGAGGGAAAATCCAATAGTTTGAAACACAGTTTAGTTTATATCAATGGAAAAAGTCTGAGGCTTTATTTTACAGTGGATGGTTATCAGCATGCCATTACTCAGATGACATGTCTGTTCATTACATTGAAATGAAAGTGTTTTAAAACAATAATGGCCTCTGCGAGCGATCTACTAGGCGACAATCTGTAATACAGTTTGTCATTTAACTTTATTAAAAAAGCCATATAGTTAAAATGAAACGAAACAGTTTTATAAACTGGATTAAAATATCACCACTGTGCATGCTTTGTGTATATGATGCTACCCCTATTACTTGATCTTCCAAGTGAGACCCCAATTTGGAAGTTAAAGATCTGAGGTAGTATCTTCTAACGTGCCTGTGTAACTTAGGCACCCAACCTAACTCACTTTCAAAAAGGACACTCAGCCATGGAATCATAGAATCGTAGGACTGGAAAGGACCTTGACAAGTCATCTAGTCCAGTGCCCTGCACTCAAGGCAGGAGTAAGTATTATCTCCTCTCAGTCTTCTCGTCTCCAGACTAAACAAACTCAGTTTTTCCCTCTTCCCTAATAGGTCATATTTTCTAGACATTTAATCATTTTTGTTGCTCTTCTCTGGACTTTCTCCAATTTGTCCATATCTTCCCTGAAATATGGAACCTAGAACTGGATACAATAGTTTAGCTGAGGCCTAATCAGTGCTGAGCCCAGCAAAGCATAAAAATCTGGATATTGATTTGTAACATGTCAAACAATTAGGAAAAAAAACCTAAGTAGTAAGTGCGTCAGTGTTGGAGTTGAGAAAATAAGAGTAATGAGTTAGCATAAGCACAAAGGTTTTCTGTTCACTCTCTATTCTCTTCTTTGATCAATGCAGTTAACATTCCACTATTCTTTTATCCATTTCCTCTGGTACAGGATATCTTGGCTGGCTGGATCTGGACCAGTTTAGTACACATTCCTGCACCTCAAGAAGTTTTTTTGTATTGTCTTCCAGCTTTTCAAGCACAATTCACTGAGAGCAGATAGGCACTCTTCTGTTGTCGTCGTAAGGAAACACCAGGGTATGGAAGTGTGTCTGACTGGCAACTGGAAATCACTCTTCTGCCTCGTGCTTGGCCAACTTTGAGGATTGGGAAAAAATGAATGGAAGAGGTAGAGGCAGCAGGAATAGTAAGAGTTGCAAATGGTGCTGATGGAAGCAATTATGCCATGCCAATAAAAAGATGTCTGCATGGCATAACTACACTAGCCCAAAAAACTAGCCCTGATGTTGGTTAGACTGTACTCAGGCTTTTGCTAGTTTCTTGGAGACTGAGCTATTCTGATAGATACATGCAGTCACCATCAACCTATACCTAGCAAGTTCAGTCAGCCATCCTTGGAAGCAAGCACGGAATTCAACACTTGCTTATCTACCAATCTAGCAATGTTCTGAATCTTAGATTTTTGCCTTTGTGCAGAATGCATGGAATCAGATGGAAAAGTATTGCTCTATTTATTTTACAATAGGGCAAAAATTAATAGGCATATGTTGACAGCAGGATTTCACAAGATATTGTTTGGTGGAGATGTGTGTGTACGTCTGAGAGAAGCAGAAGAAACCATAAAGGAGTTGAGAGAGAAGCAACAGAAAGTCAAGGACACAGCCAGAATCAACACTGGGAATGTGGTTCTGAAAACAGCCTTCAGAGAGTGCTTTCGGGCTAAATGTTGGCTAGGAAAGTGCTTGGAACTGAGCAAAGAAATTGTTTCCTGTTGTTTGATTCCTGCTGTGATCAGAGAAACAGGATTTGATTTACATGTTCTTTAAATGAACAGGATTGCATCAAAAAACACCTGATTCCATCAACAATTTTTCCTCCTAACAAAAGAACATGGGAGACACTGCATTTTGGCTAACCACTCAGGTTAAAAAGAAGTAATGTTATGTTTAAGGTATACAAGTTAAATACACTATATTTTATCTGCATAAGCCTTTCAGAAGGGAGAAAACTTTTACAGGAGTTTAAATTAGTGTTGACATACAAATCATTCTGTACAACTGTGTGTAACAAAATAAGACAAAGAACATAATCTACAGGAGATGATTCACATCTTTACAGTGTATTCCTGTCAGACTCACACAGAGCAAACAGCTACCATATACCAAAGAAATACCAATCTTATTTAATCTTTTTATTACTGACCTCGGCACAAAAAGTGGGAGTGTGCTAATAAAGTTTGCGGATGACACAAAGCTGGGAGGTATTGCCAATTTATAGAAGGACCGGGAAATCATACAGGAAGATCTGGATGACCTTGTAAACTGGAGTAATAGTAATAGGATGAAATTTAATAGTGAGAAGTGCAAGGTTATGCATTTAGGGATTAATAACAAGAAATTTAGTCATAAGCTGGGGACCCATCAATTAGAAGTAACGGAGGAGGAGAAAGACCTTGGAGTATTGGTTGATCACAGGATGACTATGAGCCGCCAATGTGATATGGCCGTGAAAAAAGCTAATGCGGTCTTGGGATCCATTAGGCGAGGTATTTCCAGTAGAGATAAGGAGGTATTAGTACCATTATACAAGGCACTGGTGAGACGTCATCTGGAATATTGTGTGCAGTTCTGGTCTCCCATGTTTAAGAAGGATGAATTCAAACTGGAACAGGTACGGAGAAGGGCTACTAGGATGATCCGAGGAATGGAAAACTTGTCTTATGAAAGGAGACTCAAAGGAGCTTGGCTTGTTTATCCTAACCAAAAGAAGGCTGAGGGGAGATATGATTGCTCTCTATAAATATATCAGAGGGATAAATACCGGAGAGGGAGAGGAATTATTTAAGCTCAGTACCAATGCGGACACAAGAACAAATGGATATAAACTGGTCATTGGGAAGTTTAGACTTGAAATTAGACGAAGGTTTCTAACCATCAGAGGAGTGAAGTTTTGGAATAGTCTTCCAGGGGAAGCAGTAGGGGCAAAAGACCTATCTGGCTTTAAGATTAAACTCAATAAGTTTATGGAGGAGATGGTATGATGGGATAACATGATTTTGGCAAATTAATTGATCTTTAAATATTCATGGTAAATAGGCCCAATGGCCTGTGATGGGATGTTAGATGGGGTAGGATCTGAGTTACTACAGAAAATTATTTCCTGGGTATCTGGCTGGTGAATCTTGCCCATATGCTCAGGGTTTAGCTGATCGCCATATTTAGGGTCAGGAAGGAATTTTCCTACAGGGCAGATTGGAAGAGGCCCTGGGGGTTTTTCACCTTCCTCTGTAGCATGGGGCACAGGTCACTTGCTGGAGGATTCTCTGCTCCTTGAAGTCTTTAAACCACGATTTGAGGCCTTCAATAGCTCAGACATAGGTGAGAGGTTTTTCGCAGGAGTGGGTGGGTGAGGTTCTGTGGCCTGCGCTGTGCAGGAGGTCGGACTAGATGATCATAATGGTCCCTTCTGACCTTAATATCTATGAATTTATGAATCTATGAAATCACAATATTACCCATAAAAATCTATGGAGGAAGACAGATTACTTTGTAGGAAAAAAGGAATAAAACCAGAATATGATAGGAAACTATTGCATGCTACATCTTTTTCTAATGAAATGTCTCTATCATTGATTCAACATGTATAAGGTGAACTGAGAAAAAAAAAAAGAACTGTGGTAAAAAATATTTAATGGCAAAAATCTGAGTGCACCAAGTTAAACAAGTGCCAGCATGCCCTAAATTGTTTAATATTGGTACAATCAACAAAATAATGATGCCATAGTTAAGGTTACAACTACAGTTCCACCATAAACCCTGTTTCTAAACCCTTTCTCTCCACATCTGCTCTGTAACTTGGGCTAGAATGTTGTTTTGGCCAGGTGACTGCCAGATTTTCCCTGAAGGCAAAGATGTTTTTTCTACATAGCTTGAAGAGTTTTTGTTCAAATTGTTCTAAGTTAGAGTTCACCAAAAATACCAAATTAAAATTTTCTGATCAATGTCTAACATTACTTAGAGCTCCTCTCCTCAAAACTAGCTTGTTGTTACTCCTTCAAATGTTTCATGTACTACCTAGAAAAGTAGAGCACATGCTATATTTGAAGTTGTAAATACATACCGCTGTTAGCAATTGTTGTATCTTATTGTCATTGCGCATGCATGCACACATGCTGCCCTCTACCAGCTTGTTGTAGGTGAGAGCAGAGCTGAGCAGGAAATGGTTTTCCCATCCTGTGAAAGTTTGAGATTTTTAAAAAATTTTCTAATCCCAAATTAAGACAAACAGTCAAATCTTTAAAATTTTCACAAACTGATAATCTGATAACATTTTCAGATAGAAATTATCAAAATGTAACCTTATGACAGATCGAAAGTGTTTGTTTCAATTTTGACCTTTTACATTTTTTAAAATATAAATTAAGTAAAATTTCAAAAAGTCATTTAAGATCAAAAAAGGAAACTTTTCATTTAGCAAAATACCAAAACAAGATATTTCAATAATTTTGGGGTTTTTTTCAATTTTCTTTGAACTGGGAGATTTGTTGAAACTGACCTTTTCCTGTGAACAGTTTCGGTTTCAAGAAATTTCAGGGGGAAAATGTTTTGTTGGAAAACTCTTGACCAGCTCCAGTTTAGAGAGCATCATGATTCTTTTACTGCTTATGGCTAAAAATCGCCTCCTACTGCTCGAGCTAAAGAAGCCTATCCTTCTTGGTTGGAAGAATTCTATTGTGAGATTGGGTGTAGTTTCTGTACTGAATGTGTTGGCTCATCATCGCAGGGCAGTTCCCAGTAGTTTTTCTGCAAAGTATAGGGAAAAGTTGTCAAACTCCTTTTCACTGATAGTTCATCTCAAATCAAGGTTATTTTAAAGTGACATTTCACTGGGTTGCTTCGGCTCAGTATATGCCTTATAGCAGTGACACTCAGACTGAGGTTCGTGAGCTGCAAGGAGTCCTTTAATGTGTCTCCTGCTGCTCTTTGCAGCACATGTGGAAACAGTCTAAGTTATTAACCAGTGCTTTTACTGTTGTTAACCAATTGTCATTGATAAAATAATAATACTTGGTCAGGTTTCAGAGTGGCAGCCGTGTTAGTCTGTATTAGAAAAGAAGGACTTGTGGCACCTTACAGACTAACAAATTTATTAGAACATAAGCTTTCGTGAGCTACAGCTCACTTCATCGGATGCATGCAGTGGAAAATACAGTGGGGAGGTTTATATACATAGAGAACATGAAACAATGGGTGTTACCATACACACTGTAACCAGAGTGATCACTTAAGGTGAGCTATTACCAGCAGGAGAGCGGGGGGGAAGGGGGACCTTTTGTAGTGATAATCAAGGTGGGCCATTTCCAGCAGTTGAAAAGAACATCTGAGGAACAGTGGGGGTGTGGAGGGGGGGAATAAACATGGGGAAATAGTTTACTTTGTGTAATGACCCATCCACTCCCAGTCTCTATTCAAGCCTAAGTTAATTGTATCCAGACTGCAAATCCATGTTTATTCCCCCCCTCCACTCCCCACTGTTCCTCAGACGTTCTTGTCAACTGCTGGAAATGGTCCACCTTGATTATCACTACAAAAGGTTCCCCCCCCCCACGGCCCCCGCTCTCCTGCTGGTAATAGCTCACTTTAAGTGATCACTCTAGTTACAGTGTGTATGGTAACACCCATTGTTTCATGTTCTCTATGTATATAAATCTCTCCACTGTATTTTCCACTGAATGCATCCGATGAAGTGAACTGTAGCTCACGAAAGCTTATGCTCAAATAAATTTGTTAGTCTCTAAGGTGCCTTAAGTACTCCTTTTCTTTTTGTGAATACTTGGTCAGTCGTTCTGCTGTGAGAATAGTGTGTGTGTGTGTAAACTAAATATTTCCCATCATACTATTTGTATAGTACTATTGTAAATGAAACAATTAATTCACACTACTGTGGCTCTTTTGGGTAATGCTGATCACTAATTTGTCTCCTGAATCACTGAGGTCTGAATATCACTGCTTTACAGCATCCCCACCAGGAAAGAGACTGTGGAAAAGAGGGATCCTTGCTGAGTCACAAAGCTCTACGGGCAAATTCAAGAGAGATAGAGCCAAGACCAGAGAATTTGTAGCTCTCCAAAGCTCCACAGGGCACATCTTAATTTGTGTTGCTGGACCCACAATTCTAAAACTAATGACCGGTACAAGGTCTAACATCTCACATGACTTCAAAGCTACCACTCATAAGAGAGTTCTTCCAGGTCTCCAAAGCGATACACATCATTTTTCTCGCTGGCATTTAAGATATAAGACCTTATTCCATTACAAATGTTTACAGCCCTCTTCCAAACATTGCCTTCTCACAGATCCATTCATTACCTTAAAGATTTTTAAAAAGAGCTTCAATTGTTTCACCCTGTTACTTTCCATACGTTAGATAAATGATTTGAGCATTCTCTCACAGGGATGAATTCCTAGTCCCCTATAATCTCAGAGTCATTATTTTTAGAGATTTCAAAACGAAATAATAAAATGTGATTGCAGTAGCTTGACAGCTAAACAGGCTATTCTCATTTGCTACACTGGCTTGCAAATTGAGGAGACACATAAAGCTCTATATTCCTGACTTTGAAATGCCCAGGCACTTTTATGCAGCCTCATCAAATAATTCTCATAATGTTAAAATGCTGGTGTTAGTTCTGTAATCTCTTATATACTGGCTTTCTAAATCTATTACTGATGATAGCACAAAAGGAGGAATAACCCATTTCGGCTTTCACATCTCATGGAAAGTTTGCATGGCTAGAAGCTAGAAAACCCATCTTTTTACTGGTAAATGGACCGAGTTTAATATGGAGTCACAGAGATAAAATATGGATCCCCAACCTGCAGACACACAAGTAAAATTGATATACTTCACTGTCTGCGTACTTGAACAGAGGGCAGGGTATTTAAATAATACATAGAAAAGCATTGCTGAATCACATGAAAATATAAATCATGACTACCTGGCAAAATAGCCCAAGTAAACATAATAAAGACACTTAGAAAAAATACAATCACTAAAAGAAAGAACAGGAATAATTAATCTTGAACATACTTATGGTTAAATGGGATTTATTGTAATAAACAAAAAAGCAAGACATTTATTTACTTCGTGCAACGTTGTGACTCCTTCATTCTGTATGTACATACAGTTTAATCAATCAATAAAAAGTTGTTCTACCTAAACAGACCTGAAAAATCCAATTTCTTATTAACTTCCAAAGCTTTGGTCAAGGGGGTAAGATGGGCATTTGAGCTGGAGATTTGTAGTGAGCCATATTTCTAGAAAAAACATTCCCTTTATTTTGTTCTAAATTCTTTCTCAGTACAAGTTACAGAATTAAACAACTAGAAGTAATGCACAAAACCAAACTATCTATATGCAAAGGCAATGAGACCATCAGGCCTAACACACCTGAAACAGGTTTCAGAGGTTCAGCTGTATTAGTCTGTATCAGCAAAAACGAGGAGTACTTGTGGCACATTAGAGACTAACAAATTTATTTGGGCATAAGCATTTGTGGGCTAAAACCCACTTCATCAGATGCATGGAATGGAAAATACCGTACTTTTAAGTCTGTTATTGAGTGTCCCTGGACCCTCAACAACAGACTTAAAAGTGGCAAATCTTCAACAAAAAACTTCCAAAACAGACTCCGTTGAGAAACTGCAGAACTGGAATTAATTTGCAAACTGGACACCATCAAATTAAGCTTGAATAAAGACTGGGAGTGGATGGGTCACTACAAAAACTAATTTCCCCATGCTGTTACTCACACTTTCTTGTCCACTGTTTGAAATGGGCCACCCTGATTACGTTGACCTCATTACCACTACAAAAGTGATTTTTTCCTCCTGTTGATAATAGCCCACTTCCACTTTAATTGAATTGTCTCATTAGCACTGACCCACAACTTGGTAAGGCTCCCATGTTTTCATGTACTGTGTATATATATCTGCCTACTGTATTTTCCACTCCATGCATCTGATGAAGTCGGTATTAGCCCATGAAAGCTTATGTTAGTCTCCAAGGTGCAAAAAGTACTCCTTGTTACATCTAAAACAAGAATTATTGGTTTAGATGGGAAGATCAACATATTCATCAGAAGAGCTTCTCCTGGAAGTAAGGCAAATCCAGATCATCAGAGCAACAATCTATACATTATCTGAGAAATATTATTTTTGGGCAAAAGAAACATGAAAGAGCACATGGATGATACTGAAAAGAACATACATACAATATTGAAGAAGCCAGAAATCCAAAGAGTTGTATTCTTTGTTTAATGGGGTGGAAAAGGTAACAATGCATTGCTACACTAATTCAAGTCAAATGTATAGTACATACAGAAGACTTTTAGTCCTCTCATAGGAATTGATTTGATTGGCTTTCTGGAAAAGCAAGATCTGGTGCTTGACATAGAAGATCCATTTGAAGCCAAGCATTTTCAGTTCCCAAAGAAGGGCAAAAGAATAACCATGGTACTAAAAAAGTGTTCATTTTTGGGGTTTAAAAATAGAAAATATCATAGTTGCCAAATATAGAGATGGAAATGCTTTCCCCAGAAATAGAATGTGGGATGGTGCGACAAAATGGAAATTTTTTGTAATATTTTTATGAGGCCAAAGTGTGCACCAGTTTCCTCCTATCCTTTGCATAGCTACGCAGTTGTGTGGGGAGCGGGAGAGAGAAAGGATTAAGTTTGCTCTCAGGGCAGACTAAGACATAGGTGTGTGTGCTTGGATGGAATGAATAGAATCATTAAGGAACTGGCATAAATCGACCCAGATCAGCAAGAGGTCCACTGAGACAATGCAAGCTCCAGTGACTCATGGATCGACACTCTCAGCAGGGAAGCTGAGCAGAAACCCCAGTACAAAAACTAAGGACTGAGAGGTGTGAGGAAGGGGTATAAGTATGGGCTCTGGAAGAGGCTGGGAGCTCTCACTTGGGACAAAGGAAATCAGAAACCAAACCTGAAAATGGAATTCACTATAATTTAGCTGGTGAACTGTGAAAAAGAGAATGGCTATATTAGGTCAGACCAATGGTGCACCTAGCCCAGAATCTTGACTTCCGATAGTGGCCAGTGCCAGATGCTTCAAAAGGAATGAACAGAACAAGGCAATTATCAAGTGATCCATCCCCTGTCGTCCAGTCCCACCTTCTGGCAGTCAGAGATTTAGGGACACCCAGAACGTGGGGTTGCAACCCTGACCATCTTGGCTAATAGCCATGATGGACCTATCCTTGATGTAGTTATCTAATTCCTTTTTGAACTCAGTTATTATTTTGACCTTCATAACATCCTCTAGCAACGAGTTCCACGAGTTGACTGTGTGTTGTGTGAAGAACTACTTCCTTATGTTTGTTTTAAACGCGCTGCCTATTAATTTCATTGGGTGACCTGTGATATGGGCAAACACTTCCCTGTTCACGATATTATAGACCTCTACCATATTCCCCCTTAGTTGTCTTTTCTCAGCTGAACAGCCCAAGTCCTTTTAATCTCTCCTCATTTGGAAGCTGCCCCATACTCCAGTCATTTTTGTTGCCCTTCTCTGTACCTTTTCCAATTGAAATAGATTTTTTTGAGATGGGGGTGACCAGAATTCCATACCATAGTCAAGCTGTGGGCATACTATCGATTTATAATCAGTGGCATTATAATATTTTCTGTCTTATTATCTATCCCTTTCCTAATGGTTCCTAATATTTTATTAACTTTTTTGACTGCCACTGCACACTGAGCAGATGATTTCTATCCACAATGAATTCAAGTTCTCTATCTTGAGTTGTAACAGCTGTTATTTTGTAAGTATCATTGGAATTATATTTTCCAAAGTGCATTACTTTGCGCTTATCGACACTGAATGTAATCTGACATTTTGTTGCCCATTCACCCAGTTTTGGGAGATCCCGTTGTAACTTTTTGCTGTCAGCTTTGGACTTAACTATCATGAATAATTTTGTATTGTCTGCAAATTTTGCCACCTCACTGTTTACCCCCTTTCCCAGATTGTTTATGAATATATTGAACAGCACAGGATCCAATACAGATCCTTGGGGGACCTGCTATTTACTTCTTTCCATTGTGATAACTAACCATTTTTTCCTACCCTTTGTTTCCTACTTTTTAACTCCATGAGAGTTCCCTTTTATCCCATCACTGGTTACCTTGCTTAAGACCCTTTCCTGAGGGACCTTGTCAAAGGCTTTCTGAAAGTCCAAGTACACTGTATCAGCTCAGTCATCCTTGTCCACATGCTTGCTGACACCCTCAAAGAATTCTAATAGAGAGATGAGGCATGATTTCCCTTTACAAAACCTGTGTTGACTCTTCTCCAACATATTGTGTTTACCTATGTGTCTGATAATTCTGTTATTTACTAGTTTCAACCATTTTGCCTGATACTGAAGTTAGCCTTAGCAGCCTGTAGTTGCCAAGATTGCCTTTGGAGCCTTTTTTTAAAAAAAATCAGTGTTACACTACCTATCCACCAGTCACCTGGTACAGAGCGTGATTTAAGTCATAGGTTGCATAGTGACTTATTGCTGTTTAATTTATCAGTTTGTTTCAGAACCTCCTCTACTGACACCTCAATCTGGGACTGTTCCTCAGATTTGTAACCTAAAAAGAATGGTTTAGATGTGGGAATCTCTCTCACATCTTCTGCAGTGAAGACTGATGCAAAGAATTCATTTAATTTAGCTTCACTTCAACAGCCCTGTCTTCCCTGAATGCTCCTTCAGCACCTTTATCATCTAGGGCAGGTATCGGCAATCTTTGGCCCGCGGCCTGCCAAGATAAGCCCCCTGGCGGGCCAGGCCAGTTTGTTTACCTGCCGCGTCCACAGGTTTGGCTGACTGCAGCTCCCACTGGCCGCGGTTCACCGCTCCAGGCCAATGGGGGCTGTGGGAAGCGGCGCGGGCCAAGGGATGTGCTGGCCACCGGTTCCCACAGCTCCCATTGGCCTGGGATGGTGAACCGCGGCCAGTGGGAGCCGGGATCGGCCGAACCTGCGAATGTGACAGGTAAACAAACCAGCCCGACCCGATGGGGCTTACCCTGGCAGGCTGCGTGCCAAAGGTTGCCGATCCCTGTTCTAGTGCTCCCACTGATTGCGTAGCAGGCTTCCTGCTTCTGATGTAGTTAAAAAAATTGCTGTTTGTTTTTGTCTTTGCTCTGGAAATTCTTTTTTGGCCTGCCTAATTATACATGGAGTTTGACCAAGGACTTTAACCTTTATTTCTCTGTGCTAACCTAAGGATTTAGAATGCTGTGTTCCAGTTGACTAATAAGTCGTATTCCATTTTGAAAACACTTCTTGTGTAGTCACTGCAAATACTTGCTGGTGTGTATTTGTCTCTGAAGAATGTACAGCTCTCTACCAGGAGTCTATCTCAGTTGGACTCACTAAGTAGAGATCATGGCATGAAGCATGAGTGTTGGAAGCCAGAGGCTCAGACTAGGAGGTGGTGAGGCCATGTGTCCTACCTTTAAAGAAGAGTGGGGCTCCTTTGGCATCTGGAAAGACTAAAGGGGTTCCTCCAAGAAACTGTTTAAAAGCTGGGGTATAGCACTGATCCTGTAACAGATGGAAATGGCCAGGCTCCGTTTCCATCTGAAGGAGTTTTCCTCGAAGAAAAAGAGGGTCATCATCCTGTTAAGTACAGGGTGAGACAACACATGAGACCTAAATACATTTTCTGAGTGCTGGATTCAACTCATCAACTGGACAAAATTAAATCACAGGTCTTCTGGAATTCAGGCTATGAATCAGATTAAGTCTCTTGAAAATGTAATAGCAGAAATCTTTCTCTCTCCTCACGTATTTTGTCATCTCTTAATACCGTAGTCCTTCCGTCTGTATGCATTTTGTAAATGTTATGACAATTTTAATATTCATGGTTGGATAACACTTTAAATTATATTTGCTTGCTGATTTTACCTTCAATAGCTCTGTAATTTCAAGAGCAATGGAACTCTTAAGAGTCGGTAGGTGTTCCTCCTTAAAAGCTATTACAATTGCACAATGATCAAGGATTTTCCTATCTTTAATAATCTAATGTTATGTTTTCTTATCCCAACGTTTATGCATAGCAGAATTTGAGAGTAAATACTGACATTATGTCAAATCTCAATACAGAACTGTGCTTGGGGCTTTCTGGTTCTTCTAATCTCATGTGTGCACAAACATGATGTATGTACTTTTGCTACACAGATCAGAGCTAGCCTTTATTTTTTTTGTTTGTTTGTTGGTTTCCCCTATTACTAATATTACTATCATCCTTTTCTCTCCTGTCCACAACAGAAATGGACCTTAGACTTCGGTAGTTAGCTAAGTGACATGTCTAGGCTCATGTAGGTCCAGATTTTTAAAAAGAGCTGAGCATCCATAGCTGGGACCTGATTTTCAAGAATGCTTAGCTTCCATTGAAGCATCTAAATAAAGCAACCAGGTTTTCAGAAGTGCTCAGCATCCAGAAATTTCCACTGAGAACACTCATTTTGTACACCTTCTGAATGCCAAAAAAGTGAAATGTTTATTATTTACACTGTTTTCTCTAACCAACTTACCCCAGCATTTAAGTCACTATTATTAATGCCCACCGTGCAGTGTTTCAAAAAGCACCACTCCAAAATGAATCTGAATTTCTGTACACCATTTTGATTATCTACCTGTCCTATATACCGTTGGATTCTGAACATTTTCAGACAGTTAGTAAAAAATGCTTTGGTCAGTAGATTTTAAATATATATGAAAAAGAACAGTTTAATAAGCTTAAGTTTGTTTTCAGTTCTGTATTTTTATGTTTCAAAAGTTAACAAAAATGAAATTTTTATTTTAATCAAAAATAGTCTTTGAAATTTTGAGTTTTTATTCAAAAACTGAGCATTTTCAATTTGGGTATCTGATGAAAACCTGAAAGTTTGACAAACCTGACTTATTTGTAAAAATTGGTTTAACCAAAAAACAAACAATTTCCCATCAAATAAACATTTTGATAGAAAAATATTTGATCAGCTCGACTCTGAAAGTTATAGTTCCAAAATATTGTGAGCTGATTTCTCAGCATTTCATTCTAAACAAGAAAGATCTAACAATCATCTGCTTTCTTAAGATTTCTGCAATTTTGGCTGAAAATTTTGATCCCAGTCAAAACGGAAGAGAGACTCCCTTCCAATTTTATATTGGATCAAAACATGAATCTGTTGGTAAACCATACGTCCTCTGGATTCAAATCTGAAACTCCCCCCCCATTTCAAAATAGCCTAGATTTGGGGTTCAGTCTTTATTATTTACAATAGATTTAATTGGAAAATCTTACTCTGCTATGACAACCCTTTATTTCTTATTGCTGTTTCTACTTAACATACTTGTATTGCTGCTCCAGCAGAGAGAATTTGCATTTGGGAGTATTTCCTACTGGTTGCCCGGAAATATATTCAAATGGGTACAAAATGTGTCATTATTTTTGCTTTGAAATCACAGCATATAAGGTAATTTTAAAACACTTACAATTGTATTATCTGATCTTGGTACTGTTTCTTTTCAACCCTAAAAAAGTAGTCCGACTTGGTGCCCCGGGGATGTTCCAGTGGGGAGCAGAAATGGGTCATTTCTTTTGATGCAATATTGCTTGCTTACAAAGAATGTACAAAGTCCTGTGTTTTTGAATGCAGAAGGAATCAAACAACAGGAAACAGTTTCTTTTGCTCCAATGCGAAGAGCACTCTTCCACCTGCATCCCTGACCCAAAAATCTCTTCCCAGGTTTCTACCAGTCAGACACCATGTATGCTTTCAGCTGCTCCTTCTGGTTTTTTCTGTTGTTTTAAGTCATTCCCAGTTGTCTGTGTTCTGCCTTCCTCCTCCCCTCCCCACCCAAAAAAGAAAAGATACTTAGCAAAAAGCCCCTCCGCCCACACAATCCAAACTTCCTGGGCAGGCTCTATCAAGCCTTGTTTTAGGTGTGGCTCCTTAAGTGCCTCACATCATCAGTTTCAGTGAGGTTTTACCTCAACCATACCAAGGTTTAAGCCAGCTCATTACAGTAATATGCCATTAGTTTATAAAAGGCAGCTATGAAACTTTCATTGTAATGGTTCTCTTAACACGGGAAAAATGCATTAAAAGTGGTAGAGTTAAACCCTATTGTTAAATGCTAAAAAGAAAAAAAATAGAATGCACTTTATTGTGATGCAGTGGTGCACAGTCATTATGTTTTTGGTGAAAATGCATCATTGTTTTGATATACCGTGAACTATATCTACAATTCAACTAACCAGAATAAGACAATGTTCAATTTGTCCTCATTTGCTGGATTGTTTCAGTGTTATAAAATGCAGAGAATTATAATGTTTGTGTACATTTTATGGTACTTTTGCTTAGAAATTAACAGGGATATTTAGAAATCAAAATAAATAAAAAGTGATGACAAAGAAGAGTCAAGTCAGTGACATTGTCAATATTTCTATCCTGAAGTAATGTATGCACCAGTACAGTGTTAAAATTGAACACAATTGAGAGTAAACCATAACTTTGAGAGTTCAATAAATCTTTAGTTAGATAAGATTAATTCATTTTAATTATTTTAGCCATAAAAAACTGTGTCAAAAGCAGGTTCAGGGCATACTGAAAGTTTGCCAATGATGAATTTTAAATGGAGGGGTATGAAATCAGAATTATCTTGTCACATTAGTAACTGTTAGCTCACACACTGAATGCTTATTACTGTGTCTATATAAAAAGATACATACATTTAACTGTCACTTAATGGTGTACTAAGTAAGTCTGAAAATGTGCTATTGTTGATTTTATAGCACTACTCAATGCAAATATATATTGTAATGTGTTGTTATACTAATTTAAAATCTTATTGGATAGTGATCTTCTGTTTATTGCAGTATTAATGCCAAAAACACTGCAGCATAACCCTCCCATAGGAAGGCTGCGTTTTGTACTTATAATACTGTATGGAGCATGATGTTAATTTTAAAATGTGAGATGTAAATATAATTTGTAACTGAGCATACAATGAAAGCGGTACTTAAGAGCCTGTATTCAGCCACTTAGCAAAAGGCAAAATTTATTTAAATACATTACACAAGAGTTTTCTGTAGCAGTTGCTGAAAAACAGCCATTACTCCAAAAAAAGGAAAATTGATCCTTTCTTGCTCTGTAATGCTGAAGCTAAAAATCTAGGCCACATGCAAATAATGGGGAAAAAAGTGAAAAGGAGGACTACTTTAATCGTATTTTAATAATATATAATTTAGACCAGATAATGTGGCTTCTCATTTCAATTAGACATACCAAGAACAAATACACTCAGATTCAGTAAACAGCTTATATTTCAAAAAGAGCTACCATTTATTGCCTCTATCACCACAATCCAAGTACTACTGTTGATTAATGTTAATAAAGAATTCTCTAAAAAAAAACCTGGAAGACTGTCCAATAAATTTATATTCAGTTTCTCTTAAAGTATAAAGGATAATACTCATAGTTAAGGCTGCAAGTCTTTCACAGAGATCACAGAAGTCGTGGTTTTTGTGACTTCCTGGGACTTCTGCGTCTTCCGCAGCTGCAGCGGCTGATCCCAGGGCTGCTCACTTGTGTGAAATGCCTACAGTTGTTTCAAACAACATCTGAAACTATTGAAAGCGAAATGTTACTTTGTTCATTTGTCAGCATTTTAGGACTGATCCGAAGCCTGCAGATGTCAAAGAAAAGACTCAAGTGAACTTCAATGGGCTTTGGATCAGGATCTTTTTTCGTAGTAAACTTAACTGTTTTGCCAGAGTAGTCAGTTTCATCACACACACACACACACACACACACACACACACACACACACACACACACACACACACACACACACACAGCAATAGGAAAAAGAAAAAAAAAACCTCTTTATAAAATGGAAAATAAGACTTCAAAATCACTAAAGTTGGCAGGAGACCTTAGAAGCAGGTGTAGTGTCTGAAGCGACTTACTTTCATTTATTGGATTTTGAGGTGGTGTCCCTTTAAATTAATTTCTATATATTCACAGTCATCTGTTTGGGTAGTAAAGCAGTTTGACTAATTTTATGTATGTAATACCCAAGACATTGAGTCTGTGTCACAACATTTTTAGCTTAAAATTCTGTACTTGGCAGAAAAGATGCACAATTTCAAGAATTTAAGAGTACAACATGTGAGGAGCTCATCCTACAATTCAGAAATACAGGGAAAACATTTAAACCAATAAAAGAAACACACTCTAGAGACAGTTCCATTTTCAGTCCATTACATCTGTGTTTAAGTTGTTGATCATTCAGCAGGGAGGTGCGCCAGTCTTGTACAAATCCTCTACATGTCTTGGCTCAACTTCATTATGCATCCAGTTAAAAATGTCATGCATCCCCAGAATGCACTCATTAAGCAATGCGTTAATGCTAAATTATCTTTGTCTTGAAATATACCCTGCCTTTAGGCAGGGGGTTATTACTGCATTATAAATATGTACTAATTAGCATTACCACCACCGGAAAGCCTAAAATGATAAAAAGGCTAACTCACAAAAAGAGTATTTCTTCTCTCCTATCCAACTGTCAGTGTCTAATAGAGGCCATACAATAGAAGCCTGGGTATTTATCATAATTATTTATGCATATTCTCTCTCAAAGCTTTTCAGAGGCCATAGCTACTCAGTATAATTTCTACTGAGCTCTTACATGTTATTGGGAAAATAGGCACACTCGAAACTAGGAAAACATGGAAACTGTCTTCCCAGTCTCATAAGACTTTTGGGTACTTGATATCAGCACTTCTTGAATTTAAAATTAGAGGTGTTTATGCAACCTACTTCACATGGGAATACTAGCCCCTCATAACACATTCATGATTATCGCAACACAATAAGATTCCGTAAGACAGCTTATTGGTTTGGATTCATGACTCATTCTCTAGTCACATACAAATACCTGTGGACAATGATGTTGCATATCCATTACTGTGATACCATTAAGACCTATGACTTAGAACCACACATGGAGGGGACCCACCTCATGCAACGTCCTAGACCTGCAGAGAAGTTGAGGTAGCTGCCTCCATGGCATCATCTCCCCAGATAGATAAGATTTCACAGGCACAGTGAGGTTTCAGAGCTAGCTGAACCTCTGACACTTTCTCCGGTTTCCCAGAGTGTTCCCCCTCACATTTTCACTTCCTTTAGTGTTCAATACTGCAATTCGCTCACTTTCAGATCAGGCCCTGGGCTACAGGACTGCATGTATCAATCATTGCTTACCCAGCAGGTCTGACTGGATTCAGGTATCTGTGGTTCTTTCCTTTGGGAGTTTGTGAGCAGCAGCGAATACAAAGTATTGTTTAATCTTAACAGTAAGCACAAAATATAAGAAAAAGGATTTTTAAAACACAATCTCTACACACAGCTGTCTTACCTAGAGCCCTTACCCAATACCACTAATCTCGGGGGGATCTAGGTCTCAGTTTGATTACCTCCCCACTACCTCTAGTCTTGAGAGCCTGTTTTTAAATCCTGCCAAAAGTTCTTTGTTCTCTCAGCACAGATACTTCAACTTGCTGCTCAAAACCAGCCTAGTGAGGTCCATAGGGGATCAGAACCAGAACATTGAAGTGAATACTCTCGGATTGTCTCTCAAGTATATACCTGGGTGAAATTCCTCACCACCTTGCTGTTGAATTAACTCAATAGATGCAAACAGCAGACATCACAATAACACAATCAAGATACTGTAAAACCCTGTTACTACTATGAGACAAACAAACAGAATATGTAGTACTCAAATTATTTCAGGCAGCTTCAAATAAGTTCACAGGGTCCAGGGTCTGTTTGGGGGGACAAAGAAGACACAAGGGCCCTACATGAATGATGTTTGCCTCCTCCTGTAGATCCCTAGGGTTCTACAAGAGTTGTTCATCTCCTTGATGGAAATATCAGGGGAAGAAGTCAGCAAGAGGATTATGTGGACATTATCTCCCCACAGAGCCTTGTCCTACAGATTTTACTATTGGAGGAGATTATCTCAGTTTGTGTCAAATTCATATTATTAAAAATTCAGTAGGCTACTATCAATGCCATATGGAAAGCATCTATTAAACTGGCATCACTATCAATACCCATTTGTGACAACAACAGCACAATTGTCCCTTAGTAAATATAAAAATAGCTTTTCTGGGAAAAATATGTTACCAGTAATGAAATTACTTGGTGTGATTTAAATGAGAACATGAGTCTTCCTAAATACAATCATTATTTTTATATATATATAAAAGTATAAAAGTTCCCTTATTCACATCTGGGAGAAATAAGACTTCAATCTTCTATTTGACTGCTTCAACATTGGAGTCAAAATAGATAATAGCTACAATTTCAGCAACATCAGTCAGCCTCATTTGTTCTAAACCTTGTGTAAACAATAACGAAGAGAAGCAAAAAAATCGAAAGTTAGAAATAATCTCCTGTTCTTTGAAATCCTTTACGGGGGAAGCAGGAAGGACAGAGAAAGAGCACATCAAAAAGGATACATGAATACTGTGTTCATGTATGTGTAGGTTCTATCTGAAAACTAATTTTTTTAAATATAGATTGCTGATGAGCAATGGTAAAGACCCCCCTTTCCCATGCAAGATGATATTATCTGAACAGCAGCCTGCTATAATTATATTCAGAATGGTATTCAGATTTTGAGTTTACATACTGTCTCAGACACACCTTGTCTTTTGGCCATTCTCACTGCCCATGATGTAGCACTTCAAAGAGCAAATATAACTAATAACTTTCTTTTAGCTTCCAATATTTTAGGTCACTTGAATAAAAAAAATTTCTTTCCAAGGTTGTGCCATTTTGGATACTCTTCAATTGGCAAATAGGCTGACACATTTCTGAACTTTTTACCTAGTGCTACCCACTCAACCATTTAATGCAACTGGCAGCAACGACCAAAGAGTATGCTTGGTTTTCGAAACATGCACTGTGTATAGATTATTTATAGTTTTCCTTGTGTATGTTGTATGACACAGTCTGTCAACTAACACCAAAATATAGAAGCAACAGAATTAGCTCTGCCTGTAATTTGGAATCTATAGTATAAGGTTTCTGGTATGTGTTTTTAAAATGCATAGCCACAGAATAAAGAGGTGCAATAGCATCCTTCTCTCCAAACAGTTGTTTTCACCATAAAAATATGTATTTTTTCTGGTCTGTGTAAACATAGAACCCACATCTGGCTTCAATACTCAGCTGAGTTTTTCATGGTTGCTTCAGATGGATAGTCAATTAGGCACTTTTCCCTACTCCTATCCCTTAGCAGATTGCAGGGCAAGAGATGGGGGGTGGGGACAGGAAGCTGGGCTGCAGTGCAGGCAGTTCCACAGTAACTGCCAGTCAGTGGCAACCCTCCTTAGAGAACGTGTGATTTTTTGATTTGCAACATTTTTGTAAAGTGTTGGCTGGTGAGGGCCAAGAGCAGTCCATAAAGGGGACACTGGGTGGAAGCAGGCCTCTTCCTGAGCTACCCACTATATCACTGGACTTTGAAGTGACCGCATGGTAAAATTAATTTGTCTTTGATGCCTAGAATCACAACTTTAGGTGGTTTGTCCTGGCAGAACACATTAGGGGGAACAAAGTTAGTGGGCAGTGGTGACTGGTGCTCCTAATGCTGCCCATTTGGTACCAACTGGAAGAGAGCAAAAAGAGTGCATTGGGGTTTACAGGGATCCCCTGGGTCTGATAGCTATATAACAGTTTCCCAAATGCTGACAGGCAAGGACTCTACCGAGAGCCAGTAGCCTGCTGGTCATCATAATCACTGCAAAAATGTATGTACAGATAATATTTTAAAAGGTATGCATCCATACTGAAAATTATGTTTTTAAGTTAAGGCAGGTCAACAGGAGATGACACGCCAGGTTCCACCAGGCAGGAAGTAATAGACATTTTTCTTTGGTCATGTGTGTGTATAGACTGCTTCAAAATGGGGGCCTATTTACACTACTGAGCCTGATGCTAATGAAAAGATTGCAAAATCACTTGAGAGAAAGCGTGTAGAAAAAAACAAAACCAGCAGGGGTATCCTGTTAACAAGCAAAGACAACTGATGTGGGAGGGGAGATACACCCTGCATCCCTCACTGAGGAGATGAATGGTCAGCATCTTCTGGCTTCTGAAAGGAGTGTCACAGCCAACCTGACCGGAAAACACTGTAAGGACTTTGGGTGGGCTAAATTTTATTGGACAGGAAAAGTATATTGGTAATTAAGTCTAGGCCCTAGAATACATGTTATTATTTTATTTTGCATGTAACCGTGTTTCCAATACTTTTACTTGCTACTTCTCAAATTGCTATTCTTTATTGTATAAACTTACACTAGTTTTCCCTATAAACACATCTATGTGCTATGTGTTAAGTAGAGCAGAGACCTAAGGTGGATCTGGTAAGCTGAAGGACATTGTTCCTTTGGGAGCAACAAATCTGTAAATTTTGTGTGTCCAGTGGAACAGTGGCTGAAAACTCCAGAGGGAAAGTTGGAGGAACCGGGGGTTGGAGCGTGCTTATTGCTAACCTGCAGAGGGACAGCAGAACCTGCATAGGCTAAAAAGGGAGTGCTTGTGTTGTCTGTGACTGGTGAAGTCAGGGAGATGACACACAGCAGGCACAGATAAGACTTCCTCACACTAAGGGCAGGTGGTGGGAAGGTGCCTCAAAACCCTAGGTACTCTGAGGAAGCGTCACAACTCCAAATCCCAAAATAAACACCATCTTCAACAACAACCCCAAGTTAACAAAAGGTCTTTTGCCACTCTTGGGTTCAGTTTGCAGTTCTTCTCACTCTTATCAGAACACTGATTCCCCAAGCTATTCCCTGCTAGAAGTCCAAGTACAACATAAACTACAATGGTGTTGCCCCATCTGCTCTTCCCTTCAGTTCCCTGTTCTTCTTGCAGAACACTGGCCCCAGGACTGCCTCCCTGGAGCCGGGCTTCTTGTTCCAGAGTTTGGTTGTGGCTCAGCTCTCCAGCCACAGCCTAGCTCAATTAGTGTCCTTCACAGCCAGACCTTCCTCTGCTCCTTAGAAGGCCCACGTGTCTAACAGAACACCACCTAGCTCTGCCCCCTCTGGTTGGGAGACAGTCAGTCAATCCCCTACAAGTGGAGCATGTCTCTAATTCAGGTTTTTTTCCCCTTCTCTAGCAGATGATGCGGGAAGACCTTGTCACAAAGGCCTTGGAGACACCTGTTACACAGACAGGCCCAGGCACGTGTGTGTCCAACTATCTTCTCAATATTTCACGAAAGGAGGTTATGTGTGGTCTCTGTCATAAGCTAAGAACTAGCTGATGGTCATGGTTATTGTGAGATATGTATATAGGACACAATGTTAGAGTTATGTAAAATGTAGGGTATTATGTTCCAAACCTGTCACCTGACAAAGGGGCCACTGAGAACTAACCCAATCAATATGAGAACAACAGATATCCACAGAGAAAGCCTATGTTTACAGTCTGAATTAGATGTAGGCTGGAGATTTACAAAGACAAAGGAACACCAGCAGAGTTCGTGGAAAAGCACCCCACCCTGAGCTAAGAGACAATAGCTTCTGACTGTACAAAAGCAGTTGAAATGGCCCAAATGGTTATCCATTACAGAGGAAGGACTTCCATATGAGGAGAGATGAATAAGTCTGGGACTTTTCAGCTTGGAAGAGAGACGACTAAGGGGGGATATGATAGAAGTCTATAAAATCATGACTGGTGTGGAGAAAGGAAAATAAGGAATTGTTATTTATTCCTTCTCATAACACAAGAACTAGGGGTCACCAAATGAAATTAATAGATAGCAGGCTTAAAACAAACAAAAGGAAATATTTCTTCACACGATGCACAGTCAACCTGTGGAACTTCTTGCCAGAGGATGTTGTGAAGGCCAAGACCATAACAGGGTTCAAAAAAGAACTAGATAAGTTCATGGAGAATAGGTCTATCGATGGCTATTTGCCAGGATGGGCAGGGATGGTGTCCCTATCCTCTGTTTGCCAGAAGCTGGGAATGAGCAACATGGGAGGGATCACTTGATGATTACCTGTTCTCTTCATTCACTCTGGGGCACCTGGCATTGGCCACTGTTGGGAGATAGGATGTTGGGCTAGATGGACCTTTGGTCTACTCCAGTATGGCCGTTCTTATGCCAGTGGGAGTTCTCTCATGAAAGGTGGATCCCAGGTCTCTGAAATGGACAAGTGTTGCAAGAACTAACCCATAGGTGAGAACTACCTCATTAGACAGGAAAGGAACTTGGTATAGATCGTGTTTTACTTTTAACTGTAACCTTATGCTCCCAAATCCTTGAACTTGACTTTATTTTAAATATCTATCTTAAACTCTGTTAAATAAACTTAAATTTGGTTTTACTATAAACCTGTGTAGGTGCCTAGTGCTAAGGAGAGTGTTGAATTGAGGTGAAAGCAGTGAATTGGGGTGCACTATTTCCATAGAGGCAGCAGATTGGTGTCCAGGATAGGTGTCAAGAAGATAGGGGATTGGGCACTTGAGTGGAACAAAGGCAGATGTGTAAATTGCTTGCCTGCAGAGGGAAAGAGTGGGGCTCACAGGACCCAGAGTGGAGTACCTGTGTTGCTGGTGGCTGGGGAGAGTTTTGCTCGTGGGGCACAGACAGGGCTCCCTGTAAGGAGGTGGTATTGATACACCCGGACATGTTGGATAAACTGAAAATGATGTCACGGCATAGAGTAAATCTATGTATGCATCTTAGTCTTAGACTGGTCAGCTGAAAGGAAGGTGCACTTTGAGGGCATGATGATCAGTGAGCTGCCCACTGCAAGGCGAACTGGGCTGACATTGGCAATAATTGTACAATGAACTCTATGTGCTGCAATGTAAACCATGCCAACGAAGCTGTCCATGCCCCAAGTAAACTGTCTTCTGGAGTAAAAACCACCCCACTATCTTCACATAATTTACATATCTTATACCCCAATAGTTCATGCCCTAAGTGACAGCCGACATCCGGAGAAGGATTCTGGTTCATCTCCCCCAGTATGGGGTGATTTCAAATCAGTGGTTTCTGTACCTGGCTGCTCTAGAAATATCTAAGAACTTGACCAGATAATCAAAAGGTCCACTTTACAAGCAGCTTTCCCTACCAGACTGAAAAAGAAACCCTTAAGTATGGGCAGAGAGTGGCAAAGAAAACGAATTATGAGCAAAACTGCTGAGCCTCGTGTCAAACAAATATTTAGTACTAGATTTAAAAATAGGAAGGTAATTATCTTGGCTGAAAAACATGATTTAATATCCTTTAAATCACCTGTAAGTGTTTGGTAAATTCATACATTATTAGCTATTCATTGAAGTAGAAAGAGGAGAGAGGTTAAAAAAAAAATCACACACATCTGGGTCACATTCAGGGAAAGACAGGAGGGAGCAAGACCAGAGCATATGCTAAATAGCATGACCTGGATTTTTAAAATAGTATTAGGTGCTCATGTACCATGGTAAATGAGCAGTGTAAATACTTAGACACAGCCAGACTTTGATCCATTTCACCTGTTATACAGCACGATGTACAAATATAGCACTACAGAAATGATTAGCTACAGAGTAGTTTTCCAAACATATTGATAAAGGTAATTTTCTATGGTTAATGTGCACCAATGGAACCTAGAAGGCATCATGTCCAGCTGAGCCTGTATCATTGCAGTGGGTTGGCTCTTGCATATGGCCCTGAGGCACATTCTAAGATGCAGTCTGGGGAAATGACCTTCTAATTTTTGAGATCAAAACCTATTACTGGAAAAGAGACAAATTTCTCTTCTCAATTACTGTGAGGGTCTGTGGCAGCTGAGCCAGGAATGGCTGTGGTACTTCTAAAACTACTTGGAATTTTTATTATAGGATCTTCAAAGACTGTAAATTTTAATCAGAATTATAGTGTGAGATAGTAAGATGATAGTTTTCCAATCAATTATAAACTACATTAGCCGGAATACTTCTGGTATCAGTGGAAGGCTCTTTCTGAAGAGCTTCCTGATAATAAATTAATTGGCAATTTAATGAAGATTATATATTTAATTCCTTTATCATTCTCTTATCAATAACTTCTTTCAGTGCTTTTATAAATCCTCATAAAAGATGTTCCTATATAGAAAGTTACTTTGAAACTAACAATTATTGTGATCTTATTTGCCCCATTGAGCTGTCCTATGCTGGAAATACTTTTTTTAATATAGAAAATAAGCCAGTTTTTAGCATGCAAGACTTATTGTTTGGAAATAATTATAATTCTTTTTTCCCCAGACTTTCCCCTCAGTATTTTAAACTTTTGTACTAGTTCTATTTCTGAAACAAACTGAACACTCTAATAATCAAAATGGTTATGCCCATAGAATTCTGCCTCTAAAGTTGGGCATGAAAAAAAGTATAGAAAGATTGAAGATTTCCTATAGTGAGTGCAGGGATGGATCATCCTTAGCCATAGCTGTGGTCCCTGGACTGGGATGGAGGCCACAGAACCCACAGAATTGGATTGTATTTAAGAATCTGTGAGGCATCATCCATCAGAGAGTGCTGGGGTCTGCCACAGATGCGGGGGAGCAGGAGAGAGCAGTGAAGGGAGCACCAAGTACGACAAGCATGTTTGCAGAGGTGGGGCCTTCTTTGATTTTCATGTCATTTATTTTTCTGGGGGCTCTATTGCTGGATTTAGGGCCCTGTGACAAGACCCACAGCGGCCCCTCGCAGCGAGACCTGGCGTTATGGCTCTTCCCCCTCAGTTTTTCTACAACCAGTGTCAGCCGGCTCCAGCCCTAGAGGTGACTTGGCCTTCCAGCCACGCCACTTTAAAGCATTCAACACCTACCAGGGTCACCAAGTCCAAGTCCAACAAAAACACAAAGGAATCTTCAGCAGAGCTAGGCTCAACATCCAGCCCCCAGCTGCAATGGCCTGTCTCAATGCTGACTCACAGGCAGCGAGGCTCTGATCAACCCACTAATCTAGTCCAGGCCCAGCCTCTTACAAAAGGGGCTGTCCAACTGCAGTCCTCAGACAATCCTAGCTCTCAACCAGGCCTCTTGCCCTCAGCTCAGAGCTGTATGTCTGCTCTCCTTCCCAGCCAGCCCTGAAAAGTGACCCTCCTCAGCCTGGTGAAAATGAGCAAGTGAGTGAGGGTGGGGGAGAGCAAGTGACAGAGGGAGGGGGGTTGGAATGATCAGGGCAGAGCTTCAGAGAAGGGGCGGGGCAAGAGTTTTTGGTTTTCTTCAGTCAGAAAGTTGGCAACCCTTTCTGCTACACCTTAAAGGTGTAGCAGAACTGGGCTAAGTGAATGGAACAGACTGGCCCCAGGCCTCCTGGCTCTTAACGGGGTAGGCCAGCTTTTTACAGGCCCATTTTACTCTTAAACTATCCATGGTTGGAATGCCATGCAAGTTTCTTCTGGTTACATAGTTTTTACTGGTTCTGATATTGGCTACAGGTTCTGTTATTGCTATCATTATTTGACCCCCATTGGGCTAGGTTTTGTACAAACAGGGGGCAGTGAAGGGTGGGGAGATGGTCCCTCCCAAAGAGTTTAGCAATATTTCCCAATATATGTATAGGGAAATCTCTCTCGGACTGGTATGACTTTAAGCGTACCCACCACATAGCAATGCTTCTTAAAATAAGAGTACAAACATTGCATTTTCCTCCCTATTAACAGGAACATCTTCTGCAGTAGGGGAAAAATAACCTATTGAGTAGGTACACATTAATCTAATGCAGCCTGCCAAAGAATAGTTGACCTTTTAATCACAACAGCCACTACCAGATTATAAATCACACAAGTGATAATATCTCAGATGTTGGAGGCCACTCTCAGGTCTGCGGGTAGATTTACAAACGTTAGGGAGAGTTTAGGTACATAGAGACTCATGCATTACGGTGAGAACAAAGAACCTGAGTTCAGGTACATAGAGACTCATGCATTACGGGAGAACAAAGAACCTAATGAATGTGTCGTCAGCTTTGTGAGCAATAGTTAAGTCTATTAATGTTTACATTAGATAGTGTAAGTGCACACTTTACAAGAAATCTGAGCAGACAGTGTTCCTGACCCCCAAAAGTCTAAATTATTTAATCCTACACATAGACCCAAATTCATGGGAAAAGGAATGTCAGCCTTCTGCTTAAAAACTGTGCACAATGGCTGCAGAGACCATAAAGAATTAACATATGTGCTTTTGCAAAACCCCAGAAGCCAAACAGGGTTTTTATCAATAAATGAGGCTATTTGGGTAAATTTTTAGCAAGACAGAGGTGTTTAGGGCTTGATTTTACTGAAATGTATGCATGCACTGAACTTTACACTCAAGCAAATAGAACTCCCTGTGAAAACTTGTGTCAGAAATGAGGCTGGAGCCCAGACACTGAGGTGATGGATGCATTAGAAATGAGAGGGAAGTTGGCAGAGGAAATGGGAGAGAGTTGACTAACACACACACTTTTAAAAATGAGAATAGCAGCCCTGCTCCTAGAGGCATTCACCAGAATCTCTGAAAATTAGTCCATTACCATGGTAACCTAGCTAGTGCTGGCTTCTATACTGAAGACATTAAATCCCTTACAACATACATGGAAGGGAATAATTCACAACCGTGGAGCAGATGAGATACCCCCCTCCTGATTTTTCAGAAGTGGGAGAAGGAGGAGACTATCATGAACGTTACTTAAAGCTGTAGTAAATCCCAGACAAGTATGGGGAGAAAAAAAAAGAGGAAAAAAAACCAACAACAGAAGAGAGAGTTGCAGGAACCGTAATAGACCGTCTAAAAGAAGGCAAAGAGGAGACTGAAAGCTAGATCTTCATATTGCTGAAGTTTAATATTTGACAGAATATGAGAGTTACACCTGTCCAACCCCACTGCTTTCAATGGGCTTTCAGAAGTGCAACTGAAAACTCCTAAAACATTCTTTTGATGATGCTCAATAGAATTCAGTTCAATATATTTCAACAGTAAGGATAACAGGGAGTGTAAAAAGAAAAGGAGGACGTGTGGCACTTTAGGGACTAACCAATTTATTTGAGCTACAGCTCACGTATCTTATTTTTGCTAAAGTGAGCTTGGGACTCAATATAAACAGGCAAGCAGATCTGTTGAGAAAGAAGGTATCCTTTTAACAGTCACTCCTCAGAGAAGAAACCCAGACTTTTTAAAGGCTAGGGGCCTGGTAGACATCTGCATTTGTAAAGTATTCAGAAGCCACAGAGATGAGCAAAATGTAAATACCTACACAGACAGAAATATGGGTACAAACACCTATTTTTTCCAGTGTAAATAGTCTGTGCCTAATCTAAGTTCTGCTAATAAGATTCTCTAGTCCTTCTTAAGCAGGAGCCCTCAGCTCTCCTCTCTGGAGCTGAGTTGTGGATTAGCCAACTTCTCCCTCAGCTGAGGCCTTTTCCTTAACTAGTCTTCAATAGGCCAGCCTTTCCTTGCTGATGCATCCAGATGTATGTTCAACAATGAGGGAGGACATAGCATTTATGCTGGTCCCCTTCTGCCAACTTATGCCAATTGGTTGAGCGAGAGAGGAGCCTTGCCCTGCCTGCTCTGCAAGGCTTCTGGCCCCAGGACCTTATAGCAATGGGATTTCCTCCCTATTTCCCAGTATCTCCCAGGTCATTGTGTATATATATGTATATATATAATTAGCCCTTTCAAACTCTTAGAGCACCATACCACATGATGGATTGGGCTAACCATTAGGACCCGCTACTCTTAAAGGCAAACTACTGTCACAAGTATATTTCTAAATAAGTATCAACTAGGTTTTTCCATCATATTTTAATTGTAATTATACTATAGAGCTCTCCTCTGAGTACTTATGTTATACCTGTGTAAAGGAACTTCAGTACTCCTACCAGGCCACCTCTCCATTTCTGAAGGGATAAGTTTGAGGAGACATCCATCCTAAAATGATCACACACTCTTGGTTGGAAGAGTAGAGGGGAATTAAAAAGTCAAAAGACTAAAAAAATATGGTCTGATGACGTTTTTAAAATCTCATATTTTAGGCGCTCATTCATGATTTTCGATCGCTAGAAGTTGGTGATACTGATGTTCTTCTCCTGTTACAGAATTCCTTCTCTACCATAGTGTATATCAGAGAAAATTGAAACCATATTGGATTTAAAGTTCTTTTATTTTTTTCCTGTGTTTAAATTTGTTTCTGATTATTTCCATACAAACTAGATTGCCTGTGTGTCCACAATAATCAGGAATTTGTCTGTTTTTATAAAATTATGCAAATGTTGGCCACCACAAGGAAGTCACCGGATAGCTGAGCTGAGAAAACTGACATCAGGCTGGCAAGATGCATTTATGTCTCCAGGACCACACCCTATAAGTCATGTCACCTAGCTTCCCTCCTTTCTGCATGAGAATTTGAATCTGTTATCACTTCTATGTAGTTTCGCGCAAGTGGAGTTAATGATTTCCAGATTCTAAGCAGTGCTGTAAGAGGTGAACCACAGGCAGTTCAGCTACACTGCCATGATCTGCAGATGACTATTAATCTAAGGGACACAAGGTACATAGTAGATTTTAGCAGGTAATAGCTGGTCTAAAAGGGTGGGCTGAGAGATGAAAAACTGAAAGCAAATAATTCTGAAGAGAAAATTGAGCATAACAAAGAAACAGAGGTGGTGCATCAGAGGGCAAGAGCTAGGGAAAGAAGAGGAAAGAGGTTGTAGATTGTAGGATGAGGAAGAGGAAGAAAAAGAAAGACACAAGCATTGAAAATATAAAACCAGAAAATCTTGGGGAGGTGTACGTGAACAGACCAAAGGAGAACATTGTAGGGCTCACAGCAATCAAGTGTTTATTTTAAAAAAATAAACATGAGAGTCAGTGGTGCTTTTCCCACATTGGTATAATTTCAAGATCAGGGCCATACTTTGCACTTGTTTGGGGCCTTCCAGCCAAGGATCTCTGATCTTTACCAAAATATTTACATTAAATCCTACCACTGACAGAAAGAGCCAGACCAATTTTGAGCCAACCCAGAGCCCAAATTCCCAAACAATAGTTCACAATTTAAATTGGAGATGTAAATTCCAAGCATGTATGGTGGATATTTCTCAGTGTCCTACACAGTGGTAAAATTCTCAAAAAGTTAAATTTGTTTTCCACCACTGATGTGATACACTTTTAAAATCCTTAATTCCAGAATGATGGCTAACATTGTTATTCAGCTGTAGTAATACAATGTCTGTTTTTAACTTTGAACAGTGCTGTATTTAACACACACACACAAAGCTATAGAATGAAGTTACAAGTTGTTTCCCTTTTACATATTAGTCTCATTAATCACTCACTGTCACACATCTGAAGATGAGCGGCTGAAGTATTTCTTTGGTGAATAATTCACAGGAGAGAATGTTTTCCTCTTGAATAATGTAAATAAGAATTAGAAAGTGCAATGATCTGTAAACCAGGATGAGCAAACTTCAAATATAAGAGTCCTGAACCTGTAATTGCTCTTAGTTTGGGGAGTTCTTCAAACAAAGTGGGAGTTTCTCTACCCAGAGACAAAGCCCACTCGAGCTAATGGAGAAACTCATTCAACTGCAATGGGCTTTGATCAGGGCCACAGACTACTTACAGGTTTGAACCCAGAGCTTGCACACCCTAAGACCTCTGACTTAGTGCACTGTTAGCTTTCCCAAAATCAACTTACTAATGTTTTGAAGTATTTCCCAATAACATACACAATGGTATTGTAACTTTTTAATGTTGATGGGAGCTGCTGTCATGCACTGGAGGGAATTAGACGTGCTCTCTCTCTCACATACACTCAGGACACAATTAAAACCTTAACATTTACAATAATTAAAGTTAACATGGTATTTGCTGAATTCCCTATGTAAGTGTAGGCAACACCTCATGTACCATAGTAAAGGCAAAAACTATGGCATGGTAAAAAAAAAAAATCAAGCTTATAATGGTAGTCCACTATGTGTGTGCAGGTTGTGACCCAAGGCCCCTTGGTGCCAATGGGAATAGGGCACAAGAAGAGGGCACAGCATTTTACAGATATCTCCTGGGTCAGATTTATGCATAATAGCTCATCAAAGTGTGGCATGTGAGATCTCTACCGAGAGCCAGTAGCCCAGTGATCATCATTATCATGGCAAAATATATGTACAGATAATATTTAAGGAGTTATGTATCTATACTGAAAAGTATGCTCTTAAGGCCTTGAAGTCACCAGTAGGTGACATACCTCAGAAACATTCCTTAAAAGAAGGAGGTAATGGACATCTAGCTCTCTGTTTGGCAATTTGTATATTGTATGTCTCACCTGATGCCTATATGCTAAATAAGGCAGTTGTGAAATTAGAGATCCTGAAATCTACAAGATGAAACAAACAGCTGAAAGTGTCCTGTTTATGAATAAAGGGTGGGGCTGGGATATCTTAAAGGGGCAAAGAAACACACGGAATCCTTCACCGAGAGCAGAAACTGACAGTGTGTCTGTCTCCTGGAAGGATGGTCAAAGCCAACCTGGCTTAAGGCACTGCAAGGATTTTGGGTGAGCATTATTCTACAAGACATGAGAGTATCTAGTTAATTAAATCTAGGCTCTAGAATGTGTTACGACTTTATTTTATATATAGCCATATGTTTCCAACTCTTCTATTTACTATTACTTCAGTCTCTACACCTAGTTAACTAAACTTATACTTGATTTCACTATAAACATACCCAAGTTATATGAGTTAAGTGGAGCAGTGACCTAAGTGAAACTGGCAGCTAGGAAATGGTGTCTTTGGAAAGAGCGAATCTGTCAAAACTGAGCGTCCAGTGGACCAGGGGCTGGACACTCCAGGGAGATGCTCAGAGGGCTCAAGGGTTGGAGTGTGCCTATTGCTAACTTACAGAAAGACAGAGCGGGGCCTGTGAGGTGTAGAGGGGAGTGGTTTTATTGCCCATAGTCAGTGGAATTGGAGAGCTGACCCACCGTAGGTGGTAGTGAGGTGTCTCACAACCTGGGTATCCCCAGGAAGCATTGCACAGGTCTAAATAAGCATATCCAGACTAATATATCTAGACCACCCATGGATACACATAAGTATTTTAATGTTCTCCAGAGTCCTCACTAGCCAAATAAATGCCAGAGGAGGAATAGGATTTTGTCTCCAAAGGCAAAAACCACCTACAACTGCAGCCTGTATCTTCTGAAATAACAGTCTCCTTTAATTTAATCAACAGAGCCAACAAACCCTGGAGCAGGTCTAACACAAACACCCAGTTGAGGGTAGTGGTGTACACACACACACACACACACACACACACACACACAAGCATGCTACAAAGTAATGCACATTGGAAAACATAATCCCAACTACACATATAAAATGATGGGGTCTAAATTAGCTGTTACCACTCAAGAAAGAGATCTTGGCATCGTTGTGAATAGTTCTCTGAAAACATCCACTCAATGTGCAGTAGCAGTCAAAAAAGCGAACAGAATATTGGGTATTGTTAAGAAAGGGATTGATAATAAGATATAGCCTCATTATAAATTCATGGTACGCCCACATCTTGAATACTGTGTGCAGATGTAGTCGCCCCATCCCAAAAAAGATATATTGGAATTGGAAAAGGTTCAGAAAAGGGCAACAAAAATTATTAGGAGTATTGAACGGCTCCCAATAAGACTGGGACTTTTCAGCTTAGAAAAGAGATGACTAACGGAGAATATGATAGAGGTCTATAAAGTCATGACTAGTGCAGAGAAAGTAAATAAGGAATTTATTTAATCCTTCTCATAACACAAGAACCAGGGGTCACCAAACGAAATTAATAGGCAGCAGGTTTAAAACAAACCAAAGGAAGTATTTCTTCACACAACGCACAGTCAACCTGTGGAACTCTTTGCCAGAGGATGTTGTGAAGGCCAAGACTATAACAGAGTTCAAAAAAGAACGAGATAAATTCATGGAGGGTAGGTCCATTAATGGCTATTAGCCAGGATGGGCAGGGATGGTGTCCCTAGCCTCTGTTTGCCAGAAGCTGGGAATGGGCAACAGGGCATGGATCACTTGATGATTACCTGTTCTGTTCACTCCCTCTTGGGCATCTGGCATTGGCCACTGTCAGAAGACAGGATGCTGGGCTAGATGGACCTTTGGTCTGACCCAGTATAGTCATTCTTAAAGTCTTATGCAAAGACATCAGACCATATGTAGTATTAGGTAGAGATTACGGTCACTAATATTAAAGTGCTCTGTAAATAAAGTTAAAATTTAGCATGTTTGCTTCGAGGAATTACATGTAATTAGTTGTCAGTTGCTAAACGAATTGGGCCCTCTGTGACTTAAAAAAAAAGTATTAAGCCTCAATCCTGCAACTGGCCTTGCATATACATCTCTCTGTATTCACTGACTGGTTTTAATGAGGCTCTGTGAAGTACAGCTATGCATCTATACACCATAATTGGCAGGATTGGTGCCTAGTGAGAGCATTAAAACAACAATAATTGCACTCCTTAGGGATGAAATTCAGTCTTTCACCTCCTATTTGAGGCTGCCAATATTGATGTTAACTAGCACCAAATGTGACAGTGGTACGTAATATGGACACCACTTGAGGCTGGACTGATCAACTCATTTAACGTAAGTCACTGTACAGCCATCAGACAGATTCTGGGTGGATTTGAAACAGTTCTCTATACGTAAATTTGAGTTTATGTGCATATTATACAACTTAAATAAGGAAGATAATGACACTTATTGGACAGAAGTATACATATTGTGACAGGGTTGGGCCAGATGGCTATAGGAGAGTAATAGAAGGCAGATATATTAGCCCCAGGCTAAGTAGGTCCCTTTTCCCTGGGTAAGGTAACAGGGAAGGTTCCTTCTGGAGACAATTAAGACAGGCTGATTAGAACACCTGCAGCCAATCAAGAAGCTGCTAGAATCAATTAAGGCAGGCTAATCAGGGCACCTGGGTTTTAAAAAGGAGCTCACTTCAGTTTGTGGAGTGCGTGTGAGGAGCTGGGAGCAAGAGGCACTAGGAGCTAAGAGTGAGAATGCGGACTGTTGGAGGACTGAGGTGTACAAGCATTATCAGACACCAGGAGGAAGGTCCTATGGTGAGGATAAAGAAGGTGTTGGGAGGAGGCCATGGGGAAGTAGCCCAGGGAGTTGTAGCTGTCGCACAGCTGTTCCAGGAGGCACTCTAGACAGCTGCATTCCACAGGGCTGCATTCCAGGTTCCCCCCAAATCCTCCCAACTCCTGGTCAGACACAGGAGGAGTCGACCTGGACTGTGAATTCAGAAAAACGGCCAAGCTGAGGGCTGCCGTGAAGCTCCAAGGAGAGCAAATCCGCCAATAAGCGCAAGACCCACCAAGGCAGAGCAGGAACTTTGTCACAATATTTTAATATACAGGCTTTCAGACAAATAAATTCTCTCTTTAGAAGCAGGATATCTAATATCTGAATTAATTATCCTGCTACCATTCTGCTGACATACAACAGGAAGAGTTACATGAAATAACAGAATAAGTCTATATAAAATATTTCATTTTTCCTCTTTTTGTTAAGTTTGGAATTTGTAGCTATAAATCACACACCAGCTGAAGGTCATCAACTAACTTCCTCTAAGTTTTCTACAGAAAACAAAAATTAGAATGGCTGCTGTCAGCCCATAATTTAAGGGAGACGATTAAGGTGGAGCAAAATAAGAAGTTTTGATCTTCAAACCAGACAAATGCCAAGACATAGTTAATATGACCTGGGCACCTTAAATTCACATTGTGACAGTCCAGCAGCTAGTACCTTGCCAATTCCTAACTAAACCAGTTCTGTTCACCTTGTGGATTTTTCCCCCCCTTCTAAAATGCAGCTGTCAAAAGAATTCTCCATGGAGTGGCAGAAACCCACGAAGTATGACAGAAACAGAAATAATCAGAGTAACCCATGACACAGGTGGAAGCTCTGCTGTTGGGTGGGACCTGTGGCAGTGCATGACATCTGATTCAAAATGTTGTGCAGAAAGCATGAGAAAGAAGCCTCTGCATACTGCGAACCTCGCCTGCCACGTGTGCAGTCAAGCAAGAGATTCTCCTGGGAGGCATCAGCCCAAGGCTGGTCAATTATCCATTTACGGGGATGCAGTACAGGTTTTGGCACAGCATCTGTTTCATGTTCAGAAGCATTTTTCCCCCCAGAGAGCAATGAGTCCCATCTGTAGCAAAATGCATCATTACATACAGTTCTGCTTTCTTCCCTAAGAGGTACAGTACATGGCTGTTGCAATTCACATCAGCATACACAAGAGAAAACTGTTTTTCAAGTTGCAAGCTCGGAGTTATACGCTGCAGATTGGCATACTGTCATCAACAGGATAATTTCCTTTTCACCTCCCAGCTAAGACGCTTTCACGCGTAAAACAGGAGTGGACAATGAATCATATCATTTGCATTTTATACCCATTTTCAGGAAATCGGGGTCCCTTGACATTTCAGTTCAGGGCAATAACTAGTTTCTACATGTGCTAAACCAAGATGGTCTCCTGTACTTTGTTTCCACTAACATCTTATATGAGGCATATGCAAAACTATAATTTATTTGAGATGTTTACAACATTAAACATGGATTTCATCAGGCAGCACACAGTACTGAATAGTACAGCCATCCGAGAATGAGATGATTTCCAAAGAAAGCTACATTAAGCTTACTTTTGCAGAATAAATAATTCAATCTTCACGGTTTATATTTAAATATTTATACAAATAGACTAATTGTGACAAGCAGTGTGATTAAATTGTTAGGAAAAGGCACTGTGCATGAAATAAGACTTCATCCAGGAAGAGGGGCTATTTATATAGTTCAGCTAATTAGGCAAAATTACTGAAGCAATAGAGGTCAAGAAACGGAGCTCTATCAAAAATCTTACCCCTGTTCATCCAGAGCAGGTTTATTCTTCAATGCTTTTGCGTTCAGCAGCCAGTAGACCTAAATCTCTCTATTTGCCTCACATTCCTGCTTCCCCATGATGAAATATTTAAAATATTCACAGACTGATTATGCCCTGTAGCTTAATATTGTTTTCTCCATTTACGATTTTCTTTCACAACATGCTCACTAGACAAGCCCCCATTACAGAAAGTGAAATATTAAGGCCAGGTTTTTCCTTTATTCCAGGGACACTTTTCAAGAGATGACAAATCACAAGACTGCTTAGGAAACCCTGATCCTCACATTCTGTTCATAGGATAGACTCAGACTTTAAGGCCAGAAGGGACCATCATGATGATTTAGTCTAGGGATTGGCAACCTTTGGCATGCGGCCTGATAGGGGCTTACCCACGAAAAACCCACGTCTCTGCTAATCTGCCCTGGGGGGAAATACCTTCTCAACACCATATATGGTGTGATCAGTTAGAGCATGAGCATGTGGGTAAGACCCACCACCAGACACCTGGGAAAGAAACCTCTGGAGTAACTCACAGCCCTCTCCATCTAGTGTTCCATCTCTGGCCATTGCTAATAGCTGTCATGGATGGGTCATATACCACTGTAGGCAATTTCATCACAACATCCCTTCCATAATCTTATTAAGCTCAGACTTAAAACGAGCTAGGTTTTTTGCTTCCACTGCTCCTTTTACCTTGGAAGGCTGTGTAACGATGCTGGTTCTGGTGGGACCCAAATGAGAGTGCCAATTCAGGACAAATTGCTTAAAGCAGGGCAGTTACAGCCCAAGGCTGGGGTTTTTCCACCTCTAAGGCAAACCAAACCAGCCAGTCAGAGTGGACTTTGGTTTTACCCCACTGGCTAACCACAAGTCACACAAGCAATTCCCTTAGACACTCCAGTTTCCCAGTATCACCACCAATGCCACTCGTTATGGGGACAGATGGTTATGAAAACCAATACCCGAGTAAAAGAAAAAAGGTTCTCTCGATCCCAAAGGACCAAGCCCCAGATCCCAGTCAATATACAAATCAGATCTTACCCACAAATCACGCTGTTCCCAATCCTTTAGAATCTAAAATCTAAAGGTTTACTCATAAAAGGAAAAAGATAAAAATGAGAGCTAGAATTGGTTAAATGGCATTAATTACATACAGTAATGGCAAAGTTCTTGGTTCAGGCTTGTTGCAGTGATGGAATAAACTGCAGGTCCAAATCAAGTCTCTGGAGTACATCCACAGCTGGGATGGGTCACTCAGTCCTTGGTTCAAAGGTTCAGTGTAGCAAAGTTCCTCCAGAGGTAAAAAGCAGGATTGAAGACCAGATAGAGATGGGGCATCAGCCTTTTATGGTCTTTTCCAGGTATAAGAACACCTCTTTGTTCTTACTGTGGAAAATTACAGCAAAATGGAGTTTGGAGTCACATGGGCTCCCTGCATACTCTGCTGAGTCACAAGGCATATGGCCTTCTCTCAATGGGTCAGTTGTACAGTTGATGGTCCTCAATGGGCCATCAAGCAGGCTAGGCAGAGCTGACACCAACTTGTCTGGAGTGTTACCCAGAAGCATAGCGCAAGTTTGAAATACAGACAGTATAGAGCCAATATACATAACTGTAACTACAAAAATGATACATACATATAGACAGCATAATCATAACCAGCAAACCTCTCCACAGACCCCTTACCCGACAACCTTTATACAATATTTGCTGCAAATATATAACAGTGGTCGCAACAGTGATCTATACAGTTACAGATTATGTCAACATCACAGGCTGTTCCAGAACTTCACTCCTCTGATGGCTAGAAATCTTTGTCTAATTTCAAGCCTAAACTTATTGATGGCCAGTTTATATCCATTTGTTCCTGTGCCAAAATTGTCCCTTAAATAATTCCTCTCCTTCTCTGGTGCTTATCTCTCTGATGTATTTATAGATAGCAATCATATCTCCCCTCAGCCTTTGTTTAGTTAGGCTCAACAAGCCAAACTCCTTTAAGTCTCCTCTCATAAGGTAGGTTTTTCATTCTTCTGATCATCCTAGTAGCTTTTCTCTGTACCTGTTCCAGTTTGAATTCATCTTTCTTAAACATGATTTTCACATAGTATTCCAGATGAGATCCCACCAAAACCTTGTATAGTGGTAATAACATTTTCTTCTCTCTACTGGAAACACTCTGCCTAGGACTAGGACTGCATTAGCTTTTTTCATGGCCACATCCCATCGGCAAACATCTTGTGATTGACCAGTACACCCAGGTCTTTCTCCTTCTCTGTCATTTCCAACAGATACATCCCCAGCTTCTAGCAAAAACTGTTGTTGTTACGCACGCCCTTTCACTTTGCACTATTAAATGTCATCCCATTTCTATTACTCCAGTTTCCAAGATGGTCCAGATCTTCTTGTAAGATATTCTGGTCCTCTTCTGTGCTGGCAATACTTCCCAGCTTTGCATTGTCCACAAATTTTATGTGCACAGTCCCACTTCTGATGCCAAAGTAATTAACAAAAATGATCACAAGACTGATCCTTGAGGGACTCCACTAGTAATCTCTCTCCAGCCTGATCGTTCACCTGTTGTAGTCTCTCATGACCTGTTGTAGTCTCCCCTTTAACCAGCTCCTTACACATTTTCAGGGTTTTTTTAAAATCTAATTTAACTTATAGTTTCCCAAATGGACCTGTATGTCACAAGCCAGAAAGGTCAGTAGGATGAAACTCTGCTCACTCTGCAAGGGAAAAGCTAGTTCTAGCAAATGCTTATTTTTATAGATTATAACACTGCTTACCTTTAATTCTACATACTGCATTTTGTTGCTTTAATTGGAATTTGTTTATGTTCCACTTGTACAAATGATAATGGATTTTTAGGATAGCCATACTCATGAAAGGGCATACCAATTGTGAAAGATATACCCTGGAGTAGGTTGGTCACACTGAATTTACAGGCAGTGGATTCTGGTCTGGGAATGGAATTCAAGGTCAACAAGGACAGGGTACCGGGCATTGTCCTAGAGATCAGGAGCTCTATTCCTGGGAGCAGGGACTCTCTCCAAGGGTCTTGTTTTGCACTGAGTTCCCCACCTGGAGATTCTGAACCCTGCATACGGCAATTCTCTGGGAGCTGTGTCAGCAGTGGTGCAGAAATGACTTCAGAGAAAGGCTCAACCTCACCACCAGCAGCAGAGCCGAAGCCGATAGCTGCACATTAGAATGGGACCTGGTGGTGTAGACTTCTGTAGACTGGAACAGAGGGAGAAGAGCCACCCTCTGATGCTCTCCTGACTATCAGTGAGTCTTAGTAGAGCCAGCAGTGGCATTTCAGATGGGTGGGAATTGTTCTCTGCCTAAATTCTCACTTGTTGAGGTCCAGACAATAAATACTTGCAGCTGCCGTACTGACTATACTCCTGACACGCTGACTGGGTTTTGCTCATTTCTTTGTATGTAAATATATATGGTTATGTTTCTTTTGTTCCCCTTTCCACCAGATAGAAGGTATTTATGGTTCCATGTTTCCAAGGGCAGCTGAGTGCTTGCAAGTGGGGAAAAACCTCCTAGAAAAAGGTGACCAACGATGTTGTATTTTAAAGTAGCCAGATGGAGGAGTGTGGCTCTAGGTGGGGGCTCAAGCCACAGTTTTATTTATTTTAGATAAGGGCAACTACACAGAATGAATCTGACCCTTGTCGCTGCAATTGACAAAGAAGGTTAGATGTAATTGCATTCACATCAGATGAGTTACACTAGTGATGGATCTGGCTCAATCTGCACAAGTTATTCTTAAGTAAAAATGGTACACAGGTAAACTGACTGGCAGGCATGATAGTTTCTCTAAAGTCTGACAAGGAAGAAGAGTAAGATGAACAGTCAGGGGCAGCAAACTCCAGCTTTCCCCTGCAGATAATGTGCTTGCAAAGATCATGAAGATCCTGGCTTTGGATTGTGCCACAGCAGGTGTTGAAGTAGCCCCTTACAAATCCTACGGCGCTGCAGGTGGTAAGAGAAGGGCAAGCAGGTAAACCCATACACATAAACTCCCTGCTGATGCCCCGAACAGCCCCATGTGGACCTTAGGGGGGACAGTAGGAGCTGCTGCAGCTGTTGCTACTGCAAGGAGGTGAGGAGAGGATGGCAGCATCATGGACTCCACACCCAGGGAGGATGGAAGCGTTAGTGCGCGTATGGAATGTTCAGCCATTTGCATTTTTCAGGGGTTGGGGTGGGAGATGGCTGCTACGGACCCTCGCTTTCTCCCCTGTTACTTCGCTACCACCACCTTTAGCTCTCACAGTGCAGAAAGTGGCATAAACCACTACTCCGTCAGAGCGGGATGCTGCGGACAGCAACGGTACTATGTTTAGTTCCGGCTAGAGAGGCTGGCTCCCATCATTCAGCTGAAATGATGTCAAGGTTCCCCCCCCACTCTGAACTCTAGGGTACAGATGTGGGGACCTGCATGAAAAACCTCCTAAGCTTATCTTTACCAGCTTAGGTCAAAACTTCCCCAAGGTACAAAATATTCCACCCTTTGTCCTTGGATTGGCCGCTACCACCACCAGACTAATACTGGTTACTGGGGAAGAGCTGTTTGGACGCGTCTTTCCCCCCAAAATACTTCCCAAAACCTTGCACCCCACTTCCTGGACAAGGTTTGGTAAAAAGCCTCACCAATTTGCCTAGGTGACTACAGACCCAGACCCTTGGATCTTAAGAACAATGAACAATCCTCCCAACACTTGGAGGAGTACTTGTGGCACCTTAGAGACTAACCAATTTATTAGAGCATAAGCTTCCGTGAGCTACAGCTCACTTCATCAGATGCATATCGTGGAAACTGCAGCAGACTTTATATATACACAGAGAATATGAACCAATACCTCCTCCCACCCCACTGTCCTGCTGGTAATAGCTTATCTAAAGTGATCATTTTTCAAGTTTAAATCCAAGTTAAACTAGAACATCTGGCGGGGGGTAGGAAAAAACAAGAGGAAACAGGCTACCTTGCATAATGACTTAGCCACTCCAAGTCTCTCAGGAAATAGCCCAACTTGATTGTCATGCACATTGTGTAAAGAGTTGTCACTTTGGATGGGCTATCACCAGCAGGAGAGTGAATTTGTGTGGGGGGGTGGAGGGTGAGAAAACCTGGATTTGTGCTGGAAATGGCCCACCTGATGATCACTTTAGATAAGCTATTACCAGCAGGACAGTGGGGTGGGAGGAGGTATTGGTTCATATTCTCTGTGTATATATAAACTCTGCTGCAGTTTCCACGATATGCATCTGATGAAGTGAGCTGTAGCTCACGAAAGCTTATGCTCTAATAAATTGGTTAGTCTCTAAGGTGCCACAAGTACTCCTTTTCTTTAAGTCCATGAAGTGATTTCAGAAACAATTGTTTGTGATAAAGCAGTCTAGTATATAAAGCCGGCAGAAGTCATAATATGTCATGACTGAGCCTTGAACATATTACACAGCATATCTAATGCACCCCAGAGAGCATACAAATTTACCAAGGGACACAAAGTCCTCTTGCACCCTTAGGATCTCTTTCTCATCAAAACAACATGTGTTCTTAAAACTTGGAAAGTGATCTCACACTTGGGTTTATCGAGTTCATGGTATAGTAATGTTTTGTATGGATTACAGGTATCTATTTTACAGAGAGGATTTGTGCAGTCATTTTTCTTTTGAGAAGTTCCTACTAAGTCCTTGCTGAGGAAACCAGGAAAATGTATGCTCTTGTCATTTCAAGGAGAACTCAGCACTTTGATAATCATGTGCTAAAGCTGATGGTTGGGAGATATGAATTTTGTTTTGCATTCTGGATAGTTTTTTCCATCCCTTCTTCCGGAAAAAAACTCCAATTTTTTCCCACTGCAATGAAAGCAATATTGCTCAATGATACAGTCAATTAGGCCTAGATGACTAATAGGGCCAATTAAATGATCAAGGAAAAATGCCTAATGTGATCTCTATTGGATTCAATTAAATTCTCAGGTGGAAATAATGACCTATTTCATGTTCCTGTTTCCTAGTATTTTAAAGGTATTGAAAGGGGGAAGAGGGTGGAGGGCAATGTTTTAGATATTTCATTTGTTACAAAATTGCTTAGGTGCATATTAATATTAGCATCTATGTGACTGGTTTGTGACCACTGACACCTGTTAGTATTAAGAAAAGCATGAGCTAATTTCTGATATTGTCAGTGCTGTAGCTGAGACATAATATGTATAATTATTGTGATAATAATTTTCTCAGAAATCCACTGAGAAGCTGGGGCATGACTAAGCATGCAAATTCTTTCATTTTCAGCAGTGGTTCGTGTCAGTGACACTCACACAATATACTGTGAAATGATACATCATGGCTAATGGTATGAGACATGGTGCTGTAACTAAAAAAATGCTTATAATAGAAATCCCCATGGATTCCACAGATTCCATTTTGTTGAGCTCAGTTTATTCTAATGATACTGAACCTCCATCATAAAAGGTCTGGTCAAACAAGCATATGACTTGTCAGCCTCTGGACAGTCTCTGGCTGAACATTTTCACTATAGCAGAGGTTACGCAATGGTTGAGTGGTTCCTCTCCTGCAGCACTCTGATATTGATCAACAGGAAAAAGAATGTGTTAATAAATACCTAACTATTAGAGAAAATACTGTCCCCTCTGCTGGAGTCACTCTCACCTACTTCAGTAGATGGTCCATAAAAACCTTTTTCCAACACAATCAACTTCATTTGTGATGAAATGGTAATTTCAAAGGGACTATTTTCTTATTTCCCCCACATGCTAAATGTTTTCCTTATTTATTGGGAATGCTAGTGAGAGAGGAGATATTCTGACATGATATCACATTGCACAATGTGGCAGGCACCAGATCATACAAGGCAAAATTATCATGTTCAACTGAGACCATTATGAATATAAAATTTAATATCTTTTCTACTGTTTATTACTAAATAACTTGTATTTAATATTCAAATACTTTAAATTTAGGTAATTTTATTAACTTCAGTGGAGTAATAAGCAAAAGCATGAGGGTCCTGATTCTAATCACATGCAAGTTTTACAATGTATATTGGCCTTAATGGAGTTACGCCTGACTTACATCAGCATCTGACCAGAATCAGGCCTAGCTAGTACAGCACTTTATAGAGGCACAAACTCTTCATATAGAGCTGTTAATGGTAAATTCCAGCCGTGTATTTTCAAACTTTCAGGAGATTTTTGAATGCGCTTAAGGGATTTAGGAGGACAAGTCTTATTGAAAGTCAAAGTGATCTAGAAACTCAAGTCCCGTTACAGGCTTTTGAAAATCTCCACCATTAATGTTATAGAAGAAAGTAACATCTCAGTGTGTGGTGTTCATTTCTAAAATGATTGCCCTATCTGGGAAGTTGTGTTAGGGAATTTCAGACCTAACTGAAGAAAAAAGGTGACTAGAAAACAGGGCATCTATTTCTCCAACCGGCAAATCCAGCATGTAGTGTTTTACAACATGAATGGTATCAATTTAGGTCTTTGGATCCTCCTCATCATCATTATCAGGAGTACCACAGCTTGGTCCATCTATGCCATACATTCACAGTTTTGGCTGATGGCTAGTAGCAAAACTGCACACAGCAGAACCGCAGTTCTGCCTTAGCATTCCAGAAAGTAGCTACTGATGAGAGAAATGTTTTTAAGTTATACCTGAAAAGTTATTTTTATAAAAAAGAGTCTGAAGCAAGATGCTTTACTGCAGCCTGAGGGTATCTTCTATGACAGCAGATTGTTTGCTGTGGAAAGTAAACATAACATCTACAATGAAGATTGTTACTAAACACTTGATGGTGCAGCTTTGGGATTTGAGAAAGGACTGCTTGAAGTGACCAGTTACCATCTCCTGCTAGCAGTAATAGTCCATGCTGCTTTGTCCAACAATTACAGAATCATGGATCATTTTTTCAGAGTTGACACTTTATTTGCTTCAAGTAAGTAGCTGGCTACAGATTTGTATAAATAAAAAAACCTAATCTAAAACTAAACGGTTTATTCCTAGAGCAATGAAAATATTTGAGTAGCTGTTATACTGTTTATTTTTTTTAAAAGCAGTCTGTCCCACTTTTGATCATCACAGCATCCTAAGAGTTTAGATAGGAAGAAGCAACAGTCCCTTACTTCCATGCTCAGAGACTTTAAAAATAAAAGATGAAAATATACTTTAAAGACATAGCAATATAAAACCTAATACATTGGCAGACAGCAGATTATATATTTCACTGCAAGTGCTAAAAAAAATAAGCAATTATCATTCCAAATAAATACGAGACAACAAAGTGGGTTGTCACAATCATATCTGATAATTCTTGTCATTCATGTGAAATAAAACTTTATCAAGAATTTTACAGTTGGCGAAGATCAGTCTAAGATACTGAGATTTCTCAGGTCTATTTGATTTCAGTAGCATTCAATTTTGGGCTTTTAAGCAAGCTCAGAGATGAAGTGACAACAGGAATTACTATCTGTAAATTGTATTTCTCTGGATTGTTTCACATTAGTCCACACCTGATTGGATTTTGTCCACACCACAAATGGACAGGCAACATAGGCAATGAATTGGAGAGAATCGAAATGTATCAGAAACATTCTGCAGAAATCGCACACACTAGTCCAGTAAATTTCACTGTGCAGCTAACAGCTTCCTTAGCTGTTCTCAACTGTTTATGCAATGTGCATATATAAACTGATTGCTGGTGACAAGACAAAACCATTCCCAGAATATACCCTCAATGGATGTTTTTGGCTAGCTATTTTGGGAGAGATTTAATAAGGGCACAGTTCTCATTTTTTATTCCAATCCTAAACAATAAGTATGTGAGCATCTTCACACATTATTAGTTCCATTGATGTCAGTGGGACTAATGCCATGAATACCTGTTTGCCTACCTTGGTGCATATTTGGTTTGTATTCTTTTATGAATGTACATTCTGCACATTCATTTATCTATCTAGCTATATGTGCCTATCTGCAGTTCTGGGCACTCAAACCAAAGTTACCAAAATGCAAACACAGGATATAAATCATGCTCTATTAATACAGTCCAAAATCCTCCACTGAGGGCTTACTTTACTCATTTTTAAAATCAGCAGCATTACTTGATCTACAACAAATTGCATAAACTACTGCTCTGCCCATGCTCCTTGACCATCAGTGTCATTGTGAATGTTTAGTCCTCATCTTATGTATTGATTAGACCTTTCAGTTTTGTATCATTGGGCAATTTCATCCCCCAACTTCTCACTTCTCTTTCCTGGTCACTGATAAAGGTGCTGAACCAGAACCAGGTCAGACCTTATATTGATTCCTGTGTCACTCTGCTCGTCAAGTTATTTCATCCAGAATTGCTAACACTTACAAATATTTTCTATCCTCCACCGAAGCCAATGACTTTACCCCGTAGTTTGCTCCTTAAAATAAGCTGCCAACCATTTGTGATTAACCTTTTGGACAGTATTGTATTGGAAGCTTTCCTCATATCACAGTAAATTGTGTGGCTCTTTTTGTTTCTGCCAATTTAATCAGATGGGGAAATAGTGATTTGTCAGGATTATAATAAGAGAACTGTGGATTAGGCAGGAGAATGAATTTGTAGACCTGGGTTCTAATCCCAATTCTGTCCCTGGTGTGCTGAATGACCTTGGGCAAGTTATTTACCTCAATTTCCCTATAGTTATCTATTGCAAAGTGCCCTTCATGAATGGCCTTTAGCATATTTTTTCTGAGTTCAAATGGAATCACAACATGCTTACTGATTAGAAGGACACCATCAGCTAGGGACTGCTTATGTCCGAAGGGAACATACTGTTTAGGCATGAATTGCTTTTCCATCCAGAGTACAGAGTGTGACTCGTGGACTGCAGCATCTCATCCTTCACTGTAGGACTTTTTTGAGCTGTGGCCACATGTGAGGTGAAATGGGTCCTGAATATTTTACCATGTTGATGTGAATATCAATGTCAGATTCAGTTTCTGGATCCTTGGCTCTCTGAATTTCACCCTGGAGAGAGCATCTGCCATGATTAAACAATTTCCTAGAGTGAATTCGATGGTATAGTCATTTTAGAAGCTTCATTAGAAGTCTTTGAATTCTAGGCTGTGCCTTCCACAGGTCTCTCAGTAGATACGATGGGTGCAATGATGCAAAGCTGCAGATCGCTAATCAAATAATTTCTTAGGGTATGGCTACACTGCAATTAGATATCTGCGGCTGGCTCATGCCAGATGACTCGGGCTCATGGGGCTGCGGGACTGTTTAATTGCAGTGCAGACATTCAGGCTTGGCTTGCAGCCCAAGTTTGGGACCCTCCCACCTCGCAGGGTCCTAGAGCACAGACTCCAGCTCAAGCCCAAACATCTACAACACATTTAAACAGCCCCTTCTCCTGAGCCCCGTGAGCCCAGGGCAGCCAGAATGGGTCAGCCAGGGTTTTTTAATTGCAGTGTAGACATACCACTGGGGCCCAAAGTTTCCAGATTGGCTTTCATGCTTCAAGTCTGTGGTGTAATCCTCAATGCCTTCATGTTCCTTTTGTACTCTTGTATGTGAAAGGAATCTTTCCTAAGTTTCATTCTTTCTAGCAGTGCAGTAAGTCTCAGATTGTGCCAAGACCTTATCAGAAAATTCACTGTCCTTGGGGCAGAGCTGGAAGCTGTTATAAAGAGTTAGAACTTCCCAACTAGCTATGGTTAGTAGTAAGGCTACATTCCAGGATCCACTCAAGGAGCCTTCAGCTATTGCCATGATGTATAGCAAAAAACACTGTTTAAACCGCTTCTAGGATTCCCCATGTTCCTCACTGACCTGAGTTCTGGTGGTTGCTCTATGCTATTCTTTTCCTTTTTCTTTTCTTTTTTTTTGTCTGCATTGCAGAGGAGGTGGGTTTCTGAAGCAAGGAGGGGAGCTTCTCTGATCTGCTCTCTGGTATAATGGCTGATTGAAACGGTCCCTCTCTCCTTTACAGGCTGCCTTTAAATGTTTTCCAAACCGTGCTCTCCCCTCTGGCACCATGTGTTGCTTTGCTCCTTTATGAAGCACACGCTGTTTTCCACAGAAGATTTTTATTTAACACTTGAAATATAGCAGCTGAGAACTCCACTGTGTCCTGGCTCTGTGTTGCTTTCTGTTTCTGCAAGATGTCTGACTGCCAGTTCCTGGGTTTGAGACTCTTCTATGCATATGCATTAATTCATTGGCACACTCAGCACGGCTACTGTACTCTTTGTGTGAAATAGTCTTATTCGTTGTACGTAAGGAGACAAAACTTATCTTTTTTTAAAAACAACACAGAGGTAAGCAATAAAATATGAAATGGTAAGTACGCAGGGACATGACTGGTTTGGGCTTAACGAAGGAACGGGACAGGAATGAATGGTGATGCTGTACTGCTCCCCGTGTCTGCAAAGGTGCTCTGGGATGACACTATGAAGTTTAAGATCATGTGTTGCATTCTGTAACAAAAAGGCATAAATGTACATTACAACGACAATGTCCTCAGTATCATTACAGGATCCTCAATATCATTACAGGGTCCACCAAAAAGTACTTATAGTTCTAAATTTTATTGAGAAAACTGTAGAGGGGAACCCAAGGCTTAAAAAGAAAGAGCAAAAACTGATCCACCACCTCAGCTAGCTCCATTGTTAGCAGTGTCTGCAGAGCCCGACAACTTAATGGCCACAAAGATTGAGCTACCTTTTCAATCTTACAGATGGTTCCATCCAGAAAAACAAATGAGTGCAGAGAAGCTTACACAATGATTACCTATGCTCTTATGAGATTTCAGTCTCTGGCGTATTCATTCTGGCACGAACACTAAAAATTAAATCTCTTTCTAAAAAGAATTGAGTTAAAAATTTAAGAGCACATATTTTATACCAGGGATCGGCAACCTTTGGCACATGGCTCGTCAGGGAAATCCGCTGGCGGGCCGGGACAGTTTGTTTACCAGCAGGTTCTGCAGGTTCGGCCGATGGTAGCTCCCACTGGCTGCTGTTCGCTGTTACAGGCCAATTGGGGCTGTGGGAAGCGGCGGCCAGCACATCCGTCAGCCTGTGCCACAAAAACAAGCGGATTTCCCTGATGGGCTGTGTGCCAAAGTTGCCAATCCCTGTTTTGTACAAAGACATACTATATTCTGTAAAGGACAAAACATGCAGAGTCAGGAAATATAGTTTAAGTTGCACAGTACTTGAAAAACCTTTTTACATGTTGCTGATGACCAGTTGACTAAGACACTCAGCCCACAGAGCTGCATTTCCAGTACTTTCTATCTGCAGAAGTTGCAGATGGTAGAAGAGTAAGATGAATAAGAGTCAAAAGAAAGAGAGCTCATCACTAAGGCTAAGATTTTGTCATGGATATTTTTAGTAAAAGTCACAGACTGGTCACAGGCAATAAGCAGAAATTCACATAAGCCTGTGATCTGTCCCTGACTTTCACTAAACATATCCCTGACAAAATGGGGAGGGAGGAGAGTCCAGCACCAGCTACTGGGGCTCTTGAGTCCCTGCTGCTGTCTGCGAGGTCGCCTCCCTACTGGTGGCTCGGAGCTCCGAGGTACACCCCACTACACATAGCAGCTTGGCACCTGCTGTGGGTCCCCCCGCGGCGGCTGGGTGGCTGCGGAGTTTCTGGGGGTCCCCTGCCATCCCCAGCACCTGGGAAGCTGACAGCTCCAGCCCAGCTGCCCCAGGACTGAAGTGCAAAATGTCACGGAGGTCTCTGGAAGTCACGGATTCCGTGACTTCCGTGACATAATCATAGTCTTACTCATTACACAGCTATTTCGTTTCAAATGGTTTCAAACCTATGTCCTGATGTGATTAATCTTATAAAAAAAGTTTTAATATGAAATGTGTTTTCAGATTCCTCTTTCTCCTCTGGAACTTTTGCTAACTATTTGTAATAGGGTAAGCTGGTGAAAGTAGACAATTTGAATTTGCAATATACACTATGTAGCTAGCTTGAATCTGAGAAATACGTTCAGTTTCTTTTTAGTAAACTATATCCTATACAGCATATCAGCATTAGCAATTTGCCTGACTCCTATTTATATTGTTACTCCAAAGGGTTTAAAATCTTCTCCTCAGCTAACATGTTAAAATCTCCTATCATAAATTTTATCTCAGAACTAAGTGGAAGTAGTAAAGGTGTTTTGATGTCCACTTATAGTCTGGAGAATATTAACTTTTCAAGTCCTGAGAAAGTTAGTGCCAAATTAGAGATACAGTATTTGTTTTCACTGTGTGACGTGTAAAAGTGTCATGTTAATATTGTAACAAACATGTCTTTCTGGTAGCCACCTTTTTCCCCATTCACCAAACCACTCCTTAGTTAATTAAAACTGATAGTGAATCATACAAGATGCCCTTAAGATTTTTTGACCAAATGAATGAATTTGATCCTTTTATAGGGTTGGCAACTGATGCTGATTCTTCAACAGCTACATAAAAATAATTAATGTGTACTGGTTCAACATCACTTAATCTTTCCGTGACTTAATACATCTCTCCTCCAAAGCAAGATTATTCAGAATATTATAATGGTGACAGCTGCAGGAAACTGGGCTAGTCACGAGAAGTATCCAACAGATACTTTAATATTTCATTAACAAATACACAGAAAAAAAAAAGAACAAGAAGCAAGATGGTGCCACTAATAATACCACTCAGCACTAAACGCCTAGTCAGCCGAGGTTTGCAATGTACTAAATAAGCTGTTACTTAGCTAACCTTTATTTAAAAAATATGTAATAGTGCAAGTACAATTTGCTTTAGATTGAATTTTCAAGACTTAAAATTTCTATTTTTTCATCTCATCATCCAGAAGGAATTAAAGACCTTAATGGAATCACAGAACTAGAAGGGACCTTGAGAGGTCATCTAGTCCAGTGGTTCTCAAACTGGGGCCGCCGCTTGTTCAGGGAAAGCCCCTGGCGGGCCGGGCCAGTTTGTTTACCTGCCGCGTCCGCAGGTTTGGCCGATTGCGGCTCCCACTGGCTGCAGTTCACCACTCTAGGCCAATGGGGGCTGCAGGAAGGGCGGCCAGCACATCCCTCGGCCCGCATCACTTCCCGCAGCCCCCACTGGCCTAGAGCGGCAAACCACAGCCAGTGGGAGCCGCGATCGGCCGAACCTGCGGACGCGGCAGGTAAACAAACTGGCCCGGCCCACTAGGGGCTTTCCCTGAACAAGCGGCAGCCCTAGTTTGAGAACCACTGATCTAGTCCAGTCCCCTGCCCTTGTGGCAGGACTAATTATCTAGACCATTCTTGACAGGTGTTTGTCTAATCTGCTCTTAAAAATCTCCAATGATGGAGATTCCACAACCTCCTCAGGCAATTTATTCCAGTGCTTAACCACCCTGACAGTTAGGAAGTTTTTCCTAATGTCCAACCTAAATGTCCCTTGCTGCAATTTAAGCCCATTGCGTCTTGACCTATCCTCAGAGTTTAAGGAAAAAAAATCTTCCTCCTCCTTGTTACAACCTTTTACATACTTGGAAACTGTTAGTGTGTCCCCCCTCAGTCTTCTCTTTTCCAGACTAAACAAACCCAATTTTTTTTCAATCTTCCTGCATAGGTCTTGTTTTCTAGACCTTTAACAATTTTTCTTGCTCTTCTCTGGACTCTCTCCAATTTGTCCACATCCTTCCTGAAATGTGGCGCCCATAACTGGTCACAATACTCCAGTTGAGGCCTAATCAGAACGGAGTAGAGCAGAAGAATTACTTCTCATGTCTTGCTTACAACACTCCTGCTTATACATCCCAGAATGATGTTCGCTTTTTTTTGGCAACAGCATTAGACTGTTAACTCATATTTAGCTTGTGGTCCACTATGATCCCCAGAGCTCTTTCCACAGTATTTCTTCCTAGGCAGTCATTTCCCATTTTGTATGTGTGCAACTGAATGTTCCTTCCTAAATGGAGTACTTTGCATTTGTCCTTATTGAATTTCATCCTATTTACTTCAGACCATTTCTCCAGTTTGTCCAGATCATTTTGAATTTTAATCCTATCCTCCAAAGCACTTGCAACCCCTCCCAGCTTGGTATTGTCTGCAAACTTTATAAATATACTCTGTATGCCATTATCTAAATCACTGATGAAGATTATTGAAGAGAACTGGACCCAGAACTGATCCCTGCGGGACCCCAGTCTTTATGACCTTACAGCATGACTCTGAACCATTAATAACTACTCTCTGGGAATGGTTTTCCAATCAGTTTTGCACCCACCTTATAGTAGCTCCATCTAGTTTGCATTTCCCTAGTTTATTTATGAAAAGGTCATGCGGGACAGTATCAAAAGTTTTACTAAAATCAAGACACACCACCGCTTCCTCCTATCCACAAGGCTTGTTACCCTGTCAAAGAAACCTATCAGGTTGGTTTGACACGATTAGTTTTTGACAAATCCATGCTGACCATTACTTATCACCTTATCATCTTCTAGATGTTTGCAAAATTGATTGCTTAATTATTTGCTCCATTATCTTTCTGGATACAAAAGTTAAGCTGACTGGTCTAATTCCCTGGGTTGTCCTTATTTCCCTTTTTATAGATGGGCACTACATTTGCCCTTTTCCAGTCTTTTGTAATCTCTCCCGTCTTCCATGACTTCTCAAAGATAACCGCTAATGGCTCAGGTATCTCCTCAGTCAGCTCCTTGAGTATTCTAGGATGCATTTCATCAGGCCCTGGTGACTTGAAGACATCTAATATGTCCAAGTAATTTTTAATTTGTTCTTTCCCTAATTTAGCCTCTTCTGACTTTCACTGGCATTCACTACATTAGACGTCAAATCACAATCAGCCTTCTTGGTGAAAACCGAAACAAAGAAGTCATTAAGCGCTTCTGCCATTTCCACATTTTCTGTTATTATTTCCCTCTTCCCCCCTCTCCCATTAAGTAACGGACCTACCCTGTCCTTGGTCTTCCTCTTGCTTCTAATATATTTGTAGAATATTTTCTTGTTACCCTTTATGTCTCTAGCTAGTTTGATCTTGTTTTGTGCCTTGGCCTTTCTAATTTTGTCCCTACATACTTGTGTTATTTGTTTATATTCATCCTTTGTAATCTGACCGAGTTTCTACTTTTTGTAGGACTCTTTTTGTAATTTTTAGATCATTGAAGATTTCCTGGTTAAGCCTGGGTGGTCTCTTGCCATACTCCCTATCTTTCCTACACAGTGGGATAGTTTGCTCTTGTACCCTTAATAATGTCTCTTTGAAAAACTGCCAACTGCCAACTGTCTTCTATTGTTTTTCCCCTTAGGGATCTTACCTACCAACTCCCTGAGTTTGCTAAACTCTGCCTTCTTGAAATCCATTGTCTTTATTTTGCTGTTTTCCCTCCTACCATTCTTTAGAATCATGAACTCTATCATTTCATGATCACTTTCACCCAAGCTGCCTTCCACTTTCAAATTCTCAACCAGTTCTTTCCTATTTGTCAAAATCAAATCTAGAACAGCCTCTCCCCTGCTAGTTGTCTCCACCTGCATATTCACTGCTGCGGTCATACTGCCATGAGATTTAATTTTTCCTGTGTTTCTCATCCATCACATTTCAAGATTCTTGAAAGAAAATAATGCTTTTTTACTCTGATCTGTCTCATTGTTTCCTTTTGCTTACAATCCCTGACTGTTTGTTGTATCCAGCTGTTGTCTAATTCTTAGACAGAAATATCCTAAATGCAGGAACTCTCTTTTTGTTATGAGTTTGTAGAGTGCTTAGCCGGTGGAGACCTGGTCTCTCACTGAGGTCCCTAGACATTATTGTAATTCCAATAATTAATGCAAATAATTAAAACCAAACATCTCTATAAGAACAAAAAACTAACTAAATTTGGGATAATAGTGCAATAGTTATGCTGAAAAGAATCTATCATAGTAAATATTAAACATAATCTTCATAACCTTGAGCTTACTCCTGTACTCCTATGGATATTTTTATTTCATCCCTATACTCAGATAATTAGTGGAAACCCAAGGAATGATTATGTTAAGAATACCAAAATAATGACAAAGTTCACTTAAAAATCAACTGTTTAATTGCAAAACAAGGGGAGCTACTTTTTTCCAGCTACATATTACCACAACCATTTCCTCCTAATCTAGGGAGAATTCAGAGCTGACCTGACAGACAAGCGTTCAGAATACACACATCAATACTTGGAGGAGGGTAGGTAAATTCTCAAATGGAAAAAAGTTTCCCCAACAACACAGGGGGCCTTAAGGCATCTGTTTCTGCAGAACTGTAGCTTTCAGTTTTAAGAGTTTCTTGCCCTTAACATATGGGAGCTTCCCAACAGTAATTGATGTACTGGGGTTTAACCAAGTCTAGACAAACAGCTTTAGCCGCACTACTCATGATTTTCCCAAGAAGCAGCAGAGTAAAACTTATTTAGCTCTGCTCTCTTTCACTGATAGAATTTAGAATTATGACAGCAAGAATCATGTCACTTCACTCTGCTACTGCGTTGGAAGTCCAAGGAGCAGGGAGATAGGACTCTCCCACCTCTACACGCACCAGAAAAAAAGGGAGACTGGTGGAAGGATAGAGTGCTCAGTAAATAGGGTACTAGCTGAGGACCTGGCTTCAATTCAATGCTCTGACACAGACTTCTCATGTGACCTTAATATCATTTAGACTCTCTGTGCCTCAGTTCCCCAATCAGTAAAAGCGGAATAACAGTCCTTCCCAATCTTACAAAGGTGTTGTAAGCAAAAAAGATTATGAGGCACTTCATAATGGGAACAATATAAGTACCTAAGAAAGGAGAATCCCACCAGCAAGGTCTAAAGCGAATTGTTCATATTGATTTCTGGCTAGTCGAGTTTAGCTTTTATCTGACTAGTAGATGTAAAGTTTAAGTCCTATCCCAAGAGCTTCACTTTTTGTATTACTTCATAAAGCGCACAAGCTGTTCACAGACTATATATTATTACTGAATCTCTATTTTCCCCTACTCCATCCTATTCAACATTAGCTGCTGCAGTTGCCTTCTTTTAGGGAGTACCTCACTGCCTGTTGCTTTTCATATGGTTATTTTCTCCCCACAAGCTTAGCAACCATGAAAAACAAATTCCACAGCAAAGTAGTAACCAATATCCATCACAAATGACCTCCAATGGACATGATTCCATCACCTTTAACCATGAAAAATACTGTTTGGATTTCCAAGGCAAGGTAACACATCCGACAGCGTACACATGAAAGAAAACAGCACCAAGTATGGCTTTTCATGGTAGGTGCCGTTTTAAATGATTATACACAAATGTTTTTTCGCATTTACATTTCAGGAGTAGCTCTCAGGGCCATACTCAGCAGATACTGTTCTCACTGACAAGAACATATTAATGTTTTCAAACCCTAGTAAATTAGTGTTGTGCAGAATACGGCAGGGGGTGGCTAACTCATTCTGCAGAGAGGTCTGCATTGTTGTTAAATACACTGTGTGGGATGGGCTACAATGGTAAGGCCATATATTACCTTTGGATCTCCCACTGATGACAATGATCTGAGCTGTGTGCCCAACTGCATGCCTACATTATTTCAAAGTATGGAACTCAGCACCTATACAGGTGCTGTGAAACTATATTAGTGTGGGACACGTATCAAAATACTACATCTTAAATAGCACATTAAGTTTTTTTAAAAATGAATTTTAAGGAGACCTTGTGGGAAGATTTTCTGGGCTTCTGCTTTCATCAAGTAGGTGAATCTGCACATTGGCTGCTCCAAGCTTTTGTCAAAGATCACAAACACAGCTTTGAAAATGAAGCCTTTGAAAGCAAAAAGGAAATCTTTGTAACTGATCCTGTTTTGTGACAATATGTGAATGCTTTAAAAATATATAGCTACAAAATACCTGCTCAGAATTGTACCAACTGTAGATTGCCTTAACACACTGGTAGCTTTGTTTCATGCTGCATCAATCTGCTCCTCCACCTCATCACACCTCGTCACCACACTTTTCTGAATGCTGTAACTTCTGAGCAGGTGGTGACATTCATCCACAGTCTTCAGTAGGGGGAGGTGCAGAACTACACTTCCTCAGGGCACCTGGGGGATGTTTGTGCCTCAGGTGAAGTGTGCAAGTTGCCTACTTGTTGCAGTGCAGCCTGCTTTTCCTTCAGCCTCGCTCAGCTCTTCTGAGGAGGACAAGGACACGGCAAGCCTTTTCTTTTCCCCCTTTGGAACAAATAGCACCTCAGAGTGTCGGGGGGAAAAAGAGTCCCATTGTCTCTGCCAAGCATAGGGGCTGCTTATTAGCCCCAGGACTTTGTGTAGGGTCCACGGAGTGGGGAGGGATGCAAGGCTCAACCCTCCATTTTGAGCACCTCACTGCTGGCCCTGAGCCATGACAGCTCTACTACCTGGTGTACTTAGGTAAAGCATCTTTTTTAAAGGGAAAGGACATTGAAGGGGGGCAGTAATAATCAGTATTAATCTAGAAAATTAATAAACCAAACGCTGGAATAAAACACAACAATGTTTATAAGTTCTATTTATAGGGTACTCACAAACTGTAAGTAAAAAGTATATGTTAAAAGCTCTACTACGCTTTTAAGTACCAGTCTGTTTAATCAAAAATAAAATTGTCCAATCTGCTCAAAGCAGTTCTGTGTCAAGGTGATTAGACCGATTGAAAGTAAAACCTGTGAGGTACCAGAAACCCAAAAAAGGTGTACTGAACTCAGCTCCATCTTTATTGCCGTGCAACCAAATCCTGCTGCTCAGGCAAAATGACTAACCAGTTAAAGACCTTTTGGACAATGGCTCCACTGAAACAAAAAACTCCTGTGTATTATGCATGTTGTAGTCTAGAGGGCACTATAACAGCTTCAATACATTAAAAAACCAACCTTCAAGAAAGCATTTTTTGTGCACTGACTTTGACTTAATTAATGCTATTTTATGAAAAATGTTTCTAAAGCAGCGTGACGTTGTGTGGATAGCTGAGTCAATCCAGTTGCAGAAGATTACTGATACATCTATTAGTTAAGACAGTAACAATTCTAGAGCTATTAGCAGCTGGATCATTAAATGAATAATCCCTCCCCCCCGCATAACTCATTACACAATGAAATAACCTCAGCATCAGAAGAATGACACATCATAACCCTTTCCCAAGGTTCTTAAATAGAAAATCAATCCAGTAACATGAAAATTCAGATTTTGTATTAAATGCTGCATACATTCAATATATCCAGAAAGTGGTGGTTTCTAGTGAGCTATTTTTATTGGCTATCTTATAAACCTTAGATCAATCCTAAGTGCTGTCTCTACCTTTCTATATCGAAAATACAAAAACATTTTTTCCAAATTCAATTCTATATTACAAGTTTAAAGAGGCAGATCTTTTCCCTCCTCCCCTCCCACTCACAGAAGTTTTAGTAAAACTTGGTCTCTAGTATGCAAAATTCCTACGATTTCAATGAGTTAGATGCCCACAAACACTGATTGATTTAGACCTTCTAGATAAGTTAGAATGCTTTTGATCACAATTTGTGGGATGCATATGACAGAGAGGTACAATGGTCATTTAAAATTATGACAGGTTTCAGAGTAGCAGCCATGTTAGTCTGTATCCGCAAAAAGAAAAGGAGTACTTGTGGCACCTTAGAAACTAAGAAATTTATTTGAGCATAAGCTTTCGATGAAGCGAGGTGTAGCTCACGACAGCTTATGCTCAAATAAATTTGTTACTCTCTAAGGTGATACAAGTCCTCTTTTTCCTTAAGATTATGGCTCCCCAGCCTACTCATCATCCTACATCATTTAAATCTTGGTTAGAAATTATCATTTGGGCAGTGGGAAGTGTTCAGTTAGAGGTTAAAGAACAGGGTAAAATGCACTTGAGATGATGAAATAAACTCAAGAGACACTGCTTAAACAATTTACCTTTCCAATGCCATTACCTAGGTCTTTTAGAAGTTGGCTTTACACCCTGATAGCGATGTATACTTTGACATTAAGAATCTCAAGTAAAGAAGAATTCATCTTCATAATATGATAAAATACCAGTTATTTCTGGCAGCAGCTATTTCTGGCATAGATACTGGCTCACTCGCTGACAAAAGTCAAGGTGTTTTCTTTAAGCAAATCGTTTCTTTACAAGTGTGAAAATAAAAGGATGAGAGAGGCACCTTCTTTCTCCATTCCCAGAGCAAAATAGATTTAGACAACAAGCCACTCTTCTTCTGCAGCCTATTCTCATCAGAGATGTATTTTAGCTAGGTACAAAAAGAATCATCCACTTAAGAACATCAAACATGTACACAGTGGCCTTGGATCCTTTGGCACGAACACTTACAAACTATGGCCCATTGACGTAAATGAGAATCTTTCTACCAACAACAGTGGGTTGGGGATCAGGACCTACCGGCCTTATTCTGTCCTCAACACCATTTATTTCCCATGCATCTGAAGGGCATTACTACTTCCCACTCATATACTGACAGGCATCACTTTGTTACTAAAATGCAGCCAGATTTGGGGTAGCTGGGGAAGTGGGGGTTGGAGGAGTTATGCTTAGAATACTGAACAATGAAAGGAGGAGAAATTTTGGCCAAGACCAGTGAGATTTTTAGCAACTATGCAGCGAATGTAGATCCAAAGTCACCTAATTGAACGTCTTTTTGTGCAGTCAGCCTGTAACTAAGCATATCACTGGAGTGACCCACTGGACACACAAATCTTTTTTTTAAAGCATCTGCAGAGAGCTTAGATTTTAAATGCTAACAGAATAAAGTGGGAGATGACTGAAAACATTCTAACATCTGCATAAAAAATGGATATGTTGTTATGTAATCATTTCTTTTCTTTTTTATGTGAACACTCCAAAGATCTCACTCCAGAATGAAAGTTGATTGTAATTTATTTTTCCAAAACAGCAGAATTTAGACATTTATCTAGATATGTAATGATGGGGACCTCAACTTAATACAAAAGACAGAGTTGGAGATGTGTATGTCCTTAGATAATTATGACTACAAACGACAGCCTGTCACACTCACATTTGTTTTAACAGTACAAGCCATACTCTGTTTGTATTGTAGCTATCATCTAAATATACATAAGATAAACATTAATAAAATGGATAGTATTGTTTTATAGAGAGATCTCAAGAGTTTAAGGGAAACAGTCTTCCCTGAAATATGCAGCTCACTTGGGCCTTGATCCAAAGCTCATTAAATCAGTCTTTCCACTGACTTCAGTGAACTTTGGATCAGACCCTCCACATGAAATTATGTATAAATATTTACCAGAGATTATTTCACTTTAGCATTTTAGGGCCCAACTCTCCAAGAAATTACACTGGTGAAATTCCAGTGAATCATATCAATATAATTTAGAAAAGAATCAGGCATGCTGTTATCTAGTCAACGTGTCTCTATATGGAGAAAATGACATTAATAATAATGGGCTAACCCCTTGTGTGCGCCTAAAGTGTCGAAGAGCCTTCCTTCTCCCCAAGCTAGTAATGTCAGGAAAACTGTACTCCAAAAAGGCCTCTGGTTTCAAATTGCTTATTTATTATTATTGGAAATGGAGTCTGGTTTTTTAGGTTCCTTGTTTTCGTTGTGATAGTCATCTTATGTAGGGGAAAGGACAATATGACTTTGAAATACAATAGTCAAACAAACAAATAGTGAAAGCAATCCGACTGTAAACTGACTCGTCTGTTTCACTTGTGGTTCTAATGCAATCGCACAAAGGGAATAATGGTAGCGGTTTACTTAAATCCAAGAATAGATTTTCACTGATATTTTTAAGAGAGTCTATTTAAAAATCCCTCTGACAGGAGAGCCAAAATTAGGAGTCTAAAACTAACAGCATCCCTTTAAAATAGAAAGTTATGTTTGGAAAAAATATCCTCTAGCAGTATGGACGCTGTATGCCTACCACATTCCCTCCAGAGAAAAACAGAGTTTCAAGTAAAGAACAATGAAATCTTAATAGGAGGTAGATTACACTTCATCGGGTATTGTAACTATAAGGTTTTGCTGCATCTGAAGATCTGGCACAATTTTCCTTTTATTTTTAGATTACCTTCAGGCATGTTTATTGTCTATTGCAGGATATGCAAACACTGTGATATGAATAATGTTTATTCAAGATGATATTTCAGTTTGCTGATTTTAAAATATATGACTAGACAAAAACTCATATGCACCTCTCACCAGCTACAATGCTCCTATAAGGAAAGTATAGGTGCAGTCTTAATAAACAAAACTGGGATTAAACAATGTCTTATTTTACAGGTTTTTCATTTTCATAAAATCCATCATATTCTAATTAAACCAACCCTTTCAATCACATACTCTACAACTGTGATATCTTAAGTAATCTGTAATATAGTGACATAAGAAATGTTCATTTCAAATTCACCTAGGCATATATACATTGTTTCTGTATATCCATTTCATCTCAGATTTTTCCTTTTCTTTTTGAATAAAAAGCACCTTGGGTATCTGTATTAGACTGAGATACTTTACAAAATAAATTCTAGCTCAGCACAGAGGATAATTTATAATGTAGAGCCCACATTGTAGTCCTTATGTGCACCCGACAGAGACAGTAGGAGATGGGTGCCAAGACACTGTGGTTCAGAACTCTAATCAGAGGCGCTATTGCCTTAGCATAGTATGATTTTTTTTAATGTGAAAAATACTTGGAAGTGATGTAAAAAAACAAAATCTCGCAAGCAGAGTAAATTATGCATTGAGATATCCACAAAACATGCGTATGGAAATACAGTATTGTTCAGCCTCTTTATATTGTTTTAATCAAGAGATTTAGCTGATTATAGACATGGATTTATTGCATAGATTTTATTTTCTTATATAGAAATTCACTGAGCTGTAACACATCATAGAGGAGAGGCCCTAGAAACTAGTTTGCTGGTGGTAGTCTTGTAGGATTAGTGAACTCCATTGAGAAGTTCGCTGAGAGATCAGGGTAGTGCCTCTGGTCGGAGTTCTTACAGTAGGTGCCAACTCACACAAACAACACAGATTTAACGTGTCAAGTTATTTATTTGAAACTAGGCCTATTAGTTTCTGCACCCGGGAGAAATGAAAAGGGTGATACTCTACTAAAGCTGCTGGAAGTTGCAAGTATCAGTCAATACAAAATTCTCATTCTTTCAAAACTTACATTAAGAGTCTTACAGAAATGTTAGGGAGCTGTGGGGTTTTTTTTAATTTGTTGCCTTGTACCAAAATGGGACAAGGAAAACAACTGGCTCAAATGAGATTTTACAACTATTTTTTAAAGTCAGCAGGAGCAATGTATATATAAAGCACTTCCAGATTGAGCATTAATTCAGCCCAGAATATAAATTACATAAAAATGGTTACTAAAAATAGGGTTGTTTAATAGTATTTCATTTATATTCTAATAGTGCACTCAGAGCTCTCAGTGCTGCAAGGACACATGAGGAAAATATTGCCTTGCCTTAAATAGTTTACATGAAGGGGCATGACCTCTTAAAAAAGAAATATATTGCAATGATAAGTAGTATTCCTTTGATGCATGTCCTCAATTTCAGAAATCAGTCCTCTATTCCAACTCAAGAGATTGCCCCAACTTGATCTACAAAGTGGACTGGGATTGCAAATCGCATGCTAATATACATTGTCTACAATCGTGACATGTTGGCACAGCGCACTACTGGCAGCAATGGGTCCTAGTAGGTAAATAATTAAAATATAGAACCCCCCCAGCAACCTACTAGGCAGGAAGCCCAGTAACTGCAGCAGATAAAAACACATAGCTAATTATCAATTGAACGGAATTCTATCAAGGAAGAGAGCTGATGGGCCTAACATTTCTAAATGCTTCAGCATCAATGTGAGCACCAATGTCACCAGCTTTGCTGCAAACGTACTCGTAACCAGGTGATGTGGGACGAAACTTTATCAAGAATACTTTTGTTTAAGGTAGATTCAATGTCTACTGAAAAGCTTTCCAGTCACCAATCTGAAATTGGTCTAGAATGATAGAGTTTCCCACTGACGCCTCAAGAACAGTTGTGAAAATAATTTAAAAAATAGTTAACTAGTTTGCACACAAGTTTTATCTGATAATAGTTATCAGGTTCTAAGTGATTGGAGTGGTGTTCCCACACGCCCTATGTTTCTAGTAATAAGCCATTAAAGGGACACATACTATAAGAGTTAAATATTACTTCAAGAGATTACATAGTCATAATGCTCTGTCCCATAACATGACACCTCACTCTAATCCCAAAAGAAATTGGAAGTAGGCGATACAATTATCTCTGTCACTCTAGAAAGACCTCTTTGGTTGTCCTACAAATGATAGTGGGCTCAGAAGGATACTTAGCCGGCCTCCATTTTATATAACAAATGGCTTTGAGAGAGAGAGAGTGTATACAAAAACACACACACTATTATTTTATTAAAAAAAAAACAGAAGGAGGAAAAAACAGAATCTGCATTAGAAGAAGAGGGAGTCTCTGTGCTTAATGTTCCAGTCTCTCTTTTTTAGCTTACCCAAGTAGCACCAGCGCCTCTGTAGAGAAGCTTAAGGGAAAACACGTCTTGGTTGAAAAAAGTTGACATCCTGGAACCCACAAAATTTCCAAAGAGCTGTAATAGCTTTATAAAACTCGCCAGCCTCGCAAATAAGACTTGAATGAAAAACAACTGAAACCATTCCAGATGAGGTCTATCTGGAAAAAAGCAGATAACAACTGCAATCATTACCAAAGCTAACTGGCCGAGCATTAGAGATTTAAAATAAGAAAGTTGATTGTAGCTAAAAATACCTAAACTTTATTTCCAGACCTAATAAACCACAGCTGCATACCTGCCCCTCTGTGGCAAAAATATGATCTCACTGCCATCTTCATTATGCTTGTTTTGACAGATTATTGCAGAACTCTGATTCTTCAGTACCAGATCTATTCACAAGTATTTATAGGTTTCCTCCAACCCCTTATCCCCTCTTTTTCTCTAGCAGGGCAGGATCTCCAAAAGATGATTAACTAGTATAGAGAACATAGGCATACTTACAATGAATTACAGCCTTTTGTAGGTTGCTAACCTTATGGGTTCGTAGAGAGTTTCTCTGGTACGAACAAAAAAAAAAAGGAGTACGCGTGGCACCTTAGAGACTTACCAATTTATTTGAGCATAAGCTTTCGTGAGCTACAGCTCACTTCAAAGTAGCTCACGAAAGCTTATGCTCAAATAAATTGGTTAGTCTCTAAGGTGCCACACGTACTCCTTTTCTTTTTTTTTTGCGAATACAGACTAACACAGCTGTTACTCTGAAATCTGGTACTAACAGTTTTGCAAAGGAGCCATTGATCTTGTTGGGGGACGGGGCTAGTGAAGAACAAGTGATATTGAAATACTTGGGAAAGCATCTTCATTGAGTGATTAGTGAGGCACTTTTTGCAGCCATACAAGCTGAAAACACAAAAGAGGTGCTAAGAGGGTTTTGGTGAGTTTGTAATTAGCAGATCCCACTCCCAGATTCAGCTGCTGCATACTAAACAAGGCGCCACGATCAGAATCCAAATGCAAAGTAAAAAAGCTCCTAATAGCTGGAGTTTCAAAATAGTAGGAGAAAAACAATAGGAATGTAGCTTCCCACTATCAGATAATTTTCTACAAAGAAGACAGCATGCTCTATTTGCAGTCTTTTAGTCCAGAAGTTGACCTCACCTGGGCAGAGTTTCTAAACCAAAACTAAGGCTTTCCTGTCTCCATTGTCTGTCTTCCAGTAGCCAAAGTCATCTGCTGAAATGCAGTACAGTGACCAGTACATAAACCAGCACATAAACCAGTGTACAGATACAGTACATAAACCAGTCAGAGAACACTTCAATCTCTCTGGTCACACGATTACAGACATGAAAGTTGTGATATTACAACAAAAAAACTTCAAATCCAGACTCCAGCGAGAAACTGTTGAATTGGAATTCATTTGCAAATCTGATACAATTAACTTAGACTTGAATAGAGACTGGGAGTGGCTAAGTCATAATGCAAGGTAACCTATTTCCCTTGTTTTTTCCTCCCTTTCCCCCCCCCCCGACATTCTTGTTAAACCCTGGATTTGTGCTGGAAATGGCCCACCTTGATTATCATACACATTATAAGGAGAGTGATCACTTTAGATTAGCTATTAGCAGCAGGAGAGTGGGGTGGGAGGAGGTATTTTTTCATGCTTTGTGTATATATAAAAAGATCTTCTACACTTTCCACAGTATGCATCCGATGAAGTGAGCTGTAGCTCACGAAAGCTTATGCTCAAATAAATTGGTTAGTCTCTAAGGTGCCACAAGTACTCCTTTTCTTTTTGCGAATACAGACTAACACGGCTGTTACTCTGAAACCAGTACAGTGAGTAGCTGCCTTCAACACAACCCAACTCCTTATCTTATGTAGAGTCCAATCCCTATGTTTGGTCCATTTGATAGCAGAGAGACTGATGAAAAAAACCTTCTTTTCCTCCTTTCTGTTGGGTAATCGTTGCCAGCTACCCATATCTCCACTCACTCACAGCTAGCTCCCAATCAGGATGCCTGTGGATCCCTCCTTGCTTGGAAGAGAGGTGGTTTTTGCCCTCCCCATGCCAAACACTGCATGATATCAATACATCTAATAATAGATGCAAATAAACATGAGCATTTTTGTATTTCCTCTGTTGCATTCAAATTTCCCCAGTGATTTTTGTTAACCATAAATCAGGCAAATTGGCAAGATCATAAAATATAACACACACGATCCCATCATTAAAGTTGGCGGGCCCAATCTTTCTCCCCCCCCCCTTCTCTCACCTAAAGAGATGGCAACTTTCAAAGGGAGAGGCAAACCTAAATAAACTTCCTGCCCTTTTCTCAAGATCCTGGACACTTGCACACAAGCATTTAAAATACAACCATAAAAAGAAAATTTCTTGGTTTTAAGCAAAATGCAAGAAAATTAAAGTATAGCACGTGGGTGCCAAAACTTTCCAAACCAACTGATGTTATAAACAACAACAACTGATATAAATAGTGACTGAAATGTTCAATTTAAATGTAACAAAGAGAAAAGCAGTTCTACTCACCCAGAGCCACGGTGCATTCATGACAATATTGTCTGTGCAAATGGTTGTAACTTCATCGGTTGTGGGAAGAGCATATGGCCAACGTATGCAGAGGAGGCTGGCGGTTCAATCCCACAAAAACACATACTTTGGGTGATCTGCCAATGGCCAGGCTGCTCCAAAGAGAGGCTCCTTGCCTCCACTCTGCCACCCAAGGGTGTGCCTCCTTTGCCTTCCATGGACAGCACAACAATTGCAAAACACACACTGCTAAGGGCTCCTCCAGTAACAGGTGATCTACAGCATGGAGAGGAAGCACAGGAAATCATTTCAACTGTCTGCAGTAATTTAAGATGCTTCTCTCTCCATCCTGTGGCGCCTTCGCTGGCTTCCCAGTGGTTTGTATGAAGTGTGTAGAGAGGATCCCGTGTTGATATGGCAGTCTTGCCCTGGCCCATCCAAATCAGTGGAGTGAAGGTTGTGGGGCTTCCCTGAGGCTGGAGAAGGAATAACACTTCCAATACTGTAGAGGAAGCATTAACCATTTCTAGGCCCCCCAAAACCGGATTCAGTGAAAGCAGTTTTCTCTTAGTACCCATATGTGGAAGGAGCTTGGATGGACTCGTCTTGTCAAATACTAAATCCAATCATCAATATGTTGGAACAAAATTTGTTTTTCCTTTCAGAAACATTCAAACCCTGTATCTAATGTTCCACAATTATATAGCTCTACCTGGCATAAGTGATCAAAAGATGAGCAGCTTAGAAGCTAATGGTGCACAGCTCAGAAATTAGAACTCAAAATAGTCAGATTGACATCTGCTCAATCAGGCCACATATTATCAGACAGGGAGAACTGTGTATGTAGTGATCTGATCTGCACTGCATCCGGCCCTGTTGTGGTTTTAAACTCCTGGATGCAATATTTATAAGGATTTAATGGCATTGCCTGTCTTTTCACAGCAATCAGCGTATCTTAATTGACATAGCTTCGCTGCATAAAGTTCGTGACCCCTGTGATGCCCATGAGAAAACTGAATCCACTGCCAAGTATGGTAGTTCTCAAATTAGGGCTGCCGCTTGTCCAGGGAAAGCCCCTGGAGAGCCGGGCCAGTTTGTTTACCTGATGCGTCTGCAGGTTCGGCCGATTGGGGGCTGCGGGAAGGGCGGCCAGCACATCCCTCAGTCCGTGTCGCTTCCCGCAGCCCCCATTGGCCTGGAGTGGCGAACCGCGGCTAGTGGGAGCCGCAATCGGCCGAACCTGTGGACGTGGCAGGTAAACAAACCGGCCCGGCCTGCCAGGGGCTTTCCCTGAACAAGTGGCAGCCCTAGTTTGAGAACCACTGGCCTAGCACCAATATCTCTGAACATCAGTTAGCCGTGAAAGAGCTCGCCACTTTAAAACAAAACAAAAAAAAATAAAGACAAGACAATCACTTAAGAGTTGAGATTCAAGGACTATCCCATCTGACTAGAGAAGAATACCAGGCAAAATAACACCGTTCGTAAGAACTGAATAGATCTGACTGATGGAAAACAAGCAAATCATCAGCAAATCATCAGCAGCTTTGAGGCGGAATTTTTAAGTTTGCCAAAACTGTGCTCTTATCCAATGTTTAAAACTGAGTTGTGCTGTTATCCAATGTTATCCAATGTCTAAAACCAAAGAATATTTTACTGTTATGCTGCACGTGTTTACGAGTGTGCTAAATAGTAACAGAAGTGGCACGGTATGGTCATTAACACAACCTTCTTGTTGGTTTTTATGGCACGGAGTTTAAGGTGAAATACCTCTAACTCACAAAGAAATGAATGCACAGCCAGCAACACATCTCCAGGAGCCTTTTAATGTTTTTTTTTTTAATTATAGTAAAACCTCAAAAGGTGAAAAGTAATTTTAACTGAATGTATATATATGGGGAAACAGTTCATCAAAAACAGTTGAAAGTAATGAATGTAATAAATCTCATTGTCATAATAAAATTTCAAAGAAATGTAGCTGTGTTGCACACCTAAAATTTCCAGCTGTGTACATAATGGGACATTTTAGCAGTCACTACAAGTAGCACTTAACAGCTATAAAACTACTGCAAGTCTAAACAGTCAAAATCATAATACTTTTCACTTCTAGAGTGCATATTGTCCAAGAGACCCAGAGCACTTTTCCAACATAAATTTAGCCTCACGACAATCCTGTAAGAGCCCCAAACCACTGCTACCGAAACAGAAATAAAATTGAACTGCAAATGGGAGCACAAATAAAGGGAAGGGTTCCCATCTGTTTAAGCACAGAAAACACACATTCAATATACTTCACTGCTTAATTAAGCACCTAAGCTTGAAGTGATATATTTGGATGTGCAAGCAATTATGATTTACTTAAAAGCATTCCATGCTTTGTCCTCCATTTCCTAAAGATTGAATTACTGAAGGATCTGTTTGATACACCATTTGGAAATTTTTCTCATGTCCTTTTTTTTAGAAAAGTGACAGAATATGTCAAAATAAAAACAAACCCCCCAAATTAAGCATCATAGAATGAAAAAGCAGTAACATAATATCACATAGAACATTAAACATTACATCCCTAACAAACCATCCTTTATCTTACTTCGATCCACTAATAACAAGGGAACAATCAATCACTGCTAAGGCCCTTACTGATGACTAAGGGAGGATATGATACAGGTCTATAAAATCATGAATGGTGTGGAAAAAGTGAATGAAGAAGTGTAATTTACCATTTCACACAATACAAAAACTAGGGGTCACCTGATGCAATTAACAGGCAGCAGGTTTAATACAAACAAGAGGAAGTACTTTTTCACAAAATGCACAATTAATCTGTGGAACTAATTGCCATGAGATATTGCAATGGGCAAAAGTATAACTAGGTTAAAAAAAGAACTGGGTAAATTCCTGGAGGACAGGTCCATGAATGGCTATTAGCCAAGAGGGTCAGGGATGTAACCCCATGTTTGGGGCAACCTGCAGTCTCTGACTGCCATACGCCAGGAGGAAAAGACAAGGCTGGATCACTCCAACTGCCCTGTTTTGTACATGCCTCCTGAAGCTCTGGTACTGGTCACTGTCGGAAGTGAGAATAGTGGGCTAGATGGACAACTGGTGTGACCCAGTATGGCAGTTATGTTTTAATTAGAGGAGACATGAATATTTATGAGCAATCGGATTGAGCAGAAGTGGAGAGGAAAGACAGGCCTCGCTCACCCCCGTGGTGGACATCTGGAACCGATGGCAGGGATGTGCTTCTGGAGGAGCTGGGCCTTTTTATATTGTACCTCAGACACATACTTCAATAAGTCATGCTGGGCTGTATTAAAGGCCGGGGGTGGGGCTAATGAAGGCCTACTTTGGCTTCAAAGTGTACAGTACCACTACTCTCAGCACATTCGCTGAATGAAATGTTTTAAGTACTTTTACCTTTTCCCTCACATGTACTACTTCCCTTCTTCTGGAACTCCTGCAATACCATCAACCACTTATTTATGCACTCCACCTCTCATCCTCACTGACAACTGAACATCTTCCCCGGACTCCATGACTGTGACTACCTTCTCTATTCACACCATCTTCTCCTAAACTTAAAGTCTTTGGTATTGGCACTGGACTCTTCTACTCCCCCTCTGATTGATCACGGCTGTTCTTCCTTCTCCTCTTTTCTCATTGAAAAGCCACATACAAGATCAGAATATTCTTCCCCAACTCCCTCTGCGTGGCAGTCAACTATCATCCTGAAGAACCTGCCTCCAACATTTTCTCTGGCTTGGCTCTTCCCCCCCATCTTCTCCTTTGTAGGACTGGTAATCTTGTGGGGATGACTAAATTAGCTTTTTTCTTATACAGAACACAAATCCTGAAAGGAATACCTCCATGTTATAAACCTGGATATTGCACATTGAGAAATCCAGACCTTAAAAAAATTAATTAATTTCCACAGAGGCCATTAATCTAGTTTAACTCATCTCTGGAATAAAAAAAAATCCCTTTCAGCCGATACCCACATCCGAAGAGATACAAAGAGCTTCTGATCTATCTCTCTACAAATGAGTCCACCCACAGTTCCTTAGCAGGATCCATTAGACCATATTCTAAATGTAGCTCCTTGGCAAGTGTCCATTTGCAGGTGCTAAAGAAATTGCCATTGTATAATTCAAATAGAAGGAAATCTGAGCCTCATCCAACATGAGCCATCTGGCTAATCATGCTGTTTTTCTAATGTTGTATCACTCCCTCTGCATGGAGCATGTATGTGTTATATTCATAGTCCTCGGCCCATTTCTTGCACCTGCTGCTTAACTGTGATGACATTGGGAGTGGTCAATTTCATAGAAGCAGAAAAACAACCTATTTACCTTTCACTAGGAAGAATCTAAGGCCAGGTCTCCACTAACAAGTTTGGTCAACCCAGTGACATTGCTCAGGGGTGTGAAAAATCCACACCCTTGGGCAACAGAGTTAAGCCAACCTAGCTGCCGGTGTAGGCAACTCTAGCTACCACCTCTTGGGGAGGTAGACTAAGTACAATGACAGAAGAAACCATCCCACCACTTTAGTGAGTGTCTACCCTGAAGAACTACAGTGGTGCTGCTGTAGTGGTTTAAGGGTAGACAGACTTCCGTGCTTTTGCAAATTTAATCCGATCTATCGTTTATATACATGGATGACTCAGCCACCAAGGCAATGCAGCATTCTCTCGAGTGGAACACAGACTTTATAACCGCACAAACCAGCGCACTCACAGTTTAGGACAGGAAGCAAATATCCTAATCATTGGAACCATAGGGAGAATTTAAATAGCTAGGCAGAACATAATTACGCACCTTAGAATTTAGTCGGGATACTGGGGTTAATGCTCCTTGTGAGAAGTCCTATAGGATCTTTAATGTCCAAAATGGACAGAAATTAGGCTTTAAATATGAGGGGGAAAACAAACCCAGGACCCTAAGCACCATGATGAACCATTGATTTAATGCCCCACCTCCCAGCACAAGCAGGTAAAAGTAGATAGACACATATTTGCTCTGCTCAAGCTAGCATGCTAAAACTAGCCGGGGTAGCCAGGGTAGCAAGGGAGGAGGCTCAGGCTAGCTACATAATTAGGGAGTCTGCGTGGGTTTGTGCTTAGGTGGCAAGACCAAGCCGCCACCCATGCTACCCCCAGCCACACTGCTCGTTTTAGTGTACTAGCTCCACCAGAGCTAGGGCGACTGTCTACTCGTACAGGGCAGCACGCTCCCAGCTGCAGTTCGGATGTACTCTTGTCACCAACCCTGCTGCCTCACAACACTCTGCAATGTTCTTGAAAGTTGCCCATGTAAATATTGACTAACTCCAATCTTGCTTAGCTTGTGAAAACTGATGATCCCACAGACTGAGGTGGCAAGGCTGCAGGATGAATCAAGCTATGCCAAAGTATCAGATCAGTTGACTAGGAAGCTGGCCTTCCTCCTCAATATTTTATTTCAAATATGGAATCTATTATCCAGTTCATCTGTTCAGCAAAGTGAGAACCCACACCAGACTTTGGGTTGTGCCTCTTAAGAAATGGAGCACAGAAGCCACAAACCTTAACTGAGAGAGGGAATGCCTTTTTCGTATCTCCAGGATTCAGAACAGAGGCTGCTCTAACCTATGGTGGTTGCCCACAGCCTACAACTACAGCCAGAGTGCAAAGTGCTCCAACCACTCCCCTTCTAATCCCCACTTACCCCTCCATTAGGCTCAGGGGATGCATGGGGGCGATGGGGCACTGGAGGATTAGCAGTGCCATCCTGTCACTACCACTGTCCTGAGACCATTTCTCAGGGGCCAACAAAGCCAGTTTTGCAGCCTTTTCCACATACTGAATCTGCATAAAACTGCTTCTCTGAACCTGCATAAAACGATGATAGCTGAACCTTGAATCAACCCCTGCTCATCTCTAACATTCACCACTCCACCCCTTCCTGAAACAATAGGGCTATGGGATGGTTACACGTAATGCAGTACCACTGCATCAGATATCACTGTCATGATATTATGACTGTGATTCCTCCCCTCAGAGGGTAGCAGGTTTAGCTGTAATTCCAGTTTAATCCTGACACAGCCACTTCTGAAAGAAAAATTACTCTAGAAATAAGGAGCAGCATCTGCAACAGGCAGTTGTTGAGGCAGATTTGGACTGGCTGAAACTCTACAGCTGCTGGCAAGAATATAAACGGTGAGAACAGTACCTTGATGGGAACTGAAACTTTGGTAATGTTCAGGAATTTCAATAGAAAGATCTGTGAGTAAACTGGAAAGCTTTCTTTAACTTTTGATTACTAATCCATTTCAGGCTTATCACCTGTGATGTAAAAGTAAAGAACTAGGTGCTCAATTAGTGAAGCGCCTCTATTGACATATAAAAAGCAAGTGATGAATTATATGTGAAATGTTGGCACTCTTGAAATCGATGGGAGTTTGTCATTGACTCCAATAGGGCCAGGCTTTCACCCTGTGTGTTTATAAGTTCCTCCATTTGCCCTCACAAGTATCGACATTGCACATCCACAAACAGATCATAGTTTAAAATTCTCTATTATTATTTATTATTTGTATTACTACATGTTGGATCTGAAATACCTCAAATCCACTATACCTGTAGGTAGTGGGAACATACCTTCTACGTACTGTGCCTAGCAGTGGAAGAATCCACCATGGTAGTGGTTGTATGAACTGTAGAGATGTGTACTTTTTAAATCACTTATGCATGTTTGAAAATCCCACCCTAGATAAGCTTCTGTTTAAAATTTAATTAATTAAATAAAAAACGTGGCTAAATTTCAGCCAACGCCACAACATAAGCCTGGATCCTATAGTCTTTTCTCATAGAAATTGCCTGTTGACTTCAACAGTGTATGTAGGTGTTGGAAGATGAACGGACGCAATGGCTGCTCCTCTCCCATAACCATCTAACTTTTTACAAGACGCTTTTGTTTCTGTAAGTCAGACAGAAGCATAGAAATTATTTTTTTCTTCTCATCTGACAAATGCAGTTTTCCCCATAACTGTCAGGAAAGCTAATAAAACATGACTGACATTGCCACACAACATACTGTCAGCAGGATCCAACAGCCTGGGGCTTTATAAACATGGATTTCTTAAAAAAAAAAGAAAGAAAGAAAAAGAACAAGAAAAAAGGTAAATAGACCCTTCTGGGAGTATGCTCTGTAAGCTTGTTGTGGTTTATAACCAGGTCAGGTGTAAAAAAGTCAAGCCAAAATTTCCCATAAAATAATATACATAAAACACACCGTTTAGATTTTATTGGCCTATACGTATTTGAACTCAGCTACAACAGTTACTATACATGCCTAAATGAAACTAAAAAACTATTAGCTGAATGCTTTTGCAATGTCCTGGAAAAGCCCCATCAGAGGGCCAAATTCTGATAATGTAAATGGACACAGCTCCATTGCATTCAATGAGTTTCACCCTTTCGCATCAGCAGAGAATATGTTCCAAATTCTTGCCATGATTTTGGAACAGTCAAAGCAGAGAAAAACCGCAAATAATGAATTCCAAGTTTTACAGGTTTTATTCGAGACTTGGGATAAAATACATGGGAGTGGGCGTTAATTAATTTGAATTACAGTATATATCAGTCTAAGGTTGGATATATTCAATAAAATTGTTACCTCTTTACATGTATAGTGAGTTTGTGATTCTGATCCTTTAGGACCTAATTTTTTAGTGCTGTGCTCACTATAAACATGAAGCAGTGGGGAGGAAGAGACAGGGGCCAAGTGGAGTAGCAGCTGCTGGTCTGTCTATTAACCAATTCAGAACCCCCTGATTCCATTGATTTCTGACCTCAATATTTCACAATTAGTGAATTTTCAGCTCCTCAGGCCACTCCCACTGAAGCAATTTGTCTTTTAGTTCCCCCACCTATCAAAGTGGTTTATCTGGTTTTCTCACCTAGCACCACCATTTCACATCCTCCCACATCTCAGGATTTCATCCTCAACCCCCTTGTCTCATCCCAGTATTTAATTACCTGCTTTCCTCACACGTTTAGTTCTCTACCCTTGTATTTAACTAGCAATCCTCCTCCCACACTTGAAGGATTTAATTATCTATCCTGCCTATGCATTTCCTCCTGATTGGTGGGCCTTGCCCATGTAGCAAGGGAATGTGAAAGAGCCAATCAGGGCGGATCTCCTTAGAGATGAGGGGTTTCCCCCAGACCCATAGAACAGTCTGAAAACCCAGTCTATGCAGAGAAACCATAAAATTGACAAGGCTGTAGCTAGTCCTGACAGAAAGAACTTGAAGGCCATTCTGTTTGTTGCTTTGAATAACATGCAGATGCTGTTAGAGAATTAGTAGCACTATGTAACTGTGTCCTTGTTAATAAGTGTTAAGAATGGAAAATTCCTGTTATTGAAGAATTGCTTCAAAAGCCTTTCAAGTAGCAAGTCTTTCTCTGTGAAAGCAGAGATTTTTAAAAAATGAGATACCTTGACCTGCCTTGTTTGGATTAAAATGCAAACGAAGAAAAGAGAGAATCTTTAGACATTTTAATGTAGCTTAGTATGAAAATATCATGTGGCTATCAGAAAATGAAAAGCTTGGCAAACTCTAATGTTGGCCTGGTTTGCTGTTTGGCAATGAATGCTGGACCTGGACAGCTGACGATCCACAGTATGTCCTTTACCACACAACACCACATGCCCCTTGCTGCCACCCTCCTGAATTTGTCTTACCGAGACAAACGTTGACATTATTGTGACGTTTGTGTTCTCACTTCTCCATGCATCACCACCACAAAGCCCAAAATAAATTTGAGATGTTAATTGTCGTATCTGGGACGTGCAGAACGCAGCAACAACTATCAGGACTGCCAGACTGTCGTTCCAGTTTCAGGATGCGTGGCACTGCTTTTAAATTCAGAGGAAAAGCTAAATCTGAGAATGACTGAGGGTACAGATCCCGTCTAAGGATTGGCATGTAAATGGCTAAAAATCTCTCATGAGTACACTAACGAACAAAGAGGTCTCAGTTTATTGCCAGGGCATGCACTGAGCCCAACCATGAAGGAAATGAGGGTAAGGTCAGACAGTGAAATTACCCCATCATGGGGCACTGAAAGCAGTGCCCAAGGATGCTCATGACTGAGCTCTTAACATCCAGCAAATCACAGGAGTGCTCTGGACCTCACAGGACTAGCTCTAAGAGAGATGGAGTCAGCAAGGAACCAGACACCCCTTCCCCAAAAAGAAGGGCAGAACCCTGGCTTCAAAGATCCCTTTATAAACTATTCTTACAGGCATACGTTGGCAGAGGGTCCACGGACCATGCCTTTCAAGGGAGCTTTGGACACCGATGTTTGCAAAGGAGTCACTTATACTAAATCATGGTTCAGGGATCCAGGGGGAGGAGCTGCTGCCACACACAGCGGAAAAAAAGCTGATGGCCACAGACTTCCCAGGAATAGGGTCCCAGTTTCAGGTGGCGAATCAGCGATCCCCATCCAGGTGATTTCAGAGGGATGGAGTGAAATGGGGTGTGCTGACGAACTGGATATAGCCAATCCTGAAAGGCTGAGGGAGGGTCAACTCCTCAGCAGTTCTGTCCCTCGGTCACAGTACCGAGACTCATGGGACCCAGATTCAGGGGAGGAGTTCGAGGACAGTGACAATCAAGGGGTATCCAGATATGAATCACCCTCCAGCAGTATGTGCAGAGGACTGGAACCCTTGAAATACAGGGGAACCCAAAGGGAGTGCCCAGAAAGGCAGTTCATATAATCATGCCAGATATAGCTCCAGCTATGTGCAGGCAAAGGGCACGGGACACAGACCCCCAGCACGGGTTGGCAGACTAGCTGACTCTCTAGGTCCTCTCATGGTCAGAATGCTAGGGACCACATCTGGAGCAGGTAATCCCACATCAGAGGAAACAGCAGTTTTAACACGTATGGGGCTGGGACAAGCTACCACAGCAGGCCCCCTAGAACACAGGGGCATGGGATAGGCCAGCTTCCAATGACACCACCAGCCCCAAGTAGCAGTGCCTGATCATGTATGGGACCCGACAAACCACCAGAAGCACACTTACCGAAAGCAGTTAAAGCAAAGCAAAGATTTTGAGAGGGAAATACACTAAAATCTTCACCCTGCTTTTAGAGATGATGAGGATGCGGATGACAAAAAGAATATGGAAAGAACAAAAAACGAAAGGTGGCTAAGATCATAGATAATTGGACCTTGGCTTTTTACATATTGACAAGTATGATGTGAGAATGAAGCCCAGAGCAATGTATTCCCCATCTCAAATCTATAGGTCTTCTAGTGCGTGGTCATGTCACATACGGCACCAAGGCATCGTTGAGATGTGACAGTAATTTAGAAAGAGAGCTGGATGATGAGATTGTGCTATGGGGAAGGAAGGACTAGGATTTAGCCTGAATGCATGATCCTATACTTTTTTTTAAACAGATGGTAGGTTACCAGCACTGAAAACTTGGGTAAGAAGAGGAGATGGCAAATCGAATGCATGTTTCGATCTGAGTGAAGGAAAGAAGTGTTTTTGCTCCTTTTCTAGATGTGAGCATGCATGTGGGACGTGGGGGGGGGGAAGCCAGGAGTGCAAGTAGGGCAGTACCCTCTGGTACCCCGTACCTGCAAGAGATTTTTAGCCTGTATGGGGTACCAGAAAGATGTGGGACTAACCCGTCCCCACCACCAGAGCACACGGCTCAGGGAGCAGGGCTGCACTCTGGTCCTTAAAGGAGCAGAATGAGGCTAGGAAGGGCATTCGTTCTTTATGGTTTTAGCAGCACAATACATATGCTAACAAAATTAAACAAAGGCTTAGTTTAAATTTGTTAGCATACGTATTGTGCTGTTTTACATTGGTCAGGAGTCCTCGAGGGGAAGGGGTGGGAGGGACAGAAGGTGTTTAAATAAAATAGTGTTTTTTATTCTGTTTTTCCCCATCGGTCTGAATTATCTATGACATTCATACTGCATTACATCAAGTCCAAATCATTAGAGGAATGCTTTTGCTTGCACTGACCAGAGGATGTTTGGATTCTGATGTCAGCCCAGTTCTACAGCCTGACAGGAATCAGTGGTGTCTGTTCCCAGTGTAAACATAGAATTCTTCTTTGCAGCCAAACTAGTCTAACATGCATTTTGTTACTGGAACTGGAGCAGCAAAACAAAGAAAACAAAAGCCTCATTTTCCAGCTTTGTGGGTGAGAGAACTATAAGTGGAGATTATAATGCTGGACACTGATGGCCTTAAACCAGCTGCCTCAGGAATCTGCCAAGAACTTTGCTGAAAATATGTTTCTCATCTTAGCAACGGAGCTAATACATCTTATCACACATCTGCCCACCTTTATTCGAATGAAGCTCCTTCTGATCTGACAGCTCAGGCATTGTCAGTTTCCTCCAGAACAATTTACAAACTTGGAACCTAATCTGGTAAATGCTTAATCATTTGTGGACTGGTAAGACTTTCAGGATTCTGTTCCTATAAAGGAAGTTGAGTCCCCCATTGAAATACAATGTTTGGGTATAATACCATAAAGCAGTTTGGGTTACAGTTCTACTTAAAATTTGTCTTTTAATAAGTCATACATATGCTGAAATGGCTCCTCACCCAACTCCCATAGTCCATATAAACAGACTGACTACTACATACTTAGGGAGAAAGTGAGTAGTAGTCAAGCATGTTGATGTTTTTATATACAAAGGGGAGTGTCAGAGGGGACGTGGAAACAGCTTAGCAAGTGCTCCTATCTCCAACACCCAGATACCCAGTTCCCAATGGGGTCCAAACCCCAAATAAATGTGTTTTACTCTGTATAAAGTGTATACAGGGTAAACTCAAATTGTCCACCCTCTATAACACTGATAGAGAGGTATGCACAGCTGTTTGCTCCCCCAGATATTAATTACTTACTCTGGGTTAATGAATAACAATGATTTTATTAAGTATAACAAGTAGGATTTAAGTGGTTCCAAGTAATAACAGACACAACAAAGTAAGTTACCAAGCATAATAAAACAAAACACGCAAGTCTCAGCCTAATACATTAAGAAACAGATTACAGATGAATCTCACCCTTAGAGATGTTCCAATAAGCTTATTTCACAGACTAGACTCCTTCCTAGTCTGGGCCCAATACTTTTCCCTGATACAGTTCTTGTTAGCTCCAGCTCAGGTGGTAATTAGGGGCTTTCTCATGACTGGAACCTCCTTTGTTCTGTTCCACCCCCTTATATAGCTTTGGCACAAGGTGGGAATCTTTTGTCTCTCTGGGTCCCCACCCCTCCTTCAAACTGGAAAAGCACCAGCTTTAAGCACCATAGCCAGATTTAAGATGGATTCATGTCACCTGGTACTGGGTCACATATCCTATGAGACCCCAACCTTCATTCTGCCTGGTCTGACTCACAGGAAGGCTTGCAAGTAAACGGAGCCATTTACAACCAGTTGTCCTAGTTGATGGGAGCCATCAAGATTCCAAACCACCATTAATGGCCCACACTTTGCATAATTACAATAGGACCTCCGAGTTATAGTTCATATTTCTAGTTTCAGATACAAGAATGATACACTTATACAAATAGGATGACCACACTCAGTAGATTATAAGCTTTGTAATGGTACCTTACAGAGATCTTCTGCATGAAGCATATTCCAGTTACATTATATTCACACTCATTAGCATATTTTCATAAAATCATATGGAGTGCAATATCACAGCCCTGTAACCTGCACTGGAACCAATTAAATGCCTAGTACCTGAGAGCTGGTGAGGGCAACGTAGTGTGCCTCCCCCAAGGTATAATTTATAAAGTTTCAGCCTGTTGTTTAAACCCATCCCATATGTCTGTCAGTCATTCACCTGCTTGTCCTGGGCAATGACTTAGGAGGATTTTGGGTCAGACCCTAATACAGGAAGGATCTCCTTACTTAACTGTATTTTAACTTTGGGCAACTAGGTAACTGCAACAACTCAGGTGTCCTTAGATCCCATTTCGTCTTAAACCCATTTGAATGTAGCAGTTATTTGAACAGCAGAAGCAGTCTATTCTTTTATGTAGTAAATTCTTTAAAACTTCTCTTGCTAAGATGGATACAGAACTAAAACAAATCCATTCACCACATTTCTTTCAGTATAATAGATAATTATTTTTATCTGCCTTATACTACTTTTTTTCACCCAGTGTTGAAAACAATAGATATCTTGAAATACTGGATTAGTGAAAATTTAACAGCTTCCTGGAAAGCAATCTCAGAGACACAGTAACTTTCATGAATACAAATTTCTGCCTGATGCAGCTACCAACTTTTATGGTCATTTGCTTTCCTGGAACTGTATTCTGTAAAGCAATACGGTACTTTACTTAAATTTCATACTTTATGCAAACTCAGATTTTAAATGAAAGGTTTTGGGTGTAACATGAATTTAAAGTATGAAAATGTGCAGTTTATAAAATTAACAATGTCCATAAGTATATTGATAAGCATTTTAAATACCAAAAGAGAAAAATAGAATAAATAGAAATAAATTAGTGATAGTTTATTTAGTGCGGGGCGGGGGGAGCGCAACATCATAGTTCAGGTTGACACTAGCATACTGTTTAACAGATGATATTTCTGGGTCCTCTAAAATCCAAAAGCTTACTTGGACTGTCTTGAAAATTGTCATGCTTTGTGAAGGTCTAGGGTAAGGTTAGTGCTTCAATTTAGTGGTAGTTTGAGCAAGGTGATCTTGGCGGAATCACTGCAGAGAGGAGTCCAGAGCCGTAACTAGGGGATTTTAACGCCTGGGGTGAGCAAGCATATTTGCAATCCCTACCATTTTTTTCCTTTATTTCTCTGTCCCATTTTTGCCCCCTCAGCTTTGCACCCTGGACAGCTGCCCCACTCATCCCTACCCTCTGGAGGAGCCAGCCAAGGACTACAGTGGTTGGAACAGAAGCAGCCAAAGCAGGGACCTTTGCACATTCAGAGCACTTCGTACAGCTTTGACTGATCTTTCTCTGATCTCTGCTGATTGCTCCAACACTCCCTCATACCTTAGTTTCACTCCACACCTGCCCCTCTTCTCCCATTCACTGCCCTTCCTATGTAGCTTACTCCCTCTTAATTAAACCCACGAACCCTCTCCCCTCACCTCCCAAAAAATCATGGAACTATCATGCCATTTGCTGCCATCACATTGTTCACTCTGTTTGTGTGTTATACCCCTTCCTCCAGGCTGTGTCTTGAATATTTAGATTATAAGCTCTTTGGGGCAGGGACCATCTATTTCTCTGTGTATGTACTTTGCCTAGCACAATAGGCCCTCATTCTTGGTTGGCTCTTTGGCACTACCATAATAAACATAACTAATAATCCAAGACACAAGCCTCCTGAAAAAATCATGTCACAGCAACATGTAGCAATCCTTATAACTTTTTTTTTTTGCACATAAATGAGGCTCAAACTATAGCTCCAATTCTCTCCAATCACCCACTTTGGATAGATCTCAGCTAGCATCTGCATAAAATGATAGATAGATAGGTAAATAGATAGACAAAATAAGAAAAAATGACATCATATTACATGTACTATTTGAGCAAGTGGTCATATGATTAAAGACTATAATGCAGCACTTCTCAAATGCGGCCACAGACTCCTGGACTATGATTGAGGGGGTAAAGTAGCAGCCCCTCCCCTCCCTGTTGCTCCTGGATGTACCGCCTTGGTGTTGGTTGCTGGGGCCACCAGCAGGGGTTGGGCCCTGCCCCCCTCTGGAGACACCTGGGGCACAACACTGGAGGAGCAGGCAGCCCGTGATTTCCCCATCTTCCCAGGGGTGGTGGGGCTCAGGCTTTAGCCCTGGGGTGGCAAGCTCTAGCCAGGGGGCTTCGGGCTCCATCCCCAGGCTCCGGCTGCACAGTGGCAGGTCCCAGGCTCCAGCCACATGGCTCCAGGCTCCATCCCCAGGCCTGGTCCCCTGGCCATGGGTCTTCAGGCTCTGGCTGTGGGGCTTCAGGCTCCAGCCCCCTGCTGCTTCCTTGCCCCCCCACAACCCCACTGGCCCCTGCTGCCTCCCACAACCCTCCATCCGGGGCTTAATTTGTCCCTAGGCTTGCCAGGACTGAGTAAGTCTGCTGTGAAAAGTGATACATATATGTTTGTTAATATCACTTTTCACAAAAAAGACTTACTAGTTAGCAATAAATAAATTACAATGATTTGGACGTGTGTATGTGGATATTTATTTGTTTTTCCTAAAGCTAATTAAGTATTTTAGGGAAAAAGTGTGAGAGCAGCCAACAGCAAGAGTTGGTGGCCTCACTTTGAGGGCACCAAAAAAATATGTCCTGGGAATCCCTGCAAATTGCATGCATGAATGGGGCCCAGTTAAGGTTTCCTGGCTTTTGAGAGCTTCGTATTCAACCTTTAAAAAACTATGTTAAAGTTATTTTAAGAAATTTACTAGTTTATTATTTGTTATTCTGTGATGTCCAGAGAGACTCCTCCTCAAAGTTTTTTCCTGTTATGGCAAGTGCCCAGAAAATTGTCATTACTTGTCTCTGTCCATTTCTTCAAACCATGCTCCATCTTTTGTCTATTTTGTCAAAGCTGTTCTGCTACACTGTGCATGTGAACAGAACAATCTGTTATGGCTGATGCAAATTTAATACAATAATACGATCAGAACACCAAAACAACTGGATGCCCTCACCCACCTCCTTAAAACTAGACACAGACAACATCCTTTATAAGTAATTAATGATGGGAGACGAATTTGTCTCTGGCTTTGGCTTCTGCCTTTAGAATGAAGCCTTGTGAGCCTATGCTGTTCAATGCCTTACCTAGGGAGGTGGTAGAATCTCCTTCCTTAGAAGTTTTTAAGGTCAGGCTTGACAAAGCCCTGGATGGGATGATTTAATTGGGGATTGGTCCTGCTTTGAGCAGGGGGTTGGACTAGATGACCTCCTGAGGTCCCTTCCAACCCTGATATTCTATGATTCTATGATTCATGGACAGCACAAATGGCAGGATTTTCTTTTGGAACAAGTTCTCTGTTTCCAGGCCCCCAAGTCAAATAGGAGTACTTCAGGACAAATATTCTGTATCCTGAACTCCATCAGCAGCTCAGAGGACAAGTCCTGACCCCGCCGCGCAGTCCGAGTAACTGGACTACATGCTGAGGAGGTCTGCATGGGTTAAGAGGAAGATAAGGAAACCTTTTGACCCACTCCAGATCATGAATATCCGTATGGGCAAGGAAGGGCTGCAGGAGCAGTGGATCACTGGCTATGCCATGCTCCCACCTTATTTCACACACAGCAGTGGATTCTAGCAAGGGAGGAACATCGGAGTGGCAGAAGGATCTGTGGAGTGGTTCTTTTAACTCTTCATGGGCTGGGGTAGGTGGATAGGATTACACCGATCCATTGGACCTGCAGTTCTTCCATGTCCCTAAGGCAGCAATTCTCAAACTGTTTTAATGGGGTCACTGGGGCTGGCTTAGACTTGTTGGGGCCTGGGGCCAAAGTCCAAGCCTCATTACTGAGGGCCAAAGCTGAAGCCTGAGCCTTGCTGCCCGGGGCCAAAGCCAAAGCCCAAAGGCTTCAGGGTTCAGGTTACAGGTACTCTGCCTGAAGCTGAAGCCCTTGGACTTCCGCTTTGCCCCTCCCTCCCCCTCCGCCTGGGGTGGTGGGGGACTCGGACGAGCTCAGTCCCCCATTCCTGGGGTCATGTAGCAATTTTTGTTCTCAGAAGGGGGTCGCAGTGCAATGACGTTTTAGAACCCCTGTCCTAAGCATATGCCTACACTGCAACTGGAGCTGTGACTGCACCTTGGGTAAGCATTCCCGTGCTCGCTTTAATATAGCTAATGCAGCTACAAGTAAGTGAGGGTGCAGTGACACGGACTTCAGCATAGGCTGTCCAAGCACACCAGGACCCTGGGTACATATTTGCATTGCTAGCCTGCACTGAAGCCCATGTTACCAGGCCTTCACTATCATTTGTATCCATGCTAGTATAGGTAAAGCTAGTGTGGGTATGGCAGCCTGTGCTACCAGCACACCTCTGATTGCAGTGTAGACATCTCCTGAAAGGCTACTCACTGGCGTAAGAGGCCCTTGTGCAGCTGTGGTCCATAAGACTGCCCTGTGTCTTCATTCACTGGAACCACACTAGTTCCACTATTTTCAGGACCCTGCTAACCCACGGAGTGGGAGAGCGTATCCTTAAGGGTGGGAGATTTTCAAAAGTCCAAGTCACTCTGAAAGTCAGTAGGACTTATCCTCTTCAGTTTTTGGGGCTAGTCTACATTACCGTGCTACATCGGCGCAGCTGCACCACTGTAGTGCGTCTTGTCTGTAGTGCGTCTTCACTATGCCAATGGAAGAGTGCTCTCCTCTCAGCATAATTATTTGACCTCAATGAGAGGCAGAAGCTATGTCAGTGGGAGAGCATCTCCTGACGACATAGCATGGTGTAGACATCACTCTAAGTTGAAGTCACTTACGTCGCTCAGAGGGGTGGCTTTTTCGCATCCCTGAGCAAGGTAACTTACAACAATTTAAGCAGTAGTGTAGGCAAACCTTTAGGTGCTTTTGAATATCTCACCCTAAAGGCTTGATTGTCAGTTACACTAAGGCTCCTTGCACTGCTCTGTCTTCATAAAGCAGCCTTAAAATGAGCATCAAGGTAATTCATGACCACTTCATAGTGCCAGTGTGGTGCAGAGTGGCCCCAGCATAAACAAGACTCTGTCACTCGATATTTAGAGGTAATAACAGCAAATTCTACAGGAGAAAATTTGTGCTAATAATGGTATCGCCATTACTCTGCACAGAAGGTAACTCCAATAACCCCCATCTGCTTATCAAAGTCTTAACAATTCCCAATTTCACCTAGCATTTTGTTCTTCTTTTCACCTAGGCTGTTCCACATAACAATGAAGTGAAAAAAGCTGCTCTAGCCTATTGATTATAGCTATGTCACAGGGTATTCACTTGCTGTGGGTGCATCTCCTTCTAGCTGCTCTGGAGAATAGCTCTCCAGTTTCCCAGGGTCCTACTCTTTCTCTGGGTTCACTCCTTCGCTCTCTACTGCACAGAGAGTGGCTGTAGACTTCCTCACTGCCGCCATTTCTGTTATCGGCTTCCTGGCTTTATACTAGCCCAGTCCCCACCTACTCAGCTGAGCTCTATCTTCCAATCAGGGGTTTCTTCTCCAGCCTAAACCCCTCAAGTGTGACCTATCTCATTAATTGGTCCTTTCTCAGCTTCCTTAACCATTTCAGGTGTGAGGTAAACACCCCATCACATGCCACACAGATCAAACACAGGACCTTTCACACTAGAAGCACAGGCAAACTGAATGGGTCCCAGTACTGTGGGCATCCAAGCCATTGCAACCACTAGAGATGCGGACTACAACAAGGCGGTCAAAAAATTACAAGGGCAATGCAAATGAGAAGTCACAGGCCCAGTGATTTCCAAAACACACAAGGGAAAATATGTTACCATTGTGGATCTACCCAACACACTATGGACAAGACAGGCTATCCTGCAAAGAGAGCTTGGTGCAACCGCTGCAAAAAGATCAGACCTTTTGCTAAGATATGCTGAAGTGACCACCATAATCAACAACTACATGCAGTTGCTATTATGGTTTTGAGTGTGGGATGGAAGCAGCTCCACATGCATCGCAGATAAATAATGTGCACTGTTCATGTTTCTGCTACAGCAGGAGGGAAGCCCCAGGTGGTAGAACTAATGTCGGACACTGGCTCAGCAGTTTCTAGTTTACCTGAATTGATTTACCTGCAATAAGCTTCGTTCAATAAGTGGCACATGTCCAGTGTGCTACTTGATGAACCACATTCATGAGCTTGGTTGCTTAACCTGTAGCTGTGACTTTTGAGACATACATAGAATATGGAATCCTATATTCTGCATAAGGGTACTTCTATCCTAGGCAGAGATTTGTTTGCTGCACTAAACATGCAGGTAGTCAATGGACACATTGCTTCTAGCTCACCCTGCACTTCTACAGCTCAAACTCTACTCTCTGCTCTTAATGAGGAAAGTACAGAGGAGGCCTCTGGCTGTGCATCTGGACTTGTTCACAAAGTTGAACTTCAACTTAATGTGACACCCATACAACAGAAGTTGTGCCATCTTCCGTTCTCAGTCAGAATGCTATTTAACAAGAGTTAAAAAAATTAATACAGAATGGCATTATTGAAGAGATTGCATCATTTGAATGGGTCTCACTGATAGCGGCGACAAAGAATAGCACTGGAGGTATTCGTCTTTGAGTATACTTAAGGGATCCTAATAAAGCCATCGTAATTGACAGCCATCCATTCCCACACATAGAAGAAATATTTGAGGAACTTTGTGGCACAAAGATGTTTTCTACTCTTGATGTACAGAGTGCAGATCATCAAGTTATGCTACAAGAGGACAGCAGAGATCTCACAGCATTTATTATGCACGATGGACTATTCCATTTTAAATGTGTGACATACGGATTTGAATCAGCACCTAGCACTTTTCAAAGAGTGATGTCAGTGATTCTAAAGAACAAGCCCAGAGTTCAATATTATTTGGATGATACTATATTTGGGAAGGCTCCCAAGGAACATAAAAAACATCTTCACACAGTACTACACCACGTCCAAACACTAGGATTGAAACTGAAGTTGGACAAATGCCATTTCAGACAGAGTTATTTTTGGGACATATACTTTTGCAAACTTGACTGAATCTTGACCTGGACCATGTCATGGCAGTTACAAAAGTGGCACCTGTGAGATATTTACAAACCTTTACGTGCTTTCTTAGGTCTTACATCATGGTATGGCCAGGTTTATTACAAACTGTGCTTTCAGTCATGGAACTGTTATGAGCACTATTTGGGGGAAACTCGAGCTTGGCCTGGACGACTGTTGCACAAGTTAGTTAAAAAAAAATGAAAAATTTTATTGTAAACAGGTCAGCATTTACATTGTCTAACCCTGCGTTACCCACAATTGTGACTATGGATGCCTCCAACTGTGGACTGGGAGCAAGACTTACTCAAATCCATGATGACAACATGGAGAAGGCTGTTGCATTGGCTTCAATAACATTTACAGAAGCCGAGAGGAAGTATTCAACTGTTGAAAAGGAGACACTTGCATTTGGGCTTCAGAAAAATGGAGAACTTACCTTTGGGGCTGTATTTCCAAACTGTGTACAGATCACAACCCTTTGAGAACACTGTTAACATCTAAAGGACTTGGACGAGTCGGAAGCCAAATTGCTAGGTGGTCAGCAAGACTACTGTCTTTCACGTATGGCAGAATACAGGCTGGGAATTAAAAATGTGATGGCCTATTGATTGTCCTACCTGCCCTCGTCTTACATACAGACAGATGATGAAGTAGTATTTGCACTTATAACAGGCACTCTCGCAGACATTATACAAGAACAAAGCTGCTTGCTTTGCATACCTGATTCAACAAAAATTGCAGGAGCTGACAATGATGAAATGCCACACAACCCCAAATGCCTTGACCCAACTTTGCTACCTTTTCATAGATTCATAGATACTAAGGTCAGAAGGGACCATTATGATCATCTAGTCCGACCTCCTGCACAACGCAGGCCACAGAATCTCACCCACCACTCCTGCAAAAAACCTCTCACCTATGTCTGAGCTATTGAAGTCCTCAAATCGTGGTTTAAAGACTTCAAGGAGCAGAGAATCCTCCAGCAAGTGACCCGTGCCCCATGCTACAGAGGAAGGCGAAAAACCTCCAGGGCCTCTTCCAATCTGCCCTGGAGGAAAATTCCTTCCCGAACCCAAATATGGTGATCAGCTAAACCCTGAGCCACATACCCAGGAAAGAATTTTCTGTAGTAACTCAGATCCCACCCATGTAACATCCCATCACAGGCCATTGGGCCTATTTACCATGAATATTTAAAGATCAATTAATTACCAAAATCACCAAAGCAGAGATGTTTCAGACCATCCAACTGGTTCTGATGATTTTGCATTGCTACTGACAGTTCAGAATAACCGACAGGATATTGGGCCTGACAGACGTGCTATCAGAGTCTAATGGCTACCTGTATGGATTAGAGACTATGTTATGCAATTGTTTAAGAAAACAGGGATTAGTCCTCAGTTATAACTAGAATTTTAATTATAGTTACACAAGCATTTCCTCTTAGTTAGTTTTTAGTTGCTAATTACTTAATTACTGTTCATTAATATAGTAGAAAATTATTGCACTGTAACTGTTGTAAGATTGAGTTTGTTCTTAAGACAGGGAGAAATATGATGTTGCTACATCCAATATTGCATGCTGGGAATTGTAATCTTTGAATTTAGAAAAATAACAGGAAGTGTCAGTGCATCTGTGTGTGTCATGCTGGGACCAGGGATGACTGCTGCTGCATCTGCTTCTGGAGCTATAGGATTGTTGTGTTAATAAACATTGGAGGATTTCACCCTTTTTGGTCTCGGTCTCCGCTACTCAATACCGACATACACAGCCTGAGCTGCCACGGCCCCACTGCTATTTTAGTGCACTAGCTCAAGCAGAGCTGGCGTATGTCTGTTTACCCAGTGCTGGGAAGCACCATTCCAGCTGCTGTGTAGACATACCCTTAAGGTGTGTCTTCACAGCACAGTCAGCTCAAGTTAGCCCACTTGAGTTAACTGCGCTCGAGCTAGCCGAGCTCAAGTGAGAGCAACCACATTTCAAAATGCTGGAGTCACAGAGTGCTTTTATTAACAGCACCAAGTGAATGGATTAGCTGCTCAGGAGTTGCTGTAACTCAAGCTGTTGAATCCCCACAGCATTACTAGCTTGAGCATCAGCATCACTGAAGCTTCAACCCACCCTCTGACAGGCCAGCTAGTGGTGAAGATATACCCTTAGCTGCAGAGCCACAGCCCCTGCGTTCACTCAGCTCAGTCTAGCCTTAACTCCAAATTCATCTTCAGTGCTGGGGCTTAGTGGTGTGCATGTCATGCAGACCATCCTCTCTTTGCTCACTGCCGTGGAACCGCACCGGTTGCGATGCAGGGAGGACTCTCTGCACCCCCTGAGGGATGATCCTGGAACTCGGGACCTGATCCAGGGCCCATTTAAGTCAATGAAAAGACTCCCATTGGCTTCAGTGGGCTTTGGAAGAGGGCTGTAGTTCCAGAGCTGAACTAGGGTACTTCAGGCTTGGGAAGACTTCCAGGGAGTCCAACACAAAGAGAGCAACCATCCAGCATGGGAGCAGCATCCTCCACAGCACCACAGAGGCACAGTGGGCTCTCCTGAATGCCCTAGGCACCGTCGGTCTTGGCAAGTGAGCCACTCCACACCTGAATCTGTTAAATTGGCTCCAGAGCTGGAGTGGGAGCCCAAAGCCACGCAGCAGTTCATCCAGCCAAGTAATGATTGACAGTTCCTGGGTAATGGCAGCATCTCTCTCCCATTCCGTCTACCACAGTGTGCTGATGATGTTATCAGCTGAATGGAAAGTGTGCAGCACTATCCAGATAGGATTTCTACTACGTAGTCGGTGGCCGGCTACATCCCATATATCCCTGAACAGCGGCAAGTGTGGCATTTGCTGCGGCTTGGTGATCAGTTTATTGGCTGCATTCAGATGCCAGATGTTAGGTGACAGAATATCGGTTAGGCCTGGTAATCATATAAGTTTTGTTGGCTTCAATGTGCTTGTGATAAGTCTCATAGTATGATTAAGCTGTGTGTCTATTAGTCAAGTGTGGGCAGAGTTTGACCAAACTGAGGTACAGCTGAACAGGAGAGAGCAAGCCCCGAACTATTTTTTATTTGCACATTAGCTCCCCAGGTGGACCCTGATAGTTTGTTCAGGAGCCAGTTTCTTGATTTCTTGAGCTACTTTAGTGAGATGGTATTTATAGGTGAGTGTGAATCGCGTGCCAACTGCTGACCATTCAGAAATATGTTAAACTCAAGTTAGCTCTGGGCATGGCGGTAGTGGAAACCTATTGACACGGTCTTTGGTGTACTTGGTTTCAGTTTCCATTTCTTGCACTAATCACCTACAGCAGACACATTACTGATTGGGTTCTCTTAAACCTTCAGGCCAAGCAAATATAATGGGTGTATATGAACCACCTGGAGGTGTTCAGTAGGTCATTGGTGAATACATTAAATAAAGTTGGTGCCAGCACCAAGCCTCACAGAAGTCCATTCTTTTGGAATCTCCTGGGTGCTGATTTTGTGACTCAGAGTCACCTGAAAATGTCTACATTGGAGCATCAGCTCAGTTGCCATGGCAAACCAGATAGGAAAAACTCTTGACATCTTGTACAGCAGATCAGTGTGGCAGATGGTGTCATAGGCTGCTGGAAGGTCAAAAAAGACAGCTCTAATTTGCTTCTTAGAGATTTGGAACTGGCAAAACTAGCAATCCTGTCTTGACAAACCCTCAGATCTTATGTCAACAATGTAAATATGAAGTCCCAAATTTAGTGTACAAGTCTGTAATTTAACCTTAGGATTTCATATGCGGTGCTGCTTGAACTCTTGCAGTTTATGAAGTAATAACAGTCCCTTCAGTAAAATCACAGGCTTGCAGAGTTCTGCAATACATACAACATTCTCGTCTATAATACAGAATATAAAAGGCAATATACAGCAACTCTATATTTTTAAGCCAGCCACTACAGATACCTAGAGTACATAAGTGTTTACGCTTCATAATAGCTAAAGCTCAGATGAATCATGAAGTAGAAGTGTCACAGGGAGTAGAATTCCTCCCTTGAGGTGTGAACATCTCACTCCCAAAACAAATTCGGAGTCCCTCTCCCTTTTTGCGGGGTTCAAGCAGCCATGTACTATTGCCTCCTTAACTCGAGCCTGGTCCCCTCCCTACCAGTGCTTCCACTGTCCTTTTGTTCCTAGCAGACTAGTGAACCCAGTTGCACATGTTTTATAATCCTTTCCTTCCCTGTCTGTCTGTACATTCCTGCAGAGCTGACAGAGAAAAGGAAGGTTGAGCTGGGGCTGTCTCAGGAGGAGCTGAGGCCCATTTGCCTATGGGCCTCACAGACCCATTCAGTGGTGTCTCCATTTTCTTTTCTTATAGCTGCTTTTCTTTGTCACTGAGGTAACAAAGTCTGTTTCCTTTAGTCTTAGCTATATTCTCCATGCTACTAGCCACAAGCCACCTTTATATCAGCAACGAGCTGAAGCAATTTAAAAATGAAGAAGCAAGTGACTCATGTTCTCACTCATCCTCTGGGCAAACCCTTTATATTCCCTTAACTTAAAAGATCGTCATTTTGTCTTAGGAAATAAAGCCCTTGGAAATTAGCATTCCCTGTCTTCTGAGTTGCAGCATGAAGAACCAGGATTCTTGATAAAGTCTTAAAATACTTTGCCTTTGTGAATATGAATCTAGAAAACTGTAAAAAACTGTGAATGAACATTTACAACAAACTGTCAGCATCCTGCTGCGACACTCACACACAAACAGGAGGCAAGAGAGATAAAGAAAGGAGATGAATTTTTTTCATAGCAAACAGCTGTCTCTAACAGAAGAAACTAAAAAGAAAACAGTGTATGAAGAGGCCCAAAGCTGCATTCATTACCGTATTTTTAGATGCTTCCAGCACAATTTTGATAAACACTCTAAACTGTGTAAAAATGAGAGTGTCAGTGCAATTAAGTCTTTTTCTTGGTGCATCATCATCAATACACGTGCCTGCTGAGACTGTATTTTGGTCTGTTCAGTGCAGTTACCCTTTGATTAATGATTCAAGGCAATCAGTAGGGACCACGAACACCTGGGGATGCCACAGCAAGCAATACAGTGTCATCATTTAATTTCTTCTCTTGACCTACATTAGAGACTGAAGATGCATTAAATATTAAGGGCCAAATTCTAGCCTTGGTTAAGCACAAGCAATTTGCTTTGAAGTTGGTGTTATATATTAATAGCTCGGGACAAAATCTGGCGCTGAAATGCTACCTGGATGTTATCTTAAAATAGCACAAACAGGAACATCATATTGAGGCTTAAGCTTTCCTTTTAATGGGCGTAGCCCTCCGAGAGTTGCTACATCAGGTTATTCTATCCGTCTGGCTTTGGAGCATTAGATCTAGCAGTGTTGCTACTGGTTTAGCTAGTGAATGGCTAATATTAATGAGAGGCTCCATCACCCGCAGGGACTGATATGCTGTCCGCACTTTGCTCTCACACAAGGAAATGTAGAGGGGAAATCTAATGACTATCTTAGATGTCTATATACTAATACAAGAAGTATGGAGAATAAGCAGGAAGAATTAGAAATACTAGTGAATAATCACAAGTATGACATAATTGGCGTCACAGAGACTTGGTGGGATAATGGTTTAAGTGCTAGTGCAGACAGAGCTAAACAGTTTAAGAGCAGGTTAGATAAACACCCGTCAGGGGTGGTCTAGATAATACTTAGTTCTGCCTCAGTGCGGGGACTGGACTAGATCACCTATTGAGGTCCCTTCCAGTCCTACATTTCTATGATTCTTCTGACTGCAAGCAAGGGACTGAGTTCTGAACCAAACATGACAATGTCATACTGCTAGTCCATTGGGCCAGACATTAACTTTCATCATGAACTTTTCTTACTGAGTAGAACAAACGCTCACAATTGGTCAATTCAGTCCATAGTTTTGGAGTGCTCCTGGATACCTCAGTGACACTAAGCTCTCCAATACAATCATCCTTGATGAGTAATGCTTTCTACCACATACAATTGACTCGGATGCTCCATCCCATCCTGGCCTGGCCTTATTTATTCACACCTGGTCTCAGTTATTCACACTTCACCTCTTGGTTGGATGACAGCAATGCAATATACCTGGGCATGAAGACCTTAGCTCTTAGAAAAGTCCAACTAGGCCAGAAGGTTGCAGCATGTCTCCTCAGCAACAACAGGTTATGATGAGCATACCAGATCTGTCCTCTGCTCTCTACACTGGCTTTCCATAGAATGTCTAATCAAGTTCAAGGTCTTGGTCCTTATCTTGGCATCCAATATCCCGAACCAAGGGATATCTACAAGAGCCTAAATCTCCAGCATAAAGACTCTGGTCAACAATGGTACTCCTCAGATACAACAGAATTCTCTACAATAAGAGGAAAGCTTATCTGTGCAGGGGCTGGCCAAGACTGGAATGAACTTCCCCAGAAATAAGGGCCATTGCAAACCTCACTGCCTTCCACTCTTAGAGCTTGTACACACTAGCACTTACTTCAAGATAACTTATGTCATTCAGGAGTAGAGAAAAGCCACTCCCCTTAGTGATGTAAATTACACTGACCTAAGCACCAGAGTGGACAGCGCTAAGTTGGTGGAGAATGTCTCCCACTGACATAGCTACCGCTACTTGGGAAGGTGGACTAATTATGCCGATGGGAGAGAGCTCTCCCATTGGCATAGAGCATCTGCACATAGCTGTGCCGTTCTAGCATTGCTAATTGATTCTAGTGTAGGTTAGCCCTCAGTGTAAGGTTCATTCTTTGATCTGCCTTCTGTAACAAATATATAGCAACATGTGTGTGTAATTATTAAAAAAAAAAGTCCAAAACAAAACCCTTCACTGCACATACTTCTCCCTCTGGGGAGAATAAGAGAACATGTAGTTAGTCACAATGTTAGTCACCTTGCTTTATGTACTAAAGGAAAGTGCTCAGAAGCTATGGTGAGGAGTGTGTGGTATAAGAACCGACATAGAACGGAATAAGAATGCACAGATAGATTTGATCATCAATAGGACATGGTTTGAGTTTGTAACACTAGTTATCAGCTTAAGAAGTCTAAGCTAATGCCCTGGGCCGAACACTGTCAGGAAAGGAATATATGTACATACTATTGAAGTTAATGAGTGCCACTCCTGTGGCATTATACCTTATTTAGCAAAAGATACTCTTCAAAGTGTAAAAAAATTCCAGTACTTTACAAAGTGCTTTTGGAAAGCAGGGGTGAGCACTTAACTATGTCTCCATATGTAAACTACAGGTTTAACATGTTTGCTAAATTACTTTACTCTAAAATTGCTTGGGTTAGGTTTGGCTTGCCTGCACTAGCATATGATATACCCACTGTCAGCAGCACCACTGGGTGACAATGGTTTAAATCAGGGGTTCTCAATCTTTTTCTTTCTGAGGCTCCCTCCTCCGACGTTCCGTTAAAAAAGCCCACGGCCCACCTGTGCCACAACAACTGTTCTTCTGCGCAGATTAAAAGCCAGGCCTGGAGTGAGGGTGTAGCAAGCAGGACAATTGTCTAGGACCCCATGCCACAGGGGGCCGGTGAAGCTAAGTTGCTCGGGCTTCTGCCAAGGAGACATCTGACTGATATTACGAATAGGAATGCTGGGAACTGCAGCTTAGTTTCCTGTGGCTGAGTAACTAGGACATTGTTTCTATGCTGCCCACCAAAAGACCTTGTGGGATAACATTATTTAGCAGCACTCTCTAAAACCATCCCATTAAACAATAGAGAGAGAGGATAAAACACTCACCATTCAGCAACATGAGCCCCATTAGAAAACCTCTTTAGGGATCTGATTCTAAGTTCTGTGAAGTCAGTCGGAGTCTTTCCATTGACTTCACTGGGCTTTGGATCAGGCCCTAGTAGCTAAGATTGTTTAAGGATGCTGCCATAGCTACAAAAGATTAATTAAGCCACATTAAGCCACTCAATCCCCAGCTGAGAAGACAGAACACATACAAAAGACAAACCTAAACCTCAGCCAGACCATGCTTACTAAAAACAGGTAAGCCCCATAAGTGTTAATTTACCACACTTCTTTCCCTTCTCCCACACAGGGTTGCTGGTTTCTGAATAGTAACTTTCAGCTTTTTGCTTTTCCCCTGCCTATGGTACTAAAGACCCCAAACTTCAGATAAACTGTTTAAGCATCTGAACTTTGGGTTGCTTAACTGAATGGATTCCTTGCCAGGATCTTACAGCAACATTAACTTGTTTCATATGGCAGATAGAAATAGAAAAAAAAAATGCATGCTGTTTCTTGTTAGGAGTCAGACCTTCAGTGAAACGCAATTCAGGCTGATTACGTCACTGGAGCTATGCCAGTTGACAATCTGGCCCATAATCTTTTCTTTCATTTTTTAAAAAAAGTTGATGCTTTCTCTTATGAAAAAGTTTTCTACAGCATCCAAAGAGAAAAATTCATTCTACGCTCTGTGTGGCCATTTTTTGGATAATTTCCCTCCCTCAGCCAAACCTACAGAAATACTGAATATTGTACAGGCATGGCCTTGGACATGAGCATCAGACACCAACAAAACAAGGGAACACACAACAAACTAGAAACTAGACTTTCTCTCTAATCTGTTGGCATGGAGCCTCTCCTCTCTGGCTGATTTACATGCCTAGCTCCCTTTGAAGGCAGTTAATCATGCTCTATCTCACTAAAGCCTTGATTGGAGACAACATCCCTGTTAAGGAAAGCATTTAACTTTAAACATATACTTAATGGGACCTCCACCCCTACTGAAAATGGAACACATGCTTAAGTTCTGAATTGGTATCTTAGTGTGGGGTATGTGCACCCAAATACAGGTACAATGTGAAAAACCGGGGTCATCCTAGCATCCATTTAATCTCCAGACTGTTTTAGAAGAGTTCTACAATTCTATGTGGGAAAATGGTGACATGTAAATGTATTACACGTGGTGCTGAATAAATCTCCTCTTTAAATTTCCTTTATTCATCTTATTAAATCAATATAAAACATGAATTACTACAAACCTGTGACACACTGTCCCTCAAAGTAGCACCCTGGAACCCCCATATTCACCATGGTGATATGATTATGACATGTTTTTTACAAAATATACCTTGTGAGGTATCATTTTAAAAGCCTTGATCTGTTGAACAATAATAACCTGTTGGATTGTATGTGCTAGCATTGTATGTGAAGTTATGAAGTATTACTGTGTGTGTTACTGAAATATGTTGTATGGTTGGGAACACCCACAACCCGCCTTTCAGTTGTAACAAAGGAGTAGCCATCAATAACCAGACGGTATGAATGGCTCATCAACACACAATCCACTATCCTAGAGACTTTTCGGAAGAGGCATATACGCCTTGGGGGCGGACTAACCCATGTCACAGCAAAGATCTTTCCAGCAAGCTGGAAGAAAGTATAAAAGAGATGCAGGGACATCATTGCTTGGCCTCTCCTTTCCAAACTCAACACCTGGAAGAATATCTGGAGGACAAAGACTTTGAGCTGAGGGAGTTTGTTACCCGGCTGAAAGGGTGTCCAGTCTGTGTACTGAGGAACTGTAACCTGCTTGTAACATTTGAGAGGTGAGTAAAGCTCTTTGAGTCAACACTTGCTTAAATTAAAAGTTTAGGATTTAGAATGCGTGTTTACTTTTTATTTTCTTAAGGTAACTATCTGACCATTATGCCTACCACTTATAATCACTTAAAATCTATCTTTCTGTAGTTAATAGATCTGTTTTATATTTTACTTAAAACAGTGTGTTTTGGTTGAAGTGCTTGGGAAATCTCAGCTCAGTTTACAAAGGCTAGTGTGTGTCCGCTCCGAATTGAAGGGGTGTTGAACTATTTAATCAACCTGCACTGCCCAAGGGAGCCTTGAGCAGTGCAAGACTATACTGTCCTGGGGTGCAAGACTGGGGAGCTGAGGGGAATTGGTGGGAGCCTCTCTACTGTTGGTTCATGAGTGGCTGAGAGATCATTCATGTTACTCATTTGGGTTTGACCTTGTATGTGGATGTCTATATAATTGCAGTGCCTGTCAGAGGTTTGTAGCTTGACATCAGCATCACAGTGTGAGACGGTTGTTGCGTTTGGAAGGTTCAGCAGTCCCACTGTCCAGGTTGCACCCCAGAGACCCCATCACAAAGCGATAAACATTTTACCTTGTTTATTTCTGTAATTTTATTTGTCAAATTTAAAATTAGAAATGGATGAACCAGTCCAGATAAAATAGGACCAGATTTGAATGTTTCACTTGTATCATGGATAGTTTACTGCAAAGGAAAGATTAATTTGTGATGAGTAACAAATGAAGGGAAATTAGATTTATGCATTTGAAATAGAAATCAGAAAAATTAACATCCCATCTGGGTAATAGATGAGAAGAGAGACTGTCATCCAGTGAGCTAATCCAAACATTATCGTGTACTGACCTTTGCCATACCAGTTTTTCAGACCCCAAATAAGAGAGAGAAAGAACTAATTGTCTAGAGAATAGGGTGTTTTGTTGAAGAAGTGTTGTTATACAAAGCTGACAAGCTCAACCAAAGGTCAGGTCCCTGGGACAATCTTTCCAGTAACTTTTGGTATCCCTCTTCCACCCCTTGCAATAGACATTTTAGAGCCAGCCTTCAGATGCTTAAACAAAACAAATGTTAAGTAATTTATTGTAGGTTCTCTCTAATCTGTAATGCCTGTCAATGCTTCCATTGGTTTAAATTAAGCTGATTTGTCTCTCCATATATTTATGTATGCAGTGGTTACCACCGTGGTGTGATCTGAAATATTAATCTTTGATGCATTTAGAAAGAACTGAATTCTGATCCCAAAAGGAGGCAAAAAGATTAAAGTGACCATCAATGTACTGAATCAAAGGCATGGAGAAGGTTGCAGTATTGTCATCTTGGGCAGTGCCACACAATGGCAAAGGATTTCTGTGGTATAAGGTGACCATTACATAATCTAGTCCAAAGAATTATTCGCTGCTACATTCATCCAGAAGTCACAAAGCACATAAAAAAAAACCTATGTATGACCAGTGCTAAAAAATACAGGAGTAATTTCAGTTATTCAGACTTCCTTAGCAATAGGAAGGCATAGAACCTCTTTATCATTATTAACGGGACAACAGTCGTAGGGTGAATTCTCATGCAAGCTATTGAAAGTTTACTCTGTTGTGTTATTCTAGTGAAAAAACAACTTCGATTATATAGACTGTATTTGATCTAGAACCCATTCGTTTTGTTTATCGTGAACTGGACTGGAGTTACACAACTTTCCTTCAAGCACCATCTCTTCACTGTGGATGCTCACAGTTCCTTCTCTTGACAGGGTCAAATGCTGGCCATGCCATTCTGAACTGTGTTTTTTGCTGGAACTCCCCTGTTAACAATGCTTTCAGTTTTGGAAGAGCTGCTTTCTAGTGCTTTTAGCCAGAGGGACAAAGATCTATAATGAAGTCAGAATGATCACTAGGGGCAAAAGAAAACAAAAACAAAGCAACCCACTGTCCCCTCTCCCTCCCCCACTTTCAGCCAGCATCTCTTTCTCCTCTCTGCCCTGATCTTTTTCAACAAGATAAAGATTACTTTAAATGAGGCATATATAATGACAAGTGCCAGCTAGTTGTCCTAGAGACTTTCCCCAAAGGAAAGTAACTATTTGAAAAAAATGAGCCACTATTTTCTATGCTTTCCAAATGATTAAGTGTCTTGAAGACACACAGTTCACCAATACACAGTATTTTGCCTTTATACTATAAAGCAGTGAAAGGAGGATAGCAACACTAACTTCGGTTTTGGCTATTCATGTTAGATTTTACTGCTATATGAGACCCCTTTATTTCTGAAAACAGTGATCAGTTTGAAAGAAGGACAAAATTTCCAAAAGTAGGTGGATTTATTATAAGAAAGCTGGTACATACTTCTGAAATTAGAGATTTTCCCACGACTTTTAGTTCTGGGTTCAGTATTAGATTTCTATATGGATCTGGATCCTCTATTAGATTTCTATACCCTCCCCCACCCCTAAAAATTAGATCAGGAGAGATGAGGTTTGGCAATACATTCAACCCACGGTAGCAATATATACTGTAATGGCCCACTGGATAGGGTACTGGGCCAGCAATCAAATGAGCAGGATTTTATTTCCCACTTTTCCACTGATTCACTCATTATTTGGGGCTGGACAGAGTCAGGTTGGGCTCAGTTTTTACCTAAAAGTCGAATTTTGTGAAGTTACATAAACTAGGTTATAATGAAAGGATAAGAGAGCAGCAGGGAGGGCATCAGACCAGAACATTTAGAAATGTGGCACTTCAGAGTTATTTTATGCAGGAATAAAGATATTTCTTGTAAGAAATATGGTGCCTATAACCTTTTGTGATAATTATAATTTGAATCCATTCTTTGAAAACTAAAGCAATTCAAAATTTCATAACCATATGCTACTAATAATGAACATATATTCTTTCTTTCAATCAAACACTGAACTCTGAATAATACTTACAGAAATTAAGTGCATATATCCCAAGGAATACTATCACCCCCCACCAGAAAAGTAGATGAAGGCAATGTTGATAATATATGAAAATAACTTAGCAGTGTAATTAGAAAACACACACAGAAACAGGCAGGAATTTCAGAATTAATATTAAACTTACAAGAAATCCTACAATTTGAAAGTATGGAAATTTGGAAAGTCATAGCTGAGGTATCTAACCTATCTTAACTCCCAGCTGCCAACTCCACTTCTTTTGCCTTATATAGCTAGTTATGATATTTTTTTGGCTAAGACGTTTTTGTAAGAACTGTAAGAAGTCCACAACCTACCACTTACATTTTGAACAGCTACTGTACTTGGTTGATAACTGTATTTATATCTTCATTGTAGGCACTTGCTCTATATCCAATCTGGATCCATTACTAAAATGATATATTGAATCATACGGGAATACTCCTTCATAGCACATTGCAGGATGGGGCCCTGTAACAAGGTGGCTTGACCCATGGGCTGGAGAGCCAGGGGCTAAGCCAACCCTGATTACAGGATGAGCCCCACCTGACAGGAATCAGGTGATTCCAATATAAAAGGAGCAGGAAGCTGCAGTGAAGGAGAGAAAGCCCAGGAATGTGTGGCAGAGTCTGCAGAAAAGGAGGAAAGCTCTCTAGGCAGGGAGGATGAAGAGAAACCTTAGCTTCAGTGGAATTACGAATGGACTTCGTTTGGGTGGTTTGAGTTTTACAATTCATTTTATTTTAATGAACACAGTCCCCAAGGATGTGTATTTTTTGACCAAGAAAGAAGCCTGAAGTGAAGTTTATTTGAACAGTCCAAGATGAGAAACGAAAGCAGACTGCCTGTAGCATGACCCTAGGTCATGAGAGGTTGCGTGGGCAGCAACTGGCCCCATTACTGAACCTTACTGGGGGGGGGGGGGAATGTCTTCACTATACTATCTGTCTAATCAACAATTTATAAAGTGAGTTTTTCTGTCCCTCCCAGGCTGCTCCTCAGGCAGTGCAATAAATGCAATGCTCCTTGCTCAAGGTTCATGGCAGGCAAAGCCATGACTGAGCTGTAAAATAAGGGAAAACAAGCTTTAGCCTAGACTTTCTCCATGATGGGCTCTTCCTAGGGCTTCCCTCCAGAACTGTTGTCACAGAACTTAATTTCTTTTCCCCTGAGAAGTGTGCTCCAAATTCTTCACTGTCCTGAATGGAGCTAATTTAAAATCAGCCTTCTATCATGATTCAGCAATGATTCCTCTGCGCTTTCATTCAAGACCTTAGAACAAGATGTCTCAACAGAGGAGCCCTGCATCCCAGTTTAGGGGTATGGAGTCTGCCACAATATACATAGAGATTTTTTAAATAAGGATTACTGAACTCAGACAAGAGCTATGAAGCACATTTTTCTTAGTTTGCAAATCATTGGCTTCACTGATCATCAAGGATTTGCTTTCACTGTAGATGCACTGAAAGCAAGTCTGAGTACAATAAGGGACTTCCCAATGATTAACTGACTTATTTTTAATATTTTCCTCCAAAGCAGTCAGAGAAGGACACAGGCTCACATTATTGACTGAAATCTTGCAAAGTGTTAATTTTAAAAAAATAAAAAGAAAAGCAATGCAAAAAAACTTTGGACATAATTTATTTTGCTGGGGTTTTCGTATACCCATTATTAAAGAATATAGGCAAAACATTTTTATAAGAAAATTTGTGTGAAAATGTTGCAAATCTTTTAAATGATAATTTGCTAAATTTCATTAGAGATTAAAACCTGCTCCTGCTCCCACGAGGTCAATGGCAAAGCTCCTACTCACTTCAGTGGTGCAGAATCAGGCCCTGCAGTTTTACGACTGAGTCATAAACCCCTGGAAAATAAAGTGTAGTGAAAATGCTTATCTAATTTTAACAATGGTCTTGAGAATATACCACTAGAGCACTGTTATTTTTAAGACAAGAGAAGCAATAGTTACCAGCATGTCATTTGGGCAGTTGGCGAACTGCGTTATTTGCCAGTTTGCAAAAACACTGACCCTTGTTTGCTTTGCTTGGATTCATTGTGTGTTTGTTTCAACAAGGATGGAAAAATAAGTTATAGTAAATATCACATGGCTCTAGAGCACTGGTGGGCAACCTGTGACCCATGGGCCGTATGCGGCCCATCAGGGTAATCTGATTGAGGGCCACCAGACATTTTGCTGATGTTGGCTGTCTGCAGGCACGACCCCCTGCAGCTCCCAGTGGCCCTGGTTCGCCGTTCCTGGCCAATGGGAGCTGCGGGAAGCGACGCAGGCTGCAGGGACTTGCTGGCCGCCTCTTCCCGCAGCTCCCATTGGCTGGGAACGACAAACTGCAGCAACTGGGAGCTGTGCAGGGCCCTGCCTGCAGATGGTCAATGTCAGCAAAATGTCTCGCAGCCTGCAATCAGATTACCCTGATGGGCCACTTGCGGCACGTGGGCCACAGGTTGCCCACCACTGCTTTAGAGTCAACAAGAGGAGATTTTTATAACTAAAAAAACAGTTAATGCAGAGGATAACTTCAGTGATCAGTTGTGCCAGTTTGGGGTAATTTGTTGGCAAAATACACTAAAATAGGAATTGGAAAGACTTCACCTTACCCAACATCTTTACATAGCATATAACTCAATATAGCATATCGTTCAGATCCCTCATTCTGCACACTAATAGGATCTTTATTGGTGTCTACTTATCTAAGATTTAACCTTTGGTAACTGAGCAGGCTTTGGCAAGAGTGGTTTTGTGTTGGCTCCATGAGCAATGTTTCCCTGAAACAGTTTTTTCTCTCTTATTGCTAAAGGTTTCGAAAGTTTGAATCAAACATACCTCTTTAAATCAAAGGTTATAAATACTCAGTGCATAGTGCAACTGAACTAAACTAAAAAGAAAAGGAGGACTTGTGGCACCTTAGAGACTAACAAATTTATTTGAGCATCAAATGTCTCTAAGGTGCCACAAGTCCTCCTTTTCTTTTTGCGGATACAGACTAACACGGCTGCTACTCTCAAACCTGAACTAAATTAAGCAAATTCAAACTAAATGAACAATAGTTATGGGAAGTCTAGCTACATTAGCAAAGGTGGTATGCAAACTTTGAGCTTGTATGTCAGGTCCAGTGCACAAAAACAACAATATATCTGACAACAGCTATGAAGCTAGAAAGAATTTTGACAATAGCCAGTACAAGGAATATTTAGACCAATTTGATCTTTAAAAATCCAGTTCTGCAAGGCAGCAAGCCTCAACTCCCATTGAGTTAATTAGGAGCTAAGGGCTCTCACAGGAGTTGGGTGTCATTTTGAGATGAGACTCGCTACATGATTATAGCCTGAAAAAAATTAGGTATCACTTTTTGGTGAAAGTCCAAAGTACTGAAGTCAAGGATATGGGCAAAGGTCCCAGGTCTGTGAAGCGCTCAGCACTTCCTGAGCGTTACTGAGAACCGTCGCTGCCCACAGAACTACCATTATGACATGGGACTTACCTGGGTAATATTCCTGCATAAGAAAGTAAAGATGTCATTTTCTTCTTTCACATCTACTGTACCCACAAATGGGTTGGACATAAACAAATGCACAATCCCGTATGCTCGTATACTGGCTTCTCATTACCCCTTTATGATATAAGCCTTCAACCACCACTGCTTTAGGAGTGCCCAGAGTAAAGCTGCTGTGACAAATGTTTGCCTAGAGATGAATAATCAGTAGAATCATTTCTCTTTGATGATAAATTTTAAAGCGGAGAGTTTAATGTAAGTGGCATGTCTCATAGAAAAGATATCTATGGACACAGGTTAAGAATAGGTTGCCTATTCACAACACTTTATGTCAAGTCTGTTTAGAGTACTAATTTATATGCTAACATTAAATAAAGCCACTCTGAATGACAAATCAATTCTCCTTGCTGAAATAAAGAAAAGCATGCTGCTATAACAGTGGCCACTGGAGGCAGCAGGTACTCATTGCTGCAGCATCATGTGATGGGGGCATTAACCTTATGTAAGCCAGACCCACTGAGCCCAAGAAATAAAGTTCAGTCTCTTACCAGCATCCTTGTGAGTCACTTCTGTTACAGGTAAAGCTGAGAGGCCAATGATCTAGCTATGCTGTAATTAAAGCCGCAATATCCCTGTCTATTTGAGACATCTCTTCATTCCTTGTGTGCCACTTTGGTATGAGCAAAATTATTATTTATGTGGAATAATACCCAAAATGTTCTAGGTACATCACAAACCTATAGGACAGCACAGTCCCTGCTCCAAACAGTTAACCATCCAACAGATCATTGACTGAAATGAAGCTGCAGAGATGCAGTGGCCTTTGAGTGTGGAACATGATGAAAGATCATGGCCAAAAAAAAAAAAAAACCAATAGACAAGGGTTGGGGGATTGGGACAAAGGGATAAAACATTCAAGGGTTTAGCTTTGTTTTTTTTTGTGTGTGTAAGTACTAACAAGGATCCCGTACTCCCCATCTTTGCGCCCTTCTACCAGTCATCATTGGTTGGCTAATTTCAGCAGACACTCAAGGCAACACTTCCTTGGGTATATTCTCAGGGTAGCAAGGTTTTTTTCAGTGAGGGACCCTGAGCTCTGGAATTTGCTTCCCCAACTAGACTACCCCATCCAGAGTCTGTGGCCTTCAGGGCAATATGCAACACCCTTCTCTTTTCCCCAAGTCCTAAGAAGATTAATTATAGAGTGTTATTTAGTTTTAACAGCAGACCCTTCCAATGCAGACATTATTTAACAAGTTCTATGTCCTATTTTGAAATATTGTATAACACCCACAGACAGTCTGATGGGCACTTTTACAAATTAAAATGGTTATTGTGAATGTGTGGCTCTAATGATGTTTGGGTAAATTGAATACATCTTGATAACTAATCTCCAAAGTAAAAACAGATGTTTACCAAATTAAAGTCTTCACCTTTATTACAATATTTGTGGTATTCCCTATGCTTATAAAGGGAATTACCTCAAATACCACTGCAAATGTATCATTGTGGGAATAGAGGCCAGTTTTCAATGCCACCCACTGTACCTTGCTCCTTGTCTGAACTCCCCTGTTTGCTGCTCTCCTCCTGTCCACTGATCAGAGGGTTCACTGAGTCACAGCTTTTATGCCTGCCGGAGCTTCTGGACAACCACACATTATCAGCAATGAATCACAATACTCTGGATGCTCTCTCAGCCCCCAGACAGAGCTCCCAAAACAAACAAAGACAGCCCACAAGACAGCTCTTCTTTTCAGCCACTCATCCTTCCAGGTACAGTATTAGTAGTTGCATCTCCTTATCTCAGGTGAATCTGCCTGTTTGCTGTTTATTTTTTTTTTACTGGATTCATCAGTTCTCATCATGCATTCTATTTTTCTACTTTAGGATTATTTTGGGGGTCTGTAGAAGTTTTTATTCTCTTCAGGAAGCTGGTGCTCAGCTCTGCAGCAATTATTTCTTTCAAATAAAGGTTAAAGAACAATAGAAACCAAACTTTGAGAATTCACTGCAGAAGACAGAGTATGAGGGCAAAGAAATAACTGCCAATAGGAAACACACCTTTAACTTGAGGGGGGAACCACAACAGTTTTTATAAGAAGTCCTCACCCTTTCCCCTCACTTATTGCCAAATATCCTTCACCAAAAGGAGGGTATGACCTACACATTTAGTATTAGAACTAAACCAGAATTGAGCATGGAACCTGTATCAAATAACATAAAAAAAATGATCTGTCACAGAATTATTCTCAAGTTACACATACAGTCACACTAATCCAAAAATACATTGAGCGGAGAAAATATATATATATGTGATAAAGGTCAAAGAGAGTTATACCTGAAAGTATAATGTAAACCTCAAATACAAACATAGAAAAATATTATTCTTTGGCATTATAGGACCTGCAAGATAGATTTGACACTGATCCCAGGAAATATAAACAACCTTTCCCCTACTTTATGGTACCTCACCAGGCAGTCCAGAATAGAAATCTACTGAAAATGTCTAAGTAAAAATTGGCTGTTTGAATTCAACAATATTTGAGAGCTGTGAATTCACCATATAAGACTCTAGTGAGCAGTGTGGTCACAAACTTTATGACGAGATGATGTTTCAGCATTCGAATAGGAGATCCGGGAGGCACAACATCCCCAGAAACTGGTCAGCATATGGAGCCACTGTGCCAAACCTATCAGCACTACTTAATGTTTGAAAGCTATCCTAGCATTATCCATGGCAATTACATTAATTGCAATTCCTACCTAACCATGGTATTTATTCACTAACACGTTCAACATGACTGTGTTTGCTACAGAACGTAAAAAGAGATGTTCTTTGACTATAATTTTCCTTTACATTTCTACAGAAAAGTGGTGCCTGATCCCGAATGGTAATATCAGCGACTTCCTCCCTTATCACTGCAAATAACTTGACTGAGAGACCAAGTTCTGAGAACTCTCTGGAGACAGATATCTAATATTTTTGGCAGTCTCACAAACCATTCACTTTAACTCACTTTTTAAAGGGAGTTAGATCTTCCACTCAGAGTTCAAAAAACTGATTCAGATTAGTGTGCTGATGAGCATGACCTTGAATTCCCAGACCTTGTCAGTCAAATCTCACTATAGATCATTTTTAAAAATAAATTTTAAAAAATCATTGTTGCATAGCTTCTCTACTTTTATGGATATTTTTACTGAATGTAAGCATAAAAGAATCTACATTTTCCTCATTTTTACTGTTTACCTTTCTGTTTTAAAAATGTAATGTAAAATCCAGCTTTTTTTACAAAAGCCTGAATACAATGGCAAGGAGGAGTATGAAGAGGAGGAGGAGGAGGAGGAGAAAAAAAGAATAAAAACTCAAATCTAAGAAATAAAATCCTAGGATGGCATGTGCAGTGTCCAATTTAATGCTTACGGCCTAAATCCTGCCAACACTTAAGCACATGCTTAACTTTACCTTAAAATTAAGCATGTGAGTAGTCTCAATGAGACTTCTCACATGCTTAAAGTTAAATATATGTGTAAGCATTTGCAGGATTAAGTCCTAAAACCGAATCCCATGCCTAGGTACCACGGCAATTTATGTTCTATAAATAGGAAAATAGATAGCTTGCCATGTAACTTCTATTTTTCCCTGTAAATACCTCGTCAAATTAATTACAGAAAAGGTAAAATTGGAAAGATTTCAGTATTGACCACTGAAATAAAATGAAAATAGTTTTTCCCCATGTTGAAAAAAAAACAAAACAAAAACAAAAAAAACAGATTTGCCACATATAATGAGACTTGGCAGATTTCAATTTTTTTAAAAATAATTTTGATGGATAATATCAATGTTTATTGTAAGCATTCTTCTCTATTTTAATCAATTTAAATTTCCACAGTTGTGGGAAACTTTGGGGAGTCAAGTGATGGAGTGGTCCTTTTTGGTCTTTAACTATGAGTATAACAATAATTTAACAGTAGACACTGAAATTCAAAAATTTAAAACTAGAACTCTGTTAAAACACAGACAGTCTATATCACATGTAAAAATGTAAAAATTAAATACCCTTAAATAAAATGCTAATAAGTTCTCAAGCAGCATTTTTCTTGCTTTGCTTAAGGGTAATTTTTGATTATTATCAAAGGAAATATATGTGTTAGTTTGTGTGTGTATGGTGAAATCAATGTTTTCCAACATATTCCATTAAAAATCTAATGTTTCAAGCATACATGTAACACTTTCCTTTACAGAATTAATTCAGGGGCACACTCCTCCACAATTAAACCTTTCAAAGATCCTTGAGTAAAATACCCTTTCCTCTGGGTTACAAAATCTCACTTCAGCTTCCAAATTAACCTGTCATCCTTGAGTTTCTCCTATTCATGAATTCAACATCTACTTTCAGATTTGTTGGCTAACTGTCTCTTGCTTAAATTCCGGGACTGAACTGCAAACTACATTTTGTTTGCACTTACAGTTCCTATAATTGGTACATAAGAAAGGCCATACTGGGTCAAACCAACGGTCCATCTAGCCCAGTATCTTGTCTTCTGACAGTGGCCAATGCCAGGTGCTTCAGAGGGAATGAACAAAGTAGGCAATCACTGAGTGATACATCCCCTGTCGTCCGTCTAGCAATCAGAGGCTATGGACAGCCACAGCAAAGGGTTTCATCCCTGACCGTGTTGGCTAATAGTCATTGATGGACCTATCCTCCATGAAATTATATAGTTCTTTTTTAACCCTGCTATAGTTTTGGCCTTGACAACATTCCCTGGTAATGAGTTCCACAAATTGACTGCGCCACCGTGTGAAGAAGTACTTCCTTATGTTTGTTTTAAACCTGCTACCTATTAATCTCATTGGGTGATGCTTGGTTCTTGTGTTATGTGAAGGGATAAATAACATTTCCTTATTCACTTTCTCCACACCAGTCATGATTTTATAGACCTCTATCATATCCCCTCCTAATCGTCTCTTGTCCAAGCTGAAAAGTCCAAGTCTTTTTAATCTCTCCTAATATGGAAGCTGTTCCATACCCCTAATCATTTTTGTTGCCCATGGGTGGTGCATCACATAGGCTGGGGAAGGCTGTGCCTGGGGAAGGCTGTGCCTCCCCAAACTGCCCGGCATGGCCCTGCCCATGCTCTTCCCTGAAGCCCGGCTTGCCCTTCCCCCTTGGCCCCAGCCCAGGCATGCTGCTTCTCTTCAGGGAAGCAGCATGCTGGCACTGGGGCTAGGGCAGCTGGGACTTGGGGTGGCTAGGGCCTCCCAATGCTGGTGGGCCCCGTGCATGGGGGCTATGACACCCGGCACTTGGAGCAGGCTGGAGCTGCCTGCCCTGTGCTCAGGAGCTGGGGGGGTGGCACACACTGCGTGCCCAGCGCTCTGGGTTAGGGGGAGACTTGGCAGCCATGAGGAGGGGGGGCTCCAGCAAGGGAATGAGGACCGGTCCTCAGGTAGGGAGGCGGGGCCAGCAGGGGGCTAGCCTTCCCCAATCAGTGGGTCACCAGCCATCAATCTTGTTGCCCTTCTCTGTACCTTTTCCAGATCTAACATATCTTTTTTGAGATTGGGTGCCCGGAACTGCACACAATAAATAAATCCATTTTAAGAAATGAAGCCATTTAGACAGACAGCAAATGCCATGTTGAATGGCGGAAGATTGAAGTGAGATTCTTAAAAGAGGTCCTCAACCAATTGGCACTCAGGTCTGGCCTACACTTAAAATTTAGGTTAACATAGCTAGAGTGCTCAGAGGTCTGAAAAAAATCCACACCCCTGAGTGCTGTAGCGATGCCAACCAACTCCCCAGTGTAGACATAGCTACATCAATGGAAGAATGCTTCTGGAGGCGGTGCTCCTGCAGTAATGGAGAAACCCCTTCTGTTGTGGTAAACTGTTTCTACGCTGGAGTTATGCCAGCATAGCTACGGCACCGTATACTCCTTGTAGTGTAGATGTGGCCTTACTGAAAAGGAAAAGCTCAGCAAGGGCCAGCTATTGTAACCTTAATACTCTTTTAAACATGATACTCTACACATACTGTAGCCATATGCTACCAAATTGACTAACATTCAAAAGAGAAGGTAAAGGGAAAAGAAATGTTCTTGCCTGTTAATTCAGATGGAACAGACGTTCTGCTATAACTGTCCAAAAGAGTGGCACATTGGGATAAAAACAATATTGGAAACTAATCATTACATGGATGGAATGCATGGAAATCTGAGATCAGCACAAAAGATGTCTTAAGAGATTGCAAATGTTGGTGAGGAATTGTTCTTGCAGAGCCAGATCAGCTCATCTCCTAGTCATTAATCTGTTGCTCATGGGCAGTGGGTGAACCACGGGCTCCAGGAGGCTAGCCCCCTTCCCCTGCTGAAACCCAGAGCCCCTCCCGCCCCCTGCAACATGGCCAGCAGCCTCCCGCCCCCAGCCCTAGGCTGCCCGAGCACCTCCAATCCCGGATCGCCAGCTGTGGTGGCCCCAGCACCCCCAGTCCTGGAGCACAGGGCAGGTAGCCCAGTGCCTGCAGCCCTGGAGCACCAGGTGGTACAGCCCCAGCACCTGGGGCCCCCCAGTGCTGGGTGGCCACAGCCATCCCAAGTCCCGGCCACAGGCCAGCCCCCTTAGCCACAGCCCCAGCATGCTTCCTGGAAGAAGAGCAGCCTACCTGGGTGGGGCCATGGTGGGAAGAGGCAAGCAGGTGGAGGCCTCGGAGTGGAGCATGGATGGGGCTACGCAGGGCTGTTTGGGGAGGCATAGCCTCCCCCAGTCTACAATATGCACTGCCCATGCTGTTGTTGCTTATTGTGAGCTTTTAAAAACAACAACAACAAAATAGCTGTTCTACATGAAGAACTGGTATGTGTCTTCTCTTTGTATGCATTAATTCTGCCATGCATACATTTATAACCAACTTTTCCCCATCCATTTTACAGAGGATCATGTTAATTTTGATTGGCCAAAACTGCTGATAAATACAATTACATTGCAAAAAGTGACATTAAAAGGTCATTACGGTTGCAAAGTCAAGTATTCAAAAGTTGAGGAATGCCAGAATTCAGCCTCCTTGAGCATATGCACTATGATACCATCTTTAATGACACGATCAGAGAACCCTTGCCTCATTCAATGCCAGACACCCCAATGGCCCCTAGCTGCCCAGACAACCAACTGGATGGACAGTCATGTTCAGCCACTGTAGCCCTTAAATGCAACATGTTCAGAACAGATGGAATCTTCAGCAAGAGTGTTTGTCAAACTAACAAGTGTCTACTAAGAATGTCCTCTCCATGGATCACCACCTTGTAGTGGTGGAGAGGCTTGCGAGTCTCAGTGACCCCGAGAGCGATGCTGCCTGGAGTCATGTACTCCCTTAGGGCTAGCCATGGCAGAACGGTCAAGGGTGAGGTTCCAGAAAAAGTGTGATCCAAGAAGTCCCTAACAGCAGAACAGACAGAGGATACCTGCACAACGGAAGTGAAACTGTTGTGTAATGTTATGACTGTGGAGGTGGATGAAGGCTGCAGCAAACAGAGAATCTCCAATCGTCATGGTGCCCATGCCATCAAGTTCTCTATCTGTCAAGGATAGTGTGGTGACTGTTGTGCACCAGTCTCCCCACTTTAAAAGAAGTCCCACACAGGCATCCTTCCAGTTTTTTGGAAAAATAATATTGCACAAATCAAAAGTCCGGTGGCAATCGGCGAGTGGCGACGGGAACAGGACAGTGAAATCCGGAAGTTCCTAATTACAGACCGACACACAGGCAGTGGGTGTGTGATACAGTCGTCTTGCTCGAGGATTGAGGTGGGTTGAGCATCTCGGCAGCTGCACCCACGACTGAGCAGTCCTTTTTAGGATCCACTCTGCTCACTCCACATGGGGAGGGGGTTAGAAAAGGTACCCTAAAAATAGTCTTGCCTCTGTTTTTCCTGGCTGGATAGCCGCATCCAGCAGGATCACCACCTCAGCGATCAAAAATGTAAGAAACTCTTCAACTTTGAAACTTGAAACGTACGTATCCTGATGGACAACTCAAACAGTGACCAACCAGAGTGACGTAAAGCCTTTATTGCTCGTGAATTGAGTCGGTTTAACATCGATATTGCTGCTTTGTCCGAAACTAGAAGAGCTGATGAAGGACAGGTGAGGGAGGAGAAAGGAGCATACACCTATTTCTGGAAGGGAAAAATCTATAGATGAACCCCGATTGCATGGAGTGGACTTTGCTATAAAGAACAAGCTCGTAAGGTGCCTCTCTGAGGTACCAGTCGGCATCAATGAGCAGTTTATGACACTCTGATTGAGGCTCACCAAAAATCAACAGGCAACTATTATGAGCGCCTATGCACCAACACTGGATGCCGATGAGAATGTAAAGGAAGAGTTTTATTCTCAGTTGGAAACCATCTTATTGGAGACCCCTACAGAAGACAAAATCATCCTTTTGGGGGATTTCAATGCATGTGTGGGATGAGACTCAGACCTGTGGAAGGGAACAACCAGGAAAGAAGGAGTTGGCAAAAGCAATTCAAATGGAATTCTGCTCCTGACCAAGTGCACTGAACATGAACTTATTATTACGAACATTCTCTTCTGACAAAAGGAAAAGTTCAAAACATCTTGGAGACATCCACGGTCAAAACACTGGCATCTCCTCAACTATGTTATAGTTCGTGCTCGAGATCGTAGCAACATACTTCTCACAAGAGCAATGACAAGTGCTGATGACTGTTGGACTGATCATCGCCTTATTCAATCCACAATGAAAATTAAGATTGCTCCCAAATGGAGGCTGCAAAAGAAGCAGGTCAGGCGCAAGTTGAGGATTCAAGATTTAAAGGACCCTATTAAGCATGACCACTTCCAAGCAGTCTTAGAAGAAAAGCTCCCATCAGAGTTTCCGGAAGAAAATGAGGAACACTAGAGCCAGCTGAAAGCAGTAATCATCAATGCCTGTGAGGAAACCATAGGCTACCAAACCAGAAAACATAAGGACTGGTTTGTTGAGAATGATGCTGAAATTGAGCAACTCATTAATGAGAAGAGAATGGCATTTCGTGCTTGGCAGAATGACATAAATTGGAATATAAAGAGAGAAGCCCATGCCAAGGTGAGGGCAGAAGTCCAACATAAAACCAGAGAACTCAAGAACAAATGGTGGACTGACAAAATACAAGAACTCTAACATTTCGTGGATATCCACAATATATGTGGTTTCTTTAGTGCCACCAAGGCTTTTTTATGGTCCAATTTGCCATGGTATGAATCCTCTCTAAGGATGGAACCACACTCCTGAAACAACAAAGCCATCAATTCTTGCTGGAAAGAACATTTTGAAGATCTCCTTAACCGTAATTCTATGGTTGCAGATGAAGTCCTTGAGCAAATCCCTCAACGACCATTTAGGGATGAGCTTGGAGACCCTCCTAATTTGTCTGAGGTACACAATGCCACCAAGCAGATTAAGAACAACAAGGCAGCAGGTCTAGATGAAATAAACTCAGTGAAGAATCATATGGACTCTACATGAAGTCAAAGACCTGGAATAGTCTAGCTCTAATGCAGAATATTTTGATTGTGATATATACAAAGTCTGAATCAAAACCTTAAAAAGTTATTTAAAATGTATACAATATCATTTATTCAGAAAACAAAATTTCATCCCTTTTTCTATCTCACCTCATCAGCACTACTGTTTATCAGTACAGCCATTCAAGCTTTGGACTCACTGGTTTTATATGAGCAGGCTGGAAGATCTTACAACAATTTCAAAATCTCAGACAAGCTTGAATTTCAAAGCATATTCCTCCACATACACACACACGTCCCTGCCCCCCAAAATCTTGCAGGAGTAGATGAGGAGGCAGGGCCAGTCCAGGGGACTTCTGGAGGTTTGGGGGGTGAAGTGCCCATTTGAGAATACACTACAGATATGTGTAATAATAAAATACAATTTTCTGTTTTCCTTATCATCTAATCTACCAGCCTAACAATTTTCCACTTCAAAATTTCTAAACTCTTCAAGTCAGTTCTTTTAAGTCTATCTTTTGCTTTGCTTTTCATTTCAATGTCACTGTTCCCCACCATCACCTACTTGTTCTATGTATGGCTATCTATTATGCATAATGTATAAGGTGTTGGTTATTAGGAGATTACTATAGCCTCATGTTGAATCTATACAGCCATTTATGAAAGCAAGCAGTTGATCAATATGAATGTAATAATTATTGTATTATCTCAAATTGTTGTTTTTATGCATTTTTAATTACGTGTGGGTTTGCTGCTGTACTAAAGCCTTCCCAAACTTATCTATCCTTATGGCCTTCATTTGTCACATTTCCTTGCCTTGTGGTTTATCCTACAACCCAAGATGTAACAGTGTAACCTATATGAATTCTGCTGATCGTTTTGAAGAGTCTGGTCTGCCCAGAGTTAACTGAACCAGTCCAAATCATTATGGCTTAGAATGATTGTCTCTTTAGAACAGAGTTGACAGTGAGGGGTTCTGCATACCTACTCCAGAGAAAGAATTGCAGCTCAGGGTTCCATAGTTAACACCATAATGTGTTAAATAATATTTTCTGTGCAATTTATAAATAGGGTAGTAGAATAGCTTCACTTGCTTTCTGGATATGACACCAACACATTTTTATTTTGGGAGGAGGATGCTAGGCTGGGGGGCTTTATTTTGAAGCTGCTACCTCATTGCTTCGGTGTTGTAGCAGTGTTCTGAGCAATTCCAGGTGTCAGCATGTTTATGGTTTAATATTTTATTCAATATAGTTGTTTTTAATCCCTGGGTAGTCCTAGAGTGTTGAAGATACGATTGGGGTGGGGGGGGGGAATCAATATAAATAAAAAATGTTCTGGTTCTAGTTAAAACATTTCTTTCCCTACATGCTTTAATGAAAACACTTCCTTTTAGCTAATCTAATTTGAATCTGACTGCTCTGTTTGAGGAAATACTGCCTGTTACTATTTTTGAAGAGTATTACAAACCTGTCTTCAGATCAAAACGGGGGAGGTGAGGGGATTTCAGTGCGGACGTGGAGAGCATCCACATAACAGAAATTGTCTGGCACGGCCTGGGGGTAGACTGGGGAAGAGGCCCAGAGCAGCAGAGCAAGAACAGCTAATCCTTGACATCTGTGTTTCAACTTTCAAACAACAGAGTGCACAGATTAAGAGTGAGGGTTCATTCCTCACGCTGACAGGCTTCAATTGTAGGTTAATTTATTTACCATTTTCCCCACTACTGCTCACATGAGCAAGAGATTTTAGTTAGAAATAAGTAAAATGCTAAGTTCCTTACTAAAAATAGCTAAAACAAATCTTAACAGCCCAGGCTCCGATTCACTATTGCACTAGTGCCACGCTGCAGCTGCTAGACACAAAAAAGAGTCACAGGACAGGCATACTTCCCACCACCGGGGATACCTCCAGTGCTGAACGGTCTCCATTTGCTCTGAACTACCTCCACAGCAGCCCTGGGTGCAGGTGGCATTCTTGTGGGCACAGTAGAAGCATGTCTGGGTCGGGAGAGAGGAGGTGTTCTCAGGATGGTCCTGCACCCCAGCAATTCTGCATTCTTGGAATGACCTATACGTGGCATTGAAGCGGGGGTGTAATTTAGGGCAGCCTCCTGGTCGCCTTAGCCTTCAAAGGATGCCACACCAGCCCCCAGAGTTCCTGGATATGGAAGGTGCTCTTACATATTCTCTCTACTCCTTACCTGAAGCAATGCCAGCGTTACCTTTGATTTTACACAAAGCACTATGGGAATTGTTTAAAGAAACCAAAAGACATATTGAATATAATTTCTTTTCAGAAGGTGTTTTAGTGCCTTGACATAACTTGACAGCCTCTAAAAACGTGATTGCTTCATATATTTCAAAAGTCTAAACAACAAATTAACTAGAACCCTGAGTTGGATGTGGCACAGAGTGTGTAATTCTATGCAGCACTAGCTCCATTTGAAAGCTGAAGTCATTGTTCACTTAACATTTTTACACATATGAGTAAATAAGCCAATTCAAGATATTCTGCACCTTTTGTCTCACAGCTGTGCAGGTAACTCTCACTAATGTTAGTGGAAGCTATAGACATTCACTAATGGAAGATTGGACCTCAAAACCTCTTCCTAGTACCTTCAAGCACACACACTGTGCTTGACTATTCACCAAAGTAACACTATGTATACAGTACTAAACCTCTGGTATATCTACACATTTGTCGCTACTGGCTACATTAATCAATCTTTCCTATATTTATTCAAGTGCTAGGTAACTCAGAATGGAATCACCAACCCCTTATCTGAATCTTTTTGTTTCATGGGCCAGACTTGCTTCAGTAACTGGCCAGGAAATCGCAGTCACAATATTTTTTCCTTCTGAGTTGCAGGCAATAACCCTGTCATTGGAATAAAAGTTATATAACCATTGCTACTTTCCAGGTCTGAGACTCCAGAGGAAAGGTTTATATGAAATAAACAGTTCTGATTAAATATTCTAGATTCTTATCCATCAGCAGGAATATGAACAGCTTTCCAATAATTGAGAGATTTGGTTACTGCATGTTAACAAATAATTTGAGTGTATTTTAAAGAATCTTTACGATTAACAAAAACAGATCTTGAGAAAAATCTCGTTCACATTTCAGCAGAGGTGACAAAGATAAGCAAGGACAGTTACATGCCCCCCAATTCCCTCCTGTTTAATATTTACTACAAAGGTAATTAAAGTAGCCCACATCATAGACAAACTCATTGTTTTTAACAAGAAAAAGACATGCATATTTCAGAACACAATACTTTCTCAGCTGTTTGGAGTAACTTTGTAATGATGTTGCCATGCCAATAAAACTTTTATGCTACAACATATTAAATATATTTCATATTGGTCTATATCAGTGGTTCCCAAACTTGTTCCACCGCTTGTGCAGGAAAAGCCCCTGGCGGGCCAGGCCGGTTTGTTTACCTGCTGCGTCTGCAGGTTCGGCCAATCGTGGCTCCCAGTGGCCGCGGTTTGCTGCTCCAGGCCAATGGGAGCTGCTGGAAGCGGCGCGGGCCAAGGGACCTACTGGCCGCCACTTCCAGCAGCTCCCATTGGCCTGGAGCAGTGAACCGCGGCCAGTGGGAGCCACGTTCTCCGAACCTGTGGACACAGCAGGTAAACAAACCAGTGCGGCCCACCAAGGGCTTTCCTTGCACAAGCAGTGGAACAAGTTTGGGAACCACTGGTCTATACACAGTTGTTACAATTTTTCCTATATACTTCTGTCTTGTTTACAAGCAAGCTGTGCTTTGGACTTCTGTTAGTCCTTCTCATGTACAGCCCTTATGTGACAGTCACAGGCCTAGCTTCTTTCACCTCTCTCACTGGTGGCTCAGCCACTCAGACTGGACCTTAGCATGGCAGCCCTGTTTCTCAATCTCTTTAACATGACAGGCCCAATTGACTTTGGCACCTGAAACCCATTTTCCTCTGTGAGCCTGTGACAGCAGCTGATTCAAGTGACTCAAAAGCAGTTTCTTCAAAACAAAGGATTATTTATTCACCCAAAGGTACATAGCATGCAGAACAAAGAGATAAAACAAAAAAGGCCTATAGGCATATTTCCCCTTACATACAGCTTAAATTTTTCCTTGAAAGCTTTTTAGTAAATTCCATTCAACCCACTCACCTCCATCTCTGGGCTGCTTACTCAGTGTGTCTGTCAGCTTTTCCCCATTGGGCAGCTGCTGACAACCTACTCAACTCTCCTTCTTCTGTAGGCTCAGCATCTTTAAGGTTTGAGAATCCCCTTTGATCCTAGGCTCAGGTTTGGAAGAATAAATCTTAGCAGCAGAGCTATAGCCTGGTAGTGGGTGTTTCCCAATCAATAGCTTTCCCTTTGTTCCCTCAAGGACTCTTGATATTCTTTGAACTGTACCTTATTTTTGCCATTGTTTCATTTCCTGTTTGTTGCTTCCCTAACAGCCTCCTCTCATTTAACTCCTGTCAGCCAGGCAGGATAATATCAAACAGATAAACTGAGATGCATCTAATCTTCCTAAAAAAAAACAAAAAACTCAACACCCTCTTATTCTCCACAGTTTCCCATTAGTGTTACATTATTTAGTTATCTTAGTCAAAGACAAGTTTTTAAGCTGACCACATAGTCATGCTTAAAAACTTGTCTTTGACTAAGATAACTAAATAATGTTATATTTTAAAATATGTGAGCAGGTGCCTTTCCCAGCTTCTCTAAGAATCACATTGTTCAGAGTCCAAAATTAGTTTCTTTGTTGGGGTTTGGCTTTATTAATAAAGAAATTAACAATAACACACATCAATTCAAGGCTCTTCTCAAGATTCTAGAATTCCAACCTCAAGAGTGCTCAGCCCACACCGTAGAAATCTGAGAGAAAACTCCCTTATATCTAGAAGCCTTAGTGAGTCAGAAGAATACTTAAGTCTTTTCAGGGGAAACATTATCTGCTACAGAGTAAATTTTCCAGGCAAAAACTGCCAGTATGTTACAATGTGGCAGTAATGATCATGTGGTATATCACAGAATCATGTAGAAAACCCACATTTATGATGTACACCTGCACTCTGCATACTAATCCATCTCCACCAAGTGTATTTCAAAAATTCTCAACTTCTGACCTTCAAAAGCCACCCTTTCTTTTTACATCAAACTGCCGGATAGATGTTTCTTTCTCCCTCCAAATATGACCTTTTCCTTTCAAAATCTCTCTGGCCCAATGCTCAGCACAGGCAATACCAGTCTTGAAAAAGGGTCAAGTTTAGGGTCCAATATCTCACAACCCTGCAAGGTGAAAAGGGAGAACAATGGCATTTGAATGATCACGACATATTGGGCTTTAGATTTGTTCGTTTTCTGAAGTATAGAAAATCCGTTTAGGTCATGTTTAGAAGTTTTTATGATTTCCTCTGTTGGATTCAAGGTAACTAAGGCAGTTCATTTTACAGGTAAGGCTTACATCACTCCTGAAAGGCTGAACAAACAGGGTCATTTTTTTCCCCCCAATCTTTGGTGGCCATCTTTGGCCTCTCTTTCCTCTACTTTCTATAGAACTTGGCTTCCAGATTTAAAAGTATGTTTTCTCCAGTCTTTTAAAGAGACTCTTTTTGCCCAGATAAATTCTCTCAAGCAGATTACTCCCAGTTAATTTTCTCTATGTGGTAGGTCCAGAAAATGCTATCCAAATACCCTGTTTGGTTCAGCAGTCTGAAATCAGGGGAGACATTTAAAGAGACAGGATCCTGTGCTGTTGACTAAAACCTCCAGGATCTGTAGAGATGCCATACTTCTTATACACCTTTTATGCAGTCATTAATGTCCTATGACATACTGCCTGTTGGAGATAGAAATAAAGAAGTCCAGGACTGGGCAGTCACAGGCTGCAGCTACACAGTACCATTGGAAGTGTGTTACCTCATTTCTGTACATAGTTCTGGTCATAACAATGGGTTTATATTAACACCAGCCTGCTTCTCAGTAAGATATTGCATGGTACCCGGAAGTGCAATACATGTCCAGGCACACTGAATGTATTCATTATGTAGTTTAACCCTGTGCTGGTTTTAGTAAGGTTACGCACACACAGCCCATACTGTACTCCTCTACACTGTTGACTAGGGTGGAAACTAATTTAGGTTAAGTTTTCAGAGGATAGTTTGGTAATTCATTCTTTTTCTATAAACTGCTCAGTGAATCACTGTACAATGTACATGATCAAAAAGGTTAAACACGTGCAATACACCATTGGCACTGAGGATAAAACAGAACTGAAGTTATATATGAAAATATCCAGGAGAAAAATCTATTAACTTTGTATCCTAATAATTTATGACAGAAAGCATGTAAAAATTAACTAGGGGCACAAATATCAACTTAGTAGTCAATAAAGAAAAATGATGCTGGGGAGAAAAGAAAAAACTGTTAATGAAACAAGTGGAATGTACTCACAATTCTGTTTAACACAGTAAATTAGATACACAGTAAGTTAAACATCAGCTTGCAGCAGTACTGCAGAGAAGGGATATTCTGAGGTGCGATGGTTCTATCAAACTCTATGCCTCATCCTACCCAAAGAATATTGAATTGTATTTCTCCACAACTAGCAAACACCCATGGTGCTTGCAAGAAAACAAGGACAATATTTTCAGGTTATTGCTGCCAGCTATCAGCTTTCCTAACATATTGTGGCAACTGCCACTTTTTAAATTATTAAACACCTTGGAAGAAATAGTGACAAAGTTTGAGATGTTATAAGAAAGAGCACTAAAGCAATCCTACTATGCAAGCAATTCATTACTACAGTCTGCATTCACCTACCCTGTGCTGTAATTTAAAGATCAGTATACACTTAATGAAGTTAACTACCAGGGAAATGATATTACCCTTTACAAATAGCATAAATATTTAATGGGTCGAAAGTAAAATCCTTGTTAAGAGCAGTAGCTGCCAATAACTCCAATTAGGATAATGTTCACCTTTTAGATTTTTTTTGACAAATCCTTATTTTTGTAATCAACAATAATATTTCTCGGTATTTATATTGTGGTGTGGAGAAAGTGAATAAGGAAGTTTCAGAGTAGCAGCCGTGTTTGTCTGTATTTGCAAAAAGAAAAGGTGCCACTTGTACTCCTTAGAGACTAACCAATTTATTTGAGCATAAGCTTTCGTGAGCTACAGCTCACTTCATCGGATGTGTTATTTGTCCCTTCACATAACACAAGAACCAGGGGTCACCCAATGAAATTAATATGCAACAGGTTTAAAACAAACACACAGTCAATCCATGGAACTCGTTATCAGGGGCTGTTGTGAAGGCAAAAAGTATAACTGGGTTCAAAAGAGAATTAGATAAATTGATGGAGGAGGGGTCCATCAATGGCTATTATCCAAGATGGTCATGGATGCAACCCTACACTCTAGGTGTCACTAATCCTCTGTCAGAAGCTGGGACTGGACAACAGGGACTGGATCTCTCAAAAAATTGCCCTGTTCTGTTCATTTCCTCTGAAACATCTCACACTGGCCACTGTCAGAAGACAGGGTATTGGGCTAGAATGGATCACTGGCCTGATCCAGTGTGGCCATTCTTATGTTATCTTATACTTTTGTTCCCCTACCTCTCAGCATGTGGCAATGATAAATTAATTAATGTTTGTGAGGCACTCATGCTATTGTGATGAGTGCTCTAGCAAAGCCTACACAGAAATAACCCTGTAAGTTACCATTGCTGCTACTGGGGAAGCCATATTTATTTTAAAAATGTGTGACTCATGAGCAGTCAAGGGAAGTCACTCTATCCCTGATAAGCTTTCTTTTCTGATCTTAAGTGTCTTTCCCCACCAATCATCAATTTGCACTGTGAAACTTCGAGAGGAATACTCGTCTCAGACCTTTTGTCCCTAATTTTCCCACTACTCTTGCCATTGCTTCAGCTCTATTGGTAGCAAAAAGAGTGTGAATGCTAGTGTAGACAAGGGGCTGGCAACCACCAGTATTTTTATTACCACATCATTTAGACCTACCTGAGCAGGGGTAGGCAACACTATGCTACAACCACTGGTGACCACGTGATGCTTGTCTATACTAGCATTCATATCACTGGAATGAACCAGTCCTGACAATAGCGGGTAATTTTCAGCAAAAAAAAAAAATCTTGTGCAGATATTATTTTAGGATTTACCTCGATTAGCATTTAGAGTTATGTTAGCTAACATGTTTAAAAGTCTAGAGTAGACATTTCTAACACATGCAATGCCAGTCACATTAAATCTGGGGGAGAAGGGGCTCAATAAATCTGGGGGAGCTCAGGCAAACTCAACAGGTTTAGCATGTGTTAAAGATTACACTGCTTTGTCTGCACTAGGCTACTAACACATTCTAACAACAGCCTTTTAAATCCTAGTCTACACAAGGCATTAGTCACCATAGTAAAAATGATTTAGTATGGTGAAAGGTAGCAGATCTCTCCAGTGATAAGAAAGAAATGAGGAAGAAAGAGGCATTCCTTATAGCATTTGAGTAGGAGCATCCAGAACAGAATGGAGACATCCATCTCATCACTCCCACGGTACTGAACAGACAGTCTGAGCTTGATGGATCTTTTACGTCTTGAGCAACAAAGAATGGAGGCAGAAAAACAAATCTTTGATATGTTAACAGGCAACTCTTTTTTTCAGTGACTTACTCAGGGACAGGACTGACTGATGTTCTTGTCCATGATGTTCAGAGACTTACTTCAGCCGAAAGAATGACTACACCAAGCTCATCATGTTAGCAATCTTACAGCCCATTATTCCTCCCAAATAAGATGAGAAATGTGGCATGTTGTATTATGCATGCATATGTACTTAGGGCACAAGAGAGATATAGCAGCCTTATTTCTATGATGACAAACTTAGGAAGACTAGCCACCTTGTTTCATCACAAGCCCCATTACCAAGATGTAAGAGTAGGAGGGTGGAGCTTTGAAGATAGGTTGACCATCATAGATTCATAGATTCCAAGTCCTGAAGGGACCATTGTGATCAGCCAGTCTAACCTCATGTATAATAACAGGCCATAGAACTTCCCCAAAATAATTCATAGAGCAGATCTTTTTAGAAAAACATCCAATCTTGACTTTAAAACTGCTAGTAATGGAGAATCCACCATGACCCTTGGTAAATTGTACCAACGGTTAATTACTCTTACTGGTAAAAATTTACGCCTTATTTCCAGTTTGAATTTGACTAGTTTCAACTTCCAGCCATTGGATTATGTTATACCTTTCTCTACTAATTTGAAGAGCTTATTCTTAAACCTTTGTTTCCCATGTAGATACATACAGCCTGTAATCAAGTCACCCCTTAAACTTCTCTTTGATAAGGTAAACAGATTGAGCTCCTTGAGTCTATACTATAAGGTAGGTTTCTAATTCATTAATCATTCTTGTGGCTCTTCTCTGAACACTCTCCAATTTTTCAAACACCCTTTTTGAATTTTGGACACCAGAACTGGCCAATCTGCCCATCATATATTTTTTTCTTAATGAACAAATCCAGGTTTTCTCCCCATGGGTTTGTGTGGGGGGGGCGGGGAAGAGAACCTGGATTTGTGCTGGAAATGGCCCAACTTGATTATCATACGCATTGTAAGGAGAGTGATCACTTTAGATAAGCTATTACCAGCAGGAGAGTGGGGTCGGGGGAGAGAAAACCTTTTGCAGTGGTAAACACCCATTTTTTCATGGTTTGTGTGTATAAAAAGATCTTCTGTACTTTCCACAGTATGCATCCGATGAAGTGAGCTGTAGCTCATGAAAGCTTATGCTCAAATAAATTGGTTAGTCTCTAAGGTGCCACAAGTCCTCCTTTTCTTTTTGCGAATACCGACTAACATGGCTGTTACTCTGAAACCTGTCATTCAAATATTGTATAATATAACTTATTAGACAGGTTTTTGAATCTTTTGAAAAAGAGCAAAGTTTTTTTTTTAAATGGGTACCTAAAATTGGGCTGCTAAATCTTTATTTTAGCACCTAGATAAGTAGTCTTGCTTTCAAAAGTGACCTAATGCCTCTGACTGATTTAAATGGGAGCACTTTTGAGAGATATGTATGTCATAGATCAGAAGACCATTATGATCATCCAGTCTAACCTCCTGCATGACAGTCCACAGAATTTCTCCCAGTGATTCCTGCATTTACTTCAGCTACTTGTGGTTGAACTAAAGCATAGATAGATGTATCTAAAATCTGGTCTTTTATCTGCATGCCTAGGAGCCTAGCTTTAGGAACCCTGTTTTGAAAATATTGCTAAAGATCTACTGAATGCAACACTGTTCATTCTTCATAAAAATATAAAGTGAACTATAATAACAGAGAAAAGGTATTTTAAAAGATTTTACAGATTAAATCCTTAATATTATTCACTTAGGAGAATGACCATATTGCAATGTATTAATATGAATGTATGTAGAAGTGTAATACAGAAGGATTACTTATCACAAGGAAAAGTATGACAAAGTAAATATAGGGGAGTAAAACTTCCATGTATGTTCCATGAGAAATATATTATTCTATAAACACTAACATATGTTTAGTTGCTGAATCTTTGGCAACATAAATTTTCACCTTCCATTGAGAATGTCAAACATGCCTCATGCTAATCACTGGAATGAAAAATGAGGGGTTTTAACACTGTAGTGATTGTTTTGAATGACTGTTATGTTGGTGATTTTCCTCCTCCACCTCCCCACTTCTTTCTGTTTATGTAGGCTTAAGTGTTCATGAATTTGAGGGATTAATAGCACAAGCTAGAGGAAAGCAATGTGAAAACAGGTGCTGTACAAGCTCTTCAAAAACACCTCTCTCCAGATGTATATAATCACCGTATTCCAATCCTGGGCTTCTCTTGAGAAGAGATCATTAACAGTGGGTTGGTTTTGTCCAGATGAGACCAAGGTAACAACATTTTATCCCTCAAGAAGTGAGAGAAAGTGAACCTGGTGTGCTACAAATATCGCAGATGTCTGCAGGGCTGGGGGGAAATAATTGACTTTCCTCTCCTTCAAAAATGATGAGTGATGGCCTCAAGAGGCAGCTGGTGAAAGCTCCTGGGCTGGAGCAAGCCCTAGTATTGTTGGGCAGGCTGAGGTGAGCCTACTTCTCTTTCCCTTCCTGTATATTCCCTGGTTGGAAGACTTGGCTTGTTCAGACAAGCTGTTAATGGGGCAGGAGATTTTGGGTTACATTAGTTACTTGCAATAATTAGCTGTTTCCTGAAGAGCATAGTCCAGTTTCTTCATTCGCCCCCCACCCCCCAATCATTGTATGGCTGGCATTCTTCACCATCAAGCTCATTTTCACAACTAGGATTTACACCTCAGTTTCGAGGCGGAAGGCTAGTGGATTATCCCACTTGTGTCATTTAGACCAATGTTCCTCAATGACCAGTCCATGGACTGGCGCCAGTCCCTGAGATCTCTCTGACACCGTTTAGGGAGGTAGCAAGTTGGTTTCTGGTGTCAAAAAGGTTGAAAAACACTGATCTAGACATCATTAACAGACTCAGTTGAAATTGGAGATGGCCTGATCCAGAGTGCCAGATGCAAACACCCTTGGATTTTTCAGGAATTTCAAATCCGGATCTTGGGCCAGTGCGCTAGTTAAAACGTAAATATTTAGTTACTTGTATCTATATGTTTTCAGAAGCACCTACCCTAAACTCTAGGCATTTTTGCTAAGAATTAAAAACACAATAGCATAACAAAGCCAAAAACCAAAAACCTTCAAACAGAAAGGGGAAGTGCTACCCAGACGAACTATAATTTATATACAGCCATTTATAAAATCTGCCCTTTTCCCATCCCCTTGCCTCGATGCATGCCCCTTCACTTCCTGAACACAGCTCCAGATGCCTAAAATTATAGGAATAGCACAAGACCAACTGCATATACTGTAAAAAGAAAAGGAGTACTTGTGGCACCTTAGAGACTAACCAATTTATTTGAGCATAAACTTTCATGAGCTACAGCTCACTTCATCGGATGCATTCAGTGGAAATTGCAGAAGACATTATATACGCAGAGACCATGAAACAATACCTCCTCCCACCCCACTCTCCTGCTGGTAATAGCTTATCTAAAGTGATCACTCTCCTTACAATGTGTATGATAATCAAGTTGGGCCATTTCTCCCCCCCCCCCCCCCCACACACACACAAACTCACTCTCCTGCTGGTAATAGCCATCCAAAGTGACCACTCTCTTTACAATGTGTATGATAATCAAGGTGGGCCATTTCCAGCACAAGTAGTACTTTTAAAGAGAGCATTACCACACTCCCATTTACCTGCTCCAAAAGGTCAAGATGTGCAGATTGCAAAGCAACATGAAAAGCCAGTCAATGTTAACCTCAAATCCACCTCAAAATTAGCATTAGCCTCCCACCCCATACCTTCTATTTTGTGTGACAGCATCGTGAAATAAAGGTGAAATGGCCTCTGAAATTAGCTCTTTCAGGAGTACTTACCTCTAATGGAACTCTGTTCTTCTGAAAGCAAGTTAATGACCCTCTTGATGCCTATATTGAATACTCCTTTTCTCTTCTGAAATAGACAAATGTGCTTTTGCATACTAATGATAGCTCTCTTTTGACCTCAGCGGTTGTTTTTGTTACCATATTACCCTGTCTTCTGTTTTATAGCCTAGTATGGTTATTTAATGCTGGCTAGAGAAAAGCTTCCATCATGTGCAACTCTGGTTAAGGCGTGTTAACTATATTTTGTTTCAGGAAAATACATTCTAAAAAGTAGTTCTATCGAAAAGGGTATCAATTCAAGGAAAATTAACAAGCTTGAGATTTCCAGGTTGGCATTTGGGTGAGGAAGTTAATTACAAATAAGGCAAGATATGTAAAGTGTGTCATACATTGGTTCTAGGGTGACGAGACAGCAAATGTGAAAAATCGGGACAGGTGGTAGGGGGTAATAGGAGCTTATATAAGAAAAAGACCCAAAAATCGGGACTACCCCTATAAAATTGGGACATCTGATCCCCCCTAATTGGTTCCTATCATTACAGAATGCTACTCAGTGCACAAACACCATTTAACAATTAAGACAAACATAGCTTGGCATAACCTCATGTCTATATATTCTGCAAATATGACAACTAATAAAGATGAAAGTCATCCGTCATTACTAAATTTTCCCCCGTAAGTTCATGCATCACTTTGTCAGGTTATGAACAGATCTGGAGAGGGAAAAGAAAATGTGCTTAAAATTTCACACACACACACACCAAAACAGACTATTGTTACATCATTATTTCTTTTAACGTTTATTAAATCAGGGGCAATTCCTGTTTTTTGTGGTGGACCCTCCACCCAGGTGGCAAAAAAAAAAAAAAAAAGTATTACAAGTACCAAAATTATTAAAAATAGCTGACACTTCCATATACTCCTGGCTACCATCCTCCAGTAAGAGTTATGTCTAGGAAAGATAACTACTGGAAAGACTTTTCTTTACACAGGCCTTTTCTCCTGAAAACTAAAGTGAAAATTTAGTCCTGAAATTAGTTTAATGAGGAAAGTCTTCCCTCCATATGCCAAGTTCTCAGACTGCACATAATTCTAGTTAATTCTAACAAAAGGTGAAATTTTCACTGAAAAAATTCCTATTGTTTCCAATTTAAAAAAAAAATTCTGCCAGCTGTACAGTAGGTTGAAAAATTGGGTGTTGGAGCAGGGAGATTGATAAAAATGAATGTGTGACTGCTTTTAAAAATGTATTAAACATTAAGGCCTTGATCCTGCAAATGTCTATAATGGGACTACTCATATGCATAGGTGATGGGAGGATAAGGACCTAACATGCCCCATAAGGGCCAGACACATGGGTTATTACTCGTTTCCAATACCCTCCCTCCCTCTCCCACCCATGTGCTAAATGATAAACAAACACAAAGAGAAGAATGGTTCCTGCCCTGAAGAGTTTACACTCTTAAACAAAAAGTTAAAATATTTCCTGTTGAGCAAAGTAGCTGTTTGAGAATCCGCATGATTGTGCCACAGTAGCTAATGGATGCTAGATTTGTTCTCCTGACACAGCTCTGATTTAATATAAAGGAATGCCAGCTGTAGACAAACCTCACCATCCAGATCCTCTAAAATACCTGTGATCAGCAAGGAGTTAACTCTACCCATCTGTCAGGGTTCCATCCCCACTCTGAACGCTAGGGTACAGATGTGGGGACCCGCATGAAAAACCCCCTACGCTTATTTTTACCCTTAGGTTAAAAACTTTTCCAAGGCACAAATTTCGCCTTGTCCTTCAACAGTATGCTGCCACCACCAAGTGATTTAGACAAAGAACAGGGAAAGGACCACTTGGAGTTCCTATTTCTCCAAAATATCCCCCCAAGCCCTTCCACCCCCTTTCCTGGGGAGGCATGAGAATAAACAAGATGAGCACAAATCAGCCTTGGATTTTTAAGACACAAAAAACCCAATCAGATTCTTAAAAAACAGAACTTTATTAGAAGAACAAAAAAAAGATAAGAGAACAACTCTGTAAGATTAGAATGGGAGACAATCTTACAGGCAGTCAGATTCAAAACACAGAGAATCCCTCAAGGGAAAACCTTAAGTTACAAAAAGACACAAAACCAGAAACACACATTTCCTCCAGCACAGCAAATTTCACAAGCCAAAACAAAGCAAACCTAACGCATTTTCTAGCTAGATTACTTACTAACTTTACAGGAGTTGGAGGGCTTGCATCCTTGATCTGTCCCCGGCAAAGGTATCACACAGACAGAAGCCTTTTCCCCCCCACCAGATTTGAAAGTATCTTGTCCCCGCATTGGTCATTTTGGGTCAGGTGCCAGCCAGGTTACCTGAGCTTCTTAACCCTTTACAGGTAAAAGGACTTTGCCTCTGGCCTGGAGGGATTTTATAGCACTGCATACAGAAAGGTGGTTACCCTTCCCTTCATATTTATGACACCATCCTATGGTTAAACCCAGCATGTTAGTATCCATTCTGTCAACTTAGTACTAACCGAATTTTTAAAATAAGCAGGTGTTTTAAATGTTTTGCAAGTGACTCACAGACATGAAATTACATATCTTTGTTCCACAAAGATTAAATATTTTTTCATTAAAAAAACATTTCTGGCACACTGATCTGCTTTTAGTTCATTGGCTTTTGCTAAGATTAATGTCATTTAAAATAAAAACCATACAAGTTTGTTCTTGTCACAAGGTGGCTGGCCCCTTACGGAGAGATGACAAGCTTAACTCTGAGAAGCTTAACTCGCTGGTGAGAATGAAGATCATATGATGCGGGGGGTCAGGTGACCCAATCAGGCCTCCAGGAAGGCAGAGGCCTGGGGGAGAGGCTCATGTGGGAGTTGTGAACATTCCCTTTAGGGAGAGCAAGCTGAGGGTGCCAGAAGCCTGGAGAGAGATAGCTGGGTTGTGGAAGCAGCTGCAGGGGAGTCCTCCTGGGAGCAAGACCAGCTCTTGTAGGGAACAAAAGGACAGTTTGAACGGAACCCACCTTTGGGAGGGAGGGATGAGGACTCCTGATTCCAGGAGAGAGAGAGAGAAAAATTGAACTAAACTAAATCCAGCTCCAGGATGGACAGCTGGGGGCTCCGGATTCCGGGAAAGGAGAGAAACTGAGTAGACCCTGGGAAGAGCTGAAAAAACTGTAATCAGTTCAGAAAATCAGGAAGGCGGGGCACTGCCCAGTGTGAGACTAGGATTGAAGAGACTTACTTTGAGTTAGACAGGTAGTGTGGCAATTCAGTCTTGTGTGGAACAAGCAAATTTTATTAATATAATTGCTCTATCTGTTCAAAGTTAAAATACTATTGCAATTTTTCCATGCAGTTTTATTTCATGGACTAAGTTTTCACTATACTTAATGGACATATTTCAGTTTACTTCCAAGAGTTTACTTGTTAAGAAGATTTTAGACTTACCTAATATGCAGATGAGAAAACAGACCTCATGGATGGGCCCAAACCAAAATCTATTTAATTATAGGTTTCAGAGTAGCAGCTGTGTTAGTCTGTATTCACAAAAAGAAAAGGAGTACTTGTGGCACCTTAGAGACTAACCAATTTATTTGAGCATAAGCTTTCGTGAGTGTTAGCCTGGATCAACATATAAATAAATTGGTTAGTCTCTAAGGTGCCACTAGTACTCCTTTTCTTTTTACTTAATTATAATGACTATAACTATCTTTGGAAGAAAATAAATCACACAGCTTGCCTTTGAACTTTTCCTCCTGTTTAGTCTGGATTCCAGCACAAGTTCTTTTTATTTTAGTTTCAGTGTACAAGTAAACAAAAATGGAAATGACAGATAGAAGAATCCTTTAGATTGGTGATGTCATGGATGGAGCAGTGCTTTTTAACCAACACACACAACAGCAGGATGGATCTTAGACTTACCACCTGTCTGTTTTTTGGCAGGAAATCCGTTTTTTCATCTGCATTCCAGTGCTCATTTTACCACCAGTTTTCTGTTTCATCCAGTCAGCATGAGGTTTCCTCTCTCTTCTCTGCTTGAATCTTGTTGCCTGCTGCTTGGTCATTCTGGGCTAAATTCTTTGTGTAGCCTCACTGAATGTAATCTGATTGCATGGCTGTAAATCATGGCAGAACTTAACCCACTCAGAACGACATCTGCAGTTTCCTCCTGGTCTGTTCCTGCTGGACGGTGAGACTTGGGATTATGTTAGCCTGGATCAACATGCAATGTCACGTGACATAATTAGATGGGGAGAAAACTGATATGGGCAGATGGAAAAGATAAAATTGCTCCTTTTAGTCCAAATAAAAAACAGCGTCAGTTGGAGATACATCCAAACCAGAATCCACACCCTGTTGGTTTTGGGACGTGGTCAACTGCTAGAATTGAAGCCAGCATTGAATTTTGTGGCTCAGTCCTATTTACAATGCCAGACCAGTCTTTTGGTTAAAGTTGCACACAGATTAATATGATTTGTTGGGGAAGATGGATTTTATAAAGGGAAATCATGCATCACCAATTTACTAGAATTCTTTCAGGGGGATCAACAAGCATGTAGACAAGGGTGATCCAGTGGATATATCTTAAAATCCACTTAGATAAAATCCACTTAGATTTTCAGAAAGCCTTTGACCAAGTCCCTCACCAAAGGCTCTTAAGCAAAGTAAGGAGTCATGGGATAAGAGGGAAAGTTGTCTCATCGATCAATAACTAGTTAAAAGATAGGAAACAAAGGGTAGGAATAAATGGTCAGTTTTCAGAATGGAGAGAGGTAAATAGGGGGTCCCCCAGGGGTCTGTACTGCGACCAGTACTGTCCAACATATTCATAAATGATCTGGAAAAAGGGGGTAAACAGTGAGGTGGCAACATTTGCAGATAATACAAAACTACTCGAGATAGTTAAGTCCAAAGTTGACTGGAAAGAGTTACAAAGGGATCTTTCAAAAGTAGGTGACTGGGCCACAGAATGGCAGATGAAATTCAGTGTTTATAAATGTAATGCAATGAACACTGGAAAACATAATCCCAACTATACATATAAAATGATGGGGTAAATTAGCTGTTACCACTCAAGAAAGAGATCTTGTAGTCATTGTCTATAGTTCTCTGAAAATATCCACTCAATGTGCAGCGGCAGTCAAAAAAGCAACCAGAATGTTGGGCGTCATTAAGAAAAGGATAGCTAATACGAAAGAAAATATCACATTGCCTCCATATAAATCCGTGGTACGCCCACATCCTGAATATTGCATGCAGATGTGGTCGCCCCATTTCAAAAAAGATATATTTGGATTGTAAAGGTACAGAAAAGGGCAACAAAAGTGATTAGGGGTATGGAACAGCTTCCATATGAGGAGAGATTAATAAGACTGGGACTTTGCAGCTTGAAAAAGAGACGACTAAGGGGGGATATGATAGACATCTATAAAATCATGACTGGTGTGGAGAAACTAAATAAGCAAGTGTAATTTACTCCTTCTCATAACACCAGAACTAGGGGTCACCAAATGAAATTAATAGGCAGCAGGCTTAAAACAAACAAAAGGAAGTATTTCTTCACAAAACACCCATTCAACCTGTGGAACTCTTTGCCATAGGATGCTATGAAGGCCAAAACTATAGCAGTGTTCAAAAAATACCTAGATAAATTCATGAAGGATAGGTCCATCAATGGCTATTAGCCAGGATGGGCGGGGACGGGGTCCCGAGCCTCTGTTTACCAGAAGCTGGGAATGGGCGACAAGGGATGGATCACTGATAATGACCTGTTCTGTTCATTCCCTCTCAAGCACCCAGCATCGGCCATTGTGGAAGATAGAATACTGGGCTAGATGGATCTTTGGTCTGACCCAGTATGGCCATTCTTTTGTTCTTAAGCACTATTAATATGAACAAGGGCTTTTGACATTTTTCCCTGTTCAGCCATAATTATTCAAAATGCACCCATCTAAATAAACTAAAGTTAGATTTATGTTTAAAATCACATGTGGAAACAGCTTATGTTAGATTTCCAAACCTATCAGGGAGCCAGGGCCGGTGTTAGACTCATGGAGGCCCAGGGCAGAAACTAAGGAGTGCGTCCCCACCCCACCTTCCTTATCTGTTCACACATTGGATTTCTGTAACTTTTCTGAATCCAAAGCCTCAGCCACACCATGTGGGGCCCTGTGTGGCCTGTGGCCCCGGGCAATAGCCCTGCTTCCTACCCCGTAATGCCAACCCTGCACGGAGCTGTCTTAATGCCAACTAAAAGATAATGTCAAGCCTACTTGATGCCAAAAAAAAATGTAAATGAGTTTTCAGTTTTCAAGTTCATGTAATTACAGAATAATGGAAAATACAAAAGGGCCACCAATCCATCAGTGCCAACATGAACAAGTGATAGAAATCAGCATAATTGCTCCTCCTCAGTGAAATCAAACTGCTGCTGTAGGCCTACTGATTTTCTTATTACGTTTTCCTTTAAATTTAGTTATTTAGAGGGAGATTTCCAAAGGGCTAAAGGAGACTTTCAGAATGCCCAGTTCTGACTGACTTTATTCCTTTTAAAATCTCCTCCTTGTGATAGTAGTATTTTCATCCCATTCTAAATTTGGCAGATTGGTTATTAAGTCTTTTCAAAGCATGAAGCTCTCTGACTGTACTTACGTCTGCAGTAAAGTACCAGCACTCTATGTTTAAGTGACAATGAATCTACTCAGAAATCAGTTATGACTAGATTTCTTCAGGCAAACACCCAGATGGTCGTTGACGGATTTAACCTTACTGCTTTGCTTATCCTTGAGATAAGAATTGTCACTCTAAAAAAGTGTCACTTATGGGAAGAGTTTATAGCTAGTTATGGCAGGGAGCCTATGCACTCCCCAGAATATAAATCATTAGGAGTACACTGGACATTTTTTTAAAATTCCAAATAGCACTATGCCTGTTTTCTTCCTAAAGAGATTCTACTACCTTCTTGATGCTGCTTCTCCTGTTACTGATAAGGACTACTCAGCCACAGCATTATTTAGAATTCCTTAAACTCTGTATCAAAGGTTAGAACTATTCCTCATTGGTCAAAATGCATAAGATGAGCTATTGCCATTGTTTTAAAAGTTTCGGTGGTCCAATTAGGGAGCAGAAACAACACCATGTGACTTTGGTTAGCAATTGCACACTATGAATGGTGACTAGTGAAAGGGTGTAGTTCATGAACAACCCAGAGATTGAAATGCGTTCAAACACTGTTTAGGTAAAGTCTGTTTTCATGTAGAAAACAAAAACTAAACTTGTCATATAACTTACTCACAATGAGTAAGCTGATGTGTTACTGTTCAGAGTCCTACTTCTAATATCCTTGATTCTGTGTTCAAAATATGGCTTTTTTTTTTTAACGGTTTTGAGTGAGTTGCATTATTGACCAAGATATCAGACTGTCTGACAATAGCCATAGATCAAAATGGATGAAAAGGAAATACAGCAATTGCTAAATGAAGTGCACACTGCAATCAACAGCCTATATGCAGACAGTTCTCACAGTTAACTTCAGCTTTGTGTGCAACACACTTGCTTTGCCTTTATCCATTTTATAAAAAAAACAAGCTACATTCTAGGCAGAGTGTCAGGTAGAGGTCTAGGCAGCCTTTATAAACTATTTTATGTATGGTTTGATATCAGTTTTCTTGAATTCTCTCTCTCTTCTCTTATGAATTTTTAAAAAATCTTATCAGTGTTATCCAGTGTTAGGTTTCCAGTATAGGGTGGTGTTTATGTGACAAGAGCTGAGGAAGCGTTGTTCTAAGTCAGCCATAAAAATGTTGGCATACTGCGGGGCCATGCAGGTACCCATAGCAGTGCCGCTGATTTGAAGGTATACATTGTCCCCAAATGTGAAATAGTTATGGGTGAGGACAAAGTCACAAAGTTCAGACACCAGGTTTGCCGTGACATTATCGGGGATACTGTTTCTGAGGCTGTGGATGGCTCTTAGAAAACGCTTCCTCAGCTCTCGTCCCCTAATGCCCCTACTCTACTTGCGCTACATTGATGATATCTTCATCATGAAAAAGAAGCCCTTGAGGAATTCCACCATGATTTCAACAATTTCCATCCCACCATCAATCTCAGCCTCGACCAGTCCACACAAGAGATCCACTTCCTGGACACTATGGTGCTAATAAGCGATGGTCACATAAACACCACCCTATACCAGAAACGTGCTAACCGCTATTCCTACCTACATGCCTCCAGCTTTCATCCAGACCACACCACACGATCCATTGTCTACAGCCAAGCTCTACGATACAACCGCATTTGCTCCAACACCTCAGACAGAGACAAACACCTTCAAGATCTCTATCAAACATTCTTACAACTACAATACCCACCTGCTGAAGAGAAGAAACAAATTGACACAGCCAGAAGTCACCTACTACAGGACAGGCCCAACAAAGAAAAGAGCAGAACACCACTAGCCATCACCTTCAGCCCCCAACTAAAAACTCTCCAACGCATTATCAAGGATCTACAACCTATCCAGAAGGACGACCCATCACTCTCACAGATCTTGGGAGACAGGCCAGTCCTTGCTTACAGACAGCCCCCCAACCTGAAGCGAATACTCACCAGCAACCACATACCACGCAACAGAACCACTAACCCAGGAACCTATCCTTGCAACAAAGCCCGTTGCCAACTGTGTCCACATATCTATTCAGGGGACACCATCATAGGGCCTAATCACATCAGCCACACTATCAGAGGCTCGTTCACCTGTACATCTACCAATGTGATATATGCCATCATGTGCCAGCAATGCCCCTCTGCCATGTACATTGGTCAAACCGGACAGTCTCTATGTAAAAGAATAAATGGACACAAATCAGATGTCAAGAATTATAACATTCAAAAACCAGTCGGAGAACACTTCAATCTCTCTGGTCACTCGATTACAGACCTAAAAGTGGCAATACTTCAACAAAAAAACTTCAAAAACAGACTCCAACGAGAGACTGCTGAATTGGAATTAATTTGCAAACTGGATACAATTAACTTAGGCTTGAATAGAGACTGGGAGTGGATGGGTCATTACACAAAGTAAAACTATTTCCCCGTGTTTATCCCCCTGCAACCCCCACTGTTCCTCAGACGTTCTTGTCAACTGCTGGAAATGGTCCACCTTGATTATCACTACAAAAGGTTTTTTTTCCCCCCTGCTCTCCTGCTGGTAATAGTTCACCTTAAGTGATCACTCTGGTTACAGTGTGTATGGTAACACCCATTGTTTCATGTTCTCTATGTATATAAATCTCCCCACTGTATTTTCCACTGAATGCATCCGATAAAGTGAGCTGTCGCTCACGAAAGCTTATGCTCAAATAAATTTGTTCGTCTCTAAGTGCCACAAGTCCTCCTTCTCTTTATATGTGATGTAACTTCTCAGTAATTTTATCACTATATTTCATAATTTAAACTAATGCAATGATATTACTTAAATGTTATTTACATTTAAAATTTTAGTGTTAAAATATACTGAAGTAACTTAGGAATCTACACAATCTCATATGCATGGCTGAGTCTATAAATAGGGGCTACTGTTTTGGATCAACCTGAAACTTTTGTCTACTCACTCTTAAATTGACACATGCTGTTGCTGGGATAAGAGGCTGCAGCTTTCTCATTAGCTATAAAAATAGATAGGAAGCAGTGTGTGTGTGTGTGTTTGTGTGTGTGTGTGTGTGTGTTTGTGACAGAGACAGAGACAGAGAGGGGAAAATTGATTTGTGTCACTCTACTATTATCTTATTTCCATCATGTGGTTACTTAAATAAAGGTAAGCAAGACATTAGTCTTTCTTTAAAAGATCTATAATTAAAGCAGATTTTCTTTTGGATTTCTCTAATACACTAACATTTTATTCTATGATCTAAGTTATCTTTCTTGATTTAGCTGATCGAAACACTGGAATGCGTTACCTAGGGAGGTGGTAGAATCTCCTTCCTTAGAAGTTTTTAAGGTCAGGCTTGACAAAGCCCTGGCTGGGATGATTTAATTGGGGATTGGTCCTGCTTTGAGCAGGGGGTTGGACTAGAGGACCCCTGAGGTCCCTTCCAACCCTGATATTCTATGATTCTATGAATAGTAGATCCAAAAGTAGGCTAATCTCTATGGCCCTATCCTGCAAACACATAGTATGTGCTTAGTTTTACTAACGCAAGTATTTTTCTTGACTTCAATAGCACTGCATGTGTGATTAAGTATATGAATGTTAGGTTGGGGAAGCTACATTGTCATGTCTTACAACATAAGTCTTTTATGCTACATTGCTTTTTAAAAGTAAACATTTGTGGTTTAGTACTTGAATAGCCTGAGAGTAAGGGCAATTGCTTACCATTTTTAAAAATGTTGTTGAAGAGTGAAAGTCAAAGGCTAATAATAAAAAACAAAAATAGATTAAAGTAGATTTTTTCACATCAGAATATGAAAATGTACAAAAATATGAATTTATGCAGATTTTTTCTGAATTCTGTTAATAACATAGTGAACTATCTTCATTCACCACTAACACTGGTGACACTTCCAAAAATTCCCTAATATCTACATACTGTAAATTTAAAAAACGAATATAGAATGGTATCCTGACCTAAATTCATTCACTTTCTCCAGCCAACTCCCTTGTACGGATATTTCGCCAAGCTCCTACAGTAGAAGAAGGATATATGCCAAATTTGGCTTCAGCTGAACTTAGAGAAATTGCAACAATTCCAAACTTGTTTTCAGGACTCTGAAAAGACATACAAGTTGTTTACACTTAAGTCTTAGAAACAGAATGATAAAGTCACATTCATGTTTGTACAGATGATGTATACACAAGGAGTAGTTAAGATTATAGTGGATGGGAACCTGGGAGGCAGTGTCCATGAGATGGCCAAGTTCAGGATACTGACACAGGGAAGAAAAGAGAGCAGCAGAACACAGACCCTGGACTTCAGAAAAGCAGACTTTGACTCCCTCAGGGAACTGATGGGCAGGATCCCTGGGAGAATAATATGAGGGGGAAAGGAGTCCCAGAGAGCTGGTTTCTATTTTAAAGAATCCTTATTGAGGTTGCAGGAACAAACCATCCCAATGTGTAAAAAGCATAGAAAATATGGCAGGCAACCAGCTTGGCTTAACAGTGAAATCCTTGTTGATCTTAAACACAAAAAAGAAGCTTACAAGAAGTGGAAGATTGGACAAATGACCAGGGAGGAGTATAAAAATATTGCTCAGGCATGCAGGAGTGAAATCAGGAAGGCCAAATCACACTTGGAGTTGCAGCTAGCAAGAGATGTTAAGAGTAACAAGAAGGGTTTCTTCAGGTATGTTAGCAACAAGAAGAAGCCAAGGAAAGTGTGGGCCCCTTACTGAATGAGGGAGGCAACCTAGTGACAGAGAATGTGGAAAATGCTAATGTACTCAATGCTTTTTTTGCCTCTGTCTTCACGAACAAGGTCAGCTCCCAGACTGCTGCACTGGGCAGCACAGCATGGGGAGGAGGTGACCAGCCCTCTGTGGAGAAAGAAGTGGTTCAGGACTGTTTAGAAAAGCTGGATGAGCACAAGTCCATGGGACTGGATGCACTGCATCCAAGGGTGCTAAAGGAGTTGTCGGATGTGATTGCAGAGCCATTGGCCATTATCTTTGAAAATTCATGGTGATCGGGGGAGGTCCCAGATGACTGGAAAAACGCTAATGTGCCCTTCTTTAAAAAAGGGAAGAAGGAGGATCCTGGGAACTACAGGCCAGACAGCCTCACCTCAGTCCCTGGAAAAATCATGGAGCAAGTCCTCAAGGAATCAATTCTGAAGCACTTAGAGGAGAGGAAAGTGATCAGGAACAGTCAGCATGGATTCACCAAGGGCAAGTCATGCCTGAATAACCTAATTGCCTTCTATGACGAAATAATTGGCCCTGTGGATGAGGGGAAAGCAGTGGATGTGTTATTCCTTGACTTTAGCAAAGCTTTTGATACAGTCTTCCACAGTATACCTGTCAGCAAGTTAAAGAAGTATGGATTGGATGAATGGTCTATGAGATGGATAGAAGGCTGGCTAGATTGTTGGGCTCAACAGGAAGTGGTCAATGGCTTCATGTCTAGCTGGCAGCTGGTATCAAGCGGAATGTCCCAAGGGTTGGTCCTGGGGCTGGTTTTGTTCAATATCTTCATTAATGATCTGGAGGATGGCGTGGACTGCACCCTCAGCAAATTTGCAGATGACACTAAACTGGGAGGAGTGGTAGATATACTGGAGGGTAGAGATAGGATACAGAGGGACCTAGACAAATTAGAGGATTGGGCCAAAAGAAATCTGATGAGGTTCAACAAGGTTCAAGTGCTTATATACAAATGCACAAAGCCTTGGAAACAAGCAGGGAGAACTGGAGGTCCTGGTGATGTCAAGGAACTATGACGTGATCGGAATAACAGAGACTTGGTGGGATAACTCGCATGACTGGAGTACTGTCATGGATGGTTATAAACTGTTCAGGAAGGACAGGCAGGGCAGAAAAGGTGGGGGAGTAGCACTGTATGTAAGGGAGCAGTATGACTGCTCAGAGCTCCGGTACGAAACTGCAGAAAAACCTGAGTGTCTCTGGATTAAGTTTAGAAGTGTGTGCAACAAGAGTGATGTAGTGGTAGGAGTCTGCTATAGACCACCGGACCAGGGGGATGAGGTAGATGAGGCTTTCTTCCGGCAGCTCGCGGAAGCTACTAGATCGCATGCCCTGATTCTCATGGGTGACTTTAATTTTCCTGATATCTGCTGGGAGAGCAATACAGCGGTGCATAGACAATCCAGGAAGTTTTTGGAAAGCGTGGAGGACAATTTCCTGGCGCAAGTGCTAGAGGAGCCAACTGGGGGGGGGGGCGCTTTTCTTGACCTACTGCTCACAAACCGGGTAGAATTAGTGGGGGAAGCAAAAGTGGATGGGAATCTGGGAGGCAGTGACCATGAGTTGGTTGAGTTCAGGATCCTGACGCAGGGAAGAAAGGTAAGCAGCAGGATACGGACCCTGGACTTCAGGAAAGCAGACTTCGACTCCCTCAGGGAACGGATGGCCAGGATCCCCTGGGGGACTAACTTGAAGGGGAAAGGAGTCCAGGAGAGCTGGCTGTATTTCAAGGAATCCCTGTTGAGGTTACAGGAACAAACCATCCCGATGAGTCGAAAGAATAGTAAATATGGCAGGCGACCAGCTTGGCTTAATGGTGAAATCCTAGCGGATCTTAAACATAAAAAAGAAGCTTACAAGAAGTGGAAGGTTGGACATATGACCAGGGAAGAGTATAAAAATATTGCTCGGGCATGTAGGAATGATATCAGGAGGGCCAAATCGCACCTGGAGCTGCAGCTAGCCAGAGATGTCAAGAGTAACAAGAAGGGTTTCTTCAGGTATGTTGGCAACAAGAAGAAAGCCAAGGAATGTGTGGGCCCCTTACTGAATGAGGGAGGCAACCTAGTGACAGAGGATGTGAAAAAAGCTAATGTACTCAATGCTTTTTTTGCCTCTGTTTTCACTAACAAGGTCAGCTCCCAGACTGCTGCGCTGGGCATCACAAAATGGGGAAGAGATGGCCAGCCCTCTGTGGAGATAGAGGTGGTTAGGGACTATTTAGAAAAGCTGGACGTGCACAAGTCCATGGGGCCGGACGAGTTGCATCCGAGAGTGCTGAAGGAATTGGCGGCTGTGATTGCAGAGCCATTGGCCATTATCTTTGAAAACTTGTGGCGAACCGGGGAAGTCCCGGATGACTGGAAAAAGGCTAATGTAGTGCCAATCTTTAAAAAAGGGAAGAAGGAGGATCCTGGGAACTACAGGCCAGTCAGCCTCACCTCAGTCCCTGGAAAAATCATGGAGCAGGTCCTCAAAGAATCAATCCTGAAGCACTTGCATGAGAGGAAAGTGATCAGGAACAGCCAGCATTCACCAAGGGAAGGTCATGCCTGACTAATCTAATCGCCTTTTATGATGAGATTACTGGTTCTGTGGATGAAGGGAAAGCAGTGGATGTATTGTTTCTTGACTTTAGCAAAGCTTTTGACACGGTCTCCCATAGTATTCTTGTCAGCAAGTTAAGGAAGTATGGGCTGGATGAATGCACTATAAGGTGGGTAGAAAGCTGGCTAGATTGTCGGGCTCAACGGGTAGTGATCAATGGCTCCATGTCTAGTTGGCAGCCAGTATCAAGTGGAGTGCCCCAAGGGTCGGTCCTGGGGCCGGTTTTGTTCAATATCTTCATAAATGATCTGGAGGATGGTGTGGATTGCACTCTCAGCAAATTTGCGGATGATACTAAACTGGGAGGAGTGGTAGATATGCTGGAGGGGAGGGATAGGACACAGAAGGACCTAGACAAATTGGAGGATTGGGCCAAAAGGAATCTGATGAGGTTCAATAAGGATAAGTGCAGGGTCCTGCACTTAGGACGGAAGAACCCAATGCACAGCTACAGACTAGGGACCGAATGGCTAGGCAGCAGTTCTGCGGAAAAGTACCTAGGGGTGACAGTGGACGAGAAGCTGGATATGAGTCAGCAGTGTGCCCTTGTTGCCAAGAAGACCAATGGCATTTTGGGATGTATAAGTAGGGGCATAGCGAGCAGATCGAGGGACGTGATCGTTCCCCTCTATTCGACATTGGTGAGGCCTCATCTGGAGTACTGTGTCCAGTTTTGGGCCCCGCACTTCAAGAAGGATGTGGATAAATTGGAGAGAGTCCAGCAAAGGGCAACAAAAATGATTAGGGGACTGGAACACATGAGTTATGAGGAGAGGCTGAGGGAGCTGGGATTGTTTAGCCTGCAGAAGAGAAGAATGAGGGGGGATTTGATAGCTGCTTTCAACTACCTGAAAGGGGGTTCCAAAGAGGATGGCTCTAGACTGTTCTCAATGGTAGCAGATGACAGAACGAGGAATAATGGTCTCAAGTTGCAGTGGGGGAGGTTTAGATTGGATATTAGGAAAAACTTTTTCACTAAGAGGGTAGTGAAACACTGGAATGCGTTACCTAGGGAGGTGGTAGAATCTCCTTCCTTAGAGGTTTTTAAGGTCAGGCTTGACAAAGCCCTGGCTGGGATGATTTAACTGGGAATTGGTCCTGCTTTGAGCAGGGGGTTGGACTAGATGACCTTCTGGGGTCCCTTCCAACCCTGATATTCTATGATTCTAAGGACAAGTGCAGAGTCCTGCACTTAGGACGGAAGAATCCCATGTACTGCTACAGACTAGGGTCCGAATGACTAGGCAACAGTTCTGCACAAAAAGACCTAGGGGTTACAGTGGACGAGAAGCTGGATATGAGTCAACAGTGTGCCGTTGTTGCCAAGAAAGCTAACGGCATTTTGGGCTGTATAAGTAGGGGCATTGCCAGCAAATCGAGGGACAAGATCATTCCCCTCTATTCGGCATTGGTGAGGCCTCATCTGGAGTACTGTGTCTGGTTTTGGGCCCCACACTACAAGAAGGATGTGAAAAAATTGGAAAGAGTACAGTGGAGGATTAGGGGGCTGGAGCACATGACTTCTGAGGAGAGGCTGAGGGACCTGGGATTGTTTAGTCTGCAGAAGAGAAGAATGAGGGGGGATTTGATAGCCGCTTTCAACTACCTGAAGGGGGGGTTCCAAAGAGGATGGATCTAGACTGTTCTCAGTGGTACCAGATGATAGAACAAGGAGTAATGGTCTCAAGTTGCAGTGGGGGAGGTTTAGGTTGGATGTTAGGAAAAACTTTTTCACAAGGAGAGTGGTGAATCACTGGAATGGGTTACCTAAGGAGGTGGTCGAATCTCCTTCCTTTGCGGTTTTCAAGGTCAGGCTTGACAAAGCCCTGTCTGGGATGATTTAGTTGGGGATTGGTCCTGCTTTGAGCAGGGCATTGGACTAGATGACCTCCTGAGGTCCCTTCCAACCCTGATATTCTATGATTCTATGAATCTTAAACATTGAATTCTAATAATATTAAGATAATACATACGAACTATGTTAAAAGAACATTTTTAAGATTACAGAATCAAGTACTCCAGTGTTAAGAGATGCATTGATGTAATAAATAAATAAATTCAGATTTTTAAAATTTTAATATAGGTTTATTTTTAAAAAATAAAGCTATGTAAAATTAAATTTGAGCTTGACAACATATGTTAAAGCCTAAGATTACTATAATTTGTTAATCATTTACATTTAATACAAAAATAAGCATTACATGTTTGCTGACAAGTCTGAAAGAAAGACAAACCACTAAACTGGAAGAAGTCACTGGCTAAACACCTGGAACTAAAGTTTGCTGAAGTGCTAAACTAGCTTTTGACAGCAGTAGTCGCTTCTGCTGATGAAGAAAGAATATTTTCTTTATTTCAGTTTATTTAACTAGTTCAGTTCAATGATTAGTTCATTCAAAGTTAAGAAACCAACTGGGAGTTGAAAGAGGAGGAAAACTTGTTTTCCTCTCCCAATTTATGAATAATAACTACGTGTTAGAGGATGAGACCTACTAGTTCTAAACTCTGGAAGGACATGGTAACCAGAAGCAATTGGTTCAGTTCACTAACTGCAGACAATAGCACATTTGTTTAATAAACTAGTTAGTTTTAAATGGAAAACATGTTTTGATACAATTTTCTTATGTATCCAGCATATTTAAGGTAGATTTATTTACTTACAAAAATGCAGTTTTTGTGCATTTTTAATTGATTTTGAATTCCCATCTGTCAAGGTTCCTTCCCCACTCTGAACTCTAGGGTACAGATGTGGGGACATGCATAAAAACCTTCTAAGCTTACTTTTACCAGCTTAGGTTAAAACTTCCCCAAGGTACAAACTAATTTTACCCTTTGCCCTTGGACTTCCACCACCAAACTTTATCTGGGTTCCTGAAAAAACATAGTTTGGACACATCTTTCCCCCCCAAAATCCTACCAACCCTTACACCCCACTTCCTGGGGAAGGTTTGGTAAAAATCCTCACCAATTTGCATAGGTGACCACAGACCCAAACCCTTGGATCTTAGAACAATGAAAAAGCATTCAGTTTTCTTACAAGGAGACTTTTAATAGAAGTAAAAAAGAATCACTTCTGTAAAATCAGGATGGTGAATACCTTACAGGGTAATTACATTCAAAACATAGAGAATCCCTCTAGGTAAAACCTTAAGTTACAAAAAAGACACACAGACAGGAATATTCATTCTATTCAGCACAGCTATTTTCTCAGCCATTTAAAGAAATCATAATCTAACACATACCTAGCTAGATTACTTACTGAATTATAAGACTTCATTCCTGTTCTGTCTCCAGCAAAAGCATCACACAGATAGACACAGACCCTTTGTTTTTCTCCCTCCTCCCAGCTTTTGAAAGTATCTTGTCTCCTCATTGGTCATTTTGGTCAGGTGCCAGCGAGTTTACCTTTAGTTTCTTAACCCTTTACAGGTGAGAGGATTTTTCCTCTGGCCAGGAGGGATTTTAAAGGGGTTTACCCTTCCCTTTATATTTATGACACCATCCAAACAGAGCTTGACACAAACCCCAAGGGAAAAAAATCATTATCTACTAAATAGAAAATGGGGAATGATGCATTTCTTAACATAAATAAAAATGTAAAAATTACAAATCTGAATAAATGCAAGCTAAAATGTGTGTATATTGTGCACTCCTGGTGAGCACAAAAAGCAGCACCAAATTTAGTATGAAGGCTATATTTAGTTACAAATCAACCTGTTTTAATGGTTACCAACCAAAGAGACTCAGCCTTTCTTAGGAAAATAACTGAAGTACAAATGCAAAACAGGATTTAAATCAATGTTTCCTGTTTGCTGATTTCAATCATGATTAAATCAATTCAACACCAAACTCTCACAAGTCTCTACTGAGCATGTTTGAACTTTGATTTCCAGAGGCTCATAATTTAGCCAAAACTGGGCATATTTTCATGCAGTTGACAAAAGAGTGACACCCAAGGAAGGCATTGCCCACTCACCCCCTAAATTTCAAGCTCCAAAGGATGGAGATGCTAGAGGTTAACGCAATGCTTTTAAGAATTTTTTTAAGTGGGCAAAACAACATTTTTTCTAACTTCATTCTTAGAAGCAGCTGAACAGTTTTTGCTGAAACTTGCCAAAATAGTCATTTTGAGGAAGACAAATTGCCATGAAAAATTTCAGCACAAATGGTTAAAGTTTGGCTAAGTTATAAACAAGTTCTTGCAGTGGAAAGGGTAGGGCAACTTTAAAGGAATCACTACTTGTGTCTCTACAATTAGTACATACAAAAAATTAATTTGGTTGGACAGTTAAGGTTGCATCAAGACATACCTGAGCCACCCAAATATTGAAAGTATGAAAATAAGAAGAGAAAATAGGGGAAAAGGCCCAAGCACTGCTTGCCATTTTCATACCTTCAGCATAGTCAATAACATTCCATAAGGCATTTGCTTTCATCTCTAACAGATACTGAAAAGCAATGACAGGTTTCAGAGTAGCAGCAGTGTTAGTCTGTATTTGCAAAAAGAAAAGGAGTACTTGTGGCACCTTAGAGACTAACAAATTTATCTGAGCATAAGCTTTCGTGAGCTACAGCTCACTTCATCGAATGCATCCGATGAAGTGAGCTGTAGCTCACGAAAGCTTATGCTCAAATAAATTTGTTAGTTGCTGCGGGAAGTGGCGGCCAGTATGTCCCTTGGCCCGTGCCACTTCCCGCAGCCCCCATTGACTGGGCACAGTGAACCGTGGCTAGTGAGAGCTGCGATCGCCAAACCTGCGGACACGGCAGGTAAACAAACTAGCTGGACCCGCCAGGGGCTTTCCCTGCACAAGCAGCGTCCCAAGTTTGGGAAACACTGGCCTAATGCATTACCAAAGGGCATTTCAAAGGCTGGAACCCGAGCAAATCTTATATCTAACAACTTTTCTTTTTAAACTTAAATTATTTAGTTCTGTATTACAGATACCAAATGACAAGTAAAGCCCTAAGAGCATACACAATGTTAGTCAATACAAAAAATTAATCTATAATTATCAGTCTAAGGGAGCAGAAAGACGGTTTTAATTCTAACATCTCATCACCCCTAGAATCAGAAATTTATTTTATTTCTCTTTCTTGAAGATGGAGGCAGGGGAAAGCCAGATATATGATAGTGTTGAGACAATTCTAATGGAGCAAAATGATTCGGGGGAATTGCATGGAGAATTGCTTTTAGAATATATGTCTTCCACAGCAGCGATCACCACAGTGAGTGGCTGCTGTCATTAATATTTTATGATTAATAGCCTTTATGTAAAAACAAACAAATCCATATCTATGACTTACACACTGTGGTTCTGATTTTTAAAGCTACACTGTGGGAGGGAGAGAGGGAAACCACATTCCTGCATGAAGTGCCATCGAATTCAGGTCTGCCCATGTGGAGTAGCTTGCAGAATCAAAGCCTGGAAGCTTTTATGGTTATTATCAGAGTTTATATATCCGTAAGTCTTATGAAAAAAAGAAATTCCCAAATTCCCATTCTAAGCTTTATGGTACCAAAAGATGTATCTGTAAGGATGGTAAACTAGTAGATCATATATATTTTTAAAATTAGATGTGGTCATGATTTCCAGCTTCTAATAGATTTGTTTCAAATTTTAATGGTTCGCTTTTTCCTGAGATCAGGTGACAAAGTGTTTCAACTATATATACATATATAAATCTCACTGACAAAACTGCTGAACTCTTGTAAATGGGCCATAGATTTAAAGGGAGGCCATAACCTTGACAATTGCATTTACACTGGAATTCTTTGTATCTTCTATTATAAAAGGGAACAAATATTATAATTGGAAAAAAAGAGAGAAAAACTTTTCTAAAAGAATATTTTTAAAAAATGTATAGATGTTCTTTAAGGGTTTCTCTGTCAGAATCGTGATTTTGTCACCTTACATTTTTAAAATAATAATAAAAAAAATAAGTTGGCAGTCCCCAGCAGTCATATTCCTTCTCTTCCCATTCTCTATGCTTTACTATGGTTCAAATCCCAGAGGACCAGTTTTCTACTAACTCATCAAGTAATTGATGTCAGAATTCAAGACAGGATAGAGCCATATTCAAGACTTTGAGTTTGGCCTACATAAACCAGTTCTATTTTATCTGTTCAGAAATGAGTCATGTACATGAAACAGAGCCCTTAGATTGAATTACATAATGTCGTTTGCTTTATTTGCCAAGACAGAGGGTTAGTAATGCTAACATCTCTGGGGTATACTACTTTCCCCCATATAGACATAGAGAAAGCTGTTACATATCAGTACTTTAAGAAATCCCTCAACTGTATATCAGCCATCTAAAACTTCTTTTAATTTAGTTAGTTTGTATGCCAGTGTATTTGAAGTACAAGTAATACTTGAAGAGACAAACATTTATCAGTATATTTTTCATTTTCATCATATTTTGGCCCTGATCCTGCAACATGATCCATAGGGGTGAATCCTTATCGCCATACAATATTCTCAGTGACTTCACTGGGACTCTGCGTTGGCATAAGGATCCCCCTGGTTAGATTCCTTTGCAGGATCTCGATTTAATTTCATCTGAGTTTTAGTTCCAAACTTATATTTGGGGAAAACTCCAACAAAATATGTTATATAAAAAAATCTGCCTATTACAGAGAAACGAACAGCATGTTACCTTAATACATGAGACTGTAACCTAATACATTCCTATCAGAAGTGGAAAGGTACAAATATATAGTCATTTGAAGAAGAAAACAAGGACACATCCTTTAATTTACTATCTGGACTCAAGAACATGTGGTGGGAAACAGTAGAAAATGGCAGATATACTTCTCAAATGTAAGGACAGTGTCTCTTCAATAGTGACAGCTGGTACCTAGAAGTAGTAAAAGATTCCATTTTAAGATCATACAATCCAGATACTGAATTCCACATGGAAGCTAATTTATTTTAGATTATTCAGGTAATTTCATTTAAATGCCTTCCAGTGAGTGACCACATTCAAGAAACACCTATCATAAACATTTGCATTCTACCATTGAAATCTGCATAAAATACAGTTATTGCTGTCCGGCGGTGATGTAATTTAAATACAATGTATTCCCCAAGATTCTTAAACATTTCAAGTAACAATGCATGTAGTCAGTTAAGCTAGTTCTTAAACTTTTTCTATGTTATACCCTGTCCTGGCTTTGGACATACTCTATGCACCCTCTCTTTCCGTCAGCTCTCCATCCTTTTCTTTCACTTTATTGAGTAACATCCCATATTGCACTGAGAGATTTCCAACTTAATGTATTTTAAATAGGAGATGCAGTGTGCTGTTTTTATCATTTGTTACACATACATCTAACATACGTGAAACGTAACATGATTTGATGTAGACTCACTAAGCCCAGATGTTTACACTTTTAAAATTTCAAAAGTAGCAAATGACAACTGATATGAAAGGAATTTATTCTGTTTAACTCAATTAATCTGAACCTCTTCTACATTTTAGGAAAACCTTCCAACTGGTGATCTATTGTGAATTGTTTCTCCACCGCACATCAATAGACCCTAACCACTTGTAACTAATGGCAAAATAGCATGACCTCTGAATCATGGTCACTATCTCTACTTCTTTGTAACATCAGCTTTCCTTTCAGACAGAGACAATGAGGGAAGATGAGAGACAGGTTGCTGAAGGGAGTTTCTAAGAGGCAATTGCTCACTTCTGCCTGATGTTCAGGTTACAAAGAGAATCCACTTTTCTACATAAGTGCGCACCCAAAACAAAGAAGCTGGTTTCATTTCTTGAAGAGTATTAATTTGAGAAGACAGCTTTAGAAAAAGTGACCATTTGCTATGATTATTGGCATCTGTGCACCATACTCCACTTTCCTGTTGATGTTTCAGGCAACCACCATCATAAATACATCAGGTTTCAATTGATCAGGCTAATGTATTCTCAGGAAATTAAACTAATAGTGTCTCAATATCAAAATACTGTCTAGTAAGTCTTTTAGCAATGAGATACTGTTAAGTACCCTCCAATGGCCATATGCTAACACCGTGTTCCAACCACTAAGTATGTATCTATTAATGTTATCTATCCAAAGGGAATATCAGTAATGCTATTACGAGTTTGTTTTGAGTGTCCTTTCAAGTGCTGTGTTGACACCACTAATATCCGGCCAAGAAATATAAAGAAATTTTCTTCAGCCTTTTTATCTTGTACTGTTGATTAACACTCCTTGCTTGTAGGATGGGAATAAAAGTATAGAATAGATAGGCACATTATCGTGTCTTTCCTTCTACTTCAAAATTCTTCATCACATCCATATATGTGTGTGTGTGCAAGGCTTAATCTGATCCAATTACATATACAAATATAATTTAGTAATTTAAAATGTAACTATTTACAACTGCAAATACAGTATCCTGCTTAAATATCTCCAGGCTTTCTCCCACAGATTCTGAGAGGCTGTGTTGAAGCCATGCAACATCCAGTATCCCAATCATTTGATAAAGACACAGCCACGAACAGGACAGCAATGTAAACCTTGAACAAATGAGCTGTTTTCAATTCTATAAATGAATTGTGAATGGGTTTTTTCAACTATTTGCTATTCAAACCAACATCCACTTTTGCTCCTGCACCATGTGGCTGAACATCTGTGAAGAAAGTCACATGAGCATGCAGACTTCCTCCACTACTGATCTGTTCCTTCCCCTTCATTTCTGCCATCCTTTGGACCACGTATTACTTCTGCTCCATCATTAACTGTCACATGCACAATTTCAGACACCTATTCACCATCTTTGACTCCCTGCTATGGCCTTCCTCCAACAACAGCATCTTCCACTTCCAAGTAGGATCTTGATACTTTTTTTTTAAAAAAAGAAAGGATTGACAAGATGCACCATACCCTGCTCAGTATTTGTGACACTTTGTACCTCAAAGTAGCACCCTGGACCACCATAATCACTGCTGTGATATGGTTATGTTATGTTTTGCACAAAGCATGCCTTATGAGGTATCATTTAAAAAGTCTTGATCTGTTGAACATTAATATCCTGTTGAATTGTATGTGCTATCATCATATGTGAAGTTACAAAGCATTGTTATGTGTTTTTTACTGAAATATGTGGTATGTGGGAAATGCCTACAGCTGGCCTTTCAGTGGCAACAAAGAAGCAACTAACAAGATGGATTTACACCAGGACCAACCAGACATGTGTTGATGGCCCGTTAAGGGGAATCCACTCTCCTAGTGGTCATCCCAGAGACTCCTTGGAGGACACGTACACAATGCAGGCAGCCTATCTCACGTTACAGCAAGGATCTTTGTAGCACCTGGACAGAAAGTATACAGGAGAGTAGATGACATCACCATTTGGCCTCTCTCCTCCCCCAACTCAACACCTGAAAGGTCATTTGGAAGACAGACTTTGAACTAGGGAGATTGGGCCCAGGCGGAAAAGAGAATTCAGCCTGTGTATTAACAACTCTAAACTGCCTGGAACATCCAGTGGGGTGAGCAAAGCTGTTTGATTCAAACTTTGCTTAGTCTGTTAAAAGCTAGAGTTTACATTGCAATTTTAATTTTATTTGTGCACCAGCTTTGATCTCTATGCCTACCACTTAATATCGAGCTTTCTGTAGTTAAAAAATCTGTTTTATATTTTACTTAAAACAGTGTGGCTTTGGTTAAGGTGCTTAGAGAATCTCAGCTCAGGTTAACAAGGGCTGTTGCATGTCCACTACCCTTTGTTGGAGTGGCAAACTAATTAATGAGCTAGCACTGTCCAAGGGAGTCTTGAGCAAGGTAACAGGGTATATTTCGGGGCTACGAGGCTGGGAGCTGGGGAGATTTGCTGGTGTCTCTCTCTATATACAGTTCATGCTTAGAGAGCATTCATGCAACTCAGCTGGGTGTGTGTCTCCACATGTTGTTGGCTGAGTAATTGCCGCGGTAGAGGGTTTATTGCTTGTCACTGGCAAGGCACAGGGAGAGACAGCCCAGGCTGGAGAGGTAAGGGGGCACAGCAGTCCCACAGTTCCAGGTTGTACCCCCAGGATCCCATTATAGTATTGCCAGCCCCAAAAGTTCAAAAAGTATCATGCAAGTCCCCCAAATCATGAGATTGGCTTAACAATCATAAGACTTTTTTTTAAATATACACTTTGGGTTCTTTGTATTTGCCTGTTGGTTAGGGTGTATTTCAGGTCACATTTCTCAGCATTTCTCCACAACCATGAAGGCTTAGAAACATATTTTAAAAAAGAAAAAAATTAATGCTGAGATTCTGACATTCATGTGATGCCAGCAGCTGCATATTTAAGAAAAATAGCAATAGCAGGAGACTTGTGATAAAATTGCACCATTGTCACAACCTGATTTGGCTGGTCATAACCATAGGGATAGCCTAAATTCCTCCTTACCTGTAAGGGGTTAAGGAGCTCAAGTAACCTGGTTGGCACCTGATCAAAGGAACCAATGGGGACAAAAGTCAAATAGGGGCAGGCGTGGAAGGAAGAGAGGTTTTGTTTGGGGTTCTTTGTTTTTATGTGACGTTTGCTCTTGGGACTAAGAGGGACTGGACATCAAACCACGTTCTCCAAATCTTTCCGAATAAGTCTCTCATATTTCAAACTCGTAAGTAAAAGCCAGGCAAGGCGTATTCGTTTATCTTTGCTTTCCCAACTTGTGAATTTTCCCTTTGCTAGAGGGAGATTTATCCCTGTTTTGTTGTAACTTTGAAACTAAGGCTAGAGGGGGTTCCTCTGTGCTCTTTGAATTTTCTGATAACTCTGTAAGGCTAACTACCAGCCTAAGTTTACAGAGGTGATTCTTTTACCTTTTTCTCTTTAAATAAAATCCTTCTTTTTAAGAACCTGACTGATTTTTCCATTGTTCTAAGACCCAGGGGTTTGGGTCCCTTTGTAACCAACTGGTGAGGATATATGCTCAAGCCTTCCCCAGGAAAGGGGGTGTAGGCTTGGGGGAATATTTTTCAGGGAATAGGACTCCAAGTGGTCCTTTCCCTGATTGTTAAATCACTTGGTGGTAGCAGCGATCCCAAGGCAAGAAAGAAATCTGTGCCTTGGGGAAGTTTTATCCTAAGCTGGTAAGAATAAACTTAGGGGGTCTTTCATGTGGGTCCCCACATGTGTACCCCAGAGTTCAGAGTGGGGAAGGAATCCTGACAGCTCCCCTTTGTGGACTGACACCAGTCTGTTGTGTTTGGATCCAATTGCTGGATCCTACATGTTTCTAAGCCCACATGGGTCAGGGCAGTGACCGATCATTGTTCCTTGCCTTGAGTCTCTTGCTTTACCTAGATTGTGCCTTTGGTAATGGGTCTCTGCAGTCTGGCTGCTCAGACTCTGGAACCAGTGCCTCAGTTCCCTTTACACCTGCCCCAGTAGCTAATGCTGTGGAATCTCTTCTGTTTAATCTCTTCAGGGATACACCGCAGTGAAGCAAGAAACACATAAGATTTGTGCAGGAGTTCTAAAACTAACTTTTAGCCTCAAAGTATGCATCTGTTACTGATATTTAGATAAAAAATAAAAACCTATACCCTCTGCCCTTTGGGGCTGGGTTCACCTCGGATCCTGTGTTTGAGGTGGGCAGGCCCCTTCTGTAGTCCTTCTGATTCTTGGCAACGTTCAACCAGTGGGACAACAGAGGAGAGCAGCTCTTGCTCTTAAATAGAGTTTTTGTCCCCTCTATTATGTGACCTACTGACTAGTTTCAAATCCCTAGTCAGGTGGCTAAAGTCCTAGCACCTTAGAGACAAACTGGGAAAACTAGTTCCCCTGGGCTGCAGCCAGTGGCATCAATTCAGAGGTGCGGAGCATGTCCCCCTCCCCAAGGTTTTTGCACTTTCTCAAAGTTCCATAGGCCACGGAGCGGGTAGGGGGAGACGGGGACAGCCTGACCACTTTTAAGCAGTGGTCCCATACTAAACCAGTATGGCTGTTGCTGGAGCACTCCAGAGTGTCACTTCAGCTGTGTGGTTGCATCGCCACTGTAATTTGACCTGGCTAGCTCGCCCTACAGACAGACCAAATTTCAGAGAGTGTTGCTGCAACCTAGAGCACAGTGTCCCAGCACTACAAAAATTTGGCCCAGCCGCCCCTCTGTCCAGATGGAGGAGTGGCTGGACCAAATGTTGTTGAAACCTGGCACATGGGGAGTCTGTTCCTGTGGTGGTGCACAGGGGAGTTCATCAAGAACTCAACTCCTGGCAGCACCGGCTCATGCACTGTGTGGGTAAGAGTGAGGGGAGACTCCGTGGCTGAGGGAGATGCGGGTTCCCAATGGGTAGGGTGGCAGAGTTTGTGGAGCAAGGACTGGAATTCCTCCCCCCACCAGAAATATTTGAATTGGTGCCACTAGCTTCAGTCAGCCTATTCTAGGCGAACACATTTGAATGGAGGATCACAAGGTTGATGACTTTCCAATTGTTAGCCTGTCTACTCTGTGTAAGAGTTTTTTCCAAAACCTCCCGGATGTCTCAGCCCAAGATGGAGGCTACGGCGCAAAAGTGAAGGGTCCAGTACAGATTACAATCAAAATGGCATTCAAATGCTGCCATCCCACATGATTTTTTCCCCATGAATCACTAGATTCCTGAGAGGGCTGTAGCCACCCTCACCATGAGAGGAGAAACTCCAGCTCGGTCATGAATTTCATCCCTGCCTGGGGGAAATCCCCCTCTGATTGGCTGCCTTCCCCATTTGCCCACCTCCTAGGAAAGAACAGCCAATCGGAGATGCTGCAGGAAGCAAGCATCTTTCCTCTCTCCCCTCTGGAGCTGACACCATTCTTACAGGAGGAGAGCAGAAAGAGCACAGCAGCTCTTGGCAACCCTCCTCCCCTCCTGCTGCAGCCCTTTCAGGCCCAAGAAAAAGAGGCATGAAGAATCCCCTCTAGCTGCAAAAGGAATTGAGATGAGGCTGGGGTGCAGAATAGATGTGAGGGCAGAATTGATGGGGGCCTAAGGGAGTGGCAGATGTGGCAGCAGAACAGATGAGGGAGCTGGAGAATAGGTAGAACTCATATGAGGGCTCGGGAACAAAACTGATTTGGGTGTTTAGGAACAGGCAGATTCGGGTTGAGAGCTCCTTACTCATAAGAATATAAGAATAGCCATATAAAGTCAGAACAATGATTCATTTAGCCCAATATCTTGTATTTCAATAGTGCCTGGTGCCAGATGCTTCAGAGGGAGTGAACAGAACAGGACAATTTATTGAGTGATCCATCCCCTATTGACCAGTTCCAACTATTGGCAGTGAGAGATTTAAGGACATCCAGAGCATGGGGTTGTATCCCTCACCATCTTGGATAATAGCCATTGATGGACCTATCCTCAATAAACTTATCTAATTCTTTTTTGATCCCAGTTATACTTTTGGCCTTCACAACATCCCCTGATGACAAGTTCCACAAGTTGGTTGTGCATTGTGTGAAGAAGTACTTCTCTTTGTTTGTTTTAAATCTGTTGCCCATTGATTTAATTGGGTGACCCCTGGTTGGTGAGTTATGAAAAGGGATAAATAACACTTTCTTATTCACTTTCTCCACACCATTCATGATTTTATAGATCTCTATCATATTCCCCCCCCCCATTAGTCATCTCTTTTCCAAGCCGAACAGTCATAGTCTTTTAAATTTCTTCTCATATGGAAGCTGTTCCATACCCCTAATCGTTTTTGTTGACCTTCTCCGTACTTGTTCCAATTCCAACGTATCATTTTTGAGATGGTGCGACCAGAACCGCACACAGTATTCAAAGTCTGGATATACTATGGATTTACAGAGTTGCATTAAAATATATTCTCTCTTATTATTTATCCCTTTCCTAATAGTTTCTAACATTGTTAGCTTTTTGGACTGCTGCTGCACTTTGAGTGGATGTTTTCAGAGAACTAGCCACAATGACTCCAAGATCTCTTTCTTGAGTGGTAGCAGCTAATTTAGAGCCCAACATTTTATATGCATAATCAGGATTATGTTTTCCACTGTGCATTACATTACATTTATCAAAATTAAATTTCACCTTCATGTACCACAACCACCGGTTCCTCTCCAGGACTGCACATAAGCCTCTCTTGATGTCTCGGGAGGTCCACAACCTTTGTTACTTGCAGGCAATAAACCATGCCATTCTCCCGGTCATCACAAACCCAACTATATCAGGGGTCAGCCCGCTGCCAGTCTAGGGTTCCGTCTGCCAGCTCCTGCCAGCCAGGGTCCCAGCTTCCGGCCCCACTCAGCCTGTTGCCAGTCTGGGATCCCAGCCCTGCCCACATAGAGTGGGTACCTACTTTCTCCCTGGTTCTAGCCCATTCTCTTCCTCTCTCTCTGGACTGAGCTCAGGGTGGGAGTGCACTGAGCACAGGGCTGGGGGTGAAGGAGCAGGCTGGGGGTTGGGGTGTAGGGTCTGACCAGGAGCTACAGGAGGGGGCTCAGAGTTGGGGCAGGAGGTTTGGGTGTGGAGTACTTACCTGGGCAGCTCCCATGTGGTGCGAGGGGTGCAGGTAGGAATGGGGGAGGGGTGCAGGAGCTCCCGTTTGGTGCTCACAGTGGGGGTGAGAATGTGGGGGGTGCAAGAGTCAGAGCACGGGGTGTGGGGGGGCTGGGTATGTGAGGGGGTGCAGGAGTCAGGACAGGGGGCTAGGAGTGTTTGAGGAGGGTGCAGAAGTCAGGGCATGGGGGGGCTGGGTATGTGGGGCGCTGCTGGAATCAAGGCTGGGTCGTGGGGGGTGCAGGGGTCAGGGCAGAGGGCGTATGAGGGGCTGCAGGAGTCAGGGCATGGCGTGTGGGGGGCTGGGTATGTGTGGGGGGTGCTGGAGTCAGGGCTGGGGTCTGGGTGTGTGTGGGGAGGTGCAGGGGTCAGGGCTGGGGTTGTGGGGGGGTGCAGGGATCAGGGCAGGGGACTGGATGTGTGTGAGGGGGGTGCAGGGGTCAGGGCAGAGGGCTGGGGGTGTGGGCTTGGGGCATGGGGGTGCTCCCAGCCCCCTGCCCAGAGCAGCTCACAGCAGGGAGCTGGATGGGATATGCCCTGATTCCACCCCCATCCCCACAGCCCCGTCCCCACCTTTTCTCCGCTTCCTCCCTGGAGCAGCAAGCACGCTGCGGCTTCGCTTCTCCCCCTCCCTCGCAAGGGCCATCAGCTGATCGGCAGCAGGGAGGGAGAGGAGGGGCAGGAACCCAGCATGCTGGGGGAAGAGGCAGGGGAGGGGGGAGCTTGCCTGCCCTGCAGCAGCAGCTGGGAGGACCAAGCTTCTTCACCCTGCCCCCGCGTGGCGGGGGAGCGGAGAAGAGCGAGCCGGGGCGGGCAGGATTTTTAATGGCACGCTGCTGCCTGCCGGGGTCCCGGCCTGGGTTTGTCAGCGGGCTGAGCGGGGCTGGCGGCTGGGACCTGGCAGGCAGCAGCGTGCCATTAAAAATTGGCTCGCGTGCCGCCTTTGGTACGCGTGCCATAGGTTGCCGACTCCTGGTCTATATTTTTAATAATTGAATCCCCCATTACTGGTACCTGTCTCTTCCTAATAACTGGGTTCCCTCAGTGTGAGAGGTCACCATGACATCATCTGGAAGGAGGGTCCCAACTATGGGATCATTTCCCTCCACTCCAGCTTGATGGTCTCCTTCCTTGAGACTTTCATCCTCCTAAACAGCACGAGATTATCAGACTGGGTGTGGGCCACTCTGCTGTGTCCTGGAAAGTGTCATCTAGGTACTTCTGTCTCCCTTAGCTCCTCCAATTTAACCTCACTGGTCTCAAGAGCCCATATTCGGTCTCTGTGGGCCATGAATTGCTTGCAACCAATGCACATATCTGCCACCTGCCCACAAGGCAGGTAACCATACATGCTGCATTCTGTGCAATAAACTGAATAGCCCCCACTCTGCTGCTGGATTTCTGCCTGTATTATTTTTATTCATGCAGGATATTTTGGTTTTGGTCTCTATGGGTTTTTTTTCCCTTGGGGGTGTGGGATATTGGCCAAAGTTTAGAGAATGTTTATTAGGGTTAACTGGCTCTCATGCTCCCTCTCTAAACTCCCTTGCAAAAATCCCATTCGCTAGCTTCTCTGGTTGTTCACGAGCTAACTTTTTATACCCCTGTTCTCCCTGAGTTAGCCCCACCCCCTTGTCAAGGGATCCCAAAGGGATTAGGGATCAAAGGCTGGCAAACTAGAGCCTCATTAGGAAGCTCTCAGTCTTACCAAGCAGGGGGCTAGTCTCAGAATACAACCCGCCCCCCACCATCCAAACAGACCACACTATAAACTTCAATTAAGCAGGCATAGGGCAAGCAAGCACACAGCAACAAAGAAACTGACAGACAACAAGCTCACCCAAGGGACATATAGGTGCTCCCTCCTTCACCTGGAGAACTCCGTCACGAAACTCTCCCGTTTGCTGCTCCTGTTTGCTCGCTCCTCTATAAATTTGGGAGCACGGGCACCACTAATTGTCTCACAAACATTAGGGGTAGACGAAAGGAGTCCAAAAGCCAGGCCCCAAAATACACAATTGATATACATATACACACACATACATACATTCTCTCTCTCACACACACGCATATATGTACACATACAAACAGATATTGTGTGTGTGTGTGCATGTGTGCCTGTGTGTGTGAGAGAGATTTGGGGAGGGGCTGACTCATGATTTTTGAACCTTTGGGGCGGGTAATACTATGTTCACAAAAAAGAATGGAGTTTGCAGATTGATACAGATATATACTATTCCATCATAACTGTCTCCTTCCATTCTTCTGTATCAGCAGGAGTGTTGTAAGCAAGACACGAGAAGTAATTCTTCCACTCTACTCCGTGCTGATTAGGCCTCCGCTGGAGTATTGTGTCCAGTTCTGGGTGCCACATTTCAGGAAGGATGTGAACAAATTGGAGAGAGTCCAGAGAAGAGCAACAAAAATGATTAAAGGTTTAGAAAACATGACCTATGAGGGAAGATTGAAAAAGTTGGGTTTGTTTAGTCTGGAAAAGCGACGACTGAGAGGGGACAGAGTTTTCAATTATGTAAAAGGTTGTTACAAGGAGGAGGGAGAAAAATTGTTTTTCTTAATCTCTGAGGATAGGACAAGAAGCAATGGGCTTAAATTGCAGCAAGGGAGGTTTAGGTTGGATTTAGGAAAAACTTCCTATCTTTCAGGGTGGTTAAGCACTGGAATAAATTGCCTAGGAAGGTTGTGGAGTCTCCATCATTGGAGATTTTTAAGAGCAGGTTAGACAAACACCTGTCAGGGATCATCTACATAACACTTAGTCCGGCCACAAGTGCAGGGGCTGGACTAGATGACCTCTTGAGGTCCCTTCCAGTTCTATGATTTTCCCATAAACACCCTTTCCTCATCCCACTACTACTCCAAGCAGTGCTTCTGCATTCCAGCCCTTTCCTATAGCCACTATTTAAAAATAATTATTAAAAATCTGAAAGGTGTTCAAACTCATCTTTACAAAAAAAGTCCTTTAAGGTGTGTGCAGCACCAGCCAAGGCTCAATGGGTTTTGTTCTTTGACAGTAACTATTTACATAGATAAATCCAATTTTTCATCTAAGCTAAAGGACCTCTATCCCGGCAGTCAATACACATCAGAAGAATGGAGGCGTTGGCCAGCAGAGGCCTGAACAGATTTTTGAAATGTCTTAAACAATCCTGGCCATTTACTGCGAATGTGTGTGACAGAATGTGTGTATGTGCAAGAATGTTTTATGTATTTTTCCCCCAGCCACAGCTATTCCTAAAATAATGGATCAGTTTCAGAAAAGTGTTTATATTGTGTGTTTCTTGCTGGATATAAGCCAGAAAGCATTTCAAGGCTAAGCTGAAAGTCCTCCTTAAAATTACCTTTCCAGTTTTCCATAAAGCAATATTATCCATTATACTGCGATTTTACAAAGGGTAAGCCTCAAACAACAGCTTTGCATTCCAAGATTCAGACACACACACATTCCAAGATTCAGACACACACACACACACACACACACACACACACAGAGTTCCAATTGCTCTGTGGCTGAGGGATTTAATTCCTCCCCAGAGACATTGAATTATTTGCTAAGACTGCTTATTATCCTCTTAGGACTTTTGTCCCCAGCTGCGTGAGTCGAGTATAAATCAAAAACCACAGAAGAACCAATGCCTGTGGGTTTGGCCTGGAACTGGGCAGGTTTCTCAGCAGCTCTGCAACATAACAGGATTTCTACAGGAGGGTAATGATGCTCTCTCCTAAATACAAAGTCTCACATGTCCAACAGCTGCCTGTCAAATATAAAGTAATCTATTATCCTAACCAATTAGCTAGACTTGATATTTAAGTGTATATGCAATGGTTGTTAACTCCTTTTGAAGTTCCAAATTCAGATATTTCAATTGCTATTAGTTTAATATTTTACCACTTTTGGGATACTAATGTACTACATTGGCTATATACAAACTCAAAGAAGAATTAGAAGTAGCACTACATGGAGATACTGATCCCACGGATTTAACAAACTTGGTTGGAGGAATCTCATACCTAACATGTCACTGAAGTTGGGTAAAAAGCAGTAGATGACAGATGGAAAGGGAAGAAGAGGGGTTTGGGTGGTGTTTTATGTTAAAAAAGGAGATAATTTTGATGCTCTTTGAAGGGATTAAGGGATTTTACAAATATAAAAAATAAAAAGTACTAAAAAGAAAGCAGGCATAATTAATAAACGAGATGAGGGATTAATTTAACAATGTCTTAGTAACGGCTGAAATACCAAGCTCCTATTTTAAATCTTTCTTCATAAAGCTAAATAAAAGCTGTGTGGATAATTAGGAAGTAATGAACATCTTCTAAAATGAGCTACTGAGAAAGTAAAAGAATGCTTGGAATATTTGAGCACATATAAATTAGCTAGTTTAAATGAAATGCATCCCAGAATACAGTAATAATGGAGCCAATAGCTAATCAATTCACTGAACCAATGACCGTTGTTTTGGAAAAGGCATGGGCAACTAAATAGTGTTGGAAGATCAGAGAAAACTTCCTACCAATTCACAAAGAGAAAAAGAGGCAAAATTCATCAAATCCATTATTCATTCAGAACCACTCATGCAGCTCTATTATTTATGAATTTGACAATTAAAATAAGAAACACAGAAAAATTACACGAATGGAAAGACACCACACACAAAAGGCAACACTGGTACTGTCTCTCCAGGATAATTTGTGCGTGGGTGGAAGGATGCAGGTAATGTCCCATAAAGATCTTATTAAAATTTTTAAAGTGTCAAAGCAGAAGAGACCTTGCAACTGAGCGCTTCCACTACACATATTTCTGAGAAAATACTGAGAACAGTGATTATGCTCTGCGAGTTTTTCTTTTGTAAAAACAAAATCACTCTAGTTTTTAGGCAAATGTTTATTTGTATTTATTCGTTGTTCGGTGTCTGAGATATCTGAAGACATCCAAAGAAAAAGAAAATGACAACTGAAAATTACTGTTCCTGGTCACTTACAAAAAGCCCTCTCTCCTCCCTGAGGCAAAACCCGTTAGAAAAATGCACAGCAAGGGCAAGTCAGCCCATCCAGACAGTATTTGAGTACTATGTCTGCACATAGTGTTCAAAAAATCCAAAAAGTCTTGTTTCATTTAACTATAATATGATAGTAACTTTAATGCCAGACAAAGGCTGGTAAGATCAGGGTGAAATGAGTTGAAAATAAAAAGGGAAAAATGAACATTTAGTTTTTCATCACTGCCCTGAGTACTATAAATATTTTTAAAGAAAGCTGAGATTCTGATATTATCACATGGCTTCAGAAGCCAGGGATATAGGCATGTATCTATTGTGTACATGTCTTAACCCAGCCCTGGTGCATACACAGAGTATGATATTCTGCTGCTTCTGTAGCTAACAGTAAAAAACTCCTATCAGCATCAATTGGAATAGGATTGGGCCTCGAACTATCCATATTGTACATAACTTTTTTTCAGTACAACTTATTTTCTTCCAATATAGTCATCACATGTGATTTCGTGGACATTTAACTTGGGACGTTTGGAGGAGCACCAAAAGGGGATAATCTATAACTCAAAAGCCATTTGTTTCAAAATCTGGGGAAACATTCTACTTTGCTTCTGAAGTAAATCCAGCAATATTTATGCCAAGCCAATTTTCCAATCCAAAACTGTAGGCAGGCAAACCTAGGACTTGATCATAAAAGTTGATTCCAACTTTAGGCCTCTTCCTACATAACTTTGTGCCCGGGAGTAGTGCCATTGATTTTAAGGGTATGTCTACGTGGGGACAAAAACCCAGGGCTGGCCTGGCTCAGTTGACTCAGGCGCCTGGAGTTCAAGCTCCGGGGCTGAAAAATTGCTCTGCAGATGTTTGGGCTCAGGCTGGAGGCTAAGCACTGGGACCCTAGGTGAGAGGATAGTCCCAGAGCTCAGGCTCTAGCCCGAGCCCAACCGTCTACACAGCAATGTTTAGCCCCACAGCCAGAGCCCTGCGAGTCTGAGTCAGATAACCAAGGTCAGCTGTGGCCATGCCACAGAGCTTTTATCCCCGTGTGGTCATAGCCCTGTGTAGGTAATAAACCCTGTGCCACGCCAGTGAAGGACCTGGACTAGTTTCTCATTTACACTGGGGCCACATTACACAATTCTAAACAGTGCAAAGCAGGTGCAAATATAGTGTACTCCCACTTTAAGGCCCTTTTATACTGCCAGAGTGGTGTAAAGGGGCCTCAGGTTAAATGGAAACTGGCCAATTATTATATAAATGCCCTTTTTATTTTAATATGTGATGTTATGAGTCAGATCTTTCTTGTGAAAATCAGCCCACATATATAGGTGCCTAAATCCAGACCTACGAGCCTATCTCTAAACATCCAGTTTTAAAAAACTTGGCCAGGATGAATTACACAAAGTAAAAACTGAACATAAGGGCTACTGTGATCAAACAAAGGCTGTTCCCTGTTTTGTATGCAGATCTACGTGCTTGCAGACTTTAATGCAAATAAGACTTCATCTACTATATTTTGCTTCTTCATTAAAAATGAAAGTAAAAAAATTATCTACATTTTAGCACACATTTTCCCATAAATAGGGCACCTGCTAGAGTGATATTTTTGGAACTCGATGGTAATTATGTCTGTGCCAACACAAAAAAAAGAATAAAGCTCCAGTGCTCACTAGGAGAGGAAAATGATTTTTTGTGATAGTATTTTGGATGGAGTGGAGTGGATTGAGGGGGCGGAGGGGAGATATAGGGAGGGCAAAGAGGAGGAGGAGGAGGAAGCAGGTGTGAAAGTGAAAGATGACCAAAGTACAGACAGTAGTTTTTAATTGTAGAGATTGAGTGGAAGCGAGAGATTTTAGAGATATGAGAGAGTAACTTTTTTGGCAGGTGGGGGTTGGGGAAGTGGAGGGGTGAATTAATATTGTTTACCTTTTCCTTTGTCTTCTTTTAAGCTTGTTGTAAGTCCCTACCATGGACTCTCAAAGAAAATGTGATGTTTAAAAAGTGAAGCCAACATTTTCAAACATGGATTTTTAAACTTACATATCAACATATGGCAGCTGTCAGTCTCGAAAAAGATGGCATATGTGCCAAAGCAATTCAGTTACTGTGTCACGCTGCAGCATCGCGGGTAGCCAAGTCCAATTCTCAAGTGACAGTCTGTGCCACAGACAGTCCAGGCATATGGTGCAGGGCCAGAGGATAACCCTCCTCATTTGCCAGCTCTGGAGGCCTGCTGGGCTTTCTTCTTTGCTCTCCTCTTTCTCAACCACCTCTCTTCAGCCTCTAATGCCCCAGTGCAGCACAGTCCTCCATAGTAGTCTGTTGCTAGCTGCATCCTCCCACCTTGCTGGGTCAATATTGAAAGTTTTTGAGTCCCTCTTCAAAATGTTCTTGAACCTGAGCATAGATTAGCCCAGTAGCCTTGGAGCATCCACAAGTTTTTCATACAGGAGATCCTTTGGAATGCTCCCATCATCCGTCCAGTGCAGATGACCAAGCCAACAGAGACATCTGTGTTTGAAAACAGTGATTAGATTTGACAATTTTGCTTTCTCACTGGAACTTGGGTGTTTAGAACATGGTAGAAACAGCGGGAGTGGAAGGTGTTTAGCCTTCTTTTGTGCCTGCCATAGATAGTCCAGGTCTCACCTCCACATAGCCGTGTGCTCTGAATGCATGTCTGGTAGAACCACATCTTGGTGTTCAATGTTAGTTTCCTTTTATATCACAGGCTTTTGTCAATTGGTCTCTGTCATCACCATAGTCTTAAAGTTAGGCCCTTGAATAAAAGTGGCCTGTGTGGAAGTATAACATTGTATAAGTATAGCGTTGTATAAGGGGACATGCTGGATACATTGTACATGAGAGGGCATGCCAAAACATGTTACAAAGTATCTGAGGGAGCACATGTAGGGACAGTTAGCTTTTGAATGGAGAAGCAATTAAGATAGAGCCAACAAGTCTAAGAAGCAGGCATCAGAATGGAAGGTGTGAAGGGCAATTAGTTAAGTTAACTGGAAGCTGTTAAAAGAGATTGTTAAGGGTGGCAGGTAATTGAAGATACGTGACTGGTCTCAGGGATCTTGAAGGGTGGTGACTAAAATCTTTTTTCCTCTTTTGTCTGTAACTTTTCTGTAACTTGTTCTCCAAAAACTGTATAAATTAAGAGACAAAAGCCCCAAGCGGGGGGCTCACTTCTAAATGTATTAGCAGAGCAGCTTTGCTAATAAAACAGAGTGGTCTGATAAATTGTGAGTCTGAGTCAAACTTTGACACCTGATTTTCAGGTCCTCAGGCCCCACAACAACTCTAAAAGGCACTTGCTGCTCAGCACATATAGAAAGTCAGGCCCCTTATTTAGGTCCCTAAATTTAAGAATCCATGTTTGATCATTTTGGCCTTCTTTTCACATTTACCTGTAAAAGTAAAAAGTTTTGCTACTCCTTTTGTTTCCTACATATAGGTTTATTGCAGACGTTTAACTATTGCTTACTACTTTAATGCCTGTGTATGCTACTTTTACCTCTTTTAGCTTTTTTATGCAGAGGTCACTTTAGTCATTTCCACATTTGGTGATACAATGAAGTACAGAATTGTGTGAAGGCCACCGAATCCACAGTCAAGGAGTGATTAGTGCTTGTTTTGCATTTCATTAATCCAAAGGGCTACTCCCCCTAATCTAAAATGTTTCTGCAGATGAAAATTAACTAGAACTTATTTCTTACATAGACTATTTGAAATCTCGCTCCCCACTGTCTGTCTCTGATAAAATTCATTTATTTAATTCTCTGAACCCTAAGAAGGAAAATTAATCAAAATACATATTTGCAGTGTTGTTGTAGCCATGGTGGTCCCAGGATAGGAGACAAGGTAGGTGAGGTAATATCTTTTATTGGATCAACTTAAGATGGTTTTAGATACTTTTGACATGTTATGGGGAATTTAATATAACCAACTTAAATGGGTCCAGTAAAAGATATTACCTAACCTACCTTGTATCTCTTAATATACTTAGACAGAAACCCTTTCAATCCTATGATTTACTGACATGTTTATAAAGTGAAGTGTGTTTTAGAGTATTAAATACCCCATAACAAAAATAAGTTCTACAACTTCAAATAAACAGAATTTCTTTCAAGAAGAAAGGAAGAAAAGTCAGTTTTGTAAAAGACAGTAGATTTTAAAGAACCAAGTACAAACATAAACCATTGTATATTCACATTTTTAATCGTGAAAAGAAGAAAAAATATTTTGACTGTGCTTATTTCTTCCTGGAAATTATCAGTTTAAACAAGGCCCTATAAAAACTACTACATGCAATGACTGATGCATTTCATTCTTCAGATGACAGTCAGAAGATTTCAGCAAATGATGCAAAAAATGCCAGCTTGCAAGGCCTTAAGTTTGCTATTAATAACAGAGACAGCAAGTAAACGAATTTTGGAATATAATATAATTAATTGACAACCCTTAAAATATATATATACTTTATAAACATGTCAGTAAATCATAGGATTGAAAGGGTTTCTGTCTAAGTATTTTAAGAGATACAAGGTAGGTTAGGTAATATCTTTTACTGGACCCATTTAAGTTGGTTATATTAAATTCCCCATAACATGTCAAAAGTATCTAAAACCATCTTAAGTTGATCCAATAAAAGATATTACCTCACCTACCTTGTCTCCTATCCTGGGACCACCATGGCTACAACAACACTGCAAATAAGTATTTTGATTAATTTTCCTTCTTAGGGTTCAGAGAATTAAATAAATGAATTTTATCAGAGACAGACAGTGGGGAGTGAGATTTCAAATAGTCTATGTAAGAAATAAGTTCTAGTTAATTTTCATCTGCAAAAACATTTTAGATTAGGGGGAGTAGCCCTTTGGATTAATGAAATGCAAAGCAAGCACTAATCACTCCTTAACTGTGGATTCGGTGGCCTTCACACAATTCTGTACTTCATTGTATCACCAAATGTGGAAATGACTAAAGTGACCTCTGCATAAAATATATATATATATTTTAAGGGTTGTCAATCACAGTTAAGTCACGCAATTAACTAAAAAAATTAATAGCGATTAAAAAAATTAAGCGTGATTAATTGCACGATTAATCATGCTGTTAAACAGTAGATACCAATTGAAATCCATTAAATATTTTTCGATGTTTTTCTATATTTTCAAATATATCTATTTCAATTACAGTACAGAATACAAAGTGTATAGTGCTCACTTTATATTATTTTTATTACAAATATTTGCACTGTAAAAATGATAAAAGAAATCGTATTTTTTCAAGTCACCTCATACAAATACTGTAGTGTGATCTCTTTATCATGAAAGTGCAACTTACAAATGTAGATTTTTTTTTGTTACATAACTGAACTCGAAAACAAAGAATATAAAATTTTAGAGCCTACAAGTTCACTCAGTCCTACTTCTTGTTCCACCAATCACTAAGAGAAACAAGTTTGGTTACATTTACAGGGGATAATGCTGGCCGTTTCTTATTTACAGTGTCACCCGAAAGTGAGAACAAGCATTCGCATGGTACTTTTGTACCTGGCATTGGAAGGTATTTACATGCCAGATATGCTAAACATTTGCATGCCCCTTCGTGCTTTGGCCACCATTCCAGAGGACTTGCTTCCATGCTGATGATGCTTGTTAAAAAAATAATGCATTAATTACTTTGTGACTGAACTCCTTGGGGGAGAATTGTATGTCTCCTGCTCTGGTTCACCCATATTCTGCCATATATTTGATGTTATAGCCGTCTCAGATGATGACCCAGCACATGTTATTCGTTTTAAGAACACTTTTGCTGCAGATTTGACAAAACACAAAGAAGGTACCAATGTGAGATTTCTAAAGATAGCTACAGCACTCAACCCAAGGTTTAAGAATCTGAAGTGCCTTCCAAAATCTGAGATGGACGAGGTGTGGAGCATGTTTTCAAAAGTCTTAAAAGAGCAACACTCTGATGCGGAAACTACAGAACTCGAACCAGAAAATCAACCTTCTGCTCGTGGCATCTGACTCAGATGATGAAAATGAACATGCGTCAGTCTTCACTGCTTTGGATTGTTATCAAGCAGAACCTGCCATCAGCATGGACGCATGTCCTCTGGAATGGTGATTGAAGCATGAAGGGACATATGAATCTTTAGCGCATCTGACACATAAAAATCTTGCAATGCCAGCTACAACAGTGCCATGTGAATACTTGTTCTCACTTTCAGGTGACATTGTAAACAAGAAACGGGCAGCATTATCTCCTGCAAATGTAATCAATCTTGTTTCTCTTAGTTATTGGCTGAACAAAAAGTAGGACTGAGTGGACTCGTAGGCTCTAAAGTTTTCCATTGTTTTATTTTTGAATGCAGTTATTTTTGTATATAATTCTACATTTGTAAGTTCAACTTTCATTATAAAGAGATTGCACTACAGTACTTACATTAGGTGAATTGAAAAATGCTATTTATTTTGTTTTATACAGTGCAAATATTTGTAATAAAAATAAATATAAAGTGAGCACTGTACACTTTGTATTCTGTGTTGTAACTGAAATCAATATATTTGAAAATGTAGAAAACATCCAAATATTTAAAGAAATGGTATTTTATTATTGTTTAACAGTGCAATTAATCGTGCAATTAATCGTGATTAATTTTTTTAATCATGCAATTAATCGCTTGACAGCCCTTTATGTATATACTGTATATACACATGCACACACACACACAATCATAGATGCTTTATATATGATGGTCAAAATTGTTCGTCTGTAGTTAGGCACCTAGGCCAAGATTTTTGAGTTAACAAAAGCCTTACTTAGGTGCTTAAATGGGTGGCCTGGTTTTCAAAAGGAATGAGCACACAGCAGCTCCCCTTGAAGCCAATGCCTAAATTTGAATTAATTGCAGTGGTGCTGGAACAGTTTGTACCATGGGGGTGCTAAAGGCGGAAACAATGTATTTGGGTTGTTATAACTACTTCAAGCCAGCACCCTCAGCACCCTAGAATCATAGAATATCATGTTTGGAAGGGACCTCAGGAGGTCATCTAGTCCAACCCTCTGCTCAAAGCAGGACCGATCCCCAATTAAATCATCCCAGCCAGGGCTTTGTCAAGCCTGACCTTAAAAACTTCTAAGGAAGGAGATTCCACCACCTCCCTAGGTAACACATTCCAGTGCTTCACCACCCTCCTAGTGAAAAAGTTTTTCCTAATATCCAACCTAAATCTCCTCCACTGCAACTTGAGACCATTACTCCTTGTTTGGTCATCAGCTATCACTGAGAACAGTCTAGAGCCATCCTCTTTGGAACCCCCTTTCAGGTAGTTGAAAGCAGCTATCAAATCCCCCCTTATTCTTCTCTTCCCTAGACTAAACATCCCCAGTTCCCTCAGCCTCTCCTCATAAGTCATGTGTTCCAGTCCCCTAATCATTTTTGTGCCCTCCACTGGACTCTTTCCAATTTTTCCACATCCTTCTTGTAGTGTGGGGCCCAAAACTGGACACAGTCCTCCAGATGAGGCCTCACCTAGTTCCAGCACCTATAATTAATTGGCTAACTTTAAGAAAGCAAGTTTGAAAAGTTCTGGCCCACAGATATTACACATCAAAACTATCTATTCGATCATCGTGACTACATGAGGAAGGACCTTACTCTTACTATACTGCAAGCAACTTTAAGTGTGGTTCCTAGCTTGCACACCTATACTTGCGCTATGAGAGCTACAGCGAGAATAAACAATCATTAAGCTGCTGGTAGCATGGGCAACGGCGGCACCACTTAGTAGTGCCAATTACAATCCTGCCTGAACCCTGTGGTTACATATTCAAGACGGCGCAGCTTCTGCTCTTGCCACCGGTGGCTATACTACTATATATATCTCACTAGCCTTCATGAAACTAGTGTGAGTATGTGTATGCAAGCTGTGAATCACACTCCTAGCTGGTAGCAGAGATGTAGCCGTAGGTTACTGCAGAGTTGTGAGCAAACCCTCTGTCTGCAACTACTGATTTTGCTGGTGATAAAGGCCCAGAGCCCACAAAGACTCAGCACTTGCAAAAAAAGATTAGCAGGGTCAGAGCCTGAAACACTGGTTTTAGTAAGTGCTATTATATAGTACAGCCCAATATCCTCCAAAATGGATGAAACAAAATATTGCAAAGCCCATTATTATGATATATTCATCACCCTATACTAGGATGTAACCATGTCTTTCATATAATAATCTGTAATAAAGAAAATGGTACATGCTTGGATTTTTTTTCCTTTAAAAATCAATTAGAACACACTGACCTCCTAAAGTTTATACCATTTCTGCAAATCCTGCCCTCAGCTGCCACCAGTATGTTCACCAGCTAGTTTGCAAGCAAATAATTTGCAAGCAAAATAAAAATAAAGTGAAAGTGGGAAGAAATTAAATTCAACAATCCACAGAAAGCTTAGCACCATCTGCTCTGGGGTGCAGTCATGAAAAGCAGTAGAGGCCAGCCAAGAATTAATCATGAAACGTAAAACTCAGAACCCAATATATCCTATATCTGGTGTGAACAGGAGGGGGAGAAAGGGTGCTAATTCACAACCAGGTGAAAGGAAGATACTGCATAATGACAAAACAAGTCAGTATACATGGCTTGATGTAGCATGGTATTTATGCATACTCTTCATCTAGACCTATCACTACCGTAGCTATTACGTTATTACATATGCTTGTTGATCTTATATTTAATTTCAGAAACTATAACACTGAGCTGGTGAGAGTCAAGCAGCTAGTTTTGAAAAGAAGAAATCCAGTGCTCTATTTCCACTTGTACATGACAATAGACAAACAAATTGCAAGATTAATACACAAGTTGAACATATCTTGCCAATATGCATTATTGATCTGATTTGTGTAAGACTATGTGATGCTAGAAACATCAGTAAAATGCTACCTTAGAGGGAGGAAAAAGTCCAGACATCTGATGTTTCCACACAGAGGCCCTTAGTCTATAAGTATCTATTGTATGATTTGGAAGAAATGTGTAAGTGGAGGGCTGCTACTAAATGATTATGACAGAGGCTTCATTGAGAGTCATTTGACACCTTGACCAACTATAATTTCTTTAGGGGATGAAGAGAAGTTAATACAGTAAGATAATAAGTGGGGAATGAAAGGACCTAAGAAGACAAACAAAATGAAAAGCATACTTGAAGCACTGCTCAAACACACTTATTGAAAAGTATTTTATAGTATTAAGAAACGGTTGATTCAAACAGAAAAAGTTTGCTTAGTGGCCCCTACTGTCTCTGAAAGAATTCTGCCTCTAGTTAGATTTATGTATTTTGCTTTTGAATAAAGTCACCTTGTATCATCATGGCTTTCAATGATAAAGTGGATTAATAAATAAATAAAATAATAAAGTATAGTAGATTTAATGTAATAAGGAAGTGTCTGCAGCCTGAGAAATGATCCTTGGGATGTTGTTTGCAGTGTGTTGTAGCCATGTTGGTCCCAGGATCTGAGAAAGACAAGGTAGGTGAGGCAATATCTTTTACTGGACTAACTTCCTTCGGTGAAAGGGACAAGCTTTCAAGCTACATGGAGTTCCTCTTCAGGTCTGAGGGAATAAGCAGAGTGTCTGAGCTAAATACAAGTTGGGCCAGATTGTTATGCAGAATCAAAAAGAGTTGGTGTAAACCCATGGCATTCTGCAGAAACATGTTCTATTGTACTTCAGGAGAGACTGCATCTCTGCACACAACTGGGTCTCATGAGAAAGATCCCTGAAGAGGTATAGGGAGGTGTGTTGGGAGGCAGCATGGAGAGAAACTGAATCACATAACCCAGTTAAATGAATTAGGAGCCTAAACTGCATTTTCAAAAGTGGTTTAGGCACATTTCATTTATGGGAGTATGTGATGGGGAGGCAGCCCCTCACTGGCAGAAAAGGGGTTAATAGAGCCCTAGGGAGGCTGCACAGGAGGCAACCAATCAGGGAAGGGCTGAAGGGAGCAGCTAATCAGGGCCAAGCAGGCCTATATAAAAAGGGAGCTGCAGGGCAGAGAAAGGCTGTTCTCTGCTGGGAGCCCAGGGAGGAAGGATTGTGGTTCTGGAAGGCTGAGAGAACTGCCAGTACCCTGGACAAAGCAGTGCTGCTAGCAGGGACTGAGGGAGTGAGAGACAGCTTCTGGCTGGCTGCTGGGGTTTGTGGGCTGAGGCCCTGAGGCAAGGGCAAAGAGGATGCTGGGGCCATGATGAAGTGGCCAGACAAGTCCCTGCAATTGCCACTAAGGGAAGTGGCTGAACAGTGGACTGCAGGTCCTCCTGAAGGGGGGAGCACAGTGTGTGGCATGGCCAGAGGGCTGTGTCGCTGAAGAGGTCCTTGGAGAGACGTGGGTCCGAGAGCAGAAGTGATTGTGGTGAGGCACCACCTGAAGAGGGTGCACTAACACACAGAGCTAATTCCCAAGACAGCCAGAAGGAGGCACCAGAGTGGTGAGCAAACCCCATTACACACTGTGGAAAATGTGGGCACACGGTCACCCCTGAGATAAGGGGAGGAGAGAGGACTGTGGGAATGATTGCCCAGGTACAAGGGGGTTTGAGAGACTAAAGGAGAGATATTGAAGGTGGGGATTATGGATCCGGAGTATGCAGAGGTCTTCTTTGTAGAGGGTTCTTGCGCCATCCCAGGCTGGACCCCGCGGTCAGTACCCCAGCAGAAAGGGACTGACAGAGAGCAGGGAAAGCTTGAGACCCTGCTGCAGGAAATCCTGGTGAACCAAGAGAAGCAATGTGTGGTACAGTGGTACCTCCAGACTTATTTGGGACAGCAGGTTAAGCAAAGCAGACCCTGGACTATAAGGTGGACAGAAAGCTGGCTAGACTGTCAGGCTCAGCGTGTAGCAATCAACAGTTCGATGTCTAGTTGGCAGCCAGTATCAAGCAGAGTGCCCCAGGGATATGTCCTGGGCCAGTTTTGTTCAACAACTTTATTAATGATGTGGATGATGGGATGAATTGCACCCTCAGCAAGTTTGCAGATGACACTAAGATGGGGGGCGAGGTAGATATGCAGGAGGGTAGGGATAGGGTCCAGAGTGACCTAAACAAATTGGAGGATTGGGCCAAAAGAAATCTGATGAGGTTCAACAAGGACAAGTGCAGAGCCCTGCACTTAGGAAGGAAGAATCCTATGTACTGCTACAGGCTGAGGACCGACTGGCTAAGCAGCAGTTCTGCAGAAAAGGACTACAGTGGATGAGAAACTGGATATCGGTCACCAGTGTGCCCTTGTTGCCAAGAAGGCCAAGGGCATACTGGGGTGCATTAGTAGGAGCATTGCCAGCAGATCAAGGGAAGTGATTATTCCCCTCTATTCGGCACTGGTGAGGCCACACCTGGAGTATTGTTTCCAGTTTTGGTCCCCCCACTACAGAAGGGATGTGGACAAATTTTGAGAGAGTCCAGCGGAGGACAATGAAAATGATTAGGGGGCTGGGGCACATGACTTATGAGGAGAGGCTGAGGGAACTGGGGTTATTTAGTCTGCAGAAGAGAAGAGTGAGGGGGGATTTGATAGCAGCCTTCAACTACCTGAAGAGGGATTTCAAAGAGGATGGCGCTAGGCTGTTCTCAGTGGTGGCAGATGACAGAACAAGAAGCAATGGTCTCAAGTTGCAGTGGGTGAGGTCTAGGTTGGATATTAGGAAACACTATTTCACTAGGAAGGTGGTGAAGCACTGGAATGGGTTACCTAGGGGCGTGGTGGAATCTCCATCCTTAGAGGTTTTTAAGACCTGGCTTGATTTAGTTGATGTTGGTCCTGCTTTGAGCAGGGGATTGGACTAGATGACCCCCTGAGGTCTCTTCCGACCCTAATCTTCTATGATTCCATGGTAAAGCTCCTGTGGAGAGAGTTTAATAGAAGCTGGAGAGAGCATGAGGAGAAGCCAGGCTCCAGAGCCAGGATACCGGTGGCTGGGCTGACTGATTTTTATGCCTGTGAACAGCAAGGACTGGAAAAGAGATTGCCCCTACTGGGATTGGGGACTGAAGCCTCAACCAATGAGCGGGTATGCTGGGCCTGTGGGAAACAGGGGCACCTACAATGGGAATGCCCTTACATGAGTTGCAGAGTCAAGGCTAGCCCGGGAGAGGGGCTGAACCAGGGAAGGACAATGGGAGTCCCATGGCCAAGGAGGGGGAAAGGGTTTGCTTCCAGTGTCATATCAAAAGGCACTGCCCCCTTAGGAGAAGGTAGAAAAGGGTAGAAACCAGGAACCAGGGTAGGCTAGAGACTGTTAAGGTAGATGTGGCAGTGAGGACTAGAGACTGGGCAGAAAGCCATCTCCTATGCCCAGCAGGGGACATTAAGGAGTTGGTGGGTAAGATGGGGATGGGGAGAGGACCCAGGCAGACAAGGGAACCCACACCAAAGTAGAACAGGCTGCAGTAGGGACTCAGACCCTGGAGGAGAGGATGCTGGGGGATCCAGTGGGCCAGGTAAATGAGCTGCAGGAGAAGCTGGCAGCTGCTGAGGAGGCCCCACAAGTAGCTGAGGGGAACTTAAGAGTTTCAGAGGAACCAGGCCCAGAAAGAAAAAGAGGAGAAGAGAAATGTGTGTTTCCTGCTGGAAGGGGCAAAACAAGACAGAGATGACCTGCGAGTGCAGCTTAGACAGGTACAGGGAAGGAGGCATCCCTACCCCAAAGAGCTGCACTCTAAAGGAGGAGGATGTGTGATAGGGCAGCTGCCCCGCACTGGCAGAAAAGAGGTTAACAGAACCCTGAAGACGCTCACTAACATGCAGAGCTAATTCCAAAGAAAGCCAACAGCAGGCACTTCAGTGGTGCGCGAACCCCATTACAGAGTATCACAGATTATAAACATAAAGTCTTCAGCGTAACAAAACTGACAAACCCGCACTCCTATCTTGTTCTATATAATAAACAGACTTGACAAAAACTTCTTTCTATGGTATAAGGAGATGTCAGCACTGAACAGAACAGTTAGTTGTCCATGGATTTTTTTCAAATTCGTCTGAAATGGAAAGAACCTCTTTTTTCATACTCCCATTGATTATGTACTAATTCCTTTACAATATGGCCTGGCATCAAATGGGGGGAGAAGGGAAGAGGTGGTACCTTACCGAAGCTCTAGACATCACTACAGAGCAATGGTTCTGATAAAGCTATCAACGATGAAATAGTTAATGTAGCCTGGCATTACTGAGCACAAAACAACTTGCAGCAGTGACTCCAGCCCCTAAATTATCATCCATCTCTTATTAATCCTCTGCAAGATCAAGAAAATGGGACTGTATGCAGATGTATTAGGTTCCAGGGGCAGTGAAAGGTATACTTCCCTCTAATCTACCATCTGCAAAGCTACTTTACGGCCTCTGTTACAGCCTTTAGATTTAATAACCAATGAGACAGGAGCCACTGAGAATCTCAGTCACTGAGAGCGGGTGCTACTTAGGACCATTGAAAATGAGGCTGTCACTTTCTTTACAGTTCTAAAAATCTGTCTGTAAATGGAACAGTCAAAACATGCAGAAAAGAAAATCAGCTGTGGGAGATTTAGATGGGAAAAGTGAATTGAAAGAGTGAATATTGTTGCAAAGCAGACCGTTTTCCGCGGAAAGTGTTCCCTTATATTTAGAATTCATTGGCAGGACAATAAATGTTTTTAAAAATTCCCAGCACTCTAATCCTCCAGAGCCCTTCACTCAAGCAATACTCCCACTGAAATCAATGGAAGTTTTGCCTAAGCAGTTCAGGATTGGGCCCTATTAAATGGCACAAATATTGCTAGCCATAGCAAATGATGTAAAAGAGAACGAACTTTATTGTGAAAATTCATCTAATAATGAAAAACACCATGACACAGTTCCTTTGAGACTTTATTCCGTATTGTATTTTGTGAATGATTCCCCTCCACTGACTTCTAACAACATAGCACTGCATTTACCGGTTAAAAGAAATCTCATCAGCGTATTTGAGAGTCAGCACAATGACTGACTTTACTGAAGCATTTCAAAACAATAGCCAAGCATCACAGGGCAACACTAAAAGGCATCAACAGGTCATCAAAAAGATTAAGATTTTTGCTTTTAGTCATCTTGATATATTTTTTTCTTGAATCCAGCTGACCCTAGAAATAACCCCTACTGCATTTAAACATTTTCAAACAAATCTTAGTATAGCTGTACAATGTACGTTTATTTGAATATCGTGTTATGATTGCCCTAGTCTTTACTGAGTTTATACATGCCATTCATACAAGCCAATGTGATCCATCCCAGCACCACACCTCAGCCAAAGGAGACAGAGGAAAGTAAAACATGGTTCTCTTTAAGTCTCTGTGAGAAGATCCTGTTTGCATCCCAAGTGTTTACTGGAACATTGGACTTGTACATCAGGAGATTGTCTCAGATTTATGTTGTAGTCTTATGAAAGGTGTCAGCATGACATGTAGCCACAGAAAAGGCGATTCCTCACACTGCCCCCTAATGGGTCTCAAACTGGACCCCTTCTAGGCACGAGGGGATGGTTCATTCTCCACTATCCATTCAGACTTTGGCCTCTGTGAATACGCAGACAAATTTGTCAGTGTTGGATGTAGACACTTTTCCACTGAAAACTGGACTGAGAACACCACATTTCACATAAGACAATGAACAGCTATCAGATGGTATCAACTTTTGGTCACTACTAAGTTGTCTGAATCTGAACTGGTAAGCTACAGGGGAAAAGCTCTATAACCTGCTATCACTCCTCCTCAGCCAGCCAGCCTCCTCTTCTCCCCCCCCCCCCCCCAATAAAAAACCCTTACAATTTAAAACCTTTGACTGAAGACTAATGTGTTTTTCATGAAGTGGTGTTAATGCAACGCTGACAGATCCCGGAAGTCATCGGGTGGGAATGAACCTTGGACCTCTGGAGCTAAATGCATGAGCCTCTACTGCATGAGCTAAAAGCCACGTGCCTATTAGTGAAGGCTGTAGCAGACTCATCAGTTTCTAGGTGCCACTCAGGAGGGACAGAACACCACGCTCAGCAGGCATGGGTTACATTATGACAGTTTATGCCCTGTGATACTACTATCTCTACAAAATATTCAGAACCCCAGCAGGGCCACCTGATTCTTCTCTATCTCAATGGTTTTCCTCTATTAACCTAAATGTAGAGGGGCATTTCAGCAAACAGCCAGGTGTCCTTGCCACTACCAATTATTGGGATGGACTATCAATTTTATTTCTTGTTGCATTTAGCCATTTAGTAGGCCTTTACAGGAACTTAGCATAACTCAGGCAAACTGAGGAGGGAGGGGAAGGGGATAGCTATCCCATGAAGTGAGCTTGACGCTACACACCCTCTCTGACATGCTGGGGCAAATGTCTGTGAAAAACAGGAAGTCTGGATATATTTTAGGATTGTAGTTATGGGGAAATATAACTGCCAGACTAACAGCTCAAAACTGCTTGCTTAATTTTTTTTTTTTTTTAGTGACATGTTTTTGTAACTCCTGCTTTTGCCTAATGGTTAATGTTGTTTGGTCAGCTATATAACAGTTTTGATTGACATGTCTTTGTAACTTTTTGGGTATAAGAGGAGAATTGTGGTTTGGGTCAAGCGGATCGCTTCGTGGACACATCGAGAAGATCTCCAGGCACAGACAGAAGGCTGGCCACCGGAAATCTGTGGCTGAATCACCTGCATACTGCTCCAAACTCCTGAGGGGTAATTATTCATTTGGGGTGCTTTATAACCTATTGGATTTGTGTGTTCTTGAGACCAAACAAAGCAGTGACTGCGTAAAGGCATTCTAGTGGGAGGGTTGGAGACTAATAAAGTACTGGCTTTAAGTACTTTTGATTTGTTTGTGTCAGCCACATAGCAGACACAAGTGCTGCATCTCCCTGGGTCTGTCCTGATACCACCTCATGGACAGTGAGGTTACCGAGAGCTTTGGTTTCGGGGGAACCCTGGGTAACACTAAACACTGATATCTGGGAGATATGGGCATTTGGGAAGTGCCTACATAAAGAAGCAAATAAGCGACATTTCTATTCCCCTAATAAATAAATATATACATGTATAATTACAAATATCTCCATCAAAACAATAACTTAGCATGCTCTTCTTACTTTCCATAACTCAAGTGATGGTGCACTGTATATATTATGCAACAGAAGAAGCAAAACTATACGCCCTGTGACCATTAGTAAACCCGCAATACTTGCTGGGGGTGGAGGGGAGGGGAAACAGCTTAGTGTTAACTGATAACATCTCTCAAAGTTTTCCCAAGAAACTTTATTTATACACATACACAGCTGCGAAATGGCTTGGGTAAATGAATACATCTTTCTACAGGCCCAGTCCAGTTTTAAACAGAGTGCCTGCAAACATTCTCCAGTCTTCAGGGGGAAAATACAAGCAGAGGGAAACAATGCAGCATCTGCAGGTTGCATCACAGCAGCAAACCATTTGGAATGATTTAATAAACATTCAAACACATATCTGCATGTGTGAAAGTGGATATCTATTTCATTGTCTTCAGCTCCATGTCTCCACATTTACAGAATAAAAGACCTCTGCACCGTTAGCAGGCATTTTTTTAACCAGAGAGACATTACAGCAGAGGCAATCTTGCAGAGCAACTACGCTGCACCATCCTGTTACTATTATTTGTTCTCTCAGTATACTTCCTAAGACAGCCTACTGCACAGTGAACAAACAAAATCACGCCATTATCTTCAAAGCATGAAAATGATACTAAAGAGAAATACAATTCAAAGGATGACCTTTAGGTGCTATTATCTGCAATGCAGTAATTAACTTTATCTGCCATACACAAATGAGATGAATAGCAGCGTTTTGAAAAAAAATACCAGAAATCATTTTACAATACAGCCTCTTTTGTTTCCTTTATGGATCTGTACAACAAAAGAACGACAGCTAGCAACCCCTTGTCTGCGCAGTAAAGTGCTCGCTTGCATGTTGTGAAGTGTTAGAATGAATATTTTTGGCATTCGCTGCTGATAGAAGCTCGATACCAGCAGTGCTTCATTTAACATGCTATACGATATAATGAAACCAAACTTGAGGGGGAAAAAGACAGCTGTCACAGCAGTTTACATTTTTAGATACAAATAAAACAGATTAGAAACTTCAGATACCAAAAAATAAAATGTGAAACAAATTCTGCAAGCTTTTGGCCCAGTTCTGTTACTCTGAGCAGCACTTTACTTCAGGAATAGCCACACTGATTTCGGGAGGGAACTACTCACGGAGTAGGGATTAGTGGATGTTAGGGTGACAAGATTTGAGCTCTTAATCAATACACTGGGGCGGGCACCAGGCTTACCGGCAGCTGTCCCTGGTCAGGCTCTTGTGTTCAAGTGGCACGCATGCCCCTAGACAGCTGCGTGGAAGGGATGCGGGCAAGGCTGGGGGCAGTACAGCCATGCCGGAGGAGCTGCCAGTGGGCGGCACTGGCTCCTGGGAGCGGCAGCCCCTCATTCTGCTCCTCTCCCCACTGCGGTTCTTGGGAGAGCCCTGCGATTCCGCAGATACCGATTTATATCTGCAGATATCCGCATCTGCGGATATAAATTTTTACCCCTGCAGAGCTCTACTTGTCAGTTTTACTGATTAATCTCTTAACCTGTATAGTAGGTTGGTAACAAACACCCCTTAAAACTATACACAGAGGTTAATTTGTTACATTACACATTTTAATTTGCCAGTATCACATGGCATTAGACAAATTTCAGCTACTCCAGCACACTCCCATGGTAACAGGTGAATCAAATAGTGCACTGCACATTCCCAAGTAAATCAGCTGTTCTCTGCACTTTCACAATGTCATGATGTTAGATTTGCAATAACATAGCAATGATAAACCAGGTCAGTTCTCAGTTCTCTCTCATGACCCCTTTTGAAGGGAAGTTGTGGCTAGCTCTTTGAGATGCTCTGGGTAAATTAAGGCTTTTTACACATATTTGTAAAGCAGTGGAATTATTTTTAATTGAATGCCCCCAATCCTGTAGTGTGCTCTGTGCTGGCAGACTCCTAAATTCCCATGGAGCTCATTGCACGACTGGGATCGAAGTGATTATCTGTACATTAGGTCAATGATCCTTGTCAACACTTAATGGGCACTGATCACTCCAATATGTGTATCAGTATATTAACTAAGCCAATCACTGAAACATATTATAGCAAGATTCAAGGTTCACAAACCTGTAAAAAGATTACTGAGGTGTCAAACAAGAACAAAAAATGGAAGAAATATATTTGCTCCACCTTAAATAGACGATGCACGTTTCAAAGTGAACAGGTACCCACAGGACAGGAGCTAAAATTTTATCAACTTTACAGTTTTGGTTTTTTAATGCCCAGAATTGGATTTTTCATTCATGACTACATTTCTACAGCTGGGAAATCATCCAGAAACAAGAACACTCAAAACTTTCTAACACCGTGATTAAAAGTTGTGACCCCCAGAGTTAAAAGTAAAGTAGCAAAGTCCAGAATTTAGTGTTGCCAGCTCTTGACATTTTGTTGCGAGTTTCATGATATTTGGTCTTTCTCAAAGCCCTAGACTCAAGAGTCACGTGAATACACCAAAACCTCTGTGTCAAGCTATCTGGACTGGCTTACGAGTGTGAGTACCAGAGTATGAAGAAGCAGGGCACAAACCTCAAACTGGTTGCAAGTTTACACTTAGTTCTCACCAAACAAGTATCGAGTGTGAACTCCTCAGTCACTATACAGTCTTAACATGGAGTTGCAGACAGTCCTCTTGGGTATTCTGACCTATCTTGCTACCCAGGCAAGCTTGCCTTTGTGACAGATGGTGCCTTACAACAAAAATCACAACCATGTTCAGGGCACTGCCAATCCCAAAGAAGTAATCACATACCTCAGGTCAATTGCACCTCAGATCTCAAACCAAAGAAAACACTTGTAGCCAATCCGACAATAAACTAACTAAAGATTTATTAACTAAGAAAATGAAATGAGTTAAAGTATAAAGCAGGTAAACATGCACACACAAATAAGTTAGAGCATTAGGTTCCAAAAGGTCATAGAAGCTGCTGTAATATGCAAACTCTCTAAGTCCTCTAGGGCTAACCAGGCTAAACAGCTGGGGATCCCTTGATTATGCTTCACCTCTCTGAGTTCAAGAAATAGAGAGAGATCAATTTTCTTCTGCTCAGGGATTTTTATTCCCTTCCCCCTGAGTTCAAGCTCTCAGGATGAGTCCTCATGCACGTCTCCTCTTTATGGGAGTGGGGGGCAGCGATCAACAAATGATTTGTTCTTTGATGTTTCAGAATGGCTCTTTTGGTTTCAATGGATTTTCTTGTGTGCAGGACCGAGCATCTTCTGTACGAAGCCAGCATTTTACACTACTGAATCCTTCTTTCCTGCTTGATGAGTTACACAGCTACAGGGGCTTACAGTGCAAACACTCAATATAGCCTTATAACACGGGGTACAGATGTTACATGAGATTAATACATGCAGCATCCTACAAGCATTTCATAAAATCCAAACACATTTTTATAAATCTAATACCTATTTTAATAATACTAACAAACAGGTATGCATTCATCGGTGTTCAGTTTGGGCCCAGTGGCCTTGGAATGAGCAAGCACCGTATCTGCCAGCATCACACACAGCTTTAATTTTGTTTAAAGTAAATTTCTAGCCCCATGGTTATGGCAAAAAGTTTGAAAACATGAGCCATAAAGACTGAAAAGAAGGCAAATAAAAATAATTGCAAACATTTTTAAAGCCCAGAACTCTTAAACTAATCTCATGATTTTGCAGGGAGCTGACTCAGGATTTCAGAAAGCTTTGGGTTGCCAATACTGGTGCATACACACAAACAAACAATAAATAAAAATAAAAATAGTGAGCACTTTTATATCACTTAGCATCTACAGATCTTTAAGGACTTTACAAGGCAGGGTAATTAATCATTACTGCCCCCATTTTACAGATGGGGAGGCTCAGGCATAGACTGGATAAGGATCACAGTTTCAAAAATGCTCATTCATTGTGAGTACTCAATTTGAGATACCCAAGACTGGATTTTCAGAGGTTTTGGACACCCGCAACTCCCATTGAACTCCCTGGAGCCTCTTTAGTACAAGAGACAGGAAGCTGCCAGCAAGACATGCTTCACTGTAGGCTTTTAACATTGGGTATGTCTACACTGCAATCATGAGATGGGATTGCAGTACACAGACATCAAGCTAGATCAAAGCTAGTTTAAGTAACAATAGCAGTGAAACAGAGGCAGTAGAGGTGGTTGCTATTCGAGTATGTACCCAGGATCCTAGAGAGTTGGGGCTGGCCACTGCAGCTGCCCGTGTTGCAGCAGCTTCACGGTTTTTGTTACTTGAGCCAGCTTTGATGTAGTTCAGCTACATCAAACCTACTTCAGGTACATCTATATGTGTTGGTATCATACTTCCCGACTGCAGTGTAGACACACTTTTTGGAATTTCCTCCCCATATTGATCCAAAATACTCTAATTTGTTGGCCTTTCAGTACATGCTTCAAGCCGCATCTTTTCCCACAGACGCTTGGCTATTGAGGGATGCATACAATAAGTGCTTATGTTTGTGTTTTACAGGGTATTGGTCGATTAGTTATCACTGGCTGGTTATTTATTCTGGGGGAAGCTGTTGGTTTTATGTTGCTGCATCTTTAAAATTAAGTTATGTGCATGTACAGCCCTAGATAGTGCTTCTATTTTTCTTTGTGTTATAAAGCTAAGGACCAGATTTTGCCATCCTCGTGCCATTGAGTAGTACCTTTCTCCGCAAGTAGTGCCATTGGTTTGAAAGGGAATTTTCATGGAGTAAGATATTACTCTAGTAAGGAAGACAGAATATGGCCCTAAATAAACCAAATAAATACAGGGCATTCAAGGATTTAACGGGTATTAGTATGACAATCTGGTAGGGTGACCAGATGTCCCGATTTTATAGGGACAGTGACGATTTTTAGGTCTTTTTCTTACATAGGCTCCTATTACCCCCCACCCCCGTCCCGATTTTTCACACTTGCTCTCTGGTCACCCTAGGATCTTGGTAAATGATGCACTTTCTGAGAAACACATTTGATGCTGTACATTAGAAACAGTCGGGTTTTTCCTAGTTAATAGGGATGTGCTAATTACAATATATTTCCCCTGTCACTGCTGTGTCCTTATTAATGGGCCTCAGCTGTATTTTCTTTACTTCCCATTTAATTTGTTAGTTCAAGTTTATATTTTGCACTGTTTTAAATGAATCCATTGTGTAATTCTGTCACTTTCCCCCACCCCCCCCATCAGCATGTAGACACAAGGGTGATTGCCTAATTAAACAGCACTGCTACAGGAAGCAAATTAGCACCAAACCTCTTTAGATGAAAATTGCATAAAGAAATAATTAATCTGTTAACAAAGTAATAGAAGAAGTCAAAGGAAACAGCCTACAAACAAAGATGCATTACTGTGTGAATATGTCATCTTGTAGGGATATTGCTTTTAAAGGAAGTCTCATTTGAGACAAAACATTTTCTGCTTTCATAAGATAAACTTTACTCTGTTTTCAAATTGCTGTGAAGCAAGTCATGAGGAATTACCATTAAAAGCAAAGAGATTCTCTCTCTTTCTTGCTATTACCAAGACATGTATTATATACCAGTTGGATATTATTAATTTAGAGTATAGTTTTAGTTGCCTCTATAAAGCCTGATATTACTTTGGTAGTTTTTGTCAGCGGAAGTCTCCTACACCTAATCAGAATTGAAAGGGATAGTCATGTTGGCCCTTGGACTTTTCTGAGCTCAACCAATTATGACTACTATGTATTTTGTTATTATGGTACCACCCAAAAGTCCCAATCAGGATTGCAGGCACACTGTGATAAGCATTACTGTATACTATCACAAAGGTAGACTATGCCCCAAAGTGCTAAAACCTTACTTTTAACGCGATGCAATTAGTAAGTATGACAAAGAATAGGAGAGACGAGGAGGATGATAATAAAGATAGTGAAATTATCTAGTTTAGCAATTAAACATCTTGATGTCTTAAGTTATCAGAAAGCTTTTCTTATGAAATAAATAAAACCAGTTTTCTCTGACTGTCACACAACCTACCCATCATTGGCTGGATGGTTTCTTGTAGGCATCACAGATTAATTTAGAGGAAGCAACCCATGCTTAAGGGACAATGTCATTAAAAGCATTCCAAAGGTATAGACAGAAGACAAATACAGATGTATAGCTAGAAGAAAGATGTAGACAGAATGAGGACAGAAGGAAACATAGCTGATATCTACAGTACAGAGGCTTGGTTAAAGTTCATTTTTAATATAAATAACATACAGTTTTGTCAAAGGCAGATAGACACCTATTAACTAAAAATAGTTATAGGAGAGAAAAATAGGAAAGAATCCCATACATCCATTGAGAAAATAATACAGCAGGGCATAGATCATCCAAGACATTCTTAGAATGCATTGGAAAACAACTTTTTATTACAGAAGGTGGAGAAAGCGACTAGGGGATATGCTGTTCTCAATTTGATTCTGCCAAATAGGGAGGAACTGGTTGAGAATTTGAAGGTGGAAGGCAGCAGGGGTGAAAGTGATCATGAATTGATAGAATTCATGAATCTAAGGAATTGTAGGAGGGAAAACAGCAGAATAAATACAATGGGCATCAAGAAGGCAGATTTTAACAAACAAAGAATTTGTGTGTAAGATCCCATGGGAAGCAAGTCTAAACGAAAAAAGAGGTTGGCAAATTGTTAAGGGCACAAGAGCAAACTAACCCAATGCATAGGAAAGATAGGAAATATGGTAAGAGGCCAGCCTGGCTTAACTAGGAGATCTTCAATGACCTGAAACTCAAAAAAGAGTCATACACAAAATAGAAACTAGATCAAATTAACAAGGATGAAGATAAAAAAAAGAAACACCACAAACTTGTAAGGAAACATTAGAGAGGCCAAGACACAAAACGATATTAAACTAGCTAGGGATATAAAGAACAAGAAAACATTTTACAAATACATTAGAAACAAAAGGAAAACCAAGGACACAGTAGGCCCATTATTCAATGAGGAAGGAAAAAAAATAACAGAAAATGCAGAGTATTTTGTCCAGTTTCATGCACCACAATTCAGAAAAGATGTGGACAAACTGGAGAAAGTCCAGAGAAGAGCAATAAAAATAATTAGAGGTCTAGAAAACATAACCTGTGAGGAAATTTTGAGTTTGTTTAGTCTGGAGAAGAGAAGACTGAGGGGGGACATAACAGTCTTCATGTGAGTGAAAAGATTGCTATGAAGAGGAGGGTGATAAATTGTTCTCTTTATCCACTAAGGACAGGCCAAGAAACAATGGGCTTAAACTGCAGCATGGGAGGTTTAGGTTAGACATTAGGAAAAACTTCCTAACTGTAAAGTAGTTAAGCACTGGGGCAAAATTATCTGAGGAGGTTGTGGAATCTTTGGCACTGGAGATTTATAAGAACAGCTTTGACAAAAACCTGTCATGGATGGTCTAGACAATACTTAGTCCTGCTTTGGTTCAGGGGACTAGACTAGATACATTCCAATCCTAAGTGCCCATGATTCTAGATGGATAATGAAATATACTTTGATCTTGTTTTTTTTAATTTTTAATACCAATAAATGTCACAGGACCATAGCTAAAATTTTCAAAAGTGCTTAAGTTACTTAGGAGCCGAAGTCTATTTTCAAAAGTCACTTAGGCACATGAGGCCAGATTTTAAAAGGTATTTAGGTACCTAAGGATGCAAATAGGCACTTAGAGAGATTTTCACAAGCACTAGGCACCTAACTCCCATAGGGATTTAAAACCTGACACTTAAGCCTCATTGAAAGGCAATGGGACTCAGGAAGTTTTCAACATTTTCCCCCAGGGCTGGAAATGGCAACTTTTGGTGAAGATAGTCTGCAAAAACTTTCTAGGCACATTATTTCTGATAAACCTAGAAGTTTACAAAGACATGCAAACTGACAAAATCAAATGTATCTAAATGTTACATCATCATCAGGTCTGATCCTTGATGCTGACAAATCTTAGTGGAGATCTAAAATCAGTAACTAAGTTCAGCCTCTATATTAAAGCAAGTGCAGAAAGAAATATTTTGTGCTCATTAGTATGATATCAAGCCAGTTAAGGAGTATTGCTGTTGGGTTACTAATGAGCACACAAGAGAGTTCATCATTTGTTCTTCAGCAGGAAGTCCCATGCAATTTTCCTCTTAAGATGGTGGTGAGCCCTGAGGTTTACGATTAAAAAAAATTATACTTGTATAGTATTATCAAATTTTGGTGCACTTTTAAACACCCTCGTAAGGCAGGTAGGTGTTGTTATACCCGTTGTAAGAAAGTGTAAGCTAAAGCACAGAGAGATTACGTAACTACTCCAAGGTCACATAATAAGTCAGTGACAGAGCTTGGAATAAAATGGAAGAGTGCTGAATCCCAGCCACTGACTCTAACCACTAAACTATACTATATTATACATACATGAATTGTTTGGGCTCTCACAGGAATAGAGAGGACATCAGTACCCTTTCTAGGAAAAAGAGTTACATTTTACTCAGGACAGTTATATTCATGGAGAGGAAGAAATGGCAATGCAATTCAAGCAATGTCTTGCAGGATAGTGGCTCCTATGACTTATACAGTTGTCTCACTGAGCCATCCAATAACATATCATACTTCTCTTACTTTATCTTGGAGCTCCTGTTTCCGGTGCTTTGCACAGAACAGCACTCAAAACACACAAGGCTAATAATAATATCAGTGTAAGCAGAGTCAGGATGAGCTCCACCCTGACATCTGGTGGTGAGGTATGGCAAGTTGTGGAAAAGAACTTTAGGGGCTGATCTCATTTGCATAGGCACACCCACCCCGCCTAGCATGAGCCCATAGCTGCCCAAATGGTCACTTTGGCTGCTGTGGGATCCTCAGTGTCTCTGTTATTGGGGCAGGAAGAATAAATTGTTATTATCCTGATTATGTGAATCAAGGACAGTGGAACTGTACTTGGCATTTTGTTATGATGGAGGGACTCGCCATCAACTAAGTAGCACTCGCTAGGCAAGGGATATCGGTTCCAAAACTCTGTGAATTGGGAGAGGTTAGGGATAGGTATTAATACTTGGTGGTATGAGTCCCCTGGTGAGGGTCTTACATGCTAATTGTGCTTCCTCCTCTCTCCACTGTAGAATATCAGAGCTAATTTTGATTCCATTAGGAGTCTAATTACAGGCTGCTGAGCTGAATTCACTTTGGGCTAATGGTTTACCAGTACTGAGGCTCCCCTACTACAAGCTGAATTCGCCAAAGAGCTGAACTTATTAAGAGCTGAAATCACTGAGTGTTGTGTTAAGTAGTGGGGGAGCCTGAAGATGTATGGTGGAGCAGTTTGCGGGACGGTGAGCAGAGTGGCTTGCGGGACGGCTGGCAGAGCAGAGCATTGCAGTTTGCGGGATGGCGAGCAGAGCAGCTGGTGGAGCAGAGCAGTTTGTTGGCTGCCTAGAGCAGCTCATGGGGTGGTTGGCAGAGCAGAGCCCCATGGAGAGGTGGGGCCAGCAGCTTTGGATCATGTAAGGTGCCCCTTAAATCCTCTCCCCCATCTCCACCCAGGTTGGGAGATAAAACTCTGCAGATTAACTTTTGAACTCTGGGGCTGCCCTGACCAGGGACAGAGACTTTTGGGTCGTTGGACTTTTGGGACTTTGGGTGATTTGGGGTTGCTGGACTCAAGACCCAAAGGGAAAGGACATGCCCCAATTTGCTTGGGGTGGGTTTTTTGCTCATGGGTTGTGTTATGAATCCTGTTGGTGGTGTTTCCCCAACGTAATGCCACATTGTTTCTCTTTTATTAAAAGGCTTTTTGCTACACTCAGACTCTGTGCTTGCGAGAGGGGAAGTATTGCCTCTTGGAGGCGCCCAGCAGGGGTGGTATATATTTGTCCAGGTCACTGGGTGGGGGCTCGAGACGGTTTTGCATTGTGTTATTGGAATGGAACCCCTAGATACTGAACCCAGCACTTATTGCTGCCAACTCTGACAGGCAGAAGGGTTACACTAGTACTCAAATGTGGAGAAACAAAGAGCACAAATGCAGGAGATTAAATTAAATTGCAGGAGATTTGATAGTATCTTTTCACCATACACAGCTCTCCTGGGGACTGAATGCCAGACACTAATCTAATGAAATCCAAGATTCCCAGAAAAGCAAGTGTTCTGAGCAACTTCTATTAGTCATTTTCAGGTAGAAATTTCATCCATTTCCTAAATTACTATTATTATAAACGTAATCCTAGTGCTTAAATATGGTTCTAAAATATTCTACACTTGTTATTGCAAATACCTGTAAAAGGAGAGGAAATGTGAAATTAATTGCCAAAAGCTGTTCCGATGGCAACTGAAAAAGAAGATAGTAGATAGCCAGAAAGCAAAAACCTAGTGATCCATTTCTCAGTGAACTGAGTTGTTTTCCAAAATAGAAATGTTATCTGGTAATTATTTTTCTCCATATCTTTATACAAATAAAGAACAGTGGAGCTACAGCCTTTTGTATCACATAAAGGCAGCAGCAACCTATTACCTGTAATGAGTGTAGGTGCTCCCTAATGTTCTGTTCTTCTAGGAGGCTATTGTATCCTGTGGTCAACTGATGCTTCCAGAGCCGCATGTTAACTCTTACCTACATAGATTCCCAACCTGAATAACTTCAACAAGTTTTAAGCTTAACTAGTGAATGCTTATCAATGCCTTGGAAATGAAAAGGCACTATACAAGCGCCGAGGGTTATTAGCTTTAAGGAATATGTACTTGAGCATAAGATAGGAAAGTTTCAGTACAAACTGTAGTCCAGATTAAAACGTTTCCCACCAATTCTAGGGTGGTTTGTTCCAAATGGATGTGATTAAATGCATAAAAACAATTGCCATGGTATAAAAAATACAATATTTCTGCACCCTCACTTCAATCCAAAAACGAGTAAGCAATGACATGGTGTGATGGGGTGTTCACCCCACACGGGACTGGAAGGGGTTAAGGTGGCCAGGCAGCCAATTAACTCCACAGGCTGCACCTGGAGGAGGTGCTCGGCAGTAGGGACTGATTAATCAGACATGAGGCTCAGATGGATAGGAACTGGAGGGGCCTGTATAAAGCCAGGTAGCTGGCAACAGGAGAAGGCTGCAGGGAAGTAGGCTTCAGTCACTTCCTGGGAGGAAGGTGTATTCAGGGCTATCAATGGCAGTCCACGGTTACTTCCTGAGAGGAGGGAGTTGGAAGGCTGGTCATAGAGGCAGGAAGGTAGGATAAGAGCAGCAAGGAATGGGAGTGCAGACCTTGGCTGCTGATAAGAGGGCCCTGAGCTGGAACCCAGGGTAGAGGTTGGGCCTAGGTTCCCCTACCAGCCACTGGAGACGTAGCACAGACCAGGCAGATGTCAGTGGGCTGCCTGGGACAATTTGTTCTGGAAAGACCTCTCCCTGGAAGGGAAACCATGTAGTAACCTGGCCAGACGGCTGACTCACAAAGAAGAGAGTGCGGTTCTTGGAGCGAGAGGGGTCCGCAGGATGAGAGGACGATGAGGAGACACTGCCAGAGGAGGGTGCAATACCTGGCCAGAGCTAATCCCCAGGATGGCCAGGAGGAGGCGACACTAGCAGTGAGTGAACCCCATGGCACATGGAAATATCTAAGAGAAATCAAGGAAAGGAGTGAGCCCTATATGGGCATGACTTCCCTAAGAATCCAGTGATCAGGGACTATACCTGCAGAAACAAGAAGTGTGTCAAACTTATAACGCTGGGAGAAAGAACATAAAGGAGGACTTCAAAGCAAATTTACATAACTCCTCAGCTGATATATCATCTGTTCAACCCAAGAGGTTACAGCATGATAACTATGCAACGTGACAATTTTCCATATGTACGGGATTCCTGTCTACAGATCTGTATATAAAAATCTAGCTATCATGTTCTTCTCTCTGTTAACATGACTGACCACCCTTCCACAACAGAAAAATGTCATTCAGAGTAGCAGAAATCCTTACTGAGAACAATGTGATCCAATAGGTCCCTAGCATACGTAAATTCAATTATTCTGTCTATGCAGGGTCAGAATGGGGGACGGGGGGAAATTACTTGTACTTTTCAAAGTTCTGCCTACAAAATATGTTCCACCCATGTGAGTTGCCAGAATGAGATGCTGCTCACAATACATTATACAGATATTCAAAATATGGTTGTGTGTACTCTGATCTCCACTGGGCTTCTTGAGTTTACTTCCTTTTTGATTGGAGAAAATAAAGTGGTGGTTTCTCTCACGTCACCCACTTGTGGCAAAAAAGTTATATGTCACTCATAGTAAATTTTACAGATCTGTGATCCTCCCTCTACTTTATTATGAGGATGAAATACACTTAAATCATCATCAGTCATCTGAGTTAACACCTTACTGAGATGAAGGGGGAAGTTTGCTATTATTCCAGGCTCTCTGCAGATTCTTTTCTGCTTCAGAGACACTTGGCTCACATTTTTGAGGTTTTCTTTACAACTAAAGCACTTGAGACACTTCCTTTAAAAAATATGAAAACATATTCTGGAGAACGAGATAATAGCTTCAGAGGTACTGGTGCAGTGTATGGATATGCACCAGCTGTTTCCAAGCCCAGTATCTATGGTCAATAGTATTTCAGACCTCTGAGATCATCAGGCAGATACCACTTCCTTTCTAAGGTCTTGTCTTCACTAGGAAGAGAGATGTTGTCTTACCTCAGGTAAGCCAACAGGTAGTAACCAACACAAAGTAAAATTCTAATAAAGATATGGCAGTTTTAGTTTAAATATGTGTTAAGAAGTTGAGGTAAACCCTAAGACCCCCACAATTCTTTACCTTGACCCGATACCGTGTGAATGCTACAAACTGCCTTGTCTTCACTAGCATTTCATTTCATGTTAGTTACTACATGTTCGCTAACATGAGATGAGAACACACTTTTTTTCTCAGTGTGGACACACCCTTGGTAAGAATTTGGGAAAGGTTAGACAACTGACCTGGTTAGTAAGGATATGAAGATCACTGGGACAAAGGCAGGGATCATTACTTTCACCTTAATTTAGTGATGGAAAAGATTAGGAGAATAAGGCTACATAGTATCTGACCTTTCAGACTGCAGACATGACTATCCAAAAAGAACTTCCAGGATACAAAACAACAAAGAAACAATGAAGAGGGGGTTGAAAGGAGGTTCACAGAATTAAATTTAGACTCCAGTCGGTGCTGTATTTTGATACTGCTCAGAGGATTTCTAGCCAACCACTCCTAGAGTACAGCAGGACTGGGTAGGGAAACCAGAGCTTCCCTTTACGGCATGTCTGCACTACAAAGTGAAGGGGAGATGATAGCATGGTTAGGTATACCCACACTAACTTTAATCTCTAGTGCAGGTAACAATACTGAAGATGTGGTGGCACTTCAGCATGGGTTAACACAGCCAGGAATACACATCCAGGACCTCAGCAGGCTTGTACTCGGATTGCTAGCCCGCTCTTAAGTCTGTGCCACCACATCTTCACAATTATTGTTACCTGTGCTAGCTAGATTAAAGCTGGTGCAAATATGCCTACCCACAGTATAAGCACACCTTCATTTGCTGTATAGACATACCCTTAGAGTCACACTGCATGAGACCTGACAGACCTGAACTAGTTTAAGGTTCCCAATTCCATTTCTTAGAAATTTATTGGGGAGGGGAAAGGCTGGGAAGGGATGGAGATAAGGTGAGTGTAGGGTAGAGAGAGAGATGGCTTAAAGGGGGAAAAAGATAGTTTTAAGCTGCACACTCTGTTCCTGCTCGGCCCAAATGCCTTTTCATCAGCAGTTATTGGTCTAACAACTATTGTCAAGTCTGAGTTTCTACTGAAAAGCTAAATTAGGCACCCAAATTTAATTCCCAGTCAAAACAGTGTTCAGAGTTGTTGCTGGAGCACAAACTGCTGCTGAATGGGGCATTCAGGCTCATGGGAAACATGGGGTGGGATATTTGAGATTTCTAAGTCCAGAGAACCTAAAAGTGCATAGGGAATTAAATTAGTGTGACAACATATTCAAAATATTCAAGAGAATCTTGTTTAGAACTTGTCCTCACTTTTCTCTTATCCTTTTACTACTAGGAATGACTAATGGAAGGATGTATTGCATACAGTCCACAAAATTGCTTTTTTGAAAGACTGAAAAATGTAAATGAATGATCCAGACTCTAGGAAAAATATAGCACTCCAAGGTGTGTATTAGTGCACTGCTGGTGCATTTCTCAGTTGGTGGAACACACCCAAAGTGTGTCCCAATAGTTTAGCAACACACACCCTGGATGGCACATTGCAATAATAATACATAGCACTGAGTATTTTTGTACATTCAAAGCACTTTAAAGACATCCTCTAATTAATGATCACAACACACCAAAATGGGTAGGTAAGAGATAGGTAAATGTTCATTTCAGTTTAGGGGCCTTACTTCTGAAATCAGTCTAATAAAAAAGTATGTAGTATTCTGTCCTGATACCCAAGTGAAGTTATTCATTATTTTTACCCCTAACTTCTGAAATAAATGCCTTTCTTCCAAAAATGAGGTTCAAAATTGGCAGATAAAAGAAATCTTCAGGAAGAAGCAGACTTGTAAATTCAATTGCTTCTATGACCGTAAACAGAAAGGATTATGAGACTCCAGTTCTACTAGAATTGAGGAGCTGTTTTTGAAATCCGAGTGCATTGAAGGGAACGAGGGTGAGAAAGCAGGAGGTAGGATAGTGACAGGAGAAGTGATCGGAGAATTTCTTGCATGTGTTTTCTGCATACTTCCAAAGATGAGGTGGGGGGGATTCCATTGTTATACTACAAACTCTGGTGGTCTGAATAAAATTTAACGCAGACCAGACCCAGCCCTAGTATTGGTTTGCAAGACCAATATCAAATTGATGAAGATTTGCAGATCCAAAACCAATCTCTAATAGAGGATCTACCATGAGGAAATTACTTAATCCTAAACCTATACGTCAGGACTTGTCAGGGTCAGCAGAACGTTTCCTCAATATTCTGTAAGTACCTAGATAAAAATGGAGCACCAGAAAAAGTAGGGTTGCGAGCAATAATGATGTACCTGAAACTCAGTAGTTGATTCAATGTAAAAAAAAAAGGGGGGGGGAGGGGACGGGGGGCAAAATACTGGATGCTTTCCACCTCTCCAAGCGGTGCTAAGATCCAAACCTAACATCAAGACAGTGCTAATATTATACAAGCTTGCTGCACTGCACCAAACTCACAGAACATACTGCACTACTTAAAACACGACCACACTCCCTTCACAAGCAGACTGACACAAAAGGGACTCCTAAGTGATTTCTAACATTAAGCTACTCATCCATTGGAGAAATGCACTTGTTTAATCAGCTTAAAAAGGTAGAACATATTGCTGGGTTAGCCAATAATTGATATGTGCAGTGTAATACAATGGCATGTAAAACAAACAACCAAAATCACTGGGGGCAGGGGTTTCACCCATAGAAGCTGCTATGGCTGTTTTATGAGAAGAAACGTTTCCTTCCCTGCCTCATTCACTCTGGGCCCACAAATACTTTCTATTGTATAAGTAGGCTCATGGAGTTAAACACACGATCAGTGGGGGCAATAAATAGGATAAATGCCATGTTAACTTCAGGAACAGAATAAGCACTGAAATATTTATTGTACATCTATCAACTGCTGTACAATAATGAGAATTTAAATCTGCTTAATCCTAGATTAGAGCATTAGTTCTAGAACTAAGGGCAAAAACTTTTCCCAGCATAATCATAAGTTTTTTGCTTCTCCCATAAAACTAACAGTTATCAGTCAGTCCTATAGTGGGTCTAACTTTCAAGTCTTACTCAAGTATCTCATGCCCAGTGGGCCTACATATTGGCTGAGAATACAGAAAAATCAAACAAGTGTAAACATGTGTCGCACATATACCTTTCACAGTTTTCCAGCTACAGTGTCTTTGGATTATTCCCATCTAGCTCTTGAGGTGCCAATTTACCTGTATATTTGGACTTCATTAGCATCATCCTTAACCTGAGGGCAGTACAACTTCAGCCCAATGTTTGAATCTGATAGTGGCCTACAGCCCAAGATGCAGATTTAGCTAACTTACTTTGAGCATGTCTGCTCTGACTATCCAATATAAGGAAGGTCACTCACAAACCTTTAATACAATTTTTTTTTAAATGCCAGTTCCCTGTTTTCCTTAATAATTACTGTAGATCTGTCCGGAACCTGCAGATTGTCTCAGGAAGGGCACTGCGGAACATGCAGATCTGCTGGAAGCAATGCTACTTCCACAGACTACCATGTCCTTCATTTTAAGATTTAAAACCAATGCCAGATGCCAGGCCAGATCGTTCCCCCTTAGGTGCACTGAGGTAAGTGCCAGGGTCAGATAATTTTGTGCTATAAATTGGATAAGGGGCATGACCTAATTATAGCACATGTACATTTCCTGTGCCAGAAGTATCTCCAGTCATATTCCTCGCTGTGTCCCATATGGCCGACTTCTGTTCTCATTGCAACATGAAAACATTGCTTGGAATCCATACATCATCTCCAGAGAATTGTCCGATAGTTTAAGCTGTTCTGTGACTTCCACCAAATTGTCATCTTCTCAATCATCTGCATGAAAGCTGACATGTTTATATCTGAATGGGACATAAAATGAAGTTACCTAAATAGGTGATTTTTTTTTAAAGCCATAAATAATGTTTGTCAATGATTTCCCATGGCCATAAAAATAATGAGCACAATAAAACATGGGTTTCTTTTCTAATTTTAATGTCACACAACCATTTTCCTTCAGCTTATAAATACCTTCGGATATAGTAAATAATACTGGCAGTACTCCATAGACTCTTCCATAGCAATGAACTTGCACTGCCAAAAGCCCTTTCAGCTATTAGGGAATGGGAAGAATGTTTTTGTAGAGCTGAACACTGAGGACAACAATAGAATAGAACAGCGCAGATGACAAGACTAAATGAAAAGGGAGGGTATTGAGCTGAAAGGGAAGATAAAAGCAGGAGAAGGGGAGAAGAGAGGTGAGATAGAATGAGAAAGAGGGCCATGATTGTGTCACACTACAGCTGTAGCATGGAATTTGTAGGCCATAAATTTGTAGGAGGGCAGAAAAATCAAAAATCCATTATGTATCCTAAAACAGGGTATTTTTGGATTGAAAAGCGCATGGCTTACACAAGTTCCAGTCACATCATTCAGTTAGATAATTATAACCCCTTCCAAAGACCCGGTTTTACTAGAAAATGCTCGCTTGAGATGAGCTTTTGGCCTGAAATAGCTGTGGGCTTAAGTGGCTACACTGATACAGCCAGAATCCTGCTGTGCTCCAGAGATCCCTGACTGCATAACAGCCCCTTTGGGGAATGCTATAGCTCAGGAGTGGGCAAACCTTTTGGCCTAAGGGCCACATCTGGATATGAAAATTGTATGGCGGGCCACAAATGCTCGGTGAGGGAGCGGGACTCTGCGGGGTGTAGCATGGGGGGGCTCTATAAGGGATGTTACTGAGGTGGGGGGAGGAGGGATTCATGGGGTGTGGCACAGGGGGGCCTCTACAGGGGCGGTACCAGGCACCATCACGGGCGGAGGCACCCTAGCTGGGACGCGTGCAGCCCCTGGGCGGTTTCGAGACTCTCGAGGGTGGGGCCTTAGGAGACTGGGAGGGGACTGGGCATGCTGGCATGTAGTTGGGTGCTGCCGCATAGAGGCAGGGTTCCGATCCAGGAAACAACACTGTGAAGTCATGCCTGCACAGTGTGGCTCTGTGTGCCGGAAATGGTGCTCATCAAGGGAGTTGAGAGTCGGCGCCTGGGGAACACCGGGTGGGCGGAGCAGGGCAAGCCCCTGACCCCGCTACCCAGTGGGAGTTTGAGGACCAAATAAAAAGTCTGACAGGCCAGAAGCAGCCCGCAGGCTGTAGTTTGCCCACCCCTGCTATAGCGGAACAATATGCAGCAGCCTTAAAGCTACTCTACATTAGTCCCTGAGTCTAAACCAGTCCCCTGCAACCTGAGGATCAAGAAATCACAGCCACCTTTAGGGTCCCATGAGCAGCACCAGGCACTAAACAGCTGCTGCCAACCTCTCTCATATGTGGTAACAGAAATAAAACAAATTATACTTTTTTAAAATACAAAAAATTGCAAGAAAGGGAGAAGTACTTCCCCATCCACTATCGTCACCACTATTTTTTATCATTTGGCTCCCAGTCTCCTTCCACTGCCAGTTTATAGCCTTGGTCCAAATCGTCAAAGTAATAAATGGCTCAGGTCCCAGCTACTTAAGAATGCATCTCCATCTATTAACCCCTAGACAGTTGCACACCTCTGCAGACCACAAAGACAAGAACGAAGCACAGCAGAGACAGAGGCAATGCATTCTGAGTTGTGGGGATCTGGCTGTAGAATAAATTTCCAGTGGAAATTCACTGAATCCAGACTCTAACCACCTTTAGGAAACACTGCAAAACCTTTCTGTTTGATAGATTTTCCACATAACAAGAACAACATTTACACCATCCACTTCTTTCCTGCTCGCCCCAAAAAACCAAAACACTCCTATAGAGCTTTATATAACTTGAAAAGGCAAAAGTGACAGATATTCTGATGTCCTCTAGGCAATCTAGTGTATATGGAAGGCACTCATTCTACAGTGAAGGGCAGCAGTATTACATACTAGATAGCATATAGTAGCACCCAGGTATCCCAATCAGGGATAAAGGCCCTACAATGCGAGATGCTGTACAAACATGTAGTAAAAAAGACAACCCCTACCCTAAAGGGCTTTCATTCTAGGTTAACGACAAGATACAACCAGTAGATAAAATAAATGCACCAGAAATTTCCAGGGTTTCCATTATTAGTTATGGGTAAAACTTAAAAGAAAATAGCAGAAACATACTAGCCTTGAACACTGGGTCAATGGTTAGGGAACCAAAAGAGTATTGCCTAAAAGGTGCTGTGACAAAGCTGGCTACCGTCAGTGCGAGTATGGTTTGAGTCTAAATACGGAAGGTGTCTGAAGCCTAGTTACCAGGAAAAGGAAACCGTGAACGTGCTAGGTGCTGAGCAGTTTCCAGCATCAGTGAAGCCTTCAATTTCTTCTACTGTATATATGCAGTCAAGGGACTTACTGTCCCAGTCAGGCTCATGTAATGTCCTTGACATTATCACCAAAAATCTCTGTTTGCTATGGGACCAGAAATTGATGTGATACCACAAAGCATCCAAATGACTGGCCACTTTTAACACTGTTACGGCCTCATCGCTTCAATACAGATGCCAAAACAAGCCTGGCTTTTTAGTTTTCTATAGCCTGGACAGACAGCCTGTGGGCGCTGCATATAAAGGTACAATAACACAAAGCACATCTAGAAAAAAAGATGGCTGGTTATCCAAGAAGAGAGATATGAAACTGGAAAAGAAAAGACTTTTTGTAGTTTTCCATCATTTTTTAAATGAAGATAAAAATCTTTTAAACTGTGGTAAACTTTTTTGCATTTTTAAAAACAACGCTGAGTCACCAAAATGATATTGTAACCTCTTCTACAACCCTCCCCCCCCCCCCAGAAGAGTAACTAGAATGCGGACTACACGAAAGAGTTACTCCCTCTGCTGTTACCGTTATTACTAAGTTAACAAGAAACACTCACTAGTTATTACACTCAATTACTGTATTCAATAGTCAAATATTAAAGGGAAAATAACTTCAAAACATCCAAATGGTCTCTCAAAGTTCTTTTAATGGTAAATTGCTTTAAAAACAAAACAAAACATTGCTTATGGCCCTCACTCCCCCCTGTTTTTCTCCCTACCCCTTTCTCCTACCCTTCCTTTTTATAGCCTTCATCATCCTGCCCTCTTGCTTCTCCTACAGGTCAGAAAAGCTCTTGAGCATAAAATAGCTACAACAGATTTTGGTGTACACTGGACTGAATCCACAGCTGTGGCAGGCTCACATGCAGCTGAGGAGAGAGAAATGTGTATCTAAGCTTCTGAGAATCATTTCAGCTTCAAGCAACCTAAGGTTCATAGGAACCGCGGGGCTGGCTGATGGTCAGATGGAGTGCCATGTACACTGGCCCTGCCTCGCCCCTCCCTACCCTGACATGCTCTCTCTGCAGAGGAGATAGGGGAGAAAACAGTGGACATGGCAGCTTTATCCCTCCCCCACCCCCACCCCGAGGAATCTCCTGCATTCTGGGAATCTTTGGTACTCTTTAGGGATTCTCTCGGCATAACCAATATAGCTATACATTCCTGAGTGTTTCAGGAGACAAGAGTGTTGCTGGACTGTAGAATGGGTATGGGAAGGAGAGAGGAAGGAGGGAAATGAATTAAATATTACAATTATTTTGTGTTAAAGAAAGCTCTTCCAGAAGTTCCACAGTTCTGGTGCCCTCAGTCCTTCTCTTATGTATATTTTGGAGATTTTTTTTTCTTCATCTAAAGGGAAGGAGAAACCAAGGCAGCACCTCTGCTGGAAAACAGCTTGAAAATTCTGGGCACAGGAGCCAATCAGAGCAGAGTGATTTATAGAGCCAGAACAGAGAGATTTGCATGTTCCCCCATTATGATTAATGAAAATTAATGACACAAATCCTTATAATTCACTAGACTAATCATGGCTTTTAGCGAATCAGAGTTCAAGGATTTGCATTCTGTACTGTTACTGAAAAATAACTAGAGCTGGTTGAATAATAAAAATGTTAAGGAATCACTTTTTGTATGAATGAAAGTGGGAGGTTTGTGCCAATATTACTGGCTCTAGAATAACTGGATGGCTGCCAGATATTCCAGATGATGTGTCACGAAGCCGCAAAATGTCCTGCATTTTAGTATTAAAATGATTTAACACAAAATCTGTATTGAGTGTGTTGGTTATTATTATTATTATCATTCTCCTTTTTAAAAGAGTTTCAGTCATCCTATCAAGGAACATAAAAAACAACAAGATTTAGTTGTCCAGTCACACATTACAACCTCCATTCAACATGGCTCTGCAGGGGCAGCAGGTTCCCCCTGCCAGGCGCACTCTGCAAGATTAGAACCTAAAAAAACCACGTTTGCATAAACTCTTTGGCAAATACACAGACAGTGAAGATACTTACAAAAATCAGGATCTGCATGTAAACAATTAGCAAACAGGAAAAAAGAGAGATTTGCATTCAGTATTATTCATGATTAATTCAATCAACTCTATAATAACCATACAGTAACTATGTAAATCAGCAACACAAACCAATCAGAGTGCAGGAAATTACACAACTGGGAAAAAATTTTATAGCTATACAATCAATAATGGTACAGCATTGCTACACTCTAATTGACTGTGTCTATTCCATTTCAGGTTTCAGAGTAGCAGCCGTGTTAGTCTGTATCCGCAAAAAGAAAAGGAGGACTTGTGGCACCTTAGAGACTAACAGATTTATTTGAGCATAAGCTTTCATGAGCTACAGCTCATGCTCAAATAAATCTGTTAGTCTCTAAGGTGCCACAAGTCCTCCTTTTCTTTATTCCATTTCAGTAGAATATGCTATAATTTATACCAGAGACAGTTAAAAGATGCTTTAAAATATTTACCTCCCACTATGTAGCAAGCAGGTAAAGGCAACAGGGAAACTAACAATAGAGACAATACATACTGAATTTATTTCCTATTTTTCTGCATTTCATTTGTTCTCTTTTCTCTCTTCTTATGGGAGAAACAGAATAATCATAATTTTTCCCAATTCAGCTTGGGGTTTTTTTTAAATATCCCTTGAAATGGAACCTTTAGATAAATTGCAACAAGTCCAAACTGCAAATGTTTATCTTTCCCTCTGCACCGGAACACTGGAGCTCAGAGTGCAATCACTATGCCCTCTTCAAACACAACAGAATGAAAAACAGACAACCTTAGTGTGTGCAGCGTGCACAGAAGGTGAGAGGGTTTGTTTCATCTGTTTCAGCTATTATTCTGAGGCCTTGTCTGCAGCACTGAAGATTTGTTCCAATGACAGCCAAAGAGCGATCAGCAACGAGGTTAGCTACAGCAGTGCAACCCTTAGTGCAGACAAGCAAAACCACCATTTAAGCTGGTGGAGCTTAATCCCGTTTCAAACAAAGTAAATCCTACTGGAGCATATACTGGCTTTGCCTGTGTATGCTAGGGATTGTATTGCTGTAGCTGAAGGCTAATCAACAGTGGCTATAATTGGAGCAAAACTGCAGTGTACACATGGCCTAAGGATTATTATTACTACATCAGAAACAAGACCAATATAAGAAAGAGGTAAAATTTTCAAAGGTGTCTAAGTGAGTTAGGCTCCTCAGTCTCATTTTCAGTTGTTACTTATATGGTCAGGGACATATTTTAAAGGTATGTAAGTGTCTATTGATGCAGATAGGTGCTTTTGAAAATCCCAAAGGTGCACCAAGGTGTCTAACTCCCATGGATTTCAAAGGAATCATTGACAAGGCCCAGTATCTACACTAACCACTCATTCTATGGCAACTGCCCAAGAGGAACATGCCTACATTGAGAACAGATGATTCGCCACACTATTTTGCTGGAGTTTTTTGTACATTTCTGACAGGAGTGGAAAGATCTGCATCCCACAGTCTCTCTCCCCTCACCATGACCTGAATTTCTGTGCTGATAAATTCTTAGGTTCCCTTCTTTGATAAGCGGCAGGTGGTAATGTACTTTATCTCAACAACACTTGAAACTTAAGATATGTTTACATTTTGGTATGGATTTCATACAAGAAAAACCAAGCATATCAGCAAAATATCCAGTCAGAGATCTATCTCCCTTCTGGTAGCTGAATTAACTAGGGCTGTGTTATGATAGGATGGAAATTTGACCTTTATCTTGTTGCATTATTTATGGTCACACATTTGAAGTACATCAAAAGAGTTCTTTGGTTGTTACTAGTTCTTCATTTATAGATGCAATTTAATGCACAGTGGAAACTAGGAAGCATGGAAACTGTCATTTGTGTCTTCTCTTGAAATGAACTATATTTTATTATTCAAAAAATCTGTTAGTTTCCTCCGCTCTATTAGTTCTAGGAACTCCTACCATAAGTTCCTATTGTAAATCAGGATAAGATAAATCCTGATTTTTCTAAACAGTTTATAGTACATATTTTACATGTGTGTCCATGCATCATATGTTGTTTTTGTGTTCAAATCCTGCAACAGGGAACCAAACTGCAGTAGAGAAAAAGGGAACCTCTTGCCTTCCTCTGAGTCTTTGAAATGATAGAAAAGCTTAGCATTTCCAAGAATGATGCAAAAGCAGATTGCTATTATAGGGAATAATTTATGTATTGTTACATGAATTCTAAAGTATATTCTAATTCCACTCATTGCGCAAGTTGGACAAGATTCCTCAAGCTTCATTTTTCCCCCCCTCTAGTTTGCCTTATGGGTGAGAGTTTGCACAATTGTCATTATGTACCATAAGCAAGTCTGCTCCACTAGGTTTATACTGGCGGGGGGGCGGGGGGGAGGGCGGATCTCAAAGGACAGTGAAACTGTCTGCAATGCAGGGGCAGATTTACCATTGAACACACCGTGTGGTGGCATGGGGCCCCCAACAACAGGGGGGGCCCAAAATGCAGCAGCGTAGCAGAGCTAAGGCAGGCAAGCTGCCTGCATGCCGTGGCCAGTGGCCCAGTGCCAGCCCCGGAAGCACCCTGCTGCTGACACATCCCCACCCCGGACAGTACACGGAGACCCACTGCCCCTCTCCCCCCAAGGGGCACACAGAGACATGCCAGCAGCAGGGCTAAGACGGCTCCCTGCCCGTTCTACCTCTCTCCCTCCGGTCCTCTGCTGGGAGTGGCCAGTGTGTCCCTGCGGCCCCTGGGGGATGGGGGTGAGGATGCCTCCGTGTGTTGCCCCTGCCCTGAGTGCCAACTCCGCAGCTCCAAATTGGTTGGGAACTGCAGCCAATGAGAGCTGTGGAGGCGGCACCTGTGGGCAGTGGCACACGGAGACCCCCTGCCCCTCCCCCCCACCTAGCAGCTGCTGCTGGAGGGATGTATGTGCCGGTCGCTTCGGGAACTGCGCCGCCTGAGGAAAGCACCACCTCCCTGCCCCTCTCCTGTACCCCAACCCCCCGCCCCACCCAGAGACTGCACCTAAACTTCCTCCCAGAGCCCACACCCCCACCCCCTCCCACACCCCAACCACCTGCCCCAGCCCAGAGCCCACACCCCTCACCCCTCCCACACCCCAACCACCTGCCCCAGCCCAGAGCCTGCACTCTGTACCCAAACTTCCTCCCAGAGCCTTCATCCCTCACAACCTCTTGCACCCTAATCCCCTGCCCCAATCAAGGTACCTCACTTTATTTTCATTCACTTCCTATTACTTATAGTATAGGAGGAGGATGAAGAAAAAAAGAATGAAAAACGGGGGGAAATAAGAGAGAATGTTCTTTTTTCTTGGCCGGGTCCCGGGGCCGGGGTTGGGGGGGCGGGGCAGGCGAAAATGAAGCTGTCCACAGGGCCCCACTAACTCTAAATCCGCCACTGCTACAATGGCCTCTTTGACACACTGTTTTCCCTTCTTTCTAGTTGATAATGAAGCATTTCCCAACACTTCTTAAACTGGTAACAATCTCAGTAGAGCAGCAAAACTGTATGCCTGAAGACTTTCCATTTTATAATATACATTTTATTAGCATTGAAAAATGTGGTCTCTTTTCCTTTGCCAAAGTGATCTCTCTCAGACAAAATGAGAAGATGTTCCAGTGTCATTTTAAAAATTATTGCTGATATTACATCAGCACTCAACACATTCTCAAGGGACAAAGAAATACTGTGGAAAGTTGTCATATGTCAGCTGGAGACTTTTTACAATGCATTAGTCACTAGTCCCAAGACTACCTGAAATTCTGAGCCTTCATTGGAACACATCCCCAGCAATCCATTCCATGTCACCAGAAGCCACAGAGTGGATGACAAACTTGGACATCAATCTTTAATGTTGCCTTTTAAGGAACCGTAAGAGGGAAGAAGATAACATTGACATAACTGTAGGGACCTATTACCATGCCCTTCACTCCCAGTTGGGTACCATGATTTGTTTGGAAGGCTTGTAACCACAGTTTTAAAAAAAGTTTTATATAACATTTTAAAAGGTACATTGTTCAATACACAGTTAAATGAAGGGTCACATTTCACATAAGAGTGAATAACAATATCATTAGGGGAGGAGGAAAAGAAAAGCATTTAAAACCACGAAAAACCTCAAGAAAACCTTACCTTAGGACAATAAAAGACAAGATATAGAAATATTTTCTTTAAATATATGGCTAACTGGATATATAATTCCAAAATTTACCATTGATAACACTTCAAAAATTAAGAGGTTGTCTAACAGTATCTAATTTTGAGATCTTTAAAAGTTTATTCAAACTCACATTGCTAATTTCTAGCCAGAAGTGGTGTTTGTTACAAATATTCATAGATTCCATGGCCAGAAGGGACCATTGTGGTCATCTAGTCTGAATAACACAGGCCATAGAACTTCCCCTGTTTACACATCCATATTTGCCGAGTCCTGCCTTTTGATGCATTTGCTTGGACCCCTGTGCCTTCATGGGGCTCCATGTGTGCACAGAGGTCCCTCTGCATGGAGACCCCATTGCACAACTGGGGTCACTGTTAGTATTTTCAATAGTTTCATACTAGGTAAAATTGAAGTACTGGTGAGCTGAACAACAGCTTCTGTACCTGACTCACTATTTTCTTCAAAAGTCAGTTTACTAGACAGAAAAGACTTAGCTTTGTCAAAATTTAAGAAAAAAATTGTTCTTCTCATCTTTACTATGGTGAGGTTTGGAAGAGAACAAAAAGTGAGGACTTAAAACCTAAATCAGCAAATAAACTAACCTTTTTGTTTACCAAAATATTTTAAAAGGTTTTTTTTTACTTTTGCAACAAATAGATTGCCCACACAAAAAGAGAATTCATGCATGTGCTGGGCCTTGCTGAATGCAGTTGCAATACGCTCATTAGGATTATAAAACAGGTTAGCTATTTGAAGGGTGGATTTGAGTCCCAGAAGGAGTACAATCGTCTTAGTGAGTCATGGATGGAAGTGCAGCTGCAAGCGTAGATGGTTCATGGATCCACTGATGGCAGTAGCCCTTTAAGGACAGAAGGGGAAGTCTTTGAGGCCAGGTTACCTCATTCCAGGGATTCTGGGGCTCCTGGGATTCTCTGACAGAAACCCAGGGAATGACAAAGGCAGAAAGAAAGTAGTCCCAGGGTAACAGATGGTGTCTGAAAACCACAAGCTATTGTTCCTTTTAGAATACAAGAGCATTGTAATTTAGGACAAAGCAGGGCTCTCCTCTCTCAACCAACCAGGAAAAATTCTGGAGAGGAGGAAGGCAGCATCTAATCTGCCTCTTGCTTCTTAACACCAGGAGATACTGGTAAGAAGAGGAGTGCTGGTTATCATCTCCCAAGCTAGGGAGAATGAGACTGAATTGTTTTGACTCTGTTGCCAAACTGCAGAGGATGAGCATTGGGAAAATTGCACCGAAATAGAGATGCTTGGGGAGACAGTGATGTTCTGTTGTGAAGGGTTTTGTTTCAAGCTTTGTTTATTTGAGATGCTTTGCAGTCAGTCTGGACAGAGCTGGGTGGAAGCAACTTCAAGGGCCAGCTGCCTTAGGGTCTCAGCATGATTCAATGGCTTTGATGATGAGAATTGATGTCTTCTGTAAATCTCTCAGGAGCTGATGGCTGTTCTCCACTGAGGACAGTGAGAGTACTATAGCCTCTCATGCTCCCTTGGACCGGAACAGGGGTCCGCTGAAGCTGGTGTATGGTGGCCATCGGGCTATAAATCCTACACAGACACTCCCTGACGTCTCTCTTCTTTTTTATATATAAAATGGGTTATATTTATAGTATATAATTTTCAAAATATTCAGCTAATTAAAATGAAGTAGCTTTCACTAGGGAGAGACTACTGATCTGGCTTCTGTGATGATAAAATTACCCTTCCTCCAAATGAATGAAATCAAATTAAATACAGACCAGAACAGATTAGTTGATGGAGCTCTGTTTCTTAAAGTACTTTACTTCTTTTTTGCAATGTAAACAATGTAGTCAGTGAAAGTAGCTGGCTCCATCAAATGCTACCTTGATAGCTGTGATCCACACAGCTTATTGTATTTACAGCCATAGGCTTCAAATGTAGAACTGTGTTTCCAATCTAAGATTAACTCACTACAACAACACTTTCTGTAATCCTCACTTCTGAACTATGCAGAGCTGGGAGGGGGGTAGGAGTGGGGACGAAGGGTGCCAGTAATCTGTCAAATGGAAATGGATATTTAAGTGCTATAAATGAAATAAGTCTTGACCTATTTGGTTATTATAATTGCAATTATCTGACTTGCAATAGGCAAAAGGCAACATGCAGCAGCTCATCTAGAACTCTCTTATGGTAGAGAAACTTGTTCTATTCTTAAATGCTAGGGTAGCCAATACGGGGTTACCATATGTCCAGGTTTTCCCAGACATTGCCTCTTTTTTGATCCTCTGCTCTCTATTTGGGCCATTTTTTCAAACACGAGACAAGGTTTTTGCGGAACAGACATGCAACTCAGAAACAGCCCTGAAAGGTCCGCTTCCCGATTGGTCCCTCCCCGCATTTGATTGATCCGTTGCAGCTGCCAGATCCCACCCACCCAGGCTCCAGCCCTGCCGAGGGGGAGAGCCCCACAGGGAGGCGCTGAATGATGGGCTGTCACTGCGTCCCAGGTCTCCGCCAGCCACCCTATCACCATGACAGGGAGAGACACTGCTCCCCACACCTCAAGAGTGAGGCTCCAGATTACCTCCCCAATACCTCCCCCCAGGGAAAGAACCATATGCCACTGGAAAGAACAAGAGCAATTTTTAAAGCAAAGAGAAGGAGATCTGCTCTGTCTTATTTTTTTCTTTTTCCCCTGGGACCTTCTATAAAATAAATCAAATAAATCAAATAAATCACCTACCAGGTCACTGTAACATTACCTCTTTATTACCACTTTTCTACCCTCTTTCTAGGTTTCCTGTGCTCCTCCATTTTTCCAGTCTCATTTATATCTACTAACATTGCTAATTAAACATTTCAGACACCCAGTTAAGTAACCCACCAAAGAGCAATCATGAACATAAAGTCAATAATGTGACAATTAACCTATTGTGTTAATGTTGGTTACCTACATGACATTTCTATCCTTCTGGTATGCTAAGAATTCTTGTTTGTAGTCATTGTTATGGCACCTGAATTCATTCATTTCTTAAAACAAAGTATATTAGAAATGTTTTAGAGATGAGTTTTTAAAAATGTTAGGCATTATGTTTAGTACCCCTCTCTCTGTAAAGTCAGTGCCTATTTATTCTGAGTTCAACTGTACACGGCTAAGAGGCAGCCACAAAAGCTTTTTAAAGTGGCCTAAAATAGCTAATCTGTACATTAAAATATCACAGTATTAAAGTTCGATGTCTTGGGACTTTTCAGAGATACATGCAAGTGCTGCATGTCCCACTGGAATGCTTCCATTTCTATCCCTGGAGAGATTTAATCTCGGACCTTAACTCTGTCACTGATCTTGTTTTGAATATTGTTTGTAAACACAGCAGGTCAAGTTATTTCAAGAGGGGGTGTGCAGAGGGAAAATTCCACATTTTGACAAAGGGTAAATAATTTCTGGCAGGCTGACAGTTAAGTGCCAACTAAGTGAATCTGCTCAAAGGTTTAGTGAGTCAGTACTTCTAGCAGACATGGATTAGTGGGCAGATGAGATGGTCAAAAGTGCATAAATACAATTCATCACATGCTTCTGACAACTATCACATGGTTAACACATCCACACATGTGGTACATCTACAGATGTTTACTTACGCACTCTCACACAATTACATATAACTCTATCATCAGGGCTGCTATTCAGTGGGTTACTTAAATGAGCATCTGATGGTTAGTTACAAGTGGTGGTAGAAAGAAATGAGACAGAGAGAAAATGGAGGAACACAGGAAGAAATTCAGCACATGAAAGATAGAAAGAAAAAGGGTAGAAATGAGATAAGTATACTGAAGAGGAGAAAGATATTGGCATACTGGTTAATCACTCAGGATGACTCTGAGCCACCGATGTAATGCAGCTGTGAAAAAGGCTAATGCAGTCCTAGGATATATCAGGCTAGGTATTTCCAGTAGAAATAGGGAAGTTTCATTACCATTATATGAGGCTTGGTGAGACCTCATTTGGAATACCGTGTGCAGTTCTGGTCTCCCGTGCTTAAGAAAGAAGAACTGAAACCGGATCAGGTGTAGAGATGGGCTACTAGAATGATCTGAGGAATGGAAAATCTATTTTAACCCAAGAGGGGACTTAAGGAGCTTGGTTTGTTGAGCATAACCAAAGGCTGAGGGGAGATATGACTGCCCTCTATAAATACACCAGAGGGATAAACAACAGGGAGGGAGAGGAGTTATTTAAGTTAAGGGCCAATGTTATCACAAGAACAAATGGATATAAGCTACCCATCAACAAATTTAAACTTGAAATTACACAAAGGTTTGTAACTGTTAGAGGAGGGAAGGTCTGGAACAGCCTTCCAAAGGCAGCAGTGGAGGCAAAAAAAACCTAACTGGTTTCAAGACTGAGCTTGATAAGTTTATAGAGGGGATCATATGATGAGACCACCTACAATGGCATGTAGCCAATATGTAACTGCTAGCAGCAAATATCACCAATGGCCAGAGATAGGGACACTAGCTGGGGAAGCCTCTGACTTATTACACAGAATTTCTCAGGTGTCTGGCTGGTGAGTCTCACCCACATGCTCAGGGTCTAATTGATCACCGTATTTGGGGTTGAAATGGAATTTTCCCCCAGGTCAAATTGGCAGAGACCCTGAGGGTTTTTTGCCTTCTTTTGCAGCATGGGGCCAGGTCACTTGCAAGTTTAAAGGGGAGTAAATGGTGGATTCTTTGTAACTTGAAGTCTTTAAAAGAGAGCTGGGCAACCTCTGGGCCATCAGGGTAATCCAGTGGCAGGCTGCGAGATAGTTTGTTTACATTGACAGTCTGCAGGCACAGCTGCTCCCAGCTCCCAGTGGCTGTGGTTTGCCATTCCCGGCCAGTGGGACCTGCCGCCGCATGTGCAGGAGGTCTGAGCAGATGATCATGATGGTCCCTTCTGGCCTTAGGAGTCTATTTATGTAGTATATATTGCATTCAGAAAAGCGACCAGACCTCTGATGCAAGAATAGAATTGAACTATGCTGTCTCAAAGACTGTTCCATTTCTCAGTAATACTGTCATGAGTTGGATGAAACCTTATTATTGATGGAGTTAAAACCTCGTTTCAACTAATATGTGAATGCACAATTACAACTATCTTAAGTGAAGAAACACTTATGGGGCCACACCTAAAACACGGCCTACAAGAGTTTGCTCAAAAACTAGTAGCACAAAGACAGAGGGACTTTTTTTCCTGAGTATTGTCAAAGGTGAAGTGTGGAGAGAGAGAGAGAGAGAGAGAGAGAACAAAACACACAGAAACTGATAACAGACAAGAACAGAGAGAAAGGCAGAGGAAAAAAGCAAGAAACCCAAGTGGAATCTGGTGAGCACAGTCTGAACCTGGAAAAAACTAGAGAGAGAACTTTTGGGTGTAATGTTGACTAAAGAGACTTGGGGCTGCAAGCTAAGAAACTGCTCATTTGTTTTGGTTTCTCCTGTGTTTGGAGAAGCAGGACTTTGAATATTCTTTGTAAACAAACAAGATTGCATCAAAAGAGAATACCAGACTACCACCAATTTCTCCTAACTGGAACATTCCCATGACCCCGAACTTTGACTAGTCACTCGGGTCAAAAAGGTGCAACAATATACTACACCTTAATGCGCTGAACTAACAGGAAACCTCATTCAGGCCCTGCTCAAACCCAGAGGAAGCTAGACAACCACAAGGATAAGGACAGTGGGGTTAAAAAAGAAAAGAGAAGGGGATTATAACTACTTGAATTGCCATTTTGTTAGTTTGGGTTTTTAAAATGCTTAACAACAATTAATACAGTAGTACCTCAGAGTTACAAACACCAGAGTAACAAACTGACCAATCAACCACACACCTCATTTGGAACCAGAAGTACACAATAAGGCAGTGGGAAAGACCAAAAAAACTCAATTATAGTACAGTACTGTGTTAAATGTAAACTACTAAAAAACTAAAGGGAAAATTTTAAAATAAGATTTGTCAAGGTAAGGAAACTGTTTCTGTGCTTTTTTCATTTAAATTAAGATGGTTAAAAGCAGCATTTTTCTTCTGCATAGTAAAGTTTCAAAGTTGTAAAGTCAATGTTTGGTTGTAAACTTTTGAAACAACCAACTTAATGTTTTGTTCATAGTTACAAATGACCTCCATTCCCGAGGTGTTCATAACTCTGAGGTTCTACTGTAATAATAATAAATAAATAATAATAACATTAGGCTTATGAAGTGATATACTACTAATTGACAACACAGATAGGCTAGACCAAATCTGCAGCTTACGCCCATCTCCAAATAATTATACAATGCTTATTTGAATTTCTAATAATGGAAACAGAAATCTGTGTAATTATACACAGAATCTCACACACTAGAAAAACAAAACAAAACAATTCAATTTATCTAACAATTAAATCATTCAAAATGCAACCTCTCCCAGTGAGAAATGAAGTCACAATAAGTAATACTGACCTTTATGATGATATGGAATAGCCTTGTCAACTATGAAGGCTAAAGAAATACCATGTGATTTTGACCACAGTAACAATCCACTCTCACCCAGTGCAAACCTTGAAATGCATTACATAAAGCAGCATGAGCATTTTTGCAGACAAACTGGGCACAGCTTGGACAATATTTTTCACTGACACAAAAATTTCAAACAAATAACTATGTTCACCAAAACAGCTCACTCTTTAAAGTTTTTTCTTTTAAAGAAAATACTGCACACAGCACTCGATGCAATCCTATTTTGGCTCAAGCCCCGGGGGTTGAGGACAACTGTGCTAAATTATGTCATGTCCTGAGGCATTACATCAGATAATAGTTTTGTGTAACAGAGCTATGCAATAACAAATTGAGAAGCCCTTTAAAAAAAAAGCAGCAGATCCAATGAGTAGGAAGCAGAATTATTCTTCCTGACTCCTAGGTACATAAAAGATGGTCCCTGTCTCATTTACTGGGCTAACTGCACCTTTAACTTCTCTAAGTCTCTTTGAGTGCAGGCTTCAGATCATCTCCTTTGTCAGGGCAGGATCATGTAACCCTCTCACTCCTACATCAGACCTTGGGCAGAAGTCCCCTGCAATCAACCGCGACTCCCTCAGCAGGTTTGACTTAGCTTCAGTACCTACACTTTTCTTCCTTCCAGGAGCAATAGTCACCAGGGCCGACTCTAGACCAAATGGCCCACTGCGCGAGAAGCATCTTCGGCGCCCCTCCCCTCCATTTGTTAAATCTTAGAATACCTCATTTTTTATTGCATTTGTAGCCCATTTCATGACTTTGATGCATGATTTGCATGCATGATTTATCTAGGGTTGCCAGGCGTCTGGTTTTCAACCGGAACACCCAGTCGAAAAGGGACCCTGGCGAGTCCTATCAGCACCACTGACCGGGCCGTTAAAAGTTTGATCGGCGGAGCAGCAGGGCTAACACAGGCTCCCTACCTGCCCTGGCTCTGCGCAGCTCCCCGGAAGCAGCCAGCATGTCTGGTCCCTAGGCACAGGGGCAATCAGGGAAGCTCCACGTTCTGCCCCTGCCTTCAATGCTGGCTCTGCAGCTCCACTGGCCCTGGTTCCTGGCCAATGGGAGCTGTGGGGGTGGCACCTGCGGGCACAGGCAGCGTGCACCATGCAGAGCCACCTGGCCATCCCTCCGCCTAGGGCCCAAACATGAGGTAAGCACCACCCAGCCAAAATCCACACCCCAAAGCCCCTGCTCCAGGTTGGAACCCCCTCCCACACCTTAACTCCCTCCCAAACCCAGCACCCTGAACCTCCTGCCCCAGGTTGGAACCCCATCCTACACCCAAACTCCCTCCCAGATCCCGCACCTCCTCCTGCACCCCACCCCCATACCGCAGCCCTGAGCCCCCTCCCGGTGCCCACACCCCCTCTTACTCCCCAACCTCCTATCCCAGCCCTGAGCCCCCTCCCACACTCCAAACCCCTCATCTCCGGCCCCACCACAGAGCCCACACACCCAGCTGGAGCCTGCACCCTCTCCCACACCTCAACCCCCTGCCCAAGCCCTGAGCCCACTCCCACACCCCAAACCCTGCACCCCCAGCCCCACCCCAGAGCCCGCACCCCCCGTCGGAGCCCTCACCCGCTCCTGCACCCCAACTCCCTGCCCCAGCGCAGTGAAAGCGAGTGAGGGTGGGGGAGAGTGATGGAGGGAGGGGGCTGGAGTAAGTGAGGTGGGACCACAGAGAAGAGGCAGGGGTGGGCCCTCAGAAAAGGGGTGGGGTGAGGGTGTTCGGTTTTGTGCAATTAGAAAGTTGGCAACCTTAGATTTATCCCGGTCATATAAGATGATAAATTTGCATGCTAGGATCTGTACATTTGTATTTATTCATGCCCTATATAAGCAAATAATTTCATTTCCTCTCAGTTTATAGAAACTTTTTATTTTTAAGAATAACTGAAATGTACTAACATCAAGAAATTGAACCGTGCACCAACCTTGGGTGGACCAATATTAAACATTGTTACAGTAGGTTACAGCCTTAGAATGTTAACCTTAATCCTTTAATTCAAAAGGTCGCTTTTCACGCCTTTGCCCTCATGAAGTGAAACACAATGCCAGGGAGATCCAAAGACTGGCCAATGGCATTTGCAAGCAAAATAAAATAGCAAGTGATGTCAGTCTTTCATCAGCCATCATAGATATGTTTTAATGAGCCTGAGCTTCAAAAAGATGCATTCACCACTTGCGACTGGCAGAATCCTCAAAGCTATCCATACATTAGGAAAAGTGTCCTTCAGATCTGCATTATGAATGAATTGGCGAACTTGGAGTGGAGAGTGCTTCTCGTGTTGCAAGATGCGGCCGTTATTGTCCAATTTGACATAGAGGTCTTTATCACTGACATTCAAACATTCCCTATGTGTCAGCATCTGGCAAAGGTCTGTATAATTGTTCAAGAATGTTTTCCTGTCTGCTATCAGTTTACTAACATACAAAAAACCCAGGTCTTTTCGTGGTGCTTCATTTGTCCAAATCTTTCTTCAATGGACACTTCAGCAGTGTCAATGAGCAACCAAAAAAACTCCCTCTTGAATTTTTCTTCCAAGCTTCCCATCTCTGCTCTCGTAACAAAACTGTCTCTTCTTCTGATGATTACTAGTTTCCTAAGTTCTCCACCATGTCTTTGACAGCAGAGATGGCATCTTCAAATCCATTGTGTCTGTAAGCCACCACAAAAGTAATGCAGTTTCTCAAAGTAGCAGTGGTCGTGATGTCCATCAACTGAGTTTGTAATGTCTTGTTTATAACATTTACTTGGAACAGGATATTGTGCCAAATCAGAGTTGAGACCAGAAATTTGAAGTCGGTTTGCCAGGTTTTGTGTGTCGTGGCAGATTCTGGCCTTGGCTTTACTTGACTCCTCCCATTCCATCGGGGCACTGTGACACTCTGTACTTGAAAGCAGTACCCTGGAACCCCCATATTCATGCCGTCATATAATTATGATATATTTCATACAAAGCATTCCATGTAAGATATCATATAAAAGGTCATGATCTGCTGAAACCTGTTGTTCTGCCCAAATATATATCTATAAAATTACTGTGCATGAAGTTATGAGATTTTTCTGTATGGTTATTACTGCAATATGTTGTAAGTTTGCTAGTGACATACAAAGAAGACAAACCACTCCCAGGAGGGTACTCAGCAATCATTAAGCACCACACAATGGGGACTGCTCAACTCTGTGATGCAGCAAAGCACACCAGGACATGTTTAGGCAAGTGTCATCTTGGCACATGGACATAAAATAGAGAAAAGTAGCAGCATGCCTTTGCCTTTGTCCTCCCCCACCTACGCTGAAAGCAACAAGAATGCTGAGAAGATGAAAACTTCAACTGAGGAGACTGGTCCAGATTTAAGAGGAAAACCTGTGTACTATGAATTGTAACATCTAGTAGGGTGAGAAAATTGCTGATCTAAATACTGCCTAGTGTAATAAGGTTTAAGATTTAGATTGTTCATTTATCTTTTATTTTCTTTGGTAACTGTCTCGGACCTTTTATGCCTACCACTTATAATCACTTAAAATCTATCTTTCTGTAATTAATAAATTTGTTTTATACTTTACCTAAAACAGTGTGGTTTGGCTGAAGTGCTTGCGAAATCTCAGCTCAGGTTGCAAATGCTGGTGCATGATCTCTCCACACTGAAAGAGAGGTGAACTGGGAAATAATCTTACACTGGTCAGGCTTCTGATCAGGGCAAAATGGTACAGCTCTGGGGTGCAAGGCTGGGGAGATGCAGGGAACTGGCTGGTGCTTTTCTCTGTGTGATTCGGGGGGGAGGGATAGCTCAGTGGTTTGAGCATTGGCCTGCTAAACCCAGGGTTGTGAGTTCAATCTTTGAAGGGGCCATTTAGGGATCAGGGGCAATAACTGGGGATTGGTCCTGCTTTGAGCAGGGGGTTGGACTAGATGACCTCCTGAGGTCCCGTCCAACCCTGATATTCTATGATTCTATGATTCATGAGTGGCTTTGGAAGCATTCATACAATCTACCTGGGTCTAGGGCTCCACATGCTGTTGTGCTGAGTGGTAACAGCGCCTAGAGGGTTTTGCTAAATGTCACTAGCAAAGCACTGTGAGAGAGCCCAGGCTGAAGAGTTAACGGGGCACAGCAATACCCTATTTCCAGACTGCACCTTGGGGATCCCATCAGTCACTTAGTCCCTCACTGGCCTTACGCTGTCAATGTGGCTCTCCCAATGTCACTTAGAAGCTTCACAGTCAGATTTGTAACATTGTCCATGAGGATCTGGAGGATGGTGTGGATTGTACTCTTAGCAAATTTGCGGATGATACTAAACTGGGAGGAGTGGTTGATACACTGGAGGGCAGGGATAGGATACAGAGGGACCTAGACAAATTGGAGGATTGGGCCAAAAGAAATCTGATGAGGTTCAATAAGGATAAGTGCAGAGTCCTGCACTTAGAATGGAAGAACCCAATGCACAGCTACAGACTAGGGACCGAATGGCTAGGCAGCAGTTCTGCGGAAAAGGACCTAGGGGTGACAGTGGACGAGAAGCTGGATATGAGTCAGCAGTGTGCCCTTGTTGCCAAGAAGGCCAATGGCATTTTGGGGTGTATAAGTAGGGGCACAGCGAGCAGATCGAGGGACATGATCGTTCCCCTCTATTCGACATTGGTGAGGCCTCATCTGGAGTAGTGTGTCCAGTTTTGGGCCCCACACTACAAGAAGGATGTGGATAAATTGGAGAGAGTCCAGCGAAGGGCAACAAAAATGATTAGGGGTCTGGAACACATGACTTATGAGGAGAGGCTGAGGGAACTGGGATTGTTTAGTCTGCAGAAGAGAAGAATGAGAGGGGATTTGATAGCTGCTTTCAACTACCTTGAGAGGTGGTTCCAGAGAGGATGGTTCTAGACTATTCTCAGTGGTAGAAGAGGACAGGACAAGGAGTAATGGTTTCAAGTTGCAGTGGGGGAGGTTTAGGTTGGATATTAGGAAAAACTTCTTCACTAGGAGGGTGGTGAAACACTGGAATGCGTTACCTGGGGAGGTGGTAGAATCTCCTTCCTTAGAAGTTTTTAAGGTCAGGCTTGACAAAGCCCTGGCTGGGATTTAATTGGGGATTGGTCCTGTTTTGAGCAGGGGGTTGGACTAGATGACCTCCTGAGGTCCCTTCCAACCCTGATATTCTATTCTATGATTCTATGATCTTCCACCTGATAGTTGATGTTGAAAACAGGAGGTATATCCTTTGCAGTACTCCAAAGAGAGATACTGAATCTAAAGTAGATGACGCTGCATCAGACACACCCAGGCTGAGGGAATGGCAGCCACCAGGCACAAAGAAAGCACTTGGATTTTCAGCACAAAGATCCTTGTCTGGACGCCACTGTTTCTCCCCTATGTTTGCACTGTTGTTGTAGCCTTGGCTGTGGCAGTCCTGAAGCTTTATTATATTCTCATTCAAAACATTCATAAACAGTTCTGCTAGGCCTCTTCCAGTAGAGTATCCACAGATTGGAACCAGATAAAGTGTTCCTTTACTTGGATACAGTCATCATCAACAAAACTTACTGTAAATGACATCTTTTCACTGTGACTAATATCAGGAGTGCAGTTGATTATTATGGCACAGTACTTCATTTTGCTGAGCTGCATCAATATGTTATCAAGCACCTTACTTACCATAAGGTCAATCAATTTGTTTTGAATTGTTTTGCTGCAACAATGGTCCATAGTTTCTTTATGAACTACTTGACATAGGTGCTTAGGCATGACATCATTGTATTTCCTAAGGAGCTCTAACAGACCGAGGAAATTACCATTATGTTCAGTGAACAATTTATCCAAAGAGCCCCGGAAAGCAAAATTATTCTTTGCAAGAAAGAGGGTAATTGAGATCAGACACTCAGGCATGTTACTTGAATGCTGGGTTTCTACATTAATAATGCGCTGGTTTTCTGCATCTATGCATTTATTCAGCTTTAGCCTAGACTCTACCTCCATCCATTTGGAGTAGGCCACAAAATGGCCATGTGACTTTTCATGTTGCTTCAGAGCATCAGCTAAGACATTCCAGTAATTGTACCCGGAAAGTACAAGCAATGATTTGGCATTCTTGTCAAATATTTTGCAACAAAACCAGAACGCTTTGTCAGCTGATTTTGAGTAAACTAGCCAACGCTGATTCAGTTTCTCACAATTCTCGAGCACTCTTTCACAGTTTGACTTTGAGAAGTGTCACTTCTGCTCATTTACTGGAAACATCATATCCTCAATTTTGCCTTGCCCATTCAAAATTGTACTATATATATAGTCCTTTTAACTATTTAGTCTCCCTTTCATCTCTAGGCATATATATATATATATATATATAAAGCAGAGTTTAGGATTGCCAGCCATCAAGCAGAATCTGATGTATCGATTTGTGGTTGCAATTTTTCTCACTGCTGTTTCTGTCATCATGCGAGGCTGATTCTTCTTTATTGTTTCTCTCCTTTTCATGTGAGCCACATTCTTCTTTATCATCACTCTCCTTCATACTACCAGAAAAACTGGACAATTCTTCATCACTTTTCTCACATTTCCATTCCTTATCTTCAGGTAAATCTGCTAATTCCTTAGTAATTTCTTCTGAACTGGGACGATCACTACTGCCTAAAGTCTGGTCTGTGTTGTTCTGTTTCAGATATTTTCCCATCAGATTTGCTCCTTGCTGCAAACTAGATTGTAATTGAGCTTTTCACTTCCTATACTGAGCTCCTGAAGACTTACTCGGGAGCATCTTTTATTTTCTCCAAGGGAAAACAGACAATATTAGGGAGAGCAAAAGTCTATATTCCGCAGTCTTAGAAAGTCATCAAACATTACGTGTTATGCATGGCAAAAGAAGTAACAGTATTTCTTTTATATTGTTGCATAGATAGAGGTTCAATAGATATCGCTGGCATCCTGTTAAATATGTCCTTATTAGTCACTACTTACACTCTTCAAGTCTTAAAACACAAGAACACCTTCAGAATTACACAATAAAGTTCACAATATCACAGCTGGGCTCTCATTTCGTTCTTATCTTTCACTGACTGACTGGCAACACCCGCCCATTAAATACCTGCGAGGGAATGGCTGACAACACCCTAGGAGGTTCAAAGAAAGTCTGGAAGGTTCCACAAGATTCTACAAACATCCAGAACATTCTAAGAGGCTAGTGGAAAATGAATCCACATACAGAATACCTGAAACATTTTATTTCAAACACTGTATTTTCCCTTTTGTCATTAACAACAAAAACAGCAACCTGAACCTGGCACACACATACACCAAGCCTAGAACCCCAGGCAATCACCTGACCCTAAATCCAGTCCTGATGGTCAATGTATTAACCACAGGTCAAACAGCCTTCTTAAAGCAGAGCATCATTTTATTTACAACCAATGCATTTCAGAGAAAACAGATATGAGGACAACAGACCTATACGCTTGCCTGACTTTCCCTGAGTTTTACCATTCCCTGGAAGCTGGGAAAGCCCCAGCTGCCTTCAGGACACTCCCACAAGACCCTGTGCCTCTCTTCCATCTCAGTCTGTTCTCACCAGGAACACTCACAACTCACTTCTTCTTTCCCTCCAGAGAGTCCTTTTAACTATTTCGTCTCCCTTTCATCTCTAGGCATCCAGCCTTGGCAAGACAGCTATAACCTGTTTGGAGTACAGAAGTAGGCCATAGGCTTGGAATTGCCCCCCAGCTGTTTGTTGGGAAGCTGCTAATCTACAGCTATTGTGTTGCTTGCCTGCTTGTTTTTCCAACAGCCTCCTAATAAGCTACATCAATTCATTCATTCAGAACAGTCTGATAACCTTCCATAGTGATACATTAACTTCACTTCACTGATGAGGTCACATACAGTATTTACAGAATTATTACATAGAAATATTCTTATATTATTACATAGCAGCTCCACATCCACCACAGTCCCCCTCTTCAGCATGATTCATGCAGGAAAGTGACTTTAGGCCTTAGGTTTGTAGGAACTCTCATGAACTGCAGAGCCACAGCAAGCTGGATAAAGGGGACTGGACTTGGTACAGGGAGTTATGCTGCACAGGAGGTAAACAGTTCATTTAGCTAAACTCTCATTTCCTTGAGCTGCTCCACAATTCCCTGTAGAGCTGTTCCTTTCTCCTCTGGGTCTTGCAAAGCTGGTCAGTCTTTTCCTGGTACAGGGTCTATCTTCTGCATAGCCAGCATCGCTAGACTGCAGAGATTTGGGCACCCTGGAAAGTCATGGGTACACTGGCACAAAAAGAGGTTTCACAACTGAACTGAGTCCATGGAGTAGACCAGGGAAGCTCTACCCCAAGTTATTGCTTGGTTTATGGTAAAAGCCCTGTAACCCACACTCTAAGCAATTAAAAGTCTGGTACATGAGAGCTGGTGAGGACAATGTAGTGCCCCTCCCCAAGGTATAATTAATAAAGTTGCAGTCTGCTGTCTAAACCCATCCCACGTGTCTTTCAATCATTTGCCTGCTTGTCTTGGTCAATGCACAACAGAAAATTACATTCTGGGTGCCCTCCAAGAGCACACAGCTTGGATTTGTCCTTCATCCACCTGCAGTACATGCTTCTTCCAGTAAGCAAACGCTGCATATCATCTTCAAAAATGAAGTCTATGATATTAATTTGTAGTAACCGGAACAATTTGGTGACCCATTACTTGAACAAATGTTTTGATGGTGGTGTTATTTACCAACTCTTATGATACTACACAAACCAGATTCTTTTCATTCAAGTTCACCATGATGGATCAGATTCTGTGCTGAGATACAGCACAGAAGCCAAGGCCCAGGGAGCACAAGGGCAGTGCTGGCTTTAATTACCTTTGCACCCTCTAGACTTTGAGTGCCTGAAAGGGGCTGACATGGCCCTCAGCATAACTGAGGCTGGTTTAAAGTTATGGCAGCCTCCATGGTGCTGCCTATGGCTTCTACCATAAGCCACAATGGCTTTAGTGGCATATGCCATAGCTTTGCATCTCCACTCCTCAGATCTTCCTCTGGAATACCCTTATGTTGGGGACCAGTGGGGGCAGTGTAAGGCTATAGAGGCCCAATGCACTGCACTGGTGTAATTTTCCCACAGCCCCTTATGGACTATTTATGGCTGTTAATACCACTGCCCCAAAGGGCAGAATCTGATCAATGTGGAGATGTACATTTCACTCACTTACCATACAAGGAACAAAAACTTTTAACTATACACATCCATACATAATATCAGAAAACAGTAAATCCTATAAACCTGTATTAGGTTTCATGGCCATTTTTAGACCAATAAAATTAAAATACTCATATGATCCTAATGCAAGAGAGCTAGTCAATTGATGAGAAAAACAAGAAAGTTGCATTGGCTTCAAAGGAGAAAGATGAGAGAGAAAATAAAAATAAAGTAACTCATTTGGATATGTGCAATATTTTGTCTTCAGCATGGTTTCCTTTGTAGAAATGATATATAATAAAATAAAATAAAATCCCAGAATCCACACACACAAAAATGGACATTTGCACTTTCTTGTACTGGAGTTTGTATAGAGGGAAGTGAGGTGCTAACAATCTAGCACATGCACTTTCAAAAATGTTCCCTCATGTTTTGACTCATTAACAATGGCCCCATTAACAATCTGGAATATCAAATTTAGTTAGAAGCATCACATGACCAAAGAGATAATGACAAACGGGAGAGAATACAGAGAACAGCAAAAATGGTCATACTGTTAGATAGATTGATTCAGGAATAAAGATTAAATAGACTTAAATATGTATAGCCAGATTATACAATGTGAAAGGGAATATGACAACAGTCTACAGGTATTTGATCAGGTGGATACAAATTGATAACTTTAAAAATAAATAAAATACATTAAAAATTAGATTTTTAAATTTAAATTAATATAGGTTTATTTTTTAAAAATATACATATTTAAAATTAAATTTGAAATTCTTAATTTATGTTAAGGCCTGAATTTATTATAATCTACTACAATCATTTAAATTAAACACAAAAATAATATTAAGTAGTAATTGTGCCAATTTTTTCTTCAATCTTTTAAAACACTGTACAGTACTCAGTAGCATATGTTGTAGAGAACAATCTTTCATTGTCATGGAAATGTGCTGATAATCCAATGGGTCTTTCCATCCTTACATTCTATATTTCTGTGATAGTTGTGTGTGATGGGACTGCCTTCTTTTGATAGATGGCTGTTCACAATTTGGGAAAGACAGAATTGCTGATCTTGTTCAGTAGCACATTTGCTCTTACTTTTACTGTTTCCCAATGACCCTTTGATATCAGAAATTACATTGTTTACCGCATATACTGACAAACAAACATATAGCTTTCTTTTAACAAGCGGGCTTAGGCCAAAGAACTGTATATGCTGTTCTATATCTAACAAATCCCCAGATGAGTTTTCTGTTAATTCATGCTGACTGAGTCAATACAAAACCATTGCCTAACTGAACAACTACCAATTTAATCACTGAGGGAAAATGAGCTTCATTATGTATGCTACTGAGGGCCAAATCCTGTGCCACTAAGCTGAGCAAGGATATGCAGAAATAATGTTTGGTATGTTCTTATCACAGGGCAGCCTCAACTGGAGCACCCCCTTGAAACAGGCTAAGTCATGATAGGCATGCCTGACTCCGTTTCCCCTTTCAGAGTCCTCAGAAACTTCAGGCAAGCCTATCCTCTAGTCCAGGTTTGCTACCACAACATAGTTCAAATAGTCCCCCACAAAAGTCCCAGATATAGTCCATTTCCCACCCCCGGAAATCATTAAAACTCAAGAAATCTCATCCCTTGATGCTCCAATTACCACACACTGGTGCCTTTGGCCAGAACCAGATTCTCTATCAGTCCTCTTCTGTCCCTCTACCAGGACAACAACTCCAGCCCTTCCAAATGGAGTGCAACCCCATCCTTCACAGCAGGAACTCCCACAGCCTCTCTGCTGGGAGATCATCTCTACTAGGGGAGCATTCCTCACTCTCCCTGTCCTCTGACTGTTCCTTCAGGTCCAGCTCTCCAGCCCTGGAGATGTCAGTAGGAAGTTCCTCCACTGCTCCCCTCCTTCAGCTCTCTGGCTTAAAGCCAGCAGGCAATTCCATCTGCGGCTTCCTGGCGTTTAACCAACCCTGGCTCTCTGACTTGGGGATGCAACCTAGCAAACCCCTCTCTTGCTGCTCACCTTCCTTCAGCCATCCCCAGGGAACTATGCAGTGTCCAGGCTCCAGCAACTCTCATTTCCTGACCTTCTCCTGACTGACCAGCCAGCTTTGACTCACAGAGTCTCTCCTTGACCTTTGATAGCCCTCACGTGCTACCCCATCCCTTTTATTAGCCAAAGAGGTAGCACCTATTCTGGCACAGGGGAGCCAGACCTGCATTTGCAGGGGCCAACCACCTGTGCCAGTCCTCTGCTGCAGAAATCTTACATGCCGGTAACCAGTTCCCCTGATTCGCCATGGTGACACATGCTGCTTTTCTGACAGAAGCACGTATTTCCATGACTACTGCTTGTCACTGGGATACTGAATATACTCCCAAAATGTCACCCCTTATGGGAAAAAAAGGGCATGGGCTGGCAAGGATGCATGAGCCATCCTTCTCTCCAATACCATGTGGAGAGATCCTGACATACTGCTTTTGTGTAGAAAGACAGAAAAGGTTCTTGTCACAGGATGCGCCGCTCACTGCCAGTCTGGCACCTCTTCCGGGTCACTCTGGGGATTAGCTCTCAAGTCCAATGCCCCCGTCCACAGTTTGCACACCATCACTCCGATCTCTCCCTCTCTGGTCTGCAGCTCCTCTTGCTCCAGGACTCTCAAATGTCTCCTTCATGACTTAGGCTAGGTCATTCATCATTCCCGTTTCCGGGATAGAGTCCATCAGCAGTCCTAGGCAGTCTTACCATCATTGCCTCAATTCTAGGCCAGTGACCGTCAGCTCAGCTGTTCTGGGCTTCGTCTCTCAGCCCTCACTGCTCCTTCCCTGGACGGCTTCCTACCACTCTGGTTCCCTTTCTCTCTCTGGGTGTACCAGCTCCAAGAGCCCTCCTCCTAAGGAGTAACTGTAAACCATCTCCGTGCAGCCCCCAAACACTCCTTCCTCTTCCCAGGGAGTGACTGCCCTTTCTCAGCAGCAGCCCAGTCTGTAGCCCTACCTAGCTTTATAAGTCCCGTCTGTTCCTGCACAGGTGAGGCTCTGTCTAAATAGCTGCCTCCATCCTAAAGCTCCCCAGTCTGCAGCCTCATTAGCTGATTGAGTTAGTGTGGGGAGCTCACCCATCACAGTTCTCTATGTCCTTTTCCCAGCTTCCATACCAACACGGCACTGAACAAAGCAGGATATAGCAATCATGGCGGATTAACTTACCTATATTAGCAGCTCAAAGCACACCATTTTTTAAAATCATTTTACTGAACTGCTTAAGTAACTAGTCCTGAACAGATGGCCTAGATACAGACTCCTGTAACTGTATTGACTGCCTCACATATCAATGAGTGATCAGGCCTGTACCTCATCTTTTGATCTCCTGTCAGCCAGAGCAAAGAAGCAAAAATTAATCAGCAATTCTCTTCTAAATGCTGCGTGTATGCCCCAGTTATTTCATAAAATACAAAATAACATGGTGACTGTTTGGTAATCCACCAGATAAAAAAGGTCCCTTCACACAATTGATGTTAATATAAGAAAGAGTAAGTTAATGTTTCTGAAAGGCCATTTTGTCAGTGATTATAATCTTGGTGTTGTTGTAATGCCAAAGCAGTAGCAAAGTCCAACAGAACAGTATTTACTTGCTTCTGGACACGTTATGTCTTTTTTGTGAACGTATCACAATACTCGTTGGAATGATGACAAGTACTATTTACTTATTCAGTGATTACAGTACAGAAAATCAGTGATCATGCTAGATACTTTTGCAGCAAATATGTTGATTTACTACCTTCTGGTAGCTAAAGAGGATTATATTTGTTGTCTCATGCTTCTTACTTTTTGAAGACATGCACAATATTAGAAAAGCGTGTACACTCACCACCTTACAAAACTGAAGTGAAAGCCCAGCTATTCCATTCATTATGTATGGCAAATGTCAGCCAATATGTAGAGTGATAATACAAACCTAGCGTTGTCAGCAATCCAGCAGGATTTCATTTGTGTTCAGGGCCCAACTCCAAGAAGAAATGTATTAAATACATGGATGTCCAGGCATAGGACTGCTGGTGCTGTTAACGGAAACAACTGACTTTCCTGATCCTGATCCTGACATGCGGTCACTCATATGTTCAACATTCAGTTGGGATTATAACCTGCAGTACCATATTTTTTCCAAGCCTTTCTCTAGGAGAATCTGTAACCTTCTGCTGTGACACAATTACTTTTTTGCTCACCATCAGCGTCGATTAGCAGTAGCTTTTTAAAAAGAAATCAGTTTCATTTGAATTTGAGTTTTCCCTTAACGGGACTAAATGTGGTAGAAGTTTTAGAGCAATCACATTATTAATATAGAGGAAGATGTTTCTCCAGTATCACCTAATGGATAGCCACTTCCAAACTAAGCTTCCAAACCTGCTGCTACAGCTCTAGCGTTGCTCAAATTACTGATTTTTACCTCCAATATCCTGTAAGCGGAAAAGTAACTAACTTGGGTGGTTTGGAATTGGTTAGAACTCAGCCTCAGATTAAGGGTGGCTTTTCTTGCCTGCATATGAATGTTTTCTCCAAAGCCTTCATGAGTATTGATTTTAAATTCCTTTACCCAGACCTATCCTCCTGAACCCATACACATCCAGCCACATCGTCAGCTGTTGAAAATCAGCATAATTCTATTGACAGCAATGGAGCTATGCTAATTTATGGACACTTGTACTTAAGATTTGATTTCTTTGATGTAAAACTTGGACATAAAAGATTTTATGCACAGTTGTTCTTGTACAGACGTAAGGTTGTTGAGGTATTATGGCACATATAAAGGGTCCTTGAGGGATGAGTCGTTGGTGCAGAAAGAAAAAGAAAATTCAATTTGGAAAGGTGTAAGAATATTCTGCATGTCTGGTGGAAGATAATCTAACAGAACCATTTAATAATAATACTTTGCCTTTCATCAGAGGGTCTACTATGCTTTACAGAGACGGGAAAGTAGATCTGTTTTACAGATGAGGAAACAGATACAAAAGTATTTAATGATTTGCTTAAAGTCACACAATGAACCAAAGAAGAAAAATGAAGGTAGCACAGGGTGGATAAAAATTAATGATTTAAAAAATTGTTTTAATTTAAATTAAAGTGTATTCTCCTTTTTAAAAATTAACTGATCTAAAAGTAAATTTAAAATTGTGATACCCTGTATTAAGGTCTAAACTTAATATAATCTATTCAAATAATTTACATTAAAAATGATGATATTCAAGCAGTCTGTGTTTCCTGACAAGGTTTTAAAGAAAGTCAAACAAATGAGGTGGTGAAAGTCATTGGCTAAGCATCTGGAACCAGAGTTTGTTAAAGTACTAAACCAGCTTTTGACAGCAGTAGCCTCTTCTGCAGGTGCCGAGAGAATATTTTCTTCATTTCAACTTACTCATCTACTTCACTTCAGTGCCTAGCTCCTTCAAAGTTGAGAAATTGATTGGGAGTTAAAAAAGCAGGAAAGCTTGTTTTCTTCTTCCAGGCTATTAATGAAAAATGAAGTATGAGGATGAGATCTTCTAGTTCTAAAATCTTGAACGACATGGTGACCAGAACCAATCACTTCAATTCTCTAACTACAGATAATGCATCTGTTAAATAAATCAGTTTTAAATGCAAAACAGTTTTAATAAACTTATTTTCCCCTCTCCTAAACACATTTAAGGTAGTTTTAAACTCATACAAATAAAATGTTTTTGTGCATTTAATTGAATTTTGATTTCCATCTAAGTATACCTTGACACAAATCACAAGTAAAAAATTAATCATCTAGTAAATAAGAAATGAGTCACTCACCATTTTCTAATAGAAATAACATTGTAAAAAATAAGAATCTGAATAAATGTGTTTTAACCTATACAATTGCCTCAATAAATTCACATAGATATAGTGTTTCCTCCTGGTTAGCAAAAAGCAGTAGCAAATTTAGCATAAAGACTATATTTAGTTGCAAATCAACCTGTTTTAATGGTTACCAAGCACTGAGAATCAACCTTTCTCTAGGAAAAGAACTAAAAAGTACAAATGCAAACCAAGATTAAAAGCAATTATTTAAATCAAGGTTTTCTGCTTGATGATTTAAATCATGATTAAAACTAATGATTTAAATCACGTTGATTTAAATCAATCCACCCTGAGATAGAATGAGAAATAGAGCCCGTTGAATAGTGGTGCAGGCAGGAGCATTGCCTGGAGGTTAGGGTAGACTAGGTGAACCTCCAAGCCTGCTGAGAGGATTATTTGACATCCTATTAAGCTAGCTGTTAACCTTCTGTCCTTCCTTCTTCCCTTTGGGCTAGTCTGTGACTCAGACTATGTCCCCATACAAGAGAGTGTGAGTATGTCTACTGCAATCACAGAGTACGATTGTAGCTCTGTAGACATAACTGAGTTTGCTTTAATCTAGTTTGCCAACGTACCGGAGCAGTGAACCCCCAGCAAATTGGGCTCTACAAGCCTGCTCAGAACCCTAGGTAATTTCTTGGGTGGCTAGCCCAGGATGAAGCCCATGCTGCTGTGCTTTCACTGCTCACTGCTAACTAGATTGTAGCACAAACTGCAATTACACCTGGTGATTGCAGTCTAGACATACCCTTGTTGAAAGGAGGAATCCCCCTGACATCCCAATGAGGGCCCTACATCTACATGAATCTGGGCATACAGGAGTAAGCAGGTGATGTGTGCCCATGTAGTCTCTTCCTCAATAAAGTGAGAAGGGAGGGGTGAGGAAAAGACATCTGCCAGGGTAAAATGTGGACCACACGGCAGCTGTGCCCCCTTAATTCTCCAGTCTGGTGTGCAGTGTGCCGTGCTTTGTTGTCTGAGCTGCCACTCTGTCCATTCACCCCAGCCTCTAGCATGCAAGCCACCCTCGGACATATACCTTAGTGCTATGCCCAGCCACTCTTAAATTATATATAGGGTGACACCCGCACAACTCTAGTCCCAGTTTTGAACTCCAAAAATGTGCCGTCTTGTTCCATTCAGTTACTTACTGAGAGGTACAAGTTAATAAAGTCTGTCATTTTAACAAAGAGAATGATCACACACCAGCCATTGTAACCTGAGTAGATTCCCCAAACCGTTCAGTCAAAAACACACTGGTTTAGCTAAAACATTAACTACAGAAAAAAAAATTTAAATGATTATAAGTGGTATCGGTATAGAAGATCAGAATTGGTTACAAAAACAAATAAAAGATAAAAGCAGCAAGCTGTTTCCTAAACTTTACTAAGGCTAATAATTCTAAGAACAAAACAAGTTGTCTCACCAGAAGAAGCAATACATTTCACAAAGTGACTTCTTACAGCCTGGGACCTTCCCTTCCCCCATACTCCACAGTTCAAAGATGTCTCCTTTTGTCTTCCAGAGTATCTTATTTCCTTGTGTAGAGATGGGGAAGGAGAGGAGGTCCAGTGATAATGTCACTGTCTCTTATTTATACTCTCCTCATTGCTTTCAGGAATTCTCCCCCACTGGGATGCAGACAATGAGTGTGTGGTATACCTCAGATTCCCAGTATGTCTCAGGTGAACTGCAAATTTCTTGTTCACATCCTTTGTATATGTAAGGCTTGACATGTAAGGTTTGTTTACTGTCCTTTTGTTACTCTGAGGGGCTGGGCTGTGGGCATCCCCCAGACTCACAACACATGTCAGTAACAAACATACTGCAAAATCTCATAACTACATATATGACGATACACACATCTTAATAGGTTATGACTTTTCAAATGATACTTCACAAGGAATATTTTGTACAAAACATAACATAATCATATAAAAGTGGTGAATGTGAGGGTGTTATTTTGAGGTGCAGTATGTCACGCTTGGCTCCACCCCCTATTTGACAAGCCAGCACTGTTGTAATTTGCTGTTAATTGAATGTAATCTAGGCTAAAGAAGGAAGCAAGGCTGGAACTGTGAATCAGAGGGATGTCCGAGCCATAATACTTCCTGTGGCAACTCCTGCTCACGGCTGTGCCTAAAGTCAAAATATTACCCTTCACACCTTCAACTTGAGGTTTGTTGTTCTTCTTTAAGGTTTTCCACTTTTCTTTTCCCTTATCTTTCTCGTTGATTTTGGACTGGCCCCTTTTCTTTTTCTCTTCATTTACACAAAGGCTCCTAACCAGCACTCTGGCAGTGTATAAGGGCCTTAAAGTGGGTATAAATATAATTCATGTAAGTACTTCAATAGGATTAATCGTGTGGTTAAAGTTAAGCATGTGCTTTAGAGTATTTTGCTGCATCAAGGCCAGAATGCTCAGCATCTTGCAGAATCAAGACAAGAAAGAGCAACTGGGAAACCCTCTAGATTCATGTTTAATGAGGCCAGCATTTTTAAATATTAGTGGTAAGCATTAATTCTGTGCACGTTGAGAAAATGCACCCATGTGGTATTTTTTCCCAGCTGTTCATAAATTCCCAATTAGTTTGATCTAACGTGGCCCCTGAGCTCCTTTCCTCCTGCCTCCTAAATGGAGATATCTGAGCCTGAAAATATCATATTTGGTTTGGTTTAGAGGAACATCATTGCTAAAGAGATTCAATGCTGATTTAAAGAATATTCCTAGAGTTACTGTTGTGATAATTCATGCCTAATCTTTCTTTGGCTGTGACATTCATCATAAAATAGTTAAGTGTTTTAAAAAAACATTCTCTGCCTTGTATTTTTTCTAAGCTGTCAGAAACAGAATATGGAGAGCTTTTAAACCGATTATATAACTTGCAGAAAGATCCATTCCATTCTTAGTCATCAGTAAAATTATTAAGATAGCAGTTGCAATCTACACACCCTTTTTTACTTTTAGCATAAAAGCGGGAATGAAATTTATCAGTGATCAAATACAATGTCTTCTCTGTATGAATAAATTATCCCATGGTTATAACTTACAAAATGTTCCCATCTCTATTAATTCCAAAAGCATCAAGTCATTTGGATGACAGTCTGCTACAAAATGATCGGAACTGTCAGGACACTTCAATGACTTATTGAACAAAGATTCTTCCAATCTTTCAGTAGCTCGGAATAGCAGCACATGAGGGGGAGAAAAAACTCTCAGCACCCTGGTCAAATATATTTCAGCATTAATTGTCACTGTGTAATAAATTAGTGTTTGTTCTTAGTAGGAAAACAACGTTAATATGGAGTGAGCTCAACAATGACAATTGAAGGGACAATTATGATCATTTGACATCTTTTTTCAAAAACTGTCCAAACACTGGACAAAATAATTTCTTAATTTCCAATTAACTATCAGTAGTTTTTTCTTAGTAGAGCTGAATTTAGGTAATGTGTTAATTAACAAAGCTCTCCTAGTCTTTCTTCCTGTGTTTATATATCAAAGAATGTGGACTTAGGGTATATTTACCATCAACCCAGACTAAATATGGATTGCTCACATTTCACCTGATCCTTAAATATTTTTCTGTTTGTATCCCAATCTTCTCCTCCCCACCCCCACCTCACTGAATGTCTCCCACTCCAGCTGGTGGGAGCCCTACACACTGTAAAGATTTACAGAAGTTTATACAAAGGATTGACAAGGGAAGGAGTAACCTAACTGCTTCTCAGCCTCCTATACAGTTGGATTGTGATTAATAGGTATATAAATAATTCTAAAAGATTTTTTCCATCTAGTTTTATGTAGAATGGTTTTTAGTTCTATTTTAGTGATTATAAAGGCTGTTTAAAGCTTTTAAATTGTCGCTTAAAAGGGGCTGCACTACTTTTTTCAGAAAGATTATTTATTAAAGTAAAATTACATTTTCTTAAACAATGAGGAAAGTTAAAAATGTTAAAAAAATAAATACTGGCTTTTCCAGAACAACAACTTCTTCCTCAACTTCAGGCAATAGTAACTTCAAGCAATTTTGCTTTAAGCTGAGTTAACACAGCTCCAGCTGAAGCATCTGGCCCCTAGAAAGATATGAAACTTTAGAGTTTGTAGCATTCCCAGTCCTGTTTCAGGAACATCCTGCTGGCATTATGGTTATTGCATTGCACTAACCCAGGTTCCATTTCCAACTTATATAGCTACATGGCAACGCAGGACACTGAAGTCAACAGAACGATGCTGATTTTTACCAGTTAAGGACATAGGATGATGACTCGTTTGTTTTTTTAAAACCTTTCTCTAACTATATCATTAACCATATAAATGTCCAACCCTTTTTTGAATCCTACTAAGTTCTAGGCTTCAATGATATTCTGGTGGTAATGCATTCTATAGGCTAATTTTACACTGTCCGAAGAAGTATTTTAATGTTTTAAATGATCTAATCTTCAATTTAATTGAACATCCATTAGTTCGTGTTTTATGAGAAAGGGTAGATAAAAGTGCCCAATCTACCTTCTCAATACATTCATTTTGTGTCACTTTGTGTTATCCTGTTCATCTGCTCTCCAAAGTGAACAGTCACAATCTTTTTAATCTTTCTTCATACGGAAGATTTTCCATGCCTCTAATATTCTTGTCACTCAGTCTGTTTTCTAGTTTTTAAAATGCACATATTATTAACCTCCAGGCATGTGGAACAAAAGAACAAAACGCCTCAAGCAACTAGTATTAGATCCGACAAAGCATGGAACACCACCAATTGGACCAACACCCCAATTCCAGAGCTAAGAGCTCTCAGCTGATGATTCATTGCCCCTTTCCCCCAGATAAACAAGTCTGGGAATCATCTTGACCATCCTGGCTGACATCAATGGATGGGGTAACACACAGAGAGAGTGTTGGCCTCCAATACACAAGATGCAAACTATAAAAGATCCTTGACTGCTCTCCACTGATCTCTGTAGGCAATGTACAAGCACTGGTGAGGCACTGAAGAGGGAATCTCATCCAGCCTCTCTCTTCTGGAAGTAAGACTGATGCAATGGATAGCTGGAGGAAATATTTTGTACGGGATTGGGGAGCAAATCACACACACACTCTGCACAGACACAGTTCCCTTCATTTTAACATTAAATGTTAACAAATTGAACAATAAGAAACAAAGCAGAAGATGGGTTAAGGCACAGTCAAATTAACTCTATTGTCTTTGACCTTATGCTCCACAACACACCTGACCACATGTGCTTATCAAATTATAACCTGCACGAACTCTGACAAGTGTTCCCTGTGCAATTCTTGGAAGCAGATGACATGAACTTTTCGATCCAGCACCACACAGGTGCAGGTATCTGCCCACATGGATCTGATTGCAGCCATGAATAGTATTTTGACTTGTTTTCTACCATTAGTAATCACAACCAGTATATTTTTGTCAGTTTCTTCGTTATAACATAGTAGGAAAAAATGAGCATGTATATAGTCTTGTTTCTGTTAAAGGGTTCCTTACCAAAGCCAGGTTTTCCTTGTCTCAGTAAGTTGACTGGTAGAGCTGCAATAATGTCTTCGTTTACTCATCAGCATGAAAAGATGACTGAAATTAGTGTTAGAAGTTATCTGAGACTATTTGACAATTGCACAAGTTATTATATTTAATTTTCCAAGCTTCCACCTTTGTGCTCTAAATTCTTCCCATTTTTTCTTCTGCTTTGTCATTTTCCTTAAGTGGTGCTCTAGCTCTGAACCATCACATAATTAACTCTCAGCCACTTTTCTCTGAATCAACCCCAACTTTTTCTCCTCCTAATCAAACATTGTCCAAACAAAACACAAAAAGAGGAGCTGCCCATCTCAATACTCACTACATGTGCAAAATCCTACTTTTAGAACTAAGAGACATGAACATAGGGGCAGAGAGTCCCAGCCTCACAGATGGTCCAGGAGAAATTCTGTGCATGGTATGGGGACTCAAAGTAGGCTATACGGCGGCACACTCTGGAGCTCCACCCACCCTCCAGCATGCACAAGATTCCCATTGCAGAAGCCAGCAGGCCAAAACCTCTTGGTGTATGGTGTACCCATGCACATGTTGGCTAAGCTCACTTCTAACAGTGAATTAGGAGAATACCCTACCCTGCTTCTGCATTCATATGCTAGGAGAAGGGGGACAGATTGTTTCCTAGATTCCCCATACAACAAAGGATTCGCTTATAGGTTTCTTGAAAAGAAAAAAGAAAAGATTCAAGCAAGCACAGAAGTAAGTCCTTATATCTGAAGAGTGACCTGCTGATAATTATCGGTGAATCCATTTTTGAAAAATAATCTTTTGGCAAGAGAATTAAGACAGGGAATTTGGTGTGATATTTAACTAATTTGATGGACCAAGGCCTGCACGAATGCTGGCCATTTATTTTTATAAAGGATATTATGTAAGTTCACAAAATCATCCTGTGACGAAAAGCACACAAAACAAATGACGACAACTGTACTGTGCTCACTGTTAACAGCAAACCTGATAAAGTAGAGACAGCGATGTATTTGGATTTCATTTTTGTGACTATTCCAGGGATAATATATCAGAAGAAATCATAATTCCTCAAAAATCTCTTTATATTAAGCTATTGGGAGCATTAACTGAATTCTGGTAGCTCCCACAAATACTAGGCACTGTCCACACATGCAGGGAAAACAAATTCAATAAAATACAAACTCTCTGAATATTATTTAAAAATAACTGATTCTTTTTTTTCTAATTTAGTAATAGATGAAAAGTACGATTTTCACAAATTCCCCAGTGTTGTACTAAGTCTGTTCCCATTGGAGTCAATAGGAGATTTACTTTTGAAATTTCTACCCTAAAGATTCATTCCCAAAATATCCCAGCTCAGCCAAGACTAATCCGCATTGTTAAACTCCAGTCTAAAAAAAGCCTCCTTTATGCATGTGTCTGTCCCCAGTTTAAAAATCAAATTTGCGTCTCAAAGCAAAAAGGACGCTTGTGACTGAACCCTACAAACTTTATGTACATGCTTAAGTGTCTGCAGGATCGAAGCCTGGCAATAGAATACTCCTTGTGCTGTTCTGTAGATGGACTGGATGACCTATTAGGGGTCTTTCGTATCCTTAGCTTTTTTGATTCTCTGAGTTAGGCTGTTTCCATATAATACAAGAGTACAAAATCTCTCGTTTCTGACATAAATACTAAGTCTAATCAGTTGTCTCTACAGCAAACATCCTAGGACCAAGTTAGTACAAAAAAAGTCAGTCGCAGATTCCATTTTTGCTTCCGACCGACACTTCCTTCACAAATCATAGTCAAGGTGCTAGAAAGCCATACGAGTGGAATGGTATGCATTATTCCCATTCTTCAGAGAAGTTCTCATTTTCCCACATTATTGGACCTTGCTGACCTATGCCACAAATTACTACAGGTAGATTCATCCAAAAAGGGTGAGAGAAGAGACAAAGAACTAATGGTCTGGTATTTCAAAGTATGGAGCACACAAATTTAGTACTGAAGTCAATGGAATTCATGGGTTCTCAGTTTTGGATGTCAACTAGAGTGTACAACAAGATAGGGTTCCCCAGCAGTCAGGTTCTGTGTAGAAGACATATTTTCAGGCTCTCTATGATTAATGTAGGCCACAGCTTTGTTTATTGTTTGAATTGTGGCAATAGTATGTAACCCACACACCTCCTCCACACACCTCCTGGGTGTGGGGTTCTGTCCCATCTAGTGGCACTGAGACCACTTAGAGAGAGAGTTAAAAGGGGTCTGCTCTACAGCCTTAGCTAACAGCTAGTTGGCTTTTAGCTCATGCGATAGCGGTTCATATACTAAACACCAGAGGCCCCAGGTTCAATCCTGCCCACCAACGACCGGGGTCTGTCAGTGTTACAAGTACAAAAGACCAGTTAGGATCAGGACCATGTTGTGCTAAGTGGCCTAGGAAGGCTTAAAATATAATTTAAGACAAAACATGACAAATTACTGTGGTAAATTATGGGGGGAGAGATAAAAGGAGGATGATTAAACCAATAATAAGCTCATGCAGTTGCATGTATAACTTGATGAAGTGGTTATTGGAAATGAAATTCTAAGCATTGACATCACCTACAAAACCAAGAGCCAGGATGAGCAAATGACCAGTCCTGGTTTTCCATCAAAGATATACGTGTTAAAATGTTAAAATTCCTTCCAAAACACAACTAGCTTTCAGCAGCAAGAGGTAAAGTGTAATTATGATGCTCATGAGCAAACTGTGAATAGGTTATCCTTAAAGGAGAAATGCAGGGTGTGTGAAGGTGAAAAACAAAGGAATAGCATCCCATCAGTTAAAATTAGGGCTGTCAAGCAATTAAAACAATTAATTGTGATTTATCATGCAATTAAAAAAATTAATCATGATTAATCACGCTGTTAAACAATAATAGAATAACCATTTATTTAAATATTTTTCAATGTTTTCTACATTTTTAAATATATTGATTTCAATTACAACACAGAATGCAAAGTGTACAGTGCTCACTTTATATTTATTTTTATTACAAATATTTGAACTGTAAAAAATGAGAGTATTTTTCAATTTACCTAATACAAGTACTGTAATGCAATCTCTTTCTCATGAAAGTTACAATTACAAATGTAGAATTATGTAAAAAATAATCTGCATTCAAAAATAAAACCATGTAAAACTTAAGAGCCTACAAGTTCATTCAGTCCTACTTCTTGTTCAGCCAATAATGAAGAGAAACAAGTTGTTTACATTTGCGGAAGATAATGCTGCCCATTTCTTAATTACAATGTCACCTGAAAGTGAGAACAGGCATTACATGGCACTGTTGTAGCCAGCGTCACAAGATAATTACATGCCAGATGTGCTAAAGATTCATATGTCTCTTGATGCTTCAACCACCATTCCAGAGGACATGCGTCCATGTTGATGATGGGTTCTGCTTGATAATGATCCAAAGCAGTGCAGACCGATGCATATTCATTTTCATTATCTGAGTCAGCCACCAGCAGAAGGTTGATTTTCTTTTTTGGTGGTTTGGGTTCTGTAGTTTCTGCATCAGTGTTGCTCTTTAAGATTTCTGCAAGCATGCTCCACACCTCGTCCCTCTCAGATTTTGGAAGGCACTTCAGATTCTTAAATCTTTGGTTGAGTGCTATAGCTGTCTTTAGAAATCTCACATTGGTATCTTCTTTGCATTTTGTCAAATTTGCAGTGAAAGTGTTCTTAAAACAAACAATATGTGCTGGGTCATCATCCGAGACTGGTATAACATGAAATATATGGCAAAATGCAGGTAAAACAGAGCAGGAGACAGACAATTCTCCCCCAAGAAGTTCAGTCACAAATTTAATTAATGCTTTATTTTTTAATGAGCATTGTCAGCATGGAAGCATTTCCTCTGGAATGATGGCCAAAGCATGAAGAAGCATATGAATCTTTAGCACAACTGGCACTTAAATATCTTGTGACGCCAGCAATAACAGTGCCATGCGAATGCCTATTCTCACGTTCAGGTGACATTGTAATTAAGAAGTGAGCAGCATTATCTCCTGTAAATGTAGACTAACTTGTTTCTCTTAGCAGTTGGTGGAACAAGAAGTAGGACTGAGTGAACTTATAGGCTTCTAAGTTTTACATTGTTTTGTTTTTGTGTGCAGTGATGTAACCAAAAAAAACCCCTACATTTGTAAGTTGCACTTTCATGACAAAGATATAGCACTACAGTACTTGTATGAGGTGAACTGAGAAATACTATTTCTTTTATTTATCATTTTTACAGTGCAAATATTTGTAATAAAAAATAATATAAAGTGAGCAGTGTACACTTTGTATTCTGTACTGTAATTGAAATAGATATATTTGAAAATGTAGAAAAACATCCAAAAATATTTAATAAATTTCAATTGGTATTCTATTGTTTAACAGTGCAATTAATTGCGATTAATTTTTTTCGAGTTTATCACATGAGTTAACTGTGATTAATCAACAGCCCTAGTTAAAATTGCAAGACGCATACACTTAGAAAAGGGGCGGGAATATAAACCCAGAAAGTATCTATTTGTTGTGAAAGGTCCTAATAACAATCTTAATCACATCATTTTGAATGTATTAACAAAGACGTACAGACTCTTATGTCCCCTTCAAACCTCCTTCATAAAAGTAAATAGAAATCAACATCTGCTCTCCTGTCAATGCTAACGGAAAAGATGGGCTCAAACCCAAATCCCAAATACATGTACCCTCAAATTTTAATGGGGGCTTTGAAATCCAGATATGAATTTTGCTGCTTGGACCAACCTCTGGATCGAAGTTGGCAAAACATCAAATAAACTCAGCAAAATGATGTGACAACACGTCTCTTGAAAACTACATTTTGTTTTCAGATGTTGCCTTTGCCAATGTTCAGGCAAGTTTCTAATTAACACCTTTTTCCTGGCTATCCAAAACCAGCTTATTTTGTATTTCCCAGTGGAAAATTCTAAATAACTGGCCATCTTTCGTCTTACAGCAGCTTAATATTGTATGAATTCATAAGGGCCTCTTGTTAAACTAGGACATGTACTGAGAATTTTGAGGAGAAAAGGAGTTGCAAGCAATGCATCTTTGAAGGAATGAAAGGAAAATATTACTTGAAAGAAGGAAAAACATACTGTACTTTCGCAAATCAGCAGGCAGAGGAAACTGCTGCGGGGTTGGGGTTTTTTTAAGTGAGATCTATACAAGGCCAGCAAAACCATACTGAATTGGGAACCTCATATTCAATGACAAACTTGAGAAAAGAAGTGGCAATTCAAATATGGGATAAAGGGACCTAATAAACGTGATTGGATTTTAATGCAGCTATACCTGTCTAAACATTCATTAGTGATGAAGCAATATAATACTTACAAAAGCTGCTGCTGCATGCATCTGTGTGTCTAAAAACCATGCAAGTAATTCAACTTGGCAGCAATCACTTTTCATGCGAGTGGTGAGGCTATTCAGAAAGGCTGTTAAAATACTACTGGGAACATCTACGAAAATCAGTATCAGCATAGGGCTAAAACAACGAAGTTTCTAGCAAAGCAAATATAATTCACCAAATCCATCCATAGTGATAACTGCTTTGCTTCTCTATGTTGTCAGTCAGGTTGAAAATACAAGTTTATCATTAATGGAGAGAATTTTCAGAAGTCATGGAGCATTACTGTAGTAAATCACTGAGTTGTTTCTTTCCACCAAAAATGCAAGGGCTTAGCAGACCCTTCTGCATGTAGGAAAAACATAGAGCAGCCTGCTAAGGTATTTATTTCCTTGTATCAGTATGTTTGGGGACAAAAAAAGGGGGGGGGGAGGAAGTTACATAAGAGATATGTGGTCACCCAAAGAAAGATTCAACAAGCATACATATTTCAATATTAAAGAGAATCAGACCATTAAAAAAATCCACAACCACCTCCAGTTATTAAAGTTTGATTTTAAGTCAAAATGTGATGGGATAGTCAAAACTATTGGTTCTCAAACTTTTGTGCTGGTGACCCCTTTCATACAGCAAGCCTCTGAGTGCAACCCCCCTTATAAATTAAAAACACCTTTTTATATATTTAACACCATTATAAATACTGGCGGCAACATGGGGTTTGGGGTGGAGGCTGACAGCTCGTGACGCCCATGTAATAACCTTGCGACCCCCTGAGGGGTCCTGACCCCCCGTTTGAGAACCCCTGGTCAAAACTGATCTGCAGTTAAGAATTCAGTTACTGGGCAGCTGTGCTATTGACCACAAGCATTCCTATCCCCATGCAATAAGAAAAAAATATAGGATAAAAGGACCCAGATCCATCTCCTCCAATGTCTGGACTTGAGTTCATGTCTTCATCACTCTTCTTTCTGCATCCTACGGAGGGCCAGGGGTTACATAGTGCCTTATAACAGCAATTCAGGAAACAAAGCTCTTGCTTAACAATTGAGAGGAGAAACTTCCTGACTATGAGAGACTTGGGATAATATTTTCAAAAGTGACTAGCCATTTTAAATGCTCAGTTTCAGAAAAAACTTAAAGGAGTCTGGATTTCAGGCTGTGGGTCCTCAGTCACCTAAAATTTGGGCCACTTAAGATGCCTAGTCACTTCGGAAAATCGTGGCCTTGTTTCTTTTGTGTTTTCAGTGGAAGTCTAAATATCTAAATACTTTCTGCTTACATCAGCGTAACATAGCATGAACCCATAAGGACCTCTTGTTAAACTGGGACATGTTCTGAGTATTCTGAGAGAGGGAAAGAATTGCAATGAATGTTAAAAGAAATGAAAGGAAAAATTTCCTTGAAAGAAGGAAAAAAGCACCATGTGTTCACAAATCAGCAGGCAGAGGAAGCTGATAAATATGTTTAGTTTGGTTTTAGTGAGTTCTGTTCAGGGCCAGCAAAAACTATTCTGAATTCTGGACTGCATTTTCAATTACAAAACCTGAGAAAAGACATCACCCAGGAATGCTGGAAATACAAAGGTTCACAGATGTATCGAGTTTAAGGCCAGAAGAGACCATTAGATCATATAGTCTGACCTCATGTATAACACGGGCCATTACATTTCATTCGGTTACCTCTGTACTGAGACGTACAATTTGTGTTTAGCTAAAGCATCTCTTCCAGAAAGGCATCTAGTCTTGACTTGGAGACATCAGGAGATGGAGTATCCATCACTTCCTTGGGAGTTTTTGTTCCAGTAGTTAATCATCCTCTCCGCGACAAACTTATGCTTTATTTCCAATTTGTATTTATCTGGATTCAGCTTTCAGACACTGCTTCTTATGCATTTCTCCACCAGAGTAAAGAGCCTTTTAGTACCCAGTATTTTTCCCTCATGAAGGTACTTAGACACTGGAGGCAAGTCACCTCGCAATTTTTTTATAACCTGAACAGATTGAGCTCCTTAAGTCTCTTCACTGTAGGGCATTTTCTCCAACCTTAAAATCCTTTTTGTGGCTCTTTTCTGTACCCTTTAATTGGTCAACATCTTTCTGAAAATGCGGACATCAGAACTGTCCACAGCATTGGTCTCCCCAATGCCAGCTGCAGACATAAAATCTCCTCCCTTTTTGCTCCTTCCCTCGATATTTACTTCCAGATGATTGACGAAAATGTTGAATCGCATCAGCACTAGCACCTAATGTGCGGAACCCCACGGGAAACACCCCAATGCAATTTTGGTTTCCCCACTGACAACTACTTTTTTAGACAGTTCTTGATCCACTTAATGTGTGATTTAATTATATTGCATAATGGTATTTTGGAGTCAGAATGCAGTGCTAAGTCAAATGCCTTACAAAAGCTTAAGTACATTAGAGTTACGGTAGTTATCTTTATCAACCAAACTTGTAATCACCTCTAAGAATGAAATCAGGTTTGTTTGACAAGTTCTGTTTGCTATAAACCCATGTTGACTGGTATTAATTATGTTCCCACCCATGAATTCTTTATCAACTGAATCCCATATTAACTTTTTCATTATTTCACCTGGGACTGATGCCAGGTTATCTAGGCTATTGTTACCCAGGTCATCTCACTTGTTCTTTCTGAATATTAGCACAACATTAGCATTCTTCCAATCTTCTGGAATTTCCTAAGTATTTCAAGATCTTCTCAGCCAGCTGTTTTATGGATCTTGGATTTAAGTTATTCAGGCCTCTTGATTTAAAATGGTTTATGCCTAGCAGATGTTGATTATCATCCTCCTTGGTTACTAATTGACTAGAAAGTACTTCATCATCTCCATGTTATATGTTTACACTATCCTGCTTCTATCCAAATACAGGTCAGACATATTCATTGAACACGTCTGTCTATTCTGCATCATTAAAAAAATTACCATCTCACTGCTAGGATTTCTTTTGTTACTAACAGGTTTTATTCTTATTGTCCTTAGCACTGCCAACCGTAATGTCTTTAGCTTCCCCTACTTTCTACACTTAATAATTTCTAATTTATATTGATTTCTATCTATTTCCCCTTTTTTCATTTGTTATACATTGCTTTTTTTTTTTCTAATTTTTGCCTTTACTTCACCAATGAACCAGGATGTGCTTTTAGCCAAAGTTGTTCTCTTTCTTGATTGTGGAATCATGGTTATTGACCATTAATTAACTTTTCTTTAAGAACTCCCAACTTTCATTCATATTTTTCCACGTAGTCAACTTCTGCTCATAATTTTCCATAGCTTTAGGAAATTAGCTCTTTTGAAGCACTAAATTATATATGTTACTGTTTGGCACTGTCCTCTGTTTGCCCATATTGAATTTAATCAGGTCATGATCATTAGTCCCTAGGCAACCATTACGTTCCAGTCCACTGAAAAAGGAGCTACCTTATGTTGGGTGCAATGCTGTATGTGTTTCAAGATTCTCATCTATAATTTCTAGAAACTCCAGTGATGTTTTATTGCTGGCTGCATGAGACCTCCAGCAAGTCTCCCAAATTGAAGTTCCCCATATACACCACAATTTTTCCTTCCACATGTTACAGGTATATTTGTATCCAGTAAAGGGTAGGATGGAAGTTATAACATGAACTGAAGGAGGACCAGGTTGAGATCAAAGATAAATTCTGGAAAGCTACAGGGTGCCAGACAGGGTGCTTATTTAAATTAAAATAGGCACATGGTCAACAATAAAAATTGTAGATGTCTATGTGCCAGTGTAAGAAGTTTAAAAGCATATATAGCTGAACTAGAGTGCCTGGCTATGCAAGGACCTTGACATAATAGATATTACCAAAACATGGTAGGATGACAAAAAAAACACAATGGGATACTGTAATACCTAGCTATAAACTATACAGATTAGATCACTGAGGTGGGCGAGTAGCACTGTACCTTAAAAAATGCAATAGAAACCAATGAGGTAATAACATTTTTGAGTGAAGCGGCCCATAGAGTAAGATCTGTACATACACAATTCCCAAGTCATAAATAAACAAATGCCCTAGTAGGGTTATTCCAGAAGCCAACTGACCAAGAAAAGGAGACTGAGTGAACAGTGTTGAGGAGATCAAAGAAGCAGCAATTTCTCAAACAATTTCTCAACACCTTAAATGATGGCGTCTTGGAACTAGCTGTAAAACATGCAACCAGAGAAGCTGTTCTCAGCTTCAACCTTTGGAGTTGGTAGAAGTAGTGACTACAGTTGAGCCACTAATTAAACAGTGAACACAAACACAATTATATTCAGCATCCTCCTGGAAGTAATCATACCAAAAAGTAACACTATGACAATAATCTGTACAAATGGGGATTTCAACTAAAGCGAGGAAGCTAATCAAAAAGATACAAATGTCTAAAAAGGTGAGAAAAATTAAAATTCTGAGATTCAGGATGGAGTCTATTTAAGTATACCAGTATAGAGTCACAGAAGATATGTACGCCACACTGCTGCCAACTCTCTCAACTTTATCATCACTCTCACAATATTTGGTTTTTGTTTTGTTTTTTTAAGACCTGCTTCTGGAAGCATGTGATCATCAGAGAATTTCAGTTTGCATTAAAAAAGAAAAAAAAAGATTAAGTTTCTAGCCCTCGTGGTTACTGAAGGAAGCCTGAAAACATGACCCAAGTAAAGGTTTAAAAAGCAGAAAGCAAATAACAAAACCACCCACTTTTTAAATAAAAATCTCATGATTTTTAAGTTAATCATGTGGGTGGGGGTTGTTGTTTGAGTTAGGTCTGGGTCTTTTGTTGGGGGGAGGGAGATAGGGCCTGACTCATGATTTTTGATCACTTGGTGTTGGTAATACTGAGAACCTTAAATAAAAAGGTATGCAGGAAGGAAAAAAACCATAAAAAAACATAGTATGTATAAAGGGCAATGGCTGACCTGCCATTCAAGCAAAAGATGTTCTTCAGAAAATGGGAACTCCATCTTAGTTAAACCAATGGAAAGGAACTATGGCAGATAAAATGTGTGATGGAAAAAGACCTAGACATCCTTGTGAACAGTTCAATGAAAACTTCTGCACAGTAAACAGTGAGTCCAAAAAAAAAAAAAAAAGCTAACGAAATGTTGCAGTGTATAAGACACTGATTCGGAAATATAGGGAGTGTTATGCCATTATAGAACTCAATGGTACATACACCCTTATCTGGAATATTATTTTTAATTCTCAGAAAGGATGTAGTATAGAGACAATATAGAGATAAAAGATTAAAAAACAGAGGTATAGAAAGATTATCACATGAACTAAGTGAAAACATTAAAACTGTTTAATTTAGAGAGGAGACTAACAAAGGCAGACACAATGGAAGTATATAAAATTATAAATGGTACAAAGCTGGTAAAGCTCACACTCCTAGTCAGTCTTTCATACTTACAGGAACAAAGGAATATTCCATCAAACTGAGTGGTCACAAATTTAAAAGTAATAAAAGAAAATAGTTTTGACACAATATATAATTAACCCAGAGAACTCACTGTTACTGGATACATGGCGGCCAAACGCTTGGTATTATTCAAAATAGGGAGTGTTCACTTGTACAGCTAATGATAATATCCATAGTTATATTAGACAGAATTAAAAAAATTAAATGGAATATAAACTGTCATACAATCAGGGCATAAGCCAAACACAAACTAACATTGTAAGAAGAAACGTTCCCTATGGGCAAGTTCTTTGATAACTGTCTACGATGGAATATGTCTTCTATTGTCTTCTGAAGCTTCTCAGACTGGCCACTCTCAGAGACAGGGCTATTAATATTATTTATTATTTGTATTATTGTAACAACTTAGCAACCCTAGTCATGGACCGAGCCTCTTGTCTTAGGTGCTGTACAAAAATGTAATACAAAAAGACATACCCTGCCCCCCAAAAGTTTACAGTCTAAATATAACACAAGAGACAGATGGATACAGAAAGACAGGAGAGTACAAAGAAACAATGAGACAATGTTGGTCATATGATAGGCTATGGTCTCAGCACACTAGCAGCCTTGCAGTTCTCACATTTATTTTTAGGCATCACAGCAAAGGAGCATTTTGAGGAGGTTTTTAAGGGAGGACAATGAGTTCATTTTGTGGATGTTTATGGGAAGCTCCTCCCAAGTATGGGGGCGGCCTGGGAGAAAGCTGGAAGGTGCTTGTTTGAAAATGTAATAAAGTGGGTGATAGAGGCTGGAACCATGGCCTGACTGGAGGCAGGAGTTAAACAGAGGGGTGACATGGTCAAAGCAACAGATTCAGAAAAGGATATTTAAAGCAGCATTCTGAATGGCTTTGAGCAGAGCAAGATTGCATTTGTCAAGGCCAGAGAAAATGATGTTGTAGCAATCAAGATGTGAGATGACAAGAGCGTGGACAGGAGTTTTAGCTATGTGGATGGATAAGAAATGCCGTATCTTAGAGATGTTATGCAGAAAAAAAAAATCTGTAAGATGTAGACATACCCTGAATGTAAGGACTTAGAGGGAGGTCTGAGTCAAAGACAACATCCAAGTTATGGGCCTGAGTGACAGTTAGAATGGTGATCAAGAAAGGAAGTAGTGGGGAGGACTTGAAGGGGGTGAGGGGAGATTAGGAACTCTGTTTCATGTTGAGTTTGAGCTGATGGCTAGACAGCCTTGTGGAGATGTCAGAGAAGTAGGGTGAGATTTTTGTTTGGACAGGAAGAGACAGGTCTGGAGCAGAGAGGTAGATCTATGAATTGCCAGCAGAAAGATAGCAGTTGAATTTGTGCTTTCGGATTAGATTATTCAGATGGACCACAGCTCTGATCTGGTATGGCAATTTCTATGTTCTCATAGAGAAGCAGAAAACATCTTAGATCTGAGGTTTCCAGTTTACATGAATGTTGTGGTGGACCATAACTAAACAGAACATCTGGAGCGTTTATCCAAACTTATACTGCATGGGAAAAAAGTTATTCAGATATGGAAACTGGAAAATAGCCAAAAAAATACCAAAAAGGGGTCTGGAAACCAGAATTTGCCCCTCAAATTACAAAGCCAGTGATATCAAACACAGTAACTGCATTCACACCAGATGCAAAAAGCTCACTATTTAACTGAAAATACCCATTTAGATGGTAATAAAGTGTCCACAGAGACTCTTTTCCAGAAAATATGACCCTTAAGTGTATAGTAGCATTTCAGTGATTCATATTCTAAGGGCCTTTCCAAATTGTAGCCCATGATTCTTTTTGTTCCACATGTTGTGAAAACAAGGGTCCAACTTCTTTGTCATAGCCATTTTCTCTTGTTTAATTAAACAGCACTTAATATAGATCACTTATTTATTTTCATTTATTTAAAATGCTCCCCTCCAACATTCTGGGCTCCTGTACAAAATGATGGTAATAATAATAATTTTAAAAACGCCAACACCCTAGTTGGACTAATATCCAAATCTAAAAATCTTCCCAAACCACAGCAAACTCATATCTGCCCATAATGAAATCCACTCAAATTCCTGAAATCATAATTCATACACAGGGGCATGAGGCTAGAATAGCAACATGATACGTGCTAGAACGTCACGTCCCAAAAATTGAGAGTTTATATACAAGAAGACCTCTGTAGTCTTGCTCAGCAGGGCAATATCATTTAAAATTTCACCTGGGATCTACTGAACACTTGCTGGTCTCAAAGCTGAAAATTTAATTACTGCTCCAAGAAACCAACCCATGGCACTACATATATTGCACTGGTGCAATAGTCTTTAGGAAATAGCAAAATTTGAGAATATGACATTTTCAAGATCTGCTAAGCTTTTCTGATATAACTCAGTGTGGCAGCCTTTCACAGCACTGCACATTGACCAAAATAGTTCAAAAAGTTAGTACCATTTGTCCTCAATTCCTTGAAAAGTCTCTCTCGAGAAACAGTCACTTTAGATAATGAGGTCTGATGAAATGGCCTACTTAATAATTATAGACCATCTTGCTCTGAAGGCCCTCTTAGAGACTGCATGGAAGAACATATGATCCAGATCCAAACCTCTTGGCTCCAGCCCATAGCTAATCCATATTTTTCCTAAGGAAATATGTACTGTATTTATGTACTGTATATATGTTCTTTTCTTTTAGGATTGTCTAATAATATACTATGAGATTTCATGAACACCTACATATAGATTTTGATTTTTTTTCTTGTCATATTTTAGGTCACAAATGTATATTTTAGCCCATTCTACAATGTTGTGGGTGACATTTTAATACATCTGCACTACTTCATTCCACATTCTAGTGCAGCATTTCTCAAACTGGGGTCCATGGATCCCTAGGAGTCTGCAAGGTACTCCAGGGGGTCTGCGGGCCCTGCTGATCAACTCAGCTTCTCCCCCTCCCTCCCAGCACCTCCTCCATGTTGGGCAACAGCTGGGAGGGAAGGGGAGGACTGGGGACATGGCACGCTCAGGGAGGAAAGAGGAGGGGCAAGGGTGGAGCAGTGGTGGGAAGAGGTGGTGTGGGACCTGGGGGGGAAGGGGTGGAGTGGGGGCGGGGCCTTGGCCTGAGCAGGGAGCTTGGGGGTCCATGATTTTAAATCAAAATGAGGGTCCTCGGGTTGCTAAAGTTTGAGAACTGCTGTTCTAGTGGTATGCATCCCACAATGAGTCAGCAAGCTGAGCCCAAAGCGTATTGGGTGTTGTAACTGAAGGCTCCACCAGGTGGTGTTTCTAGGAAATAAAGCTTATAGTGTTGCCTTGAAATTTTGAGCCTCAGTGCAGTAAAGTCAGTATTTCATTTTTAAGACTCACCTGAAACCAATTTACAAGGCGACAAAAAGGTAATGCAGCCCTGAAACTTCAGTTCCACCTCAGAGAACAACCTGTGCTGTTGACTTATCACCTCGTTTCACACAGATACACAGGAGTACAGTTCAGTTAGCACAATGTCCCTTCACTTAGGCAATACGAATTACATTTCCACTTACACAGCAGTTACTCGGGATTATTTTTAGAACTTTCGGCAAAATGATTTTACTACCAGCCATTAAGTCAGAACAGAAAGAGAGAAAGAAATTGGAGTGATGATGAACTCTCTGACAAAGGGTGGAAGGAGAACAGGTTGCATCTCCATGAGCACGATCCAAAATGTTTTGCTGACAAGGCTCAAATGTAATTTGATTTAGGAAGAGCAGCTTTTCTCACATTTTACAGACCTACCTTACTCACATTTTACAGAACTAGCAAGGAATTTTAAATGTACTGAGAGGCAAATCCTGCCTCCTTGTCCACATTTGCAGAGGTACCCCGCCCCCCGTAGGCAGAACCAATGCTGGGACAGGGTTTGGGCAGGCTATGCAGTTGGTACTCAACTCTGCAATGGTTCCCTGTGAACCAGTCTACAGGGGCCAAAGGATGGAGGAGCAGAGATCCTATTGTAGATCCTCCCATCTTCCCCTTACCACCCAGCCATGCCACAGCTTGGATGGAGGATTCTTTTCCACATGCATACCTCCCCTACCCCTGCCGCTCGGAACTACCTATCTTCCAGTCCAGCTGTTGTGGCTGGGTGCTGGTGTGAGGATGGGGGCCTGGATGTGTTGCTGAAATGCCACAGCAACTTCCATGAGGTAATCTCAACTACTTTCAGTTATTCTGTTTAAAGCGGGATTTCTTCCAACAGCCCTGGGTCCCAGACTCAACCTTTCCTTATGGAAAAGTTGTAGAAAATTTAAGAAGGGATATGGACATTTTTTTCCAGAACAAGCCTCTGACTTCTACTGAAGTTATGGGGACTGAGCACTTTTGAAAATCAGGCCCTAAACCTATGGGATTATGTACATATTAAATAGCAATAATAATGAATAGATACCTTTTCTTCCGAAACAGGTGGTGAGGTAATATTTTTATTGTACCAACTTCTGTTGGCGAGAGAGATACGGCTACGACTACATTGCATACAACATCCTTTCTACAAGCTTTTTGAACTACAGAGAGAATTCTAGCAGAGTCCTTAGTTTTATATTAAATTCCAGGGAAATGTCAAAAAACCTGTAGAAACATTATCATTTTCTCAGAAGTTACATAGGACTTTGCCATAAGGGTTATCTAAGTCTTTAAAAAGGGTTATCTAAGCCTTTACTTTCCCTTCCTGTAATTACAAAATTTCCTAGCCAAATTCCTCTAAACAGAAATATCCATAACCCTGCTCCACTTGCTAAAAGCAACTGCCTCCAGCCTGATCCACTTTCTCCCTCCCTCCCGATAGCTCTCACTTAAATTGTAAAATGGGGATAACAATCTTAACCTCCTATGTAAAGCACCTGGAGATCAACAGATGAAAAAGCCCTATATAAGGGCTAGGTATTATTATATCATTGGCTTTGATCCCTTTCTTTAATATGACTAATGATATTTATAGTTTATAAAACATGCAAAGTGTGCTCGGTACTTTAGACCGCAAATGAGAAAAATACCCTGCCCTTAGGATCTTACCATTTAATTATAAATGTGGCACACAATGAGTAAGTGTAACAAACATGGGGAATCTAGGAGGAGGGGAGGAAACGGGAGAAACAAGAGGACAAAGATAACGAGAAGATTATATTGTTAGATTCGTGTGCATTTCTTGATGGCTCTACTCTGTCAATTATTTTAATGCGAATTTCCTTCTTCCTCTTCACTCTCACAGAGTATCGTGGGCCTTTAGGAGTGAGCTGAATGAGGAGAGGCAGAGTTTGATGGACTGCAGAGAGTCTTCCATGGATAAGAAGCAGCATGGAAGTAGGTGTAAACATGGAAGTGGGAGGGGGGACACAAAGGGGACATTAAGACTGACATCGCTGGCAGCGCAAAGGGGGCCATGCTCAGAAATTAGATTGAGATGTAGGCTGGGATGGCGCTGGGACTGGAATCTGCTAATAGAAAGACTGAAGAGAGCACTGATATTGTTAGAATGATGGGTAAGGAAGATGACTTGAGCAAATGTATTTTCAATAAACTACAGGGGAGTGATATGGGTGTCAAGGAGGCCAGAGAGGAAGAGGTTGCACTAGGTGCAGGGACTGTCGTTATAATGCATAGTACAATAGAGTCCTGACCTGGTTGAGGCCTTAGGGGTATAACTTACTATTATTAGTCAAGAGGGAGATGACCAGGGCAGAAATCAGGGATTGAGAGGAAGGATTAGATTTCCAAAGATTTATACAGGAAGTACTAGATTCCGCAGAAATCTCTCCTTTCTTGCTGCACCCCTCCAGAGAATTTCCCCCCACATTTAATAATTGTTCCTAGTCATACTCAAGTGGTCACACATATATGCTTATTATTTTGCCTCTTTGTTTGAAAGACAGGAAGTTTGGATTCCTACCCACCACTTTGTCACATCACATAATTATTTTACCTCTTGGCCAAAATATCACTGTTCAGACTTCCTAGAGCCAAGCTGCAGGCTGTCCTCACATTCTAATTTTAACTCTTCAATACGCTTTCGTACAGACTCTCTGACTGGAGGGAGAATTTTTAAAATAGGCTATTCAGAGAGAGTGTGCAATAGATTGGCTTGGCAGTGTTTGCCTCAAATACCCCACCACATTTGCAGCTGTTAATTCCGTATGGTGATTGATAAATGGGTTCTGCTAACTCAGGAGTTCTGCTAACTCTAACCTAAAGGGGGTAGGAGTAGTTCTCTGGAGAAAGATGATCATGTGCTGAGTAATCCTGAGGAAGAATCCTAGAAGCGCCAAGCCTGGGGAGATGGTCTGAGCTGAACTTTTTTGTATTATTATTATTTTCTGTGTTAATAAAACTAGATCCTAAGACTTATGTATGAATGGCACCTCCTCATGCAGACTTTTATATATTTAATCAAAGCTTAAAAACCTCTCTTTCCCCCTCTTTCAGGTAACTGTATAGAGATTTCACTAAGAGTGTGGTAGGTAATTTTCTTTCCCCTGTAAATTAAATTTAGCCTTCAGTTATGAGCCAGCCTTACTGATAGATACTTTGTATCACTTTCAGGTCCAGACTGCTCACCACGTTTACCTTCCAACTGATTCCAGTAAATGTTATAAGAGCTATCGAATAAACAGACCTGAAAAAACACAAAACATTAGCTTGCTAGAATGCATCTTATCCATCTGTATCCATTTCCTCTATGCAAGAAAACACACAACTGAAACTTAAGTTTATTTCTATGTCTTCAGGACTGAATAATAAAACTAATAATAATAATAATAATAGTTAAATAATAAGAGGAGCAGGAAAAGACTATATCATTCAAACGAAAGTCCAATAATTTGCTATTATTTAGCTATGAAGATGTGTAGCCAAATTCTGCTTTCAGATGTACCTATTTAAACCAACTGAAGACAAAAGCATAGGATGAGAATTCATGACCCCAAGAAGAAACAGAAATGTTACTATTAGATCAAATAGGATGGGTCTGTCCTGGGGATAATGTGAGTCTTACGTCACTGTACAAATAACTAATAATAATTTCCTGAGATTGATTATACTGGAAATATGAGCAAGACTTTGCATAAATAGGCTGAAATAAACTTTTAGTACTTTTGAGGAAAATGCTGCAACTGTCTGATATGTTTATATAAACTGAGAAATGAATTCTCATTGTGCTGCATCAGTTCCTTTACTGATCATGAAGTCTCTGGCAAGGACAGATTGAAAGTTATTTTGCAAAACCAATAATGTTTATAGGTTAAAGTGAGTTTATTTTTTTGTCCTGTGCAAGCTTTTCTCTTCATACGTGCAATGTGCTCGCTGAAGCAAGATAGAACTTCACTGTCCATCTTGGGAAACCTCTTGACTAATAAGCAATATCCTGGGTCTTCAGGCTCAAAGATGCTATTCTTCAGGCAGCTCCTTTATCTCTCTGTTGTCATCTTTTCCATCTCTCAATTCACTCTGGCTATCCACCCCAAAAATATCCCCTTCCCAAAGACAGTTGAATCCATTCCCTACATTTTTACCATGATTTATTTCCCTTCAAACCTGTAAAATACATAATTTCTTCAATGATATGCACAAGAAAAGATAATCTATTGAAAAACTGCTTGACTACCTATTTGGAACTTAACCAATCTGTGCTTGCAAGAGACTAGAAGACATATGCCTTCTCCACACCACAGGAAGAGTAATTCCCAATGACTTGAGGATAGGGCTTTAGTTTATTGTCAGTTTGTCTATCAAGTGTGATAATTAAGGAGGACTATTACACACTCTCTCTCTCTCTCTCTCTCTCTCTCTCACACACACACACACACACAAAGTGTTGTCATACATTGTAAAATGTTCTCAGAGAATGCTTCCCCTTTAAACATTACGGACAGGTGGTAGCGACTCCAGGTTAAAGCTTAGAGACCAGTTTCCATATCAAAGCCTTATTTTGGTGCCCTACCTCCCACCTAACTTTGGCTTGAAAAAATTCATTTGACCTGAAAATTACCAGACCTAATTTAAAGACTAAAGGAGAATGTTTCTTGCAAGTCTGAAGAAAGTTAAATTTGTTTTGTAATTCTAAAAGGTTACCCAGATTTAAAAGTTAGACTTATATGTGATGTTTATCTCTTGTAATTCCAAAATGGCTGACTGTTATGCCTTCAAACTTTCCAGAGTTTATTCTGAGAACTCATGTATTGACTGTAATTAAGACAAGTTAACAATATTTATTGTGGGTAGTTTGGGGTCCAGTCCTGCAGTCATTGATTTCAATGAGTTCTTATCCCAGTTGTCCACTGATGTCTATGGGAGATGTTTAGACAAGGGGTTTTCAACCTTTTTCCATGTGTGGACTCTTAAAATTTTGAATGGAGGTGCAGACCCCTTTGGAAATCTCAGACATAGTCTGTGGACCCTCAGGGCTATATGGACCACATTAACATCAGTAGGAGTTGGACTGGGCACTATATTTTTAATGTGATTGTGTTGACTAGTTGCATTTTATTAAAAGCTTGAGAGTCTTTCTACATGTAACAGCTAATGGAATTATTCTAAAAGTTAGCGAATACCCAATGTATTTAATTATTAATTTACCAATAAGAAATAAAAATGAAAGGTAATAAAAAAAACCTTGGGAAAGGCCATAAAACATTGTTCCAGAAATCAGACAATGTTGCTAAGTATAACAACGTACCATTATTTACATAACCCAACCACTTAAAAGTACAGAAGTGAATAGTTAAGGGCATCATATATCTTACACTGTCACATAATAAAACTAATATATGTATTGCTTTATATTATAGCAGTAATGTACCACCACAACTCAACCACCCTTTGCCTCAAAATAAATACCATTCTCATATCAATAACCTCAGAATATGAACACAAAACAAAGCCCTAATGAAAAAGAACAGTAAACATGTATATGCATCAGTGGTTTGTGTTGATCAGCTCCAAGTGCAAGTTTATCCACAAACATAATTTTAAATAGTTAACATTCTCAAGAAACAACACTTGTTAATACTTTGCCAAAAGATTCTACTTCCAATTAATAAGTATATTAACTGATCCTACTTCACAGTATCCCTCAAAAGAAAATATTGAAATAAATACATAAAACAATCCATGGCACAAAATAAAGGTTATTACGTAGTGATGCAATATGCACACATGTGTACTGGTATATGGCCATGCTAACCATCATATAAACTGTGACACTGATTCATACAACATTCCTCCCTACCCTACATGCCAGCAAAATATGAAAAGGGCAACATCATCATACCTTCCTCCTAAGCCCAAGTTCATGGTAGAAATAGCTTCCTGACTTTTTGGTTACAGACTTGCTCAGCAGAGTAGGCTATGTTCACACTACTGTGTTTTCTAAGGCACTTTTTGTTTCTTGAACCAAAGAAGAACATAAAAGCGTTTTCAGAGATCAGAAGGAAAATATTTTAAAATATATAAATGACAGGTCCATCAGTTTTGACAGTATTCTTTCAAACTATATGGAATTAAATTGCCATCTGGATTGAACAAGAAAGAAAGAAAGAAAGAAAGAAAGAAAGAAAGACTTTTGGAAACAGGAAGAAAATCAAAACTAAATACAGAATCCACATTCTGAGTTCTACCAGAAGAGTCTACTTTCTTTCTAACATATCATGGTTATCATCAAGATAATAAGAACACAGCGCAGAGCAGCACAAAACATCTTTTAAATAAGGATAAAATACTTTATTATAATAAAAAAATCTGGGCTTCATTGTTTCCTCTGCCAGCTGCCAAGAGATCTGCACTTGTCCTTTTGCCATTTTGAATTATCTGACTGATCTTCTCTCCATACCATCCCCACATATTTATTGCCAAGTGTTTTTCCTTGGCTATTTAATGTTAAACATCAAGCTATTTCCATGCATCAGGGGATGGTAGCCAGTGCCATGCAGCATCATGTAGACCACATTTCATGCGAGCATTTAAATCATTGCTGAGGCAGCCACTCAATTATTTGAATGCATGCCCCCCATTTCCCAAACACACACAGCTTTCACACTTCAAACTGAGGAAGAGGCACGGCTGACTTGAGGTGATCATGTAAATGCTCCTATCAAAGAAAAACACTGGTGCTCGGCATGATGGAAATTAGATGAATTATGGCCAGCTGATGTTATCACTACATTTTTATTCATTCCCAGGAAGGATGACTTAAGGGCCACTGACTTGCACTGTGAGCTTTTCAAATTGACTGTCAACAATATTTCCATTAACATTACTAACAAACAATACATATTATAGAAAAACAGCAACAACGATGCTAACCAACCTTCCTCACAGCAAGGAGGGGTTCAAAACTTGATCAGAAAAGCCAGGTGGAGCTTACACAGAGGGAAACATGGCACCACAGACTGAGTGCACCCCTTCCTAATCACTATACTCCCTCCTCCAGTATACAGTCTAGTCTACTTAAACATGGAGTGACAGGGGCTTGGGTGGCCTAGTGGTTAGATTGCTGGGCTCAGCCCCTCCTGGGCTGAGTAGTCTCAGTCTTTAAGGCCAGGGTCCTGTCTATACCAACCCGTGAACAGAGGGGTTGGTGTCCTTCCCGGTGGGGAGTCGGAACCTGCTGCCCTGGGTTACTTCCTAGGAATCTGTTCAGTTTGGGGCATGGCCCCTCTAGTCCAATCTATCGGTGGATTGCTGCCCAGAGGGTTCCTTCTTGAGTATGGAGTAATGCTTTGCTACAGTCCCAGGTCCTTTGGGGTGAGGCAGATGCAAGCTTGGTCCCACAATGTCTCTGGGGCCGCTCAGTCAGTTACCTCTGGTACTGGGGTTTGTAGGCAGTCTCCCCTTGTCTGAGGAGCCAGTGCTTGCTTCCAGGTGGCTGCCCTAGTTGGCAGGCTGCTGCCCTGTCTGTTCAGGCAGGAACACAGGGAGTTGCTGCTTCTTCGCCAGTCAGCTCTGTGGCTGAGACAGCTCCTTTCTTTTCTCCCCCATCCAAGCCTGGCATTAGCCACAGGTATAGGAGGGCAGCGCTAACTGAACCCAAAAGTTTTCTTTAACTCTTGCTGTGCCAGCTGGCAGTTTCTCTGCTTCATCACACACAGGTATCATTTCATTCTCATTGGTTTAATAATCAAAGTATTATCAAGCCCTTTGTGCTCTGGGGCATGCCAACCGCAACTCCACTTCCTGAGCAGTTTACAGACAGCTGTTGTTAGCTGGAAGCTGATGGCAGCCTGGACACTAATCTGGCCATACTGCTTACTTTGTGCCCTTATGCACATGTTTTACCTTGAAGAGGACCACTGAACCCAATATTACTAGCGCCATCAAGAACAAAGGCCTGTATCTATTTGTCACATGTAGGAAAGTCACAGCAGCTGACAAGTTCCTTCAGGAGATCTGGAGCTCCACAGCTACTCCTGTACCAGAGGCAAAGCACAAGTCCTAGAGCCACAATTCACACTCTGTACCATGAATACAGGTCCTGATGAATAAGCCTTCCCAACAATGCCAGCACCGATATCTATCCTGCTGCATGTTCCATTGGTAGGTCCACTGCGAGCCAGTTGCCAGTAGCTCCCCACTAGCATTTAAAGCATTTAAAGAAGGATTTGTTGCTGGTCCAAGCAGCAGTAATTTACCATGCACCAGAAATTGCCATGTTAGGAAAGGAAAAATGCTCTGAAGAATAGCTATTTCATTCCACCTACCTCAGGACAGAGACACGTGCTGGTTGGGTGCAGCTCAGCTCATATATTGCAGCCGCAAAGGGGCTGGAGGCAGCTACCTAACGGAAAGGATACTAATGTGAAACTGCCCTTCCTGCTCTGTGCAGTCCCCAGGCCCCTTTCCTCTGTTTTCTTATTATTTCATTTCCTTGCACACCTCCAGAGGGTGCACATAGCCCAAGGGGTGGAACTGATTAGTAACTGTTGTGTTGTTTTGCTGACTGTTTAATTACATTTGTGTTGGCAATGTCAGGGGTGCTTGAGTCAGGCAGAGTTGCCCCTTTTTACTTTTGTACAAACCTAAAGAAAATAAATGAATAAGTAATAGCTTTTTCTGTTTGCTTTCTTTAATTATTTCCTAAAATCACTTTACCTAATGAGCTTCTAGTTGTTACTTCTTTGAGAAGGTAAGTGTGAGAAATCAAGGGCTTCAAAGTTACAGATTTACTTTTACAATCTATGCCTTATATCCTGACCTCTCTTCTAAGAGCAGACACATAACCAGCCAAGATGCTGGACAGGCAACATTCAGCAATCAGAAAAGAAAGCAAATGGAAACATTTTACACATTACTTCTTTTTTTCTTATTCTGATCTGACTTGTCTTCAACACTTAGACACTGCCCTAGGGTTTCAAAAGTTCTTTATCCAACACTTTCCCGCATACACTTAAAGGGTATCTTTTTGCTGAATTCAGAACCAATACCTTATACTCCCAACAGATAGTGGGAATGAGAGTTTTACTTTCTGTCCTTAGCTGGAAAAGGCTTTGGGGCAACACTTTTAATAATGGCCAAAGCAATGCAGATTAATGGGCTATTAAGTGAACAAGTAAATCGTCGCATTCTTCTGTGAACCCAGCTCAATATTTTCATATCATTTAAAATTTCTCTCTCTCTTCTACATTTTTTGGTTTCTGAAGCACACTGTTCACCTTCCAGTCTATGTCCACATGTTGAGGTTTGCCACTTTAAAAAAAAGTGTGCCAGCACACTGACAATGTTGTGACAGTGGAGACTAACTTTTAAGTCTCGACATGTCCTAGAATGACATCAGAAAGCGTAGTGCTGAGAATGAGGGTGCAGCCAGTTCAAACGTATCACCAAGAACTCCATGGTACAACATTAGCCATAGACTTAGAGCTAAGAGAGCAGGTTACTATAGCTGCATGACAGTGTCCCCTTTTTACAAAAGCTCTTCAGTAAATAGCATTATACAGTGAGGCTGAATTTTTTTAAAAAATTGGTGCCTAAACTCAGGTTCCTAAGTCAACAGGAAAAAGCCTTGTAAAGGCACACATTCACCAGCAGTATCGCCTAGGGATCAGGCTGGGGTGTGGCAGGTTGTCTTCCTCCTGGGCATTTATTTTTCTTACTGTACATTCTCCACATGGGGGTCCGTTCTTTTAGAAGCTCAGCCCTCCAGCTGGGTCACATATTCAAGGCCACCCTTTTGGGGAATACATAATGAGTCCAATGACATGGAAATCTTCAGAAGTCAGCAAGACGCTTCAGGGCTTCTCCCCCTTGGGTTGGGTTCTGAGGATCTTCCCGTCCTTTGCAGGCATGGTCAGGTCAGTACCTCCAAGCCTCAGGCAGGAAGAGCTCCTGGGTACTCCTTCCCAAAAGCTCGGAGCACAAGTCTGCTCCCTTCTACTGTCTACATACCTGTGAGCTTCTTTCTTCCCGTTTTAAGCTCCACTTCTGGCATTTGCAAGCTTTGCAGGTGTAGTAGGGCAAGGCCACCTAAGCCCAAAGCTGCTCCTTAACCCCTTCTTCTCCAGTGTGAGATTTGTATACCTTATCACAGGACTCAATAAGTGGGCTGATTTTTAAGAGTGCTGAGCACCCATGGCTCCTACTGACTTCAAAGTTTTCTATGTTCATTGTTGACAACTCTTGGGTCATCAACACTTAGGTCTTGTCTATACTGGCAAGTTTCTGCGCAGTAAAGCAGCTTTCTGCGCTGTAACTCCCGAGGTGTACACGCTGCCAAGCCACTTAGTGCACAGAAACGGCGCAGTTGCAGCACTCTGAAAAAACCACCCCGACAAGAGGCGTAGAGCTTTCTGCGCCGGAGCTGCAGCGCTGCGGTGCCAATGTAGACACCCTGGCGATTACAGCGCTGCAAATGGCCTCCAGAAAGTGTCCCACAATGCTTGTTCTCACCTCTCTGGTCATCGGTTTGAACTGCACTGTCCTGCCCTCAGGTGACCAACCGTCATCCCCACCCCGTACATTCCTTTGCAAATTTGCAAGTCCCATTCCTGTTTGCAATGGTCTCAGTGCATCCTTCCAAGTGGCCAGGCCTGCTCCATGCACCAGGCAATCCCCCGCTTGGAGCAATGTCGAGCTGCTGGACCTCATCAGTGTTTGAGGAGAGGAGGCTATGCAGTCCCAACTGTGCTCCAGCCATAGGAATTATGATACCTAAGGACAGATTTCACGATGCATGATAGAAAGGGGCCATGACCGGGACACATTGCAGTACAGGGTCAAAGTGAAGGAGCTGCGGAACACCTACCAAGGCGTGGGAGGCAAACTGCCGCTCCGGTGCTGCACCCACGAGCTGCCGGTTCTACAAAGAGCTGGACACAATACTCGGTGGTGACCAATGTTCCCTCTCATTTTTGACAGGCCGTGTGCACGAAAAATTTCTTCTGTGCAAATTGTTGTGCTTCTGTGCAAATTTCTGTGCGTGCGGTATTTCACCGTGTGTGTGTGGGGTTTAGGACCTGTATGCGCACGCACATGCGCACAGCTTAGAGGGAACAGTGGTGGTGACCCCCACCTCCACTGCAAAAGTCCCTTGGATACTTCGTTGGCTCGTGTGCCAGTCAAGAGTGGACTGAGCCAGGAGGAGGAAATCTTGGACAAAGAGCAGGAGGGGGACCCAGAGACAGAGGATGACTCGGAGGCCAGAGATGCATGCAGCCAGGAGCTCTTCTCTACCCCAGAGGAGCCTAGCCAGTCACAGCAGTCGGGTCTTGGCCAAGTGCAAACAGGAGAGGAGGCCCCTGGTAAGTGGATCTGATTCTGGGAATTGCTGAAGCTAGTTGTTGGGAGCAGGAGGGTTGCAGAAAGCAGGCTTGTCTCCCACCGCATGCCTAGTCTGAACAGTGGAACAGGCTGTTGATAGACTCCCTCACTACACGGGAATCTCCCTCAGAGATTTCCAGGAAACTCTAATGGAGATACTGGGCAATCTGCTGCCACAGGTTCCTCGGCAGAGCTGCTTTGTTTCTTGCCCCATTAATGGTAACTTTCCCACGCCACTGTGCCATCACGGCAGGGGAGAGGGAGGGGGAGGGAACGGGAACTGGACCATTGCTACACACAGGCAAGCTGCATAGGGGCCAGGGTGGAAGCCACAGGCTTGGAGAAGACCCTCCCTTGATTCCCTGGTCACCCTCAGTAGTGAGATATCTTCCATAATGATCACATCCTGTGGAAAGAGTGGAGACAGGAATGATTATCAGGCCCCTCCTACAGCCCTGGCTCTCCCCAAGAGCCACGTGCCCCGTGTACAGCAGGGTCCGGGAAGAGTGATTTACCCTGCCCCTGCGGCTACTCACCATTTTGGGGGTCTTGTGGCTCATGTGCGCTTGCCTGGGGTCAGCCAGTTAGTGACAAGCGTGTGAGTACTGGCTGTGTTTTAAAGCACTGAATCAATGTTGTGTGTGTTGAAAATAATACTGTTTCTGTCAAATGTTGCATTTAAACTTCACAGAGATGACCTTGAGAGCCCAGCCTCCCTTTTTGTTATTGGTGACAGAACAGCAGTACAGAATTAGAAAGCAACCATGAAGAACAAAGGAGGACTTTCTCCATGAGGTTATGATGCACTCTGCCACCGAGAAACAGGAATTGAAGGAGTGGTGGGACAGCGAGAAGGGGGACCGAAAGGAGAACATGGCACATCAGAAAGAAACCACAGAGCATCTCTTAAACGTTATGGAGCACCAAGTGGACATGCTCCACGCGATACTATCTGTTCAAACTGAGCAGCTCTGCGGCTGCCCTCCCCTGCAGCCGCTGTCGCAGAACTCTTTCCCATGCACGCCCCACACACCGCCAACATACTGTTATCAACCTCCTGGCTCCAGTCGATACCCGCAGCATTCCACTCCTCCCTCCTCACAGTCCAGCACTGAGGACTACCACTACCCACTGCACTCAACACCCATCCCTCCGTAGTTGGGTCCTTCTGAAGTACAGCACCTACTGCATTGTACTCCAAAGGAGAAGGTTGGGTATGATCCCTGGACATACACAAATCTGTAGCTGTTGCAGGACAAAGAGGATGGATCTAGACTGTTCTCAGTGGTAGCAGATGACAGAACAAGGAGTAATGGTCTCAAGTTGCAGTGGGAGAGGTTTAGGTTGGATATTAGGAAAAACTTTTTCACTAGGAGGGTGGTGAAACTGGAATGCATTACCTAGGGAGGTGGTGGAATCTCCTTCCTTAGAAGTTTTTACGGTCAAGCTTGAGAAACACCTGGCTGGGATGATTTAGTTCGGGATTGGTTCTGCTTTGAGCAGGGGGTTGGACTAGATGACCTCCTGAGGTCCCTTCCAACCCTGATATTCTATGATTCTATGACTCCTCCCTCTCTTGAGACCTTCCCTTCCCCCATCCCTCATCCTCCTCCCTGCTGATGAAATTTTTCGTTTGACTCTTTCCTCCGGTTGTTGTCATTTAATAAAAGAATTATGTTGGTTTGAAAGCAATCTTTATTCTGTTAAGTGAAAGCAAAAAGAGCACTTCAAAGCAACATACAATTATGTTAAGCCCCCTTCTTGCATCATGTTCACCAATCACCTCCTAGCATTACAAGCACTGCAATCCCAAGTATAGCAACAAATATTAGTGCCTTTCAGCTTCAAATTGCTGCCTCAAGGCATCCCTGATCCTTATGGTTCCACGCTATGCCTCTCTAATAGCCCTGGTCTCTGGCTGTTCAAACTCAGCCTCCAGGCGCTGAGCCTCTGCAGTCCAGCCCTGAGTGAAGCTTTCACCCTTCCCTTCACAAATATTATAGAGTGTACAGCACTAGGAATATTGTCATCGGCCATATACAGCTTCCCACACAGGCATTGCCAGTGGGTTTTAAAGAGCCAAATGCACACTCAACAGTCATTCTGCACTTGCTTAGCCTGTTGTTGAACCACTCCTTGCTGCTGTCAAGTTGCCCCGCGTATGGTTTCAAAAGCCACTGCATTGAGGGGTAGGCGGGGTCTCCTAGAATCACAGTGGGCATTTCAACTTCCCCTACGGTGATCTTCTGGTCCGGGAAGAAAGCCCCGGCTTCTTGAACAGGCCAGTGTTCCGAAAGATGCGTGCATCATCCAACTTTCCAAACCAGCCTGCGTTAATGTCTGTGAAATGCCCACAGTGATCCACAAGCGCCTGGAGAACCATTGAGAAATACCCCTTGTGATTAATGTACTCAGTGGCTAGGTGGTCTGGTGCCAGAACTGGAATATTTGTGCCTATTGCCCCTCGGCAGTTAGGGAAGCCCATTTGTGCAAAGCCATCCACAATGTCATGCACGTTGCCCAGAGTCACGGTCTTTTGGAGCAGGATGCAATTAATACCCCTGCACACTTCCATTAACACGACTCCAACGGTCGACTTTCCCACTCTGAACTGGTTAGCGACCGATCGGTAGCGCTCTGCAGTAGCCAGCTTCCACAATGAAATTGCCACGTTCTTCTCCAACAACAAGGCAGCCCTTGTTCTTGTGTCCTTGCGCCGCAGGGCTGGGTCGAGCTCAGCACACAGTCCCATGAGAGTGGCTTTCCTCATGCGAAAGTTCTGCAGCCACCGCTCGTCATCCCAGACGTGCATCACGATGGGATCCCCCTACTCAGTGCTTGTTTCCCTGAGCCCAAAAGCGGTGTTCCACGGTGGCCAGCACCTCTAGGAATGCTACATGCACTCTCGTGACGTAGCTACTGCACGTGGCGAGATCAATGTTGAATTCTCTTGCCTTTGTAGTTTAAGGAATAACTCCACTGCCACTCGTGACAGTGTTGGTCAGAGTGAGCAGCATACTGGTCAACAGTGCGTGATCCATTCTTGCAGACCAAAAGAGGCAGGGCACGCAGTACACAAACTGTTGAAAGATGGCGCCAAATGCGGACAGAAGCACAGGGATTGCTGGGATGCGAAGCAATTTATCATGGGGCATTGGGACTGGACCCAGGATGCCCAGTGACCCCCTCCGCCTTCCCACAAGTCTTAGTGGCAAAAGAGAAAGAGGTGCTCTATGAATAGCGCTGCAAGTGCCGAAAGTGTGAACACGCAATTGAGCAGGCAGCTGTCAGTGTGAACACACCCCAGCTGTTTTCCTTCTGCGCTCTCTGAGCGGCGCTGTAACTGCCGGCGCTGTAACTTTGCCAGTGTAGATGTACCGTAAAAAATCAGACCACTGATTTAGGTGTCTAAATATGAACTCAACTTGCATGCCAAATTTCATGTCAATGGAAATTATTGCCCACCCCTTAGGCATACACAGCATACACGGCTATGTAGGGCACCTGAAAATTTGGGGCACCCCTTGGTCTCAGTGTCCTCCCTCCCACCTCTTCCTCTCCCTGTTCTGACCCTTCCTGTAGGCTCCCACCACAATTGGCTGCTGCAGCCTGGTGAGTCTTCCTCTGGAGGGAGGAAGTACTAGTACTTAAAAGTGAAAAAAGCCTTACAGCCTGCCAGACCTATTAGCACAACACTGAAACAGTTAAAGAGCCATTCAAGTGGTAATGAAACCATTTAACAGGCATTTGCCAACCCCCAGGTATATACCATCAGTTTCTGAATTTACTGACAAAAACAGTTGTGCATTACTGTAATATTTACTCTGAACATGCTAGTCTACAGGATCTTAGTTTAAAATTTGCTTTAAAAATATTTCATTAGTGTGTTGCTGAAGATTATAAAAATCACATCTCTAAAAAATCCTTGCACAGATTTTTAGATGCACAATCTGAGTATTCATCTTTTTAGGGAAAATTTTAACATGAAGCAGTTATGCCAACCGAACCAAGGTTAGACCAATGAAGGTTGCTGCAAAGTTTCTGAACAAGAGAGGTAGGATGAAAGAATGTTTGTTTATGGTGCAGGGCGTGAATTAAGGGGGAGACCTGCAATCCTGCATTATTGGACCAGATGTTCTGAGAAAGAGAAGGAGACACACTGTCTCCACTCCCTGTTTCTGTTTCATGTATGTTCTTAACTCCTCGTCTTCTGTGTGACAACTGGATTGATAAGAAAGTTGGGGAGGCATAACGACTTGCTAGAAGCTATATACAATAGGGGATAGGTATGCATGCATGATAAAGGACCTTTAACTAACAAAGGGAAAGGGGTTTGGGCTATTTCATTAATACTCTGTGACGCGACGGACCTGTCTATAAAAACCTATTAGTTTTGCCTAAGAGGTAGCTGGTTCTCTTTGGAGACGGGCTGCTCTCTATTGTTGTGTGCACTCTTCAACAAAGAGCTCCGTTGTCTCTAATACTCAGAGATTGGAAGGGAATCTCTGGAACCACTGGTTTAACTAAATCCAAAATGAAAAATCTGTGTCAGGTTCAATGGCCAGCCTTCACCACTCATTTGTCCCCGACTAAAGATTGGCCAGCCTGCGGAACGTTTTCCACAGACAGGATGGATTCCTTAAGAGATATTTTGGTCGATCTTAGACCGGGACAAATGGATTATCTGTTTGTATGGTATAATTATAAGCCAAAAGAAGGATGTGTGGCCTTTGAAGCTGTTTGTATGGAAGAATCTAAATCTCCCCGGCCCTACGCCCCAGAAACTCGGACAGAAGAAGATGAGCATATCCCGACGGGAGTACCACAGAGGCAGAGCCAATGAACAAAGGGGGAGGATGGGAAGACAGGGGAGAAGAGGGGCTATGTCCAAAGAGGGGGCCCTTCTGATTCATTGGGAGAAATCATTGGAACTTTCAGGGGACCCTTTGGTTCTGGGTCCCCTGCAACTGCAAAACTCCTCCAAGCTCCTTTGCGGGCTTACCCTGTTCCACAAGTTAGCGGGCAGACTCAAATGGTGCTTACCCACGCTCCATTTACAACTGCAGATTTATTAAATTGGCAGCGTTCTATGCTGCACCTTCGGGATAACCCCGAATAGGTAGAGAGAATGTTCCGAACTATTTTCTCTATCCACCTACCAACATGGGCAGATGTAAATCAACTGATGGACACCCTTCTAACCGAGGATGAACGTCAGAAAGTCAAAGAAAAAGCTGCAGCATTTCACCAAACTCAGCAAGCTTGGGGAGCTATGTCCATCGCTGAGCCTAATTGGGATCCAAACACAGCTGGGGGAAGAGAAGGATTGAGTCAATACCGACAAGCTATACTGCATGGGCTAAGGGCAGCGGGGCAGGCTACCCCAAATTGGAGTAAGGTTACGGCATGCGTACAACTCCCTAATGAACACCCCTCCAATTTTTGTACCCGATTAACCAACGAAGTGAGGAAACATAGCAACCTAGACTTAGAATCAGACTCTGGAAAGGAAATGATCAAGATGGCACAGTGTGCAGAGGACATTCCAAAGAGGTTTAGGAATATCCGGATGGAATGCAAGGAAAAAGCCTACCTGAAGTAGTTAGTATCGCAACCCGAGTCTATAATGGGAGGGAAGAAAAGAGGGAAAAGGAGAAAAGGAAGGAAAAACTAAAAGATATGAAGGATCAAGTGTCGCTGTTGGCAGTGGCCATGTCGGGAGGCAGAGGAAGGGGTCGCGGGTGGAATCATGGTTCCCGGGGAGGACTCCCTGGAAGGGGAAGGGGCGGATTCGTTAGAGGACGAGGGGGGCACGGAAGTGGAGGTGGCATGGATGCGGGATGCAATGGGTGCCATTACTGTGGTGAGGAAGGACACTGGAAGCGAGAATGTCTCCATAGGCAAAAGTCTGACTATAGGCCTGAGATAGTAGGTTAATTCTCGGTAGACCATGAATGAAGGGAGGTGCCGCTCCCCTGGGGCCCTGAGGTTTATGAGGCCGGAATGATACAATTTAAATGTGATGCTCGATTTCCAGTGGTCCCCTAAAAATAGGACAAGAAACTTATGAATTATTAGTGGACACGGGGGCCACACATTCAGCTATACCTAAGGGGGCGGCACCAAAGAGTGAAGTGGAAAAATATGTAATGGGAGTCACTGGAAAACCTGAACGACATTATATGTCTAACAATTGTATGGCCACTCTCGGTCCTCTTTCTTTCTGTTCAGCACTCCTTCTTATTAATGAATGGTCCGGTGAACCTACTGGGAAGGGACTTGTTATGTAAATTGCATGCCCAAATATCCTGTACTCCTGAAAGCATTTCCCTTCGCTTCCCAATGGAAAAAGTTTATCTACTAACACAATTGGCCGGCAGCTATGATGAAATACTTCCCCTCCGAGTCCAGAATGAAGTTAATCCTATTGTGTGGGGAGGAAAACATGATGTGGAGCTGGTGAAATCTGCCTTGCCTCTAAATCCAGTGATAAAGAGCAACAGGTCTCCACCTGCCCAGAGACAATATCCTCTTAAAATTGAGGCCATACAGGGACTTGAGCCCATTGTGCAGGATGTTAAGAACAAAGCAATTTTAGTGCCATGTGTCTCTCCTTGTAATACTCCCATTCTGGCTGTAAAAAAACCACAGCTCGGCTCTGACGGAAAACCTGTATATATAATGGTGCAGGATTTAAGACTCATCAATCAGTATGTAATCCCAGAACATCCTGTGGTGCCAAACCCGAGTACTATTTTGTTAATGGTGCCGCCTGGAGCGGAATGGTTTACATGTATGGACTTAACAAATGCTTTTTTCTCGGTACCAGTGGCCCCAGAAGAACAATACCTTTTTGCATTTACTTGGGGGGTCCCGGATACAGCGGAAAAAAGAAATAAAGGGATTGGATCCCTGGGACAACTCACTTGGACTAGAATGCCTCAGGGTTATGTGGAAGCATCGGGGATGTTTGCCAGGGTTTTAGCCGAAGATTTAAAGGATGTCCAGTTGCCAGCTTGTTCTACTTTGGTGACTTATGTTGATGACATTCTGATAGCTTCAAGGACTCGAGAGGATAATGAGCTGGACTCTGTTTATTTGCTCTATCAATTGTCACTCAAAGGACATAAGGTCAGTCCCACTAAGCTGCAGTGGGCTCGACAGGAGGTAAAATACCTTGGGTATACGCTGGGTCCTGGAATATGTAGTTTGGATTCCAAATGGATAGAAACCATCGTAAATATTCCATTTCCCACTACTAAGCGGGGTATGCAGGGCTTTATAGGTATGATTGGGTTTTGTCACCCTTGGATTATGTCAGCCGGGCAATGGCTGAAACCCTTGCATGACCTGACTAAAGAGGAGGCTGAGGAGCCCCTGCGTCCTAACCCTGAGCAGAGAGAACCCTTTAAAGTATTGAAAGAATCCCTTGTTCGAGCTCCTGCATTGGGACTGCCGAACTATAGTAAGCCGTTTGACTTGTATGTACATGAGGTAAAAGGAGTAGCCTCTGGAGTACTAACGCAGTCATTTGGAAGTGCCCCTAGACCTGTGGCATATCTTTCAGGACAATTGGATCCAGTAGCTAAAGGTCACCCAGGCTGCCTCAGAAATGTGGCAGCGGCTGCATTATTGGTAGAAAAGGCTCAAGAAATTGTTTTGGGACACCCTTTAACAGTGCACACCCCTCACGCTGTTGCAAGTTTGTTAAATTCTCGGCAGCACAAACTTAACGAATCAAAGACTGTCCAGATATGAGGTGACTCTGTTAATGACCCATGGAATTACCTTGAAGAGATGTGCAAATTTAAATCCTGCTTCTTTGTTACCCCATATTGATGGTCAGGAGACCGTGCATGACTGCTTGCAAGTCCTGGATCAGGTATCCACTCCACGACCTGATCTTACTGACGTTCCCCTATCAAACCGGGAATTAGAGTTGTTTGTAGATGGATCTGCCTTTGTACGAAATGCAGTCCGACATTCTGGGTATGCAGTCACTGATGGACATACGGTATTAATAGGGAAACCACTGTCACTGGGAACAAGCGCTCAGTTGGCTGAGTTACAAGCTTTAACAGCTGCCTGTTGGTATGCTAGAGGGAAAAGAGTCAATATTTATTCGGACTCTAAGTACGCTTTCGGTGTGTGTCATGCCACTGGAGCCATCTGGAGGGAAAGAGGTTTCATTACGTCTTCAGGGGCACAAATTGCTCATGGTAAAGAGATAGCTGAACTATTGCAAGCTATTCAAGCCCCTAAAGAAATTGCAGCTATTCACTGCAGGGCTCATACCAAAAACACTGATCCTGTATCAGTAGGTAACAGCTTGGCTGATGAGGCTGCTAGAACTGCTGCCTTACAAAGTACCCAACTAGATTTACGATCACCCCTTTTAACCTGGCAACAGCAAGCCCCAGATGATGAGAAAAAGATCTGGGAGAAATAGGGAGCTAAGCCCAATTCGACAGGAATTTGGGAATGTGATGGTCGATTTGTTTTACCTAAAAGTCAACAGGGGGAAGTGATGGAACAGATCCATAAAAACACGCACTTGGGAGCAAATAAAATGGCCCAGATTATTTTAAGGCAGTTTGTTTCCCCAGGACTTCATGAAGTAGCCAGAAGGATAGTAGAAAAGTATGCTCTGTGCCAGCAATGTAATCCAAGAGGTGTAAGTAAGCAAGCACCACCTGGGGGGCGCAGGTGGGCTCATAGACCTATGCAACATGTACAGATTGATTTTACTGATTTACCTCCCTCTGAAGGAAAACGACATTTATTAGTCATAATAGACCAGCTCACAGGATGGGTGGAAGCCTATCCCACCGCTCGAGCGACTGCAACTACTGTATGTAAGATATTATTTAACGAAATAATACCAAGGTTTGGCCCCCCTGAAGTAATTGACTCAGACCAAGGTACTCACTTTACCGCAAAGATTTGTAGCGAACTTACCAAGGCGGTAGGAACAAAATGGGCCTTTCACACTCCTTGTATCCCCAGAGTTCAGGCCAGGTGGAGCGGATGAACGGAACTCTAAAAAATCTTTTGACAAAATTATGCCGGGAACTCAATATGAGATGGACCAAAGTCCTTCCTCTAGCTCTTTATACCATTCGAACAACTCCGAGTGCCAGAATTAAACTGGCACCTTATGAAATCCTGTTTGGACATGTACCCCCGACCTCCGCTCTTTTGATATCAGTTCCCACTGATACTGATATGACCAGAGCGACAGAGACTTATGTGAAAGAATTGCAGAGACATCTAGAGACATTGCAGCAATACTCTGCACACTCCCAGTCTTTACCTTTGTGGGAAGCTGTTCATTCTTTTTTTACCAGGTGATCCTGTGTGAGTAAAAGCATATAAGAAGACTCCGCTTCAACCGCAGTGGCTAGGACCCTTTGAAACTCTTCTGGTGAGCCCTACTGCTATCCGAGTGAAGGAGCTATCCACTTGGATCCATCATACCAGAATCAAGAGGAGCACCGCTAGGGAATCTGACCTGGAAAAAGGTTCCCCAGAAGCAGACGGCGTCGGACTTGGAGGGAACTGAGCACGTTCACCCCGCCGTGAACCGGGTGAATCAGAAGCAGACGACATTTGTGTTCAAGACCAATGGAGAGCCACCCCTTTGGGCGATCTGAAGCTCTGACTGCAGCTGAACAAACTTGAGTGGTGTCCTATCTGGCAGGGATGGCCCCGGGTTTTAGCATGGGTTCTTGTGTTTGTAATCTGCTTGTTATTTGTTATTTTTCTTTTTTGGTGGTACGAGGAGTAGAAACTATAGAATCACATAGTTCTAACAAATTTATATGCCTTGCCCATGAAATGAAAGCTCATATGCCAGCCCTACAAAATACTTCATGCTGGGTGTGCTCATTAATGCCAGCCGATAGCCAAAAGGGTCTTCCGATGATCCCTATTCCCCTTAGTGCAATGAATATGACCTGGACCCCATCCTGGAAGGATTCTTCAGGCAATTTAAATATTACCTGGGCTGATACCGGCATCTTTTAAAGCAGGTATCTAATATTTTGGAAACGAGTTGGTCAATGGTGCCTTTTAAAAGAAGGGAAAATAGCTTTAGGTAATAGTGAATGCAAAGCTTACTTTAACGGCAGTCATTTTGGGAGTAAGAGAGGTCCTAATATCACTCTCCTGGATAGGGCAACTTCTTAGAGGTTGCGTGGCACAGTTTCACAGGTAACAAGTGCAGCTTACATGGGGAAGAACGTTTCCTGTATCAAGCTCAGAAATTGGTGGAACATTACGTTATAAATTGCACACTTGAGTATAACTTGACAACTCATACTATGTGCTTATGTTCCTCTAATGCCTCTACGACTAAATTCTCCCTCCTCCCATCTTGGACCGGATGGTACAGACGTATTAATAATACCTGGTCCAAAGTCACTCCTACCTTCTTTGGAGTATACTGGCTGTGTGGTAATAAGGCATACCTAGCCCTCCCTCCTTCATAGAGTGGCTCCTGCTATTTGGCTTGGTTAGAACCACCTGTAGTATATCGCGCACAACTTCCTAAAGGGAAAATCAGAAATGTAAGAGGGGCTGAGGAAGACATTAAGGACTCTCGTCCCCTTACTTGGCGTGCCCTAAACGATTGGACAGGTGCTTGTGCGGGATTCGTCTTCGCCTGTGGAGCCACTTGGCGCATTGGAGAAGGAGTCATGAGACTTCAAGGAGTGTTGGAGGTAATGGCAAATACTACTGCCGAGGCCTTGATAAATTTAGCAACTGAGCAAAAGAAACTAAGGCAGATGGTTCTCCAGAACCGCTTGGTGCTAGATATTTTGCTGGCCTCTCAGGGAGGAACATGTGTGTTAATCGGGCAGGATTGCTGTGTATATGTTCCAGATGTTTATAACGCCACCTGGGAAACCACCTTATACAAGTTGCAAAAGACCATGGAGGAGAGCAGGTTGACTCATGGTGGAGAAATTTGTTCAATTGGATTCCAGATATAGGTGGCTGGCTACATAACCTGCTTAGCAGTGCTGTTGTAATTATTTGTGGTTTAATAGTTTTATATGTTATGTTAAGATGTGGCTGTTGGATGGGTACTAAGTTGTGTCCTACCAACTAGTGGATATTTCCAACTCACCACTTACAGTGGCCAGTGTGTCCCAAGAGTTCCCCACGGCACTCTGGGGACAAAGGGGGGACTGTTAAGGAAAATTTTAACATGAAGCAGTTATGCCAACCGAACCAAAGTTAGACCAATGAAGGTTGCTGGGAAAGTTCCTGCACGAGATAGGTAGGAAGAAAGAATGCTTGTTTATGGTGCAGGGAGTGAATTAAGGGGGAGACCTGCATTCCTGCATTATCGGACCAGATGTTCTGAGAAAGAGAAGGAGACACACTGTCTCCACTCCCTGTTTCTGTTTCATGTATGTTCTTAACTCCTCATCTCCTGTGTGACAACTGGATTGATAAGAAAGTTAGGGAGGCATAACGACTTGCTAGAAGCTATATACAATAGGGGATAGGTATGCATGCATGATAAAGGACCTTTAACTGACAAAGGGGTGGGGGTTTGGGCTATATCATGAATAATCTGTGACGCGAGGGACCTGTCTATAAAAACCTATTAGTTTTGCCTAAGAGGTAGCTGGTTCTCTTTGGAGACGGGCTGCTCTCTATTGTTGTGTGCACTCTTCAATAAAGAGCTTATGCTTGGACTTTGCTGGTGTCGCCTGTCTCTCTGCAGTCAGACAACGAACCGTGCCATCTGGGGTTCGAGTCCCCGACAATCTTTAGCCTTAAATGCTTGGATCTTCAGACATACAGTTTTTTAAATAAATCCTTCAAAAGACCCCCTCTCCCTATTATCTAAAATACACTGAGAGCCCAGGCTGCTGTCAGGCATAGGGGCACCAGTTTAATAATACTGCATAGAGCCCTATAAAGCCCAAGGACAGCCCTCTTGCCCACCAAAATATTAAAAAGCTTTACAATAAAAATGCTGAAAAATTCCTAACAATTAAAAAAAAAAGCATGTTGCTAGATCACATTGTATTCTCATACTCAGTTAATTTCAGTACATTCCAAAATGATTCATTGGTTTCTGTTTGCACATATACAAGAAGATGTTAGGAGACAACAGAATATCAAACAGGAGTTGTTTTTGAAAATGCTAATACAGTTTCTGTGCAAATTATTTCCTACAGGCAAAACTACGTCCTCTCCTCCATGGCCACAGAAAGCCCCAGAGGCTGATAACAATGTGGCCCTGCTGTAGCTGGGAATAAGGGTCAGAATTTCTGGAGCTTGTACAAACCATTCATAGCCGCTGCACATGACCATTCAATGGGATTTAAGAGGCAAGTGAAGGGTGGGACTGAGGACTCCCACACAGACACTAAGTTCCTTGTTAGCAGATCCAGTTACAGGATCAGGGACTAGGTTTTGGATGCCCCAATCAAAGACACACTGAGTTTGGTCAGTCTTGATCAAGGGTTGCCTACATTCCAGAAGTCTTAGTTAAGGATTACCTGGGTTTACAACCATCTTGAATAACAGATAAACTGGTTTGGGTCAGTTAGGTTAAGGAAGGCTGCATTTAGCAGGCATCTGGTCAAGGAATTTACAAGCTCCACTGGCAATTGTTATTCTTCTTTTTCTTTAGGAAACAAAAAGACACAATGAAAAAATTAGCATTAATTCAACAATAAGGTGTGAAATCTAATACTCAAAGTCAGAAAATGCAGTGAAGGTTGAACACACATTTTAAACTATAAGCACAAGAAGGATGATTTCAAAATGCTCTCTCAACTTTCACTGTACCTTTCCGAACTTCTGAGCACTTGATTTCTTATCCTTAATGATACATTAATTCTGGCTGTTTCGACTGAATGTAGCCACAGGATTTTTAATGACAGGTTTCAGAGTAGCAGCCATGTTAGTCTGTATACGCAAAAAGAAAAGGAGTACTTGTGGCACCTTAGAGACTAACAAATTTATTTGAGCATAAGCTTTCGTGAGCTACAGCTCACTTCATCGGATGCATTCAGTGGAAAATACAGTGGGGAGATTTATATACATAGAGAACATGAAACAATGGGTGTTACCATACACAGTGTAATGAGAGTGATCACTTAAGGTGAGATATTACTAGCAGGAGAGTGGCGGGGGAGGGGGTTCTTTTGTAGTGATAATCAAGGTGGGCCATTTCCAGCAGTTGACAAGAACATCTGAGGAACAGTGGGGGGTGCAGGGTGGAAGAAACATGGGGAAATAGTTTTACTTTGTGTAATGACGCATCCACTCCCAGACTCTATTCAAGCCTAAGTCAATTGTATCCAGTTTGCAAATTAATTACAATTCAGCAGTCTCTCATTGGAGTCTGTTTTTGAAGTTTTTTGTTGAAGAATTGCTCCAAGCCCTCAGACAGAGACAAACACCTACAAGATCTCTATCAAGCATTCTTACAACTACTATACCCACCTGCTGAAGTGAAGAAACAGATTGACAGAGCCAGAAGAGTACCCAGAAGTCACCTACTACAGGACAGGCCTAACAAAGAAAAGAACAGAATGCCACTAGCCACCTTCAGCCCCCAACTAAAACCTCTCCAACGCATCATCAAGGATCTACAACCTATCCTGAAGGATGACCCATCACTCTCACAGATCTTGGGAGACAGGCCAGTCCTTGCTTACAGACAGCCCCCCAACCTGAAGCAAATACTCACCAGCAACCACACACCACACCACAGAACCACTAACCCAAGAACCTATCCTTGCAACAAAGCCCGTTGACAACTGTGTCCACATATCTACTCAGGGGACACCATTATAGGGCCTAATCACATCAGCCACACTATCAGAGGCTCGTTCACCTGCACATCCACCAATGTGATATATGCCATCATGTGCCAGCAATGCCCCTCTGCCATGTACATTGGTCAAACCGGACAGTCTCTACGTAAAAGAATAAATGGACACAAATCAGATGTCAAGAATTATAACATTCATAAACCAGTCAGAGAACACTTCTATCTCTCTGGTCACTCGATTACAGACTTAAAAGTGGCAATTCTTCAACACAAAAGCTTCAAAAACAGACTCCAATGAGAGACTGCTGAATTGGAATTAATTTGCTAACTGGATACAATTAACTTAGGCTTGAATAAAGACTGGGAGTGGATGTGTCATTACACAAAGTACAACTATTTCCCCTTGTTTATTTCCCCTCCTACTGTTCTTGTAAAGTGCTGGAAATGGCCCACCTTGGTTATCACTACAAAAGGTTCCCCCCCCCCCACACTCTCCTGCTGGGAATATCTCACCTTAAGTGATCACTCTCGTTACAGTGTGTATGGTAACACCCATTGTTTCATGTTCTCTATGTATATAAATCTTCCCACTCTATTTTCCACTGAATGCATCCGATGAAGTGAGCTGTAGCTCATGAAAGCTTATGCTCAAATAAATTTGTTAGTCTCTAAGGTGCCACAAGTACTCCTTTTCTTTTAGGATTTTTAATAAAGTTTGTATTTTAATAAAGCAACTGGATTGTAAAGTTGTCCAGTGTAAAAAAGTTCCAAAGCAAACAACATAAGATTTCTATTTCAAATACTAGTTTCCCATGCCACTTGCCACAGTTTAAAAATTACTTGTTTTTTTCTCATGAATGAAGTGTTCCAGAGTTTCAGTGACTCAGGTGACTTATTACAGCCATGTACTCACTTGGCCAATGACACAGATGTAGTGACAGTGAAGTTATATGGCATGTAATTTTTTCTCAGAAATTATGACATTAAAATTGTAGTAGTTGCAGTGATTTACTGGAGAAGAACAGGGACCTCAAGGCCAGAGGAAGGATCTGCCATAGGACAGTCCAAATTCAGAATTCTTAATTCCATCCATTTTGCCATTCTAGCAAATCAATTTCATATTTTCTCAGTAGTTTTTATTCTATGGCTTCTTCCATTCTTTTTGTGCTGTTCCAGTGGCACACAGTAGGAGAACCTGGTTACAAAGCATGGGGAGTTCTCAGATGACATAGCCAGTTTCTACAGTAGTCTCTCCTGCAGCCCAGACTATAGAGGGTGTAACATAAATCTGTCACCTCAGGGAGGTGGCCTGAACAGAGTGTAATACATTTCAGCTCCCACCAGCTGGTTGATAGCCATTGCTAGCTGATGGAGCTTAAAGTAGCTCCTAAGAACTGGGGTGGTCAAAACACAGGCCTGAGAATCAAGGAACTGCAACCAGCTCCCTAAGGGACTGTCCTCCCTCAATGAACTCACCAGAGACTGGATGCAACAGAGAATCTGGGCCCTGAAGTCCACAAAGTCTCTAACAATTCTTCCCTGTTTTGCAAATTGTTACTCTATTTGGGAAAAAAAAAAGTTACTGTTCTAGTGTAGTTGTAGGTAAAGTAATGCCAGAGCTGGCCTTCCTCCCTCTTGCCCTCATAGATCTCAATGGTAAGAGTCAGAAGTGGCAAACACAGGCAGATGTAGACAGTCTCCAGAACATGAAATTTTTGCATGTCTGCATCCTAATGGTTGAAGAAGCAAAGTTATCTCAGCCAGGGCCAGTTTCAGCGTTTTTGCCGTCCCAAGCGGCAAAACAAAACAAAACAAAAAACCTTGCCGCCGAACACAGACGCAGAGTGATGGTGCGGCCGCCAAACTGCCACCGGTGACCAAAGAAGAGTCGTGTCCCCGCTGCCGAATTGCCACCGAGAGTGAAACACGCTGTGACAGAGCGGCCGCCGAATTCCCGCCACTGCCAAGGGCGGATTGCCGTCCAGAGCCGGACCTCCTGCTGCCCCTTTACATTTGCCGCCCCAGGCACCTGCTTGGTTCACTGGTGCCTATAGCTGGCCCTGATCTCAGCTCTCTTCTTGCATCGGAGCTACTAAAACCAGACCCCACTAAACTACTCTGGACCACGAATCAGCTTCTGCTCAACCCCAAAACCAAGCATCTCCCACTGTGCACACCTATCAGTCTACTTCTCAGAGACAATCATGCCAAGATGGCCTCTCAGGAAATCAAGAACCATGTAATGAACTAGAACCCATGACACAACATGACTCCTTTCACTTCTCCACACAGCAGGCAGTCCAAGAAACAAACACAATACAGAAAACCAAGCCACCATCTGTGACTCGGACTCAAGCCCTTCCTAACTTAAAAGGGTCAAGAGCATCTGCAATGCTTATTAGCTGAGGGCAAATCTCTTTTGAAGAGGGAAATTTAATGCCCCACCCCACCCCCATGCACACAAACATACAGAACATGGCATAACCCAACCAGATTTTAAATAACTACTTGTCACACCTTGTCACAACTAACATCTCTAACTGCTGGAATATCCTATTCCTAATCCTCCAGCACTATCTCTTCCCCATCCTCCACAGCATTAGTGAAAGAGAGGCAAAATGCCAGCAAAATGCAGATGACACCCAGTTCTGCCTTCACATTAGACACAACAGCATAATCTCCCATCTTGGCTCAGATCAACTGGACGAAGAGCAGTTGACGGAAGTTGAATCCTGGTGACAAAGGATGACGCTGATAGGGGAAGGAAGCACTTTGACTCCTCTATACCCTCCAGAGAGGGTATTTGCCCTGAGATCATCAAAACAGTTTGCAGCCCTGACGTTCACCTGTACTCTTCACTGCTTCCGGACATCCAAACAAACAGTCACGGCTATATAAAAAGCATCTCTTCATCATAGGCCTGTTAGAAGACTGGATCCACTGGTGTCAGATTCAGATTTAGCCAGGGCTGGATTAAGGCATGCGGAGTCTAGGCACATGACTAGGGCCCGTTTTTACATGGGACCCAACATGAGCTCAGGCTTGTCTGGCTCAGGTACAGGTGCAGGACCCAGCCCCACATCAGCGGTGAGGAGCAGCAGCACTGGATGCCCTAGTGCCCACTCAGGTTTGGCCTCACCTGCCCTCTGTCATGATGGGGGCAGGGGGGCTAGGGTTTCCAGGTCTCCAGTTTTCGACTGGAACGCCCCGGTGAAAAGACACCCTGGCGGCTCCAGTCAGCACCCCCAACAAGGCCGTTAAAAGTCTGGCTGGCAGTAATGCAAGGCAGGCTAGTCCCTATCTGTCCTGGCACCATGCCGCGCTGCAGGAGTGGCCTGGGGGGCGACGGGACTCCGCACACTGCCCCCGCCCCGAGCATCAGCTCCGCACTTCCACTGGCTGGGAACCACGGCCAATGGGAGTTGGGGGGCGGTGCTTCTGGGAGAGAAAAGCGCACGGAGCCTGCTGGCCCCTCCACCTGCCACTTCCGGGGCGCGGTGTGGTGCCAGGACAAGTAGGGACTAGCCTGCCTTAGCCCCGCAGTGCCGTTGACCAGGAGCTGCCCAAGGTAAGCTCCCAACCCAACCCCCTGTCCTCCCCCAACCTGGAGTCCCCTCCTGCACCCCAAACCCCTCAGCCCTAGCCCCACCCCAGAGCCTATACCCCCAGCCCAGAGCCCATACCCCCTTCTGCACTCCATCTCCCTGCCCTAGCCCAGAGCCCTCTCCCACACCCTGGCTCCACACATTTCTGGCTCCACCTGGAGCCCACAGCCCCAGTTAGAGCCTCACCTCCTCCCAAACCCCAACCCCCTGCCCCAGCCCACTGAAAATGAGTGAGGGTGGGGAGAGCTAGACACCAAGGGAGGGAGAATGTAGCTTCGCCACCGTCATCCCAGTGTTGGATGCAGAGCTGCAGGGAACCACCTGGGAAAGTGGCAGGAGCGTTTGCCTACGACCCAGTGATGGGTTAATCTGGCCCTGGACTCAGTTATAGTGAGGCACATATTTATGACAAGTTTAATTTTCTGTACCTACATGTGACACCATCAACCCTAAAAAAGCTTCAGTTCCTTCAGAAGCTGAGAGTTCCTGATGCAATACTCTGCTCTCTTTGCTGGATCCCTAAATCAAACTCAAGGTATCAGTCCTCATCTTCAAAGTCCTCTATGAGTCTGGTCATTCTTCATCATCATGTGACCTACCAAAACAGCTGTAGCAATGGAACAGTCTGTGAAATTTCAGTGTCAGTGAAATTCATGCGGGCAGGAGACAGAGCTTTCCTAGAAGAGACTAAATGACAACACATCTCGCAGCCTTCACAGCAAAATGCAAAACCCTTTTCTTTGGCTTGCCTTCTCTCAGTAACTGAACATTTAAAGAAAAAAACCCACCAAGTCTACTTCCTGCTGAATGGAAATAAGAAGAGTGTGGGGGGAAAATATCTTCGAGGCATATATTTGATGAGATGAGAATCATGCCGGACACAAGATAGATGGAATGTGTAAATGTACAGCAGAGCAAGGGCAGAGCCGAGCCAAACCAAGAGAGTGGTTTGGCTCCACAAACTGAACCACGAAGGTGAGTCATTTAAGCTGATTACATACAAATTCAAAAGAAATACGCAATGTGATAAACAGATTTTTAAGACTGGCAGAAAATAATGCCAGAAAAAAATTATTTTTGGCTTTGCTGATCTTCATTCATGGACACAGCAAAGTCAAGGCCAGGCACTCAGCTCAAGCCAGCCTAGCCTTCTTTGGCTTGCTTTCCCTAGGTTCCAGTAAATGTACACATCACACTTATCACATCTAGAGTCAGAACTTCAAGCAGGAAAGCAAATTATATTCTTATAGGTGTTCTACTTTTTCATAAAGTATAGTATTAGGAATGAAGCTACAGCCACAAAAATAACATTTTCTCAAAATCAAAGGCTGTTGATTAGCTTCATTTTAAACTAAAGCAATCACCACAAGCAGGCCAGCATTCCAAGTACAATCTTCAGACTGTCCTTCTCAGTTATGTCAAAGAAAAGAAAAAAAACTGCTGCTGTACAGAAAACATCTAGTTTTGTCTTGTGATCACCAAAGCTCAGTGTATGGATGGAAAATCCCTTCATTCTTCGAAAGCCGATGACAGATTAAAGATTACACACACATATACAAAACTACATTCCTGGTTTACTTGACACATTATCTCATTTCTATGTAAAATATGAAGGAGGAAAAATACATTTTAAACAACACATGTAGGTGGTTTAGAGGCTCTTATATAAATTGTCTATTTTGCTATCATATTTGTCCAAACAGTGGTTGGCATTACCACTTTGGCATTCTACCAAACTAGCCAGCCAGCCAACGGTGGGTTTTATAGTAAAAATGTCACAAGTTGGCCTTTCAGCACACCCTGAGTATTCAGATACTTGGAGGGATTCCCATAGATAAGAAGTATTTAGAATGCAGCCCAAATCTATTTGTTAAGAACACTTAGGACCAAATTCTGTTCTCAGTTACATCCTGGGCAACCTCACAGGAAATTAATGCTTCTGCACCTGGCTAATTGCTGGTCATTTTCTTAACAGCAAGCATTGACTCATCAACAATTTGGTGGCTGATCTTTCTTTCCAATCACTGGGGAAGAGGAAGACACATGAAGTACACCAGTCTTTAGCTTCTTTCAGAAGTAAAGGAATAAATGATAGACACAAAAGCTTGCAAGTGGGTAAAGGAAAGGGGGTTGGAATTTGCATGAATAATAAATATTGATGAGAAATGCTATTTATAGTATACAGGTGTGAATAGAAATCAAAGTTGCCAGTGGCAAAGCTCAGATTTAAACAGATGGTAACAATTTCTGAAAAGCAGCAGCAGCTGCAAAGAGAAGCCCAATAAAGGGAAGAGATGGGGTCCACCTGACCAAGAAGGAGAAGAGCATCTTTGCACACCTACTGACCAAGCTAGTGAGGAGGGCTTTAAACCTGGTTCAAAGGGGGCAGATGACATAAGCCAATAGGTATGCCAAAAAGGCTACCTTAACAGAGGACTAGATATTTGGGGGACAGGGGAGGAGGGACATGGGAAATTACAATAGGGTCACAGGAGCAACAACTGGGGGGAAATCTACTCAACATCTCGGATGTCTAGATACAAATGCAAGGAGTGTGGGGAATAAACATGAATAACTGGAAGTATTAGTTCTTAAGATAAATTATGACTTAATTGGCATCACCTAGATTTGTTTGGATAAATCTCATTAGTGGAATACTGGTATAGAGGAGTATAGCTTGTTCAGGATGGATAGGCAGGGTAAAATGGAGGAGGTATTGCCTTATGCATCAAAAATATATACATTTGCTCTGAGGTCCAGAAGGAGGTGAGAGGAAGATCATTTGAAAGTCCCTTGGTAAAGTGAGAAAGGGTAAACGTAGGGGTGATGTCATGGTAGAGGTCTACTACAAGAAAATATGCTATTCCTATGATACAGTGGTTCTTGTTTGTACTTTATTGACCTGTGGCAATTTCACTACTGTAAATGGCATAGTGAAGAGTATTTAAAAGCAGAGGAGTGATATGCACACAACAAAATTAATCTGTGACTTTTGCAGCATTGCATGACCTTAAAGCAATGCAGTCAAAGTAACTGCAATGCACCCTATAGCTGCTGTACGTGTCAATGAGCTATTAGAATGCCTCGACTTTGAAAAGAGAGATATCAAGAGTGTAAGCTGTGTCTCCGCCAAAGACAACAGGATAGACATGGGACACTTAATATCCGTGCAAATTTACACATCAGTTTTCAATTCTGCCTTCTGATTCTTGTTAAGACTGCTTACATCTTGCAAATGTTAGCATTTGTGTGTCCTAAATTAGACATGATAGACAAAACTTTAATCAATTACAATATATATGACAGGTTTCAGAGTAGCAGCTATGTTAGTCTGTATTCGCAAAAAGAAAAGGAGTACTTGTGGCACCTTAGAGACTAACAAATTTATTTGAGCATAAGCTTTCGTGAGCTACAGCTCACTTCATCGGATGCATTCAGTGGAAAATACAGTGGGGAGATTTATACACATAGAGAACATGAAACAATGGGTGTTACCATACACACTGTAACGAGAGTGATCACTTAAGGTGAGCTATTACCAGCAGGAGAGCGGGGGCGGGGGGGGAGGGGAACCTTTTGTAGTGATAATCAAGGTGGGCCATTTCCAGCAGTTGACAAGAAGTCTGAGGAACAGGGGGGGTGGGAGAAATAAACATGGGGAAATAGTTTTACTTTGTGTAATGACCCATCCACTCCCAGTCTCTATTCAAGCCTAAGGTAATTGTATCCAGTTTGCAAATTAATTCCAATTCAGCAGTCTCTCGTTGGAGTCTGTTTCTGAAGTTTTTTTGTTGAAGAATTGCCACTTTTAGGTTTGTAATCGAGTGACCAAAGAGATTGAAGTGTTCTCCAACTGGGTTTTGAATGTTATAATTCTTGACGTCTGATTTGTGTCCATTTATTCTTATATAATGCTCTAGCTATGAGTTTACCTTGTATAAACAAAGCATATACAAAGCAATTTCATTCTTTCAGAGATCATGACATTTATAAATTACTCTAATAAAAAATGAGATGAGGGTAGCTAAAAGGCCTACATGGGCACATTTGATTCCAAAACGAGATCCATAACTCATAATCCGGTATTGGGCATGTGGATACCAACATAATACAATTATTTCTTAAACGACTATGGCTTTCTAATATCAACACTGACTTCTGTCATGCTTCCTCTTGTATCTTTAGTCATAGAAATTTCTCATATCAGTATCTGTAGAAGCTTTTTCCACTGAATGCATCCGAAGAAGTGAGCTGTAGCTCACGAAAGCTCATGCTCAAATAAATTGGTTAGTCTCTAAGGTGCCACAAGTCCTCCTTTTCTTTTTGTAGAAGCCGAGTTCACCAACAAAAAAAATGATGACCCTAAGGTATTGTTCCTCCTGCTCAACCAATGAACATGGCTTTGAGCCACAACTTATTTCACAGCTGTTGTAAAATTTTATGTTTACTGTAGTGTAGCGTGAAGTCAGGAAGCTAAAGTCTTCAGAACAAAGAGAAAAATTGTCTCCTCAAACAGTCGTATTAATAAATTATGATTGTTTATTTATATTAGAGTAGCACTCAGAGACCCAAATCAAGATCAGAGTCTCATGGCTAGAGGCATTGTACAAACATGTATGAAGACATAGTCTCTGCCCCAAGCTTACAGTTTAATTTAAGTCAAAAAACAACAAACAGAGGTGAAGAGGAGAGAGGATGAGGGTACAGCAATGGGAATATGTGGTTACATAGACTGAGTGCACATTTAAGATAAATCAACTTTTTGAACTCTATTACAATCAATCAATAATCCCTACTGGCCTATCCGTGGTCACATAGTTATTTACAATATGCATCATAGCAAAAGTGGGTGTTAAGGAAGGACTTGAAAGAGGACAGGGTAGTGTCCCATGTAGAAAGGCAGAAAGAGTGAGTGGGAGGGCAGACAAATAAGGGATTGAGGCTGACACAACTGGCAGTTCAGAGGAGACAGAGGATGAGGCAACAAGATACAAGAAAGGATAAAGCTAGAACATAAAGCTAGGCACCTTCAATGCCTTTTTACAGAAGCACGTATTAATGCCTCTAATTGTCTCTCTCCTCCTAGACTTTGTATTTACAGTACAAAGAACCTTGCTTTTAAGGATCTCAAAGCATTTGCCAAATTTGTTACATCTCATGATATCACTGTGGAATAGGTATTATTATCCCCATTTTACAGGAAGGTTAAGAGCCCAGTCCTACAAGATGCTGAGCACCTCCTGTGAGCAAGCAGCAGCTGAGTGACTCAACACCGTGCAAGATACCCAAGATCAGGCAATGAGTGAGTGACAAAGCTGGAAAGAACTCAGGCATCCTCATACCCAATCCCCTGCTCTAACCACTAGACAAACTCCATCCCTACAAAGGGCCACACTATGACTGACCTTTAGGGGGTTCATGGAAGGAGGGTGCAAAAAGCCCCCCATTTTGCCTAACCCCACTTAGTGTGGGAACTGCTCCCTCTGTGCACCTCTGTCCCTGGGACACACTTCACCTCAAAGGAGGAAAAGAGGAGGCTGGGCTACGACCCTATCCCTTCCCATGCAACAAGGAAGCAACTTGTACACCAGGAAGATTGGGAAAGATCCCCCTCTGTGTTCCCTTTGGAATAACACAGTTCCAGTGGGCCTTAGCAGCTTGATTCTGAATGCCACACAAATGCTTCTGAACTAAGAGACTACATCGCCTCATTCACTGGCAGGCCCAGTTTCAGGGCAGAGGCGGGGTCACTGGCCGAACTAACAGAAGCTCCTGAGGCCACACCTTTGCCCTTCCACTTTAGCCAGCAACATGTTTTCAGCTGTTGCTTTGTCAAAAATCCTTGTCTACAATGAAATGCCAGTGGCTCCTCCTGCTGAGGAGAATAAAACACATGGAGCCTGGGGGCAGAGAAGGGAGACTGCTAATCTCTCCAGCCTAAGGGCACAGGGAACTGTGACAGCAGAAACCTTGGGACGGCAGAGCAAGGAAGCCAGCACCCTTTCCTCCTCCCCTGTCTTTCAAAATATTCCTGTTTCAACAAAGAAAACCCCTATCTCCAGTAAACCTGAGGACACATGACAGACCCAGGGGCCACTAGACTTAGCTAAATCTAAACTGGTTTATTTCCATCATATATAGCCCAAAAAAACCTTGGAGGATTTTATTCTGATTCATACAACACACTTAGCATGTTAGTAGCACCTCTTAAACATCCTTTTCAGCTACTGACACAAAAGGGAATATAAAAAAACGTTAATTTAATATAATAAAATTAAGGTTTTGATTGTAACCCACCAAAGCGGGTAAATTTAATATCAAAATTCTACCTACCTATTCCTTGTATGTACTCCCATAGTATCCGAGTGCCTCACAAATATACATTTATGCTTATAACACCCCTGTGAGGATGGGAAGTACTATTATCCTCATGTTACAGATGGGGAATAGAGAAACTAAGTGTCTTTCCGAAAGTCACACAGGAAGTCTGTGGAGAAGCAGGGAATTACAGTCAGGTCTCCAGAGTCGCCCTGACTACTGGACCATCCCGCCTCTCAACAATGCAAGTTTTAAAGATGAAAATTGAAAACAAGTTGTATCATTTTCCACATTTGACGTTAATAGCACATCAGGTTGGTGGCATTAATTCACTTGTTTCACCTGCATGTTCCAGGGGCCTCCTAACAGTTGGATTTACTGCAATACTTAGGCCTTGCCTACACTAAAGGGGAAAATCAATCTAAGCTATTGTAATTTGAGGTACGTGAATCGTGTAACTCAAATCTACGTAGCTTAGATCTACTTACCGTGGGGTCCACACCATGCAACATCGACGGGACACACTCTCCTGTCAGCTCCCCTTACTCTTCTCAACAGGGCCGTCCTTAGGCATACGCAGCATACGCGGCTGTGTAGGGCACCTGAAAATTTGGGGCACCCCTGTGTTTTAGTGTCCACCCTCCCGCCTCTTCCTATCCCTGTTCTGACCCTTCCTGAAGGCTCCCACAACTAGCTGCTGCAGCCTGGTGACTCTTACTCTGGAGGGGACCTAGTAACTTAAAAGTGAAAAAGCCTTCCAGCCTGCCAGACACTATACTGCACAATACTGAAACTGTTAAAGAGCAATTCAAGTGGTAATGAAACCATTTAACAGACACTTGCCGACCCCCAGGTATATACTGTCAGTTTCTGAATTTACTGACAAAAACAGTTGTGCATTACTGTAATATTTACTCAGAACATGTTAGTCTATAGGACCTTAGTTTAAAATTTTTCATTAGTGTGTTGCTGAAGATGATAAAAATCACATCTCTAAAAAATCCTTCAAGAGAGCCTTTAAAGGGACAACACCCCTTTCCTGCCAGATAGCTGGACAAACGACCCTTTCTTTACTTTTGACTATTTGATTAACTAGTTTTAAGAGAACCATCTAGCAAAATCAGTCCCTTAGTAAGATATCAAATCCTTTGTTATGCCCAAAATCGTTGGAAACATATTTTTTAAAGTTGGTGAAATTTCATAAACGTGTTTATTGTTATGGAGATCACACAAAGTAAATTAGTGTCCCCTTTTTCCAAAAGCAATGAACATTGTTATGAACACACTAACCTCTGTGACTAATTAACTTAAAATAATGTCTTTGTTTCAGTGAGTTAAATATGTAATAATCTGGAATGATTACTTTATGAAGGCTTAAGAGTACATTTAAAATATAAAATCAGCTTAGAAATATGGATTAAGAAAATGTAAAACAGAGAAGAGCTGCATCATGTATTCCATAATATTTAATGTTGTAGTCAGCACAACAGCTGACTTTCCCTTACTACAAAGTTTTTGCAAATAAATCTCTGACAAACTTGAGGGTATATCAAAAAACCCATGACTGACATTTTTCATTCCCAAATTTAGTGCTTTTAATTAGGTACCTTCTGCATGTCCAGTCTTCACCTTCTGGCATCCAATGGAAAATATATTCCATTGTCTTTTGAAAATACCACTCTTCTGTAATTTTTTTCTAATGTCATTTGCTTCCTTCGGGTTCAGGGAATAGGCTGGAAGGGGGTGAGCAGGGAGGGGGAGGGAAGAGAGGATGGAGACAGTGGGGAGAGGGTGGGGCCTGGGCAGAGTGGGGGCGGGTCCTGGGGCAGAGTAGGGGTAGAGTATGGGCGGGGCCACAGGTGGGCTCGGGAGCTAGTGCCCCCCCAACCCCCGCAAGCAGCAGCTTCACCCACCACCCATGACAGAAGATAAGAGTGGGTCAGCTCCTGCACACCCAGCGCGTGCTGCAGTCTCCTTAGGCAGGGCATGTATTCACAGAGCCGAATACGTCAGCGCCAGGCATTTTGCGTGAGGGAGAGGGTACAGGGCTCTCTATGGGGAATTGTGATTCTCTGCCGCTGTGAGGTGGGCTGGGCGGCGGTGATTTTTGTGGTTTATATTTAGGACACTTGGATTAAAGAAACACAATGATATAATCAGGCTCCCTGAAAGCAGAACTGTTCTCAAATGTTAAGCACCAAAGCGTTAGAGTCAGATCAGAGGTACAGAAGATAATTGTTTTGGTGTTTGACTTGGGAGAAAGATACAGCAGCTGCTATATTTCAGAAATAGCTATATATAAAAATAAGCCCTGAGATACTCAAAATTTCCTCCCTTTAGTATATGAAACAAATTCCAAGGTTTAGAAATGCCAAGGAAACTTTTTGCTATTAGATCATACTTAAATTGGCAATAGCAGTAAGCTTCAAGAACTTAGTGAACAGGCATCACGAAAGGACACTCTAAATACTGTCAACATGTCAGGTATCAATTGTAGCGTGTAATATGTCACATTGCAATTACACCTAATTATATATTTAAACATCCTCTACATTTCCTAGTGCCAAATCTGACTTCCTCTTCTTAGTTATCTTCTGTGAATGAATCAATCATTCTACAACACTCAGTCTGAAGGGTTGACTCTATAAAGGAAACCAACAGACTTTATTTAACCAACTATAATGCAGAAAACATCAAGTTAAGTTCTCAAGCTGTTTTACTAACAAGACTGATAGATAACCAACCCCTTCTAGCAGTATGCCAATAATGAGGATTTTCTGATTTGACTTACAGTATATTAGATGGTTTTATTATTAAAACTATGAACAGCTAATCTTCAAACCAAGCGGTGGTGATCAAACTGATTGCATTAGACTTTGTACTCCATCTCCCTTTTCCAAACACAAGAAATACTAGTGGCACACTTTTTTTTTAAATCCCCTTCAATTTATCTTGCCATTCCTCATTCCCAAGACACAAAGCACACTATTGCAAGGTTCCGAGTGCTGGGAGTTGCTGAGCACCCTGGTTTCACTGAAGTCAGTGGAAGTTCAGGGCATTCAGCCCCTTGCAAGATGAGGCCCACGTTCCCTGCCCTCCATGAACGAATCATTCAGGCAAAAAGTCCTGATACCTTGAGTTCATTTCCACAGGGAATTCACACAATCTCCTCATCGTAGCTAGTGCACTGAAAATATTTGTGTCAATAACAAAGTGATAGCAATTTGGGAAATATTATGAATCTACAACTCATTATGGAAATCATTTGTGCTAACCTTTTCCTTGTGTAAGCGGGGGAATAGTCCCGCTATTGTGAGGAACTTTCCTGGCTTCTGCATTACCCCGGTGAAGTGGGCTAGAGAAAGGATCTGAGTCCTCGCTCCCACTTCCTTTACCCAGTGGCCTCCCTGCCCTTGAGGACTCACCTTCCACTCTCCTGTCTGGCAGAGTCCTCATAACCCTAACAAGGCTGGGCCCAGGATTCCTGGGGGGCTTGACCCCCAACCCTGCTGTGCTCACCTAGGACAGGGGCTAGGGTGTCCCCACTCTGGGGTACTCTCTCTGCACTGGGCACTTCTCTGATCCACTGACCATTACATACAAGTTACAAGTTATTTAATCAACAATTCATTTTAAAAAGAATAAGGAAAAATGGGAAAGGTTAAAGGAAACATATCAACCCGCTCTGTGGCAGGGAACATCACGAACAGTGTCTCTGGAATGTCAGGGCAGTTCACAGTCTGTTCCTTGTAAGTCCCAGGTCTTCTTCTCAGGCCCTGGTCGTGCTGCAGGGATGCTGTGGGTTGGACACTTGCTCTGGTGGTGGCCACACGCTCTCAGGCTCTAAGTGGTAGGACCCTTCTTCCCAATGTCGCTCCCGCCCTGTTGGGGTTACGATCCAAGCCTGGCCTGCAGAGCCTCTTGGCTGAGGCGTCTCCCTGTGCTGGGCCCAGTGCCCAGGGTCCCCCTCGGTCTCCCCAGCTGCTCACCGCACCCAGCTCCGGACTGCTCCAGCCCCAGCTCCACCACTCTGTCTCTGCTGCTCTGCCTCCAGCTCCCTGGGCTGCTTCTCTGGCCCCTCTGCCTCTGGTTGCTGCAGCTCTGCTCCCAGGACAGGTCTGCTCTGCAGGCTGCTTCTGTCACTCTGCTCCCAGCAGTGACTTGCTTCGTGGGCTGCTTTTCTGGACCCTCTGGCTCTGGTTTCTGCAGCTTTCTTCCCAGGGCAAGTCTGCTCTCTCTGGGCTGTGCCTCTGGCTTTGAGGCTGCAGCTCTGCTCCCAGGACAGGGTCTGCTCTCTCTGGATCTGGCACAGCTCTGCTCCCCAGCTCAGCTTGGGCCCCTGCTTTCTCCTTAGCTGGGCCCCACTCTGTCTGACCCAGGCAATTCCAGCTCACTGGGAGGACGGGACCTCCCTGGCCTCCTGACTCCCTAATTAGCCTGCCTGCCCTGTCAATCAGGCTGACCTGCAGCATTGGCCTCTTCCCATTGTTCCTAGAGACTGTCAGTCTCAGGGTCCTGATTCCCCATCGACCCTTCCCCCTTTTTGTACTGGGAGCTAGCAACTAAAACACCCCCACTGAATGTTAGTAAGGAGGCAAAAGTCCCCTTACACTTGCAACCACTGAGTCTGATTCAAAGCACACTAAAATCTCTGAGAATTTCTCCATTAGCATACTGGGCTATGACTCAGACCCTCTCTATACTTAACTCTATTCAAATCACTGTTTGGATATATTACTTACCAGATGTTATATTGATTGAGATTAACTTTAACCTTTATGCTCTCTTCTATCATTTCTATTTGCCAGAGAGTAAGTAATAAATGCACCACTAATAGCCTTTCTAGATCTATCTATCTATCCCAGGACTGTAATCATATTTTGTTTTCTTGTTAAACTTATAAAGTAATCATGACTACTGAGCATCATTTATATTAGAGCCAGAGAGGCTGCTGAAATTTGCAGCACTGTTCTGGTAAATTTGAAGGGGTCTTGCTATCAGGAGTCCCTCCTCACAGGCAGCCTAGATTTTGAAACGATTCAATCTGTGTATCATCATATTTAATTGGAGCCTCACGTGAGCACATCATCATGTACTCACAAGTACTAAGCTATAGCTCTATCTGCGTCAGTTAGCATCAATATTATCCGAACATAGGCCTGGCAGGTGCCAATTGCGAGACAAAGTGTAGAGATACATTCACCAAACTGTCAGCTATATATGAAACCTTGCAAAAGTTAAGGCTAGGAAATATGCTGAATCTTGCTGAATGCTAACTGTGCTGAATCTTATATGTGAGTAAGAAAAATAAAACAAGATGTACACATATTTAAGCTGACACTTACGTTTATCGTGTGCCACTATGTGACAAGAGAAAAGCACTAATACAAAATATTTGACATTCTGGTAAATGCATAAGACAATCCACTGAAAGATATGGCTGAGTCATATAATGAAGACTGAGATGTTTCATATAATTTGGCATATTTATGGTACATTTAGGGGAACTGAACCAGAGTGTGTACTTCTACACTCTAACTGAGCATACAAGCACATCTGTGAAGAACAGGCAACCAGGGAAATTACCCTGAGCTACATAAAAAATAACCAAATAAAAATCCAGCTGATAATTAAATGCAGCACACAAAAAAAGTTCCTGAGTTTAGAAGTGTCATATTAATTTCAAGAAAAGTTATTCTGTTTTCTCTTCTTTGTCCCTAATAAACAAGTGTATTGTCAGCTTTGGTTCTTATTTACTCATTCAATGCTTTATACAGTACCTATGATATCGCACAACCAGGGCACGAAACATGGAGTGCTTGAGAGTATGACCATATACATATGCACAACAGAACTCTGAAAGCAGAGTGAGGACCTGCCTCCTTATCTTTATTTGAAACAAATGTGCAGGTTGAAATCTGTTCAATGAGTAAATAATCCCCAAAAAGGCCCAATAACTATTAGATAAGAAAAAGTTTCTCATAAAAATATGGTCTTAAAGCCTTAATGTAAGCAGCCAGATCCAGTGGCACAAAGGGACTGGAAAGCTGCCCTAATATAGCAACTGAGGATTCCTCCAGAATAGGGGAATCCTTTGCTGGCATATAGAGCTGATGTAACCAATTCAACTCCACCCCATTGCACCCTCAAAGTGTAGAGGGTGTGCTGGGAACAGGGGAGTACACAGCCAGAGAGTGCTGCTGCACTCCTGAAATACCTGTCTGGCAAAATGGCCCCTCACAGTTCGTTGCCAGCCGGCAGAATTTAGAGCAGACCTGAGGTTGGTCTAAATGAGCGGTTCTCAAACTGTGGTTCGGGACCCCAAAGTGGGTCGTGACTCCGTTTTAATGGGGTTGCCAGGGCTGGCGTTAGACTTGCTGGGGTCTGGGGCCAGAGCCCGAGCCGCACCACAAAGGGCCGAATTCCAAGCCACATTGCCTGGGGTGAAAGCCGAAGACTGAGGGCTCCATCCCTGCGTGGCAAGGCTTAGGTGACGGGCACTCCTACCCGCTTGGGACTGAAGCCCTTGGGCTTCGACTTTGCCTGTCCCCTTCCCCCCCCACACACACACACACAAAATGGAGGGACTCAGGCTTGGGATTTGCCCCCCTGGGGCGGCAGGGCTCCAGCAGGCTCAGGCTTCAGTCCCTCCTTCGGGGGCTGTGTAGTCATTTTTGTTCCCAGAAGGGGGCCATGGTGTAATGAAGTTTGAGAACCCCTGGGTCTAAGTCATGCTGGGGGCCAAACCAGCCTCTCACCGCATGATAGCTATACGGTGTCTCTAATATGAATTACACTTATTGTCCTCACTCCCTCAGCTGTGGCAACTGAAGTTTTGGTGCAGCTGAGGATCTGCCCAAATCTGAAGTACCGAGCTGACTGTAATGTAAGGAGAAGGGGAATGCTTTAACTCACCAAAGTTACATGTTTATTTCATAAAATTCTGCTGCAAAGTTTATAGATTCAGGTTAGTAAAATCAATATTAGTCGTGTCTTTGAACCTGGTCCTCTCGGCATCACTTCACAACAACAACTGCCCCTCCTCACATAATAATGTCTGCAGGATTGGTCCCTTAATTATCATTTTTAAGGCCCAATTCTTCCCTCAGTTACATGGTAAACAAAGTCAACGGAAGGTAAACCTCAGTTACTGAGGGTAGAATATGTCTCTTACTTACCAAATAAAAATATAATACCCTACAATAGACAAAACAGAAAATGTTCAACTAACGTAAGAACAAGTAATACTTTTATATAAACTGTATGATCTAAGAATCTATAGTAAACTTAATCTAGCTATGTAACATTAATTATGTCCAATAAATTAGGCAAAAGGAGTCTAGAGTAGTACTTTAGGTCAATTCACATCCCAGCTAAAATGCAAGTGACGATAGGAAGTATGCTGCTAACAGTTTTTATAAGGGGACTGCAGAGCCCACAAGCTAAGGCATTATCAGTTAACCTGCTTCTTCAGTGCCAGAAAAACCAAGAGCTTGATTCTTATTTCATTTATGTCAGTTTTCCACTATTGTAACTCCATTGACTTACCTCTGATTTTCCTGGCATGCAACATGACAATAGCCCGGGACTTTGAGAGGAACAGATGCTTTCCAAACCCCCATGGGGGCACATCTGTTTTGATGATTGCTTATTTTCATGTTATTATTATTTGTGTAATATGGTAGTGCCCCAGTGAGGGATTGAGGCTCCATTGTGCTAGGCACTGTATGCCTATAAAACAAAAAAACAGTCACTGCCCCAAAGAGCTTACAGTCAAAGTTACCTTTAACAAAAACACAACACTGTTGCACAGGGCATGTGCAACAATAATTCAAGTAAAAACAGGGATTTCAGTCTCTACTTAAGGGAGCTTTTACTTAAGAAAGCCTTATGCAACGGTAACCCCTCTCGTCAGTGTTCAGCTCTAACTGCGTGAACAAGAAAATGTTATAGAAAGAGCACTTGAATTATAACTGCATTCATTTCTATCCAAACAGCAGGTGCACATAATGTAAATTCAATAAAGCTCACACTTCTTTTTCAATTCTTACCAGATATGAATAGCTAATCTGTAAACTCACCTTTTAATTGCACCACTTGACACGTCAAACAGAATAAAGTATAGTGTGCAAAGGCACCGGTACGTAATCACACTGTATATAATTATAAAGAATTTTCTGTCAGCATACATATTCATGTACATGTGTAAAACGCATCTTCTGTTATCCCCCAAGAGGATTTTCTTGTTGTGATCAGGAAAAGTGATATATTTTGGCAGCACAAAAACACCAGATGACATTTATTTGTTTAGGGAAGAAAAAATGCTCTGGTGATACTATAGAGACAGGGGCATGGTAAAAAAACGTGAGCAGAATAGAATTAAGCTGGGTGATTCACTCATATCAATCACAAACAGTGGTCACTTCAGCATGTATTTCTTGCTGCCCAGTCGGCTACTGCATCTCCCTTCCCTGACACTGTATTTGGTTGCAACTCTGTGAAATGTTTGACTTCGTTTTCCTTCTCTGTTTTTTACATGGAGTACTCTATTTCATTGTCACTGCTAATTCTATAGAATGGTGATCAATGGTGGTCATCAAGCATATAAAAGTATGACTGGATTGTCCACACCACCAAATTCACTTTGTGTAAGCAGTGCAAAGTGAAATTAAGCCAGCCAGTGAAACCCCCCTGGAGAATTTCCTGTGTGTTAAGGGAATCTCCAGCCAGTATAGCAGCTATATCACTCCCTGCACCTGCTCTGCCAACCACCTCTGCTGGCGCTGCGCGGCATACGGAGGTGCTAGGGGTTTGTCCAGGGTGGGATGGAGAGGCAGGGGGTACGGCAGAGCAAGTCTATGCTGCGCCTGATTCTCTGTTGGTGGAAGTTCTGCCAACAGCATAACCTAGAGCTGTTCAATCCACAGCTTACGGGGACTACTGGATTCCTTTCTGATGGTAAATTCTTACACAGAACCATCCAAGAGTAACACTTTCTGTCATCTCCAGTTGGCTAGGGGACGCCGGCCCATCCTTGTGAACGATACCTTTTTATTCACACCTTCATCACCTCTTGGGTGGACTATGGCAATACACTATACAGAGACACGAAGCTTCAGTACTTCAAAAATTCCAACTAGTATAGAACGCTACAGCGTGTCTCCTCAGCCACACAGGCTACCACAAATTAAATATGAGTCAACAGTGTAACACTGTTGCAAAAAAAGCAAATATCATTCTGGGCTGTATTAGCAGGAGTATTGTAAGCAAGACACGAGAAGTAATTCTGCTCTACTCCACGCTGATTAGGCCTCAAGTGGAGAATTGTGTCCAGTTCTGGGTGCCACATTTCAGGAAAGATGTGGACAAATTGGAGAAAGTCCAGAGAAGAGCAATAAAAATGATTAAAGGTCTAGAAAACCTTCTGTCATAAATATAAAGGGAAGGGTAAACCCCTTTGAAATCCCTCCTGGCCAGGGGAAAGCTCCTCTCACCTGTAAAGGGTTAAGAAGCTAACGGTAACCTCGCTGGCACCTGACCAAAATGACCAATGAGGAGACAAGATACTTTCAAAAGCTGGGAGGAGGGAGAGAAACAAAGGGTCTGTGTCTGTCTGTAGTCGTCTTGGCCGGGGACAGAACAGGAATGGAGTCTTAGAACTTTTAGTAAGTAATCTAGCTAGGTATGTGTTAGATTATGATTTCTTTAAATGGCTGAGAAAAGAATTGTGCTGAATAGAATAACTATTTCTGTCTGTGTATCTTTTTTGTAACTTAAGGTTTTGCCTAGAGGAGTTCTCTATGTTTTTGAATCTAATTATCCTGTAAGATATCTACCATCCTGATTTTACAGGGGGGATTTCTTTATTTCTATTTACTTCTATTTTTTATTAAAAGTCTTCTTGTAAAACACTGAATGCTTTTTCATTATTTTCAGATCCAAGGGTTTGGGTCTGTGGTCACCTATGCAAATTGGTGAGGCTTTTTATCCAACATTTCCCAGGAAAGGGGGAGTGCAAGTGTTGGGAGGATTGTTCATTGTTCTTAAGATCCAAGGGTCTGGGTCTGTAGTCACCTAGGCAAATTGGTGAGGCTTTTTACCAAACCTTGTCCAGGAAGTGGGGTGCAAGGTTTTGGGAAGTATTTTGGGGGGAAGGACGCGTCCAAACAGCTCTTCCCCAGTAACCAGTATTAGTTTGGTGGTGGTAGCGGCCAGTCCAAGGATAACGGGGGTAATATTTTGTACCGTGGGGAAGTTTTGACCTAAGCTGGTAAAGATAAGCTTAGGAGGTTTTTCATGCAGGTCCCCACATCTGTACCCTAGAGTTCAGAGTGGGGGAGGAACCGTGACATGGTGGCACAGTGGTGGGATTAACCTGAAATCATTTTGAGATCCAGTTGAGATTTTTTGAACTAGAAATACAGATTTTAAAAAGAAATTTTTAGGAAGTCCAGAAAGCAGCTTTGAAACTGAAAGCAGCTTGGTTTCTCTCTGCTTTGTGGCCAAGCAGAGACAAAAGGGGATTATCTTGTGAATTGCAGGTTTTCTTTGCCTGGAGGCAGGGTACTTAACTCCTGCAGGGAAATTCACAGTCTTCCAACACAGAGGTTTTTTTTTTCTTTTCTTCCTAAAAGTAAATAGGGGGTGTGTGCTCTACCCATTTGCCTGGAGACAAAAGTGGCAGGGTTTTTTTTAGGATTTTGATTTTTTTTTTGTTTTACAAGGAGCACAGGTTTGAAAAGAAATTTTTTTTTCTTTGGGCTGGGTAAGCAGGTTTCCAAGTAGTTGGAGGTTTTTTGCTTTAATTTGGGCCCAGAGCAGAGACAAGGGAATTGTCTTTTTCTGTAGGCTGACAATCACTATCAGAGAATAGGTATTCTATTCCAGCACAGCAAAATTTTACAGCCAAGTTTTGTTTGTTTATTTCTAAACCTCGGGTGTAAAGTTAGTTAAAAACAGAGAGGTTAGAATGGCCAAATCCTCGGCTCGACTACAGCTGGAATTAGCCAAATTTCAGGCTGAGGAAAAACAAAGGGAACATGAAAGACAGATAGAACTCATGCGGCTGGAGAAGGAGGTACAGGAGGCTGCCCACAAGAGGGAAATGGAGGCAAGGAAGCATGTGGAGGAGATGGAGAGGATAAAGGCCCAGCAGAATATACCAACAAACCCTAGCAATCCTTCTCCAGGTACCACTTCCCATCCCAGAAAGTTCCCCACCTACAAGGCAGGTGATGATACTGAAAACTTCTTAGAAAACTTCGAAAGGGCCTGCCTTGGGTACAACATCTCTACTGACCAATACATGGTAGAGCTGAGGCCGCAGCTCAGTGGACCCTTAGCTGAGGTGGCAGCTGAAATGCCTAAAGAACATATGAACAAGTATGAACTGTTTAAATCCAAGGCGAGAGTCAGAATGGGGATAACACCCGAGCAGTCTCGTCGGAGGTTCCGAGCCCTAAGGTGGAAACCAGACATGTCATTTACCCGACATGCCTACCACATTGTGAAACATTGGGATGCCTGGATATCAGGAGCAAGTGTTGAATCTCCAGTAAATTTGCCCTTCCTAATGCAAATGGAACAATTCTTAGAGGGTGTTCCTGAGGAAATAGAAAGATACATCCTAGATGGGAAACCCAAAACTGTAATCGAGGCAGGAGAGATTGGAGCCAGATGGGTGGAGGTGGCAGAGAAGAAGAAAACTGGTCGCAGTTGGAGCGGAGACCAGAAGGGACCACCCCAGACCACACCCTATTACCGGGGGCCGCCCAAAGCCCCACCTACCTCCCAAAGAACCCTCCAGACCCCTTATCGTCCCACCACCCCGTTCTCCAGCAACCCACCTCGCCCCGGTGACCCGTCAGCTGGACGATGTTTTAAATGTAACGAGCTGGGGCATGTAAAGGCCAACTGCCCCAAGAACCCCAACAGATTACAGTTCATTGCACCGGAATCACACCAGAGGTCCACAGGCCCAGATACCTCCCAGATACCCTTGGAGCGGAGGGAAACTGTGAGTGTGGGCGGGAAGAAGGTCACCGCGTGGAGGGACACCGGAGCACAAGTGTCAGCTATCCATGCTTCCTTAGTGGACCCCAATTTAATCAACCCAGAGATCCAAGTGACGATTCAACCCTTCAAGTCCAACTCTTTCAATTTGCCTACAGCCAAGTTGCCTGTCCAGTACAAGGGCTGGTCAGGAATGTGGACTTTTGCAGTCTATGATGATTATCCCATCCCCATGCTGTTGGGGGAAGACTTGGCCAATCACGTGAAGCAGGCCAAGAGGGTGGGAACGGTCACCCGCAGCCAGGCTAAACAAGCCGTGGGGCCTAGCTCTGTTCCGGAAACTTCTATCAGGGCCCGGTCAGAGGTGATGGACCCGGACCCCAGGCCAATGTCTGCAACAGCAGTAGTGGATCCAGTCCCAGAGACCCAGACGGAACCAGTCCCAGAACCGGAACCAGCCAAACAACCAACACCAGACCCCGTGCCAGCACTGAATCCAGTACTTGCAACCTCAACACCAGAGGGCCCCACCGAACCTGAACTGGCAGCAGCCGATAACCCTACACAAGAGGCTCAGCCGGAGCCTGAATCCCAACATAGTGCACCAGCGGAGAGCGGTTCACAGTCAACAGAAACAGCTCCATCCCCTATATCGCTTCCAGAGGGACCAAGCCTATGTCCCCAACCCAATGAGGAACTGATGTCTCCAGCATCAAGGGAACAGTTCCAGACCGAACAGGAAGCAGATGAAAGCCTCCAGAGAGCGTGGACGGCGGCACGGAGCAACCCACCGCCTCTCAGCTCTTCTAATCGATCCAGGTTTGTTGTAGAAAGAGGACTTTTATACAAGGAAACTCTTTCTGGGGGACACCAGGAAGACTGGCATCCTCAGAGACAGTTGGTAGTTCCAACTAAATACCGGGCCAAGCTCTTGAGCTTAGCCCATGATCACCCTAGTGGCCATGCTGGGGTGAACAGGACCAAAGACCGTTTGGGGGGGTCATTCCACTGGGAGGGAATGGGCAAGGATGTTTCTACCTATGTCCAGTCTTGTGAGGTGTGCCAAAGAGTGGGAAAACCCCAAGACCAGGTCAAAGCTCCTCTCCAGCCACTCCCCATCATTGAAGTTCCATTTCAGCGAGTAGCTGTGGATATTCTGGGTCCTTTTCCGAAAAAGACACCCAGAGGAAAGCAGTACATACTGACTTTCATGGATTTTGCCACCCGATGGCCGGAAGCAGTAGCTCTAAGCAACACCAGGGCTAAAAGTGTGTGCCAGGCACTAGCAGACATTTTTGCCAGGGTAGGTTGGCCCTCCGACATCCTCACAGATGCAGGGACTAATTTCCTGGCAGGAACTATGAAAAACCTTTGGGAAGCTCATGGGGTAAATCACTTGGTTGCCACTCCTTACCATCATCAAACAAATGGCATGGTGGAGAAGTTTAATGGAACTTTGGGGGCCATGATACGTAAATTCGTAAATGAGCACTCCAATGATTGGGACCTAGTATTGCAGCAGTTGCTCTTTGCCTACAGAGCTGTACCACATCCCAGTTTAGGGTTTTCCCCATTTGAACTTGTATATGGCCGTGAGGTTAAGGGGCCATTGCAGTTGGTGAAGCAGCAATGGGAGGGATTTACACCTTCTCCAGGAACTAACATTCTGGACTTTGTAACCAACCTACAAAACACCCTCCGAACCTCTTTAGCCCTTGCTAGAGAAAACTTACAGGATGCTCAAAAAGAGCAAAAAGCCTGGTATGATAAACATGCCAGAGAGCGTTCCTTCAAAGTAGGAGACCAGGTCATGGTCTTAAAGGCGCTCCAGGCCCATAAAATGGAAGCATCGTGGGAAGGGCCATTCGTGGTCCAGGAGCGCCTGGGAGCTGTTAATTATCTCATAGCATTCCCCACCTCCAACCGAAAGCCTAAGGTGTATCATATTAATTCTCTAAAGCCCTTTTATTCCAGAGAATTAAAGGTTTGTCAGTTTACAGCCCAGGGAGGAGACGACGCTGAGTGGCCTGAAGATGTCTATTACGAAGGGAAATGTGCTGGTGGTGTGGAAGAGGTGAACCTCTCCATGACCCTTGGGCGTATGCAGCGACAGCAGATCCAGGAGCTGTGCACTAGCTACGCGCCAACGTTCTCAGCCACCCCAGGACTGACTGAACGGGCATACCACTCCATTGACACAGGTAATGCTCACCCAATCAGGGTCCACCCTTACCGGGTGTCTCCTCAAGCTAAAACTGCTATAGAACGGGAGATCCAGGATATGTTACAGATGGGTGTAATCTGCCCCTCTGAAAGTGCATGGGCATCTCCAGTGGTTCTAGTTCCCAAACCAGATGGGGAAATACGTTTTTGCGTGGACTACCGTAAGCTAAATGCTGTAACTCGCCCAGACAACTATCCAATGCCACGCACTGATGAACTATTAGAGAAACTGAGACGGGCCCAGTTCATCTCTACCTTGGACTTAACCAATGGGTACTGGCAGGTACCGCTAGATGAATCTGCCAAGGAAAGGTCAGCCTTCATCACACATCTCGGGCTGTATGAATTTAATGTACTCCCTTTCGGGCTGCGAAATGCACCCGCCAGTTTCCAAAGACTTGTAGATGGTCTCCTAGCGGGATTAGGAGAATATGCAGTCGCCTACCTTGACGATGTGGCCATATTTTCGGATTCCTGGGCAGACCACCTGGAACATCTACAAAAAGTCCTTGAGCGCATAAGGGAGGCAGGACTAACTGTTAAGGCTAAGAAGTGTCAAATAGGCCTAAACAGAGTGACTTACCTTGGACACCAGGTGGGTCAAGGAACTATCAGCCCCCTACAGGCCAAAGTGGATGCTATCCAAAAGTGGCCTGTCCCAAAGTCAAAGAAACAGGTTCAATCCTTCTTAGGCTTGGCCGGTTATTACAGACGATTTGTACCGCACTACAGCCAAATCGCTGCCCCACTGACAGACCTAACCAAAAAGAAACAGCCAAATGCTGTTCAGTGGACCGGAAAGTGTCAGAAGGCCTTTAACAAGCTTAAAGCGACACTCATGTCTGACCCTGTACTAAGGGCCCCAGACTTTGACAAACCGTTCCTAGTAACCACAGATGCATCCGAGCGTGGTGTGGGAGCAGTTTTAATGCAGAAAGGACCTGATCAAGAATTCCACCCTGTAGTGTTTCTCAGCAAAAAACTGTCTGAGAGGGAAAGCAACTGGTCAGTCACTGAAAAAGAATGTTATGCCATTGTCTACGCTCTGGAAAAGCTATGCCCATATGTTTGGGGACGGCGTTTCCACCTGCAAACCGACCATGCTGCACTAAAGTGGCTTCACACCGTCAAAGAAACTAACAAAAAACTTCTTCGGTGGAGTTTAGCTCTCCAAGATTTTGATTTCGACATCCAACACATCTCAGGAGCTTCTAACAAAGTGGCTGATGCACTCTCCCGTGAAAGTTTCCCAGAATCAACTGGTTAAAATCGTCTTTGAGATGTGGAAAATATTGTTAGTCTTTATGTACTTGGTAGTATATTTAGAGATGCATGTGTCTTATTAACTCTGTTTTCCTAGAGCTCCAGGAAGAAATCCCAGCCAGTGTTTCACCCTAGCTGAGATTTGGGGGGCGTGTCATAAATATAAAGGGAAGGGTAAACCCCTTTGAAATCCCTCCTGGCCAGGGGAAAGCTCCTCTCACCTGTAAAGGGTTAAGAAGCTAACGGTAACCTCGCTGGCACCTGACCAAAATGACCAATGAGGAGACAAGATACTTTCAAAAGCTGGGAGGAGGGAGAGAAACAAAGGGTCTGTGTCTGTCTGTAGTCGTCTTGGCCGGGGACAGAACAGGAATGGAGTCTTAGAACTTTTAGTAAGTAATCTAGCTAGGTATGTGTTAGATTATGATTTCTTTAAATGGCTGAGAAAAGAATTGTGCTGAATAGAATAACTATTTCTGTCTGTGTATCTTTTTTGTAACTTAAGGTTTTGCCTAGAGGAGTTCTCTATGTTTTTGAATCTAATTACCCTGTAAGATATCTACCATCCTGATTTTACAGGGGGGATTTCTTTATTTCTATTTACTTCTATTTTTTATTAAAAGTCTTCTTGTAAAACACTGAATGCTTTTTCATTATTTTCAGATCCAAGGGTTTGGGTCTGTGGTCACCTATGCAAATTGGTGAGGCTTTTTATCCAACATTTCCCAGGAAAGGGGGAGTGCAAGTGTTGGGAGGATTGTTCATTGTTCTTAAGATCCAAGGGTCTGGGTCTGTAGTCACCTAGGCAAATTGGTGAGGCTTTTTACCAAACCTTGTCCAGGAAGTGTGGTGCAAGGTTTTGGGAAGTATTTTGGGGGGAAGGACGCGTCCAAACAGCTCTTCCCCAGTAACCAGTATTAGTTTGGTGGTGGTAGCGGCCAGTCCAAGGATAACGGGGGTAATATTTTGTACCTTGGGGAAGTTTTGACCTAAGCTGGTAAAGATAAGCTTAGGAGGTTTTTCATGCAGGTCCCCACATCTGTACCCTAGAGTTCAGAGTGGGGGAGGAACCGTGACACCTTCTATGAGAGAAGATTGAAAAAATTGGGTTTGTTTAGTCTGGAGAAGAGAAGACTGAGAGGGGACATGAGAACAGTTTTCAAGTACATAAAAGATTGTTACAAGGAGGAGGGAGAAAAATTGTTCTTCTTAACTGCTGAGAATAGGACAAGCAGCAATGGGCTTAAATTACAGCAAGGGAGGCTTAGGTTGGACATTTGGAAAAACTTCCTGTCCGGGTCGTTAAGCACTGGAATAAATTGCCAAGGGAGGTTGTGGAATCTCCATCATTGGAGATTTTTAAGAGCAGGTTAGACAAACACCTGTCAAAGGTGGTCTAGATCAGGGATCAGCAACCTTTGGCACGCAGCCCACCAAGGTAAGCCCCCTGGCGGGCCAAGCCTGTTTGTTTACCTGCTGTGTCCACAGGTTCAGTTGATCGCAGCTCCCACTGGCCGCAGTTTGCCACTCCAGGCCAATTGCGACAGCGGGAAGCAGAGCAGGATGTGATGGCTGCCGCTTCCCGCAGCCCCCATTGGCCTGAAGCGGCGAACTGCAGCCAGTGGGAGCCGCAATCGGCCAAACCTGTGGATGCGGCAGGTAAACAAACTGGTCCGGCCCGCTAGCGGGCTTACCCTGGTGGGCCGCGTGCCAAAAGGTTGTGATCCTTGGTCTAGATAATAGTTTGACCTGTCATGAGTGCAGGGGACGGGACTAGATAACCTCTCGAAGTCCCTTCCAGTCCTATGATTCTATGAAATATATCACACTTGTCATCAGCCTGTCCTCCACTCTCTATACTGACTTATCAAATCAAGTTCAAGTTCTTCGTTCTTATCTTTAAAGCGTTCCATGACCTCGCATGAGGGTATCTAAAAAAACACCTAAAGCTCTGGGATGAAGACCTGCCTCAACAACTTTGCTCCTTCGGCACATTGGTAAAGTCTGTCCCTGTGAGCCCTCCTTCTCCACTGCACCAGAGCTTTGTTTTGCACAGGCACAGTGGAGAACAGAGCCCAAGTGTCATCACCCCATGGTGAAGCCATGGTATTGGTTCAGGGGATGTTGTATACACCATAACTGCTTCTTACATAGCATATTCATGCCGTTACATATGGGAAGGCTAGACTTCTCATGGTCAAATAAGGGAGACAGAGGTACAGTATTCACTTAATTACAGGTTTCAGAGTAACAGCCGCGTTAGTCTGTATTCGCAAAAAGAAAAGGAGTACTTGTGGCACCTTAGAGACTAACCAATTTATTTGAGCATGAGCTTTCGTGAGCTACAGCTCACTTCATCGGATGCATACCGTGGAAACTGCAGCAGACTTTATATACACACAGAGATCATAAAACAATACTTCCTCCCACCCCACTGTCCTGCTGGTAATAGCTTATCTAAAGTGATCATCCTGATCAACCTGATCAACCTGATGATCACTTTAGATAAGCTATTACCAGCAGGACAGTGGGGTGGGAGGAGGTATTGTTTCATATTCTCTGTGTGTATATAAAGTCTGCTGCAGTTTCCACGGTATGCATCCGATGAAGAGAGCTGTAGCTCACGAAAGCTCATGCTCAAATAAATTGGTTAGTCTCTAAGGTGCCACAAGTACTCCTTTTCTTTTCACTTAATTACAGTAGAAGTTAAATTTTTAGCATACCCTGTAAGACACTAAAAAACTAGTAGCATCTCCCCATCTCTTAGTAAAGATTTACCAGTGAATGTTGCAGTAACATTATGTTTTTGAAGTACATTAGAATGCATTTACTAGTATACAATGAAGAATTACAAACATTTAAAATTAAACATTTAACAAAATAAACTACTTTTTGTAATGCACTATCTTTGCTATTTAATGTATGATCACTTAATCACTAATTGACAAAATAAAGTAATTTGCAATGGGCTTCCCAAACAGATTTGAGGGATTGGTACAGATTGCTCACAATATATTCCCTGTGAGAACTACTTTGTGTATTTACCGTTCAAAATTTGAGCTATTTTGATAGGACATAGAGTCAAATGTTTCTGTTGCTGCTTGGATGAGCATTTCTCATCTACTGTTGGGAGTGGACTACATCCACCCTGATGGAATTGGCCCTGTCAGCACTGGTTCTCCACTTGTGAGGTAACTCCCTTCTCTTCATGTGTCAGTATATTTATGTCTGCATCTGTAATTTTCACTCCATGCATCTGAAGAAGTGGGGTTTTTTACCCACGAAAGCTTATGCTCAAATAAATTTGTTAGTCTTTAAGTTGCCACCAGACTCCTGGTCATTTCTCATCCAGTTTGTGATGTACATAGTCATGACTATGAATTTGAATTTTGCTTTCTATTAATATTCTTTAATAGTTGTTGAAATCATATTGTTTTGGTGAACATTCCTGCCAGTGACCTTATTCCTAGACAAAAGCAAATATGAAAGTGGTATAAACATAGTCAAACTGAATTTGTTTTAAAAAAAACCCCATAGATTTGTTCACAATTTTCAACAGTTTTACCCAGTTTTGTTCCTAGTAACTAGCGCAAATCAATGAGCTTATATACTTTACTTGAAATATGAACACATTCTAAAGAACAAAACACTGCATTTACCATGAAATTGAGATCTTTCTGCTTCTCTACCCTTTGCATAAAAGAAACACATGGGCCATAGCCTCTTAAGTTTCAAATCCTGAAAGTCCATTCAACTTTGATAATTTCATAATACATAAATAATCCACTTGGTATCAATCAGTTTTTAAATTCTGCTCTTGAAGAGCTTTATAAAGCCTCTAGAAAACCTCCAGTAGCAGAGCCTGTTCTCTAGATCAGTGCTACTCAAAGTGGTGGTCCGCGGACCAAGCCATTGGCTGCCAGTCTGCACGCACATTGGAAAAAAAATTGCCGGTCCCCCATATCAGATAGTTTGAGAAGCACTGCTCTAGATCACTGTAATTTTTAATGCCTATGATCTCTTACCCATGTGATCTAGTAAAAGGTCACAAATTACCACCTCTCTTTTTTGTTTCCATTTCTAATTCAAAATAAAAGTCAGCATCTTATTACAGTATTAAGATTTAGAGTTTAACCTTTTTTTAAAAAGGTTGAAATAAATGATCAACTGTTAGGCTATGCACATTATATTTATGATACGTCATGATTATATTCCACTCTTGGTTTCCTGACACAAAGAATCAAGTGATATTCTTTACTTAAAATTAGGACTTAAATGCTTTCTTGCCCAGGGAATTACATACCAAGAACAAATCTCACCATTTCAGTTATAGCATGTGATAACAATCTCCTGCAAAGCTAAACGAGCTAAAATAAAAGGCTGTTCTCTCCTGGGTTGAAATTCTGTGCTGCACCTCCTGAAGAAACAGCACAGAAGGGGCAGCCCCAAAGCGAGGACAAAGGTAGCTGTAAGTCAAGGGTCAGAATCTCCGAATCTCCTGTACTACATCCCCTCCAGGGCTTACAAGGGGGAGCATAAGATTGCTTATAATGACCTACTGCACTGCATTCATGAAGGGAATTCTCCCTCTGCCCCTTGCAGCACAGGCCCAGCCCCCCAACTCCCTCCACACTGTTACAATGGCATATACAATCAGGCCTTGGCTTTTATTAGTCTCCTGATAGCCTAGAACTCAGTATGAATTTTTCCTTGAGACTTGATAACAGTGACATATCTGTGATTTCCAAAAGGCTAGTTTTAAGAAGATATATCATTAAAAGTACGCAAAGAGTAAAATAATAAACAGAAATTAAGTCAATGGGCCTGATTCTCCAGTAACTATGGCCTTGTGCAATTCACATCTCTGCAAAGAGGATGTAAAACACTGCCGATGGGAGAAGTACACAGAGAAATCTGATTTGGTAGTGCTTTATGCCAATATTGCACAGGTGTAAACGACCCCACAAAGTGCCAGCCCAACACATCTCAAATTTGTTTGCCAACTAGTTCTCGCTCCTGTCTATTTACAGGCTACTGAAGTCAAACGCTTTCTTCACTTCAATCACTTTTGCTTAATCTCCACAACTTGTTGGTTCCCCACTGCCGGTCTAGGGTTTCAAATCTGCCAGCAAACCAAATGGGAAAAAGCAATGAAATAAATGAGTCAATTAAGCTTTGTTTCCAAGTTAACATTTTGCACTAACCAAAGTGTCAGTTCTGTCCAAACTCCTGAACAGACTGATTTCCACTGGGAGACACTGACCTCCATTCATCAAAACTTACTACCTTAAAACTATTGCTAAATAATATTAACTAATTAAAATCTATTACCTTCAGCAGAGCTATATAAATACAAAAATTGTCTCTTAACGAAAATCAAGGAACATGAACTCCAACGTATCCGCCTTTTAAGTATAATAAAGTTCTGCACTGGGTGGTTGATATCAATTGACTAATACCTGCTGGGAGTAATTAAGTATTCTGTCAAAAAGCTGATTAAACAAGGCATTATATTAATAAAAGGGTTATGTCTAAAGAACTTGAACAGCGTAGAAGTGGTGAAAACCACTCTAACACCCTTTGTATATCTTCATTCTCACTGTTCGTTTTCTTCCTCATCACAAACCTTAAAGTCCTTCTAAACATTTTTGCCCTACTTGCATTATTGCCAACCTTGAAAGTTCAAAAATTATGAGAGAAACCAAAATAATCATGAGACTGGCTTAAAAATCTTTTTGGTCTGTTTTCTGATGTTTCTGCTCTTAGGGGGAATTGTCTCTTTTGTGTTTGAGCATGAAATCCTGACACCAAAGGCACCAAAAAAATACACACACACAAAACTGGGAGAGCTCCTACTTTTTGCTTCCGTTAATAGGTCCTTCCCTAACACCAACATCCCTTCCCCAGCCACTGATCTCACCTCCATCCTTCTGCCCTTCTTTCTGCAGGCCCACCCTCTAGCAGACAACACCTCATAAGAACAGAAGAACAGCCATAATGGGTCAGACCAATGGTCCATCTAGCCCAATATCCTGTCTTCTGACATTGACCAGTGCCAGGTGCTTAAGAGGGAATGAACAGAACAGGATAATCATCAAGTGATCCATTCCCCGTTGTCCACTCCAAGTATTCAGAGGCATAGGGACATCCAGAGCATGGGGACGCATCCCAGACCATATCCGCTAATAGCCATCGATGGATCTATCCTCCATTAACTTATCTCATTCTTTTCTAAACCCATACTTTTGGCCCTCACAACATCCCCCAGCAACTAGCTCCACAGTTGATTGTGCATTGTGGGAAGAAGTACTTCCTTCTGTTTGTTTTAAACGTGATGCTTCTTAATTTCATTGGATGACCACGGATCGGTGTGTTATGTGAAGGGATAAATAACACATCCCTATTCACTTTCTCCATACCAGTCACGATTTTATAGACCTCTATCATATCTCTGAGTCATGTTTTCTGAGCAGAAGAGGCCCAGTCTTTTCAATCTCTCCTCATATGGAAGCTGTTCCACCCCTACTCATTTTTGTTGCCCTTCTCTGTACCTTTTTTTAATTTTAATATATCTTTTTTGAGATTGGGCAAGCAGAACTACATGCAGTATTCAAGGTGTGGGTGTACCATGGATTTATATAGTAGCATTATGATATATATTGTCTTATTTTCTTTTTTGACTGTCACTGCACATTGAGCAGATATTTTCGAAGACCTGTCCACAAAGACTCCAAGATCTCTATCTTGAGTGGTAACAGTTAATTTAGACCCCCATCTTTTTACTAATGCTGGGCACTGCCCCTGGTCAGCTCCCAACCCTGGATACAGTTCCCTGGTCAGCTACTTCCCTCAACCTTAGATACTGGCCTGCCCAGCTCTAGCCTTTGCTCATACCCAGTTCTTCCACCTCTCAGAACACTGCCCCAGGCTCCTGATCAGCCCTTTCCTCTCTATCCCCTAGTGAGTGTCCCTCCTAGCTCCTTCTTCTTTTGTCCCACCCCAGATACTGACCCTGCCCAATTCTGGGAGCTTGCAGCCAGGTTAGGACTGATCCCATGCAAGCTAGGGGGCAGGGAGAGACACCCACACTCCTAGGATCTCTTCACACTCACCTTTGCTTCTCTCACCCCAACTTAGTGCTGGATAGAAGGAGGGGATGGGTAGGAGCTACACCCTAGCAGGCTGTGATTCCCATACGGGGCTCAGGACAGGGGTTCTCACAAAAAATTTTTTGTTGGCCTCAGAGAGCGGCCACCAACTCTTACTGACAATTTTTCAAAAAAACTTAATTAACTTTAAGAAAAACAAATAAATATGCACTAATACCTGTCCAAATCATTGTACTTTATTTGTATAGGGGTGTTGTTGTTATTATTGAGTTTGCAAAAAACAACAATGTACAGTTGTCCCTATACTTTACTGGACCTAAACAGAATAGAAACATAAATAAGGTGTTTTGCATTTTCTTGTCTTTTTTGTTGTTGTTGTTTGTTTTGCTTTTTTTGGTTTCTGTTTGTTTTTTGTTTTTTTTTTGTTTTTTGATAGAATTGATAGCTAGTGAGTCTGTGAAAAGTGGTATTTGTATGTGTGTTAATATCACTTTTCACAGCAGCAAACTTGTTACCTAGCTGGGAGGCAATGAAAAGTGATATTAACACACATACAAATATCACTTTTCACAGCAGCAAACTTGTTACCTAGCTGGGAGGCAATGAAAAGTGATATTAACACACATACAAATATCACTTTTCACAGCAGAAAGAAAAGGAGTACTTGTGGCACCTTAGAGACTAACCAATTTATTTGAGCATAAGCTTTCGTGAGCTACAGCTCACTTCATCGGATGCAGCATCCGATGAAGTGAGCTGCAGCTCACGAAAGCTTATGCTCAAATAAATTGGTTAGTCTCTAAGGTGCCACACGTACTCCTTTTCTTTTTGCGAATACAGACTAAAACGGCTGCTACTCTGAAACTTTTCACAGCAGACCTACTCAGGCCCAGCAAACCGGGGGACAAATTAAGCCTTGGATGAAGAGGTGGGTAGGGAGGCATTGGGGTGATGGGGTGGATGGGTCAGGGGTCGGGGAAGGCAGTGGGGGCCAGAGGCGATGAGGAGGCTGGTGAGCCTGAAGCCCAATGGCCACAGCCTTCCGCCATGTGGCTGAAGCTTGCCATCTGCCACCCCAGGGCTGAAGCCAGAAGCCTGAGCCCCACTGCCCGCAGGAAGGTGGAAACTCACACTGGCTGTCTGCTCCTCCAGAGGTTGTGGCTCCAGAGGGGTGCAGGGCCCAACCCCTACTTGCAGACCCAGGGGACGGGCCAATGCTTTGCCCCCCACCCCCATCACCATCCAGGTGGCTGTGGCCACAAGAAAAGCCTCTGGTGGCCACAAGAAAAGCCTCTGGTGGCCACATTTGAGAAAAGCTGGCTCAGGCAGCACAAACAAGGGAGCAGAGCTTCATACTGCAGGACAGAGCAAGCAGAGCAGCTCCCCTGCTGGTAGCAACTGGACCTGTAATCCAAAGCAATCTCTGTGCAGCGGCAGCGACCTCTGGTTGCTGCAGCCAGAGCTGAAGCATTAGTTAGAGCTGAGGCAGTAATGCCAAGCTGTCAGAAATGCCTCCGATAAGCCAATCTTCATGCCGCCTAATTGCGGCACTCACAAAAATATCACGAGAGTTGGCAACCTTGTTTAATTTGCATGCATATCTTATCAGCTATATCTTCAGAATAAGGAGATAATATTGTAAAGCTATTCAGTTCCATAAGTATGGGCTGAATTTTGACACAGGCTAAAATTCCACCCCACAAAAAATAGATGTCACCCACGTGGTTTTATACCGTAGCACTTTTTTAAAAAGTCTAAAGAGAAGGAAAGCAGTAGTGGGGAGAAGAAAGTGGTTTGCTGAACTCATCTTTGTTTCTGCACAGGAGCAGAGAGTAGAGCAAGAAACATAGCTACAAGCCTGTTGTCCCCCTTCCCTACAAAAAAAACCCCTGTAGCTATCATAGTTCAGTGTGGAAGCCACCATTAATGGCAATTCTACATACTTCAAAATGTCCTCAGCCCCACAACTGAGCCAATGGATCCTTATGTGTGGGAAGGCAGCAGGCATTTGCTTGCAATTGCAAACTTCGATTATATGTGGCTGCTGTAGCCAGGGAACCTCTTGTCTCTATGGTTGGATCACAACCCTCAACTAGCTGCACTAGACACTCCCCATCAATCCTCCGAGTGCGAGTGGGATCCACTGGCTCCTTGGACTCCTCTGAGCAGTGGGCACTGTCCAGGGCTCTCTACTCGGCAATCCCATCCAGAACTCTGATTTTCAACCTTTGACTCACCCTCCCATCTCTTTTTTTGACATCCACTAGACACAAACTTACACCCACCGACCTATCCAAACACCCCGTAGATGCACTCCTACGTCCCTAGCACCTGCCTACTCCAATCACAGCTGCCACATTTTGTGCAGATCCATGTTCCAGCCAAGGCCATTGTTTAGGTCAATATGTGTTGACCTCAAGCTGAAATTTATGGTGATATGCAAATATTTTTTTAAAATATAAATTTGCTCAATTCGCATAAAATGTCACACATGAAAATCAGTATGAAAAACTGTATATACATTCTAAAACAAAGGTAAGTGAACATTCTGCTGAAACTTTTATAACTGTGATGCAGAGGTTATAAATTTTATTTTCCATAGATATGCATTGTGTAAGCAGAATGAAATATATATGGGAAGGACTGCACTGACAATTTAACTACTGAACTGACTGGTTAATTTTTTTAAAAGTGTTTCCAAAATTCTTTGTTTTTGTTAAGTGTGAATGTTTGAATACTAACAGTGTTAGGCAGCTATTAGTAATATCTCATATTGTTTTCTCACCAGTTTAAATGCAGTGCCCTGAGCCTGATTCTGTGTAATGCTTTCCAAAGAGTCCCAAAAAGACAGAACTCAGTTTTGTACTCCAGAAGAGTTAAACTGAAATGCATGAAGAGGAGTGTAATAGCAGAAGACATGATTTGCCTCGATATCCTGATACATGGGGCACACGCAAAAACCAACTGTCGCTAAAAAACCAAGTTCTACAAGACAATCCTGCATTAGATGCACAGAAAGTAGTGAATAAAAGCCATTTCACAGAAGTGTCAGAAATAAAACACAGCAGTTCCTGTCATAAAACACCAGGATTTTTTCACTCATTGGGGTAACCCAATGGACTTGTGGTTTCATTTTCCTTTTCTAGCTGTAAGTAATGTGGCCACGCCAGCTCAAAAAATATAGCGTATAGTTCACCCCAAAGAGTGTATATATTTTGTCCCTACTAATATCTGTATGTAAAGAGAGAAAACAAGAAATAGAATGATAGAAAAAACGAGCAGGGAACAAATACTTTTGCAAAGCGGTGACATGTTGTTTTCTTGGGCAGTGCAACAGGACATCTGATTCTGCTTCCTTTTGTCATGCTAGCATATGGTAACTACTCAGACGTGAGTGGCATTACCAATCATTCCTCTTATTAAACTAATCAGTTTACTTTAACAACTAGGAGGAGAAGATAGAAAGCTGCAGAAGTTATTCCCCTATCCATCCTCCTTCATCTGTTGTTAAATACTTATCATTCAAATCTTGAAACAGCTGCCATTATTATCTGTAGAAAAACTATGTCTACTGGTGACCAGGCATTATAGAAGACTTAACACATTAATGGAGTCCCTTACCTGATGGCTAGATCCACTGCAATCTGTACCTCCTATGCATTACTGAAATGAAATTAAAACCAGTAGGTACCCTCTGTGGCCATAGACAGCTCTACCAATTAGCCTCAATTGGACGCTTCCTCTAGCAGAGACAGTGACAATTGCGCTAAAACTCTTCTTAGTTAGAAGTCATTCTTTGCAAATTTTACAAATACCTACGTTGAATGTCTTCTAAAGAACTGGAAACTTTGCGTTAAAGATAGCATCTGTCTCTCTCTCTCTCTCAGAGTGAGAAGTGTGCAAAATTACTGTGCTGTCATACTCTCAGTGAAGCTGGTGGGGCTTCATATATTTAAGGTTGCTTGACACATCCTATTATTTTTAGATGCTTTTAACTTTGCCAAATTTTAACCTTTTAAAAGCTGAAATTTTTCATGCTGGATGTCTGCCTCAGGCTGGATTTTTCTGGGAAAATTTCAACTAAGTAGGTCCAGCCATTTCTGAGAACAAGTTCAGGGACAAACATGTTGTTCTGCACATATTAAAAAAAAATGTAAAAGGTTTTATTGAAGAACTCTAGGACATCTATGCTTTGGAGTTGGGAGTTGCTATTTGGCAGAGTCTGGTCCTGGTGTCAGGGTTGTGGCTCTTGCCATTCCCAGGGAAATTCACTCAAATTTAGCCAAGTTATGATAGTTAATGACGGAAAGGATAGTTTTGTGACTAATGCACAGGGAAGAGAGTCAGGACACTGTGATTCTGTTCCCAGCAAGCTCGTATATGACTTCAGGCAAGTCACTTAGCCCCTCTGTGCCATCTGTAAAAGAAATACTCCCTTGTGTGCCACACTTCAAAAAATTTTTGTAGGCTGAACAATGTTGCAAACTGGAGCTTCCAGATATGTAGCATGCAGTGATGTACCGTGTTCTTGTACACTGCCAAAGAGAAGCCCTTTTTTCTGATTATGCCCCGCTCTTTCAGAGCATTCAAAAGATTACTGTATAATCAAACTACATTATGCCTGAATTTGAAGAAAAGAGAAGAACAACAATGAGAATAAGATGCATTTGACAACTTTATAACAATTGTGCTTTCAGTCCCATAGTACTTTCCATTCAAGAATTTCCAAGTACATTGAACATATCAATGAATTATGCCAACAACATTTTTTTTATTTAAATTCCTACAGTAACAAAATATTCTGGAGTACTTTTCTACTTTTAAGAAAAATCTAAGTAATGTACTTGTTTCTAATATTGTTACGCTGCAGTTTTTCAAAGGCCCCAGTCACCAGCAAATCTCCCTAGCATCACTGATTTTAAATAAACTGCAGCAATTTACACAAGCTGAGAGTCTGGCCCAGCGTGTTTGGAACTCATGGCCATAATATAGATGTAGTTTGGCTGCTTTGGCCCATGTGGCTGGTGGAATCTTGCCACAGAGCCAGCTAGCCCTAGGAGAAAGTATATAGGGGATCCTACAATGGTGTAGGAGTCACAATGATAGCTCTGTGCTACCTCCCCTCCTGCTGCTTATGTGACGGGATTGGGGCCAGAGGAAATGGAGCCTGGGAGCGATGCTCCTACTTTGCTCTTATCCCTCATTGCTATTTCAACCCATTGGGGTCACTGGCAAGCAGCATCTCGAAACTGAGCCAGGAGACTTGACGGCAGGTGCAGTATCAAGGAAAAGTAAAGGTGAGCTTTATGTCCACTCACGACCTGCACTTCACAGCCACAGACCAGGATTTGGTGCCATATTTCTAGAAGGAACAATTTACCAGCTCAGTTTCAGTTTCCACGCTTTTAGGAAGTGTAACAACCTAAATTCTGTGACTGACAGGAAGTAGTTCTCAGTTTCCCCAACCTTTCTGCTGACTGATTCAGTTTCATTAAAGTATAAACAGCAGGAGCTCCTTCTGAATCTTAGTGCCTAAGCTACAAATGTTATCATTCAAGCCTCTGAATAACAATATGCTGCTAATAGTACATTTTCTCAATGCTGTGGAAATCTGCTTCTGCTCTTGAAAATCACTTATGTTAACAAACTGCATATCATTCAGAGCTTGAGATCTAATTTGGAAGATTAAAACCCCAACATCATTAGTTATCTTCTTGCACCTGAAGTAGTAGCCATTAGAAAGTCAACATTTGCCAGAGAGATTATAAATAATTTACCTGCAAATGGTTAATCTTGCTGCACCCTATTACACAGTATACTAGATGGCCTCCAACATGCCCCACCCAACTCTGCTGGCTAATGCAGAAGGTGAACAGAGACACGACCATGACTCTATCCTAATCCTAGCACCACTGGTCTTAATCTTCATATGCCCACAGCACAAGAAACACGTCTGTGCCTAGCCTTAAGAACATGGGGACTGGTGGGGGTGGAAAGAGCTAGGCACTATCTCATCCTTGATATACCAAGTGCAGAGCTAGGCATAATCTAGCCCTTGACATGCCAAGTGAACAATATAATTTCATGTTAGATTATTGTGATTTCATTTTGTTTTGTTTTTTAAATGGCCTCTGGGACATTCAGCCCACATTTGTAGTGCTACATTTTAATGAAAAAAGAAAAGATCCAGATAATTCAGAGGAATGACATGAGAACTAGATAACACAATAATATCCCTTACTATTGCCTCGTATGTGGCAGACTTTAAATATAAAGCAGCAGGTTTCTTGGTTTTCTGAGATAGAAAACCATGACCACCTGGAATTCTAATTTCATTTTGTGGTGACATTATTTCTACATAATTTTTGTGCATAAAAAGATTTTCTGAGAGACCACGTTCCATATTTGGTTACACAAGTGAAGATGCATTTGACAAAGAATTTAGTGCCCCTCCTCTTGTAGTTTCTATGAACTCTTTATTTAATGAAAGAAAACAATTAGTACGTATGAAACACACAAAAAAAGTCCACCTCCTCTGTATCTCTGGAGCATTATGTTAAACAAACAGCAAAAGTAACAATACAAAGAAAAAATGTTATTCATGACTAAGGTTAGCTCCAGTGAACAATAAATCAGTACTAATTTAAAAGGACATTGGCAAGGTAAAAACATTTTTCCTACCAGAGTTAATCTGACCACTTTAAATTACTGAAATTAGAAAAGTTTTTAAAACCCTACTTCACTTTTCATTATTTATGCTGCTCATTAACCTTTTGCTTTTCACTCAGTTTGGACAATCACTCTAGACTAGCCACTTTCCCTTTTGTTTCTAGTTAATTACCTTTACTGAATCTCATGCAAATACAAACTTCCAGTTCTGAGAGAGGTGCCTAACTGCAGATAGAGTTTTTTTGCACTAGAGTTAGCCCACTGGGCAGTCCTGAGCTGGAAATTTTAGACTGCTAGCATAAGAGGTCACAACTCCACCGAAGACAACAGAATTGCACCTGCTTGCACACGTGGTGAATTTGGCCCAACAAATACAGTGGCTCTGCACATTTTGGATGCAAACTTGCATGTAGGCAATATTTTCTTTGTAGTTATAATATATTTCCCTCACATATTGTATCAGTTCACACAGGAGCTTGCATTTCACTATGTGCTAAATTTCATCTTTGCATCCACAATCCCTTCAAAGCTACTGCGCGAGATTTGATTAGGTGGCACAGAATTTACAATATGCAGTTCTGTATGCACATGCTGTATTGTGAGTCAGTTAATGTAGTAAAAACAGCTCTTATCTAAGCTTTGAGGTACAGTAATAGCTAGGAACAGTCCAAACCTGTATAAATAGAGGAAAAACAATCTGAACAGCTCTCATTCCAATTTCTAAGAAACTGCCGGGAGAGAGGGGGAGTGAAGGAATGTGCAAAAATATTATTTTCCCTTTACTAAAGAAAAAATAAACTAATTCTATCTCTTGTAAAAATTATTAATTTGAAGTACAGTAGCTGCCTAAACTGAACTTGCTTTTTTACTGTTTAAAAACATACCTTTTAAAGATAGCAAAAGGTTACAAACATCAGATGGATTAATATAGAGAGACAGATAGATATATGGTCTGATCCTACTCCCATTGACTCAATGGAAGTTTTGCAAGATTGAACGCATTGTTAAAGCTATTGAGATTCTAAAGTAGATCTAAAAAATAATAATAGTATAAGCAGTGTCACGATGAGCTCCACCCTGACATCTGGTGGTGAGGTGTGGCAAGTTGTGGAAAAGAACTTCAGGGGCCGATCTCATTTGCATAGGCACACCCACCCCGCCTAGAATGAGGCCATAGCTGCCCAAATGGTCACTTTGGCTGCTGTGGGATCCCCAGCGTCTCTGTTATTGGGGCAGGAAGAATAAATTGTTATTACCCTGATTATGGGAATTGTGCTTGGAACTGTACTTGGCCTTTTGTTATGATGGAGGGACTCACCATCAACTAAGTTGCACTCGCTAGGCAAGGGTCATGGGTTCCAAAACTCTGTGAATGGAGAGAGGCTGGTGACAAGTATTAATACTTGGTGGCATGGGCCCCCTTTACATGCTAATTGCGCTTTCTCCTCTCTCCACTGAGGCATATCAGAGCTAATTTTGATTCCATTAGGAGTCTAGTTACAGGCTGCTGAGCTCACTTTGGGCTAATGGTGCACCAGCACTGAGGCTCCCCTACTACAAGCTGAATTCACCAAAGAGCTGAACTAACTAAGAGCTGAAATCACTGAGCATTGTGTTAAGTAGTGGAGGAGCCCGAAGATATATTGTGGAGCAGTTTGCGGGACGGCTGGAGTGTCTTGTGGAGCGGCTGGTGAAGCAGTTCGTGGGACGGCGGGAGCTGCTTGTGGGCTACAGAGCGGAGCCGAGCAAAGCAGTTTGTGGGGCGGCTGGTGGAGCGGAGTGGAGCGAAGCCTATGGGCGTGAAGCTGTGGGGCGGTCAGCTTCAGATCATGTAAGGTGCCCCTTACCTCTCTCTCTCCCCCCACCCCCATCTCCACCCAGGTTGGGAGGTAAAGCTCTGAAGATAAACTTTCGAACTCTGGGGCTGCCCTGACCAGGGACAGTGACTTTTGGGACTTTGGGTGATTTGGGGTTGCTGGACTCAAGAACCAAAGGGAAAGGGCATGCCCCAATTTGCTTGGGGTAGGTTTTTGCTCATTGGTTGTGTTACGAATCCTGTTGGTGGTGTTTCCCCAACATAATGCCACATTGTTTCTCTCTGTTATTAAAAGGCTTTTTGCTACACTCAGACTATGTGCTTGCGAGAGGGGAAGTATTGCCTCTTGGAGGCGCCCAGTGGGGGTGGTATATATTTGTCCCAGGTCACTGGGTGGGGGCTTGAGCCAGTTTGCATTGTGTTATTGGAATGGATCCCCTAGATATTGAACCCGGCCCTTGTTGCTGCCAACTCTGACGGGCAGAAGGGTTACAATAGTATTCAAGAAAGTGGGTGGTTGTATTACACACGGAGACCAAATAGTCAAATTTCACATTATCTACATTCTTTTATTTATTGGATGAATACCATCTATTCAAACCAACACAGGAGACTTTATTTCAGAGCCTGATCCTTAGCCGATTGAAGTCAATGAGTGTCTTTCCATTCACTTCAATGGACTTGGGATCGGAATTTGTGTTTTTATTTAAACCTGGTACCTTGAAGATTGTGATATGACCTACTAACAGTAGAATGAGAACCTGAAAATGTCAACATCAGCATCAAGGCTGTAATATGGTGTCAAGGTTCCTCCCCCAATCTGAACTCTAGGGTACAGATGTGGGGACCTGCATGAAAAACCTCCTAAGCTTATCTTTACCAGCTTAGGTCAAAACTTCCCCAAGGTACAAAATATTACCCCCGTTATCCTTGGAATGGCCGCTACCACCACCAAACTAATACTGGTTACTGGGGAAGAGCTGTTTGGACGCGTCCTTCCCCCCAAAATACTTCCCAAAACCTTGCACCCCACTTCCTGGACAAGGTTTGGTAAAAAAGCCTCACCAATTTGCCTAGGTGACTACAGACCCAGACCCTTGGATCTTAAGAACAATGAACAATCCTCCCAACACTTGCACCCCCCCTTTCCTGGGAAATGTTGGATAAAAAGCCTCACCAATTTGCATAGGTGACCACAGACCCAAACCCTTGGATCTGAGAACAATGAAAAAGCATTCAGTGTTTTACAAGAAGACTTTTAATAAAAAATAGAAGTAAATAGAAATAAAGAAATCCCCCCTGTAAAATCAGGATGGTATATATCTTACAGGGTAATTAGATTCAAAAACATAGAGAACCCCTCTAGGCAAAACCTTAAGTTACAAAAAAGATACACAGACAGAAATAGTTATTCTATTCAGCACAATTCTTTTCTCAGCCATTTAAAGAAATCATAATCTAACACATACCTAGCTAGATTACTTACTAAAAGTTCTAAGACTCCATTCCTGTTCTGTCCCTGGCCAAGACGACTACCGACAGACACACAAACCCCTTTGTTTCTCTCCCTCCTCCCAGCTTTTGAAAGTATCTTGTCTCCTCATTGGTCATTTTGGTCAGGTGCCAGCGAGGTTACCTTTAGCTTCTTAACCCTTTACAGGTGAGAGGAGCTTTCCCCTGGCCAGGAGGGATTTCAAAGGGTTTTACCCTTCCCTTTATATTTATGACACGCCCCCCAAATCTCAGCTAGGGTGAAACACTGGCTGGGATTTCTTCCTGGAGCTCTAGGAAAACAGAGTTAATAAGACACATGCATCTCTAAATATACTACCAAGTACATAAAGACTAACAATATTTTCCACATCTCAAGGACGATTTTAACCAGTTGATTCTGGGAAACTTTCACGGGAGAGTGCATCAGCCACTTTGTTAGAAGCTCCTGAGATGTGTTGGATGTCGAAATCAAAATCTTGGAGAGCTAAACTCCACCGAAGAAGTTTTCTGTTAGTTTCTTTGACGGTGTGAAGCCACTTTAGTGCAGCATGGTCGGTTTGCAGGTGGAAACGCCGTCCCCAAACATATGGGCGTAGCTTTTCCAGAGCGTAGACAATGGCATAACATTCTTTTTCAGTGACTGACCAGTTGCTTTCCCTCTCAGACAGTTTTTTGCTGAGAAACACTACAGGGTGGAATTCTTGATCAGGTCCTTTCTGCATTAAAACTGCTCCCACACCACGCTCGGATGCATCTGTGGTTACTAGGAACGGTTTGTCAAAGTCTGGGGCCCTTAGTACAGGGTCAGACATGAGTGTCGCTTTAAGCTTGTTAAAGGCCTTCTGACACTTTCCGGTCCACTGAACAGCATTTGGCTGTTTCTTTTTGGTTAGGTCTGTCAGTGGGGCAGCGATTTGGCTGTAGTGCGGTACAAATTGTCTGTAATAACCGGCCAAGCCTAAGAAGGATTGAACCTGTTTCTTTGACTTTGGGACAGGCCACTTTTGGATAGCATCCACTTTGGCCTGTAGGGGGCTGATAGTTCCTTGACCCACCTGGTGTCCAAGGTAAGTCACTCGGTTTAGGCCTATTTGACACTTCTTAGCCTTAACAGTTAGTCCTGCCTCCCTTATGCGCTCAAGGACTTTTTGTAGATGTTCCAGGTGGTCTGCCCAGGAATCCGAAAATATGGCCACATCGTCAAGGTAGGCGACTGCATATTCTCCTAATCCCGCTAGGAGACCATCTACAAGTCTTTGGAAAGTGGCGGGTGCATTTCGCAGCCCGAAAGGGAGTACATTAAATTCATACAGCCCGAGATGTGTGATGAAGGCTGACCTTTCCTTGGCAGATTCATCTAGCGGTACCTGCCAGTACCCCTTGGTTAAGTCCAAGGTAGAGATGAACTGGGCCCTTCCCAGTTTCTCTAATAGTTCATCTGTGCGTGGCATGGGATAGTTGTCTGGGCGAGTTACAGCATTTAGCTTACGGTAGTCCACGCAAAAACGTATTTCCCCATCTGGTTTGGGAACTAGAACCACTGGAGATGCCCATGCACTTTCAGAGGGGCGGATTACACCCATCTGTAACATATCCTGGATCTCCCGTTCTATAGCAGTTTTAGCTTGAGGAGACACCCGGTAAGGTTGGACCCTAATTGGGTGAGCATTACCTGTGTCAATGGAGTGGTATGCCCGTTCAGTCAGTCCTGGGGTGGCTGAGAACGTTGGCGCGTAGCTAGTGCACAGCTCCTGGATCTGCTGTCGCTGCATACGCCCAAGGGTCATGGAGAGGTTCACCTCTTCCACACCACCAGCACATTTCCCTTCGTAGTAGACACCTTCAGGCCACTCAGCGTCGTCTCCTCCCTGGGCTGTAAACTGACAAACCTTTAATTCTCTGGAATAAAAGGGCTTTAGAGAATTAATATGATACACCTTAGGCTTTCGGTTGGAGGTGGGGAATGCTATGAGATAATTAACAGCTCCCAGGCGCTCCTGGACCACGAATGGCCCTTCCCACGATGCTTCCATTTTATGGGCCTGGAGCGCCTTTAAGACCATGACCTGGTCTCCTACTTGGAAGGAACGCTCTCTGGCGTGTTTATCATACCAGGCTTTTTGCTCTTTTTGAGCATCCTGTAAGTTTTCTCTAGCAAGGGCTAAAGAGGTTCGGAGGGTGTTTTGTAGGTTGGTTACAAAGTCCAGAATGTTAGTTCCTGGAGAAGGTGTAAATCCCTCCCATTGCTGCTTTACCAACTGCAATGGCCCCTTAACCTCACGGCCATATACAAGTTCAAATGGAGAAAACCCTAAACTGGGATGTGGTACAGCTCTGTAGGCAAAGAGTAACTGCTGCAATACTAGGTCCCAATCATTGGAGTGCTCATTTACGAATTTACGTATCATGGCCCCCAAAGTTCCATTAAACTTCTCCACCATGCCATTTGTTTGATGATGGTAAGGAGTGGCAACCAAGTGATTTACCCCATGAGCTTCCCAAAGGTTTTTCATAGTTCCTGCCAGGAAATTAGTCCCTGCATCTGTGAGGATGTCGGAGGGCCAACCTACCCTGGCAAAAATGTCTGCTAGTGCCTGGCACACACTTTTAGCCCTGGTGTTGCTTAGAGCTACTGCTTCCGGCCATCGGGTGGCAAAATCCATGAAAGTCAGTATGTACTGCCTTCCTCTGGGTGTCTTTTTCGGAAAAGGACCCAGAATATCCACAGCTACTCGCTGAAATGGAACTTCAATGATGGGGAGTGGCTGGAGAGGAGCTTTGACCTGGTCTTGGGGTTTTCCCACTCTTTGGCACACCTCACAAGACTGGACATAGGTAGAAACATCCTTGCCCATTCCCTCCCAGTGGAATGACCCCCCCAAACGGTCTTTGGTCCTGTTCACCCCAGCATGGCCACTAGGGTGATCATGGGCTAAGCTCAAGAGCTTGGCCCGGTATTTAGTTGGAACTACCAACTGTCTCTGAGGATGCCAGTCTTCCTGGTGTCCCCCAGAAAGAGTTTCCTTGTATAAAAGTCCTCTTTCTACAACAAACCTGGATCTATTAGAAGAGCTGAGAGGCGGTGGGTTGCTCCGTGCCGCCGTCCAAGCTCTCTGGAGGCTTTCATCTGCTTCTTGTTCGGTCTGGAACTGTTCCCTTGATGCTGGAGACATCAGTTCCTCATGGGATTGTGGACCTAGGCTTGGTCCCTCTGGAAGCGATATAGGGGATGGAGCTGTTTCTGTTGACTGTGAACCGCTCTCCGCTGGTGCACTATGTTGGGATTCAGGCTCCGGCTGAGCCTCTTGTGTAGGGTTATCGGCTGCTGCCAGTTCAGGTTCGGTGGGGCCCTCTGGTGTTGAGGTTGCAAGTACTGGATTCAGTGCTGGCACGGGGTCTGGTGTTGGTTGTTTGGCTGGTTCCGGTTCTGGGACTGGTTCCGTCTGGGTCTCTGGGACTGGATCCACTACTGCTGTTGCAGACATTGGCCTGGGGTCCAGGTCCATCACCTCTGACTGGGTCCTGATAGAAGTTTCCGGAACAGAGCTAGGCCTCACGGCTTGTTTAGCCTGGTTGCGGGTGACCATTCCCACCCTCTTGGCCTGCTTCACATGATTGGCCAAGTCTTCCCCCAACAGCATGGGGATGGGATAATCATCATAGACTGCAAAAGTCCACATTCCTGACCAGCCCTTGTACTGGACAGGCAACTTGGCTGTAGGCAAATTGAAAGAGTTGGACTTGAAGGGTTGAATCGTCACTTGGATCTCTGGGTTGATTAAATTGGGGTCCACTAAGGAAGCATGGATAGCTGACACTTGTGCTCCGGTGTCCCTCCACGCGGTGACCTTCTTCCCACCCACACTCACAGTTTCCCTCCGCTCCAAGGGTATCTGGGAGGTATCTGGGCCTGTGGACCTCTGGTGTGATTCCGGTGCAATGAACTGTAATCTGTTGGGGTTCTTGGGGCAGTTGGCCTTTACATGCCCCAGCTCGTTACATTTAAAACATCGTCCAGCTGACGGGTCACCGGGGCGAGGAGGGTTGCTGGAGAACGGGGTGGTGGGACGATAAGGGGTCTGGAGGGTTCTTTGGGAGGTAGGTGGGGCTTTGGGCGGCCCCCGGTAATAGGGTGTGGTCTGGGGTGGTCCCTTCTGGTCTCCGCTCCAACTGCGACCAGTTTTCTTCTTCTCTGCCACCTCCACCCATCTGGCTCCAATCTCTCCTGCCTCAATTACAGTTTTGGGTTTCCCATCTAGGATGTATCTTTCTATTTCCTCAGGAACACCCTCTAAGAATTGTTCCATTTGCATTAGGAAGGGCAAATTTACTGGAGATTCACCACTTGCTCCTGATATCCAGGCATCCCAATGTTTTACAATGTGGTAGGCATGTCGGGTAAATGACATGTCTGGTTTCCACCTTAGGGCTCTGAACCTCCGACGAGACTGCTCGGGTGTTATCCCCATTCTGACTCTCGCCTTGGATTTAAACAGTTCATACTTGTTCATGTGTTCTTTAGGCATTTCAGCTGCCACTTCAGCTAAGGGTCCACTGAGCTGCGGCCTCAGCTCTACCATGTATTGGTCAGTAGAGATGTTGTACCCAAGGCAGGCCCTTTCGAAGTTTTCTAAGAAGGCCTCAGTATCATCACCTGCCTTGTAGGTGGGGAACTTTCTGGGATGGGAAGTGGTACCTGGAGAAGGATTGCTAGGGTTTGTTGGTATATTCTGCTGGGCCTTTATCCTCTCCATCTCCTCCACATGCTTCCTTGCCTCCATTTCCCTCTTGTGGGCAGCCTCCTGTACCTCCTTCTCCAGCCGCATGAGTTCTATCTGTCTTTCATGTTCCCTTTGTTTTTCCTCAGCCTGCAATTTGGCTAATTCCAGCTGTAGTCGAGCTGAGGATTTGGCCATTCTAACCTCTCTGTTTTTAACTAACTTTACACCCGAGGTTTAGAAATAAACAAACAAAACTTGGCTGTAAAATTTTGCTGTGCTGGAATAGAATACCTATTCTCTGATAGTGATTGTCAGCCTACAGAAAAAGACAATTCCCTTGTCTCTGCTCTGGGCCCAAATTAAAGCAAAAAACCTCCAACTACTTGGAAAACTGCTTACCCAGCCCAAAGAAAAAAAAAATTTCTTTTCAAACCTGTGCTCCTTGTAAAACAAAAAAAAAAAAATCAAAATCCTAAAAAAAAACCCTGCCACTTTTGTCTCCAGGCAAATGGGTAGAGCACACACCCCCTATTTACTTTTAGGAAGAAAAGAAAAAAAAAAAAACCTCTGGGTTGGAAGACTGTGAATTTCCCTGCAGGAGTTAAGTACCCTGCCTCCAGGCAAGAAAACCTGCAATTCACAAGATAATCCCCTTTTGTCTCTGCTTGGCCACAAAGCAGAGAGAAACCAAGCTGCTTTCAGTTTCAAAGCTGCCTTCTGGACTTCCTAAAAATTCCTTTTTAAAATCTGTATTTCTAGTTCAAAAAATCTCAACTGGATCTCAAAATGATTTCAGGTTAATCCCACCACTGTGCCACCATGTCAAGGTTCCTCCCCCAATCTGAACTCTAGGGTACAGATGTGGGGACCTGCATGAAAAACCTCCTAAGCTTATCTTTACCAGCTTAGGTCAAAACTTCCCCAAGGTACAAAATATTACCCCCGTTATCCTTGGAATGGCCGCTACCACCACCAAACTAATACTGGTTACTGGGGAAGAGCTGTTTGGACGCGTCCTTCCCCCCAAAATACTTCCCAAAACCTTGCACCCCACTTCCTGGACAAGGTTTGGTAAAAAAGCCTCACCAATTTGCCTAGGTGACTACAGACCCAGACCCTTGGATCTTAAGAACAATGAACAATCCTCCCAACACTTGCACCCCCCCTTTCCTGGGAAATGTTGGATAAAAAGCCTCACCAATTTGCATAGGTGACCACAGACCCAAACCCTTGGATCTGAGAACAATGAAAAAGCATTCAGTGTTTTACAAGAAGACTTTTAATAAAAAATAGAAGTAAATAGAAATAAAGAAATCCCCCCTGTAAAATCAGGATGGTATATATCTTACAGGGTAATTAGATTCAAAAACATAGAGAACCCCTCTAGGCAAAACCTTAAGTTACAAAAAAGATACACAGACAGAAATAGTTATTCTATTCAGCACAATTCTTTTCTCAGCCATTTAAAGAAATCATAATCTAACACATACCTAGCTAGATTACTTACTAAAAGTTCTAAGACTCCATTCCTGTTCTGTCCCTGGCCAAGACGACTACCGACAGACACACAAACCCCTTTGTTTCTCTCCCTCCTCCCAGCTTTTGAAAGTATCTTGTCTCCTCATTGGTCATTTTGGTCAGGTGCCAGCGAGGTTACCTTTAGCTTCTTAACCCTTTACAGGTGAGAGGAGCTTTCCCCTGGCCAGGAGGGATTTCAAAGGGTTTTACCCTTCCCTTTATATTTATGACATATGGTTAGGATGTAAATTATCACAAAAAGGTTTTGAAATTAAAGGTGACCTGCAAAGGTAAAGAACCAGATTCTAGTGCAGATATGTGACGCAAGTTCACCCTCCCCCTGATATTCAGCCGTAAAAGCAGTCCTGCAGGTCTTCTTTCAGCTTCTATACTATCCACTGCACCCAGGACCAACTGGCTGGCAGTCCTAGATGACCCCCTTGCATACACTGTGGTGATACCACCAGAAACAGAGCAGAAGCCAACTGGCCAACATGGGAGTGGGTGCTGCAGGACTTAAGAGAATCAAAATAGAGATCAGTATAGAAGTAATAATGTACTAGCTGTCTCTAAGAATCTGGGGGCATACAGTGAATATTGGAAGCTCCTGGAATACTGTATTTTACTTTAGTAGGTCACCTTTAATGTTCCACTGATAAGTACATAACTTAAGGCTAAAGTTCCAACCTTTCTAGCTGCAGATTCAGTACTACAGTTGGGCACTGATTTACACAGTGAAGGCGACCTCTGCTGCAAGTCTAAGCACATCATATTTTGTTCTTTGAATGAAAACCTAGAAAGCGTCTCTATAATACAGCTAAACCTATGGAAATACTTCTCATTTTTGGTCACCTATGGATTTGGGTTACTCTTAATATGATCTAAAAACTTCAAAAACTCTGAAGCAGGATCCTGAGTATACTTACAGGGGAATCAATTGGTGGATCTATGTAATGATAGACATACTAGCTCCATTCTCTCCCCCATCTATCCTCTTCACCCCTCCTCCCAACATAAATCCCCACTGCACAGTGGGGCACAGGAGCAGAGCTCTGCAAAATGTTGTGCTCAACCTAAGCAAGTTTTAGAAATCCTGCCCTTCCCTCCTATTACTAGTATTCACCCTTTTTTTGTTCTGAGAAGTGCCCTCTGCACCCCTCAGGAAGAAGGACAGGATTTACCCCCCCACCCCAAGTAAACTCAAGTGACAGTTCCAGCCTGCTTCACCTGCTTCCAACCTGCTTCACATTACAAAATAGTGTCACCATGCTTAACCTTGGATCTGAAGAGTGTCAAGTGCTGCATTCCACATTATGAATATATAGCATCGTAGGTGTGAATGTCACTTCCTCTTCCCCCCTCCCCCCCCACTTCTTCTGTTCTGGTTGAGGTGGGAAGCAGAAGAAAGACTGCCACTACTCTCTGGGTTTGGGACCACAGAGAAGTCCTTCCTAAAGCTGTTGGGAAGGAAAGAGAAGCTTGAAATGCTACAGATGCCCACCATTTGGACAGCAGATCTGGGCTTCCAGCAGCCTTGTGTAGTACACACAACTGCAGGGGGTGATGAGAAGGCCATGCCTCCGATCCCAGGTTGGAGAGGGAAGGATATTTTAGAAGGTAGGCTAACTCCTGTCATAGTGAAACTCTGCTTCTAGTGAATTTTAGTTGTGTGGGAGAGTGGACAGAAGTATAAAACACCACCTCAATACAAGTGGATTCTACCGTGTGCTGTTCTTTGTGTTCAGGTGGTAAGGTAGGGATGTATACAAGTCACAATTCCATTTCACAGTAAAGGTGGGGAGTTCTTTTTTAATTAGAATAATAAATAATCTCTAATTAGATAGCTATGTATCGAGGGGCAGCAAAAATTTGACTCGTTACCCATATTAAACTGTTATGAATAGAACGGTCTCCTTTAACAGAACTCTGGGAGAAAATGTAGATACTATAGCTTATTTCTTCAAAATAGTGTAATAACAGCTTCTCCAACTCTAAAACTATGGTCTTTCTTTTTCTGTTACTCAAGAGTAGAAGCTGAATACTGATACAAAATGAACTTGTAAAAACTTTAGCTATATCCTTTCATTGTAAAAGAATTTCCTCTTGATGTACAGATGTGCTCCAGGAGCTGCCAGGGCAAATATCAAGTTTTAGTCACAGCTGATTTCTAGCCCAAAGGCAATTGTTAATGTAGGGTTCACCACTAGTCTAAATAGACTGTCTATAATGGGATCCCACAAGCTCTTCTGAAAACATTGTATTGGCACCTGACCCACTATATCTCAATGAGCTGTATGAGAGTTTTCAGAAACACTCTGGCTTCTTGAAAGAGAACAGAAAGAACTGTCTGTTAAGTACAACAGAGCCCCTGCTTCTAACTGCTCCTTTAACTCAAAGACAGAGAATTCAAAGCCAGACTTTTATGTTCTATTCCTGCAGTCTCTCACTTCGTAGTTAATTCAAAAGTGTGTTTTGAAGTCCATTGGTGTAAGTACGATATATAACCCCTTAATATGATGCAGCACACACAGCAACAGCCAATCCTCTAGCTTCTGTGGCCTTTCAAAAGAATTAAATCTCTAAACTTACATAACTAAAAAAATTTTTTACTAAAAATTAATATTCTGGGGGCTGCTTTTTGGAACAGTACTTTTAACATGAGCACGCCACAGATTTCTACAACAACAATCAGATCTTTCTGTGCTAGGTAAGAAAAATAATTGTCACAGGACACTTGTAAGAGATTTAGGATACCATTACTGCAGACGCTTTAAGCAAGAAATTGTTGATGCCGCTTACAGCAGAAAAGAAGGGAGTAGATGGATTACTTACTAATTTGCATAAGCAAGGCACTGAAACGGTTGCAATTTCTTTTCTTTTAACATTTCTTGATTAAAGTGATTATGAAAGAAACGTCCTAGAGATTCCTGCTACATCTAGCAAGACTTTGATTTTACTTAATCCTACACTTGAGTCCACTAGCACATACTCCTGTGTGAATGGATACCAATATAGGATCAGGGCCACAGACAGTACACTGAAAGGGAAAGTCTATTTTATACCATTCTATCTAGCCAAGGATTACAAATATTTTGAAAAGTCTTATTGTGCTTTCCCAGTTCCTCACCAATGGCACTGAGACTTCTGAAATCTATTCGCATACCATCCAGACCTTTTCTGATTTCCATTGAGGTGTAATACACAATATAGCAGAAGAAAATAAATGTGCAGAAATTTCTATTTAAGAGAAGAAGCCTAATCCTCTTTGAGAGGGAAAACCAAGAGAAACACACTTGTGCCCCATGGAGAAATGCCATAGTTCATTCACTACTTGTTCTATATTGTTCCAGGATTTCTGTGGTTTTATATTAGTGCATTATACATTAATGCCCTGGAGTGAGAGTGGTGGAAGAACTGTTTGTTTTGTAAACTAATCACTATTGAAGGGACTGAATTGAAAAGAGAATGGAGCTCAGACTGCCCCAAAACCTGCCCCAGCAGTTGTGGATTAGCACAGATCCAATTTATCTATAGATCCTTGCTCTTCTAAGGACAAGGCCCTCTGATCCATCCGGGTACTCACTGCTGGAGAAAAATGGAGCCAGGAGGCAGAGGGGCTGGGGATTTGGGTTACGAGTAAGGCCTCAGTCTGTCTGCCTCTTCTCTTTCATTTTACCACACTACTGTGTTTTGTCGCATAGGGCATGATCTGATATACTCTGTACCCTTGTGATAAATTCATACCTAAGAGGCAGTAAACATACAGGATGGCAAAGCACTGCAGGCTAACCCTTAAGTAACTAGACCAACCAGAAAAATTAAATCTGAAGCAACATTTATGCATTTCTGAAAGGAGAAAAGACAAATCCCCATCCCTCCTAGTATCTAGAGATGGCAGGTAGACTCAGCATGATCCCTGATGGTCCTAAGAGGCCCCTTTTCTCTGGTGCCTTTGCCTCTTCAATCTAAAACTGAGGTCTTCCAATGTAAGGCTGCTAGCACGGACCTTTCCAAAAGATGAATTAAAGCTGGCTCTCTTGGCTAGCAAGCCAGAAAGGCAGCTACTGTAAGTACTAGCCAAACTATAAACTCTCTCTCTCTCTCTGTGAAGCCAAACCTGAGAGGGATTGCCTAAAAAGGAAAAACCCAATCGAGAATTTTTGAGGTCTTTGGGAGAACCCCAGAGTAGTCTGTCTGGACCCCCTTGGAGTTACTGACACCCATTTGAGCCCACACTTTGGGGCAGTTACTAGGGTCATTGTGTTAGTGTGATACGGACTTAAATAACAGCTGCCAAGTGACCTAGTAAATTGAGAAGTGTTTATATTGGAAGTCTTACTTGTATATTACTAAAAGTAGTTTACTGGACTAGATGGTTTCATTTGTTTTTAAACCTACAGAGTGGTTAGTCATGTTATTAGTGGTTTCAGTAGCCCTAGATCTGTGTAATATACTCACATGCCAAATCCAATACCCCTACTGTGCTCTATTTTAAGACAGCACAAATCTATGTGCCATGACCATAGTTTATCACAATTCCTCTTACTGCAATTATTCAAAGATACAAAACAAGAAACATCTTTTCTGGTTAATTGCAGCCTCCTTCTTTGCCCCAGATTAAATATTGATACTTTGTTCTTTCAAATCTATAATTTGAAAATGAATGGTTGTGCTAAGGGTTTGTCCAGGCATTTGTGAAAGAAAATAAACAAACAATGTTTAAATTCAACCATTCAGAGTGGTTCATATTGAGTTCACTGATCAATGTAGCCTCTCCACCCTAGGAGAAAAATATTAAGAGATTTCCATCCACATGCTGAATTTTTCCAAAATTAAAACAAACAAGACAATCAGGACTACTTTGTTATTTCTGATTTTCATTAAAAATGGGTGAAATTCATTTTAGTATAGTAGGCCACTCTATGTAAGCTCTTTGATGTGAGCACAGTAATTTATTACATGTTTGTACAGCATCTAGTGCAGTGAGGTCCAACTTGGTTGTGGCCTTTAGATACTACCACAATATAAATGTTAAATAATAAGAATGAATCTTTCCAAACCACTTGGTGCTTTAAAAATGTGTAGAAGTATCCGTCTGGGAAATTTATCCTGTATAAACTAAAATATTATCTAAATTCCTCTAGTGTCAAACCCTTCTATATCTTTTAGCATCAGGTCTCACGCAACAGGTCAACTCTCACCTGAAATATTATATTTTGTAAAAATAATTTATACAAAGCCTAAATCCAATAGAAATATATATTCACAGTACATTTAAGAGTTCCAGTGTAAACTATATTTCCAAAGAAACAAAACATTTCCCTGCAGCATTTGCAACCCAAATCCTGTAGCATTGTGATAGTGTATGAGCACCTTAGTTTCTTTAAAAAAAAAAAGTGAAACTTACTAGTATATTTTCATTTTCCAACATGGGAGTAATGCATGTGTGATGCTGGGTAGGCCAGGTGCCAGCTCTTGCCAAGGCTGCAAGCATGAGCTAAGAACTGACAAACTCATAGCTGGAGACCAGATTGGTTCACTTACATGTTAGTGCTGTTCCATGTTGTAGTACTTTTAAGACTGTATTTAGTGTTTAGACTCTATAAAATGTTTGTAAATTGCTGCATCCATTAATCTTATCTGTAATGTCTGTGTTTTGATTTATAACTTTGAAAATGTTTGCTCTAAACTTGTGAACAAAGATGGGAACGGTGTTTCCTCACACCTGTCTAGAAGAACTATCAAAATTAGATGGGCCATCAAGGAACACCACAATTCAAAGGATTGGTTAATGGCCCTATCGCATCTTAGAAATGCTACGTGCAAGGAAGCTCGTCCTATGGACTTGGAGGCTGAATGAAGGAAATAAAACAAAGACACAGGAAAATTTTCCATCTCTTTGCTGTCTGAACTTTTACAGGGCCAGAAAACACCACTGAAGCCAGAGATCCCCAGGGGTCTGCCCTGAAAGACACTTTGAATTGACAGACTACTACTACACTCTTAGGATTTAGATTGCAACTCATGTGTGTCTACTGCTGCTTGCTATAACCTGTAAATAACTCTTATTTGTTTTTCCTAGATAATAAGCCTTTTGATAGTTTAGTACAGAATTGGTTATAGGCATTGACTTTGATGTAAGATCTAGGATACCACTTGATCTGAGACTGGAAGCAACCTGAATATTTTATGATTTTTGGTATAGGTGGCCATTTATCATGAAGTCCAGCTCACCCGGGTGGCAAAATAGACTGGAGAAGATAAGGGGACTGTCTGTGACTCTATGGTGAAACTGTTAGTGATCCAGGAGTTCACATTTGTAACTGATTTGGTAAAATCTAAATTATAGAACAGATCACCAGTTTGGGGGTTTTGCTGTGAGGCAAGTACGCATGGTCGTGAGCCACTCCAGACAGTGAGACAGCATGTATGCAGTACACAGCATAAATAGTTTTTAAAAATCCTTCACAATTAGTTATCTTTGTTGTTAACAATAATACTGGTAAGGAAACCAGTTCTAAAAATATGTATTTACCATAAAAGGTCAGGCCTATTTGCTCTTCTGTTGGACAGTAGCTTGAAGAGCTTCTAAACTCAGCTCCCTTCAGAACAGTATGTTCTTCTCTAACCTTCCTAAGTTACTGTACATCCCTTGCATCCCTTTATTATTTAGTTTACCATTCCTTTTGTCTCCTCGCTTTCATTTCCCTCAGAGAATAAGAAGGAGAGAACATGCCACACTAGAATCATAAAATATCAGGGTTGGAAGGGACCTCAGGAGGTCATCTAGTCCAACCCCCTGCTCAAAGCAGGACCAACTAAATAATCCCAGCCAGGGATTTGTCAAGCCTGATCTTAAAAACCTCAAAGGAAGGAGATTCCACCACCTCCCTAGGTAACGCATTCCAGTGCTTCACCACCCTCCTAGTGAAAAAGTTTTTCCTAATATCCAACCTAAACCTCTCCCACTGCAACTTGAGACCATTACTCCTTGTTCTGCCATCTTCTACCACTGAGAACAGTCTAGATCCATCCTCTTTGGAACCCCCTTTCAGGTAGTTGAAAGCAGCTATCAAATCCCCCCTCATTCTTCTCTTCTGCAGACTAAACAATCCCAGTTCCCTCACTCTCCTCATAAGTCATGTGTTCCAGTCCCCTAATCATTTTTGTTGCCCTCCGCTGGACGCTTTCCAATTTTTCCACATCCTTCTTGTAGTGTGGGGCCCAAAACTGGACACAGTACTCCAGATGAGGCCTCACCAATGTTGAATAGAGGGGAACAATTACGTCCCTCAATCTGCAGGCAATGCCCTTACTTATACAGCCCAAAATGCCATTGGCTTTCTTGGCAAAAGGGCACACTGTTCACTCACATCCAGCTTCTTGTCCACTGTAACCCCTAGGTCCTTTTCTGCAGGACTGCTGCCTAGTGATTCGGTCCCTAGTCTGTGGCAGTGCATGGGATTCTTCTGTCCTAAGTAAATTATTCCAATTTGAGCCATACAGGACTTGAAAAAATCCCTCTACTCTTTTAGCAGAGCATTTTGCAGCTTTATCCATTATTTACAAAAAATTGTGTTAGCCGTTTCAACTTCATCCAGCTCTACCCCAAAATTCTTCTCCTATATGTGATTTGTCATGGGGCGCACCACTCACTGTCAGACTGGCACCGCCTCCTGGTATTCTGGGGATTAGCTTGAGGCTGACACACACACTCACCCCATCCACAGTTTGCACACCATCACTCTGTCTCTGCTGTCCTCCTGCGGCTCCTCCTGCAGTCTCAGGAACCAGTATCCTCTTCGCGGCTCAGTCCTCTGGCCGTGTCACTGTCCATGTTCCCCCCCTTCCAGGGAAGGTTTAACTCAATAGTCCTAGGCACTCTTCCCGCTCACTGCCTCAGTGCCACTTACCCAGTGGCTGGTAGGGGAACCCGGGCCCACTCTCTTCTCCAGGTTCTAACCCAGGGACCCTCTGCTCAGCAGCCTCGGCCTTCTCTCTCTCTCTCTCTCTCTCTCTCTCTCTCGCCTCACTGCTCTATCTGTGGGCTACTTCCGACCACTGATTCTCCTTTTCTTTCTGGGTCTACCACTTCCCCAAAAACTCCTACCTCTTCCCAGGGAGTGACTACAGTCCGAAGTCTCCACTGACTCCTCCCTTTCTCTGGGAGTGTCTGCCTTTTCCACCTATTCCTGTCCAGCTAACCCCCATTAATTAGCTGCCTAATTGGTCGATTGGCCCATCTGACCTGCATTAAAACCTGCAGGGTGAAAGTGGGGTAGTCACCCCATCACATGACTACAGAGGAGCATTATGTTCTTTCCTTGATTTTCGTACTCATCTTCTACCCCAGTGGTTCCCAAACTTGTTCCGCCGCTTGTGCAGGGAAAGCCCCTGATGGGACGGGACGGTATGTTGACCTGCCGTGTCCGCAGGTTTGGCCGATCGCGGCTCCCAGAGGCCGCGGTTCGCTGCTCCAGGCCAATGGAAGCTGCTGGAAGCGGTGGCCAGTATGTCCCATGGCCCGCACCGCTTCCAGCAGCCCCCATTGGCCTGGAGCAGCGAACCGCGGCCACTGGGAGCCACGATCGGCCGACCCTGTGGACGCGGCAGGTAAACAAACCAGCCCGGCCCGCCAGGGGCTTTCCCTGCACAAGTTTGGGAACCACTGTTCTATCCCAATCTTCTTGTGTCACCATCCTCTATCCCAAATTGCTTCCACTAACAGGCACAGTGTTCAGCAGCCAAGCCAGTTCTCCATCCAGTTAGCTAGCCACTGAAGTGAATGGCAAAACACCCACTGACTGCAGTGAGTGTTCCCTTTCTCAGCATATTTACTCACCTTGCACATTAGTGTTTTTCCCTACAATACATCAAAACATTCCTAACCTGGTGTGTAGAACCTACATTCTACTTCCATCTGCATCATTGGTAAAAAGGAACAAAACTGCTGGCTCCCCCTTAGTGCCTTCTGGGAGCTGGTCTATCTGGGATGTAATGTTCCCAACCCAGCATTCAGGAGGCAATGAAATTCAAATCACGATTGTCCAGTGAAGCCCCAGACACGCATCTGCATGTCCTCGGGACTGGTTTGATTTCCCTCATTGTCCGTAGACGCGTGCAGCATAGTATACATTTTTTACCACGCTACACCATATTTATGTGGACATCCTCAGGAATGCCACCAAAGTGTATTTTCTTCACTGTTATATGGCATTTTGATTCTTGAGATTGACGTTTTTGCTGTCAGTGCGCTAAATAAGCCAACATTTTCTAATGTACGTTCACGCCAACTGAATGTCTTCATCCAGGAAACACTACATCCTCTATTGCCCACAAATCATAGGATTTATCCCCCTTTCAGGCCAATAATCCTCCACCTGTACCATCCCATATAAACTATGAAGAAAGCCAAAATTAAAAAGAATTGGGAAGATAATATCAGATGCAGCTAGTCAGTTCTCACTATCACACACATACCCTCTGACTTCTTGCCCAGTTAAACTCAGTAGCACACATGGACGCACCGCAGAATTTTACTGCAGACAGACACAGTGGTCCAAGTTATGGTCTGTTACACTTGTTTAACTCCACTGATGCCACTGGGATTGAATATCCAGAATTAAGCCCTCCATAAAAATGTGGGACTTTAATACATAAAGCATACATCTCTATAAGACTTTGTTTTTTTTCCCTCTTATTTACCAATCACACAAACAGTTCCCACTCACCACCTAGCAATCCAGTCCAAACTACAGAGAAAAATCTAAATGGTTATAGGTTCAAAAGAAGAGCCAAAAGAACTGTTTGATTTGTAAAGCTATTCTCGCAGGCATTTCTTTGTGGGGAGCATGGAGGAGAGCTCAGGACTGAGAGGCAACCAAGACACCAGCAAACTTTGGAACTGCAGACTCATGCAACCCTGTGCTCGCGGTTGAAGAGAAGGAAGAAAGCTGCTAGGTTTGGGTGAAAAGATCTTGTCTTTACAGCAGCTGGGAAAAAGTGTCAAAGGGGCATGAAGCTTTGGGGTGCCTCCCCCCAATTTTAATGGATCTGAGCTGCAGATAGCGACAATTTGCTCTTGCTCAGAATGAACAGATTTCAACAGAAACTGAAAAACAGATCATAGCCTAATCAAAAAGTCTTTCATAAGAGATTAGCATACAAATATTTTAAAAAGCTACTACAAACACGCTGTAAGTAGACAGGGATTCAAACCGCAAAATCCAGATCCTTATTCTAAACACCTTAAAGTTCAGGGACATTCAGTTGGGAGATCACTTGGTTTGACCAATGATAAAGACAGAGAATCTGCCAAGTTCAGATTTCTTACACCCCAATACTAAGGGCCATTAGGATCGCAGGTTTTGGTTCAGGCCCATCTCAAGTTGTCAGAAGGAACATGAGTTAATTATAACAATACTGTTAATGTAACCCTTATTAAGATCCTCTTTGGTATAGCTCTGTACTTTCTTTAATACCGCTTATCATAACGAATGCATTGAATTCCTAGAAGTTTCCCTATTCCTTAGATAAGCCCTATACCCTAGTCTTTCCTCGTGTCTTCTACTGTAACTTGCACTAAGTTTTCTACTATTAGTTAATATTTGCTTTAGTCAAGGTCAATGAATTTATTAACTCAGAAAAAAAGGAATGAATTTGTGAAAGTTACCAACAACCAATAATATTGTGTGATATTTCACTAATGCCAGATAGAAATGGAAACATTCATTTGCGTATTCCATCATATAATGTTGAAATGCAGTGGGCATAAATGGGACATGCTTAAGAAAATACATTTACTCAAGAACCATAACCATGTGCTGGCAAGCTTAAAAATTTAACATTTTCAATTCAAAATCTCATTAAAGTACAATGGAATTCTTCAGTATTTCCTTTTCCAGCATGACTTCTACCAAGAAATCTGTATGTAAACAGAAGCCTTTGCCCTTATAAGCAGCCTCTTCCTTCTGCTTGATCCATCCCCTAATCCAGGGTGTTTTATGTGACTTTGGGTCTCAATTTTACAAACCTTTGCACACACAAATAGTCCCCCCTACAATATGCCCCAAAGGCAAAGGAACTAGGGGTCAGGGGAACAGTTTGCAGGAGATGATGCCATCTAATCATACAGATCTTGAGGATCCTCTAGATTCCTCTAGATCTGTGGAAGTAGTAATAGTCTGCATACATGGATGGTCTCCCTTCCTCAGGGTCCCATGGCTGCAGTAGCAGCCATTCTGCTGCTGGCTAGGTCCCTCTGGATTACCCTCAATAGACCGTCAGTGAGTTAATCATACAGCTTCAGGCTGTATTTACTCCCAGTCAGGGTGAAATCCAGGTCCCACTGAGGGTTTTCCATTGATCTCAGTGGGACCAGTGTTTCACCTCAGATCTCCATACAGGGGGACTGTACATCTGGAAGGGTTCATTCCTTCCTCCTGTCACCCAAACCCTGAGAAGCCCCAAGTCCTCAATGGGAAGGTGAAGAGAGTGGGGTTTGCAAAAAGTCAGGTGTCCTAATGCCTTGGTATCTGCAGCAGCCCAAAGATGCAGAAGGCTCCCTGGAGGAAACATCCTTTGCCTCTGAATGGACATGGAGATATCTGTCCCTGGAGGGCCCTCTGCACACGTACCTTATCTGTGCAGTCCTTTGTACCACACAGCATTTTACGGGATGGGTATTCTTTCAAACTGTAAAACTTCACAAAGGCAAGTTGATATTTGATTTCATTATGATTTTTCACAAAACAGATGAGTCTAACATTGTACCAACTCACATAAATATAGGCCTTCCTGGACTCTACTTAGAACAAAATTTTCTTACAGGATTACAGCTAACCTGTATTGCTATCTCATAGCAAACCAAAAACAATTCCAACAAGGTTAAAATGTTTAACCTTGGAACTATTTTAGTGTCAGGTGGGACCTATTTAATTTTAACACCACAAATTAATTAAGCCAAATAATTTCCAAGAGATTACTTTTCATATGCAAATATTAAAATAGCTCAATAAAATTCCTCATACATTTTCCAATTAAAATTAAAGTAATTAGGGAAAAAGTCAAAATAATAACGTATGGCTGTTAAAATCATGCCGTCAATTTCCATCACCAGTTGTCTGTCATTTACTGCTATTCCACAGCACTATTCCATTCTATCTTAAGAGTCCGTTAATTAAAATTATGATACATGTCCAACTCAGTGTGTTGACTAAACAAGTCTGCTGAATTTTATTACAGAAAGCCTTTTTATTCTGAGTTCTCAAGAAATTTTTCACATCTGCAACTGCTTGCATTAAATATCAGCTATCTAGGCAATCAATACTTTTAATGTGATATGTTAAAAGGAATATAAAAACAAGATTCTGTTTGTTTATATATATACTAAAAGGCTTTCACTTAATGACTCTTGGAAGGTTTCACTCCAAAGTGAAGGTTCTCTTCTGAGGCAGGTGTTTCTGTGCTGGATAATGGCACTGACTTTTTTTACTGTGAATATTGTATTTACCTTTGGTGCAGAGTAGTTTAAAGAAAATACGCTACGTTCCCACATTTTGTTCGCTGTAGACTCAGGCCTACAAGATGCCCAGCACCCTCAACTCCCATTGGGTTTAGGATGCTCAGCATCTCCAGGAACGGCTCAGTACTGTGCTGAATCCAGTTCTACAGCACCATAAATTAGTTTTTAAAATCCAGCACCTCAGCACATGATCAGAGATAAAAATATGGGCCACCCACTCATTTTGTCATTTCTCACTCCTTCACTTGTTCTAACACTCAAATCACACTCCTCATGAGGAGCAGACATGCTCTGAACTAAATCTAAAGGGCCCAATCCTGCAAACCTTATTTCCAAGCATACTACCTTACTACTACACACAGTCCCTTCTTGAGGTAAGTGGCACTGCAGTTATAAGAACTACACTCTGGTTTGTAGGTTTTGGTCCATTAGTGGTTGAATCCCTACGCTAGATCGTAACCTCCCCCATTTTTACCCATAGATGAGAAAAAAGGAAACAAAACATTAAAGTTAACGTAAATTTTGCTATCAGATAATACTATTGGTCCATCAAGCCTGGTAACTTGCCTCTGGAGATCTAATAATTCAGAAGAAGCTATAAAAAACAGTGGAATTGCACAATGTTCAGCCACTGTTTGGTATCTTTAAAGAGAGGGAAACTGAAACATAGGGAAGTTAAATGACTCGTCCAAAAGTCACGGTGGAAGTCACTGACAGAACCAAGTATGGAACCAGGTCTCTAGTTTCCTAGATGACAAGACAGTCCTCGTCTAAACCCTCTTCTAGTAGGCTTCATACCCACAACCTCTGAATTTGCTGACGGTTCTAGAGAGCCAACGTAGTCTATTTCGGCACAGTCATCTCTTTAATCCAGCCACATTATTTGACCTGACAACTTGCTGCAACACTTCATTCTCCAAGTTGAGCAAGTACATGAAAACTACAGAACATATTACTTTTGGGGGGGGGGGAAGGGCAGAAAATGTTATTACTTTTTTTTAAAAGGTAAATGAAGTCTTTCTGAAAATCTCTCCACTTCAAATAACTTCTCTTTTTTTCAGGTTATATTTTTAACAGACATTTACTGGATCTTTGTCAATGGCCAGATCCTGAATTTCGTACTCAACCTTTACTCAGATCTGAAGTCAATAGCAGTTTTGCCCCCAAACCGATGAACCTAGCATGCTTATAGATAAGTAAATGAAATATCATCCTCAAATGAAAACTGCATAATTACAAAATTAAACCCAATAATGTCCGTACATACATTTTGCATATTTTCCCTAGGTCCAAATGATTCTTTTAAACATTAATTCATTTACAAATGGCATATCATTAACTGACATTGAACTAAGTGTAAGCATATGTATCATGGAGGAAGATTCATGAGGAATACATTTCACCCTTTAACAAGTGCAATATGCAAGTTACTTTGATCAGAGAAGAATTAAATTTGTATAAATTCAGAAAACATATTCCATGGAGAGCAAAAGCTTCAGTGGGTGAGATACATGTAAACAGGCCATTTTACATCTGAGTGCTCTTGGAGAAAAAACGTGCTGTGCACCTAAAATCAATATTGAATCTGTATTCTATAGTATTAACACTGAAAAGCAGCATTGACTGTAATGTGAAAGAAACACCATGGGCCCATTCCTGCAGTCCTTAACAGGCAAAACACCCTTTGGTTTCTAGTGGGTGGTTTGTTTTTTATGAGTAAGGGGGCTGCAGCATCTGACCCAACTTAATTATAACTCAAACAATGACACACAATGGGCCTGTAAAATGCAGAGCCTAAGTCTGTGTTTTAAACAGTTCCATTTTTGCATGGTTACATTTATAAACTTCTTTAGAACAACAATCAATCATTTCTTTTGTGTGGGGGGAGGAGAATGAAGAAAGAGGTTATCAAGGGATTGTCTGGAGATCCCATTTTTTAAATATTGGGATAGGATTCCACATTTGCAGTTGGCATTTTCTTCCTTTTACATGGATATTGGCTTGAGAATGGTCCTGGATTGACACTAATGGAAACTAAATTTCTGTATCCACAAAATATTTACAGTCTATATAAAACAAAAATGCCAGCTCCCCCACAGCAATATCTCTTGAATTTAACTTGGAAAGAAGCCTCTCAATAGGAAGGAACAGAGAAGAACATTTAATACATTCTCTCTCTGCTGAGACAGAGAACAAGGGTGGCAAACATGATAGTGGTTTCTGTGATGGAAGCCCCTGTCCATTAGGAAATGGACTGAAACAACCAACTCATCTCCCATAGACAACCAAACAGTTGTCATATGGTACAAATTTCAGGCACTGACAGTCTCAATTAAATTTGAACCAAAAGCCTAGAGGTTAGAAAAATGTCCCATTACCAATCCTTCAAACCTTAAAATAAGTACATAATCAATACATTCCCTAACCAAACATATGCACAGTTAGGGCCTGATCCATAGCCCACTGAAGTCAATGTTCTCAAAGAAGGCCTTGATTCGCCATTACCCTACACCTTGTGTAGTCATTTCCACCATATTAGAATGGTAGCATTTTACATCCAGTTTGCCTAGGGGGAACTGACTACACAAGCTGCAGGATAGTAGAGAATGGGGCCTTGTGAATCTAAAAAGATTGTAATGTTTACATTATTGACAGAACACAGAAATTTCAGTTAACTTGTATTACTAAAATTCAAAAAGCTAAAAAGGAAAATTCTTTCCAATTGTAAGTAAAAACAAGTCAAATGAGTTCTACAATTTTCTCTCCTTACAAGAAATGTGAAGTAGATAACAGTCATGCAATTTTAGGAAACAGAGACAGTTCTTCTTCCCAGGATCCATAATTTGAAACACAAATGTTCTTTAGCCTTCCATGTCCCATTAGAGATAAACTAAAACTTCCTGACCTGATATGAACATGACTTGTATAACTCTCTAGACCAGCAGCCCTTTGCTTTATTAATGTTGGCTTTCTCTGAAGTAATGCCTTGTGTCAATAACTATGGAAGAGCTGGCTTCAGAATTCACTAAGAAATAATAGAAACTGGGACAGAGCATGTGGGTCCTGATCAGGAGAAGGCTGGGAGATGGATTTCACAAGGGAGAAGTTACAATAAGAGTGGGAAAAGAAAGGAGTATCTGAAAATGTGCAGTCCCTGCTGCATTTTCTGAAACAGAGCTTCTCTTTAATAGTCTAAAGAGTGACAAACATGCTTCATAACAATCAGTGGATCTTAATTGCTCAAACACCCACCAGTGCATTTTATTCAGCACACAGCACTCCATACAGAACTGTTATCATTCACCCTTCAAACCCAACCCTTTATTAAAAGTTTACATCTGAGTCAATGCGATGACAGGCAGAGAAGTCCACGCTTTGCAATGTGGCGGATTCTCATACAACGTGCAAGTAGGGATGGGCTCCGAATGAGTATATCATGTGTGAGTAAGGAAGAGAGTGGTGCATGTGCCACATAGGGAGATCAGAGTAAAGGCAAAGAAGAGCACGGGAACAAACATGGGAGGGCTGGTCTGTTGCAAAGACAGAGGAAAAAATAGTTTACACCCAGAACAATGCAGTAATCAGTTTCCAGTAAGCAGTATTACTTACCAAAATATCAGCTAATCTAATCAAGAAGATTAGTGTTTATTAGTCTCTCCAAATAGCCAATGATTGTTTAATTTTACTCTGGAAAGGGATTTTAGAGTGGAGGCATATGCTTTGGTTTTAGTTTAAGTCTCTGTTGCTGTATTTATGTCATAAAAGAATGAAAAGTACTTAGATCTTGTTGGATCAATAATTAGAGTCAGAGACCACAACATCAGAAGACATGACTGAATGGATAATACATATTTTGGTGCTCAGTTTGATGCTTGTTTTATTTAATCACAACACAAATAACTGCTAGAACATAGCATAAATACCTTGTAAATTTCTGATATTAACCTCAAGAGCTTACAAAATAAAATACACTTATCACATGTAACATTCTTACAAAGGTTGCAAATTCAGCTACAGACTAGTAGGCCGTAGAATGTGACTTTAAAACTTGGTAGAAGAAGTGATCTAATATCTGAACTGCTGTGGTACATCAGACACTGATAAAGAAATTCACTGTAGTAATGCCACTCCCTGCACACTGCCAAGTAGTTCTGTTAGAATCATAACCTATTTATCTTCTCTGAGTCATAATAACAAACAGTGGTGAATGATCAGTCTTTTTCTCTTGGGCTTATTACAATTAGGAGAGGAGGGGAGTTTGGCAACATTTCACCTCAATCATTAGGAACAGTGAACCTTGGTATCACAATCTCCCAACACATTTTAAAGACTTTATCTGGAGCAAGAAAAGAAGTAAAAAAGCTTACCATGTCCCTGTAACAAAATGATTATAGAAACAAGGAAAAGGGACAGCAAGGTTTGGAAAGCAAAATGGCTTGAAATACAGTAGTAAAGTACACATTAGCAAGGTTTGAAACCCCTAGTTTGGATTGTATCATTAACAGAATAAGGTTCAAGCAACTGACACCTGTTGATGTTGTTCTTGGCCACACTTTGAATTATTCCATCACCTCCCTGTCCAATGTTTCAGCATTCCCAAACTAGAATGTGAATTGCTATATAATGTTGTGTCATTTGGGACGTTCCTAAACAAACCAAAAACCAAAAGTCTCTGATATATTTTCCACAATACAGGGAAAGAGGGGCCACGTGTAATAGACCGCTTTTAAACGAGGAGCGAGGGGAAGCAAGTGCTTCAGATGAGCGCTTCTCAGGTCACTAAGCTCCGCAAAGAGACTATTATTAACCCATCTTCTCCCCACTAAAGAGAAGATGCAACACATTGGCACCTAGGAGGTCTAGGCAACTCCATTAGCTCTATGCAAACTGAAGCGTCTAGAAACAAGCCCAGGCACACTTCCGTCTTTGAAAGGGTCAGGAAGCCATTGGGGGAAAACTGGCCTGAAAGGCGCATTTCTTGTACTTGCGGGGTTAGCCCAAAACGTTCATTCCCCGCCTGTCTTAGGGCGAGCAGGTCTCTTGCTCTGCCCTGCCACCTTAACCGTAGTGCCACGTTTGAAGATTAGAGGCCAAGGGGTCGGGGGAGGTTAGATCAACTTCTCCGTGGCCACGGAAGGCATCTGCTTGGGGGCTGCACGGGCAGGGAGGGGAATGGGGCGAGCCGGCTGCTTTGCGTTCGCCGCCCGGGAAATCCATGGGGGGGGCTGGTGCTGCTGCACGCTTTGGAAGTTCCCCGCGCCAGGGGGGAGGCTCGCGCACTGCAGTGCGTGGAAGCGGGGGGCGGGGGCGGGGGGGGGGAGCTGGCACTTTCCGGAAGGCTCAGCGGTCCCCTCACTAGCAATGCTCCGGCGGGCTGGGGCACTTGGGCCTCTTTGGTATGCTGAGAGGGAACTGCTCCTTGCTGCAGCAGCAAAACTGCGGGGGGGGGGCACCAGCCCAAGCTGGCAACCCGCCTGGGCGCCGATCTGGGTCTCTTTGCCCTGCTTCGAGCTGGGCCCCCGCTGCCTGCGCCGAGGCCGCTGCTTGTTGATGTTAGGGTGTCAGGGAGGCAGCGGGAGCTTATGATCTACTACACTGCAGTGCCAGCGTCTGGAGCTGCCGCGGCAGGGCAGCCAGCCCCGCTCACACCCGCCCGCCTCCCCAGCAGCGCGCACACACACACACACACACACACACCCCCACGCACACACACACCCACCCCTCCGGGCTCCGCGCCGCTCGCGCTCCCCAGGGATTGCAGGCACAGCCCGCCACCCCAGGAAAGCAAGCGCAATCACGGCCCCGCTCCTGCAAACACAAGCCCCGGGCTCTCGCTCCCTTCCCGCGGCTGGTATTTCCCCGCAAGGCTGCCTCTCCCGGAGACGGGGACTTAGCCTCCCCCGCCCTGCCGGCCGACGGAAAGCACTGAGAAGGCGGAGCGGGGAAGTGCCCCCTTTGGGCTGAGAGCGGGCTGCCCAAAGCACCTGCATTTGCCTTCCTTATGTAATGCACTGCAAGTTTCCCCGTTGGCGCCTGTTTGAATGGAAGCCCGTGGTCATCACACTGGAGCGGAGGGAACAGACCCAGGGACGGGGGGCTCACCAAGGAGACGCGAAGCAAAGAAATACACAGCCAATAAAAGCACCCCAGCCTGTGCTGCTGCTGGTGGGCCGGCCTACTTTGGCTTAGTTTCCCTCGAGGCACAAGAAAGTGCCCCCTGGTCTGTGCCCCACAAGGGGGGGGGAGGGAGCGCTAGGGCAGCATGTGCGCTTTGGGGGTTGTATTTCACTCGGGAAAGGCGATCCTGGGTGGGAATATTGTACAAGCTAATCAGAAAGTCTTGGGCAGGACCCGAGTGGCATAGCCCCTGCACAGGAACTAACCGCAGGCAGGGGACCTCGTACCAGCCAAGAGCCCCTGAGCTCTCTTCTTCAAACTAGCTGCACCTGAGGGGGAGGGTTGGTCGACCATGGCAATCTTTCCTCTTCGGTGAAATGGGCGACAATATAAAACTTTCCTTCTCTCTGGACATACCCCTCCCCCCCCCCCCCCCAACCAAGAGAAGCAGACTGGGTTTGCATCGTCGCCGGAGCTAATCTAAAACTGATCCTTCATACACATATTCACATGCATGTCCGTACTGGCCTCGTTATATTTCCCTTTCTCCCCTCCGCAGGGTTGCAGAGCTACCTCAATGAGCCAACAGACAGGATAGCATCAAAGGAAAACAATGCGATGCAATGTATTGCTTACCAGTTGAGTTCTTGTTTTTCTTAAGACTCTTGCCACAAAGACACTGCAGCATATGCGATCCTTTGCTGAAAATGTTCCAAAGAAACCACATTGATTTGGGCGAAAAGCAATCCAGCAGCTTATACACCCTGAGAAAGAAGAGATCCTTGCGGTTGCATAATAATAAGCTGGGATCAGTTCTCCTGAAGAGGGGCACCAATTTTACCATAGAAAAAATAATTATATTCCGATCTTCTCCCAGTTTTTTTTCCTCACGTGGTTTATTTCTTTGAGACTTCTCAATCGATGCTTTTTGCAGCCAGCTTATCCCCCTAGATCAACACTGGATTATTACCAAAAGCGTGAAAAAGAAATCCTTTTTCAGCATAAAGCCAAACGAAAAGTAAGGTAAAGAAATCCCTGCTGAGGCCAATAACTAAACAGAGACAAAAGATACCCAAAGAGAAAACCATAGCCTGTTACTTGATTGCTATGAGGATGGGTGGATCTGCAGAACAAAAGCCAAGACAGGATTCATCCTACTGAAAGACTGCCATTGTGCTGCCCCTAGGAGAGAAAAAAACACACAACCAGTACGACCACCCAGATCAAGTCTGATTGATGAAGATGTATACTCCTCTCTTAGAGTGTTGATTTTACCATCAAATCCCAGTGATCTGTGTAATCTTATTGCACCTGCGGGTCTCAATCACCCTGCAGAACAGATGCAAATCTAGCCCTTAGCAAGATCACAGTACGTGGAGAGAGAGACAGATCTCTTTCCTTCCTCTCACTCTCCCTGCTTCCAACACCCGTGTGCATTTGGAACAGATCCCTCCCTGGATTTCGCTCCTGAGCCTTGGATGTGAGTTACAGGCATTAGATAGAGTAGGAGGAGTTGAAATTTGCATTGAAAGACTGGCTTTCCATGACGTAGCCACGTGCTTCCAGGCCTGTCACCAGTGAGATGCTTCAGCCAGCCCAGGGAAGGCAGTGTCACTGCAGTCTCTGCCTGCCCTCCTCCTTTCCTCGTCCCCCGTTCCCCCCCTCCACCCCCCCCCATCTGTCTGGGCTTCCTTGCCCTTGCTGCAGCTTAAAATAATGGTCACACTCTGCCACTTTTACACCTGGGTGAAGTGAAACCCATCCCTGAGCCAGGGAGGAAAAGAAACTGGGTTCCCTTCTGAGTAGAGAGAGGCAGGCTCCTGTCTGCAGACCCTTGTCACTTAAGGGGATGGCAGAGGAAAGACCTCAGTCCAGAAGCTCAACTCAGGGAAAGGGGGCCCTTTCCATAGTCAACTTCCTTTGGTCAGGCTCAGCCTCAGATTTCTTTTTGCCAGGCCTGTAAAAATTTTACCACAAACTCCCTTCTGCCCATACCTTCCTCAAAATTAATGACTCCTCTCCCCACCCTATCTTCCTATCTCCCCCAAACACAACCCTGCACCCCCACCAACCCTGACTTTTGTCCACCACTGCATTAACGTGCATTAATAACAGGGCAACTCTGTGCTCCTGAAAACCAGGAATGTCTCTGTTTTCAGAGTCTGTCTCTCTGGGTTTTGTGTCAAACGGTGTTTTGTAAACCCCAGTAGACTGTAACCCTTTGGGGGCAGTCCTTTAGCTGTATGTTTGTACAGCACCTCAATGCTGCAAATAAATACAATACCAACAATGACCTCAATACACTGGCGACCTGAACTAACAGAGGTCTAGGTGAATGCATATGCTCCTCAGCTAACACCCCTAGGTTTGTCAGACAGTAATGTTGCAACCAGCCCCTCATGAAGCTCTGCTGAGGGAAGTGTGCCTGTCAGCACTGCAACTGGACCTGTGTATGGCAACAGTGGCTACTGACTCAGACTGGAAGTTGATGTCCATGCTTCTCAACCTCACCTTTGCTGCAGCACTATATGGGTATTGGAGGAGTCAAAGGTTAGAGGAGATGTGATACAGAGAATGAGTAAGTGTGGAAGACTGAGAATGAGGCAGAGATATGAGGTCAGAATGAAAGTGAAGGGACAAATGTATAGGCAATATGAGAGGGGAATGGAGAGCTTTTCTCTCCTCTCCTCCACCCAGCTCCAACCCTCTACCAAAGTCCTCCTTTTCCAGGACAAGAGCCCAGGTTTTCATATTGAATATCACTCTATAAATGAACCATTTAATTTTCTTTTTAACCACAAAAACTGTCTTCATCTAGTAAATCACTCTAAATATTTTTATCAATTCAAACCCAGGCAGTTCAGTGTTTCTGCTGAATTTGTGGGTGTTACCACTGGTCAAATAGGCACAATAGTAACTTCTGTAAAATGTGTGTGCTGGGACTTTGGGTCCTGTTCCTCCCCCTCCCCCCTCCCCCCCCGCCACACCCGACTCTTGCTGCTTGTGTTGGGGTCTGCTTGTGGTTGTCAATGTTTAGGAAAGTTTTGCAATAGATATTTGGCCAAATAAGCTAGGGTTCTGGGGGCTAACTGTTCCCCAGACCCAGATCCTCAAAAGGTATCTGGGCACCTAAATACCTTTGAGGTTCTGGGCCATAGTCACTAGAATGCTTTAGGTTCATTCTGGTGAGATTTTGGATCTATATAGAATTGTACAAATATTAATTATTTAGTTGTTGCTGTCACATCTCTTCTGAGAGATATTTAAATATTATTATCCCTATTTTACAGATGCGGAAAGTGAGACATAGAGTTAACGGCCAGCATTTTCAGAAGTGATTGTATAAAATTAGGCACCTAAATCCACATCTCTAGATACTTGTGCCTAAGAACATAAGAACAGCCATACTAGGTCAGACCAAAGGTCCATCTAGCCCGGTATCCTGTCTTCCGACAGTGGCCAATGCCAGGTGCCCCAGAGGGAATGAACAGATGAGGTAATCATCAAGTGATCTAAATGCCTAACTCTAGGCACCAAAGTTTGAAAAAGTTGACTGGTGCAATTCAACAAAGGTCACTGAGGGAGTCAGTGTGAGGAGCTGGGTTTATTCCTTTGTTCAGTCCCCTAAACTAATGATCCTCCTTGTGTCCAGAGGTCACGCTATTGTTCAGCAGAGGCGCTGGCTCAACCACAGGCTAGTAGGGAGTTCGTGACAACCCTAGTACCATCAGTGGTAGCCCAGGCAGCACTGCCCCCTATACATGTGAAACTGATCTGGAGTCTTCTGACTTGGACCACAAAGGCCAGCACTACATGGCAGTGAGTGGACTTTGAATAACCTATGATCTATACAAAAGAGCACTGACAAGCTTTCAATCCAAATGACTGGTTTGCATTAGTTACATTTTCAAAGCTACCTTCCCAAGGAAATGAGCTAGTACTTACCTCCTTTTCTTTTAATGAACTCTGACATTCTCCTTTACTTTTCTTGATTCCACAAATTACAGGAGACTGTGGCTGTAAAACCGCAAAGACTGACTCTGACAGGGGCATCTGCGATCGGATGTGTCCATTGGCATGGGGGTGGGGCCGAAGACAGAGACACCATCTCTGGTAGGAAGAGAAATACATGGTCAGTCACCCTTTGCCTCAGGTGACTTCATGTCTAGGCTGAGCAGTGAAGCAAGAGAAACCTATCTGAGGAAATCATCCTCCTCTGGGAGGGAATGAGAGAGAACTTGCCCAGAGTCTCCTTACTCAGACTTGAGGTCAATGAAAGGTTTGCCTGAGTCAGGACTTGAGGATTTGAGCCACAGTGTGTAAGTAAAAGAGATCTCCCTTTCTCGAATGAAAAGTGTATAATTTAAAAAAAAGAAAATCAAGCATATATGTACATGTGACATATGTTTTCCTAATTCTAAATGATCTTTAAACAATTCATTTATAAATGGCCCTATCATTAACTGACATTGACCTAGGTGTAAGTATTTTAGCACAGTAGGGAGATTCACGAGCAAGAATACATTTTGCCCTTTAACAAGTGTGATATGCAATTTAATTTAATCAAACCAGGATTAGGCAAAGAGGGAAAGTGAGAGAGAGAGAGAGGGAGAGAGAGACTCATCCCAGTCTCTGAGGAGAGTGGGAAAAGCAACAGCCGTTTGTAGCCCCAATCTCTTAGATAGGGAGAAACAATCCTCCACCCATAGGGTTCTCCCAGGTGAGAAACCAACAGGCAATAGAGTCCCAGGGTGAGATTTTGGTGGGCAGATCCCTTCCCCATATATTCTAGTTCCAGCTACCACTTGGGGAAAAAAGACAAGCCATCAATGAGGGACTCCAATTTCCCAGGCAGGGACAAAAAGCTTCCTCTTATCCCCATGGATCCCATGTCTTGGATTGGGGAGGAGAAAAGAGAAAGCTTTGCCGAGGGAACCCTTTTTCATGACAGAGTGTAAAAGACAAAGCTCCACCCAGGGTCTCCATCTTCTAGACAAGAGTGAGAAAGAGAGATTCCCCTCCTAGAGATTTTATCTTGCAGGCAGAGGAGGGAAAAGAATCATCTGAGGACCCATCTTCTTGGGTGGGGAGGGCAAGGATAATTCCATAAATCAGGCAGATAAAGACAAAATTATGTCCTGGAATCCCATCAAGAAAAAGAGAGCCCCCTTTCCACCAAGACTCAGAACAGCCATACAGAACAAGCATGGCTTGTTTCTTCATAGAGCAGCAGGACTGAGGTGATGGCCAAAACAACATCTCTACCCTACCATTCCTGTCTACGCTGCAGCAATGAGACAGACAAGACTGACTGTGAGTATTTAGATTGTGGAGTCGTTGGGACAGGGACTATGTTTCCCTCTATAATCTGTACAATGTCAAGCATATGGGAAGTATTAAATTACTAACTAAATGCATGCTGAAAGCAGCTGCCCTCTGCCATACTAACGGGAACTGATCAGAAGCTGCTTGGCTCTAAGACTCTCTCTTCTTCATCTTAGCCTCTTCCAATCTGAAAAATTCAGATATGCCATAAAAGGGTGGTTGTAAGGCTAACTTCATTGGACCCAATTCTCCACCACATTTCAGGGGAGATTGTCTATGCCATATTCATGGACAGAACATGAGAAACAAGAGCAGTGCAGATAAAAATGTCCAGCAGCTTTGGAAATGGTTGTCAGCCCATCCCAAACAGGAAGAGGGAATAACCCGTCATCCCTCTGCAGAGTTTGTGGGAAAAACCTAGCAACCCCTCTTATCTCTCTGCAGAGTTTGTGTCCAGGCACTCCCACTGAAGGGATGAGGTGGATGGGTTTGATCACAGGAACAGTCGTACAGGTTGAGAACACATTGGTCTATCTAAGTAGCCAAGTTTTGGGGGACTGTGTGAAATTTCTCTCACAAGAAAGGGAGGGAAATGAGCCCCCCTACATCTCTGGGAGTAAATGTGAACAGGAGAGAACCTTTCTCCAAATGCACTCCCAGGAAGCAGGTACTGGGTGAGTCCCTGACCATACACACTTCTGTTGGGAGTTTCCAGGGAGTCACGTGAGGAATCTATCATCCATAACATCCTTGACACCAGAATGAAGTGGAGTACCCTTTGGTACCTGTAAGTTGGTGCAGCCCTCCTCGAAGTTTGGTCTACTAAATTCTTCTCCACACTAAGAAAAAAAGGGGGAATTAACAGTTCTCAATGTGCCCTGGCCCTCAAGCAAGACAGGGCTGTGAACAGTCTGGACTCTGGGCCACAACAAGGTAGAGCGATAGTAGTTTATTCGCCTGGCCATTAAGGAGGGCAGAGCAGCAAACAGTCAAGGCTCTGGCCTGCAGTCAGGCAGAGCTGTAGCACCAGTCCAGTCTATGAGGCCCAGGTAAGGGAGAGCGTCACGCAGTCTACGGGGCCCACGTAGAGAGTCCCAAGGAGCGCAGGTCTCCTGGCCTGAGGAGGGGGAGTACTGCCACCCCAGGGGTGGGGTGGCTGGGGCGACATGGGCCCACCCAACTCCACTGCATCCCAGCCCAGGGCCCTAACAGTGACGGAGTGGTCCACCACTGGGTCAGTGGGGATCTGCCCACAACATGCTGACCCTGTACCAGGCCAGCTGTCAACCAGACTGCTGCCTGGGCTGCTTCCTACTCTCCCCCTCGGGTGTACCCATGTCCAGAAGGCATCCTCAGTCTCCCCAGGGTACACTGCCAAGGGTAGCGGCAGCAGTTCCTCAGCATCGGCAGTGGCAGGGCTCTCTGGAAACTCAGACTGGTCTCCGGGGCAGTAATGGTTTTCCTTGGTGTCCCACTCCAGCAGCAGGGAAAGAGCATCTGTCTCCTTCAGCGGCTCCCTCACTGAGCTGCCGTGCCAGCCTTTTATACTTCCCCTTCCTGTTCCGCTCCTCTGCTTCCGGCATGTGGGGCGTGGCCCTCCTGGCTCCACCAGGCAGCTTGCGGTGTTCCCTCCGCATCTGAGGGAGGCCGTGCTTCCTTGCTACAGTATCCCATCAGTTGGGAGGGAGATAGCTCCAAGGAACATTCCTGTGAACCTGCTGACAACATCCATGCTCCAGAACCCATGAAGGCCTCCATAGAGTCCAGCCTGGGAAGCCTGGTCCTGTGAGGTCCTGGGAGCATCCTAAGTGTGTGGAGGGGGTATTATGCAATGATCCATGAGTCCTCAAGCCGGATCCATGAGCTCTCGGGCCACTGCTGCATCCACAATACCACCACCACCCGACAGGCCTGCTAATGTCTGGAGAATAGAGAACTCTACAGCCTTACATGCCACTAAAGGTAACATCCCCAGGGACCCGACTGGAGCTCTGGAGCCCCTGATTGCTCTGAGTACACTATTTAAACCAGAAAGACACAGGAAGTTGTCTATACAACAAGGTGGATCCTGGTTTGTTGCTGCTATAGATTCTGCCATCTACTACCTGACTCCTAGACTCATCCCCGATCCTTGACTTCAGTCCCACCTTGTTCCCAGCTCCTGCCCTCAGCCTCGCTCAGTCCTTGAACCCTGTCGCCTCGGTTCCTGACTGCTTCAGCTCCAATGCTAGGCTCCGACTCCTTGGATTTTGACTCTGTGCTGGCCCTTGGCTACGGCTCCTGTTTCCTGTCTGACCCCAGGCTTGACTCCAGCTCTGACCACTGGGACTGACTGCCCCAGCCCCAGTCAAGACATCAAGCAGCTTCAGGGAGTGACTGGGGCAGTTCTGTGGCGGTGCTGGGGGGCAGCTGAGTAGGGGTAGTTGAGTGTGTGGGGAGGTGCTGGGACAATTTTGGGGCACAGAGGCAGTGGGTGTGGGTGTGTGTGAGCAGGTGGAGTCCTTCCCTCTCCACACTGCTTCTAGGCTGCTGCTGCATGATTGACAACCCCAGGAGAGAGAGCCAGTGAGAGGGGATGCAGAAAGGCCACGTGGCTCCCTGCAGCCCCCGGTGCCTGGGAGGAGCAATGGCAAGAGGAATCTCAGCTGCAGCCTCTCCAGAGCCCAGTGGGGTTACACGAGAATTCAGCGGGGCTATAGGAAAGTGCTGCAGGCATGAGTGTTACATGAAGAGGTGTGATACTTGGCAGCCCTGCTCGTCCATTCTGTGTTTGACTGGGACCAGTAATAGATGCTTTAGAGGAGGTGCCAGAGTCCTTTTACTGGACAATACTATGACTTGTGTTGCTGTAGCACCTATGAACCCCGTTGTGCTAGGTGCGATAAAAACACACAACAATGACTATTCCTAGAATACTTCTGCCCTTAGGAGAAGTTATTTTCTTAACCTCCAAAATGCTGCCATGCTGGGACAACCCACAACCAATTGTGGGTGCAGGGGGAGATATTCAAAGGCACAAACGGCATTTAGGTGCCTGGCTCCCATTGACTGTCAAGGGGAATCAAGTGCCCGTTGTGTCTTTGAACATCTCCCCTGAAATGTGGTGGAGAATCAGGTCCAACAAATTTAACCTTACAAAGCACTTTCAGGTAGGTATTATCCCCACTTTTAAGATGGGGCATGTGTGTATGGAAACTGAAGCACAGATAAATGAATGGGTTTGCCCAAGGTCACAGCTCTTTTAGTTCTATCCCAGTGCTTTAGCCACAAACTCATTCCCTCCCTAGGAAACTGGAAAATGCCTTGCTTCTAGATCTCAAAAGTTCAAAGCTTGGGCCAGTTAACAACAGCACTACAGCTGATCAGTCAGTGTGATGATAGATAAAGGGAGATGCGGTCCTAGAGGTAGCTGGGTCCCACACTACGTAGGGCTTTGCAGTTATACCCCGTGATGGGTTGGATCACAGAAACCCCCTGGGAGCTGCCACCTGATGTGCCAAGAGTATTTCTGCTCCTGCTTTCCTGCCCTGCCAGCTTAGGACTTCAGTGTCCTGCCTGGTTTGAGCCAGACCCGCTAGTCTGCTGCAAACCCAGACCCAAGTCTGAACCACATCCCCTAACAGCTATAGGCTTAACTGAAAGCAGCTTACAGAAATGTTCCTGTCTTTAACACTCAGATGCCCAACTCCCAGTGGGGCCCAAACCCTGAATAAATCTGTTTTACCCTGTATAATGCTAATACAGGATAAACTCATAAATTGTTTGCCCTCTATAACACTGATAGAGAGGTGCGCACAGCTGTTTGCCCTCCCCCCCCCCCAGGTATTAATACATACTCTGGGTTAATTAATAACTAAAAATGTATTTTATTAAATACAGAAAGTAGGATTCAAGTGGTTCTAAGTAGTAGAAGATAGAACAAAGTGAATTACCAAGCAAAATAAAATAAAACACTCTAAATAAAACAAGTCTAAGTCTAGTACATTAATAAAAACTGAATACAGGTAAAATCCCACTCTTAGAGATGTTTCAATAAGTTTCTTTCATAGACCAGACACCTTTCTAGACTGGGCACAATCCTTTCCCCAGTACAGCCCTTGTTCCAGCACATGTGGTAGCTAGGGGATTTCTCATGATGGCTGACTCCCTTGTTCTGTTCCACCCCCTTATATGGCTTTGTCACAAGGCGGGAATCTTTTGTCTATCTGGGTCCCTGTCCAGCCCCAAATGGAAAAGCACCAGGTTTAAGATGGATTTCAGTACCAGGTGACATGGTCACATTTCCTGTGAGACCCCAAGCCTTCATTCCTCCCAGCCTGACTCACAGGAAGTCCTACCTACCAGGAGAGCCATCCACATGCAATTGTCCTGGAAGATTCCAAACCATCACTAATGGCCCACACTTTGCATAACTACTATAGGCCCTCAGAGTTATATTTCATATTTCTTAGTTTCAGATACAAGAGTGATACATTTATACAAATAGGATGACCACGCTCAGTAGATTATACGATTTGTAATGATATCTTACAAAAGACCTTTTGCATGAAGCATATTTTAGTTACATTATATTCACACTCATCAGCATACTTTTATAAGATCATATAGAGTATGTCACAACCCCAAACCTTGAAATCTGTACTGAGGCAGGTGGAAAGCCCGTTGGTCTGATTGTCCCCTGCCTTTCCTTCTGTGTTGACATTTATGCCTTTAGAAAGTGGGTGAAAATGCTACCATTATGATTTGATAGCATTTTACACCCACTTGGTAGCAGTGTAAATAATGACACAAGATGTAAGATAGAAGAGAATCAGGGTCAGGATGTACAAACAGAGGTGCAATAGGTTCACACTGTTACCTTTGAGATTTAATAATCCATCCTGCCACCAAAGACAAGAGTTTACTCTAAAGTGAAGGGGTCACTATTTGAGGGAAATGCTAAGCTTCCAAAGGCATGTTGCCAGCCCAATACAAAATGAAAACTGACCGCAGTATAAATAATTCAGAACTATTTGAATACTATGTCCCAGACTTAGGGCTGTGTCTGAGCTGCACTTGGTGTAATCAGGAGAGGTGGACAAAGATAGCTTTACAGTACCCATACATTCTCCTCTTCCCCCACATACTTTGATCTTGGGATTAGCTGGGGCTGCTCGGGTTTCTGGCATAAAACCAAGGAGTCTCAAGATTGCTTTAATTTATGCCAAACTGTCCATGGGGCCATGGGGCCATTAAGGCAGTTGGATAATGCTAGTACAGGGGTGGGCAAACTTTTTGGCCCGAGGGCCACATCGGGGTTGCGAAACGGTATGGAGGGCTGGGTAGGGAAGGCTGTGCCTCATCAAACAGCCTGGCCCCTACCCCCTATCCGTCCCTTCCCACTTTCCACCCCCTGACTGCCCCCCTCAGAATCCCCAACCCATCCAACCCCCCCCCCTGCACCTTCTCCCCTGACCACCCCATCGTGGGACCCCCCCGCCCCTAACCAACCCCCAGGACACCACCCCCATCCAACCCCCCCTGCTCCCTGTCCCCTGACTGCCCCATCCCCTATCCAAGCCCCCTCCCCTGACAGGCCCCCCAGGACCCCTGACCCATCCAACCCCCCCCCACTCCTTGTCCCCTGATGCCCTCTCCCTGGACCCCCATCCCTAACTGCCCCCCCAGGACCCCATCCCCTATCCAACCCCCCCTGCTCCCTGTCCTGCCCCCTCCTGGGACCCCCCGACCCCCCAGGACGCCACCCCCATTCAACCCCCCTCCGCTCCCTGTCTCCTGACGCCCCCCCCAACCACCACCCCATCAAACAGCTCCCTGTCCCCTGACTGCCCCCCGGGATCTCCTGCCCCTTATCCAACCTCCCTGCTCGCCCCACTCCCTTACCAGGCTGCTCAGAGCGGCAGGACAGGCTTATTGGAAAGCCTGGGAGGTGGGCAGGTGCAAGCCACGCTGCCCGCACGGCGACGTAACTGCAGAGGAGGGGGGACAGCAGGGGAGGGGCCAGGGCTAGCCTCCCCGGCCGGGAGCTCAGGGGCCGGGCAGGACAGTCCCGCGGGCCGAGTGTGGCCCGCGAGCGTAGTTTGCCCACCTCTGTGCTAGTACATAAGCATAGAGGTCTATAGTGGTTCTTATGCCACCCCTCCTCCTGGCTCCTGGTGTAGGGTTATGCATACTAGAAAAGATCTCATACTGGAATAATCCTCCATCAACTGTCTGAGATAGCATTGCAACTGTTTTGCACCATCAGAATACTACGAAGAAGCCATAGCAAGGCCTATCACCTAGGCCAAATTTGAGATAATCTTGATCACTTTTACACACATACAAGATAGAACTATAGGCATTATGGCAAAAGACATTTATGTTTAAACAGAACTGGTCCTGGCAGTGAATTTTCAAAAATAGATTGCATCCCTTTCCTCTGACCTCAAAAAATGGAAGTTTAAATAAAGTGCAAGAACATCTATGAAAAAGCAGAGGGTACTATTTGAGGAATATAAAAAAAATCAAAGAAGCAAGATCATTACAATTAAGATAAAACAAATACTGTAGAAGAAACACTTCAAGGACTTAAGGGCTGTGCCACTGAAGGAGCAATTAACGGCGAGTCTAAGCAAATATTGCAGATTTTAGGACAGTGTAGAAAAATAGCTTAAGTTGTCTAGGTGATGCAATGATTTGGCATCAGTAGTTGCTTGATTTAATTTCAGATATGTGTAAGTAACTGCAATGAAGATTGACTAGTGAAACTAGTCTAGGTCTTAAAGGGCAAAACATTTCTGTGAGATCTCTTGTGGCTAAATTAAAGTGTCAGTGAAGGACAGTGAAACGTTTCAAGTGGTTTAAGTAAAGCAAAATCATTCTGCCTCAATGGAGTTTCTGAGATGCTATGGTCTTTTATGTTTGTACAAAACTTACATAAGTTGTCTCAGCTTATATTTATTTTACTATGAAAGATTAAAAGAAATTAAATTATTATGGCAATAGGATACAATTGTTTTTTGCAATATGACCTGGACAACAGGAACAATAAGTCTGGAATAGCCTAGGAATTGAAGAGTTAACCTACATCAATGAAGATATAGATAAAGCACAGTATTGCACACTTCAGGTTATAATGCAGTAATGAAAGATAAGAAATATTTTGCACTGAGTCAGAATACAATTGATAAAGATGACAATGATTCTGATTCTGAAAAAATTAGTAGAAGTACAATAGTGACAAGCTTGAACACATGTCTGCAGCCTGTTTATGTCTGCCTGGGTGCCACTTAGCATAGCAGACTGCCATAGAGCAACAGCTGCCTCCGATAAAGTGGCAGGTGCAAAAGGTGGTGGAGTGGGATGCCAGGCTACTTAAATCAACAACAGTGGAAAGTGTACAGTGCATAGAACAGGGGGTAGTAGTGAAATACCAGAAAACATAGGTGAGACCTTCATGCTAAATGGATGTGGGGGGGGGAGAACCCAAAGAAACTATTATGTGACTTTTGATGAGAAATGAAAGGGGAAAAAACTGATCCACTCCAACAGCAGGAACGGACAGGCAGGAGAGAACCAGTTCAGCTAGTTCTCTTTCTTCTGTTCATGCTTCCTGGCTCCTACCAGGCAGTTGCTCCTGACCCCAGGCCTTAGCCCAACAGGTAGCTGATATCACTTGAACCAAACAAGCTTCTCTGATTGATTTTTTTTACTCTGCTAACATCACCTATGATCTTTCTATTCACTACCTCACTCTCCCCAGTTGAATATGCATCACACTCTTCTCCATACCCTCTTTCCTTTTCCCAATCTCTTCTCCCTTTCCCCTCTTTTGTGCTCATTAATCCATCCTTTCCCTCTTCTATGGCCAGAAACTTTGGGTATGTCTACACTACGAAATAAGGTCGATTTTATAGAAGTCGATTTTTAGAAATTGATTTTATACAGTAGTTTGTGTATGTCCCCACTAAGTGCATTAAGTCAGCGGAGTGGGTCCTCAATACCGTGTCTAGCACCGACTTATGGAGTGGTGCACTGTGGGTAGCTATCCCACAGTTTCCGCAGTCTCTGCTGCCTATTAGAATTCTGGGTTAAGCTCCCAATGCCTGATGGGGCAAAAACATTGTCAAGGGTGGCTTTGGGTACATGTCGTAAGTTGCCCCTCCCTCCCTCTGTGAAAGCAACGGCAGACCATCATTTCGCGCCTTTTTTCCTGGTTACCCATGCAGATGCCGTACCATGGCAAGCATGGAGCCCGCTCAGCTCACTGCTGCTGTTGTGAGCATTGTAAACACCTCACGCATTATCCTGGAATATGTGCAGAACTGGGCTGAGATGCCACCACGAGGACAATTGTGATGAGGACATGGACACAGACGTTCCTGAAAGCACGGGCAGTGGCAATTGGGACATCATGGCAGCAGTGGGGCTGGTTGATACAGTGGAACGCCAATTCTGGGCCTGGCAAACAAGCACAGACTGGTGGGACTGCATAGTATTGCAGGTATGAGATGATTCACAGTGGCTGCGAAACTTTCACATGCGTAAGGTCACTTTCCTTGAACTTTGTGAGTTGCTTTCCCCTGAAGCGTAGGAATACCAAGATGAGAGCTGCCCTGAAAGTTGAGAAGCGAGTGGCGATAGCCCTGTGGAAGCTTGCAATACCTGACTGCTACCAGTCAGTTGGGAATCAATTTGGAGTGGGCAAGTCTCCTGTGGGGTCTGCTGTGATCCAAGTAGCCAATACAATCACTGACGTTCTGCTATCAAGGGTAGTGACTCTGGGAAACATGCAGGTCATACTGGATGGCTTTGCTGCAATGGGGTTCCCTAACTGTGGCGGGGCAATAGATGGAACGCATATATCTATCTTGGCACCAGACCAATTCACAGCAGACAGCACATGTGCTTTAGGTACAAGGTCGCGTTTTGCCTTTTATATTGAGTGCCTGCTGGTATGGTGACACATCTCACACAGCTGGGCAACAGAATTCGGTTTCCAGGCAGCCATGGTAAGCCTTTTGGTACAGGGGCTTGGCTTCTTCTGCCTTCATAACATGTGGGAGTGGTTTCAAACTGTAGTGCCATCCTTTCCCATAGCAAGCAATGCCGGCTGGGTTTCACATTTAAAAGGAGGGGCTGCGGTTTTCGGGTGGTTGTGCAGCACACACCTCCCTCCACCCCACTGCATGGCTATTCTCTGGGATGATCCCTTTTAGCCAAGCGCAAACAACCCAGCATGAACGGGGTCCTCTTACTGTTCCCTTACAAAAAATTCCCCTATTTCAATAAGTGACGATGAATGATATCACTCTCCTGAGGCTAACACAGAAAGATAAAGACCCAATGTTGCTTGAATGCGACCAAAACCCAGGACCATTCGCTGCCATGCTTTGTGCTGCAATGATTCCAGACTACTTGCTACTGGCTGGGCATGGTAAAGTGTCCTACCGTGGAGGACAAAATAAAGCAGCCCTCCCCAGAAACCTTCTGCAAAGGCTTTCAGAATACCTCCAGGAGAGCTTCATGGAGATGTCCCTGGAGGAGTCCCGCTCCATCCCCAGACACGTTAACAGACTTTTCCAGTAGCTGTACCGGCCGCGAATGCATCCCAATTCTTCAGGGCAAATCAAACATTAAACACTATTGCTTTTAAACCCTGTACTGTAGTTACAAATGTGCACTCACCAGAGCTGCCTCCTCCAGCTTCAGGGTCGGGGATCCCGCCTTGGGAGGCTATTGGCTCCAGGGTGATGAAAAGGTCCTGGCTGCTGGAGAGAATAGATTCACCGCTTGCCTGCTGCACATTCTCCTCCTCCTCTTCCTCATCCACAAAATCCTCCTCCCTGTTGCATGAGACTCCCCCCTTGCAGGTGTCCACAGACAGTGGTGGGGTAGTGGTAGGGTCCCTCCCTAAAATGCCATGCAGCTGATCATAGAAGCGGCATGTTTGGGGCTCTACCCAGAGTGACCGTTTGCCTCCTTTGTCTTTTGGTAGGCTTGCCTCAGCTCCTTAACTTTCATGCGATACTGCTGTGTTTCCCTGTTGTAGCTTCTCTCCACCATGCCCGGTGCGATTTTGGCCTATATATTAGCATTTCTTCTTTTTGATCGGAGTACAGCCTGCACAGATTCTTCTCCCCATACAGCAATCAGATCCAGTGTCTCCCTTTCGATCCATGCTGGAGCTCGTTTGCGATTCTGGGGGTCTGCATGATCACCTGTGCTGCTGAGCTCGCCACGCTGACCAAACAGGAAATGAAATTCAAAATTTCCTGGGGCTTTTACTGTGTACCTGGCTAGTGCATCAGAGTTCAAAGTGCTGTCCAGAGCGGTCATATTGGAGCACTCTGGGATAGCACCCAGAGGCCAATACCATTGAATTGTCTCTGCACTACCCCAAATTCGACCTAGCAAGGTCGATTTTAGCGCTACTGCCCTCGCCAGGGAGGAGTACAGAAGTTGATTTTAAGAGCCCTGTCGGTTGACGGAATGGGGTTGGTTGTGTAGACACATTCATTTTAAAATCGACCTAACGTGGCTAAATTCGATCTAACCCCGTAGTGTAGACCAGGGCTTTTTGTCTCCTCCCCAAATTACAATATTCACAGGGCCCTGTTCTCTCTTCCTCATGGAGGTTCATTTTCTCCATACAACTGCTCATGCTCCAGGAGACATGTTGCCAGATGCAGAGTATCCCTGGAAGGGCCCATTCCAGGAAAGTTCCCCACTGTGGGGGGCAGGGGGAAGCCATACCAGCTACTGAAAATTCTCTGCAGTAATTTCCACAGCTTTGTCCTGCAAGCTGGGAAGGGAAAATCCAGTGGAGCTTATCTGGCCCCACATCAGCTTTCCTGGCCCCAGGCCTCACTGAGCTCTGAGGTGCTTCCATAGGGTTTAGGAGAAGAGAAAGAAACATATAAGACCCAGACCCTGAAAGGAATTTAGACACCTAACTACTTTTGGAAACAATGTGAGTTTAGTGCCTAAATACCTTCGAGGACCTGGGCCTAAGCTCCTAATACTAAGCTTTTTGGGACAGGGGCCGTGTCTCTTTGTCTATCAAACATCATGTATATTTCTGGTGGTATAGAATAATCATAATTATGACAGAATAGTCAAGAAACTAACAATTTTATTGTGGTACAAGTGGTGAATGTAACTCAAGACCATAGTGAGAAAACTGAATACCCAAAGCATTGTTCTGTTGAGAGCTATTTTCACACCAAATTTCATCTATCACTCATTTTGGTGATAGTGCTGATAAAAAATATTACAAATATCCTTTGTAAGGTGAAAGCTTTATTTATTTTTATTTTCATCTTACTCAAAAAGGGCTAAACTCCTTTTTTTTCCCCCTCTCTCTCTCAATTCCCAGCAATCCAAAAAAAACCCAACAACGAAAAACATCTTTGGGCATCTCTCACAGGCACAGAGGCAGTGGCATACCCTGACACAAATCTTTACAGCATACATTCCATACAACAAAGGAAGAGCTTGTCTTTAGGCTCAGTTATGTTCATATTAATAGAGGAGTGCCAGTGACAACAATTATACTTAGCACTTAAATTTATCATCATAATTAATCTAGAAAGGATGCATATAAATAAAAAACATATGAGCTGAAATTGTCAAACTTGAGTGCATGAAGTTAAACACCTACATCCACACATGTGGTGTAGGAGTAAGAGGTCTGCTTATACCTATTTAGTTAAATTGGAAGTGGGATACTGTGATGGGAGGTTCACCCCATGCTTGCCCTCCAGGGGGTTAATGTAGGCTAAGTAGGGGGCCAGTTAACCAGAGAAGCTACAGTTGAGGGGAACCTGATGACTTAAATAATCCCCTAACTGAATAATAAGGAAGCTCAGCTGAGGAGGAAGGAACTGTGCTGGGTTTATAAAGACAGGAAGTTGGAAGTAGAGAAGGGGCTGCAGGGAAGTAGTCTGTAGTTACTCCCTCAAGAAGGGAGGTATGTTTGGTAGCTAGAGTGACAAAGCAACCTACAATTACTCTATGGAAGAAGGGAGTTTTAAGGCTGGCAAACCTGGGGGAGAGCAGAATGTAAGGAAAGGTTCAGGGAAAAGGCAGTAAGGTCTAGAATGGAACAGACCTTGGATGCTGATTAGAGGGTCCCTGAGCTGGAACCTGGAGCAGAGATCAGGGCTTGGTTCCCCTGCCAGGTAGTGGGGAAGAGTACAAGCTGGGCAGTGAATGGGAAGTCTGCCTGAGCCTCTTGGTAAGAAAAGATGTTGATAACCTGAGAAAAGGAGGATTCATGTGACTTGTCAGGAGGACTGAGCCACAAATAGAGCATCTTACTCTCTGAGTCCCAGAAAGAGAAGGCAGGGCATGTGGTGAGAGCTGGAAAGGAAGCGTTGACTGTGGAATCAGCTCATCCACAGCAGTAGCAGTGAGCAGACCCTATGACAGATCTGCCCACATTGCCCATAAATCATATTAACTCCTACCAATAGAGAGTTTTGGGGGGTAACAAACCAGCCTATATTGGTTTTAAAATCCAGAGAGCTCTTGATGGGAGACAATTTGAGTGTGGATGCATGGCAGTTTCCACAGATATAAAGCGAGTTATAGTGGTCCTACTTCCAAAATATAGTAGGGCTGTTGATTAATTGGAGTTGACTCATGCAATTAACTCAAAAAATTAATTGCATGGTTAAACAACAGAATGCAAATTGAAATTTATTAAATATTTTGATGATTTCTACATTTTCAAATATATCAATTTCAATTACAACACAAATACAAAGTGTACAGTGCTCACTTTATATTTTTATTGCAAATATTTGCACTGTAAAAATGATAAACAAAAGAAATAGCATTTTTCAGTTCACCTCATACAAGTACAGTAGTGCAATCTCTTTGTCATGAAAGTGCAATTTACTAATGTAATTTTTGTTACATAACTGCACTCAAAAAGCAAAACAATGTAAAACTTTAGAGCCTACGAGTCCACTCAGTCCTAATTCTTGTTCAGCCAGTCATGAAGAGAAAGAAGTTTGTTTACATTTATGGGAGATAATGCTGCCCATTTCTTAATTACAATGTCACCTGAAAGAGAGAACAGCACCTGTTGTAACTGGTGTCGCAAGATATTTATGTGCCAGATGCGCTAAAGATTCATATGCCTCTTTGTGCTTCGGCTATCGTTCCAGAGGACATGCGTCCATGCTGATGTCGCTCATTTTAAAAAAATGCACTAATTAAATTTGTGACTGAATTCCTTGGGGGAGAATTGTATGTCTCCTGCTCTGTTTTACCCGTATTCTGCCATATATTTCATGTTATAGCAGTCTCGGATGATGATCCAGCACATGTTGTTCATTTTAAGAACACTTTCACTGCAAATTTGACAAAATGCAAAGAAGATACCAATGTGAGATTTCTAAAGATAGCTACAGCACTCGACCCAAGGTTTAAGAATCTGAAGTGCTTTCCAAAATCTGAGAGGGAATGAGGTGTGGAGCATGCTTTCAGAAGTCTTAAAAGAGCATCACTCAGAACCTGAACTATAAAAAAAGAAAATCAACCTTCTGCTGGTGGCATCTGACTCAGATGATGGAAATGAATATACATTGGTCCCCACTGCTTCAGATCGTTATTGAGCAGAATCCGTCATCAGCATGGATGCATGTCCTCTGGAATGGTGGTTGAAGAATTAAGGGACATATGAATCCTTAGAACATCTGGCATGTAAATATCTTGTGACGCCAGCTACAACAGTGCCATACATAACGCTGGCTCTCACTTCCTAGTGACATTGTAAACAAGAAACAGGCAGCATTGTCTTCTGCAAATGTAAACAAACTTGTTTGTCTTAGTGATTGGCTGAACAAAAGTAGGACTGATTGGACTTGTAGGCTCGAACATTTTATATTGTTTTATTTTTGAATGCAGGGTTATTTTGTACATAATTCTACATTTGTAAGTTCAACTTTCATGATAAAGAGATTGCACTACTGTACTTGTATTAGGTGAATTGAAAAATACTATTTCTTTTTTTTTTTTACAGTGCAAATATTTGTAATCAAAAATAAATGTAAAGTGAGCACTGTACATTTTGTATTCTGTATTGCAATAGAAATCAATATATTTGAAAATGTATAAAATATCCAAAAATATTTAAATAAATGGTATTCTATTGTTTAACAGCGTGATTAACCGCTCAATTAATTTTTTTAATGGCACGATTAATCACAATTAATTTTTTAAATTGCTTGACAGTCCTAAAATATAGATAAGACCTCCATAAATGAGTGATTTTCAGAGGTGCTAGCACTCACAACTCTCATTGATGCTCATGGAAACTGCAGGGGGTCAGGACCTTTGAAAATCAGGCCATTTATTTAGATTTCCACGTCACTGTAATTATCTGTTGCAAGTCCCCAACTCTGAACTCTTTGACCAAGGCCTCAATCTGGTGAGCTAAAGAACCAGCAACATCATCTCAAGCAGCATAAAGGCATCTGTATGCAGATGTTCACAATGGTGTTTGGCAATTCTCCACTTAATACCTTTCCTTTTGGGAATTGTTTTTTTTCCCCAAGAATGTGATCTCATGCAGGGGTGCTGGAACAATTTTTATAGAGAGGATGCTGAGAGCCACTGAACCAAACTGTAAACTTTAAACCACTTCAAGCCAAGAGCTGCTGCAGCATCACCACCCCAAACCCCTTGTTCCAGGACCTAAGATCTCATGTAGTGTTTTGCTTTCTGATATTGGCAGCTTACTCTCTGGATGTTTTTGGTTTTTCAAAGCTCTTTTCTTCCTGTTGTTATCATCATCATTTCTTAATGATTGGCTTGGCACTGTACAAACATACAGGGAGACATGGGGCTTGATTTTTCTACTTGCCTTACCCTTTGAGCTTCACATTTCTCTGATTTACACATCTACAAAGAGCCAAAAGTGAGTGTGTAAGTGGAGAATCTGGATTTAGTAGTGTATTACACCCAATTTGCACGGGTGTAAGTGACTATACAAGGTGCAGCCCAATGGAAAACCAGGGTCTTTAGGAAGAGTATTCTTTTTCTATTCTGTTTCCAGGTTTCAAAGTAGTACACAAAGGGACTGCTTCTCATTTACACCACTCTAGCGGTGTAAAATGGACCTTAAACTGGGATTACACTTACACCAACTAGAAGGGTATGTCTATATAGCAGACACTGTGCATGGGCTAGCCTACCTAAGCCAGCTTGAATCCAGCTAGCATGGGTAACAGTAGCAGTGAAGATGGTGCAATGCGGGCTTCAGCACAGGCTAGCAAGTCGAGTATGTACCATGGGTCCGTACCAGGTGTGTACTACCTGTGCTGAAGCTCACGGTGTGCTGTCTTCACTATTATTACCTGCTCTACCTGGATTCAGGCAAGCACGGGTAAGCTATCCCATGCACAGCATCTGCTATTTAGACATACCCTCAAGTCCCTTTAGACTACCAGAGCACTGCAAAGAGGGAAGAGCTAAAGGAGAATCAGACCCCAACTCTCTAGTCTTCATTAGCATAATCTTTTGCAAGCCAGGCATAGAATAATGTATGTGGAACAGCAACGGATTTTGCTTTTTTACACCAATGTAAATTAGCAACTCCTCTGAGGTCAGTGGAATTAGCGGAATGTAAAACCAATGTGAGAGCAGACACAGGACCTTAGCTTGGAATCAAAGGGATTGAATTATAAAGTTGTAAGGGATCTATATTGTAATGATTCTTCTGTCTGCAGGTTTCTTTCTTTTTTTCAGGTCTAATTCTAAAGGATGTTCATGCAGGACAGAAATGTCTCCTAGAATGTACTCTCTTAGCAGGCAACAAATTCTGTAGAACAGAGCTTTCTATCTGAAGGGACATTTAAGAAGATTCATTACAACTTGCTGACTTTTTTCACATTCTCCCCTAGTCCTATTGATTCAGTTCAGTTCTGACCTGGACAATTCACAAAGCCTTTCATAGGCAGGAACTGAATGGTGTCAATTTATGAGTAAAAAGAAAAGGAGTACTTGTGGCACCTTAGAGACTAACCCATTTATTTGAGCATAAGCTTTCATGAGCTACAGCTCACTTTATCAGATGCATTCAGTGGAAAATACAGTGGGAAGATTGATATACATAGAGAACATGAAACAATGGATGTTACCATACACACTGTAATGAGAGTGATCACTTAAGGTGAGCTATTACCAGCAGGAGAGCAGGGGGAGGGGGAGAACCTTTTGTAGTGATAATCAAGGTGGGCCATTTCCAGCAATTGACAAGAATGTCTGAGGAACGGGGGTGGGGTGGGGTGAATAAACATGGGGAAATAGTTTTACTTTGTGTAATGACCCAACCACTAAGTGATGGGTCATTTGCTCCGACCCCTCAGACAGAGACAAACACCAACAAGATCTCTATCAAGCATTCTTACAAGTACAATACCCACCTGCTGAAGTGAAGAAACAGACTGACAGAGCCAGAAGAGTACCCAGAAGTCACCTACTACAGGACAGGCCCAACAAAGAAAAGAACAGAACGCCACTAGCCATCACCTTCAGCCCCCAACTAAAACCTCTCCAACGCATCATCAAGGATCTACAACCTATCCTGAAGGACGACCCATCACTCTCACGGATCTTGGGAGACAGGCCAGTCCTTGCTTACAGACAGCCACCCAACCTGAAGCAAATACTCACCAGCAACCACACACAACACCACAGAACCACTAACCCAGGAACCTATCCTTGCAACAAAGCCTGTTGCCAACTGTGTCCACATATCGATTCAGGGAACACCATCATAGGGCCTAATCACATCAGCCACACTATCAGAGGCTCGTTCACCTGCACATCTACCAATGTGATATATGCCATCATGTGCCAGCAATGCCCATCTGCCATGTACATTGGTCAAACTGGACAGTCTCTACGTAAAAGAATAAATGGACACAAATCAGACGTCAAGAATTATAACGTTCAAAAACCAGTTGGAGAACACTTCAATCTCTCTGGTCACTCGATTACAGACCTAAAAGTGGCAATTCTTCAACAAAAAAAACTTCAAAAACAGACTCCAACGAGATACTGTTGAATTGGAATTAATTTGCAAACTGGATACAATTACCTTAGGCTTGAATAGAGACTGGGAGTGGATGGGTCATTACACAAAGTAAAACTATTTCCCCATGTTTATCCCCCCACCCCACCTCCCACTGTTCCTCAGACGTTCTTGTCAACTGCTGGAAATGGCCCACCTTGATTATCACTACAAAAGGTCGTCCCCGCCCCCCCCGTTAGGGGGCTTATTCCTGCACCCACTTACTTCCCTGGTCCTTCTCGCATGAACAGAGAGCAACAATACCCAAAGTCCAAAGGTGCAAACAATTCGATGTTTATTGGGGTGAACTTCCAGCAAGCATGATTCCAGTTTCCTTCCTTAGTATCCTCCTTCCCAGCTCTGACACCATAGAGCTTTACACCTGTGTCCCTGTTCCCATTCCTGCCCTTAGCCAAACATGATTCCAATTTCCTTACTCCCATTCCCTGTTCCCATTTCCCCCTTTAGCAAAACATGATTCCAATTTCCCCATTCCCTGTTCCCATCTCCCCCACCCACACACACACCCCTTCCTGATTGACTGCAGACTATATAGTAAAACTTGAGTTCTGCTTTGCTATACCTTAACCAATCATTTTCCTGAAATTTAACTAACCAATCCTAACATATTGTAACATGATTATGTAACCAATTATATCCCACCACCTTAATTAGTTTACACCCAGCAAAATTAATTATACAGCAGACAGGAACAATCACAGAACCAGACAGAGATTATGCAGACAAACAATAGCAAAGTGCGAACTATAATGACAAGACAATACAGAAGTGAGGATTTCACATCCCAGCTATTGATAAGTGAGTTCTTGCCAGACAGGATGCTATCAAACTAAGTTTCCTTTTATATTTTCTAGGCACTTCCCTTTCTTTGGAGGTGACAGGCATTATCAGGACAGGATTGTATTCCTAACAGCCCAATAGCACCTTATTTCAATGTGACTAGTTTGGAATGTGAAGATGTGACCGTTCACTTCCCAGTTTATGGCTGCCTCTGCTGCTTAGCCAAAGGCCTTAGCCTAAGCACAGGGCCTGAAACTGTCACAGTAAGAGAAGGCCCTTACACCAGCAGACAGTGATTTTGATTCTTTCTTTTGTACCTCTATAACTATCCAAGTGATAAGAATACACCTAAATTCTTAGAGTATAGGTCTTTACAGACAGGCCTGAATATCTATATCCTAACATGCCCCCTCCCCCCACTCTCCTGCTGGTAATAGCTCACCTTAAGTGATCACTCTCATTACAGTGTGTATGGTAACACCCATTGTTTCATGCTCTCTATGTATATAAATCTCCCCACTGTATTTTCCACTGAATGCATCCGATGAAGTGAGCTGTAGCTCATGAAAGCTTATGCTCAAATAAATGTGTTAGTCTCTAAGGTGCCACAAGTCCTTCTTTTCTTTTTGCGAATACAGACTAACACAGCTGCTACTCTGAAATTTATGAGTAGCTACTCTTGTTATGCTGGAATTCATTTCAATTAAAAACTTTAGTTTGGGCTTGGAACTTGGGTCCCAGGGACAGCAAGCTAGTGTTTTTTAAATTAGAACACACAGTCATCTGCATTGACACTACACAGGAAAGAATGCATGCTGTCACTTATTCATTCATTAAATGAAAAAATATGTACATCTTCATTTGAACTTGCAGCTTCTATTACATGTAATGACTGGCCTTGCATAAGGGAACTGCAGTCATTAAATGAGGATGGGGTTACTAAATGAGAATGGCTTCCAGACAAAGATATACAGGGCCAAATTCTGTTTTCATCTCCATGGTGTTAATCTGGAGTAACTGTAAAGTCAGTGGAGTTACTCTGACTCAGAGAGGTAAATGAGAGCACAGTGTGTCCCACACTGATGGTCTATTTTCTCTCTAGACAAACAAAAGCCATAACCTTTTTATATTTACTTTTAAAATCTATGCTCAGGTTTAGTGTTTGGTGTATTGCCAAGAGTTAGCTTTCTTTTAACTCTGTGGTAAAAGAGGGGACACTGAAGGATTAGAAAAAAGAATTAAAACATTTTGTTTAACTCTTAACAATATGAAGTCAGATCTGCAACAGTGAAATCAGTTTTTTTAATAAGTTTAATCAAAATAACTATGTTTTAGCCTACTGGAAGTTGCAGTAGAATGTATAATACTTCAGTTAGGACTTTTCTACACAGAGTGCTATTCAGGAACAGCTCTTCCTGAATAACTCCATGTGTGGACATTCTTATTTTGGAATAAGGGTGCCTTGTTCATGTTTAGCTTAATGTATTGTTGGTTTCCACTGGCTTCAACCAGGGGATGAGGAACCCAACAATATGGTGGTCAATTGGAACCACTTGAAAATTGTTAATTTAAATTTCCACTAGGGGTATAACTTATTAACTCCCTTTGTGTCACTAAATCCCATTTTGTTTTGGGATTGTTATTTGTTATGTTGTGTCTATTGCTAGGGCACGATCCATCAGCCTTCCTTGGAAGGCTGTAGGTGCTGCCTCCACAGCAAGCCAACCTATTCAGGAGGAAAATCAGATGCTAGGTAGGGCCAAAACGAATATGGTGGGCCTGAGGCAGCATTTCCTTCTTTCCCATGCCCCACAAAAGGCTAAATATACTCCTTTTTGTCATTGTCCCTTTACAGAAGCAGAGGACATCACCACTCCTCATTTTTAAAAGGTCACTGTCAATCTAGATAGGGTAAATTTAATCAAAGTCTAATAAAGCTGCTTTCTGGAAAGGGCACCTGCCACTGAGATCTCTCCTTTTTAGAACTGAGTTTACCTAATTTACTTTGTTACTTTTCTGTCCCCTGCTGCTGTGTGACTCTCACACACAGACGGTAGGCAGAGAAGTGCAGGGATCCCTCAGAGTGTGTTAGGGAACATGCATGTGAAACTCAGGACATTTTGTTGTGCATGCATAACACAAGAACTAGGGGTCACCAAATGAAATTAATATGCAGCAGGTTTAAAACAAACCAGTGGAAATATTTCTTCACACAATGCACAGTCAACCTGTGGAACTCTTTGCCAAAAGATGTTGTAAAGGCCAAGACTATAACAGGGTTCAAAAAAGAATGAGATAAATTCATGGAGGATAGCTCCATCAATGGCTATTAGACAGGATGGGCAGAGATGGGGTCCCTAGCCTCTGTTTGCCAGAAGCTGGGATTGGGCAACAGGGCATGGATCACTTGATGATTCCCTGTTCTGTTCATTCCCTCTGGGGCATCTGGCATGGGTGCCCCAGAGGGAATAAACAGAATAATAACGGATAGACAGGATAATAATGGATAGATTGACCTTTGGTCTGACCCAGTATCGCCATTCTTATGCATATCACTGTCAGGCAATCCCTACCCTCCCATTCTCTGCTTCCTCTCCTGCCTGGCTTCATGAAGAAGATAGGGATAAGGAAGGAGACAGTGAGATCTAAGGTCCTTCGTTCCTTCTGAGCGTCTTCAGGCCTTGTGTAGGTGTCCCGGGAAGTGAAGAACTCCAGTTTTCCGCCAGACCCTGGAGCAACCAGAGAAGTAAGGAACCAAGGCTCATTGACCCTTCCACCACCTTGGCCAGCTTCTCCTGCTTCCACAGGCCCTTGTTGGTATGCCAGGGAGTGAAGGTCCCCCCAGTGCTGCTTTGGCTTTGCTAGTGCTCCTCATTCCAGTGTAGGAATCTGGAGAATGAAAACTGCTGCTTACATTCACCTAAGGTAGAGCTGTTATCCACTGCTGCTTTCCCTAGTTCCATGAAGGGGATCTAGGGTAGAAGACACTTTCCTGGATGCTTCCCTGGCTCCTACAGAGGTTGTGAAGAGGGGTAAAACATCCTCCACTCTGTTCCTCCAGTCTATTTCTGGGCTACTGTGGGGGCCTTAACATTTTTAGGACACTTTTAAAGGAAACACTGACAAATTAATCATTTTAGTAACTGATATTTACCTACTAGCAACATGTAGCTAAGCTCCAAAACACTGGCAGCAGCTCTAGTGCTCTCAGTGTTAAACCCTTTCAGTGCTTGGACAAGCCTTACAGAGGAGAGCAGGAAAGTGATGTCATCATTATACCCTAGGGGACTAGGAGTGAAACTGCCCACACTCTACTGTCAAATGCCAACTGAATGAGAAAATAATTTCTCTCATATCTTTCACTTTTGGTAGCCTAAGCCAGAGGTTCTGCAACTGCTACTCCATAGAGCACTTGGTAGTGCTCTGCAGAAAGCTAGCTCGACTGTGGTGATGTCTCCATTTCTTGTTTTCAGCTGCTAAATTGCATCCAAAGAAGCCAAATATGCACTACATACTTTCCTAATGATATTTTTTTTATATAATTGCTGTTGTTGCCAGAGGGATGTTATATAATTGCAAAGAGGCAGCAAGCTGGCTGATGTGATCATGTCCAGGAGTCACTCTCTCAAAATATGCAGGCTCTGACAGGCTTCCCAGAGTGCAACCTGGACTGTGGGACCACTGAGCCCTCTGTCCCACCATCACTCTCACATAGTGATGCTGTTGCCAAACCTCTGACAGGCGCTGCACTTGCACAGACTCCACAGTCAGGGACACCAAGCTGAGTTACATGAATGCTTCTCCCAGCCATTCATGAACCAACAGCAGAGAGGCTCCAGCCAGTTCCCCAGCCTTGCACCCCAAAACTGTACTGTCTTGCCCTAGTCAGAAACCTGAGCGGTGTAAGTTCATTACCCAGTCTGCCCCTCCCTCAATGTGGTGAGGACAAACACTGGCCATTGTAAATGGAGTTGAGATTTCCCAAGCACTTCAACAAAACACACTGTTTTAGGTAAAAAATAAAACACTAACTACAGAAATATTTTAAGTGATTATAAGTAGTAAGTGTAGAGATCAGAGTTGGTTACCTAAGAAATAAAAAGTAAATTCACAGTCTAAGTTCTATAAACTAAACAGGATTTGAATCAAGCAGTTTCTTACCTTGATAGGTGATACAAACTGGTCACAGATCTTCAATACACAGGCTGGAACTGCCTGCCAGCCTGGGACCACCCTCCCCCAGTTCAAAGTCTTTGTCCTCCAGACATGATTCCAGGTGTTGCGTTTTGGGGGGAATGAGACTAAGTCATGATGTCACTTCCCCTCTTCTATAGTTTCTTCCAGCTTTCTGGAAAGATCTTTTGCTTGTGATGTGGGGGTCCAACCCCATTGGTCAAGCAGTCTCCATTGTCTACATGCTCTCTCCGAGAAGTCTTCTGGGATGGCTTCTGGGAAAGTGGATTCCCTTTAATGATCCATCAGAACCTCTGGCTACTCCACTGTTGTACCTGAAAGGCTGGTTGTAGGTCTTCCCATCCTCACAATAGATTTGAGTAACACACACATAACAAAACTTCGTAACTCTACATACAATGATAGCACATACAATCCAACAGGATATTAATGTTCAACAGACCAAGACTTTTAAAATGAAACCTCACAAGGCATACTTTGTACAACACATCATAATTATATGACAGTGGTGAATATGGGAGTTCCAGGGTGCTTCTTTGAGGTACAGAGTGTCACACAGGGCTTGAAAAATTTCCCAACACCCAGTAGCCCAATGATTGAATCTTCTTGACAGTCTGAAATACATCCAAATGGCAAGTTGTAGTTTGGGAAGGCTCACACCTCCTAGTGCCAGTCTCCTGCTCTTTGGGTATTCCCACTTTACATCCCTTGCTGCTTAGGTCTGAAGTCCCCAGTCCCTAGGTAGCTTAAATCTGCACCCCACTTTAATGCTGTCTCTCCACTATATACATACAACTAAAACTGGGCCTACCACACAATGAACTTAGTGTTGTCCCTCTGCACACAATAAATGAATGCTGAACAGTCCCACACACAACAAACAAACATTCAGCCTCCCCTTGCACCATATAAATCAATTCAGATCTTGCCTCTTTGCAGGCATTGTTTTTTGTTATTTCTGGCTACCCACCTTGTGCTCCTAGCTGCTTCTCCTTTTCGACCTGGGCCCTTTGCTCTTTTCCCATTATTAAAAGAACTGACATTTCTGCTCCTCTCTCCATCTCAGCTTTAGTCTCCTATCTGGTCTCTCTCAATTGTTTGAGAAGAGTAGTGGTTCCAGAGACTTCATTCCCTCTCCACCTGAAAAATAACTAGTGGCGTTTGGGTTGCTCAGCTCCTTCTCCTCCCACCTCGAACACGACCAGCAGGCCTGGGCTTCTTCCCTCCCGCCACCCATTCGATTAAGAGAGCAGTGATCCTCAAGCCATGATGCTCTTTGTTTTCTCCTCCCATCTTGAGAAGGAGCAAGTGGTACCATGAGTCCTCTTCAACTGAATAAAAATTTGTACTGTGCTTGATCAAGTCCTGAAAATGTGGCTCACCCTATGAAAAAGTCTGGAAACCCCTGCTCTATAGTGTTCCTTATAATAATGTGTAAAATACAAGGAGGAATGTTATCTGAGTCAACAGTGTTGTCTGGGAAAGTGACCAACGTCTCAATCCTGCAATGTGCTCTGTTGTGTGGGCTGACCCCTGCCTCTGTTTGGAGTCTCATGGACTTCCATGGGGCTTAGCACAGGGATCCACTAGCATGGAATTCATTGTGCAACTAGGACCTAAATGTGTGTGAGGAGAAAGTGGCACCTTCTTACTCAATAGATCTGCCCCCAGTATGTATTCAGAGTCCTGAAAGGACATCTGTGACAAATGTAGCTTTTTACTCCTGTTAGCAATGGAGGTTCAGCGCAGCGATAAGTGAACTGGATTCTATCCTGATTATTCTATTAGAAGCTGAATTCTTAACAAAATTCCAATATAAGGTCAAAATCACCATTATTCAAGCCAGAAATATAGCTTGACTTCCAGAGCTCAGGTGGAGTTTGCATGGCTGGCAGTTAGAAGAAGGGTATTTTTACTTGTAAACTGATCACATGTGATATAAAATGTGAGAAACATGACATCAGTTTTACAGGATCGCTGATCAGAGCATAGCCCTACTATACCATATGGCCCATAAAATAAGATTACTCAATACATTTTAAAAGCTAAAAAAGCAATTTAGTGCCAAGAAGAATGTGCAGTTACCCTGAAACTGTGACCTGTATTCCCCCTCCATGGTCCCTTGTGGGCATTAACTTAAGGTTTCTGGCTCCCAGCTGTCATCTTTTAGGCAGGGACCTATATCCCTGTCCCTCCCTCCTGACAGAAGTTTTAAGGATGCACAGATCCCTGTGATATCCCCAGCAAGCCAGGCTACCTAAAGGCCAGTTCCTGTGCTCTGCTTTCTTTCTGAGGGCTATGAACAGTGTATTGCCCACAGTGATAAGTTTCCACACAGCTCTTTCTAGATAAGCACACTTATTCTTAAGGTAAAAGCCCAACAGAAAATATGTTAAAAAAAAATTGATAAAAGTTCCTATATGCATACTAAAAGCTCACCAGAGGTCACCCATCAGTTTAATAGGGCCTAGTGGGCCAAAGTCTTTCCAATCCTTCTGCAAGAGTTGGGGCCCTGTGACAGAAGGTCCCGTTCACTTGCTGGATCAGAAAGAAAGTGTTAAGTCAGTTTCAATACAGCCTTTTTATGCCAAAAGACCTTTCTTCACTGGTTTCTGGAAAAATCCCAGTTTACACCAGCATCTGTAACCTTTCTGGCTGTGCACCACCTCTCGGGAGGTATTGCAACCTGAGTGATTCAACTATAATCATCCCCCCACTATTGTTGGTTCCTAGAAGAGCTCAGGTAACTCATGCGGAGTTATATGCAATCCCTGACCCACAGTGATACATAAACTTAATACAATATGGTCCCCCAGAGATATGACATGTGGTTGCAATATCTGATTTTAAGAAAGTTATAAAAAAAAATTAATTTTGTGACCAAACAGAATAATAGACTCATACCCCTAAGAAGCACCACGGACTGAAGAAGAACAGGAGAATGCCTTAAAAATCTTATGATTACGAAACAATTACCATAAAATAACTTGATCGGAGGAGAATTAAGTCAAAATTAGCATAGATTGCCAGTTACAAATTTAAACTCAATAGGCTGACAAATATTATATAGATCACATATTAAAGTTTATCTGTACAATTTAATTGATTGGTCCTAATGGATTAATACTTGGAAGGATTTGTTTTTGTTAATTACACAAGTCATCCAGTGACAAACACTCACTCCAAAATTCGCAAAGATCTTGAAGCCCGCTCCTGAAGCCCCTTCTCACATGCAAGTTACAAGATTGGACCCAGTGAAGTATTTTAGGATGCCCAAGTTTGATTGGTATGAATCTTTTCTGCAGCAATATTACACTATCTGGACTGATTTCTTCAAACTATTATAACCATTCTACCTTCAGAATAAATTAAATTATTTTCATACTATGATACAGTTGCTTTTAACATTTTATTTAAGTTAAATTCCATAGAAGCATTTTCTGGTCAAGTTGTAGCTCCCCTTAAATATTTCTTAACAGCATATAGTGAGTGATGTCACTACTTGGGAATTGGGCTGGGACTGACTCATGAGATATATATATATATAAAGGACTATTTTATCTTTGAATTAGATTCCTATTTTCAGATGTACTCGGTAGCCATAGGAGGAGCTGGGTAGGGTTGGTCCCAAGTAATGCAGGTTTATATATAGGCTTTCTGAAATAAGACTTGATATTTACAGAAAGAATCAACTTCCAATATGATCACATTATTCACTGGTCTCATAAAAGATAAAACACTCAGCTCATTCCCAGGTGACAAGCACCTGGGAACAAGTCAGCCCAGAGGGAGGCTGCTGTCAGCACAAGTCAATTGCAACCCCCTCTTCCACCAAGTACTTACTTAAAATAGCCACACTGGTCTGACCAATCATATCCTGTTCAATTCTCTGTCTTATAAGCACTCTTTCTTTAACAGAGCTGGTTAAAAATCACTATGCTTTTTCCACAGCATTTTTTTAATTTCCTGATGATTTTTTTTGTATTTTGTATTCTGATGAAAGACAGGGCCCAAAGTGTTTTTATTCTCAAAATCCACATTTTTGCTTTCCCTCTCCCGCCTCAGTGCTATCCCATCTTTTTCAAGTAGAAAAAAAGGTGAAAAGGGGGAGAGGAGGCAGGAAGGATGAAAGACTAAAACCCAAACCTTTCAGTTAAGGGTTTTTCCATTGAAACCTGAAAAACTGACAGAAAGAGTTTCTCCAAAAATTATAATTTTTGGGGGGAAGGCCATTTTTCCTTGAAAAATGTATTATGGGAAAATTTGGTTAAAATAATTCAAGACTAGAGCTGGCCAATCTCTTGGTAGTAAAGTGACACTCACTGGTGAGAAGTTCCCTGAGTCACCCCAACAACATTTTTATGTTGTTGTTTTTTAAAGTACATCTGTTTCTAGCTGCTGAAGTGTATTAAAAGACATTTATTACTTTTTACCTCTATACTCTCTCACACACACACTCTTTACACTGGGTGGTAAAGGACCAAGGCTTACATGGCCTGTTTTAATTAGCCCAAGGAAAGTGCTAGCTTTGTTTTGCAGATTGAGTTAACAACCAGTATAATACCACAACCATATTCTTCACTGTTCCGAATCATTACTATAGTTCTTCTTTCTAAGGGAGAATGACATCGCTGGCTCAAGTTGCAGCAGAATGTCTCCTCAGCAACCAAGGCGACTCAAACACATCACACCTTTGCTTTGCCAACATTGTTGGCTCCTCGTGCTGTGTTACACAGTGTACTCACCCCCCAGAGTACTCCCCTCACATCAAGGTGTGATGTTACAAAGATTCTTCCTCTTTAGCAACCCCTGTGTACTGGTTCCACAATGGTCTGCCACCTCCACGGCCCAGCCCTCTGGCCAGCTCAGCTCTCAGTCCAATCTCCTTTTGGGGATAAAATAAATTAAACCTTAACTCAAACAAGCCACCTAGGCATTAAAGTCCATAATATACACACTAGTCCTTTAGAGACCTAAGGCCAATGTCATGAAGGTTAGACCCGGACTGGCCCAGCTTACTTTCCTCCTCTATCCTAGTTTCACCCAGAAATGGCCCCTACTAGAAGCAGCCAGCCCTTTTATTCTGGACTGCCAGGCTCTGATTGGCCTCTGCCTGCTCCCAACCCTTCTAGGTGCCACAGAACCAACTCTCATTGGTTCTGCTCAGAGGCAGATTTACAGTAAAACACAGGATGCCCTGGCACGGGCCCTCCAAGGACAGGGGGCCCCAGGGCCGGGTAGCTGCCAGGGCAGAAGCTTCGTCCTGCCAGCTCCTGGGGCTCCTGCTGCAGGGATGTGTGAGGGGGGTGCAGGAGTCAGGAAGGGCAGAGGGTTGGGTGTGGGGGGGTGCAGGAGTCAGGGCTGGGGGTGTGTGAGGGGGGTGCCGCACCCACCAGCAGCCAAGCTCTCCCCTTCCCCCACCTCTTTCCCACCCCTCCCCTGAGTGTGCCGTGTTCTTGCCCCTCCCCCACCCCTCCCTCTCCCTCTCCCTCTGCCTCCCAGCACTTCCCCCGCCATCAAACAGCTGTTTGCCAGCACTCAGGTCTCTCCGGGAGGGAGGGGGAGGAGCAGGGCCACAGCGCTGTCAGGGGCGGGGCCTTGGAGAAGGGGGTGGAATAGGGGCAGTGCGGAGCAAAGGCGGGGCCCCTGCACTCCCCCTACTCATATAACTTCTCCCCATCCCCCTGCTGTGAGCCGCTCAGGGCAGGGGGCTGGGAGCACCCCCACAACCCCAGCCCACACCCCCAGCCCTGACTCCTGCACCCCCCCTCAACATCTCCAGCCCCCTGCCCTCTCTGACTCCTGCACCTCCCGGCCTACATCACCACCTGCACCCCTTGCACCAAACGGGACCTGCCCTAGGTAAGCACTCCACACCCCAACCCCTTGCCCCAGCCCTGAGCCCCCTCCCGCACCCTAATTCTTGTCCACACCCTGCACCCCAACCCCCAGCCTGCCCCTGCACCCTGACTCCCTCCCAGACCCTGCACTTCCAGCCCTGAGCCCCCTCAAACACCCTAAGTCCTGGCCAGACCCTGCACCCCAACACTTTTTTACATTTTTTTCATAAAGCGCTCTTATCCCAAGTGCTTTACAATTGTTAGCTAACAGTACAAACAATATTTGGAAAGAGCATTATGTGGTCAGCCATTCTCAAGTGGTCTGTGGAAAAATAAGTTAGACTACAAAAACAGTCAAGGTACCTCACTTTATTTTCATTTACTTCCTACTACTTATAGGAGGAGGATGAAGAAAAAAAGAATGAAAAATGCGGGGTGGGGGCAGAAATAAGAGAGAATGTTCTTTTTCTTGGCTGGGTCCCAAGGAGGGGCTCCAAAAATGAAGCTGAGCACAGGGCCTCACTAACTCTAAATCTGCCACTGGTTCTACTGCAGACCTTTGTAGGCATCCCCTGGAGGTCTGAACTCACTGCTCTTCCTTTCCAGCAGGGCACCGTCTTAGAAATAGGCTGTGTCAAGGTGGTGGGGCCTCCACCAGGGGCAGCAAACGCCTGCTACACCCCATCACATCCTGATTCACTTCAGAACAGACTTCAAAGTACTGGTGCTATTCTATACGGCACCGAACATTTAACCTAGATGTTCTTCCAAGATAACTATGCTGCACTTGGATTGGTCAAGGGTTTGTCTAGCAGGCACTGGAAATAGAGCATACCTAGGCAGCAAGACCCTGACTATGAAATGCCACCCTAGAAAATATCAGAGCCCAAGTGTTTATATCAAGGTGCAAAACCATATTTAAAATTCAGCTTTACACCCCCCCCCCCCCCAGAAACAAGCTTCTTAAAAATAAAATCTTACAGTCAGTCACACTTCTCTGCTCTGGAATAACAGAGTGTAAAACAGCTCTCTGTTTCGGGTTAATGTGTGCTTCAGTTTTGTTTGGTATTTAAATATTGAGGTATTTAAATATTAGGTATTTGAATATATAAAATATTGAGGTATTTAAATATTAAAAGCTAATGACAGTATAGATAGATATGCAACTATACTCTAAATTGATAGTAAAATTTCAAGGAGGCAATCTGATAAACTAGTAGATAACTAATCAATACTAAGATAAGTCCCTAGCTAACTTGGAGGTTGCATTTAAACTCTCATGAAACTGTACAGCACTGCACTTCCCTGTGCAAGATTAAAGTTTCCAGAGAACCATCTGAGTTTTATTTAATGAGAGATTGAACCTATAGTTTAGTCAGCCGAGAACCTTATCAGAAAAACAACAAAAACAAAATTAGGGTTGTAAAGAACATAGAAAACCAAACAAGATTCTATGGAGTTTTCTGAAAAATGGATCTCTATGGTCCTCAAGGAAGATCTGGAAAATAATCAGATACTTACTGCAAGGGAAGAAAAAAATATTGAGACAGGGAACCAAGGAAGAACATTCATTTCTAAAGTTTGTGATATCTGTATCTGTCTGTGTAGATATTTATATCATACTCTCCAATTCATCACCACTGCATGGGCAATAAGCTATGTGACGTTTAAAGAACATGCAGTTCTTCTTCTGGTGTTGTCAAATCAGTAGTGCAAGCAAAGTGAAGGGAATATTTCCTGATTAAGAACAAAATGTCTAGCCACTGACTGTAAAATAGCTGTCTAGATCTTATGGGACAGAATTTTAGGTCAGAATTCACCAAGAGGACCCAAATAGCCTGTGGGGAAAAATGAGCAGTTGTGCTTGCAAAGTTGGTGACTGTATTAAATGGACAACTAGGCATGGACACAGAGATTTTCCAAAGGCAAAAATGTCAGTTAAGTGTTTAATTCCCCCTGGATTCCCATGAAAGTTAGGCCCCTAACTTGTGCCATTGAAAGGCTCCCCTACAATTAATTAAATTTAGGAGCACAAATAATTATTTTTTCTCTTTCAAGGGTGAGTTCTCTTTATGAAGCACTTTCATGGTGATGGTGGGTGCAGCTCACCTACACCATCTGTGCCTGCTAACAAATCCATGTCTGATGACTGGCTCATAAGAGTTGCCCCTCACAACAAGGTAGTTTCCTTTTCAAACCTCTTGGTCTGAGACTAAATGAAGAAAAATCTTTGGTTCCAAACAAGGTTCTAATCTTCATAGAGGTTAATCAGTTTTCAATTAAGTTTGAAGTTAATAGGTTTGGGTTCAGTTGAATATGGGCCTACAAATAACTTGAATGCAGCTCTCTTTGAAAGTTTCTGAACCATTTAGAAAATCAATTCTTGGCTCTTCTTGGTCTGTTCTGCACAAGGATGGCTGTTGCACAGATTCCTTGGACCTCTCAGTAGTACAGCAGTTCACATATCTAGTTTTAATTTCTTTGTAGAGCACTTTAACTCGATGGGGATTTAGGCCACGTAATCTGAAAGAAACTCACTGTAGGGATAAGAACAGACATCACATCATTTAGGCCTAAATCTTTCCCTCAGTTTTCACTGGATTATGCTTCAGAGATACTAAATTATTTTTACTGCATGATCACCCAGATGAGCAGTGAGCAGTGAGACCGTGGCATTCTTTGCTCCAACTACCAAAGGAGCACCATCTGCTGTGATACCTGCACATTTGACAAATCCAAACTCAGAGATTTCTCATATTCCAAAAAACTCTGGAGAAGGTAAAGGCCCTTTGTTTGGCCTTGAGTTAGCACCAGCATGACAAGCTATTCTTCCTTTATTATTTTAATATTCCACAAAGAAAAACACAGATCTGAATCCCTCCAGCTGTACTCCACCTTGACACACACAAAAGTCCACTCCCTTCTTCTGTACTGTGCCTCGCTGCCACTCAGAGGCCTCTGCTCCCGCAGCAGCTTCTAGGAGAGCAGAGGCCTTCCGTGGTAGCTGCAAACAAAAAATTCCAGTGTTCTGCTACCTGCATACACACCCTGCTTCCCTCCTCTAGTTCACTTTGATGGCAGCCGGGAAAAAAAATTACAATTTTAATATTGTAAAATTTAATATTTCTGTATCCCAATTCTATTGATGCAGACCATATGGGATCAGCTCCCGGTGCATGCAAATTTAGAAAAGAGGCCATCAACGACATTAAAGGAAGGCTTTTCACTTTTTCAGCCACTGACTCAGTCCCCCTTCACTCTGGCTCTGACCTACCTTAGTCAGCTTCCTGCCTCTGAAGAAGCATGTCCATGTTGGAAGCTGCTCTGACAGGGTCTGGCTTGCTTATTCCCTTTATATGGCGGCCTGACCACCTTCTTCACCGCATACTTATGCGCACACTTCTTCCTTGAGCAGCTTTGCTAATTCTTCCTAAATTTGGAGCTTGTTTTTCTGATTTTTGTTTTGCCACATGTACACAAGGAAGTGTTCAGAGTGTAAAGCCTCCTGGGGCCCAAACTGCTCTAGCCTGCCTCATGCTGCAAGGAGTTCACCTCTCTGGGCAACACCTGTGATGTGGTGCAGTCTGTGATGGTTACTATGCCTATTGACTCCATCGGGAATCCAATCACCATGGACACCAATGAGGAGCAATAGCCCATCATCTCACAGTTGCTGGAGGGACCACGGTGCCCCAATGACATGAGCCAAATCAAAGGCAAGGAAGAGCACTTTAACTCCAAGAATTGCAGCCTGGATGGATGGGGCTTTCATTGTCTCCATTCAGAGCTTAAATACAGATGCATCACCTTCCCCTATCCCTAAAAACAAAATAAGCCAGAACCAAAGAAAAACAGGTAGCATTCCCAAATCTCTTCCCTCCCTTATCTTTTCATCTGGGTTCCTTCACACAGCACCAGGTTATAATCGATACCATACCATATTTCCTCTCCTCCCAGACAGCTGGACCCAGAAAAGAGGGTAGTTCCATGGACTTCCCCAAGGAGTGTTCCTAATAAAGATAGGGACTGGGATTATAAATTGCACCACAGGACTTCCTCATTAAAAATTCTATCCAGGGTGGAAACAGAAGAGAGGGAGAGCTTCCACACTTTCCAGTGTGACAGAAATGCAGAGAAATCACTGTTGCTATAACTGTCATTAAGAAAGGGGTGAATTGGTATTCCAAGTCTCCAAAAACCAATCTGGCCAATAGGCAGCATAAGGTATCCAGTAATGTGCAAGAAGCCTGGTTAGCTGCTCACAGGGGGAGTCTGGCAGTGCTGTCCTGCAAAATATATTCCACTCTTCCCCTGGAGTCAACCTCTTCTGCAAGGGAGGAGTAGACCAAAAAAACCCAACCAAACAAAAAAAAACCCAGAAGCCATCCTCCAGAGAGCCTATGACCCGTTGGCTACTCAACCGGGATTGCTATATATGCCTCTCATATTTCTAGACCTTAGAGGACAAAATGGGTACCAAGTGCAACACCAAATTCTCCCCACTTCTCTTCTTCTAAGACTACTTACTTCAGCTTTGCTACAGTCCTTTTGCTCCCCTTTCAAAGTAGTCTATCTGGGTTTCAGGCCAAACAACATCCCTGCCTAGAGTATTCTACCCAGGCTTTCTCTAACACTTCTTTCAAAGCCCTTCCCAAGTTCGTTCCCAGGCCTTTTGCATGGAGAAAACGGTATTGCCTATCCCAAACGTTCAAAAATCATGAGTCAGACCCCCCAGAATCATGTGACTGGTCAAAAAATGAGATTGTTTTTATTTAAAAAAAGTCAGAGTATTTCTATCATTTGATTTTTTAACTCCCCCTGGCTCTGTTTGTCAGTGTGTGACAACACTCCCAAATTAATAGAGTCAGGTTATTTTGCTCCTCACTGTAGGAGCTCATGCTGGCTGCCTGATGGTGTAGAGCTTCTAGCTTCTCCCCAAAATCCCAAATTCGAATATCTGCCCTATGTTCCCCACCCCCGCATCTTCCCACCCCCTAGCCCAGCTGTTAATTATTACACCACAGTCCCTGTGTGATAGAATAAGTCCTCTAGGAAGTATAGTGATGCCACATTTCCTCTGCACCCTTCATGCACGCTTCAGTTTTTGGTAACACGCTGCCTGCTGGGGCAAAAACAAGGAAGCCCAAGACAGGGCAGTCACAGGCTATACAGTGTAGCAGGGATAACAAACCTCAATTTTTGTATATAGTGATGTTCATAATAAAGGGTTTATCGTGACACCCTTCTGCTCATCAGTAAGATATTACTTGGTAGTGTGCTGGAATATCCAGTGAGTGGTAACGTTGAAATGGCTACTACTGCAAGTAACTCCCACCCCCACCAGCCCTGAGAACCAGGGGGAAATGCTAAATATGCCTGGAAAATGTTCAAACAGCAATTTGAGCTGTATATGAAAGGCACAGGAGCAATTAAACTGGAGAATGAGCAAAAAGATTGCTTTTCATTTAACAATGGCAGGCACAGAGGCCTGCATAAAGGTCTACAATGCATTCCATACATTGGAAAGAGGAAAGTTTTGCAAAAATAATTAAAATGTTTGAGGATCATTGTGTCCCTAAGAAGAAATGTTGGTTTTGAAAGTTCTGTTCCGGATGACAACACAGAATGCAGTAGGCACAATAGAGGAGTTTGTCACAGACATAAAACTAAAGTTTGCTGTCCTGTTAACATGGAATATTAAAAGACTCACTCATTAAAGACAAGCTTGTCTTGGGGTGTAACAATATAAGAAAGGTCTGAACGGTTACTAAGGGAGAGGGGTCTGACATTAGAAAGGGCAGTATGTATATGCCAAGCAGCAGAGCAAATAGAAACACAAACAAAAAGACTAGAAAAAGACACAGAGTTCATGACAGTGACTACACGGAAAGCAGGAAAACAATGCTAGTGATGTGGCTACTAGCATGAGTATAGGAAATGCCCGGCACTCAAGTAAATATGTAGAAACTGTAATAATCCCAACCATTACGCTAAAATGTGCAGAGAATGCAGGAAAGTGTACGTGTTAAGTGCAGAAAGGGATTCCGCAAGTGAAGAGAAAGAGCTGTTCTTAAGCACAATAATGGAAGAGGCAGAAAACTCAAGAGACAGTCTAATCAAAATGCGCACAAATGGCATTTATGTGACACACAAAATAGACACTAGGGCACAAGTAAATGTAATAACAGAAACTGAAATAGAGAGAGGTAGGAAGCACACAAAAGTAGATGAATCAGAAGTATCTGTGAATGACTGTAATGGAGGACCAATTCCAGTATTGGGAGAGTACACATTGACACTTAAATATAATGGGTCACACAAGAGTTTGTGGTGGTACACATCAGTCTTGGGCCTACACATGTGTGAGGTGCTTGCTCTTGTTCAGAGGATGTATGCCATAGAAAGATAAGACAGAACCAGATAGGAAAGTGTTAGTAGCATTGTAGGAAGATGTATTCACAGGAAATGGGAGCCTCTCAGTAACATACAACAGGGTTCTCAAACTTTTTCTCTCTGAGCTCCCCTCCCCCTCCCACCCTCAACATGCTAGAAAAACTCCATGGCCCATCTCTGCCATACCAGCTGTGTTTCTGCATATAAAAGCTAGGGCCAGTGTTAGGGGGTAGTAAGCAGGGCAATTACCCCGTGTCCCACACCACTTAGCTGAAAAGCTAAATTGCTCAGGCTTTAGCCTCAGGCCTGGGCTTCAGCCCCATGTAGGGGGGCTTCAGCTTTCTGCCCTGGGCCCAAGCAAATCTAATGCTGGCCCTGCTTGGCCGCCCCCCTGACACCTGCTCGTGGCCCCCCCGACACCTGCTCGGGCCCCTGGTTGAGAACTACTGACATACAAGATACACTTAAAAGAAGATACACAACCTGTGGTACATGATTCTCAGAAAGTTCCATAAGCCTTAAGAAAGAAGCCAGAAAAAGAGCTGCAAAACATGATAGCAAATGCTATCATTCAGAGAACAGAAGAACCAACAGATTGGGGTCACTCCTTAGTAATTGGAGAGGGAAAAAAGGAGGGAGGGACTATGGCTGTGTATAGACCCTAAGGAGTTGAACAAAAACATAATAGGAGAACACTTCCACTTGTCCACAGGAAGCAAACTATTGTCTGAGATGGCAGGAGCCAGATTCTTCAGCAAATTAGATGCATCAATGGAATTTTGGCAGATCCCCTTGGACAGTGTGAGCTCCAAGATCTGGATATTCAATACACTATTTGGCAGACACTGTTTCCTTAGACTGCTGTTTGGAATATGTTCAGCTCCAGAAGAATTTCATCATACATGGGGCAGCACCATCATTGAACATCAGGAATGACTGAGGAGAGTACTGGAAATTGTGAGAGATAATAACCTTAAACTGAATGAAACCAAATGTCAATTTCAAACAAACAATGCAAACAACATATTTAGGTGAGAGACTGATCTCAAAGGGAATCTTGCTTGATGAATCAAAGATTTAGGCAATGCTGAACATGCTGAGACCTGATGATAAAAAGGGAATTCAAGGGCTGTTGATTTATGTCAGCAAGTTCATGCCTAACTATACAGCTTGCATAACTCACCTAAGGCATCTCCTCCACAAGGTCACTGAATGGGCATAGATGCCAGAGCATGAAATATTTCAATGATCTAAAGCACATTCTGACATCAGCTCCAATGCTGCAATTTTTTGACCCATTGAAAGACATAAGATTCTCCACAGATGCCTCAAAAGATGGACTTGGAGCAGTCCTATTACAGCACCATGGAACTGATTGGTTGCCAGTTCCAGATGCATCTCTGTGGCTGTCATAGCTCTAGAAGATGTACGTTCATACTGAAAAAGAAACCCTCGATCTGGCGTATGGACAACCAAGATTTCATGACTTTCTCTGTGGTCATAGCTTCAAAGCAGAAACTGATCACACACAACTGATTGCAATACACAAAAAGGAACTTAAACAAGAACCAACAAGGATACAGCAACTATTTTTGAAAATACATATGTAGGATGGTGTGATGCACAGCCAGAAAGGATTAAGCAGCTTGCAGGTTAGTTGACCCAGAGTCAACTTTGGAGACATGTTAGATAGGCTAGAACTTTGAAATGCAAACCTATATTGGTAGAAATTAAAGGTGATACTAATTGTATGTGTTTTCTTATATCTTGTGTAGTGAATACCAATGTAATCAAACAGTCCCTGTCTATGCTGTATTCTGTTAATTCAGAGATCAAAAGGACATCTTAACATTTAAAGGAAATGCATCCGATGAAGTGAGCTATAGCTCACAAAAGCTTATGCTCAAATAAATTTGTTAGTCTCTAAGGTGCCACAAGTACTCCTTTTCTTTTTGCGAATACAGACTAACACGGCTGCCTCTCTGAAACCTGTAAACATAGGATATCGCTGTATTCATCTCTCTTTGAAATGTATAGCAAATCATCTGTGAATGGTGGAAAACCAGGAATTGCTTTATGTTAATCTGTGGAGATAATTACCTGTGGTGCTTAGGAAATGGGTCCACTTCAAAGTCTCCATGAGTGCCTATTGTTTGCCCAAGGACTCCAAGCTGTCAAAAGTAAGCCTGAAACTGTATAAAAGACCTTTGGGTCCCAATCCTTTTTTATTTCAGATCTGCTTGAGGTTTCATGCAGGGGAAGCCTAAGCCATAAGGACTCAGATCCCAGTTCTGACTGGACCACCCTGAATATAAACATTGGACTATAACCTCTGAACTGATTCTGAAGGAACTCTTTGCAACTACAAAGGTCACCATCTCTACTATGAATCTGAATGTCAAGAATTGTACTCATGTCTATATGTATATTGATCTTTTAACCAATGCTATCTTTTCTTTTTTTAATAAATTTTAATATAGTTAATAAGAATTGTCTGTAAGCATGTATTTGGGTAAGTTCTGGAATATTCATTAACCTGGGAGGTAATGTGTCCGATCCTTTGGGATTGGTAGAACTTTTGTATATGATTAATAAGATTTTCAGTAATCCTCATCATATTTGACTTGGGTGTTTGGGTGGAGGCCTGAGGCTGGGTTACTTTAAGGTGATTGTATTGTTGGCTTCTGGGTAACAAGTGAGGTATTATAGAAGCTGTTTTATGCTGGCTTGGTAAATCTAAGTATCAGAATATCCACCAGCTTTGGGGATTGTCTGCCCCATTCTTTGCAGTTCACCCTAATTGAATGCCCGCAGTTGGCTCCCCTGGGACTCCGTTTACAGATGGGATCCTGGAGTTCCAACCTGGAAGCTACTTAATAATGGCAGACACACTCACAATGCACAGCCTGATTATCTGGAACAAGCACTAAATATACATGTGAACATGAAAGAAGTGTCATGTGCTATATCTCTAGGCATGTGGGATGAACTGGAGACAAACAGCTAAAGATGAAATGCTGCAATTAGTGATACAAGTGAGAAGTAAAGGGGTGTGGGGGAGAAACCCAACTCTTTCCACCTGCCAGTTACACTATAAAAAGAAGCTTTCAGTGATCTCAGGAGTGCTTTTGTGAAGGGAACCCTTCCTGTACTCTCTAGATGCAGTCTGTGGTTTCTGGTGACACACTTCCTGCTGGGCCAGAAACAAAGCAGCCCAGTAGCACAGGGCAGTTGCATGATGCAGCTACAAAGAGTAGCAGAACATTGGATACCTCATTTCTATAAATAGTTCCTTTCATAATAAAGGGTTTATCTTGACATCTGCTCATAAGTAAGATACTGCAATCCCCACATAAATTAATGATGCATCCTGCAGCCCTGGCTCTTCCACATACCATACCCTCTCCCTGCCTCCTCTTGCAGCTTAAAAGGCTCTTCATCCCCCTCTCCCAAGCCTGAGGACAGTTGCAGCAAGGTACTTTCTCACCCTTCCCAGGCCTACTGTTCCATGGACAGAGGAGGAAGGAGCAAAGAGAGAGAGATCCATTGTTCACGGGAAGAGAGGTGGGATGAGGGAGCTGCTGGGTTATTCCTGTTCCCTCCTCCCCCATATCCTACCCAAAGACAGCTCTCCGATTGTGAGGGGATCGGGGAGAGAACGATTGAGGAAGTGGGACAGGCAGCCAATCAGAGGGGGTTTTCTCCCAGGCAGGGCTGAAATTCACAAGAGGTTTGGAGTTTCTTGCATCACCACCATCACAAGACTGACTCAGTTCCAGCTCAAATCATGCTACATGTGATGAAATTGTGAGAGCTGGCAACAGGGAGAGAACAGTTGCTCCTGTCTCCTTCCAAATCTCATTTTCTGTCAGGAAAGATGCAGAGCAGGTCTTGCTCCTTTCCCAGTCTTCCTTTCTGTGAAGAAATGGATCTGCTTATATACAGCCACACTTTCCAGCATTCCTGTCTGTGAGGCCCACAATGACACCAATGACATTCTATATGAAGAGCCACCTTTGATAACAAAAGCAGGAAATATTTTTGATTGCTGTACAATTTTTACTTTCTTTTAAAATAATTTATTATAAGTTCTTCAGGATAGGGACCATCTTTTTCTTATATGGTTATTTAGGGCCTAGCATAATGGGGATGAGCCCGCTAGGTGCTAACGCACTACAAATAATAATTTTCTCAGATTTCCTTAGATTGACTATTCATTCTCCCCACTTTTGTTTATTTTTTGGAAAACAAACAGAGCCTGTGGACGTTTGCGTCAATTTGATATTGATGTTAGGTCAGGCTGCAGGTTTTGATATTTATCATTTGTTCAGTGAAATGGAACTTTTTAAAGACAGTTAATAAATCACTCTGTCACTTGAAAAGAGAACCAAAGTAAACAGAATGTAAGTGGTATAAAGACTTTTAGAAATATACTATGCATATACTATGACTCATGAAAACAGAGTAGACAGTATTTTCAATCAGTCTCCTGCAATCCACTTCAGCCCTGCCCTGTGATATTTACTGTTTGTGGATTCAACATCAAGCATGAAATGTATATGCATAGGGTCACTTACCAGGATTATCTGGGTATATCTCACTTAATCATTTTCCCTGCCATTGCAGGAGGGATTGAGCACTGGTGCACCTCAGTAGCCTCATATTCTGTGCCTGTGGCACATAATAACCTAGTCTTCTGTGGACTGCAATACTTTGGTCTCATTTTGGTTGATGGGTTTAGTGTGCCAGTACTTGGTGCTGCTGGTGGCCCAGGCTATGCAACAGATCAGACTAGGTGATCTAGTGGTCCCTTCTGGCCTTCAGTGGTATGACACCAAGCTAAAAGTGGCTCCTAGTTCTTGCAGGTCTCTCAGGGTAAAGCCAGTGAATTGTAATGGAATTTTCTGCAGGATCTGCAGGTCCTCTCTGCAGGATTATGCTGTAAAAGGTATGTCTATGTTACAGTCACTGCTGGAGCCAAAATTACTTTCTCAACAGTGGACTTACACCAGCAATTAATATGGCCTGCATTGTCCATCCGTTCATTTTTGCCAAACTGAAACTTCCAGTCATTTTGTTAATTGACCGTTTGACTTGGGCATTTGACCAGGTGAGTAAAACTACAAATCATTAAGTTACTGGACTGATAATATGTGAAAAGACAGAAAGCTTCTGTCTGAAAAGACTTTTTTATAAAATAAATAGTCATATTAGTGCATAATGAATCATATAACAGAGCTGTTAGTTAGAAGTAAGTCAAAACCAGGACATTGAATCCAAAACCTTTCAACTTTAGGGTAGTTAGAATAGAATCCCTGGATCTGAGCCCTATTTTTTTGGATCCAAACACAATTGGTGCCTACTTTTTTGGTTCCAATTAGGATGAAGCCAAAAAGTCATGAGAAGAAGAGACCTTGTGAGATTTTCTGCAGTCAAAATGGGTATTTCGGGCCAATATCTTGCATGGACTACTCACAAGATTTCTGCACCATAAAATCTGAACCTGAACCATATTGCTAACTAGAGCTCAAACCCAAACACCAACCTTTAGCCTAAACCATATCCAGTCCAGACCTGGATGTGATCACTGTGTAGCTGTCTTATCTCTGCTATTAATATAACTATATGACATAGCCGTGTTATTGTGAAGGCTTTGGAAAGTTGGTTTAACATCTCTAATAGGTTGATTCTACTTAGTTCTAATACATGCAAAGATTGTTTCATGAGAGAAGCTATTCAGTGTGACTCTACCATCAATGGCCAAGATTCTTATAATCACACCCCTCATGAGCCAGAAGAGATACAAAGTCAACATATGTAAATATTTCAGAATGAACCTGGAATGTCACTCTCATCTCAATTATTAATTAAGCAATCACATAGCATTTACTGCTATTGGACATTATATCTTTTGTATTTGACAGCATGCAATAAGGACTAACACGTTTTATTCATTTGATTGTTTAATTCAGTGAGTATCATAGAATCATAGATATGTAGGACTAAAAGGCATCTCAAGAAGTCATCTAGTTCAGCCCTCTGCACTGAGCAAGAGAAAGTATACCTACACCGTCCCTAACAGGTGTTTGTCTAACCTGTTCTTCAAAACCTGCAATGATGGGGATTCTAAATCTTCCATAAGAAGTCTGTTCCAGAGCTTAACTATTCTTATAGTTAGAAAGATTTTTCTAATATTTAAGTCTCCCTTGCTGCAGATTAAGCCACTTACTTCTTGTCCTACTTTCAGTGGTCATGGAGACCAACTGATCATCCTCCTCCTATAACATCCCTTAATACATGTGAAGGCTGTTATCAAGTCCCCCACCACACACACATACTCAATCTTCTTTTCTCAAGACTAAATGCCTTTTAACCTTTCTTCAGAAGTCAAGTTTTCTAAACCTTTTATCATTTTTGTTAGTCTTTCTCCTTGGACTCACTCCAATTTGTCCACATCCTTCTTAAAGAGTGGTTCACAAAACTAGACAATGCTCTAGCTGAAGCCTCACCAGTGCCAAGTAGAACAGAGCAATTACTACCCACTTCTTACTTAAAACACTCCTGTTGCTATACCTGTGACACAGCATGCCCCTTCCACCAACACAGACCGCACTAAGACCTTCTTGCTTGGAAACCCCCCTGTATAATTTATTTACAGTGTTTTAATCCTTCCACCAATGCACAAAAGCATCTCCGCACCTCTACAAGCTATTTTTCAATCTTCTCTCCCCTTCTCCAAAAGGGGAGAGGAGGACAAGGTGTCTCCACTCAGTGGTCCTCCTTTGTCAGGCTCTTCTAGTCTCTGGAACTACCCCCCTCCTCTGGCTTCCATGTTAATGGGCTAATTGGGTCACTGACTCACCAGCCCCAATCTGGTCTGGTAACCACGTACCCCTCTGTCCAATTAGGCCTTCTCCAAGGGAACCTAACTGGTACTAACAGCGACCAGAGTGCTGGCTCAAGTGCTAGCCCTCAGCACTCTGTCACAACAACACCTCAGAATTACATTAACCGTTTTTGCAGTTGCATGATGTTGACTCATATTCAACTTATGATCCACTATAACCCCCAATTATGCATTTGATTTTTCCTTCCTAAGTGTAAGCAGAGTCTGAATGAGCTCTCCTCTGACATCTAGTGATGAGCTGTGGAAAAGGATTTCAGGAGCTGATCTCGTTTGCGTAGGCACACCCATCCTGTCTAGGTGCTCAGCATGATGGGATTGTTTCCCAAATGATCACTTTTGGCTGGTGTTGGATCCCCAGTCTCCCTGTTTGGGGCAGGAGTAATAAAGGATTGTTATCCTTGTGTGAATCGAGGGCAGCAGAACTGTACTTGGCATATCCTGATGGAGGGACTCAACCTCAACTAAATGGTACTTGCTAGGCAGGGGACATGGTTTCCAAAGCCCAGTGAGTTGAGGGAAAGTGGGGATATGTATTTGTGGTGGTCTTGCTCTGCTTAAAGGTTGTAGAGGTCATTTGATCCTTCCTCTCTCCACTGTGTAATAAAAGAGCTAATTAGGCTCAATTGATAGTCTTGTTACATGCTATAGAGCTGAAATCAGTAATACCTAGGTCTAAGTATTAGATGTGTTTTGGGATAGTGTCTCTGATGCAAGAGATTGCCCAGTGTGCGCTGTCAGTGAGGTTCCCCCTCTAACAGCTGAAATCACTGAAAGCTGTGTTAAGTGGTGGACAATGAAGACATCTTGAAAGTTGGCCAGCTGGGCAGCTGGTGGAGAGGTGTGGGAATCGGGCAGCTGGCAGATAGAGGTGGTGAGTGAGTGCTTGAGCAGTGGAGTAAGCACAGTGTCTCCTTACCACCACTCTCCACCCAGCATGGGAGGTGAACTCTACAGATGCACCTCTGAACTCTGGGTTTGCATGGACTATGGACAGCAACTGTGAGTGGGGTGCACAGAAGGGACGGGCACATTAAAGGGACTTTTGGGTTGCTGGACTTAAGAACCTGAGGGGGAAAAGATACTGAACCCGGCCCTTGTTGTTGCCAACTCTGACTGACAGATGTGTTTCATAAGTACTCTGCATTTGTCTTTATTGAATATCTTGATCAGTTCAGACCAATTCTCCAATTCTGTCAAGATCATTTCTGAATTCTATTCCTGCCATCCAAAGTGCTTGCAACCTGCTCCAGCTTGTTGTCATCCACAAATTTTATAAGCATAGTTTCCACTCCATTATCCAAGTCATTAATGAAAATGTTGAGTTGTACTGGACCCAGGACAGACCCACCATGGGACCCTACTAGATACATTCTCCCAGTTTGACAGGAAATGTGCATCTGGTCAAAGTATTTTATCCAGAGCCTAATTTTCATGTCTTCATTTTCAGTCATTTTACAAAAAAACTGTTATTTTGTAAAGTGCCCAATTGAAATGGGAATTTCACAACACGATTAGAAGTTTTGCGTTTGACAGAATGACTATTTTGACAATTATACAGTCTCTTACACAAGCAGTCTACAGGGTAATGGGGTGATATAAAAGATCAGAGCACTATTTTGGATATAGCATTGTTATTTCTACTGCTCTGGCATCAGTACTCGATACTTCCAGCAATGAGACATTATGGCATTTTTAAAAGCCTGGGTAAAAACAAAAATACATATATAAAATGCAAAAAGTGATTAATTGTGAATAGCTTTCACTGTTACTGAAAAATAAGCACCTTAGCCAGGAGCAAAACAAGTGGGGGAAACAAGCTGAGGTTTTATGAATAGAACATTTATTGATCTGTTGGGGGGTATGTGTGTTCCATATCGTAGAAGATAGTACTGGAGAAGAATGTAAACTATTAAACCCTGATTCCCATTGACATGATGGCCCTTTTACACTGCTCTGGCAGAGTAAAAAGGCTTTAAAGTGAGACCAAATTACATTTATGTCTCCCTTATGGTCATTTTACATTGCCAGAGTGATATAAAGAGGCCTTAGTATAAGTAAGAATCAGACCCTTATATATACACTGCCATAGTTATGTATGGTGCTTTATAGGCAAATAGATCCACAAGGCAAATAGGTCCTTGCCCTGGTGAGTTTACAAGTAATGGGCCAAATCCTGTCCACTTTACTCACATAAGTAGTCCCACTGCTTTTGGAGGTCCTAGTCCTGTGAGTAAATTAACAAGAATTTGCTTCAAATCACATTGAACTTCATTCAGAGGACTCTGTCAGTGATGAAACACTGAGATCCTGATCCTACAAACACTTAAACGTGTACTTAAGAACACACAAATGCAGTAACAGTGACATCAATAGGACTACTCATGTCACATGTGTAAAGCTAAGCATGGGTATAAGTGACTGCAGGATTTCAGCCCAAGATTAGGATCCCAGCTAAAAGTGCGGTTTTTTAAATGCTCTCCCTTCTCCCCATTTTTGTGTGGGAACTATTAGATTTAAAAATCAGGGTTGCAGGGTTGATTTTAATTTAAATCTCAGCCCCTCAGCTAGGTAACCCAACAAGCAAAAGCACTGGGTATGTTACCTACATGTGTACATCTCACCACTCCTTTTACATCTGCGTCTGTTCCATTCTTTGGAAGGGATAGAAAACCTCATGCTTCAGGTCTTAAACCAGGCTCTAACTATGGGAGATTAGAATGAGACCTAATGTGGGATGCAGATTATCCCACTTCTATCTGCTGTTAGGTTCTTTCACCTTCCTCTGCAGCCCCTGATGCTGACCAATGTTGGAGACAGGATACTACACGAGAGAGGCCTTGGGTCTGATCCGGTCTGGCATGTCCTATGTTCCTGCTGGCTGGGGATTGAAGCTGACATCAATCCTGCTTTCTGAACATTTTGGAGGGCAGGATTCTTGTCAATTTTAATATTCTGCTGGATCAAAAGGAAGGTAGAGGTCAGAAGAACAGAGAGACGATGTAACAAGGAAATGCATCCATGATCTCAACAAAGTCAGGCATTTATTGCTGGAGGGAAGGAGCGGAAAGCCACAGCTAACCCCTTAAATTGTAGGATCTCCTATAATGGAGTCACAGGTTCAGATTTATCTAAATCTAAGATCAGGTGTTGTATCAGTTAGGCATAAGAAGCTCTAAGCTATGTAACCATGTGATCTTATTTTCATTACCCTCATCCTTTCTCTCCCCTTTCTCTCCTGTTGTGTATCACACTCATTTGATAAGTCTCATCTAGGGTGATCACATGTCCTAATTTCAGGGGCAATCCCGATAGTTGGGGCTTTGTCTTATACAGGTGCCTATTATGCCCCAGCCCATCCTGATTTTTCACACTTGCTTTCAGGTCTCCCTAGTATCATCTCAAATTAGAAGATAGGTTTTTCTGGGCAGGGACTGTCTTTTTCTATGTGCTTGTATAACATCCATCTGTACAATGGAACCCAAATCCTAAATGGATTGCAATATACATAACTCAATGCTAATAATAATAATACATTAATTATGTAAACACAAAGCTTTAACTGAGCTTTCAAAAACATTCTGTAACTATGAATTAACGTTGTGTGTTCATTCTACTTTTCATCTCGTTTCAAACCTGTGCATCCCATTGGATGTGTTCTCCACCCCAACAAATTTTATCTAGAAGTTATGTCATTTGTTTTGAGGGTAGGAGTGATAGAGTTAGTACAAGTTGCTAATATTAATATTAGTGCTAGCTGCTCGTATTATCCTTTTTCAAAGATGAGAAGCCTTTTTTTGCCCTTAAAAACCAGAGCTTCTTTAATCTCAGCCTATTAACCACCCCAGACACACTTCTCAGGACTCTGCCAGCCCTTGTTTTGCCTTGCAGCGTAACATTTGTTGAACCCCGCTTCCCAAACTTCCCAGAAGCATCCTCCTATGGTGTCCAGTCCTTGTCACTGGACACACTCACAGTAATTACCAATTTTGCTGCCTCCAAAGACATACTTGGTTCAACTGAGAAGGCATACTCTACTTCAGGGATCTGCAACCTTTGGCACGCGGCCCGTCAGGGAAATCCGCTGGCCGGCCGGGATGGTTTGTTTACCTGCAGCATCCGCAGGTTCGGCCGATGGCAGTTCCCACTGACCGCGGTTCGCCATTCCAAGCCAATGGGGGCTGCGGGAAGCAGCAGCGAGCACATCCCTCGGTTTGCGTCGCTTCCCGGAGCCCGGTTGGCCTGGAACGGTGAAGCATGGCCAGTGTTTTTAGCTTGAAATGCACTGAAGTACACAAATGGAAGCAAAATTTAAAACACTTTCCCTTTTCTGTATTTTTATAGCTATGACATGAATTATTTAACTCGGTTAGATAAAATGGAAGAACAAGGGGAATGTAATGGGTTCACCTGCTGTTTAGTGCTAGTGCTAATCATTGAAGAGGCACGAAGACCTCTCTTGAAAGGAAACCGTACTCTGTGCATTCTCTTTGGAGGCCGGTGTATCGTACAAGTATGAGGCTTAGTAAATGTGGCTGTAATCTGCACATTTGCTCAACATGTTGTCCTGAAGCAAAAGTGTTTGGGGGGAGCAGTTCTCCCCTCCAGTAAGGCTGCTTTGTGCTGCCTAGCCAGATCAAACCATCCCCACAGTCCATATGATCAGCCACAGTATGATTCTTGTGTAGCAGTATCTTTGGATGGTGCCCAGCGCCATGGTGATGCCTACACCAACCCTACCCAGCCACCAGTGCAAGAAGTGTGAGTCAGTGTGGTATGGTGGGGTGGGCTCCTCACACTAGCCTTGAAAGAGCTAAACTAGGCCAAGTAGGCCCAATCGACCAATTAAGCTGCAAACAGGAGATTTAGGCTGTGTGCAGGGTGCTAATTAGAAGGAAGTTCACCTGTGGGGGAGCAGGCAGGGCTTCTTTTCTAGTCAGCCTCTGATAAAATATTCCCTAAATATTACAGTTTAGGATTTTGTCCGTTCTCTTTCTAGCATGAATTTAATTATTTACCAGACAGAAAACTCCCTGACTATAACTGTGTCAGCAGTTGAACACTGATGACATATAGGAAAAACCTCAGTACATGTACCCCCACTTATTGCCAGCTCCAGACACAAGGCTAGGAAGCATCAAATCTTGGCATGCCTGATGCAGAAGAATATACTAGTACAGAGCGTGAGCATCTTTCCCAGACTGAAATGCCCTCCCAAGGCCTTTGCTAAATTCTTCCACAACCAGACTCTCTAACGTGTACCTAGGGTTTTTTTTGTTGTTTAGCTATGGGATGGAGAATCAGATTGGGACTCTGTACAGTGAGTAAAACTTACTCTCCAGACAAGAGTAAGCCCAGTCACTTGCTCACAGTGAAAGTTCCAAACCTGTGTCAGCACATTGGGCCTCATCCTTCACCACGCAAGTCTGTGGGAGTTTTGACAAAGACTTCAGTGGGTGCAGGACCAACCCCCAATGACAAGATGTGACAGCTTTCTTTTTTTTAAAAATAGCAACACAATTTTATTTTAAATATTAGTGGCTTAAAATATTTTACAAGTAGGTGAGGTGATTAGAACACTTCAAATTGCCATTGCCGTTTAAAAGGTTCTTGGAGTTAACCAGGCTGATGAATATTTTAATTAAAGTCAGAGGAGGGTGGTGGGGAGAGAAAAAAGAAACACCAAAGCATATAAGAGGACTATTTGGGGAGTCACAAAATACAAATGTCAAAATCCTTTTTCATGAAGCAGTGTGTGATGAACACATCTTTGCTGAATCTCTGCTGCTCCCTTTTAATCTCCACCAAAGATTTTTTTCAATGAAGGAAAGCGTATAGTAGCACTATTATTCAGAGGCTGAGTCTCTGCTTCATCCTTCTCTCTCACTGGTGTAAATCAGGAGTGTTAAAGAAAGTGGTTGTTATAGTGTATTTTTGTATTGTGGTGGTGCCTTAGTCATTGACCAAGGTACTGCACATACAACAAAAAGTTGGTTGAATTGCATTAGTGGACATCTGGTATGAAAAATAAATCAGGCTTTGTTTCCCCCCTTCCACCTTGAAATGTAGAATTTAAAGGATAGCATGGTGCTGCAGTGTTTGGGTTACAAACACAGCAGAAGAATGTTTACTTGTATTTAAAAATATTTTGTAATGTGAAAAAGAAATTATTCATAAAAACAATTCGGTTGGTCCTACATTTCTGAAAAACTGAAATATAAAAACAAATTTCGCCTGACATTGTTACTTTTAAATAGCTCTTGTAGAACCAAGTTCATGATTCCTCTTTTCTGTTGATATATCAGTAGTTTACCTGCTGTACAGGGAGGGATCAGTCCAGCTCCCACAGGCTGGGCCAATAGATATATAAAGTGATATTACTTATTAAATAAATAATACATAATCAATAAATTATAATATACCATGGAATCAATGGACGTGAAGGAGGAGAGAATGGAAAGGACAGGGCAACATGGACATATCATATCAACCAGGGCAGAGGGTGGAGGACAAAGTGCAGCTTCAGATGTAGTATTAGAAGGGGCGTTCCAGGTTTCAAAGACTGCAAGGAGATGAGTGGAGTGACATCTGAAGATAGGGTGACCACATATCCCGTTTTGGCCAGGACAGTCACCTTTTTAAGCCCCATCCTGGACGTCCTGATTTTTTTTTTTTTTCAAAAATGGCATTTGTCCCATTTGCTTTTGCCAACTGCTGATCAGTTGGCAAAAGCAAATGGAACAAATGCCCAGTTTTGCCAAAAGTGGGATGCACCCAGCTGGAGTGTGTGGAGGAACTTTTGCGGGGGGCTGCAAGGTGCCGGGTGGCGCGGGACTCAGGCGGTCAGCCACGGGTGGTATCTAGTTTTTACTTTGGGAAAATATGGTCACCCTAGCTCCGGGATTGGCATGCAGCCCATCAGGGAATTCTGCTGTCAGGCTGGGACAGTTTGTTTACCTGCAGCGTCTGCAGGTTCGGCTGATCGCAGCTCCCGCTGGCTGCAGTTCGCTGCTCCAGGCCAATGGGGGCTGCGGGAACCTGCGTGGGCCGAGGGATGTGCCGGCTGCCACTTCCCGCAGCCCCCATTGGCCTGGAACAGAGCACCGCGGCCAGTGGGAGCTGTGATCTACTGAACCTGCGGACGCTGCAGGTAAACAAACCATCCTGGCCTGCCAGTGGATTTCCCTGATGGGCCATGTGCCAAAGGTTGCTGATCCCTGCCCTAGCTGACGAAAGTATGAACTGTGATGAGGTGTGTGTGTGCGGGGAGTGGGGGGAGGCTTTTTTGAGGGATCTACATATGTTGTCATGTATAATCTTTTTATTTACATTTTTACATGATTTTTCATGTGTAATTCTCTGGCTTCTACTACAATATAAAATATTTTTTTAAAAGTACTGTGGTCAGTGGTGGTTTTTTTAAATGCAGATTTTGAGATGTCATCAATATGTACCATATCATAATGAATTTACAAGAACTTCGTTTGAAGATTACCATCCATCTCCCAGGCTGCCTGCAATCACTGTGGTTAGTTTGCAGTTAATTGAAATAAAAATCAAAGTTAATTAAGATGAGAGTATAAATGATGAATTTATTCTCCATTAATGAAGCAGGGCTTTAGCAAAACAAGTAAGTAATAGAATTTCTGGGGGGAAATAAAACAGTCAATCTCCTATGATTTTTATGCTGACACATACAGGTATGTGACAACTATTCTCCCAATACATCCAGATACATTAATGCATAATTTTCTGCTAGAAAGGTGTCACTGGCACATTTGGATTGACTACTCCTACTAACTAATGCAGAAAGCCAAATCTTCTGGGTAAGATAAGCTTATAAATAGATGCATAAAATTCCAGCTTGTAGCTCCCTTTAAATTATACACAGGTTTTCAGGCAGAAAAGGCTTCTGTCACGTTCACATACAGTTTGCAGCTCAGGAAGATACAGGGGCATCTGGAAGTTGTTGAAAGAGATGAAACCATTTTTGTCTCTTCATTCCCAGCCAGTGTTTGTAAAGGTCTGAGACTGACCAAAATATCAGGATGATTATCACTGATATCACCATATGCTTGTACCACAAACTATATTGTCATTGGTAGATGCAAAGATGATGTGTTGCTTTTTGGTGTTCAATTTAAAAAGCATATGTTAGCTGGGTGTGATTGCTTCTATATTCCTATGCTTTGCTTTACTTTACTGAACAGATAGGCTTAAAATTTTGATCATCAGTTTCAGACACACAATGAAATTATATTTCTTCACAGCCCTCTCACTGCTTAGGTTTCTGAGTAGGAACAGCCTTACATTTCCTGCCCTCTCAGAATGACACACTGCGGGGAGCAACATCAGAGAAGTTACAACATGAAGCAATTACATTCTCCCACTTTCCCTGTGGTGGTTGCTGGGTATTTGGCATGTCTAGGTTCCCATGTGTTAATTGCTATAGTTTTTTAATGTAATATTAAAGACAACAAAGTTTAAAAGAACATTCAGGTTAAGAAGTTAGGCATGCAAAAGTTAGGAAATGCCAGAATTCAAATTGCCTGTAACACCTTAATTTGGCCTCTTTGCATTTGGCTATACATATGATAGTCTCTAATTACATGGTCACATGCTATTTTCCCCCCACAGGATACCTGCCTCATTCAGTGAATGGGTTGCTATTCAATATTTCTTTTTATCTTCCTCATCCAATGTGTGGGCCTAGGCCTAAGCCTTAATGCGTACCAGCCAAGCCCTGCACCGAATACAGAATTATTAAATTTCTTCCCGGGTGTTTCTATGGTGGTTTCATCATAATATCTTAGTGCTTTATGAACATTAATACACTTATCTTCACAACAACCCTCTGAGATTAGGTGGTATTGCTACCCCCCTTTTACGGATGGAAAACTGAGGCATAGAGAGGTTAAGGCCAAAATTGTTAGAATTGTGACAAAGAGGGAGTGATTAAGTCTCTCAGCCCAGCTGGTGTCTGGACTTCAGGCAGAGCCAGTGGAGTGGGCAATGTCTATGCTATTACTTTTAATGTTGAATCTGAATTAAAAAATAGGTATAGTGGTTATTGGTGGCCACTCCAGCTACACAGAGGGTGCTCTTCGAAAAAAGACTGATTATGTGCATGGGGATGGCCCTGAAGTCCTCCAGGGAGATCTCTAGGAAGCTTTCATGGAAGTACTCTGCAATCATTTGCAGAAGGTTTCTGGGGAGGGCTGCCTTATTTCGTCCTCCACAGTAGGACACTTTCCCACGCCCCTCCAGTATTAACTCTTCTGGCATCAGTGCGGCACACAGCACTGCAGCATAAGGACCAAGTCTGTCCCCAGACACTTGCAGCATCTGCTCCCTTTCTGCCTCCCTCAGGAGAATGATCGCGCATATGATCTCCTAGAGGAAACGGAGGAAGTTTCAAATGCTAGTACTTAAACCACAAGCAATTTGACAATTAATCCATCCTGGTTTGGTGAATTCTGGGTCACACAGCCACGCCTTCTCAAGCGTGCCCTGGTTGTGGCTGGAAGGGGTCACCGCATATTGCAAGCAGCATTTAAAAAATAAGAGGGTGCTTCCTGTTTGTCTCCCTTCTTCCTCAACCTGGCGCCACTTCTGTAACAATCAAACCATTTGTGGGGCTTCACACTGGTGCCTGTCCTCAAGCACCATCCAGGTTGCAAGAGGAAAGGGGGGCTTTTCTGAGCTTGGAACCGCTGATCCCAAGGATGTCTTCACAAAAGCTGCAGTACATGATCTCTCGCCCATGCCTCATGGCCTTACTCACCATGGCTGGAGCAGCAGACCAACTCTTGCAGTAGCCAGCAGTTGTGATTATGTTGTGGCTTGCAGGGAAGTGCATTGAGGGGTGTTCTGCTGCAACCTATGCTGAACCTGCTGCCATTGTCGCCAAGTTCCACATCCTCCTCTCCCAGACGTCCTAGAATGTGGGGTGGGGGATATCAGGTATCCCTTGCACTCAACTCCAGGGGAGGCTACAAGGACCAGAAGGTGCCCATTCCCAGACCTTTGATTGTTATTGCAGTGCAGTTGTAAGAAAGCTGTCCTTGTTTCTCCCCGTCCCCAGTGTTATCAGCCCTTTTGCCCCAGGTTATCTTACTTTTCTTTGCTGTCTGTGTGTTTGTGAGCATAATAAAACTTAATGGATTGAGGGGAAAAGGCTCCTTATTCATTCAGCACACTGGTTAGTGAGGGGTGGAGTTTACAGGGAAGTACATGCAATGAAGGGGACAGCTTGGTAAGGAACAACACACATAAGTGTCAGGTTTCAGAGTAACGGCCGTGTTAGTCTGTATTCGCAAAAAGAAAAGGAGTACTTGTGGCACCTTAGAGACTAACCAATTTATTTGAGCATGAGCTTTCGTGAGCTACAGCTCACTTCATCGGATGCATGCTCATCCTCAAATAAAGCTCATGCTCAAATAAATTGGTTAGTCTCTAAGGTGCCACAAGTACTCCTTTTCTTTTAGCTTATCTAAAGTGATCATCAAGTTGGGCCATTTCCAGCACAAATCCAGGTTTTCTCACCCTCCGCCCCCACCCCCCACACACACACAAACTCACTCTCCTGCTGGTAATAGCTTATCCAAAGTGACCACTCTCCTCACAATGTGTATGAAAATTAAGGTGGGCCATTTCCAGCACAAATACAGGTTTTCTCACCCCCCCACCCCCTTTTTTTTTTTTTCAAAAAAACACACACACAAAAACTCACTCTCCTGCTGGTAATAGCTTATCCAAAGCGACCACTCTCCCTACAATGTGCATGATAATCAAAGTGGGCCATTTCCAGCACAAATCCAGGTTTTCTCACCCCTCCCACCCCCATACACACACAAACTCACTCTCCTGCTGGCAATAGCTCATCCAAACTGACCACTCTCCTTACAATGTGCATGATAATCAAGGTGGGCCATTTCCAGCATAAATCCAAGTTTAACCAGAACGTCGTGGGGGGGGGGTAGAAAAAAACAAGGGGAAATAGGCTACCTTGCATAATGACTTAGCCACTCCCAGTCTCTATTTAAGCCTAAATTAATAGTATCCAATACACGTAAGTGTAACATTACTGTCGGTCATTGCTGAAACTAGTCTTCAAAGCCTCATGGAGACGCAGAGCCTCTCAATGTGCTCTTCTTATTGCCCTGTTGTCTCTGGCTGCTCAAAATAGACTGCCAGGTGATCTGCCTCAATCCCCCCACCCCACTGGAAACTTTTTTCCCTTTGTTTCACAGATATTATTGCGCACACAGCACGCATCAACAACAATGGGGATATTGCTTTCACTGAGGTCTGACCTAGTAAGTAAACAACACCAGCGGCCTTTTAAATGTCCAAAGCCACATTCCACCACCATTCTGCACTTACTCAGCCAATGGTTGAACCAGTCCTTACTGCTGTCCAGGCTGCCTGTGTATGACTTCATGAGTCATGGGAGCAAGGGGTAGACTGGGTCTCCCAGGATCACGACTGGCATTTCAACATTACCAATGGGTATTTTTCAGTCTGGAAAGAAAGTCCCTGCTTGGAGCTTTCTGAACAGACTGGCATTCCTAAAGATATGCGCGTCATGCACCTTTCCCAACCATCCCACATTGATGTTGGTGAAACAGCCCCTGTGATCCACCAGATCTTGCAACGCCATTGAGAAGTACCCCTTTTGGTTTATTTATTCTTTGGCAAGGTGGTCTGGTGCCAAAACAGGGATATATGTTCTGTCTATCGTCCCACGGTAGTTAGGGAATCCCATCGTGGCAAAAGCTATCCACTATGTCCTGCACGTTTCCCAGAGTCACTACCCTTCTTAGCAGAACTCTATTGATTGCCCTGGCAATTTGGATCACAACAGACCCCACAGTAGATTTACCCACTCCAAATTGATTCCCCACTGACCAATAGCAGTTTGGCATTGCAAGCTTCCACAGAGCTATCACCACTCGCTTCTCAACTGTCAGAGCTGCTCTCATTTTACTATTGCTGTGCTTCAGGGCTGGGGAAAGCTCTTCACACAGTTCCATGAAAGTGACCTTATGCATTCGAAAGTTCTGCAGCCACTTCTCATCATCCCATAGCTGCACAATGATGTGGTCCCACCAGTCAGTGCTTGTTTCCCGGGCCCAGAAGCAGTGCTCTGCCATGTCAAGGTGATGCACAACTGTCGCCAGTATCTGCAAATTGCTCCGCTCCATGGCTTCCAGCAGGGCTGCTTGTGTGGCATCTGTTCTGCGCAGCAGCTCCTGCTTCGGCTGAAAGAAAAGGAGGACTTGTGGCACCTTAGAGACTAACAAATTTATTTGAGCATAAGCTTTCATGAGCTACAGCTCACTTATAAGGTGCAAGGTGTTTGTAATGCTCACAACAACGGTGTACAGCTGAGCGGGGTCCATGTTTGCCGTGCTATGGCATCTGCGCAGGTAACCCAGGCTTGGGAAAAAGGCTTGATTTCTTTGCTGTTGATTTCAGGGAGGTAGGGAGGGAGGTAGGTAAGTGCATCATGGGAGGCTAATGCCATGTTCCCATAACCACCCGCGCAAATGTTTTGGTCCCAGGAGGCATTGCAAGCCCAACCCAGCATTCCACTCAGCTCCATGCACTGTGGAATAGCTACCCACGGTGCAGCATTCTGTGTGCTGATGCAAGCCCTTGCTATGCAAGCCGATGCAGTCCACCAACCCAAGGAGCATAGAGTGGTCACACAAGATCCACTTGCTTAAATCAAAGGCTCAATGTCGACTTACATAAAATCGACCTAACTTTGTAGTGTAGACATGCCCTCAATCTCAGAAATGGCTGAATCATTTTAGTTGAAACTTGTATATCAGCCAGAGAAACACATCCATTAAATTTTGACAAAGTTATAAACTAAATAGTGTCTTTTAATAGGAAATATCAGGCAAAGTTAACTATACAGGGTGTTTCCAGCTCTACCTTGATATTTTGACGCAAGTCTATAACCAAGAAAATGTTGGTATGAAAATATTTGGAGAGATTACAGGATAAATATTTTTCCCTATTTGGCCCTGCATGTTAATGGTCTGCTACCCTACTGGAAATTAAACCCCTCATATCTTAGCTATTATCTCTTACAGCTAGGTTTTTATCCCAAATAAAAGCTCCTTTTTAGTGGACTCATCTGACTGTGTACCAGTTGCCTGGCACTTGCTCACTGATCTGTCAGGAGTACAGCTGATACCATGTAGGTGCAGCTCACTGAGCCCTGAGAGGACTCGGGGAGCAGTGCTTTCCTACTTCATCCTTGATAGATCCCTTTTGTTCAACACTAAGAGTGGCACTTACAGAATTTAAAGGGAGTTGTGATCATCTCCCCTTACCCAATTCAAGGGTAATTGCAAAGTGAAGCACAACGGAGGAAAGAAAACTGGAGAAAAATTAGGGAAATCCCATCTGTTCCACCCAAAACTCCTCTTTTAGCTTTAGTTGCTTTAAGCAAAGTGATACCTGATGTCTAATTTTTATCTTTTGAGAGCAGCCAAACAATTATCCATGTCCTAAAACAAATTCTAACTTGATATCACCAACCTATAGACCCATATTAACAGGGGCCAAAAAATTCGCCCAACACCTGCTGGCCTGAGGATTAATCCTGGGCTAACACGGGTGAAAAATACCCATGCTGCCATTCCCCTCCCTGACCACTGCTGTGTAAAGGGGAAGAAGAGTTTTGTGTGTTGTCTATAACTGTAACATTGTCAAATTTCTATTTAAAATGCTTTTTAAAATGTAACCCTCTGTGTGTATGTGTGTGTGTGTGTGCTCATACAACTTCTCTAACTTAATCCATCAGTCTCTCTCTTCCACCCATCTCTAAATCCTAACATAAGATGAAGGACCCCAATAGCCAAGGACCATACCAAGTGAGATGCAAAGTATCCTCAATTCTACCAGGTTGCGGTGCTGTCCCTGGGCCCTCTTAGAGGACTCCATTTTTTGCAATCTCTGACATGTAAGAAGCTGAAAAAATGTGACTCCTCTGACTGTTGGAAGGGAGAAGGAACACTCTGTTTCCACTTACCCCACCTTCCATGCTGGAGCCTTCAATCTCTTGCAAGGGGCGAGATCTCTGACAATCTAGCTCTCCCCCATCCTAGTTCTGGATCTTCTTCTGGCATAGATAGCTCCAAGGTCTGCCGCTGCTGCTCAGAGCTTTCCCAAGCTTAAACAGAGTGACACTGGCCTGATTCTTGTCAGCTTCATAGCTGCCCAGAGGGATCCCAATATTTGTAATGAAAAATGTCAAGAATCTAATCAGTTTTCACATTGCTGGAGCTTGGGAAAGCTCTCAACAGCAGCGAAAGCAATGGGAGCTGTTTGCCCTAGGCTCAAGGAAGACACCACTGCATCAGTGACTCTTGGCTTCCATTTGGTAGTATTTTCTTTTAAATTATAAGGGCTAATCTATTTTAATAAAGCTTAGATTCTGCAGAATTTAATGGCACTTGCCTGGAAATGTCTCTTACATATCATAGGGGAATTCATTTTTCTAAGCCTCACATATTTAGTATGTGCCATCTTCCACATAGCAGGTGGCTGATTCAGCAATAAATTGAGCTTTCTCTTGCCTTTTTGTGACCAGCAAAGCATTCAGTAGCTCTGATTACACCTGTAACCAATGTAATCAAGTGTAGTAATAATGATTATTAATAATGCAGCATTAAAATAGCACTTTTCTTATGATCATCTCAATCTATTTCATGAATGAATGAGATCTCTCAACATTCCTGTGAAGCAAGTAAGAATTGTCATGCCTATTTTATGGGTGGGGAAAATGAGACACAAAGAGGTTAAATGACTTGCCTAGGGTCATGTGGCAGAACCTGCAATTCTGCTCCCAGTTGCCTGTAAATACATGAAAAGTGGTATTCATGTTTGAAATATCTCAACTAGATTGATATGAACTTTACAAAATTCCATCTAGCCTATTTCTGCGATTTAGTCCTTCCTCTGTTGATTCATTCCTGCTTGCCCAATTTCTGTGGGCATAGCCAAGGGCGGCTTTCCAATGTTCATCCATTTACTGCAAAGAATTGAAATTAATGAATGAATATCTATAGCAGCCTGTGCTGAAGTGTGTGTCCCTGGAAAATGGATGCATTTTCTCTCCTGCATTCTGTGTGTGAGTGTGTCTGTGTTTGTGTGTGTGTGTGGTTAAAAAAATTTAAAAATTAGCACATGCTGGACACAGCGAAGCAAGTCTGCTTTATCTGAAGTAGGTTGTATATACCTGAGACAGCAGCATCTCTGTACTTAACCTAAAAAACCCTATTTTACTGCAACACCATTAATTGATTCATTTTATTCCATTGCTGATAAAGGTACAAGCTGATATTCTTATCTTCTCTGCTTTACTGATATTGCACTATATTTATTAATGAATTGTCACATGTTCCTGCCTTGTCTTTTTGCTAAACCAAGTGCCACTAAAATGTCTTTGCATTTGGGCTTAGTAGTCACATACGGTAACTGCATGTTTAGTAGAATTCTGGCTGTTTCTGCTTCAATCTCCATGTTAAACCCCTTTATTGAAAACCATTGCTTCCAGGGAAAACAGCTCATAGTAGAACTAAGAGTGATTAAAAAAGAGTTGTCCTACTTTCTTATCATCCCATCCTATCTTTGCCAGATATAACGAGCTCTCAGAGTCTGAAGAATCAAGCGGGGTAAGAGGGGGAAGAGAGAAAAGAAGCAAAGAGAAGGAGCAATGGGAGCAATCTTCGCATTCCAACATGTGAGAACAGGCTGATGATCACTTCCAACATCCTCCAAAATATCCCATGTGTACCTCATGGACATGCTTCTGCTGACTGTGAGCCATATGATCTTTATGTACAAGTCACAGTGCTAACATTAAAGACAACTAAATCACTGTTAGCAATAAAATCCTCTTGCAACTGTCCATTCAAATCAATAGATTCTGTTCCGCAAACCTCACTGTTGGCACTGAAATTTCCACAGATCATTGTGGGAATATAGTTACTAGAGCCCTGTTAGCCAGCGATTTCCTTTGGGAATTACCCAGTACCACAACAAGGTGGAGATCATCTTTGCTTCTAGCAGGAACCTTGCTAAGTTTGACCTTGTGCAGTCATCTGCAGTACACATCACTGAACCTGTAAGATCTACTCCAACAACAATTTGTGAACAAGAGTCTGATGTTCAACCTCCTGAAGCATAGAAAATAGATAATTTAGTATGGAAATAATCTTTGTCCCCTACCTGAATGTCCTCACTGTTCAGAAATTGGAAAACCAAATCAGGGCTGAAATGATCACTTTGTTTTAAAAGGTGTGTAAAAAAATTACTGAAGAAACTGAAGGCTTTGATAATCTTAGGAGGGTAGAGTGAGTGAAGAAGCTTGTATACCCAGTAGTGCCTCCACATTAACCTATTTACTTTAGTGAATCTCTCTCCCTTTGGGAACCTTGCTCGAAGGAACATACAGACTTGGCCATACTAAGGAAAATTACAGAAAAGACCATGCAACAGTATCAATCACAAAGCAAACACATAAATGCATACACTGATGGTTTGACAGACAAATCCTTCAAGAATGGTAGTTGTCGTGTGTTGTGATGATGAGACCTACAACCTAACCTGGTTGTACCCCTAACCTGAGCTCAATTGTAAAAGTATGTGAAAGTTCAGAAGATGTTTCAATAACCATGAAAATATGTCAAGTTGACAGAGAAAGAGTTTATAAACACCTTTAATTCTTTAGGTCTTTAAGATCAATATCCACTTAGTCAGCTGAATGGACAGCCTGGGCTCAGCCATAGTCTCTTTGAGTCTCTTGAGCCTGGATCTCCTACAGGAGACCCCACTCCTGGGTAATCTCGCTGTTCCTGGAAGGAGTTCAGCGCACTCCCAGGGTCCTTTCCGAGTCCAACTACATCTAGCCCCTGGCAGTGCTCCTCAGAGCACATCGCCTCCAGATCCCCTCACCCATAGCAGGCTTGTAGTGTCACTGTGTGCCCACACAAGGGAGTGGGGAAAGGAAAGGCTGGGCTCCCCTTCCTACTAGAGATCCCTAGCAGTCCCGAGCAGCTTCTCCCCCGGGACAAGCTCCCCCCACTGTGGCAAGTTTCACTTTTTACAGCTCCCCTTCTTCAGGCACAGCATGTCCTGTAGCTGTGCCTAATTGGTGCTGCCTGAGCACAGGAATGCTCATTAGCCTTTTTATCAGTGGGATGGGGCTGGGGGTGGTGTCCCATCACAATCCATACAGCAGGTGGCTTCAGCCAGTGCCCAAATAGACAACGTACAAGAAAGAGCATTGGTTTGGAATGTAGCCACTCAAATTGTATGGCTGAAATGAATAGCTTCTCATTGGAGTGCAAGAAATACACAGAGTAGAAATAGAGGTGACAATTGTGATATTTGTTGACCCACGGGTGGCAATCCTCATGTGACCCTGAGAGCCCCTCAGTGCCAACTGGCAAAGGGTTCATTGTCATGTAACAAACTCCTATCAGGTCTGACAAACTCACTACACCTAACACATTGCCATCATAGTATTTATCTATAAAAATGTCATGTGAGGTATCGAAGGAAAGCTTATATCATATTGGTGGTCACAGGCATTGTGAGGTGTTAGTCAAGAAGTTGTATGTATGTACTAAAAGTATGTTTAAACTTTGTAGCCAGGCAGGGTTGATAAACAAGGTTCTCCCTCACAAATAAACGTTGATTTACCTGTATGCCTAGATCTCTGACATAAGTTAAACAGGATACACCAAATACAATAGGAGTTCATTTGCATCTGTGGTAAACAGGAAGAACAAGGTAACAGGAGGGTGAGAAAGCAGCATGGCATCAGCACACCAAAGAACATGCAGCAGGGAACACTTCAAAACGATACATTTCAAAGGTTTGCTGAACTGTAAGGAGGAGGAAAAATGAACCCCTTAGTTATCCATCTCTGAGGGAGCAAAAAGGGCAGCAGTTTTTGCATCCATGAAAACCAGATTCTGGCTCTGTGGGCTGGTGATGCTAAGATGTTGCTTTAGCTGAGAAACTTTCCTTGGACAAAGATTTTCACCTGTTATAAGTTAAGAGGAGTCTCTAAGAGTGTGTTATACTTCCGGTTTATTTGTAACTATTGTTGTTTCCATTATTGTTACTCACTTGAATCTGAATCTCTCTTCTTTATTCTCTCTTTACTATCAAGTCATCTCAGTGCTGTGATATTAAGTAGCGCAGGGATCGGCAACCTTTGGCACGTGGCCCATCAGGGAAATCTGCTGGTGGGCTGGGATGATTTGTTTACCTGCAGTGTCTACAGGTTCTGCCGATCGCAGCTCCCACTGGTCGCAGTTCGCCGTTCCAAGCCAATGGGGGCTGCGGGAAGTGGCGTGGGCCGAGGGATGTGCTGGCCGCTGCTTCCCGCAGCCCCCATTGGCCTGGAATGGTGAACCTTGGCCAGTGGAAGTTGCGATCGGCCAAACCTTCAGACGCTGCAGGTAAACAAACCATCCTGGCTGAAGTGGGGTTCAACAAATGTTACACTGCAAGGCAAAACAAGGGCTGGCAGAGTCCTGAGAAGTTTGTCTGGGGTGGCTAATAGGCTGGGATGAAGGGGAGCTGTCATCCAGTTTAGCACCAGCAAGTCTCTACCTAAGGTAGGAGGAGTAACATGGTAACCTAGAGTTCTGAACTCCCTAAGCAAGTATCACACATTAAAGAAACCAGATCAAGCCCTTATAAAGGACCCTGTAAGAGTTTAATTCATTCTCAAACCTCCTGGCCTGACTATTGTGAACAAGACAACAACAATCAAGTGCTGGACCAAACAAGGAAGGACTGAATGGGAAGAGGCAGTATTGAATAAAGATAACAGAAAAAAACTAATTTGCTAGCACAGAGGTGGGCAAACTATGGCCCACGGGCCACATCCGTCTTGCAGGACCGTCCTGCCCGACCCCTGAACTCCCGGCCGGGGATGCTAGCCCCTGGCCCCGTCCCCTGCTTCCTCCCCTCCCCCGCAGCCATTCCACCATGCAGACAGCGGTCTGGGCAGTGGGGCTGCACGCTCATGCAGGGTAGCGTGTCTGGCTCCAGCTGGGCAGTGGGCTCCAGACATACTGCTCTTGAGAGGCATGGTAAGAGGGCTGGGGGGTTGGATAAGGGGCAGGGAGTCCCAGTGGGCAGTCAGGGGACAGGGAGAAGGGGGCGGTTGGATAGGGCAGAGGTTTGGTAGAGCAGAGGATGGGAACAGGGGGGATTGGATAGAGGGTGGGGTCCCGGGGGGCCTGTCAGGGGGTGTGGGGTTGGATAGGGGACTGGGAACAGGGGAGGTTGGATAGGAGGTGGGGTCCTGTCAGGGGACAGGGGTATGGATAGGAGCCGGGGAAGTCAGGTGACAGGGAGCGGGGGGGTTGGATAGGGAGTGGAGTCCCAGGGGGTGGTTAGGGGTGGGGGGTCCCAGGAGGGGGAGTCAGGGGACAAGGAGCAAGGGATTTGGATGGGTCAGGGATTCTGAGGGGGGCAGTCAGGGGGTGGGAAGTGGGAGGATACAACTAGTCCTTCTAACATAGCTGACCTGTCCTGATTTTCTTCAGGAATTTGTGTGAAACCCATGTACTTTAAGGCTTACATGATTCTACTTGATGATATGTTACCACTGTTATTCAGATTTAAAAATTTTATTAAAGTTAATGTTTAAAATCAAATTTACACTAGTTAAGGGGGAAGGTACTGTACATCTGGGGTTGGGCTTGGGTTATGGGGGATTGAAAGTATCGGTTACAAGATTCATGAGGTACATACATATCACATAACCAGCATAAGTCCAAATTGGGGTGTGGGAGTTTTGAAAGTGTCAGTGTATAAGTGGGTTTGGGTACGCCACCCATGGAATGTATTAAGAGTCCAAGTCAGTATTGATGTAGAGAATAAGCACATGGGTCAGGTGTGTCCCTTGGTTCATCAGGGAAGGAAATGGGTTATTTCCCTGGTTGGTGTTCTTGGTTACTCGACCTGGTACTGTCGGTATCCTGTGATGTGTTCCATGTAGATGTCTCTGGACCACCTGATGGTGTTGGACACTGTGAGCTGTCTCATGAGCCGGGCATAACATCGACCAACTCTGCACACTCTCATTACTGGCTCGTTGTGGGGGTCCCATGCACCCAGGGCTCCTTAAATCCTTTATTTATCCTATTTGTAAGCAGTCAGAATGAGCTCTACCCTGACATCTGGTGGTGAGCTGTGGAAAAGGACTTCAGGGGCTGATCTCATTTGCATGGGCACACCCACACTACTTAGCATGATGGACTGGCTGCCCAAATGGTCACTTTGGCTGCTGTGGGATCCCCAGTCTCTTTGTTATTGGGTCAGGAGTAATAAAGGGTTGTTATCCTGGTTATGTGAATCAAGGACAGTAGAACTGTACTTGCATTTTATGATGGAGGGACTCGCCCTCAACTAAACAGCACTCACTAGGCAAGGGACATGGGTTCCAAAACCCAGTGAATTGAGATGCAGGCATTTTCTGAGGGCCCAAAACACTACTTTAGTCTCTCCACTGTGTAATAACAGCTAATTTTGGCTCCATTAGGAGTTTTGTTACAGGCTGTAGAGCTGAAATCACTAATACCTAGGTCTAAGCATTAGATCTACTTTGGGCTAGTGGTACACCAGCATTGAGGTTCCCCTCTTACCAGCTAATAATCACTGAGAGCTGTGTTAAAGGGGGGGGGGCTGAAGACAAGTTGGTGAGTGGATGGTAGGAGCAGGTGGCTGGCAGAGAGGTGCAGCTGGTGATGAAGACTGCAGCAGAACCCCGTAGAGAGGTGTGGTACTTGGCCATTGACCTGGGCAGCAGAGCATGTAAGATGACCCCCATACCTCCTTCCACTTCCACTCAGGCTGGGAAGTAAACTCTGCAGATGAACTTCTGAACTATGGGGGGCTGCACTGACCAAGGGCAGAAACTGTGTGTGGGGGGGTGACTATTGGGTTACTGGACTTAGGACCCTGAGGGGAAAAGGACACTGCCAAACTTACTTGGGGGCGGGTCTTTTGCTCATTGTTGGTGTTATGAATCCTGTTGGTGGTGTTTCCCCAACATAATGCTGCATTGTTTCCCTCCTTCCCTCTAACAGGCTTTTGCTACACTCAGACTCTGTGCTTGCGAGAGGGGAAGTATTGCCTCTTAGAGGCACCCAGGGGGGTGGTATGTAATTGTCCCAGGTCACTGGGTTGGGGCTCGAGCCGGTTTTGCATTGTGATATTGAAACGGAACCCCTAGGTACTGAACCCGGCCCTTGTTGCTGCCCGCTCTGACGGGCAGAAGGGTTACATGTTGATATGCCTTTTGGTCTCCTTTTGTCACTGTCCTGTGTGATGGTGCATGCATGCCCCACACTGGTACTGCAGGGGTTAACTCCTCTCTTTGGGCTGAGGAGGCCACACCCCTTCAACCCTGCTTGGCATGCTCCATAGAATCATAGAATCATAGAATATCAGGGTTGGAAGGGACCCCTGAAGGTCATCTAGTCCAACCGCCTGCTCGAAGCAGGACCAATTCCTAGTTAAATCATCCCAGCCAGGGCTTTGTCAAGCCTGACCTTAAAAACCTCTAAGGAAGGAGATTCTACCACCTCCCTAGGTAACGCATTCCAGTGTTTCACCACCCTCTTAGTGAAAAAGTTTTTCCTAATATCCAATCTAAACCTCCCCCACTGCAACTTGAGACCATTACTCCTCGTTCTGTCATCTGCTACCATTGAGAACAGTCTAGAGCCATCCTCTTTGGAACCCCCTTTCAGGTAGCTGAAAGCAGCTATCAAATCCCCCCTCATTCTTCTCTTCTGCAGGCTAAACAATCCCAGCTCCCTCAGCCTCTCCTCATAGGTCATGTGTTCTAGACCCCTAATCATTTTTGTTGCCCTTCACTGGACTCTCTCCAATTTATCCACATCCTTCTTGTAGTGTGGGGCCCAAAACTGGACACAGTACTCCAGCTGAGGCCTCACCAATGTCGAATAGAGGGGAACAATCATGTCCCTTGATCTGCTCGCTATGCCCCTACTTATACATCCCAAAATGCCATTGGCCTTCTTGGCAACAAGGGCACACTGCTGACTCATATCCAGCTTCTCGTCCACTGTCACCCCTAGGTCCTTTTCCGCAGAACTGCTGCCTAGCCATTCGGTCCCTAGTCTGTAGCGGTGCATTGGATTCTTCCATCCTAAGTGCAGGACCCAGCTGGAGACCAACTATAAAAAGGAGCAACCAAGCAGCTCAGGGCTGACCAGTGGAGAGGAAGGTGTGCTGTAGGCTCCTGCGGAAGGACCATTGGCACTTCAGGATGCAGAGGCCAGCCAGATGGTGTTGACCCGTGAACCCCAGAGTCTGGGTGCCCCAGAAATAGGAGTGACCGTGGGAATCCTGAGATGGCACACCATGGAGAAACAAGTAGGAAGTGATCCAGGGAAACTTTGTGTGGAATCAGTTATAGAACCAGAGACTAGCTCAGTGTGTTTCAGCAGGATCCCCACTGAGCTGGTGGTGGGCAACCCCACCACTGATAGGGCGATGAGTTGGGACCTGGTAGGGAGGGCCCGGGTCCACCCACCCTGGCTGCTGCCCACTGGGGGAGGGGAGGCAGCTCATCTCACCAATCCTATTGACTCAGGCTGCTAGGCCACACAGCTCTGAAAAGAAGGGCAGCTCCATTGACTCCGTCCCCTAGGCCACCAAGCCCTGAATGCAAGGGCAGCCATTGACTTTGGCTGTTAGGCCACCTTATAGACTCTGGCCATTAGGCCACGCAGTCCCACACCTGAGGGCAGCCATATTGACTTTGGGCCACACTACGATGAGACCCAGAGCAGTCGCGCAGACTTGCCAGTGGACTGTAACAACCCTTACCCCATCCCTAAAGGGGATGGAGCGCACACGCCCCGCGACAGCCTGCCATGATGGATTTCCAGCTAATTAGAGTAGGTGACATTCCATTTCCTCTATTCAGTTTGTGTGGTATCTCATGTGCTAGATATGGTCAGAAGCATTCAAGTGATTACTCAAAGACCTAGCTTTTGATCATTGGCTTTTGGGAATGATGCCCTCTTTGGGAAACATGTCTGATGACAATTATGTTTCTCCTGTGGTACTGATCAGGAACAAATTGGCAATAACACATTTTATTTATATAGTACGTAACTGCTCAAGCAAACTACAAGCAAACCATAAAATCCTACTAATATCATTTAAATCAGGATGGAATATCCTCTTTTGTACAATTTCAGACACTTGGCAAGATTGTGGCTTAGCCTTTGCTGACCCAGTCTGATGTGTAGACAGCAATCAACACTCTAAACTACATTATTGTAATGCATAACATTCTCTTAGAAAGATCTCTGTACAAGTGCCAATGCAGAATGCCACAGGTTAGTATTTTCTCACTCATGTTAGTTTTTCAGTCCATTAGTCCTGTTTTAGAGACACTGGGAATTTCACCCACTCATGACAGAGGTTGTTTATTGAATCTTGTGTCATTTATAAATGTGCTGTGCTGATTTTTAAAACCGTGTTCTATATTAGCCTAGTGTAACCTGCTAACTTTTTGCCCAAATACTTGCCTAAAAGTTACCTTGGAACTAGCTGTATTGTTTATTTTTTAAACTCGTTTGAATTATATGGTAAAATTTGTTGGAATCTATAGGTTTTGCTGTGGTATTGTGTTCCTCTCATCTGGAACTGGTGCCCACTGAGATTTGTATTGTTAATTCCATTTGTGCTTATAAATTTAGACTTCAACTTTATTTGTTGTCCTTGGCTTTTGCTGAATGAACTAAATTTGTGGTTTTGTATTCTTTATGTGTAATTTTCCTTGAGACACTCTGTGAAAATCACTATGTAAGCACAACTTCTCACATGGTATTATTAAGTATTCTCCCTTAAGATGTAAGAGTTCAAGAACTGTATAATTAATTTAGTTATAAATATTTTTGGTTAAAAATTGATGTGTCATGAAAGAAAGAGCTTATGTAGCTCACCAGTTCCCAAGGAATTTAAGGCAAACACAAACAGAATGAGACCGGTTTGTTTTTTTCAAGAGATGCATATTCAAATCAATTTTTTTAACTGAATCAAAAATTGTTCCTACTTATAACAATATTGTTTCAGAGCTACTACATTTCATTTCCTATCCCTGGATTCCTAACAAGGACAACTTTTCATAGCCTGATCACCAAATTAAAGAACAGGTAATCATTCCATCCAGAGTGATGCTATTATGCACTGTCTCTCTGCAGCTCACCTCAGAGTTAGAGTGAGTGACTCTCCAAATCAACCATTAGAAAATGTTGTGGTTGACTATCTAATATGTATTTTAGCAAATTTTGAACATCTACAACTGCATTTTGCATTTAATAGGTTTTTATTGCAACGGTTGTATTTTATGGAGAGAAATATACATTTTTGTCCACACTATAGTCTTATGTAAGTTACCTTTATGAACTGTACTGAGAGCTTATTTTCACATGGCCAAGGCCAAATTTTGCCCTTAGATGCACACTTCCATTGACTTTGTTAGTAGAGACAGATGCATATAGAATTTGACCTAATTTCAGCATGCTTTAGGCTACACTCACTCAAAAGATGCACTTTAACAAAACCTTTTACATTGTCTTCCTTAATAAATATTAGAATGGAATCCAAACACTACTGAAATTTAGGGAAGTCTGAAATCTAAACCTGGATCCGAACTTCACAAAATGGAAACTATCTATGAAAAGTCTCTCAGTTTGGGGACATTTTGAGATTGGGATCCAGATGAATACATACAAAGGAAATAAATATATAGGTTTTAAATTACTGCAAGTTTTATAATCAATTATATTTATTATTACTTTCGTGTCAACTATAACCAAATATTATGCAACTAAATCTCTTGATTAAATTGATATCACTCTCCTGAAGTGTCTCAGACTACTCACATACTTAAAATTAAGCATGTGTTTCCTGTTTTACTGGATTAAGGATTTTGGCATAAATACCGAGCAAATATGCTAATCCCACACTCCCAAATCACCTCTCAGGTGCCAAAAGCCCCAGCTGTCCCAGCTGCCGAAACAATCAGCTTCCCCTTACAACTTCCACAATGTTGTCTATAGAAAACTCTGTAGCCTACTTGAGAACTGAAAATGTTGGACAGCATAAGATAACTTGAATGGAATATCAAAATATATAACACAGGCGCTATGATACTGCTTGTGTTTATTTTCTTATTTAATTCATTATAATCTACTATTTTTTAATGTATGTAAAGCTGCCTCAGAATTTCTAGTCGCACAAGAGTGCTGCAGGATCATTTCACAGAATTTTGGTCCAGCCTTCCTCAGCATACACTTGCTCTTAGTGAATGCCGTGCTCTGTAAACATTTCCCAGTAACACTATTCTGACACACCCTCACTTTTGGCTCTGTGTCCTGGCACTCAGAACTTCCCTAGCTCAAAGATCTAAAACTTTGGTTCCCGCAGAGGATGTTCCATGCACAGGAACATATCTGGCCCAATTTGTGCTCCAACCGCCAGTTTGTTTCTTATCAAATTCAGTGAAGTCCTCCTGGTTCTGTCTGACCAGCTTTTCTGAAACACTGATATAAGAGAGCATTTCCCTCCCCCACTTTTTTTTCTGCCCTGGTCACTCTCATTCCATCAGGCTATCTTCTGACTTCCCTGCTGCTCTAACCTTCCTTCTCTGTCTGTTCTCCATTCTGTCATTTCCACAGTCAGCACTCTGCTGGCATTTCCCGGGGAGCTAGTCTCAGTTCCTTTATTTATTTTCTTTACATTCCTGCCCCCTGTGTGACTTCACTTACTCCCATAGTCTCTGTTAACAGTTAGATACTGATGGCTCTTAAAAACTTACATTTGTCAGGGACCACCAGGCTTAAACCCTGGTGTACAGCACCCTTAGGTGCTAGTAAGTGCCAACCTGCCACCCACTGAGGGGCTAATGGTTACTAGGGCAGAAGCTGAACCCTGACAGAGGACTCCAGTCCTGAAACTTGATTGGCAGAATTCTGGAGGGTCCTGATTGGTCCACAACTTCTATATAAACACAGCATAGGAAGAGGAATTTGTCCATCCAACTGGGATCCACCGTGCTCTGGATTGTATGCCTTGTGCTTCCCACTCCCATGGCTTGACTCCTGGGTGTCCAACTTGTGGTTCTGATCTCTGGTTTGTCTCTTGCCTCTGACTTCTTGGTACCTTGACCTGGCCTGACTGTTTACCCATTCATGATTCTGCTCTCAGGTTTGTCTCCTGCTACTAATCTCCTGGTATCCTGTCCCGGTTGATTCTGGGCTCCCATCCTGTGACTGTGGACCTTGGCTCTGAGCACTAGGTCTGGCTGCCCATGACCTAGCTGTGACAACATTTCCTCCTCTGTCCAGGCACTCATTTTTGTGTGTTTTCCAACAATTTTCTCTGGTTTAGTGCACCTCAGATTCAACATGTCATATGGAGCTTTTCTTCTTTCTTCCTATAAATTCTGTCCTTTCCCTTTTTGTCATCACAGCTGACAATTCAACTGTCCTCTTGGCCAAACAATCTTCCATCCTTGTTGTCCCTTGATTCCTTCTTATCCTTTCCTGGGAAAATGTTCTACTTCTTCCTTTATAACATTTCTAAATCCATCCCCACGATGGATGGTGATCGTAAGGATTCCTTGTAACAACAATAAGTACAAAACTTGGATGGCAGTGGTTTGTGGTGCCCTTCTTAAAAAGCGTTGAATATTGAAGAGCTGACTCATTCCTGACCCCTGTGGGGTTTGTATATCCCACCACACCATTCCAATATCTCAAACTTCTCCACTCCACAATAATCCAAAAAGGGGAGGGAAGGGGAGGCAGAGAGTAATATGCAGTGTGATGGAACCTTTGGAATCTTCTTGTTGGATTGCTATGGGGTAGGGAGGTTGGGGACAGAGGAGGCTATACTTTTATATTTGAGTATGATATAGTTTAATGAAAACTGTAGCACCTGCACAAGATGCTACCTTCATCTGGTATGTTGTACATCTATATCCCTGAAAATAAGAAGGGTTTTGTTTAGTTTTTTTTTAAAGGTCAAAAACATTCAGCTCTGGACATGGCTTTAATCTCTCTCTCAGGTCTTGTATTTGAGACTTTATTGAGGCTATTTAGAAATATTTGTTTTAGCTATAAATGACAGTGCAAATATCTGTGAAAGCACTCACATCACAAAACAGCTGAGAACTACAGAGAGATTGTATAGCCTAGTGGATTGGGCTGGGTGACCTTGGACAAGTCACTTCCCACCATGTGCCTCCATTCCCCACCTGTAAAACAGGAATAATGATGCTCACCTCCTTTCCAAAGAGCTTTTGAGATCCATTGATGAAAAGTGTGATATGATAGCTAGGTATTTATTATTATGGGATACTTTAAACAAAGTATCTGTTTTGTTCTACTCACTTAACAATGATAGTCTGATTATGCTACTTGTCTGTGAACTGCACTTTTTATCCTAATTGTCTTTTGAGATTCTGCATGGGTTACAGAGGACAGAACGGACCTATTAATTGTTGCATGTGTCAATTTTAATGGAGTTACATTTTTATATGAAACAGGTTGAACAATTAAGTTTCACATAGAAATCCTTTGCACTTCCATTGACTTCCAAGTCTCACTGCAAATAATGGCATTGGTCTCATGGAATCAATATTCTTTCTGGCATGGGCATGCCTAGAACCTTTTCTAAGAGAGCAATAGAAAGCATTAGTTACTTATTGCTTTCCATTGACAGGGGTTGCTATTCTGAATTTGCTAGTCTCTGACTTTGAAGGATTCCTAGCACAATACGGATAGGCTGGCCATTTTACTGTTTATCTTTAGATTCACAGAATGACAAATTTTTGAGTGTGGAAAGATTTGTTAGATCATCTGTCAGCTCATCCTGCTTCCAATGTCAGTTTCTTCCCTACAGAACACTTTGTAGTGTTTGTCTTGTCTAGTTTCAGATTGAATAATTTTTTGCTTTAAATTGTGGAAAAGCAGCATCACTTGCCCCATAACCTCAGCCGTGCAGAACACAATGCCATCCACAGCCTCAGAAACAACTCTGACATCATAATCAAAAAGGCTGACAAAGGAGGTGCTTTTGTCATCATGAATAGGTCGGAATATGAACAAGAGGCTGCTCGGCAGCTCTCCAATACCACTTTCTACAAGCCATTACCCTCTGATCCAACTGAGGGTTACCAAAAGAAACTACAGCATTTGCTCAAGAAACTCCCTGAAAAAGCACAAGAACAAAGCCGCACAGACACATCCCTGGAACCCCGACCTGGGGTATTCTATCTGCTACCCAAGATCCATAAACCTGGAAATCCTGGGCGCCCCATCATCTCAGGCATTGGCACCCTGACAGCAGGATTGTCTGGCTATGTAGACTCCCTCCTCAGGCCCTATGCTACCAGCACTCCCAGCTATCTTTGAGACACCACTGACTTCCTGAGGAAACTACAATCCATTGGTGATCTTCCTGAAAACACCATCCTGGCCACTATGAATGTAGAAGCCCTCTACACCAACATTCCACACAAAGACAGACTACAAGCCGTCAGGAACACTATCCCCGGTTATTGTCACGGCAAATCTGGTGGCTGAACTTTGTGACTTTGTCCTCACCCATAACTATTTCGCATTTGGAGACAATGTATACCTTCAAATCAGTGGCACTGCTATGGGTACCCGCATGGCCCCACAGTATGCCAACATTTTTATGGCTGACTTAGAACAACACTTCCTCAGCTCTCGTCCCCTAATGCCCCTACTCTACTTGCGCTATATTGATGACATCTTCATCATCTGGACCCATGGAAAAGAAGCCCTTGAGGAATTCCACCTCTGAGATACTGCTGAATTGGAATTAATTTGCAAATTGGATACAATTAACTTAGGCTTGAATAGAGACTGGGAGTGGCTGAGTCATTATACTAAGTAAAACAATTTCCCTTTGTTTATTCCTCCCCCCCCCCCCCCGCCCACTGTTCTTCAGACGTTCTTGTTAACTCCTGGAAATGTGCTGGAAATGGCCCACCTTGATTATCACTTCAAAAGGTTTTCTCTCCCCCAACCCCACTCTCCTGCTGGTAATAGCTCATCTTGAGTGATCACTCTCCTTACAATGTATATTTTTTCATGGTCTGTGTGTATATAAATCTCCTCACTGTATTTTCCACTTTATGCATCCGATGAAGTGAGCTGTAGCTCACGAAAGCTTATGCTCAAATAAATTGGTTAGTCTCTAAGGTGCCACAAGTCCTCCTTTTCTTTTTGCGAATACAGACTAACATGGCTGCTACTCTGAAACCTACGAAAATAACACCTCACATCTGTCTGGTGCAATTTGACAGGGAAATATTTGAAGTTCTCTGTGTTCAGACTCATTGAAGTTATACTGTGGAGTCCAGCAAAAATGAGAACTGAAAGAGGAGAACTAAGTAGTGAAATTAGAGTTTACAACATTCTGGTCGAGAGGCCAGATTTTTGGTTTACTGAGCTGTGCATGGTGCAGCTTAGGAAGGGAAATTTTGGCTTTAGGCCAACTTTATCACCCTCAAACCTAAGTCTGTTTAGCCACGAGCCTAGGCTCTGGTTTAAAGTAAAGCTATGGTGTACACAAAAACCTGGCCACATTCCTTGCAGACAGGGATGGCGGCAAGGGGTAGCAGCCCCCCTCCAAAAACATTTCCCGCTACGCTACCCCTTCCACTGCCCCTCCTGACCGGAAAAGTAGAAGTAGCAGAGGCAGATTGTTTCCTTACTATAGTGTGTGAGCTATGACAGTGGAAGTGATTACTGAAATACAAGCAAGTAGTTCCTTACCACAGAGAGCCGGGAAATTGCTCTGAAATGAACAGTGTACATAAAGGACACACAGAGCAGAAGTGAGATTCAAACCAATGACTATCCTGTGTCCCTGCTTGGTTTCAGAATATCCCCAAAGTTTATGTGGCTGCAATGAACAGTCAGTCTCTCTCTTACTTAATCTGTCTCCTGCTCCCTCCCACCCTGCCTGCACTCCAGCAAGCAGGAGCCAGCAAAGGTAGCTGGGAAGGAGGCTGCTCCCAGCCAGGCCAGACTCCCTAGCTGCCTGGACAGGGACAGGCCTGGATGAGTCTTTGTTCAGGGTGGTTCAGTCCTTTCCCACATGATCTCATCCCCCTGCAGGGTTGGGCTATGGGCTGGTTCCTCCCCCTCCCCACCTTCCTGCTGCATGGATTTAACCAGAAATGGGAAGCTAGATTGGGATGTCTGGCCTAGACTAGTCCAAAAGAGTAGCCTGCCAGAGGGGCATGGCCTGGGCCCCCACCTGTGAATCCCATCTGTTTCTGAATACAAGTAGCTTAAAAAAAATTCTTTAAAAATGTCAAGCAAATGATCATTGACCATTTCAGAAGTTTTCAGCAAACAAAATGCATTAAAGAAAAGCAAGTATTCTGAAATTTGACAGCTCTTGCCCTCAATTTCAGAAATAGGCTAAATTTTGGAAAAATTCATAGGAGAATGCTCTACCAGTATTACCTCCTGACTCTGATCTTATATAATGACAAAGAAGAGTGTAGAATAGAAGAATTGGAAGCAGAACATTCAGCATCAGATTTTTCATCAGATGAGGAGGTGGAAGGAAAGGACTGGGCAATACGGTATCGTGAATGGAAAGTGAAAGAGAATGTAACTATTAATAAAGTAAGCCCCGCAAGTAACATTCTACCAGGGCCAAGTGATATTGCACAAATTGTATCTGATGGCCCAAAACAACCACAGCTAAGGTCTTGTCCTCAAACAAAATACAAGAATGAGTGGAGAAGTTTCAGAAGGGTGGCTCGGTTTATATCCATGGCTCAAATATATCAAAATAATGAATGCAGTTTACTTCTTTCTGTGTAGATTTTTTTCAGCATCCACTGCTGTAGAAAAATCTGTGTTTACTGGTAGTGTCTTTAGCAACTGGAAAAACTATGGAAAAGGATCCAGAAGTTCCAACAGCTTGAAAATAGAATCCCTGGCACTGTCAAGTGGTATGGGCTTCATTCAAAGATATTTAGTCTTTCTGTTTGGTCCCAAATCACTGGTGCATATTTTGCTTTAGTGCAAGAGAACCGCATGTATATCGAAGTTATGGCAAATGTCACTGCAGTCCAGGGGATTGCTGAAAGAGGAAAAGATGAGCAAAAACAGCGACAACGAGGGCAAATTCCTGGAGCTTCTGACTCTAATAGCCAAATACAATGGCATGGTAAGAAAAAAATTGAAAGTGGACCATGCAATGCAAAATATACCCATTCCTCAATACAAAATGAAATCACTCACATTATCAGAAATGGTGGTTGAATGCATAAGCCAAGAAGTGAAAAGCTAATGATTTCTCTATAATGGCTGATGAAACTAAAGACATTAGCAAAGTAGAACAAGTGTCAGTAGTGCTGAGATTATTCGCATGGCACCATCTATGAAGCATTTCTTGGTTTCCATCTTGCTGAGTCACTTGATGTAAAGTCTCCTTCATGCTAAGGAGGATAATAAATTACCTTCAGAATGTGAAGAACACATTGTCACAGTGTGGTACTGATGTACAAAACTGTATTGCCAGACCTATAGTGGTGCCAAAGTTATGAGTGAAAAACTTAATGATGTGCAAGCTCTCTTAAGGGAAGAATTACCTCACGCATTGTGTGCTCACTGTTTTGGTCTCAGGCTCAATTTGGTTATTGTGGATGTATGCAAATGAAACGAACATACACGGAATTTTTTTCACTATCCTGGAGAAATTTCTCTCTGGATCAGCAACACATGCTAAGTTCATAGCCATTCAAAAGAAAGGACAACCCAAAAATAAAGTCTCAGAATTTGACGAAGCTTTAGGACAAGTTTCTGCTTGTAATGCTGTGAAAAAGATGTCATCCATTCTTGTGACACTCGCTTTACTATCTTGAGACATCAAGAGCTAACAGAGCAGTGGGTGCATGAGGTGTTAGTTCAGTATTAGACTTTGAATTTATTGTCCTCTTTTGCATGTTCACAAATTCCTCAACTGCTTAAAGTTATATTTGACTCTTGCAAACTGTTGAGCATGACTTGTCTCAGATGTGCTTATCTTTGGACATCCTAATCAGTGAAATTCTGAACATGAGCGATTCAGAAGAGGTGTTTGATTAAAACATGGAATTAAGCCATTACCATAGCTTCAGAAAATGACTTGAAGCTGCCTGAAGTTCAGGGAATACAGTCATTGCCTAAAAAACTCCAGGAATACATTTTTGACTTAAGCATCAAGTGCAGAACAGCCCTCTTAGATAAGGGAGACTTCAGGAAATGTACCTTTTTTCCAGCGCTTGATCAAATAACTGGAGAACTTCAAAGAATTCTGAAAATAAATCTGTTCTTCTTGTTGTCAATTGCTGTAAACCAAAGTATGAAAATACTTTCTTTACTTTCTAAAATTAAAAACCTGTCACAGAACACTATGGCTGTGATGTAGACAGTGTGGAGACTGAGGTAAAACTCTTGCCAAAAGTAACTGAATGCTATGAAGAAGAGAGAACAGAAGTCCAAGATTGACAGTTTGCTGCGCCTGATAATTTTTTTTGTTAAATACAAACTTGCCTTCCACAAACTACACAAAGTGAGTGTGTGTGTCTGTGATTGGTGTGAAGTGCTGCATGTACAAGAACATTCTCATGCCTTTGACAGGTGAAATTACCTGAGGAACAGAATTGCAAATGACCAGTTAAGGAACTTGGCTATTGAAAAATCTTTATCTTCTACTCTGAATAATATTGGGGCACGATACCTTACTGGAGTGAAGTGACAACTGCCAACCTGTGCTCAGCACTCTTGCAGTGATTGACTAGTGATGGTATCTATCTTTTTAGAAATCAACAAATTACCTACAATCTGGAACCAAATGGCAGGTTTAACTTTAAATTTTAAAAAGGCAAATCAAGGGACAAGGTAGACTAATGGAATAATAGTCTGAACTTCAATCTCAGGCCTAAATCACAAATTAAATTACTTTGGCAGGTTCAGCCAGGCCTAGTTTGTCCTTGTCCAGCACATAACTTACTCTGAATGTCAGTCTCTGCTCAAGGTGAGTACAACACAGATATCAGGTCAGGTGTGCAATTCCTATGGAAGCTTACAAAATGTGTGACATATGTATATTAGAGGTAGGAACTTATTTACTTACTGTCTGTCCTTTCTAATTAGCTCTTCCCCAATTATAGACTTTAGAAACACATCTAGCAAGTGTCTAACTTGTAGATATATATATACAATTCTGAGATGATAGATAACATTTAATTCTGAACAATACAGAGTTCAGTCGTGTACTCTGCAACAAGTCTCTATATGAGATGGTCCTTTGGCATTTGATCTTTTAAAAACAGTCTTTCTGCCTTGGAGGAAAACCTATCGCTCATTTTAGCTGGTGAGAATTTTGTCACTATGCAAAGGTACCTGAATGCTTTATTTCATGTTTGCAGAGCAGTCCCTAGGAGAGGATGTGCTCTGATCTTCTGAGACAGCAATGTCTGTTATAGATCAGGTTGGAAAGAACAAAAGGAAAGCAACATGCTGCTACAGTACTTTACCATGTAGGGCTGTTTCAAGTTTCTGTAAAACACAACTGGTACCAAACATTGAATTCCAGCTGTCCGGTTATAGAATTTACAGATGCAAGAGGTTCTGATTTAGCTTTTCATAATTAAAAATATTAATAGCTGCCCAAAATTTGTTTTAAGACATGCAATTTTGTAACATCTAAACTATCAAAGACTTGATGCCTTAGGGAACTGATGTCCGATCTAAGTACTCAAATTTGATTCACAGAAAATTTATTATAGATGGAGCTGATAGCATATCTACTGTAAAGAGGATTTTTACTGACAGCTTTTCTGAGACAATGTTACCATCCCTGTATGATAAGGATATTAAAAGATGCACATCAAATGATATAACCTTTGTAGCATATTGGAAGCTTTATGATCCAAACTTATATCTCCAAGTTTTTCCAGGAACAGTCAAGAAACATTCCTTTCCCATACATCCCTCTATTCTTTTCTTTGCCTCTACACAAAAACTCTCTCTCTCTCTTTCTGGTTTCTTTTCCCCAGCAAGATGCCCCCCAGCATCATTTCCTGCCCCCCCCCAACAAATCTCTGCTTCCTCCCTAAACCTCCTCACTTTTCTCAACCATTTTTTCCTCTATGCCACACCCCACATTTCTTCATTCCTCTCACTGTGTCTCCAACCTCCCTCAAACACCTTCTCAGTTCTCTCTCTTGAATGCACCCCACAGGTGACAGGTTTTGCTTCCCTCACCTCTATCAAGGGTGGAACCACTCTCAGACTGTATGTCTGGGTTGCAGCCTTCCTTGTTTCCCAATTATGTAAACATGACAAGCCCAGTTATTTGTGGCATCTGCAAGAAATTTCTCTCTGTGAGCCTGTGACCAGCCATCGATTAAAGTGACTCAAAACAGTTTTGTCAGAAATACACATTTATTCCCTCCAAAATACACAGCAATCAGTGAAAAGAGTTAAAACAAGAGCCTATTTGCATCTGGTCTTAACTAAATGTTATTCTGTCCTTGCAAATTTAGATAGGTTCTGCTCAATCCAGACACCCCATCTCTGAGCTGGGAGAGAAACTGTATTGCTGAATTTTTTCCCCTCTGCCAATGGCTCACCTTGAGCAGCGTCTGGCAACTCCCCCTTCCCAGGGTGGATAAAAAACAAATGATTTTTAAAAATATTTATATTAAAAAAATCAAATTTGATTAATTTCATTTGGATTAGTTATTAAATTACTCATTTTTAAAAATAAACCTATTTAAAATTAAATTTGTAATTGACAGCCTTTTTTCGGGCTGAAACTTACTACACTCTATTAACATCATTAGTTTAAATAAAAAATATTAAGTGGTACATGTTTGCTGCTGAACTTTTAAAGAGAGTGAGACTGCTGAACTGGCTAACCACCTGGAACCAGAGTCTGAAGTGCTATCGCAGTTCTTTTCTAGAAGCTTCTTCCGCAGGTGCAGAGAGAACACTTTCTTCAGTTGAACTAGTTCCGTTCAATAACCAGCTCATTCAAAGTTAAGAAACCAATGGGAACAAGAAAGCTTGTTTTCCTCTTTCAATCTATGAATAAAATTAAGGTGTGAGAGGATGAGATCTGCTAGTTCTAAAATTTTGAGGGACAGGCTGACCAGAAACAGTCAGTTAGAATCACTAACTACAGATAAGACTTCCTTTACTTAATAAATGAGTTAGTTTTAAATGCAAAACATGTTTTGATAAACTTTTCAATAAATATTTTTTCTTATGTACTGATCACATTTAAGATAGGTTTATTTAACTAAAACTTTAAAATACTCTATACCTTTAACTGAATTTTAATTTCCATCCAAATAGAGCTTGACATAAATCACAAGTAAAATATCATTCACCATTTTCTAACACACAAAATAAAAAATAAATGGAGGAAAAATCTAAGAAATCCTTCGTCTGGGGCTCTGAGCATCTCTTGTCTCCTCTGGTTCTATTTTTAAGACTGTAAACTCCTCAGGGCAGAACCTGTCTCTATAACTGTTTTGTGCAGTGCCAAACAGTGTAAATGGGAGATGTGACTAGTCAGCACTTCAAAAAACCAACCAATTGGATTTAGGTAGCTAACTTTAAGCACTCAGATTTGAAAATGTTGATCTTTATGCAGACTATGGTACCTTTTCCCTCCTCCATCATTGCTCTACATTAATTGCTACAACATTTAAGGAACAAGAAATGTAAAACAAGTTTGGTTAAAATAAGATACAGAAGAGATTAAAGGGTTAGATTGAAATGACTAAGAATATATACAAATGATGGGGGGGAAATCATTGCTTGGCTGAGACACTCAAAACCTGATAAATGGCAAGTAGATTCTTATATTACTATTAACTTTCGTCCTATCAGATACTGAGCATCCTCAACCTCCACAGTCAGGAATGAGCACTTTGTATGCTATAATAGGTCATAAAATCAAATTCAATATCATTCTCTTTGTAAAGATAACATCTGGTGTTTCAAGACTGAGAAATCTGTTCACTATAGAATGCATCTTTTTCTCAGTGTCCAATAATTAAAAGGCTTTAAATGTCCCATGTACTTGAATAAGGAGGGATATTGGTTTTACAACTCTTCAGAGATGAGGACTTATCCTGCAAAGAACCATTTATGTAATATAGTTAAAAATCATTTTGGTGTACTAATTAAATGTAAATCCCCAGGGGGTCTAGTTCACTGGTCTGAAAGATGCAATAAAAATATCTGGGATTATTGTTGTTTACTATACAGAACCACCTTGGGGAGAAGATAAGGAAAAAAGCCTTGTCTCATTGATAAACCAGAGAGAGTTATCTGCACACAGATCGGGAAGTTCCCTCATTCTCCTAACTAAGCTGATGGCCAGTTGAAAGGTTGTTTTAAGAGTCAACCCATAAGATTGTATCCACCTGATGGAGATTAGAAAATAACTGACCAATAGCAGTTAGCCTTAAGGAGGGGGTGATGTAACAGAAATTTTTCGTATAATCCCACCTCCACTTGCTGATATAACTTATGCCCAGTTTGTGAATGGCATTATGGGACATTGGAGAATGGAGATATAAGAAGGAATGGCTCTCTGACCTTCTTTGTATAGTTGTTACTCACTGCAGTTAAGAAACCAGAGCCTGAAATTCAGGTGTCTGAGGGTTACAGGCAGGGAATGAATATTGCAAAGTGTATTATAATGATAGTTGCAATGAGAATGCTCAGCCAGTAATTTGTACAATAAAAGTGAGACCTCTCTTTGTGTGCATTGTCTGGCTTATTCAGGAGTCCACTAACCTATCAGTCTGATTCCAACAAATGTTTCTTGAAGTAATATTCACTATTTTGTTTTAAATACAGCAAGGCTATAAGATTAATATTTACATTACTATTAAACAATTTGATCTGCTGGTGGAAACTGGGTTTTTTAATGGATTCTTGGCCGGCAATACAATAAGACAGCAAATCAGCTTTCCTACTGATATCTGGATCAGACTAGATCAGGGGTTCCCAAACTTGGTTTGCAGCTTGTTCAGGGTAAACCCCTGGCGGGCTGTGAGATGCTTTGTTTACCTGAGGGTCCACAGGTATGGCCGCTCGCAGCTCCCAGTGGCCGCGGTTCACCGTTCCCGGCCAACGGGAACTGCGGGAAGCGGTGGCTCGGCCTGCGCTGCTTCCCGCAGTTGGTCGGGAACAGCGAACCATGGCCACTGGGAGCTGCGAGCGGCCATACCTGTGGACCCTCAGGTAAACAAAGCATCTCACGGCCCGCCAGGGGTTTACCCTGAACAAGCCGCAAACCAAGTTTGGGAACCCCTGGACTAGATCAGGCATATTGTGGCATATATAGTGATTGAGAGGAGAGAATTAGACACAGAACGTGGAAAAAAAAACAGACTAAAAAGAAGGGAGTCATTGGATCATAATACTGGTTCCTATAAATGAGATAACATCCTGAAGTAAAAAGCAATAACTTCTATAGAGAGTTGCTACCAAAGGAACAAAGGCAGACTGATGTGGAACGTGTATAAAGTTTCTATTTAAGGACAAATTAAATGCGGTGAGGAAACTGTGTGAAGAGGCTTCCACAGTAGTTTAAAACACTGAAAAAGAGAGGAAGGAAGAACAACTGGATCATGCACTTACTTCCTTTTTGGGGGGTGGGGTGAGGTGAAGAGCACTATTCTCTACTGTTTTTTTTATTTCTTAATCTAGTATTCTTCTTACAGACACCCTCACCTTGGCAGCTATCTGAATCTTGTAGTGTGTTGTCTGCACTCTCCCTAATATTCTACAGCACTTACAGCAAACATCTCAGTTTCAGAGTAAGAGCCGTGTTAGTCTGTATTCGCAAAAAGAAAAGGAGGACTTGTGGCACCTTAGAGGCTGACTAATTTATTTGAGCATAAGCTTTCGTGAGCTACAGCTCACTTCATCGGATGCATACTGTGGAAAACATCATCTCCTGGCTAGGCACATTTCAGTTCTAACAGCTAGTAGATACACATTTACTCTTTAGAAACTTAAGTAATATGGGGTTTTAAAATAAATTGAAGTAATTACCTCTTCTTGTACTGGTATTTTATATCCTGATTTTTAAGCAAGTTACCTAAATGTTTATATGATTTTTCTTAGCACCAGAAAAAAGGGTTTATTTCCTTTCAACTGAAGCAATTCCACAAATTTGACATGAATTCACAAAGTGTTTCAGTCAACCTGCAGCTGCGTGTTTCAGTGGGAAAAAAGTTTAGTCTAAACTTTTTGCCCAGCTCTGGCACTAGCATAACATAAATCTAAACTACCCACATCTTTCACTGTTACACTGCTCTTGTAAGAAGCTACACTTCAGATGAATGACCCTCCAGCTCTATTTACGACCGTAGAGCAACAGTCACACCTAGTGGCCAGATCAGTTAATCATTAGTGGGACTGCCTGCGGCCAATCTGCAGGATATTTTGTACCCTGCACGTCACAGTCTATTCTTTCCTGTTTGAACTGCATAGTCAGAATTTTAATAAGTTTTTAAATCACCATCCAAGCATACTGAATCTGTAAATGTGCCTGAATGTCAGTTTGTAATGCTGAATATTAGGCCAAAAAATGGGACACCATAGAAAAAATGCAAAGGGCATTTAAAGTATTGCATGCTTGATGAGAAAGCAAAGGGTTTGTACAATATGATGATGACTTTTGCAGATATATTAGAAGAGGATGAGAGGTAAGAATGTGGAATATTTCAGACAGCTGTTTAAAAGAGTACAAAAGACTATCTGGAGAAGAGGATATTGCAAATAAGACTGCTAAGAAGAGACTAAAAGTGGAGAGAAAGGAAAGAGTTGCTGAAAAATATAGCAGTGTTTTTGAGACACTGCAGTAGGTGATACAAATATTTTAGGTGGTTGTGAACCAAGCTAAATGGGATGTATAGAAGATATTCAAGAGGATAAAGTGTTGGGAGCTTTTATGTAACTATAAGTGAAAGCGGTATATTATTTGGTATACCATATATTTGGTAATGCCATACAGTTGGACTCTTTAAAAATTACTTTTGAGCATACTGTAGTATTTAGGCCAAATTCCTTTTCCAGGCACCTAGCCAGAATAACTTGGCCTGGTGCTGGGGAACTCTGCAAGGAACAAGGAGGAAGAATCCTTCCCCTGGATCAGAGTTGCACCACAGAAGTTACTCCAAACTAATAGCTGATGTAACATCTGCAGTCCAAGCAACACCCCCCCCCCCGCAAGTAGAGTGGGAGTGGGGAGAAAGGGCTATAACGGGGTGGGCAAACTTTTTGGCCTGAGGGCCGCATCGGGTTTCAGAAATTGTATGGAGGGCTGGTTAGGGGAGGCTGTGCAACCCCAAACAGACAGGTGTGGCCTGCCCCCCACACTTCTTGCCCCCTGACGCCCCCCCTCCCTGGGACTCCTGCCCCATCCACCACCTGACCGCCCCTGGAACCCCCACCCCTGACTGCCACCCACTGCCCCTATCCAACCCCTCCTCTCATTCCTGACTGTCCCCCAGGACCTCTGCTGCGTCCAACCACCCCTTCCCCCTGTCCCCTGACTTCCCCCAGAACCCCTGCCCCTGACTGCCCCCCGCCACCCCATCCAACCCCCCCTCTCCTTCCTGACTGCCCCCCGGGACTCCTGCCCCCATTCAACCCCCTATTCCCCGCCCTCTGACCGCCCTGACCCCTATCCACACCCCCGCCCCCTGACCACCACCCCGAACTCCCCTGCCCTCTATCCAGCCCCGCCCCCCCGGCTCCCTGGCCCGTTACTGCGCTGCCTGGAGCACCGGTGGCTGGCGGCGCTGCAGCCCTGCCGCCGCACAGCACAGAGCACCCGGTCCAGCCGGGCTCTGCAGCTGCGCAGCCCCAGGAGGTCACAGCCCCGCCGCCCAGAGCATTGCACCAGCGGTGCAGTGAGCTGAGGCTGTGGGAAGGGGCGGAGGGAGAGCAGGGGATGGGCCAGGGGCTAGCTTCCTGGGCCAGGAGCTCAGGGGCTGGGCAGGAGGGTCCCACGGGCCAGATGTGGCCCATGGGCCGTAGTTTGCCCACTTCTGAGCTGGAAGGTCTGAGCAGCAGACACTCTGGCCCCTTACATGCGGTGCTGGGGCTACTGGATTGCCATAAATGTGGATCTCACGGTCCCTCTGTTGACCTGAACCCAGCTTGCCGCCATTGCTGCCCTCCACACAGCACTACTCAGCCTGGCACACAGAACCACTCTGCAGTGCATGGAGGTGTTGAGTTCCCTCTCTTGATACCCTGTACAGCCTCAGCAAGAGACTGAAGGGATGTGAAGGCTTTGCACGGCCCTCCACATCAGCATGATTTTCATTCCTCTTGTGCACCTTTGTGCTATATTCCAGAGGGGGCTTCCTTCCCCACATTTGCTCTGCCCTGGACAAGCTAGCCAGAAGTGCTGCAGATGGAGGATCCATGGCTATGCAGATCCATGGGCTGTCTCTCCCCTAGAAGGGGAAATGCACCAGTCATGCAGGGGCTGAGAGTAGATTTGTTTCCCACAAACACTCTGGGCAGATGATTTGGCCCAAGTACAAGTGCTTTGCTAGTTCACTTTCGCGAGTACAGTATTGGGTACCATGAACCGCAGTGACTGTAGCTGGTGGGTGTGAAATGAACTCTTCATTTAACATAACTGTAAGGATAAGTTATCACATGCTCCCATCTAAATCCATTATGTACATCCACACAGGAGTTGTGGACTGAATGGGTAAAGGGCTTTGCTGAGCACTGTTTGGGCAAGGGTATGTGTATCTGTGAATGGAGAATACAGATAACTACAGAGTGACACAGACAGCCTGAAGGAGCAACTGAAAACATGATGTATATGACCCTGGAAGAAACCTGCGGCGAGGTTTTCGGCACGGGGGTGCAAGCTGAAAAGTGTGTTTTTTAGGTGCAGTGAACAAAAGATGCTGTTTCCTGCTATTTCATTCCTTCTGTTCAGAGAAACAACTTGGTACATAAACAAAACCACATCAACGAAATACCTGAGTATCTCCAATTTTGCCTTCTACCTACAACAACCTACTAGATCCCAAATTTTTGGCTAGCCACTCAGCTTACAAGGACTACTCTTGCTTTTGGGCTGTGAAGTGCTTCTATATTAGTGTGTAGCTTAGTATACAGCGATCACATTGTCTAGCTATGTCAAAAAGAAATATATCTAGATCCTATGGGAGCACTAAAATGATCCACAATAGGAATACGAGGCTCAATCCAAAGCCCATTTAAATCAGCGTCTTTCCACTGGTTTCTATGAACTTTAGATCAGGCCCAAAGTTTGTGGATATTAATATGCTGAATGAGGTTTTAGAACAAGTTAAATGAAAAACATTACTAGGAAACAGACCGCTTTGGGATTAGGGGTTTCTTTTCCAGGCAAAGAACAAGGAGAGCTATTCTGAATCACAGTGTTTCTAATAACAAAATCAGTGTAACAATGCATTGTGACAAGCAAATTTAGCTTTGCAGCTCTGCAACAATGGGAGCCTAAAAGGTTGGTTGGTTGGTTGGTTTGTTTGTTTGTTCATTTATTTATGTACTCTCAAGGATTACATGGGGCTCCTTATCTGTTCCCTTAAATAGAGCAGCAGTGAAAAAATATCCTTGCTAGCTCTTTTAAAGAGTCTTGATTTAGACAAACAGTATTTTTTTAAGACTTGCATTGAATTTTATTTACATAACAATGAGATGCAAGTGAATTTGCCCCGCAGTGACACAGTGCCTGATATTCTGTTTGGTTTGGTGCTAGAAGTAGCAGCAGAAGACACTTTCAAAGATTTAGGCACATGACACTTTCTTCAATGTATTGCAAGCTCTCAACTCCCACTTAAGTCAATTATTTGTCCAGTGCCACAACTGAACATGATGCTTTACAAACTAAAGATACAGGGCCTGATTCCCCATTTCCCTGCACTTTCTACGGACATTTACACTGGAGGAAAGTGAGTGATTTGGTAGCATTTTGCTCCTTCTTTACAGTGATGTAAATGACTACACTAGGTGTAGGGCAATGAAGAATCAGTCCAGTGTCCCCAACTTAAAGAGTCTATGAACTGTGAGCTTGCATCATTTTATGCAAGGGGGCAGGTTGCCTTGACTTCAACAAGTACAGGTTTGGCCTTGAACTGAGACATATTATACAGGGAGAGACCACAACAGAGGGCAGTAGGTAATGTAAAAGAGGACAAGCAAATAACAGATCAGTGGTAGGTGAAGGCACTCAGCCGCACCCCAACAGGTATTTAGCAGTTTTAATACCTTGCTATTAGTAGTATTTGTTTCTAGTATATTATACTGCATCCATAAAAATTAAAGATAGTAAAATAGCAGGGATGCCTTATCGTGAGTGGGCATGTCTGAAAATTCTTACAGAATCATCAGCACTCTCAGAGGTCAGCACTAGCGCTGCTGTCACAACACTTTTCTTGAGTTCCACTATTACACATGCCTGTTTACAAACCATAGTTTAGCTTTATCTTTCAAAGAATGACATCAGGTGGAATGCTGCATAGAATAGCTGAAAGAACAAATTGCTTCACTTTCAGTAGACAAGCACATTTTTTCACCTAACTTGACAAAATGACAGACAGTTAGTTGATAGGTGGTGAAGATCGAGAGAGCGTTGTTTCTGCTTCTCAATTATTCTGCATTCAGTCAGCATGCAGGTGATGCCTTGCTATTCTCTCTTCAAATCAGACAGATTTATCTTTGACTTAAACTTTCAGGCTGTGTCCTTTAGTGAATGAATAGAGCCGTAAGATCAAAGTGGTGAGATCAAAGCAAACTCTAAAATACGGAAGCCAGGGAACGATAATCCTATTCTATCTCTCATTCATCTCTTCACACCATTAAGGGGAAAATCACTTCAGGATTGAATGTTTGCTGCCCTCAAGAGGGGAATTTTAACATATGTTGTCTCATGAGCCCAACTATTGAGAGTAAGAGGTTGTTTTGCACTAAAGGTGTAGATTTTAATCTTAGATCATAATGAGATTCTGTAAATGCTGAATTATCATATATAAATGAAGTTAAAAACAATTTAATTCAGCTTTAAAATATATTATTCTGACCATGATCAAATGTGCTGATTGTGGTTTCAAAACAAAGTATTTCCCAAAATGATCAGATGAATGAACAGAATGGTCTGCATAGCAGCATGACTTGGATGGATGTTCAAAAAGAAGGTGAAATCCCAATGCATAGAAGACGGTGTTTTCTCATCTTAGTAGTCAACCTCTTGGAGGTTAAAATGTGGACTGTTATTTTAAATTAATTGTTAAACTCTTACAATATAAAACAAAAAAATTGAAAGGTTGACAAGCTGGATGGCTTGTCAAAAAGTCACTTTCAGTCTTGACTTTCAGCATTTTTCAAGAATGGCAGAGATATCATAGGATACACACAGTAAGCCAAAAGATTTATTAAGAGATGGTATGCACTTTAAATAAAAATTATAGTGTAGCAAAGAATGTATTTTAAAACAAATAGATATTCAGAGTGAACACATCACAAGCATTTTTAGAAGAGGAGAGTGTGCAAGCATGTCACATGTCATTCTCATAGGAATTTCCTAAGCAGATAGAGCACTATTCACAAAGTACAGGTGGCAAAACCAGGAATTTTGGATAGCTATTCCCCTACTTCCCCAATAATAGCTTTCTATGATACCCCACTTAAAACGATTTGTTGGGGGATCCACTACTCCAAATAGGAAATGATTTTCTGGCAATGCAAACCTATAGAAATCTTATTCATCAAAGGCCTGATGTATAAACCTGTGTGGTGTTACAAAGTGTACAGTGTTCTCAGCACCTTGTGGGAGATGCTCAGCAGCATGCTGTAAAATCTTATCCCAACTGGTAGAAGTGGTAATGTTTCTGAAACATCCTTTTGCTGGAGCTCCTTCAGTGGCTTTAAAAGTCATTCTGAAATTCCTATTTAACTAGCTATTTGTCTTCCCTATGAGGCATGACTACACTTAGGTCCACTATAGCTCAGCTATAAATTTGGTATTAGAAGAGCAGCCCAAAAGTCATTTTTCAGGAACTAATTCAGGAAAAGCATCCAAGTTGTTTCAGGTTAAATTCCAGAGGTCACTCAAACCATACCTGTCTCCTTTAGTTGTTAGAGGTTCTTGCAGTCTTAGAATGTTCAAAATTGTAAGTTCGAGGCTCACATATTACACATTTATGAAGGACAACCCCTCTTTGCCTCCTGCTACCTCTCTTTACATTTTATTTAGTTTGAGTAGGTAGTGCACTCCTTGGGAAAACCTCAGGTGAGGGAGAATTTCTGTGCTTCCCTTCTTCCCCCAAAGAAGAAACAGGTGTTTTGGCCCCTAATCCAGCAAATCCCTAAAGTTTAAATCTTGGAACCCTGAAGCTCTCCTCTGTTGGCTGTCAGCATGACATTCAATGTTTGGATTTGCCCCATTACAAGAACTGGTTTGAGCTAGGAATTTGAAACTGTCTCCAAAACTGAATGTGGATTTTTGGTTTGGATCCATCTCTAATAAAAGCAATTTGCAGAAGTTACTGTAACAATCGTTATAGCCAAATATGCAGATTCTTTCGTAGCTTCACTACCTTCTTTACTGATTGCATATGTAGTTCCATGAGCCTCAAATTTTTAAGTGCATGAAACATTTCTAAAGTTAAGGTTCGAGATCTCACAGGCAACGTTAGAATTAGAAAGGAGGAATATTTATACTTTTCTGTTCCCAACCTAAAAGAAACAGATGCTTTAGAGTTTGAGTGGGATGTTGTTAGAAGTTGTCTCGAACAATTTATATGGATGTATGATCAACAGAGTTTAGCACAAATAAAATAGAATTACTATACTCACAACCTATTCATTGATTTTTTAAAAAAAAAAATCAGAATACAGATGTTATAAAAGGATTGTGCTCTTATAGAAAATAGTTACTAGCAATTTTCAAAACGCAATCACACTATAAAACAGAATATAAACTCTAGGTAGAGTTGACTGGATTGGTAATCTTTTAATAGACCAATGTTCTACCAAGCAATGATCCAAGTGCGGGACATAGGCTTGACTATTTGTTCTAAAGTCAGCAGAAAATGGAAAACGTGGAGAAGCTGGCCACTCAGCACTAGAAGTAGGGAGTACATCAGATTTTTCTGCAGTGACCTCTATGCCCATTTAGGAACAGTATTATAGAGGTCCCAATAGATCTGCTCACTGTCGTCCTCCTCATTTCATCTATGTTCTTAAGTGGCACCTATCACTGTTGTTTCTGAACATCCTCCAGTTAGAAAACTGAGCCAGGAGACTAACATCTTCATCTATCAACTGGGGTTTCTCTCTGTTCTGACTGAGATTTTCAAAGGAGCCGAAGGGAGTTAACAGCCCTAAATCCTTTATGCTCCTTTGAAAAATCTGTCTTATTTCCCACCTCCAAGGGAAAAATTACAGCTATTTGGGAAAGTACTGACTAAGATTTATTTCATTAAAATCAAGACTGCTCTCAGAAAGGGATCAGTTTTAACACCTCTCCCAATTCAAACATTGTTAAAAAAAAGTTTCAAAATTGTCAATGACTTTTTTTTAAATTAAAAGTTGTTTTTGTTTGAAATTTAATTTACAATAAATAAAGAGTTGCTTCATTTCAATTTCAGACAGTTTTAAAAACTATTTTTATTATTGGTTCTCAACATTTGAAATTGACTTTTCATTCCTATTTGGGATGGGAAAAAAATGTGAAATCTCAAACTCTCGTGGGACGAGAAGACTGAAGAAATGCAATTTGCCATTGGAACACAATGGGGTGAGGTATGTGGACATTCTTAGTTCCTGAGTGAGATTGTTCCAGTTGGGCATTAGTCTATGAGAAAGCCATGTATGCTGCACAAGTTATCTTAAATTTGTGGTAAACATGGGAAGCGCCTGAACTGCCGGCTGGGGGAGGCTAGCCCCCAGTCCCGCCCCTTCCTCCCAAGGCCCCATCCCTTCCACGCCTTCCCCACTGCCAGAACCCAGAGCCCCCCAATGTGGCCACCAGTCCCCGCCTTAGGCTAGCACCCCCAGCCCTGCAGTGCCAGGAGGGAGGGCGGTGTGGCTGCAGCTCCAGAGCACCGGGAGGGTGGATGGTGCAGCCCTAGCCTCCCCAGCCCCAGAGCGCTGGGAAGGCGGGTGTCATGGCCCCAGCCTGAACCGGGCCACCGCACAAGGGGAGCCGCAGAGTGGGATGCAGGAGGGGACCTGAGGGTAGCGCATGGGCAGGGCCACGCCTGGCTGTTTGGAGAGGCACAGCCTCCCCCAGTCTATGATACCTGCCACCCATGGGTTTAGATAATTTTAAAGTGTTAAAAGACCATCTCTCTTCACACCACACACATTTACCAACCACCTTGGCTGCCACTCACAGCTTTGATCCTCCGGAAAAATAGAATTGGGGGCTGACACCTGACATTTAATGTGATAATGTAGATAGGGTCAGCAGAGCATCCATCAGGTGGTCTAAATATACTTATGCACCCTGCATCAGCACAGCAGGGGATGGACTAGATGAATTGTTGAGGTCACCTTCAGCCTGTGGCTGAAGAGACAAACTACTGAATTCTGTAGTAGTTGCAGTTATCTAAGGTGTAATTCTTTCAAGCCCAAACAAATTGCATTGCCACGGTCCAAACAGGAGATGGCAGAAGCATGTAGCATAGCCAGGTCATCATCCACAAAGATGAGACCATCTCCTCCAGAGCAGTGATTGTAAAAGGAGTTTCTTACAGATAATGTTAAATGACAGAATAGTAACGAGGAGTCCAGAAGAACTCCTACACTGTGAACATGCAAACTCAACTGGAGGGAGCTACGCTGTGGCATCAAGGTCTTCAAAGTGTTTATCACTTCCTACAAACATAATCTCTCTTATAGAACATAACTTCTGCCACCTCCCCTTCATTCACATGTTGATCTCAGCTAGACACTAGGGTAATTTGGGGACCATGGTGTTAATATAGCTCATAAACTACACATCAAGTTGTGTGTCATCTATTTATCTTGGCATTTGAAGCCCACACATTCTCACCATTTCTCCTAGCAGCTAAATGCATACACTATAGAGGTAGGTGACAATATAAAGTGTATACATCATAGAACCAGGCAAGAGAGTTTGATCTTTGCCCTTCTCCACAAGGGAAGGGCTTGGTGACAGAGGTCCAAATTCTCATGGCTACCCTCTGGGTGCAGTCCTGTAGGAGAGAGTCAAATCTTTTTAGAGGATTTCCTTGGACCCCTACCACCGAAGGCAGGGTAGCAAAAGCCTGTAATTAGTAGAGTGGATCTGGCCAACATTTTTTTTAATCAACAAGTTAATAACATTAAAAGTGGCTTTTCATGAAAAGCTAACATTTTAGCTTAAAATTTTGTTCCAGTGAACTGTCTGGTTTTTCACTCAAAAATGGAAACAGGTTTTCGTTATTTTGGGGGTTATTTCAGTTAAAAATAGATTGATTTAAAAAGTTTTCAAGAGGTGAGGTTTTTTCCTGGTTTTGGTCTCAGTATTTTGTTGAAGAAAACCAAAACATTTGAGCTCGAAATTTGGACAAAAATTAAAAAGTCATTTTTTAATATCACACAATTTTTTTTTTACAAGCCAGGAAAACAAGAATGGACATTAAGGGCCAGATCTTTAAAGATATTTATATGTCTAGTAAGATTTACAAAAGCAGCTAGGGGCCTAAAACTCACTGATTTCAACAGGAGCGAGGCACCTTGATACTTCTGAAATCCCATTAGGCACTTAAATACTCTTAAAAATCTGGCCCTAACCCCTTATCCACTGGTAGCAAGAAATCATTTATCTGCGGCCCCAAGGGTGTGTCTGTTCAGTATTCTGGCCTGAAACCAGACTGCAAAGGCTCTGGGATATTAGCTGTGTGTAGGTATGTTGTACATTTTGTTAGTTTCTTGATTAAACTGGCTCAGGAACAGGAGATTAGATACTGGACAGCAGCTAACTACATTTGTAACATTCAGGGAAGGTTTCTACAGAGTATGTCAAAACTCCTTAAAATGTGAAGATAGGTTCCTTTTCCAATGAAGTGTAACCAGTCTGAACCAGAAGCTATTACTCATAGCTTATCTTTACCAATCACAAAGGGCAGAAGTCTGATTTTCAGGTGGTGAGTCATGTCTTCCTAGGTGTGTCCAATAATTTCTGTAACATGAACTGGTTGCATCTGAGGAATCCAGGTGGCCTGGTTTTGGGTCTCTTCATGGAACTCAATACCATGCATCTGAATGCAAATTATCTTCTTAATGAGGAACACATGGTGCTGGGTTCCGCTGTGTACTGCAGGCTCTCCAGGCTGGTGATGCAATTCACCACACAGAATTCCTCTTCTGAGTGTCCTGGGAATAAAGTGATAAACAAGGAGATGGGAGAAAGATTGTTAGGCCTTAGTCAGCCCAAGGACACCCTGTAAGTATTTTAGTTTGTGTGTCTTTGAACTTAGAGAAAGAAAATTTAAAACAACCAACATTAATAAAAAAATATTTGTCACAAATGTTACTTTGGAGGAAATTACATATACTGCCCTAAAAGGAGACCTGGGACTGGGTCTCACTTCCAGTCTCTTGCTCAAGCTATCAATTCAAAAGTACCCAATGACCTTCCTTATCTTTCAGCAACAATGATTTTTTTTAAGCATCATTGTTGAGAAAGTCTTTAAATTGAGATATGAATGGTTCTGGATATAGCAAACAAGAATGTAGTCTAACACCAATTGCTGGGCCTCAAGTGTCTGTGAATAGAGAATGACATGCACTAATGAACCTTGGCTTCAGATACGCTTGTGGGAGTTATGTAGGAGAATAACAAAAGCCAGCTGACTATTAATCGTGCTATTCTGTATTTCATGAGGGATGAATCTGAAAAAAAAACCCAATCCCAGATAAATAACTTAATTAAGACAAAGAAGGCAAAGAATATATTGTACTTAAAAGAATACCAATAGCAGAATTTTGTTCTCAAAAAGCAAATATTGCCTTATATTAAGAAATATTGCCAGAGGAGCCACTCACTTTGGGTCAAATTCTGATACTTTACTCCCAAATGATTCCATTAAAATCAGTAGGACTAGATGGTCTCATACTTCATAGCTCTGAGCTTACTGCACACAACAAGATGGTCTTCTTGCATCCTCCATTCCCCCCACAATATTCCTGTGTGTCACCCTACCATCTTCCTCTATTTCAGGGTCCCTGCAACTCCCCAAATCAACCCCTGCCAGAGGTTCTGTATGTACCCCCATTCCCTCTTCTTCCTACCCAGGGTCCCCCATTCTCCCTCCCACATGACAGGGGATCTGTGTGCAGTCCCTTGCCCCTATACCCCTATTCCCCATGCTAGGATCCCCCCAATCTCTTCCTCTACCAGGATTCTGTGTGCCCCATTACCCCATACCTATACCTGAGTCCCCTATTGCCTATTCCCTCCCTTATTCCCTCCCCTCCCCCGCATTATTATTTGTCTGGGAGATATGTCATTCAGGGTGTCAACATACTAAACTCTATAGGGAAGATGAGCTGGGATATTTTTATGCTGAAAGGCTTTAATGGAGTGGAAACTGAACTTTACTGCACAGTAAAATTAGATATTATTGAAAGAAACACAGACACCAAGGGAATGGGTTAACTATGGCCATTGTAATAAAATCAACCAAGTTAAGGATTTGTACAATTTTAAAAAAGCTGGTTGATAGGGTTGCCAGGCATTCAGTTAAAAGGGACCCTGGTGGCTCCAGTCAGCACTGCTGACTGGACTGCTAAAAGTACGGTCGGTGGCGCAGTGGGGCTGGCAGGTTCCTTGCCTGCCCTAGTTCCGTGCAGCTCCCGGAAGCGGCAGCATGTCTGGCTCCTAGGGGCCGAGGTACAAGGGCGGCCACAGGGGATCTGCATGCTGCCTCTGCCCTAAGCGCCGGCTCTGCAGTTCCCATTGGCCAGGAACCATGGCCAATGGGAGCTGCGGGGGCGGCGCCTGCGGGCAGCGCACAGAGCCCCCTAGCTGCCTCTCCGCCTAGGAACCGGAGGCAGGACATGCTGCCACTTCCAGGAGTCACGCAGAGCCAGAGCAGGCTTTATTCCCGCTGCGCCGCAGACTCGGAGCCACCGGGTAAGTGCCGCCCTCCCGGAGCCTGCACCCTGAACCACCTCCCGCACCCCAAACCCCTGCCCCAGCCCAGAGCCCCCTTCTTCACCCTAAACCCCTCATCGCCCACCATGGAGCCTTCACCCCCTTCTGCACCCCACCCCATGCCCCAGCGTGGTGAAAGTGAGTGAGGTTGGGAGAGAGTGCAGCAATGGAGGAAGGGAGGATAGAGTTACTGGGAGCGTGGCCTCGGAGAAGGGGTGGGCCAGGGTGGGGCCTTCGGGAAGGGGTGGGGTAGGGCAAGAGTGTTCAGTTTTGTGCGATTAGAAAGTTGGCAACCCTGCTGGTTGAGGTCATCAAACGACAACTCTACTCCTCAAGAATAGCTGAGGGGATCATATTGTTGCCGGCGCCCAGTGCCGAGAGGCTGAACAACAGCTTGAGTGGTTTGTTACCCGGTGTGCTACACCCAATAATTATAACGGGGTGGAGAAGCAGAAAAGTTTATTTGAAGCTTTAAAAAGGTATAGGGAGATTTGAATTTTAAATTTTGTATATAGAGCAGGAAGTTATATAGGCTTTTATATATATATATATTTTTAGTATATTTATTTAATAGCAAGCTGCTTTAAGTATTTATATAGCTAGCTAATTTAGTTTTTAGCTAGTTTTTTGTATTATTTGTTAAATTATATATAAAGCTGTTTTATTTAGCATTGCTTTTTTATATTTGCTTTGTGTGGCTTTGCTTAGTTTTAGGCAGTTTGACTTTGCAACATATTGTTGCAGATTTTTAGTATAATTGCTGTGTGTGCCTTCAGGCGGGGGGGCCAAGGACACTTGGGCCTAGTACGCAGAGCTGCTGCGAGTGCCTTCAGGCGGGAGTGGGGGGGCCAAGGACACCTGGGCCTAGTGCAAGGGGGCTTTATTGACACTCGTGGTCTTTTATTTTTTTGAGTTATTTAGTGGCCATGCCCTAGTGTCCCCAACAACTCCCCTCTTTCAGAACACTTAACAACCTTGGCTTTGAGTTTTTTTACTTGGGCTATTTATTTTTTTATAATAGGATTTTGCATAAGTACTTTGTGATAGCCCTGAAGAGAATGACTTATTAACTTTTGCAAAAGGGCCCTAACATATGATACTGCACAGCATAATACCACTAATACAAGCAATATAGGAAAGAGAAGTTTTAATAACAGGCTAAATAAACCATTAAGCCAAGACGACAAACCCCCGCCTGAAAACAAGGTTTGCAACCAATTGTTTTTTGGGGCAGTATAGGCAACCTGTGCTTTGGCTCGGGCATGGGCCTTAGCCTGTACTATTTTTTTATAGATTTTATAATTGCTATTATTTATATATATATAACATTGGGACCCAACGAGGGCACAAACCCCTTTTTGGGATGCCAAGAGATAGTTTAAAGCCAGCCTGTTTTGGAGGGAAAACGTTCTGAGCTGCTGTATTTTTCTATTTAATGTTTTTATTGCTGATTTTAAATTATTAACTGAGTTTTTTAATTTTAAGGCTATTTTTTTAAGTAACATTTGCAGCCTTATAGTATAGCGGCCTATGCATGCCATGGCTGGCCCGGTAAACAGTGGCGCTATTTTTAGTATAGAGCACCCTACAAGCTTTTCAGTTGTGAGGGGATTTTTTATACTGCTTTTTAATGCTGTAGTTAGTTGCCGCAGGTTTTTTTTTTTGTGACTTAACAGAGGTGTTTGGGGCATTTTTAATTTTTATTTTTTTTTTGGGCAGTGTGGCAGTTATTGACAGATGAGGAACTTTATGAACTATATAACAGCTATTTGTTTAGTTGGCTGGCAGCACCTTGTAAGCCTTTTGGCTACATACAAAATAGTGACCCTGTAGAGCCCAGTAAGGACTGTTTTTAAGGGGATTTCTGGGATATTTAAGGCTGCTTTGGCTGCTTTTTTAAACAATTTATATGCCCCTAAGGGGGCATTTTATTTTTTTGATTGGGTATAAGTGGGGGCGTTTTTAATTGTGCCGTTTAAATTACATTTGCCATAGGGACCACTACAAACCCACCATTGGCTTGCTACATTGGAGATATTAACTGGACGTCAAGTTATATTTTCAAACCTTTTTTTTTGTGGTAAGAGTATTTGTAAGAGTTTTTTTAAAAGGGGAGGAACTATTACACCCATACTGTTGGCCTTCCCTTTTGGTTTTTATTTAATACCTATTAGCCCATTGTGTAAATAACACAGGAGCTTTTTTTTACAGGACGCTTATAGTGATTAGATTGGTTTTAGGTAAAACATAACATTTTTTTAGTGAGTACTGCAACTGAATACTTTTGGTTTTGATAGGTGGCTTGCTGTAAAGAGGTTTTATTTTAGAACGGCGAGTCCTGTTTTTTTTGCTTTTTGGTGGCGGCTAATTCTGCTAGGGTTAAGGGCAGCATGTTAAGGGGCATTCCCGTTTTGGGGGACAGTGGAGTTGGAGCACACACCCAGCAATCAGTCTGGTTTGTTAAAGTAGCAACATGGTGCGCAAGCGAAACAAAGGAGTTATGCTTTTAATATGCACAGTTTGGAAATACCGATACAGAGAATAATAATGTTACCCAATTAATTATTACCAAAGTTTTTTTAACTCAGGGTTTTTAGTACCTGGGTGGGCCCATTTTACCATTAAGGTGCCCGCTATTTGTGTTTTTTAAATAGTATCTTTAGCCCGAGATTGTTACTAGATGAGGAGTTAGCAGGTTGGACGGTCCACTGTTCTGCTGACGAGGGGGCGGGTACTGCCTTTAGACGAGAGCGATGGATTTAGTTTTTGTGTTTTTTGATTTTTGCTGCTGTATGGGAGATTAGCAGGATGGTATAGGGTTTTTTTTATTTTTTTTGGAGAGGCTTGGTTTTTTAGGTGCGAACAAGCACAGAGTCACCGGGCTGTAAGGAGTGGATGGGAGAGTCCAAGGGGAGAGGCTGGGAATTTTTGGTATACCTGTGAAGAGACAAGAGAACAGCAGACAGGGAACACATATACTGTGACAAAAAACCATTATTTAACTTTTATTTTTTTGACAGAACCGGGGTGCTATTTATAGGCCATGCCCTTTTAAACATAATTTTAAAGGGACTGAGCCCTAATTTACACTTTGGGAGAACGCGGATACGGAGTAGGACAAGGGGCAAAGCATCAGGCCATTGCAGTGCGGCTTTTTGGCACACTTTTGAGAGATGCCGTTTAAGGGTCTGATTGGTACGTTTTATTACACCACTGGCTTGCGGTCTCCAGGGCGTATGGAGTTTTCAGGGGATCTGTAAGGCATGTGAGATGCTTTGAATGATTTTTTATGTGAAGTGTGTTTTATTGTTTAATTTTATTTACAGGGGGAGTTCAAAGCGAGGAATGATTTTTTTAACAAACTTGAGGGCCACTGTTTTGGCAGTGCAATTACGGCATGGGAAGGCTTTTGGCCATTCGCTGAACCGATTTACTATAACAAGGAGATATTTGAACTCTTGGGTCCAGGGAAACTTAGTAAAGTCTATTTGCCACACTTGTCCAGGGCCCGGAGTGGGTTTTAGGGCAGCTGGTGGCACAGGATGTCCCGGTTGGGGGTTATTTTTTTGGCAGACTAAGCAGTCTGCTTGTATCTGGGCAGCCAGGGGTCGGAGTCCGGAAGTGATAAAGTATTTTTTTATTAGTTGGATAAGTGCTTTTTTGCCAGCATGAGTGGTTTGATGTAGTTTTTGCAGCACTGGCTGGATTAGGCCCTTTGGTAAGAGGACCTTTCTTTTTGGGGAATGGAGCCATTTTTTTTTTCCCCGGAGACTGAGTTTGTTAGTTAGCTGTTTTTTTGGGTTTTTTTAGAGTACTGAGGGGTTGGAAGCTTCCCTACTGATGGGATAAGGGCATGTATATGGGCATGAGGGGATGGCAGGGTGGCAGCATGCTTAGCCTTTTTATTTGCCCGGGCGTTACCTCTGGCCACATTTTGATTTTTTTTTTTGATGGGCTTTATAGTGTACCACCGCCACTTCCGAGGGGAGTTGTACAGCTTTTAGGAGCCGGAGGATTTGGGGCCCATACTTGACTGGGGAGCCTTGGGCTGTCAGCATTTTTTTTTTTTTTTTTTGCTTTTATAGGCCAGCATGAGCATGCAGCACACCAAAAGCATACTTTGAATTAGTAAAAATGTTGACTCGCTTTTTTTTTGACAGTTTAAGTGCACGGGTTAGGGCTATTAGTTTGGCAAGCTGGGCAGAGGTCCCAGCAGGCAAACCTTTAGCTTTTACAGTGTCATGGAGCGTTACAACAGCATAACCCACTTTTTTTTGTTCATTTATTACAGTACTGCTATTATTAGTGTACCACTTATAATTTGCATTTGGGAGGGGTACATTTTTTAAATTTGGACGGCTGGAGTACTGGACATTTATGATTTTTGAACAGTTATGTTTTTGTTTTTTTGTTTTTGGCAAGAGAGTGGCTGGGTTAAGGGAGGGGCAAGGCTGTAGGGTGACTTCAGAGTTTTTTAACAGCTTAGCCTGGTATTGAGCAATCCGAGCCTGGGTGAGCCAAAGCCCTTTTTTTGCATTTAATAAGGCTCAGACCATATGGGGAGTATAGATTTGCATAACCCTTTTTAATGTTAGCTTTTTTGCTTTTTTAAGCACTCGGGCAGTAGCTGCGACCGCTCGTAAACATGCCGGCCAACCTTTTGCAACCTGATCCAATTGCTTAGAAAAATAAGCCACGGGCCGTTTTCATGCTCCTGACAGCTGTGTAAGCACTTTTACGGCCACCCCCCTTTGTTTATGTACATACAACTGAAATGGCTTAGAGAGATTCGGCAGGTTCAGAGCTGGGGCTTTCATTAATTTTTTTTTTAGGATTTTAAATGCTTTATTAGCTTTTGGGGTTCAATAGAAGGGGTATTGATTTGCTTTTTTTACACAGTTGTACAGGGGTTTAGCCCACAGTTTAAACTTTGGGATTTATATTTTGCAAAAGCTTGCCATACCCAGAAATGCCCTGAGCCGCTTACAATTACTTGGAGAGGAACTTGACAGATAGCTTTTTTTTTGTTTGTTTGTTTGAATGCTGATGCTTTTTTTGCCTTAGCTGTAACCTGATTTTTTTTTACTTTAGAAAACAGAGTTTTTAGGAGGATATTACAGTTGTTTTAATTCGGCTTGTGACTACTGAGGCACCCTTTAAAGACTGAAATAAACCTGCTTGGGTTCGTTGAGAATTTTCCAGCCTGTGTTTTAAAAGCTGCTAAGTTTATTGGATTGATGGCACATGGGTGTAAACTTGCATAGTGGTAGCCTGACGTCTGTCTGCCCCTGGGCAAGCCACAACAGTCTCAGTAAGCAAAGGATAGAGTCCCACCGAGGGGGCAATTTTTGTAACCCGAGGCATTTTACCCTTATACGGTGGGGGAGTGGGGGCCGAAGGGGACACCAGCTCTGCCATTACAGTGGGGGTGGGGGTCTGGGGACTAATATTAGCTACTACCGAACCAGTTGGAGTTAAATTACAACTTTGCAGAATTACAGCTTTGTTTTATTTTTTAAAGCTATAAACGCTTGTGCATACAAATATTTATTTTATTTATTTATTTATTGATAAAACAAAACTAATTGGAGGATTGTGTTGTAATTAATTGACATTTTTGGTGGCCACCACTTCTGGTCCTTTAGTTGATATTGAGGCCAGTCAACTGTACAGAATTGTTTTAATTGGCTTTTAGTTATTGGATTTGCACCAAATACCTTTCAGTTTGCTAGAATGCACTTTAGGGGCGTACACTGTGCCCTAACCTCTGAGCTCTGTCCCTGTCCCATACCTACAGGGTAACTCTGGGCGTCCCCAGGTTCCAACAGAGCATACAATCCGGATTTTAAAAGGTTCCTACCTTATCCAAGGGACCGGTTCTTTACCGTGGCCTGCAGCTGCTTTTCCCCCATGTCTAAGGGACCGGTTTTTTACCGCCGTCCACAACTGCTTCTTTACTATATGAGTGCGTTGCACCATTGTGCCCTCCGGGGTCGATCAAATCGCGTCTCCTCTGAGGCCCCCGATGAACTCACCGGTGCGCGCTGGGCATCGGTTTTTGCCGCAATTTTTGACCTTCAGGAAGGGTCCGGGCAAGGCTAAATTGCAGCCTTGTCGCCCACCCAGGGACGCCAAAAGCTGTTGCCAGCACCCAGTGCCGAGAGGCTGAACAACAGCTTGAGTGGTTCGTTACCCGGTGTGCTACACCCAATAATTACAACGGGGTGGACAAGCAGAAAAGTTTATTTGAAGCTTTAAATAGGTACAGGGAGATTTGAATTTTAAATTTTGTACATAGAGCAGGAAGTTATATAGGCTTTTATATATATATATATTTTAGCATATTTATTTAATAGCAAGCTGCTTTAAGTATTTATATAGCCAGCCAATTTAGTGTTTAGCTAGTTTTTTGGTTTTTTGTATTATTTGTTAAACTATATATAAAGCTGTTTTATTTAGCATTGCTTTTTTATATTTGCTTTGTGTGGCTTTGCTTAGTTTTAGGCAGTTTGACTTTGCAACATACTGTTGCAGATTTTTAGTATAATTGCTGTGTGTGCCTTCAGGCGGGGGGGCCAAGGACACTTGGGCCTAGTACGCAGAGCTGCTGCGAGTGCCTTCATGTGGGGGGGGGGGGCAAGGACACCTGGGCCTAGTGCAAGGGGGCTTTATTGACACTCTGGTCTTTTATTTTTTTGAGTTATTTAGTGGCCATGCCCTAGTGTCCCCAACAATATCTAAACTTCAAAATTAAAAACTATTTTCACTTTTGAATGCAAGCCAAGGAGGGGTCTGACTCAAAAGAGGAAGTGCAATACTGCACCTTCTATTCTTTTGGATAGATATAAGTTTTAAGTACTTCCTTTTGGGTTTGCTTCATTGCCTGTGTCATAAATATAAAGGGAAGAGTAACCACCTTTCTGTGTACAGTGCTATAAAATCCCTGCTGGCCAGAGGCAAAATCCTTTCATCTGTAAAGGGTTAAGAAGCTAAGGTAACCCACTGGCACCTGACCCAAAATGGCCAACGAGGGGACAAGATTCTTTCAAATCTGGAGTTGTGGGGGGGGGCAAAGGGTTTGGGCTATCTGTGTGATGCTTTTGCTGGGAACAGATCAGGAATGCAGCCTTACAATTCCTGTAAAGTTAGTAAGTAATCTAGCTAGAAAATGAGTTAGATTTTCTCTTGCTTAATGGCTTGTAAAAGAAACTGTGCTGGAGGGAATGTATATTCCTGTTTTTGTGTCTTTTTGTAACTTAATTTCCACAGCTCTGAGCATTGTGGCTAGGTTGACTTAAGTGTTAGATGTAGACCAGGCTTAAGTATGCCAAATAGTTAAATCCACAGCAAGTTGGGAAGAACGTTAGATTACAAACAAAGCGACTAGCAAACTGCTGAGGTCTTAGATATACCGTCTGCACCAAGTCCATATGTCAGTCTATTCTGAGAGTCCATCCCAAAGGAGGAACTGAAGGCTTTTAAACAAAACCAGTACATTGGTTTTCGGTTTCTTAAGGACATTCACAGTATTACTGAAAATGTTCAGAGGCACTAACAGAGGAAACACTTATCCACCCAGTTACTTATAATGAAAAACATAATGATCAACAAGATACTGGGTCCACGTAGAGGATCCACCTCAACCAGTGGCGGATTCGTCACAGGGCCTGTGCCCAGGGTCCCTGGCCAACTGGGGCACCCCTGTGCCCCGACCTACTCTGCCTGCCTGTGCTCCTGTTGGGGAGTGGGGTCGGGGCTAGGGTTGAGAACTTTCTAATTGCATTAACCCAAACACCCTTGCCCCCCTGCCTGCCCTGCCCTTCCCCAAGACTCCGCTCCTTCTCTGACCCCACCCCCACCACTGCTCACGCCTTCTCTGCTCCCTCTATCACTCACTCTCCTCCACCCTCACTCACTTTCACTGGGCTGGTGCTAGGGGTTGGGGTGCGTGAGGGGGTGAGGGCTCTGTCTGGGGGTGTGGGATCTGGGTGGGGTCAGAAATGAAGGGTTCAGGATGTGGGAGGGAGCTCTGGGCTGGGGCAGGGGGCTGAGGTGTGGGAAGGGGGGAGGGCTCTGGCTAGGGGTGCAAGCTCCACGGTGGGGCCGGGGATGAGTGGTTTGCGGTGCAAGAGGGGGCTCTGGGCTGGGGCTGAGGGGGTTCAGAGTGTAGAAGGGGGTTCAAGGCTGGGGCAGGGGGTTGAGTTGCTGGTGGGGGTGCAGGCGGTGATGTGAGCTCTGGGCTGGGGGGTGGGGCTGAGGAGTTTGCAGCATGGGAGGGGGATCCGGGCAGGGATGGGGGGTTGGGGTGTGGGAGGGGGTGAGGGCTCTGCCTGTGCAGTGCTTACCTCGGGTGTCTCCTGGAAGCAACCAGCATGTCCGGCTCCTAGGGGGAGGGGCCAGGTGGCTCCACGCACTGCCCCCGCCTGCAGGCACTGCCCCCGCAGCTCCCATTGGCCAGGAATGGGGGCAGCACGCGTAGACTCCCTGGCTGCCCTTGCGCCTAGGACCCAGACATGCCGGCCGCTTCCGGGACCCACGCAGAGCCAGGGCAGGTAGGGAGCCTGCCTTAGCTCTGCTGCAGTGCTGAACAGACTTTTAGAGGCCTATTAAAATCCCCCGGATTGCTTTCAATAGCCACCAGGAGATTGAGGCCGATAAGTAACTGGGTGGATAAGTGTTTGTTACCTCGGGTGGCTCCTGGAAGCAACCAGCATGTCCGGCTCCTAGGTGGAGGGGCCAGGTGGCTCCATGCACTGCCTCCAGGAGATCGAGGCTGATTCCGGTAGACTCCCAGCCAATCCGGGAGGGTTGTCAATCTATCCCACCCTTTGGTGCTGTTTCCTGGGCTTCCTCCTACACAGCCATTCTCAGGCTTTCTTCCCCACAACTTCGCTAGGTGGACCCTTCTTTCAGGGCTAGCACCTCAGAGTTTACTCTGACCTCAGGCTTCCTCCTCACCCCCACACTGTTCCCGAAGAGTAACTACACACTCTCTCCTTCCAGTACCCTTCTGCTACAAACATCCTCTCTTTTTGATAACCAGACAGATCCTGCTCCTGCCCAGCTGGGTGGCTTCCTGATCACTTAGGCTCGGTTCTCCATCTAGGTGCAGCCAGGTAACATAATTGGCTGCTAAGATCCACATTAACTCACTCAGAGCCTGTGTGGGTTACGATCCCTCCCCCCGCCCCCCACACACACATATCACAGTGTTTTATTAATTGGCTGTATTTGTGTGTGTGTTGTTTCTTATTGGAATCATGTTTTATTTGCATTTAATGTTTTCCTTTATATAAAGCAGATCTAAACCTGACCCTTGCCATGAGACAGGGGTATAATTTTTTGTGATCCTGATGTGTGTCATGTCATTTGGCAAATGAAATAATAAGAAATCTCTTACTGGCATTCCTATGTATCATACCTTTATTAAGTTCCTATCCCATGAAAGAATCTGAGAAAGGCACGTAGCAAGTGATAGGCCAGAAGCACAGCACATTCATATAAGAGCTGGTAAAATTATTAGACAAAATTGCATTGAGCATATTTTATTTTGGGGAAAATTAGGTAAAATATGATACAGCTTCACCCACTATAGAACGTTCTGACTTCACTGGCAAAAAAAAGTTAGTAATGATGAACAGTATAGTAACCAGTCCTCACACTTTAGAGAAATCTTTCAAATAATGGAGACAACCAAACAGATGATGGAACAAGGTAGATGACGGAAGTAAGTTTCATATTTACCTAATTCTTTTTTGAACCGTTATAGCTTTGACCTTCACAACATCCCCTAGAACAAGTTTCACAGCTTTACTGTGCGTTGTGTAAAGAAGTACTTCCTTATGTTGGTTTCAAATGTGCTGCCTATTAATTTCATTGGGTGACCCCCAGTGGTGAGGTGGAGCTGGTTCGCACCGGTTCGCTAGAACTGGTTGTTAAATTTAGAAGCCCTGTTCTGCGAGGGACAACCGGTTCTAAAAGGGCTTCTAAATTTAACCAGCCAAAAGTGGCGCCTTAGGCGCCGACTCCATGGGTGCTCCAGCCCTGGAGCACCCAAGGGGAAAATTTGGTGGGTGCAGAGCACCCACGGGCAGCTCCCCGCCCTACCCCCGGCCCCAGCTCACCTCACCTCTGCTCCGCCTCCTTCCCTGAACGCGCTGCCCCGCTCTGCTTCTCCGCCCCCCCAGGCTTCCCATGAATCAGCTGTTCACGCGGGAAGCTGGGGCAGGTTGAGAAGCAAGCTGCGGCTTCCCGCTTAGGCCCAGGGAGGCAGAGCGGAGGTGAGCTCGGGCGGGCGGGGTGCGAGGAGGGCTGCCCGCGCTGCAGCAGGTAACCTGGGGGGGGTGTGTGCAGGGGAACCACTTCCCACCCCAGCTCACCTCCGCCACCCTTGGCCTGAGTGGGAAGCCGTGGCCTGCTTCTCAGCCCTCCCCGGCTTCCCGCCAAACAGCTGATTCGCAGGAAGCCGGCAAGGGGGGGCATGGAGAAGCAGAGCGGGTTGTGGGTTCAGGGGAGGAGGCGGAGTGGAAGTGAGCTGGGGCCGGGCGTGGAGCTGCCAGTGGGTGCTCTACACCCACCAAATTTTCCCCTTGGGTGCTCCAGCCCTGGAGCACCCATGGAGTCGGCGCCTAAGGCTCCACTTTTGATGTGATCAGTGTGGGGAGCGGCAGCTCCCTCTGCTCCCCCCCAGCTACGCTCCCCCCCCAGGAGCCAGAGGGACCTGCCAGATGCTTCCTGGGAGCTGCTCCAGGTAAGCACCACCGGGACTCCCCACCTTGCCCCCCGGCAGGTGCCTCTGGCTCTTAGAGGTGGGGTGGGCACCCACTACGGTGGCCCAGGAGACCCTCCTGCCTGGTTCTGTGGGCAGTCAGGGGACGGAGAGGGGGGTGGATGGGGCAGGGGTCCTGGGGGGGCATCGAGGAATGTGGGGGGTTGGATGGGGCAGGAGTCCCAGGGGGCGGGAGTGGGCAACGACCCCCTCGTGGGGTGAGGCGGGAACCCGTTGTTAAGATTTTGGCAGCTCATCACTGGTGACCCCTTGTTCTTGTGTTATGTGAAGGAGTAAATAACACTTCCTTATTCACTTTCTCCACACCATTCGGGATTTTATAGATCTCTATCATATCCCCCCTTAGTCATCTCTTTTCCAAGGTGAAAAATTCTAGTCTTTTTAATCTCTCCTCATGTGGAAGCTGTTCCAGACGCTTAATCATATTTGTTGCCCTCCTCTGTACCTTTTCGAATCCTAATATATATATTTTTGAGATGCATGCAGTTTTCAAGGTCTGGGCGTACCGTGGATTTACACCGTGGCATTATGCTATTTTCTCTTATTATCTATCCCTTTCTTAACAGTTCCTAACAAGCTGCTCGGGTTTTTGCTGCCACTGCACACTGTGCAGATGTTTTCAGAGAACTATCCACAATTACCCCAAGATCTCTTCCTTGAGCGGTCACAGCGACTATAGACCCCCACGGTTATGTTTATATTCTTGGGACTGTGTTTTCCAGCGTGGCTTACTTTTGCATTTATCAACACTGAATTTCATCCGCCACTTTGTTGCTTTGGACTTAACTACCTGCGTGCAGGGGTTGTGTGCTGTGCATGGAGGGCGGCACCGAGGCCCGCGGCCGCTGGGCACACGGCAAGGGGCCCGGCACCAGCTGTGTTCTGCACGCACCCTTTCGGGAGGCGTGCCGGGCGCTGGCTCTAGCGGCCGCTCTTCTGTCAGGACTGTGCCGGCTGCAGCGGGCGCGTCCTTGCCCAGCCCAGCCCAGCCCCTGCGCTTCTCGGGCCCGGGCCGGGCCGGGCCGGGCCGGGCCGGGCCGGGCCGGGCCGGGCCCTCCCCTCCCCAGCTCTGCGACTGCAACGGGCTCGCCGTGGCCGCCCCGGCCTGAGCAGGGGCCCGCCTGTAAAGCTGGCAGCGCAGCCTGAGGGGCCCGGAACCAGGCCCGTGGAGTCTTCTCCCTGGAGGGCCGTTAAAGGGGCCGCACAGCAGGAAAGGCTGGGATAATGACCAGCGGGGCGGGAGAGAGAAGGAAATAGGTGCCTGTTTCTTTAAGCCTGGCCGATTCGGCTTACGGAACCAACCGGAACTCGAGTTCCGGCGCGTCAAGCCGCGTGTCCTGTTGCCTTATTGGCTAGTTAGACGCATTCACCCCCCCCCCACACACACACCCCAGCTCCGGCGCGCGCGTAATTGCGTCTCGCCGTCCTATTGGCTGGTATAGCCCATGCGCCGTGGCGCTCTAGAAGGCGCGGGCATGCGGGCCAGCGATTGGCTGGGTGGACGCGTGCGCCTTCCCGCCCCTCAGCCGCTGTCCGCCAGTCGCTTGGTGGGTCCCAGGCGGCGCTCTGTCCCCTGCTGCCGTCATGGCGGCCGCCGCGGACGAGCCGTTCCCCTTCCACGGGCTCTTGCCCAAGAAAGAGACGGGCGCCGCCTCCTTCCTCGGCCGCTACCCGGAGTACGACGGGCGCGGGGTGCTGCTGGCCGTGCTGGACACCGGCGTGGATCCCGGCGCGCCCGGCATGCAGGTACCCGGCGGGGCCGCGGCGCTGGGTCACCGCCCGCGCGGGGAGCTCCTGGGCCTTGTCCCGGTCGCCTCTCCGCGGGGGAGGGAGGGTCGGGCTGAGCGGTTCCCGGGCGGGGCGTTGTAAAGGAGCGGGGCGGAGGAGCCCGGGGCGGGCCGGGGACGGCGCCGGGCGGAGGAGGTTGGGGCAGCGAGGCGGCGCAGGGACTTGCTGGACTCCGGGCTTGGCGGCTCGTGTAGGCTGGAGGGGTCGGGGTGAGAAGCAGCTGCAGGCTACCGGCGCCTCACTGGCCCCAGAGCTGGGGGAAGGGATGTTCTTGAACTTGCGCGGCAAACGTGGATAACATGGAAAGAGACGTGACCCGAAATAAGGAGATGAAGAGCTCTGAAGGGCCTTGAAGGTGAGAACGAGGAGCCTGAATTTTGCCTCCCCTATCCCACCTCCATAGTGGTGGAATTCAGAGGGATTAAATGGCGAGAATGATGGTCAAGGAAGATGCCCTTAGCCTCAGTTCATTCAAAACATGAGCCTCTCTGTGGCTTTAGGTAGGAGGAGGTTGGAGTAGCCCAGGCAAATCTCATAACATGGAGATTGGTGCTTTTGGTGATGACAAAGGGTTTAGGAGAAAGGATGAGATCGTTTTGCCCATGTGTTAATTTGATGGTGTGCTGTCAAGAAGATGCCATGGAGACAGGCTGAGATGTAGGATTGGACTGAGAGCTGGGTCAGGATTGGAAAGAAAGATTTGAGTTATCCACGTAAACATGGTAGCTGAAGCCATGTGAACAGATATGATCACTGAAGAGGTATAAAGTAGGAAGAGGAGGGGGCTAAAGATGCAAGACTTTGGAAACTCCATGGAAAGGTGGGCAGAGAAGAGGACCCCACAACAAGACACTGAAAGAATGACCAGAGCGGGTGGAGCGCTAGAAAGCCCAGTGATGACAAGATAAGTGTTAAAAGCAGTGAGAAATCAAGGTTGAGCAGAGAGTCCGAGATTTGGCATCAAGTCATTAAAGACGCCTGTGAGGGATGGTGGGCAGCATCATGCCAGCTAGCTCAAATCTGCACAGCTGTCTGAATAAAGACGAGCCCTCTGATACCCACATTCTCCTCTTTCCTTCCACTCCTATCCACCCAAAATGAGACCACTAATTTTTTCACTACTTGATCTGACAATATCCTCCTCTCTTCCACCTTTAATTCTCCATTGGCTCCCCTTCTTCACTGCACTGAGTGCAAACTTCTTGTCTTTTCCTTGAGGGTGCTATATAGCACTGCCTACCACCCTGACCTTGTCTCATCATGATGCCTTCCACTCCTGCTGCTGATGCTAGTTTTGCTGCCCTGTTAGTCTGATACTCCCATGACAATGTTGGGGTTCCCCCCCCCATTCCACCCCTATGTATGGAATATATTACCTGTTCCACTGATATCCACCAAGTCACTATCCTCATTCAAATTCCTCATTAGTACACACTTCTGTCATGATTTTTCATGTGCTCAATAATAAAAAACAAAACATTTAATTGAGTGAGACCTCAAGATGTACAGATGCTTAAATTGGGTAACTCCATAAACTTGTTCCCCACCCCATTCTCTACGTATTGTTTGTTACCTTTACTTGTCTTGTTATGTTTCAAGTTCGACAAAAAAAAGACAGTCTCTGCTCCAAAGAGCTTATAATTTGTTTTGTAAAGTGACCTGAACACTTTCAGGTGCTGTAAAATAACCCAGGGTTTAATTGTCACAACATAAATATACTGGTTTTTCCAAAGTAATTATGTTTGGTAAGAGCAATCAGTTTGTATTGACTTACTGTAACAAAATGCCTGATGGATTGACAAGAACCTAGCCAGTCCAGGTTGTGTTTTTTTTTTTTTAAACCTATAACTACCTACATAACACCACCACCCCCATTCATAGACTCATTTAAACCAGTTATATTGGTCGAGTTAAAAATAATAGATTTAAAACAGTTTTATCAAGCCTCAACTTAACTTGAAGATTTGAGCTGTTGCAATTTTAGATTAAAATATAAAATGAACAACACTCTAAATGTTTTTATAAACTCTTCAATGCCACTGCTGATTGATAAAATTCAAATAAAATAACCTAACTGCTGTAGGTAAAGAACAAAATATTAAATAATAAAATTGTATTTTTGTTTTCTCTTACAAATCCAAAATGGCATAGAAATCTTTGTCATCATGCAGCAAAATTATTTCTCTTATGCTGAAAAGTTATTTATAACTTCATTAAAATAACATAGACCAAATTTGGGAAACTTTGTTTTACATACATGAATTCCCAAACATTATCACCTCAATATAAATTTTATAATGCAGTATTTAAAATATAATTGCAATCCATTTTAAAAAAAGCCAGTTACCACTGAGTCTTATAATTCAGACTCACTGAAATTGCTTTCAGAATTAAAATCCTTCATTTAAAAGCTAGTTCTGAAGCCCCAGCTGTTGCCTTGTAGTTTCTAACTTTTCTTTTTCCTAGTGCATTCAAAGAAAATGCTCAGTTGATTCCAGCAGAAGAATGCATAGGTAGTTAATACTTGAGACATTATTTGAGCATGAAAGTAGCATGAATCCCCTAGCTGGGTCATGGGCAGTGGGGCTTGAACTCAGGGCCTCTGGATTTGAAACTCTGAGCCTTTGCTGCCTGAGCTGAAAGACCCAGATCTATTAGTGTAAAAATTCTACTTTCTCATAAATACTGTCATTTCTCAACTAGAGGTCAAAGAGTCACACTGTAAGTGTGGGTTACACATTCCTCCTGGCAGGTGAAGCTTTCCCCAAGTGCCACAAGACCATTGCTACTCAAATTCTTGTACTGGCTATCTGTTGCAGCATAACTCCCTGTTCTGGAGGGAATAAGCATGGCTTATATTGTAGGAGGAGGATTTTATAATTGTACTATAAGAATAGAGGTACTAATGTATGTCTTGATTTCATTTTAAGAATGACCCTCTGGGACATTGGTAGGAATGCATCTGACAGACTGCTAGGGTCTGTACTGACGTTAAGGCAGGGACAGACCAGAACAAACCTTATGACTGATTATGGGCACCCTTTTGTTTTAGGATAAGTTATAATGTCTACTATAGTTTCCTGTATGTATTACAAATTAGGTATTCTAATTAAATATACATCTCTTTGTTTTAAGGTTTAGTGAGTAAAAGACAGGATCTTGTATTGTGTCTATGTTAATTAGGTTTCAGAGTAGCAGCCGTGTTAGTCTGTATTCGCAAAAAGAAAAGGAGTACTTGTGGCACCTTAGAGACTAACCAATTTATTTGAGCTCAAGCTTTCGTGAACTACAGCTCACTTCATCGGATGAAGTGAGCTGTAGCTCACAAAAGCTTATGCTTTTCTTTTTATGTTAATTAGGTTAAAGGAATGTTAAAGGCCTGAGCCACAATGTAAACTGTTTTGACCACAAGATTTAGTGAAGTTTAATTTACAATGTATTCTGCTGAATATAAAATACTGCTGTCTTCTCTGTGAGAGATTGTTTGTGTGAATGAGGAATGCATGCATCAGGAAAAGATAAGGTGTGAAAGCCATCACAAATGTCCAGATGGTTAAGAAAAAGTGAGGAACTTGGAAACACCAGGAGACAATCAGAAAACATCCATTGTATCCGATGCTAAACATGTTAGCAGCATTGAGGACCTCAGAGGTGAGGCAGGCACACCCGAAGGCGAGACAACAAATAGGAGATAACGATGGGAAGCCGGACAATTACCATCAAATGATAACAGCAGAAAACTCCAAGATTAACACCACTTAAGGACTAATGATTCAAAAGGGAATTTACAACTATAAAGATGGGGTGTTTTGCCATGGAACTCTGGGTTCAGTCCTGCAAAACCTCACATTGGATCGCGACCGACAGAACCCAGCTCCTCACTCGTGTTCAGTCTAACTGGCTGTTAGATTGACTCAAGCTACAACAGACTGGTAACTATAAAAACATTAACTGGCAGGACTGTGCGCATGATGTGTATGACTGAAAAGCATATGCTAACTGTTGTATTTTCAATAAATACGGCGTGTTTGCATTCACTCCTATAAAAGATCCGGTGTGCTTTGTTTTGCATAACAATATTCTTATCCTTGTTTTTTTCCAGAACGTTCTTTAACGATTTCATCAGTGAATAATCTTTACGTTTTTAGTATTCATTGGAAAACTTGACTTGGTTTCCAGTTGATTTGCTATAGGTGGAAATCTGTTTCCAGCATAAAACTCTTCTACCTATTCAAGAGTAACTGTTGGTTCTTCTGTTGTAGGTGGGAACTTGTACCTATAGGGATCATTCACAAATGCTAGAAAATGGTGCTGCTAAAGCCTACTCATAACTCTTTTGGAACACATTTTTGCTATTACGTAATTGCAGTTCAGTAAACATTTTTATAATCTTCCACACTTCAGCAATTGAACATGAATTCCTATGTACAGAGTCAATGTCATTGCTATTAGCTTCAGTATTTGGAGCAATTCCTCATTACACCTCTTCAAAACAGTCCTGCTTATCTGTCAGACAAGAGTCAATATCCTGCCTATTCTCTTCATGGATTTTCGTTAACCAGAGTCACTCTGAAATATGCATTTCTATGCAAGCGGCATAAATATTGAATCTTACTCTTTTGAGGCATGATAAATGCATGGCCAACTTCATGTTTGTTTGGCAGCTACAAAGGGATTGTGAATTAATTTAAGTACCCAGACTCAGATACTTCAACTGGATTCATAGTGGGGAACCCTGTGCCCATTCGGAGTGCTATTGAAGTGAAAGGGTATCCATCACGAGCTTCACATTGCAGGATTGTGGGCATAGATATTATATTCTTGCCTTTAAATTTTTAGGGAACAATTTTCCTTAACAGCAGGCAATGCAAGAACTCTCCTTATTGAGGAGGGCTGAATGTGGTGACCTTCTAAACCCAATAATACTGTTTCTTCATTTAGCTTGAGATGAATTCTAAGTAAGTTAAGATACGCTCTTCCCAACCAGTCAGTCTTCCCACCCACCTGAAAAAAATACACTCCTTCCATAGTATTTGTATAACAATACAGGTGTTAGTGCTTTATGAAAGAGTCTTTGTTCAAAATAACTTGGTTTAAGATAACAGAAGACAGAATGGTGGTACTCCCAATTTCTTCTGGAACCAGTGGAAAAAACCAAGCTTGGTATTGAACTGTGTGCTGTCACTAAGCAACCAGTATAACCCACTTCCTCACTGCTTTGTTTCTGCTCCCTCTTTCTCCTTCCTGTCCTTTCTCTGTATATGTTCTCAAGGATCATGCCTATGCTACTGTAGGACTTGGCAGGAGCAGTAGTATGAAAATAACATATCCTAGTCTGTTTCACTCTTCTGTATGATTTGGGGGAGCTGTGAGTTTGTCATTTTTTTGTAAGTAGTGTGGAGGGGGTTATTAATGAGGGACAGACTGATATTTCCTCCTTAGAAAATGCAAGTGGTGGTGTTTGAGTAATTGGGAAATAAGTATATGTGATTCTGCACTGAATTTGGGACTCTGAGCATTACTAGTGTAACTAATTTTTTTTTTTAAGGCTTTTGCACCATAAGTCCTTTTCCAGAAATCGGGTAATTGTTTTGTATAAGGCTGACAAAATAAACACATGTTGCTGTCATTTCAGCATAAATCCATAGTTAGTCAATGTCAATAACCTGTATTAATGCAGAGTTAAGGTTATATGGTGATATGCTGGCCCCTTGCAGAACTGAACTGAGCAAATCTCAAACTTCTAAAAACCAGGAAATGCAGAGTTTAGCTTGCCTATGCAATCTTAATTCTGTCCTCTTTCAGCAGTGCCCCAGTATGCTATGTTAACATGCCTTTACACTGCCAATCCCACAGCTGCTGAAATGTACAAGCTTTTTTTTCCTTTTTGTCCTTTAATAGAGTTAGATAGGATTTTGTGGGTGGATGGGTTGTAAAAGGAGGTGAAGAGCTTGTACATTTCAGCAACTGTTGGATTCCTGGGTCGAGTGCACTGGCAGAGCTGTTGAAGTGCCATACTTCCATCCACCCTTCCCATAACCCTCCCCTCACTGCAATCCCAAACCCCTCTTCCCCTGTCACCGCTCCTCTCCCAGGAAGTGTTTACATGTCTAATTCCACCCTCGACCCCAATACTTTGATTGCATTCTCCCAAAAATGAAATTGTTACCCATGACTCTCAAATTGCAGCAACTTCCATTCACTCCGTTCAGAAGTCCGTTTGCCATAGGTGGCACTTGTGATTAACTTATCCTTAGTTATGTTGATGGAATGGAGAGGTCTGTAATTGATCCAGTCATTAGTACTGCTCAGCTTAACAATACTAGGCAGCAGAAGAAAACTGTCTTTGGTGGGGATGGCGGGAAATATAGTTCTGGAACCTCTCAGTCAAATGACCCATTTGGACCACTAATGTCATCTTGTGCCCAATGAGACTCACCAAATTTCAAAACTATCCGAGTAACCATTTAGGTTTTTAGAGCACTTATAAGATTTGAGCTTTAAAGCATATAAAATGGCAGGAATAGAAACTCTGTAGCCATTTTTTCTATATTGGCATACCCACACTATAAAACAGTACATTTTCCTACATACTGTTCTCCATTTGGGCCCCACTAAGATTTAGTGGGTGCCATGCACTACTTTGAATAAAACTTGACAGATGCTGAGACTATTTTAACCACATCTTCAACCCCACCTAGAAATGTTTTTGTTTTTTTTAATTGCTGTTTTTTGGGGGCTTATATCTCTGGAACCCCTGGTTCAAATTACTCAAAATTTGGGTCACTGGAGCTATCCTGCACCTTCCTAGGGCAGACTAAATTTCAAAGAAATCTGATGAAGGCCTAGTGTACACTACAGAGTTAGGTTGATGCAAGGCAGCTTATGTCGACCTAACTCTATAAGCATCTACATTAAAATGTCACTCCTGTCGGTGTAACTTGCCTGCTATGCCAACTTAACTCCCCCTCCGCAAGAGGCAGAGTTAGGTCGACGCAGTGTCAGTGTAGACACTGCATTACTTACGTTGTCTTTCATAGGCTCTAAGAGGTGTCTTGCAATGCCTCACCTTGACTGGTCTGGTCACCGTTTTGAGCTCTGCTGCCCAGTGACCAGGTACACAGGTATACTCCCCTCTCCTCTAAATCCTGTGAATTTTTCAATTCCATTTCCTGTGTGCTTGGCATGGAGAGCTCACCTATTGACTGCCCAGCTGATTGTGCCAGCTACATGCTGAAGACGAGCTCCTTCCTGGAGTATGGAAGAGGTCATGGATCTCCGAGGTCTGTGAAGAGAAGAGGGTGTGCGGGGACAGCTCCGATTGAGCTGTATAAATGTTGATATCTACAAGCAGATCGCTTGGGGCATGGAAGAGAAGATCCCTGAGAGAGTGCTGCGTGAAAGCCAAGGACCTGCAGCAGGCGTATCAGAAGGCAAGGGGGGCTAACAGTTGCTCTAGTTCAGAGCTGCAGCTGTTTTTACAAAGAGCTGCATGCCCTCCTCGCCAGAGACCCCACCACTACCCCCAAAAGTCCTGTGGATGCTTTGGGAGAGCGGCAGTCACAGGCCTCCGCTATCAACAGTGACAAAGAGAAGGAGAAATATGGGGAACAGGTGACTAGGGGATCCAGTGGCACAGCAAGTCAGGACCTGTTTTTGATTTCTGGACAGTCGAGCCAGTCCCTACAGTCCAGCATGGGTGAGCCTAATGCATGGAGAAGGAATCTCTGGTAAATATGGAGTTTTCGTTGATATTGCAAGGACACATCTGTTCATTTACTCTTTTTACTTATGCTAGAAGAGGTAGTGACTCAACCAGTAGAGGTAGAGTTGCTATCTACTTCTCATTCCCCTATACAGTTAGGCGGGGGGGCACTGCAGAACAGAGATGCACCAGGATGTCCCATGAATCCTTCATAGAGCTATCAAGGAGACTTTCCTGAAGGTAGTTTGCAATCCTCTGCCAAAAGTTTCTGGGGAGGGAGCCTTACTACTTCTGCCGCAGTAGGACACTTTCCCATGCCACTCAGCAATTACTTCAGCAAGTACCATTGCAGCACAAAGGCTAGAAGCATACGGACCAGTGTGCAGCTGCACACCTGCAGGAGCTATTCCCTTTCAGGAGTGAAATATCAGTGAAAAATCATCACCACCTCTGGAAAACGGTGCCTGCATTCAATTCAGTTGTCCTGTATTCGTATACTCATGCCCTTGAGCTATCCCCTTCTTATTGTCCCAACTCTCCCCTAGGCCCTATTCACCTTGGGTGACTCTGCTGCCGTGCTCTATGAATCTCAAGAAGTGAGAATGTAGCGCTTGCAACTTGTGTGGATTAAGGGGAGTGAGTTCAGTATACCAAGTTTCCATTTACTTTGTGAATACACTCACAATGCACATAGGTACTATTATATCTTTTGCAGATGGAAATGTGGCCTTGAGGGTCTCTCTGTCCACACCAGTGGAGTGGCTCAGCCATTTAAGGAGGATAAGGAAGAGGATGTCGGATGACCTGTTCCAAGAGATCTGGCAAGCCTCTGGTGCTTCAGATACCAAGCACTAGTCTTGGAGAATCACCCTGGTGGACAGAATGGACAAAGATAAAGTGGAGAGAAGAAAAGCACAGGAAAAGGAGAGCTTATGTCGACCTAACTCTATAAGCATCTACATTAAAATGTCATTCTTGCCGGGACGTGCTGCAGGAGATGCTAACGTTTCTCAAGTGGCAGACATGCTGGAGACTCCTGTTGATCTTCATGTTCAGCAGACTCATGCTTGTCTCTGTCTGCAGCCCATAGAGAACTGCATTCTGGGACCTCCGTACGGGACCCCCCCCCCCATTCCTCTTGGCATCCAGGGCTGCTGCACTACCCCCTACCACTCCACCCAGGGGGAGAGAACAGGCAGCCACACATACGCTGACCTGAGAGACACGGTTGGTGTATGTGTTGAGAAATGGAAATGACTGTTCTTTCCCCTTCAAAGGTTCTTTCCCCATATTTATAAAGTTTCATTCAGTTATAAATATGTGTTAACATGGGTTTGGAATAAAAGCCTATTTATGGACACTTAATTCATCTTTATTCTCAATATACGCTGGCTGGGGCTGACATCATTCACAGATAATAGCAATTGGTGCATTTGCAATGTTCTGTTAATACACACAGCTTCATACTAGGATGCAAAAAAACAATGCCAAGCAGAGCACACTACAGCAACACTCGTTACCGTGACTCGCTATTAAAATGGTCTTTCAAAGCTTCCCGGAGCCAAATAGCTCCCATTGAGCTCTTATGTCCTCGTATGTGGCTGCTCAAAATCAGCAGAAAGCCATTCTGCCTCCACTGAGGTGGAAAACTGCCCCCCCCCCCTTTGTTTCACAGATATTATAAAGCACACAGCCGGCAGCTGTAATCATTGGGATTTTTTTTTAACTGAGGACTAATCTCATGAATAAGCAGCGCCAGTGTCCTTTCAAATGGCCAAAGGCATGTTCAGTTGTCATTCTGCACCTGTTGAACTTGTAGCTGAAACACTTCTTGCTGATGTCGAGGTGGCTGGTGTACGGATTCATGAGTCCCGGGAGTAAGGGGCAGACTGGGTCTCTCAGGATCACTGTTGACATTTCAATATCCCCAATGGCAATCGTCTGCTCTGGAAAGAGAGTCGCTGCTTGCAGCTTTCTGAACAGGCCTATGTTCTTAAAGATGCATGCGTCATGCATGTTCCTTGACCAACCCCCGTTGATGTTGGCAAAATGTCCCTGGTGATTCATCAGCACTTGCAATACCATAGAAAAGTAGCCCTTTCTGTTGATGCACTCTGTGGCATGGTGGTCCGATGGCCAAAATAGAGAGAGAAATGGCATACATCACCCCGCTTCAGTTCAGGACCTCCATTGTTGCAGAACCATCCACTATGTCCTGCACATTGCTGAGAGTCACAGTAGCAGGATGTGATTTAATGGCCTGCACGTTTGCATTACAGCAACCCCACGGTGGATTTCCCAACTCCAAACTAATTTTCAACTGATTAATAGCAATCTGGTATTACAAGCTTCCACATAGCGATTGCCGCTCGTTTCTCCACTGTCTGTGCAGATCTTATTTTGGTGTTGCTGTGCTTAATGGCTGTGGCGAGCTCCACGCACGCATCCAGGAATATGGCTTTGTGCATCCAAAAGTTCTGCAACCCCTGCTTGTCATCCCATACCTGCATAATGATGTGATCCCACCAATCAATGCTTATTTTTTGGGCTCAGAATCAGCACTGTGCGGTCTGCAGCTGCTCCATGAATGCCACCAACAACTTTGAATTGTTTCTTTTTATGTCTCTCAGCAATCTAGCTTCCAAGGAATCTTCATGTTCCCCTTGCCTCCTCTTGGGGCTCTGCAAATACTGCAGGATCAGGCATCGTGTGCTCGCAATGCTCATTGCAGTAAGGGAGAGCTGTACAGTATCCATGCCTCTCACACAGACGGAAGACGCATGGTTTGCAGGGCTTTTGAAAAGAGGCACAAAACGTTATGGGATGCAGATAAAATTATGGGATGGAGAAAACTACATCACGAGACATTGAAATCATGTTCCCAGTCACCCCTGCGTGACTCGTTTACCCAGATGAGGCGGTGGAAGCCCTTCCCATAACACCCTGTGCCAGATGGTGGCAAGTTGGACAGGAGGATAGCTACCCATGGTGCACTGCTCTCTGCATCGATGCAAGTGCTAGTAGTGATGGCACGCACCGCCAATACAAGGAACATAGTGGGGACGCGCAAAAGCAATTTAATTACTGCAGTGGCTGTACATCAAAGTAATTTAGGTCAACTTAATTTTGTAGTGTAAACTTCCCCTAAACCTGTTGATTTTAGAGGACTTAGTCCATCTTTAAACAGATGTCATGATGCAACCTTAACTATAGTGGCATTCCCATGCCATTATAATAACGTTAAAAATAATATAAAACTGTTTTGGGTGGGGGTGGGGAGGTGGGTAATGAAATGGCAGGGGCTCCTCGATGCTGGGGTAGATTTTTTTTTTTTTTAATTATTATATAAATTTATAAGTTCCTGGTTTGTATAGTTTTTTGAGTGTTTGTTTTAAAAATGCAGCTCTGACAGCCACATATTTATCTCAAATAATCATTTTCTTATGTTTTCAGACTACAACTGATGGGAAACCTAAAATAATTGATATAATTGATACAACAGGTAGTGGTGATGTAAACACGTCTACCATAGTAGAACCCAAAGATGGAGAAATTATAGGTCTTTCAGGAAGAACTCTGAAGGTAAGCATTTCTGTATTGTTGCTGTCGGTTTTTTTTTTTTTTTCTGGTGTCAAATTTAATGGCACCTCTCCTCTTCCTTTTCTGTCTGCATAAATTATCCCCTTCTAGTGAAATCCTACAGATTGTGACATTGTATACTCTTCTTGTATGTTATATCCCTTCCCCCATCCTTTCTGGTTTATCTATTTAGATTGTAAGTTCTTTGGGGTAAAACTGTGTAAAATGCAGGAAGAACCATCATATTAAAAATTGATATAATTAAGACAGAATATGATCTGCCCCAGCAGGTGACTGAGGAGTCTTGGAGGGGCGGGGGTGGAATGGAGGGGGAATCTGTTTACAGCCATCCCATTGCCTCAATGTTAACAGCATCTGGGAGGTCTGAAAATGGTTTTGTGGAAGGCAGCTGGTTGAGATGGTAAATCTTAACGATGATCTTACATGTCTGGGACTGTTGCTATTGTTGCCACATTGATAGCCTTGTAGAGGGGCAGTTAGTAGGAGGGGTTGAAACTATCTGATTCTGTCAACCCCTTGGAGCTTCCTGTGCTTTGTCTTTTCGTGATTGTACATGGAATCCTTGTCCCGTTAGCTTTCCCCTACTGTGTGAGGCTGCTGGCCTCTGCCCTCATGATCTTCTAGCTATAGGGCCAGTGAGCTTGGTTCACCTTTAAGAGTCAAACAGCAACAGAAGATTAAGTTGAATTTTTTCCTTGTGCTGTTTACTACCACTTGCCATGGTAAGCAGACCTGTTTTATTTAAAAACCAAAAAAAAAAAAAAAATGCTTAGGCAGTGTTTCTTAGAGATAGAGAGATCAACTCATTCTCCATACCTTTATCATATCTGGCCCTTTGATACTCCCGACTATATAGTGCCGGGTGTTGTAATGTCATTTCGCTAGGAACTGGATTGAGACAGTTACCTCATCCCACAGAAGTTAGTATTTACTGTTCTCCAAGTCTGGACTTGAACCAATGACCTTTACAAACTGAAACCGTTACAAATCTGCTTAGCCATGTATTTGTTTTATATAGAACACTTTAACATTTAGTGTGCAGTGCCTGTTGAGAGCAAGAAACGTTTCTATTTCTGAATTTTATCTGCTTTCTAGATTCCAACAAATTGGGTAAATCCTTCAGGCAAGTATCACATTGGCATAAAAAATGGCTATGATTTCTATCCAAAAGCTCTTAAGGAGAGGATTCAGGTAATTTATTTTTTACTTCCATTTTGTATTCATATTATGATATTTTAACTCTGCTTTTTTGGTTTTGTTAGAAAACTATGGCTTGTAAATTCCTATAGTGCAGATTTTTCTTTTAATGCTTTGCTGATATAACAAGGTTTTTGTTTGTGCTATAGTTATCATGTCCCAAATCAGGATTGCCAAATGATTTAAAAGATGTAGTGCGCATAAAAGATACAAGTGCCTCTTACGCAAATTAATGTATTGAGGAATTTCTTTTTGTATTACAGAAAGAACGCAAGGAAAAACAATGGGATCCTGTTCACAGGCTTCTACTAGCAGAAGCTTGTAGGAAACTAGATGAGTTTGATGCAGTTCACAGCTCTCCCTCACAAGTTTGTATTAGTTTTTTAAACAACTTTTTATATAGAAATCGCTTGCTCAGAGACTTTAAAAAAGCTCTATTTGATGATTAGAGAGACAAGGTTATTTTAACAGACAAATTGAGTGAATGTCAATGCATCTTGTTCTGAAGTCAGGATATAGAATGCGTGCGTGAACGCTTATTTGATCTTGAATATTATCTTCATTTTATCAAATTCCTTTCACTTTTTAGTGAAAAGGTTCCATTCTCTTTAAATAATATTGTCTGTCCTCTGTCAGTGATCTGTTACAGTTCCAACTTAGAATAAATTCTAAATGTTAATGTAGCTTTCATTTAAATTCTCTATCATCTCAGTTGAAGGAAAGGGCAATAAAGCTAAGTGCCATCAGCCCTTTAAGGCACTTGAGTCGTCTGCATATTAATTCCGATGTATTCTGATTCCATCAGTCTTCAGGCCACTGTGTCTTAAGAATACAGGAATCAGAAATATTATGAATAAAGGACCTAGGATAAAATACTTACATTGTATTCATTTGCAGAAGCATTGGTAGCCATTGTTGAAGACCACACATCTTAAATTTTCAAATGTTACTTGTTTGTACCTTCCATGATGGGCATTTATTACTTCTTAAGGAGTGTATCAAGTCATGTAGCATCTTCCATGTTTCAATTTTTTTCTAAATCTGTAAGATACTACTAAGGCTGGTAGGTCTTGAAGGAGGCTTACCGGTTGTTCACTGGGTTTGTGGGTTGTGCCCACACATCTTGGATTTCTGTAAAATATAGGAAATAGTTATTGCTAATCATTCCTACCTCCTCTTTTCATTTCTGTTCTATTCTGGCACCCAGCCAAGACATTATATATACACAGACAGAACTCTAGTTTTTAAATGTATATATGTTAGAATATATATATATTTTCTATCTTAACATTGCTTACATAAAAAGTAGCTTAAATAGATAAGGGTATCCTTGTTCAAAGGTCATAAATATCTATTTGGTTAGAGATTATTTTGTTTAATCTATAAATTGATACCAGCATTTTTCTATAAACTCTACAGTACTTAACCACTTCTGCATAGGAAACTAAAAAGAATCTCCACAACAATATCTGAAAATCATGACACATGCGTAACTTGATGTTTATGTTTTTTTTAATGCTTAGGTTATACATTATACATAAACATGTTAGGAACTTTTCTAGACAGATCAGGTCATATGGATTTTTTTAATAGGAAAGCAGTTTGTTGCACAACTTGCCTCTGTGTGTGTTGCTAAAAGTATGAAAATAACTATGTATTTTGAGTCTTTTTTTTTTTTTTTTTAAGGCAACTAAATTAATGAAGGAAGAATTTCAGAGTCAAGTAGAACTGTTGAATTCTTTGGAGAAAAAATATAATGATCCTGGTCCTGTATATGATTGCTTAGTATGGCATGATGGTGAGACCTGGAGGTAAACTCTTTTGCTTTTGATTCTAACTAAAATGCTTGAATTTTTGCATGCTTTAAAGCACTGGTTCAAACTGTATTCTGCGTTGCTGTAAAATAGTAGTAGTTATTGATGATCACCTTGTAAAAGCATTTATGTAATGAAGTTTTACTGAAAAGATGTTGTAAAAAGCATTTCTACATTTAGCAGGATTTCAGTTTTAGGAATGTAGGTCCTGATCCTGCATCAGGACTTTTCGTGCAGACTCCTGAACCCATGCAGCGTCCTGTTGAAGGCTGAGGGGGGATCTAGCAGAGAGTCTTGTGTCTAGTATTTTTGTCATGATTTAGCCAAGTATTCAAACATTTTGCCAGTAGTTATTAGCTAGTGTTGTAACTTGAAATTTCTGAAGTCACGTTTTTCTTTGTGGATAGTAAATTTTATATGAAGTCGTTAAATACATAAAGCTGTGTACAGTGGCCAGAGTTCTAAAATGTGTGCCTAAAGTTTGACTTTTAAATCAATGTTAAGGCATTTGAATGAAAGTGGCGTCTTTTTTTTTTTTTTAAACATTTTTCTTCCCCTTGAGTTGCTAAGTAACCACAAATCTCATTGAAGTCAATAGGTTGTAGCACCTTCCCACAATCAAGCTACTCTTATAGCCTGTGTGTATTGATTTAGGAGCCCTACTTTTGGTATTTGGGTTTGAAAATTTTGACCATTATCACTTACAAAAAACTAGACAATTTAGAGCAGTCTACAAACTGTGGTCATTTTATATGGGAAGGAACAAGTTAGGGGTTCTTACTATAGATTGATCTGGGTTATTTTATACTCTTCTGTATCAACAGAACCTGTATTGATACAAGTGAATGTGGCGACTTCACTAAGTGCACTGTGTTGGGAACCTACAAAGAGAAAAAAGAATATGGATCTTTTGGCATGACAGAAATGTTGAATTACTCTGTGAACGTTTATGATGAGGGGAACCTGCTTTCTATTGTGACCAGTGGAGGTAATTTGTTTTAATCAATTGCAAATGAAATCTAAGTTAGGTATCTCAACAAGAAAGCAAGAAGTGATGCCACTCTTTCATAAAATAAAGTAGGTTTCATTTTCACAGTGCATTTGAGTCAAAATGTAAGTGTTTCTGTGTAACTGATTAAATTTCCACATTGGATTGCACTGTGTGGAGGGGAAGCAATTTAAATTAAGGCAATTAAAATGTTGGTTAAAATAATTGCTTAAATCAGGTTGAGGCTTTGTAAAATTAATTTCAAAATGTATGCTGTCAAGGTTCCTTCCCACTCTGAACTCTAGGGTACAGGTGGGGACCTGCATGAAAAACCCCCGAAGCTTATTTTTACCAGCTTAGGTTAAAACTTGCCCAAGGTACAAACTATTTTACCTTTTGCCCCTGGACTTTATTGCTGCCACCACCAAGCGTCTAACAAATATATAACAGGGAAAGAGCCCGCTTGGAAACGTCTTTCCCCCCAAAATCCTCCCAAACCTTACACCCCATTTCCTGGGGAAGGCTTGATAAAAATCCTCTCCAATTTGCATAGGTGAACACAGACCCAAACCCTTGGATCTTCAGAACAATGAAAAAGCAATCAGGTTCTTAAAAGAAGAATTTTAATTGAAGAAAAAATAAAAGCATCACCTCTGTAAAATCAGGATGGTAAATACCTTACAGGGTAATCAGATTCAAAACCTAGAGAATCCCTCTAGGCAAAACCTTAAGTTACAAAAAGACACAAAAACAGGAATATACAGTCCATTCAGCACAACTTATTTTATCAGCCATTTAAACAAAACAGAATCTAATGCATCTCTAATTAGATTGCTTATTAGCCCTTTACAGGAGTTCTGACCTGTATTCCTGCTCTGGTCCCGGCAAAAGAAACACACAGACAGAGAGAACCCTTTGGTTCCCTGCCCCCAGCTTTGAAAGTATCTTGTCTCCTCATTGGTCATTTTGGTCTGGTGCCAGCGAGGTTATCTTGAGCTTCTTAACCCTTTACAGGTGAAAGGGTTTTTTCCTCTGGCCAGGAGGGATTTAAAGGTGGTTACCCTTCCCTTTATATTTATGACACATGCTCTTGTCATTTTTGATAATTTTTAATGAATTATAAATGTTTTTTTAAATTATTGCTGGTGAGGTATCTTACTTTGAATTTTATAAAATGGCTAATCAAAATACTGAAAGCTGCAGTTAATGCACAAGCAGCTACATATCTTTTCTTAAATGCATAGTTCTACCTTTGTGAGGTACAGCTTTCTGATCAGGCAGATAAATGCCACATTTGTGAGTATGGTATAAATGCATAGATCATTATCAAAGGTGTCCCACAATAATCCCCCTAAGAGGCATAGAAATAGCTAAAATAAATGAGTAGATGGTTTCCTGCTTGTGTTCTATGCACTGCAGTCCTGATACTCTTCTTGCTAATGCTGGCTTCTTACAAGTAAACATGATTGACTTCAGTGGAATTATTCCTGAGTCTCACTGGTATGAGGGAGAAGAGAATCAGGCTATTAAACTTAATTGCTTCCACATGACTTTAAATAGAGAGTGACTAAATTTAATTGCTTTCCCCTGCAGCTTGCATGATTAAAGAATGGTTACCAATGGAGGGCAGCTTCTAAATAAAAATATCTGTGTGTGTATATATTTATATATATATAAAACTTAGACAAATTTAGCCATTGCTTTGATTTGCCAAGGCATAATGAAGGCTATCTATACAAATTTCCTTTGAAATGATAATTGCACCACTATAATTACAGCTCCACCCACTCTTATCCCAGTTTTGTGCAGTTTATATAAATATCATGTATATTTAATTTTATAATTGCTTGCTTTCTAAAATCAGCAGTGAAAGGTGCAATCAAAATTGACAGTGACAATTGATGATCAGAAGATTTAAAGAATATATGGATGTCAAAATTAATTAGTAAGGACACTTCTGAAGAATCTGAATTCCATGTGGTGTTAGCTTTCAGCATAAGCTTTTTTTAATGGTATAAATTGCTCAGTAAATGAAAATGAATTGAATTATAGCATATTAAATTGGCATAACTGAGGTTTCTACTAGGGTGTTACATTCCGTACATGCAATAATATGCTTTTTGTTTAATTTTTTCAGGAGCACATGGGACACACGTAGCTAGTATTGCTGCTGGATATTTTCCAGAAGAGCCAGAACGAAATGGTGTGGCTCCTGGAGCTCAGATTCTTGCAATCAAGATTGGTGATACAAGACTAAGCACAATGGAAACTGGCACTGGCCTAATAAGAGCTGTAAGTGTTTTGCTGAATAAATAGCTAATTAAATTAAGCTGCTTGACATCAGGACCGTGAGTGTAACTATATCTTCTCAATAGCTAGGAGAGAAAGTAAAATATAATTTGAGAGATTTGTGGAAATCTGTATTGCTAAATTTATTATCAACGTTGCCTCCAAAAAAGCTTAACTCTTAAATCAGATGATACTAGTTGTTCAATGTGTAACTTTGACAGATTTTTTTATGTCGTTCTGAAGTGGAGACAATATTTTTATAAATCATAGCTTAAAAAATACCCATAAAAACATAAGCATAAAAATAACTTGCCTGTCAGGAAAGGGCATTACTCAGTTTGATCAGTTGTTGCTTCCTACACTTGGAAAAAATCAAAGGAGAAGTTTAGCAAGAATTGAAACAAAAAAAAGTGAAATTGGACATTTTTACTAGCTAGAAAATGAGAGGATATGAAGTTTCAGGCATTGGGGTATAAGATTATATTTATCTCATGAAAAAAATACCGCATGGCACAGTTGATGTAGGAATTATTCTATGAAAACAGTCCAATGATCTGTCTAGCCCAACATTCTATATCCAACTTCACAAATACCTCAGGGATAGGTCCAATGAATTGGGTATTTTTGATGATGTGGCTTTGTTTTGGGCATCCTGTGTAGGCCATCGCTTTTAGCAGACTGTTAATGGCATTGAAGTATTTTACAGGTCTTGAGGTGCCAGACTCTTTTTAGTGAAAGGAGAGGATATTTTACAAGCTTCTCATAAGACAAATTCTTTTTTTAATACGCAATATATATTTTGTGTTGTGTGAAGTGCATACTATTTTTTTCAGTCTGGTTCCGTGAAAAACTGGAGAAGAAGATTCTAACATATGGGACAAGTGTGTATTATTTTAACATTCTTTGCTTCATATATAGCATTGATATATGGACTTACTGGTACGCTAGACAACAAAACAAACCCAGGAGAGAAATGAGATGCATCCAACAATCTCATTAAGAATTAGAGGACTTACTTTCACAACTACTGTTCAGAGAGAATTGGACATTATTCCATTTCAGCAACAAAGGCACAGGCCCTCTCACGGAACTCTAATTAGATATTAGATATCTGTAGAAAAAAAGGTGGATGTAAACTTTTTCCATCCAAAAAGGAATTAAAAAAATACACAATTACATGAGCGATCTGTAGAACTACCTCCATATGCGCAACATGAAGATACACTGGAATGAAGGGCCACTGCATTGGCTTTTGATTGGATTGCACAGCAAAAGAAGACTGGGCACTATTGATTACCAACATACAGTGGCCTAACACTAATGATTCCCACATTTTCTTAACTATATAACTTACGAGAGTTCAACTATGCAAAGCTTGGACTTTGTGCAACATTTATTGGCTACAAGGGAAAAATATTTGTAGTTGAGAGAAGCTGGAAATGAAACAAATCTGCCTTTTAACAAAAACATGAATATTCATCAGAATCTTAACATTCATTCATCAGTGTTATAAATAGGCTTATAATGGTTTCATTTATATCAGGGGTTGGCAACCTTTGGCACGTGGCCCACCATGGTAAGCTCCTGGCAGGACGGGCCAGTTTGTTTACCTGCCGCGTCCGCAACTTCTGCCGATCGCAGGCTCCCACTGGCTGCGGTTCGCTGCTCCAGGCCAATGGGGGCTGCGGGAAGCAGCGTGGGCCAACGTATGTGCTGGCTGCCACTTCTCGCAGCCCCCATTGGCCTGGAGCGGCGAACTGCGGCCAGTGGGAGCCTGCGATCAGCAAAAGCTGTGGACGTGGCAGGTAAACAAACTGGCCCATCCTGCCAGGGGCTTACCATGGTGGGCCGCATGCCAAAGGTTGCCGATCCCTGATTTATATAAATGGTGTTGTTTGCCATCTGTAAGATTTTTAGTGGTAAACTTTTTTAACTTTAACAGATGATAGAAGCAATGAAATACAAGTGTGATCTTGTCAACTACAGCTATGGAGAAGCAACACACTGGCCAAATTCTGGGTGAGTACACGAGGTTTACCATAACCAGGTTTAATACTGAAGAATACTGGTGTTAAAAATTTTTGCATTTGTGTAGTGGCACTGTCAACAGGAGTAAATAATCTAGACACTAATAATGCATTGATATTAAACTGCTGCACTACATCTCAAATTGCTGAACTTGGTCTGTGGATTTAAGTGAGCCTACTGAAATTGTCAGTATTTTGTAGTATATTGCAATACTCTTTCTGGGGGAAAAAAAATTATAGTAATAATCCCTTTACAATGTGTGGATTGCTACAGAATCTTTCCTCAAGAATAGAATTTAATCTTTCTAAATAATTAATTTCCTTTTAACATTGTTCAGGGGTCACTCCCGTACTCTACTCCGTGACCACCCTTTCAGGTCTGGCAAGTAGGCTGAACATTACTCAACTATGGTCAAAAACAAAGGTGTAGGGTATGAAATCCTGGCCCCATCAGTTAGTGGGAGCTTTGCAGTTGATTTCAACATTGCCTGAATTGCATCCTGGATACTGAAAAGGAGAGAAAATATTTTGTTGCTTAAATGATATGTTTTCTGTATTTATTTTAGGAGAATTTGTGAAGTAATTAATGAAGCCGTATGGAAACACAACGTAATCTATGTTTCAAGTGCAGGGAATAATGGTCCTTGCCTTTCTACCGTGGGATGCCCAGGTGGAACTACATCTAGTGTAATAGGTAAGTAGCTCTCTTTTTAAAAAAAAAAAAAAAAGAGAGAAATCCATACAGTTTAGAAAATATCAAAATAGTTGATCTTTTAAGCTATATACTTACATTAAGTGATTGAGATAAGAACTTTTATCTTTTTGATAAATATCTTGTATTTATCAAAGCAAACAAATTAAGATTTTTCAGGATTGTAAAATCTTTTTTATGTCCCCAGCGGCAACTGTCTTAAATGGAGCTACATTCTTGGTGTATTTCTTTATGTACATGTGTGGCAACTGAGATTTGTTTTTTGTTAATGTTCAGAAGCCTGCTGTCTAGTCTGAATGTGTAGTAAATTTGTACTGTAAACAAAAAACAGCCTCTTCCTCCTCCTTTGGGTGGAATTGGACAATATTTGCTACTAATAATACCTGGCTGCTGACTGTGCAGAAGAATACATGAGGCTGCCAGGCAATTTGTCTTGATTTTTTATTTTTAATAAACTTGTAGAAGGCAAGCCTTACAAATAGTCAAACTAGTCCTTAAAATGCTTCATAAGTGTAATTGTCTCTATTTTAAAAAAGACTCATTCACTCACGTCATTGATCATCTGGCAATTAGCAAAATGTATTTTCTAGATACAGCTAAGTTTGATCCCGATTTATCTCTTTCAAAGTATCTTAGACTCAGAAGATACATTTTGACTGGGGAAAAACACACTGTTTCTAATGTTAGGTCAGATACCCTGATATGCTGCCTCTTTTTTTTCCTAATGAATCCCAGTTTTGTAACTTGGATCTAAAATTTGGCATTTGTCCAGAGATATTCCTGAAAAAAAAATCCATCCAACTACAATGTAACATCTGTCAAAAGCTATTCTTGGAATCAAAACTTGTTCTTCCTGTTGGCTGTGATACATCTGATAAACTAGTAGTCAATGAAAATACTGAAAACATCATTCTAAAAAGAACAACACATTTTAAGATCATTAATGTTATCATTATCACTAAACATGTTTTGTTTTTGTTTTTTTTTTTAAAAAGACAAGTTAGTATGTCGAATCATTGGAGCAGGAGTCTGGAGTTGAACTTGTGGGTTCTGTTCAGAGCTCTGCACGTGACTCACTCTCACCTTGAGAGAACATAGAGAGGTTTAGTTGGCCCTTCGGCATAATGGGAATAACTTTTTTTGGCTTGTCTTTGCTGCAGAGTTAGCTTGAGGTATAACTCAGGTGTTGCTGCAACTAAACTTCCATTCATCTACACAAATCTCTAGCTCAGGTTTAATGGTCCTTTAAAATCAAGCTGGTTGGCTCATCATTGATATGGGTTGAAGCTTGAGTGCTGCTTCCATAAGCTAGGGCTTCTCTGTGTACACTACACAGCATATGCCAGCAGAACCCCCTTGTGGCGATGCAGCATAAGCTGACACATGGAGTTGTGCTGGTTTAGCTACACCATCTGTCTGAATGACATTAGCTAATCTGACAAAAGCACTCTTCTGTCAGCATAGTTATGTCTGCACTGGGGATATAACTGATATATCTGTGCCGGCAAAACTTTGTAATGTAGACTAAGGTCGGATATATTCCTAAACATTGGATTGATTTAGCTACGTTGCTCAGAGCCATGAAAAATTTCACATCCTGGGTGCCGTAACTAGTTCAGTCTAACCCTTGGTGTAGACACAGGTAGGTCAGTGGCAGAATTATGCATTCAACCTGTCTACTGCTTTTCAGAGAGATGGCTGTACAACATTGATGGAAAAGTCCCTTCCACCGATGTGGGAACTATTTACACTATGGCACTACAGCTCTGTTGCTCAAGTGTTTCGCATTGTGCCTGCTCTTAGTCAAGATAGGCTAACTTAAGACTAGGTCAAATGGAGTAGCTCAAGTGTAGTAACTCACGCTGTTCCAGTGAAGACAAGCCCTTACCTCATGGATTTTTTTTGAGTATTTTGAAATCTTCAGGTGAAAATAACTTTGTTTATCCCATTAATAGTAACAGAAATTGTATACATCAGTGTGACTAAATCCTGACGTAAATCTTGGTATTCCGGGGAAATCTTTTTTTTTAAAGGGTTGGCTATAGGACAGACATGGGCAGGAGAGCAAATTCCAACGAGATGAATTTAGGGTTGCTTGCTTAAAGTGAGGAAAACTATTAGCTAGGCCCAGACAATTATACTTTGGCTGGAAGGTCGTCAATGCAATATACTTAACCTAAAATAATTCTTTTGGGGAAACCTGTTCTCACAACGTATATAGCTATGCTGTGACGGACGTTGTAAATTGTTTCCGTACCACTTGTTCTCATGTCTCATTTTACTACAAGCATGTGACTTCTGAAACCTTACAGGCTTTGCTTTGCCCGTGTTTGTCTTGTCAAGATTCTGTTTTCCAAGACCATTGGAATTTGTCATCTGAGACAATTAAGAACTTGGAACATGAATGTGTACTATTGCACTTGAATAAATGTGTTTTTAAATATATATATATATATATATATAATACATGGTAGAACCCTGTTTATCCGGTCTAATTGGGACAGGGGCCAGATCAGATAAACCAGTGAATGTGAAAAGGTGATGCTGCAGTGCCATCTATTGGCCGCAGGAGAGGTCGCCCACTTTTGGCCCTGGAGTCCTGGTCGTTTTGGTAAATGCAGAGAGCTGGTTAAGGGTGGGTCAGATAAATGGGGTTCTGCTGTGTGTGTGTGTGTGTGTGTGTATTTATAATGACAAAGGGTAGAGACTGAAATAGGCACAGAACATATCATAGTTGCTACTATATACAATGCCTGCTTGGCCTTCAAATTTACTCTCTAAAGTACAAAACTTTACTGAAGAAAAACTTAACTTTTCTCAATATCTGTCAAACTTTATGCTAGCTGAAGCTTACAATGTTTCTAAAAAATGTAATTGTTTTCCACATTAAAATAGTTAAAATATACGTACTGCTTATTTAAAGTTATTTTTGTGTATGCTGTAGGCTACAGACAAGGTTGTTTTTAAGATCTTGCATCGTTCTAAAGTTGAGAATACTAATATTTTTTAATAGGTGTTGGTGCATATGTATCACCTGATATGATGGTTGCTGAATATTCTTTGAGAGAGAAACTACCAGCGAACCAGTATACTTGGTCTTCCAGAGGCCCTAGGTAGGTTATGTATAATCCACAAGTTCACAGGCTGCATGGCTGATTTTAACTGTAGAATCCAAGCTTGTCAGAAGACAGTAGCAGATAAGTGTAATTTTCCAGTGAGAAGCTTTTAGGACGGACACCCTTTCTTAGAAATCAAACCTCCTGTGGCTCTTAATGCTTAGGATGTTGCAGCACTTCAAATTGCTTTTCCACAAAGCATTCGCAGTATACCTCAGGGAAATGTTAGAGTACCATTGCTCTCCTTTATTGATTCCTTTGTTCTTGTGGTTAGTGAAAGTTTGCTCTGTAGCTATCTGTAGTTGTCATCTGTTGCTCCCTCAAAGAAAAATGTTAATACTACTAAAAGCTGTTGAAGCTAACAAACACTACTGTGAGGAAGATTCTGTCTGGCCTTTTCTGGAGTTTATGTCAGGCTTCTGTTTGTTAGTTTGTGTGTAGTTGCAGCTTTCCAGTAACTGCGAGTGCTGTTTGGAGAGTGAGCAAAAGGGATCTACAATTCAAATTGACGCTTAGTTCGTCTCGGTACAGATCACGTCGCTCAACATGCAGACCCTGTTTGAGGATTTTGCATGGGCCATTAAAGGTGAATTGGAAAGCAAAAATAGTTTGCCTTTTATGATATATAAATATGGCCTCAAAGATCTAAAGAAATTGTGTGTTCTTGCAAAGAGCAAAAATATCAGACCTCCACTTCTTTTGCTTGGCTAAATGATTAGACATATTGAATCTCATACGATTCAGATTTCTGCAGCAAGCTTACAATTGAAGAGGGAAAATGTGGAGGTTTAGATTAAGAATTTGTAATCCTTTTCCTCTTATTTGGGGGCAATGAGAACTGCAACTCAGATTTCAGTTTCATGTGCCATTGCTATTTAAATGCGTCAGACATCTTTGCCAAATGAGGGCAAAAAAGAAAAAAATCCAGAAATAACGTTTTACATACATTGTTTTTAAAAAGGTCAGGAAAACTTTTTTTAGGTAACACTTTTGTCATAAAGGAGCCGTATGGGCATATTTTTATTTGCAATTGAACCTCAAGGTCCAGGAGGATTCCCAAAAAATGTAAACCTGATTCGTTTGTCTGGAAGACCTCCAAGAAGACTTAAGTTGAACAATGGTCCATTTTATGTCCGGAGTCTCTGCTTCTAAGTGGCCACGGGGGTGGGAGGAGTTGGCAAAAATCTTTCCAATTGCTGGCCTGGGGAATACAAAGTGTCCCCTTCATTGTACTCTAGGTTTGAGGAAGCCAGAGTGCAAAGAAGACCGTAGGGACCTAAAGTTCAGTTAGCTTGGTCTTCACTTATATAGTTTCTTACATATAAAATCAATGGGGTCTAAATTAGCTGTTACCACTCAAGAAAGAGATCTTGGAGTCATTGTGGAGAGTTCTCTGACAACATCCACTCAGTGTGCAGCGGCAGTCAAAAAAGCAAACAATGCTGGGAATCATTAAGAAAGGGATAGATAATGAGACAGATAATATCATATTGCCTCTATATAAATCCATGGTATGCCCACATCTTGAATACTGCATGCAGATGTGGTTGCCCCATCTCAAAAAAGATATATTGGAATTCAGAAAGGTTCAGAAAAGGGCAACAAAAATGATTAGGGGTATGGAACGGCTTCTGTATGAGGAGAGATTAATGAGACTGGGACTTTTCAGCTTGGAAAAGGACAACTAAGGGGGGAAATGACTGAGGTCTATAAAATCATGACTGGTGTGGAGAAAGTAAATAAGGAAGTGTTATTTACCCCTTCTCATAACACAAGAACCAGGGTTCACCAAATGAAAGTAATAGGCAGCAGGTTTAAAACAAACAAAAGGAAATATTTCTTCACACAATGCACAGTCAACCTGTGGAACTCTTTACGAGAGGATGCTGTGAAGGCCAAGACTACAATAGAGTTCAAAAAAGAACAGCACAAAGGGGCCCTAAAAACCCCAGGTTGGAGATTGCACAGGCATTGTGGGAAGAAGATTGCTATAAGGCTGTCTCCCAAGGATCCTATGGCAAGGCCCACAGGATGGGCATTCCAGGATGGTGTTGCAGCATGAAGTGTTGTAGAGATTCCAGGCAGAGCTGCCACCAGTCCATAGAGCAGCATAGAGGTGAGGCAGCAGTTACTTAGGCATGGTATACGCTATAGTTACGTCAACATAAGGCGGCTTGCGTTGACCTAACTCTGTAAGTGTCTACACTACAACATTGCTTCTGCTGATGTAAGTTGCCCACTATATCAACCTAATAATTCCACTTCTGCGAGAGGTGTAGTGCTTAAGTTGATGTAGTTAGGGTAGACACTGTGATTTACGTTGCCTGTTGGCTGTCACACCCCATCCTACGATATCTCTCACATTTAAGTTGGTGGAAGAGTTCCTGGTCAGGACACGCACCACTGACAGAAGTGGTAATTACTTGGCCCTGGTCTACACTGGGGGGATCAATCTAAGTTATGCAACTTCAACTACGTGAATAATGTAGCTGAAGTCGACATACTTAGATTGACTTACTGTGGTGTCTCCACTGCAGTGAGTCAACTGCTGCCGCTCTCCCTGTTGACTCTGCCTGCTCCTCTCGTGGCACTAGAGTACAGGAGTTGACAGTAGAGAGCTCAGGGGTAGATTTATCGTGTCTAGATTAGATGTGATAAATTGATCCCCACTGGATCGATCGCTGCCCGCCGATGCGGCGGGTAGTGAAGACATACCCTTGGTGGCTGTGCTTAGGTCAACTTAATTTTGAAGCGTAGACAAGGCCTTAAGAAAGGCCCCAGAGTCTGTCTGGATTGTGCCAGGGGCCTTTCCAGTCCCTGAAACATCCCAGAACCATCTTAAAGCCGCGATAGGCCTCTGTGCTGTGCCTCAGTTCAGGGCATTGCCTTTAAACTTTAAAGTGTGGAAGTGACCTTTAAAGTGAAATTAAAGCTCTTACTTTTGCATCCCCTTTTGCTCTCACTTGCTGCTATTATTTTTGTAGGAAAAAATTAGGGGATGTACATTTGTCATGTGCTTGACGTTTATACTTGAGTACCTAACAGATTAGGCATCTAAAATGACTTGAAATACAATATTGGATGCCTAACTTTTGGTTAGGAAATTTGTTCATTTGACAAACTGGAGCCTGTGATAAGTAAAAATAATCTGTTCTACCAGTTCTAAAAATATTCAGTGTTATAGGAGTTTAATATTTATTTTCTCCTAAGTGAAGTTTTTATAGTCAAGTCATGACTGAATAGTATGAAAATGCTTTTAAAAAGAATTGTTTAATATCAAAATCGTTTTCAAATTTGGTAGTCCATGTACAGTAGCGTTGGCAGATGAACACTGAAATACTTATTAAATATAATAGTATGATAGCTTTAATGTGAAATGGTTGTATAAACAGAGATTTGGATTTCAATAATTGTATCAAAACTTTTTAGTACCGATGGAGCCCTTGGAGTGAGTATCAGTGCGCCAGGAGGAGCTATTGCTTCTGTTCCTAACTGGACTTTACGAGGAACACAGCTCATGAATGGCACATCTATGTCTTCACCTAATGCATGTGGAGGCATTGCTTTAGTACTATCAGGTAATGAATATTGTGTCTCTTTGTTAGAGATAAATTTTTGTCTTTTCATTCTTGCACAATTTTGTAAATTGAAATCCAGTAATATTACTGAAGCAACCTATGTTTCTTACATTTAATAAGAGTTAATAGTGTTGAATCTTCATGTTCTTTAATATTTTATCAATAACACTTTAATTTCAGGACTCAAAGCTAATGATGTTCATTATACTGTTCATTCTGTCAGAAGAGCTTTAGAAAATACTGCAGCGAAGGCTGAAAATATAGAAGTGTTTGCACAAGGACATGGTATTATCCAGGTACTTAACAGCATAGATGCAAAAATTATACAAATTATCAACTTTAAAGGGATATTGTCAACTTGAAATCTGGTCACTTGGGGAGGAAAAAAGTTAAGTAGTTGCAAGTGCTACACAATTATAATCACACTTTTTTTTCTTTCTGAATCGCTTTTCTCTTTGCTGTGCAGTAATCCACACAAATAGGAAACTGGCTCTAAAAAAGTTCTTACAGTGAACAGATTATATACTTAGATTACTTTGTGTATTTAAGTAGAATGACTTCATTAGATATGATAACAAAAGCATTGAATGAAAATACCACTTGTTTCATCCTAAAAGTTAGCTTGTGGGTTTATGCTGAATCTGCTGCTTCCTAGTTCTTCGCTTTGGTGGTGTTTATTTCTTTTGTTTGTTTTTCCTAGCAAGGAGTTTCGCTGGAGCCCAATTCACCAATATTTTTTTTAAATGGCAAATTAAAACACAAAATAAAAAAAATTTGAAATATACTAAGACAATTGTGAACACGGTGTCTATAACACCATCTATATTTACTATACTGCCTATCTGAAAACTAATTACAGGTAAAATTTTCAATAATCCCTGCGTCATTGGCTTTCAGTAAGACTTGGGTTCCGAAGCATAGCATATGGTGTTTCACAAAGCATAGGGACTAATGGTAGTGCAACACAGGGGATCAGCATGTGAATCCTAATGGTTATATTTAGGCTCCTAAATCTTACTGGAAATTACTGAAACTAAGTCCATTTTGAAAATGGTACTTTTTTGAAATTTTGCCCCACGTCTTTAGATCATTTTTTCCTCATTGGAGAAAGTGAATTCTATGTAATATGCCCAAAGATGCCCTACCTCCAGCAAGGACACCTTATCAAGGCATATTGAATGCAGTTCCTTCTTGCAATGTTGTGCATAGCCACTGTAGGCTGTTTTAGAGCACTGCAGTACTCGCAATGTCTGCTGGCATAGGAGATAAGGTATAACCATTGTGATTCAAATACTAGATCCTTTTGTTGCCCTACCATTAGTGGCTATGCTTTCTAAAAACTTCATCTAGAAGTTGGGTATTTTCTATTGTGACTACTGTAGGGTTAAATGGGTATATTGGAACACTGTCTTTTCTCAATAGGTTGATAAAGCCTATGACTACCTCATTCAAAATTCATCATTCACAAGTAAAATAGGTTTTACTGTTACTGTTGGAAACAACCGTGGAATCTACCTCAGAGATCCTGTCCAGATAGCTGCACCTTCTGACTGTGGGGTTGGCATAGAACCTGTTTTTCCTGAGAATACAGGTAGGGAAGAAGCTGGTTATATAAACATGTTTAGGAATGTTATTGTGTAAATTTGATGAGGACTTGGGTCTAAAGATCACACAATTAGCTAAACACTTGATAACGATATTATACATTTAAATGGGAAAAAAAAGATGTAGTGAGTTATGTCATGTACCTGTATTATAAAAAAGCTGCTACTCTTAATTATAGTTTCAATAGTTGAACCAAGGTTGTTTTTCCCGTGATAACACAGCTTAATCAAGATACTTTTCCATTCTAAACCCTTGGTTTTAGTCTCTGTTTTTTCAGTTTCATTTGGAGGGTGAAGTCCTTCATGTTTTTAACTCAAGCATGTCTGTCTTTCTTTTGGAGAAATTTGAAATGAAAAATATCAAGTGTTTTAAATGAACGTGGGGAAAATATTCAAAACATTTTAAAATTTCCTCTAACTTGAATAATCTGTGTGAATTTAAAACTTCAATTTTTGCATCTTATGTAGCCCTCTATGGGAATGTATACTTTTTCAAATGTGAAAGCACTTAGTTGAGAAATAACTAATTCCTGGACATGACCTCTTGTGGCCCCAAACTTTCAGGGTCGAAGTTCTATATAAAGCACTTGCACTTCCATCAGTTCTTTTTCTGTGATCAGTAGTTGCAGAAGTCCTTCTTTTTAAAGTTTTTTAAATCAGATTTCTAGCTTTTTCTCTAACACTTTTGTGTATAGTTAAGTTAGGATAGTTTTGGGATTTTAGTATTGTTGTGTGCTGTAGTGCGCTTAAGTCATGATTCAATACTTGGATCTTTTGAAGTCTGGATTCAGGAGGTATATATCTTGGCCTTCATCATCTCTCAATTGTGTCCAACCAAGTGTCTTCTCTGTTTTAGGGGGAGTCGTCCCTATCAGTGCATAGTTTTTTGTTTTACAGAGTGTTGTTTTACACCCTGAGACATGGCTTTTGTGAGAGTAAATATATTCAGTCTGCTAATTTGCCTCCGTTAATCTCTAAAGAAGCTTTGTGTTGCTCTTTTTTACTTTGTAATTTACCTTTGAAACTAGAAGGAAAACAGTTACTAAATCACCTTGATTGGCTCATTTGGGTGCCTTTTTAAAATTGGTTTCCCAGAATAAAGTGCTCAATTCTGAATTTGGTTCTGTGTGGGCATTTATACCTGGAACAGTTGCCTCCCTTAATTTGGTACAGGTTGTCTGGCTTGTACGCTTAAGGGTCCTGTATGTTACTCCCACACTTTGAGCTGCTTTCAGATTCCTTACTATTTATCTGTATATTTTGTTGCCTCAGTCTCCCAAGAGGAGGCTCTCCTCTAGAAGACTTCATTCAAGGGATTGAGTGCAGATGAGGTAATCCCTGATTATCTTGCAATATTAATGGAGATTCCATTATTTTAGATGGAAATTTAGGTTTGGTCTACATTACAAAAGTTGCACACTTTTTTAACTTAAGAGATATAAAATTGATCTAGTTAAACCAGTGTAAATGCCAAATGCACTTCTAATGGCCAAAATAATGTAATGGGTGATGCAGGACTCTTTTTTTAATAAATAATTAAGAGGGTAATGTAATACCAGTAAACATGGATTCATGGAAAATAAGTGTCAAACTAACTAGATATTATTTTTTTTGTGTTTACAAACTTGGATGATAAAGATAAGTGTTGAAGTATTTAGACTTCTGTAAACATTTCATTTGGTACCCCACTACATTTTAAGAAACTAGAATGATACAAAATTAACATGGCAAATTAAATTGATTTAAGAAATGGTTAACTGACAGGTCTCAAAATGTTGTAAATGGGGAGTCATTGAGCAGTCGTGTTTCTAGTGCGGCATTGGAAGAAAACAAAATCATTGCTGATATAGTTTGTAGATGATCTGAAGACTGGGGATGGTAAATAACGAAGAAGATGGGTCACTAATACAGAGCAATCTGGATTGCTTGGTAAACTGGGCAGTCGATATACATTTTAATTTGGACAAATGTAAGGTTATATATTTAGGAGCAAAGAATATAGACTATATTTACAGGGTGAGGGACTCTGTCCTGCCAAGCAGTGACTGAGAAAGGCTTGGTTTTCACAGTAAATAATAAACTGAGTAGGAGCTCACAGTGCGATGCTTTGATGAAAAGAGCTAAGGCAACCCTTGGACCTATAAATGGGAATAATGACTGGGAGTAAGGAAGTGATATTTACCTTGCTATTTGGCAGTGGTGTTACTGCTGCTGGAACACTGTGTCCCGTGCTGTCCTGTATACACTTCAAGAAGGATGCTGAAAAATTGGAGAGGGTTCAGAGAAAAGCCAGGAGAATGATTAGCAGGGATTCTCAAACTTCATTGCACTGCGACCCCCTTCTGACAACAAAAGTTACTACACCACCTCAGGAGGGCAGGTCAAAGCCCGAGCCCCACCGCCCTGGGTGGGGGGAAGCCAAAGCTGAAGCCCAAGGGCTTCAGCCCCACACGGGAGGCCTGTAACCCTCAGCCTTGCCACCAAGGTCTGAAGCCCTCGGGCTTCGGCTTAGGCCCTGGGAGGTGGGGCTCGGGCTTTGGCTTGGCCCTGGGCCCCGGCAAGTCTAACACCAGCCCTGGTGACCCCAGTTAAAACAGGGTCGTGACCCACTTTGGGGTCCCGACCTACAGTCTAAGAGCTGCTGGACTAAAGGATTGGAAAGCATGGGAGAGATCAAGGGAGTACTCAATCAGTTTTTCAAGGAGAAGGTTAAGGGATGACTTGATCAATTTATAAGTACCTAGAACAGAAATCTCATAATAGGGTGCTCTTCAATCTAGTAAATAAGAAGATAAGATCCAGTGGCTGAAAGTTGAAATTCACCTGGAAATAAGGCCAAAAAATTTTTTTTGACAGCGAGGCTAATTAATCATTGGAACAACTTAACAAAGGGTTGGGTCAAGTCCATCACTGACCACTTTTAATCAGGTTTGGATGTTTTTCTACTTCAAACTGAAATTAATTCATGGAAGTCCTAAGGTCTGCAGGAGGTGGGACTAGATGATTACAGTGGTTCTTAAATCTATGAAAACCAGTTTAACCCTTGCTTAAATTGGTTTAGTTTAATTCGGTAATTCACCAATACAAGCTTTAACGTTAATTTAGTTAAACCTCATGTAACTTTTCTATAATAGACAAGCCTCTAGATTCTGGAGCATAGATAACTGCATCCAAAAGAGGACTGGCTTGCTGAGCCACGGCGAGATTGTTTTCCATTGGGACTTTCTTATTTTATCCTTCTCGGTGTCATAGAGGACTGTTTCCAAGATATAGGTATAAACCACAGATTAACAAAATAAAGGCCAATGTTTTTCATTTGGCAGATTTCTAAGATAAATGCTCAACATGTTGCATCTAGTAGTGATTATAAGTAAGCATTCTTCTTCTCACAATGTTCTGTTAATCTCTGAAGGTCCTGTTTGAAACTTGTCATTGGGAAGTATTCCTTTCAGAAGTTTGAGTATCAATGCCTTTTCAAAAGTTATTTCATACAAATTTGGATATAATACAATTCTTAAATATTGAATAGTTCTGTTACAGTGATCTTTTAGTTCTGATACAGTTATGTTTAGGGCTGTGATTTTTGTCACGGAATCTGACACTTCCAGAGACCTCCTTGACTTGAGCCGCAGCGCCTGGGAGCTGCAGGATCCCCCCACCGCCCATGATGGCTGGGGACTCTGAGCTCCCAGCCACAGCGGGTGGAAGGGGGTGCCCCGGGAGCTCCCCATTTTACATATTTTAGTAAAAGTCATGAATAGGTCATAGACTTCCATGAATTTTTCTTTATTGCTTGTGACCTGTCTGTGACTTTTACTAAAAATATGCATGACAAAATCTTAGCCTTAGTTACATTAGAGATGATGTTACAGCATGGTGAATGCATTGATTTTTACACTGCAGTGGAGGACCTGAAAAAGGTGAATGGGGAAGGAAAACTATTTCTGTATTTAGGCTATGTCTGCCCTGGGAGCTAGGGGTGTCATTCCCAGCTTGAGTAGACATATTTGCACTAGCTCTCATTGAGGTAGCATGCTAAAAATAGTGAAGTAGCCTGGGCAGTGGTGGCATGGGTTAGCTGTGCCAAGTACAGACCTGCCTGGACCCCATGGGTATGTGATTGGGGCGACTAGCCTGTGCTGCCGTTGCTACTGTGGCTACACTATTACTGTTTGCATGCTAGCTCAGTGAGAGCTGGATATCACAGCCCCAGCTCCAAGTGTAGACATAGCCTCAGATGATCATAGGTGGAGTCCTTTTAAAAAAAAAAAATTGCGTTTTACTGAAATGGTTCTGAGAATTTCATTGAGGGTTGGTAGGAAGAAGGGTTTCCAGCTGAGAGCACCAGAATTCACTCATGGTGATGGTGCTGCCTATCCAAGAGAAATGGTAACCATTTTTGTCTAAGGGAGTGCATCCCATTATCAAGTCAAACATCTTTTTTGTTTCTGAAAGGTAATTTTCAGTGGCACTTCTAACAATAAAAGCAGCTTCTTTAAAGGTTTCAAGGAGTGGGTTCCCACCGTTAATAGTGAGACATGCACACATTGGTGGACATTTTTTTTTTTGTTACTGTGGCGCCTAAACATTTGTTTGGATTATTGTATTAAAAGTTTAAAAATTGCATCTTGTTTCAGAAAACACCGAAAGAATCTCTCTCCAACTTCATTTAGCTTTAACTTCAAATGCAGCATGGGTTCAGTGTCCCAGTCATTTAGAGCTCATGAACCAATGTAGGCATATTAATGTACGTGTGGACCCACGTGGTCTGAGAGAAGGACTACACTACACAGAGGTATGAAAGTACTTATATTTATAAACAAAAGTATTTGCTGTCTCCCTTTGCTGTGGTCATTTTCATTTAGCTTTTAGAAAAATCATTTTTCTAGTAGATTATAGCATCCAAAGCTTTTAATTTATTTTACTTTCTCCTGTACTGGGTAGCAAATGCTGTTGCACAATTAGTTTATTTAAAACAGGAAAAACTTGTGGTTTCGTGTAAGAAAAAAGTAAACCATGTTCTTTACCTTGCCCCCTATTTCTGCAAAATTTTGTAATATTGACAAAAAGCAATTACGTTTTTTGCAGACTAGTAGTATAGATTTTTTTTAACATTTCAGATAATTTTTCCAGTTAACTCTTGTAATTTATTACTACAAGAGACTTACCATAGCTGTTGGGTGTGTCTTAACTCTAAATATTTATAACTTAATGTTTTTATTAGATTTTTAAAATAAAATTAAGCATTTTTATCTCTTTTTGAAATATCTGAACCTCTGTGGGTATATCTACACAGCAATTAAACACCTGAAGCTGGTCTGGGTCAGCTGACTGAGGTTCATGGGCTCAGGCTGCAGGGCTGTGAACTTGCTGTGTAGATGTTCCAGGGGCAGGCGGGGTCCCACAGTATGCCCAGCACAAATGTCTGCACAGCAATATTTAGACCCGCAGTTAGAGCCCGAATCAGCTGACCTGGGCCAACTGTGGCCATGCCCCAAGTTTTTTTATTCCAGTGTAGACATGCCCTGTGTGGCTAATACTTCCCTGTATGTGGAGAAGGATAGTGGAGTTAGAAGTGTGTCTTACTGAATTAAATGGGGAGGCTGCTTTCAATTCAGATGTTCTACTATTCTCTTGCCTTTTCTGTTCTCTCCCTCATTTTTGCCCCATTGATCCTTTTTAAAATAGTTGACTATCCCCCCAAAGAATCCAAAACTTAGAATGGCACTAAAACGTTTCCATTACATTGCAGCTGGAATTTTCAAATGTTGGTGGAACAACAAAAATAACTTTCCTTGTTAGAAAAAAAGCACTTCAGGTTTTTTAGAACAATTATAAAAAACTAAGGTCTCTGATTGCGCTGCAGTAGCAGTGAAGAAATTTGTCAAAGGGTCTGGAGGTAGTATGGTTTCAGCCATGCTGATATTTAAGGCTGGGACTTAAACAATGCTTGATGGATTGTGTGCACAAAAAATCAAGGTGTGGAGAGCAATAATGGAAGTGTAAGGGGGTGGCGGCGGGGGGGGGATTGAGAGGGGACACAAGACAGGGGTGTAGGAAGAGGTCTGAGCTGAAAATTAGTCCTTACCTAACCAAGTAACTAAACTTGTCATATGTGATTGTACAGTGCAGAAACCAATGAAAAAGTACGGGATTCTGAATGTACTACTTAAAAATATTTTTAAAAGTTGAATTTATAAAAAAAAAAAAACCTACTAATTCTTAAACTGGTGGTACTTTAAATGTTTTTCTGGTGTGGCAGTGATTAAAGCCTCTTCAGCCTGTAGCCCCTCTAAGTTCATTGAGCAATAATGATACAGATGCAAAATACTCCACAGCCAGTCTATAGAAGCTCACTCTGGTCATATTACATCATTTTAAATTGCTTTAAGACATGATGCTGTGTAACTACTTTTATTTTGATTAATTCGTCAGGTATGTGGTTATGATATAGCAACGCCTAATGCAGGCCCTTTGTTCAGAGTTCCAATAACTCTTATTATACCAGCAAGGTCAGTGAACATTTACTTTTTTCTTTTTTACCCCCCGTGCATGGCTACATAATCTGACTATGATATATTGTCCTAGCTGCTTTCTTGGGTCTTTCAGCCAGTTCTGGTTTCATTTGTCTCAATATCCAAGCTAATATAAGTCCTCTGCCAGAAGGAATAGTGCAAATTGCCCCATCCTGAATACAGAGGGGGCAATAGAGAGAGAGAAGCTGAGTTAATGTAAATGTAATGCCATTGTCCTCACCCAGTGGTGCTGCATGAAGACTGGGTAGTGAAGAGTCACAAGCTGATTTATAGTTTATTGGTGGAACACCAAGAGGCACCAAAATCCTAAAGCCAATGTTGTCTGTTAACATGGTGTGTCTAGCTCCTGTTGGAAATGCGATGAGCTCATGTCTGACAAAAACTAGTTGTCATGAATTACTATGACCGGTGCTGATGGGCTCTGAAGAGACTCTGGACATAAAGATGTACTTTGCATGCAATAACAGTGAAGCTCATTCTGTTATGGAACACAGGTTCCCTTTGAAATAAGCACTTGTGCAAGCAAGGGGCATCATGATCCAAAGTGACAAATGTCCCATGGTCTCATCTGTATATGAGCCATGGGGATTTTAACCCCACTAGCTGCATTTTTAAGATTTCGAAAAAGATTATTCAGTTTTAAAGTTATTAAACTTTAAAATTATATTCACAGAATAGATGAATCTTCACACTATGACCTTTCATATACTGATGTGCATTTTAAGCCTGGTCAAATCCGAAGACACTTCATTGAGGTTCCTCAAGGAGCTACATGGGCTGGTAAGGAAAATAAAAATACAAATTTAACAAAAAATTATGTCTTTCAAACAGGCAGTACTCCCAGTGATTTCAATGGAAGTGTTATGAGTAAGACTTCAGGATTAGATCAATGAATTATTTGTGAAATGCTTTATTTTTTTTTATTTTAAGCTCTTTTGGGAGAGAGTATCTTTTATATATATATGTATATATAGTGTCTAGCACAATGGGACTCTAATTCTGATTGGGTTTGTGGCACTACAAGAAAAAATTACTAAATGATAATTGGGTATATTTGCATCACTGAGGGAAATTTGTGTGTGTAATACTATAATTGACCCTCTTTTGTCTGGCTTAAAAACAGGAACATGATGTTAAAGGGGACGTGCCAGTATTCCACTTTAGAATGCTAATTGCAGAGTTATATGCTGATTGCCTATTGTGACAGACCCCCCTGGGTACAACTTGGACTGTGGGACCGCAGCATCCCCTTTTTCTCTCTGGGTCAGGGTACCCCTCTCACTGTTCTACTAGTGGCCAGCAGCCCCTTCAGGCTTCGCTCTGACACAGCCATTAGCATGTGAAGGCACACCCAAAGTTGCATGCAGGCTCTCAGAGCCACTTATGAATTATACGCAGGGAAATAGCAGCAAATCCCCCTCTCCCCCAGCCTTGTACCCCAGATATGTACCATCTTACATAACTCAAGGCCTTCTTTATCAATGCAAGCTCATTAATTAGTTTGCCACTTCATCAAAGGATAATGGACATGTCCCAGGCTTCGTAATCTGAGCAGATCCCCCAAGCACTTATGACAAACTCACAGGTTAAGATTAAATATTAAAATAAGTTTATTAACTACAGAAAGATTTTAAGTGATTATAAATGTTAAGCATAAAGGTCAGTATTGGTTACATAAGAAATAAAAGGTAAAATTGCAGTCTAAATCCTCAACTTTGTCAGACTAAGCACAATTCAAAGAAGGCAGTTTTTCTTACCCCACTAGGAGTTATAAGCAGTTCACAGTTCTTAATACACAGGCTGACTTCCCTGCTCAGCCTGGTACCAATCGCCTCAGTTCAAAGTCTTTTTTCTTCCAAACATTCTCATTGCCTTCAGAATAGGTGGGGGAAGAGAGGTGGACTCATGATTCCATTGTCCCTTACTTTATACTCTCAGTTCATGTGAATGCAAAAAAACTGGCTCCACCATGGAGTCAAGCATCACATGTCCTGAGACCTTGCTGAGTCAGAGTTAAGCAATCCCCATTATGTAAATCTCTTGTTTACAATACTCCTGTTGATCAATTGATGGTCACTTAACACCGGTCGGGATGTGGCTCACCTCCTTTGTTGCCAATTGAGAGCTAGCTGTGGGCATCTCCCAGACTCGCAACATGTTCAATAACAACCATATAGCAAAATTTCATAACTCCATGTACAGTGATGATATACATATTTTGATAGAACAATGAGTTTCAGTAAATACGAAGTCTCATAGTATACCTTACAAGGCATTCTTTGTACAGAAGTCATAACCATATACAAATGGTGAATGTGGCGGTTACAGGGTGCTATTTTGAGGTGCAATATGTCCCACCCATATATAGCAAGAGTAAGAGGAGCATTCAGCACTTCTTTGTTTCCTTAATACGTATTATGGAGGTTCTTTCAAGCATTTCTTTTTAGAAAACAATACAAATGTATTTAGAACTTAACATGGCTGTTTAACGTTTTGCACTTTATTAGAGAATATTAATGTGTGTTGGATGGAGTTGTGAATGTATTAATCTAATGTGAACAAGAAGTAGATACTAGCTTATTCCATGTGAAAGTGTAATTTAATGTGGTGGGGACAGTTTTGATTGTAGAGTTCTTGGATGGTACAAGGTTATAGAATTCATATTTGGTTTTGTATTCAATTTTTACTCTTGACCAGTATTACAGATTGGATTGTTTGAGTTTGGTATGGTCTGGGAAAGCCAACAAGATAACTTGTGGGTGCGTGTATTGATGTAATATCCAGGAGTAATTAGGTTACTGTTGAGTGGTGTGTAGTTGCTAAGTAGTTAAAACAGAGAGGTAGATTCATCTTTAAACCTCGTCTTTCAGTGTTACTATTGTTATGACATTCTAAAAATTTGGCTGTGCTGTACTTGAAAATAAAAAAAATTTGAGGCTTTTAATGTTTATGGTATTATAAAGTGTCTAGATATAGGAAATTGGATTTTTTTTTTTTGTTGACCTTGATGTGGCGATTTGCCTTAAGATTAGTGGATATTTTAAACAAACATACATTTGTTTTGATGTGAACAAAATGGATCAGTGAGACCATCAGCATGCAAAACATTCCATATCGTTTCATATGATGAAAAAAATGCCATTGAAAACTAACTTTCTTTTGTGAATTTCTTGCCCTGTTTCTAACCAGCTACAAAATAATTTGAGTAAGGGATTAGGCAGCATACAGGGGAATATGACACGTGAATAAAATGGCTGTGACAAATCTCTTCATTGTTTGTTTCTAGAGTTCAACACCAAGGGTTTTTTGAGGTAGAATAAATATTCTTTGGAAGTTGTACGATTAGTACATAAACGGCATTGAGAAAAATTTTCAATCTTAATTTTCTTAGTTATTTCTTAAATAGATATCTTTTTATAATGACTGATTGCTTTCTATTATCTTAAAAAGAAAAGGAGTACTTGTGGCACCTTAGAGACTAACCAATTTATTTGAGCATAAGCTTTCGTGAGCTACAGCTCAAAGTGAGCTGTAGCTCACGAAAGCTTATGCTCAAATAAATTGGTTAGTCTCTAAGGTGCCACAAGTACTCCTTTTTGCGAATACAGACTAACACGGCTGTTACTCTGAAACCCTTCTATTATCTTAATTTTGTTTTAGCTAAGCCATTTATGCAGTCTTTACATACATACATACATACATACATACATACATAAAAAAATAAACAGAATAGTGTTTTAGAATAATTCTATTACAACATCAGATTAGTAGTTCTGTAGCTTGGGGCAAATCAAGAGCATATGGCCTGTGTGTGTGGTTTTTTTAAATACAAACCTGAAGTGGCCACTTTAGGTCAAAAAGTCTGTATCAAAAGTCTTCTCTAGCAGGTATTAGCAAGCAGGCTGGTAGCACCACCCGTTAAGCTTGCCCCACACTTCCCATTATAAACCTCTGTTTTCAGTTGCTTATAACTAAGGCTAAGTTTTAGTCAGGTATTTTTAGTAAAAGTCATGGACAGGTCACAAGCAGTAGACAAAATTCATGGCCCGTGACTTGTCCGTGACTTTTACTAAATATACCCCTGACTAAAACTGGGCGGGGGTGGACTTGCGGGGGACGGCACGGGTGCTGGGGAGGGGGGTACAGCGCGGGTGCTGGGGAGCGGCAACCCTAGCTCCACGTGCTGCCTCCGCTCTGCCCGAAGCCCCAGTTCTGTAGCTCCCATTGGCTGGGAACCGCAGCCAGTGGGAGCTGCGGGGGCAGTGCCTGGCTGCCAGCAAAGACAGCATGTGGTGCTAGGGGAGCCCCCCTCCAGGTAAGCTCTGTTCTTCATCCCAACCCCAAGCCCTGATCCTCCCCCCCACCCATCCATCTTGCCACAGTGAGGCAAGACTGCCCCAGCAGCAGCCAGTGCACTTGAGCCAGCTGCACAGGGCTGCTGCAGAATTCACAGAGGTCATGGAAAGTTACAGCATCCGTGACCTCCATGACAAACACTGAGCCTTACTTATCACTTTGCAAAACTTCAATCACTTGGGCTGAAATTTCCCCAGGCTGCATTTTTTTTGGAAAGCTTCAACCAAAATGGTTCGACCATTTTTGAGAATGAGGCTAGAGAAAAACATATTGTTGCCCGTGTTAGAAGAGGAAAAGAATAGAAAAGATGTTCTTTGAGAATCACTAGCACCCCATGCTTTGGAGTGGAAGCTTGAAATTTGGTAGCGGATGTGCCTCTGAAAAATTGCACTTTTCACATGCTCATTAGAGATTTTTGTCGCTAAATTTCCCAAAGATTCTATTTGTCTTGTACATGTTCCAGGGCAGGGCTCAGCAGGGCTTACCCTCCAATTGCAGTTTCCGTCTGCTCTGGCCATGCTGGGTCTGGGCAGCAGAAGTGACAACAAGGAGCTTGGGTCTCAGAGCTTTCCCTGCTGGGACCAGGCAGTTTGTGGAGGAGGAGTGAAACGCAGAATTGTCCTGGGACAAGGATTGGGGAAGACCAACTTGGGACAGGGACAGGTTAGAGGGGAAGGAGAAGAAGGGGTAAAGCTTGGGGAAAATTCACACACAAGTCTGTGCCTGCTAGAGCACATGCCCATCCAGAGTTTCAAATGGAACCCAAGATTCCTGAGTGTCACTATGCCTCTGTCAGCAAATGTCTTTGAAACCCTCTGGCAAAGTGTCTCTCCCCTTCAAGTGCTGTGGTCCACACAGAGGATGAGAACTTAACTGAATCCTTTGTCACGGAGGCACCTGATGTTAATGGTAAAATTCTCATTATCTTCAGCGGGAGCAGGTTGGAATCCAATGTCAGGGTGTTTGTGTTTAAAAAATAACAATCAAAAAACCTATACTGGTTAGTCAACAATTTTCACTGCTCTATCAAGTATCACTTATTTTCTGTACAAAGTCTTGCTTCGCTGGTTTTCCACCTCGAGAAACTCTTGTTTGTATACATATTATTTGACATTACTTTAATCATGGATTTCGGGTATGTCAGTACAGCAGTAAAACACCCGCAGCTGAACTGGGAAGCTGACTCAGGCTGCGAGACTGTAAAATTGCTGTGTAAATATTCAGGCTTCGTCTGGAGCTCAGGCTCTGGGACCCTCCCACCTCGTGGGGTCCCATGGCCCAGTCTGGAACCCCAGCCTGAACGTCTACACAGCAATTTTTAGCCTCCCAACGCGAGCCTGAGTCTGCTGACCTGGGCTGACCGAGCTGCGCGTCTTTTATCCCAGTGTAGACATACCCATAGGCACTTGTATGCTGAATAATAACTGTTTTTTTACAAATTACAAATACGTTGGAGTCTAATTTTCTTGTCAGGGTAAAATATTTTTCTCTAAACATTTTCCATTCTTATTAGCTTTATTGGCTACTGAAATTAAACTCTGTTTTGAACATTTTTTTCTTTAATCTAGAAGTTACAGTATCTTCCTGCTCAACTGATGTGGCTGCCAAGTTTGTTCTTCATGCGGTTCAACTAATGAAACAAAAAGCATATAGAAGCCATGAGTTCTATAAATTCTCATCCTTACCAGAAAAAGGATCAGTGACTGAAGCGTTTCCTGTCTTAGTAAGTTAATTTGAATTTAAATATCAGTATGTACAAAAATTAACAGTACAGTATGAAAGAAAATTGGTTTTGTTGAGGTGTTATGCAGAGAACTTAAAGAAGCAAAATATAACAGGGCCTGGATTCAATTGGAATTATGATGTTGAATTAGTTTAAAATTAATGCACTATATTTCCACTCTTTTGCAAGTCGTCTTTATTACTCCATATTTTATCATTTTGATGTTAAAACTGAACATAAGTGAATTTGGTGTCTTCAGTTGCTGGATTAACTTAATGCTTATTAAAGAAGACAGATTGGTAATCCAAAATCTGTTTGTTTGAAGAAAAGGCACAGTAAAGGTAGTGATAATGCAAGATTCCTCATGTTGCCACATTAACATGCCTTAGCCATGACCTGGAAGTCGTATCGGAGTTCATGCTCTGTGTCCATTCAGTCCTGAGCCTCTTTTTGAAAATGCCATAGAACTGTACCTAAATTATGGTACTCTTGCAAGAGAGAGTGAAGTCCGTGGACCACACTGCTTTCAAAACTAAATATTCATTTCTTCATCTTGGCTTTCCCTCAGTGAATTCTACATACGGATAGGCAACAGTCTCTCCCTCTTCTTCTGTAAACTAATCAAGCTGTTTTTCCTGCAAACTGGGAAAGAAGGAAGAAGTGTTATTTGAATGTATGTTTATTTCAAACCTGCTTATATAGAAAAATGCTGCACCTATCTCTGGATTGTTGTGTTCATTGCTAGGATATCAGACATGATTTATTGGAATTGTCTTGCATTCGCAGGGCAATCCTAGTTTCCTGGCCAATTCTGTGTAAACTTGGATTACTGGTATAATTGGAGTACTTTTGAACTGCATGCAAATTCCTTTGTTCTTATTAATTATTTTTAGGGTGGGTGGGGAATGAGAATGGAAGGTGAGGATGTGAATATGTCTAACTTTTGTCTTTTCTATTATCCAGGGTGGAAAAACCATTGAATTTTGTATTGCTCGTTGGTGGGCCAGCCTTAGTGATGTCAGCATTGATTACACAATTTCCTTCCATGGCATAGTTTGTGCTGCTACTCAGTTAAACATAGTGAGTTTTTTCATATTTTACTTTCTGTTGATCAGTTCAAGAAATTCTTTGGTGATGAAAAGATCGCTAGTTGCAACTTGAAGAAAACTCAGACTATACATGTAGCTGAGATACAGGTCAGTGATTAATAACTCTTAAATGCACAGTAATAGGAACAGGAACCCACAGAAATGTATTGATCACGATTAGTACAAAAAAGCTTGGATTACAAAGAGTATATAGAAAATTTAAAAATTTCTGAGAAACATACTTATGATCTGATCTTTTTTGCTTTGTTCATCCATTAAACTTCCAAGTATTTACAGGAAATAATGGTCTAGGACACAGGTTTTTCAAACTTAAATTCCTAAAGTAGCAATGGGCTTAAACTACAGCAAGGAAGGTTTAGGTTGAACATTAGGACAAACTTCCTAACTATCAGGGTAGTTAAGCACCAGAATAAATTGCCTAAGGAAGTTGTGGAATTTCCGTCATTCTAAGTTTTTAAGAGCAGCTTAGATAAACACCTGTCATGAATAGTATAGATAATACTCAGTCCTGCCTTGAGTGTTGGGGACTGGACTAGAAGTCCTGTCGAGGTCCCTTCTACTCCTATACTTCTATGATTCTATTCTGAAGAAAGGCCAGTAATGGGTTAGAATTTTTTGTATGTATTTATAAATAAAGCTGGGAACCAAGTTAACTGTTAAACACTTTTTTTAAAGCATGCTTCAGAAGGCATTGTCCGTTTTGATGTTCAGTCCACATTGAAATATGAAGATATTGCTCCTTGCATAAATCTGAAAAGCTGGATCCAAACGCTCAGGTACAGTTGCTATTTTGGGGGCTATGTTGAAAATTGTCTGATCTTTCAAAGTTACTTAGCATGTAATTAAAATAGTAATTCTGAAAATAAACATGAATTAACAGTAAAATGAATATTAATATTTGGAATGGGACTCTGTGGTTATTTCCAGGTAACTGTAATAGGCGAATAGAACCCCTTTTATTAACATTGCCTACCCACCACTTTTCTTAAGATCCTTTTTCAGTTTCTTATAACTTTGCCAAACCTTAACTATTTGGGCTGAAATTTTCCGTGCAGTTTTCTGCTTCAGGCTGACTTAAAAAGAAATCAGCCTGAACAGTGCAGCTGTTTCAGAGAACAAGGCAAGGTGAAAAAAACATGTTCTGCAATGTTTTTGTTTTAAACACTCTGGCAACTTTTTGTTTGAGAAGCCGTAGTGCCCTTGTGCTTTGGAGCAAGAACTTGAATTTTGGCTGGGGATAGTCTTTACCATTCCTGTAAAAATCTACCCAAATATGGCAAAGTTACAAGCCTTTGAAAAAATGTATTTGCACATGCTCAGCCTTCATAGGGTTTAGTAGCTAAAATCTCTAAAGATTCCATTCTCACTGAGCATATTCCAGCGCCTCAGAGTTTCTAGTGCTGACCAGACTGTCTGTGTGTCACACAGCGACTGAGCATGTTCCATTCCAGGGTTAGAGGGACTTGCTAGGACTTTCTTTATAATGGTAGCTCCAGGTTGCTTTAGGCCAGAGTAGGGTGGGAGTCTGGAACTGAGCAGGGATACTGGCTCTCCTCTGTTCAGTAACCCTGCCTGCTGGTGCCCAGGAAGACTTTTCATCCTAATCGCATTTGCCATGTCCAGTCAGTCCTAGTCTCCCCTTCTGGGCTTCTTGTTCGAGTCCCAATGAGGATGAAGAGGAAGCCACCTGACTTAAATGCAAAAGGGACTAGAACTGAATGGGGGTGGGGGTGGGGGGAGGAAGGAAGGAGTAGATAGGGATAGGGTGAGACTGGGGCTGGCGGGAGGAGGAACAGAAACTGTTACTAGGATCCTGAAGGGGTCAGGGACTCGGACTAGTTGAGCAAGAAGATTAGAACTGAAAGCTGAAGAGGCTGGGTGCGGGGAGGGAATCTGGAACTGGGAAACAGTTGGTGGGACAGAGGAGAAACACTGAGATTGGATGAGGAGCTAGGTGGGAGGCAGGGAGATTGGGACTGGCTGGACAATAAAACTGAGAACTGGCGGGAGAAGGGGGGAAATGGCAGAGGAGGAGAGGGGAAATCTGATGAGGAGCTGTGAAGTGGGTGAGGGGGAATCTGCGACTGATTAGGACAAGGAACCGGGGGGAAATAGCGAGGGCTGGGCTGACTAGGGCTGTGGGGAGGGAAGAGGGACTAGGGCAAGGAATCAGGAGGGAATAACTGGGACTGGCTGGATTAGGAGACTGGTGCAGGGACACTTGGTGTGAAGGGAAGGCCGGGACTTAGCTGGGGATCCCCAGTGGGGAGACTAGAATTGGCTGAGCAAGGAAAAGGTGGTAAGAATGAGAAGCCTGAGGAGTGGAGACGGCATGGGTAGGCAAGGAGAATTGGACTGGGACCAGGAGCCAGGGTAAGGAAGAACAAGACAGGGACAGGTTGTTGGAGGGGATGAGAAAGAGGAAGAAGGGCCTGTGCCTCTTGGAGCACACTTCCCTTCTTAGCCAGGAATATAACCCAAGATTCTTGAGGGCTCACCCTTCATCTGCTAGGGGACTTCACAATATTTACTGACAGGAAAGTGTCCTTTCCCCCCTAGTGCTGGTGTCTATGGAAAATGACAACCTGCTACTGCTGTCAGTTACTCAATTAGCTCAAGTGGCAGAGGACTGTGTTCTGACTCAAACAGTTCCAACCTATTGATGACCCATGTGGGTCTCAGTGTGATGCCACATGCTGGAATTTCTGGGTTTTGTTTGCTTTTTTTTTTTTTAAATCTATGAAATTACACACACACACAAGAAAACTAAAGTTGCAAGATCAAGCACTCTAAAGTTAGGAAATGCCCTTTTGTGCTTATGCATTAAGATGGTCTTTGATTATATCATCACATATTATTTTTTCTACAGGATCCCAACCTCATTCAGTATGCAGCATGGGGGATGCTAACTTAATGAGCAGCCATTTAATTTTTTTCTCACTAGTCAGTGTGTGTCCCCTGTGCCTTATTTACTGCACACTCTCTTTAAACTCTGATCTAAAGACAGAATTATTAATTTCCTCATGTTTTATCGCACTCATCACTAGTATTTGAGTGCTTCATAAACATTCTGAATTATCTTTAGTGCCCTGTGAGAGATGCATATTATCCCCCTCTTTTGTAGATAGTTGAGGGACCGAGACGTTAAGGTCAGAAGTATCCACTCACCTTGGGTGCCCCAATTGAGACCCCTAGAACCTGATTTTTCAAAGTACTGCAATTTGTATGTTCCAAGCTCAGCTCCTTCTGAGTTCACTTGCATTTGTGAGTGCTCAGCCTTTCTGCAAATCAAAGCCGAGGGTCTCAAGTTGGACACCCAGAAAATGAGGAACATGTAATTAATGGTTGTATGTGGGTAAAGATGGGTTTAAGTGACTTGCACATAGGAACTCTGTGGCAGAGGCAAGGATATAGTCCAATTTCGAGGGTAGTATTGAGCTGTCTTTACCATGAGATCATCCTTACTCTTCCTGCAATACCGTGCCTCATTTGCTACATACCTTCCAACTTCTGCAGTAGTGGAGCCGGGACCTGTAGACAAGTCTCCTTCACTTCATAACCCTGGTTCATCCACAAAGCAGGTCCATCTTTTGCGGTGTAAGAGGCGAGGGTCCTGTGGAAAAAACAGCGTGTGATCATGTAATTGAAGACTATATCATAATGCATGCGAGTTTCTGTTTAGACAAACTGTTTTAGGAAAACTGTTCCTAAAACTTGCTGTTGTGTTTAACTGCAGACCAGCGAGCGCTAAAATAAAACCTTTAGGATCCAGAGATGTTTTGCCAAATAATCGTCAACTATATGAGATGATTTTGACGTACAACTTTCATCAAGTAAGTTTTAATTGGTTCTTTAATGCTGTTTTAAATTTCATATCTCTAGAACTTTTTAGTGAATTTCCTAACAAAAGGTGTAAGGAGAGCTCTAGGATATGCGGGATCACAGAATCTTGGGGTGCCTCTGTAGCTGATGCCAGTTATAATGCAAACTGCAAGAACAGGGATTCTAATTAATCATAAATTGGAAAGATTGTTTAAGTTTTACTATGATTAATCTAGATTAATCTGAATCATTACTTCAGAAGTGTACCTTTACTACGCAATATTCAATTGTGTTTTGACTTATTTTTTTTTATAGCCTAAGAGTGGGGAAGTGACTCCAAGCTGTCCACTGCTTTGTGAATTGTTGTATGAATCTGAATTTGACAGCCAGCTGTGGATTATATTTGACCAGAACAAAAGACAAATGGGGTCAGGTGACGCTTATCCACATCAGGTACAGAGAGATATACTTACCCTGATCAGACATTCTACATAAATATGAAAATTATATTCCTTCTCTTCCCCCACCCTACCTGTCTACAGTCCAGACCCCTGGGTGTAGATAGACCCTGCCATCAGATAATCACAGCATGTAGTAATTGCACTTTTGAGTGGTGTATTTTGTAAAAGGAACTTGCTGACTGGAAATTGCCAGTTTTCTCCATGGGATGGAACATGTCATTCTTTCTTTGTAGATAAAGGAAGAAGATTTGAAAAATTTGACTCTTCTTTCTTTTTTTAACTACAAAAAGCTTTTACCATGTGACTGCTTGCCTTAGTGTGACCAATGCTACCAGAGAAGTGAACTGCAGTCCCTGAGAAGTGAACTGCAGTCCCTGTCTTTTTAGTAAGATGTTGCACCGTTTCAGTTTTTCTGTGTAAAGCAGAAAGGGTCCCTCAGGCTCTTCCTAGTGCTGGTATATTTGTCTATCAGAGTGGTTATCTTTGTCCTATCAGAGGCACCTTTATTAGTTTTCTAATCAATGTCTTCCAACAGCCTTTTGAAGTGTGAGAGGCTGGTTGTGGAAGACTTCTTTGGTGCTGCCTTTGGTAGGAGGGTGGATTGTCACAAGACTTGTAGGTATTCTACCCTCTGTATAGGTTCCTGTACCACTTTGGAAAAGCCTATATATCTGACTTGGTATAGAAGAATAAAAAGAAAAGGGGAAGTCTTCTTTCCTGATTTTCTTTCTTGGAATTATTTTCTAATAATCCAGATTCCCAGTTGGCCTTTATTAATGTAGTTTTGGATCATTCTAACTGTTCTGGAAAGATCAATTTAAGATTGTCGCTCATCAGAGTACTGGAGCTTCTGGCAGACTGCCTTTTATGACCTTGATTCAACAAAACACATATGCCTACACTTTAGAATATGCATATGACTAATCCCATCCCTGTTTGGTAAAGCACCTCTACACATTCTTCACTTCAGGAATGTGCTTAAATTCCATTAATTTAAATGGGATTGCTCACATTCATGGATGCTCTGCTGAATCAGGACTTTTATTACCTTTTCTTGAAGATTATTTGCTGCTGCTGTTATACGAAAGACAGAGTCTGTGATGTGAAGGCCATGATAAATGGACCTTACTTATTTGATATTCCATAATGACATTGTGGCTTTTTGCCCATAACCAGAATTTTTGTTTGTCCGATTTCCATATAAACAAATCTAGTAATGTACTGGTAGTAGCAGACACAATTTGACTGGATTAACTCAAGAAAGTCTTCCCTAACCACTTACAAAACTCGGCTACATAACTTTGACACAGAGCAAACTCGTAGTTACTGTCATGCCAAGACAAAGCTCATTAGGAAATTCCCTAGAGTGTACTTCATGGGAATGAGGCTTGGTCTGAATAATTGAGTGTACTTCAAGAGCACTTCAACTGCAGTACCATTCTTCTTGATTCAAAATTGTACAACCTGCCAGAGATTGTGTCACTGGTACCTAAAGTTCTTACAGCTTTCACTAGAAATAAGGCAACTTCTGTAGCTTCTTAGAAACATCCTTATCAAAGGTTTCAGAGTAGCAGCCGTGTTAGTCTGTATTGGCAAAAAGAAAAGGAGGACTTGTGGCACCTTAGAGACTAACCAATTTATTTGAGCTTAAGCTTTCGTGAGCTACAGCTCACTTCATCGGATCCTTATCAAAGGTATCTGAAAACTTGTTTCCATCACCTTTATCCATACCTTCAAGCAATATTGCTTCCTGGACTTAGTTTCAAGGTCTGATGTCTAGTTTGGAAGAGTGCTATTGCAGTTGAAGTCCTCTTGAGACACAGCTGCTCATCAGTCTTCCAAAAGTGTGGCTCTGTACAGCCAATGTTCAGTAGTCTACATGGCTGCAGGTGTAATTCTTAGAGATCATTGAGTGCACGTAGGTACACAATATTTTCCATCCCCACTTCTTTGGAGTCTAGAATATAGTCTTTGAAGTGGCAAAAGGTACTAAGGAGCAAGGTTGTAGCAGCATGTATATGTTCAGGCTTGAATGCTCAATACTGTGAGGAAAGAGAACACATCTGCAACCCTTGGTAATCAAAGCATTCTAGGGGCTTCCAGCAAAGATGTGTATTAGTTACAGATCCCCCAAATAATACGAAGTGAGCCATTAATCCTCAGTATATAGTACAGTATACTCTTTTAGTCAGTGAGGTAATAATTCCATTGAAAGCAAAAGGACGGGACATTACTGCCTTTTATTTCTCATTAATATAAATGTAGACAAAAGATTCTTTGTGAAGCTGCTAAAGCTGTATTGGTTAAGGAAAAACATGATTCTGCTTTTATTTGTAGGATTGTGTGTGCATGGTAAAACTTCTTAATCTTGGCATTTTATGAGAACCTCTTTCTTTCAGTATTCCCTGAAACTGGAGAAAGGAGATTACACTATTCGGTTACAAATCCGTCATGAACAGAACAGTGAACTGGATCGCATCAAAGACCTTCCATTTATTGTTTCTCACAGGTTGTCTAATACTTTGAGCTTAGATATTTATGAAAACCATAGCCTTGCTCTCTTAGGAAAGAAGAAATCAAACAGTTTGACATTGCCACCAAAACACAGTCATCCATTCTTTGTTACATCTCTGCCTGATGACAAGTAAGTTGATGTTGCCTATTTTCCGGTGTAGATTTAACCAGCTGCGTCTATAAATCCAACTAAAATGATACCCATCGATATGATACATATCTTTCTAGCGTTTGTAGTTTCACATTGTAAACTGATTAACAAAATGTGACTTAAGTGTTGCTGTTTGACCGTTTCGAGTTCTTTATATGTTTAGTATTAGTGGAACTAAGTCATTTTCGCATATCCTTGTTTGATTATGTTTGTATTTTCCTTTATTTTTTTATTAGAATACCTAAAGGAGCAGGACCAGGGTGTTATCTTGTAGGAGCTCTGACATTGTCTAAGACGGAACTTGGAAAGAAAGCTGTGAGTACTCGAAACTAATAAAGGCCCTGTTCTCAAAAGTTCCTATTTCTCTAAATGGGAAATTCTGTGTCTTGATGATGATCATTGTGCCTTATTTTCTTAATCTTCCTGTTAAGAGAGTGTTCAGTGTAGTAAGTCAGACACATGGGTTTTTGTAAAATCAGTTGTCTTAGTGTAAACTTAATTCGGAATATTTAAAATGTACTCTTGCAGTTTAATTTGAAATTATACAATGTAAATCGTAAGTCTCCAAAAATTAGTTTAAACTGTGCAGGGGCATTTTGAAGTGCTGTAGAGGCAACTGCTTTTTTTTCACTGTTACGGCAGACTTGGAAGAATGGGGTTCTTTGTGTAATTGTCTACCTGAATGTCATTGTTTAATGTACAGTACTACTTCATGTGGTTTTTTGCTTTTGCATGTTGCTTCTCTAGTCACTTACGTGGTACACTTCCTTACTCGCGTGCATGCAGCTTCCAGCAAAAAAAAAAACACAAAATAAATGTGCCTTTTGACACCTACTTACATTTTACTTTTAAAACTTAGGAGACATCTATTTAGTAGACTGTAATGCTGGGGCAGGATTTCTTACCTGCTGCAGACTTCTGATGTTGTCAACCACTAATACAGCTGTGTGCGCCAATGTAATGACATAAGATTTCTTTTCTACCTCCTTATGTCATAATGGAAAAGCTGTACCTCCTTGGTCAGTATGTAGAGACCTAGAAACTTAATTTCCTGACTTGAATGAATTTTAAGTCTGACTCTAGCTATAAAAGCCAAATCAGTCTTCCAGTTTATTCACTTAGTGCTAAGTTTAGGAAGGATTCCGTAAGATACTCCAGTATTTTTTAAGTTGGTTATTGCTAAGATTAAATCAGCATTGGGTAGTGTTTATAAATGTCAATATTTACAGAGTTAGAGTCCATATAAAAGATTCTCTTGCCTTAAAAACTACTAATTCTCCCCCTTCCCCCCCAATAGAGAGCTCTCTATTCCCATGGAAAATGTCTAATGTTTTCTATGCAATCATATATTGAGACATAGGAAATCTTGTTTAGCAGGCCAAGAAATAATTTCAAGCAGGTTAGATTAAATGTATTTGATTTGTGACATATTATGGAGACAACATAATGTATTAAATCTAGGTACATATAATACTACAGGCTAGGTAACAATTTACAAGAAAATGGAACGTTTTTATTTGGGAAGCTGTACTTTTTCTTGGGCCAGAAAAACTTGAGAAACCCACTAATCCAGCATGTTAAACTTTTAGTTTGGCTTATATTTACTTGTATGTACAGTAAATTCACAGCAAGATCGGAAGTTTATTGCTGTTTTGATGAACATATAACTGTAATGATAGTATAAGATATTTTCCGTTTCATCTGAAATTCAGCAGAACAATTTGTTGTAATTCTTGGCTAGGCTATTTTACATCAAATTAAATAACCATTAGGTACAGTCATTTCTAGAGTGGAAACCACTGGAGATGCAATAGTTATTGCTTATCAAGTCAGTTTCCCTGAAAATGGTTCAAGAGAAACATAGAGCTCATTGAACGAACTTTTCACCTCAGATTCTTAACACAATCACGCACTTGTGTATCATGTTAGGGGAACAGTTTGTTGGATAAGTGCCATCAATAGTGTCACATTCTTGCTGCTGCCATCAGTGAACATCACTATGCACCAAGTGACAGAAGGGAGGAATAGGCAACAGTGTTATTCTAGTCCACTAAGTGTGAACTGAAAAAAAAAATGCAGTAGTATTTTTGTACATTAATTCTATTTAAGTATTATAAAATGGAACAGTACCACTCAATTTCAGTTTTAATCTAAAACTCTCAATTGTGTTGTATTCTAAAATTCATTTTGCCATTGTTCATTGCGCTAGTGGTTAACAACACTTCTGTCTTACTAGGAACAACAAACTGTATACACAAAAATGCATTATTTTTTTTAATTTAAAAGACATTAAAATATTTGTATGCTTTAAGAGCATGTTTTGATCACAGACCTGGCACTTTAGTAGTTTGAGCTCTCTAGGTTGAAAATAAACCATAATCATACAGAGAAGGTGTCTCCATCCTATGTAGTGTGTGCATGTTTTCTTACGGTATGTTGTTCTAACTCCCAGGGGCAGTCTGCAGCAAAACGACAAGGAAAATTTAAAAAGGTACTGAATGTCAGTTTTTGGAAAAGATATGCTTAAGTCTTTTTTTGCATATGACTTAGAGAATTTTTCTATTAGTATTATACTTAATTTTTCATTGTCTCCCTCAGCTGCCTTCTCTTATGTAGTCTTGAGTTATCCACTTCATGCCTTAAGCAACACCTGCTGTTAGACCAACAAAACATTACTGTAATACCAAGTTAATTGAGTGGCACTTGAGCACCCAGATACTTCTGTGATAGTGCCTTAAAAATGCATGTGTTGTAATGAGTCATTCTGTAGCTCCCTTTCTTTATTATATTCTCCCCCAGTTTCTCTCTCTCTCTCTCTCTCTCTCTCTCTCTCTGAAGTGCTTGGAGTCGAGATTTTCCATGGCAAATATTTTGCCTTTCATCTGGTCTCTTAATGAATGCACTGAAAATTGAACTTAAGGTTTATGATATAAAGCATGATATCCAATCCCTCCTCACCACCAACTGGACGTATTTCTTTGAGGCTTAGTTGTACTGAAACATAGACTGGATGTAGCACTAGAAAACATACTTTAGCAAACACTGCTTTTGCAGGGGGATGGACTAAATGACCTAATAGACTTTTCCATCTCTAGCTTCTGTGATCCTCTTAAACAAAGCATAGCCATAGCTCAATGCAGAATAATTTAATTTTGGCATAAAGTCAGCCTGTTCATGGAATGGTAGAAATCATAATTGGAGCAGGTGGTATAATCTACAGAAAACTGTCATTTTCCTATCTAGTATCCTTCATGTAAATAAATTGATAAAGTAACATTGGAATGTACAAGTGTTTTCAATAAAATGAGCATTTTATCATTCTGTAGTACGTATTGTAACGTTCTGCCAGCAGATGGGCAGTTGAAAACAAAGGAAGATGATTGGCCTTTTTAAAAAGGGCTATGTCATTCACTTCAGTTCTTTCCTGTCTCCCAGCAGACGTAGGTTACTTATGTTTGGCTAGCTTGTTTTCCCACCCTTTCTGCTGCCTCTTCTAAAGTGACATGATTACTTTGCCTCCTATTTTCTTTCCTCTCTGTGAAGTCTGTTTCCAGGCTCTGGAAGGAAATCACACCTACTTGCATATCTCTACCTTTCACTAATCTGATGGGTCGGAGTTTTGACTGGGGAGGAGAAGGAGGATATGGGTCATGGAAGTTACCAGCTCCATGCAGTATATTCTACACCTTTGCTGTATAAGCTGAGAGCCTATAAGGTTGAGAGGCTGCTATCTTTGTTGGTCTTGGTATGGATATGTCAGTACGAGGAGAAGGTCAGACTGTCAAAGAAGAACTTTGATGCAGACTGCTGCCATTTTCCTGTGTTCGCTTTTGTATCATCTCTAGAATTAACTATAACTCATTTAGAAAGACTAAAAATGCCCACGTAAATGCATCCTTTTCCTGAAGGATAGGATGTGTTGATCCCACTAATTGTGAATCCACAATAAAGGAGCTAATATAGTACCTATTCATAAAACCATTCAGGGTGTATTGGATATTAGTGTGACGCTCTGCTCAGGGCTGCCCAAAACAGTAAGCCCCTGTCACCTCACTGCCTTAGCAAGAGTGTGTGTTCCTGGAGATTAGACAGTCAGTTCCCTGCCACACCAGCCTGTCCACCTCACCAACATACTCTTTGAGAGTCTCCCAGTCTTAACGTTGTCTTGCAGGTAAAAATCAGTGAAGCATAGTTCCCCAGAGGTGTGCCTCTGTGGTGTCCAGTCCCTCTCACTGGACACTCACAGAAGTTAAGTTTGCTGTCTCCAACAAAATGGTATACACTCCAGCCTGTTAGATTAACTGAGGACTCATTCTGTACTTAAATGTAACAGCACTGAGATGGTTTATAGTAAAACTAAGAATGAATTTATTAGCACAGAACAGAGATTTAAGTGATAATAATTAGAGATAACAAACAGAAAATGGTTACAAAGAAAATGAAACATGCTTTCTAGTACCTGCAACTTAAGTCTAACAAGTTATGTCTTTGGCTAAAGAACTTACTTACAGCATCTCCAGCCCTTCCTGGTAGGAGGATCCAACATTCTCAGAATCAGAAAGTGCTGTCCCCTAAGTAATGGGCACCTATGGGGTACCTCCTTTTTATAGTCCAGTAAACCTTTGAAATGTATTCTTTGGAAAATAAACCCTGACAAAGTTCCTCTCCTCTCTTGGTGTGTAGATGCCATACTCTCTTCCTCATTCTCTGGTAAATTTGCTTTTTCAATTAGCGTAATCACTTTGTTTACATTAAATGTAAATGTACTCCCATTGTCTCTGGCGTCACCTTGATCAGTTTACATTGGAGACAGACAAAAAAACATTCCTTTGTCAATGACCAACTGGTTTATCTGTTCTACTTAGGTTGCTTGGTCGGAACATATTTTAGTAACATATTTCTAGCACATGTGTAAAGAATTATGTACACTAACCATACAAACATCACCCAATAATAACATGTGTCACCAGTTTGTATGTGATACAAGACACTGTTTGGCTAAACATTCTAAGTAGAGTGTGTTGGGTGTGCCCTTTGCTAATTGGCATAAAGGGGCTCTTAAGTTCACAACTAGTCCTTAGTCAGTCCTTTTGATACTTACCATGCCTCCTAAAGTATAAGTTTAATGCTACACTTCTGGCTTCCAGGAAACACTTTCCTATCTTGTGGTAGTGGGCAGAGGCAGGGTGGGGGGAGGGGGTGGCATGCGGGGTCACACGCCACCCCAACCCCATTTGCTGCTTCCTTGTATTGAGCATGCTCACATGGACCGAGCATATTCAGTAACACTGCTGAAGCCAGCTGCCCTCACTCTGCGCCCCCACCCCCCATCAGCAAGGATGGGTCATGTCTGGTAGTGGAACTACACTCTGTACAGATGGAATAGTGAGTTCCCATAAGAAGACACAAGAGAATGGAAACTGCCCATATAAAAGGTGATGTATGCCTCAGGATGTTTGGTTAGGGTATAGAAAGAGAAGGAGTGTACTTCTGAACAGATGGACCACCTCCTCCTGGAGGTGGCTGCTAGTTTACCCTCCAGTGTCACTCAGAACTATATAGCTATAGGCCTGGTCCAGAGACTTTGCTGCCAAGATTCCCTTACATGTTAATCCTCTTCAGAGGTAGCCTGTGTGACACTTTTGGGGGTATCCGGGGTGAATCACTACCTCCTACATACAGTGAGAGAGTCTTGTCTGTGCCCTCTAGGGGAAACTCTCCCCAACTACTGATTGCAGGCAAAGTGAGCACTCTGTTCTGCACTCCATAAGCCCTGTTTGTTCCCAGTGCAGGCTTGCAATTTACATACCACCGAGTACCCAGTCCCTTATCTTCTGGACATGCACATTATATACTGATCTGCTGCCTCCACAGAAGCAATGCATCCCAGTTCACTGGTTTCATCTTAATTCAGCACTCTTCTTCGTACAAGGCACTTACCTGTGACTATAGTAAAACCAAATTGAAGTTTATTTAGCAGAGCTTGAGACAGATTCAAATAAAAGCAAGTATAAGGGTTTGGAAACATAAGGTTACAAGTAAACAAAAAACATGAAAAACACACTATCGCCTATGCTTATTAACAAGATATGGTATTTCTCATCCAATGGTCAGTTGTTACAGCACTTGTCCAGTTCAGAAAGATGAGATCTATCTTTCATGAGACATTCCTGCTGGCAGGGTCTCTTCTTTGTAATGGATAAAGTCGTGTACCCTTTCTGCTTCTCTTATACAGGTAAACTGATGTCTCTTACTTCAGGGGTCCCCTATTCAGACACTTTTCTTGGGGTTCTTGTCATTGTAAATCCTCAAGCCTGCACGTGGTCCAGACAGTAAATGTAAGGCTGGCTTCACGTATGTCCATTGTTCTCAGTGTTGATTGAGTTAGCCCTGAGACCCTTCTCACCTCAGGTAATAAGTTTCACTTCAGTAATTTTGAAACTCAATATCCTACATGTTAGTAACTCTAAAATGATTTCTCATACCGACATCACACAATTGGCTAGTTCTTAGCTTTCGACAGAGACCACCCATGACCCCCTTTGGTGAAATATTGAGAAGATGTTTGTATGCAGGGGTAACATACCTGCCTTTGTATGTCTGTGTCTCAGCCTAGGAATAATCCCCCATGACATTTTGCTGCAATAGGGAACCACTTACAAAGTCCCAGTGTTTTTAGGTAGAAATGCTTGGGATTCCCATTTTCCAAGCCATGATAACAAACACTCATTTTCTGGCTGCTTCAAGACATGCTGTAGTAAGAGAGATGAGTCTGCTGTGCTTCAGAAGCATTTTTGCCAGAAGCGTCAAGGATCTACAACAACCCATCAGAAGGTGGCTGTAGGTCACTTTTATGTAGACCTGCTACATTTCTAGTCCGTGTGCCTTAAACACTGTTTCTCTAAGCTACTCTATCAAGTTTCCATCAAGGCATTGCAAAACCCCTCTACTCCAGGAGACTTGCTTAAATGATCCATTCTGGAGCAGTCTCCCAAGTCTTACTCCAAAAGGCAGATTCAAGAGACTTATTATCTCTACTCTGTTTTCCTCGGACAGCTTGTGTTTCATATGTTTTTTAAGACTAGGAATTTCTTCCTCTCAGTCCAGTTAAGCTTTATGGAGGCCCTTTGCTTTGTGATCCAAGTGGCCAGTCTGAGGGCATTCCTGTGGTCCTGGATCTGTAAAACACCTGTTTGCATAGTCCCATTTGTGTGGACCACCAGAGATCACTTAGACTTTGTTCAGAGTTGATACTGGCAGTTTAAATGCTTGTATTTCTCCTCTTGACAGCTTCCAAGTGTTTCCCAGTATCATTGTGGCTATAGCAGCCAGCCTTCCTGAAGGAAGTATTCTTTGTCTCCTTATACCTTCACTACAGAAATCACTCAGGGTATGTCTACACTGAAAACACGATAGCGGAACAGCTGTACTTCAGTGTAGACACTGCCTACGCTGATGGCTGGGGTTTTCTCATCGGTGTAAGTAATCCACCTCCCTGACAGGTGGTAGCTAGGTTAACAGAAGAATTCTTCCATTCACCTAGCACTGTCTACATTGGGATAAGTTGGCACAGCTACGTCTTTCAGGCATATCGATTTTTCACACCCCGAGAGATGTAGCTGTGCTGATGTAAGTTCCCAGTGAAGACAAGCCTTGAGACTCATGCTTTGAGCAGGGGTCTAATCCTTAGTGAAGATGTGAAGAAGGGTAGTATGCTCACTATTTCACCCTCTCCCTAAAAGCCTGAGGTATGAGATTGGATGCAAAGTAGAAAAGGATGTCCTCAGTATGGGTTCCACTCTAACTGTAGCTTCACAGCCACTATTTTTCTCCATTCAGGGCTTTTTCTGTCTTGCTTTTCAGCAAACCCAGACTTAACCGGCCGCCTTTCTCTGGTGGTTGCAGGACCTAAAGATCCACCAAAGCTTGCTCTTAGAGGTGGCCTCAGATTGGCCGTGGTCACAGTAGATGAGTGTCTGGGGTTGAGCCCACTATAAAGGGGTTCAGGGCTGCTGGTCCCCAGCAGAGATTCCTGCCAGTCAACTGTGAGAGGAGTAAACTGGTTTTACACCATATAAGTTCTTCCACATGTCCTGACCCAAAGGACAAAGTAGTCAGTATCCTAACAGAACCCAAATTGCAATTGTTTATATCAGCAGCTTTGGGTACATGGAGTTGGAATGGAAAAATCAGTGGGCTTCTATTTTCTTTTGGCAATGAGAGAGCTGTTCTAGTAAGCCACTCACGTTGTGGGCTTTTTAGCGATAGGGCATAATGTCTGAGCTGTACTTGGAATAATCAGGAGAAATGGAATCTACATGTCTCTCATATATGTTCTCGTCTAAAAGCAAGGGATGCACAAACTAGTTTTAAATGGCCATCTGAGTAAACAGAAGTCTCGACCAGAGATTCCTAAACTTGTATTTGCCGCATCCCCCTTCAAAGATTCATGTCCCACGCATGACCTTTCTTTGTTTCCCTTCTCTCTCCTCCCAAGTCCTTCCCAGCCCTCTTGCTCTCACTCTCCCAGCCAGCCCCTCTCTCCGCAGCAGGCTGCATCTGCTGGCTCCAAGTGCTTCCTCTGCTGGCCAGACCCCACTCCCTTGTTGCCTGCTGCCATCATCCCAGCATCCAGGGCACACGTGGGGTGAGGTGGAGGGCCAGGGCTGGGCTTTAAAACCCTTCATCCATTGCTTTCCTTTGTGCACTAGCTGCCTTCGCCACTGCTTCTGCTGCTTGGAACTAGCAAGACATTATTGTTCTGCTTTGCATCAGCTCCTCACTCTCCCCAATAACCTCAGCACACCCCATGCTCGGAAACAGTTTTCAAACTTTTTGAGCTGAGGCCCCTCATTTTGAGTTACAATTTTAGGTTGTGCCCCCTGATACCTGCCCCTCCCCTCTCAAGTTTTCAGGGTGGGGGAAGACAGATGCAATGGTATCTGGGGGCAGAGCCAGCAGTGGGCACGGAGGCATTGACATTGATCCAGGGGCTGGGTGGTCCACTGAGGTGAGTCGGGGTGGAGGTGGTGCTCCCTCACTGAGCTGCCCCAAATGTTCCTTCATGCCCTGCCTAGGGGGGGCACACCCCACAGTTTGAAAACCTCTGCTTTAGGGAAATGTAGGCAAGGATGTCTTAATGTGTTGGAAGTTTGGCATAGCCTATACCTTTTCCCATCTTCCTGTTTTTGGAGAACTTAGGATAAGAATGGGAAGGAGTGTTTGTGTTTAAATATTCATATTTTCTTTTTCTGAGCCTCTTTTTTACTATTTGCAAATTCAGCTAGTGCCTTTATGAGAAATTGCATACATTCAAATGGCCTAGCAAGAGATCCTGTGCAATGGAAAAATGCAATGTTACATATGTTGCTTGAATTTGAAAGCTGATAATGGCCTTTTTAGTAAGCCAGCTGTATGTGTATGCATGTGCTCATGGAGTATTTCATGTGAAAATTGTAATGGTGAATTAGAATAACCTCATTATATGTAATTATGTGCCTGGCACGTCAGAGTTATATATATGTGACATGTTGTGAGCACCTCAGTAGAAGTTGTTACAGATGATTATTAGTGGAGCTGGTCAAAAAAAATTCCATTGCAAAGATTTTTCCATCAGAATATGTCATTTATTGAAATCAAAATTTCTTCACAAATGTGTCAATTCTGATTAACTTTTTCTTTGGAAAAAATACCAAATCAAATCCGAAAAGCTTTTGGGCAGGTCTACACTACAGCCGGGATCTGCGCCCTGCGATTGTTCCACTGGCGGTCAATTTAGTGGGTCTAGTGAAGACCCACCAAATCGACAGCAGATCGCTCTGCAGTCAACCCCTGTATTCTGCCCCCACGAGAAGAGTAAGATAAGTCGATGGGAGAGTTTCTCCCGTCAACCCCCGCGGTGTAGACCCCGCGGTAACTCGACCTAAAGTATGTCAACCCCAGCTACATTATTTATGTAGCTGGAGTTTGCGTAGCATAGGTTGACTTACCGCGGTAGTGTAGACATAGCCTTGTCTATGTCTAACTAAACAGATGTGAGAGGGAAAGTAGACAGATATAAATGAGAAAAGAGAATGAGACTAAAAAAACATATGTGACATGAAGCTGACATCTGACCTCCACTTTAACTTTTGTTGCGTGGTGGGAAAAAAAGTGGTGGAATAAGTGGTTAAATCTTAATACTATTTTAATGTTATCTGCGTGCTGTCATAATTAAATTTGGTGACACTTCTATTATAATCCTTGTTTAAGGGTAATGTAATACAGGTATAAATATTTTTCATCAGCATCAAATTTGGCACAGAGGGCATCAGGTCAGGAGTACATTTTTCTTCAAGCATTTAGCTGCTATGGTTATGTTACAGAAAATCTTAAGATGGGGCAGATCTGAAAAAGTGTGAATGTCTGCTATGACTCAAAAATAAGATGTTTGGTTTGTATCTGATACAACTCAATTTCTTCCACTTGTACCAAATTTAGCAAACGATTATGGTTAAGTTCCACTCCACAGTTGTCCATATTTTGATGGCAACTGAAGTAATTCTTGTATGTATACAGTTTGTAGTTCGGTAAAAACACTTTGAGGCTTACTGACTCTAGTTGCACATCATATACATAATTTCATAAATTGTAATATTGCTTAATTTGCCATGAGAGATGAGAATAGCTGTGACATTTAACTCTGAGAGTAAGTGCTACACACTGAGAGATTTCCTTTATGAAGGTCATTTTTCTGTAGATAGCAATATATTAAATGTCTAAATTCAGTTATGCACTATACCATAGTAACTCAGTTGCTATGGTTTAACATTATATAAAAAGGTTTTTGTTTTATTTTTTAATTAACATTTTGTTTTTTGGTGGCCCACAAATTGGCTGGGGACCCCACCTTAATCTGCCACTGGCCTTGACTAGCAGCTAGGAACCCCCAGCACCTACCCACCTCACCTTTGGGAACCCCCTCTAGCCCAGACTGAAGGCAGCACAGAAGTGAGGGTGGCAATCTTGGGACCCCCTCCCCACAACAACTTTGCAAACCTCCCCTCTCCCCCCATGATCCCATTTTGGCTCAGGACCCCCACGGTTAGAACACTATGAAATTTCAGATGTAAACATCTGAAATCGTGAAATTGACCAATTTTAAATCCCTCTGGCCATGAAATTGACCAAAATGGACCATGATTTGGTAGGGCCCTAATTATCTATTTATATAGCAATCAGCTATGAAGCCTTTGAGCTACATGATGTTTATAGCACAAGCTTAGTATGATAATGTAGTGAGTCTGTACACTCAGATTTAATGTTCTTTTTAGGGGGAGCTGGTTTAAATACTGTAACGTTAAATGCAAAAAATTGATAGTGTGTACTGTAATGTACATTAGATGGTCTGTGGCAAAATCTGACACTGATTTACTCAGGAATGATGGGATTTAAATTATAGGAGAAAAATGTGTGAATCAAAACAGCTGTTTGTTGATATCAACATTGATCCTTTCAGTTGAGATTTTTTTTTCACACCTTGATGACCGTATGTAGCAGGTTGGGTCTGGAGATTGATATATCTCCATAAACCACATAGTAGTCTTCCTTTATTTGAAAACAGAAAATAATTAAAAAACGTTACTGTTCAGCTTTTTATCTGAATATGAGTACACCATAGGCTAAGCTGCAAAGTCCTCTAGTAGCAGCTTGGAAGAAATTGCAGTGGTTCAAGAGGGATATACTTATGTATTTTGTGGCATGTTGATGACTTTACTAATATAACATTTTGTTAAGAATTACCAAAAAAAAAAATCTTATTCACTCACATGTTTTGTCCCCAAACTTTAAAAGACAGGAGCTTTACCTAACTTTATCTTTACCTTTTTACCCAATTTACCTGCTTTCCTGAAGACCATCTCCTTAACTCCCTTTAACAGTATGTGAATACAAAAATGTTAAGCTTTGTCACCTTGGTAAAGAAAATCGAGCTACTTTAAGGCATATTGAGGCCATGTGATGGCTAAAGCCATGTTAAAAGGGTGTACCTGCCCTGTAGCCTTCCTTGCTGGCCAGCATGGCTTGGCTGCGCCCTACCTCAATTTCCCCTTTCACTGAAGGCCCTCTAAGTTCACACAGTCCAGATATTCAGATATTCCCCGTCTGGGGTCTAGTTTATTAAGTCCTGCACAAAGTCTTTCAAAATAGAGGTCAAACCTACGAAGTCTTCATCTCAGTTTCAGCTGAGCCCAGCTCCTCCCCCCAAGGGGGACTGTTCTCTCTCTTTAAAATTCATTCCTTTTGCCCGGTCTCAAGCTGGGTGCAGCCAGTCCTCCCTGAGAGTATACCTTCCTGCTCTCCCAACACCTCTTGTCTGGAGCTTGGCCCTTCTCCATGGGCCTTCCTTCCAGATGTCTCCCACCCTGCTGACTCAGGGCCCTGCAGGAGCCTTCTTCCTCCTTGCAATGTCTGCAGCCACCTTCCAAACCATCTCCAGCTGTCTCCACCTTTATAAGATCCAGGTGCCCTCCCTTAAGCCCAGGTGGGCAGCCTGTAATCTGTCCAGGGGCACTGGACCCTGCTTCCTTTCTTGCAGGGGCCAGTCACCTTATGACAGGCCCATTTCTGAAAACTTGGAAGAAACCCTGGGGAGGTGGGAAATTGGGTGCGTCTCCAGAGAAAGTTGAACCATTCTGAGGTTCTGAAGACTAATCCTTTGCTCTCAGGATCCAGTGTTCAAGCATGTAACTGCTAGCTATCATTTAGCTCTTTTTGCATTGTAAGATAAAGGAATAGCAACATATTCCATTCCATCAAGTAGTTGATGAGGTTTTTTTTCTACCACTAGGATGTAATTACTGTTCATTACCATCTGATACCATCACCAACAAAGACTAAGAATGGCAGCAAGGAGAAAGAAAGGGAACCAGAAAAAGAAAAAGACGTAAAGGAGGAATTTGCTGAAGCTTTAAGAGACCTGAAGATACAATGGATGACTAAGTATGTCTTTTTAGTTTCCATAACAGGTCACAGCATAACTTTTTTAATATATTTTATTAATACTATACTTTATAGAAGAAATGGAAGTTTGAGTACCAGGATAATTTAAACTTGTGATATCAGAAGAGCAGTCTCTCACTGTTGCACTGCCTCCTGATTAGAATATGTAGATGCAGCATATTCATTTAATCTATCTTTTTGGCTAGGCTGGATACCAGTGACATGTATAATGAATTGAAAGAAGCCTTTCCTAATCATCTTCCCTTGTATGTTGCAAGACTCCATCAGCTGGATTCTGAAAAGGTGAGTTCTGTTTTTTTTTATTTAATATTTGTTTCACTACATCTTGCCTGGAGATAGGAGATTAAATCTGAAGATTTCTTCTTTACTGTTCTTCACAGATGCCTAGACTTGAAGTGACTGCTCTGGCTATACTGAGTGCAGTGAGCTAGAAACTTTTAACTTACTCAGAATCAAAAGCATTTACCATTGCAGAAACCAGTGCATTTTTACAAGGCTATAAATGTGAATGCTTAGCATCTCTTTCATTGTTCCCAGCATATCAGAGAAACAGCTTGATTGGTTTATTGGTTGGTTGTGGGAAAAATTACTGAGGTAAAGAAAAAGTAAAGAAAAATGGGTTTTCTATCTAGCTCTGAAAGGAGTGAGAAGTCCATGGTTGCCTCTTCGTTGCAGGAGTGAATTTCATAGTTTAGTTTTTTCTCCTGTTAAAACTCTGTCTTCTGCATTCATGAACTTCTCATGATGATTGACAGTTTCATGTTTCCAGTGCAATGTGGCTGATGTGTGGGAGATTAGGATCATGGAGAAGAGCAATCTCTTGGGTAGCTAGGATCAATCCCAGTGACCTTTACTTGGGGAAGCATTTCAGAAACCAGAGCACTGGGGTCAGATTAGGCGTGACCAGTGTAGCTAACTACACAGGTTGGTGCATTTTGTGCCAGATGTAGGTTTTTCAGACTCCATGGCTTTATTTCTACATATGAGTTGCTATAATCAAGCTTGGAGTTTGTGAATGCAAGGATCAGTGTGGACAGGTTAGTGTCTATGTTGAACTCTTAAAAAAGAGAAACTGTTTCAGTCCTGCTGCCTTGTTGCAGATATTTGAAGTGTATCAAAGCACTTCTGTATTTGTATACTTTTCAAAGTGAATGCTCAATCTATAGCCTTTTATATGAAAGGGTTTTGTTTTTGTTTTACTCTAGGGAGGCTTACAAAGTACTGAACTCAGTATTTGTAGCTCTAGCTTCTTGGAGAGCTCCCTCAGATGGCACCTTCTTCTCCCCTTGAATAGCCATTCAGATGGATACAGTTGGAACCTGTTACATCATTTGATACTGATTGAAAGATGGAGAGGGATTCCCTCCTGGTTGTCAGCACAGCCAAGCAAAGTTTTTTCCCAGTCTCTCACTGATTAAATCTTAGTCCCAAGATTTAGTACGATGTAAGGGTAGGGTGACTTCTTGTTAATTCCATCTTCTGGGAATGGACCATCTAGCAATGGGTTGGCTTAATGGTGACTTGCATTGCTTTTGGAGATCTAATCCAAAGGTCAGTGGCCTTAGACATAAACTATAAAGCCCTTACAGATGGTTTCTTCATGAGATAGACTAACTGTTCTTGAGGTGGAGGGTCTGCTCACATATCTTTCAAGTGAATAAGCGCTTACCCTCCATTTTCAAAGGTAGACTGCTCAGGTCCTTAGCAGATGGTGGTCTTGTCCTCTTTCTGTAGCACACAGCTGTTGCACAAATTCTCTCTGTTCATCTATCTCCTGTTCATCACCATGATAATGTGAGCTCCTAACATTCCACCTTCTTTCTCTTCTTTTGGTGCTAATTCTTTCTTTTGCAGGATGCACCGCCTCAGACTTTATACAAAACTTCAGAAGCCCAATCTCTTTTATGCATAGGAAGCCTGGATTCTGTATCCCTAGCTAGCTTGTCTCAAATCATGATCACCTCTTTGGCTGCTGTCTGTAACCCCATTCTTCTTCATTCTTGTGTCACTAAGATTGTACGGTTGGTCTTGTGGTTTGGCCTTCTGGTTAAGGCACTGTACTGTGACTTGGGATATCTGGGATCAGGCCCCAGATCCCTCACATATCTTGTGTGACGTACTGGGTCTTTGCCATCTATAAAATAAGTACTGACACTTTCATTGTCTGTCTTGCTTTTTTAAATTACAATCTCCTTGAAGCTGGGATCTCCATCTTACTATCTTAAAATCTTAGAGTTTAAGGTCAGGCGAGACCTAGATCATCATCTGATCTCCTGCACATCAGAGGCCACTAAACCCCATCCAGTTCCCCCTCTGTTGAGCCCAATAACCTGGATCAGAGTAAAGTATTACAGCCCACAGGAGACTAAACTGTTGTTTGCCACAGGCAAAGCATAAGAGGGACTGAGGTCCACCAATGCCCAAGGCCTTGCAATGAAAGTCAGGGAAATGATTTGGCAAGATACCCTAATAATCCTAGCAAGTGACCCACACTCCAGGCTGCAGAGGAGGGTGAAAAATCCAAGTTCCCTGCCAGTTTGGCCTGGGGGAAAAATTACTTCCCAAACCTGAAAATAGCAATTTGACTCTGAGCATGTGAGCAAGATCCACCAGCCAGATATGAGAGAATTTTCACTACCACTTCAGAGCACCAGCCTGCCTGTCCAGTATCCCATCTCCAGCCATGGCAATCTGTGCTTCAGAGGCACAAAACAAACCCAGAGCACCTTGGAGGTGAGGAAAAAATATTTTCCTTCCTGAGCCATGCAGACCACATGAAGCTTGTTGGGGCCTATAGGCACGACTGGAATATAAAAAAAAAATAGTAAGTTCTTTGTGTCAAGGACTTCTAAAATACGGGTTTGTATGGCACTAAGCACAATATGACCTCAGTCCTGTCTAAACTATAGAAATGTAAATAAGTAAATACATTTCAGAAACTATTTGTATTGCCATGTACTTGTGACTTCAGTAATGTTAATAATATAAAGTGTTAAATGGGGTGACTTTATTTTGCCAGTTTCACATTTTTCTTTTATTCCTTTTTCATTCAGGAACGAATGAAAAGGCTTGATGAAATTATTGAAGCTGCAAATACTGTTATCTCGCATATTGATCAAACAGCGTTAGCAGTTTATTTTGCCATGAAGACTGATCCCAGGCCCGATGCAGCTACTATAAAAAAGTACCTAACCAGTAAATACTCCTTCTTGTATCCTATTTCTGTAGTCTATAGATATAATTACCTTTTCTACATACAAGTATTCTAAAGGATTCTGAAAGCTGATCTAGATTTGTTAATATGATGATGAAGTAAAAGTTAATTTTTTGAGGTTCAAGTGGAAACGGTTATTCAAGTCAAGTATTTTTAGAGTTTTGTGTATTTTCTGAAAGCAGAAAGACACTGAAAAACTTAAAATTTTGCTCAGAAGAGGTCAGATAAGATTACAAAAGATGGCTTTCAGATCAGAATTGAGATACATGGGCAAAGCTGTGTGGGAAAGTTTGCACTGTGCTTAGTCTCATCAAGTTCATAAACATTCAGAATAATCAGTGGACTGGTAGTATTTGGCTAGCAAGGCACTCCTGTAGGAATAAGTGTAGGGTTTTGCATGATATGGTGGGACCCTCAAAATTCTTTAAGGATAGTTCCAAGATGCTAGTGAACAGTACCTGTTGTTTGATAAAGCCACTTTGAAGTGCTCACAAGTTTTTATAGAGTGAGTCAGGAAAGAAAGACTGGTAACCATGGCTCTATCTGTATTCAAATGTGGTCTTTTTCTCTGTGGAGTTAGTACACCATAACATTCTTTTGGAGTGTCGGTATTTTCAATGGAAGGTCCGCACTTCAAAGATAATGATGTACTACATTTTTTTAATTAATCATTTCAAAAGCCCCTTTTATGCTGATCCATTTTGACGGGGGAATAGCAAAGAGCACCTAATTTGAAATATAGGGACTGTGAAAGGAGGTATACATTTGTAAGTTACTTACATATTGACCCTGGTTAATTATATCATTAACCTAGTTGCTTGGAGTGGCTTGTACATAACTGTATATTTGCTGGATTTAAAAATAATTAATCATTTCCATTCTAAGCATTTCTTGGAAGAGTCAACCAAGAAATGATCTGGTGGTCTTCTAACAACTGAAACTGAGAACCAAATTCAGTGCTGGCTTAAGTGGGTGCAATTCTTTTGAAGTCACTGTCGGCTTCCATTAACAGTGGATTGGCCCTCTTTTCATACTACCAAGAACTAATAAAATACATTTCTAGATCCTGACTTCTTGTTAAATTCTTAAAATTTGGTTTGCACTTCTGTTCAAATACCAGAGACAGTGCAGTTGCTCCTGAAGCTCTAGGCTTGATTAGAATCTGTATGTTGCGTGAATGTATGCTATATCCATATATTTTGAGCCAGTTTAGAATTACAGGAAATAGTTTATTTTCAAAAATGCTGTATTTTAATAGGATAACTGAAAGTTGCTTATACTTCTGTTGTAAATACAAATCAACAAGTATGTTTAGTTTACTGTGATTTTTAAGGTAAAGTTAAATTATTGGCTCTTGATTGAAAACTAATAGCTGTAAGAGACCCCTTGTATTTGTGTTCAACTTAATGTAGTGATATGGAAAAACAGAAGTCTACCTTAGTGGATGCCCTTTGTCGGAAAGGAAGCGCACTAGCAGACCAACTTCTCCATCTGCAGGCCCAAGATGGGGCTGTTTCAAGTGATGCTGAAGGTAAAGATGACGATCAAGAGAGCTGCATAGGTGTTCTGTCAGAGACTTTCTGGGAGACAACAAAATGGACTGATCTTTTTGACACCAAGGTAAGAGGACAAGCAGAAATTCTGTATTTTGCACTCTTGTTTTTTCCTAGTCTCTTGTGATGAAATTTAACACCATCTTTGTGTGTGGCCTCCAGGCATCTCTCCCTTCCACTCCCTAGTTCTGTCCCCATATGTTGTGCCAGCCTCTCTCAAACATTTTTCCACAGGTGGGATCTCTCCTAGGCTATCAAGTGCAAGGCAAATAAATCTGTCTGCTCCATATACATATGGGGACGGTATGGAGCAGTAACTGCAGGCTTGTATTAACAAACTGCTTCATTTATCGAGTTACTAGTTTACTATTCCTTTCAAGGAATAGTTCAGTTGCTGTCCAGTACAGCACTTCTAGCCTTTCAGCAGAAGTGTGTACAGCCCCTGTTCTGTGCTGGTCATGAGTCCGTAGCATTTTCTAGATTAGGAATGAAAGAAAAGCCTGTGTTCCTTAGCTGTGGCTAAGGGCTGCAATGGGAGAAACCCTCTCTGGAAGTTGAATTACCATTTGGAACCTGTTAGCAATTACAGTCCTATTAAGTTTCAAGTTCTTATCAGGGTAAGGTCCCTGTGTCCTTCAGCACAGCTGTTTCAAAGGAAACCATCAAATTCCAATAATATATATGATTATGTAACTGATTAGGTTATTACTGATTTCCTTCTTTAACTGGTGTGTTGCTATGCACTGTGTTTCACATCAGACATGGCTATATTTCAGTGGTGAATGAATTTTTCCATGTATTTGTATGAATTTTGAAATTATGAAATTGTATGAAATTTGAATTATGAAATTCACTTTGGAATCATTTGAAATGAGAACTGTTGAATAAATCAGAAGAAATGTTATTCTTTTATTCCTTCCTGACCCCCACTGATGATTCAAGCGATAGCCTGATGATTATTTATTCAAGCTAGCTTCTTTGTAGATGGTTTTTATTTGTGTACGTCTTTCATCGGTTGATTCTCAAGCCACAGTGATGTCCTGTGCTATGCATTAACAACAACATGCTACACAGTTTAACTATCTTGCCTTTTAATTTCAACCATGCTCTCATATTATGAGAAAGGATACATAACATATTCAGGAGTGTCCAACTGACCTTCTCTATACCATTTATTATTAGAGCTCAGTGGACCATTTTCAGCAAATGAAATTTTGCCAAAACATGCCGTTTCATTAAAGCCAAAAATGTTGTGGAGATTTTGTAGGGAGAAACTGACTGACTTTCTGTGGTCGCAAGGGACTAGAGAACTGGGATGGGATGTGGGAGACCGAGGTGCAACTCCCTGCTCTGTCTGATTCAGAGTGATACCTGGAATGAAAAAGTGAATCAGGCAGAGCAGGGATTTTGAATCTGGGTCTCCATCCCAGGCCAGTGCCCTAACCACTAGTTCTCTCCACACGCAGACATTTAGGTTTCATGTTGACACAATTAAGTTTTCGCAAAAATGTTTAGAGGATTTTTTTTGTTAATTTCAAAGCGCTGAAAGTTTCTGCAAAACAGAATTGTTCTCCTGTCAGCTCTCCACTGTTCCATATACCTCATATTTTCCTCCTTTACAAACTGAATAGTAGTCCTACCCTTTAATACTTCCTCTTATGGAAAAACCTTCCCCCATCTATAGATATCCTACCTCTTACCAAGTTTTTGCATTTCCTTGGCCGTTTCCTAGTACTTTCTAGTGACCAGAACGGACATACTATTAAAGAGGCACCACCAAATTAAATTGTAAGCTAAATCAAGAGTAGCCTTAACTCTACGCTTTAGAAAAAGTTGTTTGGAAGAAATTTTATGTGAACCACATAGGTGGCATTTATCCACTTAATATTTAGGGATCTGAAGTTATCTGTTTTTAATTTTGTTTCAGGGTCTCCATATTCTCAATTTTAATTATTACTATTTTATGACATGGAATTTTTATCTCCATTCTACCCGATGATCTACTCTCTAGGCAGACATTTTTATAATAGTTTAATCTTTAAGTACTACTGTTCCATACATACGACGTAAACTGTCTTTTTCTATATAGTTTGTGGGAAGGAAAATAATTTCTTACTGATTTTTCTTATCCGACCATATTTCAGAAATCCAAGTTACATTTGGGACTTTTAGTGACAGGCATGCTAGCTTATTTGTTGTCATGCATTCCTCTTCTCCTATCTAGCTAATAAGGATGGTCAAGGGCATAGTGTTTACTGCTCCACCTAGTGGGAAGCAAAGGGGTGGGTGGGAGGATGAGTGGGGGTAGATGATGTAAGTATTTTAAAAAATTGCCTTCCTATCAGTGTTCCCTCTAATTCTCTCCTTCTCCCCCCCCCCCCCCCGTGCAGAATTAATTTGGTGGTGTGTGACACATCAACTCCATATTGGTGCACATAACAAAATTCATGTGGTGGGGGTGGGGCTGAGGGGTTCGCAGTGTGGGAGGGGACTTGGGGCTGGGGCAGAAGGTTTTGGGTGGGGGTGGGCACTCTGGGGTGGGTTGGAGATGAGGGGTTTAGGTGCAGGCTGTCCTGGGGCTGTGACGGGGAGAGAGGACTCCCTGCAGCAGCACCTGGGCTAGGCAGGAAGAGACACCTCTCCCATGGCCCCACTCTGGCCTGGACCTGCCGCGGCTGTGTGAGAGGTGCTCGTCCCTGAACCCCAACACGCTGCAGCCCAGCGCGTTAGGTGACTCCCTGGCTATTGCCTGGGTGAGCCGGGGAGCATGCTGAGGGATCCCAGGAGATGCAGACCACAATATAGGACCTGCCATTGGAGGGTTCGGGGCTCTTTTCAGAGCTAACTGAGTCTAGGCTCCATGGACTCATGGAGCCATCCTCTGCTGAGCCAGCCTCTGCTCCTGGTAATTTCATTGTGGGCACGATTTGGTTGGCAAGTTGTGCCCTCATTGGGAAGGATGTGCTTTTGAATATCTGGCCCAGTGTGTGTACAGTTTCTGTTACCCTGAACAAAGGTAACCAAAGCCACAGCCAAACTTTGAAGTGGCAATCCACTGCCAGCTAGATATAGTTTGCAGCCACTTCAAATAAGCAGAGGGACTACCCCTCAGTAGTCCAGGAAGCCGTTCTGCACTCCTCCTCCTCTGGTGCAGTCTAGGTCCTGGGGGGCTCCCAAGTCTGGCTCCTACAGGAGGAAGGACAAAGATAAAGGGCCTGAGAGATGCTACCTGTCCTCTTCCCGCCCGGCTACCCAACCTGACCCTCCCAGAAGTCAGTCATTTTGAGGGTGCGCTCGAGGACAGCGCCCCAGCCAATGTACTGGATCTAACCCTCCTTTTCTTCAACCGCTCTGCCCTTTTTCAGTCGGCTTGGTCCTGCGTCACCTTAGACCACAGGGTGCTAGATACTGTTTCTTCGGATTACACACTGCAGTTTGCAGCCGAACATCCCTCCTACTCCCCTTCCCCGTCCCTCTTCAGGGATCCTTCTCATGAGCAATTCCTCATTCAGGAGGTCGAAAACCTCCTTCGCCTGGGGGCAGTGGAAAAGATTCCTCAGATCATGGAAGGCAGAGGATTCTACTCCCGCTGTTTCCTAATTCCAAAGGCAAAAGGGGGCCCCAGACCCATCCTAGACCTACTTCACCTCAACAAGTCCCTCCAGAAATTGAAGTTTTGCAGGGTTCTTTCTTTCTTTCTTCACTCAGCACACAGTCAACCTGTGGAACTTCTTGCCTGAGGAGGTTGTGAAGGCTAGGACTATAATAGGGTTTAAAAGAGAACCTCCATGAATTTATCCAGTTAAGTCCATTAATGGCTATTAGCCAGGATGGGTAAGGAATGGTGTTCCTAGCCTCTGTCAGAGGGTGGAGATGGATGGCAGGAAAGAGATCACTAGATCATTATCTGTTAGGTTCACTTCCTCTGGGGCACCTGGCATTGGCCACTGTCGGTAGACAGGATACTGGGCTGGATGGACCTTTGGTCTGACCCAGTATGGCCATTCTTATGGTTTTTGTTTCTTATGTCTCCCTGGTCTCCATCATCCCCTCCCTGGATCTAGGAGACTGGTATGCCGCTCTCGATTTAGAGGATGCTTACTTCCATATTTCTATCTTCCTTGGGCACTGGCGCTTCCTCCGCTTCATGTTGAGCTGGCGCCATTTCCAGTTTACGGCAATACCCTTTGGTCTTTCATTGGCCTCAAGGGTATTCACAAAATGTATAGTGCCACTGGCTGCTTACCTGAAACGTTGGAGAGTCCAAATATACCCGTACCTAGATGACTGGTTGATAAGGGGCCGGTCTCCAGGTGTGGTGCAGAGGTATCTGAACCTGGTTTGTTCCACCTGTTGCAACCTGGGATTGATAATAAACAAGACAAAGTCAACCTTAACCCCGGTGCAACACATAGAGTTCATCGGAGTGGTCCTTGACTCCACTCGGGCCAGGGCCCTCCTCCCCAAGACTCAGTTCCAGGCCATGGCGGACCTCATTGTGGGCCTGCGGGCCCACCCGCTCGCCACCACCCATATGTGCCTGAGGCTAGTAGGCCACATGGCAGCATGTACTTATGTGGTCTGACAAGCATGACTCCGTCGCAGACTTCTTCTGGCGTGGCTAGTGTCAGTCTGTGTCCCCAACTGGCACAGCCTGGGCTGGGTGGTCAGAATTCTGGACAGCGTACTTGTGTCCCTCATCTAGTGGCAGGATCCTGCGTAGGTGTTGGAAGGGGTTACCTTCATGGCCCCGTCCTTGTCAGTGACTCTTATCTCCACCGTCTTGTACCTGGGCTGGGGAGCCCACCGTGGCGATCTCAACACTCAAGACTGTTGGTCCAGTCACAATCGTTCCCTTCATATCAGTGTCAGGGAACTCAGGGTGATTCGACTGGCCTGCCAGGCCTTTTTACCTCATATGCAAGATGCTGTGGTCCAGATCCTGACGACAACATGGCTACGGTTTTCTATATCAACAGGCAGGGCAGAGCCAGGTCGTTGGCACTTTGCCAGGAAGCCCTCTGGCTCTGGGATTTCTGCCTACAGTACAATATCCATCTTGTAGGCACTCCCCTTCTGGGGTCCAAGAACACATTGTCATATCGCCTCAGCAGGACATTTTCATCTCACCACGAGTGGTCCCTTCATCTGGAGGTGGTCTGCTCCATCTTCCACCGTGGTGAACTCCTCGGACTTCTTTGCGTCCAGGAAGAACAGGAAGTGCCGCATCTTCTGCTCGATTGGGGGGCATAGACAGAGGAGCCCTGTCCAACGCCTTTCTGCTCCCGTGGTCAGGGGCTCCGGTGTACGCCTTCCCTCTGGTACTGTTGCTGAGGGCCCTCATGAAGATCAAATGGGACGGCAAGAATCAGCCTCATAGCACCAGCGTGGCTGTGCCAACACAAGTTCAGCACCATGCTGGACCTCTTGGGAGCAGCCACATTCCGGCTACCGCTCAGGTTGGACCTGTTGCCCAGAACCACGCAGTCTTCTGCACCCCAGCCTGGTGACTACATCTGAAGGCTTGGCTGCTGCGTGGCTAAATGTGCAGGAGCAGCAGTGCTCTCATTTTACAATTAAAACACGAGGACAGTAACTGCTGTGATTTATCTGTGTTCATCAACATAAGAATAAATTTGAAACAGTCTGTTTGGTAAAATGTTTAAATTGTTTTTATCTGAACAATGCTAGTTTTAATATGGTGGTAGATTTCTAACTTTTCTTTTAATTTGTTTACATACTGTAGGTTTTAACATTTGCCTACAAGCATGCATTGGCAAATAAAATGTATGGAAGAGGTCTCAAATTTGCCACAAAACTTGCAGAAGAGAAGCCAACCAAGGAAAACTTGAAAAATTGTATACAGGTAAGGGGTAGTCAATAAATCCATTTAATTACAGAGGGGCATTGTTATGTATGCTGAAGAATCTCTTAATATTAGGAGATGTAAATGTATGTTCATTTTATATACTGCTTAAGAGATTGAGTTTCAGAAAACTTTCACTGAGGTTCTGGAACAGAACGAACTGGATAGGCTTTTGATCCAGGAATATTCAAATCTGAAACACTTTTACCTCCCCCCAAATTCACCAGGGGTTCTGATTGGACTTAATGAATGTATCTGGCACCAGTTAGTCAGGGGATTAAGCTCACTAGCTCAAAGGTATGCAAGAACGATAGGGGGGAGGGGCACTTGTGAGGTCCAAAGGCAATATCCAGAATCTCAGAGGCTGGAGGACTGGGCAGCAGGAGGGTGCTGGGATTCCTATTTGGGCATGCTCCCTGGACGTCTCAAGGGATTTCCATCTTTTATATCTGCCTCTTAGCTTCCCCCCATCCAGGTGCTGAAAGGGAGAAAGGGCTTGTCTCTTCTTCTCTCATTCCAGAGCCCTCCCTTCAATAACCCCTTCCCAGGCCATTGCAAAATTTGGGGCGGGGGGGGGCGAAGCGAGACCACTTTCTTTCCCCTGAGCTATTCTTACTTGGTGGATACTCAGTTAATAACTCCACCACTGCCTCTGCTCAAAGCTTTCCCAAGCGGCAGTATAAAATTAAGGGTCCTTAACAGTTTCAAGGAGCACTTTGAAAAGGTATTTATTAATTCCATCAGTCGCTTAGCAAAGCTCATAGCAATGGCAAGTTGTCTGAGCTGTGGGTCCTCCTCACCTTTGGAAATCAGGCCACTTTTATTTAAGATCCTAGATATAGATTTATGAGCCTAACTTTACTTTCTCAGGTTTTAAAGTTAAAGCCAGTTTTTAAATTAAAGCCAAAATGTTTTAAGCGGCTTGTTCATTCTACCACTGTATCTAGATTAAGAAATTGTTATTTAAAGACATACGAGTGTCATGACTACTCTCTAGACTTGCACATGAATTTCACGTGTTTTATTCTGAAGTACTTAAAGTTGAACAGCACAGAGAAAATGTGGGCATTTTGCTTACCTAAAGGTAAATTATCTATACAGTTATTCAAAACGGGTATAAGGGAAAAAAAATCCCCAAGTTTACTGGGATTCTTGTGCTGCTTAAGACAACATTTTGTTCACTGAAGCTAAAATACCAGTTTTCAAAAACTAAAGCCATTCTATATGAGAGTTTAGAGCTCCAAAAAGCAGTATATTGACATTATGCTTCTGACAATGAACCTCTTTAACATGGCACTTTTAGATTAAGAAAGAATGAGAGAAGATATCAGTGTCAAAAGTATCATCTAATTTTTCTGCTTATCAATTATTTTTTTTTTTTTAGTTAATGAAGTTACTTGGATGGACGCATTGTGCATCTTTCTCTGAAAACTGGCTTCCTGTCATGTATCCACCTGATTATTGCGTGTTTTGAAATACCAACAGTTGTAAACATACAGAGATGGTTTTATACTGACAGGATAGGAAAGATAAGTTTTACCTTTTAATTAGAACGCATGTCTTCATCAGATACTGAATGCTGATTATTAAATTGTGTATATTTATCAGAAAGGCACCCTGGTGTGGCTTAATACCTATTAACCTGACTCCTGACATCAGGGAGTTTGCATAGTGTGCATCTCATTGCTGGCAATGGATGTGCCAGAATTGCCAGCACCAAGGATTTGGAATTGGGTTGGAAAAGATTTCTTGCATGCATGTTAGGTTCTTAACTGTTAATTTTAACTGCAAACTTGTAAAAGCTCTGTATTTTTTACAATGAACAGGGTTTTAACATGTTTAATCTTAATTTCTTTTTCAATTGTATGAAGGCCTTAAAGCTACACCAAAGTAGCTAAAATTTTATTTATTAGACTATAAAGTAATGGAACTCCATTACCTGTACTGTTTGCAAGGGTTTACATTATGATTTTTTTTAAACAACAACAACCTTTCAAATGGTCTCTGTGTGTATCTCAGAACTGCTGATACATAGGTGCTCTTGTAAATCTTCGTCTTTGAGATATTTCAGGCAAAATTTCAAAAATCCATGTGAAGTTGAGTATCAGGTTGGACTGATACATGTATAAAAGTGCCAGACAGTTAATCAGGTATTGTAAAGCTATACATACACATGTTTAATAATGTTTAAAAAATGTAAAACACAGAGTAAATGTGCAAAATTGAAGATAAAAAACCACCCTGTGCACTCTGATACTTTAAAGGATTTTTTAATTAATAAAACAAATAATGAAGCTGAAAACTGTCATTTTTTTTTAAGAGTACATAAACATAACGTGTTAAAGCAAACAGCTTTAGGAATAATATAGATATGCAATGTAAACAGGATATAAAGGTATAGCTAGATCTAATAGTTTATTTGAAATTTTGAAACTTTACCTTCTGGTTGTGTTTTGTTACTGCTGACCCTCTGGCAGCAGTGAATTGGTTTCTTTGAGTAAATCATGTGTATATAAGCTTGAAACAAATCAGACAGTAAAGTAGTGTCCTGATATTATTATTATCCATGTATTGAAGTGCAAAATTCAAAGACTCAGGGACAGGTTTATGGACATTATTGCACTCCGTGTGCATTATGTACTAAAAACTAGAAGCTCATAAACTTTGAGGGGCATCAAAACTGTGACTGTATTGTTTTCGCTTAATTCTCTTTTACTGTGGCTTTAAACAGCTTGATATTTGATTCTGGAAATTCTGCTAGAAGTGTAACGATTAATATATTGCCAAGTTTCTCTAAAAATTCAAAATCTGTGCTGAATCTGAATTTATTTGCCCATAATAATACTGTCCCTGGCTGACATAAATATGCCATTGTTGTTAGCAATGGATCCAGAGATGTATGGTGGTAGACAACATCACTTGCCAAAATAAAATCATAATGGTGAGTTGATTTAGGGAAGTCTTCATTGAGGTCTTCTCCCCACACCAGCTTCCTCACTTCAGGTCGGTGTATATTCATGTTTTGTGTATTTCTTGAAATATTCCATTTGAGATTTTCAAGTACTTCAGGCAGATCAGTAGCTGTAACAGAAGCTCCTAAAGAGAATGTGCAAATGATTAGTGTATATATTTTTTTCTATAAATCTTCCTGTTTTCCCCCCCAATTATCAATTTTGAATATGTTGTTGGCTCTCTGATCATCATTCAGTCAATAAACAGACCACCGCCCACCCATTTCCTGGATTGGGGTAACTCTTAAAAGTCTGTTATTTTGGGGCATGTCTCCACTGCCCCAAGTGTTCCGTGTGGATGCTACAGGTGCAAATTAAAAGGCTCCTAGGTCACTGTAATCCTGTTCAAACTGGGGACCTTTTAGTCTGTACCCACAGCATCCACTCGGGGGCACTAAGGTGCAGCACTTCGTTGCGCACTTCTGTTTGTGCTCCTGTAGTGCAAACTGCAGAGCAGTGTAGATAAGCCCTACAGAATTTTGAGAGCCAAAGTCATAACTGCTCGTTAAGTTTTAATTTTCGTTATAATTTCACTGACTACAGTGTCAAAGAATTTGTTTAGCTGACACCTCACAATTGATATATTTGAAGATGAGGAGGTGGAATTTAATCAGAATTTACCAACCTAGTATGCTAGCCACAATGGACACCAGTCCTGTTCCAGCACCAATTTCAAGTACCTTTTTGTCTTTTAGGTTGATCTCTTGTTGATTTGATTCCAGGTACTGAGATAAAGCCAATGCCTAAGAACAGTTAAAATATAGCCATAAAAAGCATTAATTTGCTAATGGCCATGCAGCAGTTCATTAAATCATTGAAAACATTTTTCTAATAAGTTTTTTACTTATAGACTGAACATATTCAAGTATGTAGCACAAAAGCAAATTAGGAAAAAGGAACAAGATTAGTCAACAAGATTATAAACAAATTATTAGGCAAGTAAAAACAACCAAACAGCTTCTTTTTATATGGGTTTCCCTAGAAATATAGAAATCTATACGCCACACGTTTTTGTTGACTTCTAAGTTACTGTAGGCACTGAGCATAGTCAGTCTGGAGAAGGAGAGATTTTACTGTACGAGTACAAAAGTGATATTATAAAGACCGCTAATTGTTCTCAGTTTGTGAAGATAAAGTAAGGGCTCAAGTTACAGCAGCGGGTTTCACAAAAAACTCAGAATAATTTGGCAATAGAACATGTTGCTAAGAAGTCTACGAAGTCACTGTCACTCTAGATATTCAGATCTAAACTTGACTCCCACCTAGTGATATTGCAGGCATCATGAAATAATTCCAACCACTTTATAGAGAGGGAAAAGACAAATGGTACCTTTCAGTTCAAGTGACAGAGTTCTGTCCTGGAACCATATCAGTAAAACAGTCAACAGTTGGCTGCTTTCTTAGCAATCACAGCTAAGGTCAAAGAGCAGATAGGGTTGGTGACTGAACTACCTCTTTGTTTCCTCCATCACAACCCCGGATTACATCTCATCTAATCACAGAGTTTTGTAACATGATGCTGAGGCATTGGTTACCAGCTCATCATGGGTGAGTGCCGCTAATGAATCACCAGCACTGTTTGTGCAGTATCTACGTTTTCTTTGGAGTTCTCCCATCCATGTACTGACACCTGACTAATTTGAGATCTGATGAAATTGCAGTTCATAATAAGACTTAAGACAGACATTTTCCCCCTTTCTCCCTTGTGCTATCTTGAGATGGAATCTCTCATTTTCTGTGAGGTTTTATATGATAGCTAGACTGACAAGCTTTTTAGAGTTGAAATCCAATCCTTGTCCGTCTTCATAATAAATAGTGTAAATAAGTTTGAAATATTTTCCTCATGTCTCTGTCACTGTAATACTTTTTATCTTGAGAAGGCCCCTTTACACATAAGACAAAATTATCCAAATCTCATTACACATGGAGTACAGTTTGTTTTTTAATTCAATAATGGGATAAGCAGGGACCAGTAGAATGTTTCCTCATCAGTAAAAATATTAATTTAATCTACATGTCTGTGAACTATGGAAATGTCTTCAGTCCTGAAATCTAAATCTAAAGCTGACTTTTTGAGAGTATCAATTTAAATCTTGCAGAGATCAATATCTTGCTTAGAAAAACAACAAGGAGGCTGGTGGCACCTTAAAGACTAACAGATTTATTTGGGCATAAGCTTTTTGATGCATCTGAAGAAGTGGTGTTTTACCCACAAAAGCTTATGCCCAAATAAATCTGTTAGTCTTTAAGGTGCCACCAGCCTCCTTGTTGTTTCTGTGGATACAGACTAACACAGCTACCCCCTGATATCTTGCTTGGAGTTCCTTTGGTCTTCTGAGGAATTACTTTCCTTCTTTCTAATTAAAGTATCCATCTCTGCAGGACTTAGTTTCCCAAAACCAGATGATCAGCAAGATCAAGTCACTACAAAATTGACAAATATAATCTGTATTCATCAACTGGAAGCAAGGAGCACCACCCTTCATATAGACACAATGCAAATAAAGGCCTAAAAAAGAATCTCACCATAGCCTTCAACATTTGATGTATATTTAAGGTGTACACAACCAAATGGGCTTAGCGGACAATCCTTTCAACTAAGCAGAGTGGCCTTTCAGCAGCAAACTTTACTATAATCAGATGTGTGGTCCCAGTGCGCAATCTCCTAATTATTCACTAGTGCACTCTCTCTCCCAAACTCTCTCTGCATCTCTGCCATCATCTCTGAAGTAAAAAAAAAAAAATCCTAAAAATAAACTGAGAAGAAGGTAAGTGTCATTCTCACAATACCAAAGAGAACTTTATTTTCAAACTTGAGAGATTACTCTTACATGCAGATCGTCAACAGATTGAATCCCCTTGCCTGTGAGTCTCTACCCCCAAAACCCAAACTCTCTAAACCTGACAGACTGTGTGGTGAAAGGTATATCCTCATCAAAACAGGTCCTGGGGAGTCAAGATGCTCTTATCCCTCCAGACTGTTTCTGAAAGTATAGTCTTATGATCTGGGGAAAGAATTCTATAGTGTATTAGGAGCATTGAGCCTATCGTGCTAGAATCCCATCCGTATTGCTGTTTCATCAAGATGCCTTCTGAAGAATCTTGACATCTCAGTCCTGGAAAGTGTACTAATAAGTCCTTCCTAGCATTTTGCTTTTATGTTGCCAGATTCCTAAAGGCACTCTAGATAGCTAGACCACTTATGACACAATATTCCCACTGATCTTCAGACTCATCTTAAGTTCATCAAGTTCCTGCTTTGTCTCCACTGAAACTTGCTTTTCCAGAAGCTAGCTGTGAAAGAAATTAAATGAGTTGCCAAAATAGCTATTTTTTCCCCTGCAAGAATTTTTCTGCCTTTCCTATGATAAAGTATAAACACCACCTTTCTCTGTATTTTAAAACGCTTTCACAAGTTCTAAGAGAGTCTTACACTCTTTTCCCAAACCACAAAAGAAAGGAAAAAATCCTGTGGCATAAAATAAATCTTGACTTCCCTGTAGTCTTCTATCTCAAACGAACTGAGCAAGTTAGAAAGTTCTCAGCAGCTGATTGCCTTCCAATAAAATTGTGAAGGAGCCAAATTTTCTAAATCTTCCATAGCATGGTGGATCAAATGCTGCATGAGGGGAACACAGGTGGTGCTGATAGGACAGTACCTGTGAGCAATGAGGCACACTTCCTGGTTCACAGGTAATATCCTGGGTAGAAAGGGCTTAGTCTACATACAGTCAATTAAATAGACCTTCAAGCCTCTGCACTGACTCATTTTGGGATGAGATTGCTCTACTCTGCTCTAAATAAATTTCCATTCTCTGTAAAATGCTGCATGCTGGATCTTTTCAATGTTGTTTTCTTCTCTGTTCTCCCCTGATCGTCTTGCTAGATGCTTACTTCCCCACAGTGATTGACTGTCTGGAGACATTGAGAGAACACAACGCTTTTTCCCAATTTTCCTTTCTTTGACTTAATGTCTGCACCCGTGCTCATTTATATGCTCATTTGTTCACATTTACTTTATAATGAGTTTAACTTGCTACTTGATTACAATACATAGGTAAAACTTACACCGGGCCATACTATAGCTCCGAAGTGGTCTAATGATTCTTGAATAGTGATCTGGTGGTCTGCATAACAATAATGCTCCTTGTCAAAATAGGGAGAAACTGTAGGAATCCACTTCTGCAATATTTTAAGAATTCTTGGTGATTCTGTGGGAGAAAAAATCAGTATTATTTGGTCAATATGAATATATACGTGCATTTTGTTGCATAGCTGGGAAAAGAAAATTTACAGGACTTAATTTGTGGTCAAGACAATGAGTTTGCAGCCTTTTCTGAAAAAGTTGCTTTTGTTCTTGGTCTCTAGTGAGCTGATCATGCGCACCATGGTTCACTGGGTTGCCAGACCTGGATCCCAAATATGGGTGGGCCTGCTGTCAATCAAAGTGAAGGAGAAAAACCTTCCTTTCCCATAAGTCATGAAGCAACATAGGTTGATTGGTGAGGAATTTTAGAACTCTATTTTGGCATACATTTTTCTGTCATCATGTTGAGACTTAGGTATCTCAGGTCAGAGGTTGCAAGTCATGCTAAATACCATATCTAAATGAAGCTATTCGGAGATTGTTAGGTTGCAGGTGTAACTGTACAATTGTGGACAGGATAGCAGACTAACATTGATTCTGGCAGAAATACTCTGGGTTCTTTAACCACAGATAGTTGGGACCTCTATTTTTGTATCTTCCAAAAGTCAGCATCGCCAGTAGTACAGCGTTCCCTGTTACCAGGTGTTTCATTGTTTCAAGTAGGGTACAGAGGACAGTGTCATCTTCTGAAACTGAAACTCTGCATTTTCCTATCTTAACCCAGCGGTTCCATCATGTCTCATTCGATCGGTCAAGCGCACAGCCCAGCATAGAGTAGCTGCAGATTATTGCCCTGTTAAAGTGCCTTTCCTCCTAATTTCATCCTTAATGACACTGAAAAATGAACTCTACTCTACCAGATCACCTCTGATGATACTGGAATATGACAAGAACAAACCTCTTGTAGTCGTAAGACAAAAACCAGAAAACTATAGTACAGGATTCCAAGGCCAAAAGGGACTGTTGCGATCATCTAGTCTAACTTCCTGTATCACACAGGCCATAGAACTTCCCCAAAATAGTTCCTAGAGCATATCTTTGGGAAAACATCCATCTTATAAATTGCCAGTGATGGAGACTCCACCACAACTGTTGGTAAATTGTTCCAGTGATTAATTACTCTCACTGTTAAAAATTTATGCCTCATTTCCAGTCTGAATTTGTCTAGCTTCAGCTTTCAGCCATTGGGTCATGTTACACCGGGGTGGGCAAACTATGGCCTGCGGGCCAGATCCAGCCTGCCAGCTGTTTTAATCCCGCCCTTGAGCTCCTGCTGGGGAGTGGGGTCTGGGTCTGGTCCTGCTCCCACACGCCAGCCGGGGAGCAGGGTCGGGGGACTCTCCACATGGCTCCTACATGTAGGGGCGGACAGAGGGCTGGGCTATGCACACCGCACCCACCCCAAGCGCTGCCCCTGCAGCTCCCATTGGAGATAAGCGCCACCCGGAACCTGCACCCCAGAGCCTCTCTCTGCATCCCAACCCCCTGCTGCATCCCTGATCCCCCTCCCGATCTCCAAACCCCTCGGTCCCAGCCCAGAGCTCCCTGCTGCACCCCAAACTCCTCATCCCCAGACCCAGAGCCTGCACCTCTAGCTGGAGCCCTCACCCCCGTCCCAGAGTGGAGCCCCCTCCTGCACTCTGAACTCATTTCTAGCCCCACCCTGGAGCCCGTACCCCCAACCAGACCCCACACTCCAACCCCAATTTTGTGAGCATTCATGGCTGCCATACAATTTCTATTCCCAGATGTGGCCTTCGAGCCAAAAAGTTTGCTCACCCCTGTGTTATACCTGTCTCTGCTAGATGGAAGAGTCCATTATTAAATATTTGTTCCCCGTGTAAGTACTTAGTGACTAATCAAGTCAGCCCTTAACCTTCTCTTCATCAAGCTAAATAGATGGAACTCTTTGAGCTTCTTACTAGATGTCATGTTTTCTAATCCTTTTAATCATTCCCATGGCTATTCTCTGAACTGCGTCCAATTTGTCCATATCCTCTTGGATTGTGGGCACCAGAAACTGGACATACTATTCCAGCAACAGTCGCACCAGTGCCAAATAAAGGGATCAAATAACCTCTCTCTCCTCATGATTCCCATGTTTATGCATCCAAGAATCACACTAGGAGCTCATGTTCAGCTGATTATCCACCACTCCTCCCAAATCTTTTTTGGAATCCCAGCTTCCCAGGATGAAGCCCCCCCATCCTGTTTGTATGGCTGATATTCTTTGTTCCTAGACGCATGCATTTAGTCGTACTAAAATCCATATGGTTTTAATACGGCTTGTTCCCAGCTTACCAAGCAACCCAGATGGCTCTGTATCAGGGACCTGACCTCTTCATTATTTACCATGCCCCCTACTTTTGTGTCGCATGCAAACTTAGAGTGATGATTTTTCATTTTCTTCCAGGTCATTGATGATGATAGTAAATAGTGTAACGCCAAGAACTGTCTGGAACAGAAGTAGAGTGTCGTGGTTTCTTCCGCAAAACAGAGCAAAATATTCCTATTTTCCAGTGGTCAGTTTTAAATGTTGCTTTGTGTTTTAGCTAGTCTCAGTTTTGGGAGTGATTAAAAAAAGGTTTGAGGGCAATCTGCTAATAGGCTGTGGGCCAGGTTTTTAAAAGAGCTCAGCCTGCAACAACTCCCATTGTTCTCAATGATAATCCAGCCATTTCAATTAGATGCCTAAATAAGAGCAGAGCTCTTTTCAAAATCTGCCTCTGTGGTGGGTGTTGAGCGCTTCTGTAAATCTGGCCCTGTAAGAAAAAAAATTACATTTAAGAAACAAACAAAAAACTGAAGTGAGAGTAGTCCTATCAAGAATGAAAATAGGATATTTGGGTGACCTTTTGGATTTGGATACCTAGGAAAATCCCGTATTCTACAACTTGCTGGCATGCCATAGCTTTTATTAAGTAGCAACCTGAACTGGATTCTGCTGTTGCTGTAGAATAGTCAGGGCAATTAGACCCATCCTGACATTCAGACTGTTGTTCATTGAGGTCCTTCTCTTCGCTTGGGCAGTCCATTGCTCTTTGAATTTCGTTAGGGAGTGGCAAGTGCTGGGTGGAGATCATAGCAGGAATGCTGAAGAGGGAGGAAACACAAAAAATTGTAAAGGAATGAGGTACTCTGTTTACTATATAACAACTTAGTTATGCAGCTCCTTTCAATTGATGGATCCCAAAGTGCTTTACCAATCCTATATCTAGCATACACACACACACTGAAGAATCTTCGATAACTGATAGTACAGTGGGAATTTAAGCAGGTAGAGTGCAATAACCAGAGGTCAGATCTGGCCAGATACAAGGGCTAACATTCCTATTCCTGTGAAAAATGCCATGAGAACTCTCACTGACCACACAGACGGGGCTTCTATTTTAACCCCTCTGTGGTAGCACTTTGTGTCTTGTAGCATAGAGGGGAAGTGGTTTTGTACTGATTCGGAAGAAGGAGTGCTATCAAGTGAATCACTTCCTGAAGAACCTCAGTTTTTCTTTGAGGTCTCCCATCCATCCAGCTACCAATTAGGTCTGAGCCTGCACCACTTACAAGTTCTTCTGTAATATGATCACAATCCGAGGTGGTATGGTGCAAACTTTGCCATGATTACATTGCTGCAGGTTAGAAGCTTTCCTTTCCTGATGCATGCGTGTGTGTGTGTATAGCCACATTCTTAGCATCCTCAGTCCACTCTGAAAGTATCCTGATCTCTCCACTACAATGAGTCCACTGTAATCTCTCTCGCTTCGGAAAACTATCCTTTCATTGAACAGAAGCTACAATTTCAAAAATGTTCTTGTTGCACGTCCATAGCCAGAATAAGACCAATATTTTCTATAGTTACATTTGGTGAAATAGAAATAATCGCATCTCAGCTGATTGCTACAGAGGCCATGAAAGAGTATTAGCCTTCATGTTGCACAATTGACTAGGTGTGTAATTGGGAGGGAGGAGGGATAGAACTTGCCTTCCCCCGGAAGCATAAGTTAAGTGGCCCCTACTGCTGGAAGCAACAAATTTGCTGGCTGAGTGTTCTGATTAGTATGGCAAATCCAGTGTTCCTACCAATTGCATGTTGAATTCGACAAGCAACTACATTTGGATATACTTTATTATTTGGTGGTGCTTTGGAACATAAAATCTCCTGCACCTAAATGAAAGCCTGATGTTATTGAAGCCAATGGAAATTTTACCAGTGACTTCAGCGGGAGAAGGTGCGAGCTATGAGAGCACAAAACCCAAGTGGGCCTGGTGGAATAGTGATCTAAACATAGGTAAGTGTATAGTTAATTATGTGCTTAAATTCCATCAGTGTACCTAAAACTTGGCAACATTGCTACACATATATCTTTTCTGTATTCATTCATTGCCTAAATGTTACTGCAACAGGCAAAAATTCCAGTTTAACCATGTATCACCAGTGAAAAATCATACAATAACCAACAAATACAGTCCTACTAAACATCTGTCTGATCAAATCTTTAGATACGGTAGCTAGTAACTCATTGTAAGATAGACTTAAACTGCAATTCTCAGTCTGTGTAACAAGCTTTTATATCCTTTTGTCTGCAAAGTTTAAAAAGAAAAAAGCAGCCAAATGTACTTCCATAAATTATGGTGATGATGTTTTATGTACTGAAAAGAGTGTTTAATTATTTTTACCTTGGTACAGACTACACAAAGGATTCGGTTTTATAATTTTCAGAGATGCAAGTATTTTAGTAGCATAGGCTTAATAATGCCACAATAACTATATTTAAAAAACTACACTATTCCAAAATTGTGTCTGAGCCTTTAAACACAAGGCAGACAGACTGCACATCCTAGTTGTAGAAAGCGTAAGTCTCAGTTCATTTACAAATACATAGTATTGTGTTCTTGTTAAATACCTTGTGTGCCATGTGGCTGCATTGGGAGATTTTCAGAATTTTTTGAATGTTAAATCCCAACCTTAGTGTTGCATTAATGTAGACTGTGCATTTATGTTCCTTGCCTTGTATGTGCTGCCTTTTTTTATTATTCTTTTTAGCACAAAAGGAAAAAGTCAAGAATAGAAGAGGCACCAGTGTTTTTTCCTAATTTGGAAATCATTAGCATATCTATTTGACACTGTGTATTTGAACTGAAAGACTGAAAAGATTACTTGCATTAGTGACATGCATAATACATATATTTGAATGTGCAGTTTAATGTTCACATTTAAATACATGCATCTTCTTGGTGCAAATTCCCCAACACCCAGTAGTAGAGCTGGTCAAAAAAAGTTCAATGGGAAATTCTGAAAGTTTGAAATTTTGTTTTTTCCTGAAACAAAATGAAAAGTTGAAACCTGAGAATTTTTCACTAAATAAAATATCCTGAAATACTTCATTTCAGCTGTGTGCTTTTGATTTTCATCATGCTATAAACTGTAATGTAACATGTAAATAAAGTTGAAATGAAACAGGTGGATAATTTCATGTCAAAAATGTTGATGAAATGGAGATGTTCCTGTAAAATGTTCTGATTTCATTGAATCAGCACTTCCAAGTGGAAAACAGGTGCATCCACAAATTTTTGACCAGCCCTACACATTGCTATCTGTATCTGGATTTCTTTGCAAAGTGATAAGATAGGCAAATGCTAAATTCAAGTCTTGTAGATCTGAAGTGTTTAAAAGTCTTTTAAATGATCATTGAATCAATTTACAGCAATGACAGTTGGAATTGTGAGATTTCAGGCTAGAGTATAATTATTCTGGTGGGAAGAAGTCTTCTATGAAGTTGTAATGGAAGTCCATGTCTAGCATCACTACCATGACACTAAAATATTGAAGAAGCTACCGGGGGATATTTGTGAGGTGGATACATCTTAAGGTAACAGTTTGACTGGCAAAAGCTTATTTCTACTGGGAACAATCTTTCATTTAAAAGTCCTGTTGTTAACTCTTTCCCCCTTCATTTGAGTAGTTCAAATCTAGTTATGCAACAAAATGAAAATACAAATAAGATGATTATGTAGATGAATGAGCAAAATGGCGTTGACCAGCGTTCAACTGTGAACACAACCCTTCCCAGATTCTTTTCTTTTTTTAATCTGAAACTTTTGTGCATGAATCTGTACGCTAGTGTGTCTTAGGACTGCATTTGATCAGTCAAAAGCCACTTCTGCAAGTTGCACTTGCAGAAATGCAGTTGGATTATTATATATTATTCCTTGAAAATGTAGCTCTTTCTGTTAGGATTTCACATACCAAACACAGGTAAGATCATTTGTTGTTAAATGCCCATGCAATTAAATCAAGCTTTCTTGCATTAAATAATAAATAATGTTCTTAGAGAGAGAAATCTAGTCCTAAATAAATCCTGGGAGACTTTACTTTTAAGATAGACCTTCTGGTTGATATGTGAGTATACTGGGGGAAAAACATAGCTGGAAAATAACTTGCCATCATTACTGATGCAATGATCTCATTGAAACAATGCTACATTTGTCAGTAATTCAGTAAACTTAATTCCTCTGACCAATGATATCGTCAGACGATTCCAAGTTTAAAAGGGCATTAGATAAATAAATGTAACACATTCCTTGTTAGTTGCTATCATAGGAGTATTTAGGTACATTCCAAACAATGTTAGTTGAAGAATAGTTGTATTGTTACCTTCTTTAGCAGAGTGAGTTTGAAGTTTCCTGTGCATCTTCCCAGACCACCCTAAAGGTTTTTATACAGACATGCACCTGGGAGGATTCATTCTCTGTTCACAAAGTCCAGCCAGTAAGAGTGCAGTCTATTTAGGGTAGCATTACCAAACAGCACTCAAAGAACTTACTGTGTTACACTAAATTTTTTCACATACGCAGAACAAAATAAAAACCACTATCAACTTTGGGAGTTCCTCAAATGTACACAAGTCAAAAACTGAATCAGTCTCATCAAATTCTGCTGATACCTTTCTTGTGGTTTTTAATTTTTAGAAGTTTGAAACTATTCCAAGTCTTAACAACATTGTCTACGGCCATCCTGACCCAAACAGCCTATCCAATACACAAATAACATGTGCAGCCATTTGGCAGCAGACCAAACAGAGAGAGAGAGAGAGAGAGAGAAGGTCACATGGCACAGAAGATCCTGCTTCCAGGAAAAGGTTAAGTCTTAGGGCCCCTCTGAGAAGATATTACAGCTGGGGGAGTTGTAGGGCTTACCCCCACTGTTTCTGGGAGCCAAGAGGTGAAGGGTTGAGGGAATCTGGCCGCCCTATAGATAGAATGATAGCCTTCTGGCAGATTCCTTTAACTAGTCTATAGATGCTGTAGGAGTGTAGGATGTGTATAATTCTCTATTAAAGGGACAGTGCCAACTTGAAAACCACATTAATCTGATCTAGCACCTACTCTAGTTACAAGCTACCCTTAAGATGACTATACGTGAAGAAAATTAGCAAAAATAGATACTGCCTTTGTTTACTTTGAGAATGTGAGTACTCCACATATATGGTCAGTTTCACTGTTGAAAAGACCTTTTTAAAAATTGAACAGGGACCAGACAACACTTTATAAAAGGAACTTTAGAGGATTTTTTGTTTTTTAAATTCCGGACCGTATTAAAAGGTGCATAACTGGATGCTTTTGAAATTAGAGGGATAACAAAGATAGGAAACGTAGACTTAAAAACTTAAACTCCAATGTATAAACATTCACATCTCTGAATTTGTAGCAATATTTTGACTGTATTAGGTACTGCTCCTTTAAAGAATTTGGAAAGAAAAGAGTATATCCCTCTTTTTCCTTTATCTCCATCCCTTTTTTACTTTTAACTTATATCATGGATTTCACACATTAACCAGTAGGTGTCCTCAGTATTCACCCCAAATATTAAGTAGATGAATGGAGAGACAAGGTGGTGAGGTAATACCTTTTATTGGACCAACTTCTGTTGATGAGAGAGACGCCTTCGAGCTGCACAGAGCTCCTATTCAGGCCCAGGAAAGGTGCTCCGAGTGTTATAGCAAAATGCAAGCTGGAACAGACTGTTTAGCACAAGTAATTAGCACATATTGTAAGGGACCATTCAAGGTAGAGTGGCCAGATCAGAAGAACAGCTCGGTGTGGCTCAAAAGCTTGGCTCTCACCCACAAAAGTTGGCCTAATAAAAGAGATTACCTCCCCCATCTACACTGCATACAAGTATATCAGCTGTGACATTAAAAGATTTCTCTCCCTCAAAAAAGAGGCAGCAGTATCCATTTAAGAGGAGGATACATGGACTATTTCTAAGACACTTGGGAGCCGATACTAAAACATCCGTATATTGATCGTGTTTCCACCGTCTGTCTTAAAAGCTGTTGCATTTTTTTCCAAACTATTTACAGACCACTTGACTTTAGATAAGTTTGGTCATGTCACAAATAAGCTGTTCCAGAGCCACTTCAGTAGTCATAACTAGAGAGCAGACACTGGCAAGCTCATTGCTGGACTAGTCATTCTCAGACTTAAATGCTGTTTCTTTTTTAAATGATTTTTAACATATGAAACAGAGAGATCTGTTTGACTGGAATTTTGTTCAGATTTGTAGGATCTGTCCATTGATGTGGTATCTGGAATTCTCTCCAAAGGGAAGGGGTGGAAGCTCATTAATTCAGGATTATATAAAAGTATGTGAAATCACAAGGTGACGTTTTTGGGAACATTCCTGCATTGGCAAAAGGACAGACCATCTATCGTAGGGGTTACTACTGTAACTTCCAAAGTGAAGGGGTTTTCTGTCACGAGCTCCCTATTATTTATAAAGGTGGCACTCCAGCCAATCTCAGCTGGGGCCGGGGGCGGGGGGGTTGGGAGTTATGCATCAGGAAAGTAGACAGACTCGAGGCTGCTTAGAGCTTTGTAGCTTGAAAGAAAGGCATTAATTGGAGTTGAGGGAGGAGATTACTGTAACTCCTAGTACTGTTAATACTATTCACCATTTAAATTCCGACAATGTGCTTGGTGCTGTACGTGACTTACCTACCTATGATTAAGAAAATAAAATAAGCTGAGCTGAATCAATCTACGTGTGTGAGCGGCACAACCCATGTAAAGGCTGAGTGAAAAATGAATTACAAGTTTACTCAAATTTGGCTTCTTTTTTGGTGAAGTGGTTGTGATCGTCCCATATTTAGTCATTGTTCAAATGCATTTGCCTCATACTTCCTGCAAGTCGTTCTTGTTCTGTAGCCCCTTCACAAGCACTTATCTGCAAATAGCTCAGTATCCGAGTTCTTCTGACTGGACATGATGTTCCCCTGGGATGAAATTCACCCTTAGGCAGAGGGCCAGCCCAAGTCCCACTTAAGCAGGGCTTAAATAATGCCATATCCCTTGTTCACACACCCTCTGGAGAGCTTTGGAGTTCACCCATTAACTGAATTTCAGTTCCCTGAGCATAATTCTTAAAATCAGGTTGCCTGGGCAAGTATTTGCAATTACGATCTCAACATTCCATTCTGCAAATATTCAATGTTTTTTTTAAGAACTGCTATTTCTGTGGACATTCCTGTGCGTAAACTCATTTGCTAGACTGTGGAAAGCAAAACAACAGCTTGGAAACACGTTTGAGGCAAATTTGGATTCTAAATATTCCAACAAATTTCCCAGCCCTTGCTACATACAGACCCAAATAATGGTGGGTGCTCGAGAGCAGTGCGTCTCAAGCTATCTGATGTGGGGGACTGGCAATTTTTTTTTCCAATGTGTGTGCAGACCGGTAGCTGATGGCTTGTGGACTGGCACCGATCCGCGGACCACCACTTTGAGTAGCACTGCTCTAGAGTACTATTCCATTTGTACAGAGGTCAAATGGGGGGTGGGAGAGAATAGGCAGCAAGATTCTCCTAAACTCTGTGCCTGCCAGTATGCCCAAGGGCAGATATCACTGTGATGGGCCACATCTCAAAATGTAGCCCCAGAGTAGAATAGGGGCACACTTCACCCATTATAGATCAGACAGCAAGTTAGGGTTGACCCCAGTTGAAACCTGCCAGGGATGGCAATGATGGAAGTCCATGCCTGCCCTCTACCCAGGGGTGAATGCCTGCACTGGGGGTCTTCTTCCCTGTATGGAAGTCTAGGGTACAAACACTGGGTGTGGCAAGGGATCTCTCTTTCCCTGCTGTTTTGCTGGAGGTCTTGGTCCCCTCTTGGATGAATGAGGAGAGGAAGTGTCGGGTCTCCTGCTCTGGAGTAGACTGTCCTCTCCTTGGCTGCTGCGGGGCTGTGTTGGTCTTCTCCTTTCCTGTGCAACTCCTTCTCCTCCCTGACTGCAGAAGGTCCTGTGGTGCCCCAGAGCAGCAGGCACTCCTCTTCTACAACAGTAGATGGCTGGCCACACTCTGATTAACACCTGCACCAGTCACTTTGTCACATGCTCCCTCTGCTGGTGAAGCAGTTGCCTGAGCCAAGGCTGTCATGCCCCATTGACAGTCAGCAACACTGAATATCTGTAGGGTTGGAGGATCTGATTTTTATCAGTAAAATGTCGATTCCACTGTGTACACACTAATTGAAATTTGCTGGTGGACAAAGTAGGACAAATGCCGCTTGTGAACTTGTTACCGTTTGATTTAAGGATATTTGCTTTGTATATTTTGACATCCAATGCTGACAACTTGTGTTTAAACAGTTATAAAGCTTTCACTTTTTGAAACTCAACATTTACTGCCGTTATATAATTGTCTCAACCCTCCCATAATTTCCCACAATTGGGAAAATTTAAATTGATAAAAATTGGGGGGGGGGAGAACATGCTTAAAAATAAAGGTTGTTCTCTGTTGAAATTTATTTTAAAAAATAAAAATTGAATTCTGCCAAGCCTGAATATATGCATTGCTGGTTCTGATTGGCCAGTGGCAGCACTGAAGGTGGAGCAGGATTGTGAGTGGCTCCGAGAGGTGCCAGCATGGTACATGGACACGTGCCATACAGCCCAAACCTAACATTTATATTGCCTTTAAAATGGAAAATTCATTGTCCTTCCTGGAGGCCTTTTTCCCTCTCCAACTCAATCTCCTCCTCATAACAGGTGACCTCACATAACAGGTGAGAGGTACGGATGTGGTTTCTTTGGCACCCTGTGAGGGCTGCTAATTTGACTTCAGGGCAGGTCTATGTGGGTACAGTTTCAGAATGGGTGTCTTAGGCTCAACCCTGGACCTAGAGCTGAAAGGGTCTATATCCGATACTAGCATCCTGAGTCATCCAATCTGCAATTATTTTCGTACGTTAAGTAATAAAATACATGTCACAGGAATAAAGTGCTTTGGGAACTTGGCTTATGCCATATTTTACATAAATAACCACCTCATCAGTCTTGTCTGCATAGAACAACATTGGCTCTTCCATGTGAATCTAAGCAGCCAGGCAGAGATTTGAGACACTACACCAGGATACCCCTAAAAGAAACCTTCGTACTGTTGTTGGGGGGTAATCTCTAACAGTGCTCTTCTAAATGACAATTGATACTTATTGTGCTTTCTTGATATCATAAAATAGCCAGGAATTACCTTCAGGCTGGGCCATGGGAAATGAATGGAGTTCACAGGTTAATTGCTTGCTTAGATTTGTATCCAAAGAGGTTTTTCCTGCCATCTGAGAGTGTGCGGAGTAAAAACCATTGCCAAGACAGCCATCAATCTTTAGAAATTGATTCCATTTTAGTCTTGTTTAATTATGTTTAATGTTGCCACGTTAATGTAGTCAGCTTTGCTCCTATCAGTACATGAAATGCAGCGATGTGCTATCCAAAGAGGGAGTACAGTGGAGTGTGAACAAATAAGCAATTGCTCTAAATGTTTCTTTATCATTTTTTTCAATTACTGTAGTGCACAGGGCCCCAAGATGTTGAGCAAACGAAGAGAGCAGGCTGCTAAATGTTTCAGCCTTTGTGCTTCTAGTAGGAGCTCTTTAGCATGCCTCATCAGCTGCTGTTTTTCATTAACCATTTGTTGTGTATTTAATGGCTGTACAGTGTTCGATGATGGAGATTCCACAACCTCCCTGGGCAATTTATTCCAGTGCTTAACCACCCTGACAGTTAGGAAGTTTTTCCTAAAGTCCAACCTAAACCTCCCTTGTTGCAATTTAAGCCCATTGCTTCTTGTCCTGTCCTCAGAGGTTAAGGGTATGTCTACACTACGAAATTAGGTCAAATTTATAGAAGTCGGTTTTGTAGAAAGCGTTTTTATACAGTCGATTGTGTGTGTCCCCACACAAATGCTCTAAGTGCATGTCGTCAGCGGAGTGTGTCCACAGTACTGCGGCAACCGTCGACTTCCGGAGCGTTGCACTGTGGGTGGCTATCCCACAGTTCCTGCAGTCTCCGCCGCCCATTTGAATTCTGGATAGAAATCCCAGTGCCTGATAGGGCTAAAACATTGTCGCGGGTGGTTCTGGGTACATATCATCAGGCCCCCCTTTCCTCCCTCCCTCCCTCCCTCCGTGGAAGCAAGGGCAGACTATCATTTTGCGCCTTTTTTCTTGAGTTACCTGTGCAGGCGCCATACCACGGCAAGCATGGAGCCCGCTCAGCTAACCGACACCGAATGTCTCCTGGGTGCTGGCAGACACGGTACTGCATTGCTACACAGCAGCAGTTTATTGCCTTTGGGCAGCAGACGGTGCAGAAAAACTGGTAGCCATCGTCAATGTAGTCCTGGGTGCTCTTTTAACCAACCTCGATGAGGTCAGGGGCGCCTGGGCAAACATGGGAGTGACTCAGCCAGGTCATTTCCCTTTTAAGTTTCGTCTCATAGCAATTGAGTCCTACTGGCAGTCTTTTAATCAGCAGCCAGCAGAAGATGATGGCCAGTAGTCATACTGCACCGTCTTCTGCCGAGCACCCAGGAGATGACAATGGCTAGCAGTCGTACTGCACAGTCTGCTGCCAGCAAGATGTATAAAGAGAGATGAAGTGGCTCAAAACAAGAAATACAGCAGATTGGTTTTGTATTCATTTTCTCCTCCCTCCCTCTGTGAAATCAATGGCCTGCTAAACCCAGTTTTGAGTTCTATCTTTGAGGTTTTGAGTTCTACCCTTGAGGGGGCCATTCTGTTTCTAGCAAAGCCACCCCCTTTGTTGATTTTAATTCCCTGTAAGCCAACCCTGTATGCCATGTCGTCAGTCGCCCCTCCCTCCGTCAGGGCAACGGCAGACAATTGTTCCGTGCCTTTTTTCTGTGCAGATGCCATACCACAGCAAGCATAGAGTCCGCTCAGATCACTTTGGCAATTAGGAGCACAGTAAACACCACGTGCATTATCCAGCAGTATATGCAGCACCAGAACCTGCCAAAGCAAAACCGGGCGAGTAGGCGACGTCAGCGCAGTGACGAGAGTGATGAGGACATGGACACAGACTTCTCTCAAAGCACGGGCCCTCGCAATGTGAGCATCATGCTGGTAATGGGGCAGATTCATGTGGGTGGAATGCCGATTCTGGGTTCGGGAAACAAACACAGACTGGTGGGACCGCATAGTGTTGCAGGTCTGGGATGATTCCCAGTGGCTGCAAAACTTTTGCATGCGTAAGGGCACTTTCATGGAACTTTGTGACTTGCTTTCCCCTGCCCGGCGGCGCAAGAATACCAAGATGAGAGCAGCCCTCACAGTTGAGAAGCGAGTGGCAATAGCCCTGTGGAAGCTTGCAACGCCAGATAGCTACCGGTCAGTTGGGAATCAATTTGGAGTAGGTAAATCTACTGTGGGGGCTGCTGTGATGCAAGTAGCCCACGCAATCAAAGATCTGCTGATATCAAGGGTAGTGACCCTGGGAAATGTGCAGGTCATAGTGGATGGCTTTGCTGCAATGGAATTCCCTAACTGTGGTGGGGCCATAGACGGAACCCATATCCCTATCTTGGAACAAGAGCACCAAGCCGGCAAGTACGTAAACTGCAAGGGGTACTCTTCAATAGTGCTGAAAGCACTGGTGGATCACAAGGAACGTTTCACCAACATCAACGTGGGATGGCCGGGAAAGCTACATGACGCTTGCATCTTCAGGAACTCTGGTCTGTTTCAAAAGCTGCAGGAAGGGACTTTATTCCCAGACCAGAAAATAACTGTTGGGGATGTTGAAATACCTATAGTTATCCTTGGGGACCCAGCCTACCCCTTAATGCCACGGCTCCTGAAGCCGTACACAGGCAGCCTGGACAGTAGTCAGGAGCTGTCCAACTACAGGCTGAGCAAGTGCAGAATGGTGGTAGAATGTGTATTTGGATGTTTAAAAGCATGCTGGCGCAGTTTACTGACTCACTTAGACCTCAGCAAAACCAATATTCCCACTGTTATTACTGCTTGCTGTGCGCTCCACAATATCTGTGAGAGTAACGGGGAGATGTTTATGGCGGGGTGGGAGGTTGAGGCAAATTGCCTGGTTGCTGGTTACGCACAGCCAGACACCAGGGCGGTTAGAAGAGCACAGGAGGGCGCAGTGCGCATCAGAGAAGCTTTGAAAACCAGTTTCATGACTGGCAAGGCTATGGTGTGAAAGTTCTGTTTGTTTCTCCTTGATGAAACCCCCCGCCCCTTGGTTCACCCTACTTCCCTGTAAGCCAACCACCCTCCCCTCCTCCCTTCGATCACCGCTTGCAGAGGCAATAAAGTCATTGTTGCTTCACATTCATGCATTCTTTATTCATTCATCACACAAATAAGGGGATAACTACCAAGGTAGCCCAGGAGGGGTGGTGGAGGAGAGAAGCACGGGGAGGGGTGGTGGAGGAGGGAAGGATAAGGCCACACAGCACTTTAAAACTTTAAAACTTGTTGAATGCCAGCCTTCTGTTGCTTGGGCAATCCTCGGGCGTGGAGTGGCTGGAGGCTCCCCCACTGCGTTCTTCGGCATCTGGGTGATGAGGCTATGGAACTTGAGGAGGAGGGCGGTTGCTTACACAGGGGCTGTAGCGGCGGTCTGTGCTCCTGCTGCCTTTCCTGCAGCTCAACCATATGCTGGAGCACATTAGTTTGATCCTCCAGAAGCCTCAGCATTGAATCCTGCCTCCTCTGGTCATGCTGCCGCCACCTTTCAGCTTCAGCCCTCTCTTCTGCCACCACCTCTCCTCCCCGTCATTTTGTGCTTTCCTGCACTCTGACATTGTCTGCCTCCATGCATTTGTCTGTGCTCTGTCAGTGTGGGAGGACAGCATGAGCTCAGAGAACATTTCATCGCGAGTGCGGTTTTTTTGCCTTCTAATCCTTGCTAGCCTCTGGGAAGGAGAAGATCCTGTGATCCTTGAAAAACATGCAGCTGCTGGAGAAAAAAGGGACAGTGGTATTTAAAAAGACACATTTTTATAGAACAATGGATACACTCTTTCACAGTAAACGTTGCTGTTAACATTACATACATAGCACATGTGCTTTCGTTCCAAGTTCGCATTTTGCCTCCCCCCAGCATGTGGCTAGCCCCTCCCCCCTCCCTGTGGCTAACAGCGGGGAACACTTCTGTTCAGCCAAAGGCAAACAGCCCAGAAGGAACGGGTACCTCTGAATGTCCCCTTAAGAAAAGCACCCTATTTCAACCAGAAAAGGAGTACTCGTGGCACCTTAGAGATTAACCAATTTATTTGGGCATAAGCTTTTGTGAGCTACAGCTCACTTCATCGGATGCATACTGTGGAAAATACAGAAGATGTTTTTATACACACAGACCATGAAAAAATGGTTGTTTATCACTACAAAAGGTTTTCTCTCCCCCCACCCCACTCTCCTGCTGGTAATAGCTTATCTAAAGTGATCACTCTCCTTACAATGTGTATGATAATCAAGGTGGGCCATTTCCAGCACAAATCCAGGGTTTAACACTCTATTTCTGATCTCAAAGTGACTATCCTTCAACAAAAAAACTTCGAAAACAGACTCCAACGAGAGACTGCTGAATTGGAATTAATTTGCAAATTGGATACAATTAACTTAGGCTTGAATAGAGACTGGGAATGGTTGATTCATTATAAAAAGCAACCTATTTCCCCTTGTTTATTCCTTTCCCACCCCCACACTGTTCCTCAGACATTCTTGTTAAACCCTGGATTTGTGCTGGAAATGGCCCACCTTGATTATCATACACATTGTAAGGAGAGATCACTTTAGATAAGCTATTACCAACAGGAGAGTGGGGTGGAGGGAGAGAAAACCTTTTGTAGTGATAAACACCCAGTTTTTCATGGTCTGTGTGTATAAAAACATCTTCTGTATTTTCCACAGTATGCATCCTATGAAGTAAGCTGTAGCTCATGAAAGCTTATGCTCAAATAAATTGGTTAATCTCTAAGGTGCCACAAGTACTCCCTTTCTTTTTGCGAATACAGACTAACACGGCTGCTACTCTGAAACCTATTTCAACCAGGTGACCATGAATGATATCACTCTCCTGAGGATAACACAGAGATAAAGAACAGATGTTGTTTGAACACCAGCAAACATACACTGCAATGCTTTGTTCTACAATGATTCCTGAGTACCTGCTACTGGCCTGGAGTGGTAAAGTGTCCTACCATGGTGGATGGAATAAGGTTGCCCTCCCCAGAAACCTTTTGCAAAGGCTTTGGGAGTACATCCAGGAGAGCCGCAAATGCCAGGGCAAAGTAATCCTTTCACATGCTTGCTTTTAAACCATGTATAGTATTTTAAAAGGTACACTCACCAGAGCTCCCTTCTCCACCTGGCGGGTCTGGGAAGCAGCCTTGGGTGGGTTTGGGGGGTACTGGCTCCAGGTCCAGGGTGAGAAACAATTCCTGGCTGTCGGGAAAACCGGTTTCTCTGCTTGCTTGCTGTGAGCTATCATCTTCCTCGTCCTCAAAACCTGCTTCCATGTTGCCTCCATCTCCATTGAAGGAGTCAAACAACACAGCTGGGGTAGTGGTGGCTGAAGCCCCTAAAATGGCATGCAGCTCATCATAGAAGCGGCATGTTTGGGACTCTGATCCGGAGCGGCCGTTCGCCTCTCTGGTTTTCTGGTAGGCTTGCCTCAGCTCCTTCAGTTTCACACAGCACTGCTTCGGGTCCCTGTTATGGCCTCTGTCCTTCATGCCCTGGGAGATTTTGACAAATGTTTTGGCATTTCGAAAACTGGAACGGAGTTCTGATAGCACAGATTCCTCTCCCCATACAGCGATCAGATCCCGTACCTCCCGTTCAGTCCATGCTGGAGCTCTTTTGCGATTCTGGGACTCCATCACGGTCACCTTTGCTGATGAGCTCTGCATTGTCACCTGCAGCTTGCCACGCTGGCCAAACAGGAAATTGAAATTCAAAAGTTTGCTGGCCTTTTCCTGTCTACCTGGCCAGTGCATCTGAGTTGAGAGTGCTGTCCAGAGCGGTCAAAATGGAACACTCTGGGATAATTCCCGGAGGCCAATACCATCTAATTGTGTCCACAGAACTCCAAATTCGACCCAGCAAGGCTGATTTCAGCGCTAATCCCCTTGTTGGGGGTGGAGTAAGGAAATCGATTTTAAGAGCCCTTTAAGTTGAAAAACAGGGCTTCGTCGTGTGGATGGGTCCAGGGTTAAATCGATGTAATGCTGCTAAATTCAACCTCAACTCCTAGTGTAGACCAGGGCTTAGAAAAACATTTTTTCTCCCTCCTCCTTGTAACAACCTTTTACATACTTGAAAACTATTATCATGTTCCCCCTCAGCCTTCTCTTTTCCAAACTATACAAACTCAATTTTTTCAACCTTCCCTCATAGGTCATGTTTTCTAAACCTTTAATCATTTTGTTGCTCTTCTGTGGACTCCCTCCAATTTGTCCACATCTTTACTGTGGCGCCCAGAAATGGACACAATACTCCAATTGAGGCCTAATCAGCGTGGAGTAGAGCGGAAGAATTACTACTTGTGTCTTGCTTACAACACTCCCGCTAATACATCCTAGAATTATGTTCACTTTTTTTGCAACAGCGTTACACTGTTGACTCATATTTAGCTTGTGATCCACTATGACCCCCAGATTCCTTTCTGTAGTACTCATTCCTCGGCAGTCATTCCCATTTTGTATGTGTGCAACTGAATGTTCCTTCCTAAATGGAGTACTTTGCATTTGTCCTTATTGAATTTCATCCTATTTACTTCAGACTATTTCTCCAGTTTGTCCAGATCATTTTGAATTTTAATCCTATCCTCCAAAGCACATGGAACCCCTCCCAGCTTGGTATCGTCTGCAAACTTTATAAGTGTACTCTGTATGCCATTATCTAAATCATTGATGAAAATATTGAACAGAACCAGACCCAGAACTGATCCCTGCGGGACCCCACTCATTATGCCCTTCCAGCATGACTGTGAACCACTGATAACTACTCTCTGGGAATGGTTTTCCAACCAGTTTTGCACCCACCTTATAGTAGCTCTATCTAGGTTGCATTTCCCTAATTTGTTTACGAGAAGGTCATGTGAGAAAGTACGCAAAGCTTTACTAAAATCGAGATATACCACATCTACCACTTCCCCCCTATCCACAAGGCTTGTTAGCTTTCTTTGACGGGTATCAGGTTGGTTTGACACAATTTGTTCTTGATAAATCCGTGCTGACTGTTATTTATCACCTTATTTTCTTCTAGATGTTTGCAAATTGATTGCTTAATTATTTGTCCATTATCTTTCAGGGTACAGAAGTTAAGCTGACTGGTCTGTAATTCCCTGGGTTGTCCTTATTTCCCTTTTTATAGTTTGCAACTATATTTGCCCTCTTTCCAGTCTTCTGGAATCTCTCTAGTCTTCCATGACTTTTCAAAGATAGGTTTCAGAGTAGCAGCCGTGTTAGTCTGTATTCGCAAAAAGAAAAGGAGTACTTGTGGCACCTTAGAGACTAACCAACTTATTTGAGCATAAGCTTTCGTGAGCTACAGCTCACTTCATCGGAAGCTGTAGCTCACGAAAGCTTATGCTCAAATAAATTGATTAGTCTCTAAGGTGCCACTAGTACTCCTTTTCTTTTTTCAAAGATAATCACTAATGGCTCAGATATCTCCTCAGTCAGCTCCTTGAATATTCTAGGATGCATTTCATCAGGCCCTGGTGACTTGAAAACATCTAATTTGTCCAAATAATTTTTAACTTGTTCTTTCCCTATTTTAGCCTCTTCTGATTCTACCTCATTTTCACTGGCATTCACTAGGTTAGACCTCGAATCACCATCAACCTTCTTGGTGAAAACCGAAAAAAAGAAATCATTAAGCACCTCTGCCATTTCCACATTTTCTGTTATTGCTTTTCCCGGCTCATTAAGTAATGGGCTATGCTGTCTTTGGTCTTCCTCTTGCTTCTAATGTATTTGTAGAATGTTTTCTTGATACCCTTTATGTCTCTAGCTAGTTTGATCTCGTTTTGTGCTTTGTCTTTTCTAATTTTGTCCCTACGTACTTGTTTGTTTATATTCGTCCTTTGTAATTTGACCTAATTTCCACTTTTTGTAGGACTCTTTTTTTTATTTTTAGATCATTGAAGATCTCCTGGTTAAGGCAGGGTGGTCTCTTGCTATACTTCCTATCTTTCCTACGCAGTGGGATGGTTTGCTCTTGTGCCCTTAATAATGTCTCTTTGAAAAACTGCCAACTGCCTTTAGTTGTTTTTCCCCTTAGATTTGCTTCCCATGGGATCTTACCTACCAACTCCCTGAGTTTGCTAAAGTCTGCCTTCTTGAAATCCATTATCTTTATTTTGCTGTTCTCCCTCCTACCATTCTTTAGAATCATGAATTCTATCATTTCATGATCACTTTCACCCAAGCTGCCTTCCACTTTCAAATTCTCAACCAGTTCCTCCCTATTTGTCAAAATCAAATCTCCCCGAATAGATTTCCACACCTTTTGAAATAAAAAATTGTCTCCAATACATTCCAAGAACTTATTGGATAATCTGTGCCCTGCAGTGTTATTTTCCCAACAGATGTCTGATTAGTTGAAGTCCCCCATCACCACCAAGTCCTGTGCTTTGGATGATTTTGTTAGTTGTTTTAAAAAAAGCCTCATTCACCTCTTCTTCCTGATTAGGTGTTCTGTAGTAGACCCCTACCATGACATCACCCTTGTTTTTTACCCCTTTTATCCTTACCCAGAGACTTTCAACAAGTTGGTCTCCTATTTCCATCTCAACCTCAGTCCAAGTGTATATGTTTTTAATATATAAGGTAACACCTCCTCCCTTTTTTCCCTGCCAGTCCTTCCTGAGCAAGCTGTACCCTTCTATGTCAATATTCCAGTCAAGCATATTACCCCACCAGGATTCTGTGATGCCAACTATGTCATAGTTGTGTTTCTTTACTAGCATTTCAAGTTTTCCTGCTTATTCCCCATACTTCTCATGTTAGTATACAGGCATCTAAGATACTGATTTGATTTCCCCCTCCTCAGTTCTGTCTTGGCTCTCCTCTATCCCTGCTATTACAGCCCATATTCCGACCCTTCTCCCAGGTCTCCATGTTTTTGACTTACCTATGGGCTTTGGTCACCTGCCCCCTTCAAACCTAGTTTAAAGCCAGAGGTTAGCCAGTCTGTATCCAAATATGCTCTTCCCCTTCCTTGATAGGTGGACCCCATCTCTGCTTAGCAGTACTTCTTCCTGGAAGAGCATCCCATGGTCAAAAAAGCTGAAGTCCTCCTGGCGATACCATCCTCACAGCCAGGCATTCACCTCCAGGATGCATCTGTCTCTGCCTGGGGCCCTACCCTTGACTGGAAGGATCGAAGAGAACACCACCTGCTCTCCCAGCTCCTTCACTGGTACTCCCAGATCCCTATAGTCACTTCTGATCTGCTGAGGGTCATACCTTCCCGTATCATTAGTGCCCACATGGATGAGTAGCATGGGGTAGTAGTCAGAGGGCCGGGTGATCCTTGACAATCCCTCGGATATGGGCCCCTGGCAAGCAGCATACTTCTGGGGTGCCATGTCAGGGCGACAGATGTGTGCCTCCATCCCCTCTCTGAAGAGAGTCACCAACCACCACTACCCTATATTTCCTCCTAGGAGTGGTGGCTGTGATCCTCTCAGACTTGCGGGTACATGACTTCTCCTCCTACACTTTAGGAGTGATTCCTCATCGCTCGTTGCCAGGGCAGTATATCAGTTTTACATCACCATGGTGGGTAGGTTGGGAGTAGGGGTGGAGCACTGCCTGCTGCCAGAAGTAACCAGCTGCCAATATCCTCCCTGTGACGGGCCATATCCTCCTCCCCCAGTGGCGTGACAGCAGTCCTCTGTAGCTGAATAGCATCCTCAGCCTTGGATGTCTCCATACAAATACTCAAGGAATTCCTCATGGACATAGATGCTCCTCAGCCTAGCCACCTCCTCTTGTAGCTCTCCTACCTGGTTCCTGAGAGATTCCACCAGAAGGCACCTTTCACACTGGCTTTCTGGGGGTGGGAAATGCAGGCCACAGTCTCTGCAAATCCTCACTAGGATCTGGGTAGAGGCATCCATGGTTAGGTTCTCTGTCTGGATACAAAAAGAACAGGAGGACTTGTGGCACCTGAGAGACTAACCAATTTATATGAGCATAAGCTTTCGTGAGCTACAGCTCACTTCATCGGATGCATAAAGATGAAGCTCACGAAAGCTTAAGCTCAAATAAATTGGTTAGTCTCTCAGGTGCCACAAGTCCTCCTGTTCTTTTTGCGGATACAGACGAACACGGCTGTTACTCTGAAACCTGTCTGGACACAGGCGCAAGTGGAGGAGACAGGAGCAGTGTTGGTGCTGGCGACGCAGCCCTTCCTAACCACAGCGATATTACGTTGTCTTCCCACAAACTCCCCCTCAAACTCCCCTGTTCGCTAGCTCCCCTTGGTCACTTAGACTCTGCCTTTTAAGGCCTTCTCTCCTAGGTCAGCCCTACCCCCTTGTTAATCACAGGGGGAGGGTGATCGCAAGGCTGATTGAGGCTGATCAAAGATGATCACGGATGATCCAGGGAACAAAGGCTCAAACAGTCCTCAGACACGCAATCCCAACTGACCCAGAAACTAACTGAAATAACCTGAAAGAGAAAGAAACACACAAACAGCCAAACAAACTCATTCACCCCAAGGTTAGTACTCGCACCTTGTTCGTTTAGCAGGGGGATCTCCTTCTCTCCCTCTCAAACTTAAATCCCAGTGTACTGCTTTAAATATGGGGCTTGATTAATATCATTAGCACAATATAGCTGGGATTGTCTGGACTGTTATCTGGAAAATTAAAAATACATCCTGCTCTAAAATTTGTATTATTGTATTTTTGGTGTTGTGAGAAGCGTTCTCTAAATCATGTCTCAAAATCTACAGTATAATACATTTGGTTGCAAGAAACCAGATTTTTGGTTCATAAATTCCAAGGCCAGAAGGGACCATTGTGACCTCCTGTATAACACAGACTGAAAATAATTCCTGTTTGAACCAGAGCATATCTTTTAGGGGGGAAAAATCAAATTAGATTTAAAAGTGGTGCTAATGATGGACAGTTCATCACAACCCTTGGTAAGTTGTACCAATGGTTAATTACCCTCACTGATAAAAATTACCTTATTTCCAGTTTGAATTTGTCTGAATTTGCCCCTAGCTATTTGCCAATAGTAGCAATGCCCTTGATGGCTTTTTTCCATCTGTGTCTGCCTAGGACCATTCTTTTCAGATGCAGAACTTGCTACCATGATCCATGCTTTAAATAGGGCTACACCTTATATCTACTCACATACAAGCTGATGCATAACTTGGCAGTTCCTATGGTAAGTGTCCTATTTTGCCATATACAGATTACTCTGATACCCAGATCTGCACTTGTTGCCAGTTGGGTAGAGTTGAAGAGTTGGCTTCTATAAAAACCCTAAACATTTTAGCTCCTGCGTGTGTGAGAGACCACCTCTCTCCCCTTTGCAATCAGCAGAGCTCTCTTGGTTTACTAGTGAGAGAGCTGCCGGCAAGTGCCCTCCAGGAGGTGCCTTTGACTTCAGAATTTGCTCCCCCTTTGGCATGAAATATGCAAATTGGACTTTTCGGGCACACAGCAAAGCTCAACTGTTTTGGAGGGGAGGGAGAATTGATTCTTAGTATTTGTGTCACTTAAATCTAAACATGTTTACCTAGTTGCATATCAGCATATCAGAATGTTTGTTTTCTGTGTGACACATTCTGTAGAAGTGATGAGAGAGAAGTCTCAGGAGAGCAGCCCTAGGAGTTTCAGTGGCATCTTGGCAAACCTTGGTTATGTGGTTTGTGCACAATCCCGGTTACGCAGCTTGTGTGTAATGTGCTGAGAATGGTCCAGACAAAACAGAATTACGTTATCTGGAAAATACCAGTAATACGTAAAGCTGTGTAAGATTTGCCTGGCAGCTTGTGTGGGGTGAATCAGAACAAATATTTTTGGATGACTCTTTTTAACCCTGGTATTTAAAGACACTCCCCTCCCCCCAAAATGATTGCTTCATTACCTTTCAGTCAGTTCTGGGTTCAGTGAACGTTTTACTCCTATGCTTCCATCTGCAAATCAAACAGCCCCAACCTAAATAGGGCAATGGCAGCAGTTCAGTTCAAATCATCCAGAGTTCAGAGATGGCTCTGACTCAGCGCTCTGTCAACAATAGGATCTTCAGTCAGACTTCTCTAGCCATACCATGTGCAGAGCTTCAGTGATGTGGTGAGGTGCACTTCGGTGTCAGATAGAGGGTGGGGGAAAGGAGAGAATTCTAACAATTCCATTAAAACTGTCATGGGTGTTAGCAAAAAATCTCCAATACTCAAGTAGAGAGAGGCTAGCAAAGGAGATTTTAAAGCAACAAGAGTAAAACATTTGGAATCCGACCAATAGACTAAACACTGGAGGCTGCACAGTGGGGAGGCAAAACAAACACACTAAAATGGAGGGGGTTGAGGCAGAGCTCACTTTAAAAGTTGATTTCCATAGCTGTGAGAACTGTTCTAACCCATCTCACAGCAGCCGAGTCTAGCCCAAAGTATGTGGCTTTTCAAGCCATGCTTGCTCTGTAAAGCCAAAGATCCTGCTTTAGCAGCAAACTGCCCAGTTCCAGGGGAAGGATCAGCCTGGCACAGAATACCAAAGCCTCTGGGAGTTACGTTGTGCCCCAAAAGGAAGTCAGGTTATATGCATGAGCTCCCTACCTCCTTTGTGCCACAGCTTAAACTTGGGACTGTGTGCTGCCACCCCCAGCAGGGCTGAACTCCTGAAAGTGTTTTCTTCACAGCTGGTGAGTAGTGGGGAGACTAGGGAGTAGTACCTCCCATGAGCATCAGTCTAGGGATGAGTAGGGACCCTTCAGTCTGTTTGAATCATTTTCAGACAGGAATAGGACTGTCTGTCAGGGAGAGCCTGCCAAATTCTCTATTGGGCCCCCTTTAAAATTCTTTCCTGTCTGGTTTGCTGACATTCAGCAGGTGCTGGAAGAACCTTCCCTATGGGGTTAGAACAGGGGTGGGCAAACTTTTTAGGCCGAGGGTCACTTCTGGGTGGGGAAATTGTATGCAGGGCCAGGGCAGGAGGTTGGGGTGTGGGAGGGAGTGCGGGCTGTGGGAGGGGGTGCGGTGTGCAGGAACAGGCTCAAGGCAAGGGATTGGGGCAGAGGAGGGGTGTGGGGTGTATGAGGGGGCTCAGGAAAGGGGGTTGGGGTGCAGGAGGAGGCTCAGGGCAGGTGTGCAGGAGGGGTGCAGACTGCGAGAGGGGGTTGGGGTGCACAGGGGTGCAGCAGGGGGCTCAGGGCAGGGCATTGGGGTGCAAGAGGGATGTGGGGTGTGACGGGGGCCCAGGGGAGGGGGTTGGAGTGCAGGAGGGATGCAGGGTGTGATGGGGGCTCAGGGCAGGGAGTTGGGGTGCAGGACGGGTTCAGGCTCCGGCCCGGCGCCGCTTACCTAAAGCGGCTCCAGGGTGGCAGTGGCGTGCTCCAGGGTGGCAGCTCCCTCCCTGCCTGCCTGTCTGCCTGTCCAGGCTCCATGCCACACCGGGAAGCAGCCGGCACCACATCCCCGTGTGGCCCCGGTGGAGCGGGGGGGGGCGGGTGCAGGACTCCACGTGCTGTCCTTGCCACGCTTCCAGGTACCTCCCCTGAAGCTCCCATTGGCCGCGGTTCCCCGTTCCCAACCAATGGGGGGCGGTGCCTGAAGGCCTGGGCAACGCACAGAGTCCTCTTGCCCCCCCTCCACAGTGGCAGGGACGTGGTGCTGGCCGCTTCTGAGAGCGGCACAGGACCTGAGGCACCACGGGGGGCAATCCCACGGGCTGGATCCAAAACATAACAGGGATCAAAAAAGAACTTGATAAATTCATGGACCATAGGTAAGGCTACGATTTTGTCATGGATATTTTTAGTAAAAGTCAGGGACAAGTCACGGGCAATAAACAAAAATTCACAGAAGCTGTGACCTCTCCCTGACTTTTACTAAAAATATCCTTGACAAAACTGGAAGGGAGGAAGGTCCAGCACCCTGCTCTGATGTGGCTGGGAGCTGCGGCCTCTGCCCCTACCCAGTGGCTGGGAGGGACCCCACCCGTGGCAGCTGGGGAGCTGCGGGGGTTCCCCTGCCATGTGCTCTGGGGGTCCCCCACACCCCGGGAACTGGGGAGCTCCAGGGAATTCCCCTGAACCCACTCATGGTGGCTGGGGAGCTGCGGCGATCCCTTCATCCACGGAGACTGGGGAGCTCCGGGGCCCCACAATTCCATGCTCCTGACCACCATGGGTGGTGGGGATATCCTGCAGCTCCCAGTCACTGTGGGCTGAAGTCACAGAGGTCTGCAGAATTCACGGATTCCGTGACTTCCAGGAGCAAATCATAGCCTTAGCAATAGGTCCATCAATGGGCTATTAGGCAGCATGGGCAGGGATGGTGTCCCTAGCCTCTGTTTGCCGGAAGCTGGGAATGGGTGATGGAATGGATCACTTGATGATAACCTGCTCTGTTCATTCCCTCTGGGGCACTTGGCATTGGCATTGTTGGAAGACAGGATACTGGGCTACATGGACCTTTGGTCTGACCCACTATGGCCGTTCTTATTTTCTTATGTTTCTGACTTCCTGCCTCCTCACCGCCACACATCCAGCCCAGATGCTGTGCATGTCCCCTGGGATGGGCAGTCACAGATAAGATATGTTACCTAAAGCAACATTCTACAACCAGGAAAGAGGAGTTATTTCAAACAGAGAGCAGCTTCTGCTGCTGCGAGCTGTGCGAGAGGTAACGGTTGTGCAAGTTCCATTCAGGACTTTTGGATAACCTATTGGGAGTAAAAACCAAAGTCCCTCACACCGAGGATATATTACTAGTAGCTATTTTACATCTTTAATAAATGGCATTCCCATTTACTTATTGCAGAATAACCCATTTACATTTGCAGTAAAAGTGTTTATAAAGAATTGTGCTGTTATCTGCAGATGGGCTCATTCTCTAGAACTGTTGGCTAAAATTAGGATAAGTATCTAAATTCAGAAGTACTGCCTACCCCTTAAACTCTGAAAGTCAAATATCTACCTGTTCTCTTTAATGATTCTCGCCCTATTTGTTAAAAGAGAAAAGCAAACTTTTAAAAAAAAAGTGTTTTCATCGAACTGGGTAACATTACAGTACAGATTTCTCAGAGGAGTAGTTTATCACTCAGTGTAACAAGCTGTCAAGTAATAGCTCCTGGTATAAATGTTGGGTAACCCAGCATTACAACAATAGCAATATCTAAATTATATCTGGTGTTCTTAGTCATCTGTTGCTTCTTTCTCTTGTCTTTCTCTGCGCTATAACTCGTGTGTGGATGGTTTGTGAACTCTGATATACAGTAGCACTGAGTTCTGATACCTGGCAAACCAGCTGTCTGTCTTCATCTGCACAGCTAGGCTGGGAGAAAAAGCATCCAATGTATTGACTTGTTCAGGCATCTGAACATATTTAAAGAAGTGATCAGATCTGGTAGTACTGCATTAGGGAACTGCTTGATTGGAGAATTATTTGTACACTTTCCCAAGGACACTGTGTACTGTTATGCTGGCTAGTTTGTGGTATATTGTTATTTCTCTTTCTGTTCTTGGACCCACATTGAAATGTTCTACAAAGGTTGCTATGAGCCACATCCTTGCTGTTTTGTGCAGGAAGGGCTGTTGGAACTCATTTGGTGATCACAATACAGTGTGTTTCTATGCCATAATTCACTCACCAGTATGGTATGAGTGAAGTATGGTAGAAAGGGTAATATCTTATTTTGAGATTTATCTGATCTAGAGACATAATTTACCCTTTATTAAGAATGACTAGTATCAGTATTGCCAGCCACAATCATTCAAAAGCCATGAGTCAGGCCTCAAAAAATCTTTAAAATCCCATGATTTTTAAGCTAAAAACCATTACAGTTTGAATCCTTTTTATTTGCCTGTGCATTTCTGAGCTATTAGGGTTCACTTGGATCATGTTTTCAAGGTCCTCCCTGAAATCATGAGGGCTAGAAACTTTGTTTTTTTTTTAATAAAAATGAAATCCTGTTGTCTCCTGTTATCACCTGCCCCCAGCATTGGGGGCTTTAAGAATCGAACCAAATATTGCAAGATTCATGATAAAGTTGCAAAGGTTGACAGTACTGTAATAGTCTGTCTGAGCTAACTGAGAGGTATCCAGTATCTTACTACCCATGGGGAGAAAAGGAGTTTCAGAGGGCTTGGAAATAACAAAGATGAGGATAGGAGAAAATGAATTTCCCTGTTGTTGCACCCAGGAGTTTCTTTGACACTATTTGTTGAATACTCAGTGTGGAAAAAACAGTAAGGGCCCATTTCTGTCCGCTGCCATTAACATAATAGTCAGAGTGTCGTAGCAGTCATTTCCTCAAACTAATGGGAAGAATTGCTCTACTTTGCATAAATTCTGAACAATTATCTTCAGTTCAGCTAACATAGATGAGTCATTTACTTTGCATATTCAGTGCATCAGCAAAGGCTGTCTAGATCTGATGTAGCAACCCAGGAAATTGTGTTCTGGATCAAGCTGGATTATGTTTAAATGGAGGAAATAGCTAAAGTTCTCACTGATGCTGCGCCAGACGTTTTTACAAAAGTTATATTCATGTTGTGCCTTTTTTTGTTTAAACACATAAGTGGTTTGTGCGCACTATTCAGATCAAGAGCTGTAGCTCTTCACTACAGGTATTTCTGAGGTATCTCAGCACCAGGCTGCAATTAAAATAGCACTGGCCATGTCCAAAAAGGCAATAATCGGTCTCCTTTTGGTCACTGCATGCAGGTCAGACTGGCGAGGGATGCCACTAATCGTGGGAAGGCCTTATTTTAGATCTGAACGTGGACACTGTTAGGCCAAGTTTACACTATAGACTTACATTGGTAAAACTATGTTGCTCGGAGTGTGAAAAATCCACACCCCTGAGTGACACAGTTATAATAACCCTTGGTGTAGACAGCACTCTGCCAGTTGGGAGGGCTTCTCCCATCAACATCGTGACCAGCTCTCAGGGAGGCGGATTAACTATGTCTACGGGAGAAGCTCTCCTATCAGTGTAGTAGTGTCTTCACTGAAAAGCTGGTGCAGCTGTGCTACTGCAGTGTTTTAAGTGTAGGCTTGCCCTTAGACTCCGCCCATCACCAGTAAGATCTCCTATAGGTGGAATCTTGCTCCTTTGCTCCCTAACCCAGAGAGTTTTTTCTCCTTGAATCATACCCAGGGAAGAGGACAATATCCCTCAGTTGCCTGATGAAGGAAAAGGAAGACAGTGAACAGTAAGGAGCACATGCTAATGAATAACGTAATTCTAGTTGGAGGTTAGCTATGTAAAGACAAGACTGCATAGCACTCTCACAGCGGGCTCCTGAAAGTAACTGTAAAGTTACTTGCAATGTGGTTTTTTTTTTTTTTTGACCCTTAGTCAGCCAGATGTTGCAATGTCAAATTTACACCCGGGATGAACAAACAAACAAGGCATACTACTTGGGCGTAAGTTAAAATCCTGTGAGCAATACCTAAAAGTTTCCTGATTCTATGCCAGTTTTGTAGGGTGGAGACTTTGAATGGATCACACTCCTGCTCCTGCCCATCAAAGGCAATCCCTTTTTCAGGCACGTAGTTAGTAACTCAGTCTGAAAGGGAAAATCCTATGCTCATCTGTGAAATACCCCATAAGGCTGGAGTGTCATGTCATAGTGCTGCCATTTCATAATCCCATATCTAAGAAACAGTAAGGCTGTGACATATACTGACAAAAAAAATTAATATAACACTCTGATCATAGTCATCCTGTTGAGCTAACCGTGCACTAAAGGTTGATAGCTCCATACCTATACAGAAAGTGAAGAGAACATGGGGGATGAGAATGGAGTGAAATTTGAGTCTGGGACCTACAGTGTCATCTCCTCTATGCAATCCTTATACAAACTCTCTACCCCACTCACCTTTTTCACAAGTTGGAGCAAAAAAATATTTAAAAAATAAACTAAGAGCAAATGGCATTCTTACAGTAAAGGGTATACTTGTTTACCAAAAGCTTAGTATGCAAGGGATTTTCTGCAACTAATGCTGGTGCTTCTGTGAATCTCAGCAGAATTAAAACCTTTGCTCTTCCCTAAATTGTAATAACTATTGAGATTTGGATTAATTAAAACTAGGAGAATGCAAAGACAATTTTCTGTTCTTGATATTCCAGACTTGTGAAAGGTGATTTGATGAGTTCCCATGTTGTTATAATAGTTATTCCTAACTGGTTTGCAGCAGTCTGCTTTTTTATTTTCTTCTAGCTCTTCTTTGGAGTCATTTCAGTCATGGAGCCACATCTTGCTCTGAGTAACGCTTGGTCGGTGAGACTGCATGGGTGTTAAAAGAGCCGAATTTGGCCAGTTTTGTGAAATTATTGGTGAGACACAGGTTTTGGTCAAACTGATCTGAGAAGACAAAAATACATCAGAAGTTCACTGTCTTTGATAGTGTGTGCTGTTCATTTAAAACTTCCATCACAAAAACAGTTCTGAGATAGGATTTTTTGCTGTCAAATAACAGTTTTACTCAAGCCAGGCTGGGTTCAGTTGTCCTTTTTACTTTCCCTGTCCTCCTCACATGAGCATCAGGTGAACTAACAATGGAAAGCATTCATCATTTCAGTGGAGATATTTCTTTTTATCCCGGTTATTTTTAATCTGATGCGGAATGGCGACATGGTGTTAAAAGCTTATGGAAAGTGGGCTTGTTATCCTTACAGCTGCTTACATGGATAAAAGTAGAGATCAGAAGTAATTAAATTACAGCCTTAAAATGGAAATATGTTCAGAGAAGCAAAACTGTCCTAAGGACTTCACTGTCTCTTCTCCAAGTGAATGTCTTTGAAATGGAATGTGTGAACTATGGAGAAATTACTGTAAGCAACAGTTTATTATGCAGACATTTCAGTCTTTTTTCCTCCTTTTGGGAATGCTTTGCAGCTCTGATGGAGTCCTCTAGGTCCCCATTATTTTCCCCAGTTTTCTCTCTCTCCTTTCGAGGCTCCAGGTCAGTCACCATCCTTACCATGAAAGAGGAGAGGTTGAGATTCCCCACTCTGCGTGATGGTGCTGATGCTGCTCCTTTAATAGACAGTAAGGCCGTGCATAGATACTGATGCTCATGTTCACCTCAGATTGCCATCCGAACAAGCTTAGGTACATCCAAGCATAAAAGTTGATTATGAACCTTGAGCCTATTGGTGCATATTATGTAATTCTGTATAAAGCCCAAGGTGTCATGTCACAGCATGAGGTCGGAAATGCTAAGTAAAATCCACAGTGCTCATCTGGGTATGGAGTAGTGTATTGAAAGAGCCCAAAATATATTAATGCTGCCATCAAAGACAAGGTATCCAAATGTGAAATCTTCTGTTAATACAGGGAAAAGAATGCAAAAGAACCACTGAAGCCACCCAAAATTCTCAATTTCCTTTGAAGCCATGTTGGCATACATCTATTTGAATTAAATGGGAAAGGTTGTTGGATCATATTGAAGAAGTTCTGTATTAAAATCACAAATGAGTTTGATTCCCCAGAGTTTAAATTCCAGGGTATTACTAATTAAGAGGTCTCTTGGTTTTTGGTACTGTTTCTCTCCCTCTATGTGTGAAACTTGCAAGCTGCTAATTGCGTTAGTACATTCTAAGACAGAGACTGTTCTCAAAGCAATTCACAGAGAGAGACTCAAAGCAATACTCTGTAACAACAGAAACAGCACCCAGAGACTCCCCGCCCTTTTGTTGTATTAACAATTGTGATTAAAATAGAGATAGAGGATGTATGTGGATGGATGTTTGGTGTGGATAATAACTGAATGATCAGGGAGGTGCCAGCCTAAGAATCCAGTGTCCATCGGCTGAAGAAGGCGTCAAGTGGAAATAACCAGAGGAGCCCCGGAGGGCAGACTGGAATCCACCCAACAGCCTCAAGAATGTGAGAACCAAAGTACAAGATAACATCTGACAGCACGGAGCCGTCAGGAATGTGCTATCTGCTGATTGATTCAGCAACAGCATGTTGAAGCAATTCCCATAGACTGGCATAGGAAGAAATTCCTATAAAAATGGACTCTAGAAAGTGAGAACTTTGGGGGTCTGATTCTGAAAACCAACTTCCAGGAGCATCAGATGAGCATCTGACAAGGCCCTGCTCCCTCCTCATGTCCAGGTCACCTGGCCAGTGGCTTGGCATGAGCAACTCTAAGGCTGGTAACTATGATAACAACCTTGCAGAACCTCTCTCTGTGTGTGAATGTGTGAATAAATATGAGATTGATGGAATGTTATAACTATAACTAACTGCTTACTATGATTCTTTCTGTATTCACAATAAATGTGGTATTTTGCCTTTTCCCCTTTAATAAGATCCTGCTGGTTTTTAATTTATTGGTATAACAAGGTTACCTCTTATTAGTGGGCTACTACTCAAATTTTTTTAAAATAAGCTATTGCACAACACCCCGAGTACTGATGTAATAACACTGTAAACTAATGTTTGTTTACGATGGGATTCCACAAGAGGTAACAATAGATACTGTTTCATAATTCATGGGTAATTCATTTTGGAACTGTTGTCTGGAGTCTCGTACTCTTGTTAGGGCCACCCTTTGTGAACCATTCAGAGGTGAGGTTCTAGACAAAGCAGAGTCCAAACTTCTCAAGACCCCAATGGAAGAATAGGCATATTTCGAGGACTTGTCTTTTCTCTGCAGCTGTGAAGGCAGATGAGGGCTGCAGCAATTTTGGCAATTGCCTTTGATATGCCAGTTCAAACATATCACCTCAAACCATTACTATGCATAGCCAAGTGGATTAGTGGAAAAGTCACCACAAAATAGCAAAGAACTGAAGAACAACAACAAAGCTCTGGGCAACACAATGGATCTACATTTAGCATTGTTAGACTAGTGCTAAGGGTAGGCATACATCAAAGATCAGCCAAAAGCCCCTTCCTATTTATGAATGTAATGGACACCTGGACAGGGGGAATTAGCTGAGAGGCTCCATGGAGCATGCTTTTCACCAGTGACGACATGTTGAGCTACAAAGATAAATATGAACTTCAAAGGGATCTAGAACAATGGAGAGCTGCACTGGAAAAAAATTGTTTACAAATTAGTCAATAAAAATGAACACATTTGATCCTTTATTCAGAGGGACAATGAAAGCCAGTAAAACTAGACTGGTATAGAATTAAAGTCTCTGCAACAATATAAATATCTGGGTTCAGCTATGATGAGAATGCAGGCGTTAGAATTTGCACGAAGAGCGCTTAGTGCAAATGGAGAAGTTAATGGGAATTCTCTAGAATAAGAATATGCCAAGTAAACTAAAGCGCAAACTGTATAAGACCAGCTTTTAGCCAGCTATGATGTATGTGTTGAAATGCTGGCCAATGAGGAAGAGAGAAGAACAGCTACTTCATAAAATCCAAATGAATATGCTCAGGTGGATGCTAAGTAAGACAAGAGCTGATAGGCTATTCAATGAAATGGTGTGAGCCATGATACAGGTAGCCCTCACCACAGAAAAGCTGAGGGAGTATTGACTGAAATGGTTGGGTCATGTGAGATGACAAGAGGTGGGATTTGTTGACCAGAGAATACAAGATCTAGTAGTCATACAACAAAGCCCACAAGGAAGACTTAGAAAAGGATGGTTCAAGATGCTGATGGAAGACATGAAGAAGGCTGGTGTCAGTTTGGATGATGCACTAGACAGGAACACTTGGAGATGAAGAACAAGAGCCACTGACTCTGATTAACAGGAGAAGGTGAAGAAGAACATAACACTGATCAGATTGCTACATTAGGATCACCAGTTCAGAGAATTATAGTCAAGAGGAAATAAACTTTAGTGTCAACATCTAATATGCTTCTTGAGCCAGTAAACTATATACCAGGAAATTAGCATAGAAAGAAGACTGATTCCCCTTCCACTCCCAACAAAAGTGGGAGAAAATGTTGATGTCAAACTGAAAGTGGCAGGTAACCTGCTATGGTAACAACTGTACTGACCACACTGAAATCATAAGTCGGCATAATGACCCCAAGGACTAGTCCTACAGAAGGGACAGAAGACATCTAAACAGAATCAATGAGGACATTTCTTTCTTGAGGACATCCAGAATGCTACCAATGCTGTTCATGCACGGACAGAAGTGTCATTCATTGACAAAACACCCTAATAGCAGCAAATGCAGGCTCCAGGAAGTGGATGAGCCTCAGCAGCAGAGTAGGCCACAAGTCAGAGTGCACGACACTGACAATGGTACATGAAAAGTTCTTTGTCTTTAGTTAGTTAGCTTATGCTCACAGAATATGGCTACTTATCATTGTCCAACATTTCTTTCCCAGCTTTGGTCAAATTTTTTTGCAGGTGTAAATCACTATAATGCAATTCACTTCAATAGAACTGAACTGGTTTATTCCAGCTGGTCCCCGATCTCCATCAGTCCTCAGCAGAAAGTATAGAAATTTCAGAAATCATATCAGGCACAATAGGATGGGGAAAAATATTCCCAGCACTATACTACTCCATTACCCAGCTAGAAAGTGAAAGTTCAGAATGGAGAAAGGATCTTGGTACAATTAGAAAGGATTTAGAACAGGAAATCTGTGTATTAACTATATATGTCAGTACTATTTATTACTACTGGTTACAGCTAAAAGAAGCTCTGCTACATGTCAGTCACCGAATATTATAACCGGGAATCCTAGTTTTCTATGATATTAAAAAAAATTTTTTTCTGATAAAATACATAAAAATCCGTGTTTTTCTGCAAGTAAAATGAAACGCCTCACTTTAGTTTCCTTAGCCACAATACATATAAGTATCAGTTGAACACAATGTTTTATTGAGATACGGTAGAACCCCCGCTCTCTGTATTAACTGAACCACCAACTCCCTGGGGGCTGACAGCCAGAGGCCTCCCCCACCTTAAATTAGGGGATAGAAAGCTCTTTGCCCATTCTCCTGATTATCCAATCTGGCACCGGTCCCAATTAGATCAGATAATCGGGGTTCCACTGTATAGTTTTTATTTTTTCATAACATGTTAAAATTAAAGATTCTCTGTAAAAATGCAAATTCCACATTTTTCCACGGCAAACAGACTTCTAGGATCCCTGATCATAACCTATATAATATTGAACTTTCTGTGCAAACACACTTCATTCTTTGAACTACTTGAGAATCCTGCGATGTGTGGTGCACTTTAGGAGCTTGATCCTGTGAGGTTCTGAGATGGTTTGTGAGGTGCTGAGCCTCCTCAACTCCCAGTTGAGGCCCTGAATCAAAAGATCATCTATATTCACCACAGCACATGCTTAAATTCTTTGCTATATGGCAATGAACTTAAGTATGAATTTAAGAGGGTTCTCAGCACCAGAGAACATTTACTATCTTGCAGGATCAAGCCCCCCCCAAAATACTTACAAACCCTTGCAGGCCATGGAGTCATGAACAAAAGCTGTGACAAGCACCCTTAATTCAGTTACGTTGTTCCAAAGCACTGAGAGACACACGGTCCTCTCAGTTGAGCGATTTTACATTACACTGTGAAAATGTTCATTTAAACCATATGGACAAAGTCTGCAGACAGGTGCAGTACTCTATTTATTGAACCAGTTGTATTCTAGTACTGTATTACAATCTGTTTCAAAACTAGAAAGGATACATACGATAGGAATCTGATCTGACTGAGCACTGCATCTCTTACAGGGAAATTTCTTAAGATACTTCCCTGCTTTTTGTGGGTTTTATTTCTTATGAATATTAGTGTTATGTTGTGTCATCAGTGTTATGAATATTATATTTTATGAAGACTGGACAAGAATGTACTTGGTCCTCCAACCTAAAACGGCATATAGTAAGCAGTGCTATATCCAGCCAAGTTTTTATAGTGTAATAATTATTTCCAGCATACGAACAGAAAACATAAGAAGGGACATTCTCTCTGTGGTTTAAAATGTAAGCTTAAATTCCTGATCATAATAAGGGTTAGACTGGCCTCCTCTCAGTCCTGTCCACTCCTCTACTCGAATTCAGGCTATACTACATTTCAACCCAGGGAACTGCCAGAAACCTTCTTAAAAAGACACTACGTAACATGTTGCACATGCTGTCATATTTTTAGTAAAGGCAAAGTGCAAAACACTTGCCAAGATATGCTTCTCAGGAAGCTCTGGCTATGTCTACACTGCAAGCTAGGGGTGTGACTCCCCTGCTCGTGTACACAGACACGTATAAATAGCAGTGTAGGCATGGTAGCACTGGTAGCAGCAGTGGAGGCATGGCTGAGCCATATGGAATACACACCCACTGGTTTCAAGTGGGTTTGTACTCGGCACTGGGTGGAGTTTATTTAAGGAGCCCCTTGAGAGGAGAAACTGAGGTGAGGGGTCATTTTCAGGGCTGCCATAAGGCCACCAGCAGCCACCTGGAAGAAGTCCATTTATACACAGTAGCTTAGTGAGCAGAACCTGCTAATTTTAAAATGTCTAACTTTAGTAGCTGCTGCTTACCATCCTCCTGAGATACTAGTAAAATGGAAAGAGTGTTGTGACCGTATGATGGGACTACCTCATCTGCTTTTCTCCCCAAAACATAACAGAAATATTTATTAAATAAGTCTGCCTTTTCTGCATTCTTATTGATAATTCTACCATTTTCCTCTTGTAATGAATCAATTCCATTATCAGGATTCTTTTTGTGTCTAAGATAATTTAACTCCTTTTTATTGTCCTTATCTCTGTTGGAAATAGATTTCTCTTTGTGTTGCTTTGCTTCCCTTATCAATTTACTATAATCTCTGGCTTCTGATTTATATTTATTACTATCAACTTTCCCTTTCTTCCATTTGTTCTATTTTATTTTTGTACAGATAGTTTCACTTTCGCTTTAAACCAGGTTGGCTATTTAACCAACAGGGACTTGTTTCTCAATTGTGGCTTTTGGGGCACCTAATAAAGCATTCTTAAACAATTTCCAATTATCATTTACAATTTACAATTAAATGATTTGCCTCATAGTTTCCACCCTGTCCTGTGCTCTGCTTCCACTTCCCCCGTTGGTGGAAGCGACGTTTGAAATCTTCCTGACTACACCACTGTGAACAAGTGGGCTCTTCCTAGGCGTCACTGGTGGCCTCAGTGCAGCCTTGCAAGTAGCCTCTCACCTCGGTTTCCTCTTTCAAGGGATTCTTTAAATAAACTTCACAGAGGGTCTTTTTTTGGGCAGGAGGGGTGTAATCCCTCTTCTCTGATTTGTCATAAAACAAAACTCAGCCCTGGGACTTCTTTTTTCCCCCAACGTTGCTCTCTTCAGCTCCTCCCTGCTTTGGCAGGCTACTCTCAGCACTTCTTCGATGAAATCTTTTCTTAACTCCTGCAGAGTCTGCTCTCTTGTCATCCAAAAAAGTTCAAAATAAAATCTACAAGCTTATGTATTTACCTTCTGACCAGGGCTCCTCCCAGGCCTTTCCTGCCTGTAGTTTCAGGCCCAAGTCCCAGGAGACTCTGCTGGAGCCTACTCACACTCTGGCAATTTCTGATCTCCCTGAGCACTTCCCCTCTGCCCCCTCCCATCTCAGCTTCCTGCTGCTTTTATAGGGGAAAATCACCTAATCCCTGCTCAAATGTGCCTCTCCAGTAATCAGGGTTGGCTGGGCAAAGGGTAAGCCACCTTGTTACGGTATGTTTGAAGTATAATAAAAGTATTAGAGACTACTGTGACGGGTTGGACCACAGAAACCCCCTTGGGGCTGCCAACTGATGTGCCCAGACAACTTCTGCCCCTGATTTCCTATCCTGGCAGTTTGGGACTTCAGTACCCTGCCTGGTTTGAGCCAGACCTGCTAGCCTGCTGCAAACCCAGACCCAGGTCTGAACCATGTCCCCTAACAGCTGTAGGCTTAATTGAAAGCAGCTTAAAAAGTGTTCCTGTCTTTAACACTCAGATGCTCAACTCCCAATGGGGTCCAAACCCCAAATAAATCCATTTTACCCTGTATAAAGCTTATACAGGGTAAACTCAAAAATTGTTCGCCCTCTATAACACTGACAGAGAGGTATGCACACCTGTTTGCCCCCAGGTATTAATACATACCCTGGGTTAATTAAAAAGTGATTTTATTAAATACAGAAAGTAGGATTTAAGTGGTTCCAAGCAGTAACAGACAGAACAAAGTGAATTACCAAATAAAATAAAATAAAATAAAATAAAACCTGCAAGTCTATGCCTAATACAGTAAGAAAACTGAATACAGAAAAAAACCTCACCCTCAGAGGAGTTCCAGTAAGTTTCCTTTTACAGACTAGTTTCCTTCTAGTCTGGGTCCAGCAATCACTCACACCGCCTGTAGTTACTGTCCTTTGTTCTAGTTTCAGGTGTCCTTGGGGTAGAGAGGCTATCTCATGAGCCAGCTGAAGACAAAATGGAGGAGTCTCCCAGGGGTTTAAATAGACTTTCACTTGTGGGTGGGTACCCCTGTGTAGAATTCCAGCTACAAGATGGAGTTTTGGAGTCACATGGGCAAGTCACATGTCCATGCATGACTCAGAACTTACAGGTAGCAGCCATGGTTCACATGCCACCTTGAATGTCCTCATGTAGACTTCTTATGTGGATTGGAGCCTTCCAAGATCCATTGTCCGTTAAGTGCTTCTCAACTGGGCACTTAACTTGCAAATTCCTTTCTAAAGAAGCTGATCAAATGCCTTACTAAGGATATTTAAAATCAAACTAGTATACAGCCAATATTCATAACTTCAAATACAACAATGACACATGCATACAAATAGGATGAATATATTCAGTAGATCATAACCTTTACATAGATATGTTACATGGCATATGTAACATAAAACATATTCCAGTTATGTCATATACATTCATAAGCATATTTCCATAATGCCTTATGGGGTGCACCGTCACAACTACAACAGTTCTTCACTATTTTAACCTTTATAAAGATATCACCTAAAAGATAGCTGTTTAATTCCACAAGAGGTTACTTGAAAGTGACATTAGTTTGATATTCCCTCCATTCTAGGAATTAAGCATGTGACTCCAATGTTCCCAAATCCTATAAGACCAGGAGTTTAGGACTAGGACTCTGATTTTTGCCACAGTGTGCTATTTCAATTCAGGAACTTGGTCTGAAAAGCTCTCTGTGGACTTGTCTCAAACTATCTCATGCACCTTGTCTCTGCTCCCATCCCTGCTCTCTCCCCTTGTGTAGGCCCTGATTCAGCAAAGCACCTAAGCATCTGCTTAAGTTTAAGCATCCAAGTAGTTCCACTGAAGTCCAAATGACTACTCACATTCTTAAATTTATGCATGTTCTTAAATGTGTTCCTCAATCTTTGCCTTAACATTGGCCTCTTCTCTCTTTCTGCACACTGTTTCACCAGTGTTTCTGCAAGTCATGTCCTCTCTTCATATAGTTCTTCTCTTATATAGGTTCATCGTCAGGTTATATCTCATTCCAGCTCTCTATAGAAAATATTTTGCCCATTGCTTGCCTCATTTAATTTCTCTGTCACTTAAGACAAAAACAAATTAAAACAAAAACAAAACAAACAAACAAAAAATAACCCTCTCCAATCCATTTTGAAATAGAGTTTGTGTGAGGGGCACTGTACAGAAAGGCTGTGCTATATATTTTTTCAGCGCTATTCGTAAATCTTCAAAAGTTCTCTTGAAAAAAGGTTATAGAATATCTTTGGTAGGAATTAGTAGGAATGCTAGTTTTCAGGGTTTATTTTCCTGATTTTAGATGTTTATTTGTTATTAGAATAGTGCCACAAGGACTCCTCATTGTTTTTGCTTAAAAATAATAATTTGTCAGTTTATTTCAGTTGATTGCAGGATTCTGAGCTGAACCAGTTGTTGCATTAGTCCATGATAAAATTCACCTCAAAACAGTGACACTGACAGCATTCACACAATTTCTGGAGACTCAGTATTTCTTGAACACAGAAAACTTCCTTACTCTTCTCATATTGGTGCTATGTACAACCAGGAAGTGGATGACCACTTCATGTCCATGCTTTTTCCATCCAGTTCACCCAGCAGAAGCAACAGGAAGTCAATGATAGTTTAAAATCCTGAGGACCACTTACCATTTTCCACTTTCAGCCGTGTGTAGTTTTAAAAAGTGATTATTATGAAAAAATGAAGGGCCCAATTCAAGAGAGCTTCCCTATTCAGCAGAGCACTTAAGAACATTTTTGACGTTATCTCTGTTAGTTTCCACTGAAGTCAATGAGACTGAACTATGTGCTTCGATTTATGCATATGCCAGTGTTCTCCAGAATGTGGATGGCCTTAATCATGGGATTCAGTGCTTTTTTGAATGATCAGTTACTTCCGGTTTAAAGTGAAAATCGAAATCCCTGTTTTTTAGTAACCAAAAGTAATCATTAGTACTTTACAAAATCACAGAAGTCAATTGCAGAGAAAAATAAATACTAACAACCAATAAACTTGCTATTTGTAGATGTCTACCTTTTTATTTAAGCATCTGAGCATGACTTTTTTATCCACTAGAGAGAGACCATATCACTTTCTTTAAAAGAGAGACTTGTCAAAATTTACTAATCACTCTTCCTAACAGCAATAGATATCCCAGACCTCCTAACAGATTGTAAGTCAATCTTCAGGTTCAGTGCAAGTCAATTCCCTGAAAGAAAAATGGCTTAAACAATTTACAACCAGCAACTTGAATTTCAGCTTTGGTACTCTATAACCAACAGTACACTGTTGGGTAGAGTATATACATATAAAAAGTATGATTACATATTTACAACGTGAGGACTGGTTTTTCATTTCATTGCAGAAGCCAAGTTAGAAATTGCAAAAATAGAATGATGGCATCAAACAGGAGAAAGGAAACTAACCTTCAGACATATGTGGGAAATAATGATCTAATCCATATTATAACACGGGATAGGGGATTGTTTAACAAGAAAAGTTCATGCAAATGTCATGCTGCTCCAGTCTCAGAAGATGAATGTGATAAGAGGCGTGTTTCAAAAAGAGTATTTACATCAGTCATCTAGAAATTTGTTTACTCTAGTCTGAAATCTTTGCCAAGTTATTGCAAACATTTTTAGGATTTGTGTTATGCCATTCCAGAAAGGCTGCTTATGTTATGGGCATGTATTCTGTTCTTTGATCTGTGCTATAGAAATTACAGCAGTTACACAGATGCCATAGAAACAGAGAGACATACGGAGAGTTTCCAAATATTCTTAGATTTCTGAGAGTGATATAAACAAAAATGGAGGCTCCTTTCAGGCTGTCATTCATCTACACTAATTCTAGGACTGAATTCTGTTTGGAATATTAAATTAAATAAATTGGCATATGATTAAAATTAGTGGGTGAGGGTTCGTGGGAAATGGTTTAGTACTAAAATTAGAGAAAGGTGAGTATCAGCAGAGGGAATATAGAAATATTATAGCAAATAGAAAATTTTCCCTTTGCTGATACTCACACCTTCTTGTCAACTGTTGGAAATGGGCGACGCCCACTTTGACTCCATTGGCCTCGTTAGCACTACAAAAGTAATCAACTGTTGAGAATAGGCCACTTCCACCTTAACTGAATTAGCACTGATCTCCCACTTGGTAAGGCAACTCCCATCTTTTCATATATATACCGCTTACTGTATTTTTCACTCCATGCAGCTGATGACGTGGGTTTTAGCCCACGAAAGCTTATGTCTAAATAAATTTGTTTGTCTCTAAGGCAGGAATCAGCAACCTTTGGCACGCGGCCCAAGGTAAGCCCCCTGGCAGGCCGGGCTGGTTTGTTTACCTGTTGTGGCTGCAGGTTTGGCCGATTACAGTTCCCACTGACCACGGTTCGCTGCTCCAGGCCAATGGGGGCTGCGGGAAGCGGTGCAGGGCGAGGGACATACTGGCTGCCGCTTCCTGCAGCCCCCATTGGCCTAGAGCGGCGAACTGCGGCCAGTGGGAGCCACGATTGGCCGAACCTGCTGACACGGCAGGTAAACAAACCGGCCTGGCCCTCCAGGGGGCTCACCCTGGTGAGCCGCATGCCAAAGGTTGCCAATCCCTGCTCTAAGGTGCCACAAGGTCTCCTTGTTGTTTTAACTTTACTACTGTAACCTTCATTTTCCTCAGTGGGCTGTTGCTTTCAGTCATTGCCTCACATCTACAATTGAGATGTAAGATCTTCAAGGGAGGGACCGTGTCTATTTGGTCTATAAAGCACCTAGCCCCGTCTGGATGCTGTGTAAATAATGATAGTACAGATGACTCACTCCTACAAAACACAACTTAAAACAACTGAGTATGCCTTATCTATGAATGAAAGCCAGTACAATCACCAAATCAGTATTTTATTGCACACGAGCACTGGCTTTGCAACTAAGGCTCTTCAGTCATGTTACAATAAATCACTAATGAAAATAGGCCCAACCTCACAGAAATTCGCCTCTGCAGCTGTTAGCCTCTGGAAGCTTTCTAGACCTCCTGGGCTCCAATGCTCCCTACTGTGACCATGAAATCCGCCTGCCCCATACCCTTTGCAGCTGTTTAATAATGAATTAGGCATTCCACACAGCCCCGTTTTTCAAGGGTGAAGTTTCCAATACCACCCGCATTCCCTGGAGTCTAGAGAATGTATGGAAACTCCATTGAGCATGCTCATGGAATTCTATATCATAGAATCATAGAATATCAGGGTTGGAAGGGACCCCAGAAGGTCATCTAGTTCAACCCCCTGCTCGAAGCAGGACCAATTCCCAGTTAAATCATCCCAGCCAGGGCTTTGTCAAGCCTGACCTTAAAAACCTCTAAGGAAGGAGATTCTACCACCTCCCTAGGTAACGCATTCCAGTGTTTCACCACCCTCTTAGTGAAAAAGTTTTTCCTAATATCCAATCTAAACCTCCCCCACTGCAACTTGAGACCATTACTCCTCGTTCTGTCATCTGCTACCATTGAGAACAGTCTAGAGCCATCCTCTTTGGAACCCCCTTTCAGGTAGTTGAAAGCAGCTATCAAATCCCCCCTCATTCTTCTCTTCTGCAGGCTAAACAATCCCAGCTCCCTCAGCCTCTCCTCATAAGTCATGTGTTCTAGACCCCTAATCATTTTTGTTGCCCTTCGCTGGACTCTCTCCAATTTATCCACATCCTTCTTGTAGTGTGGGGCCCAAAACTGGACACAGTACTCCAGATGAGGCCTCACCAATGTCGAATAGAGGGGAACGATCACGTCCCTCGATCTGCTCGCTATGCCCCTACTTATACATCCCAAAATGCCATTGGCCTTCTTGGCAACAAGGGCACACTGCTGACTCATATCCAGCTTCTCGTCCACTGTCACTGTCTATAGGTGCTATATAAGCTATTGAATGACAAAGTTACAACAAAATTCCCACAAATCTTCACAGAGGCTTTTTATTCCTTTAAGGACTGCTCTCTTTAAGAATGCAGCAAGGCATAAATGTGCTTATAAATAAATAGCTTTGAATATGAGCCATTCGTGTCATTGGCAATAATGGATTTTTGCTCACACAAACATGCATAATTAAACATGCAACTGTAAGTGTCTATTTTGAGAAGCTTTTCTGCTTGGAGTCACCTGCCGATCATGTATAATATAGACTCCATGCTATTTCACTTCTGCTACTCTGTAACTACTTCTAACAGCTTTCCCCCTCCATTTAATCAACGGTCCCTTTAACCCAGAAATGAAATAGTAGCAGGAGTCAGTAAGCTGAGACCAAAAGGTTAATTACTGCCAAAATATCATTCACTATTCCCTATGTATCCTCATTCGGACTTCACAGAGGATGGTAGTTTCTCAAACCCATATGCTTTTGAAATACAGTGGAACCCTCTCACAATAAAGTTTTGTCCCCCACCTCCAAGAAAACTTGACTACAAGCAGAGTTTCATTATAACAGGAGGGAGCCCTACCTGGCAAACTACCTTCTCCTCTTCACTCCAGTGGCCCTGGCTTTTTCACCCCTTAAAATTGCAGGGGGCAATGGGGGCTGTGGCTGGAAACAGCTTCAGCAAGCCCAACCTGGCTGCTCTCTGATCCCCTGAGAGCAGCTGCAGCAAGACTAGGATCCTTACCCCTCCCCCAACAGATATGAGCAACTTCTTCTTCCAGCTAGAGCAGAAGAGACAAGGGAGGTGATAAATCTTTGAATTGTTTTGAACTGATTAGCAGCATGGGATCCATTTATGCTGGAGTGAAAGCTTCCCCCAGTTTACCGTGTAGCGTACTAATAGAGAAAGGAGTATTGAAGCAATTCAAAAATTTCACTCCGCTTCACTAAAAAACAGAGTTTTATCACAATGCGGTTCGTTATGGCCTTGATCCAGCAAAGCACTTAAGCACATGTTCAACTTTAAGCATGTGAGTAATACGGGGACTTAAAGTTAAGCACATGCTTGAGTGCTTTGCTAAATCAGGGCTCAAAGAAGTGGGCTTCTCTGGAGCTGATGCTACTTCACTTGTATGGTAAGCAATCTCTAATCCGTAAATGGGGCGAGGTAGACAGTGACTTACTTGGGGTAATTTAGAGCATTCTTCATATTTGTGATTATTAATCCTTTAAAAAGACCCTGGTAGTATTTATCTCTATTATAAAGTGCATCTTCTTAAAAGGCTACACCCAGTAATTTTGTTTATATTCTGGAGTGTCCCTTCCTTCCCCTGTGCCTTCTCCTGGCTGCAAAGGCCTGATAGTTTTATTATCTGGAAGGGATGTTGCGGGAGTGGGAGACCACTCTGTTCCCCTAGCACAGCGGTTCTCAAACTTAATTGCACCACAACCACCTTCTGACAACAAAAGTTATTACAGGACCCGGGATGGGGGACCGAAGCCTGAGCCTCCCCAAGCCCCGCCAACCGGCGGGAGGGCCAAAGCCCAAGTGCTTCAGCCCCAGACAGAGGGCCTGTCACCTGAGCCCCCACAACCAAGGCTGAAGCCCTTGGGCTTTGGCCCTGGGTCCCAGCAAGTCTAAGCCAGCCCTGGTTGCGACCCACTTTGGCGTCCTGACCCGCAGTTTGAGAACTGCTGCCATAGTACGATGTACTTGTGTAGGAGGGGCACATATCATGACCCTATTATTCCATATACTGTGTATGCATATGTCTAATAGAGACATATTTTAGCTGTGTGTGGATCCAAGTAGTGTGCATGGGTATGTTGTATATATCATTTTTAAACTTAGAATACCGTAGCAATATACATATTTAAAAATTCACTGAGGCTTTAGGAATATTGGTGAGTGTTGCTAATCTGAACACATTTAGGCCAGAAAAAAACTGTCAGTGTTCTTGAAATCTGTGCCTAGACTCTGGTAGCACTTGGAAATACTCTGTTAGATTCCTGACACTGCCAGGGATCAGAGCCATAAAGTATTGAACAATAAATTTCAGAACACCTCCAAGAAAAGGGAAGTTGTCTGGCTTGTTTCCTCTTATAGAATGTGAAACCAGGAGTAATGGGAGCAAATTGCAGTGCTGCTATAGCACACCCTATAGTCAATAGAGGAGGTGCCAGAATTTGGTTGTAGGATGTCTGTCACGGTGTCACAGGTGACAGTGAGAGTGTTAACATGACTCTTTATGCTGCAATGAAAGAAGCAAATGAGCTTTGCAACTAGAGGAGAGTTTGGTGCTGACTCTCCTGTTCCCTGTGTGACCTTACTTGGATTCCTATGTCAATACTAGAGCATAGAACAGAAATTATCCAGGTTTAAACCTTTAATAAATTTAAATTGCCACATCATTTAAACCCCCAAATTGAAATTATTTGTGTGAGGTGGTGAGGGTTGATAAGCTTTACAAACCTAACAGCATGCAATTCATTAAATTACCCAATTTGCCCTCCCTCCCCACCCAATTTAAGTGTCATTATTCTCAAATAAATTTGTTAGTCTCTAAGGTGCCACAAGTCCTCCTTTTCTTTTTGCGGATACAGACTAACATGGCTGCTACTCTGAAACCTGTCATTATTCCCGTAGGGGTCCAGTGGCACCAAACACAGAAGGATTGTGCTAATGCACAAGAACAGGAAAGTGAAACTGACTAGCACCAGAAAATGAAGTTATCCAGACCAATTTCATTGTCTGTGATTTATTAAGTGCTAAAAATAAACAGCAAAAATAGTGAAAAGTACATTATACTTTTACAATTCTTGCAGTTTTTGTTATCCCTAGTGAGGTTAGTAACTCTGGTGAGGACATTGTTTCCTAATCATATTTTTTCTTTTAAATTAAATTAAATTAGCAGTAAAACTGATAGAATGCAACAGATATTTCACCCTCTGCAGATCAGTATTTGGGATGACTTCCATCCCTAATGAGGACAACATTCCCAGACAGTGGAATATTTCAGAGAACCTCCCAGGTCAGAAACATCTTTTTAGAGAAAGGGATGCTTCTTTTCCTGGCTTTCTATAACAGGCAACACTAGAAGAAAAGGGTATCAGGTGATCCTCATATGCTGATGTAAGAGCAGCTTCCAGCTGAATCCTGTTTAACACATTTCCCCCTACCCACTTCTTAGATTTCCTCTAGCTTACCTGGTTAAATGAGTTCCTACAGACCATGAATGCTCAGTTTGACTCTTACCTTTGTTGGTGCACAAGTTACATTGAAGCACAAAGTGTGGGCATAGATAGTAATGTGCATGAATGTTAGAAAGAAGGCAAAAATTAATCCTAATACACAAGGTCAGCACAAGGCCTTTGTACCATTTAAGCCCTATTTTGTGTGGTACGTAGGCTGTTGCACAGAGGGTATAAAGTGTGATTATTATCAGAAAACAGGACTAAAAATGGCTCCTTTTAACGCAACAGATCTGTCCTGTGTGAGTGCATGGGTAGCTGCTGACTTGACTGACTTTTTACTGCTTTTAGCACTGCAGAGACAGCAGAGCTATTGGAGAATGAGCTGGGTTCTTTCCTAGTGCTCGCACCACCTAGCAGAATTGTTAACTATCAATGGCAGATATTTTACCTCAAGATGCACAGAAGTGTACTACGCAAGGGAATCTAAGATACCTTTCTAACACACCTCACCTGAGTCAGGGTTATTGGTGATGGTGCATCAGCCAGAAAGAACCCAGCTTGACTTTCAGATCCCACACTGAGTTTGCAGATAGAATAAACAAAATAAACGTGGAGCCCAAGAACGCTGAGGAGCTCATTTGATCATTGATGTTGATTTTTCAATTAGTCTTGGAACACTGGGGAAGTTCCAGAAGATTGGAAGAAAGCTAATTTGTGCCAATATTTTAGAAGAGTAAATAGGATGACACAGGGAATTATAGGTCTGTCAGTCTGACACCTATCCCAGGCAAAATAATGTAGCAGCTAATATGGGATTCAATTAATAAAGAATTAAAAGAGAGTATTATAATTAATGCCAATCAACACGGGTTTATGGAAAATAGATCCTGCCAAACAAACCTGATAACTTTTTTTTATGACATTACAAGTCTGGTTGATAAAGGTAACAGTGTTAATGTAATATACTTCAACTTTGGTAAAGCATTTGACTTGGTACCATGATATCGTGATTAAAAAATTAGCAAGATATAAAATGGCTCACATTAAGTGGATTAAAAAATGGCTAACTGAGAATCTCAAAATGCAGTTGTAAATAGGGAATCATCATCAAACAGGTGTGTTTCTAGTGGGGTCCTGCAGGAATCAGTTCTTGGCCCTATGCTACTCAACATTTTATGAATGACCTTGAAGAAAACTCAGAATCATCACTGAAAAAGTTTGCAGGTGGTACAAAAATTGGGTGAGTGGTAAATAATGAAGAGAACAGGTCACTGATACAGAGCAAGCTGGATTGCTTGGTAAACTGAGTGTAAGCAAACAATATGTGTTTTAATACAGGTAAATGTATACATCGGGGAACAAAGAATGTAGGCCCTATTTACATGATGGTGGACTCTACTCTGGCAAGCAGTAACTCTGAAAAATATTTGGGAGTCATGATAGATAAACAGCTGAACAAGAGCTCCCAGTGCAACACTGTGCCCAAAAGCGGTAATGCAATCCTTCAGTGCAAACCCAGAGGGATTTCGACTGAGTAGTGCTGGAAATATAGGTGAGTGGGGTGCTATCACACCCCTGGCTTGAAGGAGGAATAAGAAACACCAAATACATGCTTTCCATTATCAACACCTCCACTATAAAAATTGTTCTAGCACCCCTGTCTTGAGTAGGAGTAAAGAGGTTATTTCACCTCTGAATGGTTTCAGAGTAGCAGCCGTGTTAGTCTGTATTCGCAAAAAGAAAAGGAGGACTTGTGGCACCTTAGAGACTAACTCCTTTTCTTTTCACCTCTGAATGTGGCACTTCTGCAGAATGCTGTGGAATACTGTGTCTAGTTTTTATGTCAACAATTAGAGAGCAATGTTGATAAATTGAAAAGGGTTCAGAGAAGAGCCATGAGAGTGATTAAAGGATTAGAAAACATGCCTTATAGTGAGAGACTCCAAGAGCTCACTCTATTTAACTTAACAGAGAAGGTAAAGGGGTGACTTTATTACAGTCTATAAGTACCTACATGGGGAACAAATATTTAAATAAGTTCTTCAGTCTAGCAGAGAAAGTTATAAGTTGAAGTTGAAGCTAGACAAATTCAAACAGGCGATAAAGCATACATTTTTACGAAGAGTAATTAATCATTGAAACAACTAACCAAGGGTCATGATGGATTCTCTGTCACTGGCAATTTTTAAACCAAGATTGGATGTTTTTCCAAAAGATATGCTCTAGGAATTATTTGGGGAAGTTCTATGGCCTGTGTTATGTGGAAGATCAGACTGGATGATCCTGGTGGCCCCTTTTGGCCATGGAATTGAAGAAACTATGAAGCCTTTCTACAGAGACACTTTTCAGAGAAGTAACCTCCTTTAAGGGAAACATCAAGAAATAGGAGAAGGTCCAAGGGAAAACTGTTAGGAGGGAACTGGGAGAATTCCTACTCTTACTGGAAGAACTAAATTTGACCAGCTACTGAATAAAAATCTAAAAGTGAACATATTGTCATCATGAATGGGTGTGAATCCAGTTCTTAGAGGGAAGCTATCTGCATCACAAAAGCCATGACTTCAATTAGCACTAAATGGCACGTGTGTAGTACAAAGGCCAAGGAATGACTAAAGACCGAGTGGGGTTCTTCCAGAACAAGGGTAAGTCACTGTGGGGCATCTTATATAGCTGCTGCCTGTGCTCTCTCTGTTCTGTGGCTATCAAGCCGGACCACTGATCCTTGGCATTATTATTATTTTCTTGGCTTTCTGTAGTGCCCAGAAGCCCCGTCATGAACCAGGATCCCATGGTGCAAGGTGCTGTACACAGAAAAAAAAGATGGTTTCTGCCCCAAAGTGCATGTCTACATAACAGCTGGGAGGACAAGCACGTGCTGGCTCTCCTTGAGCCAGCATGCTAAAAATAAGAGTGTGGCTGCTGTAGCATAGGTGGCAGCTCAGGTTAGCTGCCCCAGTACATCCCCCGGGACGGGAGGTCAGACGGGGCTGCACTTAAGCTAACGTCCATCATTTGTAGGCGTAGTGGGACTCTACCACTGCAGTAGAGTGCTTACAAATGTTCCCAGTGTAGATGTACCCTCGTTCACACTGAGTAGCCTCAACTAAGTTAAAAAAAAGGTTTCAGTGGGACTGCTTGATGGAGTAAGTGCTGCTTAACAGGAGCATGAGTTGCAAAACAAGGCCCTTAATTTTTTTTTTAAATTAGTCCCCCATAACTCAAAGCTGCTTCTCAGTTCTAGTTCATTTTCATTCTTTACAAGATATTTCTTGCAATCCCGACGTATAGTTTAATTTTGCCAACAAATTGCATTTACTATACATTCAATAGAGGCTGGCAAGCTATCCAGATGCTGCTGTGTGCTTGCTCTGCATTCAGTATAGCGGAGTAAGTGTCGCAAAACTTTCCCCATAAATAGGCACTTGAATCAAAGAACCGAATGTGCTTTGGCTGTGTATGAACTCCTTTTGTGATCCCTTTTCGTGAATATTGTTGCAAATGAGTTTTAATTACAGACTCAAGAGAAGAGCCCTCGGTTGATGCCTTTTTAAAAATTTGTCCTCAGAAGACCAAGAGTTCCTTTTAGCCTTTTGCCTGACCAGATATACTCTAGTTTAATTTTCAATACTTTGTTTTTCTTTCTAATTTGTGTTTTGATTGATATGTCCACAAGAGTTCAGTCATCTATGGAATATCCACGTGAGATTTTGGTAGTCTTGCTTGAATTTTTAAGAGAGAACAGCTGTCTGGTGAGTAATCCAGCAAGATTTACACCAGTCATGTGAGACTTCTCACAAGAGTTCACAGAGGGCAGTGAAATCGAAAAGATCTTGTAGATTTTCCAGGGCATGGATTTCCAGTCACACTACCTGTAACTATTAACATGAACATGACTTCACACAGGATTAAATTCACCCGCATGCAGAGGGATAAAACAAGGTTTATGCAGCACTTAAATTCTCAAAATAGGGCTTAAATGAGATTTAAGTGCTGCACAGACCTTGTGGCAGTTAATTTCATCCTGTGTGCATGAGATATATAGGGCTGCATTTAACTGATGTGCAACAAGCATGTACATTTTTGCAGGTGCACATATTATTGTGGCCCATGAAGTTCCCAGGCATAAAGATTTTTATGTCCTTAGAAAATATAGGTTGAATTGAATAAATGTGGCTATAATAAAATCAATTTTTTCTGCTATGTTTTATTGCTCATAGTAACTAGCTTATAAGAACTGTGCATTTTCAGAATAATGTGTTCTGAATGTAACCTGTACAGTAAAATATGGCAAAAATATGTGTGTGTCTTATTTTTAGGGATGCTTTGGTATTGAGATGAGCTGGTTGGAAAATGGACTATTTTGAGAGTTTAGAGGATTCTGGAGGGAAGTGTGTTATCAGGGCCTAGTGGCAGTATGCAGGCAGCCTAGAATAGGGGTAGTCAAATATTTTTTGGCAAGATTCCAAATTTCTTTGTCAAGGTATATTCAAGGTCCAGACTCCAGAGAAAATAAAAATAAAAATAAAATAACAATAATGATAAGTAAATAAAAAGATTTCTGGGTCTGTTCAAGAGCATCTGGTGGTCTGGATTTGGCCCATTGTCCGCCTCTTGACTACCCCAGCCTAGAATTAGGTGGGGGTGAATTGTACCTCTCTTTGTATTCGGAAATAGCCTGCTTTATGTCTCTGTGTTTTGTGGGTTCTTGTGTGTTATCCTTCTAGATTCTAAGAAATAGAGTACTGTTACTCTGCCAACTTCCAGCAAGAGCATTTTATGTTTTTCATCTAACTTCTGTGCGTATGGTCATCAACATAGCACAAAACATTTTCTATAAACACTTTTGTGAATATTTTTGTTTGCTTTTAGTCAGAATTCTTCTCCCAGCTCTAATACTGAGTTGAGAAAGCCTACATTGACTGTGCTGTAGCAGATACTACAGTGATGAGCGCAGTACAAGAACCTAAATTAACTAGAATAGAATACAGAAGGATACACTATGGGTCTTTGCTTGTATGAAATGGTATTTATAACAAAACTGCCCTCTTGCTATTACCTTAGCATGTGGATTACATTGATCATGATCTGGCTATGTGTGTCTGCTAGCAATGGGCCTGAAGCAAAGCTGATTTCCCAGAGCTGTTAGTAGTGCGTGCACCTACAAACTACACCTCTCAGGTCATATTCTGGAGCCCCATGGACACGGTGGATTGGGAAGGCAGTCTGGGGTTGTGGGAGGTAAGGAAATTTCTACATTTGCTTGAGAACTAGTTTGGGGTTATTTTATTCTCAGAGGAGATGGAGGCACCTCAAGGAAACATTTGCCAGTTAGCTGATGATGCTCTAAACCAGGTCAGTTCCATCCTGGTCAAAGTGTGGAGGCCCCTCATATACAAAAGGCAAGGGCTTGTGGAACAGGAATCAATGTTTATCTTAATTATTTGCAGTTGGGTTGGAAGAGACAGTGAGGATGTTTAGTAAAGTAATCAGATGGTTTTAACTATAACATAATGGTTGACTGATGATTGGCTGATGCGTCAGGAATTTAAGGAGAGACACGATTGTTTGGCAGTTCTGTGGCGGGAAAACATTTTTTAAGACTGCTCATTTAATTAAAGAAAAGACTTACAGCACAAATGTATATAATCTTCAGTAGTATCACGAGATATCACGAGTGTGGTAATCTGGAAAATATCCATGTTAGCCACTATCTGCTGTGGAAAATAATAGTTTTTGATTTCTGCACGATGGCCTCGCATGGCATGGGGTTCACACTATCCTGAGTCGAACCAGAAAGAAAAAAATCTGTCTCATTTTAAGATATGTAATTTGACACCAATAGATCCCACACTCAGTGCAGAAGGGGTTGCGGGTTGCACTCTGACAAGGCATAGTATTTATTAAAAGTGGTGTGCTTCTGCCACAGGACAAAGAAGAAAATTGACTCTAGGGTCTCGTTGATACTGGAGAATTGAACCATGTATAATTTAAAGGTTAGCACTGGTCTGTGTGTGAGTGGCACATTACAGAACATTCACACTATCAATTCTATTTCACTCGTACTTATCCCTGCCCCCACACAAATCGGTAAAAGCATTTTTTCTTCCTGAGAAACTATCCCACAGTTCCCAGCACAACTGATAAAAACAGCGTCTTGTGAAAACTAGAATGGGGGCCTGCTCCCACTTCCTGTTTAGATGGGGCCAAATTCTCTTTGAAGAAGAGATGGAAAACTCATACACACAGCTTGCAAGATTTGATCACTTATACTCTAAAACCGCTTTCGCCTTGAGCCTGAAAACTGAACACTAGCCTAAAATTAGTGCTTGAAACAAATCCAAATGCTTCTGGATTCACTTCTACCTATAAAAAGTTGTCAGTAGTGATCATTTCAATTACAGGTGGAATGTTCTGAATTTTCAATCCAGAATCCTTTATGTCAGCAGTTTAAAAATGATGATTCACAGTGAGATAATTCCCTTGGAAATTCATATAAACTAAAGGAACAACTGCAGCAATTAAACAGGAAAACAGATTTGCCATGTAACTTTCCATTTATATAAATCAGCTTTTATCAGCTTGCCGGAGGGCTCCACCCTCCTCTTCAGCACTGCTCCTGTCCATCATTCTTAAAATACAGGGCCAAAACCTCACTGCAGGAAGCCAGTGTAGGTTGGCATATACATGACATGGTTTGCCAAATCTCTCTCCCGCTGATTTTATTATCGAACTTGACTCTTCCAGAGACTCTGTGTGCCTGATGTCATTGCTCAGAAATTCTTGGGCTGATTAGTTGTTGCCAGCAATGAGGGAGTCTCTCTCTAACTTCTGGGTCTCAGTGTAATATTACTATGCATAGCATTTGCCCAGAATAGAGAAGTGTAATATTTTCCCCCCTTTTCAGCTAACTGAAGTACTCCAGTGGCCTATGGACATGTGAGTTCAGTTCTGAAATCCATATTATGTCCTTGAGTTGGCTCATAACCTTAACCAGGTGATCTAGAAGTGACCATGGATATTCCGGAAAAGTCAGAGGTTAAACACTGCCTTGTTTTGTTCCTTATAAATAAAAACTGTTTGATGCTTCAATAGTTTTGAAGTGCTTACTACTACAAAGTCCTGGGTTGCATCTCTCTTAAGAACTTGTGCTTGTCAGAAGCCAAAGATTTATAAGCACTGAGAAAAAGGTTGCCAGACATGTCTGGGGCTACAATCTGTCATGTGGATTCCAATAATTTGCACCCCATGCAGCATTTCATGGCACCATAAAAGCTCTTGTAAATGAAGGCAGATTTTGTGACACACACCCCATAATTTAAAATGGAGGTCAAAGTAACTGACACAATTTACCTTACAGGGCAATTCAGCTCAGAAAAGAGCAAAGGAGGCAGAAGGTCTTTAATGGGGTATCAGAGGGGTTGGTGTGAAGCCCAGTCTTATTTAACATCCTCATTAACCTCAGAGAGGGAGTAAATAGCACACTAATTAAATGTGTAGCAGGTACTAAATTGGGAAACTTTGTGAAAAACAAGGAGGAGAGGGAAATAAAAAGTGGTTAAGTGTAGCCTATAAAATATGCTAAGTAGAAATTAGGCTTTGGCCTAAATTTAGCCTAAGTGTAGAGGAGTTTGGGACATTGCACTTTCTAATGTGAGCAGAAATTAGAGATAAATTGGAGACAGTAAGGTGGGGAAATTGAAGTTAGCAAGGACATGACCGAGGGTTATGTTGTTGATTTGTTTTGGTTACAACTGTTTTGAACAAGGTTTTAATGAGTGTTTTTGAGAATTGTGGATGTTTAATTAAAATGCTATCTATTTTGATAGTATGGGAAGGACATTGGTGCAGATGTTAATTTAAAATAATGTGTAACGTAAAAAGCCAATAAGGAGCTGGCAGAAATATAATTATGGTAAGGAGCAGTTTAATGTTAATTAGTATTATAATGGATTACAAAAGGAGTAGTTTTGTTAATTTGTGGAGCATGCTAATTAACATCAAAAGGGTACCATTAGGAGCCAACATTCTAAGGTTTTATTTCTATTGTCAGTGGACTGCTCACACACTGATGCACCATTTTATCTTTGAGTGTAAGTATAAATGTATTGTGTACACGGTAATTGCATGCCTGTAATCATTTTTCTTTTGAGTAGTTTGCTAAGTGTCGCATAGGGGTCCTCTACTAATAAATTTTCTGTAACTGAGCAAGTGGTGCAAACCTGCAAACTAAGTTGGGTTTTTCTGCACCCTTTAACACATTAATATTAATTGGGACTATTTCAACCTAAAGGTTACATAAGAGAGATTAGAATGGTAGGTACAAACAACAAAATGAAATTCAAGATGGAAAAATGCACACTAGTGCATCGGAGGAAAGAAACTAAGAGATATTCAGTGGAAGAAGGTACGTGGAAAGCTATAATGCCAAGAGGAACGAAGGCATGGTAGAGGAGATGAGCTTGTACTTTTATAGCAGCAAAAAAATCTATGCCTGTAAGCCAGTTGCGGTCCCCGCCCGCCCGTCCATCAGGGAGGGAGGCCAAGCCCTCTCACCGCAGTGCTCCTAAAGCGACTCTGTTCGGGCGGGGGTGGGGGGAGGAAGGAAGGAAATTTGCTGACTGTTAATGATTAATGGGTCCAAGCCTGCACTCTAGGCTGGGCAACAATTGGGTCTGTGAGCCCTGGCCAGAGCAGGGCAGCACACAGTTAAAGCTCCTGGCCCACAGTCAGGCGGGGTAGCAATAAATCTATAGGCGCCATGCCCTCAATCTGGGCGGGCAACACACAGTTAAGGCTCTGGCCTGCAGTGAGCCAGAGCAGTAGGGAGTCTGTCTGCCTGGAGCCCTCAGTCAGGGTGGAGCAGCAATCAGTTCAGGTAATGGCTCTGGCCTATAGTCAGGTAGAGCAACCGTGCAGTCTATGGGGAGGATTAGCTCTCTGGGGAGGGAGCCAGCCAAACCATCTGGTGTCCTAGCTCGGGCAGGTGCCAGACCAATGCAGGCCTCCTGACCAAAAGGTGGGGAGTCTGCCACCCCCAGGGGTGGGGTGGCAGGAGGTAGGGGGACGCAGGGCTACCCACTCCAGTGCGTGCCAGCCCAAGGCCCTAACAGTGGCGGAGTGGTCAGCGGGGAAATCCAGCCACAAAACGCTGGCCAGCTTGCAGTCACACAGCCGAACCCTATTCGACTTCCCTGGGCTCCTTCCTACACTCGCAGTCCGGGAGTACCTGGGTTCTGGGGTTGTCGTCAGTCTTGTTGGAGTAAACGGTAAGTGGCAGACCCAACAGCTCCTTGGTGTTCCCAGGATCTGGCAGCTCGGGCAGTCCTTCTGGGTCTCTGGCGCTGTAGTAGCCTCCATCAGATCTGGGCTCCAGCAGCGGCGGGGAGACATCCTGCTCCCTAGCAGCTCTGCTCTCACTGAGCTAGAGGGCTGGCCTTTTATATTTCCAGTTCCTGTACCATTTCTCTGCTTCCGACGGGGTGGCCGCGAATATCCCAATTCTGCCGACCAGGGAGCAGTCACGGTCCCCTCCCTGTCCATCAGGGAGGGTGGCCATGCCCCCTTGCTACAGTGCCATTTTGAATTTCATAAATAGAGCCATTGCATCAGTAATGATAGTCAATCTGTAGATGAAACTACTACGGCACCTAGTTATGGGCACCTTAATAACAGAAAGATGATGAATTGGAAGAAATTCAGAGAAAGCAATAAAAATTATTAAGATAGTAGCAATAGTAAATATTCATACCATGGTAGCTCCGACAGATCCTAATATGTGGTGGCAGGGGAAGGGGGAGAGATGTACAAACACAGTAAAGAGACAATCCTTGCCTTCCAATTTAAAGATGGGATGGAGAGCTAATTTACGAGGAATTCCCTAAATATGTATATCTTGGTCAAACGATAAAGCCAAGATATGATTGCAGTGTACAAGTATTTGAAGGATGTAAACACCAAAAAGAGAGAAATGATTTAATGTGGTACAAGGATGTATATATAGTAACAATGGTGTAAAATAACAAAGGAAAATGTAGATTGAATATCAGGAAAAACTTCCTGATGGTCAATATATTAGTCTTTTGAATAGCTTCCCAAGGAAAATGGCAGAAGCCCATAATTTGGGGTAACTGAAAGCTGGACTGAACAAAGTATTGTGAAACCAGCTAAGAGTGAAACCAATCTTTCATTGGTAGGTGGCTATATTAAATGACCTAATAAGTTTTTGCCATCTCTAAGTTTTATCATTCTAAAAATTAATTTGATCTGCAAAAAGTGCTTGTTTTATGGCATACAGTATAAATTCACCATTTACTAGGAACTCACTACATGTCACTCCTTCCCCTCCTCATTGCCTAGCCATGTTCTGTGCAAACAGCTGGATGATTAGGCACATTCCTGCCTCTGGTATTCTGCCAGCATAGGAATCTGTCAGCCCACCACTCCTGGTAGTAATGGTAGTTGTTGCTCACTGCTGTGGTCCACCTGGACTATTGCTTTTCACGGTTGCTGCTTTTTGAAAAAAAAAAAAACCTCTTGCTCAGCTGCAACAACAACGCTCTTTTGCCTTCCAAACTTCCAACCCATCAAGTTTTAAAATGGTTGCAGGAGCAGTTTCAATACAAATTTACACCAGTTGATCTCTTTGATTTCAGTGGAGTACTCTTGGTGTATCTGTAGAGATATGTTTATGAAAAATAGTGATTTGGAGATGCTTCCTCATAAGGGACAGTGTTGTGAGTGTGGGAATTTGGAGATGTGTCCTGGAGGCAGGGATTGAAAACACCGCATGGCTGTGTGCAGCAGCTCACCAGAGACGCTCTCTTGTTTGTTTTATTCCTTTCTCATTCACTAGTTTGTTATTTAATGAATCCCAGTATTGTAACATGGTGTCAGAAGTGCTGAATGAGAAGGAAGTTGCAATCATTTTGAAGTTAACTCCTGTCAAGTGTTTGCAACTGAAAACAGAGACAAAAGGAGGCACCAGAGAAGCACGTGGGCAACCAGGCACAAAGCCTTTTGCATGTATTTGGTGAGCACAACAGTAGCTTAACTAGTTTAAGGAGGGGAAAAAGCCAAAAATGGATGTTTTGCAACCTTCCAGTCTGCGATTGTCACACAATGTTGCAGAGAACTGGAAAAAATTCAGACAGAGATTTGAATTGTGTTTAGCAGCCACAGCGGCAGATGAGAAAAAATGATAAAGTGAAATCATCAATCTTTTTCCACGTTGTTGGGGAGGAAGCATTGGATATTTATAACAACTTTAAGTTTGAAGAAGGTGAAAGCATGAAGTTAATTAAAATGCTGACTAAATTTGAGGAATATTATGTGATGTTGCACTCTATATGATTTTATGAAAATATGCTAATGAGTGTGAATATAATGTAACGGGAATATGCTTAAGCAAAAGGTCCCTTGTAAGGTATCATTACAAAGCTTATAATCTACTGAGTGTGGTCATCCTATTTGTATGTATGTATCATTCTTGTATCTGAAACTAGAAATATGAAATATAACGCTGAAGTCCTGTTGTAATTATGCAAAGTGTGGGCCATTAATGGTGGCTTGGAATCTTGATGGCTCCCATTAACCAGGACAATTGGTTGTAAATGGTTCTGTTTACTTGTAAGTCTTCCTGAATACCTGTGTGCTGGCAAGTGGGTAATGGATTCCAGTTCAGATGACATGATCACATGTCACTGTAGGACTTCATCTTTTACCTGGTTCTTTTCCATTTAGAAGGAGGGGTGGGAACCCAGAGAGGGACAAAGGATTCCCACCTTGTGCAAAAGATATATAAGGGGGTGGAACAGAACAAAGGGGGCTGCAGTCATGAGAAATCCCTAGCTACCACCTGAGCTGGAACAAGGATTGTACCAGGGGAAAGGATTGGGCTCAGACTAGAAGGAGGCTAGTCTGTCAAAGAAGCTTATTGGAACATCTCTGAGGGTGAGATTTACCTGCATTTAGTTTTTACTGTATTAGGCTTAGACTTGCGTGTTTTATTTTATTTTGCTTGGTAATTCAGTTTCTTCTGTCTGTTATTACTTGGAACCACTTAAATCCTACTTTTTGTATTTAATAAAATCACTTTTTACTTATTAATTGACCCAGAGTAAGTATTAATACCTGGGGGCTAGGGGGAGGGGGAAACAGCTGTGCATATCTCTCTATCAGTGTTATAGAGGGTGAACAATTTATGAGTTTACCCTGTATAAGCTTTATATAGGGTAAAACAGATTTATTTGTGGTTTGGACCCCACTGGGAGCTGGGTATCTAGGTGTTGGAGACAGGCGCACTTCTTAAGCTGTTTTCAGTTAAGCCTGCAGCTTTTGGGGGACATGGTTCAGACCTGGGTCTGTGTTTGTAGCAGGCTAGCATGTCTGCCACAACCAGGCAGGGCACTGAAGTCCATAGGCACCCACTCCGTGGGTGCTCTGGGGCTGGAACACTCACGGGGAAAAATTGGTGGGTGCTGTGCACCCACCGGCAGCCAAGCTCCCAGCTCACCTCACCTCACCTCCGCCTCCACCTCCTCCCCGAGCATGCCGCATCCCTGCTTCTCCTCCCAGCACTTGCCGCCGTGAGCTGTTTTGTGGTGTAACAAGCTGTGGGAGGGAGGAGAGAGGAGAAGGAATGTGGTGCGCTCAGGGAAGGAGGCGGGAAAGAGGTGGGGCCAGGGTGGGGATTTGGAGAAGGAATCCAATAGGGGCAGGGAGAAGGCAGAGTTGGGGTTGGGACTTTGGGGAAGGAGTTGGAATGGGGATGGGAGGGGTGGGGCAGGGGTGGAGTCAGGGCAGGACGGGGGGCGGGCGGTCGAGCACCCACCAGCGCCAGGAGAAGTTGGCGCCTATGCTGAAGTCCCAAGCTGGCAGGGAAAACAGGCTCAGGGGTAGTCTCAGCACATCAGATGACAGTCCCAAAGGGGTCTGTGGTCCAACCTGCCACATATTGCATGCCAAAGAGGACTGAAACCTTTGAGAGAGATAAAATGTCCAATGGTTCCTGGGAATGGTTATGCTGGAAAATTCATATCTAATCTATTTACCAAAGCAGCATCTTAGAGAAAACTCCTAGAGAATACAAATGAATGGTACTGGAGTGCAGAACAGTAGGAATCATGGGAAGGTTTAAAACAACTGATACAAAAACCAGTGTTGAAGTTTTATACACCAGGAAAGCCTATTAAAACCTCAGCAGATGCTTCACAGTCTGGGATAGGTGCAGTGATTTTACAGAAGCATGAGGATTGTTGGCAACCAGTAGCCTATGCATCGAAATCACTGACTGAGGCAGAAATGAGATACGCACAGACCAAGAAGGAGCTTTTAGGAATATTGTTTGCCTGTGAGAGATTCAATCAGTATATTAATGGACAGACAGTGAAAGTTGAAACAGACCACAAGCCCCTGATAGCTTTATTTAGGGGGTAGGGGTTGGGACTCGGGGGGAGCAGGGCAGGGGCAGGGCCTTGGGGGGAAGAGGCGGGTAGGGGGAGGATTCCGGCATTCTTGCCGGAGTATATGGTTTTTAAATATTACAAAGTTGGCAACCCTACTCGATTCACTTTCGTTTCAGTGAATGTTGAATCAAAATGATTTATATAGAGAAACATAACTTCAAACATGACATAAATTCTTAAAAGGATATATTTTTTCCCTCCTCAGTTGAGGATTCCATTTACAAAGGATTGTAGGTCATATAAACGTGTTGACTTTTTTATAATCTAAGGGCATTATAATATGAAAGCACTATTAGATAAAGAAAGCAGCATTGCCAGCACTCAAAGATTATTCCTGAGTGACACAATCTGAGGTGCATTTTATGCTGCTCACAATTCACAAGAGCAGTATGAGACAGACATGATTTTGTCATAGCTACTTTCTTGCCCTACCTGGAGGCAGGCTCACCTACAGTAACAGATCTGTAGGGAATTATGTTGAGAGTGCTCTGCTCCCTGTCAGGTCTCAGGAAAAGCAAGTAGTATGGATTATAGAATTATTCCCTTCAATGAACAAATGGTGATGTAGGAACTGAAGTGTTCCTTAATGAGTTGGAGAGAGATGAAAATGCTTGCTCCACTGGGAGGGGAGGAAGGGGAAAGGGTAGAGTTCTATCTAAGATGCCAGTTTGAGACGAGACCCTTGTATGTATTTGAGCTTGGAAGTTGAGTTGTGCAAACACACCAGGCAAGGGTGGGACTCTTCCTCCTAGTTGCTGCAATGAGGGATTTACCTTTAAGAGTTCAAGAAACATACAACTTTAAATTATAGCTATTCTCCAACTGAAATTATTGAGGAAAGCTCCTTAGAGGTTCTAATTTGGTTATCAATATATGGGCAAAATGATTCACTTTAAGTTTATTACATATAGTGTTGGTAAATATTAATCTTTTATTATTTTATTTTTATATTAACTCATGATTCTTTGACCAAAAAATATCCCAGAAACTTTTCTCTGTCAGCCAAAGTGCTGTTTAAACCCTAATGCTAAAAAGTGTTTTGCTTTAGACTAATGAATGTCTGTAAAATCATAGTAGGACTGTGCTTAATTATCCAATCTGCTTTGTACCCTGAACTTTAGCTGACCCTTATATGTTATCAATAAGATGAATTATAATGGGACCTTAGTGTGTTGTTAATAATGGATTGTGTGTCCTCTTACTTTAACCTTTGACCCTTGGGAAAATATGTCCAGATGTCCAGAAAGGAACTATTGTAATTGATATGATGCAGGTGTTTTCTGTGATTAAGATAATGATCTATCGAAAGACCCTTTTAGCTTATCAGGAACTACTCTAACAGATTATTTCTGCCATAATGACTTAGTTACAGTTATCTTTTGTGATTGATAAAATAATGGATTGATAAACAGGTGTCTTTAGCTTATCAATTAGGTAAACCAAATACCATGAAAAGCGTTCCACAGATCAATAGGTCTTTTTCTTTGTCTCTTTTCTGTAAATACGCATAGTATATAAAGGGATGAATTTTGGGGAGTTAGTTAGAAGTGAAGTAAACTGCCAACAATCCTCCAGTCTCAGATTGGTATGTATGTTTCCTTTCTGTATTCTGTATAGTGCTGTATTAAGTACTAATTGATTGTCTTACTTAAATAAAACTTCAACTAAGTTGGTTATTTTACATCATGTCTTATTAAATCCAAACAAGTAATAGTAGTCACACATAAGTCTCTAAATCTTAAATACTCTGATACATAATAGCAACTCATCTAGAATACTTGGAGTGAGGCTGGGAGAAATCAGACAAAAGTAAAGTTATGTATCTCCTGAGAAAACAGGTATTGAGATGGTCAGTGATTAAGTGGATTACTACACATGGCTCTACTCAGTAAAACTATAAAAATATTGACAGGAGAGACCTCAGCAGTCCAGAACCTAATTTGGGACTCTTCATAATGGGATAATATTGAGAAACTAGGCTGATTTAAGGTACCAGAGAAAATTTTTCATGAATTGGTCGAGATCCCCAGCTGGTGCAAATTGGGATAGTTCCATTGCCTTCATAGAAGTACACTGATTTACACGAGTGAAGCGGAAAGCACTCTAAAGGGTGTTAGAATGCAGACTATCAAAAAGACTTCATAAGAGGGAATCTCTTCTAAAACTGCACAGCAACACATTAAGGTTTAAGGAACTGGATCAGGTTTAAGGAACTGGATTCAGTGTTTACATTTGCACAAAGAGGCAGAAAACCAAAGTAGATAGGCTTCAATAAGCTTATTTAGATTCAATAAACCCAGTTGAAATTTGTGGTACTGTATTTCATGATGGCCATTCCTTTATTCTGAGTCTTATACAAAGCTGAGAACATTCCAGATGCTGTACAATATAATAATTATAATTAACAGACACCCTTTCTGGTAATCTCAGTAGAGAGAGCAAAGATTAAACCGGTGTGGATATTACACCTACTCCTCCTATTCCTTGAGGTGGGTCCCTCTAGATCCACGGTCAAGGCACATTGCAGGGGCAGTGTGGGGAGGATTACACTACAGTTGCTCATGATACCTGATATGTGAATAAATCAAGGATTTCATTTTCTAATTTTCATGAGCACTAAATTAAGTTTAAGGGGAAACGCAATGCATTTTGCTGCATTTTGGAATGAAACCAATGATTAATCTAAATAAAGATTTGTTTAGAGTTTCCAATAAGAAATAAAATGTATAGTTTGAGCTCTCAGATTCGATGCTCTAATGTGACATTTATAATTATAAATAGCAATAATCTCTTCAGATAAGTAACTCTCACTAGTATGAGTAACTACATGACTATGAATGGTATCACTTTTTTTGGACCCACAGTTAAATGTTAAAGGTTCTCATATCTTAGTGCATTAAGTACTTGGTTAAAATAAGTGTAAAACTGAGAGTGGTAATGCTGCTCCTTGCTACCTTTACACAAGCTAATCTTTTGTAGAAATGGTGTAGACATTATATAACATGTGCATGTATGCTGAAACTTCACAGTAAAAATGTCCAAGGCATTCAGTATTGTATTGCGTGGATGTGCCTAAATCATTAGTTCTCATCTTGCAGCAATGGAGTATACAGAGGTTTGTCCATTGGCTTTTATCCTAATTAGCTCACTGATAGTCCAAGAAAGAGAACAGCCAAAAAGTATGTTACATGCTGCCAACAATTCCCCAGTGCAAAGTATTAATGAATTGTAACAGCTGCTACTTGAACATAAGGTAAGTGCTTCTTATCAAATATCACTGAGGGAATGCAGAACCCCTAAAGGACTGAAGAATTTATAGCAGCAAGAAGTCTCTGTCTGACAGCACACATTGTGATAATAGATCTATTGCGTGGCCTAATTAAAGTGATGAAATCAAGTACTATTATCTGTCTGACTTACCCTTAAACAATAACACACACACACACCCCCCACCCAGGCAAGTAGGTAGCAATCTTGATAAATATGGATTGTATCATTCAATATTTTAATAAGAGAGGGAGAGAAGACATTTTTTTCATGTGAATGATTCTTCCAAACCCAGTACATCAGCTGTGCCACAAGAACAACCTGTATCATCTCTGTTTGATCATCTCCCTCCATCTATTTTTGTGTGAAGATGTTTCATTTGGATAGCTCCAAATTGATTTGTTTGGAGGAATGATGATTAGTCAAACGTCAGATTAACGTTTATTCCCTGAGGATCAAATCGTGCTTGCCATGCACAAATAGTCCTGTTGTGTAAAGCCAACCAGATTTGCAAGACACCAGTCTGAATGTTTGGACAACGTCTTTGATGTTGCTGTGCAAAGTTCTGATATTTGCGGAAAGTTATGCAGCTGACAACACTAACTGACTCGTGTGGCAATATCACACCAGAGCTACAAGCCTTTACTGCTGAGAGTTTATTAGCAATAACCACCCTTGGATTCCTGTAAAATGCTGCTCAGTTGTATAGTGGATGCATTAGGTATTACATTAGTGACCATTTCTAGCTTCCAGTGTAATACAAGCAACTGATAATAAACATTTTGATGCGTTAAATTAATTTCTTCATAGATTATGGTCTAGGTATACTTGGTCCTGCCTTAGCGTGGGGGGTCAAAGTAGATGACCTCTCTAGGTCCTTTCCTTACATTTCTATGATTCTATGTGAACAAGTTTCATACTACTCTTACAACTAATGGGAAGCCTGGCTCCTTCTCAGTTAGAGTTAGGCCATTTAGGTACCATGGAGCATGAAAAATGGACTTTATTACAAAAACATTTTTGGGATCCAGGCATTTTGGGTGTATTAAAGAGCTAGTGTATAAGTGGGTTGGTAAAATGGGAACAGAAAAGGAGGAATCTAACTGGCTGATGAAGGATCAGATTGTGTGGGTATCCAGCATTATTGCACAGAATGGAATCCATCAGACTGTTTCCCATCCCCGAAGCCATTATTCCCTTACTGCAGAAAAAAACACGATGGAATACTTTTACAATATCTTGCCTTATTGCATATTTTTATTTAATCTTTTTCATTGTTTCAATTACTACCAGCTTCAGGATCCAAACGTCCTAAAGTTCATATCTGTCTTTGCAAACTGCCAGCTGAAAGTTGGAAGCTAAAAACCTATAACATGAAAGTTCTCACTCTGAGACATCTATCTCACTAGTTATGAATGCTGTATGCATCACCATAATATCTGAGTGCCTACAGTATCTAGCTAGCTATTTTCAGTAGGGAGAAAATAAGGTAAATGTGAGTATTTTTAAATACTTTTTACATTAATATATGAGAGTGGTTATCTACATGGAGAAGTAATAGTGGGAAAGAACAGCCAGTATCATGTTGACCAGGCAATTCTCTTTCAATGCTTTTTAGTCCATGCGTCAGTTTAGCAAACTTTAATTTATGCAATGGGGAGTAAAGCTGAAAGTCTGTTGGCGTATGCTGAGGAAGAAGATAGCTATGATATTGTTATTAAAAGTCTGGTGAGCATTTCATTAAAATAATTAAAGTAGCATATGGAAAGGCATGCTTTTGCAAAAGGATGCAGAACCCCACCCCTCCAAAAAAAACCACCCAAGCACGCCTTATATATATAGGCAGAGCAATGTGACTTCAATGTCAATAAGGAAATTCTCCTAAGAAATCATCTAGTGGTTGAGACCTTACAAAAAAAAAAAATAAATGGACACAAATCAGACTTCAAGAATTATAACATTCAAAAACCAGTTGGAGAACACTTCAATCTCTCTGGTCACTCGATTACAGACCTAAAAGTCACAATATTACAACAAAAAACTTTCAAAAACAGACTCCAACGAGAGACTGCTGAATTGGAATTAATTTGCAAACTGGACACCATTACATTAGGTTTGAATAAAGACTGGGAGTGGATGTGTCATTACACAAAGTAAAACTATTTCCCCATGTTTATTTTTTCCCCCTACTGTTCCTCAGATGTTCTTGTCAACTGCTGGAAATGGCCCATCTTGATTATCACTACAAAAGGTGTTTTTTTTTTCTCTCCTGCTGGTAATAGCTCACCTTACCTGATCACTCTCGTTATAGTGTGTATGGTAACACCCATTGTTTCATGTTCTCTGTGTATATAAAATCGTCCTACTGTATTTTCCACTGCATGCATCCAATGAAGTGGGTTGTAGCCCATGAAAGCTTATGCTCAAATAAATTTGTTAGTCTCTAAGGTGCCACAAGTACTACTGTTCTTGTTGTGGATACAGACTAACATGGCTGCTACTCTGAGAAAAATTAAAGTTAACGTTTGAACTCTGGCCCAGGCAGAACAATAAGCACAGTAACTGGAGTTAATGAAAATGCAAGTCACCTGGGATAATATTTTCAGGTGTAACTAAAGGATTTAGGCACCTAAATCCCATTGACTTTTAGTGAGAAAGCCGTGGAAGCATAGGGCAGGAAGTACCAAATAAAGTTCCTATAGGGAAAAGGGAAGCGCCATTAAAACATTCCTCTTAAGAGCAAGGAGTTTCCTGAGCAGAAATGTGGCAGGTGCGGCAAGGGAAAATATAGAATAAATGAGATCTGCTTAGTCAGTGAAGCATGTGTGGGAAATGTCAGAGAAAAGAACATTAGGAGCACTGAAACCGGAGAGATAAACCGAGCAAGTATGTGTGATGCCTGGGATGTGTTATTAAAGGCAGCATTCATGAGCAGGCTTGGACTGTCAGTCTCAAGATTTATCATACTGCTGTTAAATTTAAAATTGGTTCAGGAACAGAGGAGACTGTGAAGAGACTTTTAAGGAAAAGAGCTCTAGCCTTAAACTGGAGTAATCCAGGGTAGAGCACAATAGTCCAGGACAGACAAGTTGCCTGAGGTCTGGTCTACACTACAGAGTTAGATCGATGCAAGGCAGCTTACGTCAACCTAACTCTGTTAGTGTCTACACTTAAATTTTGCTCCTGCCGATGTAACTGTCCCACTACGCCGACTTAATAACTCCACCTCCACAAGCAGCTTAGAGCCATGGTTGATGTCGTTAGGTCAACCCAGTGTCAGTGTAGTCAACTGTTACTGGCTTTCAGGAACCATCCCACAATGCCCCACACTGACTGTACAATCAATACAAGCACTCCAGGTGAGGACGCGCACTGCCAACACCAGGAGTGACATGCACAAGCGATGTAATTACTGTGGTGGGTGTATGCCAATTAAGTTAGGTAGACTTAATTTTGTAGTGTAGACATGGTCTGAGTCAGTTCAAGGATAAAAGAGTATGTGTAATACACCACAGTCCATAATGACAATGCACTGCAAATAACCTCCTAGATTAAATCAGAGCCATTGAGCTAGATCCTATAAAACACATAGTGGAAGCTGGGATGGTGTTTGGTGAAACTAGCCTGCTTAAAGAAAAACCAGTTTGATCCTCTTGAAAAAGGGGCCATATCTTGTGTGTTCAGCACACTCTGCTTCCTGAAGTGAAGGAAGAACTTGATAGGAAGGTTAAGAATGGTGTAATAGAGCATATTCCTGAACTGATAGAGTGGTGCTTATTTTACCCCTTATGAGAAAAATGGACACCTCCATAGCATCATAGATCTAAAGAGACTCAATAAGCATTAAGGACAGAAAAGTATCATGTCCTCACTGTGGAAGGTGCAATCTCTAAGTTAACTGATGATACAACAGTATTCTCCTCACTAGATGCAGCTAGTGGATTCTAGCAAGTTCTGCTCCACCCTGTCAGAGCCAAGCTAACAACTTTTACAACACCATTTGGAAGATATTGCTCATGTCACCATCTGGTCTGTATAACAAGCGTCCCAGAAATCTTTTGAGAGAAGTGAGAGAGGTTCTGCAAGGGCTGGAGGGAGTGGAAGTCTATATGGATGCCATTTTAGTTTATTGAAAGTCTAGGGAAAAGCATAACCAAAAATAAAACATGTTCTAACCGCAATAGAGACTGCTGGAATACATTTTCTCTGTCTAATTGTATGCTACACCCAACTCAACTACTGTTCTTAGAGTGTATAATTGATAAAGTTAAAGAACTATGGGCTGGATGAATGGACTACAAGGTGGATAGGAAGCTGGCTAGATTGTCGGGCTCAACGGGTAGTGATCAATGGCTCCATGTCTAGTTGGCAGCGGGTATCAAGTGGAGTGCCCCAAGGGTCGGTCCTCGGGCCGGTTTTGTTCAATATCTTCATAAATGATATGGAGGATGGTGTGGAATGCACCCTCAGCAAGTTTGCAGATGATACTAAACAGGGAGGAGAGGTAGATATGCTGGAGGGTAGGGATAGGATACAGAGGGCTCTAGACAAATTAGAGGATTGTGCCAAAAGAAATCTGATGAGGTTCAACAAGGACAAGTGCAGAGTCCTGCACTTAGGACGGAAGAATCCCATGCACCGCTACAGACGAGGGACCGAATGGTTCGGCAGCAGTTCTGCAGAAAAGGACTTAGGGGTGACAGTGGACGAGAAGCTGGATATGAGTCAACAGTGTGCCCTTGTTGCCAAGAAGGCCAATGGCATTTTGGGATGTATACGTAGCGGCACTGCCAGCAGATCGAGAGACGTGATCATTCCCCTCTATTCGACATTGGTGAGGCCTCATCTGGAGTACTGTGTCCAGTTTTGGGCCCCACACTACAAGAAGGATATGGAAAAATTGGAAAGAGTCCAGCGGAGGGCAACAAAAATGATCAGGGGACTGGAACACATGACTTATGAGGAGAGGCTGAGGGAACTGGAATTGTTTAGTCTGCGGAAGAGAAGAATGAGGGGGGATTTGATAACTGCTTTCAACTACCTGAAAGGATGTTCCAAAGAGGATGGATCTAGACTGTTCTCAGTGGTAGCTGATGACAGAACAAGGAGTAATGGTCTCAAGTTGCAGTGGGGGAGGTTTAGGTTGGATATTAGGAAAAAACTTTTTCACTAGGAGGGTGGTGAAACACTGGAATGGGTTACCTAGGGAGGTGGTGGAATCTCCTTCCTTAGATATTTTTAAGGTCAGGCTTGACAAAGCCCTGGCTGGGATGATTTAGTTGGGGATTGGTCCTGCTTTGAGCAGGGGGTTGGACTAGATGACCTCCTGAGGTCCCTTCCAACCCTGATATTCTATGATTCTATGATTCTATAAGAATGTCAGAAGTTATCTTCTATTTTTGTTTTGTTGTTGTTACCCTCCATGTTGGCCTCCCTTCTTGTTGCTTAGTTTGCCGCACTTTGGGTAACCCTCACTTCTGATTGGGTAATTTTGAAAGAATGTGGCCCAACAAAGGGATAGTGGTGGGAAATTTAGAAGAGCGGGAAAGGTCACCTGACCCCAGAAAAAAATCTGCGTAGAAACACTAGGTTATATAAGGGCTCTAAACCCTACACAGGGTGCTATCCACCCTAGTGTCAGTCTATGCTTACGCTCAGTAACACCAAGATAGAAGACTGAAGACATCTTGTTACTAACACCTGTCTGTTCCTGTTGTCTCCATTCCTGTGGTTCCAGATTTTGTTGGTTCCCTATGTTCCTGCTCAGCTCCTTGGGACTCTTGATCATTGCTTTTGGTTCTCCTCTGGTCTCCCATGTAGACTGGTAAAGTAAACAGTTTATGTAATCTTTGTACCCACATCTATTTAATTCTGTGTCTTTTGAGTAAACTATCAATTTGTTTGTAATAACCCCCCTTTTACTTTAATACTTCAATCATGTTGGTATTTTTCTTGGAACTACCGTGGGTGATAGATACCAATTCAAGGGAATGGGCCTGCGGTGAGGAGATCCTTAATAGAGGTCTTCCCAATCTTTTGGTAACACGAATACAAAGGGCATATCTCAAAAATGTCAAAGTTGCATTTCCATCATCTAAAAGGATATCAGCTCTGAATTCTGAGCTTTTGAGATACTGCATAATTCCAAATACATTGCCTCCCATGTCACCATCTACAAGGTAATGGAAGAGAGATCAGTACACATTGCTAAGAGAATTCTTCACCAAGACTCCACAGAGCTGCTGAGCTATAGAGAAACCTTTATGTCTGTAACTGAGCTCAGCTACTTATTGGTCAATGGATCTAAACTATTGTGCCAGTCTTGGGGTATCTTCTAACTGTCTAAAATGGCTCTGGTTAAAGAAAGTGTGGCTGAGCGATGCAGGCTTTCTTTAATTGTTGGAATGCAGTCTGAGGTTTACTCAAGTTTAAACTAGGAGACCCACTCCTGATAAAACTGGATGAGAAAAAATACTGGACACCAGCTGTTGACATTGGATGTCGCCTACAGGCACTCTGAGAGACTACATAGTTGAAACAGATTATGGTCAATGGTACAAAAGAAACAGGCACGTACAGCTGGTTCCAAATGCAGCTGAATTGTCAAGTTACCCCAGCAGCAATGGTATTTGCTCCATAACCTTAGTCAAGGGAAATAATCTGTCTGAGAAGAGTTCTGAATCCATTGAACAGTATTCCGCATCCCCTAGATCAGAATATGATCAGCTCTGTACAAGTGGTAAAACTGGGGACACATTTGGATCTATAATTTGTTTTTAAACATTAACTCTTCTTAAAGAAGGTTTATACAGGAAAAGAGGGGAAAAGTGGATGTTGGGCACTACTAGGCCTTTCCCTCCTCTGCAAAAGTGCTCCTTTGTGGTTCAAGATATCCAATTCTGGAGCCTTTGGTAAATATTTAAACAATAGCTTTTATTATGAAAGTAAAATAATAAACACTGTAACTCTGTTGGTCAGGCAGAGACTCAGCGGGACAACCTGGCTAGCAGATAACTCCTGGCCAGATAACTTTGGATAACTGGCATCCATATGCAGTATATGTATTAACTATTGATTAACAATTGACCAATCAATACAAAGCATGTCAGTTAGGTAAAAAGCTTAACAAATCAGGAACTGTTGCTGGGTAAACTAGTAACTGCATAGAGTAAGACTAGTACCCTTAACATGAATCATAACCATAACAAGACTTCGAGACGCGCGGTCCTCAGGCCAGGAGTCCCTTCTGCACATGTGCAGATCCATAAAGGTCACATAGCCCGTAGGCTTTATTGACAGCCCGTAGGCTGCACTCATTCTTCTGGCCCTATACTGTTAGCACAGGCTACCGTGAATATGTTTACTGTTTCTTTAAAATTATAGTAGGAAGTCAGGCAATAGTGGAGCTGTGAAAAGTTCTACAGTGAAGCATGAAGAGACAGAGATTTTAAGGTTAATACTGTATTTCTTTTTCTAATAAGGTCTCTTGTTCAGTGTTAGAAGAAAATGATTATGATTCTTTACCATTGTTAAATGCAATCATTTTGTTCTGTCATTTCTTCCCCATTCCCTCCCAGCTCCCTAGATAGGCTGCAAAGGATTTGATTTTTATCAGTAAATGTTAGTAAACATTGATTTCACTGTACATATACAAATAAACGAAAAAATATCTCCATCAATTATTGCCAACATTTACAGAGAGGCAAAGTGAGAAAAATGTTACTTGAGAATGTATTAGAGTCCTATCTTAATGTGTATAAAATGTGTTGTAATGAATGCTTCATATTTACAGTTCTGCTAAAACTGCCAGCTCCAGCATTAACTGCACTGCAGCTAATTATGCAGCATTCATTATAGTGTGCTGGGGTCAAAGTTGAGGAAGAGCAAAAATCCAGTTACATTTGTGGTGGGTAGAGCACCTGCACTTATACAGTAACAGAGGCCAAGTTTGTTGTTTTGTTTCAATGATGGGTTGAATTTTATTTCAGTGATGGGAAATCCCTAGAGGAATATTGCAGAGAATACCCTAACCTCAAACGTAAAATGGTGAAAAAGTCTGGAAATGGAAACAAGGACATTTTGTGCTGCAAAGTTTGTAAACAGACAGGCAAACTGTATTGCTGAACATTTGAGTAATAAGTCTCATCTGAAATTAAAAGAAAGTGAAGCAAAGATAACCTAAAGTTCAGTGGAAGCCTGTTTGGAAAGAATGAAACAACGGAAGCAAGAAGCTGCAGATTTTCTACACGATCTAGTACATGGGTTGTGCTTTGAGGTGATTCCAGGGAATGCTGTCCATGGTTCGACTTTTTTTAATTAGTTCTACTTCACAAATATGCACCAGCAGTGTGCACTTGTCCAGAATATTGTCAGCTGGAAGAAAAATACCTTCAAGAAGTTTTCATTCACCATTAAGCTTCAATTAAGGATCTTTTGCGTGGTGACAAATTCTCTTTAGTAATTGATTAAACTCTAGAGCTTGCTGGACAGTCAACAATTAACATCCTTGCAGTGTTTTACAGTGACAAAAATAAATCAATAAATACTATTCTATTAAAATCTTCTACTGTTCTTCACTGCAATGTGGGGGTCATTTCAATTTGTGTTCAAGATATATTGTGAGATGTAAACGTGGGAAAACTGTGTGAATCAACAGTGACTTCAGGATGTACATGCAATGCTTAGTAAAGAATTTGAAAGAAATATATCCACACTTGTTTCACATTTCATGTATTGCTCACCTTTTGTATGTAGCCATTGATCATGCAATCAAAACTGAGTTCCACAACATCAGTGAATTTGTGATACATTTTCCAATTAGATTTGAACGTGTTAACAGGCAAAGGCAAGCAACAACATGAACCCTTCAGGTTTGCATGTGCCCCCTTATGTGATGCCATCATGCTGGTTTTCCTTGCTCAGAGGCAGCAAAATTAATTCACGGGACAGTGAAAGACTTTGTCATTAAAGAGGAAGATGCAGTCATTTCAAAGAGGGCAATGAAATTACACCAGATGGTCAAAAATGATGGAAACCACTAAGTAATCTACTGCAGGTTATCTCTGGGGAATATCCCTGGGAATCATTTGCAAATGGAAACAAATGCATCCTGATACATCACACAGATACACTGCTTAAATACAATTTACAAGTTGCTGCTGATGTAGATAATACCTTAAAGGAAGTGGAATGCAAGTTAATGGGCTTCAAAAGGCAATTCCTTTAAACTGCAATGTATGCTGTGATCAGAATTTCTCATCAAAGCAAACTGAAGGCCACTTTATCTCACTATGTACATGATGGCCTCTGCATTGGGTGCTTTTTTTTGCCAGCAATGAAGTGTTTGATTCATTTGTCAAGGCTCAGATGTCACATAATTTTAACAACTACGAAAATATTTTCCCTTGTAAGGAAGAAGAGTTCAAGTACGATTTTGACTTGAAATGCCCTGTGGTGACAGCATAACAGCACTTGAATTCTGGAGAAGTGAAACCCAGTCATAGTCTGTTATGTTCAGTATGACATTATGTGCACTTGCAGTACCAGTAGTTTCAGTGTCTGTGGAAAGCTCATTCAATCTGTTTAGAAAAGTTCAAGACAAATGTTGCATGCGCTTCTCTGAAGACTAACTTTGGCAGCTTAATCTTTTGAACTACAAAAAGAACATAAGATCAGATGTGGAGAGCTTTTGAAATCTGCACTCACCTGCTGATTTTACCAATTAAATATGTATTCCCAAACCTGTAGCAAAAGGCCTAAGGGTTTTTTTTTTAAATTTTATTGCTTGAACCTCCAAGATGTGGGAACTGAAGACTTAAGGAGCAAAATCCAGTTATTTTGATTTTGAATTAGGCTGGTTACAAATGGACTAGGCAATGAATAGTAAAAAGAGTTATGATTTGTTGATTTAGGGTGTGTCAACGCTTGCGAGTGTACACAGCCACACGTGCATTCTTGTGCCATAACCCCACTACTGTCCATATCTGAAGCACGTTTCTAAAGGACAGTTTAGTGTGCAAATGCTGGCATGTTTTGGGGTGTGGATATATACATGTCTCCACTGCGGCATGGCCCTGTACCTGTTCTACAGTGCTGTGTGGCTGGGGTGACGGGTTGTTTACCAAGTCTTGGGTATCAACAATTCTCCAGGCCATTCCCACAATGCATCGATCCCTTTAATGCCTGACCATTACCCAAAGGTATAAAGGTCCCTGAACCTGCTGCTTCACTTGCCAATGGTAATAGCAACCTGCGCTGAGTACTTCAGAACAGTTTTCTGCTGAAATCTATTGACATTGTTGATGATGGTCCGAGAGCAGCCACCTGGTTTTCTGGAGCACACACAGGTGCTGATCAATGTGTGGTCAGAGTACACTATCCTCCCCAACAGGGGATTGGGGTGCAGGAGGGGGTGAGGGCTCTGGCTGGGGGTGTGGGCTCACGGCTGGGGCCAGGGATGAGGGCTTTGGGGTGCAGGAGGGGGCTGGGGCAGGGATTGGGGAGTGGGGGGGGGAGTAAGGGCTCCATCTGGGGGTGCAGACTCTGGGGAGGGGCTTGGGATCAATGGTTTGGGGTGCAGGAGGGGGCTCCGGGCTGGGGACTGCGGGGTTCAGAGGGTGGGAGGTGGATCAGGTCTGGGGTAGGGCCATGGGAGGTGGTCAGGGGTGCAGGCTCCAGGCAGCGTTTACGGGAACCAGCTCCTGGAAATATGGCACGTCCCCTCTCTGGCTCCTAGGCGGAGGCAGGGCCAAGTGGTTCTCCATGCTACCCCCTCTGCAGGCACCGCCCCCACTGCTCCCATTGGCTGCATTTCCCAGCCAATGGGAGCTGCAGGGGCGGGGCTTGGGATGGGGGGGCAGAGTGTGGAGACCCCAGGCTGCCCCTACGCATAGGAGCAGGGGGGGGGACACACACGCTGCTGCTTCCAGGAACCGGCAGCCCGGTCGGCAGCGGTGACTGGAGCCACCAGGCTCCCTTTTCGACGGGGCGTTCTGGTCGCAAGCCGGACACTTGGCAACCCTCGCGCGAGCGCCCACCGCACTCTGGGGAGCCGCCGTCCAAGGGCGGATAAAATGGGGGGATGCGCGCGCGGTGACCCGGCAGCGGTTCGTTTCCGTTGAGAGCGAACTACAACTCCCAGCCTGCCCCGCGCCCGCGCATGCTCCTTACAGCGATCGGCTGGCGAGGCTGGGCCGCTGCGGGGCCGGGGCTCGGCCCGTGCCGCGGGGGAGAAGGAGCCGGTTCGGGGGTAACCGCCGCGGTATACGGGGCAGTCGGGCGCGGAGTCCGGGGCGCGCCGAGCCGAGCCCGAGCCGAGCCAGCGCTGCGCCGGCGCGGAACCGACCCGCCCTGCGGCCAGCCCAGCCCGCGGCGGCCCGCTCACCCCTCCCGGGGCCAGAGCCGGGCCCGGGGGCGGCCGCGCGACCGGCGCAACTGCGGGGCGGGGCTGGATATTAACCATCCCACGGCCAGTGGCTGTGGCAGAGCCGGGCTTCCCCGCTGGCAGCCGGTGCCTGGCACCTGCCCGTCCCTGCCCAGAGGGGGCTGCACGCCGCGGGGTGCTCGTGCGGCCCTAGGGGTGCAAGATAGAAAAGCCCGTTTTATGACAGAGATTTGTCCTGGTGTTTTCTGAAGGGCAAACGGCCCTGCCCCTCAGAGCCACATGGGTGATTATACAGAGGTGCGTTTTCCTTCCTCGCAGCAAGTCCATTTCCTGCACGCCGGGAGTTTTTACAGGCTGTAAAGCAGCGGAGTCTGCTAGCTTATTTTGCTTTTGCTGAAATAGCTTTTACTTTGTTTGGCTATTTGACGAGGTTGAAGTAAACTATTAGACGGGATAAATCCGAGCTGTAGAGTATCAGTTAGACTTTCAGATGCAGGTGGGATTTGGTGGTGGTGATCTTGCACTTCTTGTCATCTTTAAAGAGGCTAAAAGGAAATTGTCAGATCAAATTTAGCTCAGAGTTCAGGTTTTATAAACAAACTTACAAAAAAGATGAAAATAAATTATCCCTGGATCTAAATGAGAATTTAATGAGAGATTTTTGAATGAGAGAGAATTATTGAATGAATAAATATTCCCCTTTTGTATTTGAACCAAAAACATTGCAGTATTCTGCTGGTGCTCTGTTAAAATGGACAACTAGCTTTCACCTGCCTTTTTTTCCCCTTTCTGTTTCCATTTGCCAAAGAGGTTGCATATTTTTCTTTTTAGTGCAGACTTCACTATTGTGATTCATGGTTTTATTTTCACTGAGAGAGAAAGGATGGTCCAGTATTCAATCCACTTGGCACTAGCCTGGGAGTTAGGACCCTTGAGTTCAAGTCCTTGTTCTGCCACAGACTTCTTGCGTGACCTTGGGAAAATAATTTAGTCTTTTTTGTATGGAAATTGTACTTCCCTATATCACAGGGGTTTTGTAAATACATTCAAAAGATTGTGAGGTGCTAGATGCAATAGTAGTGGCTCCATATAAGTACCTAACCAATTAGTGCACTGTGCTTTATTTGGGGCTGTATCTTAAGTCCACCCGGAAATTGCAGATACTTGTATTTCACAGTGAGCTGCTACCAGTGCTTTGTGATCTGCACTGCCTGCTTTTGGAATTGACCTACACAGCTCTAAATGGCCTGCACTTTTTCTGCCTTGAGAGATCACCTCTCACCTTGTGCAATACTGCTGTAGTTGAGAACTGGAAGTTCTGGAGGTGGAGCTCCCTTGCCATACACAAAAGACGGGGCTACCAACATGCATTTCTTGTTGCAGTCATGCTTTTGATAGCCATGTCATGCATTCATACATCTTACTTGAAATGTCATTTGTCCAGGTGAGCTGTGGGAAGGCTACAGGCATTTACCTGCAGCTCTGTATTTTGGTCACTCACTAGAGGTGCCTGTGGACAAGGCAGTTAGTTGCCTTCTTTCTTGCTGTACCTTCTATTTGAGCAAGGCCAAGAATGAGCAGCTAGAGGAGGAGGTGCAGCAACAGCACAAGGTGAGAGCCCAATACTGGTCCCTGGCTCCCCACCTCTACACCAGGCTCCCACCCAGCCACAGTATCCCTTGCCTCCTCATGAGTGTCAAGACTCTCGGCAGTCCCCAAACCCCCAGTATCCTTTCATTTTCCAGCAGTCCCAACACCCATCCACCTAACTTCCTACTTAAATTCCCCCACTGGTACCCAGCTATCCACTAGCCACCCCAAGTGAGCACTCCTCATCAGCCAGAACTGCCAGGTTTTGTTCAGCTCCATGCCTCACTTCCAGCGCTGCTCAGGGCAGTACTGAACATAAATTCATGATTCTGGTTTATGCAAATAATTTGCATATAATGTACAAATTAGCTTGTTAAATAATTTGCATAAAATGTCAAAGTAGGAGAATTAAACTTGGCAGCTGTGCAAAGAGAAGGAGCTACTGGCAGGGCATATTTCTTCAATTTTGAAATTCATTTGCCCCAGATTACTCCCCCAGTCCAAAATAGCTGAAATGTATGGATCTTCATGGGATGCTGCAAGATGTATCTTTTTACAAAGGCTTTTGGGGAAAGGAGACATTATTTGAAGGACCATATGTAGGGAAGAGTGGTGCATTTTTCCTCATTTCCCCTTTTCTATAATGTATAATAACTTATAGGTTTTTTCCTCTTTCATGTTTCATCGTTTTAAATAGCTGCCAGAGGCACCTAAAGCATATGATAGGTGCTTTCTTTGTGTTTCTTTGAAATTGAATACAATAAATATTTTATTTCATATAAGTGTTTTATGGCCCTCATCACCATAATATCTGAGTCTCTCAAACTTTAAAATTAAAGTTTAAACCTTTTTTACCTATTGTAGTTACATGTAATGCCTAAAATTAATATACTGAAAGAAGCCAGGTTCGTTTTTTTCCTCAGGTGACTTTGTTCATTTTAAAGCACTCTTTGTATAGTTATCTTTACTGTTTCACCTGCATGGATTCTGCAAATGGCTCCACACATGGGTGAGAGAAATTTTCTGGAAATAGGAAACTGTTATTGTTTTAAAAAAAAAATGAGGGAGTAGGCTGTTATGGTAGCTGACAACAATATATTTCTCTCTTTTTTTTATTTCAAATTGTACCTCACTACTCCCCTGTAAGTTATGGAAGCATTATTATCTTCGTTTTACAGCTGTCTCAGTTTCTCCAGAATGATTAATGATTTGTCCATGTCACCCAGGAAGTCTTTGACTGAAACAAGAATAGAAGAAACTAGATCTCTTGCCTGCTAGTACATTGCCTTAATAGCAAGACCATCCTTCATTCCTTTTGCATCAGAGCACAGAACAGTGTGATAACTGCAAATTATTTATGGCATGATATCCTGAATGTACAAACTGGAAATATTTCTTTCTTTCTTTTTTATTTTTATTTCTAGGTTAAAGTGAAAATACCTTTTGGAAATAAATACCTAGACGCTATCTTTTCTGTCCCAGACAAGATTTTAACACACGGAGTGATTCTTACTCATGGAGCTGGAGGAGATATGAATTTCTCTCATTTAGTTTCTTTGGTAGCCTATCTTGCATCCCGTGGACTTTTGTGCTTGAGATTTACCTGTAAAGGCCTTAACATTGCTTATAGGACTAAAGCATATAAAACAGTTGTGGTAAGAAAAGACCAGATTGCATTTTAAATTCTGGAAATTTTAGAGTCACAGCAAGACTCCAGGCTATTTGTTAGTTAATTTTTATTAAAATCCACCTAAGCTATCATATGCTTTTTGCATACTACATTTCCTGTCACTACTAAGTATTAACATGCTTTTGTCATAGAGTTTAAGGTCAGGAGGGACCACCAGATCATCTAGTCTGACCTGTATCACAGATCTTCCAGCCACCTTGGCACCAAGCCCAACAGCCAGAATTAGGTCAAAGTATTACAGACTTTAGAAGACTAAATTATGGTGTGCCACAGGCCAAGAACAGGAGGGACCAGGTTACCACCAATGCAGAGAATTGCTAGGATCATCTGGGTATATCTGATCAAATCAAGTGACCCCATTCCATGCTGCAAAGGAAGATGAGTAACCCCTAGGTCCCCAGTCTGACCTGGGAGAAAATTCCTTCCAATCACCAAAAATGGTGATCAGTTAAAACCTGAGTATGTGAGCTAGACCCATCAGCAAGGCACCCGAGAGAGAATACTTTGTACCACCTCAGAGCATCTAGACACTCCATGTCCAGTGTCTTATCTTCAGCTGTGGAGGAAAAAAAGACAGAGTACCTAGGGGTGGAGAGGGAGCAAGAGAATTTCCTTCTTGACTCCCACTGGTGGCTGACTAAAGCCCTGAAGCATGAGATTTTAGGAACATAAGACATTAGAAGCAGAAGTGACCCCTAGGGCTGCTGAGACTAGCCCCTTGTCACCACAAGCAAAAGTCATAAATCTCTCTCATAAACTTATTCAGCTCTGTCTTAAAAACTAACGAATTTTTTCCCCCACACAACTTCTGTTGGGAGGCTGTTCCCAAACCTTGCCTCCTTTGATGGTTAAAAATCTAATTTCCAGCCTATGCTTACGGACAGGTGGTTTTTTTTGTTTTGCTTTTGTTGTTTTTTTTTTTTTTACCATTTGCTCTTGTGCCAACATATTCTTTTAACTTAAATAGCTCTTTACCCTCCATGGTGTTTATCCCTCCAACCAATATATTTATAGAGAGCAATAATATTCCCTCTTAGCATTGTTTTGCTAGCTAAACAAGCCAAGCTCTTTTAGTTTCCTCCTCTTCTTGTGTAAGTAGTTTTTGTTGTATTTGACATCCTTCTACTATAATCATTCAAGACTAGATTGAGTGTTTAGGAAGATCCTCAAAGAATCTCTCAGTTATTTTTCAGCCCTGGGGAATGTGGGAGTGAGTAAAGCCCTTGAAAGGGTACAGGTTATTCCTGCCTTCCTGTTGCCCAGGCCAGCTATGCTAGCCAGAGAGTAGGAGTAGGAACGCCCGGTCAAAAAGGGACCTGGGCAGCTCTGGTCAGCACTGCTCACTGGGCTGTTAAAAGTCTGGTTGGGCTAAGGCAGGCGGTCCCTACCTGCCTGGGTTCTGCATGGCTCCCAGAAGCAGCCGGAATATCCGGCTTCTAGGTGGCCAGGGGGGCTCTGTGCATTGCCCCCGCCCTGAGCACCGGCTCCGCAGCTCCCATTGTCCGGGAACCGCACCTACAGCCAGGGGAAGCATGCAGAGCCCCCTGGCCCCTCCGCCTAGGAGCAGGACATGCTGGCCGCTTCCGGGAGCCACCTGAAGTAAGCACCATCTGGCTGGAACCCACATCCTGAACCCCCTCCCGAACCTGATCCCACTCCTGCACCCAAACTCCCTCCTGTAGCCTTTATGCCCTAACACAACCCAATCCCCAGCCCTGAGCCCCCTCCCACATTCTGAACCTCTTGTCCCCAGCCCGGAGCCCCCTCTTGCACCCCAAGCCCCTCATCCCCACCCCAGAGCCCGCACCCTCAGCTGGAGCCCTCCCACTCCCAACCCCCTATCCCAGCCTGGAGGCCACTCCTGCACCCTGACCCCCCTCATTTCTGGCCCCACTCCAGAGCCCTCACCTCCTGCACCCCAACCCTTACCCCAGCCCAGTAAAAGTGAGTGAGGGTGGGGGGAGAGCCAGCAATGGAGGGAGGGGGATGGAGTGAACAGTGGCGGTGCCTCGGAGAAGAAGTGGCAGGAGCAGGGCCTTGGGGAAGGGGCAGGGCAAGGGTATTCGGTTTTGTGTAATTAGAAAGTTGGCAACCCTAGGTAGGAGGTAGACCCAAAACTTTGTCCATACCTTGCAGCACCTGCTCTCCGGACACACTGTGTCAGACCCACACCCAAGATTCAGGTAGGCCTAGCAAGTGAGTCAGGGAGTCATACTCACCTCTTTGGCTGAATAAGACAAGAGCACAGTCCAGCCCTCTGAGGTTCCCTTCGCACTTTGATATCACAGTTGTTTCTATATGTTGTGTTTTAACTCTATTTTACTGAAATTAGATCTTGCTGATATTAATGCAGGCCTTCTGAGGAGCTTTGTGTTGAAGTTTCTTTAAAAATACACAATAATATTGTTTTTCTAACCAGATTGTTGGTTAGGAAATCGGAAATATGATATTGTATTGAAAGTTTATTTAGAGAACACTGGCAGGATACTTCTCAATTTTAAAAAATATTTTATTTATAATTCATAATCTTTTGGTAAATTTGAAATTGAAAAGTTCCCTCACTACATTGATCTTTTTACCTTACACAGTGGTGTATTATTGTAGGGTAGCTTGTGAGTATTGGGCTTATTAAATTGTTCTTGCTTTAAAAGTATTGCAGAAGTACTTGTTTGTGGGTATGAGAAAGTGAGGAGAAGAAACATTACATATAAATAAATAGACTGTCTTATTGGGGAAGTGTCCAATTTCAGATTCTTCAGCTACAACAATTTTTTATATCATGTATCTTAAAATGCTGTCTTTTAAACAAATGAAAAATGCTGTTTCATTTCCTTAGGAATATTTAAAGTCCTCCGGTGAATATAAACTTTCTGGTGTCTTTCTTGGAGGTAAGGGGGAGGGATGTATGTCTTTGTTTACAATCTTAACCCTAATGGTGGTTTTAAGAGTACATTGTATAATTATTCCATTCCTGAGGGGTGGGGAAAATTGTGAGTCCTCAGGACTGATGCAAAGGCCATGAACCCCATAGCTCCCGAGGCCTCTGTGCAGTTATGTCTTAATCTGTTACTTGACCCATTATTTGATACAGATATAACTGAGGGAGAATATGGATGGATATCTAGGGAGATATGATTTCCATCTACTTCCAATTAAGTACTTCATTGATAGTGTCCTTTAACTACCTGACACTCAATACTCGTAAATAACACATGTAATATACAGAACAGTAGTACTTAGCAATATTACTTTTACAATCTATTCTCAGCAATAATCTTACTTTTTCCAGTACTTTTTGTCTTTAGCTGTCAAACTCCAGACTATATATAGAAATAAACTAGCTTTTTCTTTATTAAAACTGTTTCCATATAAAGGTCTGTAGTTTCGAAAATCTATAATAAAGTAATAAGATCCAGTTCTAAAAGTTACCCTTTGTCACTTTATACGGTTTAATGTTTGTGTACATTTTATTTAGCCACATGAAACCCATATTAGATCCTGGATTTGCATGGAAAGGGCTATGACAAGCTGTCTCTAGTGATCTGTAACTTGACAGTATACACAACTCAAGTTTTATTTAATAAAATGTACACTGGATGGTAAACTGAATGTCATTTAAGTATTCACCCCATCTGTACATGTTCTGCTACTGCATGCAGTAGCAGAACAATAGAAAAGATGGATTTACTTACACACACACACATTATCAAAGGGGAAGGATTTCATACATGGTGTAGGCCAGTGGAATAGTACCTGCTTATACCCGTTCTAAATGTGCTTCCTTGTATAAAGGAAACCTAAAAACAAATTGGATATCAAATATACAAATGTCTTTAATATTGAGTAACTAAGAAAAATACACACACATATATATATATATATATATATATATATATATATATATATATATATATATATATATATATATGCACGGATAGTGAAAGTACTTGTGCCACTGGTATCTTAGCTCTTCTTGCTGTTGTTCAGTACTCAGACCTTTTTCTCCAGGTCGTCTTGTAGGTAACTGCGCCTGCCTAGGGGTTAGTAGGATTTACATGATTCCAGGATCTCCAGTTCTCCTCCCATTAAGCTAAAGGCAAAACCAAACCCCCTCTGACTCCAACAGCCCTCACAAACAATTTAATCCAGCCATCTACAGAACCTCAATTAAAAAACGTGATCCATCAGCTAACATGGCTTCTTTTGGGGGAGATACCTTGATGACCTCATGTTGTCACTCATAGAATTACCTCATACAGGTTTCATCATCTCAGTTTGTATCCATATGTTTAAGCTGGAGTTTAAAGTAGTAGAGCAGATACTTGAAATAGATCCACTGTGTATATCTTGGCCTGATTTGAAGTGTGGGTCACAGGAACTTTGTTTTTACTACTAACCGACTAAGGCAGCTTGGAAAGAATCAATACTATGTCCTTGTGGAACAAGAATATAGTAACCATTGTTCTATAGTATTTCAAGTGTCCTGAAATCTAGTTTTTCTGCATTCTTCATACATCCTACTTAAATATGAGTTATTGCCCACTTGTCGTTCTATCCTGCTCCCTTGCCCACTCCCCCAAAAAAGTATTCCATTTTCTGATTCCCTGTTGCTTTCTTTATCATGGATGTAAAATCATTAAGTGCCCCCAGTTCAATTATCTGACAGCGCCAAAATTCTGCATGGTGGTCTCCAATGACCTGGTGAACAAAAGTCCCTCAGTTGCCCCTTCATAGTCATTTTGTAGAGTATATGCCATATTAGTGTTACAACATACACTGAATTGGATAACTTTTAGGAATAGTGATTCTCAGTATGAATGTAAATGATGTGATAGTAAACATAATTTTTATTCTTTATGTTTAAATGGGAGATAGGTCGTTCGATGGGTTCACGAGCCGCTGTCTCTGTGGCACGTCAGATTAGCCAGGATGACAATGAGGATTTCATTCACGGTCTGATATGTTTATCTTATCCACTTCATCAACCAAAGCTTCAGTCCAAACTCCGGGATGAAGATTTATTTTTTATTAAGTGTCCTGTGCTGTTTGTCTCAGGATCAAAAGATGAGATGTGTGAAAAAGTGAGTTGAGTTATAAAGGGGAGGAAATAGGAAACTGTTCAAATGTGGTTAGCACTAGTATCCAAAGGTGATGGTGATAATTGACAGTCTTCTCCAACCACTGATGTGCTGCAAGAAGCTCCAGGCAGGGAACTCTACCTCCAAATTTAAAAAGTTGGGATGCTTTTTTGATGGATATCACACCTTCCCTGGATATTGCCAGGTCATCCCTACTACAGATAGCTTATCCTTGGGCCCAAAAATATCTCTGAACAGAATTTTGTTTGCCTTTTGAATGGACCAGATAGCACCAAATGGCAAGTATTACTTTAAAAAAAGGCCTTGGGGAGAATTTACCTGGGTGTTCTAAAGAAATCTTAGTTCCCCTCCCATTTCAGATTACACAAAGTGTATACTGTGCTGTACTATCAATAAAGTCAGTGTATTTTTCAGGACAAATAAAAATATTTCTGGCAAAGTTTGCTTGCTCAGTGGTGCTGTCTCTTCCTGTGGAGGAAGGGTTCTGCAAACCAAACTCCACAAAAGTATCCAAGTGCAAGGAACAGTCAGAAAGTAATGTTCAGCAAGGTCTGGAGTTTATCTTATCTACTTCATGGGGAAAAGGAGAGATATGTAAATCAGATTCGGGATGTATGTTACAGGAGCCTTACAAAATCCTGCTATGACTTAGGACTATGTGCACTTAACTCTCCAGGCCTAGGAAGTGTTTCTGGCATGTCATAACATTTTAACGAGTGGTTACAACAGAATAGCAAGCATATAGAGTGCTTGGAGTATACACTCTTACTGTGAAAATTCTTAGGTCTGTGAAGTAAGTCCATCTATCCTCTGAATAACCTTTGCATTGGGGAAAATCCTACAGCAGGGATCGGCAACCTGCGGCCTGCCAGGGTAAGCCCCCTGGCAGGCCGGGCCAATTTGTTTACTAGCCGTGTCCGCAGGTTCGGCCAATTGTGGCTCCCACTGGCCATGGTTCGCTGTTCCAGGCAAATGGGGGCCGCGGGAAGTGGTGCGGGACGAGGGATGTTCTGGCCTCTGCTTCCTGCAACCCCCATTGGCCTGGAATGGCGAACCATGGCCAGTGGGAGCCACGATCAGCCAAACCTGTGGACGCAGCAGGTAAACAAACCAGTCCAGCCCACTAGGGGGCTTACCCTGGCAGCCGTGTGCCAAAGGTTGCCGATCCCTGTCCTACAGAGTAGGAGCTAGTCCTAAAACTATTATACTGATATTCCATTATCTGCTGTGACCTATGAGACTGGACTTCACATGTCTGTGAAAGTTCCTCCATTTTGTTGTTGCTGTTTTGACCCACTGGCAGCAGGAATGGATGGCTTTCAGTGACTTATGGGAGAAGACTTCAGATAGATGTGTCCTTCTTTGTTTTCTGGACTTTCGTTTCATGTGAGTGACTAACATTGGGCAAAGTACTCTGAAGAGGTTATACTGTTGGATTACGATGTCATAATCTGTTTATCAATTCATTTAAATGCACTCAGAATTCTATTTGCATTTTCTGCTGCTGCTTGTTATGTTAGGATGGACAAAATGATGATTACGATCCACATGATTTCTGGCATATAATAATTTTTTCCTCTTGATTTTTATAGAAATTATTGGAAGGTGTGGCAAGCAAAATGAAGACCCCTAAAAAAATTCATTGGGTTGAAAAAGCAAACCATGGCATGACAGTGAAAGGACGAACAGCAGATGATGTTATGATGGAAATAAGCACACAGGTTTTTTCATGGATCAAAGAAATAATTGAACAGGAGTACAAATAATTTCCAACAGTTAAACATCAGTTACATTAACCTTCCTTAAATGTAAAGGGCTTGTTTGACTTGCCAAAGAGAGCATTAGAAAAGAGCTATTCCTACATGAGGCCTACATGATTCAGAACAGGTCATTCTGCAAATATTAAGTGTAAACATACATAAATATTTTTGAATCCAAAACCGCTATGCAATGTGAACAAGGTAGTAATACCATTTTTTAAAGGTGAAGATCACAAAACATGCAAAATATTAACGATGGGGCACTACTTTTCTATATTTCAGTTTTAGTGGTGTATCCATTTGTTGGTCTGTGTGACCAAACAATACCTTTTTATTTTTTTTTGTACTGTTTAGTTAGTGTGTTTTCAAAGATTACTGCAAAATAAACTAAATTTTCTACTGGAGCTGAAATTTTTAGTCTGATTTATTCCCAGCTGTATTGCAGACACTGTGGTTAATTTGCAAAGGCACTGTCATATTCAATCCCCCTTTCACTCACAACTTTTTGGGGAAAAATATCCATTTTGGGCCATAACTTTAAAGGTCAGTTTCTGCCCTGTCTTGCACCTTGTGTAGACCTTTACTCCTTTGGAAAGTGACTCTTCTGGTGCCATTCTGATTTGGTAGCATTTTGCACCCTCTTTGCACAGCCATAATTACACAAGGTGGAAAGCAGTAGAGAATCAGGTAATGTGTATATTTAGTTTCTGTGGGAAAGTGATTTTAAGCCCCCGCCCCCTGAAAGGTCTGATTGGTCACTTTGGGATTATTTGGTCAGGGGAAAAAACGTTTTTCTGCTTTAAAAGAGTTGTCAACAATTTTTGTGTGAAAATAGCTCAAACAGCTGAAATTCACTTCAAACATGACATTTATTTAGTCCTAATTACTTAGGACTAATTATTTTACAGCATAAAGCCTGGGGGAGACAGAGGAGAAATAGCAAAGCTATTGGATATCAAAAGTTTGTTTTAGTGTATGCATTATGTTTATAGAGGCATACAAAAATGTTTGGTTTTATGGATTTGCGAAGGGTGCAGTTAGTTTTTATTTTATGTATTTACTCTAGTAAATTCATAGTGCAGTTTAAAAAAATGTATTTTTCTTAGTTTCAGCTGTGCCAGTTCCCCTTTTTCTGGTGCATGTATACGCCATGGTTACTGCAGGATTTAGAATTAGAGTGTGATGTTGGACACTGCAGGCCCAGTTCATCCCTTGTGGAACTCCGCTGACTTCTATATTTTGATTGGGGCTTTGGGATGGCTTTATACTGGGAAAATATCTATAATAGGGCTTTTGCTAGTATACAAATAATCATAAAAAATCACACCCTGAACTGACATTACTATATTGGCAAGTTTCCAAAGTAGACGTGTCCTTAGATTATTGTGCTTAAATAGATGCAGCAAACTCATTTACAATGACAGCAGACAGACAGCTCAGTCCCTGACATACTCCTGGGGGAATTCTGCACCTCTCTTCATGTGCAGAGTTTTTGTCTTCAGCCAGTTTCTTTACTTCCCCATAGAAAAATTACTTTCTGATGGGGAAGCAAAGGGAAGCCACAGGAAGTATGTTTTGGCCAAGAGGTAAATCACTGTGCGGCAGGGGCCGGGACTGGGGAAGACCCGGCTATTGGCTCCTATTCTGCGTCAGGTTCAGCTTCTAATCCCAGCTGGGCTGGGGACGACATGACTTCGTCTTCCCCAGCACGGCATGTGGGGCTGGGTCAGACCCTCCCCCAGATTTCTCCCCGGGTGCAGGAAGCTCTGCAAGCACTTCCTCCTCACCTCTTTCCTTCTTCCCCTCCCCCACACTTCCTGCCCCCATTGCTCCGCAGCTGCATGGGAAGGGATCACTGTACAGGGAGCTGATTTCCCCCATCTGCCCAACCCCCATGCATCCAGACCCCCTCATTCCCAGACCCTCCTGCTGAGCATCACCGCCTATGGCCCAATGAGCCCCACTCTCCCTGTACCTGACCACCCACACCCAGAAGCCAATCCGCTGAGCCCCGACCAGCTACACCTGGATCTGCACCCCACTAAGCCCCCTCACACTCAGACCCCCCCACTGAGTTCTATCCCCTCACAACCAAACCTGCCCTTGCTGAGCCCCAACCACCTTCTCTGGGACCCCCCTGCAGTGTCCCATTACCATTGCATCCAGAACCTCCTAACAAGCCCCAGTGCATCCGGATTCCCTCCTCACACACACCCAGATTCCCCCATGGAGACACCTGCACCCGGATTGCCTCACACAGAACTCGCTTAACACACACCTGGATCTCCCCACCCCAAACCCCTATACTGCGATCCTGCCTTGCTGAGCATGCCTACCCACATCTGGTGCACCTGGTATGGAGGGGTAGGGCCCTGGGGAAGGCCCAGTCCTTGTGCTGTTTCAGGGCTGGGTGCAGCCTCACCACTTGGTGCAGCCAGTCACATTTATTTGACAAAAATTGCAGAATTTTAAAATGTGCACAGAATTTTTAACTTTTTTTGGCTTAGAATGCCCTCAGGAATACTGGCAAAATGAGTATCATGAGTATATAATGAAACAGTTCCTTTTCACAGCCACTTACGATGTCCAGACTTGAAAGCAGCAAAACCAGTTAGCCTGATATTTCTCATTTTTGTCCATGTTTCTGCAGAAGTGTAATGCCCAGTAAGGCTTAAGTGTTGTTGGGACAACAGAAACACAACACAACTTGTTTGTTATCCATATGAAAGCCTTGTTTTTGAACAGCTGCAATAGTGAAGGGGAAACTTGAAAGAGAACAATGATTTAAAAATACTTATGATGTTAAGCCAGCTAATCAACTTGCTTGATGAGAGTTGGCACTATTAAATTACATTGCAGCCAACGCTGTATTATTAGTGCTGGATTTGAGAGGCCACTACTACCAAAATATTTGTGAAATCATTTTTTCACTTCATGATAATCCATTGGAAGGCTGAAAATTTAAATGTTTGCATGCAGATATTGTTTTCTCCAGTTTCTTATTGTAGGATTGCTCATGAGTACTGGGCTACTGGCATTCATTTTATTCAGCAGAAAATACAGCATTGGAAGCACTTTAAACAGGCCTAGTTGACTTGACTTTAGAGTCCATTCCTAGCCATACAGACTCTGAATTCATTAGCTATAATATGAAGACAATAAGACAAACCTCATTTTGGTTGGGAAACATTCTATTTTTAGAGTTTGGAGAATTTAAACCTAATTTACTATCATAATTGGGTCTGATCCTGCTGTCCCTTCACATACAGTGCTTCCACTGATATCAGTGTGCAAATTAGTGACTGGTTTAAACAAGTCCATTAGTTTCAGGAGATACAGGTAATTTCTTAAAACAATGGACCCTATTCATGAAAAATGATCAGATTTATTTGACTTTAGTAGCAACTGCTACATTGCCTGATACGGTAACTCCTCACTTAACATCTACTGGTTAATGTCATTTCGTTGTTACATCACTGACATAGGCACCCACTCTATGGGTGCTCTGGGGCTGGAGCACCCACGGATAAAAATTAGTGGATGCTGTACACCCTCTGGCAGCCAAGCTCCCCACCTCCTCCTCCCCTGAGTGCGCTGCATCCCTGCTCCTCCGTCTACCTCCCAGTGTTTGCTGTCAAACAGCCGTTTGACGGTGTTAGCATGCTCCGGTAGGGAGGGGGAGCAGCGGGAATACGGCATGCTCAGGGGAGGAGGTGGGGAAGAGGCGGGGCAGGGGGGGGATTTGGGGAAGGAGTTGGAATAGGGGCAGGGACGGGGTGGAGTTGGGGCAGAGACTTTGGGGCAGGGGTTGGAATGGGGGCAGGGCAGGTGTTGGGCCTCTTGGAAGGGGTGGAGTGGTGGCAGGGCTGGGGGCAGAAGGGGAGTCCAGCACCCAGGGGAAAGCAGGGAAGTCGGCACCCATGATCACCGATCAATTAGGGAACATGCTCATTTAAAGTTGTGCAATGCTCCCTTATAAGGTTGTTTGGCAGCCGCATCCTTTGTCCACAGCTTGCAGAAAGAGCAGCACATTGGAGCTAGCTGGTGGAGGCTTGGAACCAGGGTGGACCGGCAGCCCCACATCAGCTTCCCTAAGTTCCCTGTGCAGCAGCTGCCCAGCAGACTATCAATTGCTGGGCAGTTCAGGTGTCCCTCTTCCCACTGCCATGTGCTGCTCCTGCCCTCTGCCTTGGAGCTGCTCCTGGGAGCCTCCTGCTTGCTGTACAGGGGGTGGGGGGAAAGAGGGGTGCTGATGTCAGGGTGTCCCCCTCCTCCGCTCCTGCCCCCCCGCTCGTGTAGCCCATCTCGACAGAGTGGGGTGTGGGGGCACAGGACAGGGCTCAGGACTGACGGAGCTTGCTGGAAGCAGTTGTTGTCTCAACTTGATGATCTACTTAAAAAGGCAGTGTACTTAGAGTTGGGTCAGCATAAAGGGGAAATGCACGCCTCTCTCTCTCTCACACACACACACAGACTGTGTGTGTCTGTCTCACAAACACATGAACCCCCTCTGGCACTTTGGAAAGTGGAGTGTGCACTTCAGTGGGATAGCATGGGTTCATCGTCACGTTCAGTTTCTGCAGGGAATGTTTGCAGCCACTGACATGCGTCTATTGTGTCTCCTCCCTCCCTTGGTGCTGCCTTGTAGACTGTGAGGCTACATTAACAACGTGTTAACTCTTGAGGGCTCAGCCGAGTGCTAGTTCATCATTTAGCAGCAAGGCATTCCCTGGGAAATATCCCACCCTGTTCCACCCTGTGACTCCCCACCTCAACCAAGCTACACAATCATCATTGGTGTGTACAGTATTAAATTGTTTTTTAAAAACTTATACTGTGTATATGTATATAAATAATTTATATATATATAGAGAGAGAGAGAGACAGAGAGAGATTAGAGAGAGTCTTTTGTCTGTAGACAGGATATCATTCTCTTTTTAGCATATAGGCTCTGTGCAAAGAGGAATGAAAGTGTGACTACGCAGTCCCGAAAGAGGAACCCTTGGAGCAGTCATGCTCAGGAGGTTTGAACTGAATTTTGTTACTTTAAGGTCTTTTTTTGTTGTTTAAATCCAAACTCCAGGAAAAGTTTGTTTAGACTTAACATACTGTGTGGATTGAGTCCCTAAAGCAGTTTGTGGAAGCTGCCTGCTCACCATCCCTTTGCAGAATCAGGTCTTAGAATAGTAACATCGCTTTTTGAAATGAAGGTGACTTTATTAAAAAAAAATTGTTTTTATTCAAAAAAAAAAATTTCAAAACAGCAAATACTACTGATACTGATGATAAAAGGGAAAATAGGTATTCCTCATTCAGACTATTGCACACTGTTTTGTATTGTCCACTGAAATTGTTAATAAAATAATTTTCCTTTTATTTTCTTTTAACGGGATTCTGAAGATAGGTAAACATTCCTAAAAGTGACTTTATTTCTTCCTGTTAGAGTTCATCTTTGGCCTGCAATTAAGAAGGAAAAATATTAACTGTTGCATTTTTTAACAGTCAGTATAGTCTTGTATATCTCGCTTTAATTCAATGATCCTTTCCCTTTCTAAAGAGACAGAAAGGAACAGTTCCTCTTTGGCCACTGTTTCAGCCCACAGCTGCAGTTTCACCATGTCCTTTATTAGCCACTGTATCCAGGTAAGTGCAGGTTGGTTCGTTTCCTCCTTCTGCCCTGGCTTTATTTGTGGCTGACAGACTCTCTTTGAAGTATGCATGAGGTAGGGCGGAGTGGGACGGGGGTCCTGAATGTCTGCTGTGTCCTCAAACCTCCACTCACAACAAGATCTATGCAATACGGAATTCCTTGTCTGTGCTAGCCACAGCTGGGTGGGTATGACTTAATGAATTGGGATATGCCCCCAAACAATTACTATAAATTAGCTATTAATTTTTAGAGCCTTTTAGTTTACTCTTACAAATATTTGTTTAATTTTGAAAACACATGACCACTGAGGCAATCCATTTTCAAGGAAATTATTCTCGCTGCCAGGACCCTTATTTATTCTACAGGAATTATAAAAACAGTCTTTCAGTGGTTGGTTATCAGCAGTTTTACAAACCAGTACATTTAAAGTAATATTACAAAAATCCAGAAATGATTAAATGAAAAATGGAAACCTTGACATTTCTGACTCTTTTTGACTTTCACAGACAAAATGATTGCCTTTCTGGAACTGTTCTGTAGTATTACTGTTAGCTGTCTTACGGTGTTGCCCCAGTGATTTCACAGGAGTTAGCTCTCAGTTAACTCTGTTTTTCAGCAGCAGTTTTCAGCTGTTTAGTTGGTGCAAATACACAATTTTAAAAATAAAAAATAAAAATATAGACCACCTACAAGCCTCTTAGTCATCAGAATTTGAATGAAACTCATCTGAGCCCTGATGATGTTGGGTACTGGGCACATTCAATTAAATAGGAATTGAGGACATTCAGCATCTTGCAGAATCAGACCTTTATTGTACAGACCATACCTTCTTTCTGTGGCAAGTACATGGAAACAGGTCATCGTCAGGCTGCTCTACCTTCTCCATGCCATCTCTGATTTTTGGCTCACTCACTTGTAAATTGGCGTATTCCTAATTCAAAAAAGAGGAAGGTATTCTTACTTTATTAACTGCCTGTAATATCTCACAGCTCAGATCAATAATTTTGTAAGAGCTGTGTGGCCAAAGAATCTCCCATTGCTCTCAGAAAAGCCCACCATATCACAGAGAAGGTAAGCGGATACTTAACTGCTGTCAGAGATCCCAGGTGGTGCCTCACTGAAGTGTCAAAACCTCAGTGCTAATGCACAGACATTTTCAGCTGTGGCTGGAGATAGGGGAATGAGACTACGCTCTTAGATCATTGCTGAGTGCTAGTGTGAGGAACATGGGAACATTTTCTTGTAAATTAGATTGAGATTTATGGGAGCTGGAATGCCTCTCTCAAACTGCCACTCTAACATTAAAGGAATCTTTTAGCGCATACACTTCACACAATGTCCACAGTCTACTTAATGTTTCCCATTGTTACTCTTTGCTTTGTGACTTCATCTCTGGACTGGCTGATTTCCAGTGTCTGTATATTCCTAAATGCTTTCTACATAACTTTTTTTCTAGTAGTCTGATATACTGACCTGGAAAAGTTTGAAATAATAACAGAATACATGATCTCCCATGAGGTTATTTCTTGCAAATTCTTGCCCTGATTTTGCAATATTCCTTGCCTGTCAAAGAAAAGGAAAATCCTGACATAGGAAAATTTCTGGAGATGGTAGTAGTGATTCTGAAATGTAACACAATATGTACAGTTTTAGTAATTAGCCTTCCAATTTTGTAGACAAGTGTCTAGGTACCACCATGGTGATTGCTCCATAAAATAATAAACCAACCTTTATTACTGATGACGTGCGAGGGAGACTGAAAATTGACATATTCTTTACGTTGAAAGAAAGGTGTCCTTACTCCATAAATACATCTTTAATTTCTCAAAAACTCAAATTAATTTTCAAATTAAGGGCTGTAGAGAATACACAAGCTAAATATGTTTTGCTTCCCCATTGGTATAATATGTGACACTCATTCTTAAGACCTGCTAATGTTTTGTTTGTTTTTAAACAAATTAACTTGTATTCACCTACTTTTAGTTTGTCAGGAAATGTTTCTAAGTGTTTTAATATAGACTTACCTCTTCATCATGATCTTTTGCCCACTGTAGCTTCTCCAGTAGGTCACTCAGGTCATTTTTAAATGGAATGTAGTGTTTCCAGGGCTGCAGCTCATTATAAAAATGTTCATAGTAGAAGGAGTCTTGCTTCAGTACTACACTGTTTCCTGCTAACAGGTAAGGCAATCTGTATGCAGCCACTGTGCCGTCAATATTAATTTGATATTTATACTGCAAAAACATACAGTAATTGATTAATAAACATTTTAAAAACAGGTAGCAGGGATTGGTTTTGTGGTGTTTTTTTTATTCTGAGAATATTAAATGCAGGGGGCTTGCTCATTTTAAGACATGCAGATTATACCAGACAAGCATTGCATTATAGGTAATCTTTATTGTTAATAAGCAGATGAGATTAGTTCCACTGGCTAAATATATTGTATTGGGAGGAGCTATGATCACCAGTCAGACAGAAGAATAATAAAATGGAATCTAGAGATTATACTGGACAGAAAGTTCCTATAAAACCTCAAAATCTAAGGGTACGTTTTCACTACCCACCAGATCGGCAGGTAGTGATCGATCTATCGAGGATCGATTTACTGTGTCTCGTCTAGATGCGATAAAATCGATCCCTGAATCGACGCCTGTACTCCACCTGGGCAGGAGGAGTAAGCGGACTCAACAAGGGAGCCGCCACGGTTGACTCGCCGCCATGAGGACGGCCAGGTAAGTCGAACTAAGACTAGCATAGCTGAAGTTGCATATCTTAGTTTGAACCCCCCCGCCCAGTGTAGCCCAGGCCTAAGTCCGATCTGATAATCATAAACAGGTTATGTCTGAAAAGTTAACTACTTTAATATATATGTATAATATGTACAAAGACGGTAGGCAGGAGGAGGAAAATTCTCAAACACTGGTGAGTTAAGTCTGCAAGAAGAATAAATTGATGGCCTACCTTGAAAAAATCAAAAAATGAAATATGCTTCACAATGGGACCATAGAGGCTTTCATCATGTTTAAAAAAGAAAAAGTTTGTGAAAGCAGCATCTATGATATCTGGATATTTTCTACTGAGTTTTACAAGTTCAAGCCTCTCTTTGCGGCTGTCACGTCCCCTCCAAACTGCTGTAGTATTCTTGTCTTCCCAGGGTGGCCCAGTGTTGGCCTGGACAGACATCATGTCCAGGCTGACTCTAGATGTCAGGAGGGAACAAGTGATTTCAGAAAAGAGGACTCTTGAAGTTCTCATGCACCAATCTTTTAAAATATTCTTGTAATACAATTCTGGACCCGGTTCTCCCTCAGCAGTTATACACCACATTTCCATTGATTTCAATGGTGTTATTCAAAAAAGTTTACAATCTAAGAAGACAGATAACATACAAAGGCAGGGATACAATCAAATAAATGGAGTACTTGTGGCACCTTAGAGACTAACCAATTTATTAGAGCATAAGCTTTCGTGAGCTACAGCTCACTTCCTCAGATGCATATCGTGGAAACTGCAGCAGGCTTTATATATACACAGAGAATATGAAACAATACCTACTCCCACCTTTCATATTCTCTGTGTATATATAAAGCCTGCTGCAGTTTCCACGATATGCATCTGAGGAAGTGAGCTGTAGCTCACGAAAGCTTATGCTCTAATAAATTGGTTAGTCTCTAAGGTGCCACAAGTACTCCTTTTCTTTTTGCGAATACAGACTAACACGGCTGTTACTCTGAAACCAATCAAATAAATGTTTGTAGACTTATTATGATTATGATAGATAAAATAAGTGTCAACAAATGCCATCTGACTCTCAAGCCACCGTTCATTAGTTGATATCTTACAGGCATTATGCCACAGGGGGTATTTGAGGAGAGATTTGAAGGGGAAGACAATAGTGACTTTGTGGGTCAGTGCAGAGAAGCATGCTATGTGCTACGGACAGTATGGAAGGTATGGAGATGGCCGTGGGAGAGGATGACAAAGGGTGTATGAAGGTGCTATCTTTGCCAGAATGAAGGAGACAGCGAGAAGGTGCTGCAGTAAGAGATCAGAATGCACAAATAAAGAGGGACAGATCTGTGAAGGGTCTTGATAAGGACAAGAAGGGTGAACTGAATGCAGTGAAATAGGGTGAGCCAGGGGAAGGATTCAAGTGGATTCAGAGTCATGGACAAGAAAGATCATCTTAAAAACTGGTTTTGTATGGTTCTGAAGGGGCAAAATAGCTGTTAGGGAGGCCTGAGAAGAGGACCTTACAGTAATCAAGATGGGAGATGAAGGCCTACATGAGAGTTTTGGCTATACATATTTTAAAAGAAGAAGGAGGAGAGAGAAGCAGTTATGGAGAGAGAAGCAGCAAGATCTGGAGGAAGCCTGAATATGCAGGGAAGAGTTGAAGACGACCTTTCCCACGATATCATCCTGAGTGGTGGGGAGACTGACAGAGGTGTCATCAGTGATAAAATAGATTTTTTTAGTGTTTTTGATTGGACTACATTTGGTCTCTGGTTTCTGAAATAGGACATTGCAGGAATACAACAATTATGTAAAGGATAAAATAGCTAAACTTAGACATTCAGTATTCCTTATCTGGCCTAAAATGGTGTCTCAGTGTCAACATAGAAATTAATTTGAATAAATACACAGTATAACAATTATTGAAGTATTGGTAATGTAAGAGTCTATTGGAAGACCATCCACTCATATTTAGGGCTTTGTGAAAAATGTACATGATTTCTTACCGGCCCATAGTTTCTAAGACTGAGTCTGTCAAATCATAGGTTGGCATCACAATGTCTTTCGATTCTGTGGATCCACACCATGAGAAGATGGGATGAAGGTTCTGAGTAGATTTTTTTTTCTCTAAAGGCCAATCCCCTAAATTAACAAAAAACTCTACGTCTGGCATTTTCACCTAAAAGAAGACAAATGATAGTGTTGATGTTAGTGTGTATTGTATGTGTTTATATAGGAATATTCTTTTTTTTCCCTTGATCAATATGGTATCTGAAATTAGGTACAATAAGAGAAGTCTACTGGAAGAGTTAGGTTCAGGGCCATAATATATTCAAAAACTATAACAACTGCTCATCCCACTTCAGGAATGCTGTTCGCAGAAATCCATGTTTTAAATCTCTCTATTACCAGGTCAGAAAACAAAGCAGCATTATAACAAACTAGTTTTCAAAAGGAATCTCACAAAAGCTACTCTTCTAGATATAATAAAGCATCCTCTTCCCTTGTTCATAGTGCTCAGGTCTTTGTATATATTCCAAAACCAAAACACTGCATTTCAAAAGCTATTAAGGTTGCAAAGTGACAGCAGTGTAGTAGTACCATGCCATTTACAAAATCTTAGCTAGAGGGAAATTAATACTTAAGGGCACAATTAATTTTACACTGTCTACATAATAAAACCACATTAGCCTTATTAAATAAAAGATATACCTATTCCATCACTGTACTATAATGTTAATTCTGGCTAAAACTACTGTTCTTTCATCAATGATCACAAAATATAAACAATTCTAAAAATGGATAACAATTATCTACATACACATTAATTACCCATATTGACCAAGTCCCCACATATATATAATATGCAATTATAAGCACATTACTGCCTCTCCATAACATGTGCATATGTGAAACTTTTCTTGAATACTTTTGTTGTTCAGACCAGCAAGGTAATTAATTTCATTGTGGCTCATCCACATTGCAACATGTCTTGATTCCTCTGCTGTCCAAGCATTAGAAACATTAGGTTTCTGACTCAGCTTACATTCAGAGACAAAGATAGAAACTAATCCTCTGCCAGATATCAAGTAGGGTTTATATGCCTTCTCATATGACTGAGGAAGGACAGCAAAGTTTATTTGCTCTAACTTGATGACACAGGGAAACCTTTAGCAAGAATTCCCTGTTAAGAACAGGCAGAAAGGCATGGAAGTTCTAGAGATAGAGAAACAAAGGACCAGTTCTTCTTTTCAGTTTACATACAGACACATAGGGTTCTATCTGGCTTTCATAAAACAAAGGGAGTCTTCTCTTCACAGAGCACCTGGAAAGGCTGTAATCTTTAGGAATAATCTTTATGAATACAATGCCATCTACTGGTTGTATTCGATAACTGTAATGGACAAGCTATAAACTACATATGATCAGTGTTTACATTTTCAGACCACAGTCATTTGGGGGCTAATTTTCTCCTTGAACACAATAGATTTTTTTGTTCTTCAATCATATTAGCCAATGGAAAAGTTGAAAAGAACTGAACAGGGATGAAACAAATAGGATGCTCTAGAAATTTAATTTTGAGTATAGTTGGGGGACATCTTCCCCAGCCTCTCTTTGTCTCTGGCCTCTTTCCACAGTGTATAGAATTTAACAGAAAATTATATGAATTCCCTGAGGTTTGTTTACATCATCCTACAAAATGTATTAGCAGTGATATAATTACCTGTTAAATCCTATAGGATGGTTCACAAAGCCTATGGACAATTGTTTTCTATTAAATCCTATATAGGCCTTTGTCATAAGGTCTAGCTGCCTAATTGATATCTGAGAGACAAGGTCGGTGAAGTAATAGCTTCTGCTCGTGAGAGAGACAAGCTTTCAAGCTTACACAGGTCTGGGAAATGTACACAGTGTCACAGCTAAAAAGAAGGTGGAAGCAATCGTTTAGCATAAGTAGTTAGCGTGTATTGTAAGAGACCATTGAAGGTGAAGTGGCATCTTAACATCTCTGCAGTCATAGGACAAAAAAGGGGGACTACTGGGTTACAGATTGTTGTAATAAGCCATAAATCCAGTGTATTTATTAACTTCATGGTTTTCAATGTCTAGCAAACTTAATTTAAGCTCCCAGGCTCGTCTTTTGAAGGTGTTGTGCAGGTTTTCTTTGAGGACGAGGACTGAGAGGTCAGACATGGAATGACCTTTCTGTGAAAAGTGTTCACCCACAGGTTGATCCGAGGAGAGAGTCCAGAATACATACCTTAACACACTCTGTGTAAGCTCGAAAGCTGGTCTCTTTCACCAACAGAAGTTGGTCCAATAAAAGATATTACCTCACCCACCTTGTCTCTCTAATGTTCTGGGACCAGCACAGCTAAAACAACATTGCAGATAATTAACATTTGTAAGTTACATTCTACAAACTAATCAAAGAGCATACCAGAACATCCAACTTCATGAGGAACAAGCCTGCTCGCTTATTACTTATTAATGTGAAAGTAATAAAAAAAAGAGAACAAGAATAGTGGTGTTTTCTTTATTGTTGCGGAGGCATCAACAAAACTGTAATAAGGATTTCAGGGAAAATTTTGATATTTAAACACTAACATATACAATATATAAGACTAATATATACTCACTTTTCTAGCCAAAGAAAGTAGTATAGCATCCATGAAAATCCTGAAGCCAACATGCTCACCATGAGTCCTTATATAAACCTAAACATAATCCAAAAGTTATTTCATTAGTGTTTTTGCTTGGGGAAAAAATACATTATTGGAGCTTTCCTGTTTCACAGTAAACAATCAGACAGATTGTGTGGCTTCACCTTTACATAACTTCAAATCATTTTGGGAGGCCTTGGAATGTCCTACCTCTCTGACGAAGCAAAAAAAGGGGCACACATTTTTCATCCTTTGCAGTCACCTTTAAAAATGATCCCCTGTAAATAGAAACTTATCACTTTCAAGCCTGACTCTACTGCACTCTTTCCCGGATTATGTTCATGGCATAGAGAAAAGCTTGACAAAAACATAAAATATTCTCTCTGGAAGGTTGTAATGTAACACTACTTTATTTCTAGGAATCCAAAACTTTAACACACACAAGAACCAAAAACAGAGAGAAAGAAGGCAGGCTGCACAACTCATCCTACTTTGTACTAGGCTGGTTCTTTGACTGACTGCACAAGATTGCATACTTCTCTATAAAGCCCCCTAATGTGCAAACAGGAATAGTAAACACCTTACATTTAAACTGCTAGCTTGTAATTTTAACACAGTTCCAATACACCACCAAAAGCTCTTCTGAAATTAGTAGAGTTTTGTTAGCTAGAGTTGAGGATTCTTAGACCACTGCACCATACAAAATTGATTAGTATTCAAAACTCTTGAGGACAGGAAACTAAACTGGGAGTCAGGACATTTGAGTCTACTCCTAATTCTACTATTGATCTGCTGTGTGACTGTGGGCAAAGTAATTTGCCTCTCTGTGTTTCAACTGCCCTATCTGTAACATGGACATAAAACACCTTACAAAGGAAGGTAAGTATCATTGAGTTTTACAGATGAAAAACACTATATAAGAGTTAAATACTATATTTGAGGGATAATGAAGCAAACAATGGAGGTGTGAGAGGTTCTCAAAGAAAAGGTCAAAAGAATCCTTTATAAGGGAAAGTGATAACCAGCCTAAATATATGACTAGCTAGAAGCCTCCTTTTAATACTTCAGCTAAATCACATACTGTACCTTGTTATCTTTTATGGTATAGTGACACAAGCTCTGTCTTTGTCCAAACCTTTGTGGAATTTCCTTTGCAATCTTATCTGGATCAACAGTGGGAAAATGTGCTAGGTCTCTCTGAATCTGTGGAATGGCTTGAGGGCAGCTCATATCTTCCAGCCATGCAGTGCTGTCTTCGCGAGGGCAGTCACAATTCTCATGGTAAACAGGGCCTGTTGTATACACCGCAAATTTTTAGATTATTTTAATGTGCAACACAGTCAAGACATTGAATTCAGAAGTTAGTTACCCTGGACTTTGAGCCAAATTCAGAGGTGAATCAGTAGTGTGTAAGTTAGACTCTTAGGCCCTTGTCTACAAAGGGGAAATGGAACAGCATAACTGTTCTGGTATAATTTAGCTATCCTAGAATAACTGCCCCATGTGGATACTTTGTTCCACAAAAAAAGAACCTATCTCCTGCCTAAGGCCCAGAGTGAGCCTCAAACTAGGGGAAGATAGGCATTTCCTGCCCCTCTTGCCCGATCTGTTCAAATACCTTGTCTTTATCAGGCTGACAGGGGACTTGAACTAGTGGTATCTCATATCCCAGTTGAATACCCTGCTTATTGGGCTAATGGTTAAAAGGAGGGCTTGGTCCTCCTAATTGTCATTTTGTGTGGAGTTAGGCAGCCTCTGAGCATGCCTACCAGATTGGCCGCTGCAGGCAAGATACACATTGTCTTTCCCAATCCGTGGAGCACTCTGGGCCCTAGGTGGGAGATAGATGTCTGGATGCCTTGAGTGAGGCAGCAGTGTACATGCTCAGAGGCAGAAACATAGGCACTTAGGGACATAGGCACAAAAGCTTAGGTGCTGAAGGTATGTCTATACAGGGATAAAAAAAAAACCATGGCTGGCTGGGGCAGCTGACTTGGGCTCATGGGGCTCAGGCTCTGGAACTGAAAAATGGCTCTGTAGACATTTGGGCTTGGGCTAGAGCCCCACATCTGGGACACTCCACCCTTTCAGGGTCCCAGACCTTGGGCTACAGCCCAAGCCTGAATGTCTACACAGCGATTTTTCAGCCCTAGAATCTGAGCCCCATGAACCCAAGTCAGCTGATCTGGGCTAGCCATGGCCATGCTGCAGGCTTTTATCCCTGTGTAGACATAGCCTGAGTGAGTTTAAGCATCTTCAGGGTTCAGGGGAAGCTGAGTGGGGATTATGGATTGCAGTAGAATCTAAAACTGTGAACCCGAGCCTCAGCAAGTTGAAGTATCGGGTCCTAGTACTGTAAAGCATTTTGGGCTACAGTTTGTATGAAAAACCCCCCACTATGTAAAATAAAGTTGTATCATGTAATTCTTCTTTGTACCTTTTAAAATATATGGAGACTTGGCAACATGTTTATCTCTGACTTTGATTTCTATCTTCAGGTTTTTGTAGCTTGCATACATTCTGTACCTCACAATGAAGGAGCCATCTTTTCTGTCTAATATCTGCACTCCTATCCGAGTGAACTGCTCATCAGGAGCAGTGATCTTCACCTGGAATGCATTTGCTCCTGGAGAGAAAGTAAACCTACACAGGGAACAAGTACAGTTGTGATTAAGAAGTGACTATGTAACAGTTTTCTTAGGGTCTGATCCAATGCCAGTTAAAGTCAGTGGAAAAATTGCCATTGACTTTAGTGAGAGCTAGATTGTACAATATTTCCCAGTATTCAGTGCCCAGATTTTCCAAAGACTTCAGCTCCAATTTAGACACCTAAATAAGGCCTGGGTTTTCAAAAGTGCTTAGTAGCCAGCAGCTCCCACTGTGACACCAATGGGCAGATTTCAGTAGACCTTAGCACCCAATGTACTGAGCTCTTATGAAAATCTTATTTTGGTGCCTAAATGAGAACCAGGCAGTTTTGAAAATCTGGCTCTGAGTGTGAGGTCTGAGCCTTTCTGAAAATTTGGGCCATAGTGACTCAACAGACCATTGAGACATGCTGCCCCTACAAGTAAACTAGCTCAAAGCCAAGTACCTCCTTGCCCAGTGAAATTTCTGCAGATATGAGCTTGTGAGGTGAATGAGTTCTTCTGCTTCAGCATTTCTCTCCCTTCTGTTATAAATAAATGAACAGCAATCACCCCATTCCAGGGTTTTAAAGTGCTTCCACCTATCTGGGAAATACTACTACTTCTGGGGGGAGAAGGGGAAAGTGCAGGAAAGTGATGTGACTCTCTCAACATCACATAGAGAGCCGGGGCAAGAATGGAACCCACCATTCCTAGCAATCCATCCTGTGTATTAACCATAAGACTATCTTTGCAGAAGTTCCTTTTCCTCTCTCTTTCCTTCACCGCTCTCTCTCCCTACCACTGGGCCCTTTCTCTCCCACATCCCCTTTTCCATTGGCCCTCTTCCTGGTATGGTCAAGTCTACCTCTCACTCTTTCCTCTCCTTTAATTTCTTTCCAACCCCACTGGTCCTGTTTACCTCACAAAAAAGCAGCAGTGCTGGCCACCTATTCCTCTCCACTTCTTGCCCCAATTCATAGAGGTGGTTGTGGAGCAGCAAGAAAAACAGGAACCAGAAATCTTGTCTGCCTGCTCAGAAGCGCTAGTAAATGAGAGTAGGAGCTGAAGACAAAAACTTTTCTTATTACTTGTGGCACTACTTATGAATGACGTTTCACCTGGCATGAGTGACCAAGTGACTGTGCCCTCCAGATGAGTGACACCAAGTAAGTATGGAAACTGTATTTCACTATGTAAATTTTACACTTTGGTAATTTTACAGCTACTGAAGCAAATTTCTTCAAATTTGGCTGCTTTGTAGGTCTTATGGAAAGATATACAGTCTTTAATAACAGATATGGGGAAAAGAATTGAGTCAGATATCTAAAAATTTGAAGATAATCTATTGTTTATACAGAAAGTCAGAATATCTCAAATATAAATCTCAGGGTAGAAACAGGAGAACTTTAGGAGTGTCCCATAAATAAAAAAAATGTTTAGGGGATTTTGCTCAAACTTTAAAAAGAATTTCACAGTGTATAGACACCAAATCTAGAAAAATTCAGCCTAAAAAATGAATGGCTTGGAAAGCTATGAATGTAGGGAACAGTTTTACAACTGAAACAATGATATGTGCTACCAGGTATTAAACGAGATTGTCCACCTCCACTTCTTTGATCAAATCTATGCTGTGTATGAAGAATGTGGGCTACTAGAGGGAAAAGGGACAGCTTACTAGCATCGCCCTTCCCAATACCCAACTAAGATATTAGGAGCTCCGCAGAATGTGGCGTTTTGGCCAGGAGGTATCTGCTGTCTGTGACAAGGTAACATTGTTCACCCTGGCAACCTTGAGGGAATCCTCACATAAGATAATGCTAATTTCATTGTTGCTACTTTGCATGGATTCCCCACTCTGTTGAATGAAACTGCACATTTCTCCTTGGGAAGGGGTATATGGATAGCAAAATGTAGAGATGCACTGACAGCTTGGGTCGTTTAGAAGCTGTGCTTCCCTTAAAGAAGGGGAAGGGTCTGGGAAGTAATGCCAAGGCATGCAGACTCTGCTTAAATGGATCTGGCCTCCTCAGATCTTAGGGAATTTGCAAGATGAAGGGGCTGAGGAGATTTTCAAAGCAATAAATAACATTTAGGTGTCTAACTCCCACTGACATTTAATGGGAATTAGACACCTAAATGCCATTGGTACCTCTGAAAATCTCCTCCAGTCCCTCTGCCAGTTCCATGAGGGGATAGAGGCAGGGCCGTCCCTAGCTATTCTGGGGCCCTACGCAGCCCCCGCACGGGGGGGTGGGCAGCCCAGGCCTCTGCGGAGAGGCATGGGGGGGCTGCCCTCAGGCCTCTGTGGATGGGGGCAAGGCTGGCTTAGCGGGCGGGGGGAACGACCCCCCAGCATGCACCGGTGGTGCAGAGCCGCCAGTGAGTGCAGCCCCGGCCCTGCTGCAAAGCTATGGGGAGTAGGGGCAGGGCTGGGGCGGGGCAGGAAGAGGTGGGGCTGGGAAGGGGAACAGGTGGGGCCCCTGAAGGAGAGCCGGAGCAGGGGCAGCACGCAGCTGCGCAGGGCACCAGGAAATTCAGTGTCCCAAATTTTCTGGTGGCCTACGCAGCTGCATACTTTGCATATGGGTAAGGACAGTCCTGGATAGAGGAAACAAGCCCTACCTCTTCATGGAATGTTTTGGCGAAAATGGCACAAGTGGCAAGTTGTGGGTTTCCTGTTCTCTGCTAGGTTTTTCCTGTTTAGAGATGATCTGGCTCACTAATTTCAGTCTTTGAATTAAGCTTTAGGCTGTCTCAAAATGTTACTAGGTTTCTTTAACGTTCTATACAGTATTTAATAAGCAATTATTTTAAATGGATTCACAGATCTGAAACCTACATGTTTGTGGGGATTACTGATTTGTGTGACAATGGAAAGAAGCAGGAAAGTCTAGAGGTCACACCATAACTTAATCTGACCAGTTTCTTATATATATAGGCTTGACAAGGGAGAATTAGCTGTAACTTGTTTGCTGGGCCAAGATGCTTCTATTTTTTCTGTAACCCACTTTTCATTTCCTTTCCCCATCTCACATCCTGTAGGATGCCTGTGAACCTTGAGATGAATGGCAAATTTTATATGAGGGCAATGGAGCAGGAGATTTTGAAAAGATCATCATAGGTTTTTTAAACATATATTCTTTTTTCTTATGGTGGATAATATCCCAAAGGAAGCTTAAAAATAAAATCTCTGGGCCAAATTAACTTCTGGTGGATGGGGAGTGCAACTCAAATGATGTCTGTGGCATCACAGCTTTATGTGCCAACAGGCATTCTTGAATCTTTACTGAATATTTTTCCTTCGTGTATTGTGCAAGTACAGATTTCCAGAAGTAAAGGCTGCTGGAATTCATTTAATTAAAAGAACATTAGAGCATTTTGACACATGACAATTAAGCAAAATTTACAAAGAGATATAAGGCATAAAAATGTAAGTCAGATTTGGGGCCTTCAACATGAATATCCTTTTCTGCAAGAAAGGCAAATTAAGTAGTTTTCTTAATTAAATAACAAGAGAGCCAATATATACAGGCACACCCAGGTGACTCTGAAGAGAGGGTCGGGCCAATTCTACTGGTGATGTACAAAACACAATGGAATGTAATATAGATGTGAGGGTTTTGGCTCTACAGTGTAACTGGAGGAAAAGTAGTAAAAGTTATTTTGTCAAAGAAATCTGGAGGTATGACTTGGACCCAGATCCTCAAAACACTTAAGCATGTGTGTAATTTGAGTAAAGTTGCACAATGCTTAAATATTTCCAGGAAAAGGGCCTTGGGAATGCCAACTAGGGAACATAGTCATTTCTAATTTTAAATTCTTGCAAGCATTCAGCTACTGTGGGGATGGGAGCCTCAAGAGTATTTAAACCTATGAAGTAAGAAAGTGCCATTTTAAAACTCCAACATCTTTTTGGCCATAAACACAATTTAAAGTTGCTGTGATAAGATCTGTCATGCTTACCTCTGCCCTTCAGTGTCCAAAGCCTGAACATAAAAATACCGAGCGGGGAGGACAACATCTGCTCTCAGACCAGGTCCCCATATTAAACTGTTCTCCGGACTCAGCTGGTTTCCTCCACCCGATACAGTGAACACCGGAATTGTTCCAAGCGTTAAGTAACAAAGCAGCCCAATGCTAAACATTTACAAGATTTCCTCTTCAGGAAAAAACACAAACAGGAAGACAGGCCAAGCTGCAGGGAAGGGGTAGAAAACGTGTCCTAAAGCGTAACTTGTGTCTCAGTTACACATCTGCCTTGACTTAGCGTTAGTTTGTTTGTTTCAAAGAAGTCTTGAATATTTCCACTTTCCCCCTACGCAAACTACAAGGGAGAAGCTAGTTAACTACATTAGTTACCACAGAGAAGACACACTCAGGAGCTGCTGCCGTGTCCCTATTTCTTTGTCTTTGTGGGCATCGATTCTTCTGCCTTTAACCGTGGAGCTGGAACAGCATCTTCGGGTTAAGCCTATCCTCAGTCTCAGCGGGCAAGAAAGGAAAGGGGATTCTTTCATTGGTCCAACAAAACTTCTTCCGAATGAATAATGATATTGTCTCACTTCCCAGGCTGAGCAGTAATGCTGGGAAATGTAGTCCAGCAACTAGAATCACAGCAGGCTTGTACCTCACCACTCACGCTCATTACCAGTATGGTTTGGGCGGGGGAGAGAACATTTCAAGCGATTTCAAACAAGAGTGCAGACACTTGCAGCGTACTGCAAGTACAAGTTTAAATGGGACACTGTCGGCTTAAAACGTACACTTCTGGCTGAAAATGTTGTACCTATTATTGCTGCGAGTAACACACAAGGTTACAAGTGAAAGATTTTTGAAATCGACTTTTTCAATTTGTTTACTTTATGTATTTACCATCACATTGTATATACATAGCTTCTGTTTCCTTTATAGTCCATAGTTGGGGCTAGATCCACTTATTCTAGTGCTACAACACCTAAATTTAGGTCTCCTGCTGCCTAATAGAATCCACAATCCTGAGTTAGGGATGCACAGGGAGAATTAGGGGCCTAAGAATGGGATCCACAAAAACCAGCAAAGCTGAGCAGGGAGCCACCCAATCTAGCCAATAGGAAATGCCCGGGAAAGGAGTTTTGCCTACATCCCATCTCCTCAAAGGGGCTTAGATGTCTGTCTCTGGTTAGTATTCACAGCTGTGAACTCCTTCCTGAAGCTGGGTGCCCAAGCCCTTTCTTGCAAAAAAGAGGCAGTGCTGCTGATATGGGATAGCTCAGTGGTTTGAGCATTGGCTTGCTTAAGCCCAGGGTTGTGAGTTCAATCTTTGAGGGGGCCACTTAGGGATCTGGGGCAAAAATTGGGGATAGCTCCTGCTTTGAGCAGGGGGTTGGACTAGATGACCTCCTGAGGTCCCTTCCAACCCTGAGATTCTATGATTCTCTCTATATATAGCTACAGAATTAGCCCTGTTGTTAGTGCCCTCAGCCAGGATGGGGGAGACATAAAGTTCAAATCCTTATTCTTATCCTTATTCAAATCCTGATGGGAAATAAGGATTTAAACTTGTTTTTCAATAGAGTACCCTAACCACTGGGCTATGGGCATTCTAGGATGAGGCTTTCTCAGTTGCTCCTGTTGAAACTTTTTGACCCAGACTGTGTATAAATAATTAGCATTCATTGGGCCAGAGAAAGCACGCAAATGACTGAATAGCCCTGTGTTTAGGGCACTCACTTTTCAAGTCCCTGCTCTAATGTATATTTTATTAGTTACACACAGTAGAATAGCTTCAATAGGACTGAAAAAACTTGGCCTAGAACACCGCATAGCTCAGCGGGTACAGCACTTGTACAAGACGTGGGTTGAACAACGTCCGGCAGACAAGGCGTCTGAATCTGGGTCTCCCATATCCTGGGTAAGTGTCCTAACTCCTAGGCTAAAGGTTATAAGGTGGGGGTGGTACCTTATGTTTTGTGAAGAGCCTGATCTGTTGATCAGCCTCTGAGAACACCTACTGGATCAGGCCCCACAAGCCAGATAAATAGGGAATGCCTATTTTGAGGATCCTGCCTGGATTTAGCCATCTTGCTGTCAGGATTAAGTGGCTGTTGGAGTGATCGCTGCCAGATTTTTTAGGTGCCATGGGGACCTTTATCAGAAACTTAGATGCCTACGTATTTTAGGCACCTACATGATTAGGGGATAGCTGAGCAGGGTTATTGGAGGTCTAAATATTGGATTTAGGCATCTAAAGTGGCAATTAGGTGCCTAAATCCCTTTGGGGCTCCAGCTCATAGGTTCTGTGTTTGTGTAGGTCTTTCAAACAGCAACAGGGTAGGAAATAAACATTTTAAAAATAGGAAAATATTATTGTAAAAAAAATGGCAGAAGCTGGCATAGTACCTGTAACTACTTTTAACTGTTTTTTCCAAGTTGATTGTAATTTAATTATTGCATGCATATTTCTTTGTGAAATCTTAAAGCTGCTTAACTTTTATTGACTTGTGATGATAATTACATGTTCAATAGTGACTTTGAAGAAACACTGAAGATTCAGCAACACTGGCTTGTATAATAATCGTTATTTACCCTAGCCTCAGCATATTCCTATACACACTGTCATAAATATAAAGGGAAGGGTAAACCCCTTTGAAATCCCTCCTGGCCAGGGGAAAGCTCCTCTCACCTGTAAAGGGTTAGGAAGCTAAAGGTAACCTCGCTGGCACCTGACCAAAATGACCAATGAGGAGACAAGATACTTTCAAAAGCTCGGAGGAGGGAGAGAAACAAAGGGTCTGTGTCTGTCTATATGCTGGTTTCTGCTGGGGATAGACCAGGAATGGAGTCTTAGAACTTTTAGTAAGTAATCTAGCTAGGTATGTGTTAGATTATGATTTCTTTAAATGGCTGAGAAAAGGATTGTGCTGAATAGAATAACTATTTCTGTCTGTGTATCTTTTTTGTAACTTAAGGTTTTGCCTAGAGGGGTTCTCTATGTTTTTGAATCTAATTACCCTGTAAGATATCTACCATCCTGATTTTACAGGGGGGATTTCTTCATTTCTATTTACTTCTATTTTTATTAAAAGTCTTCTTGTAAGAAACTGAATGCTTTTTCGTTGTTCTAAGATCCAAGGGTTTGGGTCTGTGGTCACCTATGCAAATTGGTGAGGCTTTTTATCCAACATTTCCCAGGAAAGCGGGGGTGCAAGCGTTGGGAGGATTGTTCATTGTTCTTAAGATCCAAGGGTCTGGGTCTGTAGTCACCTAGGCAAATTGGTGAGGCTTTTTACCAAACCTTGTCCAGAAAGTGGGGTGCAAGGTTTTGGGAAGTATTTTGGGGGGAAGGACGCATCCAAACAGCTCTTCCCCAGTAACCAGTATTAGTTTGGTGGTGGTAGCGGCCAGTCCAAGGACAACGGGTGGAATATTTTGTACCTAGGGGAAGTTTTGACCTAAGCTGGTAAAGATAAGCTTAGGAGGTTTTTTCATGCAGGTCCCCACATCTGTACCCTAGAGTTCAGAGTGGGGGAGGAACCTTGACACACACGATATGCATTGTAACAGATTTGTTTGGTTTAGTTCTTTATTGGTGAAAATGATTCAAATACACAGACTCAATACACAGATAACAGCTGTAAAAAGAAACAAATATTTTACTTAGCAACTCACAGATGCCAGCTTCCTCTGGGCCCTGGGGATGTTCAATCTCCTGCTCTGCCCTAGGCCCAGCCCCCACCCCACCCCACCCCTTCTCCCAAGCCTCCATCCCCGCTCCAACTCTTCCCACCCCTGCTTCACCCCTCCTCCCAGTGCGCCCCATCTCTGCTCCTCCTCCTCCCCTCCAGCACCTCCTGCACACCTCGGAACAGCTGATTGTGGTGGGTGAGAGGCGCTGGGAGGGAAGGGGAGGAGTTGATTGGTGGGGCTGCCAGCGGACAGGGGCACTGGGGATGTGAGGAGCTGGCTGCTGGTGGGTGCTAAGCACACACTCATTTTTTCTGTGGGTGCTCCAGCCCTGGAGCACCCATGGAGTCAACACCAAAGCCTCTTGAAATTATACACACATTAGGATCCTGATCTGATTAGGGCTAATAACTAGCATATTCATATTTTCAGCACCCCCTTGTAAACCCCAGAGTTCAGAAGGCTAATCAGGGAATGAAATCAGGTTTAATTTACATAAATAATTATACCCTCATGCTTTTCTGTATAGTGTTTTATTGTATTGTTAAGAGTTTGTGTTCTGTTTTTGGAAATGATATTATTTCATATGTACAGGTACATATATTTATGAAAGTGGGGAGAAATTTGGAAAGGGATAGCCTGGGGAATGTGAGCCACCCTGAACTGAGAGGTATTAGACTCTGGTAGGGTAGAGAATCCAAAACATCCCTGTGGATTTGGTTCAGATGTCTTGCTTGGCCTACTTAGACATGCTGAGCTCTGTGTTATCCAGTGTTGATGCTGGGTCTGTGGTACTAGTTTGGGTGGCCACAAGATATAGGTGGAGTTAGATTGAAGCAGTCAGAATTCTAGTGCCTGCTTATATACCAGTAGGCTTATCTGAATTCATGCGTGAGGTTACAGGTGATTGAGGATTGTATTTATGCTCTCTGGGTCTTCAATAAACTGAGTTATATATAAGTAAGAGTGAGTGGGCTTATCATGTTCCTCACTTTACGATTTTGATCATTATAGAAAGGTAACCAGAGTATTTAGGTTTTAAGTTTGTGAAACCGGCGGTGGTGGGGGAGAAGGTTTTAGAAGGACTATGTCACACATGTTATTTATTTTAGAAAGGGACCCTAGACGTATTACTGAAACCAGCCCTTGTTACTGTGCCCTGGACAGAACGGCTGTAACCCTATTACTCTGTATACATCACTGAAGGTGGTAGGAAAAATAGAGTTATCCTGACAACACCAAGCCCTTTATTCTTTGTATGTTCTTCCTATTCCCAATAACGGTATTGACAATAACCCCATCAAGAAATGTTCCTTTATTGGAAATACATATACATAAAATATAGTTAAAAGAACAAAAGTCTATCATTACTTTTGTGTTGAAACACAAAATACGCAGTAAATTAAATCTCCAAGAAGGGGTCCTTATTTCATATTTTTTTTATGTTATTGTGAATAGGTTTGTGTAAAAACACAGAGAATAAGTTACATTGAGAAGAATTTCAAGAACAATATTATTTTAAAAAGGAAATATCACGGCTACCGAGTTAAATTGTGTCCTATGTTCTTAAAAAACTCATTCATCAGGAGTTTCAGCCACCGACTTGCAAGAGTCAGGAAGGATTTGGGGCCAGGGGAGCTGTTATCTCCTTCCTCGGAAGCATCAGGAGTGGCCACAGCTAGAGATAGGGCCAGGGCTCTGAATTCGCTCCCGCGGGATGCTAGGCTGGGTGGTTCTTGCTCAGGGTCTAACTGATCGCCCTACTCCTGGGGAAATTGTGCCGAATTTTGCAGCAGTGTCTGTTCCCCCCACCACACACACACACACACACACACACACACGGCATTTCTGGCCACCACTAGGCGCCGCTGGGCTCTGCAGAGCCCAGCTCGCAGCGAGCGGAGCGCCCAGCCTGCCTGGGCTGGAGGCTGCACGGTCTTTGATCCTCACTCTCCCGGGGACAGGAGCGGGCCTGGGAGGCCGGCCAGCTCGGGCAAAGGGTGAGGAAGGGCGGGGCGCGCTCGCGCCGCACCGTGGCCCCTGGCGGGACAGCAAAGAAGTTGGGGGGGGGGGGGGTGGAGGGAGTAAAAGGGGGGAGGGGTGCTGGTGTCCGGGCTGGCGGCTGCCCCGTGGCCGGGCTCTGGGGAGGAGGGGTGGGCGCTGGTGCCTGGGGGTGACCCCTTGGCTGGGTTGGGGGCTACCCTGCAGCTGGGCTCTGAGGGGGGGTGGTGTCTGGTGTCTGGGCCGGTGAGGGGTGTCTGGGGCAGAGGGTGCCCCCTGGCTGGGCTCGGGGGGGGGGGTTAAGGGTAGGAAGTTCCGTCCCCCCCCCCCCCGATCAGAGTGGCAGAAATCTTGGAGGCTTTTTGCCTTCTGCAGTGTGTGGGTGCAGGTCACGTGGCAGGATTATCTAGGTCAGCGGTTCTCAAACTGTGGGTCAGGACCCCGTTTTAATGGGGTCGCCAGGACTGGCTTAGATTTGCTGGGGCCAAAGCCCAAGCCTGAGGACTTCAACCCTGGGTAGGGAGCCTCAGGCAGGGCTTCAGCTTTGGTTTCCCCCTCCCCGCCTGAGGTGGTGGGGCTTTGGCTCCCCCCATGCAGGGCAGCAGGGTTTGGGTGGGCTCAGGCTTTGGTCCCCGCTCCTGACAGTTGTGTAGTAATTTTTATTGTCAGAAGGGGGTCAGGGTGCCATGAAGTTTGAGAACCCCTGACCTAGGTATACCTCACTTAATCATTTCCCTGTTATCGGCTATTGCAGGGGCCTCGGGTAGGGATGCACCTCAAATTCTCCTATTCTGTGCCTATGGCACATAATAGTCTAGTCTCCTGTGAGCTGTAATACTTTTATCTAATTTCAGTTGTTGGGTTTAGTGTACGGGTGCTGGTGACGTGATATTCAGGAGGTCAGACTAAATGATCTGGTGGTCCTCTCTGGCCTTACTTTCTATGACTCAACTGAGTAAAATATTTCCCCATACTTTTTATTGCTTGGAGAGACCTCCACAGAATCTTCAGAGGTTACTGAGCTTCTCACCCCACTTGTGTGGGAGATGTGGGCTTTCTGTTCATGGATCTACAGAGCACAATCTGGCACAGTTTGTCAATGCCAAACTAATTTCTAAAATCTTAAATCATTTAATCTATTTTTAGATCTGTCTGGCCAGGCCAGTACTATTGCTATCCTAATGATAGTAATTTGGCTCCCAAAAAAAAAAAAAAGCTTTGGAAGCAAAATTGTTGCATAGTTGCAATCAAGGGTGCTGGCTAACTATGGTTCCACAAGCCTTCCAAAGAGTGAAACCTGGGAAGATGCTCTCCATTCTAAGATGTACATTACCCTTGGAAGCAGTCACATAAAATTCTGGCTTTGGTGTTGGGCCTGCCCTTTTCCTACCCCCCCACCCCCCAGGCCTTTCCGAGTTGCAAACCTGACTGGACCACCAGACCCTTGAGAACTCAGTGAGTTTGTGTACCTACCGCCAAGGGCCACAAAAAACCCTCTAGTTTGAGGACTCATTCTATGCAGCATAGTCCCCTTGCCACTGTTTGAAGTGCCTCTATGGCTAGGGACTGCTCTATTTATGGGTTATAAGGCTTAATTATACAATTTTATAATTTATAGTACTAAATGTTATATGTTAGAAGCTCATAGCTTTAAGGTCCTTCTGTGTTTCCTTTTTAAATATCAAAAACACCCAGAGTCACAGATGGGCAGCTTTTTTAATGTATTGTGATAAATCGCCATAAATAAATATATTTGTATTTAATATTTATGTTGTGGTAGTGGCTAGAGGCCCCACTCAGGATTACAATAGGAGTCTCTCGATGTCACTGTTTCAGCTAAATTTGAAAACAAGTTAGCTGATGGGGGGGAAAACGTTTTCAGCATGAGGTCAGAAGTGCCACAGGTACAGAGCACCATGTAGCCTGGGCTGGGGTAACTGTAGGGAAACAGCTTTGTTATATCAACCCTAGCAGCCAATCTGTTCTCATCAGCTGCCAAGGGGAGCCCCATGGCAGACAGCCACTGTCAGCAATAGCTGTGCCAGCTCCAAATGTTCAAAAATCATGAGTAAGAGTCACCAAAAATCACAAGTTTGACTTTAAAACCATGAGATTATGTAAAAATAATAGATTTTATGTTCTTTTTATTTGCCTTCTGCTTTTTGACGCGTTAGGTGCACTGGGGTCATATTTTGAAGTTTTCACCACCACCACAAGGGCCAGAATAGGTGCTGATTCTATGGGTGCTCCGGGGCTGGAGCACCCATGGGAAAAAAATTGTGGGCGCTCAGCACCCACCGATGACCCTGCTGATCAGCTCCTCCCCCTCCCAGTGCCTCCTGCTTGCCATGATCAGCTGTTCGGCAGTGGGCAAGAGGCACTGCGTGGGGAGGGGGCACCCTTGAGGGAGGGGGGCGGAACAGGGTGGGAAGAGACAGAACAGGGGAGGGGATGGGTGGGGCCGGGAAGAGGTGGGGCGGGGTGGGGTGGGGCCTTGGGGAAAGGGTGGAGTGGAGGTGGGGCCTGGGCCAGAGCAGGGGTCGAGCACCCTTGGGGAAATGACAAAGTTGATGCCTGTGGCTAGAATTTACTTTTCCTTTAAGAATGAAGGCTGAACTCCTCACATATTCACTTGACTCCAGAAGTTGGGGCTTTAAGGAAAACAATAATTACCATGAGATGCAGGACAAAATCATGAGTGTTGATAACTCTGCAATACAGGATTTTCTAATTGCAGAGAGACCCTTGGAGTCCATGTGTACCTATGCTGGTTGCCAGCCTCGCCCCTCTCACCGTGAAGGGGCTGCCTGCTCCGTGGTGACAGCCAGGGCACTGTGGCTTGCCCACTCCCTCGAGTGCCACCTTTAATCTGCCCTCAGTTCTCCTCTATCCCGGGAGCCCGCCAGTCCCCCCAACCAGGGTCCCCCTCTCCCACTAACATCCCGGAGCTTGTCCTGGCCCCCAACCGGACTGGTGCAGCCAAGACATACGTGTGTTGCACCCCACACGGGTCGGGGGTGGCACCCCCGTATCTGGCCACCCATGGCCTGGGCGGAGCCACAACACTGTAACAGCTCTTGAGTGTAGGGTGGGAGGACCCCACCACCATGGGCTCAGCCCTTGCACAGCCTGCACCAGCTGCCCTATGTCACGGCACCCATCAGTCCTTCCCACAAGCTCCGCCCCCCACACCTCTGCCGCACTCTCATTGACTGAACAACTGTCCCTCCCTCACTTCCCCCTCTTCCTGCCCCAAGGTGCTGTGGCAGCGGTGGGCAATACCATTGGTAGGGGAAGGGCGGGGAGATACATTGCTCTGTTTCAGTCCTTGCACGTTTCCCAACCTGCCAGCTGTCATGAACAATCCAGGGGCTATGGGAGGTCGCTGCCATCTGGGTTCCCCTCTCCCAACCCCTTCCTCTGGTGAGGTTTGGTATCATCCAGGCAGCCGTCCTGAGTAGGAGGGGGGCACAGGTGAGTCGGAGCTTGAGGCCTCCCCCACTCTGTTTCTGGTGTGATCACATCCCAGCCACTGCCGAGCGAGAGACACGGGAGCCACCATGCAGGTAACGAACCGGGGCCTTCAGCGCCCGCATCCCGGGGGGAAGGTGAGAGACCGGGGGGCCTCCCCATGTGCCACGTCCTGAGGTGAAGTGTGGGGTGTGGGGTGGGTCTGTCACAGCTTGTGGTGGCCAGTGCCCCTTGGCAGGGCTGTGCTGGCTTGGGCTGCGGCAGCCACTTGCTCCTCTCAGCTGGCCAGTGAGCGGTGAAATCCTGCCCTCTGCTGGGGTTGCTCTGGCTCCTCCCACCAGAACATTAAGTCTGGAACCTGCTGACTATGGCGTGAGCTGCTGATTCAGTCCCATGTGTGGGTGGGGCATTCGCGATGTGAAGATCTGCTGCTATCTCGGCGTCATGAGCTACCCGCCCCGTCCCAGCCCCGACGGAGGGTTCTAATGCTGTTGCTGTCTGTTGCATACAAACGCAGATGCAATGTTCCCGTGTGCGTGGCGCTGGCTGATAAAGGGGCATTTGAGCCTTCTAGTGAAGGAGGGTTCGCTCTGCTCAGTGGTTCCTGATACCACCCTAGGTACAAACCACTGTAGCTCTAGCTACCTTAGGAAATGATGTGTACCGGTGTGTGGCTGTAACAACTTGGCTGTGCCTTGTCTCAGTGTAATTTACGGTGATATTAGTGGGACCAAAGAGTCCTTTGCAGGAGTGGGACCTGAAATGGAATCAAATACACATGTTCATTTTACCAGTGTCGACAGGGCCTCTATATGTACTGCAAATGGAAACTCCCGTAGCTACACCCTTGCTCAGCGTTGCCTATCATGCGTAAGTACAAAGTAGTGTATTGGAGAAGGGTTATGGTTTATTGGCTAAGCATAGGTACTAGAAGTCAGCATTCCCAGGTTCTGTTTGTAGTTCTTGGACAAATCACTTACCTCTTCTGTGAAACAAGGTGACTCAGGTAATATCTTTTTTTTTATTGGACCAACTTCTGTGGGAGAGCAAGCACCACCCAGAGCTCTTCTTCAGGTCTGGGAAAGGTACGTGGATCGTCATAGGTAAATGCAAGGTGGAAGATGCTAAATCAGGTGGGCAAACTATAGCCCATGAGCCTTTTTAAGCCAGCCCGCGAGCTGCACCAGCGGCTTGGCCCCGCTCCGGCCAGGGCGCTGGGTTGTGGCCGCACCATGTGGCTCCCAGAAGCTGTGGCATGGCCCCGCTCTGGCTCCTACATGCTCCAATGGGAGCTGCAGGGGCGGTGCCTGCGGATGGGGCAGTGAGTAGAGCCACCTGGCTGCACCTCCGCATAGGAGCTGGAGAAGGGACATGCCACTGCTTCCGGGAGCCACTTGAGGTAAGCGCCGCTCGGAGCCTGCACCCCCTGAGCCTCCCCCCGTGCCCCACCCCTCTGTCCCAGTCCTGATCCCCCTCCTGATCTCCAAACTCCTCTATCCTAGCCTGGAGCACCCTCCTGCACCCCAAACCTCTCATCCCCAGCCCCACCCTAGAGCCCACACCCCCAGCTGGAACCTGCACCCATTCCGCACCCCTGCCCCAGCCCTGATCCTCCCACCCTCTGAACCACTTTGTCCCAGCCCAGAGCACCCTCCTCCACCCCAACTTCCTCATCCCCATCCCAGAGCCCGCACCCCCTCCCTCACTCCAACCCCAATTTTGTGAGCATTCATGGCCCTCCATATAATTTCTATTCCCTGACGTGGCCCTCGGGCCAAAACGTTTGCCCACCCCTGTGCTAAATGCATCTTGTCTCTCTAATATCCTGGGATTGACACAACAACAACACTGCACCCCACCCACGGGTGTTTCCTCATACACCTCTACTCCAATATAATGCGACCCGATATAATATGAATTCGGATATAACACAGTAAAGCAATGCTCTGGGGTGGCGGGGCTGCGTGCTCTGGCGAATCAAAGCAAGTTCGATATAATGCAGTTTCACCTATCATGCGGTAAGATTTTTTTGGCTCCCAAGGACAGCGTTATTTGTTATCCACGTTGCAGTGATATGGATGCTTTCAAGGATGCCATCACCTTGATTTTAAACCTTAAATTAAAAGTAGCTTTTAATAGTACACCTGCCTTATTTTCTTGTCTGTATAAAACAAACATGCACATGCACACAAAACCAAACCCCAAACATTTTCTTCCCCTGTTGCTATGTGAAAGACCCACACAAACGAAAGGGAAGACTGAGTGACTATATAGGGAAGACAATGACTCGCTGTACACAAGTGATGGTAAATACACAAACTGAAAAGGAAATATTTTTGTTCTTCTAGTTACAATAAATCTGAGTTTCTCTGATAGCAAAACTAGGTAAGATTTTCAGCGAGAAGTGTGTGTCATTTAGTTGATATCCCTTTAATTCAGTAATGACTGGAAAGTGTGTTGAGACCTGAATTACTGTTACAAATGTTTGTGGTAGAAAAAAATAAACTGCAGTGTTCATGCATATGCTCATTTTCTCTGTGGAAAAGCTATTTACATTTTATCCTAAATTGTTTTAAAAAATAACTTACTGAGGGTTGACGTCCGTATACCGTCAGCACAGAGTATGCTCTTGGCACTTCACAAATAATGAAAGCTCTATATGTAGCAGCATCCTAGCAGTACTTGTAGAAAGCAAATGTTTGGACAGCAGTGCAGAGCATTCTGTATTCTGAAATACCATGAAATGTACTGCAACTCTCATTGTTTGCAATTATTAAAGTAAAAGCCTTTGTTTAAAGTTTGTATATAGCTTGTTTATCAGCTGAGGCGTGCTGTGGTAACTGTTGCTTTTCCCTTCTTGCAGATACCTCATCAGTAGCTTGCAAATCTGCAGGCAATGATGTAGGCTGAATTTTTATTTAAAAAAAAATTGCTGAACACTTCTTAACTAGACAGAACTTTTTAGTATCATTCAATGCCTAACGTTGCAGAAGGTGAAAGGGAGAATGGTTCTGGACATAAAGAAAACAGACCTGAAAAAAAATCTCCAGAAGCTACTCTTCATGATGATGTAAAGCCATATTGCACTTCAGATGCATCTGCTACGTCACTGGGTCCTACTGGAGATGGGCATTATCCGTGGGGGTGTCCTGTGACTCACACCCGAGAAAAAATTTATACCATCTGCTCAGACTATGCTTTTTTAAATCAGGTAACGTCTGTTCATAAAAGTCCAAGTGCTACAGTTAGTGCCTGCCTACCAGATAGTGCTGCCTTAAATGTTGGAAATAATACACCTAACTTCATTGACATTCAAAGTGGAGCTTCGGAGATAATCTACCATGAAGACACTAACTTGGAACATTTATCTAGTAGTCTTGGAAAGCTTCCACTGGCATGGGAAATTGACAAATCCGAGTTCAATGGAGTGACCCCAAATCTGAAAAACAGAGCAGGTAAGACAGTACAGCACTGCACCGTTCAGAAAAATGCTGCATGAGTGATGTGGAGGGCCGATGCAAGACCCTCCTCCACTTACATTGTGCATTGGAACTATGTAGATGAACACATACTCCATCTGTGTGTTGTAGAAATGGTTTTTGTGCTGGCCCCACAGATGCTGGTCTTGGGGGCTTGGATAGGAGTGGGTCAGGCCAGGGGAGAAGTGGCTGCAGTGTTCCCAACTTTACCTTTGCTTTCCTGTAGAACCCAGTAATTTGTCTGATATAGCATACATTTTCAAGCTGTGTAGAAATAATACAAGGTGTTGTAAATCAGTGGTTCTCAAAGCTGGTCCGCCGCTTGTTCAGGGAAAGCCCCTGGCGGGCCGGGCCGGTTTGTTTACTTGTCGTGTCCGCAGATTCGGCCGATCGCAGCTCCTATTGGCCGAGGTTCACCGCTCCAGGCCAGTGGGGGCTGCGGGAAGGGCAGCCAGCACATCCCTTGGCCCGCGCCACTTCCCGCAGCCCCCATTGGCCTGGAGCAGCGAACCACGGCCAGTGGGAGCTGTGATCGGCTAAACCTGCAGACGTGACAGGTAAACAAACCGGCCCGGCCCGCCAGGGGCTTTCTCGGACTGGCTTTGAGAACCACTGTTGTAAATCTTATGTGCTCATATAATCCAACCTCTTTTCCACCTAACGGTGGGGCAAATGAATACTTTATTATTGTATTCTCTTGGTATTACATTTTTGTCACTGAATGAAAAAAAAAACTATTTAGAGCTGACTGAAGTCTGTTTTTAAAAGGGAAGAAATTTCTGGCCTTGTGACTTTCAGCTTTGATCCAGCTACCTTGAAAAACCGCCCAAAGGCTCCTGTGACAATACTGACAAAAGCAAATGTTATCTTTATAAAATTAAATTTATTATGCATGGAAGAAGTCAAAATTTCCCAAACACTGTTCAAGTATTTTGAATTGTGTATGTATATGATGTTAAAGAAATTGTGTTTTCCACTGTTTTATGTTCCTCTTGTTTCTGCTTAGTGAAAGATTTTAATGGTTTATTGACCATGCATATGTACACAACTGATTTTTATATCTAGTCTATAATCACTGTGCATGCTTAGAGCCATTGCTTTAGATTTTTCTTATGAGTTGGCTGACCAGTCAAGTTCTAATTTAGCTTACTATTTCACTGAGGTTCAGAAAAAGTCGCAAAACAAGATTGAAATTATTTGCTCTCAGCTGTTTTTATTCTTCTTCCCGTACAGTGACTTGCAATAAGGGAAAGTTCCTGGGGATATATTTTCCCTCTGCATGTCCCTGGGCGCTCCAGTCAAAGTGTGGTTGTTAGTGCTGGATACAGAAGACGCTGTTTATGCAGATTAGCAGTAAAAAGATTAGATGTAAGACTTAGATATGTAATGTGAGGCTATTGTCAGTGGTCTGCTCTCCCTCTAGTGCATCAAGATGGCTCTGGAGAGGTCATGGAAGGCCACCAATTCCTAGGATGGCTGGGGTGAGGGAGGCTCACAATGTTTGTGGAGGCCATGAGTAGGTGATTATAGAGAATAGAAATATTCTTCAGTAAAATGAGCTGTTGTGTAAAAGGTATATACCTGTTTACTGGTTCTTCCCAAAGCTGTTGGCAGTCCCAGTTCAAAAGCTAACTTTTCCTTTCAATGGAAATAATCACAGTACATCTCTATCCATGCAGCATATTGTCTTTTTGTTAGAAGTACATTGAATGCCTTCTGGTATAGTGGAAATATTTAGCTTGTATATTAAGCATTCATTAACTGCTTCTAAAATTTATCTTGCAGGCAACATGAAGAAACAAGTAACAAAGAAAAAATCTTTGGACAAAAAAAGCAAACAATACAGGGAGTGTTCTCAACATTCCACCGTTGAAGAAATAAAGCAGCGGAAAGTGCTCGACCTCAGGAGATGGTAGTATTTAAAAGTCATAATTAAGATTACCATAGTACGCAGAGCTTGTTTGTAAATGTTGTTGTGGCTGTGTTATTTTAAATGTTAATGTGTAATAGTTTTTCTTTAATCATTGGATAGAAGGGTATATGGGATCTGTTAAACATAGTTAATGAACTACACCTGATACTTACTACAAGGGGTCTGGGTCTTGTGGTGAACATAACATAAGAAAATAAGAACGGCCATACTGGGTCAGACCAAAGGTCCATCTCACCCAGTATCCTGTCTTCCGACAGTGGCCAATGCCAGGTGTCCCAGAGGGAATGAACAGAGCAGGTAATCATCAAGTGATCCATTCTCTGTCACTCATTCCCAGCTTCTGGCAAACAGAGGCTAGGGACATCATTCCTGCTCATCCTTATTGTTAAGATACTGTGTGCCATCATTTACATTTCCTACATATTAGGAAATTTCTACTTTCAATAAAGAACAAAAAAGTTGTGGGTGAATTTGGTACTAATAAAAAGTGAGACCCCATTAGCATGAGCAGGCAATGTATAAATTTACTCAATACAAGTGTAGCTTATTCTGACTTTCTGCCCTTCTTTTGTGGTTGTGGCTACTTGAGCAAAACCTCTGTCATATAGAACTGTGAATGTACTACAGAATGTTCACTAAGAACTGGGCTGAAACCACTAAACTAATTTTAACCCTTCAGAAGGTTTCTATGGCATGGGAAATAAAGGTGAGGATAGGGACTCTGTGACCTAAAGTCACCTCCATTGGTAAAGTTCCAAAGAGTTGCAACATAGTAAGGGATTGCAGTATTTGAAAGCTATTGACTTGAAAGGCTGGCTGGCTAAGGTATTGTTATTGGGATACATGTAATCTTTTCCACAAGATCAAATGTAGATTTGACCTATTTCAGTTCTGCCTCAAAATTATTTCTATGGTTAGTAGGTCCTTGTGAATTAAGTTGGTGGTCTCAGTGCAGATCTTGATGGAGTGGGATCCACATCACCACCTAGTGTTAGAAATGTTCAGAAAATGAATGTGTGAGATTTGTGCTTGTGAAATATGCCAGATTTCCATTTTATTTACTTTTCCTGGGTGAAATCCCATGAAAGATAAATTGGCATACTTACTCCAGAATTTTTAAATTAGTATATGGAGGTTGAGTCTTACCAATGACTTATTTTAAAGGCAAAGTGAGACAAAATACTTTGTTTTTTTAAAACACTGTTTGACTTTTGGGTAAATTGTCATAAATGAAAGTGCAGCAAGCTGCATATATCTAAATAAAGAAAATTTTCTCTTTCTCCTCAGGTACTGTATTAGCCGACCCCAATACAAGACTTCCTGTGGAATTTCCTCTCTAGTATCTTGCTGGAATTACTTATATAGCACACTGGGAACTGGAAAGTATGTCATTTCTATTCCATTTCAATGTCAAGGAACCTAAAATGGCTATCTAAATACTCTATTAATTATAGTTAATTATGATTATCAATTTCATTTTCAGCCTACCACCTATTACTCAAGAAGAAGCCTTGCATATTTTGGGCTTTCAACCCCCATTTGAGGAAATTAGATTTGGTCCCTTTACAGGAAATACAACTTTAATGAGGTACAATTTGTTTTCTTGAAGCAACGGAAATGCTAATGTATAGAATAATTTTCTAATGCTAAAAATTAGATTGTCGCTCTTAAAACAGCAATAATATACTCTGACTAACTCACTGTGTTTTATTTGAGCTTTCTGAAAACATCATGAACAATGAAGCAAACGTTAAGGGTTCTGATAAGAGAGACCAGAGTTTGTTTTTAATAGCTTATTCCTGAGATGTTTTTGCTGTCCTAGTATTTTTGTATGCTTCTAAACTGATGGCTCTAGTCACTAAAGACTGAAGTTATGTTTTCATTGCATTACCACTGCCTCTGCTGGGAGCCTGCACTGGAAGGGTGACACAGGGTACCCAAATGCTAACAATGGGGGGAAGCTCTCCCCCCTCTTTTTTTTTTTTAAATCCATAGTTCACCTTTCTTTTTAGAAGTCTCCATGTCAGTTCTCCTTATCCATTCAGTCCTTTGCCTCTTTTAAGAGATCACCAAATATGTCAGATGCCATGATAGTTTTATGTGCAGACCTATTTAGGGTTTGGTGTGAGACCTCTATTAGCTGTACTTGAGAATAAGAACTTTGTTCGTTATAGATTTGTGTGGGATTTGAACTAGTAAGATAAAGGTAAAAAGCTGTGTATCCATTACCAGACTTCTGGCCCTTCCAGCTCCTTGGAATGAATTATTTATTACTTGTACTACTATAGCATCTATCCTATACTATAGCATCTCAGACCAGGCCACCGTTGTGCAAAGTACTGTATAAATGCATTAGAAGAATGTCCTTACCCCAGTGAGTTTATATTCTAAATCCCTAAAGGAGGAGAAGATTGCAAAAAAAAAAAGTGTAAATATTAAGAATTATTTTGCTTCAGTGTTTGTTAAAATACCAAAATCTTTAAAACAAGTCTTATTGTTTTCAGATGGTTTAGACAAATTAATGATCATTTCCATGTAAAAGGATGTTCATATGTTCTATATAAACCTCATGGGAAGAACAAGACAGCTGGAGAAACTGGTAAGTAGGTAAATCTTAGACTCCAATTTAGTATGTAAATTGGAAAACTGTAGTTGTAAAATGTTTTAGGATCAAGAGAACAATTTGTGTAACTAAATAATCCCAACTTATGCAATTACAGTCAGAACAACAAATGGCTCTGAGCTGCATAGCTTTTCTGACCTTCCTTTTTTTCCCTTCTCCTCTCTCTCTGTACTCAATTTTTCCTTCTTTTAAGTAAAATAATATACCTTATATGTGATTATTGTGAAATAGCTGCACTTCTAAGGTGCTAGAGGCCTTTGGCTTCCCAATCTGTATCTGGCTACTCTCTCAAGATGTGCATTTATCTTAACAGCATATCTCACCAACTGGTATGTTTTAACACTTGGGAATTCTTTATACAAAATAGATTCAGAAAACTTACAATGTAAAAATACTAACTGACCAGTACACTTTTTAAAAATGCCACACATCTTATACAATGTTTCTTAGTCTTGTCATGCATCAAATGAGACAGTTTTCCTTGAAATAATCATAATTGGTTAATCAACACATTTGATTGGGAATACTTGCAGCATGTGTGAACTAGGTAAGTGATAACTTTACTACATGAGTCTATAATGGTCTTCTAACCCATAAATGCTAAGACATATATCAAACTTCAGATGTTGAGCTGAAAGCAGGATGTCATAGAATCATAGAATATCAGGGTTGGAAGGGACCTCCGGAGGTCATCTAGTCCAACCCCCATCTGTTTGGGCAGAATGCCCACCAACATTAATTAGTTCTACAGTTGGTGCTATCCTACCAGTAATAATAAAGTAGCTGGACAATGCTGTTCAGATTTTATCTTCCTTTCTGAATGTATAAGCCTCTAACTGAAAATTAGTCTGCATATAAAAATATAGCTGAACCTTTAAAAAACGTTTTTGGTAGTAAACTGTCAAAGTGAAGGAGTAGCTAAGATATAGGATGCACTGTACTGCAAAGGGACCTGGGAGATTGCTAGCAATCCCTACTGCAGTTATGAGGGACAATTTGCTAAATTCTATACCCATGGAGAGGAAATAACATTTTGTGTGTCTGCTCTTTAAGCGGAGAAACAAGTTTTTCTTATTTCAGTGCTCTCCTAGTCTCTCTCCTGTATGGAAGCACTATAGTTGGGTTAAGGAATATGTTGAGTCAAGATTCAGATGCGTTTTCCAAGAAGACCATTATTCAAGAAGTGGTTGCCGATATGAAAATGTTGGCGAACCAATTATCTAAGAATTACAGGTCTCTCTAATATATTCTTGCTGTTTACTACAAATGCTGTATTAACTGGCATCAGTGGAATTAAGGATAGTGGGATTGCTCTGAATGGTTGTGAATATTCTTGCTTTTGTCAGCTTTACAATATTTTTATGTAGTTCAAGACAAAACAAAAATAATCCCTAAGTCTTTAATTAGGACTCTCTTGCAAGGTGGAAACCCCCCCTCCCCAAATACTTTCATTCAGATCTAAATGATGCAAGTATTTAAATTACGTGCCGTTTCTAGAGAAATAGTTCTTTGTAACTGATTCAGGGTAATATGTTTTTAGAGAATGGGACCTGAAAGAAACAAATTTAAAATCAAATATATTTGTTTATTGCAAACCTTTCCCATAATGCATCATGCTGCTGCTTGTGCAGTGTGACAATAAATATAACACCAGAAAATGTAAGAAAAATAACTGATCTCTTCTGCTTGATTCTGAATGCAAGATTAAAAGCACTTTGGAGAATGATCAGACCTTTCTTTGTAGCTGCAGGGGCCTTGGTAAAGTTAACACAAGGACTGAAAGATGAATCGATGGCCTATATCTATCATTGCCAAAATCATTATTTTTGTCCAATTGGATTTGAAGCTACCCCTGTAAAAGCTAGTAAAGCATACAGGTAAGAATCTTGTAGTTATGCTTGCTCCTCTGTGAATCTTCCACCAAAATGGTGACTGCAAATTATCACTGCATTTACACATGAATTGAGTGCTGTACGAACAGAATGCTAGCCCCCTAAGTGGAAATGAAATGTCTCATTATTTTACAGAGTTCCCAGGTCTGCTGTTGATCATCTCAGCAGCAAATCTTGGCCACTTGTTTTTGCCTTGTAGCTGTGAGGTGGGTTTTAATAATTAAATCTCTAAGTTGTGAAAGGAAGATAGGGTGCTGGACTTGAACTCAGGAGACTATCGTTAGGTTCCTAGCTTAACCACAGACTTCCTGTGTGGTGGTTTGTTTTATTTTAAGATAAATAACTTAATCTACCCTGTGCCTCAGTTCTCCATCTATAAAATGGGAGTAGTACTTTAATAGAATTCATTGAAGCCACCGATTGTTTCACATAGGCTGCTGAACAGCCATGGGATAGTAACACTAGGGGTATGTCTTAAGAGCAGGACAAAGTAAGATCTTTGGAGGCACTCTCAGAGAACAAGGATGGTGAGGAAAAAAGTTTCTTCTAATTTAAACATGCTTTCTGAGCCTTCAGTCTTCATCGTTGCATAGATATCACATCTGGGCCTTATATTCTGGTCACCATTCTTCCAGTGAGAGATTTGAACAGAATTCCCTGATGAGTCAGTCAACATCAGTTTTTATTAGTGGGGAGGGGGCAGTGTGTCACAATGCAAGATGTTCCTTATCTCCAAGAAACGAACAGTCACTTTCAACCTCAGTTTCCTGTGTGAAGCAGGAGTTTGGACCAGAAATCAAAGTCCTGTTTCTTGGGTAATCTATTTTGCTAATTTATAATAGGTAATACATTATTTAATAGTTCAGTAGCCAGTTGTAATTTGTCTCAACTATACCAACAGTTGTAAAATATTTCAATAAAAAATTCTAAAAACCAATAGCAAGTTAATATGCTGCTGTCTTTCATTGCAGAATGCACGCTGAGTCTTACTAGAATTGTATTTTTGTTCAGCAGAGGTCACCTCTTGCAACAAGAAGTGGAGTATTGGATCTTAATTGGAGAATCAAGTAGAAAACACCCTACCATTCACTGTAAAAAGTAAGTTTATATACTTCTCGCTCTCTCCTTTTTAAAAAAAAATTCTAGAATATAGGTACTTAAAACATTCAGTTTCTTCTAAACTCCCTCTCCAGTCAGGCATGGGCAGTACATTAACCATTTGTAGCTTTCATGATTCATGGAGTATTCAGTATTTTCAGAAAAGTCAGGGTTTTAGTGAGAGTTTTGATTTTTCATATTATACTTGACCTGGGTTACTAATTCTGTGATTAAATCTACAACGGTTTTTTGTGAGCACAGAGTATAATGTACAGAAGACAAGGTTCCAGTCCCAGATGTTTGCCACCGAAATAGACAAACACAAATCTGAAAATATTGAAGACTCAGAAAAGGTGTAACTCAGAGCTCTTTTTTAAGAGATTTTATTTTTGTCTGAGTTGGAACTGATTCACTGCAACAACTTCCTCGATCTGACTTGGTGCTGGATCTATAAAACTTGGGTACCAGTTTCTGGAGGAAGGAAACAGCATTTCTCCTAAACATCAGAATTTCTGAAAAAATCCACACCCCCCACCCCAAAAAACAAAAAAAACAAACAAACCAAATCATGGGGACTGTGAGCAAAAAGGTTTCTCTGACTTTTTTTCTCTTGCCTGTTTGTGGGATGGTATGTTGACCCATGGGAACAGAGCTGGTTGGGAAAAATCTGACAGTAAAGAAGTAAAAATTTGTGCATCCCCGCCCTCCCCCTTGGTGTTCTGTCCAGCTATTCTGAGACCATAAATTCTAGTGGTAAATGGTTTTTGTGATCACTTCTACATGTTAGTCCATTTTATTTTGTAGGTGGATAGATATTGTTACAGACCTGAACACTCAAAATCCAGAATACTTGGATATTCGGCACCTGGAGAGGGGTCTGCAGTATAGAAAAACAAAGAAGGTAATATTGACTTATTAAGATTGGGGAAAGAACTTTTGCATGAGACTTTTTTTCCAATGAGCTTATTCATACTTTGCTGTACTAAAGAAGCTGTAATTTAACTTTTGGTGAAGTCTCCTACTATAGAGTTAGAAGTCCAGAGTTCAAATCTTATGGCTGCCATGTCTGGTGGAATGAAAATTATTGGGGAAGTTTTATGGCTTGTGTTATACAGAAGGTCAGCCTACATGATCACAGTGATCCCCTCTGACCTTGGAATCTCTAATTCTATTAATTATAACTTCTGCTGAGAGGGAATGCTGCGGAAATTCAGAAAACCAAACATAGATGCTAAAAGAGACACTGCAGAGCACAAGAGTTTAGGTCTGCCTTGCAGGATGTAGGATATGCCAGTCCAGGTTATTGGCCCTTCATCTTTGATATCCTATCTCATTTTACTGTGTAATTTTTTGGGGGCATACAATTACCCAGTCCCTGTGTGACGAGATCCCTGGTGTGCAGCCTGGTACTGTGGGACGGCTGTGCCTCCTTAACTCTCTCCAGCCGGGGCTGTCTCTCACACTGCTTTGCTAGTGACAAGCAGCAAGCCCCTCCAAGCGCTGTGATCACTCGGCACGCCAGCACGTGGAACCCCACACACTCAGCTAGATTGCATGAATGCTCCTGGCCACTCATAAATCTCACAGAGAAAGGCACCAGTGCCAACCCCCACCCAGCACTGTACCTCAGGAATATACTCTCTTGCAATACTCAAGACAAACAATGCATATTTATTAATTGGTTCACCACGTCGATATACACCAGCCTTTGCAAAACCTGAGCAGATTTGCCACACACTTCATACATACTCACTGGTAAAGATAAACAGTAAAACAAATGTATTGACTACAAAAGATAGATTAAGTAACTATAAGTGATAGGCAAAAAGTCAGTTAGTTACCAAAAATAAAATAAAATATAAGCATGCAGTCTAAACTCTCAACCCTATTAGATGGGGCAACATCTAGATTAAGCAGTTTTTCTCACCCCACTGGATAGTGCAGTTCATAATTCACAGATTTCACCCTTGAAATCTGGGTCAGTCCCCTCAGTTGGAGTCTTGCTTGCAGTGTAGGTGGGTGAAGGAGAAAAACCCAGCATGTGGCCACTGTGTTCTGTTTTATAACCTCAATCCTATGTGCTTGGGGAGCACAAGTCCAGGCATGTCTGGGGGCATTGCTGAGTCTCCAGGCAAGACTGAGCAACTCCCCTGGTGTGGCCTCATGCAGGTGAACCATTGAATTGCTGCACAATGGTTGTTGATGAGTTGTTTAACACCCCACCTGGGTGTTGGCTACTTTCCTTGCTGTTGCCTCTGGGGAGCTAATATTTGGCTGATTCCCCAATTTACAGCATGTTTTAGTGACAACCATTCAACACAATTTTCATAACTTCATATGCATTAAAGATGTACATATATGGATAGAGAAATGACTTTCAGCAGATCATAACCTTTCCCCTTACAAGGCATGCTTTAGATGTAAGATCATGATTATATAAAAATAAGGAATAGGGGGGTTCCAGGGCGCTCCTCCAAGGTATAGAATGTCACACCCTGTTAGTGCAGCTGGATTTTGTCTTAGCGAAATAGTGAATTTTTAAATTGATTTTTAAATTTACCTGACATTAACTTGATTGTGTGACCTCCTTGTTCACTTAGTATAGCATGGTGTAATCAGGAGATAAAGTACAGTGGATGGGGAAGTAGTATCTGACAAAAAACAGTGCATGTGTCTCGATTTGTTCCATGGCTTTTATTTGTGTAATTTTTCTTATGGAGGATTAGGCCTCTGAGAAGAATTGAATTTTAAGTCTGGACTTGAAGGCAGAGAGGGTTGAAGCATGGTGGAATGGGTTGAGGAGGTAGTTCTTCTTTGAGTGCTTCCCTGTGAGCACTCCACTTCAGGTGTTGTTGCATCCTGGCACCATTGATCGGATATTTTCAGTAGCAGTACTCAGTCGGGATGCACCTTGGAGTCTCGTTTTGTGTGCATATGGTATGACCCCTCAGTTCCTTCTCAACCATCCTCTGCTGAAGATGAGCTCGGGACAGTGCGACAGCTTCTTCCCCTGCAGATAGTAAAGAAACCTTAGATAAGTTTATTATAGTTCCTAGTTAGCTTAATTAGCAATTAGTTGTTTTTTCAAAACAAGTTTTTTCTCCCATTCCCTGCTCCTTTTGGAGCACTCCTCGAAACATGCCGAGCTCACCTGGCTTTAAAAGATGTGGCTCCTGGTGAGAAGCAATGCCGCAATCTGATGAACACTCTCTGTGTGTGAGATGTCTGGGTGAATCACCTATACCCCAAAAGTGAATTCACTGTAACAACCTGAAGGCGAGAGCCTGGCATGACCAGGGCCTCTGCCTCAAAATGATTCTCATGGAGAAGTCACTCCAGCCAGGTACAGAAAATGACCAACCAAAACTTCCCCCTAAGTCCTTGCTGACAAGGTCAGAACTGACAGAGAGCACGGCTCTGTCCTCTCATGAAAAGAGGAAGTGAGCACTGACCTCTCCTCAGAGGGATTTGCATAAAAAAGAAATAGTCCCCTGTCAGGTCGTTACCCTCAGTGCCGACAACCCCAAGAGTCAGCACTTACCACTCCCCCAGCATCTCCAGTACGGACCGTGTCATTGAGCCCAGAGCAAAGGGCAGGAAGTCAAGATATAAGCACCAACCACGCCGGCACACGCAGCAGACACAGCAGCGACCATGCTGCCACCTCCAGTGCCGACCACAAAATGAGTGCCACTGCCATGCTTGTCACTGCCACCTCTGCCGGCACCGACTGATAGTGCTGCGATGGGTCCACTGGCACTTACAAAATTTAGCCACAAGATGGCTGCACGCCTTTCAGCCGCAACTAAACCCTCAGCACCGCATCCACCAGCACTGCAGCAATTCCTCACTCAGCAGGATATTTCCGTATCATTCATGTCCCAATCAGCAGTCCTTGACACCTATGGATTGTCCACAAAGAGTGTCATTACACAGCCCACGGCACCGTCGGTACCCAGTGACAGCGATGATGAGGACCAGGACGGAGGAGTGTTCTCCCCACAACACTCCTCACTTACTCACCACAGACCTCCTTGGGGTACACTGAGATCTAAAAGCCACCATAGTCAACCACCATAGCCATTGTACGGACATGCTTTTCCCATGAAGTGGCCGCCATGGGATCCCTGGGCAGCATACAGAGCCCACCATGCCAGAACCTCATCGCCACCCAGAGGTGAACTTCGGTCTCCTACATTATCTCCAGTGACTACAACATCTGTACCTCCAGAGGAGACTACAGAGGAGCCAGAGGAAGAAACAGGCCCAGAGGATGTGTCACCAACGCACAACTCTTCTTCCCCCAATGAGGCCATCATGCCACCTCCACCTACAATGGCAGATGACTTCAAACAATTTCAAGACCTCTTTAAGAGAATCGCACTAAGCCAGGACATCCCATTAGAGGAGGTCCACGAAAACCAACATAAGCTGCTCAAAATCTTGCAACCTTCCTCAAACATTGCACTTCCAATAGATGATGTAATTCTGGAACCCGCTGAAATGGTATGGCATACACCAGCCACCATCCCTCCCACATGCAAATAGGCTGATAGAAAATACTACATGCCAGACAAGGAAATGGACTTTCTCTTTTCCCACGCACCACCAAACTTGTTAGTAGTTGAGGTGGCAAACCATCACTCCAAACAACCCCAGTCCAGATCCAAACTTGAGGACAAAGACCACAAGAGACTAGACCTCTAAGGATGGAAGGTCTACACCTCATCCACTTTACAATCCTGGGTCACTAACTATAGCGCCCTTCTGGCGAAATATGATTATGACAATTATGGGAAGTTATTTGAGTTTATGACTGAACTTCCTGAAGATAAAAGAGCACAATTCAAGACGTTGCTCACCGAGGGACAACTAGTAGCCAGGACTGCCCTAGAAGCTTCCCTGGATGTTGCCAGTATGGCAGCACACGCCACAGCTATTGTAATGTGCAGAGCATCTTGGCTCTTGTCATCCGGCATCCCAAAAGAGCTTCAGATTCAGGTGGAAGACCTCCCCTTTGACAAAGATAAATTGTTCTCATCTAAGACTGATGAGGTACTCCATTCTATGAAAGACTCACATGCGACTGGGCATCTACACACCTCCTACTAAGAGAAAGCGCTATCAGCCTTACCACCATGCCAGAGAGTCACAATTCAACCCTCCGCAGTCCAGACCGTATGAGTCCAACAGACAAAGAAATAGATCTCTGAGGCACCAACTCTCACAACTTCAACAAGCGGCTTCACAACCACCACCTAACAAGCAATGGTTTTGAAAGGTTGGTCGAGGGTCTGAACGACCTCCCCCTCACATCAGTGCCATTTCGCCCATTTAGCCACCAATTGAGACACTTCTACCATGCAAGGGAGTGCATCACACAAGGTTGTTGGGTCTTAGAAATCATAAGGTCGGGCTATACCATCCCCTTTATTTCTTGTCCCCCCCCCCCATCCTACTCTCTTCCCCGTCCCTCTTCTCATGAGCACCTCTTAAGGCAGGAGATAGATCATCTTCTGCATCTCGGTTCTGTGGAAGCAGTACCTACACAATACAGAGGGAAGGGCGTCTATTCCCACTATTTTTTGACCCAGAAGAAAAATGGAGGATGGCGATGCATACTAGACATACAGAAACTCAACTCAAATTCCTATGCTCCCACAAATTCAACATGGTCACACTAGGCACAACAATCTCAGCGCTGGAACAGAGGGACTGGTTTTCAGCCCTCGACCTACAAGACACATATTTCCACATTACCATACATCCATCTCACAGACGATTCCTCCGATTCACAGTTGGACACGACCATTTCTAGTATAGGGTACTCCCCTTCAGACTGTCCCCTGGACCAAGGGTATTCTCCAAAACGCTTGTGGTCGTAGCAGCACAGCTGTGCAAGCAAGGGATCATATTCTTCCCAGACCTAGATGACTGCCTCTAGAAAGGCCCAAATCAGGCAGAGACAAAAAAAAAATTACCTGACTGACCATCACCCTCTTCCAAAAATTAGGGTTGCAGTTGAACACACAAAAGTCAACACTGATACCCACGAAACAACTGGTCTTCATTGGAGCACACCTTGATTCGGTTCAAGCCAGAGCATTTCTACCTTGAACCAGATTTAGGACTATAAAGAATCTCATAGACACCATCTCCATCTGCCCACGAATCATGGCAAGAATCCGTCTACAACTACTAGGACACATGGCTGCCACCATATGCATGGTGAAACATGCCAGATGCCAAGGCTGCCTGGGTTCAGTATACAAACCCATCAAACACAGTCTGAACAAGTTGGTAACACCACCTCCCAAAGTGCTAGAATCCCTTTGGTGGTGGACGAGACCAGAGAATTGTTGTTCAGGGATCCCCTTTCAACAAGCACTACCCTCAATTATGATCACAGCAGATGCCTCCTAGTTTGGTGGGGGCGCATGCCTGGATCATCACACAATCCAGGGCAGATGGTCACCAACGGCAACACATCTCCATATCAACTTACTGGAACTCAGAGCGATATGGAGTGCCTGTCTCCATTTTCTTCCACTCATAAGCAACAAGACAGTACGAGTGATGACAGACAATATTGCATGCATGTTCTACATAAACAGACAAGGGGGAGCATGATCCCATTCCCTATGCATCGAGGCCATCAAACTATGGAATTGGTGTATCCATCACCACATTGACATCTCAGCCTCATACCTTTCTGGATGCCAAAATACCACAGCCGACACTCTAAGCAGAAGGCTCTGACAGGAGCACAAATGGAAAATGAATCCCACAGTCTTACAACAGATATTCCAAAGATGGGGTTTTCCCACCATCGATCTATTCACCACATCTCAGAATCACAAATGCCTGCTATTCTGTTTGAGGGCAGGATTAGGACCTCAATCTTTAGGGTATGCCTTCCTACGCACATGGGACAAGATGCTCCTGTGTACATTCCTGCCAATCCCACTAATCCTGAGTCCTGCACAAGATACAGGACGAAAATGCCCAAATCATCCTGATAGCATGGCCCAGACAGACCTAGTACCTGTACCTGTTATGCATGACTGCGCTTCACGAACTCTCCCATTGAGATCAGATCTCCTCTCACAAGCCAACGGTCAGATCCTCCATCCAAACCTGGAGAAACTCCATATGAAAGCACATCTCCTCCATGGTTCCAGCAACATGAGTTAACCTGTCCGGAACAAGTCAGACACATGTTATTGAAGAGCAGATGTACATCCACACGCAATATTTACCTGCAAAAATTGAAAAGATTTTCCATATGGAGTTAGAACAAACAGTTCACTCCGAAAGCTACACCGCTGTCAGTAGGGCTAGAATATTTCTTGGAGCTAAAGAATTCCAGACTGTCCACGAGCTCTATTAAAGTACATCTCACAGCAGTCACAACTTTCCATTGTAAGATCGATGGATTTTCGGTATTTGCACATGCGACCACAAAACGTTTTCTTACTGACCTTCAGAATCTCTACCCTGAAGTACAGCCACCCATGCCTACATAGGACTTAAATCTAGTTCTCAAAGGCCTTATGAGACCCCCCCCCCCTTTGAACCACTGGCTACCTGCTCCCTATTGCACACATCACATCCACTAGAAGGGTCAGTCAGAAAAGTGCACTAATGGCCAACCTGCCATACACTATCTTTTTTAAAGACAAGATCACATTGTGGCCCCACCCAAAATTCCTCCCTAAAATAGCTTCAACCTTCCATATTAATCAACATATTGACCTCCCTACATTCTGTCCTAAACCACACAGAAACACACAGGAGGCCGTGTCTCATACCCTCGATGTTCAACGTGCTATAGCCTTTTATTTGGACAAAACAAAGTCTTTCCACAAATCTCCAACGCTGGTCATCTTGATGACGGAATGATCCAAGGGCTCTGCTATATCGAAACATAGACTATTTAAGTGGATCTCAAGCTGCATACACTTACATTATAAAACATATAAGACAGAACCCCCAATGGGTGTCAGATCCCATTCTACATGATTCATAGCAGCATCTATTGCATTTCTAAATAGTGTATCCATTTCAGAGATCTGCTACATGGGCCTCAGAACATACGCTCACTAACTACTATGCAGTTATACAGCCTCCAGAGCCAATGCCATATTAGGCCTAACGGTCCTCTCCTCTACTATGTATGCAACTTCAAAGTCTCCCCAACCGTAGTGGACACTACTCTACAGTCACCAGAAGTGGAGCACCCACAGGGACAGCACTCGAAGAAGAAGAGAGGGTTACTCACCTTGTGCAGTAATTGAGGTTCTTAGAGATGTGTGTCCCTGTGGGTGCTCCACTACCCAGTCGCCTTCCCTCTACTTTGGAGTTTGATATAAGGACTCTATGGTAGAGAAGGAACTGAGGGGGTCAGGCCGCGCGTGCACTAAACAAGACTCCAATGGTGCCGCAAGACAGCTATTGTGCACGCGCGGTCTGTCCAACCACTGCTACCAAAAATCTCAGATCAGTGGCGTCGGGATGCACCAACACCTGAAGTGGAGCACCCATGGGGACACATCTCAAAGAACCTCAGTAACTGCACAAGGTGAGTAACTCTGTCTTCTAGGTGCAAGGAAGGGTGCATGGAAGAAAATCTGAAGACGCGTGGAAAGAGGACAGAAACACCGTGATAGCTGTTTTTTGAGTGGAGAGTGTAAAGGCTAACAAAGTTAGGCAAAATCTGGGTTATGCTGGCTTGTGAATGCTAGATAGGGAAACTTAAATACTGTGTAGAAGATTAGGAAGGGAGCTAGTAAAGGAGTTGAAGAAACTAAACTAAAGCAGTTTGTCACATAAATATTCAAAAGATTTTCATAAATAATACTATTAAGTAGATAATTAAATAGTTTTCTCTGCACACTTTTTAACAAAAAACTTCTTACCTTTGTCAGGTAGGAGGAAATCTGCACTGTATCATTTCTTTTCAGAGACTTAACTGGCAAAGGTTTGGTCCTTGGAACTTCCCATTTGGAAACATTAGACGAGATATGCAACCACAAGCACAAGGAATTGCGAAATCTGAAAGCGAAGACAATATCACCAAGAAACAGCATGGACATCTGGGTAGATCTTTCAGTGCTGGTTTTCATCAAGAGTCCATGTGGAAGAAAATGTGTAATCTTCATGAGAGGAGGAACAGTGGATATCAGAGTTATACTGATTATGATGGGAATGATAGAAATTAACTTAGTACAGCACAACTAATGTACTAAAGTTTTGCTAAGACATGGTAGGAGTTTATTAAGCCTAGAGTAGGTATGACTAGAAATGGTATAAAAGGCAATCTCATAGTTATTTAAATACATACTTCTGTGTATGGTTGTGATGGGTGAGATCAGATGTGAAAACTAACAAATAAGCACAGATTATTGTACTTTGTAATCAGAGTAAATATAATAAGCAAACTGTCACTTCAAATAATTGAACTGCATTTGGGACCGTGGAAAAAACAAAAACAAATTGTGGTTAAAGCCATTTATGTAAACAAACAGCATTGAAAAGTATTCAAAGCATGAACCTTTATATCTTATTACATTCCAAATGATTATCCTGGATACTATATAAGGATAAAAATGTAGACATTTCCTTCCTTTCTAACATTTTATTTTTATTTTAAATGCAATAAGGCTCCCACTGTCAATTAGAAATATTGTAATACAAAAAACTTGTCAAACATAACTGAGTGGGTGGTCTCAGTCTAATTCCCAGTGGACTAGTGTCCATGTCCCTTAAAATAATGATATTTTGCCAACTGGTACAAATTAGTGCTATTGTATCTGAAAAGCCTGAGATTGATTGTACAGGGGAAAATGACATTACTCTGGGTCAGGCTTCAGGCACAACAGTAGGGTGGGCTTGTACTGTTACCCCTCTTCTGCCTGTTCTGTAGATAAAGTAGTGGATTTTTACTACAGCACCTTTGTGAGCACTGAATTTGCTTCATTTTCCACAGGCTTCTTAAATAAAAATGAAGTTGAATTTGCTGATAACCAAGCTGAACACACTTTGGCCTGTTGGCTGTTCTTTTCCTTCATTGTGTCTCCAAATTTCTTAGTGTTCTTACTTGTTAATAGTGTCACCCCTCATAGAAAAATTAAGTACCAAAGAATGCTAGCAGCCCTAACAGTATATCTGTCAGCAAACAATTTATATTGTTCAGGTTTCCATGTAAAGCACCTATATTTGGACTAATATAACTTTCTTTGCCCCAAAACATTTTAGCAGTTATAACATTCTACATACAAATGATGAGCTCAAGGATTAATTTTGTTGACATGAACACTTGTCATGGAATGCAGGGTTTTTTGTGGTTTGCTGCTTTTGTTAACCAAAAAATGGGAAACTTTTAGACAATTTTCTTCATCCAATAAAATTTGTTTTCTACTTTGTCATTTGTTTGTTTTGGGAATGTCCTTATTCTTAGCCTTGAAGAGTTTATCCTCTAACTGAGGGACTATTCTTGCTTCTCTCACTCAGTGGAGTAGCCCCACTGAAGTTTCCTGAATGATGCCTTTATGACTAAGTCCATAATATGTCTGGGATATATTAAGCATATGAATTTAAAAGGGCAGCTTTTCTTTTCTATAAGAGAGACTAATTTGCAGGGGAAGTAAAGGCATGTGTAGGATAAGCAGGACAGTTGATAATGGTGTTACCCCACTATTTGGACTTAAGGTATTCCAGTACTGGCCCATTTCTGGTAGGGGACATTGATGCTTTTCTCCTTCAATTATAAGACTAAGGAAATGTTGGTAAACTTGGGACCTTTTCAATTGTTACATTTTTATTTAGCAGGGCTAATGTCCATTTTGCTAATCTAGGACTAGAAACATGTCCATCATTAGTTTTTCGTGTTAATACATATTTCACAGGTGAATGCGATGTCTTAAGAAGCACTAAGGATAGTCCTACTAAATACACTCAATTTTGCAAAACCCAAACCAAGGCTAATACCTCTTTCTCACAAGGAGTAAATTCTTGTTCCACTCAATTCAGAACCTTAGAGGCATATGCCACTGGTTGAAGACCTGTTCCATCATCTTGACTTAATACAGTAGTCATTCCAGTACTGGTAGTAGCCAATTGGAGCCTAAAAGTTTGTCCTACTTTTGGGTATGCTAAACCTGGGGCTTGTGCTAATGCTTTCTTAAAATGCATACAAGCTTTCTGCTGTTCTAATCCCCATTCCCAGTTATTACCCTTTTTAAATAACTTATACCCTGGGCTAGCTTTCTCTGCATAATTCTCTTGAGAAATTTGTCATACCCCAAAACTATCTTAAAGTAGATAAACCTCTGGGGGCTGGTAATTTTTGGAATAATTCTACCCTTTGTTTATCTGGTGATCGTCCCTCTTGTCCTAACGTTACTACTAGATAGTTTACCTGCTGTTGGCATATTTGAGCTTTTCCTGGACTAACCTTAAACATTGTTTCCTTTATTTTCTGTAATACATGGTATAATATTTCTAAATTCTCTTACTTAGTTTTTGTGCTTATAAAGGATATCATGTACATATAATATGATGTTATCCTTATGAGGCATGTTATCCCATATTTGTTCATGTGCATATGGCAGATAGCAGCGCTGTTATGGAAACCTTTTGGAGATTGATAAAAACAAAACTGTCTTCCTTGGAATGTAAAGGCAAACTTGTACCAGGAGTCCAGATGCAAAGGAATTGCAAAGAATGCATTGGCTAAATCTAAACCAGTGAACCATCATGCTCCTCCCATAACAGAGGCAATTACTTCGGGATACTTTACTACTACTGGAGCTGTCATTGGAGTCCATTCCAGAATTTTACAGTCCACTGAGGGAAGAGCCAGAAGAATATCAAAGGCCACCTCCCGTAGCTCCAATTAATACCTCCACAGTAACCAAAACTACACTACGAAATTAGGTCAATTTTATAGAAGTCAATCTTTAGTATGTGATTTTATACAGTCGATTCTGCATGTCCCCACTAAGTGCATTAGGTCGGCGGAGTGAGTCCTCAATACCAGGGCTAGCATCGACTCATGGAGTGGTGCACTGTGGGTAGCTATCCCACAGTCCCTGCTGCCCATTGGAATTCTGGGCTAAGCTTCCAATGCCTGATGGAGCAAAAACATTGTTGCAGGTGGTTTTGGGTAGAATCTGTGCAGTCTCCCCTCCCTCCTTCCTTGAAAGCAACGGCAAGCAATCATTTTGCGCCTTTTTCCTGGGTTATCCATGCAGACGCCATAGCACAGCAAGCATGGAGCCCACTCAGCTGCACACTGCTTTTGTGAGCATTGTAAACACCTCGTGCATTATCCTGCAGTATGTGCAGAGCCTAGCTAGGAGCTGCTAGCATGAAGAAGATTGTGAGGACACGGACACAGACGTTCCTGAAAGCATGGGATGTGGCAATTGTGATATCATGGCGGCATTGGGGCACGTTGATACAGTAGAATGCCGATTCTGGGCCCAGCAAACAAGCACAGACTAGTGGAACCGCATAGTGTTGCAGGTACGGGATGAATTCCAGTGGCTGCAAAACTTTCGCATGCGTAAGGCCACTTTCATGGAACTTTGTGAGTTGATTTCCCCCACCCTGAAGCACAGGAATACCAAAATAAGACCGGCCCTGACAGTTGAGAAGCAAGTGGCAATAGCCCCGTGGAAGCTTGCAACGCCTACTGCTACCGGTCAGTCAGGAATCAATTCGGAGCAGGCAAATCTACCATGGGGGCTGCTGTGATCTAAGTAGCCAGGACGATCAATACCCTTCTGCTAAGAAGGGTAGTAACTCTGGGAAATATGCAGGTCCTAGTGGATGGCTTTGCTGCAATGGGGTTCCCTAACCGTGGTGGGGCAATAGATGGAATGCATATCCCTATCTTGGCACTGGACCACCTTGCCAAAGAGTACATAAACCGCAAGGGGTACTTCTCAATGGTGTTGCAAGCACTGGTGGATCACAAGGAACATTTCACCAACATCAACATGGGATGGTCAGGAAAGGGGCATGACGCTCGCATCTTTTGGAACTCTGGGCTGTTCGGAAAGCTGCAAGAAGGAACTTTCTTCCCAGACCAGAAAATTACTGTTGGGGATGTTGAAATGCCAATAGTTATCCTTGGGGACCCAGCCTACGCCTTAATGCCTTGGCTCATGAAGCCATACACAGGCAGCCTGGACATCAGTAAGGAGCAGTTCAACTATAGGCTGAGCAAGTGCATAATGGTGGTAGAATGTGCCTTTGGAGTTTAAAAGGGCACTGGCGTAGTTTGCTGAGTAGGTTAGACCTTAGCGAAAGCCATATTCCTGTTGTTATTACTGCTTGCTGTGTGCTTCATAATATCTGTGAGAGTAAGGGGGAGATGTTTATGGCGGGGTGGGAGGTTGAGGCAAATCACCTGGTGGTCAGTTTTGAAAGCCAGACACCAGGGCAATTAGAAGAGCACACCGAGGTGCGCTGCACATCAGAGAGGCTTTGAAAAGCAGTTTCATGACTGACCAGGCTACGGTGTGACAGTTGTGTGTGTTTGTCCTTGATGCAAAGCTACCCCCGTTGGTGAATGTACTTCCCTGTAAGCCAATCCCACGCCCCCCCCCCCTTCGACCACAGTTGGCGCCAATGGAAGGGAACAAGACCCACTGCCAGCCAGGGCTTCATCCTCGTCCTTGCCTGATGAGGTTGTGGCGAGCACGTCGACAGCCCTGGCGGACAGCAGAGTGCTGCAGCAGCTGCTCAGGAGGGTGGCACAGAATCTGGGGATCCAGGCAGAGGCGGTGGTGGAGGACACTGATGCCATGGTCGACATTCTCGCCCCCTCGGGCCCCTCCCACATTGCTCTGTCACTAATTAAAACAAGACCTTGTGGCAGACCCCTGCGCTCTTTGTCTCCAAGTGCAAAGAGGAATGAGTGCAGGTACTTTGTCCCGTCAAAGGGCTATGAGCACCTGTACACCCACCCTCCGCCAGACTCCCTGGCAGCCAACCAGCGGGAGCGCCAAGGCTACCAGGGCCCCTGCCCAAAAAACCAAGAGGCAGAAAAGTTAGACCTATTTGACAGGAAGGTTTACTTGATGGCGGGGGGAGGGAGGTTGCAGCTCCGTATATCTAACGAAGAAGCCATCCTCAGTAGATATAACTACAACTCCTGTGGAGCAATGGCCGAATTCATGGAGCTGCTGCCACAGGACTCCGGTGCAGAGGTTTCCATGCTCGTCAAGGAGGGCAAGCTCATCGCCCAAGCGTCCCTGCAAGCGGTGCTGGACATTGCGGACGCAGCCAACCGCATCATGGCAATGGGGGTTGCCATGAGGAGGAGCTCATGGCTACAGGTTTCTGGCCTCCCCTATGAGATCCAGAAAATCATACAGGACCTCTCCTTCGAGGGCTCAGCCCTCTGTTCAGAAAAAATACTCAAGGCTCCATAGCCTAAACGACTCAAGGGCCACCCTTTAGTTCATGGACTCCATACCCCAGCGACACAGCGGAGGCATTGTAGGCCGCAGCCCCCACCACGGTTCTACCATCTGCAGAACAGGCAGGATGGTTCCCGGAGGAGGAACAGAAACGTCGGGAAGAGGCCCCACCCTTCCTCAGGCCAGGGCTCTGGCCAGATGAAGCCGTCTTCCAGCCAGGAGCAGGCCTTTTGAAGATGTGCATGGGGGTGTAAAGAAAGAGGCTCCTTGGTTAAATTGTGCATGCTTGGGACACATCCATGTAGGGTGTACGTATGAAATTAATAAGGATTATGTATAGGTTTTTATTATGCAATGGTTGTCATATGTTTATGCATCCTGAGATTGTCCATGAACAGGTTTTGTGAAGTTTCAGTTCACTGCAAAAGGCAAAGGGTGGGAAGAAAAGAAAGGAGCGGGAACCTATCAGGTGGGAGTTGCCTAGAAACCAGAAGGTTATATAGGGAAGCTGGTCAGGTAGGGATGGGGCTTTTTCTCAGGAGAGTGTGAAGGTTGCTGCCTGCTGCACTGTGACTTTAAGTACAGCTGCAGTCAAGATCTCTCTTTCCATAACAGCAGGGATTAGCTGTCAGCCCATGATAGCTTCTGCTATTAGTGAGTGCATTGTTGTCGGGGTTTGTTTTGTTGGGGAGCACACTTGCAGACACTTAGAGCTAGGTTCTTACTTGCAGCCACAATGGCACAAAGAGGTTAGGGTGGGAAACTAGTGTTAGGGACACTCATCTGAACTCCATCGTCAGCAGTCCTCGTCGGAGGGGGCATCTGATCCAGCTCAGCTAGGAATCAATCATCCAGCAGTGTTGCCTGTGGAGAAGTTGAGGTAGAAGCTTTTCAATTACCACCTTGTGTGCTTGCCTGTGTGTGTATGTTAGGTTAAGGCTCTATTGTTATTCCCCTCCCTTCCCTTCCTCTTTACATCCTCCCGTAGTAATTAAAGAAAAATTTACATTCAAACAGAAGGGTGGGTGGCATTCTTCCTAGGCAAACTCTGACAGATGGGTGAGGAGGGGACCTGCAAAGGATTAGTAACCTCCTGTCAATTTCTGATCCAGAGCCTTCGTCCCCAAAGCGAAGGAGGGGCCTCAGGTCCATTCTGGACCTGCGGGAGCTCAACAAGTTCATAGGCAGCTTGAAGTTCCGCATGGTCTCCCTAAGCACAACCTTCCCTTCCCTGGACCCGGGAGACTGGTACAATGCCCCCGATATGAAGGATGCTTATTTTCACATATCTTTCACCCTGGCTCACAGACTCTTCCTCCACTTCGTAGTGAACAAGGTGCATTACCAGTTCACAGCCCTCCCATTCAGGCTTTGCACAGCACCTCACGTCTTCACCAAGTGTATGGCAGTTGTAGCAGCTTTTCTCTGCTGCCACCACGTACATGTCTACTCTTACCTGGTCGACTGGCTCCTCCGGGCCCGCTCCCATCAGCAAGTGGAATCGCAGGTCAATATAGTCAGAGACGCATTCGACTAATTAGGTCTCATACTCAACGTCAGCAAATCAGTGCTCACCCCAACTCAAAGGATAGAGTTCATTGGAGCCATTCTGAATGCGACTTAAGTGAGAGAGTTCCTGCCAGAGACACATCACCTGACCCTCTCGCCAGATAATCAGCAACCTTTGCAGCTTCTCTTCCACTACAGCGAGGCAGTGTCTCAGGCTACTAGGCCATATGGCATCCTGCACAAACATGGTTCAGCATGCCAGGCTGTGACTCAGATCCTTGCAAGTGGGCCACGACAGTCTGGACACAGTGCTGACCATCCCTCGACACACCCTTGATTCACTACAGTGGTGGCTGAATCCCCATGCAGTAGGCATCGGGGTTCCTTTTCACTCACCCCAACCCACCTTGACTTTAGGCACAGACGTATCTGCATTGGGCTGGGGAGTGCACCTCGGAAGCCTAAAAACGCAGGGCTTATGGCAAGTAGAGGAACTGACTCTACATATCAACATCAAAGAACTCAGGGCGATCTGCCTCGCCTGCCAAGCTTTTCTGATGTGCTTGCAGGGCCATTGTATAGCAGTGTTGATGGACAAAACTGTTGCCGGCACCCAGTGCCCAGAGGCAAAACAACAGCAGGGGTTTGTTACAAGGTGTGCTTCACTCAATAACCATAATGGGGTGGAGAAGCAGAAAAGTTTATTTGCAACAACTCAGTTGTTCGTTGCTATAGCAGAGCAGATGAAGGGATTGCTTGTCTCTTCCCAGAGGATCTCCTCCTGGATCACAGCTTGTATCCACACCTGTTATTACTTGGCGAAGGTTCCTCTGCCTACCATCACAGCTCACTCCACAAGGGCACAGCCTTTCTAGCCCAAGTACCTCTCCAGGAAATCTTCAGGGCTGCGACGTGGTTTTCTGTGCATACTTTCACATTGCACTATGCCATTGTCCACCAATCTAGGAACGATGCGGCCTTCAGCAGAGCGGTACTTCAGTCAGCAATACCTTGACTCCAACCCCATCTCCTAGGTAAGGCTTGGGAGTCACCTAACTGGAATTGATATGAGCAAGCACTCGAAGAAAAAATGGTGTGACAGGGTCAGGCCAGATGGCTATAGGAGAGTAATAGAAGGCAGATATATTAGCCCCAGGCTAAGTAGGTCCCTTTTCCCTGGGTAAGGTAACAGGAAAGGTTCCAGAACAATCAGGAACCTTCTGGAGACAATTAAGATAGACAGGCTGATTAGAACACCTGCAGCCAATCAAGAAGCTGCTAGAATCAATTAAGGCAGGCTAATCAGGGCACCTGGGTTTTAAAAAGGAACTCCCTTCAGTTTGTGGTGTGCGTGTGAGGAGCTGGGAGCAAGAGGCACCAGGAGCTGAGAGTGAGAACGCGGACTGTTGGAGGACTGAGGAGTACAAGCATTATCAGACACCAGGAGGAAAGTCCTATGGTGAGGATAAAGAAGGTGTTGGGAGGAGGCCATGGGGAAGTAGCCCAGGGAGTTGTAGCTGTTGCACAGCTGTTCCAGGAGGCACTCTAAACAGCTGTATACTACAGGGCCCTGGGCTGGAACCTGGAGTAGAGGGTGGGGCCGGGTTCCCCCCAAACCTCCCAACTCCTGGTCAGACACAGGAGTTGTTGTCCTGGAATGTGGGTTCATGAAAATGGCCAAACTGAGGGCTGCTGTGAAGCTCCAAGGCGAGCAAATCCGCCAATAAGCACAAGGCCCACCAAGGTAGAGGAGGAACTTTGTCACAATGGTTACTCACCTTTTGTAACTGTTGTTCTTCAAGATGTGTTGGTCATATCTATTCCATCCCCCCGCCCCCCCACCATCTTTCCCTCTGTTAGAGTAGCCGGCAAGAAGGAACTGAAGGGGGGTTGGGCCAGCAGGGTGGTATATAAAGTGCCATACTGGTGCTGCTCCAGGGCGGCCTGAGGGGTAGTTACTAGGGAAAAGTTTCTGACAGCTGTGCATGCGGCACGCGCCCACACCTAACTGGAATAAATATGAGCAACACATCTCAAAGAACAAAGGTTACAAAAGGTGAATAACCATTTTTTTCTGCTACCAAGCCAGCAGGGGGCCACCACAGCAGCTACCCCAGCAGCTACCAAGAGGGCTTCCGTCTCTCCTACCTGAGGAGCCACTTTACCTCAGGAGTAGGCAGCTGTTCGGCACAGCAGCTACTGGAGCCTGCCATCAGCAAACAGTCATCGCTCACAAACTGTGACAGAGCAGAAGGACCCTTTTATTTGAGATGGTTTAGAGGGATTCTAGAAGAAAACCCTTGTAAGTTCAACCTTCTTCTATTTTATTATCCTAGACCGTATGGATTTTGCTTGTAAATAAAGCTGGTATCTGTGGTCTGAGTGAGATCTTCCCCTACCCATCTAGTAACTGCCTGGCCAGTGCTTACTGGATGTCTAGCCTTAAGTAGTTAGTAGTGAATGTTTAATTGACATATTGTTATATACAGTTATCAACTGAAATTGGAATTATAGTTTTGCATCTTTATTTGCTGCGTCGCTTCATTCTCTTTTCAACTGTAACCCCTATTATATCTATCTCTATAATATTACTGTAACCACTCATTTCTAAATAAATATTATTTTTGTTTTCAAAGATTTACTGCTTACTTGTCTATTCTTGATCGGAGGGCTGTATCCGTGTCCTTCCAAGGGCCAGCAAGGCTAGTTTCCCTGGCAATTCCTTTTGAGTGGGCCTCAACGTTGGTTACCAGTTTAGATAATTACAGAATAAAGGTTTTAACTTAAAAGCAGTGTCTTAGGCAACATCACTGGTATAGTATAATGGAATTAAATCTTCCAGTAACACTTCTGGAGGCAAGTGTCAGGTATACGTACAGGGTGGCCAGCCCAGCGGAGTTGGCGTTTCATCACCTGCGCTTCTATACTGCTGAAGTTGGCTGCAGAGGGAATGCTGAAGTTAGTGCGTCAGTCTTCCCAGCTGATCCTCCTGAGGCAGTGCTGAGACGTCTGTCCGTTACCTAGGTCTCACACCCATACAGAAGGGTGGGGATGACAATAGCCTTGTAAACCAAGGTCTTGGTGCCTGTTTGCAGATCCCTATAATTGGAGACTTGTTTGTGTAGTCTTCCAAAGGAAGTTCTGGCACAACGGATCCTGTATTCAATTTCTGTGTCAATGCTGGCTTTTTGAGAGAGGTGGCTGCCAAGGTATGGAAAATGGTCCATATTTTCCAGGGTTCTCCGAAGCAACAGTGCCTGGATCTAAAACTTCTAGGTAACTGTCAATGCTTACTGAGATATGAGTTAGGTCAGAGCTTATCTCTTGGGTTACCTTGAGTACTTGAATCAAGTCTTCAATAAATTCCACTTGTGCTGAGTCAGAATGACATTAAGATCGTCAGAAGAAAAGAAGAGCCCACTTATTTTCCAGCAAGGATAAAATCATGTAGTAAGTGGAATGCCAACTGGTAATGAAATCTCAAATTAGCTGGGTAATAGCCTGGTCTTTTGTATGCCAACAACTGAGAAGTCCTTGAAAAGCCCAGTCAACCTCTCTCTGACCAGCCTGAATTATTGCTCCAAAGCCATGAATGTCCAACCAAGGGATTCAGAGAAGTGGACACGGCATGCCAGCAGGGCAACATGCATGTCTTAGGTAAAGTTTGGATGCTTAAAGGCTGTTGCAGAGGTGATTCTGAATCTACATTTCTTAAGCAGGGGTTGGAGAATAAATCAACTACAAACAGCCCCTTTCCCAACTCCAGTAGCCCCGAAGCTCCACCACCTGTTCCCTACTTCCCAATCCTGGTCAGCTCAGGGCCTGACTCCTCAGCCCCGCAGCTCTGAACCACCTGGCAGTCTGAGTTTATATGAGTGAATGGGAGGAGGGACAGACCAGCCAAAATAATAATAATGCAAAGTGAGCGGGTCAGCTAAGGCTGATGCTGCCTTTTCAAGGCCACTGTTCCTGTATGATCATTGACCCACCATGTCTTTCAGGCCCTGTTAAACACTGTTACCTGGAGTTCTTTCAACCCAAAGCTCTTGGCAACTTTTACTCTGTGCGAGGTGGTGTCGGGAAATAAATCAAGGGAGACACGGCCATCCAACCGATAGATGGCTGGCACAAACAGGGCAACACAAGAGTGCTTTCACTTAAAGCTAAACTTAGTCTCAAGCACTTACGTCCACAACAGGTTAGTAAAACACCCCCAACCCTTGATAATTACCGAAGCTGAGTGTGGCTCTCAAGTGGCACAGCAGCAGCCTTCCGGTGGCCAAATCTTCCGTCTGCCGGTGGAGACCACAAGATGCGTCCAGAGGGAGAGTCTCTGAAGAAACCCTCCCCAAGAGTCCCCCTAACTCAGACTTTTCCCCCTAATTTATACATTAGTAAAACAATGACATGTCACTTAAAGAAAACTTGTGAAGCAAGCAGTTTCAAAGGTGAAGCAAGAGGTTTCCTTCTGGTCACCAATTAACCAGGTATGGTCAGACACATTCCTGAGGGCACATGGACAAGCTTCCTGTACTTCTAAAATGCATGTATCAGCAATTTCAACACAATTCTTATCAGGAAGGACGTGGGGTCAAGCTGCCCTTTCTGTGGCACTCAAAACCCCCTCCCCTTCTGCCTTGGTTAAGCTAAGCCTGCTGCAGGCCAATTTACGGCCTGTTGACATGGCTACTTTTAGCAATAAGCAGTAGTGGTTTCAGGCACTTTACTGGTTTGCCAAAATCTCCCTGTACAGTCCCTCTTCCTCCTTCCCTGCTACCTTGGGGCCTGCCCTTCCACAGCCAGTGCGTCCCTGAGCCCTAGGGTTACAAACTTTCTAATGGCAGAAAACAGAACAGCCTCCCCCTGCCCCTTTTTCCCCCAAGGCACTGCCTTTGCCCCACCCCTTCCCTGAGGCCCTACCCTCTCCTCACTTCATTCCCCCCTCCCTCCGTTGTTTGCTCTGAAATCTACAAGAGAGGAAGTCTACAAGATGAAACAAAACCAGGAGGGTGTCCTGTTTATGAATAAAGACAAAGGATTGTTCTGGTATATGTTGATTTGCAAGGAAACACACGGGGTTCCTCACTGAGGAAGCAAGTTGACAGCGTGCTTGATCATGAAAGAGGATTCCAGCCAACCTGGCTGTAAAGGGTTGTAAGGATTTGGGGTAAGCATTACACTACAAGACATGAGAGTATCTAATTAATTAAGTCTAGCCACTAGGATGCGTGTTATGATTTTATTTTATATGTAACCATGTTTCCAATATGTCTACTTGCTGTTACTTGAATCTCTGTGTTCTGTTAAATAAACTCATATTTGATTTCACTGTAAACATATCTAAATGCTGTGAGTTAATCAGAGTAGTGATCTGAGTGGAACTGGTAAGCTGGGGTGTACTGTTTCTCTTTGGAAGCAGCAAATCCATGAATTCTGTGAGTGTCCTGGGGACCAGAGTCTGGACACTCCAGGGAGATGCTCAGAGGGCTCAAGCATTGGGGTGTGCCAATCACTTAACCTGTAGAGCAGAGGTGGGCAAACTATGGCCCACGGGCCACATCTGTCCCGCAGGACCCTCCTGCCCGGCCCCATAGTTCCTGGCCTGGGAGGCTAGCCCCCGGCCCCTCCCCTACTGTTCCCCCTCCCCCACAGCCTCAGCGCGCTGCCGGCGCAGTTGCAGAGCCGCGGCCTGACCCGGTGCTCTTGGTGGCGTGGCTGTAGCACCGCCAGCCAGCGGTGCTCCAGGCAGCACGGTAAGGGGGCAGGGAGCGGGGGGTGGGATAGAGGGCAGGGGAGTTGGGGTGGTGGTCAGGGGGCGGGGGTGTGGATAGGGGTCAGGGCGGTCAGAGGGCAGGGAACAGGGGGTTGGATGGGGCAGGGGTCCTGGGGGGGGCAATCAGGAAGGAGAAGGGGGGTTGGATGGGGTGGCGGGGGGCAGTCAGGGGCAGGGGTTCCGGGGGCCGTCAGGGGACAGGGAGAAGGGGTGGTTGGATAGGGCAGGGGTTCTGGGGGCCGTCAGGGGACAGGGAGAAGGGGTGGTTGGATAGGGCAGGGGTCCCTGGGGGGCAAGTCAGGAATGAAATGGGGGGTTGGATGGGGCGGCAGGAGGCTGTCAGGGTTGGGGGTTCTGGGGGTGGTCAGGGGACAGGGAGCAGGGGGTGGTGGATGGGGTAGGAGTCCCGGGGAGGCCGTCAGGGGACAGGGGTTGTTGGATGGGGCAGGAGTCCCGGGAGAGCCGTCAGGGGGTGAGAAGTGGGCGGGGGAGAGGGGGTGGATAGGAGGCAGGGGCTGGGCCACACCTGGCTCTTTGGGGAGGCACAGCCTCCCCTAACCGGCCCTCCATACAATTTTGGAAACCTGATGCGGCCCTCAGGTCAAAAAGTTTGCCCACCCCTGCTGTAGAGTAACAGCAGGGCCTGCGAGGTTTAGAGAGGAGTGCTTGAGTTGCCTGTGAAGCTGGAGGCTGACCCATGGCTGGCGCAGACAAGGCTTCCTCACACTATGAGCAGATGGTAGCCAGGAGCCTCACAACCCTGGATACTCTTGGAAAGCATCACACATGTCAACGCAGCTGGGGTCTTGAGAGGTCTGAGGAACTAGTTTTGGGATTTAGGGCAGCTGGACTGCAGAGTGCCATTACTCAAGGAAGGGTTCATGTCGTGTAATGGTTGTCGTGGTAATAGAATCTTGTTGAAAGATGAAAGTGCACAATGAAAATAGTTTTCAACTATAGTTTTCAACATCCAGTCGATTCCTTTGTTTCATTTTTATTATGACTAAACTTGAAAAGCTTTTTTCATAGAGGTACATCGATGAAAACGGAAAAATAATACGCAGCGCTGCTTCCCCAACTTTCGGGTAAATTGGGAAATATTTTATCCACAATTCCTCTGGGCTTAAGTTTTCAGAAATATCTTTCGCACTTGAATCATATTTCATTTCGAGTGCTTGTTCTTGCAATACTCCTGGCAATGAATCAACATCAACATTGAACGGATTACGTGCTAATTTACGAACGGGGTTGTCAGAAAAGTTGTTTGGAAAATAGCAGATGAATTCGTCAGCAAGGCAGTCCAGATGAAACACAATTTTGTTCTTTGCATCCTCTTTATAAAGTTCTTGGAAACCTTCATTTTCAGCAAGTGATGAAACTGTTGGAAAAGACAAAAAATTAGGTGTCTGAGCTTGCGTTCAACGTTTCCAAATCTTGATTTTTTCTGTAAACACTTTGATGGCATCGTGGTGTGCTATAATGTTTGCAGTGTTGTTTCCTTGCAGCTTCAAGTTGAGATTGTTCAAAGATTCAAAAATGACCACGAGGTATGACAGTGAAAGTTGAAACATTTGGTCCATAAACACACAATATAACTCTTCTTTTTTCTGTTGCTTGAGGAAAATTTCCACTTCGTCTTTCAGTTCGAATAATCTCAAAAGCATGTTCCCTTTGGAAAGCCATCGTACCTCCGTGTGAAACAAAAGAATTTTATGATCCGCTCCCAAATCCACGCAAAGAGCTGCAAAAAGTCTCCTATTTAAAGCGCTGTTCTTCACAAAATTAACAACTTTGATGGCCAAATTCAACGAGTCACATAGGTCATCTGGAAGGCTTTTAGCAGCCAACGCTTGTCTGTGTATGACGCAGTGAGTCGTGGTTACGGCTGGATTTTTTTCTTTCACCAATGTCACAAATTCAGAGCGAGAGCCAAGCATCACTGGAGCACCGTATGTGCATACACCACCCATGAAAAGTCCATTTTCCCATGAAAGTCCATTTTCTTCAAAAAAGTCGGAAACCATTTTCATAACATCAGAAGCCTTTGATGTGGTCTCAATTCCTTTGAAAAAAGCAGTTCTTCTTTCACAGTTCCATCGTTAATGAATCGAATGTAGATGAGCAACTGAGAGAATTGTGCTACGTCAGTGGTATCATCGCACTGAATTGAAAAAAAGAGGAGAAGCTTTCACTGCCTCCACTTGAAGTTTTAGATCTTTCGCCATGTCATTGATGCAACGTTTCACGGAATTGTCGGAAAGTGAAATTTCTGATATTTTTTTCTTGCTTTCGGCACCAAGCACAATATCAGCTGCTTTCAACAAGCAAGGTGTCGTAAATATAAAGGGAAGGGTAACCACCTTTCTGTATACAGTGCTATAAAATCCCTCCTGGCCAGAGGCAAAACTCTTTCACCTGTAAAGGGTTAAGAAGCTAAGATAACCTCGCTGGCACCTGACCAAAATGACCAATGAGGGGACAAGATACTTTCAAAGCTAGAGGAGGGGAACAAAGGGTTCGTCTGTCTGTGTGATGCTTTTGCCGGGAACAGATCAGGAATGCAGCCTTACAACTGTTAGTTAGTAAGTAATCTAGCTAAAAATGCGTTAGATTCCCTTTTGTTTAATGGCTGGTAAAATAAGCTGTGCTGGACGGAATGTATATTCCTGTTTTTGTGTCTTTTTGTAACTTAAGGTTTTGCCTAGAGGGATTCTCTATGTTTTGAATCTGACTGCCTGTAAGATTATCTTCCATTTTGATCTTACAGAGTTGTTCTCTTATCTTTTTTTTGTTCTTCTAATAAAGTTATGTTTTTTTAAGAATCTGATTGGGTTTTGGGTCTTAAAAATCCAAGGCTGGTTTCTGCTCATCTTGTTTATTCTCAAGCCTCCCCAGGAAAGGGGGTGTAAGGGCTTGAGGAGATATTTTGGGGAAATAGGAACTCCAAGTGGTCCTTTCCCTGTTCTTTGTCTAAATCGTTTGGTGGTGGCAGCATACTGTTCAAGGACAAGGCAAAATTTGTGCCTTAGGAAAGTTTTTAACTTAAGCTGGTAAAAATAAGCTTAAGGGTCTTTCATGCAGGTCCCCACATCTGTACCCTAAAGTTCAGAGTGGGGAGGGAACCCTGACACAAGGCTTCACAAGAGTTTCTCCTATTGTGTGCGCTTTCTTGGCTTTAGCCATGAGCAATGACAGTTCATAAGATGCTTCTACCACTTTGGCCGACGCTTGATGAAAAGCTCCAGTAGTGTCTAGCTTCATGAATTTTAAATTTTGAATTTTTGCAGCAAAAAACTCTTTTGATTTGTCTTTCACAGCGCTGTGGCTCTTTGTCAAGTGTCACTCGAGACAACTAGGTCTCAAGGCATCATTGCTGAGAACTGCGTGGCATACTATGCATTGAGGATGATCGATCCCGTTTTTTTCCGTGACGGTGAAACCATACTTAATGTAGTCTTCATCTTACTTCCTTTTCTTAATCACGGCCATAATATACTAATAAAAAAAATCTATAAAAATAATTTTCCTGATTCGTGACTAATAATGGATGCAAGTTAATTTGAGTTATTGCAAACGTTTATTTATTAGTACTATTACGTATGGACGCATGCTACCCTATATATACCCAACCACCAGTCCGGCAAGTAGCCGGTCTTACACGGTGACTGGTGGAGGTAACCACTCCCATGATAGAACAGTCTCAAACACTCTCGTGAGCAAGCTAGGAAGTTTTAAAAAGTTCCATCATTTTCTACATTGGTCTTCAGCCTCCCCACCTACCGAAACAGCACTCCTACACGTTGAAAGGCAAAAAAAAAAAAAAATATTCACATTTCGTGGTATGAAATTTGAAAACATTACAGTTATATACTTTTATTTTTAATTGTATTTTTATTATTATTGTACTTTGTTATACCTTTATTCTTGTCTATTATATTCATAATAAAAAATGAGAAGATTGTTAATACTTTATTGTAGTTAAATAATATAGGCCTGTAACTGGACAATTTTATGAGTAGTTATTATGTATAAAGAATATATATATAATTTATCATCTGTTGGTCTATTAAATTTAAAAAAAAAATTTTTTTACGCTGATAAAATTTTTTTTCGTAATGTAAATTTCACAGCCTTGTGCCCCCCCTTGGAATTTCTTTACGCCCCCCCCCCCCCAGGCTGCTAAATTGCCACTGTTTGTGGTGAGAGGTAACTACCCAGCCTTAATGGGTAGGTCTTGGCTTAGAAAGATTCAGCTGATCTGGGCAGAAGTGCACTGAATAATTAAAGAAGAAACTGGTCTGACCGCTATACTAAGGAAACATGCTGCTCTTTTTGGAGAGGATCTGGGAATTATGAAGAGAATCACTGTGACATTGAACATTAAACCTGACAGTCAACCAAAATATCTGAAAGCCAGAACTGTGCCATATGCCATCACGCCAAAAGTTGAAGCGGACCTGGAGCGCCTGCTCACAAATGGAGTCCTAATACCAGTTACCTATAGCCCATGGGCAACTCCTATCGTTGCAATAGTGAAGAAAGATGGCCCCCTCCGAATTTGTGGTGATTTTAAATTCACTGTCAACCCAGTGTTGTGTGCAGAGCAATACCCGCTTCTCCGCATTGATAACCTCTTTGTGGGCCTGGCTGGAGGACAAATGTTTAGTAAGATTGATCTGAGTCAGACGTATTTACAGATGCACGTCGATGAAAAGTCCCAAGAGCGGTTGACTATTGTGATGCTAAAGGGCTTTATCGATACTGTCGCCTACCCTTTTGGAATAACATCTGCTCCCACCCTGTTCCAGAGGGCTATGGACCAGATTTTGTGTGGCTTGCCAGGAGTCCAGTGCTATCTGGACGACATCCTGGTCACTGGAAGGAATGAGGAGGATCACCTGACGAATTTAGATGCTACCCTACAAAGACTGGAAGAGTATGGCCTATGATTCCACAAAGACAAGTGTGAATTCTTCCAATCCCCTTGAATATTTGGGACACATCATTGATGCTACGGGTCTTCGTAAGGCCCCTGCAAAAGTTAAGGCTATTATGGAGGCTCCCTCGCCTCGAAATGTTAGCCAGCTTCACTTGTTTCTAGGACTATTAAACTATTCTGGAACGTTCATCTCAGTTAGCCACACTGCTAAAACCACTTCACGAACTCCTTGGGCAGAACAACGCCTGGAAGTGGACTGAAGCCTGTGATGTTGCATTTAACAAAGCTAAGGGTGCATTGCTAAATTCTGAAGTTCTGACACACTTTGATCCATCCTTACCCCTTATGGAGTGGGAGCGGTCGTGTCACACATTATGCTTTCGGGAGAAGAGAGACCTATTGCTTTTGCTTCACGCAGTCTAAGCAAAGCAGAAACTAAATATGCCGAAATCGAACATGAGGCATTGGGAATCGTTTTTGGAATTCAGAAGTTTCATCAGTATCTGTTTGGACGGAAGTTTACTCTTCTCACAGACCATCGACCTCTGACTTCAATTTTTGGACCCCACACAGGCATCCCCCTATTAGCTGCTAGTCGTATGCAACGCTGGGCATTGTTGCTTTCTGCTCACACATATGAAATCAAATATCGGAAATCCACTCTGCATGACAATGCAGATGGTCTCTCAAGGCTGCTTTTGCCAGTCAAACATCAAGATATTGCCCAGAAGGAAATCTTTTACTTTGAACAGGTAGAGAATACACCCATCACTGCTCCTCGGGTAAAGAAGGCAACTTGAGTTGACCCAGTATTGTCCCAAGTTATGGACCTGGTGATGCACAGAACATCTCGACGAACCTCTCCAGTCTCACCCAACCTTGTTACCTACATATCCAGGAGGACGGAGTTATCGATCCAATCTGGTTGTTTGTTGTGGGGGAGACGTGTCATTATCCCACCACCACTGATATCACAGATGTTAGAACAGCTACATTCCGGTCACTCTGGAATAGTGAGCATGAAAGAAACTGCACAAAGCTATTTTTGGTGGCCTGGATTGGACAGTGCTATTGAAGAGAAGGCAAGAGCATGTATGTCATGTCAGGGTCTGAGGAATGCACCCCAGTGGGCACCCCTACACCCATGGGACTGGCCTGAAAATCCGTGGCAATGTATTCACCTTGACTTCGCTGGCCTACTTGAAGGAAGCATGTTCTTGGTGGTGGTAGATGCCCATTCTAAATGGCCAGAAGTCTCTATAATGCAGTCCACTACTGCAGAGAGTACTATCCAAAAATTATGGGGACTCTTTAGTCGTTTCACTCTGCCAGAACAATTTGTGAGCGACAACAGACTGCAGTTTGTCTCTCAGGAGTTTCAAAATTTTATTAAGGCAAATGGGATACACCACATCACTTCAGCACCATATCATCCATCCACCAATGGATTAGCTGAAAGATTTGTGCAGACAATGAAACAAGCTTTGAAATCAGCAAGAGGACAATTATCCATTCAAAAGCATCTGGACACCTTCTTACTATCCTACAGAAACACACCTCATGCTACGACCAAGGCATCCCCGGCCTTTCTAATGGCGGGATGACAGCTGCGCACTTGCTTTGATCTGCTGAAACCTTCTGACCCCAACAAATTGTGCAACGTCAGCAGCAAGGTCAAGTCATCAGGTGTGCACCCAGAGCAAAAGACCGAACCTTTAGCCCAGGACAGCCAGTTTTGGCTCAGAATTATACTTCTGGAGCTAAATGAATCCCTGCCACTGTCATTGCTCAAACCAGACCTGTTTTCTACACAGTCAGGACTGTAGAGGATCTCACCTGGCAGCGACATGTAGATCAGCTGTTGCCAGGTCATACCAGTCCTCAGGATACATCTTCAGTTGAGTTGCCTGACTTCACTACTTTCAGTGAGACACCGAATCAAGAGTCACCTGTTCCTGACTTTCCTCCTCCATTACTGCCAGCGGCAGAGATACCCTCCTTCCCGGAATGAGCTGATATCACATCTTCACCCATTCGCACTGTGAACCCTGAGCCCATTGTTAGGCCTGCGCCCAAGACATTTTCAGGTGCAACAACACCAGAAGTCTGCCGTAATCCACTTAGAGACAGAAGGCCTCCTCAATGACTGGATCTTTAGCTAGGGTGAACCCACGGTTACCGGGCAAAATAATCCCTGGGGTTTAGCCAGGAACAGAAGCAGTCTTCACTCCTTCTCTAGTCCAGTGTTTGTTTTATTTAGATGTTCTCATTAAGGGGGGAGAAATATGTTGTGTATTTGGTTGTCGTGGTAATAGAATCTTGTTGTTGCTATGGCAACTGAGTTAGATTATTAGGGGATAGCCCAGCCAGTTTTGGCTGGTTTTTGGTTAGTTCAGTGTGTGGCAATAAATGGCTGCTTTTAAGGTTTACAGCTCTCTGTGTCTCAAGTGATTGTTTCCTAAAACGGTTGCCCCTAAGGATATAACAATTGAGACAAGAGGTCTGTGCCTGGTAGTGTGCCCTAGAATCACAGACCTATAAACAATAAATGGACCAGGGGGCTTAGAAGCATCTGGGGTCCAGGACTGGATCTGCTTACAACAGATTGGTGACTTTTCCAGAAGAGAGGACTGGGCCAGGTTGTAATCTTAAGTATCGCATTGACTTGCAAGTGCTCAGCATCTATCAGGCTTTAGCCTGTAGTGCACAGGACACATTTTATTTAAGTTTCTCTTGACAGTAGAAACACAACACATGGTTTGGGACACAAAAACTAATCACACAAAAAAAAAATACACCAATTGTGAGCCAAATTCTGAGGTGCCCGTATCTATTTGGCAGTATTGCAAGTTCTTCATTTTATCTGAAGCTTTGCCATGTTTGTTGTTTTTATTAATCCTGGTAACTTGGAGTCAAGTAATTATATGAGAATCTGAAAAAGAAAAGGAGGACTTGTAGCACCTTAGAGACTAACCAAGTTATTTGAGCATGAGCTTTCGTGAGCTACAGCTCATTGCATCCGACGAAGGTGCCACAAGTCCTCCTTTTCTTTTTGCGAATACAGACTAACAGGGCGGCCTCTGAAACCTGTCATGAGACTCTCAGGTTTCAATAAAAAAAGGGGGAAGACGGGGCGCAAGGCCCCAATCCTGAAACTGCTTCTGCACGTGCTTGACTTCAGGAGTGTGAGCAGCAGTCCCACGCCCTTCCAGCAAAGGTAAAGTTGCGCAGGTGCATCAGCGTGTGTGTGTACAGGCAGAATCAGGACTTAAGTTTCTAACCCTTGGGGTGGCACAGAAAAGCTTCAGCATAGGGCCCAAGTCTGCCGCGACCCCCCGCCCGGAGACTCGGAGCCGCCGTCCAAGGGCGGATAAAATGGGGGATGCGCGCGCGGTGACCCGGCAGCGGTTCGTTTCCGTTGAGAGCGAACTACAACTCCCAGCCTGCCCCGCGCCCGCGCATGCTCTTTTCAGCGATCGGCTGGCGAGGCTGGGCCGCTGCGGGGCCGGGGCTCGGCCCGTGCCGCGGGGGAGAAGGAGCCGGTTCGGGGGTAACCGCCGCGGTATACGGGGGTGGGGTGAGCCGAGCCGGCGCGGGAGGGCGCGGAGCCGACCCTCCCTGCGGCCCGGCCAGCTCGCGGCGGCGGCCCGCTCACCCCTCCCGGGGCCAGAGCCGGGCCCGGGGGCGGCCGCGAGACCGGCGCAGCTGGATAAAGTAGCCACCCGCCTCCTGTCAGTCGCTGTGGCAGAGCCGGGCTTCCCCGATGCGAAGGTCTGCACAGTAGCAATTAGACTTCCAAGGGCCGGTGGGTTGGTGCACTTCTGACCATTTCCTTCTAGTCTTTTTAAAAACAACCAGATCGAATTGAGCTCGAAGTTCAGGTTTTTATAAAAGGACTTTTATAAAAAAAATAATTTTTTAAATAAAAAAAAAAATCAAAAGAAATTGTCCTTGGAGAGGGGGGGGGGGAAATTGCAGAGATTTTGATCAAATAAATACTTCACCGAACATTGCAGTGTTTTGCTGATGTTGTTTTAAAGTGGAGAACCAGCTTTCACCTTTCTTTTTCCCTTTCTATTTCAAGCTGGCCAAAAGGTCGCATGTCTTTCTCTTTTGTGCAGACTTCACAACAGCGATTCATGTTTTGTCATCACCAGCAGAGGAAGGATGGTCCAGCATTCAATCCATTTGGCCCTAGCCTAGGATTTAGGACCCTTGGGTTCAAATCCTTCTTCTGTCACAGACTTACACTGTGACCTTGGGCAAATCATTTAGTCTCTTTGTAGGAACATTGTGCATCCCTGTATCTCAGGTTTTTTTTTAAATAGATGAAAAAGACTATGAGGTGCTCAGATAATATAGTAGTGGTTCCATATAAGTACCTAACAGATTAGTGCACTATGCTTTATTTGGGGCTGTATCTTAATTCCATTGGGAAATTGCAGCTAGTACAATTTACAGCAGTTTACTTGTATTTCACAGTGAGCTGCTACCAGTGTTTTGTGATCTGCACTGCGTGCTTTTGGGAATTGACCTACACAGCCCTAAATGGCCTGCACTTTTTCTGCCTTGAGAGATCACCTCTCACCTTGTGTAATACTGCTGTAGTTGAGAACTGGAAGTTCTGGAGGTGGCGTTCCCTTGCTTATGTAAAAGAGAGGGCTACGAAGCGTCATGTATTTCGTGTTGCAGTCATGCTTTTGACAGGCATGCCATGCATTTCCACATCTTACCTGAAATGTCATTTGTTTAGGTGTGCTGTGGGAAGGCAACAGGCATTTGACTGCAGTTTTGTATTTTGGTCACTAGAGATACCTGCAGTGCCTGTGGACTAGCGACCAGATTGCCTTCTTTCTTGCTGTTCCTTCTGTTTGACCAGGGCCAGGAATGAGCAGCTGGAGGAGGAGGTGCCACAGCAGCAGATAAGGTGAGGCCTAATACTGGCCCCTGGCTTCCCAGCGGTTCCCCACCCCCACACCAGACGCCAACCCAGCTAGTATCCCTGGCTCCCCATGAGCATCAACACCCTCGGTCTCCAAATCCTAGTAGCATTTGTTTTCCAGAAGCCCCAACATCCACCACCTAGCTTCCTACTCTGGTTCCTCCATTGGTACCCAGCTATACACCAGCCACCCTCCAGTGAGCCCTCCTTACCAGCCAGAACTGCCACTTTACAGTGCTGAAACTTGCATCGCTCAGGGGAGTGTGTTTTCACACCCCTGGGTGAAGAAATTTTCAGCGTTGTAAGTGGCAGTGTAGACAAGGCCTTTGTTCATATGATGGAATTCTTAGTATAGTCATTTTTACTGTTTCACCTGCATGGATTCTGCAAGTGGCTCCACATGGGTGAGAGAAATTTTCTAGGAATAGGAAACTCTTATAGTTTAAAAAAAATTGAGGGGGTAGCTGTTATGGTACCCGACAACATATTTCTCTCTCTCTCTTTTTTTTTTTTTTTTCTTTTTTTAAAAATATTGACCCTATTGCAAATTGACAACATTTCTGTGTGCATCACAACTGCCCTGTAGGTTAGGGAAGTACTTAGGCTGCTGTGGGTCGGGCGGACTGCAGTGGGGCCCCATTTGCGCGGGGAGGGAGGGGAGTAAGGACAAGGAAACTGGTTCGGTGGTAACCGGCCCGGGCCAGCACTCCAGTGTGGGGTGATGGTGCTGCTCACTTCACTGTTGTGTAGATTTATAGCTAGCTTACTATGCTTGTTATGAATAGTGCCGTGCAAGAGACAGGAAAACTTGCCTTCACCAAGAATCTTCAGGTTTAGTTGAGCAAGGCAAATTAAATACTTTTGATGCCTGTTTTGTTTGTTATTTATGTTACAGAAGTTACAGGGAGTATAAAATGGGGTATAAATTTAACTTTTGCTCATGTGCAGCCTGCGTGCAGTCGTCTTCCTGATTTATCACATGAAAAGGAAGAATTATTGGGGTCGCCTAGCTATTGCAGGCAGTGGAATAAGAGATTTTAATCTCAGGGTTATGGGTTTCACTTAGATAATAAGATATTTAGGGTAGGGATCATGAGTTTTTTCATGTGTCTTCTGTGAAGTACTCAATATGCTTGTAAAATAATGAAGAACCCAATAATCATCATAGTGGATGGTTACTCAGCTACTATTGTAGCTGTGATTTAATGCAACTCTACTATTTTGTTGGTGAGCAAGGTTTTCTAAACACACTCTTTGTGTTTATAAATGTTTGTATTAATAACAAACCCTTTGTTTTCATAAACAAGGTTATTCGCACCATAAAGTAAATATTTACAACTTTTCCCCATAGATTCTTTTCCTTCAAAGTAAGTAAGGAAGAACAATGGGAGTTCAAGGACTTTGGAAACTGCTTGAATGCTCTGGAAGACCTATAAACCCAGAAACTTTGGAAGGAAAAATTCTTGCTGTTGGTATCCTTAAAACCTTAAGTTGACATACTGTTGCTGAAACATGCTGGTCCATCTGTTCCACTGTGAAAAATGCAGAAATGTCCCAAATTGACCTTACCAAAACAATCTGTTAGGACTAGGCATAGTACAGGTATAGACCCTGTGAGTTTGACAGATGAAATCTTACGATTGGAAAGATCAAGAGGCAAGGAGTTCTTTAACTGGTTTGGTCTTTATATCTTACACACAAACGTAGAATGAAATGTTCCAGTAAAGGGTGTGCTAATCTGAAAAGCTGAAAGGGACTGAATTCATTCTGTATGTAAGGTTTCACTTTTGGTTCATGCCAAAATAGGATGAGGTGAAATGCTGCATCTGATTGACTCTAGCTCTGTTCCTGACATTTTTCTACACATTAAAGTGCAGTCTGTTAATAAAAGGCTTTTCAGTGTTATCAAAGGCACATTCTAATCCTCTGTATTTAAGACATGGTTCAGACTGAAATGAGTTACACTACAGTTTAGCCAGATGGTGCAGAGAGGAATTTCAAAACCTTGCATTAGTTCAGGAAGAGACATAGACTAGGTTTTTTTTTTTTAAAAAAAAAAAACTCATTTATAACATGGTGTGGTCTGGCCTACCTGGCTGGCCAAACCAGTATAACTTAGTTTGGATATGGTGTGTTATTAAAAAAATAAATAAATAGATAAATGCTATATAAACCATTTATATCACACTCATCATCTGAGCATCAACGCATGGTTGCAAAGCATATTTGTTTCAGCATTCTACATGGGGCCAAGGGGAGTGGGATTCTATAACAGTTTTGCTTAGGACAGATGTACTGGCTGAAAATTTATCAGAGCATGCATAGGACACCTCTTTGGCAAATGAAAGTGTATTTTTTGGAACAAAAATGAACCCTTGCCAAAATTCTGTGTATTTTATTTTTATTACCCTATATATGCCATTGAAACTAACCACTAATCTAGTTAGTTATCTTCATGGTTTGACTTCAAGGATTACTTGTAAAAATGTAGGAATCAAGGGATGATAAATAAGAACAAACAATAATTAAACGTGTGCCTTTATAGTTATAGATGCCTTCCACAAACAAATGACAGGTTGTAGGAGTCTGTATTTCATAAGCTCATCTGATGTCTGCAGTGCTGACAGTCATTTGAACTAGAATACAAAAAAAGGGAAAACTAATGCCTATCTTCTGGGTCAGGAAAAATCAGTTCAAATCATCTTGTTAACATGGATGAAAGCTGGGAAGCTATTACAATTCATTCACTTACAGGAGGAATGAGGGTTGTTGTATATGGCTCCATTGCTGCTCTTCGGCTTGGGTATGGTGTAAAATATTCCTTCCTCTCCCATCTTCACTGGTCCTTGGAGGATCAGCTGGCCTTTTGTATACAAACCTAGCTACTTGGGCTTGGAACAACAGACAAGATTTAAACCTAAATAAATTTAATATAGTTTGTTCATTGCATGGTTAACATTATGAAATGTGCTTGTAAGGCTATACATTTTTTTTCTCTTAACTGTCCTTCAAGATATTAGCATTTGGTTGAATCAAGCAGTAAAAGGAGCCAGGGACCGTCATGGTAACACCATACAAAATGCTCACCTACTCACTTTGTTCCATCGACTCTGCAAGTTGTTATTTTTTCGAATCCGGCCTGTCTTTGTTTTTGATGGGGAGGCACCACTACTGAAGAGGCAAACTTTGGTTTGTATTTTTTTTGAGTAATTTTATGTTCTTTCCAGTGCTAAATAAGATGGAGATTTATCAATATGAAAGTTTATAGAGTAGGTGCCCAGTCCTGCATCTTTGTAGTGAATGGCAATTCTGCCACTAATGTCAGTGAGAGCAGAATTGGACCTTAAATCAGCTACAGTAAGTGCAGGAACAAAGGCTCCTCTTATACATTGTTTCTGCATGAACATATGCATAATTATAGTCTAAAGATCAGATTATGATGTTTAATTACTGTGCTCATGCAGGTGAATTGATATATTTAAACCAATATGAAAAATTCTAGTTTCTCACTTGTCTGGGCATGTGTATTTTTCAATGGGTGAGTAAAATCTATAATTATCACAATGACTTTTGATGATAAACTAAATGGTGAGCAAGTAGATTTTGTGCCTGGGTTGGTATTTTCATCTCAAGTTTACGAAGATAATTTACATGGTGAATCACTGCTATGGTTAGTTCTACAGAAGTGTGCAGAAGTCTCATTAAGATTGGGGGTCCTATGTGCTAGGTACTGTGCAAGCCAAATCAATGATCGGGGAACTGACATTGTGTGGTGGACCTTGTCCCTTCATGGAGTCTCTATTAATTTAATGGGGCAGATTGATACCCCTGGAGATTGAAGTTAATGGGGCCTGATAGAGGGGGTTGTCTGAACAGAATCAGTTGCGGGACTAAACCCTAAATTAAGACAAGACACAACAAGTTTGTGTGCAAAGAGGAAGTAGGAGAGGAAGAATGAAGAGAGCAGTGGCAGGGAAGTGTGCAGACTAACTGTGTACAGTTTACAAGGTGATTTAGAAAAAATAATCAGACATTAAGCATGACAAGAATCCACCATTCTTCTCAATTGTTTAAGTGAAGTACACTATGCATTAGAAATCAGTTATAATTTCACAAGTACCTATATAATGAACATGGGCTAACCCACCAGTTTAGTAGTGGATGACTTTCATTTCATAGTGCTTTCCTGTTTTAATACCTTTGCAATTTTGGAAAAAAATGCCCTATAAAGATTGGAACTTATTTGTGATTGGGGTGAGGAATTATTTAAAAACATCTATTCATTCCAGCACATCTCTCTCAGGGAACAATGCTTGCCACGTCCCACAGTGTTTCTTCTGAAGTGTAGCTTGGCGATTAGAAAACTGGATCATCCATCTGTTCTATTTTTATAAAATGATTAGTACTAATGGTTTTTTTTTTCTTCAAAGTACTTGTATTTAATTCAGATTAATTTAAACAAGGAAATGTGATACTATTTTGTGATTTGCCTCTCCTCTTTTTCTTAGAAAGCAGGAAATTTAAAAAAAAACAACCTTTCAAAACCCAGGAAAAACCCTTCTGGGATGCTGTAGGTTCTGATCATAGCAGATTTGTGATAACCATGAGGGAGGAGGAGAAGTCTAGCAGCTTCCAAATTACCCATTTTAAAACTGGAAGTCAATGAGGAAAGATTGCAGGATTGGGCTCTTTTATAGATAATCTAGTTTCTGATATTTATGCAGGCATGATATGGAAAGCTCCTGTCCATTAATATGAGAACTATTCTATTTTTATACAAAAATCTGTCACCTACAGTGTCTCAATTTACAGCTTATTATAAGAGTAATTCATCTGAAAAATATCTTCCATTAACAAGAAGTCTCCTTTTAGTGAAATCTGATGTTACTCATTTAATGTTCGCAGGCTAAACGAAGACAAAGAAAAGAATTGGCAGTCAGTGACTCTAAGAAAACTACCGAAAAACTCTTGAAAACTTTCCTGAAAAGACAAGCTATCAAAACGGCTTTAACAGGCAAAAGGCAAGGGCAAAAGCATTGTTTTCCTCTTGTTTCAGTGGCAGTTTTTGCTTAGATATTAATAACTCTTCCAACTTTTTCTTAAGCAATGAAGCACTGCCCAGTATTTCACAAGTTCAAAGAGAAGAAATTGATGATATGTATGTCTTGTCTTCTTTACAAGAGGAAGAAAAAAAGAGGTAAGCAATGCTAAAACGAGTAGCTCAGTCTGATATGTGAAAATCCATATTGAAAGTTTTTAATGCTGTTTTTGAGAGTGTTCCTCTGTGGGATGCAAACTGTATTTACTTGCTGGATATTTCTAGTGGATATTTCTAGTAAAAGTCATGGACAGGTCACGGACAATAAACAAATATTCACGGAAGCCGTGACTTGTCCCTGATTTTTGTCAAAAATGTCCCTGACAAAAATCGAAGTCTTAAATCACCACTACTGGGTAACGAGATACACAGTCAAATCTGGACCAGGTCAGTTGTGACAGTTATTTGGAGGCCTCATTCTGATTCTTAGCATAGAAATAGCTACATTAAAAAACCAGCAACAGTGGCTAGGAGCTGAGAGGGGATCCTGCACTACTCTGCAGGGCTGGGAGCTGCTGTGGGGGCCCACGGCAGCTGGGGAGCTCAGGGATTCCCCTGCTGCCCGTGACAGCTGGGCAGGTTGGGGGGCCCTGTTGCCGCTCGTGGCTGGTCTGCTGCGGTGCCCCAATGTCATGGAGGTCTCTGGAAGTCACAGATTCTGTGACTTCTATGACCTCTCTGACAATCGTGGCCCTAGTGATGATCTTTGTATCCCATCCAATTCCTCTGCATCTTTTCTGCTAGCCTGTATCTTTTTTTATTATACATTTCAGATTCCTTAGTTTTCCTGTTGATGAGCAAGCAGTAGGTTCATTCTATTTTGCTTATAAAAAAACCTTATTGGTACATATGTTTAAAAAACCCTACAGCTTCCTTTTTGTCTACCTTGCTTCCTTTTGTAATTTTAGTTCAGAAGACGAAGATGAAAAAGAGTGGGAAGAGAGAATGAGCCAAAAAAAAATATTGCAGGTAACTACATTTGAATAGCCTTGTAATTGTGAAATTTTTCAATCACTCACTTCAAATGGACAACATTAACAACAAGGACCAACAGATATACTGGTTGGGGTGTATAGATGTACCAGATTTAATTCCTGGTGTAAAAATAGGATTGCCTGCCTAAGGGACCAATAACTTTTTTAAAATGTCTGCTATCTTGCTAATCCCAAAATGCAGAAATTAGTGCTATCTCCTGGTGGAGAGCTGGAGACTCAATTTCCTAGTGTTACATAGTATTTCTTTCTAAGGTGGTGATTCATGAAATATTGGACCATTTAGAGAAAAAATACATTTTTGTTACTGAAAGTTAACTATGGAAAACTTAAGACATTAATATATGTATGTTTTCTGTCGTTCTTTCTCTCAATAAACTATGAGAGGATGTTGGGAGTCCCTCCTGTCGAAATTCACAATTTATTCATTTCAAAAACTTTAACTCAGTTGGGCCTCTTCTTTTATTATTATGTCTCTTTGTTTGTCCAATTCCTGTTGTCTCTGCTCCTCCCCTTGGCTCTCATTCCAACTTTTGTCTTTGTCCCTGCAACAAATGCTGTCCCTACAACTGGAAGTCTTTCAGCGCATGCACTCTCTTCAAGCATTTCGTCGTCCCTTCTTCTCTTCATTGAATACTTATAAACCCTCGCTTTTGCAACCATGTTTTAAAGGTCTATACTTTGTGACCTGCTAGGGTTAGAAACACTATGGCACAGCAATAAAAATACTTTCAGAATAGGTAAACTTTTTTCAAATGACATTGCGATTAATGGCACTGTTAAACAATAGAATAACAATGGAAATTTATTAAATATTTGTGGAGGTTTTCTACATTTTTCAAATGCATCAATTTCAATTATGACATAGAATACAAAGTGTGCAGTGCTCACTTTATTTTTTTATTACAAATATTTGCACTTGAAAAAATGATAAAAGAAATAGCATTTTAATTCACCTCATACAAGTTCTGTAGTGTAATCTCTTGATCATGAAAATGCAATTTACAAATGTAGTGTTTTTGGTTACATAACTGCACCCAAAAAACAAAACAATGTAAAACTTTAGAGCCTACAAGTCCACTCGGTCCTAATTCTTGTTCAGCCAATCGCTAAGAGAAACAAGTTTGTTTACCTTTATCGGAGATAATGCTGTCCACTTCTTAATTACAATGATACTTGAAAATGAGAACAAGCATTCGCATGGCACTGTTGTAGCTGGTGTTGCAAGATATTTACATGCCAGATGCACCAAAGATTCATATGCCTCTTCATGCTTCAGCCATCATTCAGCTTCCATGCTGATGACGCTCACTTAAATTTAATTAACAATTTTTTTTTTTTTTTTTTTTGTGACCGAACTCTTTGCAGGGAGAATTGTATGTCTCCTGCTCTGTTTTGCCTGCATTCTGCTATATATTTCACGTTATAGCAGTCTCTGATGGTGATCAAGCACATGTTGTTCGTTTTAAGAACACTTCCACTGCAAATCTGACAAAATGCAAAGAAGGTACCAATGTGAGATTTCTAAAGATCGCTACAGCATGCGACCCAAGATTTAAGTGCCATCCAAAATCTGAGAGGGATGAGGTGTGGAGCATGCTTTCAGAAGTCTTAAAAGAGCAACACTATAATGTGGAAACTACAGAACCCAACAGAAAATCAACCTTCTGCTGGTGGCATCTGAATCAGATGATGAAAATGAACGTCAGTCCGCACTGCCTTAGATTGTTGTCGAGCAGAACCTGTCTTCAGCATGAACGCCTATCCTCTGGAATGGTGATTGAAGCATGAAGGAACATATGAATCTTCAGCACATCTGGCATGTAAATATCTTGCTATTTGAAAATGTATAAAACATCCAAAAATATTTAACTAAATGGTATTCCATTATTGTTTAACAGCGCAATTAATCACATGATTAATGTTTTTAACTGTTTGACAGCCCTAAATAAAAGCCTCGTTGTACTAACTTCTGCTTTGAGAGATTAAATACTGTATTTGACTTTCCATTTGATTATGAGTGACTCTGTATGTTTGTTGCCTTGGTCATATGAAATCAGTGTTTGTAAGTTCTCTTTCACTACTTACAGGAAGAATTCTTTGACAATCCTCATTCTGTAGATATTGAATCAGAAGACTTCAGCAGTCTGCCTCCAGAAGTGAAACATGAAATCCTGACAGACATAAAGGAGTTCACAAAGCGACGAACATTATTTGAGACCATGCCAGAGGTAAAATTTAAAAAATCCGTCAGCTTTTTTTAAAGCCAATAGGATAGAGTCTGCTGCCATTAGCGCCGATGAAGACTGCATTAGTATCTCACATCAAAAAATCCTTGATGTGCTATGTCAGAAAAGTGACTGCACAAAAATGTCAGGGTCATGGTTCTCAACAAACTTGCTTTCTATACGTATTCAGAGTTGTTTCTGACTTCTGATAGAATTGCGGAGCCAAGATTGCTTTATAATTTGCCCATTGTTGCATTGTGGCTCATGCCTCACCACCAGAATTATTCTGTAATTGGAATTTAGTGAATCTTATTTATGATAAGTCAGGCTGAAAGAAAACAACTTCACTTCCAGATTCCAAGTTGCATGCAGAGCTGGTAGCTGGGAAGTCGTTTTTTTATTTGTAAACTAAGCAAATGTGTAAAAAGTCATTTCAGAGACAACTGGAACCCTGCAGTGCCATTTTTAGAATAATTTTTGAGAGCACAACTATGTTTTAAAGCGTAATAGGACTGTTTAGATGGCAGCTGGCATTGAAACCTGCCAGGATAGATGTTGTAATAGGCAACCACATTTAAATCACCCCAGTGTGGGTTCCATTATAATTTTATTTGCTCTTGAGTTATGGACCATCTCTTTTAAATGACCAATTTTTACTGGTCATGTAAGGGAGGTATCAGTGTATTTAACAATGTCACAGTTCCAGGGCAACTGTATCTGTATTTCCCTTCAGTGGTACAGCTTCCAGCTGACTGACTGCTTTCAGCTCCCCAGCTGTTACCATTCTGGGGGGAGACCTGCATCTCTCTCCCTTCTGACCTTGGTATTCCCAAGCTGCACAGTTCCCTGCCTTCACTGTCTATTTCCCAGCACAGACAGGTTACCTGAGGACATCTGCTTGGTTTCTCTTCAGAGACTGATAACATATAACTGTTGACAATCACTCTTATCAGGTAGCACATCCTGTGCAAGTCTATTTTATTCTTAAAGTAAAATATAATAAAAAACAAACAAAACCCTATAAGCATGTGATTAAGCTTACCAGAATTAACTACAACCTTAACCTAGATTCTGTCAGGCCCAGTCCTTGGAACCCTATCCTCCAGGGGGGTTCATAATAGAGGAAGTACATTTAGCACCCCTCTCCCTCATGAGAGAAGGTATTTGCTACAGTAACACATACACAGTTGCATTTTTAATAGGGTATACATCAAAGGTGTTACCACTAATTTGATAAATGTTATTAATTAAGTTAAACTTTAACTTCATTCCATAAGGTTCAGGATATTACAGAATATTGTCAGTCTGTCACACTAATTAACCTATTTTTATCCTGTGTTAATGTGTCAGTCCCTTGTGTCATTGCAGTCAGTAACAGAAAAATGTCCTGTGTCAGAAAGTGATGAGATGTAGAGAAACTGATACCTATTTTATTTTTGTAACACAGCCGTTTCCTCCAGAGCCCAATGAAAACATTTGCCTCAAAAATTCAGCAGTTGCATTTTATCTAAATACTGTGGCTCATTTCATGTTTAATTTGTTTGTTTTAAGGAGTCCAATGACTTCTCACAATACCAACTCAAAGGTTTGCTTAAAAAAAACAACCTTAATCGATACATAGAAAATGTGGAAAAAGAGATGAGTCAGCAGGACTCAGGCCAAATCCAAACCCAATATGAAAATGAGGGGGGCTTCATGAAAGAAGTGGAAAGCAAGAGGGTAGTCTCTGAAGATAGTTCTCACTACATTCTGATAAGAGGTATTGTAATGTTATCTCTTCACGTCCTGAAATTTCTCACTGGGTGTGGGCACTCTGTATTGCTGTTGGTCTTGTATATACTGCTGAGAAATATGAGTTTCATGTACAGAAACATAGACGGTGAGAGCTTTTTTAACCGGCATACAGGGGAACGGGGGGTGCCGGTAAATTTAAGATGCCAGTTAGCTCAGAGGGAGGGGTTTGGAGTGCGGGGTGGGTGTGCGGGCCAGGGGAATAGGAGGGGCTGCGGAGCATGGATCCTGGGATGTGGGAGGTGGCTTGGGGTGCTGGATGTGGGGGTGCTCACATCCGGCAGCTCCCCGCAAGTAGCTCCCCGTCCCTGCTGCTCCTGGCAGAGGCACAGCTAGGTGGCTTTGTAAGCAGGCACGCTGCCTCTGTTTGCCAGTGCTACTCCCGCACCTCCCATTGGCTGCAGTTCCTGGCCAATGGGCTGGGAGCCCCCAAGTCAGCACTTGAGGAGGAGGGACGGAGGTAGCATGCCTGCAGAGCTCCCTGGCTGCGCCTCCGCCAGCAATAGCCGGGACGGGGAGCCACCGGAGGTGAGTGCCCCCTCCATCTGGCACCCTGAGCCCCTCCTGTGCTCCAACCCCCTGCCCCAAGCTCCCTCCTGGACCCAAACTATCACTCCCAGAGCGCGCCCCACGGCCCCGCCCATGCCCCAGCTCCCTGTCGGCCCTGCACCAACCGCACTATAAACCAGACTTTCAGTGCAGATCTGAAATGTTGGTTTATAGAGCTTGCCAATTGGTCAAGTGCCGAATAAAAGTTTACTGTTGTTGATACTTTCAGTATAATGAACTATAACACTAACTTAATTATTAAATTGCAGAGAAATAGAGTAATAAAAGACTTGATTATCAACCACCAACTTCTTAGGATTTTAAATCTAATTCATTATAGAAGAAAAAGAATATATAAACAGTTATATATGAAGAAACTTAACAGTCTTTTTCTTTTTCAGGTATTCAAGTAAAGGAAGCCACCAGTACACACTTAGAAGCTCTTTCAGTTGGGCATTCCACAGGACCTGAATATAACATACCTGATAAAATACATAATGAAATGAATGCTAATACCAAGCCATCTTCACCTGAAGAGTTAAAGACAGAGAAGGCTAGCAATGCAGCTGGAGCACCACCTTCTCCCAGAACTTTGCTTGCTATACAGGCAGCTATGTTAGAAAGCAGCTCAGAAGAGGAACCAGAGGATGAAGATAAAAGGAAGCTGAATTTGGACCAAGCCACTCTCTGTCCCAGTACAGTTGAAGGCAATGTATCACCAAGAACACTACAGGTTATTCAGCAAGCTTTAAGTGGTGGTGATGATGATGTGAGAGCAGTTATTACCGCTAGTGCTGATAGAACACAAATGGAAATGTCAGGGGTGAAGGATCTTATTAGTAGCTCAGATGAGGTTTCTAAAATTAAGGATGGAAAAGAGTCGCTACTTTTACCTACAGATCTTTCAACAAACACCGTCCTTATGCAAGATGGTGAATCAGACCAAAAACGTACATCAGATTTTTTTTTAATGCCTGTATCTAAAGGTGTGTGCACACCTTGCGTTAAAAATGATTCCTCTGTTGAAATCATTAGAATAGATAAAGAACAGACAGAAGACGAACAAGAGTACACTTCAAAAATGGACTCAAGATCTCTGCAAGAAAGTATGGATATTTCAGTGCAGAAACCAATAAGTTCCACAACAAAGACCACTTCAGTAGCTATGATTCATTCAGAAACTACAGAAATTTCCAACAATGTGGAATATGAAAATATAGAGTGTGTTTTTCCAGAAGCAGAAAAGAATGCTCCTGAGCGACAGCATCCACTTTCAGTCACTCCAGAAATAGCATATCCTAATGAGGCAAGAGTACAAAGGAAATCACATTCTGAAGAGAGTGATTCAGATGGTATGTGCAGCATGCTGTTTTTTTCCATATTTGATTGTGGTAGCCAAGGCCCCAATCAGGATTAGAGCCCCATTGTGCTAATTGCTGAACAGATACACAGGAAGACCAGATTCCCTGCCCTGAAGGGTTCACAGTCTACTGACATGACCCTTGCATTTACCTCTGCTAATAGAGACAAAGATGTATTTTAAAAACGTATGTATGATTTTTTTTTTAAAATTTGGCCTTATTGACAAATATATAATCTCTTGTAGACAGGAAGAAGTGCTTCCTTTTTTTTTTTAAAAAAAAATGTTTTTGATTACTAAGTAGTTTTTAATATGGGATTTTTATTATACTTTAATTGTAGGGAGAAGTAATTTTATTAGATTGTAAATTTGAAATGAGAGGATTTGATTCAAATAATGATTTTATTCTCTGTCACAAATCAATATTTTCCTGAAGAGGGACTGACAGTTGCTCTAATTATGATGAGCCTCATTTCAGAGATCATTCCCAAATTTGTCTTGTTTTGATACTGGTTTATAAATCAGAAGAACTTACCAATACTACGCTTAATATTCCAACAGATTTCAGTCTTTCTGATTTGTCAAAGAGAAATTAATCATTTGGAAATTTCTCTTGACAAAAATCTAGTAACAGCAATGTAGCAAAGCACAGTAGCTGTGACAGAACTGTTCATATAAAAGTGTTCTGTATAAAGAATAATACCCAGATCATCCTTTGTATTTGATTGTGATCTTGGAAGAGTTAAGTAGCCATTTGACTAACAAAATGTATTTAGGTATCCAAATGTTATATTCATTTTAAAAAGTACATGTTATAAACTGTTAATAAGTGGGTAATCTAGGATTTGCCAGAACTCGGACAAATAGGATTTATTTTTTCTAAGATTGAAATCATCCAATGGTTTGACACGATCATCTTAGTCCCTGGGAAAAGAGATGAGGGTCCGTAAACACTTTGTCTCCTTATATAGAAATAATAGATCTTAGGCTCAGTAATAACTTAATTTGTCAAGGAAGAACACTTCTGTCCCATACCAAGTCTGATTTTGGTATTAGAACCTCAAATTTGATGTTTTCTTAGTTTGCTCAGTAAATCTGGGACCATATAAATACATCTTATCTTGATAATTAAATGATTTCCTCCTATTTTAAAACTTTCTCTGATCCTCCGGGAACAAAAAACTGACTAACAGTTTACGTCAGCTGTCAATTGATATCTTAACATTTTGACCAATGATTCAATTCAATGGCAAAAAATCTATATTCATGCAGTGTTAATGTTGATTGGTGGTATGTTGTTCCTTTGCAGAATGCTGAGTTGAGCAAAACGCCAACATCTGAAAACCAGGAACTGCAGAGTTAAGGCTGCACGTGCATATTTAACTCTGCTCTCTTTCAGCAAATCCACCCTGTTAACACAAATACCTTTACTATGCCAACCCCACAGTTCTCGAAATATGTAAGCTGTTCACCTTCTTTTACAATCCACTTGTTCTCTCTCACCCACAGGATTCCATCTAACACTATGGGGGGGAGGGAAAGGCAGTTGACCATGCCACGTTCCCTTTGTTCTCCTGGCATTAGTCAATTGGAATTATTTGCATACACTCCAGGCACAGTCAGTGTGTTAGGTGTACTTGCACTAAATGGTGGAGGCAGCAGTTGGGCCTGCTAAGTAATGTGTGTTTGTGACATATGGACATGTGTGACAGGGCAATGATTAGGATATGAGGAGATCTATGTTTTGCACACTGAGGTGTGAGTGCTAAGGGAAGAGCTGTACGTGTACCTTCAGGATGCAGTATGCATCATTTCTGTGCAGAATTGTGTATATGTTGTGTAATTAGCAGGGCACAGAAGTATTATTACAAAGGGCATTGTCAGCAACAAGGGGGAACATGAGGATTCTAACGCTTAAATGATGGTTACATGAAAGTGAGATTGTATCCTGTGAGTAAGTGTAAGAGAGTTGTAAAATGCTGTGAAGTGGTCCTTAAATTTTACATGTTCTTCTCTCTGAGGAGATGGTTAAGTGTATGAGTGGACACCAGGAACCTCCTGAACCTTAGTGCCAAGGGCCACTGTAAGTATGTGCTACATGCATAGTGAGGCACTGCTCAAAGAGGGTAGAAGGAAGGTGGTGTGGGCAACCTTTCCCCCTCTCTTTTTGCGCTTTAATAGTGGAACCCTATGGATGGAATGGGTTGAAAAAGGTGAACAACTTCTACATTTTAGGAGCTGTGGGATTGGCAGGTTGTGTTAACAGGCCATATTGGGCATTGATGAAAGAGGACCAAGTTAAGTATGCATGAGCATTTCCCAGTTTTCAGACATTTGAGTTTCGCTAAACTGTGTGTTCTGCAAGAGGACAGCATATCACCAGCAGCCTTAACTCTGCATTAATGTAGGTTTTTTTTGCCATTGAATTGCCTCAGTTTTTGAACAGGAAATTATGTTGATAGGAATTAGTAGTCATTTAGGTAGATGAATAGATCATGTCCTACAGTTAGCATATTGAGACAGCTGCAGTCCTCCCCATGCCTGCCCTCCTGCCACTTCTCACCAGTCCTGCTTCAGCATCCCTCCCCAACTATTCCCCTGAGTCATTCAGTGCTTTCCTCCATCCAACCTGGCCCCCTCCCCACTACTGTATCCAAGCCTTCCCACCACAAGCAAGCATTTCTCTGAAGTCTTCACTCCCAGTTATGAAAACAGTTTTATTGCTATTTCTTCACCCTTCCTATAACCTGATTCCAATGCAGTGCCTAGAGCCAAGGAAAACTGTTTATAGTGGAATAGTGTTGGAGTGCAGGGAGGTGAGGGTGTGCTGGCAGAGCTGAGGGGTGCCAGGCCTCCCTCACCTGAGCTCCTAACCTTGCATCTCCTACCTCCCATCCCCATTTATTTCCTTCTCCATAAACCCCTTCTCCTAGCTGCAGCCTCAAACACCTCTGACCCTTATTCCCACTCTTCTTCCTCTCTCCCACTTCCCTCCTCTCCCAGGAAGCATTCACATGTCTTTGTTTTCCCATATACTTTGATTACATTCCCCCCAAAATAAAATTGCCACTTGTGATTCACAAATTGTAGCAACCTACAGCCACTCAGTTCATGTCCTTTTGTCTTAGGTGGGGGCTTGTGATATCCTTATCCTTAGTGATGTTAATTAAAGGGTGAGGTCACAGGATTTGAGAGGTCTGTGATTCATTCAGTCGTTAATTCCTAGCTCAGTCTAAGGGTATGTCTACACTACGAAATTAGGTCGAATTTATAGAAGTCGGTTTCTTAGAAATCGTTTTTATATATTCGAGTGTGTGTGTCCCCACGGAAAATGCTCTAAGTGCATTAAGTGCATTAACTCGGCGGAGTGCTTCCACAGTACCGAGGCAAGCGTCAACTTCCGGAGTGTTGCACTGTGGGTAGCTATCCCACAGTTCCCACTGTCTCCCCTGCCCATTGGAATTCTGGGTTGAGATCCCAATGCCTGATGGGTCTAAAACATTGTCGCGGGTGGTTCTGGGTACATATCGTCAGGCCCCCGTTCCCTCCCTCCCTCTGTGAAAGCAGCAGCAGACAATCGTTTTGTGCCTTTTTTCTTGAGTTACCTGTGCAGACGCCATACCACGGCAAGCATGGAGCCCGCTCAGGTAACCGTTACCGTATGTCTCCTGGGTGCTGGCAGATGTGGTACTGCATTGCTACACAGCAGCAGCAACCTCTTGCCTTGTGGCAGCAGACGGTGCAGTAGGACTGGTAGCCGTCATCGTCATGTCCGAGGTGCTCCTGGCCACATCGGCCAGGAGTGCCTGGGCAGACATGGGTGCAGGGACTACATTAGAAGTGACTTGACCAGGTCATTCTCTTTAGTCCTGCAGTCAGTCCTATTGAACCATCTTATGGTGAGCAGGCAGGCGATATGGATTGCTAGCAGTCCTACTGCACCATCTTCTGCCGAGCAGCCATGAGATGTGGATGGCTTGCAGTCCTTCTGCACCGTCTGCTGCCAGCCAAAGATGTAAAAGATAGATGGAATGGATCAAAACAAGAAATAGACCAGATTTGTTTTGTACTCATTTGCTTCCCCCCCTCCCCCGTCTAGGGGACTCATTCCTCTAGGTCTCACTGCAGTTACTCACAGAAAAGGTGCAGCGAGGTAAATCTAGCCATGTATCAATCAGAGGCCAGACCAACCTGCTTGTTCCAATAAGAACAATTACTTAGGTGCACCATTTCTTATTGGAACCCTCCGTGAAGTCCTGCCTGAAATACTCCTTGATGTAAAGCCACGTCATCAGTCGCCCCTCCCTCCGTCAGAGCAACGGCAGACAATCGTTCCGCGCCTCTTTTCTGTGCGGACACCATACCAATGCAAGCATGGAGGTCGCTCAGCTCACTTTGGCAATTAGGAGCACATTAAACACCACACGCATTATCCAGCAGTATATGCAGCACCAGAACCTGGCAGAGCGATACTGGGCGAGTAGGCGACGTCAGCGCGGTCACGTGAGTGATCAGGACATGGACACAGATTTCTCTGAAAGCATGGGCCCTGCCAATGCATGCATCATGATGCTAATGGGGCAAGTTCATGCTGTGGAACGCCGATTCTGGGCTCGGGAAACAAGCACAGACTGGTGGGACCGCATAGTGTTGCAGGTCTGGGACGATTCCCAGTGGCTGCGAAACTTTCTCATGTGTAAGGGCACTTTCATGGAACTTTGTGACGTGCTTTCCCCTGCCCTGAAGCGCATGAATACCAAGATGAGAGCAGCCCTCACAGTTGAGAAGCAAGTGGCAATAGCCCTGTGGAAGCTTGCAATGCCAGACAACTACCGGTCGGTCGGGAATCAATTTGGAGTGGGTAAATCTACTGTGGGGGCTGCTGTGATGCAAGTAGCCCACGCAATCAAAGATCTGCTGATATCAAGGGTAGTGACCCTGGGAAATGTGCAGGTCATGGTGGAAGGCTTTGCTGCAATGGGATTCCCTAACTGTGGTGGGGCCATAGACGGAACCCATAACCCTATCTTGGCACCAGAGCACCAAGCCGGCGAGTACGTAAACTGCACGGGGTACTTTTCAATAGTGCTGCAAGCTCTGGTGGATCACAAGGGACGTTTCACCAACATCAATGTGGGATGGCCGGGAAAGGTACATAACGCTCGCATCTTCAGAAACTCTGGTCTGTTTCAAAAGCTGCAGGAAGGGACTTTATTCCCAGACCAGAAAATAACTGTTGGGGATGTTGAAATGCCTATTGTTATCCTTGGGGACCCAGCCTACCCCTTAATGCCATGGCTCATGAAGCCATAAACAGGCAGCCTGGACAGTAGTCAGGAGCTGTCCAGCTACAGGCTGAGCAAGTGCAGAATGGTGGTAGAATGTGCATTTGGATGTTTAAAGGCGCGCTGGTGCAGTTTACTGACTCGCTTAGACCTCAGCGAAACCAATATTCCCACAGTTATTACTGCTTGCTGTGCGCCTCACAATATCTGTGAGAGTAAGGGGGAGACGTTGAGGCAAATCGCCTGGCTGCTGGTTACGCGCAGCCAGACACCAGGGCTGTTAGAAGAGCACAGGAGGGCGTGGTACGCATCAGAGAAGCTTTGAAAACCAGTTTCATGACTGGCCAGGCTACAGTGTGCAAGTTCTGTTTGTTTCTCCGTGATGGAAACCCCCCGCCCCTTGGTTCACTCTACTTCCCTGTAAGCTAACCACCCTCCTCTCCTCCCTTCGATCACCGCTTGCAGAGGCAATAAAGTCATTGTTGCTTCACATTCATGCATTCTTTATTCATTCATCACGCAAATAGGGGGATGACTACTAAGGTAGCCCAGGAGGGGTGGTGGAGGAGGGAAGGAAAATGCCACACAGCACTTTAAAAGTTTACAACTTTAAAATTTATTAAATGCCAGCCTTCTGTTTTTTGGGCAATCCTCTGAGGTGGAGTGGCTGGTTGGCCGGTGGCCCCCCCACCACGTGCTTGGGCGTCTGGGTGTGGAGGCTATGGAACTTGGGGAGGAGGGCGGTTGGTTACACAGGGGCTATAGTGACAGTCTGTGCTCCAGCTGCCTTTGCTGCAGCTCAACCATACACTGGAGCATACTGGTTTGATCCTCCAGCAGCCTCAGCCTTGAATGCTGCCTCCTCTCATCACGCTGCCACCACATTTGAGCTTCAGCCCTGTCTTCAGCCCGCCACCTTTCCTCCCGGTCATTTTGTGCTTTCCTGTGCTCTGACATTATTTGCTTCTACGTATTCGTCTGTGCTCTGTCAGTGTGGGAGGACAGCATGAGCTCAGAGAACATATCATCACGAGTGCGTTTTTTTTTTTTCTTTCTAATCTTCACTAGCCTCTGGGAAGTAGAAGATCCTGTGATCATTGAAACACATGCAGCTGGTGGAGGGAAAAAAAAAAAAGGGACAGTGGTATTTAAAAAGACACATTTTCTAAAACAGTGGCTACACTCTTTCAGGGTAAACTGTGCTGTTAACATTGCATACGTAGCACATGTGCTTTCGTTACAAGGTCGCATTTTGCCTCCCCCCCCACCACGTGGCTACCCCCTCAACCCTCCCCCCTCCCCATGGCTAACAGCGGGAAACATTTCTGTTCAGCCATAGGCAAACAGCCCAGCAGGAACGGGCACCTCTGAGTGTCCCCTGAAGAAAAGCACCCTATTTCAACCAGGTGACCATGAATGATATCTCACTCTCCTGAGGATAACACAGACAGATAAAGAACGGATGTTGTTTGAATGCCAGCAAACATACACTGCAATGCTTTGTTGTACAATGATTCCCACGTACGTGTTACTGGCCTGGAGTGGTAAAGTGTCCTACCATGAAGGACGCAATAAGGCTGCCCTCCCCAGAAACCTTTTGCAAAGGCTTTGGGAGTACATCCAGGAGAGTCGCGAATGCCAGGGCAAATTAATCCTTTCGCATGCTTGCTTTTAAACCATGTATAGTATTTTAAAAGGTACACTCAGCGGAGGTCCCTTCTCCGCCTGCTGGGTCCAGGAGGCAGCCTTGGGTGGGTTTGCGGGGTACTGGATCCAGGTCCAGGGTGAGAAACAGTTCCTGGCTGTTGGGAAAACAGCTTTCTCCGCTTGCTTGCTGTGAGCTATCTACAACCTCATCATCCTCTTCGTCCCCAAAACCTGCTTCCGTGTTGGCTCCATCTCCATTGAAGGAGTCAAACAACACAGCTGGGGTAGTGGTGGCTGAACCCCCTAAAATGGCATGCAGCTCATCATAGAAGCGGCATGTTTGGGGCTCTGACCTGGAGCAGCCGTTCGCCTCTCTGGTTTTCTGGTAGGCTTGCCTCAGGTCCTTAAGTTTCACGCGGCACTGCTTCGGGTCCCTGTTATGGCCACCGTCCTTCATGCCTTGGGAGATTTTGACAAAGGTTTTGGCATTTCGAAAACTGGAACAGAGTTCTGATAGCACGGATTCCTCTCCCCATACAGCGATCAGATCCCGTACCTCCCGTTCAGTCCATGCTGGAGCTCTTTTGCGATTCTGGGACTCCATCATGGTCACCTCTGCTGATGAGCTCTGCATGGTCACCTCTGCCGATGAGCTCTGCATGGTCACCTGCAGCTTGCTACGCTGGCCGAACAGGAAATGAGATTCAAAAGTTCGCGGTTCTTTTCCTGTCTACCTGGCCAGTGCATCTGAGTTGAGAGTGCTGTCCAGAGCGGTCACAATGGAGCACTCTGGGATAGCTCCCGGATGTCAATACCGTAGAATTGTGTCCACAGTACCCCAAATTCGACCCGGCAAGGCCGATTTAAGCGCTAATCCACTTGTCGGGTGGAGTAGGGAAATCGATTTTAAGAGCCCTTTAAGTCGGGAAAAAAAGGGCTTCATCATGTGGACGGGTGCAGGTTTACATCGATTTAACGCTGCTAAATTTTACCTAAAGTCCTAGTGTAGACCAGGGCTAACAGACCAAGGCAACAGAAGAAAACAGATTTTTTTTTTTTAAACGAGGGGGCTGTAACTGAGGAATCCTTTGGTCATGAGCCCAAATTTGGTTCACTATTGCTACTCTGAACCTTTGTGAAGCACACCAATTTTCAAAGCAATCCACCTAAACATTTGGATGTTAGCCCACTTACAAGATTTGATCTTTAAGGCATAAAAAATACTCTAGTTCTTTCTCTGTATTGGTACGTGTACAGTGTAAACATGTGTATTTTCTTTAATGTTGTTCGCTATTTGGGTCCCGTAAAGGTTTAGTGGGTACCATGTCCTGCCTTGGGTAAAATGCTGCAGTGTGAAACCATTTTTGACCCATATCTCATCAATAGGTTCATTTCTAGCTCTGGGCAAAAAAAAAAAAACCCACCTAGAAACCTTTTTTTAAAATCTCATTTTTTGAGAGGGCTTATCTCCAGAACCCCTGGCTTGGATGACTCCAAATTTGTGCCATTAATCCTGGAACCTTCTGAGAGACACCAAATTTCAAGGAAAACTGACTGTGTGTCAATTTTAGAGGATTTAGAAAGGTTGACCTTTAAACTGGTAATGATGCACCCACACCACTATATAATAAACATTCTTTGGGCTAGATTCTCCCCTGTGAACATTGTTGCTATTCATGGTCATTGAAACCTGTAGTTTCACTTTGTAGTTTCATATAATTCTTTGGCGAGGAAGGCAAAGTTTACCATTCTTTTCCCAAATTTGAGCAAACTGTATTAATGGTCAGCCACTTTAGCTCCCCTAGCTCCATGAACCATTTTGCTCATGCAAAAAGTCATGCTGCTAGGTTATTACCTGTCTGCTGCACCTGGATCCCACCTTGAAGGGGTAAGGAAATTCCATGGCAGAGAGGTAAGCAGCATAAATTAATTTAAGCTACTTTGATATGTGGGCTTGCTGTAGAATCTGGCAGACACTTGCTGCCCTTCCCTACCCATAGAAATGTGAGGTCAGCAGGAAGGGTGGTATTCCCCTCATGTATGCTGGATTCACGGGTGCAAGCTTCCCTCTTCTCATAGAAGTGGTGGAGAGAGAAATTCATTGAGGGATGAGGCCATTCAGATGCTTGCTTCTGTCATTAAAAACCTACACTAGAATTCATTTTTGAACTGTTTTGTTTTCCTATACAATGCCTTTAAAACTGAAAATAAAATGTTTAATCTTCTGTGTTTTCATTACATGCTGTTGCAATTTTATTACTCATTTAAAAATAAGATTATGCAAAGTAATAAGTGATCTCTTCTGTTTAAACCCACCCCTAAAAAGACAGAGGCTCCTGTGAGAGAGGGTAGGACTAATGCCATACATAAACCAAAATCTGTTTTCCCCACCATAGTTTCACTCAATCAGGATTGCACAAATATATTTTATTTATTTAAAAAAGCTCTGCAGAAGTCATACCATATAGAAACTATTTAACATGATTTTTTTTTCAGGGGCGGGGGAGGAGTTCTATGCAATAGGAAAAACATGGATATATACTCATGTGCACACATCCCTTCCTAGTTCTTTTTTTCCCTCTAAAATAAATAGATTAATAACTTTTAGTGTAAAGCTTAACATTTTGTAAATCACGCATCGTCTTTATTTTTATAGCTGTATTATTTTTATATTCCTATCAGCATTAATCCTGAAAACTTTACACTGAGTGGAAGGGAAAGTAAAACTGCAGTTCTCATCAATTCAATACAAATTATTAAAAGCTAGATGAATAAAAAAAGGCCAATTGCTGATATTTCCAAAGATAAAATCTGTCTTCTTTTAACTATAAAGACTCAAACTTTCACATTGTACATGAGTATCAATCTTATAAGGAAATAAAGAAATGTAAAGCCAGTTCAGACAATCAATATTTTAATTCTGTCTTTTCAGGACATCACTAGTCTGAAACAAAAAAAGCTACTACAGAAACTGAGAGAGCAGCAAAAGCTCTTAGGTGGTGATAGAGAGGAAATGTCAACATCTAACAGTGGGATTGCCCAGAGGAGTCCTGGAGCATGGCATTGTGTCCGATGGAAATAAAAAACCAAACAAACATTAATGTATCTTAGGAGTTGTGTGGTATTTTTTTTCCTTTAATGAGGAAGAAATCGTGCTGCTTTTTTTTTTTCCCCACCTTGTGCAGGTAGCTTTATTGAAGTCGACAGTGAAATTAGTAATGACACTGAGTTTCCAGGTGAAATATTTAAAACATCACATGCTTCCTCTGAACCTGATGAGACATTGGCTGTTGAAGCAGCAGCTACAGAACTGGAGCAGGAAGGAGATGATGGGGCCACAGAGAACCTCCTTAAAGACGCTGCTGAAGAAGTGCAGCTGACTATTCATCAGAATGCTGAAACCAAAAAAGACAGGGAAGGTGCAGTGAATGAGTGGCAAGATATTAGTTTGGTAATGATACTTGTTTTTTGTTAGTTGTATTGAGTGAATAGTAAAGTAATTTCCAGTTAAATTGCTTTTCTAAAGGACACTATTGAATGGACACTTACGGCAGAACTATTGTGTGCCTCCTTTAACTTACCGGCTGCTTCACTGTCTTGTTCATTTGTCTGCTTGAAAGGTACAGAATATATTGAGCCTGGTTTTTCAGAGTTGCTGAGCACCCACAACTCCAGATGAAGTCAGCGGGAGCTATGAGCGCTCAGCTCTTCTGAAAAACATACCTATTTATATCTTTATGATGTATATCTTTATCTTCATTAGGAGAGTATGAAAACAGGCATCTGTGTGAATTAGTGGTGCACAGGCTCCTATTGTAATGATAGTCAAGCACATATATATGTATAAACAATATATACTTCTCTGGTATGACCAAACTTTGCTTTTATTTAATATGCAGGAGGAATTGGAAGCTCTGGAGAACAACCTTTCTGTTGAGCAAAACATGCTTCAGGCTCAAAAACAACAGCAAGAACGTATTGCTGCCACTGTAACAGGACAGATGTTCTTGGAAAGTCAGGTAATGTTTATTGAAGGTCATATTGACATTAAAAATAAAAATCACTGTTTGTACCTCTTGGCAAGTCAAACAGTATATCAAACGCTATTTACAATGTTTAATTCTGGATCACTTTTCTCACTTATGAGCTTGTTTTCTTTCCTCAGCCTACTTGAGAGAGTATTAGAAGAAGAACATGTGTCTCAGATTCAAAATGCCTGAAATAACTACTGTTACACTCCGCAGTTACAGTTTATATTTCATGAATAAATAAGGGAAAATATCTTCCCTTTTTTTTTTTTCAAGTATCAAGCTTATATTTTTTAGTGTGGGGCAAGAGAAGGGAGCAATAAGATTGAATAGAAATTAAAAAGCCTTTATAAGGTGAAATGCAGCAACTTGTATGTACAATTTTTGAAAATATACACAAACAATTGTTCTCCAAGTTCCCGGAAGGAAGTACAAGAAGTAATGGGCTTAATCTACACCAAGGAAGATTTAAGTTAGATGTTAGGAAAACCTTTCTAACTATAAAGGTGGTTAAGCTCTGGTATAGGCTTCCAAGGGAGATTGTGGAATCCCTATCGTTGGAGGTTTTTAAGATCAGAACACATATCAAGGATGATCAGCACAGGACTTCCCAAGGTCCCTTCCAGCCCTACATTTCTATAATTCTATGAAAACTAAAAAAGTCTTTTGGATTATGCTTGGGTGCGCCATATCAGGCTTTACAGACTGTGTTCATTTTTTTGCATTTCTTACCAATTGAGGTCATGTTAGTAGCTGATTTTTTGGAAGTGTAAGTACTCTCTGTGTCAGGCTCTGGTTACTGCACATCTACACAATAGTATTTTTTTGAATCCTTACAGAATTTTCACTTTTGTGGGGCTTAGATTTCGTGTTTATCATAGTCGAATGAAAAGTATGCTTGAATGCTACCCCCCCCCGACTTTTTACCTTTACAACATTGTATCATTTTATATGGAAAGTCAGGTGGGAGCGAAACCCCTCCCCCCTCACAATAACATAGAATCACTCTAATTTTAATGCCGGTAAACTGTAGTCAGTTAAGGTTTCCTGTAGATTTTTAAGGTCAGAAGGGACCATTATGATTATTATCTGGCCTCCTGCATACCACTGGCCAAAGAGCCTCACCCCGTAATATCTGCATCAAACCCATAACTTTTGTTAGAGCTATAGCATATCTTTTAGAAAGAGATCCTATCTTGATTTAAATACTTATAGGTTTAAAGGTATCTGGTTTTGATTAAAGACTATACTGACTTGACACCCCATGAAATAACATACAGTGGTGGTATAAATGATCTAATATTTGTAAACTATGTTCCAAAATACTAATTTGCAGGTTTTCTTTGGAGAAAAAGGAGGATCGTTCATACGGTATACATTGTGTCCCAGTTTCTCGGATTAAAAGGCTTCCTCATACTTTCACCATGATGTGATTTTAACCCCCCACCAATTAATTGTACTTTGGTAAGAGCTTGAGATATTGAAAGCCACATGGTGGCAGACAGACTATTAATGCTGTAACTGAGCCTAATTTAACAGTAAAGCTGAGCAAATTGTTTTGAAACAGACTTTAACAGGGCACAGAACACAGTTCAAACAAGGGTTCTCTGAAAAAAATTAATCGTGCGATGAGTCGCATTGTTAAACAATAACGGAATACTGTTTGTTTAAATATTTTTGGATGTTTTCTACTTTTTTAAATATAGTTAAATTACAACAGAATACAAAGTGTACTGTGCTTACTTTATATTTATTTATATGATTACAAGTATTTGCACTGTAAAAAAACAAAAGAAATATTATTTTTCAATTCATCCTATACAAGTACTGTAGTGCAATTTCTTTATCGTGAAAGTTGAACTTACAAATATAGAATTATGTACAAAAATAAAACTGTAGAATTTAAGAGCCTGCAAGTCTACTTAGTCCTATTTCTTGTTCAGCCAATCACTCAGACAAACAAGTTTGTTTACATTTGCAGGAGATAATGCTGCCCTCTTCTTGTTTACAATGTCACCTGAAAGTGAGAACCAGCGGTCTTGTGGCACCGTTGTAGCCGGCGTCGCAAGATATTTACATGCTAGATGCACTCAAGATTCATATGTCCCTTCATGCTTCAACCACCATCCAGGGGACATGCGTCCATGCTGATGATAGATTCTGCTCGATAACAATCCAATGCAGTGTGGACCGATGCATGCTCATTTTCATTATCTGAGTCAAATGCCACCAGCAGAAGGTTGATTTTCTTTTTTGGTGGTTCGGGTTCTTTTGTTTCTACAGTGGAGTTTTGCTGTTTTAAGACTTCTGAAAGCATGCTCCACACGAAGGCACTTCAGATTCTTAAACCTTGAGTTTAGTGCTGTGGCTGTCTTTAGAAATCTCACATTGGTTTCTTCTTTGCATTTTGTCAAATCTGCAGTGAAAGTCTTCTTAAAATGAAGAACATGTGCTGGGTCATCATCTGAGACTGCTATAACATGAAGTATATGGCAGAATGCAGACAAAACGGAGCAGAGGATGTACGATTCTCCCCCAAGGAGTTCAGTCACAAATTTAATTAACGCATTATTTTTTTAACAAGCGTCTCAGCATGGAAGCATTTTCTTCTGGAACGGTGGCTGAAGCATGTAGGGGCATGTAAATACCTTGCAATTCCGGCTACAAAAGTGCCATGCAAATGCCTGTTCTCACATTCAGGTGACATTGTAAATAAGAAGAGGGCAGCATTATCTCTGTAAATGTAAACAAACTTGTTTGTCTTAGCGATTGGCAGAAGAAGAAGTAGGACTGAGTGGATTGGTAGGATCTGAAGTTCTACATTTTGTTTTTGAGTGCAGTTCTTGTATGAGGCAAATTGAAAAAACGATTTCTCTTTATCGTTTTTGCAGTGCAAATATTTGTAATGAAAAATAATGTACACTTTGATGTCAATTACAACAAAGAATACAATATATATTATAAAAATGTAGAAAAATATCCAAAATTACAATTGATATTCTATTGTTTAACAGTGCGATTAAAACTGCGATTAATCACAATTAATTTTTTTGAGTTAATCTCATGAGTTAACTCTGATTTAATCAACAGCCCTAAAAAATGTAAACATTATATCTTTGGTAGCATTAGATAAAAATGAATAATATCAGCCTGAAAATACTATAAAATGATCCACTAATGCACAACCATGCTTTGCAGAAGGGAGGAAGGAGAAGAAATGGGGGAGAGTAGTTTCCATAGATGGGGGGGGGGAAGAAATTGTGTAGAGAGTGTACATGGTACATAACTGGAGTTATGTCACACAACAGCATATTTAGCAGAGTCCAGTCAGAAACTTGTTTATCAGAACACCTTTCTAAAGATGATTTATCCGCACCGCTGACCCATGTAAACATACCATTCATTCATATTACAATAAGAATTTTTAGAAATACAAATACAAAAATTCTAGGATGTTATTGCTACCTTTCATGGTCAGAAGTACGGCTATAAAATTACTTGCCCACAACTGTTTGTCTTCCTGTTTTATGCTACATCATTTATAGAAGTGGAGCACCCTTCACGTTAAATCATTGCAATAGTGAAGTCCAAAGCGAACTTCCTGGAATCTGTAAATTGGGAACACCAGAATTAAAGTGGTGTCTGCTGCCAAACATGCTTGAGGATTTTTCAAGCCTTGTAATACTTCACTTTCCTAAAAGAATATTTATATGAGTAACTTGTATGAATTAAACAGTTAAGGAGGCTGAGTGTTTTCTCCTCTAAGTTAGTGATCTACATAGCCAGTTTTCAGTCATTTTGGAATTGAGAAGTACAGGGAGAAAAATTTAGAGGGAGCATTTAGCTTATCCAAGAGACAGTTAAGGGGTGACTTGATCATGGTCTACAAGTACCGACATGGGGGAAAAGATTTCTGATTGCTAGATTAAACAGCCATCTGCTAACAGCTATAACTAGATCCAGTGGCTTGAAGCTGAAAGTGGACAAATTCAGCCTGGAAATAAAGCACAAATTTTTAACAGTGAGGATAACTAAGCATTAGAACAACTTAGAAAGGAATGTGGTGGATTCTCTGTCACTTGAAGTATTTAAATCAAGACTATGTCTTTCTGAAAGGTATTCTCTAATTCAACCAGAAGTTGTGGGTTTGTTGCAGAAGTTACTATGGGAAATTTGATGGCATGTGTTTTGCAGGAGATAAAACTAGATGATCAGATAAGACCTCAAAATCTATAAAAACTGATTTCTGTTCTTTTGTCTCTGGACTTAGATACTTTGTTCCTAGATATATTCTATTAAAAAGAGAGCCAATGGACACATGCTTTTGAAGCATGTTCTGTTCCTGTTCCTGCACATATTTGCATTAAATACAGCTTGCCTGACACCTTATATTCTTGAACTGTCGTCTTCCATACTAGCTCACATTTCATAGTAATGGGTTTCCTCACAGAATAAGGTGCTACTTGCCATGTGTTAGGCTTATGGAACTGAATCCAAAGAGAGTATAGCTGACAAAATAATGACCTATCCAACTGGTGAAGGCTGCTTTCTTCCTTATGAGGTCAGCATGGCATCTCGGTTGGAGAGCTGGGGATGGCGGGGAATGTCCCTGCCCCCATCTCCTCTCCAGTTCAGCTCATCCTGGGTACAGGATGGGGCTGGGGGGAACTGCCATTCCAGACCCCATCATCACATCTTAGGGCTACCTCCCCTAGAAAACAGAAAACCATGATAGGCTCGAGTGGGTCAGAAACTAAAATCCTCAAACTCCACCAAAGTAAGGTGATAGTGTAACAGTTGACTTTCCTGGCAGTACTTGTAAGTAAGATGAGTAGGATTTGGCCCCTTGACTTTTTAATGTAAATTGTTTAGGTTTGTTATGAATGGGTAAACATTATCCAAATGTGAACCAAGCTCATTTTTGAGTCAAGCAGGCATGTATTATGAGCTATCCTTTTCGATGAAGTATTAACCCCACTCCCCACTTTCTGTAGGAACTTCTCCGTCTGTTTGGTGTTCCTTACATTGAAGCACCCATGGAGGCAGAGGCTCAGTGTGCTGTCTTGGACCTTACTGATCAGACCTCTGGGACAATCACTGATGATAGTGATATTTGGCTATTTGGAGCGCGGCATGTTTATAAAAATTTCTTCAGTCAAAACAAGTATGTGGAATATTACCAATATGTGGATATTCAAAACCAGCTAGGTAAGGTGCAAGTTCTTATATGCTGGATATATTGTTTGTTTGCTTGTTTTTGATAGGCAGTTTTGTTCTGTATCTTTTTAATACTGGAACTCATTCAGAATCATATAACTATTGTGGTGATAACTTTTATTGAGAGAGATCAAAGTCACATCAGATACCAGCCTTTTATGTTGGTTTGTGCATGAAATAATCTGTCTGAATTCACAGCCATCTGTTGCACTGGGGCTAGGCTAGTGACCTAATTATGATAGTAATAGTGGCTACCATGTATGAAATGCAAGTCTGTTTTCTGGTAAACATTCACATTTTGTGTGAAGAAGAGAAAAAACTATGCATAGTTTTAGTCAGAGCAAATTTATATAGGCAGATTACAAACTTCTCTAAATAGAAGTTTCTTTTGGACATACTGACAAACGTGTTATAAAGGGATCTAATGGATTAAATCACTTTGTAGAAAGATTTTCAATGACTAATTAACCCATGGTAATATTTTTCCTTCTGATTGCTTGTGGAAGATCAAAGATGAAAAAAATATACTGGTCTGAACAAAATTTTTAGCCATGGTACATAGTAAACTGTTGAACTTTTAAACTTGTGTGTCTGTCACCTAATTTATTAGGAACAATTTCTGCGCATTCCAGCTCTTCCTCAGCCATTACTTTGGCAAAACTACCACAAAACTCCTAGTTTAGAGATTTGAAACAATATTTTAATGTGGTTATTGATGATTGATCATGCAAAACTTTTCAATAGTTTTACGTAATGGAAAAAGTATTTGTTTTCCTGCTGTGGTTCGTTCTCCCAGCAAAGTCATTTTTGTCCAGTTCTGTGGCTGATGTGATAAGCACTTCTTATTTCTATATGCAAGAGTAGCTACAGCAGTTCAAGAAGATAAGTGGAGAAAATATCAAAGTTGGGGTGTGAGTGTATAAAAGCAAGTATCTTTTTTTCTCTGATTACTTTATTTGTGCCTTTGTCGCAGCAGTTGCAATTTCTTATGTGGAAAAGAAGTGTTCTGAAATTATTTGTGTTTTTAACTATCTGTGATATATTTGGTTTTGGTCTGTTTTGGGAAAAAATCAGTTTCACTTTGTCTTCCATCATTCCTGTTCTTCCTTTCTTTTGCACATGGTTCCCTATGCCCAGTGGTCTTTCTCTCCTGCTGCCATGGACATACAGACATTCTGATTAGCTGCCTGATGGACCATCCTAGCATGCAAGCTCCTCCCTTCTCCCTCTCCATTGAAGTTATTTCTGGAGTAAGCTGGTGGATCCAGTCCCTGAGTAGTGGTTCTGGTTTTTTGTCCTCTTGTAACACCAATTCCTAGTAGTGGCAGCTAGGTTGATGTCTCCTCTTCCTTTCCAGCTGTTTCAAAAGAGCCTGGAGGCCTGTAGGTACAACTTGAAACAATGAACATCATCACCCTGTCAACACAGTGTGATCAGCCTCCAGCCAGGGAGCATAGACCACACAGTTTGAGAACCACTGCTTTTAAGCCATTTGAATACTGTGATTCCAGACTTCAGAAGGCTGTGTGCAGCAATGGTTCTGTCTCTGAATTCCTGATATCAAAGCCACTAAACTTAGGTCAGAATTGAAAATGGGGTGAGATGTAGATTTTCTTTTTTTAGATGTAAAATAACTTATAGGCCAAAAATTAATGAAGTCCCCAGGGTTCCAAACAGCATTTAATTTTGACTCTAAGGGGTCGTCAGATACAGTACCTTAAAGCAATCGCTAGTGGTTGGACCAGCAGTAATGTTTTGAGATTGGTCCAGAATATAAAGCAAGCCCTGACCTTGAATCAGAGTAGCTTTGATCTCTGTCAATGCCTGTGCTTTTTCCTGTTACTGTTTTTATTTTCAGATAATGTACTACTGTTGTCTGTGGGAGAACAGAGCTTAAATTCATAGAATAATGTCTGGTTTACGTTTTCTGTCTTGCAGGGTTAGACAGAAGCAAGTTAATTAATTTGGCCTATTTGCTTGGAAGTGATTACACTGAAGGAATCCCATCTGTTGGCTATGTAACAGCAATGGAGATTTTAAACGAATTCCCTGGGCATGGAATGGAACCTCTCTTAAAATTCACGTATGATTTATTTGATTTTTTTTTTTCCATAATGCAGATGTTAGTTTTGCATATTTTTCTATCACTTTAACATGTAACAGAGATATTGCGAATATAGGTGAAGAGTAGGGGTTACTATAGAAAACAACATAGCTATCATAGGTTTGGAAGGGATCTCACAAAGTCCAGCCCCCTCTGCTGAGGGAGGACCACATACACCTAGACCATCCCTGATAGGTGTTTCTTCAGTGTTTTCTTAAAGTCTTCCAATGGTGGGGATTCTACAGCCTCCATTGGATGCCTATTCCAGAGTTAGCTACCCTTATAATTAAAAAGTTTTTTTCTAATATTTAACCTAAATCTCCCTTACGACGTAATGGGCTCAATCTGCAGCGTCCTACATTCAGTGAAAATGGAGAACAATTGATCACAGTGCTCTTTATAACAGCCCTTACTATATTTGAGTACTGTTGTCAGATCCCCCCTCAGTTGTCTTGTTCTCCCCCCCACTCCCTGCCTGCCCAGGTGCTGCTCTGGGGGACAGAGAGCCGAGGGGAGTTCTCTCTCTCCCCCAGCCCGAGCCCACAGTCCCAGCTGAAGCCCTCACCTCCCCCCACACTCCAACCCTCTGCCCCAGCCCTGAGCCCCCTCCCACACTCCGAACCCCTCGGCCTCACCCCCCGCCACATGAATTTTGTTACGTGCACCAATATGGAGGTGATGATGCACATATTGGTGCATGTAACAAAATTCATTCCACACATGCGTGGGAAAAATTAGAAGGAACACTGACTGTAACCCCGAGATGCTTTTTAGTAGTACTACCACCTAGCCATTTATTCCCCATTTTGTAGTTGTGCATTTGATTTTTTTCCTTAAGTGTAGTACTTTGTGCTTGTCTGTCTTGAATTTAATCTTGTTGATTTCAGACCCATTCTCAAATTTGTCAAGGTTATTTTAAATTCTGATCCTGTCCTCCAAAGTGCTAGCAGCCCCTCGGAGGTGGTGTCATCTACAAATTTTCTAAGCATACTCTACACTCCATTCATTATCTAAGTCAGTGGTTCTCAGCCAGGGGTACACAGAGGTCTTCCACGGGGTATGTCAACTCATTTAGATATTTGCCTAGTTTTACAACAGGCTACATGAAAAGCACTAGCAAAGTCAGTACAAACTAAAATTTCATACAGAGAATGACTTGTTTATGCTACATTGTATACGATATCAGTGTTTCCCAACCTGGGGGTTGTGGTTTATTTTATAATATATGGTAAAAATGAGAAAGTAAGCAAGTTTTCAGTAATAGTGTGACTGTGACACTTTTTTGTATTTTTATGTCTGATTTTGTAAGCAAGTAGTTTTTAAGTGAGGTGAAACTTGGGGTAGACAAGACAAATCAGCCTCCTGAAAGGGGTTCAGTAGTCTGGAAAGATTGAGAACCTCTTCTGATTGCCTTTTTTGTCCCTTGTTAGCTGTAACTCATTTTTTTCCTTAGCCTTTCCGATTTTGCCCCTTCATGCTTGTGCTATTCTTTTGTACTTCTCCTTAGCTATTTGGAAAGGTTTCCATTTTTTGTAGAACTCCTTTTTTATTTTCAGGTCATTAGAGAGCTCCTGATGGAGTCATATTGGCTTCTTACTATCCTCCCTATGTTTCCTTTGCACTGAAATAGTTCGCAGTTGTGCCTTTAATATTGTGTCCATGAGAAACTGCTATGGGACCTTACCTACCTGTTCTCTGAGTTTGTTAAGGTCTGTCTTTTTGAAGTCTATTGTCCTTATTCTGCTGCTCTTACTCCTTCCTTTCCTTAGAATCATGAAGTCATCATTTCATGATTGCTTTCACTCAGATGGTCTTCCAGCTTCAGATTAGCAACCAATTCATCCCCGTTGGTCAGAATCAAGTCCAAATGGCTATCCCCCTGACGGCTACTTCCACTTTCTGATAGAAGAAGTTGTCCTCAATGGATTCTAAGAAGTTAGCAGATATTTTCTGTAATATGGGAAAAACATGTCTGGGTAGTTAAAGGCCCCCATTACTACCAGATTTTGTGTTTTTTAGATATTTCTGTTTGTTCTAAAAATGCTTCATCCACCTCCTCTTCCTGATTTGGTGGTCTATAGTAGATTCCTACCATGATGTCTGTGTGTAGCAGCAGGCAGATAAATGGAGGAATTCCTACCTAAAGTATCTTTGTGCCGTTCGATTGTATGTTTCTTGGGGCAGAGATTGTGCCACCTTGTTGTTTGGAAATTGCCAATCATATCTTGGCGCTACTGGAAACAAATAAATAATAATAATAATAAAGAGTGTTTAAGTTCTCCTGATAGCCCTTGATATTGTAAAATGTATTTTACTGAAACAATTGTATGTCTCTCTCCTCCTATACTGTTCAGTGAATGGTGGACTGAAGCTCAGAAGAATAAGAAAATAAGACCCAATCCACATGATACTAAAGTAAAGAAAAAACTGCAGCAACTGCAGCTGAGTCCTGGCTTCCCAAATCCAGCAGTAGTAAAAGCTTACCTGAAACCTGTGGTGGATGAGTCAAAGGGGTCATTCATCTGGGGAAGGCCTGATGTAGAACAGATCAGAGAATATCTTTTTACAATCCTATCTGGTTGGAGTTGTGAACCAAAGTTGCTTTGATAGAAAAGAATGCATGAGTCTATTAGTAAATTCAATAACCGAGAATCAAACTCTGATTGTCTCACTTGCGTGAGGAGTGATATTGTAGTCTCACTCACTTCAAGCAAAGGTAAGATGAGGAGGATTTCACTCTAAATGTAAACTGCAAACAAAATCAGTGATTCCATCCTCACTTTATTTGTACTCCCTTGCCACAGTGCACGTATTTCTTGCACTGATTGCAATTTGAGATACAGCACTGTGTCTAAAAATAGATGGTAATTGATCCATAGTTAGCTAACTAAATGAAGCCTCTGGTGTATATACAAACATTGAGTGTTTTTTCTTTTCTTAAGGTTAACATATTTTTACAACAATATTGGATGTAGCCAGATGGATCTTTTTGTTGTTTGAAACACAGTTTATGAATAATAGAAAAGAATAAGCTTTTCTGAAGACATTTGGGATAATACTGGTGATAGTTATTAAACCTTGAAATTTCCTTTGATCTTACAGTGAAAAAACTTTTAGGTACAGTATCCTTTTTTTTTTTTTTTTTTTTTTTTTTTTTTGGAGATGCGTGGTTAGGTAAGGAACTTCCATTTTTCACATTCATACTTTTGGTAGTAAAACGTTTTTTTAAAATTTTTGATGAACCTTAACTGCCTACACATTCTGTCAGAGTTGCTTTGGCTGGACTAGGACAAAGACAGATGAAGCCCTTTTGCCTGTACTTAAACAGCTGAACTCACAACAGGTAAGCATGTTACTGGAGGATTTTATGTTGTTTAACGCTGGCTTGAAAATTTAAAAACTAGTATTTTTAAAATAACCAACAGAGCTTCAACAAAAACTATATTACAAACCTAAATCATTTAACAGACTCTTGGTCAACTTCTGTGCTGAACTACAACCCCTGCAATTCCATTGAACTTGTGGGCTGTCACAAGTTGTAAGTCAGCATGGAATTAGGCCTTATGCATGTAGATATTAAAATTGTAAGTAAATATATTTTTAAAATGACATAACATTAGATTGTAAATTCTTTTGGGCATACATGTTGTACAGTTTGTGTGCTGTGAAGCACTTTAGTATAATTTTAAATGCTGTAAATTAGTAAAATCTAATGGTTCTTCTGCCTGTCAACTCCTGAGTTCAGGCTTCTGTTTGTTCTGCAGTAGCTGATATTACAGATTCCTAAAGCAGCATAGGTAAACCCCATTTAATCCCTACTTCTGGTGCAGTGAAGCTTGGCTCCTCTAGGATTTTCAAAGCAGGCTTGCCAGTCTTCCATTCATGTAAAACCTGATCCGTCTGAATGTTTTTAAATGTTCTCTCAAACAGTTTGGCTAAATGAGTTTGTACTGTATTTTCTATAAAGCTTTATATGTTAGTAATCTCATCAGTTCTTGCAGGGAGATGCAGCTCCTTGAATATAGGAGTTGGTAGATAAATGGAGGAATTGCTTTTAAAATACTTCTTGTTTTATAACATAAATATACTGATGACTTTTAGATCTACACACACACTGTTAACAATGTGGAATCTTAAGTGACTCTTTCAAAAGGGGTGCAGGTAAGGCTTAAAATGTTGCAGTAAGCCTTCAATTCATTTGATCAATGAGAATAACGTTTTATTTCACTGGTTTGTGCAAATGAAAAGCATAGTTGTAGGGTTTATTTAGTAAAGTAATCATTTTATTATGTTAATAGATTTGCATTTGAGAATATGCTAATAAGTATGTGTGTTTGCAGGTCTGGGAGTCTTCATTTGTGCTGTAACTTCAAATAACGTATTAGAAGCATAAACACAGTATTTGTAAAACGTGCAGGGAATTTTGCTTCCTTAACCATTAATTTGTTTCTTTAAATAGGGCTGTAGTGTTTCCTGCTGTAAGGAAGCTTTTAAAACTTACTGAGTAATTACACAGTAATATAATTACTAATCTCTTCTAGTAAATCATCTTGTACTCTGTATATTCTTGTGATTCATATTTCATTTATTTGAGCAGTCTTTGTTCTACACCAATTTAGACTATTGCATAATCTATTTTATTTATAGAATGCCTATCACCATGGTATCTAAACTTCACCTCTTTAATTGTTGTGTATACTTGTAGACTCAACTTCGAATTGATTCATTCTTCAGACTAGCACAACATGAGAAGCAAGCCATTAAGAGCCAGAGACTTCGAAGAGCTGTGACTTGTATGCGGAGGAAAGAAAAAGAAGCAATAGCTGATGAAATTCAGGAGGCTACTGCTGTTGTAGAAAGAGAATTTAAACACGGTGAGGAAAGGAAAGGAAAAATAGCTGTCCAAGGTACAATGGATCTATCTACTGCAGCACAAAGCCAAAGGATAAAAAGGAAAAAACATTCAAAGTCCAAAGAGGAGAGTTTCCATGGAGGCGGTTTCATTGGTGAGGTGCAGCTGTCAGAAGGATCCAGTGGGTCTTCAGGGGAGGATTCTGAAAGTGAAGTTTTAAATAAGAGCAAAAGAGGAAAAACTGTCAAGGAATCAGCAATTCAGAAAAACGCAGTGAGACAGGAGGAAGACGTGACTAGTAGCTCAAGTGGTGAGGGTGAAGATGAAGAAAACACAGTCATGGTGACTGCCCGATCTGTGTTTGAGGGCAAAAAGGGAAAATCATGGAATATGAGAGGAAGAAAAAAGAAAAAGTGCTAACTGTGTGGGGGGGGGGGCGTTGTTTATGATCAAGTCTTCATCTGTAAATACTCTAATGAATTGTCTGGTAGAAAAGAATAAACGTAAATTATCCCCTTTTTTTTTTCTTCTGTGTATTGTATTGACATTTTGACAAGACTTTTTAAATAAGAGGCAGTTTTAGCAATTTTGAACTGCAGTTTTTTCAGGACAATTATTCAAAAGGTCCAGTGTTGGTCTTTTTATTCAGTGAAAGCTTCCATTAAATAACTCAGGAAAAACTCCTATTTACTTTACAAAATTGGGCCTAACGATGACATGTCAGTGTTATTTCCTAGGAAGTGAGATTGCGTCACCATCTATCAACTTCACAGTTCAGTGAAGTTTGAGACCTGATGTACAGAATTTGGGAGTACGGGGGAAAAGAAAATAAGTTCAGACAGTTTTGGTTCTCTTATCCTCTTCGGTCTGCCTGTCTTCAAAAGTTTCATGTTCCAAGTCTGTTGTTTACTACATCACTCATGGTGAAAAAAACCTACAGAATCGTGTGGTAACGGAAGAGGGAAATGGCAGCACTGTGAGAATTTAAAGAATCCAAAGACAAATAATCTCTTGTAATATTAATCTTAAATTATACTTTCTGCCTTCAGATGTGTGTAGGAGGAAGAGGGACTGAAACATAAGCCCTTGTATCAGAGGCCTGGGCTAAAGTTGCGGTCAAAACTTTGCTCATATAAAGCAAAATCAGGCTGTGAGCTCGAGGCAAGCCCGGCTCACAGAATCTGACAAGAAAAGCGCTGATATTGCAAAATACACATTCCTAAGAGATGGTAGACACAGAGCACTCATGCAAACAAATTCCAGAAGGATGGTACCAAAACACCTCGATACCAGCACATTCCCTAAAGATAACAAGAATACACTGACCCGTCCTAAAGATAAGATCAGGACACTGTGTGATGGATAGAGATGTACAAGATGGTGGGTCGTAATCAACTACGTCAGAGGGTGTCAACTAACTCTGCCAGAGGAGCAGTACATAACTAGTTTGTATTGATGTATAAAATGGAGCCTCAAAGGGAGTATCTCTGGCCAGTCTAGGGGGGAATGGAAAATCCTGCCATTCACTGAGCTGTGTCCATTGTCACAGGGATACATGTGCTAATGTAACTGTAGACATTGATCCGGGGAGCTAGGACCATGCTACGTCAACAATAAACCTGGCCAGGTGCCTTCATACCTTAAGGGATCTTGTGGTGATTGGGCGGTTCGCTCGAGGTCTGCTGTGCCAGCTGTTTGCGCAGAGCTGGGATGGCACACAGAACACATGCAGCCGAACATCTGACGACAATGTGTATGACTCCCATTTTGAAGTCATGGGAGTCATCTGAGCATGTCCAAGGGCAAAAATTGTCCAAATTCAGAGGTGATGGGAAACTTAGACTCCATTACACCTTACATAAGACGAAACACTGACAATGATGCAGGCAGTGATTCGACGAAAACACCCTGTTGGTGTTTCAGGATGCCTGCCAGTCTCTGGAGTCCTGGGAGGCTCCCTGCTGTAGTACAAGGAGCCTTTCAGACCCTTTAGACAGGGTTATAGGGGCTGGCAGGTTTCCCACTCTGAGGTAGCAGCCCTATGAGTCCCTGTTTGAGCCAGGACAGCTCTGTGGCCAAAAGCCTAGCCTCCTAGCTTCCAACTGGGACTCCCAAAGCTGGAATATTCCCTGCCAATTAGTAGCTAATCGAAATTGAATATATTTCTCTGTTTCATGACTGTTCAGTGAATAGACAAGAATTCCAATTTCATGTTTTGTTTCAGGAGCAACATATCCCAGCTAGATGCAAACCAAAATCCCTAAATTTTAGCCAACTCTGCGTAAGACCAACTAAGCCCTGGTCTACACTTGAGGTCGGATTTAGCAGCATTAAATCGGTTTAACCCTGCACCTGTCCATACCACGAAGCCCTTTTTTTCGACTTAAAGGGCTCTTAAAATTGATTTCCTTACTCCACCCCCGACAAGGGGATTAGCGCTGAAATCGGCCTTGCCAGGTCGAATTTGGGGTACTGTGGACACAATTAGATGGTATGGGCCTCCGGGAGCTATCCCAGAGTGCTCCATTGTGACCGCTCTGGACAGCACTCTCAACTCAGATGCACTGGCCAGGTAGACAGGAAAAGGCCCGTGAACTTTTGAATTTCAATTTCCTGTTTGGCCAGCGTGGCAAGCTGCAGGTGAGCAGAGCTCATCAGCAGAGGTGACCATGATGGAGTCCCAGAATCGCAAAAAAGCTCCAGCATGGACCGAACGGGAGGTACGGGATCTGATTGCTGTATGGGGAGAGGAATCCGTGCTATCAGAACTACGTTCCAGTTTTCGAAATGCCAAAACCTTTGTCAAAATCTCCCAGGGCATGAAGGACAGAGGCCATAACAGGGACCCGAAACAGTGCCGCATGAATCTTAAGGAGTTGAGGCAAGCCTACCAGAAAACCAGAGAGGTGAATGGCCGCTCCGGGTGAGAGCCCCAAACATGCCACTTCTATGATGAGCTGCATGCCATTTTAGGGGGTTCAGCCACCACTACCACAGCCGTGTTTGACTCCTTCAGTGGAGATGGAGGCAACATGGAAGCAGGTTTTGGGGACGAGGAAGATGATAGCTCACAGCAAGCAAGCGGAGAAAGCGGTTTTCCCAACAGCCAGGAACTGTTTTTCACCCGGACCTGGAGCCAGTACCCTCCAAACCCACCCAAGGCTGCCTCCCGGACCCGCCAGGCGGAGAAGGGAGCTCTGGTGAGCGTACCTTTTAAAATACTATACATGGTTTAAAAGCAAGCATGTTTATGATTAATTTGGCCTGGCATTTGCGGCTCTCCTGGCTGTACTCCCAAAGCCTTTGTAAAAGGTTTCTGGGGAGGGTAGCTTTATTCCATCCACCATGGTAGGACACTTTACCACTCCAGGCCAGTAGCAGGTACTCATGAATCATTGTAGAACAAAGCATTGCAGTGTATGTTTGCTGGTGTTCAAACAACATCTGTTCTTTATCTCTGTGTTATCCTCAGGAGAGTGATATAATTCATGGTCACCTGGTTGAAATAGGGTGCTTTTCTTAAGGGGACATTCAGAGATGCCGGTTCCTGCTGGGCTGTTTGCCTATGGTTGAACAGAAATGTTCCCCGCTGTTAGCCACGGTGAGGGGGAGGGGGGCAAAATGCGACCTTGGAACGAAAGCACATGTGCTATGTATGTAATGTTAACAGCAAGGTTTACCATGAAAGAGTGTACCCGTTGTTCTATAAAATGTCTTTTTAAATACCACTTTCCCTTTTTTTTTTTTCCTCCACCAGCTGCATGTGTTTTCAGGGATCACAGGATCTTCTCCTTCCCAGAGGCTAGCGAAGATGAGAAGGCGAAAAAAACACACTCTCGATGAAATGTTCTCTGAGCTCATGCTGTCCTCCCACACTGACAGAGTACAGATGAATGCGTGGAGGCAGACAATGTCAGAGTGCAGGAAAGCACAAAATGACCGGGAGGAGAGGTGGCGGGCTGAAGAGAGGGCTGAAACTGAAAGGTGGCAGCAGTGTGATGAGAGGAGGCAGGACTCAATGCTGAGGCTGCTGGAGGATCAAACTAATATGCTCCAGCGTATGGTTGAGCTGCAGGAAAGGCAGCAGGAGCACAGATTGCTGCTACAGCCCCTGTGTAAGCAACTGCCTTCCTCCCCAAGTTCCATAGCCTCCTCACCCAGACGTCCAAGAACGCGGTGGGGGGGCCACCAGCCACCCAGCCACTCTACCCCAGAGGATTGCCCAAGCAACAGAAGGCTGGCATTCAATAAGTTTTAAACTTTTAAAGTGCCGTGTGGCCTTGTCCTTCCCTCCTCCACCACCCCTCCTTGGCTACCTTGCTAGTTATCACCCTATTTGTGTGATGAATTAATAAAGAATGCATGAATGTGAAGCAACAATGACTTTATTGCCTCTGCAACCGGTGATCGAAGGGAGGAGGGGAGGGTGGTTAGCTTACAGGGAAGTGAACCAAGGGGCAGGGGGTTTCATCAAGAAGAAACAAACAGAACTTTCACACTGTAGCCTGGCCAGTCATGAAACTGGTTTTCAAAGCTTCTCTGATGTGCACCGCGCCCTCCTGTGCTCTTCTAACTGCCCTGGTGTCTGGCTGTGCGTAACCAGCAGCCAGGCGATTTGCCTCAACCTCCCACCCCGCCATAAACGTCTCCCCCTTACTCTCACAGATATTGTGGAGCGCACAGCAAGAAGTAATAACTGTGGGAATATTGGTTTTGCTGAAGTCTAACCTAGTCAGTAAACTGCGCCAGCACGCTTTTAAACATCCAAATGCACATTCTACCACCATTCTGCACTTGCTCAGCCTGTAGTTGAACAGCTCCTGACTACTGTCCAGGCTGCCTGTGTATGGCTTCATGAGCCATGGCATTAAGAGGTAGGCTGGGTCCCCAAGGATAACTATAGGCATTTCAACATCCCCAACGGGTCTGTTCCTGGTCTGGGAATAAAGTCCCTTCTTGCAGCTTTTGAAACAGACCAGAGTTCCTGAAGATGCGAGTGTCATGTACCTTTTCCGGCCATCCTACATTGATGTTGGTGAAACATCTCTTGTGATCCACCAGTGCTTGCAGCACTATTGAAAAGTACCCCTTGCGATTTATGTACTCACCGGCTTGGTGCTCATGTGCCAAGATAGGGATATGGGTTCTGTCCATGGCCCCACCACAGTTAGGGAATCCCATTGCAGCAAAGCCTTCCACTATGACCTGCACATTTCCCAGGGTCACTATCCTTGATATCAGCAGATCTTTGATTGTGTTGGTTACTTGCATCACAGCAGCCCCCACAGTAGATTTGCCCACTCCAAATTGATTCCCGACTGACTGGTAGATGTCTGGCATTGCAAGCTTTCACAGGGCTATTGCCACTCACTTCTCAACTGTGAGGGCTGCTCTCATCTAGGTATTCTTGTGCCTCAGAGCAGGGGAAAGCAAATCACAAAGTTCCATGAAAGTGCCCTTACACATGCGAAAGTTTTGCAGCCACTGGGAATCATCCCAGGCTCGCAACACTACGCGGTCCCACCAGTCTGTGCTTGTTTCCCAAGCCCAGAATCGGCATTCCACCGCATGAACCTGCCCCGTTACCGCCATGATGCCCACATTGCGAGGGCCTGTGCTTTGAGAGAAGTCTGTGTCCACGTCCTCATCACTCTTGTCACCGCACTGACATTGCCTACTCGCCCGGTTTTGCTTTGCCAGGTTCTTGTGCTGCATATACTGCTGGATAATGCATGTGGTGTTTAATGTGCTCCTAATTGCCAAAGTGATCTGAGCAGGCTCCATGCTTGCCGTGGTATGGCGTCTGCACAGAAAAAAGGCGTGGAACGATTGTCTGCCGTTGCCCTGACGGAGGGAGGGGCTACGGATGACGTGACTTACAGGGTTGGCTTATAGGGAATTAAAATCAACAAAGGGGGTGGCTTTGCGAGAAACTGAATGGCTCCCTCAAGGGTAGAAGTCAAAACCTCAAGGACAGAACTCAAAACTGGGTTTAGCAGGCCGTTGATTTCACAGAGGGAGGGAGGAGAAAATGAATACAAAACAAATCTGCTCTATTTCTTGTTTTGAGCCACTTCATCTATCTTTATACATCTTGCTGGCAGCAGACTGTGCAGTACGACTGCTAGCCATTGTCATCTCCTGGGTGCTCGGCAGAAGACGGTGCAGTATGACTACTGGCCATCATCTTCTGCTGGCTGCTGATTAAAAGACTGTGCACTGCCGGTAGGACTCAATCACCATGAGACGAAACTTAAAAGGGAAATGACCTGGCTGAGTCACTCCCATGTTTGCCCAGGCGCCCCTGACCTCATCGAGGTTGGTTAAAAGAGCACCCAGGACTACGTTGACGACAGCTACCAGTCATACTGCACTGTCTGCTGCCCAAAGGCAATAAACTGCTGCTGCGTAGCAATGCAGTACCACGTCTGCCAGCACCCAGGAGACATACGGTGACGGTTAGCTGAGCGGGCTCCATGTTTGCCGTGGTATGGCGTCTGCACAAGTAACTCAAGAAAAAAGGCGCAAAATGATAGTCTGCCCTTGCTTTCACGGAAGGAGGGAGGGAAGGGGGGCCTGACGATATGTACCCAGAACCACCCGCAACAATGTTTTAGCCCCATCTGGGATTTCTACCCAGAATTCAAATGGGCAGCGGAGACTGGGAGAACTGTGGGATAGCTATCCACAGTGCAATGCTCCAGAAGTCGACGTTTGCCTCAGTACTGTGGACACACACCACCGACTACATGCACTTAGAGCACTTGTGTGGGGACACACACAATCGACTGTATAAAAACGCTTTCTACAAAACCGACTTCTATAAATTTGACCTAATTTCGTAGTGTAGACATACCCTTAATTTACCATAACGTAAGAGTATCTATATTGGTGTAACTTGACTGTGTGTTTTTGTTTTTGTTTTTTCTGCCGAACTTTCCTCTCTGTAATACTGCTTGCCACTTCCCAGCAGTTCTCTGGATCAGTGAGGGCCACTCCATGAGTATAGCCAATTTTTTCTTCCCTTAGCTTCTTGTAGAACAGGTCTCTACCAATCTGAAACATCCCTCTCTATTTTTCCTATTTATCTTTCCTGAGTTTTTCCAACTTCAGTATTATTCTATGGAAGTTTAGGTGCTATACAAGACTTCAGGGCTATAATGGGGCTAATAACCTGGAGAAAGATATTTGCATATTCCTGCCTCAAGAAACGTGGATAAATCCACTCAGTTGTACTGGTTGGAAAGTCACTCTATATGAAAAGAGGAATTTAGTGGTGTAACTGTGTCTTTCTAGGGGTATGAAGAATGTGCTTCAAGCTCTTGAAGTCTAGGAAATATCAGAAATTAAGAGTCTCTGTTCCTTTTTGGGGGAGAGTTCTGAGTGTAAACTTGAGTTCTGTTTAATGTTTCCATACAGCTGAAAGGCCTTAGTTTTAACTTTTCATCATTTGGAAGTCCACGCACATACAGCGAACTGCATGGAACTTTATTTATCTACCTCCCAAGGACGAAAGGCTGGGGTGACTTTGATAGGATTTGACCTTGTGGTTCCAGGGCATCTAGTATTTCATGGAGGAGTCTTACAGCAGTAAGCCATCCCCTCTGGGTAGTACCTTTTGTAGAAAGTGAGGTGTTCTGATACCCCAAGCATATATCCACAGGAGTGGATTCAGATGAAAGAGGTGGCTGCAGATCTTTCTCTAGTGCAGCGGTTCTCAAACTGATCCATGGACCACCAGTAGTCTGTAAGCTCCATTCAGGTGGTCCGCGGATAGTTCCCTCTAAGGTGCGTGCCTGGGCGGCTGCACATAAGAGAATGAAGGGCCACCCACCTAATTAGTGGAGCCACGCAGCCGTGGCTCCAGTAATTAGGTGCCTGGACCCTGGAGAAGATGCACATGTAATGTGAGGTGGTGGCCCTGGGGGATGGAGGTAGGTGGGAGGGGGCAGTGGAGTGAGAAGAGGGAGTGGTGGGAATTTGGGATTTGCAGGCTGTGGTGGCCAGAGAAAGAGGTGACTCCCCAGCTCCAGGGCTGTGGCTGTCAGGGAGAGATGGCCCTCCCTAGCTTCAGCTCTGTGGCTGCTGTGGCGGGGAGAGAGGGAGAGAACCCCCTCCTTTCCAGCTCGGGGGGCTGCCACAGTGGGGGAGAGACGGCACACCCATCACATTAGAAAGGTAAGACTACTGATATTAAAATATGCGTTGTGTGCTTTTATTTGTAGGAAAAAAATTGTTTTTTATATAGTGCTTTTATCCAAAGCACTTTACAATAGCTAACGGTACAAACAACATTTGAAAAGAGCATTAATTGGTCCGCCGAGACCCTCAGTAATTTTCAAGTCCGCGAAAAAAAAGTTTGAGTACCGCTGCTCTAGTGGTCAGCTTGCCTCACATTTGAGACTAAGTGGGTTGTGTTTGACAGGGCTCCCAAATATAAAATATGCTCTCCAGTATTTACTGTTGCTGAGTATGGTAGAATCCTGCTGTTCTTTATTTAAGTTCTAGCGAGATTTCATTTTATGATTATTTTTTAATAGTAGCACCTATAAGCAAATGAGATTGGGGCCCCGTTGTGGCTAGATGCTATACAACGATAGAGTAAGAGACAGTCTCTGCCCTGAGGCATTTACAATCTAAATAAGATAACTTTCAGAGACATGCATATGTGGCTCCACTGATATAATCGTGCCTTTTGGAAGAGATGGGAGGGGAAGATGACGATGGAAAAGATTCTGATATGTGGAGTCTTATAGATGCACTTAATGCCGTATCTTCTGTATTTGAAATTTATATACAAAGATGTACAATTATGTGCCTACATTTGCTTCTTGCAAATTGAACAGGTGAGTGTACAAATCTCTCAGGCGTTCAGTTTTTATAGTCAGTTGTAGTAATTGTGCATTCAAATTTAGACATGCAGTTGTACATGCATTTCACAAACAGACCTCTGCGTTAAATGTGACCCTGAATGTTTTGAAGAATACTTGGCTTTTGAATGATTTTTTCCCCCCCTTTTAAATTTTTTTTTTAATGACCTAGATAGTGACAGCCTTAGTAAATGCTTTCCTATTTTTATGAATTTGTCCAGATTACGCACTATTGGGTAAACCCCTTTGAAATCCCTCCTGGCCAGGGGAAAGCTCCTCTCACCTGTAAAGGGTTAAGAAGCTAAAGGTAACCTCGCTGGCACCTGACCAAAATGACCAATGAGGAGACAAGATACTTTCAAAAGCTGGGAGGAGGGAGAGAAACAAGGGGTCTGTGTGTCTGTTTATATTCTGTCTTTGCCGGGGATAGACCAGGAATGGAGTCTTAAACTTTTAGTAAGTAATCTAGCTAGGTACGTGTTAGATTATGATTTCTTTAAATGGCTGAGAAAAGAACTGTGCTGAATAGAATAACTATTTCTGTCTGTGTATCTTTTTTGTAACTTAAGGTTTTGCCTAGAGGGGTTCTCTGTTTTTGAATCTAATTACCCTGTAAGGTATCTACCATCCTGATTTTACAGGGGGAATTTCTTTATTTCTATTAACTTCTATTTTTATTAAAAGTCGTCTTGTAAGAAAACTGAATGCTTTTTCATTGTTCTCAGATCCAAGAGTTTGGGTCTGTGGTCACCTATGCAAATTGGTGAGGCTTTTTATCCAACATTTCCCAGGAAAGGGGGGGTGCAAGTGTTGGGAGGATTGTTCATTGTTCTTAAGATCCAAGGGTCTGGGTCTGTAGTCACCTAGGCAAATTGGTGAGGCTTTTTACCAAACCTTGTCCAGGAAGTGGGGTGCAAGGTTTTGGGAAGTATTTGGGGGGGGAAAGACGCGTCCAAACAGCTCTTCCCCAGTAACCAGTATTAGTTTGGTGGTGGTTGCGGCCAATCCAAGGACAAAGGGTGGAATATTTTGTACCTTGGGGAAGTTTTGACCTAAGCTGGTAAAGATAAGCTTAGGAGGTTTTTCATGCAGGTCCCCACATCTGTACCCTAGAGTTCAGAGTGGGGGAGGAACCTTGACAAGACCTCTTGCAGTTATGAAATCTCCTCCTCCCTTATGTAAGAGTACCAAGTTCTCTGGGAAGCACTGCACTATATATGACCTCTTCCTGTTCAAGCTGCAGCTGTCAGGATTTATTAATGTCTTCTGGTGGGGGATTGTTGGCAGTATGTCACACACACTTTAGTGCATTTCTATCTGGGACTATTTGAGCTAATTGCAGGGGAAATCCAGTGGATAAATCTCTTTATATCTCCATCTTTATTGGAAGGCCAAGAAAAAGACTCAGGTATGTTGATAGATACAAGAAAATACAGGTTTTAGATGCCGGACAACATAGAAATTCTTACTGCCTCAATTTTCAGAATACATTCTAATTAATCTGAATTACTTTCACTGCTTATATTAAATAGTGCAGATTAGTCATTGAACTGATTAGTGCTGAAGTGCTTTTAGTTAATCATAGCAAGAGAGTATAAAATCTATTAAACATGCTATGAATTAACATTCAAAGTCTAGCAGGATGTTGTCTAGTTCAGTGCACATAATGGTGTATTACGGAGATGACCTTCAGAAGAAAATGTGTGGATGCTCTGAAGGGGAATGTTTTCGCAGTTTAGAACGGTTGTGTAGTGAAACAATATTGTCTGTCATGCAGAGTGCTAAAAGTCTGTTTAACAATATTCATTTCTCTGACAATCTGAAGAAAATGTATACATTCTACACTGTGGAAGTAGAGGACAAACTGATCAGTATAACATTTACTAACCTGTCCATTAGCTAATTGATTATTTTATGTTGTCCCTGTATGGGTTAACAATGATAGAGTACTATGGTGGTAGGGCAAATCTGTAGCTGTTGTGTGGATAAAATCATAGAATTTGAAGGCTGAACACACCACCAGCTCCCTAACAATGCAGAAATGTTTTTTATTTTACAATTTCTAGTCTAATTTTAAATACCCAAGCAAAAGGGTATTCACATCTCCCTGGAGGAAATTCTTCTACAGTCCAATAGATTTTACTGTCGGGAAGTTGTCCCTAATTTTCAGCGTATATTTTCACTTTCATAACTTTATTCCTTTACTGCTGTTTATAGATCCTCTCACTTAATCCTCTCCCTGTTTGGTATTAAAATATTTATATAGTATTATCATATGCTGCCCACAATCATTCCTTAGCCACTCCAGCCATTTGTAGTTCTCCTAATCTATTATTCATAAATCTTGCTGCCCTGGATCATTTTTGTATTACTCTTCTCTGAACTCTCAATTTATCCATATTCATCTGATAATGAAGTGTCAAGGACTGAACACAATACTCAGATCAGTTGAACTAAATCCATACACAGAGGGACTATTAACCTCATTCTTTGCATGGATGCTTCTGTATATGCAGTCCAAAATTGCATTGCCTTTATTGCAAACTTTTGTGTAATATTTTTGTTGAGTATATGTGTTTTGAGTTCTTTGTGTGTGTGTGTGTGTTGCATTTTTTCAGGTAAGTGTTTTCTTGAATATTTGCAAGTTGAATCTCATTTTGTTGTTTTCCTCCTATGTTTCTAATCTTTCTAGATCTCTTTGTATTATTTCTGTGTTCCGAATGGCATTTGCAACTCCTGCTTCCTGCTTATCATGTATGAATTTAATTAATATGCTTTTTACACCTCCTTCCAGATCATTAACAAAGTTAAGCAAGGCCAGTTCTTATGGCAGTCTTTTTGATACTATGCTAGACAGTTTTCTCCTCCGCCATACATTTCTCATGAACTTTTTATGGTCTTTCAGCCGTATTCCTATCCAAGACAATTTGAATTAATTTTCAAGTAAGATTTAATAAAATAGTATTAAATCCTTCAGTAAAACCCCAAATTTCTATCATCTGCATTCCCTTAATCTATTTTTCTTTGAGAATAAAAAAATCAGATTTGCTTGAGAAGATTTATTCTTTGTTCCATGCTCCTTTAGATATTTAGTGATTTTTTTTTCTTGACATTCCATTATTTTACTAGTGATAGAAGTTATTTATAGGATTATAATTGCCAGGATCACTCTCTTCTTTACTTTTTTGAAAATCAGTACAATATTTGCGTGTCTACATCCTGCCAGTATCTCCCCAGTTCTTTAAGATTTTTCAGAAATAATTTCCATAGTTCAATAAATTCATTAGCTAATTTTCTTAATTGCCTAGGTAGCCATGTCATCTAGGTAAGCAAGTTTGTATATATCCAGGTTTTCCAAGTATTCCTTTATTTGTTTAATAATAATTTTTACAAGTGCTTCCTTTCTTTCTAATTGTTCATCCCTAGTTTTTATTTTATTTTATGTTGTTAATTGATTTATTTATTTATTTTGTTTAAAACATTTGAAACAAGTTCAGTATGTGATTCATTTGTGTCATTAATTGAATCACCGCAGTCGTTTGTGTCATTTCATTACTGGTCCCTACTTTGTCTCATACTGCCAGCCCGATGATATTTTTAAAACCCCATCTTATCCTTTGTAGGTAATAGCAAGTCATTTTTTAAAACCACCTTTATATTTTCCCTGCAAATCTTAACTGTGTATTCCTCATTGTTTGCCTCAGCCATTTTTCCTAAGCAGAATTTTGGTTTCCAGCACCTTTTTACACACAAAATTCTTTCTCTCACACATAATGTATATATTTAAATAAATAATATTCCATTTGATATTTTAATAAGTATATTTTCTGTCCAGTATTGTATCACATGAAATGGACATACCATCACAATGTAATCATCTGATATCGGCTGAATTAACAAGGAAACCAGAATACAAGGAAGGTAATTTATTTTTCTTATCTGCTTCATTTTCCTGTTATGCTTGAGAAGGTTGTTAAGTAGGAGGGAAAAGCGTTTTATCCAGGAGGTATTTTCATGTTCATTTCACTTAACGAACTGTGTTAACATTTACATAAAGATGCAATAGTGTTATTGCAGTGTTGTAGTGGAAATTTGTAATGTTATGCCATGGCAGCTCTCGCAAACCCTGGCAACTTCCCACCAGAGTTTAGAGCAGTGCCTCTGGTTGGTTCCAGTGAATGAAGTTGTTGCTATAGTTCAGGATATTAATGTCGAGTTTCTATGTGGGATGTCAATGAGCCCAAAATGAATTACTTACAAGCTCAATTTCAGTCTGGACTGCCTCCAACTTAATCCTGAGAGATCTTCACATAAAACTAGTAGCAGGATCAGGCTTTGCTCCCACAAAGCTTGTGGCTGCAGGCCCTGTGACTTTTTTTTTAAAGACCCTCAAACAGCGAAGTTAATCTCAGATTTTAGGTTTAAACAGATCAAAACTTTTGAGTACTGGCTGTGAAGGAAGTTTTCAGAATGTTAATTTATAGCGAAGACGGAAAGTTAGTCATGGTGAATGGATGGTGTGCACTTAATGAGCAGCTATTCAGTATTTGCTTTCTCCTCACTGTTCAGTGTGTGGTCTCATGCCTTTTTTTTATTGCACAAAATTCAAACCCTGCTTTAAAAACAATTATTAATGTCCTCATGTGTCTTTTCAGTTGTATTAATCACTACAGTATCTGCATGCTTCACAAACACTAACAAATTTATTTTCACGATACACACCTCCACACTGCCCCGTGAGATCAAGGAGTGGTATTATTCCCATTTTACTCAAGGGAAATTGAGGCACAGGGAGATTGAGGTCAAAAGTATCCACTAATTTTGGGTGCCCAATCTGAGATACTTAAATACTGTGAAAAATCAGGTCCTACCATTAAATAGCACTTTGAACATATAAAGCTCAGTGCCCATAGACATTTGTTGCTGCTATGAGTTTTCAGCACTTCTGTAAATCAGACCCCAGGGTACCTCAACTTAGGTAACCAGAAAAAGAGGAACACACAATTGTTAGAGGGTTTTCCCTTCACCCCCTCCCCTGGTTCTTGTCACACAGGAGACAAGAAGTCTGAAGTTCAGGCAATGCAATGTTTATTGGGGTTAGTTTCAAGCAAGCATATCCATAGCTCTCTACATGCTGGCAGAGTCTGTTTCCCAGTGTTCCGTTCCCAGCTCTGACGTTGCAGAGTCTTTACCCCATGTCTCCCTTCCCAGCAGTGACGCTGCAGAGCTTTTGCCTGTGTCACTGTTCCCCATTCCCACCTCTTCCTCCTTAGCAGGCCCAAATATACCTAGTCCCACCCCTTACAACTTATGGTCATGTTCCATTTAGAAGGGTTGTGAGTCTGGGGTCTTCATCCCACCTCTTTTTGTATCCCATGAGAGGGGTAAGGAGCGAGGTTGTGCCCTGGACATGACCAGGCCTTTCTTTGGCTTTTAGTGTGTCTTATGCCTCCACTCCTAACTGGTTGCTTGATCCTCACTTGAGAGAGGAGCCAGGCAGCCTTCCAGTATATGCTCATATATTACACTTCCACCATACCCTGTAACACTTTTGACTCCATCTCTTCTCTTTTCACCCCATCTGCTTGTGGGCAGATGTAACACAGTGTCTTTGTTCTTTGTTCTCACGCATTAGTAAGGATATCAGAGTTTCAAAAGTCAAACCCCAAATTCTATCCCAGGCTAACAAACAGGCCTATATACTAACAACAATTAGTAACCATCCATGAAAAATTTGATTTAAATGACTTGCCCAGCACGACATTGGAACTCTGTGGCAGAGGCAGAGAGAGAATCCAGTTCTCCAGGGTGGCATTCAATTGCCTTAACCATGAGACCATTCCCTCTCTTCCTGTAATCCCCTGCCTCATACACTACACACTTTCCAACTTCTGCAACAAGTGAAGCATGGGTCATACAGACATCGTTTTTCACATCACAGGCTAGCCCTTCTCCACCTGTAGAGCAGAGTGGAAAAAATAGCATGTAACCGTGTAATTAAAAAGACTGCATTGTAGTGCATACAATGAATTAAGATTATACAGGCAACCTTAATACTGGGGTTTTCTAATATTTGAGTGCCTGACCTTGCAACCTTAATGATCCTTTAACATCATTTTTTTTGGTGTGTGTAATTTCCTAGATTTTTTTAAACAAGCCAACTGAAAAAAGAACTTCTATCATGTGGCATCATATTTCATAGAATCATGGAATATCAGGGTTGGAAGGGACCTCAGGAGGTCATCTAGTCCAACCCCCTGCTCAAAGCAGGACCAATCCCTCGGCCCCCGCTGCTTCCCGCAGTCCCCATTGGCCTGGAACGACGAACCGTGGCCAGTGGGAGCTGCGATCAGCTGAACCTGCAGACACTGCAGGTAAACAAACCGTCCTGGACCGCCAGCAGATTTCCTTGATGGGCTGCGTGCCAAAGGTTGCCGATCCCTGCATTAGAAGCCGATGAGTTGTACTAACTCATGTAGTAGCCTATGTCCCTGTCTGGCTAGCCAATTGAAGTTAAAAGGACCACCATGCTCCAGTAAAGCGTGGATGGGACTCAAGTTAGGAGCAAGACTCAAGTTAACTCTGCAGAAAAGAGAAACCCATATATGTTATATTTCCTTCCTCCCAACCCTGAGTTTGTGTCAGTTTAGATTGTAAGCTCTTTGGGGGCAGGGATTGTCTCTTGCTCTGTTTGTACAGTGCCTAACACAGTGGCATCTCAATCTTGGCTGGGCTCCATAGATGTTTGTGGTACAAATAATACATTGGGGGCGACAACTTACAAAAAGTTCAGCATAACAAAAGAAAAGAGTAAGTGCTCTGCAGAACTCAGTGTAATAGTAATTAATTCAGAAAAGTAAGCAGGTGTCGGTCATTTCCTAACAAATTTCTTCAGATGTAATCAGTACTGATTGCGTCAAAGTACATTCATTCACTTGGGTAAAATACACTGTGTTTTGTTACAGAGTTGACTCATGAAATGATTAAGATTTTTGTTCTTTTCTAAATTTGGATGTTCATTTATATGAAGTGAGGGGGGAAAAAGGAGGAATGCAGCATTGGGGTGCTGGTTTTTGCATGTACAAACGCATAGAATTGCAAAGTTCTGATATCCTACAACATCTGTCTCAGTCCTTCTGTGTTTAATAAAAACTACTTTTCTATAATCTACCTGTTAATAACTTAACTTGCTATGTATGGATTGTATTGTGCAGAGGGTGCAGGTCTGTGCCAGACCAGCTCCTGGAGGCAATATGACTGATATGCCTCAGGAAGCCCACAGAAGTAGGATATGGATCGTTGCATCCTTTCAAAAGGTGTGTGCTCCTCCTGTGGCTGGCTCAACTCCTCTGACAAATGCACAGGAAGGGGCAAGGCTGTGGCTCCTTCTGAATTCCAACACTGGGTTCTGTTTTGCTGACAGGTTTCTGCTCAGAGAGACCAGGGAGATAGACACACAGGGTCAGAGTCTAGAGGAGTAGGAGACTGAGATGGACTACAGGAGGTCTACATTTCCGTGGTCAGTTGCTCCTGCCACTATAAACAAAGACTGAAGCTTGACTTTTCCATGCTAATCTAAGACTGTATGCCAGCAGACTAATAAATGCTGGCTTGTTTTGAAAATGATGCCCTTCATTGCTGCAAATACTTACTGGTTACATTGCTCCCTAAATGAATACAGCTTTTACCAGGAGTCTTAACTCATTTGGACTCGCTGTAGAGACACATGGCAAGTACACAGATACCATACTCCGCAAGTTGAGTCTCAGAGTTGTGAGACTGCATGGTTTGCCCTTGCAAAAAGTTGTACCTGAGGCCTAGAAAATAATAGAAGTACACCCATAGAGACTATATAAAGGCTGGGGTATTAAACCACCCTGTACATCTATGACAAAAGACAGATTAGATGAGGAGCTTGGAGAAACAGACTAGGACTGGGAGCCAGTGGGGACAGGGAAAATGGAGTGTCTGGATTGACTGAAGACTGTGGACAGAGAGACAGACAGATTGGGGACTTGGGCAGGGAACTGGGGCAGGAAACAGACAGACAGATCTAGTCTCCTGTCCCAGTTCCTGTCCCAGTTCTGTTTTGCCTACCTACACTTCCTTTGGAGTGTCCATCTGCTGTGGAGGTGTTCATCCTCTTCCTATGCTGTTGTCATTTGTTCCTCCCTAGAGATGGCTTTGTTTCAATGGTGAGCGAGGTGTCTCTTGCCTTACTGCATTAAGGTGGCGTGAGTAGTTTTATATCAGATATAAATGAATTAAAACACCTGGAAAACCTTTGCTTAAAATGTGCTTTGAAAATGCAAAGTATAATTAACTACCAGTTGGGGAAAATTGGTGGGGACCAGATTACTGAGCTTTTTCTTATGCTGCTGGGGGTGCTAGCTCTGGTCCATCAGCAGCAGGGCAGGAGGGATCGAAATTCTGTCTGATTTCTATACCAGGATACAAGGGGAGAGGATTACTCCCCTACTCTGGGCACCAGATCAGGGCTAGGCACAGTCTAGCTCACTAGATGCCATCTGTGCAAGGGTTATAGCTGCTATGGGAGTCATGCCTTTAAATTTCTACATCCGTGTGTATAAAGTTTAAAGCATTCTATTACATTGACATAGGGTCTCGAGTTGATTTTCATGGAGAATAAAGAAGTCCCACACCTAGAAATAAATGCAGTGCAATTACTGTATTTCAGTGTCTTGTCTTCAAAATTAACACAGATGCATTTGATTATATATTTCCAGACATACCCTCCCTCTCCCCCTTTGCAGGTATTAATAGCAATAATACTGGTTTACCGGCAAGCCCTATAAAGGATAAAGCCAAAGAACTCGAGTCAAATAGTCTCTAGGTAAATTTATTCTATGGAAAAATATTTTGTTTCATATTCTTGGAAAGTAGCACATTACTCTTAACATGTGTTAAGTGGAGTGGAAGGATTTAGTGTTCTACACACTCTGATAATCACTGCTAGGTTGTCTAACAATTGCTATATTTAAGTAGTCTGCAAGGCTCTTCCTGAGGGCTCTTTCAAATCTGTCAAGGTCATGGTTAATGTTCTGTTTTATCTAGATTCTTATACTATATTCATCCCAGTAATATCATCTGAGCACCTTTCAGAAGTCCATTAAGCAGCATAACTATCATCTGTCACATTATTTCTCTCATCTTCCCTCTGGGGGAGAGGGGTATTTGCAGTAGAGTGTTTGTTTTGGAATTTTTTAAAATTATAGGTGGGGCTGGTGGATGGGGAGTCTGGAAGGATGAGACTAGGAATGACTGGGATCAGAAACCTGAGGAGTGTAGTCTGAGACCGACTAGGTGAGGAGAATGGGATGGGATAAGGAGCCAGTGTTGAAGTAGAGAGAGGACTGGTGTACAGAGACAGAAGGGGTCAAGCTTGAGGGAAATGGGCAAAAGACTCTGGCCCTAAAGTACACTCCCCCTCAAGCCTGGAATGGAACCAAAAATCCCAGAGTCTAACCATTCCCCTGCTGCTTCCTTATCCCCCTTCGAGTGCTGGCCCACATGGGGGATAACAACTTGCTACTGGTATCAGTTACTTCTGTTAGCTCAAGTGGCAGAGGTCTATGAAGTTGGATCTAAAGGTTCCAACGTTGCCGATGATCTATTTGGGTGTCATTATGATGCTGTGTGATATTTTGTTTGTTTGTTTGCTTTTTTTAAAAACCTGGGCAATTACACACAAAAATACGTTAAAAACATTGTTAAGGTTTCAAGTCAAGTATGCAAAAGTCATGAAATGCCACAATGAAGGTTGCCTGTGCAACCCTGATTTGGGCCCCTTGTGCACATGCATTATGATAGTCTTTAATTACATGAACACTTACAGGTTTTTTTTTGTGTGTATGTACACACACACACACACACACTTGCTTGTTAGAGAAGGTAGGTCAAAGAAATGTGCCTTGCACTTAGAGCAAGTGATGAGGTTTGTGATGGTCCTGGGCTCCTGGGGGAATATGTTCCACAGGCTTGGACCAGTCCTTCCTGAAGTTCTGTCTCCAGCATGGATGAACTTTCCATTTATGATAGAGAGTTCTGTTGTACCTGAGGGGTGAAGTTGTAGACTATGGTCCTCATCCTGGAGTGTTAGGCATTTTTAGATACCTTGGCCCCAGGCTGTGGAGCACCTTGAAGATAGGGACTGAGAACTTGAACTTGATTCAGTGTTCTACTGGAAGTGTAAAGAGCAGAGGACAGGTTTGAAGAGTTCATGGTAGCCTGTGTTTCTGAAGAGATGAGCTGTGGCATTCTGGATCAGTTGGAGTTTCCTAAGTACTGAAGGCTTCATGCCTAGGTGTATTGCATTGCTGCAGTCCAGCTGAGAGGTGACAAGGGTATGAATAATTGAGGATTCCCTCCCTTGTTTCTCAAAGACCCATAGGACTAGGTAAAGACAAGAAGATAAAGTGAAACAGGCACAAAGATTGTGGGACTCTGGGTCTCAGTCTTGCAGCCTTTGCATGTGTAAGGAGTTCCTTAGTGGTCATTGGCTTCAGTGGGACTTTTCACAAGAGTAAGGGGGTTGCAAGATCACGCCCCTTATCCTGAAAGGTGCTCATAGCTCAATGGGACTCCACTACTCTCAGGATTGGGCCCTAATCTGGATGGAAATAGAGACCTGCTGATAGTTTGAATCTCTTTGGTCTATAAATAATATCTGAAAAATGTGTTGTCATAAATATAAAGGGAAGGCTAACCACCTTTAGATCCCTCCTGGCCAGAGGAAAAACCCTTTCACCTGTAAAGGGTTAAGAAGCTAAGATAACCTCGCTGGCACCTGACCAAAATAACCAATGAGGAGACAAGATACTTTCAAAGCTGGGCGGGGGGGAACAAAGGGTCCTCTCTGTCTGTGTGATGCTTTTTCCGGGACCAGAGCTGGAATGCAGGTCAGAACTCCTGTAAAGAGATAGTAAGCAATCTAATTAGATATGCGTTAGATTCTGTTTTGTTTAAATGGCTGATAAAATAAGTTGTGCTGAATGGACTGTATATTCCTGTTTTTGTGTCTTTTTGTAACTTAAGGTTTTGCCTAGAGGGATTCTCTATGTGTTGAATCTGACTACTCTGTAAGGTATTTACCATCCTGATTTTACAGAGGTGATTCTTTTACTTTTTTCTTTAATTAAAATTCTCTTTTAAGAATCTGATTGCTTTTCATTGTTCTTAAGATCCAAGGGTTTGGGTCTGTGTTCACCTATGCAAATTGGTGAAGATTTTTATCAAGCCTTCCCCAGAAAAGGGGGTGTAGTACTTGTGGGGATATTTTGGGGGGGCGGGGGAGAGGATTTCCAAGTGGGCACTTCCCCTGTTATTTTTGTTAGACACTTTGGTGGTGGCAGCGTAAAGGTTCAAGGACAAAAGATAAAAGTTTTAACCTAAGCTGGTAAGAATAAGCTTAGGGGGTCTTTCATGCAGGTCCCCACATATGTACCCTAGAGTTCAGAGTGGGGAAGGAACCTTGACATGTGTATTCAAAATGAATAATAGCTTTTGAGGATTACCCCTGACTGTTACTAAATGCTCCCTTGTGCTCTCCCCCCACCCTTTAGAATTGGGAGAGTTACTATTATTGGAAGTGAAAATAAAGAATAAATTACATAATTGCTTTAAGATGAAAGCACTATTGTCAGAAAACAATACTTTGCTAATGCAGTCCGCTAATTTCAAACCTCCAAAATGTTATTTCAAACCCAAATTCTTCAGACAAGCCAAAACAAAAAAACCATTCCCCACACTTATATGCAAAGTTGGAAATTTTTAAGGAAACCTGCTTTTGAGTTATCCAAACCCAAATTTCTTGACTGCTGAAAAATACTCTTTCCCACTGTGATAATTCAAAAATGGACATAAGAATTTATAGGAAACTTTCCACATGTGCACGTTGCTGCTTGGCTGCATCTCAACATGATAAATTTCAGCCCCCAAAATAAATTTATGAAAAGAAAATACTAACTTGGATTGCAAATTCCATCTCCGCCTAAACTCTTTAAATTGTTGCTACAGCACTGGTACAGCATATATTGGTAGCATTCATCCTTCAGTAGTTTGAGGGCAACATTGCCATCAAATTGAGTCCGAGAAAACCACAAAAGACATTAATACGCTTAAAATATAAAATGGAGCAAGTTTATTATGAAGTAATACTTAAATACAGCTAAATAATGGTGTTATCTTCACCTAAATTATGACTTTCAGAGCTCCGTTTTTAGGACAATTTGAGATACTTGAAAGGGAAGGGGCCTGGTTTTCAGAGGATGGATTCTCAGCGCATTCTGAACATCAGGCCCATTTTAAATAGCTCAGATGGGGCACCCAAATTTGCTAGTTGCTTTTGAAATTTTAGGCCCATCTATCATAGAGCTTTTGTGGTATTGTTTAGGGCTCAACATGGGCTCTGATATTCAAAGTTTAGTCTGTGTGTTGAATTGGCTCATCATAAATATAACCATTAGAAACTGTGGTTCTACTGAGAGCCTCAAGTGTCTATATACTTGTATATTTTCATTTGAAATAGCACTTGCCCCAGAGAAAATGGCCATGTCACCAGTTTGTCTAGGTATTCGTGTCATGCTCTACAAACCTAAGATTGTAATGCTTGAAGGAACTGCTTGCAGTTCCAGAGCTGCACGCACTGATACATGATACTTAGAAGTACAGGGCTTGAATTAACTCTGTGGGTGAGAGAATACGTAGCTTCTGTAGCAGGTTGAATATGTTGTTGCAGAGCTGAACCTTGTCAGGTCACATCCTACATTGCAAATTGGAAGTCTTGGGTTTCTGTATTCATGTCAGCTGGAAAAGGTCTATCCAGCTGAGAGAGTTAAGGTCACAGCACAAGATGATATCACTTTAGGGTAAATAAGATTGCTGTCTGCCACATCAGACATCAAAAGTTAAGTAAGGTTAGGTTAGATCAACACTTAGAAGGGGTTATGGACTTTTTCCTGAGGAAGTGATGTTGGAGAGTCAGTGGGTGGTGCTCTTGCATCTGAATCAGTGCTGTACTAGTCTACCAGCAAAGTATACAGAGAATGCTTGGCTGCTGTATATGTGTCCCATGGATGAGACATAAAACTGCTATCTGTCTGCTGATAATCATTACAGATTCTGTATAGGCGGGGCATTTAATCCCATTGTGTTGGTCACATTCCAACTTGGATACGGAACTTTTGCTTATTAACATTCCTCCTACAGTTTCAATTTAATTGTCCTCACTTCTTTTCCTCCACTTTATGTGCTGTTGAATGATGCCATGTTCCTTCCCCAAAATTGCTGCTTTTCAATAGTAGGTGAAGTGTCTGTGTCCTAACTCACAAAAGGATATGAATTTAATTAATGTTCATAAAGCACTTTATGATCTTCTGGATAAAGGTAGTCTATAAGTGCAAAATATTAACTACTACTTATTGGGGAGAATTCATTGATTGCAAGCAAAACTGGAGTGGGCACCTGATTACTGCACCAATGCCTTCACTACTCCAATACAACAGAGACATCTTGATCAGGCCTTGCAGCAAATTATCTGGTAATGAGGGGACGCTTTCTTAGCTAAGAATTTATTGAGGAAAGAAATTGCATGAATTCATCTTATCTCTTATAGCAGGGGTGGGCGAACTTTTTGGCCTCAGGGCCTGTCACGGTTCCTCCCCCACTCTGAACTCTAGGGTACAGATGTGGGGACCTGCATGAAAAACCTCCTAAGCTTATCTTTACCAGCTTAGGTCAAAACTTCCCCAAGGTACAAAATATTACACCCGTTATCCTTGGACTGGCCGCTACCACCACCAAACTAATACTGGTTACTGGGGAAGAGCTGTTTGGATGCGTCCTTCCCCCAAAAATACTTCCCAAAACCTTGCACCCCACTTCCTGGACAAGGTTTGGTAAAAAGCCTCACCAATTTGCCTAGGTGACTACAGACCCAGACCCTTGGATCTTAAGAATAATGAACAATCCTCCCAACACTTGCACCCCCCCTTTCCTGGGAAATGTTGGATAAAAAGCCTCACCAATTTGCATAGGTGACCACAGACCCAAACCCTTGGATCTGAGAACAATGAAAAAGCATTCAGTGTTTTACAAGAAGACTTTTAATAAAAAATAGAAGTAAATAGAAATAAAGAAATCCCCCCTGTAAAATCAGGATGGTAGATATCTTACAGGGTAATTAGATTCAAAAACATAGAGAACCCCTCTAGGCAAAACCTTAAGTTACAAAAAAGATACACAGACAGAAATAGTTATTCTATTCAGCACAATTCTTTTCTCAGCCATTTAAAGAAATCATAATCTAACACATACCTAGCTAGATTACTTACTAAAAGTTCTAAGACTCCATTCCTGTTCTGTCCCTGGCCAAGACGACTACAGACAGACACAGACCCTTTGTTTCTCTCCCTCCTCCCAGCTTTTGAAAGTATCTTGTCTCCTCATTGGTCATTTTGGTCAGGTGCCAGCGAGGTTACCTTTAGCTTCTTAACCCTTTACAGGTGAGAGGAGCTTTCCCCTGGCCAGGAGGGATTTCAAAGGGGTTTACCCTTCCCTTTATATTTATGACAGGGCCACATTGCGGTATGGAAATTGTATGGCGGGCCATGAATGCTCATGAAATTGGGAGTAGGGGTGCGGGATGGGGTGAGGGCTCCAGCTGGGGGTGCGGGCTCTGGGGTGGTGCCAGAAATGAGGCATTAAGGATGCAGGAGGGGGCTGCGAGCTGGGGCAGAGGGTTGGAGTGCGGGGAGTGGTGAGGGCTCTGGCTGGGGGTGTGGGGTTTGGGGTGCAGGAGGGGGCTCCAGGCTGGGACTCAGGGGTTTGGAGGGCAGGAGGGGGATCAGGGCTGGGGCACAGTAGGGTGAGGGCTCTGGCTGGGGGTGTGGGCTCTGGTTGGGCCGGGGCCGGGGGGTTTGAGGTACAAGAGGGGGCTCTGGGCTGGGATTAAGGGGTTTGAAGGGTGGGAGGGGGATCAGGGCTGTGGCAGGGGATTGGGGCATGGGGGAGGGGGCTCAGGGGTGCAGGCTCTGGGCAGCGCTTACCGCAAGCAGCTCTCAGAAGCATGTCCTTCCTCCGGCTCCTATGCAGAGGCACGGCCAGGCAGCTCTGCACGCTGCCCTGTCCACAGGTGCTGCCCCTGCAGCTCCCATTGGCAGGGAACTGTGGCCAATGGGAGCTGTGGGGGTGGTGCCTGTGGAAGGGGCAGGGCGCAGAGCTGCCTGGCCATGCCTCTGCATAGTGCGAAGGAGCCGGAGGGGGGTCATGCTGGCTGATTTCTGGGAGCCATGGAGAGCCGGGCAAGCCCCCGACCCCGCACCCTGGTGGGAACTGAGGGCCAGATCAAAAGGTCTGATGGACCGGATGTGGCCCGTGGGCTGTAGTTTGCCCACCCCTGTCTTACAGTATATCTAAAGTGTGCTAATAATTGAGGGATGGTACTCTACTCAATTTTAAGACTACTGCTTCCTGATTTAAACAATCTACTATTATTATTTAAAGTGTGTGGGTGCAAATTGAACAGTTCACAGAGTGTACCTACTTTTAAACAGAAGTGATAGGAATACTAAGTATGCACACTCCACATAGGTCTAATTTGCCCCATTCCAGGGATTTCCTTTATCGTTAACTTAAACAAAAAACAAACTTTAGCACAACTTCTGAACTCAACTGTTTTTCGATGTTTTTTTCCTGCAGGACTCCTCTGTCTCTGCCCCTGGCTCCTTCTTCAGAGGGAAACTCGACCCCTTTTTTACTCCAGGTTTTGAGCTAATAAAAGCCACCGAATTTGACAGTAGAATGATTGAAAAGAGCTCTGCCTCCCTGTGCAAGGTTTAATAATCGGTTACACTGTTCTATAACTAGCCCTCCACTAATTAACCAAGAAGCTCCAATGTTCCAGATGATTTACCATAAGAGCCCATTTTGAAATCTGTGTCCATAGTTCAGTGTAGAAAATGTTGCTAACTCCTGTGCCTTGTATGGTGGTTATATTTACATCAATTTTGCATGATAGTGTGATTATAATGCAAGTCATGTGACAGTATGTATCTAAATAAAATGTGTATATATAAATAGAATGAAAACATGCTATTGCATCATAATGCCACTGCAGCAGAGTGTGTGATGATGACATAACTGAGGTTAATTTTCTGCTCTACTAAACAAAAATTGACAGTGTAGTCTGTGATTGTGTTAGCTGTCCTAAATGTTCTTCACACAGCAGCAAGGAAGATATTTGGGTGATCTAGCCAACTGGAAAGAATCTATGTACAAAGGTATGGTGGGCTGCAGGGATATGCTTATCTGCCAGCAGCAGTGCTTTCTTCTCCTAGCTGTCATAATGTGTATTGCTAAGGTTTCTGTTTCACATGTTCAGTGACCGATTCAAGTTGGTATTTTAACTCCTTTTGTACATTGTCAAAGAGAATAGCACTCTTAGAAGCCATAAAAGGGCATAGGAAATAATAAATGAAAAATACACAAACAAAACTACATGAGAGTAAAGAGCATAGCAGCAGCAATTGAAAATACTTCCTATTGTGTTCTTTAAATTAAGAACAAGGTATTGTCACTTTTTTCTAACTTTATATTTTCTGTACCCAGCTGCATCAGCAACAAGGAGAAGAAATGCATTATGTGAGCTGTATAAATAGTTTTTAATTATATTCCAGGAGACTCCTCCTATGTTGTAGTTGTTAATAGTAGTATTACCATAGAGAGTAGGACCATATCATACCAAACAATTTATTGTAAAATGCATTTCCACTATCAGGTATAAGCCAAATTGCAAGCTAGAGAGCTGCCTGTCTCTATAAACCAGTATCTTTGTGATCAATCAATTCTGCTTCTATGTCACAGTTTTGTTACAACACTGTATAAGCTATATGATCTTTATTATTTTACTTCCAGGTAAAAATGAAGATGAACAGACCGTTGCAGAAATCATGAGAAGGCGTTTTTCTCCTGCTGTTCTAACTAACATATCCTGGGAAGGTTTTCACTTTGCTGACCATGAGATAAAAATTACAGAAGCCACTGAATGTTATGGGGCAGTAGTCTGGCCATCGGTACAATATTTATGCAATATTATTGGTTTTTATTCCCCTAAAAACTCTAGCCCTTTACGTTGTTTTCCATATATGTTGCTTAGTCCTGTAAAACCAAGGGAAATGTTCTGCATTTTCTCTGCCTCTTCTTTGCAACCCACAAATCTTTTATGTTAGCAGTGTGCAAGTGGGAGATGGCCACACATCCACAGAATTAATCATGAACTTGCTGATGCACAGGGCTCCCTTGTCCCTCAGTTGAAGGACTAAATAAAGAGAAATATATATCATTTTTCAGTTTTTGTGCTTTCAGCAACTTTTGGGTCAATGCCCCTCATTTCATTCTGAACCTGTTACAAATGAAACAAGGGAAAGAACTATTTTGTTCTATTCTGGACCACTAAAAAGTGGCCTTCCTAAAAGTCATTACTCTTGCAAGGAGACCAGAAGAGCTGGTAACCATTATATCTATTTTTCGTGGGGACCTGGGAATTTTCTACCCAAAGTTGTCATCTGACTTTTACCTGAACTTGGAAATAGTTTTTAACTTCTGCCCAAACCTGTCTTCAGATGAGGAATGGAAGTAGTGCTTTCTGCTTCAGTAGTGAGTTGAAATATCATGTAGAATACACCAGATCTATGAGAAAAGGAGTACTTGTGGCACCTTAGAGACTAACCAATTTATTTGAGCATAAGCTTTCGTGAGCTACAGCTTCCAATGAAGTGAGCTGTAGCTCACGAAAGCTTATGCTCAAATAAATTGGTTAGTCTCTAAGGTGCCACAAGTCCTCCTTTTCTTTTTGCGAATATAGACTAACACGGCTGCTACTCTGAAACAGATCTATGAGGTTTACTGACAGCCATTTTGTGCGTATAAGTTAGGGGAGTAAGGAGGGATATAGAAAGTTAAGAGGCTACTTGATCAGTCTGTAAGTGCTTACATGGAGAGAAGACCATGAAGAGTTCTTTAACCTAGCAGACAAAGCCATAACAAGAGCTAGTATCTGGAAGCTGAAGCTAGACAACTTGAAAGTAGAAGCGAGGAGACAGATTTTTAACAGTTATTAATGATTAAAGCTGTTCACCGAGGGATGTGGTGGATTCTGTCACTTGAAGTCTTTAAATCAAAATGAGATGCCTTTCAAAAATGTATGCTTTAAGTCAGCTAGAAGTTATTGGATTTCAGTCAGGAATTACTGGTGACATTCTATGGTTTGTGTTCTGCCGGAAGCCACACTAGATGACCACAGGCGTTCCTTCTGGCCTTCAAATCTGTGACTCTATATCCAGGGTTATTTTGGCATATTTCTGCAGCTTATATAGCTCAAAGACGATTGCGAGCCTTGGTCCCTTCAGGAGGGGGATTGTCTTTAGGGATATGTCTTGTACAGTGCCAAAGCATGTTGTAGGCTCTTAAATAATAATTAGTAATGGCTTCCTCCAACCTGCTTGGAGAGAGGGAAGCTTCTTTGGAATAGAATCATAGAATATCAGGGTTGGAAAGCACCTCAGGAGGTCATCTAGTCCAACCCCCTGCTCAAAGCAGGACCAATCCCCAATTAAATCATCCCAGCCAGGGCTTTGTCAAGCCTGACCTTAAAAACTTCTAAGGAAGGAGATTCCACCACCTCCCTAGGTAACGCATTCCAGTGTTTCACCACCCTCCTAGTGAAAAAGTTTTTCCTAATATCCAACCTAAATACATATAAATCAGAATACATATAAATCAGTTTTGTGTTAATCTATGCATGTTCAAGGCACTCTACAAATGTGATCTCTTTCTCTCCCCCCCGCCCCCAACTCCCATAGACTAGGAATCAACATAGTAAACAGCAACTAATGTAGATCTTGAGAGAAACTTTTCAGTAAGGATATAAATAAGAACAACTGAAATGTTGTCTTTTGAAAATTCCCAGTGACACACATGGGAATCATACCCCAAAACTGTTATGTTAAAGGATATTCATGGTCCAACAGATAACTCACAGAAACATGGAGATTCAGAATCACTGATTCCCCTCCCTCTGCTGGGGGTGAAGTATATCTCAGTCTGCCAGCAATCATTCCTGGTCCTGACGAAACATCTGTTCATTCTATGCTCCCATTGTTCTTAGTTTCTATCAGAAAGTGATGGCCTTGCGTTTGAGGCACAGGCATAGGAGTCAGGAGACATGGGTTGTGTTCCCAGCCTTACCACAAGCTTGTGCTGTGAGCTTGGGCAAGTCACTTCAGCAATCTGTGCTTCAGGCTCATCATGCCCCCTCAAAACGGGGATGACAGTACTACTTTATCTCACACAGACAGGTGGGGAGATGTTGGACAAAAATGTATGATGTTTGTGAAGTGTTTTGAGAATCTGGAATGGAAGAAGCTATTTAAGTGCAAGGTGGTATTATTCAGATGGCTGTGATTGGAAAAATAGTGCTGTTCCACAAATTAGGCAGCAGAAGGCTCTGTTGGAGGCAAAAGATATAATCTCTGCATCAGGTAATGGATAAAGGGTGATCTTTTATTGCAAGAGAGAGCTGAGATAAAAATGTGCCTTATTACTGTGCAGTTGGACTTATTCAGCTTAGATAGATGTGAAATAAATAAATTACATAAAATCTTGACTTAAAAAAAAGCTATTTTTCTTGTAATTCATATTCAGAAAGGTCAGTGCTCATATAGCTATGTATTTTATGTATGCACAGAGTGGTATTTCTTTCTTTTTTTTTTGTTCAATATGTTCTTGTGTTTTCCCTGGCAGGCTCTTGTTCTATGTCACTTTTTGGAAACAAATGCTGAACAATACAACCTGGTTGATAAAAGTGTAATTGAAATTGGAGCTGGAACAGGGCTGGTCTCCATAGTAGCCACTTTACTTGGTAAGTGCTGGCTGTTGCTTTGCTGGGTTTGGAAACTTCATTAAGATGACTATTGATTACTATTGGAGCGTATAGTAAGTTGTTCAGTTCCTCTAAAATGTTGAAAACCGAGGAAGAAACACTGAATTCTTTGGGGTTTTCAGCCAACTTGGAAGCCAGTTCTGCTTTTACCTCCATAAAATTACTTGTCCTCACTTTAGAATGCCTTGTAGGAGGCTACAGTAGATGTGACTGCCATCCAGTATTAAACAGAGGACAGAAATTAGGTGCTGTGAGAACTAGGGTTCCTACCAGACCAGGAGGTCAGAGGCATATAGAAGAGGCTGGATTCAGACACAACCTCTGACAAGAGCAGTTTATCTTCTGACTATTAAATAACCCCTTCCCGGTATCCCAAGTCACTTTTGTTTTCAGATTTGTAACCTGTTCTTTAAGAAACGTATCCTTGAGCTTGCTGTCCTGGCATTGTCCATTCTATCTTCTTTCCTGACAGCCCGTTCTTTGCTAACAGTAACTCGAATCACTAACCACTTGCAATGTAGCCAAGGACACAATTTAGTCTGCAGTATCTTTTATTACTGTATGAGAAGGAAAGAATCCAGGAGATTCTCAGATCCTGGCTGACTTTGCAGGGTTGATAGAAACCCCTCCCCCCATCTTTTGACTTGTATACCAAGCAGATTTGATATAAAGACCCCATAAAGGTGGATCCCCAGGATATCATTTTTGACTTTGCAGAGCAAGATCATATTTTAATGTATTTTTTTGATGTGGAAACCTAATTTACATGTCTAGTGTAATGAAATGCCCAGGAGGCTTTTTACAGGTATATTGTACCTATATATGGGAGAGACCTGGGAATGCAATTGTTTGTGCAGTAGGTTTTGTGTACAGATTTCTTCTTCATTCTTGAAGTATAATCAAGGGTTAATCTGTGGTGGTGGTTTTTTGTCACAGGTGCACGTGTAACTGCCACGGACCTGCCTGAAGTACTAGGAAACCTTCAGTACAATATTCTCAAAAATACCAAAATGAAGTGTAAGCATCATCCCCAGGTTAAAGAACTGTCCTGGGGAGTTGATTTAGAGAAAAACTTTCCCAAGTCTTTGTGTCAGTTTGACTACATCATGGCTGCTGATGTTGTGTACTACCATCCCTTCCTGAAGGAGCTGCTTCTTACCTTCCATCACTTGTGTCAGGACAACACTGTTATTCTCTGGGCCATGAGATTCAGGCTGGACAAAGAGAACCAATTTATGGGCAGATTTCAGGAATTGTTTGACCTGGAGGTAATTTCCAATTTTCCCAGTTTAAACATAACATTGTATAAGGCAATGAGAAAAGGCAAGAAGATGATGTGATGTTCCAACTTGAGTATTAGAAAGTGTGTGTGTGTGTGTGTGGAGTTTGAGTTTTTTCACAGGTTCCATGTTAATGCTTGATGACATCTGTAGATTATGCAAGCAGCATGCCTTTTGCGATGTCAGGGCAGCAGATGGATGCCTCTGTCCCCTTCAGAAGAGAGTCACTTCCCACCACCGTTTTGCCTTCTCTTACACAGGGTGATTATGAGCCTCACAGCCTTGGGGCAAGTGGCTCCTCTTCCTCATGTTATAAACATTAACAAATGGTCTTGCGTAAGAATAGTGCAGCATACTACCAATTCCCTTTTAAAAAAATTCTCAAATCCTTGGAGCTTTGCCTTTCTCAAAATAGACCACTGTGGACCTCTAGCTCTGAGAGCACAACAATACTAACAATTGCCCTCAAGAAAATGTTTTACATCACTGCCTCATTGTGATAGCTTGAGACCAAAAAGACTTACTTTGCATGCTTAATTATGGGCAGATCATAGAAAAAAGTTGCTTAGCATCTTTGGAAAGGCCCACTGTGACTGTCTGTATCCCTGTGTTCACCTTTTTACAAAACTGTAATGCATTTTGTATGAAGTATGCCTTGTGAGGTATCGTTTGAAAATTCATAATTTACTGATCATTATTGTCCTGGTAAACTGTGTGTGACAACATTGTATGTGAAGTTATAAGGCTCTACTGTATGAGATTTATTGAGACATATTCCAAGTCTGCAAAAGAAGGCACAAACCAATCCCTCAGAGACAAAAGGCAAATCGACGCCTCAGCCAGGTGTCAACAAAATCACATGAACTATCACCTGGATAAGCTGCCATTCTTTGATAGGAAAAAGGGTGTGAGTAAGAAATGTACATCTTGCCAAATAAAAAGCTGCAGGTTCCCATCTCCTAAGACCTTCTGTCTTCTGAACCTCAGCTGGAGATAATTTTCAAAATAAAAGAGAACCATAAGAAAGGGGAACAGATGCCTCAAAATACTCCTCTCTTTCTCTCTACCCATGAAATCAACAACACCTGAAAGACAAGGAAAGTAACACTGAACTGGGGAGGGGAAAGAATCCTGGCCAACTGAAATCCAGACCGTAAGACTGCTCAAACATGTGGTGAGAGAGACCTCTGCTTTGAATTAATTTAGCTTGTTAAGTTAGATGTTAATTGCGTTTTACCTTTTATTTTCTTGTAACCAGTTCTGACTCTTATGCTTCATTACTTGTAATCACTTAAAATCTATCTTTCTGTAGTTAATAAACTTATTTTATCTAAACCAGTGTGCTTGGATTGAAGTGTTTGGAAAACTTCATTTGCAATGGCAAGATTTGTGCGCATCACTTTCTATTAATGAAATGATAGACTTTATATGAGCTTGTATTGTCCAGAAGGGTGCCAGGCAGTAATAAGACACACATTTCTGGGGCAAAGTCTGGGACTGGGAGTTTTCTGGTGTTACCCTGCAGTGTAATTCATGGGTGGCTGGCTATAGCATTTATACAATATAGCTGGGAGTGATTTATGTTCTGCGTGTGAGCAGACCAGGAGTTGTTGCTCTCACAGCAAAGCAGTGTAAAAAGCACCCTAGGTTGTAGAATTGAGGGGACACAGATGTCTGTCAGTCAAGAATATACCCTGGGTAATTTCACTCCCACAAATAAATTGTTGACCTGTTCTTTAATTGTAATAGATTTCTGTATGTGATGACCACACAACTTTGCTCGGAATTGACCAGAGGATTTTGTTTTAGGGAGGTTTATATGGATTTTTTAGATCTTACCAAATTTCCTGAATCACTTAGTAAGTATGTATGAGATCTTCAGGGCAATTCCAGCCTAACTGTACAGAAAGGCAAACCCCAGCTGCTTGTGCTGGGGTCCACGCATAGAGTTATCATCATTTAGAAAAGTTTTGTCAAGGACAGTTGTTCAACTAACCTGGGGTCTTGGGGGTTGATAGGCCCTCACCTAACACAGCCTTTCTGTGTGCATTTGTGTGAACTGTAGTACTTGTTTGTTCTGATTTACAAAATTCCTTAATCAACAGAACTCCTGGGTCAAACTGGATGAAATGAAGCACCTTGTCTAAGACCACCGAGTGACAAAACCTGTATTAGAATGTAAGGATCCCTTGTTCTCAGTCCTGCACTTGGTCCACTCAGCTATGTTGCTTCTCAGACAACTGAGCTTTTATTCTCCCAGTGGTTAGAGAGCACACTGGCTCTTGACGGATGGGCCAGCTCAGCTGCAGGAGGCAGCAAGGAGGGACGTTGTGGTGATCCTAGAGTCCTCTGTGGCTCCCAGCACAGTCCAAATGGGAAGGAAAATGTAGAGAGAATGGCCCATGATGTCTTCTCCCCCTTTTTTAAAATCTGGTGGCAGATATGGTAAAAACCAGCACTGGATGTTTGGTGGGGATGAAAATTAATAATTGAGAATTTTTCGGAAAAAATCAATGACAAACTTTCCACCCTACTGGATCAGTTTGTTTCCAAAACTCTCTGCATAAGGAAAAAAGGGATACAATTTTTTTTTAAAGAAAGCAGAGTCCCTCTGCTATTTCTAGATTCCCTGAATCATAGGGGCTTGTGGCTGTGAACCTGGCACCCCAAAGATCATTTGTATATAGGAACATGTAATAGATATATGAATAGTGCTGGCTCTTAACATGTAATTAACAACAAGGCCCTGCACAAACCGAAAACTGGAACATTCTTTAAAAGGGGAAATGAACTCCAAAATATTTCAGGAAAATATGGCTGGTTGTTTGAAAGAAGAAAACTGAAACCTTCTGTGTTACAAAGAAGCAATAAAATGCAGCTGCTTTTCAGTGGCTGTTATACTGATTAGTTCTTCAGCTAAGGCCCAATTCTTCAGGCTGTCCACATGCTGGACTCCCTTTGAAGTCAACAGGATTGGGTCCATATGGGGAACTGTTTATTAACATTACTCTGTTTTCTCACACCTCTGTTTTTGCAAAGTTATATGAAACTTCCTGGGAGTGGTTTAGTGACTATCTGTTCTATTGTGCCTGTGACCTTTGGGCCTCTGTTATGACTAGCAGTGAATTAGCCATGATCAATGAGAGGTTGGAGCTCATATACTGCATTTGCATAGAGAAATTATTTCTTTTCTTCAGTAATAGTGCTCCCACAATAATGCCAAGTATGGTTATAGCTCCCAAGGCAAGTTCCCCACAAACTATATTTTTTAAAATTACTTACACAGAGTTTCTTTTTTGTTCCTCTTTAAAAAAGATAATCTAATGCCCATGCTAGTTGTTGGCTTGCTAAAGTACTGGTGTATTTGCATTGCACAGAACTCTACACTCTAGTCTAAAGATCTTTGATGTTAGCTACAACTGGTAGTTGTTTTGAAGGGGGAGAAAGCAATGAAGTCCAGCAAATTTTTTTAAATGAAAGTCCTAACTATGAGGAATTGCTACAGAGGTTGTAATGAGATTATATTGGCTGTGAGGAGAAGGCTATCCAAATTGGGAGGTACTGTATAGAACAGTCAGCTGGTTTTCCACATAATTTTACTTTGTTCTTTATGTGCTAATCTAACAATTATTTCACAAACAGCAATATCTGTAAAGTAATGTGACAACATTTGTTAGAATTTCCTTGCCTCAAATGTCTTGAATCTAAAGCTTTAATGTGTTTCATCCGTTTAATTTTTGAATCTAGTATTTATACAAACATTACAGCAATGTTCTACCATTCATTGAGTATCATAGTGTCTAGAGAGTTCTATTTACATATTGAATATTTTTCTCTCTTATTGTCACACAGTGAGGTTTTCCATGTTCATGCAACTAGATCAGGCTTTTTTCTCTAACAGGTGCAAGAGGAAATGCTGGTGCTGAGCATTTCAAAGAGTGCAACTGGGGTGCTGTTCTTTTGGCTGCATTTGCATTTGGCATCACCAATACAGTGGAGAGGTGTGGCCTAAAGAATGCAACTGTCAAGAAATTTTCAAATAATTGCACGTCCGTGCACGTGGTAGTTAGGTAGCAAATAGCTCATACCAGATTTTGCACCTCTATTAGTCAGTATAAGGTTAACAGCAACTCACTCAAGTTGCATTGCATGGCCTCATCAACCTCTCTTTGTATTGTGGAGCAGCTGGAGACATACTGACTGTCACTAGGCTGAAGAATGTAAGTAAGTTGGAGGGGTCCTGATGTTTAGAAACATTTGGGTTAACCTGAGGTACAGAAGAGTGAGGGGTCTTTAGCAGGAGGTGGCTTTTTACAGGTGCCATGGATAACACACGAGTCAGACGTAGACTTTCCTATCCTCAAATTTTTGTCCTGAGATGCAGGCTTTTGGGAGATTTCTCAGCCCCTCAGGAATTCCTCCAAAGTTATGGGAATCTTGGGCCGGTCATAGCCATCAGTGCTACAGTGGTAGCAACCATGGAGTGACCTCAGATAGTTTAGAAAAGATAGAGATGTGTCCAGGCAAGACATCACTGTTGCATTTTAATACTTTAAAGTCATAATGGATTTATCTTCACAATACCTCTGTGAGGTAGGGAAGCATTATTATCCCAATTTTACATATGAGCAGGTTGTAAGGCACAGATTAAGTGATTGCCCAAAGTCACACAGGAAGTCTGTGGCAGAGCGAGGAACTGAACCCAGATCTCCTGAGTGAGAATGTAGTATCTCAAATCACAAAAATGACAACTCTTGATTCCTTGTGCCCTACTATTGTTGGAGTTCACATACAGTAATGCAGGAGTTACATTACTGTTATGATTTAAGTTATTTTTCAAGTCTGGGGTGGTTGTTTTTTTTAAAATGGGAGAGAAACAGGATAGATGTGTGAAGATCTAGGGAGGTCAGGAGGAAAGCCTCATGCATTTCAACTTCCCATTTTATACAAGTGTGCCCAGACTACAGCCTGAAAATAGGATCTATAGGCCACAGTGAAGTTTTATGACTTTATCTCAGAAGTCTTCTGAAGCTTACAAGTTTGACTACCTCCATTCTGCACCTCTGTGAGGAATTAAAAGGGGATATGGAGAGGCACATATGAGAAGTGTGTTCTACTTTTGATGGTCAAAGTCAACACCACTCTGGGGTTGCTGGCAGTGTGAACGTTTCAGAGACTTAAAGGAGTCACCTCCAGTGATAAGCTAGACCTCTCCAGTTGCATCGAGCAATTGTGTATTATTCTCAGGCAGGTTAATAATTACACTGATTTTTTCCAGAGGCAGCAAATCAGTATAGAAGTCTTTGATATTACAGACTTCCAATCTGTTCTTTGTGCTCCTGACTATACTCATGTTCCTCCTAGGCCTCTGGGGAGCAAAAAGGGGTTCCATTAACTCAAGCTGCAGCTCACCTGTGAGGCAAATTGAATAGCCACAGGTGTCGCTCAGGAACATACCATGGCTGTCACATTCTCAGATGCTGTGGTGTGGCAGTGAAATAAGAGACCAGAGAGATTGTGTGAGGCTGGCTTCTGGATAAAGACAGAAAATCAGCTCATGGTAGCATTAGCGCTCTTGTTATGGTTAGCTGCTCTGGGCTGGTGAACAGATTTCTTGCTCAGAGGGAATACTCTCTATGCTTTGAAAACATGGCTCATGACTCCTTTTACTGATCTCAGCAATACCTCAAAAGGAAAATTATAATTCTCTTCACCAAGCCACCAGCTCTACCATTGACAGAGCTTTCAGAACTCTGACAATGAGATTCTGAGAGGATCTGCTGTCACCCTGGCATATAAGTTAGTAAAGGTTTATGTGCTCATTCTGGCTTATTGTATGCTGTACAATGATGCCTTGAGATATAGAGAGAACACACCCGAGGAGCTGAATATAGGTAGATGTAGAGGATCCTCATTTTCTAGCCAGTCCCTGTGAGACAGGCAGGGCAGAGAGGGGCTGATGTTTGGAAACCTCTGAGATAAATACTATACAGATAATTGCACTTTCCAATAGGTTCATGCTTCATCAGAAAAAAAGAGAACAGACAGAGGTAAAACAAGGAAATAATTGCAGACAGGTTAATTGTACGCTGTTTATATTTTTTTAAAATGCATGAGTCCACGCAAAACTCATTAGGAGAACACAACAGATAAAATCTTTTCGGTGTGGAAGGCTTCCGCAGCAATAATAAGGAAATTAAAGCTGAGTGGTTTAAAACAGCGCCATTTTATTCAGTAGCATGGTTGCATAAACAAATCTGCTAAACCCAGGTAGGCCACACAGTGGCCACAAGCAACTGAATAACAGGGGCAGGAAAAAGCTTAAATAAGGAAAACTAAAACTCAGTTTAATGTCTCTTTCCCTTCCTTTTTTATATTCTAGCATCAAGGCCTCTTGTGACTGTATTCTCTGAAGCAAGCAACTGCATGGGATTATTTTAAATCAAAGCTGCAGAAGCTATCGTAAACCTGCATCCCAAGTAAGGGAAAAAAATTCATAGGCAGGAGTTGTAGACCAAGCTGGATGAGCAAGCATCTCAGAGAGGTGATTAAGAAAAAGCAGAAAGCATATAGGGAGTGGAAGAAGGGAGGGATCAGCAAGGAAAGCTACCTTATTGAGGTCAGAACATGTAGGAATAAAGTGAGACAGGCTAAAAGTCAAGTAGAGTTGGACCTTGCAAAGGGAATTAAAACCAATAGTAAAAGGTTCTATAGTCATATAAATAAGAAGAAAACAAAGGAAGAAGAAGTGGGACCGCTAAACACTGAGGATGGAGTGGAGGTCAAGGATAATCTAGGCATGGCCCAATATCTAAACAAATACTTTGCTTCAGTCTTTAATAAGACTAAAGAGGATCTTAGGGATAATGGTAGCATGACAAATGGGAATGAGGATATGGAGGTAGACATTACCATATTTGAGGTAGAAGTGAAACTCAAACAGCTTAATGGGACTAAATCGGGGGGCCCAGATAATCTTCATCCAAGAATATTAAAGGAATTGGCACAGGAAATTGCAAGCCCATTAGCAAGAATTTTTAATGAATCTGTAAACTCAGGGGTTGTACCGTATGATTGGAGAATTGCTAACATAGTTCCTATTTTTAAGAAAGGGAAAAAAAGTGATCCGGGTAATTATAGGCCTGTTAGTTTGACATCTGTAGTATGCAAGGTCTCGGAAAAAATTTTGAAGGAGAAGGTTAAGGACATTGAAGTCAATGGTAAATGGGACAAAATACAACATGGTTTTACAAAAGGTAGATCATGCCAAACCAACCTGATCTCCTTTTTTGAGAAGGTAACAGATTTTTTAGACAAAGGAAATGCAGTGGATCTAATTTACCTAGATTTTAGTAAGGCATTTGATACCGTGTCACATGGGGAATTATTAGTTAAATTGGATAAGATGGGGATCAATAGGAAAACTGAAAGGTGGATAAGGAATTGGTTAAAGGGGATACTACAACGGGTCCTACTGAAAGGTGAACTGTCAGGCTGGAGGGAGGTTACCAGTGGAGTTCCTCAAGGATCGGTTTTGGGACCAATCTTATTTAATCTTTTTATTACTGACCTTGGCACAAAAAGTGGGAGTGTGCTAATAAAGTTTGCGGATGATACAAAGCTGGGAGGTATTGCCAATTTAGAGAAGGATAGGGATACCCTACAGGAGGATCTGGATGACCTTGTAAACTGGAGTAATAGTATTAGGATGAAATTTAATAGTGAGAAGTGTAAGGTCATGCATTTAGGGATTAATAACAAGAATTTTAGTTATAAGCTAGGGACGCATCAATTAGAAGTAATGGAGGAGGAAAAGGACCTTGGAGTATTGGTTGATCATAGGATGACTATGAGCTGCCAATGTGATATGGCTGTGAAAAAAGCTAATGTGGTCTTGAGATGCATCAGGAGAGGTATTTCCAGTAGGGATAAGGAGGTTTTAGTACCGTTATACAAGGCACTGGTGAGACCTCACCTGGAATACTCTGTTCAGTTCTGGTCTCCCATGTTTAAGAAGGATGAATTCAAACTGGAACAGGTACAGAGAAGGGCTACTAGGATGATCCGAGGAATGGAAAATTTGTCTTATGAAAGGAGACTCAGGGAGCTTGGCTTGTTTAGCCTAACTAAAAGAAGGTTGAGGGGAGATATGATTGCTCTCTATAAATATATCAGAGGGATAAATACCGGAGAGGGAGAAGAATTATTTAAGCTCAGTACCAATGTGGACACAAGAACAAATGGATATAAACTGGCCACTAGGAAGTTTAGACTAGAAATTAGACAAAGGTTTTTAACCATCAGAGGAATGAAGTTTTGGAATAGCCTTCCAAGGGAAGCAGTGGGGGCAAAAGATCTATCTGGCTTTAAGATTAAACTCAATAAGTTTATGGAGCAGATAGTATGATGGGATAACATGGTTTTGGTAATTAAATATTCATGGTAAATAGGCCCAATGGCCTGTGATGGGCTATTAGATGGGGTGAGCTCCGAGTTACCAAGGAAATAACTTTCTGTAGTATCTGGCTGATGAATCTTGCCCATATGCTCAGGGTTTAGCTGATCGCCATATTTGGGGTCGGGAAGGAATTTTCCTCCAGGGCAGATTGGAAGAGGCCCTGGAGGTTTTTCGCCTTCCTCTGTAGCATGGGGCACGGGTCACTTGCTGGAGGATTCTCTGCTCCTTGAAGTCTTTAAACTACGATTTGAGGACTTCAATAGCACAGATATAGGTGTGAGGTTTTTTTTTGTAGGAGTGGTGGGTGAAATTCTGTGGCCTGCATTGTGCAGGAGGTCAGACTAGATGATCATAATGGTCCCTTCTGACCTAAATATCTATGAATCTATGTAAGATCAGTGGCCTCTCATGGTTTTGAGGAGACATCTGAACATTCGGCTTCTGGTAAGTACAGAAGATACAGCAACTGTAACCTCACCTCTGTCCCTTAGGAGTTGATATTAATTCATGAGGGGTAGTTGCAATGTACTCAGTCTAGTCCAGAGTAAAGAATTTTCTCTTCGGAGCGTCTAACTATTGTCCTCACACCTGCACCAAACACGGTAACTGGCTGACACTACCCTGCTGTCAAAAACAGAGACCAGCCTAAACATGTAAACTGCCAGCCTGCAAACTAAATTCCAGTGGGTCCAAATCTTCAGTGTTACAACATCACTCTGAGCTCCTTCAACATTTGTTTCAGCTTCCTGTGCCTCGTTTCCACCTCCCCCACCAAATCCAGCATCCTCCCCATTGAATCTCTGTCCTGCGCCAGAGAATCAGAGAAAGGAGAGAGAGAAGCCCAATCAGGACTGTGGGGAGTTAATTTGACCCATCTAGGCTATCAATTTGGTGTACCTGTTCTGTGGCCTTGAGTCTAGCACTGTCAGGCTGTCATCATTCCCTTAGCATTTTATTCATGCTGGGGCAGCTTTGGTCTTGGGGTGACGGTGACGTTGGGAGGCAAGAGAGCTTGGATTTCCCCCCAGCTATGCTGCTGACTCACTGTATGGCCTTAGGCCAGTCACTTAACCTCACTGTATCTCAGTTTCCCAAATGTACAACAGGGCACCTTGGTAAAGCATTTTGACAGGAATCCCTTACACATCCTTACGTGGAGTGAGTTCTTTCCAGCTTGATTGAATGTTGGTTAGATGAGGGGAAAACATTTTTGGGGCTCTTCACAGTTGGACAAGTTTGTCCCAGAAGTGAGAGCAGTTTTATGGCTCCAGTCTGTACACTGCCTTGTACTGATAAAGGTTTGGTGATCAGTGTGTAGTGTATGTTTGTGGTAACCTGTCAGAAAGGGAAGAGTGAAAATGGGTCTTTAGAGCAGAACAACAATTTGAATGAAATAAGCCTACCCAGCACCTCAGGACCTTCCCTTCCCTTCCCCATCACAAGATTACTTGCTCTTCAGTTTAAGCCCAAACCTAGCATCTCAACGGTAACATTACTGAGTCTGTCAGTCCTCTCATCTACCTTGCAACCTTGAATATGAGTAACTAAAGTATTCTGCAGTGCTCAGAAACCACACTGATGCATGCCTGTACAAAACCTGATAACATAAGAAAGTAACTCCATTGTAAAGCCAATTTGGGGGGATAGTGGGCGTGGATGAGGGGTTAGGTAACGGTTAATGGAATGGAGGACTGCTATTGTGGGCTAATCGGTGTGTGTATGTAAAGAATAGAAAATTTCATTCTCCCCAGGAGGATCTGCAACTTTCAGACATTGAAGGGTTACTACCTGGAACATATCTGATCTACCGGTCCCAAAGATATTTTGTGGTTGTTATATTCTGGACTCCTTGAAGTCCAGAATACTGTTTGTTTGTTCTAGGGAAACAATTTCTGCTTTTTTCCTCAGCCATGTATTAGCTCTTTCCACTCGTAACCCTTTCCTTGAAATTGAAAATGGAAAAGCTGGTCTCCATGTAGATTGTTGCTTTCAGATTTTTTAACTTTTTTACCTTGCCAGGCTCTTTTTGTGATAAAGGGAAATGAAAATGGTGAGCTCTAAATTAAGAAATTCCGTTAGGGAGATTTATAGAAAGATTTGTTTTCAGTAGGGCCCTACCCAATTCACGGTCCATTTTCATCAATTTCACGGTCATAGGATTTTAAAAAATCATAAATTTCATGATTTCAGCTATTTAAATCTGAAATTTCATGGTGTTGTGATTGTAGGGGTCCTGACCCAAAAGGAGATTGTTGGGGGGTCACAAGGTTGTTGTAGGGGGGAGTTGCGATACTGCTACCCTTTTGCGCTGTTACTGGCTGCGTTGCCTTAAGAGCTGGGTGGCTGGAGAGAGCGGCTGCTGCTGGTTCAGAGCCCAGCTCTCAAGGCATTGCCATTGTCAACAGCAGCGCAGAAGTAAGGATGGCATGATATGGTATTGCCAGCCTTACTTCTGCACTGCTGCCTTCAGAGCGGGGCCCTTGGCCAGCAGCTGCCACTCTCCGGCCACCCAGCTCTGAAGGCAGCAGCGCAGAAGTAAGGCTGGCAATACCACAACCCCTCCTGCAACTACCTTGCAATCCCACCCGCAACCTCCTTTTGGGTCAGGATCCCCAGTTTGAGCAATGCTAGTCTCTCCCATGAAATCTGTACAGTATCGGGTAAAAGTAGAGAAAAGACCTGATTTCACGGGGGAGACCAGTTTACATGATCTGTGACATGTTTTTCAGGGCTGTGAATTTGGTAGGGCCCTAGTTATGAGCTTTATTTAATTTAAGTATACTTAACTTGCTAAAGAAATGGCTGAAGAATGGGTTCTGTAAACTCAGGTCTCCCTCCTTAGTTTGGAGATAATACAGCTAGCATTTCAGCTTTGATGTTGCTCCAAGGGCCCATGGATGGCTCGCCTGTCTCCCATTCCAGATCAGCATGTCACACTTAGATAATAATCAGGGATTTGATTACCCAAAATAGCATTCTGAACCAAAGGGCTGTTCACTCTGACTGGCCACTGGAGGTCACCATAGCTCTACAAAAATAAGCAACTCTTAATAATTCACAATAAAAACAGCTTAAAAATGGAGCTGCTCTGAGACTTTATAAGTAACTGGTGTGAAAACTGTGGGGTATAAACACAATAAACTACAATTACAAATATATGACATTCACAGGAATTATTTTAAGCAAAAAGTGTAGGAGTCCACTTCCCACAGCCCCCTTCTGTATAAAGTGAGCATCTACCATACTGTGAGTGGCTGAAGAGAGGAAAAGTTAGCCTCTGGTTTCTCATTTTTATGTAGTGGAGATGGAGTTGCTTCACACAACTGCTGTCTGAGGTTTCTTCTTGTGGTTATAAATAATTTTTAACAATAAAAGTGACGGGTTGCACATCGATCTGTATGGGGGGTGTGCATGGAGAATTTGCATTTAACTAGGAAATAATTATCAAAATATCACATAATGCAGCAGAAAGCCTGCTGTAAGCTTCAGACAGCAGTGTCTGTTCTGTCCTCCTGCAGTCTAGAGCCCCACTTTTCTAAATGGAGGATGACCTTTTCTCTCTGCAGCCATGTCTCACATCCGTACACCACAGAAGCAGCTGCTGTACACAGACTGTAGGAAACTTCACAAATAAAATGAGTTACATTCCTCAAAATGAAGAAGGGCTATGCTGCCAGAGAAGCCAGTTCCTTTCAGAACAGGAGAGAACTTGACCCTAACCACCCCACTAACCCAAAGCACAATATGTCAAAGAAAAGGAATGTTGCCAACTCTTGCAAATAGATTGAGAGCCTTGTGATGTTTGTTGTTAAGATCCCAGCTCCTGGAATCAAGTTGTTTTGTGAGAATCTCAGCTTTGTTTTTGTTTTGTTTTTTAAAGTAAAGGTCTGACACTCCTGGTTGCAGACAAAGGCTTGAACACTTGATCCAGTGCAACCTTGGAAACTAGAAGGCAAATAAAAAGAATCCAAATGTGTAATTTAAAAAAAAATCTCATAATTTTGGGGGCCTGACTCATTATTTTTGAACACTTGGGGTTGGCAGGACTGGAAAAAAAATAGTATTAGGTTGTGTTGAAACTATTTTTAATGTTTGAACTGTAAATAGAAATTCATAATGAAGATATGACACTTTATTGTACAATTCCTTTAGTCTCCTTATAAGTCAGTATTAACTCAGACAGATGGATACCGAACAGCCCATGCCTTACAATATACAAAAGTACTTACATATTCCAGCACATCTCTTTGCTTGTAGTTTCTAACTATAGTACTTTCTACCTGAAATCCCTTTACTTTATTGCCTAAGAGCCACAGCCATTTTCTCCTGAGACATTCTCTTTGGAGGAGGATCGATAAAGATTAATGAATTGTTTTCCAAATTAAAAAAAGAAAAGAAAAGAGCAGTCTCAACTCATATTATAGTTTAAGCTAATTGCTCAAATCAATAGGAGATTTAATGATAATATTTAACATATTTGCTGCTTAGAAAGCCCCAACGCTTCAGCTTTCCATATAGCCATGCTAAAAATAGTCTTGCATCTTATTCAGCTATGAGCATGTGTTAAATAGAAATAGAGACGCAAAATGACTGCCTGATGCCAATTCAAAGAATTAAAAAAACTAGTAAAGAAAGAACCGAACACTGATTTTAGAGTGGTTGCGTGGTTTGCACGCTGCACGGGAAGCCTGATTTCCACTGATGACACTGACTTCTATGGCCTTGGGCAAGTTGCTTAATTTCTCTGCCTTGGTTTTTCCGTCTGTGAAATGGGAGTAATGATACTTATCTAGTTCATAGAATAGTTGTAAGGATTAGTTAAAGTGCTCTGAGCATGGAAACCACTGTATGCATGGTTGGTGTTATCAGGGCGTAATGCACATAAAGCATTCCTGTTCACGTGTTGTTTCTGATTGTTTCAATGAATACATTGTACACATGCTGTCCGTGGCCATGCCTCTTCCTCTATCAGCTTTTGGAGATGGCCAGTCTTTCTCTTGTACTGCAGGAATAATGATGTATGCCTTATAATTAATTTGGACATATGGACTGTATCTAAAATGAGATGGTTATTAGGGCAGCAGCATTTGCAACTTAGGGCTTGTCTAAACTACCACTTAAGTTGATGTAACTTACATCACTCAGGGGTGTGAAATAACCACCGCCCTGAGCCACGTAAATTACATCACCTTAAAGTGGTGTTTCCACCATGCTAAGTCAGCGGGAGATGCTCTCCCACCGACATAGCTTCTGTCTCTTGTGGAGATGGAGTAATTGTGTTGATGGGAGAGCTCTCTCCCATTGACCATGTGCATCTTAGCATGGTAGTGAAGACAAGTCCAAAGAGATTTAGTAGAGCCTTTTCATGTTGTCTATCAGCCAGTGTGAACATCATGTGTAGGCACAGATGATATAAGCACTCTAGCTTCAATTCACCAGTCTATCTCTATTCAGCAAAGCACTTACATACGTGGTTAACTTTAGGTAGGTGCTTAAACGTTTCCTAATGGTGATGGACTTGAGGAAGTGCTGAAACATTTTGCTGAATTGGCAGCTATACACCTAACAAGCTTTCCCTGGTGAAGGAGGTCAAAGGAGAGGTGACAGAAGTGATGGGCTGACTAAGGAGGGGAGAGAAAAGCCGAGAATGAGGAAAGATGTGATGCAAGCGTTAATGTCCACACTGAAGGTGAAATGTGGAGGGGAGGTTGTTAAGCAGAGCTGTTCAAAAATGGAAACCAAAAATCCACAAAAATTCTTTATTGAAAAAAAGTCTTGTTTTTATTGAACGCTCCTTTTCATTCAGAAATGTGACCATCTCTATAGTTAAGAGGATACAAAATGAGGGACTGCATAGGGCGAGGCAATGCTCAAATTGGGTGAGCATTTTGAGGCATGCCATACCTACTATAATCATTACTGACAATCGAAAAGGCCCAAGGAATTTGCCATCATTTTTTCCTCCCATATGAGTTCTGAGACTTGCAAAATATGGCAAAAATTAACCAAGCACTTACAGTGTGTGTTATATTTGAGATGGTAAAAAATCATCTAGCAAAAGAGGGGTTTGAACAAAATAGAGAGTCCCAAATGAAAAACAAAAGGGTCCAACTAGGTAGCGATTCAGACAGGCCAATATATTGAGAAGCTGGGCTGTTTTCTGATCGTCTGACAAGTTGACCATGCCTGGCAATCTGGGGGAGAGAGAGACTGAATTTAGTGGGTGATGGTGGGGGCTGGAGAAAGAAAGAACAGTGAGACTAATGAATGCTTGGTCTTGCTCCTTTCTACCTCTCCTCCATGCAGAGTGCTCCCAGCTGCCGTAAAGGAATGGAACTATCACTTACCTAGTCCAGCACTTACTGTGTCTGCTGTGTAATATGTTTACTGGTAGCTGTGTGCTATATATATGTAAGCAGAGTCAGGATGAGCTCTACCCTGACATCTGGTGACGAGTTGTCGAAAAGAACTTTGGGGCGGATCTCATTTGCATAGGCACACCCACCCCCCCAGATGGTCACTTTGGCTGCTGTAGGAGCCCCAGTTTCTCTGTTATTTGGGCAGGAAGAATAAACTGTTATTAATCTGATTATGTGACTCAAGGACAGTGGAACTGTACTTGGCCTTTTGTTATGATGGAGGGACTCGCCATCAACCTAGCAGCACTTGCTAGGCAAGGGTCATGGGTTTCAAAACCCAGTGACTGGAGAGAGGCTGGGGACAGGTATTAATACTTGGTGGTATGGTCTCCTGGTGAGGGCTCTAAATACCAATTGCACCTTCTTCTTTCTCTACTATGGAATATCAGAGCTAGTTTTGATTCCATTAGGAGCCTAGTTACAAGCTGCTGAGCTGAATTAACTTTGGGTCAATGGTGCACCAGCACTGAGGCTTCCCTACTACAAGCTGGAATCGCTAAAGAGCTAAAATTACTAAAAGCTGAAATCACTGGGTGCTGTGTTAAGTGGGGGGGGGGCGCCTGAAGATATATTGCAGAGTGGGCTCACGGGATGGCTGGCAGAGCGGAGCAGTTGGCGGGATGGCTGGTGGAGCAGTTGGCGGGACGGCTGGTAGAACAGCTGGCGGAGTGGGGCAGCTGGAGTGGCTCATGGGATGGCTGGTGGAGTGGAGCGGGGCAGAGCGATTTGTGGGACGGCTGGTGGAGTGGAGCGGAGCCCCACGGAGAGGCGAGGCAGTCGGCTTTGGACCATGTAAGGTCCTTAACCTTCCCCATTTCCACCCAAGCTGGGAGGTAAAACTCTGCAGATAAACTTTCGAACTCTGGGGCTGCCCTGACCAGGGATAGAGACTTTTGGGTTGTTGGACTTTTGGGACTTAGGTGACTTTTGTGTTGCTGGACTCAAGAACCCAAGGGAAAGGACACGGCCCAATTTGCTTGGGGTGGGTTTTTGCTCATAGGTTGTGTTATGAATCCTGTTGGTGGTGTTTCCCCAATAATATGCCATGTTGTTTCTCTCTGTTATTAAAAGGCTTTTGCTACACTGAGGCTGTGTGCTTGCGAGAGGGGAAGTATTGCCTCTTAGAGGCGCCCGGGGGGTGGGGTGGTATATATTTGTCCCAGGCCACTGGGTGGGGTCTCGAGCCGGTTTTGCATTGTGTTATTGGAATGGAACCCCTAGATACTGAACCAGGCCCTTGTTGCTGCCAACTCTGATGGGCAGAAGGGTTACATTTAGGCAGAGTGTGGTCCCTGGTAAGCAACTGAGATGAGGCTTAGCCTCAAACTGTGTGAAGCCAGTTTCTTTGTGTTTATAGTTTAATTGTTTGTTTTCTTTACTAAATGCTTCTTGTTTAAGGTGAAACAAGGTGGGCTAGGTAATATTTTTTATTGAACCAGCTTCTGGGTGTTAGAAAGACAAGCTTTCAAGCTACATCCAGCTCTTTAGGTTTGGGAAAGGTACTCCCAGTGTCACAGCTAAATACAAGGTGGATCAGATTGCTTAGCATAAGTAGTTAACACAAATTCTAAGGGACCATTCAAGGTCTATTAGAATTCTTTGTGGGGGCAACAAACATGTGCACAAGGATGATCCAGTAGATATAGTGTACTTGGACTTTCAGAAAGCCTTTGACAAGATACCTCACCAAAGGCTCATAAGCAAAGTAAGCAGTCATGGGATAAGAGGGAAGGTCCTCTCATGGATCAATAACTGGTTACAAGATGGGGCAAAAGGGTAGGAATAAATGGTTAGTTTTCACAATGGAGAGACATAAATAGAAACAAGTGGGGTCCCCCAGGCATTTGTACTGGGACCAGTTCTGTCCCACATATTGATAAATGATCTAGAAAAAGGGGTAAACAGTGAGGTGGCAAAATTTGCAGAGGATACAAAATTATTTAAGATTGCAGTCTGATCTGGACATTACTAAGAGTTACAAAAGGATTTCCCAAAACTGGGTGACTGGGCAACAAAATGGCGGATGAAATTGAGCACTGATAACTGCAAAGTAATGCACATTGGAAAACATAATCCCAATAATACATACAATATGATAGCATTTAAATTAGCTGGTACCTCTCAAGAAAGAGATCTTGGAGTCATTGTCGATCGTTCTCTGAAAACATCTGCTCAGTATGGCAATCAAAAAAAGCTAACAGTGTTAGGAACCATTAGGAAGGGGATATATACGAAGACAGTAAACATCATAATACCACTTTGTAAATCTGTGGCATACCCACACCTTGAATACTGTGTGCAGTTCTGGTTACCCATGTCTGAAAAAAGATACATTTGAAATTGAAAAAGTACAGAGAAGGATTACAAAAAATTATTAAGAATTTGGAACAACTTCCATCTGAGGTCTAAAGACTAGGACTGTTCCTCTTAGAAAAGAGATGACTAAGGGATATGATAGAGGTCTATAAAATTATGAATGGTTTCAGAGTAACAGCCGTGTTAGTCTGTATTTGCAAAAAGAAAAGGAGTACTTGTGGCACCGTAGAGACTAACCAATTTATTTGAGCATGAGCTTTCGTGAGCTACAGCTCACTTCATCGGATGCATACCGTGGAAATTGCAGCAGACTTTATATACACACAGAGATCATGAAACAATACCTCCTCCCACCCCACTGTCCTGCTGGTAATAGCTTATCTAAAGTGATCATCAAGTTGGGCCATTTCCAGCACAAATCCAGGTTTTCTCACCCTCCACCCCCCCCCCCCACACAAACTCACTCTCCTGCTGGTAATAGCCCATCCAAAGTGACAACTCTCTACACAATGTGCATGAATGATGTGGAGAAAGTGAATAAGGAAGTGTTATTTATCCCTTCACCTAACACAAGAACCTGGGGTCATCCAGTGAAATTAGCAGCAAGTTTAAAACAAATTAAAGGAAGTACTTCTTCACACAAGGTGCAGTCAACCTGTGAAACTCATTGCCAGGGGATGTTGTGAAGGCCAAAGCTATAACTGGGTTCAAAAAATAATTAGATAAGTTCATGGAGGATAGGTCCATCAATGGCTATTAGCCAAGATGGTTAGGGATGCAACCCCATGCTCTGTGTGTTCCTAAGCCTCTGACTGCCAGATACTGTCAACATGGGATGGATCATGCAATATTTTCCCTTTTCTGCTCATTCCATCTGGGGCACTGGGCATTGGCTGCTACTGGAAGATGGGATACTGGGCTAGATGGACCATTGGTCTGACCCAGTATGGCTGTTCTTCTGTTCTTAAGGTGAAGTGGCCCATTAACACCTCTGCAGCCATAGGAAAAACCAGATGTGGGAGGAGTTAGTGGGTTACAGATTGTTGTAATAAACCACAAATGCAGTGTCTTTATTAAGACCGGGATTTTCAGTATCTAGCAAAGTTATGAATTTAAGCTCCCAGGCTTCTCTTTTGAAAACTTTGTCCAGGTTTCCAATGAGGACTGAGAGGTCAGATATGGAGTGATCATTTTGTGAAAAGTGTTTGCCCACAGGTGATATGGTGTTTTTCTCTTTCATCATTTTTCTGTGTGAGTTCATTTGTGACCGTAGCGATTGGTTTCACCCACATAGTTGTTGTTGGGGCATTTAGTGCACTGGATGAGGTACACTGCATGTGGTGGTAGGCTGTGTGTGTGTGTGTGTGTGTGTCATTATGGAGCATACCTTTTTTATTATTGTAATGAACTTTCATAGCTGAAGAAGGGGTCAGATTATTTCCTCCGGGACATTTTATCCTTTGTTTATCCATAGGACAGGCATGGTGTGGGAAGTGAGAGTGCAAGTTCCCCATGTTCCCCCTGCAATGTTCCTCATCCCTCACTTGGAGGAATTACATCTAAGGGGTGAACGAGTAGTTTTTCCTTCAATTATTGGCTCCTCTGCTGCTGAGAATGCCAACAAAAGCCAACTAGGATGATGGTTTTTGTGATGATGCCATTTGCTCATGGGAAACTTGGCTGAAGTGCTAATTATTTCCCAGATTGGTGCATATTCATGTCTAGTTGCTCTAGAAAAAGAGGATAATAGGACTGGGTGGGGGGAAAAACCCAAAATTTGTCTCAGTTAGTATCAAAGGACTTATTCATTTCAATCAGTCATGTTTGATTGAAAATCCAATAAAAATAACCATTAATTTTTCCTTAACGAAGTTAAGATCACATCCTACGTCTAATCAATAGCTTGCTTTGACATCTGGGCCATCAAATGATCATGATAGTCTTTTCTGGTCTTAGTCTATGAGTCTATAAGAATCAGGAAACTCATGATATATATGCCACATAATTATATCTGGGACACAAATTCACTGCCTCAGCTGTGTCTTGCAAACATCAGGGAAGCTTTAAACCTAACTATGCATGAAATTTCAAACAGACTTAATATATATGAGAAAATTTGCCACATAGCATTTAAAATGGTAAATTCTTCTTTTAATTGTGTTCTAGTTTGGTGGACAACAAGGTACTACATCAGTTTCAAAAGGGCTTGGATTCTTAGATATCTCATTATTACAATTAACAGTATCACTGCAAGGGAAAATCAGTTTGAAGGTTGCTGGTCCCTAAGTTGTCATGAAAGCTAGTAAAAAGAATTGCTTTTTACTAGAAAAAAGCAAGCTGTGAGATTTCAGGATAAGTTATTACACTTGTGAAAATCTACTTGGCAGTTCATTTCATTTGTCAGGGTTGCCATTCTTTGCTTTTTGAACAATTTCTTGCAGATCTAAATATAGCCTTCACTTTTAAAGAGAGCTCTTTGAGGCAGGGACCGTCTTTTCGTTGTGTGTGTAGGGCCTAGCACATTAGGGCAGAGGCCTCTTCTGTATTTTACCACAATCATAGAATCAATCATAGGACTGGAAGGCACCTGGAGAGGTCATCTAGTCCAGTCCCCTGCATCCAAGGCAGGACTAAGTATTATCTAGACCATTCCTGACTGGTGTTTTACTAACCTGCTATTAAAAATCTCCAATGATGGAGATTCCACAACCTCCATAGACAATTTATTCCAGTGCTTAACCACCCTAACAGTTAGGAAGTTTTTCCTAATGTCCAACCTAAACCTCCCTTGCTGCAATTTAAGCCCATTGCTTCTTGTCCTATCCTCAGAGGTTAAGAAAAAAAAATTCTCCCTCCTCCTTGTAACAACCTTTTATTCACTTGAAAACTGTTATCGTGTCCCCTGTCTTCTCTTTTGCAGACTAAACAAACCCATTTTTTTCAGTCTTTCCTCATGGGTCATGTTTTCTAGACCTTTAATAATTTTTTTGCTCTCCTCTGGACTTTCTCCAATTTGTCCACGTCTTTCCTGAAATGTGGCGTCTAGAACTGGATGCAATACTCCAGTTGAGGCCTAATCAGCGTGGAGTAGAGCAAAAGAATTACTTCTCATGTCTTGCTTACAAAACTCCTGCTAATACATCCTAGAATGATGTTCGCTTTTTTTGCAACAGTGTTACACTGTTGACTCATATTTAGCTTATGGTCCCCTATGACCCCCAGATCCCTTTCTGCAATGCTCCCTCCTAGGCAGTCATTTCCAATTCTGTATGTGTGCAACTGATTGTTCCTTCCTAAATGGAGTACTTTGCATTTGTCCTTATTGAATTTCATCCTATTTACTTTAGACCATTTCTCCAGTTTGTCCAGATAATTTGGAATTATAATCCTATAATCCTATCCTCCAATGCACTTGCAACCCCTCCCAGCTTGGTATCATCCACAAACTTTATAAGTGTCCTCTCTATACCATTATCTAAAGCATTGATGAAGATATTGAACAGAACCGGACCCAGAACTGATCCCTGCAGAACCCCACTCATTATGCCTTTCCAGCATGACTGTGAATCACTGATAACTAGTCTCTGGGAACGGTTTTCCAACCAGTTTTGCACCCACCTTATAGTAACTCCATCTAGGTTGCATTTCCCTAGGTCATGCGAGACAGTATCCAAAGCTTTACTAAAGTCAACATATACCACGTCTACCACTTCCCCCCTATCCACAAGGCTTGTTACCCTGTCAAAGAAAGCTATCAGGTTGGTTTGACATGATTTGTTCTTGACAAATCCTGACAAATCCATGCTGACTGTCACTTACCATCTTATTATTGTCTAGATGTTTGCAAATAGATCATTTAATTATTTACTCCATTATCTTTCTGGGTACAGAAGTTAAGCTGACCGGTCTGTAATTCCCTGGGTTGCCCTTATTTCCCTTTTTGTAGATTGGCACTATATTTGCCCCTTTCCAGTCGTCTGGAATTTCTTCCCATCTTCCCATACATATAAATAATAATTAATGGTTCTTCGGCTAACACGGGAAACATCAAGATTCTTTCTCAACTTTAGAGCAACACCTACTGTGTGGATGACAGAGTCATTCCTTTTCAAAACGAGGATTGTATTGATTGCATATGGTGAAGCTAATTATAAAAATCTCTTGGGTTTATAGATTCATAGATGAGCCAGAGGAGTCCAGGTCCTGTTTTGCACAGTATAGGAGGCTGTGCTGTCACAGGAGCCCCAGAAGAAATTCCAGCTGACTTTGTCTCCTGGTAAAAATATTGTCCTATTGTGATATATGTACCGTGATGTCTTGGAGCTGTGTCATACCATTGTGATAAAGGATCAGGGCATAATGCTGAGACTTTGTCTCAAGAGATATTTTTGGATGCCTTTAGGCCCTGACCCAGCAAAACACTTAAGTAGAGCCCTGCGTGAGACTCTTTTTTTTTTTTAATCCCACTCCCATCCCAGCCCACAATATACACTTCTACACCCACCTGTGCCCGCATTGTCTTTTGTATTTTTATCTTGCTCCCACCTGCAAAAACCTTAGATCCTACAAATCCTGCAAGGGAGACCGATTCCTCCCTGCTACTAAGAACAAAACAAACTCCACCCCCACAATACACATACATTTATATATATATAAATGGAATTCAGACACAATTTTACCACTAAAGAATAAAACAAATCTTGCTTAAGCACATAAAAATACTTTAACTCCAGTTATAAAGGCCCTAAATCTCTTTCTATCCCTCACTTAAATTTAAGTATTAAAACCTTTATGTAATAAAAAAAGAAAAACTTGCTTTACATTGCTGAAATTCTATTTATGACAAACTGATCAGAGATTGTATTTTCTTGCAAATTATCACAGTCTGTTTCACCCCGCCCCCACCCACCCAATCCTGCTGGCAACAAAGTACATTTTACCTGCTATTCTGGCAGCAAGTCCTGCAGGACCTGTCATAAATATAAAGGGAAGGGTAAACCCCTTTGAAATCCCTCCTGGCCAGGGGAAAGCTCCTCTCACCTGTAAAGGGTTAAGAAGCTAAAGGTAACCTCGCTGGCACCTGACCAAAATGACCAATGAGGAGACAAGATACTTTCAAAAGCTGGGAGGAGGGAGACAAACAAAGGGTCTGTGTCTGTCTGTAGTCGTCTTGGCCGGGGACAGAACAGGAATGGAGTCTTAGAACTTTTAGTAAGTAATCTAGCTAGGTATGTGTTAGATTATGATTTCTTTAAATGGCTGAGAAAAGAATTGTGCTGAATAGAATAACTATTTCTGTCTATGTATCTTTTTTGTAACTTAAGGTTTTGCCTAGAGGGGTTCTCTATGTTTTTCAATCTAATTACCCTGTAAGATATCTACCATCCTGATTTTACAGGGGGGATTTCTTTATTTCTATTTACTTCTATTTTTTATTAAAAGTCTTCTTGTAAAACACTGAATGCTTTTTCATTGTTCTTAAGATCCAAAGGTCTGGGTCTGTAGTCACCTAGGCAAACTGGTGAGGCTTTTTACCAAACCTTGTCCAGGAAGTGGGGTGCAAGGTTTTGGGAAGTATTTTGGGGGGAAGGACGCGTCCAAACAGCTCTTCCCCAGTAACCAGTATTAGTTTGGTGGTGGTAGCGGCCAGTCCAAGGATAACGGGGGTAATATTTTGTACCTTGGGGAAGTTTTGACCTAAGCTGGTAAAGATAAGCTTAGGAGGTTTTTCATGCAGGTCCCCACATCTGTACCCTAGAGTTCAGAGTGGGGGAGGAACCTTGACATGGTGGCACAGTGGTGGGATTAACCTGAAATCATTTTGAGATCCAGTTGAGATTTTTTGAACTAGAAATACAGATTTTAAAAAGGAATTTTTAGGAAGTCCAGGAAGCAGCTTTGAAACTGAAAGCAGCTTGGTTTCTCTCTGCTTTGTGGCCAAGCAGAGACAAAAGGGGATTATCTTGTGAATTGCAGGTTTTCTTTGCCTGGAGGCAGGGTACTTAACTCCTGCAGGGAAATTCACAGTCTTCCAACCCAGAGGTTTTTTTTTTCTTTTCTTCCTAAAAGTAAATAGGGGGTGTGTGCTCTACCCATTTGCCTGGAGACAAAAGTGGCAGGGTTTTTTTTTAGGATTTTGATTTTTTTTTTTTGTTTTACAAGGAGCACGGGTTTGAAAAGAAATTTTTTTTTTCTTTGGGCTGGATAAGCAGGTTTCCAAGTAGTTGGAGGTTTTTTGCTTTGATTTGGGCCCAGAGCAGAGACAAGGGAATTGTCTTTTTCTGTAGGCTGACAATCACTATCAGAGAATAGGTATTCTATTCCAGCACAGCAAAATTTTACAGCCAAGTTTTGTTTATTTCTAAACCTCGGGTGTAAAGTTAGTTAAAAACAGAGAGGTTAGAATGGCCAAATCCTCCGCTCGACTACAGCTGGAATTAGCCAAATTTCAGGCTGAGGAAAAACAAAGGGAACATGAAAGACATATAGAACTCATGCGGCTGGAGAAGGAGGTACAGGAGGCTGCCCACAAGAGGGAAATGGAGGCAAGGAAGCATGTGGAGGAGATGGAGAGGATAAAGGCCCAGCAGAATATACCAACAAACCCTAGCAATCCTTCTCCAGGTACCACTTCCCATCCCAGAAAGTTCCCCACCTACAAGGCAGGTGATGATACTGAGGCCTTCTTAGAAAACTTCGAAAGGGCCTGCCTTGGGTACAACATCTCTACTGACCAATACATGGTAGAGCTGAGGCCGCAGCTCAGTGGACCCTTAGCTGAGGTGGCAGCTGAAATGCCTAAAGAACATATGAACAAGTATGAACTGTTTAAATCCAAGGCGAGAGTCAGAATGGGGATAACACCCGAGCAGTCTCGTCGGAGGTTCCGAGCCCTAAGGTGGAAACCAGACATGTCATTTACCCGACATGCCTACCACATTGTGAAACATTGGGACGCCTGGATATCAGGAGCAAGTGTTGAATCTCCAGAAAATTTGCCCTTCCTAATGCAAATGGAACAATTCTTAGAGGGTGTTCCTGAGGAAATAGAAAGATACATCCTAGATGGGAAACCCAAAACTGTAATCGAGGCAGGAGAGATTGGAGCCAGATGGGTGGAGGTGGCAGAGAAGAAGAAAACTGGTCGCAGTTGGAGCGGAGACCAGAAGGGACCACCCCAGACCACACCCTGTTACCGGGGGCCGCCCAAAGCCCCACCTACCTCCCAAAGAACCCTCCAGACCCCTTATCGTCCCACCACCCCGTTCTCCAGCAACCCTCCTCGCCCCAGTGACCCGTCAGCTGGACGATGTTTTAAGTGTAACGAGCTGGGGCATGTAAAGGCCAACTGCCCCAAGAACCCCAACAGATTACAGTTCATTGCACCGGAATCACACCAGAGGTCCACAGGCCCAGATACCTCCCAGATACCCTTGGAGCGGAGGGAGCGGTTCACAGTCAACAGAAACAGCTCCATCCCCTATATCGCTTCCAGAGGGACCAAGCCTATGTCCCCAATCCAATGAGGAACTGATGTCTCCAGCATCAAGGGAACAGTTCCAGACCGAACAGGAAGCAGATGAAAGCCTCCAGAGAGCGTGGACGGTGGCACGGAGCAACCCACCGCCTCTCAGCTCTTCTAATCGATCCAGGTTTGTTGTAGAAAGAGGACTTTTATACAAGGAAACTCTTTCTGGTGGACACCAGGAAGACTGGCATCCTCAGAGACAGTTGGTAGTTCCAACTAAATACCGGGCCAAGCTCTTGAGCTTAGCCCATGATCACCCTAGTGGCCATGCTGGGGTGAACAGGACCAAAGACCGTTTGGGGGGGTCATTCCACTGGGAGGGAATGGGCAAGGATGTTTCTACCTATGTCCAGTCTTGTGAGGTGTGCCAAAGAGTGGGAAAACCCCAAGACCAGGTCAAAGCTCCTCTCCAGCCACTCCCCATCATTGAAGTTCCATTTCAGCGAGTAGCTGTGGATATTCTGGGTCCTTTTCCGAAAAAGACACCCAGAGGAAAGCAGTACATACTGACTTTCATGGATTTTGCCACCCGATGGCCGGAAGCAGTAGCTCTAAGCAACACCAGGGCTAAAAGTGTGTGCCAGGCACTAGCAGACATTTTTGCCAGGGTAGGTTGGCCCTCCGACATCCTCACAGATGCAGGGACTAATTTCCTGGCAGGAACTATGAAAAACCTTTGGGAAGCTCATGGGGTAAATCACTTGGTTGCCACTCCTTACCATCATCAAACAAATGGCATGGTGGAGAAGTTTAATGGAACTTTGGGGGCCATGATACGTAAATTCGTAAATGAGCACTCCAATGATTGGGACCTAGTATTGCAGCAGTTGCTCTTTGCCTACAGAGCTGTACCACATCCCAGTTTAGGGTTTTCCCCATTTGAACTTGTATATGGCCGTGAGGTTAAGGGGCCATTGCAGTTGGTGAAGCAGCAATGGGAGGGATTTACACCTTCTCCAGGAACTAACATTCTGGACTTTGTAACCAACCTACAAAACACCCTCCGAACCTCTTTAGCCCTTGCTAGAGAAAACTTACAGGATGCTCAAAAAGAGCAAAAAGCCTGGTATGATAAACATGCCAGAGAGCGTTCCTTCAAAGTAGGAGACCAGGTCATGGTCTTAAAGGCGCTCCAGGCCCATAAAATGGAAGCATCGTGGGAAGGGCCATTCGTGGTCCAGGAGCACCTGGGAGCTGTTAATTATCTCATAGCATTCCCCACCTCCAACCGAAAGCCTAAGGTGTATCATATTAATTCTCTAAAGCCCTTTTATTCCAGAGAATTAAAGGTATGTCAGTTTACAGCCCAGGGAGGAGACAATCCTGAGTGGCCTGAAGGTGTCTACTACGAAGGGAAATGTGCTGGTGGTGTGGAAGAGGTGAACCTCTCCATGACCCTTGGGCGTATGCAGCGACAGCAGATCCAGGAGCTGTGCACTAGCTACGCGCCAACGTTCTCAGCCACCCCAGGACTGACTGAACGGGCATACCACTCCATTGACACAGGTAATGCTCACCCAATTAGGGTCCAACCTTACCGGGTGTCTCCTCAAGCTAAAACTGCTATAGAACGGGAGATCCAGGATATGTTACAGATGGGTGTAATCCGCCCCTCTGAAAGTGCATGGGCATCTCCAGTGGTTCTAGTTCCCAAACCAGATGGGGAAATACGTTTTTGCGTGGACTACCATAAGCTAAATGCTGTAACTCGCCCAGACAACTATCCAATGCCACGCACTGATGAACTATTAGAGAAACTGGGACGGGCCCAGTTCATCTCTACCTTGGACTTAACCAAGGGGTACTGGCAGGTACCGCTAGATGAATCTGCCAAGGAAAGGTCAGCCTTCATCACACATCTCGGGCTGTATGAATTTAATGTACTCCCTTTCGGGCTGCGAAATGCACCCGCCACTTTCCAAAGACTTGTAGATGGTCTCCTAGCGGGATTAGGAGAATATGCAGTCGCCTACCTTGACGATGTGGCCATATTTTCGGATTCCTGGGCAGACCACCTGGAACATCTACAAAAAGTCCTTGAGCGCATAAGGGAGGCAGGACTAACTGTTAAGGCTAAGAAGTGTCAAATAGGCCTAAACAAAGTGACTTACCTTGGACACCAGGTGGGTCAAGGAACTATCAGCCCCCTACAGGCCAAAGTGGATGCTATCCAAAAGTGGCCTGTCCCAAAGTCAAAGAAACAGATTCAATCCTTCTTAGGCTTGGCCGGTTATTACAGACGATTTGTACCGCACTACAGCCAAATCGCTGCCCCACTGACAGACCTAACCAAAAAGAAACAGCCAAATGCTGTTCAGTGGACCAGAAAGTGTCAGAAGGCCTTTAACAAGCTTAAAGCGACACTCATGTCTGACCCTGTACTAAGGGCCCCAGACTTTGACAAACCGTTCCTAGTAACCACAGATGCGTCCGAGCGTGGTGTGGGAGCAGTTTTAATGCAGAAAGGACCTGATCAAGAATTCCACCCTGTAGTGTTTCTCAGCAAAAAACTGTCTGAGAGGGAAAGCAACTGGTCAGTCACTGAAAAAGAATGTTATGCCATTGTCTACGCTCTGGAAAAGCTACGCCCATATGTTTGGGGACGGCGTTTCCACCTGCAAACCGACCATGCTGCACTAAAGTGGCTTCACACCGTCAAAGAAACTAACAAAAAACTTCTTCGGTGGAGTTTAGCTCTCCAAGATTTTGATTTCGACATCCAACACATCTCAGGAGCTTCTAACAAAGTGGCTGATGCACTCTCCCGTGAAAGTTTCCCAGAATCAACTGGTTAAAATCGTCCTTGAGATGTGGAAAATATTGTTAGTCTTTATGTACTTGGTAGTATATTTAGAGATGCATGTGTCTTATTAACTCTGTTTTCCTAGAGCTCCAGGAAGAAATCCCAGCCAGTGTTTCACCCTAGCTGAGATTTGGGGGGCGTGTCATAAATATAAAGGGAAGGGTAAACCCCTTTGAAATCCCTCCTGGCCAGGGGAAAGCTCCTCTCACCTGTAAAGGGTTAAGAAGCTAAAGGTAACGTCGCTGGCACCTGACCAAAATGACCAATGAGGAGACAAGATACTTTCAAAAGCTGGGAGGAGGGAGAGAAACAAAGGGTCTGTGTCTGTCTGTAGTCGTCTTGGCCGGGGACAGAACAGGAATGGAGTCTTAGAACTTTTAGTAAGTAATCTAGCTAGGTATGTGTTAGATTATGATTTCTTTAAATGGCTGAGAAAAGAATTGTGCTGAATAGAATAACTATTTCTGTCTATGTATCTTTTTTGTAACTTAAGGTTTTGCCTAGAGGGGTTCTCTATGTTTTTGAATCTAATTACCCTGTAAGATATCTACCATCCTGATTTTACAGGGGGGATTTCTTTATTTCTATTTACTTCTATTTTTTATTAAAAGTCTTCTTGTAAAACACTGAATGCTTTTTCATTGTTCTTAAGATCCAAGGGTCTGGGTCTGTAGTCACCTAGGCAAATTGGTGAGGCTTTTTACCAAACCTTGTCCAGGAAGTGGGGTACAAGGTTTTGGGAAGTATTTTGGGGGGAAGGACGCGTCCAAACAGCTCTTCCCCAGTAACCAGTATTAGTTTGGTGGTGGTAGCGGCCAGTCCAAGGATAACGGATGTAATATTTTGTACCTTGGGGAAGTTTTGACCTAAGCTGGTAAAGATAAGCTTAGGAGGTTTTTCATGCAGGTCCCCACATCTGTACCCTAGAGTTCAGAGTGGGGGAGGAACCTTGACAGGACCCATGGGATCCCAGCCAGAGGTGAAAGTAAGCCGGTGCGCCCCGTACCCGGGTAAATCGGCTTCCCCAGGCGCAATTTAAAGGGCCTGCGGCTCCCAGAAGCGGCTGGAGCCCCCGGCCATTTAAATTGCTGCCAAAGCCCCGCTGCCAGAGCCCTGGGATAGCGGCAGTGGGGCTGGGGCTGAGATTTAAAGGGCCTGGGGTGGTAGCAGCCGCCGAGGCCTGTGCCCTTTAAATCGTCCCTGGAGCCCCACCGCCACTTCCCCAGGGCTCTGGCAGGCTCCAGGGACAATTTAAAAGGGCCTGGGGCAGTAGTGGTGGCTGGAGCCCCGTCCCCGGAGCCCTGCTGCTGGAGCCCTGGGGAAGCGGCGACGGGGCTCCGGGGACGATTTAAAGCCCTTTAAACCATTGCCAGAGCCCCCGGCTGCCGCTGTTACCCTGGGAAGGGGGAAGGAGGCACTTGCCGGTACAGGGTGGGCTGGGGCTGGCTCTGACCTTCTCCAGCCCTGCCCCTTCTGCCCGAGGACCTGCCCCTTCCGGGCGCCAGAGCCGGCCACAGCCAAACCCCGCACCGGTAAGTCCCTAGACTTACTTTCACCTCTGATCCCAGCCCCTCTGCAGGGCTCTACACTTAAGCACATACTTAACTTTATTATTCCACTGACCAAGACCACTCCATTGACCATTATAGTCTGAGAATCCAACAGCCCTCAGCTCCCGTTCCAAACAGTACAAGTAAGAAACTTCATGACTTGAAATTCAGAGTTGCCTGGCTTCCTGCAAGAGTTTTTAACCACACTGGGCAGCAGGTAACACGAAACCTGGTGGGATTATGGGTCAAGGATGAATATAAAATAATATGTTCACAAGGGGAAATTGAAAAACAGTATCTTTCCCTGCAGGCTTAGAGATACTAAAACATTGTACAGATATTTGATTTAAAATCAACTAAACTAATCAAGACATTCTTTAATGAACTCTACCACTCCCAGCTGCAGTACAGGATTTAAGACACAAGATGACCCAGTTTGCTTTTATAAAGAAAGCCATGTCAATCTACCTACAACAAGAACACTGAAAATCCTTTGAGTAGACTTTGAAGCTGGATGATAGGGACTAGCTTTTTGATCTGTGTTTATAAGCACCTAGCACAATGTGGTCCCTGGTTCATCGCTAGAGCTCAGAGGTGCTACAGTAATGAAAAAAATAGTAGTGTGCTTTACTAGTGAAGTACAGACACACAGTAATACGTTCTAATGCAATAATTTATCAGCAATTTAATGCTAGTATTGAAATGGAAATTCAGGATTTAAAAATCTTCTAGTTAATCTTTCAATGAACCTCTTTCCCCTCCCCCAGGGGGAAAAAAAAGAGTTTTATAGCTTAGGTATTTTAAATACTTCAGGGCTAAATCTCAGGGCTAAATTTGGCACCCTATTTTTACCCTGCACAATCCCACTGATGTACAGGATGCAAGTCAGCACAGATGGCTTTATCTGGTTAAGGAGTATTTTCGATACAGATGGTTCAAATACAGAATTAAGTTCAGGCTTTGGTTGCCAGAAGCACACTATGGTATGGCAAGGAGGAGCAGAGCTGAAGCATCTGAGAGGCTGTTCATGGATGGAGGCATTCTGCCCGCATAAAACAGATGCAAGCAGAATTGCTCAGGGTCGCTTGGGGGGCAGTGCAGTCCTCTACATTCCACACAGCTGCTTTCTAGAAAAGCAATGTCAAATTTTATCCTCACTTCCACCACCAGTGCCTACTGTTGGATGCCAGCACACATGCAGTGGAGTGGCAGCTGGCAGCAGGATGAACCTGTCTTGCCATAATCCCAGGAGAAGATGGAGTCATGACGATCCAGGGTGGATAGCATATTGGGGAAGGCTTGATTGACAGTTTTGACTGTGTTTAGAGGTCAAGTAAAATGAAAAGGTCTGACAATCAGGCTCCTGACACCCCAAGGGGAGAACAGGGTCTCGTCCCCAAAGAATAAGCAACTGAATCAACTGGCTGTATACAATGCTATTGTGAATAAAAATATGGCAAGTAAGGTCTTTTATGAAAGCGTGTAATGTTCTGAACTTGATGGTCACGATGAGATATGTAAACAGATCATGGCTATGAATCTGTATATTTATGTATATAGAATAGTATGATAATGACTACTACTACAATTTCAAGTAGACCTCACAGCAGGGTGGGGCTCCTGTCAAGCCAGTTATTTACACAAAACTAACTTCAAGTACCCATCTGTTGGCCAGCTGGGAAAAGACCATGTTGGACCATTAGAGTCGATGGGGAAAACCTTGAACCAACTTGAAGCTGAAAAGAAATCCCCGGCCTTGGAAAACTAAGGGAGCAAGGATTTTCCCCACCATGAATCACCACAGTCGGAAATTAAAACAAACTGCAAACCCTTAAAAAAGAAGGGGTTTGAAATGAAAGCCATCAGACGCTGTGGGAAGCCTCTAAGCGGGAAGCTGAATCCCGTCTGTGTTGAGGGCATACTGGGAAACTGTTCAGAGGCAATCGGTAACTTGCATTAGAGAAAGGAATTTAGCTAATATAGAAGTGTAAAACTTGAAGATATGTCTTCATGGTTATTTTCTGGGTAACTTGTATGTGTTTGCTTTTCCTTATTATTGCATCTTTGAATCTGATTTTTCTATTAAATAAGCTTTTTTGTTTATTTTTATCCCAAGCAGGTCTCTGTTAGGCCAACTGTTTGCCAAAGTGAACTAATAAAGGGGGAGGGGCAGGTTTCCCCCCTTTAGGAGTGACGAACCAGAGGGGAAAGGTCCCTGGTAGTTAAAATTTGGGGACGGATTTGGGGAGACTTGGGCCAGAAGGGTTATTGAGGTCACCCTGCCAGGAATCACTAGGTTTGTGGAAGCCCGAGTGAGGCCTTTATGCTTATAGGCTGGCTACTAGTGTCACGGCTCTGAGCTGTAGCAGCAAAGCAATAAGGTACCCAAGGTTACAGGGCAGGCAATGACAGAACCCCTTCGTGGTTTGACAGGTTTCAGAGTTGCAGCCGTGTTAGTCTGTATCCATAAAAAGAAAAGGAGGACTTGTGGCACCTTAGAGACTAACAAATTTATTAGAACATAAGCTTTCATGAGCTACAGCATCCGATGATGTTAGCTGTAGCTCATGAAAGCTTATGCTCTAATAAATTTGTCAGTCTCTAAGGTGCCACAACTACTCCTTTTCTTTTTTAGTGGTTTGAGTAATCCCCTAAACATCACAAAAGGTATGCTTGTAGTCTCTTGGCTCAAAAAGAAGCAAGAGTCAGCAGTGCTGCATTGCTGGAAAGAGCTGATTCAGTCACAGAGGAACATAGTGTAAAAATCATATTAGTAAAAGTCCCTGGGAATTAAATTATCTTGGGAACTTACCTAAATAGCCTGTCAAAGGCTCTCTGTGCATCAACAAGAATTGCCATAGATATGATGTTTAATCTATTTGCTTGGTGTATTCAATTAGATATTTTACGCATATTACCAGCAATAAATTGGCCTTGCAGGAAACTAACCTGATCTCTATGAATTAGTTTATCTGTGACCCGTTCTAAAGTACCTGATAGGATTTTTTGAAACACACTCATTAATTAAATAGGACAAAAGTTATCACCTAGTATAAGGTTCCCACCTATGATCTATAGGGATTACAGTTGTGAGTATGCAGCTCATTGGGGCAGCCTTTACTCCATTATATAGTCCTCATATAGAACCCACTAATTCTTTCTGAAAAACTATAATATATTCTGTTCGGTACCCAACCCATCAACTCAGTAGCACGTTTCTATCTTGCTGCCCTCATTTCCTCTGTGGTAATTGAGGCAATCGGTTTCCCTTTATCCAACTGATCCAGCTTCGGCATTTTAATACTAGAAATTTCATAATGTCCAGTTTATCAGCTGCTAATTTTAATGTAAACCTAGTTTATAAAATATTTTCTAAACAATCTCCCTATTAATTTTGATACAGTCGGTATGTTATCATCAAGAGACACCCTAATTCTACAAATAAAATTAATGTCTTGAACTTTGAATTACTTTTATAATTAACTTTTTTTAAGTACATAGAACTAACATGAAATGTGACAAACATTTACATATAAAATAATGGACAGTAAAAGCAAAGTTGTTTTTCACTTTCTACCATAAACATCTGACTGTTGCTATATTTAAATGTCTCTAGTTAGATGACACACAAAGGTAACATTAATCATAATTGTCAATGGAAGCATAACATAGTGCTTTAATTTTATTTATTTATTGAGCACCTAAAAATGGACTAGGCACCTTTCAGATAGAAAGGCAAGTTGCACTCATCTCACAATATAATTCTAGACCTGGATTGACAAGTGGGAGTAACCAGATTGCGTGGGGGAAAATATAGGATGGGGGAGGATGCAGATTACAGCAATATCATATGGTATTCTCAGTTTCCCAAATGTAGGCTTTTCTTGTCGAGCTGAGGAGATTATTTTGCCTCTTTCTTAGACTTAGTTCAGAAAACTTAGTGTGAAATCTTGGTCCCATTGAAATCAACGGCAAAACTCCTGTTGATCTCAAAGGGGCCAGGATTTTACCTTCACAGTGTCCTGATTTTTTTCAAAGTTAGGCCCTGATTAAGCACAGTGCTTAAGCGTGTGCCTAAATGTAAGCATGTGAATAGTCCCATTCACCTACAGCCACCATTATCTTCAACTTTGAGGTCAATGGAATTACTCATGTGCTTAAATTTGGGCATGTGCTTCAGTGCCTTGGTGAAGCCGGGTCCCAAGTACTAAACATAAAGCTGTGACTCGGAACCATCTGGTAGCCTTTTCTGATGAGTGCCCTTTCAGAATGCAGAATACCCACTGTCCAATGCCCGTCTGCTCATGTGAGCCAAAGATTTTCTTAAAGGGCAGATATTCAGATGGTGTAAATTGTCAACGCCACTCTGAAGTAATTTGAGCTATGACAAATTATAGCAGCTGAGAATCTGCTTTTTTTCCTGCCCTTGACTGCTGAACTGCAAATGTTTCTTAAGTTTGACTGACCTCTAATAAGTCATCTTTACTTCTCTGAATGTTAAGTTACTTCCTTTGAATTTAATACGCTGATTGATTCTGCTGCTGGTATAGGTCCAAATCATGATTCCAGTTTACATTGCAGCAAGTGGAGCATGAAAACTAGTAGGCTGTATAAACCAGCTGGGAACGAGTCAGGCCAGTATATTCTGGGAAATATGTTCAGAGGCAATAGGTAACAGTTTTGACAGTGTTTAGAGGTCCAGTTAAATGAAAAGGTCTGACAATCAGGCTCCTGACACCCCAAGGGTCTGGTGCATTAAAGAGGGAAAGGGAACTATAAAGCTGCTTAGAGCAGTGAACTCATGTAAAAGAGCTCCTTGATTCTCCCCCTTCCCCTTCTGCTGGTACCTCAAATGCAACAGTAACCCTATCAAGGGGGAGAGAAAGGGATTGCACTGTGAACTGAGTTCACAGACTCTTTGCTTCAACAGAAAAGCCCATTCCACGTGGGGGTGTGGAAAGGGAGATGCGAGGCAAGATGGGAAAGATTGCTGACAGGGTCTCTCTTCTCTCCCCACCCTGTCCCCTGCGTGTGTGTGTAACTTCATCCCAACAAGCCTTATTCTCATCTCCTTGGCTAAGTACTATTTCAAAGCTGTCAACCAGCCTTTACAGGGAATGTCCCCATTTTAGTTTCTTTCCAATGAAGGAGTCCTTCTTCTTCTCCTGAAATATCGGGGAGGCACTGCTCATGTTTAGTGCCATTCTCCTAAGACTGGGTTTCTCAGATGTCAGTCAGACTCTTCCCCTGAGAAGGATGAGGCTTATTTGGCCCCTTTAGGGGGACCTTCATTCCTGCAAGATATATAGTAGCCTCTAGAGCTGCAAAGCTCCAGTCGGCTCCATGGTGCAGACCCTTTTATACTGTGGGCTGAGAACACAGTGTTGCCAGCTATCATGGTGGTTGGTATTTTTTTATTCAAACCCCAGCTGCTGGAATCAAGAGCTTGCATAAGAAGCTCAATGTCATTAAAATAATAATAAAAAAACTTTCAAGAGCCCCTGGTTGAGAAAATCTTGAAAATGTGAAGCGAGCTGCATGCTGAAGGCTCAAAGGCCAGAAGGCATATAAAAAGAACAAAAAAAATATTATTTTAGAAGATCTCATGATTTTTAAGCCAATCTCATAACTTTTGGGGCCTGACTCATGAGTTTTGAATGCTTTGCATTGTCAGTCCTGGGACCATAATTTGCAAAGTCTCTTACTCATATGTGGTTCTGTACAAAATGTATCAATTAAAGGTTACTTCCACAGTAGTTTTTCCCTATCTACTAAAGAACAAAACAAATTAAGAGTTAAATTAGGCTTCATAGGTTGTGTATTAATATACCAATTCCTGTATAATATCTAATTAGTATCGGTGGCACAGTGGCAGCATTTAGATTGTGAAAATATTAGCAAATAAGGCAATGCGTGCTAGACCTAGCAATACAACATTGTAATTAAAAGTGACCTAACAGCAATTTAGAGGAAACTTGAATGCGCTAAAGAGGTAAATATATATTTAACCACTTGGTATGAACAATAATCTCAGCATTGAGCTCGCTGTCTATTTGAATTTTTCAGGAATTGCTAGGAGAGAACTAGTTTTAGGGACTTCTAAACGTGGCTTTCAGTGAACAAGTGCAGTGCTTCCTTGTGTTTCAGTGCTCATGCTGTCCTTGGAGAGCATTTTAAGGGCACTGATCCTGCAAAATGCTCCACATGGGCAGACCATGGAGCCCGCATGGGACTTCTGTTGGTGTGGCAGTTCAGGCCAGTTACTCTGGATCCTTTCCAGTTTCTCTATATCTTTTCTATGCAGCAGTGACCAAAATCGGACACAGTACTCCAGCTGAGGCTTAACCAGTGCCAAGTAGAGAGGGACTGTTACCTCCCATGATTTGCATGCAATGCCTCTGTTAATGCAATGCAAAATTGCATTTGCGTTTTTTGCAACAGCATCACATTGTTGACTCATGTTGAGGTTGTGATCCACCACAACTCCCAGATCCTTCTCAGCAGTGTTGCTGCCAAGCCATTCTGTATTTGTGCACTTGGTTTTTCTTCCCTAAGTGTAGCACCTTACATTTGTCTTTGTTGAATTTCATTTTGTTGTCTATAGCCCAGTTCTCAAATTTCTCAAGATCCCTTCAAGCAATCCTTTAGATATCCTGGGACCACCAGCCCACTGAGCACCTTTAAGATAAGGACCAAGAACTTGAACCTGAGTTGATATTTTATTGGAAGCTAGTGTAAAGAGCTGAGGACAGGTTTGATATTCCTATAAATCATGCCCCTAGTTTTAATTTGCCTGAGGGTCAGGAAGGGTCTAAACATCTCCACCTCTTGTTACATCCCATGATCTTTCTAGAAAGCCTTTGGTAACCCCTATCCTTCTGCATGAGACCCTAGTACAGGAGCTCCCTTCCTGTGATTCTCTTGCCTTTTAGCCTCTGTGATGAGCCTTAGGTAGCTTCACATGCGGCAAACTCTTGCTTTCCTTCCATCTCTATCATCTCTCTTCTTTCCTTATTTCTGTCAATGTTTTCTCTTCTTTGTATTTATTTTCTCCTCTCTTTCTCATTTCTCACTTTTAAAAATGATGCACTTTTCCCTCTTTTTTCCACCAGACTGTAGAAATGTCTTTTCCCTTGTATTTTAATTTTTATGGGTGAATTAACTCTTCATGAAAGAGGGCAGATGGACAGCTGAAAGGGTGGAGTTCATCCATGTGTAAGCAGGGCCTGAATGAACTCTCCCCTGACAGCAAGTTGGGAGGTGGAGAGACTTCAGGAGCAAGTTGTATTTACATGAACACACCTACTCTGCTTAGATATCCATCAGATAGAGCAGTGTTGCTCAAAGTGATCAACTTTTGCTGGCGTTGGGTTACAAATCACTTTAGTACTGAATGCAGGGGTAGTGAATTGCTGTTATCAATGTTGTTGTCTTTACTGTATGAATAAAGGGGAGCAGAACTGTGCATAACCTGTTCCAAATGAGGGACTCACCCTCAGATGAAAGGATCTAGTTAAGCCAAGGATTTGAATGCCAGACCCTTGTGAAAGGAAGAGGGGTGGAGAATCTCCCTAATGCTCCCCGATCTGGTTTAACCTGTTCCTCCCCACTGTCCAAAGATAGAGCTAAATAGGCTTAATTAGGAGCCTTTTGTTATGTTAAGTACTAGGGCTGCTGATTAATCACAGTTAACTCACGCGATTAATTCAAAAAAATCGCGATTAATCACAGTTTTAATTGCACTGTTAAACAATAGAATTTCAATTGGAATTTATTAAATATTCTGGATGTTTTTCTACATTTTCATATATATTCTGTGCTGTAATTTAAATCAGAGAATCTGGTTTTGATTATAAATATTTGTACTGTAAAAATCATAAACAAAAGAGATAGTATTTTTCAATTCACCTTATACAAGTACTACAGTGGAATCTCTGTTGTGAAAGTACAACTTACAAATGTAGACTTTTTTTGTTACATAACTGCACTCTAAAACAAAACAGTGTACAACTTTAGAGCCTACAAGTCCACTCAATCCTACTTCTTGTTCAGCCAATCACTAAGACAAACAAGTTTGTTTACATTTACAGAAGATAATGCTGCCCTTTTATTTCCAATGTCACCAGAAATTGAGGACAGGTATTTGCATGGCACTTTTGTAGACGACATTGGAAGATATTTACATGCCAGATATGCTAAACATTTGTATGCCCCTTCATGCTTCGGCCATTATTCCAGAGGACATGTGTCTATATTGATGACTCTTGTTAAAAAATGTGTTAATTATTTAGTGACTGAACTCCTTGGGGGAGAATTGTATGTCCCCTGGTCTGTTTTACCCATATTCTGCCATACATTTCATGTTATAGCAGTCTCAGATGATTGCCCAGCACATGTTTTTCATTTTAAGAACACTTTAACTGCAGATTTGACAAAACACAAAGAAGGTACCAAGGTGAGATTTCTAAAGATGTTGGATCATATTAAAGTAGTTCTGTATTAAAATCGCAAATTGGTTTGATTCCCCATAGTTTAAATTCTCGGGTATTACTAACTAAGAGGTTTCTTGGTTTTTGGTCCTGTTTCTCTCCCTCTATGTGTGAAACTTGCAAGCTGCTAATTGTGTTAGTACATTCTAAGACAGAGTCCGTTCTCAATTAATTCTTTGTAACACCAACTACTCACAGAGAGAGAGACTCAAAGCAATACTCTGTAACAATAGAAACAGCACCCAGAGACTCTCTGCCCTTTTGTTGTATTCATCTCGCTTTGTTAACAATTGTGATTAAAATAGAGATAGAGGATGTATGTGGATGGATGCTTGGTGTGGATAATAACTGAATGATCAGGGAGGTGCCAGCCTAAGAATCCAGTGTCCATCGGCTGAAGAAGGCGTCAAGTGGAAATAACCAGAGGACCCATGGAGGGCAGACTGGAATCCACCCAACAGCCTCAAGAATGGGAGAACCAAAGAACAAGATAACATCTGACAGCACGGAGCCCTCAGGAATGTGCCATCTGCTGATTGATTCAGCAACAGCATGATGAAGCAATTCCCATAGACTGGCATAGGAAGAAATTCCGATAAAAATGGACTCTAGAAAGTAGAACTTTGGGGTCTGATTCTTCAAACCAACTTCCAGGAGCATCAGATGAGCATCTGACAAGGCCTTGCTTCCTCCTCATGTCCAGGCCACCTGGCCAGTGGCTTGGCATGAGCAACTCTAAGGCTGGTAACTATGATAACAACTTTGCAGAATGTGTGTGTGTGTGTGTATGAATGTGTGAATAAATATGAAATTGAATGGAATGTTATAGCCATAACTAACTGCTTACTATGATTCTTTCTGTATTCACGTGGCATTTTGCCTTTTCCCCTTTAATAAGATCCTGCTGGTTTTTATTTTATTCGTATAACAAAGATAGTTACAGCACTTGACCCAAGGTTTAAGAATCTGAAGTGCCTTCCAAAATTTGAGGGGGACGAGGTGTGGAGCATGCTTTCAGAAGTCTGAAAAGAGAAACACTCCGATGCAGAAACTGCAGAATCTGAACCACCAAAAAAGAAAATCAACCTTCTGCTGGTGGCATTAGACTCAGATAATGAAAATGAGCATGCATCGGTCTGTACTGCATTGGATTGTTATTGAGCAGAACCTGTGATCAACATGAACGCATATCCTCTGGAATGGTGGATGATGCATGAAGGGACATATGAATCTTTAGTGCATCTGGCACGTAAATATCTTGCGACTCCAGCTAAAACAGTGCCATGAGAACACCTGTTCTCACTTTCTGGTGACACTGTAAACAAGAAGCGAGCAAAATTATCTCCTGCAAATATAAACAAAGTTGTTTTTCTGAGCAATTGGCTGCACAAGAAGTAGGACTGAGTGGACTTGCAGGCTCTAAAATTTTACATTGTTTTGTTTTTGAATGCAGTTTTTTTGTACATAATTCTACATATGTAAGTTCTACTTTCATGATAAAGAGATTGAACTACAGTACTTGTATTACGTGAATTGCAAAATACTATTTATTTTGTTTTTTACAGCGCAAATGCTTGTAATAAAAATAAATATAAAGTGAGCACTGTACACTTTGTATTCTGTGTTGTAATTGAAATCAATATATTTGAAAATTTAGAAAACATCCCAAAATATTTAAATAAATGGTATTCTATTATTATTAAACAGTGCGATTAATCGTGATTAATTTTTTTAATTGCTTGACAGCCCTATTAAGTACTCAATGAGAGCTAAAATCACTTGTGGTGGGGCAGTGTTTCTGCCCAGCCTGCTGAGAGCTGACAATCACTAAGAGACTGACCTACAGAGGTCACAGCAGCGAGGCAGATGGCAGCATGAGGTGACTGATGGGTGGATGGCGAAAATGGTGAGAAGCAGCTGGCAGGGTGGCCAGGCCAACCAGAGCAAGTGCTCAGATGGCAATGCAGGCCAGATGTCTTTTTCCTCAGGTGGGAGGTGAACTCACACAGATGGACTTCTGAACCCTGGGTTCTCACTGACCAAGGGCAACCACTATGAGTGGGGTACGGTGAGGGAGCAGAGAGGAGAAAAGGAACTTTAGGTTGTAGAACTCAAGAACATGAGGCAGAAGACTCTGCCCCCTGCACTCTGGGGTGGGTGTCCTGCTCACTGTTTTATGATTGTGAATCCTGCTTGAGGCATTTTCCCTAATTAATGTTGGGTGACTTCCCTCCTTTCATTAAAAGTTTCTTTTCTACACTCCGACTCTGTGCTTGCGGGTGGGGAAGTATTACTCTCAGAGGTGCCCAGGAGTGTGCAGGGGTGGTGAGTTATATGGGCCTGTGGTGGCTGGGCTCCAGCAAAGTCAGTGCCCAGGGGGCTTGGCTCCACCAATGTTCGAGGCTGGGTCTCTCCCTCAGCCCTGCCTTCTTCCCCTGGAGCATCCCCCAGCCCTGCCTGCCACCCCCCCACACCTCCCCTGAGCATCCCTTCCTGCCCTGGGCAGTGGGCTGCTACCCTCCTGCCCCAGCCCTGGGACAGCCTGCCTGCCGCAACCCAAACTCCTCACCCCCAACCCCTGCACCCTAATCCTCTGTCCTAGCCCAGAGCCCAAACCCAGCACCCAACCCCCCTTCCACACCCTCTCCTGCACCCTAATCCCCTGCCCCAGCCCGGAGCCTGCATCCAGCAACCAAACTCCATCCCAGAGCCCACACCCAAACTTTCTCCCAGAGCCTGCACCCCAAACCGCGTCCTGCACCCAAACTCCCTCCCAAAGTCTTAGGTAGGGGTGTGTGTGTGTGTGTGTTTGTGTTTGTATGGCCGTGGAGGCTGGACTTGGGCCCATTCTGGGAACCACCAAAAATTATACAAACCTGCTGCCCCTGGGGGTGTTGTGTAATTTTCCCAGGTTACTGGTGGTGTCAGATGCCACCAGTATGGTGCTCTGCTTTATCCAATGTTGATAACGGTCGGCTGCGTGCATGTGTTCCCTCTGTGTGCTGCCCTGGCTCTGTGCAGATAGCTGACACAGCAGACCCCGAGAGAACCCCCAATGACCACAGACTCTGATAAGGTACGAAGGCACCTGTCCAGGTTTATTGCCAAACGAAACACAGTCTCTAGATCCCCAGATCAGATGTCTACAGTTTTGCTAGTAGATATGTACTCCCTGACAATGGACACAGCTCAGTTAGTGGTGGGACACTCCACTGCCCCCTAGGCTGGACAAAGACATCCACTCAGGGATGCATTCTTATACACAGGTACAAACAAGTTACACATCGCTCCTGACGTATTGAGGTACAACCCCTCTACGTAGTAAGCTGCTGCCTCTCACCTTGCACATGTTGGTTTGAACAAAACAACTCTATCCATCATATTACCCCTTTGTCCCTGTCTTTAGGATGGGTCTGCCTGTTCTTTGTTATCTGTGTGTAATGTACAAGTATTGGACTGCTCTGGTATCACCCTGGAATATGTTTATATCTCTAGTGTCCAGTACCTTTTAGGTATGTGTATTTTTGCAACATCAGCCCTTTCCTTGCCAGCTTCTGTGAACAGGGTCTGCCTCTGGCTCACAGCTTAACTTTGCTTTATGTTAGCAAAGTCTTGGCCATTACTTTAGTTCAGGCCTAGGCCTTATACTGGGCCTCTGATAATGGTTTATGTTTCAGGGCCTTATCCTACTACAATCAGTGCTGGTGAATATAACTTGGAGACTGATAAGTTATATAACACTGATGCTGATAAGTTTTGTGACTTGAAATTATTCCCTGATGGGTGAAATGGCAAAGTTATTTTACACGTGACAAAAATTGATTATAACGTATTATCTCACCACCAACGCTATAAAAATTCAACTGAATTGCTGTCTATGACTTCTGGTTTGCTCCCCTTTCATTACAAAGCAGCTTATTTATTCTAATCATGTCTTTCTTTTTAGAAGAAATGCAGACTCAATATGTATTGTTCCCCCCATTACTGTATTTCATTATGACTGCTATAACACTATATCTCACCTGACCTGAGAGACCCAATTGTCTCAATTAGATACAGCCTTCCATACATTTAAAGGTGTAATCCCAGGAACCTAACGTCATAAAACAGCAGCTAATTTAGCATTTGTGCATCTGATTAACCTTGTTTCTAATAACAATTGGTGTCCAGCTAATTTCTTTTATTTTTCCAGCAGTACATCAAATATAATAAGATGCACTGAACACTTACAATGTTATAGACAATTGATCTGCTTCTGCTCTCACAGCAGGCCAGTTTTACACCACTGTAATCTCACTGACCTCAGCGGCGTTACTTTTGAATCAGACTCCTAATCCTTGTTTAGAGCAGTTTATTATGCCCTGTCTTTTCTCTTCCCTCTCTGATCTAGGTAGACCTAGGTAGATCTAGCAAAGTACTAGTAGTTAAGATAGTCATTCCTGTATAGGGTGACCAGATGTCCTGATTTTATAGGGACAGTACCGATTTTTGGGTCTTTTTCTTATGTAGGGTCCTGTTATCACCCACCCCCGTCCCGATGTTTTCACATTTGCTGTCTGGTCACCCTTTTCCTGTAGCAAGCTCAAGATGTAACTGTGAGCATCCTAGAAAGACCAACAAATTAAAGATTGTTGTGAGATCCCTGGTTTACCTCTTTGGTCAATGGTTGTCTCAGGCAGGATGTTTGTTGGCTAATGACTCCTGTGTCCATTGCAGTAACTCTATTGAGAGTCAATGCCAGGGCCTGTCTAACTTAGGAGTCCTGTTACTTGTCTGCCTTGGTTAACGGTAGGGACTCTAGGCTAATCTCACAGAATTTATTGAGTGAATTTCTCAATGTAAAATAAACCTTGTTCTCCCTTTCAGAGTTTCACCAGGGGGTACCTCTAGCTCTGTCCACTACAATTTAGGAGCTACAGCTAACTTTCTTGCTCTGTTTCCTTTCTTTAGGGTCCAGATCTAGTTCAGGTAAAAATGCAGATACCAACACTGATCAAATTACAGTTTTGATGCTGGTGTCTAAATATCCAACCATCCTAAGTAGCTTTTCAACCAGACTGTCTTCCAGGGTGTCTATTCCAGCCATTTCAGCCAGGCTGGAGAGATACTTAATGTGTTACTCTTTGGGGTCTCATGTGTAGATACAAATGAATAATTGATTTTTCTGTTCCAGGACCAAACAAACTTTTCATTTTGAAAATGTCTTTTCAAACTGACATTTCTGCATCGTTTGTTTTGATTTTTTTTTTCAAAATAAACCATTTAAACGCTTTTGGCTAAAACTATTATCTGAATTTGATCCAGATTCATGAATCATGTTGTCCGGAAGAATGTAATTGTTTTTGACAAATTAACTATTTGTGGAAAAGACTTTGTCCAGCACTCTCCACATGTGCCAATTGTGACGTTTCTTACTCCTGTCTAATGTCAGGGCTAAAAAGGGGAGGACATAGCCAATTGCCTCATTTACATGCTGAGGATTACACTTGAGCTTCAGGTCTCTTCTGACACATGCCTAGTCTCCCCCATACCTGACACGTCTTTACACTGCATTGTGAGGTGTAAGGGAGAAGATGTATAAGGGGTTTGAGACTGACTGCTGCTTAGTGTGAAGGCTCATGCCTCGCTCTTCACTTTATTTGTGTGTGTGAGATGCTGCTGGAGTGCAACAGCTTTGAGCTCCCTGCTGCACATTACTGCAGAAGGACTTGCAGAATCAGTGCCAAAGTGGGTAGGCTGAGTACGACGGAACTAGAGGTTTCCTGGCTGCCAGGGCCAGCCATTTTCCAAAGTGGTTCCTACAGATAAAGCACTGACCTGTTCAAATAATAGCGTGTCATGGTGAAATGCTGAAATGGCTCAAGACGTTGTTAACCACATAATTGACATAGTTTTATAATGTTCTGCCTTGTAACAAGAGGAAATGAGAGATTTCTAGAGGCTCAATTTTACCTTTTTAGATTATTTCATGAGCACATTCTTTTTGCATATCGATACCTACTAAGAGTATCAGGGAAGGCATTTCTAAGTTAGTTATAGCACAGGCAGAAATATTTTTGATTGAACAATTTTCCATTGGAAAAGGCAGCTTTGTCAAAATTGAAACATTTTGTGGAAACGTGTCAGTTTAGATGAAATTTTTGACAGTCAAAACAAATTGTTTCACTTTCCTAGCTAACTTAATTGAAATAATGTTGAAACATTTCATTTTACTAATAATACTACCTATCTTTTACATAGCACTTTTCATGTTGAAATGATTCATTTCAGTACGATAAATATGTTTTGTTTTGACTTGATCATTTTGATTAATTTCATGTTGGCTTTAATATTAAATAATAAGCATATAATTTAATATAATATACAAGTCAATGTGAAATGAATTGAAGCAATACATTCAAAATAAAATGTTTCCATGTGTCTGAATCAAAATTTTTTGGAATTTCAGTCCCATAGGTATGTTAACTTTTTTTGTTTCAAGTCAAAACAAAACAGATTTTGAAGTGTAGTAATTTTCTGGGGACTAGAACTTCTTTTTCCTGACCAACTCTAATTGTATTAAAATAGCACCTGAATTCCCCAGTCAAAGACAGTCCCTGTCCCAAAGAGTATACAGTCTGAGACAAGTCTCAATAAGGAGTGAAACAAACAGGGAGGTTGGGGATGGGAAGGTAAAATAATATGAATGTGATTTTACAAGACTGATTGAATTTTGCTTGAAAAATGTTTGTTACAGAAGTAGTTCATACAAGTTTGTAGTGAAGGTGCGCTTCCAATGAGTGGAAAAGCAGCTGGAATTACAGCATAAGAAGGGCGTCTCAAATGAGATTTGGTTTGTACACACTTTAAATGAAACAGTAAAGATGGTTACACTTATCATACACAGCCCTCTCACTTAACATTTCATTCATGTCGTGCAAGAAGTAGTGGAATCAGTCTTGAGCTTAAGCAGCTTCTTCACAACAAAGTTTGATAATTTTCACATGAAAATGTGTATAAAAACTCACTGAGCTGCACAAAGAAGTTTAGAGTTCACTTCTTGAGCAATACACAACACAAATATCATCCGGACGATAAAGACAGGGTGTGCGAGCTGTCATAATATGCTGACATTTCAGAAAGGTAAATGAATTAAATGTGTGTTTTCAAGGTTATGATGCTAACCTATTAACCAGAAGTGACAAAAAGTGTTGCTATTCATCAAAAAGCTTGATTTATACATTGCAAAAAATAGTGGAAGGGAACTTGGCATTTCTCCCACTGTTGAATGACTTTTTAAAGGAAAACCAGTTTGAGTCAGAGTATAGCTGGAATGCTGGGGAATAACCTCCTGGGAAGCTGCAATGGGAACTTCCATTTTACTTTCTGGAATTAAGTGTCCTAAGCACTCTGTGTTAATGTATAAGAAATCCAATGTATAAGAAATCCATGACAAAGCCGTTTTTGATGCTGAGTTTCCAGAATATTTGCAGTAAAAATTAATGGAATTCTCTTTTGGATTAATCACTATATGTTTATTTCAAAGGAAGAATTGAGACAAAATTTAGAATTGGAATATAGAAGTGACCAGACTGGATCAGACCCAAGGACTAACTAGTATCATGTCTTCTGTCAGACCAGATGCTTCAGAGGAAACCTGCAGTAGTTAAATGTGGGATAATCTACTCCCCACATTAGGTCTTGTTCTAATCTTAAAGGGTATATCTACAATGCAAATAAATAAAAACAGCCTACAATAGTGAGTCTCAGAGCCTGATTCTACAGGCTGGGCTTGCCCTTTGGAACTAATAATAGCCATGTACACATACCCATGTGGACTGAAGATAGGGGTGGATTTTAGAGCCTAAGCTCCAGCCCAGGCAGGAACAATGGCTATTTTTAGCGCCAAAGTGTAAGTTCAGACCCAGGCTCTCAGATTCACTGTTGTGGGTATTTTTTTGAAGTGTGACATATCCTTAGAGCAGGGGTAATGAATAAGCAGACAGCGGGCCAAATCTGGACCACCAGATGCTTTTGAATGAACCCTTAAATCTTCTTATTTACTTATCATTATTATTATATTTTTTAATGATTTTCTCTGGAGTCTGGACCTGGATTATACCTTGACCAAGAAATTAGGACCTTGACAAAAAATAATTGACTACCCCTACCTAGAGCTTGTGTCAAGGTGCCTTCCCCACTCTGAACTCTAGGGTACAGATGTGGGGACCTGCATGAAAACCTACAGGATGCTCAAAAAGAGCAAAAAGCCTGGTATGATAAACATGCCAGAGAGCGTTCCTTCAAAGTAGAGGACCAGGTCATGGCCTTAAAGGTGCTCCAGGCCCATAAAATGGAAGTGTCGTGGGAAGGGCCATTTACGGTCCAGGAGCACCTGGGAACTGTTACTTATCTCATAGCATTCCCCACCTCCAACCGAAAGCCTACGGTGTACCATATTAATTCTCTAAAGCCCTTTTATTCCAGAGAATTAAAGGTTTGTCAGTTTACAGCCCAGGGAGGAGATGACGCTGAGTGGCCTGAAGGTGTCTACTACGAAGGAAAAAGTGCTGGTGGCGTGGAAGAGGTGAACCTCTCCATGACCCTTGGGCGTATGCTGCGACAGCAGATCAAGGGGCTGTGCACTAGGTACGTGCCAATGTTCTCAGCCACCCCCGGACTGACTGAACGGGCATACCACTCCATTGACACAGGTAATGCTCACCCAATTAGAGTCCAACCTTACCGGAGGTCTCCCCAAGCTAAAACTGCTATAGAAAGGGAGATCCAGGATATGCTACAGATGGGGGTAATCCGCCCCTCTGGCAGTGCATGGACATCTCCAGTGGTTCTAGTTCCCAAACCAGATGGGGAGATACGTTTTTGCGTGGACTACCGTAAGCTAAGGGCTGTAACTCGCCCAGACAACTATCCAATGCCATGCACAGATGAACTGTTAGAGAAACTGGGATGGGCCCAGTTCATCTCTACCTTGGACTTAACCAAGGGGTACTGGCAGGTACCACTAGACGAATCCGCCAAGGAAAAGTCAGCCTTCAACACACGTCGGGCTGTATGAATTTAATGTACTCCCTTTCAGACTGCGGAATGCACTCGCCACCTTCCAAAGACTTGTAGATGGTCTCCTAGCGGGATTAGGAGAATATGTAGTTGCCTACCTTGACTATGTGGCCATATTTTCAGATTCCTGGGCAGAACACCTGGAACATCTACAAAAAGTCTTCGAGCGCATAAGAGAGGCAGGACTAACTGTTAAGGCTAAGAAGTGTCAAATAGGCCTAAACAGAGTGACTTACCTTGGACACCAGGTGGAAGTTAGTATGAAAGTTAGTATGGACTGCCTTCCTCTGGGTGTCTTTTTCGGAAAAGGACCCAGAATATCAGTACCCAGCTACTCGCTGAAATGGAACTTCAATGATGGGGAGTGGCTGGAGAGGGGCTTTGACCTGGTCTTGGGGTTTTCCCACTCTTTGGCATACCTCACAAGACCAGACATAGGTAGAAACATCCTTGCCCATTCCTTCCCAGTGGAATGACCTCCCCAAACGGTCTTTGGTCCTGTCCACCCCAGCATGGCGACTAGGATGATCGTGGGCTAAGCTCAAGAGCTTGACCTGGTACTTAGTTGGAACTATCAACTGTCTCTGAGGATGCCAGTCTTCCTGGTGTCCACCAGAAAGAGTTTCCTTGTATAAAAGTCCTTTTTCTACAACAAACCTGGATCGATTAGAAGAACTGAGAGGCGGTGGGTTGCTCTGTGCCGCCGTCCAAGCTCTCTGGAGGCTTTCATCTGCTTTCTGTTTGGTCTGGAACTGTTCCCTTGATGCTGGAAACATCAGTTCCTCATTGGATTGTGGACCTAAGCTTTGTCCCTCTGGAAGCGATGTAGGGGATGGGGCTGTTTCCGTTGACTGTGAACCGCTCTCCGCTGGTGCACTATGTTGGGGTTCAGGCTCTGGCTGAGCCTCTGGTGTTGCGTTATCGGCTGCTGCCAGTTCAGGTTTGGTGAGACCCTCTGGTGTGGTTGCAAGTACTGGATTCAGTGCTGGCAATGGGTCTGGTGCTGGTTGTTCTGCCGGTTCTGGTTCTGGGACTGGCTCTGTCTGGGTCTCTGGGACTGGATCCACTACTGCTGTTGCAGACATTGGCCTGGGGTCTGGGTCCATCAACTCTGACTGGGTCCTGGTAGAAGTTTCCGGAACAGAGCTAGGCATGACGGCTTGTGTAGCCTGGCTGCGGGTGACCATTCCCACCCTCTTGGCTAGCTTCACATGATTGGCCAAGTCTTCCCCCAACAGCATGGGGATGGGATAATCATCATAGACTGCAAAAGTCCACGTTCCTGACCAGCCCTTGTACTGGACAGGCAACTTGGCTATAGGCAAATTGAAAGAGTTGGCCTTGACGGGTTGAATTGTCACTTGGATCTCTGGGTTGATTAAATTTGGGTCCACTAAGGAAGCATGGATAGCCGACACTTGCGCTCCGGTGTCCCTCCACGTGGTGATCTTCTTCCGCCCACACTCACAGTTTCCCTCCACTCCAAGGGTATCTGGGGGGTATCTGGGCCTGAGGACCTCTGGTGTGATTCCGGTGCAATGAATTGTAATCTGTTGGGGTTCTTGGGGCAGTTGGCCTTCACATACCCTGGCTTGTTACATTTAAAACATCGTCCAGCTGACGGATCACTGGGGCGAGGTGGGTTGCTGGAGAACGGTGTGGTGGGACGATAAGGTGTCTGGAGGGTTCCTTGCGGGGTAGTTGGGGCCTTGGGCTGCCCCCGGTAGTAGGGTGTGGTCTGAGGGTGTCCCTTATGGTATCTGCTCCAACTGCAACCAGTTTTTTTCTTTTCTGCCACCTCCACCCATTTGGCTCCAATCTCCCCCTCCTCGATTACAGTTTTGGGCTTCCCATCTAGGATGTATCTTTCTATTTCCTCAGGAACACCCTCTAAGAACTGCTCCATTTGCATTAGGCAGGGCAAATCTTCTGGAGATTTAACACTTGCTCCTGATATCCAGGCATCCCAATGTTTCACAATGTGGTAGGCATGTTGGTTAAATGACACGTCTGGTTTCCACCTTAGGGCTCTGAACCGCTGGCGGGGATGCTCAGGTGTTAGTTCCATTCTGACTCTCGCCTTGGTTTTAAACAGTTCACACTTGTTCATGTGTTCCTTAGGCATTTCAGCCGCCACCTCAGCTAAGGGTCCACTGAGTTGCGGCCTCAGCTCTACCATGTATTGGTCAGTAGAGATGTTGTACCCAAGGCAGGCCCTTTCGAAGTTTTCTAAGAAGGCCTCGGTATCATCGCCTGCCTTGTAGGTGGGGAACTTCCTGGGATGTGAAGCGGTACCTGGAGAAGGATTGCTATTCTGCCGAGCCTTTGCCTTCTCCGTCTCCAGGGTATGCTGCCTCTCTTTTTCCTTTTCCTCCATTTCTTTTTCTATTTAGCTAGATTACTTACTAAGTTCTAAAACTCCATTCCTGTTCTGTTCCCAGAAAAAGCATCACGCAGACAGAGAGAACCTTTGTTTCTCCCCCCCCTCCAGCTTTGAAAGTATCTTGTCTCCTCATTGGTCATTTTGGTCAGGTGCCAGCGAGGTTAACCTAGCTCCTCAACCCTTTACAGGTGAAAGGGTTTTTCCTCTGGCCAGGAGGGATTTTAAAGGTGTTTACCCTTCCCTTTATATTTATGACAGCTTGTCTAAAGGGAGAGGGTTTTTTTTCCTTATTAACCTATGGGTGTCTTTTTGAATTAAAATGCCTTGTGTCCACACAAGTGTTCTCTTTTTTCTACATTACCTGGCCTGAAAGTGGATTAAGTCCATTTTGTGATGAGTTAATTCAGAAAAAGGTGCCTGTGGATGCATCTGTACTTCAGAAGAACTTTTCTGCCTCTGGGCAGTCCTCCCACTGCTATCCCACCCTATATTGTGTCACATCTGGATCAACCTCCCTGTTTCCCTGTACATCCTCTACTCCCCTACTTAAATGTTGGTGCCCAACCAGGTTCACCCCATTTCCAATCACATATTCCCAGAGTTGCATACCGTTCTCAGCATCATTGATACTGTCTTGCATGACTTTCTCATAAACAAACTAGGGAAATACTACCTAGATCGGGATGGGCAAACTTTTTGGCCCAAGGGCCACATTGGGGTTGCAAAACTGTATGGAGGGCTGTGTAGGGAAGCCTGTGCCTCCCCAAACAGCCCAGCCCTGCCCCCTATCTTCCCCCTCCCACTTCCCACCCCCTGCTCCTTGTCCCTTGACTGCCCCCTCCCAGGACTCCCACTCCTATCCAACCCCCCTGCTCTCTGTCCCCTAACTGCCCCGACCCCTAGCCACACCCCTGCCACCTGACAGGCCCCCCAGGACTCCCATGCTTATCCAACCACCCCATTCCCCATCCCCTGACTGCCCCCAGAACCTCCGCCCCATCCAACCACCCCCTGACAGGCCCCTCGGGACTCCCACACCTATCCAACCGCCCCCTGTCCCTTGACTGCCCCTGGGGACCCCCCAGCCCCCTTACCATGCCTCTCAGAGCAGCATGTCTGGCAGCTGCGCTGCCGGGCCGGAGTCTGCCACGCTGCCCTGCAGGAGCGCGCAACCCCACCGCCCAGAACACTGCCCACGCAGCAGCGTGGCTGCGGGGGAGGGGTGAGGGGCTAGCCTCCCTAGCGGAGAGCTCAAGGGCCAGGCAGGATGGTCCCATGGGCCAGATGTAACCCATGGGCTGTAGTTTGCCCACCTCTGACCTAGATGGAGCTACTATAAGGTGGGTGCATAATTGGTTGAAAAACCATTCAAAGAGAGTACTTATCAGTGGTTCAATCAAGCTGGAAGGGCATAACGTGTGGGATCCCACAGGAATCAGTTCTGGGTCCATTTTTGTTCAATATCTTCATCAGTGACTTAGATAATGGCACAGAGAGTACACTTAAAGTTTGTGGATGATACCAAATGGGAGGGGGTTGCAAGTGCTTTGGAGGCTAGGATTAAAATTCAAAATGATCTGGACAAATTGGAGAAATGTTCTGAAGTAAATAGGATGAAATTCAATAAGGACAAATGCAAAGTATTCCATGTAGGAAGGAACAATCAATTGCACACATACAACATGGGAAATGACTGCCTAGGAAGGAGTACTGCGGAAAGGGATATGGGGATCATAGTGGATCACAAACTAAATATAAGTCAACAGTGTAACACTGTTGCAAAAAAATCAAACATCATTCTGCTGTGTATTAGCAGGAGTGGGGTAAGCAAGTGGTAATTCTTCCACTGTTCTCTGCACAGATAAGACCTCAGCTGGAATATTTTGTCCAATTCTGGGAACAACATTTCAGGAAAGATGTGGACAAACTGGAGAAAGTCCAGAGGAGAGCAACAAAAATAATTAAAGGTCTAGAAAACATGACCCATAACGAAAGATTGAAAAAAATGGGTTTGTTTAGTCTGGAGAAGAAAAGACTTAAGGGGGACATAACTGTTTTCAAGTACATAAAAGGTTGTTACAAGGAGGAGGGAGAAAAATTTCTTTTCTTAACCTCTGAGGATAGGGCAAGAAGCAATGGGCTTATATTGCAGCAAGGGAGATTTAGGTTGGACATTAAAAAAACTTTCCGTCACGGTAGTTAAACAATGGAATAAACTGCCTAGGGAGGGCGTGGAATTTTCCTCATTGGAGGCGTTTAAGAGCAGGTTAGACAAACACCTGTCAGGGATGGTCTAGATAATATTTAATCCTGCCTTGAGTGCCAGGGACTGGATTAGAAGACCTATTGAGGTCCTTTCCAGTCCTACGATTCTATGATTATAGCAGCGTAGATCTGTGCAGAGATCATGGATTTCCTTGTGATCTGGGGAGAGGAGACCGTCCAGTCCTTCTTCAGCAGCAGCCACCGTAATGCCAAAATATATGAGTGTATGTCAAAGAAAATGACACAGTGGTGTCCCTCCTGGGACAAATTCCAACACTGCAACAAATGAAGGGAACTCTGGCAGAATTGCTAAAAAGAACAAGGACAGCAACAAGACAGGGCCCAGTACCTGCCTCTGCTATCATGAGCTTGACCAGATTTTTACCAAACCCTGGTGTTTTGTGGACAGCACCAAAGGCACCTATAAAAGTGTGGGTTCTGACCAGGATTTTGATGAGGAAATTTCACTGGAAATCCCCAGAATGCAGGATCTCTTTGCCGAACAGGAGCCCAAGGAGACATCAAGGAAGACAGCTCCTGAAGTTCAGGCAGACACCCAGCATAACTGTATTGGGGGGCGGGGGGCCTTCTTCCAGTTAGTACTATGTGCTATATTGTAACACAAATGTATAGGATATTTCAAACAACTTTAGTTGCAGGTGCTTGATGGATGCTGCCATTTGGGGCAGACATGAGCCTTTCTGAGCCTGCTCAGTTTTTATTGTGCTCCACAATTCCCATGCTTAAAATGGCATCCATCCTGAATAATTTAAGCTCTACAAACATAAAATTTTCCCACCTAGAAACTTTGGCCTATTTACAAACATCCTAAAATTGACCACTAAGAAGTACATCCCATGTGGTCACCACAAGGCTTTCACCCCTTGCTGGACAAAAGAATCTGAGTCCCTCCTGGGGGAATATTAAAGGAGCAGCAACCCAGATAAAGCCTCTGTGCTCCTTGAGTCCTTGAATTCAGAAAGCCTGGAAAGAGACTGTTGAAAACCTTGATTTCACCCATTCGAGCCGTAAGGCGTGGGCTCTTTTGTGGCAACTTCGAGGATCCCAGCCAGTAACGAGATGCCCAGCAAAGGTGACTGCAAATGCTGCAGTCTCTCCTCTCCTTTCTAACAGCAAGATGCTGACAGACAAGATTGAACACCAGGAGGTCCAGCGGGAACTCCACAGAAACCTCCAACAATGCCCTAGGAATCCCCACTCTCCTTTCCATATTCTCTCAAGAAGATCAATGTTGTGCTGTTGGAAACCAAAAGCCAGAAAGCTGCAGGGGATGTCAGCATTCCTCCAGAGTTTCTCAAGAACCTGGGGACATGGAGATGGCTGGCAGTGCTTTTTACTGCCATGCACAGAACCAGAGAAATGCCAACAAGCTGGCGACAGGCAACAGTGGTTGCCATACTGAAGCCTGGAAAACCCCCAGAGGATGCAGCCAGCTACCACCCCATCTCGCTCATCTCAACCACCAGAAAGCTCATGGAATGGGTGCTGTTCCACTGTCTGTCTGATATTAGTGAAAACATTCTCCCTGCAGAGCAGGCAGGATTTTGACTGAAGAGGAACTGCTGTGACCAAGTAGCTTCACTTACTGGCCACACTAAGGCAGGATTCAAACGTAAGTTGAAGACAGGAATCGCCCTTGTCGATCTGTCCTCGGCATATGATACTGTCTGGAGACAAGGCCTCCTCCTCAAGGTCTCCCACATCATTCACTGCCGGTGAATGATCCGCTGCTTGGTGGCAATGACTGGGGACCGCTGCTTGAAGGTACACCTTAATGGCTAGATCAGTAGACCAAGAACTCTTAACTTGGGCATCCCTCAGGGCTCTGTCCTGGCCCCAATACTTTTCAATCTATACACCATGGATATACCAGTGACGGAGTCGAGGAAATTCATGTATGTGGATGACATTGCCCTAGATGTTCAATATACAACCCTTCACATCATCAGCTGCACCCTAACCTGAGATCTTAGCGAAATGGCTAATTATTTCCAATGCTGGAAACTTAGGTCTAACCCAAAAAACCCATGGTGACCACTTTCCATCTGAACAATAAAATGGCTCATACCAAACTTGATGTGCAGTTCTGTGGAAAGAGTTTTAGCCAAAAGACTAATCCAAAGAATCTTGGCGTTACACTGGACCAGAGTTTGACCTTTCAACAGCACATCGAGAATACCTGTGATCAGTTCAGGTCTTGTGTCGCACTTATCAGAAAATTGGCTGGAACATCATGGGGCTCCAGTCCACAGACTTTACGAACCGCAACAATTGCCTTGGTATATTCTGCAGCTGAATATTGTACAGTAGTCACACCAAAGGCCTTGACACTCAACTCAATAACGCGATGCACATAGTGTCAGGAACGCTCAAATCAACTCCCATTGACTAGCTCCTGGTCCTATCGCACATCCAGCCTCCACAGATTAGAAGAGCTGCTCAGACATCTTGCTTTCTTAACTATGTCAATGCAAACATGAGGATCCCGCTGCACGATGACCTGCAGAACCCGCCAAAGGTGACATTAAAATCCCACAACCCTTTATAGAACCACATGAAGACCCTTGCACTCAATTTCAACACTGAGGCTCAATGGGGAGCTGCATGGAACACTTTGACCGCTCAAAACAAACAGCTTGTCACTGACCCTGCCGAGGTACCACTGGGTTTTGATGTATGTTGGAAAGACTGGTGCAGATTGAGTCACATCAGGACATCTCATGGGAGATGTGGACAAACCCTCTTTAAATGGAAAATGAGGGAAACACCTGTATGCAACTGTGGTCACCAGGCACAAACGATGGAGCACATCATATCTGAGTGTCCCCTTTGTTCTTTTGCTGGGGGCCTGAAGGACATTCACCAGCTCGCTGCTGCGGCAATGTGCTGGCTATCAAACTTTGATATAAATTTGTAGTCATTGCTACCTACCCAAGACATATGAAAGAAGAAGATTGGTACCCACCAGGGCTAGCTCCTCCAAAATATAACTGCTGAATCACCTATATGGCTTGCCTCCAAGTCACAGTATACCTGGCATGCTACTGGCATCGTAGGGGTTTGGTGTATTCCAGCTCTGAGCAATCTCAATAGTTACAATGTTGTAATGCAGGCACATTTATTGGAAGGGCAGATACAGGAAAAGAAAACACAATATAAAAGGACTTTTCTTCATAGTTTGAGCAATGCCCTGAGCATTTAGCTACGATAGCATTTTATGACGTACATTTCCCAAAGCGAGACATTTAAAAATGCATAGAGATTAAAAGGCACTCAACAACTCAGCATTGTTAACCTCTTGGGTTCAGAATAATTACTGTAGAAGTCTGTTTATTTTGCCATGCACTTTGTGCTGATCTGCAAGTGTTATAAAAGAGAATTGAACGCAAACATAGTGCTATAGTTTGGCATGAACATTGAAAGGCAATGCAGGCTTGTTGAGGCCAGCTGTATAGTCCTGCAGCAGTAGTAGGGGGAGCATTACCAGAGCTGGATGAACTCTCCTGTGAGACCGGGGCGGTTAGATTTTGTGGGGCCCCTGTATACAAGTCTTTTTCCTAATTTAAAACAAAATGATCACAATTATGGCATCGAGGTTATTAACACTATACTGCACTTGCCTTTTAATTAACATAAAGCCATTGTATTTCCATTTTAAAACATGTAGAAGATAGTTAAGTTAATTCAAAATAGCCTACTTCTTACCTTAGAACAGCTGTTATATTAGTTTCTTTCTGGGAAGGAGTTTGATTGTATGAGGGGGCTCCAGGCTGGGGCAGAGTTTTGTGGTGCAGGAGGGTGTGCGGGGTCTGGGAGGGAGTTTGGGTACAACAGGGGGATTCAGACCTGGGGCAGGGGGTTGGAGTAAAGGGGCGGGTGCAAGGTGTAGGCTCCGGCTGGGAGGCGCTTACCACAGGCGGCTCCTGTCCGGTGGCGCAGCAGGGCTCAGGCAGGCTGCCTGCCTCCTTGCTATAGCCCCATGGCACTCCTGGAAGCAGCTGGCTGCTGGCACATCTGTGTGCACCCCTGCAGGGAGTGGGAGAGCATGTCTCGATGTGCTGCCCATGCCCGCAAGCACTGCCGGCCAATGGGAGCTGTGGGGACAGTGCTGGGGGCTAGGGAAGCATGCGGAGCTGCTTCCCTCCTCCAGGGGCTTCAGAGACGTGCCAGCAGCCGGCCGCTTCTGGGAGCGACGTGGGGCCAAGGCATGCAGGCAGTCTGCCTGAGCCCTGCTGCTCCGGGGCTCCCCTTAGCCTGAGGCCCTGGGCTGCAGCCCCTAAAGCCCCAGCATTAAATCTGGCCCTGACCATTGCAGCATATCTTGCTGGTCTGCCCATTGCCTTTTTGAACAAGACATTTCTTTGCCATTTGGTGACATGCCCCGAGATAACATCCTCCAAAGAAAGGACAACTTCAGAGGCATGTGTGCAGTTACTAACCTATCCCCTGCTGCCCTCAAAGGCACCCAACCCACAGCCTTCCCAGGATTGATCCCATAGAAAGGGGAAATAAGGTGGAAAACATCTTAACTTTTCTAAGCTCCCTCCCGGCTGGGAAGAGACTATGGGAATAATATTCCAAAACGGAGGAAAAAGCAACATTTTGTCATTGTTGACAAGGAGACTGGAATTAGTACAATAACTACTTCTTCTGTTCCTCAGCCTGCCCAGCCCTTGCACCTGACAGGGAGCCAGTGCAGCCCTCACAGAGAGGAGTGTTATCAACCTCACAATGCCTGACAAACCTCTAGGTCAAAAATAGGATGGCAAGAGATTAAATGTTTGGAGACCTTATGTCTTCACTGCAGTGATACGAGTAGTAAAGGGAAGTCTCCTTGCAGAGAGAGGAGCATAGAGAATTGACAACTGACAACACTGATAAAGAGAGGGACATGTAAAAGCAGCTGTTGTAGTTGGAGCAGAAGCAGATGGTCCTGCTGGACATCATTTTGGCGCAATGTTCCCATCACAACCCCAGCCCAGCTTTTCCTGCAGCCCAGGGAAAACAATGCACATTGGGAGCAGCACATCCCCATGTTCCAGTGACAGGCACTTCTGTCCCCATTCCTCACCTCAAGTAAATAAGAACAGTGAACATTGGGACCCCCACCTTCACTCCTGCAACTACAAGTGAAAGTTTCTTCCCTTGCCATTCTACACCCCGACGCAAGGACACTAGGCAGAAATCCTACACCTATATATTTGTGAACAGAACAGCACAAATACATGTGCACTTAGGCATGTGTGCCACATCTGCACCGTTATGTTCCATAACGTTTGCACTGTTTCATATCACAGTTTATGTTCCACTGGTTTATAGTTTACACTATGAGTTTTTTTTAATATTTCTTGAACTTAACTTATCTGATGTTCAGTTATTGACAAAGGTTCAGAAGAATTTTATGAAATTACACATAAGCCATAAACAACATAAAATGTTCAGTAACATTGCTACACACGTCATAAATTTCCATTTCATAACTTACTTTCACAATGCCTAATAAAATTTCATTTCAACATTCTAACCCTGAGCCCCAAAGTATGAGTCATCTTGTGGTCCTGATGATTTGCTGTGGTCTGGCTGTTCCCAGCATTCCATAGTCTCTGCACTTCTGTCTCCTAACCATCACCAAGGCACTCTTCCTTGTTCTCATAGATACTGTGCAAAACACCATTAATTCCATAGTGCTTCTGGTATAAGGACAGGATTTTATAATTGTACTATAAGAATTGATGTAAACCTTGATTTCATTCTTCCAGCCACCCTTTTTGAATAACAGAAAGGAATGACTGTCTGAGACTGGGATCCTGTTTCCCATAAGCATTACAATTAGGACCTGTTATAAAGTTTAGTTAGTAAAAGACAGGATTAGATTAGATTAATGTTGAGGGTTTAAAGCCAATGTAAATCATTTTAGGTATAAGATTTAGCAAGGCTTCATTTACAATGTATTCTGCTACCTTTGAAGGTTTCTGTGGAAGACTGTGTGAATGAGGAATGCATGCATCAGGAAAAGATAAGGTGTGAAGGCCATTGTTAACCAGATGGTCAAGAAAGGAGGGGCGAAGACGCCTAAGGAGACTTATCCTTGCCAAAGAACCATCAATGCGCATCCATGACTGAGGAAGGGCAAATTGATGAGCCTGAGGTGAAGACTAGCACCCCTAAAGACAAGTGATTAAATCAATCCAGAACAGGATAACCCTCTCGGAGGTGTTTTAAAATGTTAACATCAGAAGACAACACCAATTAAGAAGTAGCCTGTCAAAACTGAAGATCTGCGTCACTGACCTATCCCACTGGTTAGCAATAGTTTCCTGAGCTGAGAAATGGCACCCCACTGAGTGAAGCTGTTCCTGGAAAAGTTCATCCACAAGTGGCTGCTCAATTTCCTTCCTCTTCTTCTCTACCTAAATTTGTTTGGCAAACACCAGTGCAGCAGCCTCTGCACATTAAAAACTGTCACAATAGTGGCATATAGCATTGTACCTCCCATGCTGGCTGAGAGCAGTTTGAAAATGGTACTTGCTCACAAAAGACAGATGAATCATGGGATGCCAAGAGCGGCATCATGGGAATTTTCTAGTTTGACTCCAAGTCATAGAATTTTAGAGTCTTCTGCTACGTATCGCACAGTATACCATGAGACAAATCCCCAAATGCATAGAGCCCAGCAGTGGGATAATGAGCCATGGAATCCCAGAATACTGTGCACTTTAAAAAAAACCTCAGTGTCATGGATGCACTGATTAGAGGAAAGTTGGTTAAAGTTGGCAGTATGGAAGCAATTATTTTGAATTTGTTGTTCTGAAAAATTTATACCAAAAAACAAATTCTGAAATTTTTTTTCCTGTATAGACAAGCCATAACAGTTCGAGATTATCTTAAACTGTGAATCATGAGATTTAATGTCTCTTCTGAAATTTTTGTTAGCATGAACTGGAATAACTCTAGATATTCTTGTTCTCTGTTCTATAACTTGTGGTATCTTGTTAGCCTCAACAACTTCCTGTGGCAATGAGTTCCACAGTCTAATTGTGTGTTGTGTTAGAAAGAATTGCCTTTTATCAGTTTTGAATTTGCCATCCTCCATTTTCTCTGAATGTCCCCTTGTTCTTGCTTTGAGACAGGGAGAACAGAAATTCCTGCTCTATCTTCTCTACAGCATTCATTGTTTTATATACTTTTATCATGTCACCTTATTCACCTCCCAATTTTTACAATCAGAGTTTTCTGTGTCCATAATTATTCTTGTATTCTTTTTCTGAATGACCTCTAATTCTGCAATGCCCTTTTAGAGCAAGGGGTGGCCATGGCCATTACTGCACACAGCATTTCAGATGAGGCTGCTGCCTTGATTTCTATAATGGCAGTATAATGTCCATATTATTCTTCATCCATGTTAGTCCTTAAGCAGCTAACATCTTATTAGCTTTTTTGATGGCAGCTGCACATTGAGCAGACATATTAATTGAACTGACCACACTGACACCCAAGTCCCTTCCTAAGTTGATTGAGCTAACCTTTTATGGTATGTGAGTAGTTCAATTTTTTCCCTCCCATGTGCATTACTTGGTTTTTATCCACACTGAACTTCATTTGCCATGGTGTTTCCCATTCACTTAGCTCATTTAAGTCTCTGTGAAGGTACTCACAGTCCTCATTGGCCTTGACTAACCTAAAGAACTTTGTGTCATCCGCAGAACTTGCGACTTCACTGCTCACCCACCTTGCAGATCATTTATGAATATTTTAAACAACACTGAACCTACTATGGATCCTCACTGAGCATCATACAAATTTAACTTTTAAATCTTCCACTCTGCAAATCTGTACTTAATGAAATCACCTGGTTTTCTTAAGCTATTTTAAAACTTTTTTTGGTGGGAATGGTGAGTGCATGTGTTGTTTGCACATTTGATAATACTGCAAATCAAATACAATACTCAGAGGTGAAGCTAAAAAATTGTTAGGTTTATTTTTAAAAATTACCTGTAGTTGTCATGCGATTGATACAGGCTGATATAGTCTTAAAAGTTAAACTACAATCAAAGACATTGCCTGTGATATACCTAAATACTTAAACCTTGAGCAGTTCTCGGAACAGACTTCTAAATGCAAATAAACAGTAGCTATATGACTGTTTTATTGCATGATGTGATGCTCACAGTCATCAATGATTATCTTGAACTTTAGCTCTCTTGAGTTTTAGATAAGAGTTGATGAATTCACTGTATATATTTTAAGATACATTGCTGTGATGTGCTCATGCAATAATTACCTTTGCTCCACATCCTTGATATGAACAGTGAAAATTCACTCAGATATTAATGCCATATTCTGTTCAGAGGAAGGGAAAATAATATAATTTTTGTAAAATCATGTTTAAAAATGAGATTTATATTTTCCGATATAAACTTATCAAGTTGACTTGGCATTGTGATGACTTTTTCCCTAAGTCAGTGTTAATTTTCTCCATGCCATTTTAAAAGGCTAACGTTTAGTGTCTTAGAGTCCTGTGGCTCTAAGACACTAACAGACGTATTGTCTCCAATACGTCTGTTAGTCTATAAGGTGCCACAGGACTCTTCCCCGCTTTTACAGATCCAGACGAACAGAGCTACCCCTCTGATATTTAGTGTCTTGTCACTATATTTAGATCCATTTCCCCTCTGCCTTGTACTTGTGATCTATTTACAAATGTGCAAAGTGGGAGTAAAAAGCTACTGAATCAAAACTACTCACTTTTCATAGCTATAAAAGACTATACAAGCGCTCAACATTTGTTAAGCTGAACGTTTTAGAGGCTATTGGGCTGGTGTGGTCAATAGAGCTGTGCTGATTGATAAGAGCTGAGGAGTTGTCCCGGTTTTGTTCTTACTCACAACAGTAGAACTCTCTTTTTATGTTAGAACTTGAAATGATATTCTTTCTGGGGAAGGAACAATCAAAATAAAATTAGTCTTTGCTAACATTTTTTTCTGAAAGTCGTAGATCTAGTTATTTAAACTACTGTTATTTAAATAACCCTGCTGGCTCTGTTATCATCTAGTTGGGAACTACAGACACATTTTTTTGGAATCTATGAGGGAAATAGATTTCTGGAGAAATGAGCTTAATATAATTAGTCCCAAGCGCACACCTTCTGATTACACCTGGTTTGATGTTTTCAAACGTCCAGGAGTGTAAAAGAACGTATTACTGAATCCTTGCCAGCGCTGAATTGCAAAATCTAGAGAGAATGCAAAGTCTGCATGGGATCAGCAATAGGCAACCAAACTAATAGTTATTAGGCCAAATAATGTGCTGACTTACATCGTGTGCAATCTCACTGACAGCACTGAGTTTTGCATGAGCAATATGTCAGTGCAGAATATACCCATTTGCCTCTTTTAAAAGGAAGCTCTATAGATGGCCAATATATAGTGGAAAAGTTAATCTTTTCAGAGTTATCCTGATCATTGTGCAAGAGAGAATTATCCCTTAAGTGTTTTCCACCTACATTCTTTCTTTTTTTTACTTCCATCTCTTTCTTTCCTCTTAAGAACAGTAGGGTAGACCTTTATTATATGATTTATATTTTTGTGCCTAATTCTGTTTTATTAGTTATAGAAGCATTTTTATACATTTAGGGCCACACATTTTCTAAGGGTGGTGTGCAAGTTACACTGAGGACATTTACATGTGCAGCCATTTACATGCTAAATTTGAATTTACATGTATAAAAGTCTATTTGTAAGCAATCAGATATTTTGTGCATCCCTTTGAAAAATGGCTTGTAGTATTCCTCTATCTCCGTGTGGACTTTGTATGTTCTCTGTAACAGTAGCCAAGTGGCATATACTTCCAAAGTACTGACTGAAGCACAACAGAACTAGAGAATCATAGAAATGTAGGGCTGGAAGGGGCCTTAAGAAGTCACCAAGTCTAGGCCCATGCACGGAGGCAGGTCCAAATATATCTAGATCATCCCTGACAGGATGATGACCAACCTGTTCTTAAAACCCTCCAGTGATGGAGATTCCACAACCTCCCTAGGAAGCCTATTCCAGAACTTATCTACCCTTATAGTCAGAAAGTTTTCCTAAATGTAAACTAAATCTTCCTTGCTACATTTTTAAGCCCACTGCTTCTTGTCCTACCTTTAGTGGACATGGAGAACAATTGATCACTGTCTTCTTTATAACAGCCTTAACATATTTGAAGATAGTTATCAGGTCCCTCCTCAGTCTTTTTTTCTCAAGACTAAGTGTACCCATCTTTTATCATAGGTCAGTTTTTCTAAACCTTTTATCATTGTTTTCTGCTCTCCTATGGATTCTCTCCAATTTGTCCACATCTTTCCTAAAGTGTGGTGCCCAGATTTAGACACAGTACTCCAGCTAAGGCCTTACCAGTGCCTGGTAGAATGAAACAATTACCTCCCATGTCTTACATACAACTCCCCTGTTAATACATCCCAGTATGGTATTAGCCTTTTTCACAACTGCATCACATTTTTGACTCAGATTCAATTTGTGATCCACTGTACTACTGCTGAGCCAGTTGTTCCCCATTTTGTAGTTGTGCATTTGATTTTCCTCCCTTTGTGTATTACTTGCACTTGTCTTTATTGAATTTGTTGATTTCAGACCAATTCTCCAACTTGTCAAGGTCATTTTGAATTTTAATCCTGTCCTCAAAATGGTTGCGATTCCTCACAGCTTGGTCTCATCCACAGATTTTATAAGCATACTCTCCACTCTGTTATCTAAGTCATTAGAGAACATAGTGACTAGTACCAGTCCCAGAACAGACCCCTATGTGACCTCACTAGATATGTCGTCATGACAGTGAACCATTGATAATGACTCTTTGAGTATGGTCTTTCAACCCATTTTTCACTCACCGTACAGTAATAGACCACATTACCTAATTTCCTTATGAGGATGTCATGTAGGCATGCATCAAAAGCCTTACTAAAATCAAGATATCTCATGTCTACAGCTTCCTACCATCTACTAAGCTAATAACCCTGTGTGACAGGGCATGCTTGCCCCCCACTGGTACTGCAAGGGTTAACTCCAGTCCATGGGCCGAGGAGGCCAAAACCCCTTGGCCCTGCTGGGCATGCTTTGGCTGGAGACCAGGTATAAAAGGGAGCAGCTCAGCTCATTCAGGGTTGACTGCCAAGGAAGGAGGATGCATGCTCTGGGCTCCCACCTGGGAACTGCTGAGGCCCCAGGTGGTGGAAGCTGGAGATGCCAAGACCCAGGTGAACACCCAAACTCCTGTGGATGGCCAAGGAATGACGGAGCTCCTAAGAGCTGGACGGAGCTGCTGAGAGCTGTGGAGAGCTGGCCGAGGAGCCCAAAGACCTCAAAGATGCCAGGACCACTGCACCAGGAAAAGGGTAGGAAGTAGCTCAGGGAGTTTAGTCATTGTGCTGGTTAGTGTCGGCATGTTTTGGATGGATCCCCCCGTTGACCCAATGGCGGGCACACTTGCCACTGCCAGGGTCCTGAGCTAGAACTCGGTGGAGCAGGCAGGTAGTTAGTCCACAATAATTATGTACACATGGTCAACTATTTCCTGCTTCAGTACAAATCATTGTGTCTACATGGCGGAACTTTGCATGTACTAAGTATACAGAATTCTGGACGGGTGTTGCATGGTTACACACATCACGCCTAACATCATGTAAGTAGTGTGAGGTAGAAATTGGCTAGTGCAAGCTAGTGCAAATAAGGAGTATGGGCACTTGTTTGCACTAACTCAATATGGAATGAACGTAGTATCTTTTCAAAGTGGATTTCATGTTAACTGGCCAGTTAGAATGCTTTAAGAATCATGTCATTTGGAAGCAGGTCATTAATGTACGCAAACTGAAGTTAGTGTGTAATAATCCCCCCTATCTAGACAAGCCCTCATTAGGAGAGTACTACTCCGATTTCTTTTAAAATGAGCTGGTACACAACACATTAAGCACCAATGTAATAGTACATTGTAAATTGCAGTTTGCAATCCATTGGCTTCCTGGTGAGTTAATAATGAATAAGAGCTCACAGTTCTCAAGTGACTCGTGGGAATTTCTTTCCAATGTATCATTTCAAGCACATCGTGTCAAGGCTATAATATGAACAGCTAAATGGGTGAGCAGAAAAATCAGTACAAAGAGCAAGGAACTTGGTTAAAAAAGAAAAAGTTTTGGCAGTTTCAAAGGACCTATATTTAGCATTGTTAGAACGTCATTACACAGCTCACAATGATTCATTAGGATGACTAGCCCAAAGACTTATCAGAGAAAGAGAAAAATCTCAATGCTGACATCTTAAAAGCTTCTTGGGCCAAAGACAATTAACCCGGAAGAAGTTACAAAAGAATGATCAGGCAGGAAACTAGAACAGAATAAATACTCTGACAAGAAAACTGAATGAGATGGGTGAGGTAATGTCTTTTATTGGGCCAGCTTCTGTTGCTGAAAGAGACAAGCTTCTCAGAGCCTCTCAGAGCTCTTCTTCAGGTCTTGTCTCTCTAATATCGTGAAACCAGGATGTTGGACCTCAAGTCTCTATTGCTGTATTTTATTAATTGGTGCAATGGCTGTATTAATTTCAAGCTGTTGTTTTCACTTGATATTAAGTTTAATTTGCATTTGATTTTCCAAGAATAAATAAATAAAAGGGAAGTTGTAACAGTTGCTGTTGGAGCCAAAGGATAGCGATCCCTGGCACATGACAGGGAATAATGTTCTTCTAACACTGTCGCATCATGTGACTGGGGCTCGGGAAAAACGGATTAGCCTAGTCTGCTAACAGCAACCCTTATGTATGGAGTGATAGTATGTGTTGATAGGAAGAATGAGGCACAGTCTCAAATGATTTCAAGTCTACTTACAGTGAGGATTGCTAACATAACTTGGAGATGGGGCTGTAAGGACAATGCTGGCAACATAAAATGAGATAGTTTTGCATCTATTAATTATAGTTCTATTATTTAAGGCCTGCATTATCAAACCTGAGGGTCTAATGTTAGGCACCTAAATCCATATTTAAGCTTCAAAATACAAGTGGCCTGATTTTCAGAAATGTTGGATGCCTGCACCTCGCCCTGCCTTTACTGCCAAGCACCTCCCTGTTCCATAGTGTGAGCGGTGTGTGCTTAATGCCAATGAAAACCAGGTAATTTCTTTAGATGCTTAAATATGAATTTAGCTCCTTAACTTCAGGCACCCAAGTTTGAAAATGTTGGCTTAAATATAGCTTTATAAAGAAACAGAAGAACCTATTGCTGTGTTTCTCAATGTTTTTGTTTTAGTTGTGGCTCAGGAAAGGAACGCCAGCTGTCTTTTAAAGGCAGATAAGGTTATGATGAGTGGCAGTAAACTCTTTCTCGTTCATTTTATAGCATAAGTTAATGTGTCTCTAGTGATGTTAACTGCTTTACACTAAGAATAAGTGCATGCTCATATGATTTGCTTGAGCAGTTTTGTTTTGATTGCTTCAGGCCAAAGATCAATTCTAGCTGAAAACTGATTGAAGGTGAATTCTGCTGTCAGTTGCACCTGTGCAACCTTATTAGGCTCAGCTAGGTTGCAGGGTTGCAACTGAGAGCAGAATATGCCCTTTTAACTGCTTTTCATGTGTTTTAAAGGGAGCATAAAACCCACAGACACTCCCCTCTTATGAGATTTATGCATACAAATTTTAATGAACCCAGAGTAATTGTGTTTATATTAGGAGGCCTTTGGTCATGAACACTTTATGCCACTTTCACAACTAATTTTCACAAGTTACACAAAAATATTGGCCATGGTTCTTCTGTGCAAATAATGAAGAACTGCTAGAATCAAGGACCTATTCTTTTAAAGTGATTAGTGATTGGAGGTGTTTCAGTTTTAGGTGTCCAACTTGAGACACGTGACAGACGCCTGATTTTCCGAAGTGCTCACCTTTTCAGGTACCTCATGTTGGGCACTTAAACAATGAAGCATTCTAAAGCGCTCGTCACTTTTGAAAATGTAGGCCCATGGGTTCTGTTTCAAAGGCTTTCTACCATGCTGCTGCAGCTCCTGGTGCAATAACAGCTGCAAATGGGTTTTACACGGAATGAGCATTTTCAAAGGCGAGTACAACTGCAATTTTTAATGGCTAAATGCAAGTGAGAAATTCTGGACCAGAAAATGCTCTTGTAAGTGTCTGTTCTGGGTAACAAAGGCCACCAATTGCTCTGCATTGGCTCACCAGACCAATCATGTTATACAGATTAGCCAGGAACAAAAAGGTATTCACCTGGCAACAGTTTGTATCAACATGCTCCTACGTCAGGAACTGGCTTAACCATAGGTTCAGAGAGATCGGTGAAACAGGGGACCACAGATCCATTAGATGGAGAAGATCAACATCACAGGAAATACAGGGCACAAGTTAGCTGCTAGATGAACAAGCCACCAATCTTGTAATATGGAAGCCACCACTGACAGAATTATGGGGTACTTATGGAATAAGAGTTGTGGATATGAATGCTACCACTCAGAAAAAGGAGACGATTAAGAGTTTATAATACAGTCCTTGCTGATCAAAAATAATAAATAATAATAGGGCCCTTTTTCTGACACTAGTGTCTTGTTCTGATGGCAGTGTCACCCATCTCCGTAGTGGCAGCCCCATCTCTGGGACTTGCATGTCAATTTCACCGTGGAGGAGAAATCAGTGACATGGAGTTTGAGTATATTCTAAGTGTTTCATTTTCTTGTTTTATTTAAACATATACACCAGTCCAGGATCAAAAGTGGTCATAAATAGCATGTGGGACAATCTTTTCTGTTGAGAATCTCAGCCCAATGCCAGTATATGGTTCCCAGGGGACAGCTCTGCCTTAAGAATTGACTCTACTCAGAGAGGAAAGCAGAGTGTAAACTCTCTTGCTGCTCACTCAGCTTTCTAGAAGCTGTCTTTACTTTGAACTTTGCATAATCCAACACTAACTGAAGTGCAGCATGTTTCCCCAAGACTGAACATTTGCTTGCAAGCTAAGAAAAAGAACCTCAAATACTATATGTAACAGTACCACCTGGTGCGGCCTGCGGAAATAATAATAAGGAATGGGAGAAGTTCAGACTTAAGCAAAATGAATACAGAATAATACATAAAGTATAATATTTGTTAGTATAGTTAAAACTAAAATCCTATGAACTGTTTAATGGCTGTTACATGTGGTTTTTGTGGCAGGTTCTTTGGCATCATGTTTTCTGTCCTCAGCTGTCAGACAGCTTGTTCTTTGCACTGCACCATTCTACCAGTCAGGTTTAGCCAGGGCACGGGACTTCCTACAATTATCCATTCCCTGCCTCCAGTTCATGTTTACGTAAAGCTTCTCTGTTGTGGGGTATTTTAAGCTTCATCACCATATCCTGTACCTGGTTGTGTTTTGGGGCAAATAACTACACGTGGTGCAAGGCAGTGGAAGATCAGGCCTAAAATTTGTAGAAAAAGGTGTGGAAAGGCATTTTTCTTTTTGAAATCAAAGTTTGCATTGATACGTAGTGGTTTCAGAATCCTTGCACTTTCTATATGAATGTTCTGAGCTCTCAATATCTCATTTCATTTTTTAGATTTTATGTATTCTTTTTTACAGCATCTACTATGGTACATGGTTTTCAAATAGCTTCAAGCATTAAATATTTAACATGCTGTCTGATTTCCTTCACCTTCTAGTAATATGAAATCCTTTTGTTTATCAGATAAGATTTTTATTCTTGACAAAGAAATTATAAAGAAGGGTAAATATGTCTCTTGCTAATTGAAAAATCAGTCCATCACTGTAGTGTATAGAAGCTCTTGCATTTTACCACCTATCTATTACTATACTGTGAATGTTCAGTATAAATAATCTAGACCAGCATGCCCTTTTCACACAAAGCGAACAGTGACTGAGGCAGTGCTCCATGAAAGAACTGCCTCATTCACTGAACATCTGTGTAGCAACACACACACATAGTTCATCCTTCCCTCATTAAAGAACTTTGACAAAGGCGGCTAAAAATTGAAATGTATAAATAACCATAGCCATTCCCCACGCTCTACCCTCCCAAGAATGAAGTTGAGGTGCTGCATGGAAGGAATAGCTCCTGACGGTAAATATTCTAATATCCTTTTATTTTTAACTATTCCTCAATAAAATGGCTGTGTGTCAACTGAAGGTCTTTCTGTTAGTGAATCAAATAGCATCTAGCAACCATTTATTCAGCAAAAATCTGCAAGCACTTCCCATGAGGACCTTATCATGAGATAACTTAGGTTACAATAACTTTATTTTTAATATTTTTAGAAGGCTGAAGCCATCCAGCCACATTATCTCTACGTAGGAATTTCCAGAGATGAGGGCCTTTGATTTCCTGCCATACTCCTCTGTGGAAGATATCGGTTTCCATATGTTCTTAGAGCCTGCTGGGCCATGTTTTCCCTCCTAAGCGGACAATACTTATCCACCAGCGCTATGCTTTGTATATGTAATAGCTTAGTTCTTGCAGTTTACTCGCTGGGTTATCTCTGAGTCTGAAGAGAGGGGTGTTATTTCTAGCACTCCTTCTAGGCCGGCATCAACACTTCTGTCACTATCACCGTTACACAGAAACCCAAGTAATAGCTCAGTGCAAAAAAAGAACAAAGAGTGTGCTCCCTTTTGCACATTTCCCACGCCCACACAGCTGAGAACATTTAAAAACTAGGACTGCTGGATAATGTCTGGATCACCTAAGGGGCTCACATGTAGTTTTGTGGCGGCAATGTAAAAATGTGGCACTCCAGAATTTTAGGCACGCTCACACCCACTGCTTTGCCCATAGTCTGATTGTAATAGACAGTAAATATCAAGTGATGATCATGTTAGGGATGGTACTCAGAGTTTGTACATGCTTTAAGTACTCTCCAAGCACTCATGAGAATCATGGCTCAGAGACAATTAAGGGGAAAAAAACGCTTCATTCAAGAGATATAAACTATATGGATCTCTACATACTTCTTGATTGTCACTGTTTGATGTAAAATATCTTCAGTGTTTGAATTCAATAAGTACCAGGGTATTGCTTACATTCTTCCAATAGCATGTGCTGGAATATCTCTTTCACATCGGGAAATGATTTAGGGATGCTTCAAAAGAAGTTACTTCTGAACCGCTCTTTAAGCTAAATTAGCACAATTATGCATCAGTTTTGCACTAGCTACTCTAAGCAACCATGCCTTCTTATTACTGTGAGCTCTGTCCTCCCTGGACTTCCCTCCTATTGTCTATTACACTCACTTGATCTATCCTGTCTTAAATTAGATTGTAAGTGTTTTTGGGGGCAGGAACCGTCACCTCTGTGGTTGTACAGTGTCTAGGATGATGGGGTGCTGACTGTGAATGGAACCCTTTCACCCTACTGAGATGATAATGTGGTAAGTATCCATTGTCCTTAGCAGTCTAACCTTGGCCATCGCTAATACTGTACTTACTGTAGACTAATTGTTCTCAGTGTTAAAGTGCACAGATATAAATTTTCATATTAATATTTAATAAACTGCAAAAATTTAATTATGTAATGAAAAATACTTGGTAAGGCTGCTTTAATGTCAAATTAACATAATTCAATATTATACAAGGTTTTCTTATTTCATGGGACATATATATTTCAAACCTACCTCATTGAAGTCAGTCGGAGTTTTGCCCTGACTTCAGGAGCAACTGGACCAGGTCTAGAATGACTGTGCTAATTCAGATACAAAGCTTAGGGACTTTCAAAGGTAGGCCACTCTGTTATATATGAAATTACAGTCTGTAAACTGGAACTGAATACTATGGAACAGCATTACCATTGTGACTCAGTTTTGTGACTTTGAGATTGAGAAATGAAAAGTGCTAAATAGGTGATTGTTTGTTTTTTTCTTATTTTCTTTTTACGGTGACATTTCCTGGTCCTTCATTGTATTTGTGAAAGATTGGTGTTCGAGTAGAGCAAATTATGTGAACTTACACTCTCACCAAACATGGTGTCAGGTGGACGCTGGTAAATGTGTTGGTAAGTTGATGACTGGATACGATAGCCATGTTCTCCTCTGTGTTTTTGGGAGAGGTGCATAATTCACTTGACCTAAATGAAAAGGCTTAAAAACTGCAAGTTGATGTTGCAAACGAGCTGTATGCATATTGCGTAGTGCTCTTCTATCCATCTCAGGTACTAATATGGCTCCTATTAGCATAATATCTGAACACCTCATAGTCTTTAATGGATTTATCCCCCAGCACCCCTGTGAGGTAGGGAAGTACTATTACCCTCATTTTACAGAAAGGGAACTGGAAATCAGAGTGGCTAAAAGACCTGTGCAAGATCACACAGGAAGTCTGCGGCAGTTCAGGGAATCAAACCCAGGTTTTTAATATCCTAGACTACCACCCTTAACCCTTGGATCATCCTTCCTCTTCTATAAAGCTTCTTGCTATTACACAAACGGTACATCAATGTATTTGTGCAGAATAACTGTTCTGTAGTCGTCGACCCTGCATGCATCTCCCTTTGGTAACACTTATACTCACCTTAAAAAGTACATTGATATAAACTGTTGTGCATAGGGGCTGAGGGCAGTATATGGCCCTACACCGGCACCTAAATAAATAACAAGTAGTAGGAAAAATCTTCTAATTGGTCATCATTTAAGTAGTTCCACTGATAATAAGGATTATATATAAAGATATGGGGGAAGAGATAAAGCAGAATGAAAAGCAATATAATGCATTTACCTTATGTGATTTGTGCACTCACTTTCTTGTTAAGAAATGACTCTGTGGGGGGGGGGGGAGAGGGCTACAATGATTTAATTATCCATTGTATGATAATTTAGACTGTGATAGCACCCAAAATGTAGAATCTTTCCAAAATGGAGAAGGACATAGGACAGAGAGCATACGATCCTTATCTGATTCCTGTTACTTTTCAGATTTCATGCTGTACATCAGAAAACAATCAATACTCCTGAGAATTAACAAGTAATGGAAGAAGTGAAGCACTGACCAGGACTTGTTTTGAAAACTGGAGAAAATCACTTTTATCGACGACACTTTCCAAGTATGTATATTTTAAAGAATGGGCTGGTCAGCTGTTATTGTTTAAAAGAGGAAGCAGTCACTAGCTCTTGGATTTCTAAGTTGCTTATCTTGCTGAGATGAACATCCAGGTGAGCCTGTAGCAGCTTAGTCTATCTACACCCTGCAGTCACTTTTGAACCTTGAAATTTGTATTGGGAAGTGATGGGGAAGTGAAATTTACTTTTCTGGGCTGACATTCAATAAAAGAATATAGTCCAATAATGGATGAAATCATGCCAGAAATGAGATGGAGACACAGTTCCTTATTTCCTACAGAAAATGCCTCTCTATTCAGCCCATCAGTCTTGCAATTTCTGTTTCTAGTGGTCCATTTTTTTTTTACTTTGTCCAAATTCAAACATTTCCTTTCTTTTTAGTTTTCATTTAAAAAGAAAACTGTTTGGGGGAAAAAAAGTCTATTTCTGGAATGAGACTGTATAAAAGCATTAACCTGGGCCCCTCTGAGCAAGGAAATTGGTTCAGAACTTGAGGGTAAATTATAGCAGCTTTGCAGAGAAAGGGGACAATCAGAGCAGAGCAAATAATTAATGTTTTTGGTTGAGTGCCTGAACTGAAAAATCTGAAAAAACAAATCAGTTAAGTTCAAACCCAAACTACATTTTTTTGGTTTTGCTTGGTGAAATGAAAAAAAAATAAAACACTCTCAAAAAATGATTTTGGGTCAAACAAAATATTTTGTTCACTCCAAAATAACTTTTTTCAGTTTTGCATTTTGTTTTATGTCATTTTTGGGTGCATTTTCCCCTTTTGTAAATAAAAGCTACATTTCTAAAGAAACAGCTTCAAAATGAAAAGTTGACACATTTCATTTGAAAATGACAGAAATGAAACAGTTTGTATTTTTAACTTTTTCTATTTTTGGGAGTCAAAATTATTCACTAAATTCTCCCAAATTTGTGAGTAGTTTTGGTGCCCCCAAACATGCAATTTTTTGGTGAGTTTACTATTTGATGAAAATTTTTTTGCCTAACACTAGAGACAATGAATATAGATCACTTCAGGTCAGACCATTTTCTGACTTTCACCAGAGAGAATAACACCTAGGTTATCAAAGTACAAAAGAATATAGGGACCCACTGGACACCACAGCAAATAAAAGATGTTGGAATGATGGTGATGAGAATGGGCCAAAATCTGCCCTCAGTTACAATACCACATACTTGAGTGAGTGTAATCTAGGGCTAAAGCTGCAAGTGTTGTAACTCATTATACGCTATGGCTTTCTGTCATCCTTTAATGGCTATTCTGTGTAGAGGGTTTGGGAGTCTGCTACAACCTTTGAGCTAAGAAATATGTATTTTTAAGTCAGATAGTACAGATATATGCTTTTAGATCCAGGTGTCCTGGAATTTGATTCCAAAGACACCAACCCACCCAGGAACATCTTGTTAAAGTTGAAAAAATATATTAATGAAAATCTGCACTATATCTGACTTGTGATGTGAGATAGCCAGCTTTGTGATCCTTTGTGTTTATCTGCAAACATGCGATAAATGGTTTGTGTTTGGGCGAATGTTCCATTCAACTGTTTCTGTTTAAAGAGATATCAGCTTTTGTATAAATACCTCTATTCATACTTGACTTTGTTGTTTACTGTTTGTTATTCATCTTTTCAAAATACTTCAGCCATCCAATTGGGTAATCAACCCCATGCGACTTGGGTAATCAACCCCAAATAGATTTATATATCTCAATTCACAGGTAATCAGTAATTTGTTTGAACAAACGGCTCAGTGAATAATTATAAATAATGAACAAAAAAGGAGGAAAATCATTGGTCACAAACAGAAAAAACTTCTCAATCAATAGTTGGCCCAACTCTACTGTGAGAAGAATTTGGAATTTTAAATGGACTTACTGCTTCTGGGAAGAGGGTAATCAAAGGAGTAAATATGGTCCTCAAATTTATTTAACCTAAAGATCCAAAATATTTATTCCGGGAGATCTTACCTTCCTAATAGATATGCACAAATCATAAAACATGGATAAAGTATGAGCACTCAGATACCTCTGCACTGAGCACTAAAGAAAAAATAAGACTGATGCTGATAGATAATGAGAGCAACTTAGAAGTTAAGAATTAAATTTTACAGAACTGGAAATGAATGAAAGATGTTGGTGCTATGAGTGATGTCGCTAACATGGACAAGGTTGAATACATTTAATAAGATAGAGGCTGACCTTTGGGAAATACAGTATCTGACTAATTTTGGAGTTAATAAGGAATGTTTACAGTTTTATGTGTTGGAATGCAATAGACTACTGTGTTGATGAGAGCACAAGAACTGAATTACCCAGCACCCCCAACCCCCCCCCATTTCTTGCAAATAGATACATATAGAATAATAAACCATTTAGAATGGCAGAGATGATAGGTCTCCTGGACTGGCCTGGAGGCTTCTAATTTTTGACCCTTTATCCCTATGCTCCTGATTTTATCTCCTATTTGGGGGTGAGTGGTCTGGGCAGTAGTGTGGCTGTGGTTCTCTAGGCTATACCTCTGTGGCTAGAGACCTGGAGGCATGTTCTAGGTCCCATACAGGTCCTACCTAGAGCATAGCCCCCAACCTTCCCATAGCCATTAGAGATATAGCTAGAGTATTAAGCAGTGAAGTGAATAGAGTGGTACTGTGTAATCTGCCATTCTAGCTATATCTCTATGACCAAAGGTGTGTTGGGGACAACACTATCGGCAGGGTCTCTACAGTTAGGAAGCACATTGTAGATGGATAAGGAGAAACTGGAGGGAGCCAGAGTCAGAGGGGGCAGGTATGGGAAGATACTTTCCGAGAGAAGAGGGAGTCAGCCAGAGTCTGCAGAAGATCTTGAGAGAGAGAGAAATGGAGAGTTAATGCAAGTGAGATGGTATATGTTTATCTGATATGCAAATCAGGGTATTATGTCATTTGCATAAAGTCTCCAAACTTCTGAACCTGCAGACTTAGCAGGCCTGGAAGTTATCAGTTTTAGAAGTCAGTTGGGACTGTGCCACCTGATATCAGGGGCAGCAGTTGGGCCACGTGACTCACAGAAGATCTCGCTGCTGGCAGCTTGCAAATGGAGCTGGCAACCAGAGACCGAGAGTGCCAACAGGGCCCATGGCAGCGAGGAACACTTCTTCCCATTGTGATTAGAATGAGGTGTGGAAGAGATGTCCCCCAGCACCCTGGTTACAACCTGGTCTGTTCTGTCTCCCCTTCCATAGGAATAGTACAGGGATTACTGCAGTTCTAGGGCAACCGCTGCAGGCTCATCATTGAGAGAGTTGTCATATGTGAAGAGTTGGTGGAGGGGAGAAGTAGGGTTCTTATTGGTGGAGGCCCCCCTTTTCCCCTCCAGAGTAGCTCTGTACCACCCGCCAGTGTGATTGGTGCAGATTCCCTGTACATCCTGGTCGCAATGGACCTGAGTCTCCCAAGGATCTAGTGGCATTATGCACAGTTAACATATACAGAGGTATTGGGAGGCTATTTTGCCATTGAAAACCAGGTATCTAAGTCAGGATTTGGCCCTCAGTTTGTCTGACGTCCTTAAGAAACAGTAAAAAAGAACAATCTAAGAGACCCTAGAAGCAAGATTCTAAATTTCCCATGCCATCTCATACATATGGATGTGTGTGTGTGTAATATATGTGCACACATATACATGAGTATGTGTTTATTATGTTCACACACATATGGCAATACTAATCAAGACTTTTTAACTTGTACAAAAAAGCCAGGTTAGCATTAGTGGTAAGCCATATAAATGTGTGATATATACAACAAGAGCCAAGTTAAAAAAACGTCAGCCATTTAAATGGCCAAGTTAAATAAGAAACAATTGGAGCTAACTTGTCTCTCAAGGCATTTATAAGACCACACTTGGGAGCTCTTGGAAGCTAATTTAATACTAATTCTGTTTTATTAAACTTGGCCATTTGAAGGGCTAGCCCTTCAGCAACTTGGCTCTTATTGCAGATATCACACCTTTATATGACTGTTCTTCCCCGCTTAACTTCGCTCTTTTAGTGGACATCGAATGGGTTTTATCAGATATGATTTATATTATTCAGGCCAATTATTGTAAAAGACAAAAACAAAAGCTCCAAAGGACAAAGTGTGCTGGCATAAAGTATAATTGGACTGAATTGGACCTGTTTACATTCTTTTTGGTTTAGCTCAGCCTTCACGTGTTAAATTGTAATAATCTATGTTTTCTCCTGCCAGCTTGGCTAAAGCCTCCAAAGAATTTCCCTAGAGCTAGCTTGGTGGAACCATCTGTCATCTTGCTCCAGATACATACACTCTGCTAACAAGAGAGGTTTCCTTCCGGTCTGGGCAGACAGACACTTAGCCAAAGCATTGCTATCCTGGCTCCCCAAGGAGAAACACGAATGCTGGCTGTAACATGCTGGAGGCAGGAAGAATTTAGAAAGAAAGCAGAGTTGTTTTAAATAACCCCAAATTTCTGCTCAAATTGTTGCTACTAGGGGCTTTGGGACCAAAATTCTCCTCCCCCTCTCAACCATGCAGATTTAAATACACACACAGAGTGGGGTCCTATGACATAAGTCAGCAAAATAAAGACCAATGGATTAACCAGGATTTTACTCTGTAGGGGATCACACACACTAACTAAGTGCTCAGAAGCATGGTGATGAATGTAGGTATACATGCTTAGACAGATTAGATGGAAAGAACTAAAACCGACTTTCCTATGGTGCATAGTCACATGCCATCTAGTGACCTAGCAAGGAATTCCAACATATGCAATAATATCTACATTAGGGACTGAATTTGGAGGTGATATGAGTTATAAACCAGAAAGTGGGTTTCACGATTGTCTAACAGAGTCTAGAAGAACTGGGGCGGGGTAATTCACATGTGGATGAGTGGGAAAGAGGTGTGGAGCAAGAGAGGCGGCTAGGAGGTGGGTGTGAGATAATGTAAATTAAAGTAACCTCTCATGCTCATTCCTTCTTCCAGCTTCTTTCAGTAACTCAGTGCTTGTTTACCTCTAATATAGACAACTCACACAACCTTACCCAAGGCAACATGAGTTTCTATTAACCTGCTGCTTAACTATTTTTGTGGCATTTCCGGTAAGATTTCATTTCTCAGATCACATAACTATGCAACAAGTGTCTAATAATATGGAAAATGCTGTCTGCACAAATATTGCAGTTCAATGTGGTAATTATCATTGAAGTTACCAAGTAATGTAAAGATAAATCACACCGTACAGTTTTATTAATTCAAATCCGCCTTTTCTTATTCTCTCTCTTTTCCCCTTCTACCCCGAAGCAAAGGAAAATTTACTGTTTCCATAACTAGGCTTTTGTGGACAACAGGCCTACTTCTTGCAAACAGGCACCCCTTCCTTTTGCTGACAGTATCAGGTGATTGAATATAAAGGTCGGTATTTCAAAGTCTCTATGTTCTCTGTGCCATTCTGCTAGAATGCACAAGAACATATTCATAGGCAGAAAAAATGACATAAATACCCTGTTATTACAATGTCAGCCAAATGTAATTAAAAGTAAATAGGTATTTATATTCTTTAGGGAAATAAAGAGATGTGGGCAATTACAGATCTGTTAGTCTGACATCAGTAGTATACAAGGCTTTAGAACAAATTGTGAAGGAAAGAATAATTAAATTCATGGCGGTAAACTAACCTGATTTCCTTCTTTGAGATATAACTGACATTTTAGATAAGAGAAGTGCAGTCGATCTAATATATTTGGACTTCAATAAAGCATTTTATATGGTATCACATGGGAAATTATTAGCTAGATTAGAGAAGATGGGAATCAGCACAAGAACTGTAAAGTGGATAAGGAACTGGCTAAAGGGGAGAAGGCAACAGGTGGTGTTGAAAGGTGAATTATAGGACTGGAAGGAAGCTACTTGTGAAGGATCAGGCTTGGGACTGATCTTATTCAATATTTTTATTAATGACCTTGGCACAGAAGCAGGAATGTGCTAATGAAATTTGCTGATGATACCAAGTTGGGAGGCATTGTCAATAAACAGGAGACTTGGAATACTGGAAGATGGGAGTGACAAAAATGGGATGAAATTCAATAGTACAAAGTGCAAGCTCATGCATTTAGGGTCTACTAATAAAATATTTTTGCTACAAGTTGGGGGCTCATCAGTTGGAAGTCACAGAGAATAATAGAAATGTTTAACGGTATGTCTTTAATCTGAAAGATATGAAGGTGTTTTTGAAAGCACTGAACTTTTTTAACATGGTCTGTACAAGATCCTCATCCTGCGTCTATTGAAGCCCATGGAAGTGTTATCCACTGGGGTCCCCTTTATAGATAAAATGCTAGCCCCTTCAAAGATGCCAGGGGCAAAAAAGCTTTGAAATGCTTTGTGCTGTGTGGGGTGGCAGGAGACTGTGTTATGGTGAAGCAAAATGACTTTTCTCCCTGTGTTTCCATAAAGCAATGGTCTGTGGCATCTCTGCCCATTGCAGCAAAGAAGGCCAAGACAAGGCCAGGCTTAGAGTGGGCTTGTCCAGTAGGTCAGTATTGAATGTATGAATCACATGCTCATTTTGACTCTAAGACTTTCAGTGAGGTGGGGTTTTCATCGCAGTAGTAAATATAGAACTTTTAGTAGAATCTGATACAGTTTGGCAAAGAGTGCTAAAAGGGGTAATAGGTGCAGTCTGTATTGATGTTGTTTAAAGCTAAATATTAAACTAAGGAAGGTCTAGTTTTAAACTGCACCATCGTACCATGCATCTTTCTGATGCAATTTTCCTGGTCTCCAAAGAACAAAGTGTACTGAGAAGCAATAACCTTCACATGTTGGGCTCTAACATGTAATGTTTCTTTTGCCCTCCTCTCAGATTGTATGTGTGTTGGAGTCCAATGGGGCCCTCTGGACTTAGGAGCTGACTAGATCTATCCCGGATCTTAGTCGCTCTGCTCCAACGATACCTCAGTGCAAATGTTGGGGTTTTCACATTTCACTGTAAATATTTCACACAATCCTACTAATTTCAGAATTTTGGCTTGGTACATTGTTAATAGTATATATATATATATATATAGGACAAACTACTATAGTTTACTATGACAGAGTAGATGCAGTATAATTATAACTGTATTACTTAAAATACTAGACAGATCAGAGGTAATGTGTAAGGCACACATTAGTAAGTGGGTTTAAATGCATAGATTCCGAAATTTTTAAGGTCAGAAGGAACCATTATGATCATCTAGTCTGACGTCCTGCATAGCTAGGGCCCTACCAAATTCACGGTCCATTCTGATAAATTTCACGGCCAGAGGGTTTTAAAATTGGTCAATTTCACGTTTTCAGATGTTTGCATCTGAAATTTCATGGTGTTGTAACTATGGGGGTCTGGACCCAAAAGGGAATCATGCGGGGAGGGTCACAAAGCTGACATGGGGGGGCGGGTCATGGGATTGCCACCCTCACGTCTGTGCTGCCTTCAGAGCTGGGCTGCATGGCCATGGAGCTTCCTGCAGCCAGAGGAGGCATTTGGAGGTGGGTCTGATCTCCCCCAGAGAGTGGATGTGAAGAGGAAGAGGAAGTCCCATCTATTCCCAGCCCAGGAGATAGCAGCTGGAGCCTGATGAATGGTAGGAGCCCCAGGCTGGGGCACCCTCCGCCATGCCCCTTCAATAGCTAGATTTCATGTTGGAGGTCTGATTTCATGGTCCATGACATGTTTTTCAGGGCTGTGAGTTTGGTAGGGCCCTATGCATAACATAGTCCATGGAACCTCATCCAGTAATTCTTGCACCAAGAACATAACTTCTGGTTGAGCTAGAGCATCTTTTAGAAACATAACCACTTTTAATTTAAATATTTCAAGTGCTGGAGAACCCACCATGTTCCTAGGTAAGTTGTTCCAGTGGTTAATTAAAATGTATGTCAATAGCTAAAAAGGAGTCTGGGTCTGATTGTTCTAAGAGAGTTCAAGGTCTCAATTCGACAGATAAATCTATGCAGTCAGAGGCTTATTCCCCTGGGCAGTGCCCAGCAATGAACATGAACCTCCATGCAGAGGAAAGGATCCACCTGCAAAGATGCAACTGCAACATTGGGACGTAACTAAGTGAAAGGGAGTTTGATTTAGTGTAAGTAACAGGCTGAGGGGGCCAGAAGAAGGTGTAAGTTACACCTCTTTAGCCTCTGTTGTGAATGTGGCCCTATACGTGCAAGCTATATTTGCAGTGATTGTACTACACCAATGTATGATGACACAATAAAAATAGAAAAATATATTGTTAAATAATTTTGCTAAGCCCATCATTGTAGTGACTTGGAGCGTGACATAAATTCAGTTCGATAGCACATTAGAAGAAGCTATTTAAAGTAGAGAACAAAAGCCATCTCCCTCCCTGTATCATACCAATCCATCAGGCTAATGATGGACTGAAGACATAGAATATCAGGGTTGGAAGGGACCTTAGGAGGTCATCTAGTCCAACTCCCTGCTCAAAGCAGGACTAATCCCAATTTTTGCCCCAGATCCCTAAATGGCCCCTTTTAGGATTGAGCTCACAACCCTTGGTTGAGGAGGCCAGTGCTCAAACCACTGAGCTATCCCTCCCCCATAAAAGACATGAGCCCTGTGTCCTGATCTTCAGCTCAATAAATCTCAGTTTTGCTTCAAAACAGAAAACTTGACTGAAATAATTATTCAGAGGAACGAAAGTTAGAAAATCTTTCCATGTACAGCAGGGTATGGCTTGGAGGGGTGTGGGGGGGAAAGAGATAAATAATTTCCTTGAGCTTCTTTACAGTTTATTAAAGGCTGACTGCCCCTTTGATCATTCGAAGTGCATATTTTTTATCTGAACTCAGTCCTCATATCAGCACAGTTTATCTGATAAGAAAAAAACTGTTTTCAACTGTTGAGTTGTAATGATGGGGTTCTTTAATAAAATTGTATGGCACACCCTATCTGATTTCTACCTGGATTTTGTTATCTGTCATTACAGTCATAGCAGGTAACATTAATTTTGAATATCTGATGAGAAGCCTTGGAGTTATATAATCAACCTCTTTTGGGGCTTTACATTTCTAAGCAAAAGAGAATTGAACCTGCAAAAGAAAAGAGAGTTGAACCTGGTTTCCCAAGTTCCAGGCCAGTGTGCTAGCCCCTGAACCATCTTTCCTCTTCCCTAAAATTCAGGTACCCATCTGAAGGGGTTCAAAAGTGAGTTTTTTCCTGCCTGTATCTTTAAGGGTAAATATAATTGATGATGCATTTAATACAATCATAGAAATGTAAGACTGAAAGGGACCTCAATTAGACATCTAGTCCAGTCCCCTGTTCTGAGACAGGACTAAGTATTATCTAGATAATCCCTGACAGAAGTTTGTCTCACTCATTTTTAAAAACCTTCTGTGACAGAGATTCCTCAGCCTCTCTGGGCAATATGAATCACCCTTACAGTTAGGAACATTTTCCTAACGTCTAACCTAAATCTCCCTGGCTGCAATTTAAACCCATTGCTTCTTGTCCTGTCCTCGGGGGTTGAGGAAAACCCTTCTCTTTATTACATCCTTTTACATTCTTGAAGACAGTTATCATGTCCCCCCTCAGTCTTCTCTTCTCTAGACTAAACAAACCCATTTTTTTTTCAATATTTCCTTGCAGGTCATGTTTTCTAGACCTTTAATAATTTTTGCTGCTCTCCTCTGGACTTTCTCCAATTTGTACACATCTTTCCCGAAGTGTGGTGCCCAGAACTGGACACAATATTCCAGCTGAGGCCCTATCCGTGCTGACTAAAGTGGAAGAATTACTTCTCGTGTCTTGCTTAGAACACTCTGCTAATACATTCCAGAATGAAGTGTGCTTGTTTTGCAACAGTAATACATTGGTGACGCATATTTAGTTTGTGATTCAGTACAATCCCAAGATAAGTTTTCTGCAGTACTCCTTCCTAGGCAGTTATTTCCCATTTTGTATTTGTGCAATTCATTATTCCCTCTTAACTGTAGTACTTTGCATTTTGTCCTTATGAATTCCATCCTATTTACTTCAGACCATTTCTCCAGTTTGTCAAGAACATTATGAATTCTAATTCTGACCTCCAAAACACTTGCAACCTCTCCCAGCTTGGTATCGTCCGCAAACTTTATAAGTGTACTTTTTATGCCATTATCCAAATCATTTATGAAGATATCGAATAGAACTGTACCCAGGACAGATCCCTATGGGACCCCACTCAATATGCCCTTTTAGCTCAATTATGACTCCTTGATAACTACTCTCTGAGTACGGTTTTCCAGCCAGTTATGCACGCACCTTATGATAGATTTCTCTGGGCAATATTTCTCTAGTTTGTTTATGAGAGTCATGTGAAATGGTATCAAAAGCCTCACTAAAGTTGAGATATAGTGCATTTACCACTTCCCCCCCACCTACAAGGCTTATTACCCTGTCAAAGAAAGATATTAGGTTGGTTTGACGTGATTGGTTCTTGACAAATCCATGTTAACTGTTACTTATTACCTTATTTTCTTCTATGTGCTTACAAATCAATTGATTATTTGCTCCATTATCTTTCTGGATGCTGAAGTTAAGCAGACTGGTCTATAATTCTCTGGGTTGCCCTTATTCCTCTTTTTATAGATACTGTATTTGCCTTTTCCCAGTCCTCTGGTTTCTCTCCTGTCCTCTATGAGTTCTCAAAATTAATCGCTAATGGCTCAGAGATCTCTTCAGGCAGTTCCTTAAGTATTCTAGGATATATCAGGCCCTGCAGACTTAAAGACATCTAACTTGTCTAAGTAATTTGTAATTTATTCTTTTTCTATTTTAGCTTCAGATCCTACCCCATTTATAAGGATGTTCACTATGCTAGTTGTCCAATCACTGCTAACTTTTTAGGTGAAAAATGACACAAGAAAGTTATTTAACACTTTGACCATTGCTGCTTTTTATGTTATTGTCTTTCCTGCCTCATTGAGTAAAAGACCTACTCTATCCTTGTTCCTCCTCTTACTTCTCATGCATTTGTAAAATACTTTCTTGTTATCCTTTATATCCCTAGCTCATTTAATCTCATTTTGTGCCTTAGCCTTTCTAATTTGGTCCCTAAATCCTTGTGTTGTTTTGTGTGTGTGTGTGTTCATCCTTTGTAATTTTGACCTAGTTTCCACTTTTTATATGACTCTTTTTTTGAGTTTCAGATCATTGAAGATCACCTGGTTAGGACAGGGTGGCCTCTTACCATACGTCGTATTTTTCCTATACTTTTGGGATAGTCTGTTCTTGTGCCCTTAATATGTTGCTTTAAAATACGTCTAACTCTCCTGAACTCTTTTTTTCCCTTAGACTTGCTTCCCATGGGATCTTGTACCAATTCTCTGAGTTTGCTAAAGTCTGTCTTTTGAAGTCCATTGTCTTTATTCTGCTGTTTTCCCTCCTACTATTCCTTAGAATCATGACTCTGTCATTTCATGATCACTTTCACCCAAGCTGCCTTCCACCCTCAGATTCGCTACTAGTTCCTCCCTGTTTGTCAGAACCAAATCCCAAATGGCCTCACCCCTAGTCACTTTCTCCACTGCCTGCAATAAAAAGTTGTCTTGAATCATAGGCACTGACTCTATGGGTGCTTCGGGGCTGGAGCACCCATGGAGAAAAAATGGTGGGTGCTGAGCACACACTGGCAATCCCCCTATCAGCTCCCCCATCCCAGCGCCTCCCACCTGCTGGTGGGCCCTGCAGATCAGCGCTTCCCCCTCCCTCCCTGTGCCTACCACTACCGCAATCAGTTGTTTTGTGGCATTCAGGAGGAGAGGGCGGAGGTGCAAGGATGCGGTGCATTCGGGGGAGGGGGCGAGACTGGGTGGGAAGAAGTGGGGAGGGGTGGAGCAGGGGCAGGAAGAGGTGGGACGGCGGTGGAATCTTGGGGGAAGGAGCGGAGTCGGGGCGGGTCCTGGGGCATAGCTGGGGGGGTTGAGCAACCCCAGCACTTTGGAAAGTCGGTGCCTGTGTCTTGAATACATTCCAAGAAAATATTGGATAATCTTTGCCATGCTGTATTATTTTCCCAACAGATGTCTGGATAGTTAAAGGTCCCTATCACCACCAAGTCCTGTGTTTTGGATTATTTTGTTAGTTATTTAAAACCTCATCCACCTCTTCTTCCTGGTTAAGTGGTCTATGGTAGCCACCTACCATGACATCACCCTTGCTTTTTAGCCCTTTATCCTTATCCAGAGACTTTCAACAGGTCTGCCTCCCACTTCTATTTCAACCTCAGTGCAAGTGTATACATCTTTGATATACAAGGCAACAACTTCTTCCTTTTTCCCCGTCTGTCCTTCCTGAACAAGCTGTGCCCTTCTAAACCAATAGTCCAGTCATGAGAATTATCCCACCAAGTTTCTATAACAATTATGTCGTAATTGTGATTATTCACTAGTATTTATAGTACTTCCTGTTTATTCCTCATAATTCTTGCATTGTATGCAGATATCTAAGATATTCATTTGATTTCACTTCTGTATTCCCTCTTGTCTCTCCTTTGCCCCTGTTGTGATTGCTCGTGTTCTCCCCAGATTCTGACTTTTCATCCAGGTCTCCATGTTTTGCATTTACATGTGGGTTTTTATCTCCTGCCCCTGTCGAACCCAGTTTAAAACCTGCCTCACTAGGTTAGCCAGTCTGTATCCAAAGATACTTTTCTCTTTTCTTGACAGGTGGACCCTATCTCTGCTCAGCAGTCCTTCTTCTCTGAACAGGATCCCTCGGTCGAGGATGCTGAAGCCCTACTGGTGACACCAGTCTCACAGCAATGTATTTGCATGTCTCTGCTTGGGCCCCTACTCTTGAACAGAAGTATCAATCAGTACAACACCTGCCCCTCACCCTCAACTCCTTCACCCTTACTCTCAGAGCCCTGTAGTCACTTCTGATCTGCTCAGGATCATACCTCACTGTATCATTAGTGCCCAAGTGGATAGTAGTCAGAGGGCCAGATGAATCTTAGCAATCCTTCTGTAATGTCTCAGACATGGACCCCTGGCAGGCAGCACGACTTCTGAGATGCCATGTCAGGCTTGAAGATAGACGTTTCCATCTCCCTAAGAAGGGAGTCATCGACCACTACCACTTTTCATTTCATCTTGGGAGTGGTGAGGATTGCAGCCACAGCCACGGGGGTACATGGCTTCTCCTCCTTCACCTTTGGGGGAGATTCCTCATCCCTCGTTGCCAGGGCAGCATACCCTTTCATTCCCTGATACATTAATTAACTTGATTATCAATAAAAATCCAACAAAATCCTCTAACTAGCATATAAATGGCACTAAGTTAACCCCCCCTCGGCCTTTTAAAGTTAACAAAAAGAAAAGGAGTACTTGTGGCACCTTAGAGACTAACCAATTTATTTGAGCATAAGCTTTCGTGAGCTACAGCTCACTTCATTGGATGCATACTGTGGAAAGTACAGAAGATCTTTTTATACACACAAACCATGAAAAAATGGGTGTTTACCACTACAAAAGGTTTTCTCTCCCCCCACCCCACTCTCCTGCTGGTAATAGCTTATCTAAAGTGATCATTCTCCTTACAATGTGTATGATAATCAAATTGGGCCATTTCCAGCACAAATCCAGGTTCTCTTCCCCCCCCCCCTCACACACACACAAACCCATGGGGAGAAAACCTGAATTTGTGCTGGAAATGGCCCAACTTGATTATCATATACATTGTAAGGAGAGTGATCACTTTAGATAAGCTATTACCAGCAGGAGAGTGGGGTAGGGGGAGAGAAAACCTTTTGTAGTGGTAAACACCCATTTTTTCATGGTTTGTGTGTATAAAAAGATCTTCTGTACTTTCCACAGTATGCATCCAATGAAGTGAGCTGTAGCTCATGAAAGCTTATGCTCAAATAAATTGGTTAGTCTGTAAGGTGCCACAAGTACTCCTTTTCTTTTTGCGAATACAGACTAACACGGCTGTTACTCTGAAACCTTAAAGTTAACAATATGTCAAAGGTACCAACACTTGGGAAGGCTAAATTTTATCCACTGAAAGAGAAAACATTTGAATTAAAGTGAAGAAGTTTCATTTATCATGGTTATGCAACTTCATTTATGATTAACAGAGTGAATCAGGGCTGTCTTAGGTCTCTGAGGCAACATTAAGGAAAAATGAAAGGGCCTGGTCCTGCATTCTTTGCCCACACTAAAGCCAGTGGGAGTTTTGAATGTGTAAGGAGTATAGGATTGTGCACTGTAGCAGGGTGATCTGTCCCCTTTAAAAGGCAGTGAGGATTGGCACCAGCCAAACCCCCTTCCAGGACTTCTGGAGCAGATGCTGGGAAAGAGAAGTAGTTCCTGGGTAATTAGACTCTGAGGAAAATGTGAGGGTCTGCAGGGAGGAGCTTTGGGGTTCCAACCAGGACAATGTCTGGGAAAGAGGGGAGTTTAAATTAACTGCCTCTTCCTCCCTACCTTGTCAGCGTTCTCCCTCCATTAGTTGTAAAGTATTGAATTAGTTGATTTTATAGTTTAAGATTCTTAAAATGGTTTTTGCATATGTATGTTGACACAATGCTGTATATTACAGATGGCAAATATAAATTTATAGTATTTATTTATCTTTTTGTATAGTCATATTTGTACTGAAAAGCAAAAATACTTCAATAAAAATGTTTCATAAAGGTGATATCGGTAACCCATTGTAAGGGAAGAGGAAGTGAGGTGTGGGAGCTCATTTTAAAAATGTATGTCAGGTTTTCTACAATTTGATGATTCAGCATGTCTGATACAATTAAATTACAGCTATAAACTGTGAGATAACACTAAGGTTGTGTGGGATGGTAACACTAGGTATAAAATGAATTATGTTCCTCATGGTCAAGTGCATCTGAGACATATAAATCTATATAAGGTAGTGAGTCCTTGGAGAAATAAGGGAGTGTATCCATGAACTTCATGTTCTCAGAAAAAGCCTTTGGGCTCTGCTTTTGCCTAGAGTTGAACCAACATGACTAAGAACAGGATTTGGTTCATAATGTTCAATAGCAAGATGATAATTTATACTAAAATGACTAATAAACAGAAGACACACTACACAATCCTCCTTGAAGTAAATGGGAGTTTTCCGGTCAATGTTGTCCGCTTTTGCAATTTTATCTCAAGCCTTGCAATATTTGGTGCTTTTTCTTAAAGCCACAGCTCCTGGAATCCTGTGATTATATGAGGATCTCAGTTTTCTTTTTTAAAGCAAATTTCTATTCCTCATGATTGCTGAGAAAAGTGTGAAAATATGAACCCTAAATCCTCAAAGCTCAGAAGGCAAATAAAACCCACCCTCAAATTTATTATTCACAAAGTGTTATGATTTTAAAGCAATCCCATTACTTTTTTGGGGCCTGACTTGTGATTTTCAAGTGCTGAGGGTTGACAATATTGCATTTTATTAATGGGTGTTGGATCAAGGCCATAGACAGCAAAATTAGCTATGCATAGTCTCTGTGTTGTCTATCTATGTATTCATAGCCTTCAATGTCCTCAGTGAATTTTACTTATGGTCCTTCTGAAGATCCTCTGTAGATGCTTCTGTGCAAAGAGATTGGGTTGGGTAAAGCTTGTTAAAGTCGCATGATTCATTTTAAAACAACATTCTAACAATATATTTACTAGACTCTGGAATATTTAAGGCATTGATTGCCCAAACTCTCATGAGATTTTGTTTAGAAGTGCCCTGTGGGAGGAAAATTCACAATCTTATGGAACTGTAATTGTTGCATGGGCGGTATTTCTCTCCCCCTGGTCCGGCCCATGAACGAGCAGGGAGTTAAGCTTCCAGGTGCCGTGGATCATGGGGGATCCTCAAGAAACACGTGGCATTTGTGCAATACCCCCATTCCTATTTGCCCTGCCCTGTCCTCAGGCATGGATACCTAACCCAGAATCCTGGGGGAGCAGGGTGGTATTGTGGAGGCAGCCCCTATTTCTGAAGGGGAAGATTAGCTTGCAGAGAGGATCCTCTTTGTATGGTTCTGGGCCAGGCGTGATCTGGCTGTATGTTATTAATGACCATTACTATGATCATGGTAATACACCAAGATAAATGAAAGATGGTACAGTTAAAGGTGTTTTACCTTATAGGAGCTCTTCTTCTGTGAAATGTGCAGGCTCATAATAGCATACCATATAACCGAAAATAAATTCCAGTAACAAAATAGACTCAATAGATACCAAGCCAGTGGCAGTATATTTTTTTCCTTACCAAAAGATAATATTGTTTATTATAGCATCACTATTCATTATGTTACATGTCTTTCGGGGGTTATGACTTAGCCATATACATATACATTTACTCTGGTATGAAATCTGGAAACCAACCTGGCCACTAACTGTTTTTGCTTCAATGAGTTTATATTTTTAAGTAAATTTAATGCTTCGCTGAAAGCTTTGGAAGTTGACATCCTATGCACAGAACAAGTAAGTCAAAGAAGCAGCAGTGCTGGTTTCCAGTTCTGGCCTGGCAAGCCTGCTGCTTAATGAGAGGTTAGTTTAATCTTCATTCTGATGCAGTCCTAATGTAATGTACTTGTATCTATGAGTGTTTGAGTGATGTGGCTGGTTTGCAAAGAAGATCAAGGACCATTTACCAGTAATAGAAGCCTGTGATTTTGAAGCTGCAGCTCCCCATGTGTGTGTGATTTATACAGTAATAAAGCCTATTGTCTGTAGCACATCAATTCATTACACTAGGCCTCTCTGCTGAGGCTGCCAAAAATAATATCAATTAGTATCAGTTATAGCACTGGGTTTTCTGACTTTATAACCTAATTGGACTCAAAAACTCATTTCATACAGGCCACCAGATAGGGCTTAGTTGTTAATAACATTCAGCTCTTGCTAGTGGAGGGCTACATACATTACCAGTACTCTGAGACAGCCAGTCCCCTATAGTTTTAGTCATTTAAAAATAAGTTTGTTTATAAGATAAAGATGTCTGAAAAAAGATGTGTTTTGGGGTCAGTTTTGGATGTTTAAAATGTAAGACATTGTGGTTAAAAGAAATTTATCAGTGCTTAGTCCATAATTTACTTTATGCCTCTCCAATACTTTAAAAAAGAAATTAATACATAAAATGGTTTGTATACTGAGGTTTAAAATTCAGCTTCTTAATGTATGATCAATAACTTTAAAAACATGGTTTTTTATTGTAGGACTAAATCTACATTCGCTCCATAGATTATTTAAAGCTAGTAATGACTATCGAATAAAAATGAGTTAAAAAGATTTGTAAATATCTATACACTGCTAAACCAAAATACCTCATTAAGTGCTTTTCTAGATTGCTGAGTATATGTGGTTTAAACAATAGTATTATAACATGTTGATAGTCTTAGTGATGAGATGGGAATGCATACAGTTTTTTCTCAGTCCTAATAAATAGGGCTATATTTTTAATTCTGCTTTCTCAACATACCATGTTCCCTCCATTTAATTACTACACAGCAATTCTTAACTTGCAGTATAGCTAGATTCTGATTTTTTTTTCAGAAAAATGATTGCATGCTGTGGTTGGAATTTTAAATGATGATCACATATATTATTAAAAGAAGTACTACCTAGCATCAAAGCTGGCAATACCTCTAAGAGACAAAGAAAGCAAAGCAAATCAAAGTTCACAACAGACAGGGTTAAGTCCCCAGTGGTAAATAACTGTATATAATTCTGTGTCACCCACATCTTCAACTGAGCATGGGGGAGTGGTGACTTTGGGTTTCAAATAAGAGATGTGTGATGTAATCAGGTACAGTTGGCAGAAAAAAAAGTCCAAATTCATCTGGTGTTGCTTTAATAAAGTTAATGGTGTAGCACCAGGATGGAATGAATCTGGCCCAATTGTCTGTGTAAAAGAATCATAGAAATGTAGGACTGGAAGGGACCTTGAGAAGCCATCAAGTCAAGCCCTCTCTGCTGAAGCAAGACCAAGTAAACCTAGAAAATCCCTGGCAGATGTTTGACTAACTTGTTCTTAAAAACCTCCAATGACAGATTCCACAACCTCCCTTGGAAGACTGTTCCAGAGTTTAAGTAGCCTTATAGTAAGAGAGTTTTTCCTACTACTTAATCTTTTAATCTCCCTTGCTGCAGATTAAGCTCATTATTTCTTGTCCTATCTTCAGTGGACATGGAGACCAATTGATCACCATCCTCTTTAGCATATTTGAAGACTGTTTTCAATTCCCCCCGAGTCTTCTTTTCTCCAGACTAACCAGGCCCAATTTTTTAAACCTTTCCTCATAGGTCACATTTTCTAAACCTTTTATCATTTTTGTTGTTGTCCTTGGGACTCTCTCCAGTCTGTCTACATCTTTCCTAAAGCGTGGGACCCAGAAATGGACACAGGACTCCAGCTGAGCCTCACCAGTGCTAAGCAGAGCATGACAACTACTTTCTGAGTCTTACAAACAAATCCCCTGTTAATTCACCCCAGAGTGATATTAACCTTTTTCATAATTTCATCACATTGTTGACTCATATTCAATTTGTGATCCACTGTTACCCTAGATCCTTTTCCACAGTATACCACCTAGCCAGTTATTCCCCATTTTGTAGTTGTGCATTTGATTTTTCTTTCCTAAGTGTAGTACTTTTCACTTGTTTTTATTGAACTTAATCTTGTTGATTTCAGACCAATTCTCCAATTTGTCAAAGTCATTTTGAATTCTAATTCTGGCATCCAAAGCCTATTAACCCCGCCCAGCTTGGTGTCACCTACAAATTTTATAAGCATACTCTCCACTCCGTTATCCAAATAATTAATTAAACTATTGAATAGTACCAGACCCAGATTGATCCCTGTGGGCCCATACTAAATGTGTCCTTCCAGTCTGACAGCAAACCATTGACAACTATTCTTTAGGTATCATATTTCAACCAGTTGTACACCCACCTTATACTAATTTAATCTAGACCACGTTTCCCTAGTTTGCTTACGAGAATGTGTGACTATATCAAAAGCTGTACTAAAGTCGAGATATATCACATCTACTGCTCCCCCCATCCACTAGGCCAATAACTTTGTCAAAGAAGAAAATTAGGTTGATTTGATATGATCTGTTCTTGACAAATCCATGCTAGCTATTCCTTATTATCCTCTAGGTCTTTACAAATTGATTGTTTAACAATTTGTTCTGCTATCTTTCCAGGAAGGAAGGAGTGCCTGAATGTACATGGTAAATTTAAGTATCCTATAACATGCTGTTGTTGCATCCAGTTCTTCATCTGGAATGGATATGGAATAGCTTTCTTTTGACAGTCATCTTTCCAATGCATCCTCATAGTAGCAGAGCAGTGATAGACCAGGGGACTGGGAGACACAATCACTGGGTTCTATTTTCCCTCTCATACCCTTCTAATGATTTTCACCTAACTTTGGTTCCAGCTCTGTGAGAAACTAATTAACTCACCAAAGCCACTGAGTGCCTTCAACTACTAGAATGTCAACAGCATGTAATTATTCAGGCTCTTTCCTCAGTTCCTGGCATGGTCTTACTTTGACAAACTTACCATGTGCCAGGAACTCTGTGTGTCTATTCGAGTCCAACCACTGTTGGTTCAGAGGAACTGGTTATGCTAAACTTCAAACCCGTAATTAGGGAAATATATTCAATTTTCTATAGCTTTGTCTACTGTTTTGGGGCCAGATACTCAGGTGGGGGACAAATGGGACTTTGCATCTTTGAACACTGCTCCACAGATCCTAGAGTTGGGTAGGTGCTGATTCAACCATCAATGTAACTTAGAGCAACCTCAGAGCTGCTCTAAATTGTGCATGGGCCCAATGCTTTCCCCCCCCACAAACAGCTGTTCCACAGATGAGGACTGTCAAAAAGCAGTGGTGCTCCAGCTGTGCTCCCTTTCCCTAACATGACCTTTATGCTGGAGGCTGGGAGAGGGAATAGGGTAGAGCAGGCTAAGCCAGCTGGGAATTGTCCTTATATTAGAGGAATTGCTACATAGCTGGTAACACTTACTTTCTAATTGCTTTGCTAGAGTGGAATAAGCAGCTGAAAGGTAAGCGGGGAAATGGTCCTGCTATTGTGGGGAACTTTTATGGCTTATACACTACCCTGGTGGAATTGGCTAGCAAAAGGATCTGAGTCCTCACTCCCACTCCCTTTACCCAGAGGCCTGTCTGATCTGGAGGACGCCCCTTCCACTCTCCTGTCTGGCAGAGTCGTCGTAACCCCAACAAGGCTGGGCCCAGGACTCCTGGGGAGCTCGACCCCCAACCTTGTCGTGGTCACTTAGGGCAGGGGCTAGGGTGTCCCCACTTTGGGGTGCACTCTCTGCACTGGATGCTTCCCTGGCCCACTGATCATTACGTGTAGTTCAGCAAACAATTTAAAAAGTAAGGGAAAAAATGGGAAAGGTTAAAGGAACACATATAACCCCGCTCTGTGGCAGGGAACATCACAAACAGCGTCTCTGGAATGTCCGGGCAGTTCACAGTCTGTTCCTTGGAAGTCCCAGGCCTCCTTCTCAGACCCTGGCCGTGCTGCAGGGATGCTGTGGGTTGGACGCTTGCTCTGGTGGTGGCCACACGCTCTCAGGCTCTAGGTGGCAGGGCCCTTCTTCCCAGCGTGTCACCCGCCCCGTTGGGGTTATGAGCCTCCTCCAAGCCTGGCCTGCAAGGCCTCTTGGTTGGGGGCGTCTCCCTGCGCTGGCTCCTCTGCCCAGGGTCCCCCCTCGCTCTTCCCAGCTGCTCACCGCACCCGGCTCCGGACTGCTCCAGCCCGAGTTCTAGCACCAGACTGCTGCTGCTCTGCCTCCAGCACTGCTCTCCGGGCTGCTCCTCTGGCCCTGGCTACTGTGGCTCCCCGTATAGATCTGCTCTCTGGTTGGCTTCTCTGGCTCTGGCCAGCGTGACTCTGCTCAGCTCAGGCTGCTCCTGTGGCTCTGGCCTGCACAGCTGTTCCCCAGCTCATCCCAGGCACCTTCTTTTTCCTTAATTCGGCACCACTCTGGCCCAGAGAGCTCCAGCCCAAGTAGAGGATAGGACCCCTGGCCTTCTGACTCCCTCATTAGCCTGCCTGCCTTGTCAATCAGGCTGATCTGGAGTGTTGGCCTCTCCCTGTTGCCCCTGGGGACTGTCAGTCTCAGGATCCTGGTTTTCCCTTTCTTTTGGTACTGGGAGATGGTCAACCAACCCCCCGCCCGCCCACTAAGTCCCCTTACATTAAGGAGAGGATCTGGCCCATAGAACTTAAAGTGAACTTCTGCTCTGAAAAGTGATTCTGTAAAACATGACATCATAGTGTTCCATGTTCATTGTCTCCTGATTATTTTCATATCAAACATGTTCATTTTACAAGTAAGCAGAGGGTTTTTTTGTGAACTACTAGCTCTTGGGATTCAAGCTGGGTTCTTTCCATCTCAAATGACTCCAGTGACCAAAATTACAAACATTTGTTCAGTTTATTCATTTCAAACAATTTACAGGTGTTTATTTTACATACACACATATGTTCTTGTGATGGGGCATGGTGTCCACCCCATACACAAGGCAGAGCAGGGACAGCAAGGACTTGAAAGCCTGATTGAAGGCTTGAAAGTCTTCTCAGGCTAGCTGAGAAGGACAGATGGGGCTGGTGTAAAACCAGGAAGTTGGCAGCAGAAGCTGGTTATAGGGGAAGTACTCTGCATTCACTCTGTGGAAGAGGTGTGTTTAGTGTTTAGTCTGCAGTTACTCCCTGGGTGGAGGGAGTTTGGGGCTGTTAAACTCAGAGGGTGGGACAGAAGATAGAGCAGAGAGGAAGGAAAAAAGGCTCAGGGAAGTAGTAACAGTATCTGGGAGCAGAGCATAGTTGCTAGACATAGGGTCCCTGGACTGGAACCTGAAGTGGTGGGTGGGCCTGGGTTCCCCTACCAGCTGCTGGGAAAGTAGCACAGCACCCAGCTGTGGATTGGAAGACTGTCAGGAGTGGATGAGGACAGCTGATCCAGTAAGACTTTGATACCTTGGAAGGGGAGAACTACATAATGATCTGGCTGGAGGACTGAGTCACAAAGAGGAAATGTGTGAAGCCCTAGTGGGCAAGTGGGCTGTGGCTAGGGTGAGATGACGGAAGTGAGTGTGGGACCTGACTGAGGCCTGGTCTACAGTATGCGGTTGTTTTGGAATTAGCCGAGTTACCTCGAAATAAAACTGGTTCCATCCACATGACCAAACCAGTTTTTTTGATTTAAAGGGCTCTTTACTCTGATTTCTCTACTCCACCTCGGCAAGTGTAGCACTAAAATCGATATCTCAGTTCCGGGTTACAGGTACTGTGGACACAATTCGACAATATTGGACTCCAAGAGCTATCCCAGAATGCTCCCTTGTGACCGCTCTGGACAACACTCTGAACTCCGATGCACTAGCCAGGTAGGCAGTAAAAGCCCTGGGAACTTTTGAATTTCCTGTTTGGTCACCATCATCACAGGTGACCATCAGCTCAGTCCACCATCACAGGCGACCATGCAGAGCCCACCATCTCAAGAGACCACGGAGTCCCTGATTTTAGACAAGCTCCAGCATGGTCCAAATGGGAGGTACTGGATCTCACTGCATGCTGGGGAGACGAATCTGTTATGGCAGAACTATGTTCCAAAAAAAGGAATGCAAATACGTACACTAAAGTCTCCAGGGCCATGATGGAAAGAGGCTACTCCAGGGACACAGAACAGTGTTGTACAAAAATCAAGGAACTCAGGCAAGCATACCAAAAAGCCAGGGAGGCGAATGGGCGCTCTGGGTCACAGCCGCATACATGCTACTTCTACTGTGAGCTGCATGCAATTATGTGGGGTGACAACACCACTACCCCACCACTGTCCATGGACACCTGCAAGGGGGGAGTAGCACGGAGCAAGGATGAGTTTTTGGAGGATGAAGAGGAGGAGGACAGTGCACAGGTGGCAAGTGGGGAATCTGTTTCCCCCCCCAGCCAGAAACTGTTCATAACGCTGGAGCCAATAGCCTCCCCCTACTCCCAAAGCATGCTCCCGGACCATGACCCTGGAGAAGGCACTTCTGGTGAGTGAGAGCTTGATCAGAGCCACGCAGTGGGAGGTGGGGGGAAACCCAGCCATGCTGGGCTGTTTGTGTTTAGTTTAAAGGGCTCATCCCTGCTCAGAGCCTCATTGGAGCCACGCTGGGCTGTTCACACTTAGTTTAAAGGGCTCATCCCTTCTCAGAGCCTCATCGGAGCCACACTGGGCTGTTCGCATTTAGTTGAGCAGGGATGAGCCCTTTAAGAGCCTCATCGGAGCTCCGCTGTGTGTGTGTGTGTGTGTGGTGGTGGTGGTGGGGGGTGTTGTGTGAAGTGATCATCCCAGAGAGCCCGCAGGCTGCCTGCAAGCTGAATTCTGTTGCCTGGCCGCATGTTGATGGCTTACTCACACCAAAGTGGCAGGCTCTTCAGTATAAGAGGCAAAATGAGACCTTGTACAGAAAGAACATGTGCTGTGTACTATGAATTGCCTGTTTCACTGAGAAACAGTGTCCCCTTTGTTCTCTAAAATGTATCTTTTAAAATACTACCCTCCCTTTTTCTCCTCCTGCAGCAGGTGCAAATGTTTCAATGCGGCCCCTATATACTCTGTCCCAAAGGCTGGTCCAGATTAGAAGGCAGAAAAAACAAACTCAGGAAGACATGTTTGCCAAGCCCATGCAGTCCTCCCACACTGATAGGGCCCAGTTGAATGTGTGGAGGCAAACAATTGCGGAGTCACGTAAAGCATTACATGAATATTAAGAGAGGAGGGATGTGCGCTTTGAGAGCAGGCAGGATGCTATGGTCAAGCTCATGGGGGAGCAAACTGACATGCTCTGCTGTATGGTGGATCTAATGCAGGAAAGGCAGCAAGACCACAGACTGCCACTGCAGCCCATGAATAACCGCCCTCCCTCCTCCCCAAGTTCCATAGCCTCCTCACCCAGATACCCAAGAACATGGGGTGGGGGGGGAGGCTATGGGGACCCACACAGTCAACCCCAGAGGATTGCACAAGCAGCAGAACGCTGGCATATCCTAATTTTTTATTTGGTTTCTGGACGTGTCCTTCCCTCCTGCTCCACCCCCCCCGAACCCAATACCCTCCCTCCCCCATCTAGCTTCATATTTCTCTCAATGCTTTGTGCAACAAATACTAAAGAATGGTTTTTAAACAATTGTGACTTTATTTCCTTTCATATATATATGGGGGGGGTAACTTTAAGAGAAACAAACACAACTCTCACACCGTACCCTGGCCAGTCATGAAACTGGCTTTCAAAGCTTCTCTGATGTGCAGCGCGCCCTGCTGCGCTCTTCTAATCGCCCTGTTGTCTGGCTATGTGAAACTGGACACCAGGGGAGTTGCCTCAACCTCCCACCCCGCCACAAACGTCTCCCCCTTACTCTTACAGATACTGTGGCGTGCACAGCAAGCAGCAATTACAATTGGAATATTGGTTGTGCTGAGATTTAACCAAGTCAGTAAACTGCGTCAGTGTGCTTTCAAACGTCCAAACACACATTCTACCACTATTCTGCACTTGCTCAGCCTATAGTTGAACTGCTCCTTACTACTGTCCAGGGTGCCTGTGTACGGCTTCATGAGCCATGGAATTAAGGGGAAGGCTGGGTCCCTGAGGATAACTATAGGCATTTCAACATCCCCAACAGTAATTTTCTGGTCTGGGAAGTAAGTTCCTTCCTGCAGCTGTTCAAGCAGACCAGAGTTCCTGAAGATGTGAGCATCATGCACCTTTCCTGGCCATCCCACGCTGATGTCAGTGAAACGTCCCTTGTGATCCACCAGTGCTTGCAGCACTATGGAAAAGTACCCCTTGCAGTTTACGTACTGGTCGCCCCGGAGTTCCGGGGCCAATATAGGGATATGCGTTCTGTCTATCGCTCTGCCGCAGTTAGGGAACGCCAGTGCATTAAAACCATCCACAATGGTCTGCACATTTCCCAAAGTCACTACCTTTGATAGCAGCTGGTCAATGATTGCGTTGGCTACTTGCAGCACAGCAGCCCCCACAGTAGATTTCCCCACTCCAAACTGATTTCTGACTGACCGGTAGCTGTCGGGCGTTGCAAGCTTCCACAGGGCTGTGGCCACTCGCTTCTCAACTGTGAGGACTGTTCTCATTTTGGTGTCTTTGCGCTTCAGGGCAGGGGACAGCAAGTCACAAAGTTCCATGAAAGTGGCCCTGCTCATACAAAAGTTTCTCAGCCACTGGGAATCATCCCATACCTGCAACACTATGCGGTTCCACCAGTCTGTGCTTGTTTCCCGGTCCCGGAATCAGCGTTCCACAGCATGAGCCTGGCATAACAGCACCATGATCTCCCAATTGCCACATGCCATGCCATCTGTGTCCATATCCTCATCAACATAGTAATCGCGCTGTTGTCGCTTCCTTGCCCGGTTTTGCAGGTTCTGCAAATACTGCTGGATAATGCGCGAGGTATTTACAATGGTCAAAACTGCAGCGATCTGATCAGGCTCCATGGCTATGGTGCCTGCACGGTTAATCCTGGAAAAAGGGCGCAAAATGTAGGAGAGCAGAGTGGCAGTGGAAGCTGTGCTGTTTGGTTCACGGTAGCCGAAAAAAGGTGGTAAATGGTTGTCTTCTGTGGCTTTCACGGATGTGGGAGCCCAGGACAGACAACATGAAGAAGCTCGGAAGCGTGGCAATAGCGGGAGAGCACAGTTGGCGGCGGAAGCTGTGCTGCTTGGTTCATGGTGTGCTGAGCAGAGTTGAGTTGGAGAGGTGTATTCATAGTAGCAGGAGAGCAGCTGTGCACCATCTGCTGAAAGAAGTATGGCGTCTGCACGCCAAAAAGGCACGAAATAATTGTCTGCCTTAGCTGTCTGACGACACATACCCAGAAACTCCCGCGAGCATGTTTTTGTCCCATCATGCACTGGAAGCTTAACCCAGAATTCCAATGGGTGGTAGGGACTGCAGGAACTGTGGGATACCTACCCACAGTGCACCGCTCCGACATTCGATGCTAGCCTTGGTACTGTGGACGCAATACGCCGAATTCACGCGCTTTAGTGGAGACACAGAAGACTGAATGTATAAAATAGCTTCTGAAAATTCGAATAGAATAATTTCTAAATAATTTCGTACTGTAGACGTACCCTGAGCTAATTCCCAGAGCAACCAGGAGGAGGCCATCTCAGCTGTGAGTGTATCCTGTGACACATGCTTTAATATGATACAAGCAAGACAAATTATGAAACTTAATATATTTTCAAAATACATTAAAAGAATGTACAGAAAATTTTCATTTCAAAAGCTCAGAGGTGAGCAGAAAGGAATATTACATGAGCAAAGCTGAATTCTGCCTTGCTTCTCAGTTTAAACAGGAACAAACATGAAGACAGCTCCCTAACCCATGTGAGGTTAACAGTAGAACTCCCATTGACCCAAGGGGAACAGAATCAGGTCCAAAGACATTTACCACAGCTGTTGGAGTTAAATGCTTATCTTTTGCTTACTGAGTTTCTCTTCACATTTATGATCTCTCCAGATTAGGCTGCTGTGCACCTGCCTGTTTAAATAAAAGTGAAGATGGTGGTATGTGCTAGTTCATGCCAAATACTGAGCACTTCCTAGAAGGTTAGGAACACTCAGCTCCCAAATCAATACAACTTCAGCCTTTACAGCGCTTTGCTATGTGATGAATGATTTTAGGACCCTTTCCCCCACATCTAGTACATTAAAGTAATTCACTCTGATACTGAGCATGTTTCTGAAATAGTGAAAAACTGTATGGCAGGAGCTTAAATTCCTTTCCTAAATTGTGTTTTCAAAATCCATATTTTGGATAGAAAATATAAAGTGCTTTAATGTGTGCGGTAGGGAACTTACAATACCTAGAAATGTTTGCTTGAGTTAACCAATCTCTGAAAAAGAGTGATCATTTCCATGTGTTGATATTTGGCTCATTCTTGAGGTCCTTATTTAACTAACCTTTCATTGGCTTCAGTGTAAGTTTTCCTTGTACAAGGACTGCAGAGTTTGGGCTATTGAATATGTTTGGGGTTTACAGAGTTACTGTGTTTGCTTGGAACTGAATTTGGATCACTCAGGCATTCAGGGGGAGATTTTCAAACAGTAGCCTCCAATTTTCAGGAATAAATAGGTGCATTTTTATTCACAATTACCGTCCATAGTTTAGATAATATAAATCTTTAAATTCTTGATATCACCAGCCTATCAGGCACCTTCATATCTAAGTGACCCAAACTGAAGACATGAAAAAGTTTACTGCAGTGAATATAGACACAAATTGAGATATTTTTTACTTATTAAAATAATAGTTTTAGTGTAAATTAATCCTTTCATTACCAATTCCTCTTGTAAGCAATGGCTTGAAATTGTGTGGTTTCCATTACCGCCCCCGCACCAAGACCATGAGAAATAAACTCACTTTAATCCCTATGTCCGTGGAGGAACACTGGGAATTTGAGGGTCCTGATCTGATCTGCCTATTGTGATAAACAGCAAATCTGTCAGATTAAAAACAACAAATTGCTTATGCAAACGCTTATGCCTGAAATTTTGATCAGCTTTCCTCTAGGTTTACTCTGTTCTTTTCTTGCTCAAATGGACAATTATGGAACACTAAATATTGTAGTAAATTAGTGTCAAACCTAGATTTGCATCCTAGTGGTACAAGCTCCATTCAAAAATTAAAAAAGAAAACCACAAAAAAACCTTTCACCAGTCAATCATTGCGAAAATCTTTTACACAATGTCAGGAGACGATAATGTTGTTCATGTTTCTTGTACTTTTTTCATTTGCTGTAAATCCTCCATTCATCTGGGCATATGTTTCTGGTATCGATTCAATTTCACTTGCTGGTTCTGTGAAGTCTGTCTTTGGTGAGGCACAGAATCTTTTGTGCAAGTAGTAAACTAGGAATCAATATATATATGTTACAATAAAGGCAGAAATTATAATAAACTACACAAGCTACTGTAGTAAGATGGTGCTGTAGGGCTTTTACCTTCCTAATATTAATAACAGCTACTGTTTAATGTTTAACATAGCTTTTTAAACAGAAGTCTGTCAACAGTAACCCATCCTGGAAAAAAACATATTTGAAATAAAGATAAATATTTGTATTGCATTGGGAATTTGACTGTCTTCTGATCATCCAGTGGATTATAGGCTTTAATTGTATTGTTTAATTTAGAACAATGTCCCTGGCACCAATTCTCAGTTCTGACTGTACTTGGTACAGGAGCTGAGGGAGTGGGGGAAGAATAGTTAAGTGACACATTTGTACCTCTTGGATTCCGGGGAGGGTGGATGTGTGTGAGATTTTGTGTCTTTTTAGACGTACAAAACAGAACTTGCAGTGGATGGGGACAGTGGCTAAGGTGTCATTGTCACTTTTTTGGCCTTCCAATCCTAGGGCGTTCTCAAAATTTGAAGGGGCCTGGCAGCCTAATTTATGGCAGATTCCCTAGGCTGGCTTGTAGGCTACAGCTTGGCCTGGAATCTCTGCAGTGCTGCATGCTGTGCTCATGCCCCCTACACGAAAGCTTGTGAGGAGTTATTGAGGAGGCATCCTTATGGCTGTCTTTCATAATGTTTGGGTTGGAGGTATCTTTCCCCTGGACAGAACTGGAACTTATAATAACACCACCGCCATCTGGCTAGTTTATAACATCATTAGCTCTCAAGCTGCTTTAAAAGGAGAGCAGTATAAATTATCCCCATTTTACAGATGGAGAAATCCAGGCACATAGCTGTGAATAGACTTAAAAGCAGCTGACCACGGACAGACTGAGGACTAGAACCTAGGGCTCCTGACTCCCCAGCTAGTGCTCTATCCATGAGGTCACACTGTCTCCCCTTTCTAAGCCCCCACTGCTCTGGCCCATTTATGTGGTGTAAAAAGATAGGAAGAGGGATGAGGCTTTTACTTTAGCTACAATTCCAGCATATCTATGTTATCACAGTATCTGTGTACCTCACATTCACTAATGGATTTTACCCTTACAATAGCCCTCTGAAGTATTATTCCCATTTCACAGATGGGGAACTGAGGCACAGAGTGACTTGCCTAAGGTCACACGAAGTCTGTGGCCAAGCCAGAAACTGAATGCAGGTCACTCGAGTCCCAGTTCAGCGCCCTATCCACTAAAACATCTTTCATACAGGAAGTAGAAAAGAGTAGCAGCAGGGGCAGCTATAGTTTCTGCTGTCCTGGTCCTGTATGGGCTGTTGCAACTGCTCGGAATAGGTGGAGTGCACTAGGTCCAGTCACATCTGCTCTGTGCTAGTGCACCTCCTTCCTACCCTGGTCATACCTTTGGCGTGCCTTCCAGGGGATGCTCCTGAATTGGGGGCATTCCCAGATGGCCAGTTCTAGATGTTTAGAGCCCCTTTATGCTGGAGTAAAGGGCCCAGCCAGAATGCAGAATTGAAGCTCATGTCTCCTATCTTTTGTACAGTGCCTAGCACAATGGGGACACGTTATTTGGATTATCATTTAATATTGTATTTTTGTATTCCAAATGGTCTCATTATCTCTGGGCACCCAGGAATAAATAATAATTAATAAAGCTATTAATATAGTAGAAGATATCTGTGGCTTACCTCCTACAAACATTAAAGCAAACACTATCTGGAAAATACTGTAGATGAGTGGAAAAGTAAACATCAGTGCAAGCTGTTCAGGCTTGAAGGACAGCTGCACTATAGTTGTACACAGTTGAGTGTTCTGCATGCCTGTTTCCAGAGCTACTGTACGACATCTAAAGGGAACGATAAAAAGAAAAATTTAAAATAGTATCCTATTGTTCCAATGTACTTTGAAAGAATACAAATGAATATAAGAGACCTACAATCAGAGATATCCGGGCAGAAAAGAACCATCTAGTTTACTTAATCCAGTCACAGAACTCAATCAAATGGGAGCATTGGAAAGGACCCATTTCACAAATGTACAGAGACCTCTGTAGTAATGCAGGATTTTCTTCTCAACATCTTTCACGTGGTGATATATCATTGCTCGTGCTTGGAAAATTGTCCAGTGAATTTAAGGTATGATTGTATGCCCCTTAAAGTCAGTGGGAGTCTATGGATTTCATGGGCTTTGGATCAAGTTGTTAGTGACCCACAGCATATGACATATCAAACTTATTTGCAAAGTTTGCAAATGACATAGCATAGATTGATAAAGTAGTGGAAGACTGTATAACATAGCCACAAGGGTGGGATGAGGGGAATTTACATACTGTCTAGTATATGTATAATATACAAAAAGTGGAAACATGGATAAATGTCGAAGGATGCATACAAAATAATAGCACAAGCATGTAGAAACAATCAGAAAAGCTAAGGCACAAAATGAGTTACACCTAGTAAGGGACATAAAAGGCAATAAGAAGAGGTTGCATAAATACATGAGGAGCAAGAGAAAGGTGAAGGAAAGTGTAGATCCTCTACTTAGCAGCGAAAAAGCTAATAACTGACGATATCAAGAAGGCTGGGGTGTTTAATACCTAGTTTGCTTCAGTCTTCACTAAAAAGGTTAATTCTGTCCAGATGTTTAAAACAATTAATATTAACACCAAGGGGGAAAAAATGGAAGCTAAAATAGGGAAAGAACAGGTTAAAGAATATTTAAATATGTTAAATGTATTCAAGTCAACAGGGCCTGATGAAATTCATCCTAAGGTACCTAAGGATCTAGCTGAAGCCATTTCAGAACCATTAATGAGGATCTTTGGGACCTCACCCGTCTTCCATGAGTTCTCAGAGGGCTGGAGAAGGACAAACATAGTACCTATCTTTAAAAAGGGGAACAAAGAGGATGCAGGTAATTATAGACCAGTTGGCCTAAGTTTGATACCTGAAAGATACTAAAGAAATTATTAAACAATTTCTTTGTAAGAACCTAGAGGATAACAGGGTTATAAGGAATAGCCAGCATGGATTTGTCAAGAACAAATCATGTCAAACAAACCTAATTTTCTTCTTTGACAAGGTTACTGACTTAGTGGAGTGGGGGGAAGCTGTAGATGTAATATCTTGATGTTTAATAAGGCTTTTGATGCAGTCCCACATGACTTTCTCATAAGCAATCTACGGAAATGTGGCTTGGAAGAAATTATAACAGGGTGAATGAAAAACTGGTTGGTTGACCAGATTCAAAGGATAGTTATAATTTGCTATCAAATTGAGAGAACTTATATAGTGGGATCTGATGGGGGGTCAGTCCTGGGTCCAGTAGTCAATATTTTCATTAATGACTTGGATAATGCAGTGGAGAGTGTGCTTGTAAAATCTGCAGATGACACCAGGCTGGGAGAGGCTGCAAGCACTTAAGAGGTCAGGATTAGAATTCAAAATTACCTGGACAAATTGGAGAAATGGTCTGACAGCAACAAGATGAAATTCAGCTAAGACAAGTGCAAAGCATTACACTTAGGAAGAAAAAAAAAATCAAAAGCACAACTACAAAATGGGAAATAACTGGCTAGGTGGTAGCACTGCTGAAAAGGATGTGAGCCTATGTATGCATGTGCATAGTGGATCACAAGTTGAGTATGGGTCAACAAGGTGAAAAAGGCTAGTCATTCATGCGAGGTAATTGTCCCACTCTACTGAGCACTGGTGAGGCCTCAGCGAGAGTATGGTGTCCAGTTCTGAGTTCTAGTTTAGGAAAGATGTGGACAAATTGGAAAGAGGAACAAAAATGATAAATGGTTTAGAAAACCTGACCCATGAGAAAAGGTTTTTTAAAAAAACAACTAAATGTGTTTAGTGTTGAGAAAAGAATTATTCCCCCCCCCCAAACATGTTAAAGGCTGTTATAAAGAGGTTGGTGATCAATTGTTCTCCATGTCTACAGAGGGAGTAGAAGTAATGAACTTAAGTAATGAAGTAATGAATTTAATCTGCAGCAAGGGAGACTTAGATTAGATATTAGGAAATTTTCTAACTATAAGAATAATTAAGCTCTGGACTAGGCTTCCAAGGGAAGTTGTGGAATCCCTGTCATTGGAGGTTTTTAAGACCAGGTTGGTCAAACACCCACCAAGAATGGTCTAGATATACTTAGTTCTACCTCAGTGCAGGGGGAGAGGACTAGATGACCTTTCAAAATCCCCTCCAGCTCTATATTTCTATTATTTTATATTGCTTACTACTGGATCCTGTAACTGGGCTATGTCCTGTGAACCAGGAGAGCTAATTTAGAATCTCAGGGCCATTTTATCTGCTGACAGAGGAGCTACAGTGAAGGCAGTGTGAATATATATATGCATGTGTGCAGGAGGTTGATATGCAGTGATGGCTCCTGATTTGTCAACCTTTGGGTGACACAGCGCTCTTCCAGCTGAAAGCTAGTCACAGTGATAAGACACCTATTGTGAAGGAGAAGGGCAGTTGCAAATGGGGGAAGACACCCTCCACTAAAACATCAGGTGCATAGACATCTGGGTTTCCTAGGGAACTCTACTGTATTCCCAACCACTTTGAGGAAGGCTGTGTGGAAATAGAGAATAGCCAGAAACCATAACAAAAAGTGTTCAGAACAAAAGTTTCACTTTGATGTATACACAAAGGTGTGGGCTGTGATTCCGTAACATAACTAGCTCTTAAGAGTGAGTTAGTGCTTAGTCACTAAATAAAAACATCGTATGGGCCAATTTTTTTTTATGGCTGAAATAAGATTACACACGCTATATCACAGAGCAATCTCTACCTGTGCCAAGACTGACCAGCGATGCGAGCCAGAAGAAAACCTAGAGAGTAGCCAGCAGCTGGAAATATGGTTCCAACGATCCACAGTTGAGGGCTGATAGCCCAGGATCCCTTGTACAATATTCCTCCAACCACAGCTATGATCAGTATAAGAATTAGTCCAGTAATGGAACCAACCTGAAGGGAGAAAAAAGGGTTGTTTTTTAAAATAAACCTTGGCTAAATCAAATAAACCAACCCTGATTTAATCACGCACAAACATATCTTTCTTTTAATCACGCTGAAGTAAGTTTTACATTTAAAAAGAAAGGGTGGTTACATTAATGGTTGACAACAGCCACATTAGATAGCGTGAAAGCTAGCTGACAATACTCAAAAAGCCAAGCATCCATTGCTCTAGGGGCAGCCTCTCTGGAGGTCCCAACTTTCTTCTAACTGGTCTGCCTCTATTCATTTCAAATTAGCCCAGTCCATCAACTTAACCTAAAATGAGTCAATCAGCCCTAACCTCTAGCGCTTGCAGTCTTTCTTTGTCTCCCTGTCAGTTTCTTACTGCTGGTCTACACTACCACTTAAGTCGATGTAACTTACATCTCTCAGGGGTGTGAAAAAGACACCTCCTCCCCAAAGCAACGTAAATTACATATACTTAGGTGCTGTTTACACCGCACTATGTTGGCGGGAGACTTTACCGCTGACATCGCTTCCACCTCCTCTGGAGGTGGAGTAATTATGCCGATGGGAGAGCTCTCCTGTTGGCATAGCATGTCTTCACCAGATGCGCTACAGCAGCACAACTATGCTGATGTAATGTAGACTTGCCCTTAGAAGCATCCTGGGGTCAGGCTGTTACCCTTCTACCATACCAGGCCTTTCAGTCTCCCCCCACCCCCAATTCTGCTCCCTTTATAGCTGGGCTTGTTTTCCCAGCTGTGGGTGCATGCCTCCATGATTGATAGTTCTGGCAGCTGTGCTGCGTATGGTTAGCCTGGCTTCCTGGAAGTGTGGAAGACTGTTCTTTTTTCTGGCTATGCTCAGTATCGGGTTTGTGAACCCCATTACAGCAAGGTATGCTGAAACAAGGTATTAGGACACATAATTGTAAGATCTGCAGACAACAATAAAAGCAATGAGTGGGGACAACAGGAAATCCTTTGGGTTGAAATTTTAACACCACTTTAAATTCTTACTGCAATAGTCTCCAAAGGAATTATTGTCTTTTGACAACTTGTATTTACAACATTTTTTTCTTTACTTATTTTTGTAGTGCTGAGCACTTAATTTGGGTCCTTGTGATGGGATGTATGGATATCCCATTCTGAGTTTGACAGAGAAAACGCTAAATCTTTTCCTGAGGAGAAATTCTGTCTTGATAGCATACACTGTCAGAGAACGATTGGGGTTATGTAGCTGGACTTAGGTGGAGTGAATTATTCAACCATGGAGACTATGGGGCTAACCCAGTTCTGACTGAATTAAATGGAAAGACTGATTTGAATGGTCTTTGGCCCAGCCTACAAGAATAGTGAGTTGATGTGAATGTTCTTGTTTTGGTTTGGGATGAGCTAATATCCAGATTATTCTAGGGACGAGAAATGTGTCCGGCTGTGCAAATCTGGTTTAATTTAATTCTAGTAAATTCTAGTTGTGCCCTTCCCCCAATTTGAACCAAACCTTGTCAGCTTTGTCTCCTTCATCTTACCTTTGACCTTTACTTGACCCTTCATTGGCCTACACAAAGCAAACTGCGCCTGTGTACTATTTACTGCACACCTTCTGTTTGTGTGTAGGATGTAAACATGTCTGAAAGTTGAAACTTCCATTATTGCTGCCAAGCTATTTTTTTAAAAAGAAAACGACCAGTTTTAATATGCAATTGTCAAGTCTTTTGGGCCCAAATATGTACCGTGTCCAAGTTTACAAGTAAGCTATGAGTAGATTTTGAAATACAGCACAGTACACGAATATGTTAAGAAAATGAATTTGACATAAAGAGAAACATTACATTGAGCTGATATAACTGAAAGGATGACAAATATTAAGGGGAATAACTATTCACCAAAAATGATTATTTTAATGAGAAAATATGTATCCTAATTAATGATTATCAGTGGGAGTTGAGGGTACTCAGGATCTCTCAGAAAGCAATGAGAACCTTGTAGGATAGGGTCCATAATCCATTTCAATTAACACCAAATCACATGGGAAATCACTGAACAATGGTGATTTATAATGGTGTATGCAACAGACACACATTTTGTACAGGATGCGAGCAACATGTTGCTAGATGGGGAACTTCATTGCTATCATGAAGCTAGTTACTAATATTCTTATTTTTTGCGAGTAGAAACATATTGTTTGAGAAGTCCCATTGAAGCCATAACCTGGCCGACAATGAGCAACGGTTCAAATCAGTACCTGAAAGTTTCATATCTTACCTTAAGTATAATTTTAGCTTTCTGGGGCCATTTGTGATTAACAAATATTCCAAATGAAACAGGAATTACAAGGGCTACCAGTGAAATACCTGAAAATAAGAACAAAAGACATTTAACAGAAAGCAGCCATGATAAGAAAACAGACACCAAACAGTGAGAGTATGTTTAAATAGCAGGATTCTGTAGATAAGTTTCTGGTTATACCCACGGACATCCACACACACAGAGTAATGTAAAGCATAAGAGTATGAATTGTACTATCTTTGGAAAACTTGTGAGGTATTAGTAGTTACACACTCAGTAGGGTAAAAAAGCATACAGCCATTTTAGTGTGGTTTACCATTTGTTTACGTGCATTTTGTATTAAATGTGCATTTTGCCTGAAGGTGTTTCTTCTGTGCCATGGCAGCAACCATATTAGAGCTTCTTGTGTTGTGGGCATTTTTCCCAATGCTGATATTAAGAACACAAATGGTTTACATGACTCTCCTTTGGAGCTAAAATGTAAGTATGTGAGGTGACTACACTGGTGTGTAGGGAACAGATTCCGGAACCTACACCAGTGGGCATTAAGGGCTGAATCCTCACTACACCACTAGTATTCAGCTGTCATTCTTTTTTCTTTGGCCAGGTGAGGTTTCGTGTGTTGAATCAAATTAAGTTCCACTGCTGATGGTGTCCACTGTCAACTGTTTCAGGTTTCAGATTTGCAACCTAACTTAAATCTGAGCATGTGCTTAAGTGCAATGCTGGAGCAGGGCCACAGCACCCAGGACCTTGCAGGCCTATTCCCTCCAGGCATTACAAAAATGGCAAAGATATTTATCCAAAGGTAGGGAAAATCTCAATATCTGTTTTTTCTATATCCTTACAATATCTCCACAAAGGATATAGAGATTTGATACCCTACAGTAAATATCTATACTATTTTTATAATGGCTGTAGGGATCCGTCCTGTAAGGTCCTAGTCTCTGTCAGAATGGATACTGTAGGCTGCTGGTACAAAGATAGTTGCTTCCAAAAGGAGAAAGATATGAGAGAGAGAAAGAAAACATTGATTTGACTCACCTATACTGTCATAGGGGATTACGATGGACTCGGTGTCTGTCCACATTTTGGTATAGACAAAGAGACAAAGTGGCATCATCCCCAATGCAAGCAGTGTTGAACATGTTGTCATACTGATACTGCAAGGAAATTGGCAAAAGTTATAGTTCATTTCATGCTCTCCAACAGTCTCCCCCATTTTCTTATTACAATTTAATAGTTTATGAAAAATGGTGAAAGAAATGCTACTGGCTGCAGTCAATTTATCCTGCATATTAATTCACAAGAAAACTAAATTGAAGAAATGTTAGAGTGCCAGATTATACTGAAAAAAATGTGAACTATTTCAAGTTAAGATGGAATCTTCCCCTTAAACTATTCTGTTATGCCTAGGGCTACAGCTACACTATGAGCTAGGAGGTATGATTCCCAGCTCATGTATGCACACTCGTGCTAGCTCTCAGCGAGACAGTCTGAGTATAAATCGTAGCGTAGCTGCAGGAGTACAGGCAGTGGTGGCATGCTTTAGCTGTGCTGAATACAAACCTGCCTGAACCCTGCAGGTACGTACGTGGCGTGGCTAAATTCGGGTGCTGCTGCAGCTACACTGTTATTTATATTTGTGCTGGCTCTCCTCAAGCAAGTGCAAGGTAGGAACTAGACCCCTATCCCTAGTGCAGATGTAGCCGAGGAGAGTTAAAGGGTATGGTTAACTGACTGGGAGATTATCTGCTGAGGAGGTGATGGGAGCAGGGAGACCTGATAAGCTTTATGTACTCCCATCTTCAGTCCAGAATCTGTCATCTTTAGTCACATTAGACTCACAAAATCAATAAGACTACTCATGGTGTAAGGTACTACAGAAACTGGCTCTTAATTGCTGGACCACTGTGCCTGAATTGGTTCTTCGTAAGTTTCTAACTGGAATAAGCCATATGTCCAGTTATTTTTATCTGGGGAACCTTGATTTGGCTCCTTACCCCTACTATTGCAGCTTGTTTACCATTAGTAATAATATATAGCTGTTCATCAGTAGCTTCCACATCTCTTTATAAAGGAGGTAAGTAGTATTAGTCCAATTTTACCAAAATGGGGTGTAAGAGAAGTGAAGTGCTTTTTTCCCAAGGTCAAACTGCAGGCTATGGAACTGGGAATAGAACCAAGGACTCTTTGAGATCAACATCAGTGCCTTCACCATGCAAGCACACTGCCTGCCTGCCCAGGTGATATACCCAGTTATATCATAGGCTATACTATCTGATAACATATGGTATTTCAGATCCTGTCACTTGACCCCTTCAGTATCCAGGTGCAAAGAGAGAAATTAAGGGGGAAAATGTCAGCCCGAAGGGTAGGCTCAACTCTAAATAATCAGTTTTTTCTGGTTAATATTAATGTAAAGTATTGTTTTATAATTTCCTTTCTTTAAATACTAGAAATATGAAAACAAATCAGAAGGATGTCCCATAGAATCAGTGGGAGCTGAGAGATACACCTCAGCTAATAGTGGTGTACTGTCTTTAATTATTAAAATTCACACCATCTTGTTACTTGGTAGACTGTCACAACACTGCTTCTGGTAAAAAGGTACTTAGACAAGTTTAAAAATATAGTCTTCATGGGGTATTCATAGGAATTTCCAGAATATTATTTATTTATGTATATAGTACCTTGGGTTCTTTGCAGGACAGAAGTCAATCTAAAGTCTTTGTCCTCAAAAGCTTATAATCTGGGGGCTTGATCTAAAGCCTCCCTTTGACTTCAGTGGGCTTTGGATCAGGCCCTAAATATCCAATGTGCAAACAAAGGCCATGTTCCTGCAACTTGATGTGTAAGGGTTGACCCCTGTGTCCTCAGGGGGACCCCACTGAAGTTATTGGGGCTCCACAGAGGTATCAGGGGTCTCTCTATGTTCACCATATTGCAGGATTGAGGCCAAAGGATGGAGGGATGGGCTCAGTGAAAAGCAGTGCAGTTGAATAGTGAAGCTTTGCATGAGACTTATTGCTTCCTTATTTGTTCATGGATCTTTGTTTTTAAATGTGAATGCTTTAGAAGTTGTTCTTTCTGTTTAAGACATTCCGTTATTTGGTTAATCAACACTGCAGTGTGGGGAGGGTTGATAGTCACACCTCTTTGACAAAGCCTACCATTGGGGTGAAGATGTAGAGGGAAAAGGTAGGTGGGTAAGAAAGAGAATCTCAGGCATATGCGCAATGTAGATAAAGGCCTGGCCCTAAATTCCCTCTCCTGTGGTAACCCCATGGAAGACAACTCTAGGACAGAAATCTGAATCTGTCCCTGACTGTGCCAACAGAATAGACCATGGGACCTTCCTCCAAACCTGGGGAATCCTTGAGAGGTCAGGGCCATCCAAGTGGAAGCCCTCTGCTTTCACATTGACTCTGGCCTTTCACATTAGCCCCTTGGCTATGGCTGCCGAGAGGCTCCAGTTGGAGGGCTCCATGTAAAAGATGGACTTGGGCCTTGGGCTTTGTTACAGGGGATGTTATGGGTTTATCTCTCCTTTGGCCACCCACTCTTCCTCAAAGTCTGTCCCTTCTCTGGTTCCAACCCCTTTCCCTAATAGAAGAGGAGGGATGTCTGCAACAAGAGGGGATTGTCTCTATATAGATTGAGAGGATGAGGTCACTGGCCCATTTCCTGACCTCCCACATGCCCATTCTCACCCCCTGCTTTGCCTTTCTCCCTACCCTCTCTTTTCTCTGGTTCTTTCTCCTCACAATACAAGCATGTTTACAGCTTTCCCATCTTAAAAAACCCACCCATGCCCCTCCAACTACCACCTCATCTCACTCTTCCTCTTAAACTCATTGAAACTGTTTGTGATCATTGTTTGGAGTTGTTCTCCTCCACTTCCTTCTTCAACCCTCCCCAGCTTCTGCCCCTTGCACTCAACTGAAACTATTCTCACAGAAGTCTCTAATATCCTTTTCCTAACTAAAGCTCAGAACAAGTATTCCAGCCTCATTCCTAGCTGTGTCAGCTGCTTTTGATGCAGTCAGCCTTGCTCTTTTTGAAATCTTGCCCTTCTTTGGTTTCTGTGACTGTCTTCTCCTGGTTCTCCTCTCTCTTTAATCATTCCTTTGGCATGTCTTTCGGAGGATCCACCTCATCCTCTCTCCAGCTTTCTTTGGGGGTCCACAGGGCTCTGTCCTTGGTCGTCTTCTCTTCTCCCTCTGCACACTGGCTCTGAATAATCTCATCCGCAAACAAATTCACCTAATATCTTTATGCTGACAACTCACATCTCTACCCCAGATCTGTCTTGTGCTGTCCAAACTGCTATTGTGGCACATCTCTTTTACAACATCTTGTGGATTTCTAGACATCATCTCAAGATAAAAATGGCTAAAACTGAGCTCTTCATCTTCCCCTTCAAATCCTCCCATCAGCTCCTTTCTCAATCACTGCAGAGAATGTCACTATCCTGTCTGTCATTCAGCCTGTAACCTCTGCATCATCTTTGCACTCTCTTAAGGTTCTCTCATTCAGTCTATGTCTAAATCTTGCAGATTCTTTCTTCATTGCATCTCTAAGATATGGCCTTTCTTACCCATCCAGGCTGCTAAAACTCTCATCTAGACTTTCATCTCATGTATCAATTCCTGCAACATCCTTCTCTCTGGTCTTGACAAATGCAATCTTGCCCTGCTCATGTCCATTTGAAATGCTGCTGCAAACATTATTTTCCTAGCCTGTAGCTTTGACCATGGTACACCTCTCTTTGCATCCATCCACATCAAACATAAGCTACTTGTCTTCACTTTCAAGATGCTTCGCAGCCTATCTCCCTTCTATGTATCTCACATTCACTCTGGCCTCTGATCGACCCATGATGCCAGTCTTCATTGCTCATTTTAAAACAAGCACTGTCATGCCTTTTCCATCATGCTTGGGAATTGCTCTCCGTTAACATCCACAAAGCTACCTCATTATCCCCTGTCAAAGCCCCCCTTAAAATTCTCCTTTTTCATGATGCCTAAAAAAACCCTTGAAAAGTCACTGAGTGTTCAATGGTATGTTGACTACTTTCTATTGTGCTGACCAACATTGTTTCATGGTTGCTTTGTACACCCTTGTCTCTCTTCATCTGTTGTCTCTTGTCTTATACTTAGATTGTTAGCTCTTTGGAGTTGGGACCATCTTTTTGTTCTGTGTTTGTACAATACCTAGAATAGTGGGGCCCTGGTCCATGGCTGGGGCTCCTAAGCATTATGGGAATACAACTAAATAATCATAAATCTATAATAAGGGTGATCTTCTGAGGAAGGTATAAACTCACTCGGAGTATGTCATGAACAGAAATTTATTTCTGTCCCCAGTTGGTGATCACCTTACACCCTGAAGTAAGACTTAGCATGCAATGGCCCTTTCACACTTGGGGTGGTCTGTTGTGTAAACAAATAAAATATCATCTATTTAAAGGCTAGCCACTTGTGGTATGACATGCAGGGTTTTTGCAATGCAGGCTGGCTGCAATATTTTCCTTCATGTGGTCATTCTTCTATCAAGCATAAGGATTCTTACATTGTTCCCTACTTTACACAATCCTCATCCTCAGGGCCTGAAGTAATGGTCACTGTGGGTATGTCTACACTGCAATCAAAGCTGGCCTGGGTCAGTGGACTCGGGCTCATGGGGCTTGGGCTCCAGGGCTAAAAATTTGATTGTAGACTCAATGCCACTGTTGTGGGGTTATTCTTTCTTTCTTTCTTTCTTTCTTTCTTTCTTTCTTTCTTTCTTTCTTTCTTTCTTTCTTTCTTTCTTTCTTTCTTTCTTTCTTTCTTTCTTTCTTTCTTTCTTTCTTTCAGTAAAGATATACCCTAAAGGCCTGATCGAAAGCCCATTGAAGTCTCAGGGTTAAAGTCTCTACCTGAAGAATATTCCCTTTGTAGGCATTTATCTTTCCCTTTGCAAGGGTCATAGAAATGTCCTCTCTCGAATTAAAGGCCAAATCCTGTGCTTATTTACATTAGTGTCAATCCAGATTAATGCCTGTGACTCAATGGAGTTTTTCTGAATTTACACTGATGTCAGTGAAAGCAAGATTTGGCCCTACATACACTGTTCTACCCAGATAAAATGGGTTGAGACCAAAACAGAATTTCAGCCTTTTTTGCTGAATTTCCTTCCCTTTGTGGTTTTGCCTGATCAGTGCTTTACTGAAATAAAGTGTTTTTTATAATATTTCTAGGTCTTCTCTCCAAAGCAAGAAAACTGGTGATTAGCACAGTTGATTACATACTGTATTAAAAACCACATATTACATTAAGACCTGTAAGTTACAAAGAAATTCACTGTTTGCAGTGTGGTAAAATGCCTTATTAAAACCACAAATATTAAAATTCTTCATCTATGCACCTTAGCTCCCCATCTTTCTTACTTCTATTAGTTTTTCCATTGCTTGTTCAGACTGGCATATGATGAAGTAGAGACATGCTGTAATTTATGTTACTCTGTGGGAAGCAGAGAAACTTTTCTGTTTATTTTAGAACAAGGTAATCAGTTTCTTTAAAAATATTGCTCTTTTTTAGAGGCTGTTAAAGCTAAATGATGGGGAAAATAGGTGTCTTGGGATTTGCATCAAGAGCAGCGTTCACCTTGAGTACATATTTGATGTCCGCAAATATGCCAGCTGCCTGACATATCACAATTTCTGACTTTACAGCATCTTGAAGTTGCAGCCAAGTTACCCTGCCACTGAGATCATCACACTCACAAAGAAGTGTTTTGATTGCAACCAGTAAGTAGGCTATGGCTTATATACTACAAAACACTCTTTGAAAACTTTGCATGTGTGCTAGATGCATACAGAATTGTTACAAATTGGTTTGGATCCTGGATAAAAACTTTGCAAGTCTAGCCATTGTGAAGAACACATAGGTGGATAAGTATTTTTCCACTGGTGATTTCTTTAACAAGACATTAGAACAACAATTGATTATAGACCTCTGTTTATAAAGTTAATTGTTATGAAATCTATATTGCAGTAGTGCCTAGAAGCCTAAACCAGGTCTGAGCCCCATTGTGCATAGAACGGAACAGATATGTAGTGTAGTAAGGAATAATACTTCACTCTTATACCACACTTTTCATCAGTAGATCTCAAAGTATTTCACAATTGTAAAGGTATTTATCCTCACAACACCCCTGTCAGGTAGGGAAGTATTATTACCCTAGTTTTTCAGATGAGGACCTGAGATTCAGAGAACCTAAGTGATTTGCTCAAGGTCACACAGAAAATCTGCCAGAAAAGAAAACTTAACCTGGGTATCCCAAATCCTAGGCTACTGCACTAACCTCTGACTCATCCTTCCTTTCTGCTCCAAAGAGATTAATGGGTAATTTTTAAAAAAGAAAGTAATTCCTTTAGAGAAGTGAACTTCTTACCTTAGGTCCATGTCCCCATCTAACCAATATGCTAGAATGTTGGAAGATGTTCCACCTGGACAGCATCCCATGATCAGCACAGCAATAGCTTGAACAGGAAGCACATTAAAGATGAGTGACAGCACAAAGCCTGTCAAAGGCATAATTCCAAACTGACAGAGGAAGCCCACACATATGCCCCATGGCCTTTTTATATGTCCCCAAAATTTTTTTATGTTCACATTGCAGCCCATGGAGAACATCACCAATGCCAACAAGATTGTTAGGACAGTACTTAAAACTAAATTCAAAATTTGGTTAAAATTGTCATCAGGTGTAACACACGAAGTGCCATTGCAAATGGTGGCATTTGCAGAACAGTACAAAATATTTGTGGTTGAGTTTGCTGTCATCATCTTGAAATCACCAAAATTAAATTTCTCAAAGTCACTATTGCTGCGTTTTAAAATAAAGAAATTCTCAGTTCATCCAAGTCAAACTTTTAAGCCCTCTGTAAATGCTATTCTCTTGGTAGCTCTTTTTAAATGACATGCGAGGCAATAAACAGCAATAAATACTTGAACTCAGTTTCTACCAGATTAGGGTCTAGTATTGTGCTGAGTCACAAAGGTGTATGTAATTGGTGCTATCTTATTGAAGTGGCAAACTTTTAATTAATCATTTATTCATGCCATAATGTTCAGTTCCACACCAGAATAGCAATCGTGTTAATATTTAAAAGCATGAGCTAGGTTTGTTAAATAGCTTTAACACAAAGTGAGATTCACAGTAGTGATCAAGTCAAGGCTCCAGTCTTTCCATTCCACGCGTGAGGTTGGACTGCTCCCCCTGCACAGGACCCCTTTGAAGTCAATGGGGTTCGGGAATGGTGAGCAATCCTCTTAAGTATGAGAAACTGCCGGTTTAAAGCCCATGAATTGAACTTACTACACAATATGCACAAAACTACATTTTGGGGGAGCTAGGGGTGTTGCTTTAACAATAACAGGTACTTTTTGTGTGTGTTTGTACAGCTATCATCACTAGAAACTCGCATACAAAATGCCCATCATTTCAATAGGTTCTGTAGCAAATATGCAGAAAGGAACACCAGAACAAACTAAGGCTCTTATACTGCGCTGAGACTGTGGTGGGCGGGGCTCTGCACCAAGTGCAAACAAAATCAGCAAGGCTGTTCTTGTGTTCAGATCTGCCTATCTGGACAGAATTAGAGACTAAACATTTTGCTCAAATAAAAATTAGCAATGAAGACCCTAATGGTGCAAATACTCATGTGCATACTCATTGGTTCCCTGTACTCCCCCATCTGTCTTCATCTATCTATAGTCTCTTGTCTTATACTTAGATTGGGGCAGCACAACCGGGGAGTTGGGGATGGGATAGCATTCCCACAATGGAAATATTGCGGGGGCTCTGCCTGTATAAATTTGTGCCCATCTGGGCGGTCAGTATGGAGGCGAAGTGGCTGTGGGACCCAGAAAGGCTGGAGTGGCTGCCCAGGGGCCCAGGATTAAGCCAGGGAGTTGGACCTGTGGAGGCTGGAATGGGCCAGGTCGGAAACCCTGACACCTTCTTCCCAGCCTGGAGACTGATCCTCCACACCTAGTCTCATTATTGCCCTTTACTCCCACTCCTGTCACTTCACCCTCTCATTTGCAGGGATCTTCCTCTCCTCCCCCTCTTACTTAGATTATATGCCCTATGAATTTCCTGAATAGTTTTGGCCAAAATAATTTTTTTGGCGGACTTAGGTGCTATCCCAAAATGGCCAGAAGAAGCAGCCTCCCTTATAATTTTTAGCCTGGTGGATAGAAGTGTTAACTAATCTGAATTGAGATCCCAGTCCAAGAGCCGCTTTTTCATCTTAAAGTTTCTGTGTGCGTGCGTGTGTGTGTGTGTGTGTGTGTGTGTGTACATACATTTACTAGGGAGGTCGTAAATTTGAAGTATAAGGAGTGGTTGATGTTCAAAAACCATTTTATTATTCAGTGTGGAAACACTTCATACCAGAGGAAAACACGTCATAACTACTTCAAACACAGTAGGCTCCTCCTCAGGAAAATCTTATTGTTCCACTCAGATCCCTGACTTTTAAGATGGTGTACCTTCATGCCTTCTAATCTTTCTATTTGATGGATTGTTTAGAACTGAGGTCCTTAGTCTGGGCCTGGCTTCTGAAAAGTCTGTCCCAGTATGCTCTGCTGGTAGCAGATTCTTTAAATTTGGAGCAGATGAACAACTGCAGCTCTAAAGTAGCCAGTTTGTTACTGATTATTGCAGGAAGCACAGTCCTCCCAAGAAGCTGGGAAGTATATTTGCTGCTGTTTCCCTCTACTTTTTCTTCTCTTATGCCTAATGGGGTGTACATGCTCATAATTCATAAATACATAAATATATATCAAGTACATAAAAGGTTGTCACAAGGAGGAGGGAGAAAAATTGTTGCTCTTAACCTCTGAGGATAGGACAAGAAGCAATGGGCTTAAATTGCAGCAAGGGCGGTTTAGGCTGGACATTAGGAAAAAGTTCCTAACTGTCAGAGTGGTTAAGCACTGGAATAAATTGCCTAGGGAGGTGGTGGAATCTCCATCGTTGGGGATTTTTAAGAGCAGGTTGGACAAACACCTGTCAGGGATGGTCTAGATCAGCGGTTCCCAAACTTGTTCCACCGCTTGTGCAGGGAAAGCCCTGGCGGGCCAGGCTGGTTTGTTTACCTGCCCCGTCCGCAGGTTCGGCTGATTGCCACTCCCAGTGGCCGCGGTTCGCTGCTGTAGGCCAATGGGAGCTGAGGGAAGTGGCACGGGCCGAGGAACGTATTGGCCGCTGCTTCCAGCAGCTCCCATTGGCCTGGAGCAGTGAACCGCAGCCACTGGGAGCGGCGATCAGCTGAACCTGCGGACACAGCAGGTAAACAAACCGGCCCGGCCCGCCAGGGGCTTTCCCTGCACAAATGTCGGAACAAGTTTGGGAACCACTGGTCTAGATTATACTTAGTCCTGCTATGAGTGCAGGGGACTGGACTAGATCAGTGGTTCTCAAAGCCGGTCCGCTGCTTGTTCAGGGAAAGTCCCTGGTGGGCCGGACTGGTTTGTTTGCCTGCTGCGTCCGCAGGTTTGGCCGATCGCGGCTCCCACTGGCCTTGGTTCGCCGCTCCAAGCCAATGGGGACTGCGGGAAGGATATGACCCACACAAACCGGTCCGGCCCACCAGGGGCTTTCCCTGACCAAGCGGTGGACCGGCTTTGAGAACTGCTGGACTAGATGACCTCTCAAGGTCCTATGATCCAGTCCTATGATTCTATGATGTACAAGTATAACACCGATGGAGTGCATACATAATGGTTAGGTTTTATTGGGATGAGTTTGGGATGGATATATTACTCACATAGGGTCAAGATAAGAAATCAGCTGTGTATTGTATATGATGCGTAATCAAAATGAATAGACAAAGACACCATTTGGGAATAAGTGATACTTTTTCTTTGCATTTTTTCTTCCATTTTGGAAACACTATGAACTAGATAACTTCCCTCTACTCCTGTGAGTGGAAGGGACTTTGATCTGGTAGGTCTCAATTAGGTTTCCATATAAAGGAGGTTCATCAGTTCTACAATCCCAGGCAGTAGAGACTTCTGTGTGTGGGATTAATCTCTGTGAGGTTTACAGACCAAGAGCCCCTCTCTATGCTAATCTCCCATTTCTAGGCAATTGCTATCCATGTTGTTACCTGGGCTGTGACTGAAATGGCATTATCAGGATGCCCCCTAAAGGATCCTGCTGCTTTGAGAGTGACCAAAGATCTATCCTCCTCCACAAGAATCTGGATACCCTTCCCCATGATTCCTAGGGATCTTTATGGGTGGCAGGTTGTGCCTCTATTTCATTCATACACCTACTGAAGCGGCAATTTGAACTACTGATTAGATCACTTATATGGCTTTTTAATGAAAGTTTTTGTCAATTGGGGTGAATGAAAAAAGATTTCTTATGTCATCGTCCCATTTAGACACAATAGTTTTACTTCTGGGGATAACGAGGTAAAAGGCTAAGGTTTGTTAGTATCTGTTAATAAATATTAACCCTTTTAGTTCTTTCTTTTTGTATATTTTCATTCATTTATATGTCAAGAAATCCTAAGAATCTTTATCTTCAACAAAGAGTGTGTCTGAATTCTAAGGCCTGGAACACTGATCCTTGAACGATAAGTAATTCTATTCAGGAATTTTATCCATTATGCTGTACTTTAACAATCTTGGGTGTCTTCATGTCTGTAAAACTCAAGATATTCTTGGAAATCTGTCTGTCTGTAATGCTTACATAAGTATATATAGACTTGGGAAAATAATAAGGGACAATTGTTACAGCAGATGTTTTCTGTTGGGGAATCAATAGGAAAGAATGATTGTGAGGTAAGAAGGACCCACTGAGAGAGATTATCTTGAAGAATTGTTAGTCCTCTCAGCTGTCAATAATCATGCCTTCACACATAAATCAGGTACAGAGAGAATGTATAGAAATGACATCAGAAGATACGTTTTCAGGAGAATATTCTTGGCAAAGGTGACTTCTTTTTCTAAAACCCTATATAATGATACGGGAATGGGAACTTAGCTGGGGGAAGAGAAAACTTACGCATCCCTCCAGATACAGCGAAGGAGAGAGACACAGCCAACTCTTGGTCTGACAACAAAGGGTGGTAATGTATTTCTTTCTTTCTGTATTCCGTATAGTGCTATACTAATCTCTGATTCACAATCTTTGATTAAATAATTCCAAATGAGCCTGTTATTCGACAATCTTGAGTCATTAATTCAGACATGTAACAAATTGGTGACCCTGACGTGATTGTCAAGAATGTTATCATTGGATCCAGATTACTTAGGATAATGACCTACATTTTCTGGTAAAAGTGAGCTGTAGCGCACGAAAGCTTATGCTCAAATAAATTGGTTAGTCTCTAAGGTGCCACAAGTCGTCCTTTTCTTTCTGCGAATACAGACTAACACGGCTGCTACTCTGAAAGCTTACAGGATGTCTTCTCTGCCGTTCTAAAGCTTGAGTGAATAGCTTACTCCAGTAAAAGGTACTGAGGGTGGGGGGGGGGGAGAATAAAGTAAGATTAAGATAACAGTAAGAAAACCTTGAAATAGGTTAAATGAGAAAAATGTCAGCTGACGAGGGGAAAATCCTAGAGAATTTTACAATAAACTATGTTATTGAACAAGGAACTGCTTCATTTGCATTAAAAGCAATTGATGTAGGTGATCCCTAGAAATATGTGTGTAAGTTGTTTGAAGAAGAGATAGGGGGAAAAGATAGAAAAGGGAAAGAGAAACAGTTAAAAGGCATGGCTATACAAGGTCTGTATGGAATCTGCAAGGCTTTAAATAATATGGTTAGTAAAATGAAGGAGAAAATGAGGGAATTAGAATATGATTTGAAAGGAGAAAAGGACCAAACAAGGAGTTAAAACAGCACCTGGAGGGTGTCAGCAGTTTAAACTCCTCCTTGTCTTGTAATTTGCAGGAGGCAAAGGATAAAACTGAGGAATTCCAGTCAGGAGAGCAAAGGAAAATTGGGGTGGAAATCACAAGCAGCGGATGTGAGAAGTGCATACGAAATGATGTGGAGTGAGGTTACAGCAGCAAGACTTGGCAGTGTGAAAGACCACAGCCTGTGTAAGTCTAGAGAGAAGTTTAGAGTTTTCCGGGTGCAGATAGCAGCACTAAGACCAGATCTTCTGCTGTCCACAGCACCTCTGTATCCAGACCCTGGAGATGATGGTTATTGGGATTGTTAAGAGTGTGGTTATGAGTATGTGGAACTGTAGGTAGATAAGGAGAGAACATAAGAACTGCCATACTGGGTCAAACCAAAGGTCCATCTAGCCAGTATCCTGTCTTCTAACAGTGGTCAATGCCAGGTGCCCCAGAGGGGATGGACAGAACAGGTAATCATCAAGTGATCCTTCCCTTGTCACCCATTCCCAGCTTCTGGCAAATAGGCTAGGGACACCATCCCTGCCCTTCCTGGCTACTAGCCATTGATGGACCCATCCTTCATGAATGTATCTAGCTCTTTTTTGAGCCCTGTTGTAGTCTTGGCCTTCACAACATCCTCTGGCAAAGAGTTCCACAGGTTGACACTGTGTTGTGTGAAGAAATACTTCCTTTTGTTTGTTTTAAGCCTGCTGCCTATTAATTTCAATTGGTGACCCCTAGTTCATATGTTTTGAGAAGGAGTAACTAACACTTCCTTATTTACTTTCTCCACACATGATTTTATAGACCTCAATCATATCCTCCCTCAGTCATCTCTTTTCCATGCTGAAGATTCCCAGTCTTATTAATCTTTCCTCATATGAAAGCTGTTCCATACTCCTAATAATTTTTGTTGCTCTTTTCTGTATCTTTTCCAATTCCAATATGTCTTTTTTGAAATGGGGCAACCACATCCGCATGTAGTATTCAAGATGTGGGCATACCATGGATTTATATAGAGGCCATATGATATTTTCTGTTTGCTTTTTTGACTGCTGCTGCACTTTTTGAAAAATGTCTGGGTATAACAAAAATGTGTTACTCTGGGGGAAATAAACAGCACAGATCCCAATAACCTATGACAAGGTCAATCTAATGATAAGTAGTATTCCTGTTTTAGAGTTAGGAAACTGTTATTTTACTGTAGGTCACCTACTGAGTCAGGGATTTCTGGGAACTGAACTGAGCTCTCCTGATTCAGTCTGCTGTCTTAGCAATTGAACTACACTGCCTCCATTTTCTTACATAGCTCCTCCTCAGCACAGGTTATGGTGAAGCTAGATGCCAGTGGAGAACCCACTGGAGCATAACTCCTAAGGGAGCTTTTGTGGGATGTGTACTCTGTTATTTCTATTGCACACTGTAACCTTCTTGTATTCAGAAAGTCATAACTGACTTTAGCTGCCACAAAATTTTGAATTTGAATTTCAATGGTGGATGATCCCTGTGGCCTGATCCTGCAAACTCTTCTGCACATGAAAGCTGTTATCCAACCTCCAGAACAGCTCTGGAAAGTCCTATCAATACTTCATGGTATTAATGCTAATGTAACTACAGTGTCCCATCAATACTTGTGACTTTGCATAATGAATACTGCTCTGTTGAATTTTCAGGAGCAATAGGATAGATCTTCTCTAGGGTAAATTGTGGTAATTCCACTGGAGCAAATAAATCTAGGCTGATTAACACCAGAAGGGGATTTGGCCCTATGTATTTTTAAACATATGTGCTTTGTGTTAGCTGAGTTATTTATCCAGTCGTTCAAAAATACATGAACAGTAAGTGCATACTAAACCATAACCCCTGTTACAGTGTGTCCTCCTTCCTTGTTACAGAGTGTCTCCTTCCTTAATATTTCCAAAGTATTTTGTTTAACCCGAGATATTATTGACAAGGAGGATAATTGCTTAGTTTGGAGACAGTGATACTGTATAACTGAGAGTAATGGAAGGAATTAAGAAAAGGAAAATCTATGCTAATAGTAGGAAAAATTTATTGATGTTAAAATACGTTTAGCTACATAAAATTCTTCCAACGGATGTTGGAAAATCCCTATCACCTGGGACTGCTAAAACTAGCTTGGACAAAATACAGGAAACAGGCTGTAGAGCAGGGGTAGGCAACCTATGGCATGCGTGTCAAAGGAGGCATGATTTTCAGTGGCACTCACACTGCCCGAGTCCTGGCCACCGCTCCGGGGGGCTCTGCATTTTAATTTAATTTTAAATGAAGCTTCTTAAAGATTTTAAAAACCTTATCTACTTTACCTAGAACAATAGTTTAGTTATATATTATAGACTTATAGAAAGAGACCTTCTGAAAACGTTAAAATGTATTCCTGGCACACGAAACCTTAAATTAGAGTGAATAAATGAAGACTCGGCACACCACTTCTGAAAGCTTGCTGACCCCTGCTGTAGAGCACAATTTTGCATTTTCAGGGAGATAGTCTGCATGATCAGAGGCCTTTTCAATCTCTAACTTCGTCATTGCAGAATTAAATAGTTTAGTTAATTTTTTTCAAATGTAAATCCCTGTAAACTTTTTCAGTTTAATTTTTTAAATCAACAAGCTAACATGCATTCACGGAATTCTCCTCTACCTTCTGCCTGTCTGCTCCATGTTCCTATGCAGACTAAAAAGACATTTCCAAGACACATACTCTCTTGCTCAAGCAACTCTTCCTGCATATAAACATGAAGCAGACAAGCCCAGCTGGGAAAAAGCATTAGGTGCTTGCATATGCTTGCATCATGTGTAAAGTCAATATTCTTGGGCACTATCCTTGAGAAGTGGTTTTTCAATCCATGGCTATGCCTGTGCGGTCAGTCAGTTTTGGGGAGTATGTTTCTGCTAAAGCATTTTTTAAATCCTGCCTACACACGAAGAAATGCAGCAATACATTTGCTTTCTGTGTTACATTTCATGACAGCATATTGAAATCATGATAGAAAATCTAATCCAATGTATTTGTCTATTATAGCCAAACTCCAGCATTTTGACTAGAACATAATATTGCATCTCAGAAGCATGTGATTACCTTTCTAACACAGAGCAACAGAGTGCAAATACCCTAGATTTCAAAGAGCTCTTCCCTTTTTTACTACATTTATGAGAGCGCCTGATGAGAATTGCACTTTTATACTGTGCAGTAAGGAGTGCATATTACAAGACAAATACCAAAGGTTTGCCAAGAATGTAATTTTTGGTCTTTTGGTCATTGAACTGTAAGGGTGACCTAAAATGTCATTGGCTAAATAGATGAAAGGTAAATAATTCCGTATTATTGAAGTCAGGGAAATGAGTCATCCCATAACTCTACACTTTCAAATGATTTTATTGGATTGGAATCTGTTAATACGAGTGTGTATTTCATTTTCCTTAGCAATTATCGACCTTGGACTTTGACAGACAATACATTACGCAGATTAGCCCAAAGTCTCTACTTTAGCTTTAGAAGTTATAGTTTTACTTTGTAGGAAAGATTAAGTTGGGTTTATTGGACCAAACTCTAGTGTGGTGTATTATTTTTTCCCTCTGGTTCAACAGCTTACTGAATTACAGGGTCTTTAATCTCTCTTCAAAATAAGAATTAACTCCTCTAATTCTGTATATAATTGACTAGTCTGTAGTATCCAATCAGTCACTAGGCAAGAAAGGATATGATACATTATTATGCACAACTACAAGATAAAGAAACTTTTCCCCCTAAAAACACACCCAGAGCAGAGTTCATGATAAAATTATGAATGCAAATCATTAGAGAACCAATGACCATGAGTAAATTTCAGTAAGCAACATAAAATCCTGTCAACAGAAAAGACTTGGATATTGGATCTGATAGATGTTCCTTCTTGTTGGTTGTTTGTATGTGATGTGCCTCTGCCTTTCCGGGAAGCTCAATGTAGCCATTGCAATTATCACAAACCCCTTTGAAAACTGAAAAAAAGTAAACCTTCCAGGCCAAATTCTGCCTTCATTTATCAAGGCATTTATAAAAATGAGTTGGGGCCCAACAAATGTTTAGCATAAGCAGATAAATTTGGAGGTGTGAATCCAAACACACGTAGAGTAAATGAGAACCTCTTGAATTAAGAATGGAGCTGGATGTACTTATTCATAAACCCATGTAGTTTTGGACTTAAGGTACAGAGAGCTTGTATTTGTTCCTGTAATTTTTATTTAAACGTTACATAACCCAACAGTGAGATCCTGCTGCAGTCTGCAGTTCTTTGATCTCCCGGCAGTCCAGAACGCCACCTCCAAACCGTAGGATGACCTTTCGCCTCTGTACACAATGGTGCATTCTCTGTCACTATCATTAACAGTTTCACAAATAGATGGCAATTTACAGTATGCCACATTATGTTGAGAAAAGATTTTAATAAGGGACAGGCTAAAAATAAAATAGTTCCAAGTTGAGAAATAAAGGGTAGAGGAAAGGTAACAAAATCATCAAGATATTGTTTGCTTTTCTGAGAAACCATATGATTCAGATGATATTCTTGTATGTGTGTGTACACAGTTAGAAATGTCACAAGGTTACTTTTCTGATTTTTAATTCAAATGAACCTTAATCAAATCTGATGTAAAACTAATATAGATTTCAGCACCTTAGAATATATTTGGAGAAACTTTCTTGTGGGATCAGGTTGTATTGGAATTATGAACCAGATGAACACTTTCCTTATTGTAGTATCTAGAGCTAGCTCCCTGCTGAGATCAGTGCCCTCCTCCTTTGTGCTAGGTGCTGTACACACATTTAATAAGCAGTGATTCCTACCTTGAAATGCTTACAATCTAAGGACTTGATTGTGGATTTACCCCAAGGGACATACTCCCTTACTCCCCTGACTAGGCACAAAGGGGCCCACACTGATAGGACAGACAAGAAGTGGGAAAAAGGAAGGATCATTATCCCCATTTCACAGCTGAGGAATTAAGGTACAGAGTAAGTGACTTACCCAAGAACACATGGAAGTAGTCTGTGTGGCTCTCAGAATTACACCCAGATCTCCTGTGTCCCTTAAACATGACCATTCTTCCTCATACCAGAAAGAGGATCACCAAGAAGCGATCACTATGAATATTATCATCTTTGTGCTTCCTCTCCCCTTCCCCCCACCTTTTTTTTGGGTCTATGGTTCTCACTTATTGTGTCCCTTCAAATCTGGATCGTACAATCTTTGGGGAAGGATTTTGTCTGCGCTTCATTTTGTGACGCACTTAGCATGTTTTCAAAATGCTCAAAAAACTAACAGCAACAATATAAAAACAAACACCACCCTATAGTACAAATGAATGGGAGTGATCAAAGAAGAGCCAAAAGGAAGAATTTACTCAGCAGTGTTTAAAGCTCATAAAATTCCTCTATTCAGAGTCTTCTAGAAATGGAATGCTTCCAATATCCTCCCTTCCCTACAAAGACATGTCATCAAAATATTTTTGTAATGAGGAACTAATTTCCTTATGAATTACCAAGTGGTGGGGATTAATTAAATGATAAAAATGCTACTTATACCTATTAAACAAATTAATCAACTTTATATTCTTCAAATACATGCCAGCAATTTGTCTTATATTTTCCTGCACCTGGTTTTCTAGTTAGCTACATATTTGCTAGTTTAATGGATTTCGAGTAACATCTATTTACATTTTTAATACATGCAGTACTTCATAAACCTGGTTTTACTATGACAATTGCTTTCTTTCCAAATCCTCTTTTCTTTTAATCCTAGGTTCCATTCCATAAACTTATTTTGCACCAGTTTCCTTTTCTTGTGCCAATTTGTAGGCCCTCTTCCCCTCTAATAATCCCCATTCCAGTCCTAGAACATCTAAATCATGCAACTGTGGCATCTGGTGGAAGGAAAATATTTGGAACAACTGTAGCCTCACATGCCATCTCATCCATGTCAATGTTTATTTCTCCTCATAGACACGTGCAAGGTCTAGAGTATTGGTACAACCTTAAATCCAGTGAATTTAGTTCATCCTTTTGCAAGGACAGAGCTTTTCCTTATGGCATATTTAATTATACTCAATGTAGGGGGATTTGATATCTGCTTTCAACTACCTGAAAGGGGGTTCCAAAGAGGATGGCTCTAGACTGTTCTCAGTGGTAGCAGATGACAGAACAAGGAGTAATGGTCTCAAGTTGCAGTGGGGGAGGTTTAGGTTGGATATTAGGAAAAACTTTTTCGCTAGGAGAGTGGTGAAACACTGGAATGCGTTACCTAGGGAGGTGGTGGAATCTCCTTCCTTAGAAGTTTTTAAGGTCAGGCTTGACAAAGCCCTGGCTGGGACGATTTAGTTGGGGATTGCTTTGAGCAGGGGGTTGGACTAGATGACCTCCTGAGGTCTCTTCCAACCCTGATATTCTAGGATTCTAGTCTGTAAATTGTTTATAGTAACTCCTGCTATGTGCTCTCCAGATTGAGAAAAAAGAGTCATTGTCCCTAGGAGCTTGCAAAGGAAGGATAGATAGACTAGTAGACAGAGATTGGGGGAATGGGAAATAACTCTTTTTTTCCCTAATTTAAATTTTTTGTCAACATGAGTCACACTTCAATCATGGAAAAAATGGATCTTCAAGAAGGTTTGAACTGGATTTAAAGGTGAAAAAGGTGGGCAGATGATCTCAGCAAGGGTATACCATGCATAGGACCTGTTCTGGTTTTAAATGTCTTAAGTGGTGGGCTTGTTGTAGCCATGTCAGTCCCAGGATATTAGGGGGACAAATTGGGTGAGGTAATGTCTTTTATTGGACCAACTTCTGTTGGCGAGAGAGACAAAGTTTTAAGCTTACAGAGAACTATTAAGCTTGAAACTTTGTCTTTCAAGTGGTGAGGCCGTTTCCACTTCCCTTGAAAGACTAGTCTACAGTCCAGTAGAACTCAGTGCTAGGATTTAGTCCCTGGGATTCAGCTTGAATTACTTCAGTGTAATTTCACTGCAATAAGATAATTATACCCACAGAAAATCAATGCAATAAGCCACTGTGGTGGAAACTTTGGCAGCAAAAGGACAATATAATGCTTTGTCTGTTTTTTTTTAACAAAAAAATTATAGGGAGTTTCTGAGAACATTGAAAGTTCACTTTGAGAGTTGGCCTTGAAAGCAAATGACAATTGTAATTATTTTGTTTTAAACTTTAAACAAAAATATAGGTAGCCAGATTTGAAGGTAATCTCCGAACCAGTTTCCTTTGACCTGGTAAATTAAACACCCCAGTCATGTTCACTCTCACTCTCATCTTCATTCCAATTGAGTGAACCAGCAAATAGGCAGCCAAATATCATTGTCAATGCCCAGTTCAGTTTCAGGAAATAAAAGCCATGTTCATTGGCAGTTCACAGAAATGAACATGCCAACAAGATCCCCATTAATCAAAGTCCATGGAAGGGTTTCTATTGTTTCTGATTCATTCAGCCATTGGCCACTCTTTCTCTTAACATTGTATCAATCAGCCAAACAGAATGGCATCAAAATCTATAAACACAGAACCCTATCTACACAATATTTTTTCTATATTTTGCAAACTACCTTTTACAACCCAGAGATGCCAATGTACTCCTGCATTCTGGGATTATCTTAAAAATAAATACAAAGTTCTCATTTGAAGGGCAAATAAAATGGGAGCTCACTGCAAACAGAGTACACTGACTGCCTAAAATCTAAATGCATTCTAATTTCTCTCTTCCATACCCTTTTATGGTTAAAGCACAATAGTCTATCACAAGCAACAGGTGTGGCATTTCATCGTCCACAATTCCATCTAACCATGACTAACTTTTGTCTGTTGAATAATCAACCTTAAAACCCCCTTCCCTCCCTCAAAGAAAAAAAATCATGTTCTTTTCATAGTGTTTCCAAAATTTACAGTGTCATTTGCTGTTTTTATTAAAAATGCACTGATTTCTGGGAAGGGTTTCCACAAGCCAGTGGAATTTATACTTCTAAATTCCATAGGAACTTCTGAAAATCTTATCCTTTGCAAGCATGTCTCTTTATAATTATTTTGGGCCCAATTCTGCTTCTTGATCTAGAATAGTCATACTGACTTCAGTGGAACTACTTTGTGTGAGTAAATACTACTCCACATAAGGAATGGTTGCAGAATTGGGTCATACATTTGCAAAAATGTATTGTACCAAAAGCTCAATAAATAAGGTCAGAAAAACTGTTGCTTTTTACAGTTTAAAACATGACTGCTCATAGGAATACATACATATACTTACAACTGGGTTTTGTCCAGGTGTTACATCTCTACTTATAACATGAAATGCAAAACATATGCACACACAAAGTTACAACTGTTTAAATCTCCCTAATTAAAATCAGTCTATAGCTGCAGCTCCAAGGCACCATAGCCAATTAATCTGAGTCAACAGCACCCAATTATAGCTCATTGATTGGTCATAATTTACTAGATAAATTAGATCGTATAGTGGCTTTTCATGTACTCTGAACACAGTGTAATTTGTTGTTAAGACCTCAACTCTATTGCTTTGTAAGAAAGATTGAAAGCACCAGTGTGTAATCTTTCACAATTCAATTAGAGTAATCCCCCTTCATTCTGATGCTTTACCACAATCACACCATTTCATTCCAGAGCAAACTTCTCCTCCCTTTCAGACCCCTAGACAAACAATATAAAAGAAGAGTGGGAAAAATGATAGAAAGAAAAAGGAAGAAAGCAAGAACAATGAGATAAGCTCCATATCTGTCTGTCAATCATCCCCGTCCCTCTGGTCCTCCTCCTTGGGCATTTATTCAGAAGTAGCTCACATAGATGTTGACTGGGCTTATTGAATCCAATTAGCTTTTCATATTCACAGATGCTCTTCTGATACCAGGGAGTTATGAACAATTGTAAAATTTTTAGCTCCTATAAAATGTCCTGAATGTTGACTTAAGTGAATTATGTAAGTCTAATATAGACACTTGGAGCCAGATGACTAGGCCAGTTGTGCGGACACAGCACGTCCCTCTTCCCACGTAGCTATCTCCTTTCCTGCATGAGGAAGGTCAGCACTAGTCTGCTTGGGACCTGATGAAGTTCAACTCTTGGACCCGAGATCCTGACTCTGGAGATGAAGGTTTGAGTAAATGTTATAGCTTGGGTGGGTGGAGGTACACTTTGTTGCCTCAGGCCCTGTATGAAACCCAACAGAGTTTTTGAAGCCTGAAGCTACTTTACATCTTCTGCAATTCTTTACAACTGTGACCAATTATATGCCTTTATTTTTTTTGCTTTTTATCACAGTAGCTTGCACAAATATCCACTTTGCATGCACAACAGCAGCAATGGCATGTGCACCTTATTTTTTGGATAATCAAGTTAAAAAATTCTTACCTCTTGCCGTTTTGGAGAATAGGCTTTTCCCCCAAACCTGTCATCCTAGTTTAACTTTAATATGACTTCTTTCATTACAATGGGTAACTTTTGTCAGTACTGCACAACAGTATCTAGATCCCTGCAGCCTTCAGCTTACCAGGGGGTTCATTCCAGTGATGGATTGGTTGTTCAGATAATTTTATTACATCTGAAAGACCGTTGTCACGGCAGCTGTTAAGGGAGAATTCTTGAAATAAAAGTTTTAAAGTTGTGATTTTGTGGCCATTAAAGCCATTTTTTCAAAAACTTAAATGTATGCAAATCCCTGTGTGGGAGCTGCTAGGTTCTGATCATTTTGGAAAATTGGGCCATTTACGTAGGTGTCTAAATATGGATTTAGGAGCTTAACTTCAGTCACCTACTTCTGAAAATGTTGCCAGGCAGCTATATGGTTGTAAGAGATACAAGCAGGCAGGAGTCATGCCCTTGAGGGTTGTCAAGTTTCCTTCCCCACTCTGAACTCTAGGGTGCAGATGTGGGGACCTGCATGAAAACCTCCTAAGCTTACTTTTACCAGCTTAGGTTAAAACTTCCCCAAGGTAAAAATTAATTTTACCCTTTGCTCTTGGATTTCCACTGCCACCACCTAACTTTATCTGGGTTTACTGGGAAACGTAGGTTGGACACATCTTTCCCCCCAAAATCCTTCCAACCCTTGCACCCCACTTCCTGCGGTAGGTTTGGTAAAAATCCTCACCAATTTGCATAGGTGACCACAGACCAAAACCCTTGGATCTTAGAACAATGAAAAAGCATTCAGTTTTCTTACAAGAAGACTTTTAATAGAAGTAAAGGAATCACCTCTGTAAAATCAGGATGGTAGATACCTTACAGGGTAATTAGATTCAAAACATAGAGAATCCTTCTAGGCAAAACCTTAAGTTACAAAAAAGACACACAGACAGGAATATTCATTCTATTCAGCACAGCTCTTTTCTCAGCCATTTAAAGAAATCATAATCTAACACATACCTAGCTAGATTACTTACTAAAAGTTCTAAGACTCCATTCCTGTTCTGTCCCCAGCAAAAGCATCACACAGACAGACAGAGACCCTTTGTTTTTCTCTCTCCTCCCAGCTTTTGAAAGTATCCTGTCTCCTCATTGGTCATTTTGGTCAGGTGCCAGCGAGGTTACCTTTAGCTTCTTAACCCTTTACAGGTGAGAGGATTTTTCCTCTGGCCAGGAGGGATTTTAAAGGGGTTTACCTTTCCCTTTATATTTATGACAAGGGTAGACCAGTATTGGCCGTGATGCTACTCATTTGGTTGGGGATAGGGTTAGTAAGGAAAAAATCTAAGTAAGGGTTAGTCTTTGGGGGAGGCAAAGGCTTTTTATTCTGTGTCTGCACAGCACCTGGGGTAATGGGGTACTAGTCTCTGACCAGGGGTACTGAGTGCTATCACACTACAAAATAATAATAAAACAGGTAATTTTTATGTAATTTTAATAAATTTTTGCCATGTGGCTAACATTAGTCACCTAAATCTCTATTTAGGCACATAAGTGGCCTACATTTTAGGCCATGTGCAACTCTATTTAAAGCAGCTCTACTTAAAGCATGTAAGTTTGTAAGTGTAGGACTTTGTTTTTAAAGCACTATTGGAATTAAGTTTCTTTTCAACAAGATATATGAAGTAACTTAGTACTCAGATTTGTGGCTGTATTCTGATGCAATTGAATATCTACTACTTGGAGTCACAATAAAAATGGATTCATCATGCCCCTGGAAAAAAGAGTAAAACTGAGTTACACGAATGCTTTGCCAGTCATTCATGAGCCAACAATAGAGAGGCTCCAGCCAATTTCCGCCAGCTCCCCAGCCTTGCACCCCAAAACTGCACCATTTTGCCCTGGTCAGAAGGTTGACCAGTATAAGTACATTACCCAGTCTGCCCCTCCCTTGATGTGGGGAGAACACACACTAGCCTTTGTAACCTGAGCTGAGATTTCCCAAGCACTTCAACCAAAGCACACTGTTTCAGGTAACAGAAAGCTAGATTTTAACTGATTATAAGTAAAATATATAAAGTATATATATAGTATTTATCAATATAAAAAGTTGGGTACTTAAGAAACAAAAATAATTTCGCAGTCTGAGTTCTACAAATTAAACAGGATTTGAATCAAGCAGTGTCTCATCCTGACATATCGAAAAGCATGTTACAGATCCTCAGTACACAGGCTGGGACTCTTTTCCAGCCTGGGACCACTCTCCCCAGTTAAAAGTCTCTGTCCTCCATATGTTTCTTCCAGGTGTTGAGTTGAGGGGAGAGGTCAAGTGACGATGTCACTTCCCCTCTTTTACAGTTTCTTCCAGCTTGCTGGAAAGATGGATGCTTGTGATGTGAGGGTCCACCCCCATTGGTCAAGCAGTCTCTATTGTCTATGTGCTCTCTCTGAGACATTTTCTGCTGGGAGAATGGATTCCCTTTAATGGGCCATCAGCACATCTGTGCCATCAGCACTCCATTGTTGTACCTTAAAGGCTGATTGTGGGTGTTCCTAACCTCACAACATATTTCAGTAGCTCACACATAGTAAGACTTTATAACTTCCCATACAATGATAGTACATACAATCCAACAGGATATTACTGCTCAACAGATCAAGACTTTAAAAATGATACTTCACAAGGCATATTTTGTACAAAACATCATAATTATGACAGTGGTGAATATGAGGGTTCCAGGGTGCTGCTTTGAGGTACAGAGGTAGCACCATTGCAGTCCTCTGCAGTGACTCTCAGTAGAGCCTCAGAATCCCGTTCTCACTTGCCATAAAGACTTTTGAGTCACTTCTCACTGCCAACTCTCACAGGAGAGAAATCAAGAACACTTAGGACTGTCAAGGAGAGTCTTGCCTGCTTGGACATAAGCTCCTTGCTCCAAAGCTCTCTGGGAACGCACTACTCCCAAAAATCCAGGTTTACATATAGTTATACTGACTCCCCAAGTGTCACTGAAGGAACTGTGTGTAGGTAGTCTATCCAAATGAATCGTTTTATGGCCCCATGTACACTTTGACTGTACATGGTTACACAGGTATTGTTGTGCTATAAGCCCCCTACTGTCCATAACTGAACCCAGGAAGCATGTTCCTGAAGGAGAGTCAGTGTGCAAAAGTTAGCATTCAGCATAGGTGCTGGACTAGGGATGCCGGGTTGGGGGTGCTGCAGCATCACTGGAGTGAAGTGGTTTCCATTATATACAGAGTTTACAGTTTGGTTCAGTGGCTCTCAGCACCCTACTATACAAATTGTTCCAGCCCCCTGGCATATAGGAGAGGGGTGGATATATACATGCCAATGCTGTAGCATGGCTCCGTACCCATTCTACAGTGCAGTGTGGATGGGGGCAATGGGAAGGTCACAGATATCTATAGTCTTCCAAGCCATTCCCACAGTGCTCCCTTTGGTGCCTGACACCAAAAAAAGATATAAAGGTGCCTGACCCACTGTTGCTGGTAGTAGCAGTGACCTACACTGATCCCTTTTCAGTTCTCCCGTCATGAGTGCTATTCATCAGCACAACCTGGAGGGTATTGACCCTAGTTCAGCTGGAGGTGAAATGCTTCTGGGCACTGCCTACCACCCTATCTGCTGCTTTTGTCTGGGAACAAGAAGCACCTCCTCTATCTTCTCCTCCCCCTCATTCTCCTCCAGCTGCCTGCTAGGCTGCTGTTGAGCCAGTGAATCCCATCCCCCATCCTGACAAGGATGATCAAGATGGAAAACTGGCAGTGCATTCGGTGGGGCAACAATGAACCCAATCCTGACCCTGGAACAAAGCCTGTTTGGCACCTAACCCCTACGCAGGAGACTTCCCGGGTTGTCCCCCTGCACAGTGTTCCCTCCTTGTCAAGGACAGTGGGAAGGGAAGGGCTTGTAGTTGTGCCTAAAGACAGCAATGTTTGCCTACCATCAGGGAATTTGCCTGGGTGATTTTTTTAGGATTGGTTCCTGTAATAAAGCATTTTTGCAGTTAGTTAGATGTACGTTTGTAAAGAACAGTTTATGTTCACTTCACAGGTATGTGTGTGCCCCTCGTTTTCCAAAGATGATCAAAGTGATTAGTTCATAGAGGTTTGGGATGGGATAGCAGGAACCACAGCACATAACTGTGTTATCTGTATAAGTCTGGAGCCATTGAAATGCAAATAATGATGCAAATGTTTTTCCTGACAAACAGAAGTTACCTCAGTTATCCCAACTGCTTTGGATGCCTGCATTTACAATGTCACATTTTTTGGTGCTTTAAAAAAGAAAAGAAAAGAAAAAGACCAATCTGAAGAACTAGTTTGTAGAGCGTGTGCTGCTGCTTTAGAATTGAGTTGAATTGGGGATGTTGTATTAAATTAGATGGAATATATGGTTTCAGAAAGTCAAAGGTGTTAACATGACCAACATTAAACAGTGTTAAAAAAAAAGTCGGGAGACCTCAGCCTGCTTGGAACCCTGGCAAACGCACCATAAAAATCCTTTAAATTTCTGATTAGAAATACAGAAAAGAAAGGAGAACGGTTAAAGCATTTGAAATATAAAGTATTTAGTAAGGCTTTCATTTTAGCAATGTTCCCTATTCCCTTTCCCTCTTGCTGGAGAGAGTTGTTAAAAGGAAAATGCCTCTATTTGACAAGTCTTGTAGATGGTAATAACTGTTTTTGGGGGGCAAAAGGAGAAGAAAGTTATTGAGATAGGCTGAAGCTGTTGCTGCTGTTAAAGTCTGATGAGCTGGCCGCCACTTCCTGCAGCTCCCATTGGCTGGGAACGGCGAACTGCAGCCACTGGGACTGCAGGGAGCCATGCCTGAGGATGGTCAACGTAAATAAAATGTCTCACGGCCCGCCAGCAGATTACTCTCATGGGCCACGTGCCGAAGGTTGCCGACCCCTGTCTTAGAACACAAAACAAGACAAACACACACAAGAGAAAAGAACAGCAAAGATAGAAAACGCAGCTTCTGTCTTTAGTATTGACTTTCATGTGCAATCTCACTTCTGGAAAAACACAGACACAGCCCACGGTCTAATCAACCATCCTGAGACCTGGAAAACTAATACCAGCATTGATCTATATAATAATATATATACATATAAGGCATTGCTTTTTTTTGCCACTTTGCTCACAGGCTCAAAGCAGTGTTGCAAAATGTCATCCTGGCCAGCTGAGCCAGACTTTTATTAGTCAGAAGGCAAAAGGTGAAGGATAGGAAAGAGAAAAATAAGACGGGGAGGAGAGAGGACACATGCTGAGGAGGGGAATGGGGAAGGAAGTGACAAAATCTCACATCCCAGGTGGTGGTCAGGATTCAGCTGGAGTCAGTGGAGGTGGCAATGCTATTTGGATTCCTCTCTGCAGACTGGTCAGGACATCTCTCAAGGCCAGCACTGTCAGAGTGGATACTGGGGTCCCAGGAGACAATGTGGGTGGCTGCCATATTGGTGAAGCTCATTCCTTCCTGTTTTCCCATCCTTCAGCTAGCTAGCATCCACATCTGTCCTCTAATTTTTATCTCCAAAGCCTTTTCTTTGAAGGACCCTGTCAAGGTTCCTTCCCCACTCTGAACGCTAGGGTACAGATTTGGGGACCTGCATGAAAAACCTCCTAAGCTTCTCTTTACCAGCTTAGGTCAAAACTTCCCCAAGGTACAAAATATTCCACCCTTTGTCCTTGGATTGGCCGCTACCACCATCAAACAAATACTGGTTACTGGGGAAGAGCTGTTTGGACACGTCTTTCCCCCCCAAATACTTCCCAAAACCTTGCACCCCACTTTCTGGACAAGGTTTGGTAAAAAGCCTCACCAATTTGCCTAGGTGACTACAAACCCAGACCCTTGGATCTTAAGAACAATGAACAATCCTCCCAACACTTGCACCCTCCCTTTCCTGGGAAATGTTGGATAAAAAGCCTCACCAATTTGCATAGGTGACCACAGACCCAAACCCTTGGATCTGAGAACAATGAAAAAGCATTCAGTTTTCTTACAAGAAGACTTTTAATAGAAATAGAAGTAAATAGAAATAAAGAAATCCCCCCTGTAAAATCAGGATGGTAGATACCTTACAGGGTAATTAGATTCAAAACATAGAGTACCCCTCTAGGCAAAACCTTAAGTTACAAAAAAGATACACAGACAGAAATAGTTATTCTATTCAGCACAATTCTTTTCTCAGCCATTTAAAGAAATCATAATCTAACACATACCTAGCTAGATTACTTACTAAAAGTTCTAAGACTCCATTCCTGGTCTATCCCTGGCAGAACCCAGCATATAAACAGACCCACAGACCCTTTGTTTCTCTCCCTCCTCCCAGCTTTTGAAAGTATCTTGTCTCCTCATTGGTCATTTTGGTCAGGTGCCAGTGAGGTTACCTTTAGCTTCTTAACCCTTTACAGGTGAGAGGATTTTTTTCTCTGGCCAGGAGGGATTTTAAAGGGGTTTACCCTTCCCTTTATATTTATGACAGACCCCAAAAGGAGGAGCAATGGGTGGAATAGCCAATCCCCTTATTATTTTGTCTAACAATTAGGCCTAATTTCTGACACATCAATTTGGCTCCATTAATTTCCAGACCACTTCTCTTGTTTACCAGGCATGACCTTACTAAAGTCCTCGAATTATATCAGTAGGCCTTCTTGTTTGTACTATTTCAGCCAGTCTGTCTCCCTTTTGAACCTTTTCTCATCAACATTTGTTGTTATAGGCTATTGTGACACTTTATGCACTTTTATCAACTTTCCCCCAGTTGAGTTTACAATTAGGGTAAATTTGTAGGCACAATTATTGCAATAGGCCTCTCTCTTCATGATGTCATTATTCAGTAATAGGTCACCACTGGGACTCATTTATACTTCTACTAATTCTAAAGGAATTCGATAGACTGCAAATCTGCCCATTAAACTCACATCATCCGTATCTTTTTGACATTCAATGCTCAATTGTACTCTTTGCTCAGATCTGTGAATTACAGGTGTTCATTTCTAGTGTAATCTTAGTTTTTTTTAAAGAAGTTCTAACCTTTTTTTTTCATTATTGTATACCTAAAAGATATAATATCAGTAAGACAGTCTCAATGCCAGGACATGAATGGAGGACACAGTCCGGCATCACATCTAGTCCTTCAACTACATACAGTTCACTAAGCAACATTTAACACAAACCCAGCCAAACACATACAAAAGAGAACAGAAAAAAAATAGCAAAGATCAAAAATGCAGTTTCTATCTCTAGTGTTGACTTTCACATGCATGGGAGTGCAGGGGACTGCACAAGATGATCTATTGAAGTCCCTTCCAGTCCTACACTTCTATGATTCCATGATTTGAAATAAATGGTGACAGCGTACCGTACTGCTAAAACTAAAAGGATAATTGGTTCCTACCACTGTTTAGCTTTTGGTTTTCAAGTTGGGCTAGACTGGGAAGAAAAGGGTGGATGAAAAGCAAATTGTGATGAGCTGCTGGTGCTCATGTATTATAATGATGAGAGCCCTAGAAGGGCCCAATCCAATGTCCACTGAAGTCAATGTAAAGATTCTTTGACATCAGTAGGCATTGCATCATACCCTGAATCCCTAGATAGTTATATCTCTTAAAGTGTATATAGTAAGTTTTTTTTACTTCCAGAAGCTCGCCAGGGTAGCTTCAGTAAAAGAGTGGGAGAGTAAATCCATAGGCATAATTTACTTCACTCTTTGAAAGGGGACCCATTATGAGTGACAAAATCTGAACATGCTTGTAGTAAAGTAATATTGCTACTTAGCAATTTCATTCAAGGACCTCAAAGTGCTTCATGTATATTGGGACTTGATTCATTTCCCACTGGTGCAGGTGGCGGTAATTTGACCCTGAGATCAGTTGTGGTCTGATTCCCCTCTGCGATCGTCCAGGGTCCTTAGAATGCAGTTGGCCTGTGCAGAAGGCTCATCTGCTAGTGAGGAGTAGAGAGGTCTTCTCTGATGGGCCTTTTGATTCAGGCAGTATCATGTAAGGTTAGTGGATACCAACAACCCTCCCCCCCTTCCCACTCCTAAACAAAAAAAGCTCTGACCTGTTCTGAGGCTCTTATTGCAGGCTGATTGGAAGGATGAACTCAAGAAGTAATAAAAGTGTGGTGGAGTGAGCGTATGTAGGAGTTATTGATTAGATAACGTCTATTAGTTTGTTTGAGAAATAAGCCTAGATACAAGTAGGGCTTTTATCCCCACTGAGCCAACAGTTTCCTCCACCTGTGGATCAGAGGCTGCCTGCCATCACTAATTTGGATTTAATCTAAGAACCCTTTATGTGACAAAGCTACTAAGAATCAGCAATGAGAAATGCTTGGGAAAAAAATGACTCCAGTACTTCAAGATAATTATTTGTTGCAGAGACTGAGTTTGTATGGGTAGTAAATGAAATAAAAAATTGGGTGGACTTTTTAAATGGCTTTGTACATGCCAGGTAGAATTCAGAGATTGTGTTACAGGCCCCTGTGAGTTATACAGATAGAAGCGGAACGGATTAAGGGGACTGTATCTCAGGCATGCTGCTACATCTCATGTTGCCTGTTGGCAGAACTGAGTTGGTAGCATTGCCTTGCTGAGAGCTATACAGGCGTGTTCTGTGATCATGAGGAAATTAGATTTTTTTTGTTTTTCTGTTGAAATAATTATATAATATGATGATGATGATGATCCACATGGGCAGACTGTTGAACCCACGTGGAGCCCTACTAGATGGGGAAATTAAACGCACATCAGATTTAGGTACTTTCCCATCCTGGGAGGTTCAGGGTGTGTCAGCAGCCTGACACTGAGGATGTTCAGGTCTATTGTACCTAAAGCTTTCCGTAGGAAGTAGAATAGGAAAATGAATGTTGATGATAACTTCAACAAAAAGACAATTTTAAAGAGTTTACTCAGGGCTGCACTGTGGCAGCAGTAAAATGGTGCTTTCCAGGGTCAGCAGGGACCTTTGGCAAACATAAATGACTTTTCTATAATGAAACTAAAGCACCTGGTCAATTGCGCACTGCAAATATCCCCTGTCTGTACAGTGTATTAAACTGTCATTGCAGTTTCTTTTGGGGGAGATGGTGCTGAATAAATTAACGCCTGCACAGTCTCCTCTGTGGCTATTCCACAGCCCATGGGCGGGGGGGTGGAGGCTGTGAATCCTTTGCCAATAGCAGTAGGATTTGTAATGGAGCTGTGCTACCAGCCCTGAGGGCCTGCAGAACAGCCATCCATGGGACTGCCTCCAGCCAAGGCCTTGCGTGCAGAACCCTAGGATTTGAGGGAATGGGAGGCTGCAGCCCTTGCCCACTCTGTACCGGGAGAATCTCTCTTACCAGAGAGAACAATTTCCTGGAAAGTCAGCGAGGTCAATCTTTTGGAATTTCTTGCCCCTCCCCAGCAACACTTCCTGCATATTGTAGACCTCTCAACAGGGTTTCATGGGACTACCCTGCTTCGACCTACAACTCCCCTATTCTGGTGGCAGCAGCTCCTGTCCTGTGGGGCTGGCTGGGCATGGCTTCCCACTCCGGGCATTGCAACTTGGCACATGGAGTTGCAGCACTGCTTAGGTATGGGCCACCGCCGTGCCCCTGCCCCCCCCCAAGTTAGTGTGGGGCAAGCTTGCTCTGCAACAATTCCACCACTCCAGTCTTTCTACTCCCCCCACCCCCACTCCAGGACAGCATCCAAACTTCCCTGGTCCTTCCACCCCCTGGAGGAATAAACAGATTTTCTCAAACTTGGCACATGCCACACATGTTCATGGCCTGTGCTAGTAGTTCATGTAATGTCATTTAAAATAGTGAGGAATTACAGAAAGTTACTTTCCTCTAATTCTGAACAAGGAACTTTATTAGAAAAAGAAAAACAACACTACTGTAATACAAGCAATAAAAATATTATCCCTAAAGCTACTCTACCCCACACTCTGCTTCTCTGTACTGTGTCTACCTATTACCTCATCCTTCTTCCTAGCTTCCTGTGACAGTTTGAGAGAAACAGTGCACATCCATTGGATAGCAAGACCAAATTTTGACCCTTAAGGAATAAATGTTATGGTTTAATTTCCAGCAAAAATGCGCACACGTTTTAAAGCAGAAAAACAATAAGCTTTTCCAGTTTTGATGATGCCTGACACTTTCTTATTCCTCATAGCTCCTGTATTAAATATCTGACTGGGAATGTATGAGTAAAACATGTCTGGGTTCGCTAACGAGCTGATGGATTTTATTAATCTTGAATTTTGCATACGCCAATTGTTTTATAATTGTAGCGAGATCTGTAAGGTAATTAGACACGCTCTCTTAATTTTTGTTACACTGTAAGTTGCATGATAGGATTCTTAGCAGTTATTTAGTTTTCTATATGGATGAAACTGGATACCTGGCTCTTATAATAGACCCCCCTGACAGTTTTGTAGGATCAGATCTTAAGATTCTGCTATAGTTACATTTTCTTCCCTTGATATATTTTTCTAATTACTTAATTCATAGTGCAACATCCCTCATTTAATAGTCCCTTCTTATGGTAATTTTTTTTTCTAATTGGAGACTATTATTGAAAATAGAGGAAAAGAGCAATTTGATATTATGGAACCTAAAAGGAAATACTATTTTCCCCTTCTGTTTCTATTTTTCTTTAATATGCTTACTAATCTATATAAAATGATACATTAAATAATGAAGAATACTAAACAAATAATTTCTCATTAAATATTAGGAAGCTTGCATTTGTGTATAGGTGTTTATAATAGAATATATATACAACAGAGAAATAGAGTGCAATGTTTTGCAAATTAAATACAAAATAAGCTTATCTGGTTTCCAAAGTTTTTGGCACATAAGCAATTCTTTAGGGGTTTCCTAAAATACCAAAAGATGATAAAAATGAATGCTGAGTTTATGGCAAATACTCCCTGGAATTGCTAAATCACCTTTCCATTCTCAATAATGTGAGTCCAAGACCTCAAATCCATATGAAATTTTGAAACAATCAATCACTGTAGCAGCAACTGATTGCAGAAAACATGATTTCAAAATCAATTTGTCATGGTCCAATATGGATTTAATGGTTTATTTATTTTGACATTTCTCATTTGCTAAGTGCAGGTATGCTGCAGTAATTGCCCTATCCTGCATTTACAAACCAAGATGCTGGGAGGCAGAAATGGTTTTGAATTTGTACTGGATATGGAATTACCTGATAATGTTTTAATCTGATCAGTTTCCCAGCACTACAAAAGAAATATATACGCCATCTGATTTCTATGGCGAGACCTTTTGGATGTCCAGTTCACATCACAAGAAATCCGAGGGGATGGTTTTGACAACACAAATGCCTTATATGGCCTGCCTGCAGAAAAGAAACATGAAGATGAGCTTTAAAATGTTAAATTAGATAAAGGAAAGGGTTGGATTTTGATTCTGTTTATGCAATGGGGGCACACACAGGCTGGTTCAAACACTTCCTTATTTAAAGTCCTAATTTGTGGGAGAACAGTTTTTTATTTTAGTGGGAAGAATTTATTTTTACTGCTTTGATATCGTAAATTGAGGAGGCGGCAGCCAATTTGGTGGCAGCTATTTGGAGGGAAGTGGCCAGTCATTAGTATGAAGTTGTAGAAGATTCAAGGAGTGCCGTTAGTGACCGTCCTGCTTCCAGGAAAACTCCTCTGTGAGTTACTCATCACAGAGTTAAGTTTAAGTAATCCAGGAGGAGTGATGAGAAAGTGGAGGACCTGTGTGCCTTCAAGCAGCATGTGGGAGTTCAGCCTAATAACTTGGCTCTCTCTGATGGTTTACACTGTTAAAAGCCATGCCATGTTTGAATGTGGGTGCTTAAAACTAGTTACTTGGTTAAGTGTCCTGATTTTCAAGAGTGCTGAACATCCCAAGCCCTGTTTTAATGATAATCGAGGGTGCTCAGTGCAGTTTGTAGGGTTAGGGCCTACATCTGTTTCCAGAAGCTCCTTTATGAAGAATAAAGCCTACATTTATTGCATTATTTAAAAACCAACATCTATCTGGCACTATTTCACATGATTTGTTCCTGGCTGTGCGCCTGGTTTCTCTTTGATGGCCCCAGGCCATTCTTGGTTAAGTGAGTGTACTTCACAGGATGTTCACTTGATGGCTATCAGACAATATCTCAGAAGAGGAGGAAAGAACAGCAGCCAAATGGTTGGTGCTGAACACGATATGCTTTTGAAATGCTCTTGAGAATTTGTCCCCTGCCATCACCTACTCCTCCCCTTTGCACAAACATGCACTCAAGATTCTCCAGAAATCATGTTGTCTATTTATTATTTAGTTCAGTTTATAAATAACTATAACCAATAAGTTCCTATCCCACACTCCAGGTGTCTTGTAGGAAATTTTACACAAAACACCATATACAGAAATTTAGCAGCATATCCGCTCCCCATATCATGACATATCCAACAACAACAAAATAATCTATGAATACCTTGGTCTCCCCAATCCTCAGTCATTTCCCACTTCCCTGATTCCTAAAAAAAAATATACAAACCTTATATGTTGCCCTCAAAGTCAAGAAATTCCAGCTCTCTTGTATCTTGGAGGGGAGTGAAATCCACAGCTGAGGGGCTCACATGAAGATCACTCTACCAGGAAGTTAAGCAGGTACTGAAGAACTTAACTAAAGTATATAGGTATGGGCTTAAGAACATGCTTAACCTTTTTGCTAAATCAAGGCCTTATTACTATAAACCCTGCCTTATCTTTTCTGTGCTCAGTGATAGAGTGCCATATCCAGTTATCTTAGTAATTACTAGTCTATCTTCACAGAATGACCTTCTGCATTTTGTTTTGTTTTACCTGGATGTAGCATCCCATGTTCAAATTAATCCCTGCTATAACTTCATTGAAGCCAATGAAATTACACCAGGTTTGAATATGCCCTTAAACTGTCCAATTAAGCAACTGTTCCCATGGTATTAAAATACCAGCTTTAAAACAGTGAGTGCTTTGCTAGGGAGCAGTCAGACCAGTTCTCCATCCTGTTCTAGGTCCCTTATTTTGAGAGTAATGTGAATTTGCTATCCTACAAAATCATGTGTTGTTACTCTGCTCACATCTAGGCTTTCTTCAGTTCTGGTTGTTTAGAAAATACTGTTCTAAAGGCACTGTATGACTTGAAAATATGAGAGAAGGTCTCTTCCTGATCTCTCTTGGGACTATATAACAGAGTCTCAGATGTGCTGTTTAGAATGCTCTAGCTCAGTAATCTGATTGTGGTCTGAGAAACATTTTGCTGACGTTGATTATCCGCACGCATGGCCTGCTGCAGCTTCCAATGGCCATTGTTCACCATCACCAGCCAATGGGAGTTGCAGGAAGTGGCAAGCCACAGGGACATGCAAAATGCTGAAACATTAGTATTATATTGAAGCAAACCAAAGGCCCTGCCCTATATTCCTCAGGCATCCAAGTATCCCACTGACACAACAATGTTTCGGTTTTTGTAATTTTATTACAAAAAATATTTTTCTGACCTAAACAAATTTGCATTTTTCTATGGCTCAGTCTTCATGTGAGTACCAAAGAAATCATCCTAGTTAAATTAATTCCATCTTACTTTAATTTTCCACCTCAAATCACAATTAATCAATATTGTTCACATCCCTTTATTTCTTTGGTTATATTATTAAACTAAGCCTGATGTTTTGCATAGATGGGCTAAAACACTGACATAGACTAATATTGTTCATGTTTCATTCACCCTGGGCTGTGAATAATACCTTTCCAGCAGAACAGAGTAGCAATTCATTTGATAAATAATTGAAAGCAAAATATGTTGCATTTGGGGGCATGCTTATGTAAAAAATTGTGAAGGGAAAATTGGCAAATGAATGCAGAAGTGTCAAATCAGGCTGCTGATCATGCACAGCAGCAGAAAACTATGGATTCAGATTGTAAGATTTTTGCGTCAGGGATGTCTTCTCATGTTTGTACAGTGACTTATAATCGGGCCCTGATCTATGACTTGGATCTGGGTGTGGTATTGGCATACAAATAAGCTTTTGTATGAGAGACATATTATCTATTTATTGGGAATATTTGGGTAAAAGTCTTTGGACATAAAAGTTCTTATCTTTGAGAAGGTTCTGGAAAGTTCTCATATTACCTGAACTTGGCTTACTTCTTGGAATTTAATACGTCTTTTATGATTATGTGGTAAACTTGTGAATCACTGTAGCCCATTGGCATATGCATTGTATTATTTGGAAAGAAGAATCCTCATTTTTCTCCACAAAATATTACCTAATCCAAAAGGCTAATAAATACCATATCCCGTATCCAGAGTATGTGTTAGGGCTTCTTAAATTATGTAAAAGGACTTACATAATTTACTTGCATAACCTCTTATTACTCATGATATGGCTTGTCAAGGTTTTAGCTCCAGATTGAATTAGCACCTATAAAATGTATAGAACTCAGTTCTTCATTCTGATTGGCTAGGGATGCCAAGAATACTGGTTCAGAATGAAGCTGAGACTTATTTAAAACAGGTTATAGTAATGATTTGTTTCATAGGTACAGTATTACACCAGTGCTGTGATAAACTATAGCTAATTAGTCCTAGCAGACATATTTGTGTAATAATGCTGAAGAAAGAGGAGAAGCCAGCAACAGGAACTTATAGCAATACTGAAAATATCAAATGGAAGTAAAAAAGGAATATTTTCAGTTAAGTATACTGCTTAATTGAGTCACACGAGAATAAAATACATGTAACCTGATATTGTACGAAACCTTTGCAGTCTTACATCAAACTTCTAGAAACATAAGCATTTCAAAAAGGAGAGAACAACACATGAAAACTACCAATTTTGCATTGTAGTGGAACCTTAAATATCCAAACTTCAATTGTCTAAAATTTCCGATTAGCCAAATCAGAGTCATCTTATCAGGCAGCTATAAATTACATGGAAAATCATTATCAGAAATCTTGGGTTTCAAAACATACTTATTGTCTATGATAATCAGATAATTAAGGTCACAAAGATTTCCAAAAAGATAATAGGCCATTTTTATCCTGTGATGTAACACAGTTGTCTGCAGTGCATGTAAATGGAGATCATAGAATCATAGGCTTTAAGGTCAGAAGGGACTATTATAATCATCTAGTCTGACCTCCTACACAACGAAGGCCACGGAATCTCACCCACCAACTTCTGTAATAAACCCCTAACTTATGTCTAAGCTACTGAAGTCCTCAAATCGTGGTTTAAAAATTTCAAGGTTCAGAGAATCCTCCAGCAAGTGACCCGTGCCCCAAGCTGCAGAGAAGGCGAAAAACCCCCAGGGCCTCTGCCAATCTACCCCGGGGGGAAATTCCTTCCCAACCCCAAATATTGCGATCAGCTAAACCCTGAGCATGTGGGCAAGACTCATCAGCCAGACACCCAGGAAAGAATTCTCTGTAGTAACTCAGATCCCACCCCATCTAACATCCCATCACAGGCCATTGTGCATATCTACCGTTAGTAGTCGAAGATCAATTAATTGACAAAATTAGGCTATTCCATCATATCATCTCCTCCATAAACTTATCAAGCTTTGTCTTGAAGCCAGATGTGTCATTTGCCCCCACTGCTTCCCTTGGAAGGCTGTTCCAGAACTTCACTCCTCTGATGGTTAGAAACCTTCGTCTAATTTCAAGTCTAAACTTCCTGATGGCCACATTGTTCTTGTTCTTGTGTCCACATTGGTACTGAGCTTAAATAATTCTTCTCCCTCCATGGTATTTATCCCTCTGATATATTTATAGATAGCAATCGTATCTCCTCTCAGCCTTCTTTTAGTTAGGCTAAACAAGCCAAGCTCATTGAGTCTCCTTTTATAAGACAGGTTTTCTGTTCCTCGGCTCATCCTAGTAGCCCTTCTCTGTACCTGTTCCAGTTTGAATTCATCCTTCTTAAACGTGGGAGACCAGAACTGCACACAATATTCCAGATGAGGTCTCACCAGTGCCTTGTATAATGGTACTAACACCTCCTTATCTCTACTGGAAATACCTCGCTTGATGCATCCCAAGACAGCATTAGCTTTTTTGACGGCCATATCACATTGGCGGTTCATAGTCATCCTGTGATCAACCAGTACTCCGAGTTCCTTCTCCTCCTCTGTTACTTCCAAGTAATGCATTCCTAGTTTATAACAGAAATTCTTATTAATCCCTAAATGCATGACCTTGCACTTTTCACTATTAAATTTCATCCTGTTGCTATTACTCCAGTTTACAAGGTCATCCAGATCCTCCTGTATGACATCCCGGTCCTTCTCTGTATTGGCAATACCTCCCAGCTTTGTGTCATCCGCAAACTTTATTAGCACATTCCTGCTTTTTGTACCAAAGCCAGTAATAAAAAGATTAAATAAGATTGGTCCCAAAACCAATCCCTGAGGAACTCCACTAGTAACCCCCTTCCAGTCTGACAGTTCACCTTTCAGTGTGACCCGTTGTAGTCTCCCCTTTAACCAGTTCCTTATCAACCTTTCAATTTTCATACTGACCCCCATCCTTTCCAATTTAGCTAATAATTCTCCGTGTGGAACCGTATCAAATGCCTTACTGAAATCAAGGTAAATTAGATCTACTGCATTCCCTTTGTCTAAAAAATCTGTTACCTTCTCAAAGAAGGAGATCAGGTTGGTTTGACACGATCTACCTTTTGTAAAGCCATGTTGTATTTTGTCCCAATTACCATTGACCTCAATGTCCTTAACTACTTTCTCCTTTAAATTTTTTTCCAAGACCTTGCATACTACAGATGTCAAACTAACAGGCCTGTAGTTACCCGGATCGCTTTTTTTACCTTTCTTAAAAATAGGAACTATGTTAGCAATTCTCCAGTCATATGGTACAACCCCTGAGATTTACAGATTCATTAAAAATTCTTGCTAATGGGCTTGCAATTGCATGTGCCAGTTCCTTTAATATTCTTGGATGAAGATTATCCAGGCCCCCTGATTTAGTCCCATTAAGCTGTTCGAGTTTGGCTTCTACCTCGGATGTGGTAATATCTACCTCCATATCCTCATCCTCATGCTTCAAAAGCTGGTGCCTGGAGCCGGCCCTGCTTGTGCTGCTTGTATCACTGTAGAATCTGAGTACCTTCTAGTAGTCCTTTATATGATATAACCAACATCTTGTTGAGCAGAGTTAGTGAAGAAGCGCTAACAACTGCTGTTGCTAATAATTCAATGCTTTTTCCTTTTAGGAAAACATCTCTAAGAAAAAGGCAAAGAATAGCACTGTCCAAGCTATCTACATGGAAGGTAAAGAGTCTACATCTCTTTCTGAATAAAGTAGGGAAACAACTTGGGTGTTCTATCTCCATGAATCAATAAAACTAACTCTAGTATCCAAAGGTGCATCTGATCTCTGGAGCTCACCAGTGTATGGTCAGAGTACACCATCCTCCCTGACTTCGCCTGTACTGGCAGGAAAATACACCTGTACCAGGAGATTTCACAGAGACTGGAGGAGGTGGGAATTCAGTGCTGGGAGTTCATGAAGCACCTCAGGCACCTGTACTGGAGTGTGAAGGACTCTTAACAGTTTCTCTGGGAGGGGACCTAGCAATTGCCCCTGCTATGATGAGCTGGGCTTGGTGCTCTTCAGGCTGAACCTGAATTCATAACCCCCTCCTTGACCCTGCTGGCCTCATTGCACAGCAGGATCCTCATGAGGGGCAGGGCAAGGAGGCAGGAGGGTCCCGGGACGAAGTCCTGGAGGAAACCCCTGGGGACCTGGAAGAAGAGGAGCATGTTACTCTGCACCACTCTCTGATGGACCTTGTTGAGGTTGCCCCCTCTGAGGAGCCTGAGGAGGAGCCCGAGCTGCGGCAGGAACCAGAATCTCAGGCTGGTAAATTACAATTTATCCCGCCCCAGAAATATCCCCTGACTCTGGAGTTACATGCCTGAAGCCAACCCCCTCAACACACCACCACTTCACCTTGACATGGTTCACGAGCAAGCCACGGCTGTAAATCATTGGTTGTATTGAAACCCCATGAACCACTATAAAGCATTAAGTGGAAGCTATAACAGAGTATTAACAAGCAGTCCCTGTGCCCCTAGGTCTGTTCACTTGTCAGTCAGCACTCTGAACAGTGATCGTCCCTGGGCCAGGCCGACCAGGGGGAAAGGAAGGAAGGGAGGAGGCAGGTCCTGAAAGGGCCCAGGTGGGGTGTCACGGTTCCTCCCCCACTCTGAACTCTAGGGTACAGATGTGGGGACCTGCATGAAAAACCTCTTAAGCTTATCTTTACCAGCTTAGGTCAAAAATTCCCCAAGGTACAAAATATTACACCTTGGACTGGCCGCTACCACCACCAAACTAATACTGGTTACTGGGGAAGAGCTGTTTGGACGCGTCCTTCCCCCCAAAATACTTCCCAAAACCTTGCACCCCACTTCCTGGACAAGGTTTGGTAAAAAGCCTCACCAATTTGCTTAGGTGACTACAGATCCAGACCCTTGGATCTTAAGAACAATGAACAATCCTCCCAACACTTGCACCCCCCCTTTCCTGGGAAAGGTTGGATAAAAAGCCTCACCAATTTGCATAGGTGACCACAGACCCAAACCCTTGGATCTGAGAACAATGAAAAAGCATTCAGTGTTTTACAAGAAGACTTTTAATAAAAAATAGAAGTAAATAGAAATAAAGAAATCCCCCCTGTAAAATCAGGATGGTAGATATCTTACAGGGTAATTAGATTCAAAAACATAGAGAACCCCTCTAGGCAAAACCTTAAGTTACAAAAAAGATACACAGACAGAAATAGTTATTCTATTCAGCACAATTCTTTTCTCAGCCATTTAAAGAAATCATAATCTAACACATACCTAGCTAGATTACTTACTAAAAGTTCTAAGACTCCATTCCTGTTCTGTCCCCGGCCAAGACGACTACAGACAGACACAGACCCTTTGTTTCTCTCCCTCCTCCCAGCTTTTGAAAGTATCTTGTCTCCTCATTGGTCATTTTGGTCAGGTGCCAGCGAGGTTACCTTTAGCTTCTTAACCCTTTACAGGTGAGAGGAGCTTTCCCCTGGCCAGGAGGGATTTCAAAGGGGTTTACCCTTCCCTTTATATTTATGACATGGGGAAAGAACAGTTTTATGATGTATGGTTGTACAAAGACCCCAAACCACCCTCTCCCGCCACTTTTCTTCCTCTTGCAAATGGGATCTGCGTGGGAAGGGGGCAGGGATGGTTGGGGGCTTGGATGCAGGTCTGGGAAGGGAAAGGAAATGTTTTGTTTGTCTGAGGAAAGTCAGGGCAGTCTGTTTTCCCTGTGACCACTGGAAATATTTATTACCATTCCCAGTCCCAGGTGTGCGACTTCTCCTCTTGCAATGGAATGCTAAACTGTACTGTACTGTTCAGCCACTAGGTGATACTGTGTGTAAAATACCTTATTTAAACAAACCTCAGCCGTATCTGGCAGAGCATTAAAGGAACTTATGATTAGGGACCTACCAAATTCATGGTCCATTTTGGTCAATTTTACGGCCATAGGATTTGAAAATTAGTCAATTTCACATTTTCAGATGTTTACATCTGAAATTTCAAGGTGCTGTAACTGTGGGGGTCTCGACCCAAAGAGAGGTTGGGGGTGTGTGTGTTGCAAAGCAGTTGCAGGGGGGTCATGGGATTGCCACCCTAACTTCTGTGCTGCCTTCAGAGCTGGGCTCTAAAGGTAGCAGTCGCGGAGCTTCCTGCAGCTGCAGGAGGTTCCTGGAGGTGGATCTGATCCCCTCCTGTGCTTCTGTGAGCACCCCAGCTCGGGGCTCCAGCTGCTAGTCCCGGCTGGGCTGAGGCGGGACAGGACTTGCTCTTCCCCTGCACGGCCACTCTCAGTGGGGAGATCAGACCCACCTCTGAATACCTCTCCTTGCTGCAGGAAGCTCTGGAGCTGGGCAGCCTTGGAGCTTCCTGCAGCAGGGGGAGGTCCCTGGAGGTGGATCTGATCTCCCCCCAAGACTGGCCATGTAGTGCAGGGGAAGAGCAAGTTCTGTCCCTCCCCAACCCAGGGACTAGGAGCTGGAGCCCAGGGAACATTAGGAGTTCCCGGCTGAGGCGCCCCAGCCCTGCCTCTTCTCACCCCTCCAATAGCTAGATTTAATGGGGGATTTAGATTTAATTTCACGGTCTGTGAAAACGTTTTTCATGGCCGTGAATTTGGTAGTGCCCAAATGAACGACGAACACATCTGGTGTATATAAGCAAACTCTGTGACCAGTCCATGTCTGGTACAGGAGCATGAAATAGTGTCAGGAGTAAACTAAGAACAGAAAGAGTGGGAACAGCAACAAAGACTGAAGAGAGAAGGAACACAGCAACAAAAGGTTACAGAATCTTTTCAAAATGCCACTCTTCCGTGCTCCAGAGAACTTCAGCTTTTCCAAACTTTCAGAATAGACAGGCTGGAAACAATATTTTGCTTTGCTATCAAGCTGCACAAAGAAACTGGAGATATACAGGTGTCATTTTTAATTTATGCTATGGGGAAGCAAGCAGAGCGTATCTTTAAATCCCTTGACTTTACTGAAGACAAAGATGACTATGAAAGTGGTCTGGCTATGTTTGATGCATACTTTATATCTCAGGGAAATGTGGTTTATGAAAGACCATGTTTCCACCAGACAATTCAAAAACCAGGGGAAATGTTTTATAAGAGCTCTGCATATGTTGGGTGAAAACTGTGATTTTGACAATGCAAAACATGAAAATATCAGACAAGCTTATTATTATGTTAACATATAAAAACATTTCACAGCAGCTACAACTGAGGAGAAATTGAACCCTAGCCACAGCTATATAGACAGCAAAACAGTCAAAATTAGTCAAACAATAGAACAAGAGGCAAGAGCAACTTGAAAAACCTGAAACTACCTTAGAAGCTATAAATAGACACTTGAGTGTTAAAAGTCATTATCATAAAACTCCCAGGCTAGGAGGCACAAAATCCTACAGGTACAGGATGTGGAAAGAATCATATCCCAAGAGATGACGCATGTCCAGTGTGTAATACATGCATGAAATAGCTATTTTGCAGCTGTTTGCTGCACCAAAGCAGCCAGAGAATTGACTCTTATTACAAACAATCAAGAACCATTGTTTCTGGGATCTATCACTTGTGATGATATAGAGCTTGCCTGGAATATTCATGGCAAGACTATTGACTTTAAAATTGAATCAAGAGCTGACATCACAGTCATCTCAGAATGGATTTACAGTCACCTTCAACCCCTCCCAGAGCTGAGTCACTTGACACAGCTTTGACTAGCCCTGGAGGTATTCTGAATTGCAAGGGCCAGTTCATCATAGAAACAACTTACCAAAACTAAAGCTATGCATTCAGAGTGCATGTGATCAAAGACCAATAACCTTCTCAGTTACAGCATGGCAGCCACGATGGGCCCAGTGAGAATGGAGGAAGAACTGGATTGAGGATTTGATGACAGTGGACTTTTGAAAGGAGAGCCAGTACAAATCAACTTAAGAGAATGCTGGAACATGCAGTGTGCAAGCATCCCTACCAGAGAGACCTTGTAATGGGCTAGCTGCAATTTAAGTGAATTCAAAGGACATCATTACATAGTCATTAGGGACTATTTTTCCAGGTATATAGAAATAATGTACTTGAAAGACATAACATGTTCCTGAGACCTGAGATGAGCACTTTCAGTTCTCCCATGAACAGTATTGATCAGCACTGAAGAAACTGAAGTGATTTTTTTGCTCACTTTGGCCTTCCAGAACAACTAGTGACAGACAATGGACCAAAATTTGTTTGAAATGACTTAAATTCTGCTGCAGTGAAATATGATTTTGATCATATTACTAACAGCCCACATTACCCACAAGGGAATGGAGAGGCTGAGAGAGCTGTACAAACAGCCAAGAAAATGGTACAGAAAGAAGATCCATTCCTTGCTCTTCTGAGTTACGAACTAACACCAATAGCAGTTACTGGATATAGTCTAGCACAACTCCCAGTGGAAAGACAACTCAGAACTACTGTTCCCACTTTGGAAAAGAATCTATCTCTAAAGTGGCCAGACATGTAGAGAGTGGCCAAATCAGATCAACAGGCAAAAAAAGCCTACAAATACTTTTGCAACAGATGTTATTCAGAGAACTGCCAGGTCTACAACCTGGCGACTGTATTTCTGTCAAATTGGATGGAGAAAAAGAATTGACAACTCCAGCTATCATAAAGAAAAAGAATGCAGTGCCCCAATCATATGCGACTTGGACCAAAAGGGGAGAGTTCACCAGAAACTGTCGACATCTACAGTTTGTTCCTTGGAAAGAACAATCAACAGAACAAACTCTATTCATGGCAGATGCTGAATAAGAAGACGACGACTCCAGGATTCCAAACCTAACACAGCTGGTAGTTGCAACTAACGGATGGCCAGATGATTAAGTTGTTATGCGTTTGGGTCATGGAATGAGAAAACCAGTAGTTTTCAGACACTTAACAGCCTGATACATACTGAATCTCAAAGGCAGTGTGATGGTATAAATATTTTAAATGGCAGGAATGTAGAATTTAAAGGGGGAGAGGTAATGGAATGCTAAACTGCATTGTACAGTTCAGCCACTAAGTGGCACGGTGTATAATATCTTATTTAAATGAATTTCAGCTATATCTGACAGAGCATTAAAGGACCTTGTGATTAAGGGTAAGCTTTTGTCACGGTTATTTTTAGTAAAAGTCACGGGCAGGTCATGGACAATAAACAAAAATTCACAGGAGCCTGTGACCTGACCCTGACTTTTACTAAAAATAACTGGGACAAAATGGGGAGGGAGGGGGGTTGAGCACCCACTTCTGCTGGGGCTCTGCCTCTCCCCCCGCACTGCCCACAGGGGCTGAGAGCACTGGATTCCCCCCCCACGGCCTGCAGTGGTTTGGAGTTGCGAGGCCCATGTCTGGGAGCTCCGGGGTCTGCTCACAGTGCTCAGAGCTGAGGCGGTCCCCCACAGCCCATGGCAGCTAGGAAGGTGAAGGATCCACTTTGAAAACACAGTGCTGGTCCCTTGGCAGTGTAGAGATGACTGGGTTGTGGTGTTAATCCAGAAATTCAGGGAAGAAAATACACTTGCAGTGCTCTGTTTCCCTCACCCTTTCAATGCTGTTTGACTTTCTGGCAATGCAGAGGGGGGGTGTTAGGAGGTGGGTGGATGTTTTCTGTGGTTCTTTGTTCCTCTTCCATGGAAATTCCATCTGCTAGTGTAGAATACAGTCAATTTCCTCTCAAATTGCCATCTAGCCCTATAAGCATAATTCAGTACATTTTTGGTGTAGCAGAAATTCAAATTGGTTCTTCAGATTTAATGGCAGGGCAAATGTGCTTGGCCTACCTTCATAGCTCACCAAATCCCTCCACTCAGCAATATGTAGAAGGGTCACCATCATCAGAAACATCTCTGTGGCATAGGTGGCCGGGTGTCCTGCAGAGTACTGGAAAGTGCCTTCTTTTTTCCATTCTGGTACCTTCAAAACTGCTATGTTCTCCAAGGGGTGGCCAGCCTTTAAAGAACAGAAAGGTGTCTTGGTAACATTACCCCTGAAGGAACCGAACCCCACCCCAGTGGTCCATCCATGCACTGTAAACATTGCAATGTTTTAATAAAAGTAATGCCAGTATCTTACCATTTTGAGCCTTACCATTATTTTGCTCATGGGCTGCGAAAATAATTTGATGAAAGGAAACTGTAACAGCTGCATTCCTATGATTTGAAAAAGTGTCAGTATTGTGGCCTTTGCCAGCAAAATTGCATTATATGGGTGGATTTAGGTACTTTCCAAGGAAAAATGAAATATAATGGTACCCTTGTTTGTTTGACTTGCCAGGACATTCTGATGCCAAGAGGGAACCTTTTCCAATGGGAGGGCAGCGGCGGCACCAAAGAGATAGCAAAGGAAGACTCTGGAGGACCTGTTTGTTGGCAGAGACAGAAGAAGTCAGCAGCAGATGAACTTACAGCAAGGAAGGAGCAGGCTTTTAGGCAGGAGAAGGGATTCCTGGAAATGGAGAGACAGCACAAGCAATGGGAGTGTGCACAGAGGGAACAGGATCATACACTCATGCAATCCCTGGTAGAATATTTTCAGGGTCTGCCTGCTGCTGTGGCCATTGCTCCTCTATGGGAACAGGCAACACTTCCTCCTTCTCCAGGTGCCTTCTCAGACTGCTGCTGAAGTAGTGAATCCCACATTCCCCCTTACTGGGGAGGAGCATGCTAGGCGCTGGACACCACTTTCTCCAAAGTCCCTCTCCGGGAACCCCCCAGAGCATTCAGGAGCCTGATGAGCCTGATCTAGTCCCTATAACATGGTCTGTATTCAGCCCCTAAACCCCACACAGAACAAGTTCACGTTTTTTCCCTGCACACTATTTCACAGCCATTCCCCCTCCATCAGGGTGAGAGGGAGGGGAAGGACACAGAAACTGGTCCACAGAAAGTAATGTTTGCCTACTTCTGAGAGAATTTGGCCTTTTTCTGTTTTTTTTTTGGTTCATTCGTTCCTGTTACAAACAAGTCTAGTTCTATATTCCATGTATGTACTGTTCACTTCACTTGTGTGTGCAACTTGTTTTCCAAGTATGATCAGTATGATACTTCCCAGAAGATTGGGATGAGGTAGCAGGATTCACAGCCCATGAATGTAATTTCTTTAAAAGTCTGGTGCTGTGGAAATGTGAACAATTCCATCCATCCCACAACCCTTTCCCAAACCTCTCCCCCAGCCATGAGTTTACTTATTTTTGTTTAAAAGGGTTCATGGTTCATGACAATAAAGTAAGCTGTGCACTAACTGTTGCTGTCCAAAGCACCACAATGAAAAAAAAAAATTACTGAAAAGTTGTTGTCTTTGTTAGTAATTAAATGACAGCACAAAGGAAACAAAACTAAACTAACAGTGAAGATATCTGCCACCGAGTGGTGCTTTAATGACTCCCGTCCCCACCAAACAGTTACCACTGGCACAACCATCATGGGTGTACTTGTGCTTTGGGAGTAACCATGCATAACACCTGACAAGTGCGGTGAGCCATGCTGTCAGAAATAGGTGTGAAGAAGACAACTGTGAAGTCCCTCCCAAAACCATACAGAACTGTTTAATTACATTAACATTGCTTAAGTGCATCCCATAAACCAATGTGAAACAGAATAGTTAAACATGTAACAAAAACATTGGTCAATGATGGCATTAAAGTGTATGAACAGTCACCACAGCACAAAACCATGGCCAAGGTGGTTAATCTTGAGGGTCCTCCCTGCAGTTGTCGCCTTTCAGTTAGTACATTAATGTCAGCAGCAGGGGATCAAAACCCACCATCTTGCAACAGAAGTTTATGGTAATGCTCTTTTTTCAAGTAGCACCAGAGCATCATAATAGTGTCCCTCAGCACAGTCCTAATTCACCTTCTGGCTTCCTGTTCCATGATGTATGAGCATACAACATCAAGAATTTTCCTGGTTCCCTGGAAACCAGGAGCTCTGTGCACATGTGTGGGATCTGACTGTTTGTATAGGCTCTGAAAAACAGATCTGTCCTGTGCCCATTTGCTGTGGAAGTATTCCCTTTTTGCCTCCCATACCTTATGGCAAAGCACAGAATGCCATGATAATCCAACTTGAGTTGGCCATATTGGCATCTGGACAGGTTCAGAAGCATCACCAATGGGCTATCAGCTGCCCAAAGGTCCACTTCTCCAACAGTCTGCAACTACTCAGTCTGTAGTTGATTTCCTTTTTCCCTGGATCAGCAATGTCAGGATAAGGCTTCCTGAGCCACAAGAAGAGAGGGTATGTGAGGTCTCCCAGAATAAATGTCATCACAGAAATGCTGTACATAGTCATGTCGTTTCAGGGGAATAAAGTCCCTTCTTGCCACCTGCAGTACATTCCTGATCTTCTGAGCACCCTGGCGTCATGGACTTTTCCTGTGTCCAGCTGACCCCTGTGATCCACTAAGCCTTGCAGAACCAGTGAATAGTAACCTTTGCTGTTCACATATTCACTGGCCCCTTTTGGTAGGCAAAGTGTAGGCATGTATATTCTGTCAGTGGCCCTCACAGTTTGGAAACCCATCCTCTATAATTTCAGGGATTTGGGTTATAACAACCCACATGGACAGATCACAGCCTTGATGGCCTGGCAAACCTGTACAACCATTGCCCGAAGAGTTGACTTCCCAATCTTGAATTGGCTGGCAACTGACCGTAGCTGTCGGATTTTGCCACCTTCCACAGGGTGATAGCCACCTGCGTGTGCACTGGTATGGGTTTTCTAAATCAAGTGGTCTGCCGCGGAGGGTGGGCGCAAGATGCCAAGTGTGAAGGTCTGCTTCCTCATTCTGAAATTCTGTAGGCCTATTTCCATAGTGATGTGGTCCCACTATACCATGCTGGTTGTCCAGGATCAGAAGTGGTGGTCCACCCATGGGCATACCATTGCAATCATGACATTCAATGCCTCTGTTCCATGGGACTCAAGTGGATTTTCATCCCCCCCCTTGAGTCAGTCATCTACATAATCTGAAATCTCTCTGGAGCGGTTCTGTCCAGTATCCGGCACTGCACTGCATTTGTCCAGCTAGCATAGGACTTGCTCTATGTTTCCAACACAGGTTGGCAGAAAAGAGAGATGACAGGGAGCAGCCATCATCAAATGTGTGAAGGTAGAGTACAGGTCCAGCAAAATTCAGCAAAGCAGTTTCTAGAGTGTCTCCTGTTTTGCACAGGACTCTGGGATACTGCCCTATAAATGTTAGCGCTAACGTTGCATACTGAAAAGAATATATGCCTGTACACAGTGTATACCCATTCCCAGCACAACATATGTACATACTCAACACAAGTACTGGGTAAACACTTTAGCAGTACATGGACAAGTAACTGTATATACTTGCAAGTGTAGACATACCCCAAAATGTTGTCTGAGCTCTTGAGTATATAATTCATCTGCTCTCTGAAAAAAATCATTGCACTACCAGCCTCACCTCATAACTTGGTCAAACATTTTGATTTCTCAAGATTTCCATGGGCTAGACAACACAAACTTCTAGTTCATTCTGCAAAAGGTAGAATTACAATTATGTAGTCTATTAGGACCTAACTGCTGAAGACAACAGCCACCGGAGGGCAACAAAACACACACCATACAGATGTCAGCGCTGGAGCTTGTATAATAGAATTTAGCCACCAGGGAGTGATGTGACCCCACAAGCTGAACTGGTTTAACATTTCATTGAGAAGAGGGCACTATGGCAGTATAGAAGTGAGTGCATTGTGTCACTTTTATAAAAGGTTCCATTTCTTTGTTTGGCTAATTATTCCATTAACTAGGTTTGCCAACACAGTATTTCAAAAATATGGGACAGAGCTCAGCTATCCTCAGTCTTGGTGCCCGGGGGGTTGCGGCAGTGCCAAAGGGGGTCAGTCTCTCATGTGTGAGGAGCAGCAGGTAGTGTCTGAGGTCGGGAGTTGGCCTGGTGTTGGTGCCCAGAGATTGAAGGATATTGGTCTTCCCCAGTGAGGAGCAGGTGTCAATGCCCACTTAGGTTGGGTTGGGGGTGTCAGTCGCTCCTGGCAAGGAACAGGGATTGGTGCCTGGGAGGTATTGGTGCTGGGGGAGGTGACCGGAAGGTGGGGCATTGAATTCTCCTGGTGAAGGACAGGGGTCAGTGCCCAGGGACGTGTGTTGGTCTCTCCTGTTGGGGGAGGGGGAGGGGTTCCTCTGCAGGGCTGAGCTGGGCAGGGTCTCCCTGTGGCAGGGTGTGGAGAGATGGCACTCACTCACTGTCCTGTCTATGCTCCTCCCCATTGGGTCCCGGTATGTCCCACTCCCGCAGCTAGGGCCCCGGCTCCCACTCCTGGGTGTGGGGAGCCTGCACAGTGCTGTGGAGAGCGTGTGTGGCTGTCTGCAAAGCGTGGCCAGTTCGGGACTGGAGAAAAGAGTTGCCCCTGCCAGGGAGAGCACAGCAGGAGCGGAGGAAAATTCTGTGCTGGGCCCTGGCTGAGTCACCGAGACCCTGAGACACCTCTGCAGACACTGACACTCTCCCGCTGCCAGGGATTGGGCACCAACACCCTCCTCACCCCTAAGGACTGAGCATATCTCTAGTTGAAATACAGGACAAAAGGCATCCTGTACTGACTTAGTATGGGACAGGTGATTTTTTACTTGAGTAAGGGGCATCCCTTAATACAGGAGTGTTGGCAATCCTACTCTTAACAATGATGCTAATTTATTACATTCACTTTAGGAAGCACAGTTTAAAACACACATGTAGATTGTATTTGTTTAACTCATGTTTAATTTGTTAATCAGTCAACAATAGAGCTATTAGCTGGTGTTATCACATAACATCACTATTACTTAGACTGCAAGTTCTTTGGGGGCAAGGACTATCTCTTTGTTCTGTGTTTGTACAGTGCCTAGTACAATGAGGTCCCGGTCCATGACAACTTCTCCTTGGCACTATTGTAATGCAAATAATAAGTCATAATAATATTCCAGTGACAGGTGCTTTAGCAGTGTAGATAGATATTTTTTGTATTGCATGTAAACTGACTATGCCACTGTTTTCATCATTGATATGAACATTTTCTTGTGGTGCTTATATGGAAACCCCATTAATCTCTATCTAGCCAGGTGTTTATAGTGCGCTCATTGCCATGGTATCCGAGTGCTTCAATAAGAGTAGCATGCACAATGAGAGGATAATATACTCATTAGTGTCTAATACCTCTCAAGGTTATACATAGGGTATAGAAGTTTAATGAGAACTTAATGAGACTTCTAGTACTTACTGATTAAGTGTATCTATTCTTTTGAGGATATGGATAAAACTGCTCAATGCTATTAAAGTTAGAGAAAAGTGAAGGTCCAGTATGTCATCCTCCGATGTCATTAATCATATTTATAAAGGGCATTCTGATGACAACAACCTGATCCATAACTACTGAACTACTGGGAGCATTACGGGTAGTAATCTGCTGAATTAATAGTCATTAATTACATTAACTACCATGACTGTTTTTGGTTCTCTCTGTCATATACTGTTTGTAGCTTAAGCCAACTGCAACAGAATTCAGAGTATGGTACTATACTGTGTACATAGTTTTCATTGCACTTTATAGAATTCCTACTTTCCCGCACATGGAAAGACAGTGCCAGTCAGGCCCAAGCCAGGATAAGAGGCATTGAGCAGTTGCAATGCTCCACAGAGAGAGAGGGCAAAACATATTTAGCCTAAGGGAGAACGTTTCCCTTAACTCTCCAATGCACAGGGGTGCACATGCCAGCTGGTCTTTATTTGCACACAGTCCTGCTGCAATGGCTGATGCAACATAGAGGTAAAGTTACAGCCTTGTCTCCTGCCTCTTTTGGCATGCCAGTTGCCCATGGTGTAAAGCCAGAGCAGTCCCTTTGCAGGACCTGCAGCTCTTCCTGGATTTTATCTGGGCCACATAGGTGTGGGAAGGATCCTTTTGATCTCCCTCTGTGCTGTGCACATTCATAAGGGCTGAGCATAATCTTTCCCAGTGTTTTATAGACATTTTTTTAACAGAGTTTGGTTTTACAATGGGATTACTCATGAAAGTAAGGTACTACTCATTGTGAGTTGGGATGGAAGAACTTGAACCCATAATAAATTAAGTTCCAAACACTGAAATAACTATTGCTTCTGTATTTGATAATAAAAAGAGCAATGGTTAGCATTTGCCATTGAAAGTCAGTACACACCAAAAATTTATTTACTGTGGGCCATGAGATATGATAGTATTTCCCTATGGCTAGAGTAGGAACGCTGAGAGAGATTATGTGCTCTGCCTCTACCAGTATGTCTATACTGCAATTAAACACCCATGGTTGGCCTGTGTCAGCTGATGCAGACTTGCAGGGTTTGGGCTATGGGGCTGCTTAAGTTTAGTGTAGACATTTGGGCTCAGGCTGGAGCCCAGGATCTGGGACCTTCTCCCCCCACCCCTCCGGCATAGGGTATTGAATGCCTGTGATCCTTCCACAGGAGGAACTGGGGATTTCTGCTCTGTCTCATATACCCAGTGTAAAAGGGCTGGGGTGGGGTGAAAATCTCACCATACGTGTTTGTAATTATGAGGCTGTATGATTAAAGGTGCCCATTTTAATCATTGATTTTATCACTATTATATCATTACCATACATCTCCGTACAAAGTATTTCATGAATGGTATCAATAGAAAAGTTATGATTTGCTAAATAGGATTATACTATTTATATGCATGTATCATCTTTATGAATATAGCCTATGTGCTTGTATCTTAAATCTGTATTGTATTCCTGGGCAATACCCTCCAGATAGAATTTAGATCAAGGCTAGACACTTAATTTGTAATGAAAGAGGTGCACAGGCTCAAGAAATTAGTGGCTGGGGCTCAAGTAAATGTTTTACTTTCATAACTGACATGGCAAGCCCAGAGATGCCAGGGCTATGAACTGCCAAGATTAGAGGTGCCGGAGCACATAGAAGAAACGGGCCATAGAAGAAACGCATCCCACCCGATAGCTCTGCCTGAGGCTGCCTCAGACAGGGAGGCGCCAGTGGCCACCCCTGTGAGTCAGCAAACCATGTAAGGACATGTGATGTGTTCATGTGACCCTGGTCTCCATCTTGGGCCAGTAACTTTCCACAAACAGGGGCTGTGAGCTTTGTTTGGGATAGTAAAATTCCATGCACATGGCAGAGGATATAGAAAGACAATGGAGACATCTCCATTTTGTCTTCCTTTCCTGCTTCATTTCTCTGGACTGCCTTTCTAACGAGGAAGCTCTGAACAAGGACTGATGGCTCCAATCTGTTTGGTGAGTCCAGAGAGACTTTTGCAAGCCAGCAGTTTATTCCATCACTGCTATAAACCTGATACAAGGACTTTGCAATCATATGTATGTAGATGATCTATTAACCATTTATAACTCTCTTCTTTTCTTATTAAATCTTTAGTTAGTTTACTAAGGAATGGCTGATAGCATGATATTTGGGTAAGATCTGAGATTCATATTGAGCCAGGGATATGTGTCTGATCCCTTGGGGTAGAAAGAAACTTACTTATGGTGAAATGGGTTTTCAATAACATCTCACTATATCAGACCTGTTTCAGAGTGGTAGCCGTGTTAGTCTGTATCAGCAAAAAGAACGAGGAGTACTTGTGGCACCTTGGAGACTACAAATGTATTTGGGCATAAGCTTTCATGGGATAAAACCCACTTCATCAGATGCATGCAGTGGAAAATACAGTAGGAAGATTATATATATATATATACTCAGAGAACATGAAAAAATGGGTGTTGCCATACCAACTCTAACAAGACTAATCAATTAAGGTGGGCTATTATCAGCAGGAGAAAAAAAAACTTTTGTAGTGATAATCAGGATGGCCCATTTCAAACAGTTACAAGAAGGTGTGAGTAACAGTAGGGGAAAAATTAGCCTGGGGAAATAGTTTTTACTTTGTGTAATGACCCATCCACTCCCAGTCTTTATTCCATGTACATTGGCCAAACCAGATAGTCTCTATGCAAAAAAATAAATGGACACAAATCAGTCGTCAAGAATTATAACATTCAAAAACCAGTTGGAGAACCTCCCTGGTCACTCAATTACGGACCAAAAAGTCACAATTCTTCAACAAAAAAACTTCAAAAACAGACTCCAACGAGAAACTGCAGAACTTGGAATTAATTTGCAAACTAGACACCATTAAATTAGTCTTGAATAAAGACTAGGAGTGGATGGGTTACACAAGGAGTAGATTACACAAAGTAAAAACTATTTCCCCCTGCTAATTTTCCCCCTACTGTTACTCACACCTTCTTGTCAACTGTTTGAAATGAGCCATCCTGATTATTACTACAAAAGTTTTTTTCTCCTGCTGATAATAGCCCACCTTAATTGATTAGTCTTGTTAGAGTTGGTATGGCAACACCCATCTTTTCATGTTCTCTGTATATATATATCTTCCTGCTGTGTTTTCCATTGCATGCATCTGATGAAGTAGGCTTTAGCCCACAAAAGCTTATGCCCAAATAAATTTGTTAGTCTCTAAGGTGCCACAAGTACTCCTCGTTCTTTATATGAGACCTGCTGATCTGGATGGGATTCAAGGGCTGGAATGCCTAAGGGAGACTAAATTGGCTTCTGATTAATTGGTGTGGCACTGCAGAAGCTATTTTGTTACTGGCTTGGTGAATCTAATTATAGAATAAGCCACTAGTTTTGGGTATTGTCTGCCCTATTTCTTGCATTCTGCCCTGAGTGTGGCATTCTCAGCAAGGCCCATTCCTGGCAGCCAGTCACAGTAATGTTTTTCAAATGATGTCTCTCCAATGGCTTCTAGTGTTGTTAAGTACATTTCTAAGTGTAATATATTTCAAGATCTGTCAGACACAGAACAGATAAATAAAAACTAAAATTCACATGCATTTTATAACAATGTGAATGGTCTAGAGCAGCTTCTTTTAACTTAAGCTATGAAAGATGTCTCAACTTCAAGTGTCTGTGATAGATTTTTATTCTAAAGCATGAGCAGGGTGACATTTTCAGATAGCTCTTTTTTATAGAGAAAAAATAGAAATAAGCTATTGAAGATTCATTTAGTCGTTTGATTGCTGATCTGACCAATGATTTCTTGGCAAATTGTACAAAACTCAGCCAGGTGATTTTTCCCTACAAAAGAAAATAACGCTGTGAAGTATTAAATCTGAGACTCCAGCAAGTAAAATAATTCTTCCTTACTGTTCTTTTGTGTGTCAAATTAAAATAGTGAAATTAATGTTTAATTAAACATAGAAAATCCTAAAAGAGAGGGCCTTATGACTCCATTGTGATTATTTTTTTTTAGCAGTAAATAAAAAGGAATGAATGATTAGGCCATTATAGTATTAATGTTTGTTTTGTTGTTAAAGACTTGCTGGTTTGATTTAATTTCACTATTTGGTTTGGGCCAGAGGCAACCCTGATATAGTAAGAGTCCTTCAAATGATTTCTTACAGATATTTTTCCTTTTATTGCTGCAATAGCATCATAGAACAAATAGCCTTTAAGAAGAAATGTTGAAGTTGTTTATCCTAAAAGCTGACCTTCCTTTTAAAATGTTCTAGGCTGTTAATCATCCACCAAGCATTTAAGTGAAATTATTATATATGGAGTGTGCAGAGATACATATAGTTAGGGCTGCATAAGTGTTTCCATTCTAAAGAGGTTTTCCAGTTGCTAATAATGTTTTCAAACTGTAACTATTTGGACTGACATTTTCCATATTTAGTCTTGCCCAAGAGAGATTTTTTAAAGTTTTAAGCAAAACACTTCAGGCATTTTCAGGAATGAACAGAGTGAAAAAGCACTTATGTCATTTTAAGCATGTATATATAAATGTAATATGTACTTCTGACTGTCCCTGGATGATTTGCCATTTAAGGGGAAATGGGTCCATCCCCACCTGTGACACACTTAGCTTGCCTCCCTAGGTGGAGAAAATAAGCAATGTCTGTCACATGGCTAAATTGCAGGTGGAGAGGGGTGAAGCCTGTGAAGAGCTAGGAGGGACACTAAACTCCATTTAGAAAACCCTGGGAGTTACTACTTTATAGAAGCAGGGAGGAACTCAAAGGAGTCCAGGAGGTGGCTGAGAACAGAAGTCAGATCCTCAGGAAGAAGGGGCTGTGAGCAACTTGAGGTTGAGCACTGTTTTGTGCTTATTTTGGATTTCTCTTTTCTGACTTAGTCAGTGGGCCTAGTCACAGCAACAGGTTACTACAGCAACTGAACCATGCTGGAAAGTTGGGAGAGCCAGACTGAGGGAAGAGAAATGGAGGCTGTGGCTAGCCTGAAACCATACTGGAAAGGCAGTATAGCTACAGGTTTCAGAGTAACAGCCGTGTTAGTCTGTATTCGCAAAAAGAAAAGGAGTACTTGTGGCACCTTAGAGACTAACCAATTTATTTGAGCATAAGCTTTTGTGAGCTACAGCTCACTGTCCGATGAAGTGAGCTGTAGCTCACGAAAGCTTATGCTCAAATAAATTGGTTAGTCTCTAAGGTGCCACAAGTACTCCTTTTCTTTTTGAGTATAGCTACAGTGACTTCGTTGGGAAACATTCCAGCACCTCATAAGGAGGGAGATAGAAACTTGACATTTGGAAGGTAGAGTTTCTCAAGACTAAGCATATACCTCTTGGTGTTGGGTAAAAATCTCACTAGATTTGGCTTATTTATAAGGTTTCAAAATATTTACTTAATTTTATGTTTTTTATTTTATATATATATATATATATATATATATATATATATATATTCCTTTCTAATGATTTCCTAACATTATGAGAGCGCCACAGATGTATGTGCATATATGAAACAACTGGAACTAAGTGCAGTGATTTTGGTCACTTGGGATTCTTGATACCTGTGATATGGACCAGTGATAAACATAATATAAGATTTATTTTAGTAGGCATTTCATAGGGATGACCTATTGATGACAGGCGTATGTTGGAGCTTATGAGTGTTGGACTGTAAACCATTTTGTGCCCATATAATTGGATATGTGGGTGCTTAGCCCATTAGAAATGTATTTTAAAAAAATTGTCTCGAACCAGGTCTATTATGGAGAGGATCTCTGCTTATTTTATTGTATTGCTGAGGGTTTTTTGACTGATGGAAATGCAATTTATGGTCACAATAAAAAGTGCATCAGCAGAAGCATTATGCCGGAGTTGACAGACATACATGTATACAGAAGAATTAATTGTGCATGTGTAACCCATGTGCCTAATAAGGAGCTATCTCTTTAAGAGATCCATTGCGGGGAGGTAGGAGTGAGTTGTGTCTGGGTCATTGTTGCTAGGCCGATTTAGCACTTCACATCCAGAAGCTTCTGGAATTAGGGGTGGTAGTTTTGGGTATGCTCCAACAGGTGCCCCGTTGCTGGGGTCAGACTCCATGAGGGCAGCTGCGTTAGTAGGGGCCATGTGTCCTCTGTGAGTTGGGAGAAGCTGAGCCCAGGAGCAGGCTGTTGTCCCTAACTCTGAAGCATTTTGCAGCAGGGTTTCTTTAAATCTGTAGACTTGTGACTTAACTGAGTGGTTGGCTAATCAGTTAGCTGACTGGCTAGCAGTGATTTTAGCAGAGGAAGAGTCTGCCTGGATTCCAACTGAAGATTCCTACAAGCAAGTAGAGGGAAGATGTTGTTTTAGACTCAGCAAACTGTACAGATTTGGTGATCAAAGACTCTAACTGGGACTAAACCTAAGCTTTTGGGAACTCTTAGTTTCTTCTCACTGTGTTTTTGTTGGGACTGAATTGTTCAGATTTTGTTTTCTTTATTTATGTTTATGTATAACTGTGAAGATAATGTGTGTGGATTATACAGTAGCCATGTTATGCTGTGAAAATTAGGTTGTTTCTTTATTATAAGATTTGGTAAAGTTATTTAATTCATTTCTTTAGTTCCTTTTGGGACCTGAATGTGGGGAGGTTGACCCTGTGCAATCCTTGCTGAAAATCCTTAGAGACTGAACTCTGGGTCTCCAGCTACTTTTCTATGGGAGTTGAGGTGTTTTTAGGTACTGGAGAAGGGCAATGGAGTGAATTATTATCCACCCAAAGTTTACACATGGGCAGAACTCAAATGCGGTATGCAGTAGCATGTATTCAACAGGAAATCAGGTGACAGTCTCCCCCACCCTTGTGATTTACTGCAGTTGTTATAACTGGGGATTCTGGTTTTCAGTTTTAAAGGGAAAATGCCTCCAAGTTTAATTTTGAAAGATCAGTGTTTAAAAAAAATAGTGAAAGCCACTATAAATGACTTGCAGTGGTGTTCACGCTATTGGTTGTTAGCCATGCTTGGTGTTGCTCCTCATGGTTCATTTCTTAGTCATGCATAGCATCTGCACTGTAACTGGATTGTGGGTTTGTTTGTTTTTTGTGCATGGCTATATGCAGTAAGGGAAGAAATGTAAACAACAAATGAATCTGTTTGTTTAAAAGGTTTTTATGTTTGTTTCATTGTTAGCATTAACACATTTCAATGCAAATGAACACAGCCACAAATTAAATAAACAGATAGGAATTGTGTTATAGGAAATTACAAAACGGAGAAATAGGCTTGAGTCCCAATCAGTAGATATAGAAATCTGCCATTTATCTGCCACTGCCTCTTGTATCCTGCACTTAGGAGAAGCACCCACATAAACCCTCCTTGACCTTACAGAAAGCGATTTTGTTACATTTCCCTGATGCATTTTGTTGAATTTTGAGTTACTTCTGGCTTTCACCAAATTCTGTGTGGGTTTCCAGTGACTCTGGTTCCTGCAAGAGGTCAGAATAATGTTTGAATTAGATCTACTATAGTGAGACAAAATACAGTATGTGACTGATTTCCCTTTATTCAGCAGTGAGTAAATAATGGAAGTACATCAGGTTTATTTCATGTGGTGATTGCAGCATTCATCTTAATTTCTTTGGGTAAAGATGACAACTCTTGTATACATTAATTACAGGACATGAGTTACAGATGTGAAGCTTGCATATGGGTCTTGTGTTAGCAACCTATTCAGCAAATTGAGTAGTGAGGATCAGGGCCGGCTCCAACATTTTTGCCGCTCCAAGCAGCGAAGGAGAAAAAAGAAGAAAAACCCGATTGAGCTGCCACCGAAGTGCTGTCGAAGAGGAAGAGAGGGAATGAAGGACCCGCTGCCGAAGACCTGGACGTGCCGCCCCAATAATGGACGGAGTGCCGCCCCTTTCTATTTGCCGCCCCAGGCACCTGCTTCCTTCGCTGGTGCCTGAAGCCGGCCCTGGTGAGGATCCAAGAGTCTCCAGATGTTACCAATGCTTGTCAGTGGTCACTGCAGCATGAAATCTCATGTAAGCTTCTGTTCTTGGAAGAACTGACTAAATTATTATTATCCAGACAGCTGTAATGAGTGAATACAAGGAAAACTCAAGACTTATTTTGAAATATTATTGTAGAACAACAAGCATTCAAAGTCTGTATTGTGCAAGAGATAATGAACTTAGACCTACTTTTTGAGTGACCAACTGTGGTCCCAAGTTCATGAGTGGTGAGAATGATTGGTTGTAAAGGAACAATTACAATATCTTAACATTTTACATAGACATTAAACTAAAACAGTTTATTCATAAGTCTTCAGTTGTGGCTCCCATGTTCATTTCCAATGGGAGCTGTAGGAACTGATGACAAAAGTCCAAATAGATCAACTAAGGTTCAGATTTATAAATACAGTGAGAATTCTGAATACACTGAGCACCAGATTGTGCAGCCCTTGCTCACAATGTTTAGCACTTGTATGAGTAGTCAGTGTTCTTGTTAAGCATTTGAATATTATGGATTTTTTTTTAAATTGGATGCATTCATTTCCTCAATTTTCATCTGGTCTGATATGATGGGTGAAAAGCAATCATTTAGAATGGGTTATCGGTGCTTAGCACAGCTGTGAACGTTATTGTTATTATAAATAGCATCTGTGGAATCAAAGACCCAACAATAAAGTGGATGAATGGAAATCTAAAATACTATGACAAACTGATAAAAACACAGAAATTGTGACTTAAGATTGATGTAGTATCTTCAATACTGCTCCATGGTGTTACTGTAGTCAGGTCAATAAATGCAGAATAATCTGGTAGATGGAAGAGTCAGTAGTTGATATGACATGTCATAGGCCATATATCAATGGTAAAATATCAGAATACCTTGATAGACTGCCCTTTATACATGCATAATACTCCTATTTGCACCAATGGGAGTTGGAGTACAGAATAAAGACGGTGTGTGGCTCCATGTTAGAGCAAATGCATGCCAGATATGCAAGAGTTTAGTTGTCAGACTAGGTATTACAAGGCTAAAATTGTCATGATAACTGCAGCAGGACGCTTCCTAATTTTTAACATATAGAATTTCTTATTTTCAAAATCCACTATAAATATTTAACTCTGAGAATATCCCTGTGAACTCTCAGTGCTGTTTATTTACAACAATCTCCCATTTTACAGCTGGAGAAACTGAGATACTAAGAAGTTAATGACTTTTCTCAAGGTCACAAAATCAGTGGCAAGGCTGTGTTAGAACCAAGGAGTTCTGATTCAGTCTCATGTTTAATTCAGTAGCCCATGCGGCTTACATAAATTCAAAATCTGCCCCTTGACACTTAACTTTGAAAATAATGTTGATGGTTAACAGCAAGTACTTACCTTGTGAATAGACTAAGTGCTCTTAAACCCCTTAAACCCCAATCCAGCAAAGATTTATGTACAGGCTTAACTTGATTTTGTAGGACTATGTATGTTCATGAAGCTAAGTACGTGCGTAAATCTTTGCCTATTCAGGCCATAAGTGAGGAATAACACTTGATCATCCTTTTGTAAACCTTTTTTCTAAACAGAGAACCCAAATTAAGTCTTTCTTTTAAGAGCCAGATTCTGCTGACCTTACTCACATTGAATAGTACTTTAGTCTTTGAGTGGTAACATTAAAATAAAAACAAATAGCTAAAATAAATGTTACTATTATATTTATAGGAAACACCACTAAAATATGTTTTCTGATAAAATTACTCAAGATTACTGAATTCAAAAAACAATAAAAGAAAACAAGTGTCTGACAACTGTTAAGAAAATGCTTTAAAGATCTGCATGTGTTGGTGGCAGTAAATTAATTTTGTATTTTTACAGCTTTTTTTTTTTCTGCTATCATCTTTCCTCCTTTTACAGTCTGAATGTAGTTAGATTTTGAAGTAATGAAAGAAGAAATTGAGCATGTTGCTTCTTAGCCCTGGTCTACACTAGGACTTTAGGTCGAATTTAGCAACGTTAAATCGATTTAAACCTGCACCCGTCCACACAGTGAAGCCCTTTATTTCGACTTAAAGGGCTCTTAAAATCGATTTCCTTACTCCACCCCTGACAAGTGGATTAGCGCTTAAATCGACGTTCCCAGCTCGAATTTGGGGTACTGTGGACACAATTCGATGGTATTGGCCTCCGGGAGCTATCCCAGAGTGCTCCATTCTGACCGCTCTGGACAGCACTCTCAACTCAGATGCACTGGCCAGGTAGACAGGAAAAGAACCGCGAACTTTTGAATCTCATTTCCTGTTTGGCCAGCGTGGCAAGCTGCAGGTGACCATGCAGAGCTCATCAGCACAGGTGACCATGATGGAGTCCCAGAATCGCAAAAGAGCTCCAGCATGGACCGAACGGGAGGTACGGGATCTGATCGCTGTTTGGGGAGAGGAATCCGTGCTATCAGAACTCCGTTCCAGTTTTCGAAATGCCAAAACCTTTGTGAAAATCTCCCAGGGCATGAAGGACAGAGGCCATAACAGGGACCCGAAGCAGTGCCGCGTGAAACTGAAGGAGCTGAGGCAAGCCTACCAGAAAACCAGAGAGGCGAACAGCCGCTCTGGGTCAGAGCCCCAAACATGCCGCTTCTATGATGAGCTGCATGCCATTTTAGGGGGTTCAGCCACCACTATCCCAGCCATGTTGTTTGACTCCTTCAATGGAGATGGAGGCAATATGGAAGCAGGTTTTGGGGATGAAGAAGATAGCTCACAGCAAGCAAGCGGAGAAACCGGTTTTCCCGACAGCCAGGAACTGTTTCTCACCCTAGACCTGGAGCCAGTACCCCCCGAACCCACCCAAGGCTGCCTCCTGGACCCAGCAGGCGGAGAAGGGACCTCTGGTGAGTGTACCTTTTAAAATGCTATACATGGTTTAAAAGCAAGCATGTGAAAGGATTACTTTGCCCTGGCATTTGCGGTTCTCCTAGATGTAGTCCTAAAGCCTTTGCAAAAGGTTTCTGGGGAGGGCAGCCTTATTTCGTCCTTCATGGTAGGACACTTTTATCACTCCAGGCCAGTAACACATACTCGGGAATCACTGTAGAACAAAGCATTGCAGTGTATGTTTGCTGGCATTCAACCAAAATCCGTTCTTTCTCTCTCTGTGTTATCCTCAGGAGAGTGAGATATAATTCATGGTCACCTGGTTGAAATAGGGTGCTTTTCTTCAGGGACACTCAGTATAGCCCATTCCTGCTGGGCTGTTTGCCTGTGGCTGAACAGAAATGTTCCCCGCTGTTAGCCACAGGGAGGGGGGAAGATTGAGGGGGTAGTCACGCGGTGGGAGGAGGCAAAATGCGACCTTGTAACGAAAGCACATGTGCTATGTATGTAATGTTAACAGCAAGGTTTACCCTGAAAGACTGTAGCGACTGTTTTATAAAATGTGTCTTTTTAAATACCGCTGTCCCTTTTTTTTTCTCCACCAGCTGCATGTGTTTCAATGATCACAGGATCTTCTCCTTCCCAGAGGCTAGTGAAGCTTAGAAAGAAAAAAAAACGCACTCGCGATGAAATGTTCTCCGAGCTCATGCTGTCCTCCAACACTGACAGAGCACAGACGAATGCGTGGAGGCAAATAATGTCAGAGTGCAGGAAAGCACAAAATGACCGGGAGGAGAGGTGGAGGGCTGAAGAGAGTAAGTGGCGGGCTGAAGACAGGGCTGAAGCTCAAATGTGGCGGCAGCGTGATGAGAGGAGGTAGGATTCAATGCTGAGGCTGCTGCAGGACCAAACCAGAATGCTCCAGTGTATGGTTGAGCTGCAGCAAAGGCAGCTGGAGCACAGACTGCCACTGCTGCCCCTCTGTAACCAACCGTCCTCCTCCCCAAGTTCCATAGCCTCCACACCCAGACGCCCAAGAACGCGGTGGGGGGGCCTCCGGCCAACTAGCCACTCCACAACAGAGGATTGCCCAAAAAAAAGAAGGCTGTCATTCAATAAATTTTAAAGTTGTAAACTTTTAAAGTGCTGTGTGGCATTTTCCTTCCCTCCTCCACCACCCCTCCTGGGATACCTTGGTAGTCATCTCCCTATTTGTGTGATGAATGAATAACGAATGCATGACTGTGAAGCAGCAATGACTTTATTGCCTCTGCAAGCGGTGATTAAAGGGAGGAGGGGAGGGTGGTTAGCTTACAGGGAAGTAGAGTGAACCAAGGGGCGGGGGGTTTCATCAAGGAGAAACAAACAGAACTTTCACACTGTAGCCTGGCCAGTCATGAAACTGGTTTTCAAAGCTTCTCTGATGCGAACCGCGCCCTCCTGAGCTCTTCTAACCGCCTTGGTGTCTGGCTGCGCGTAACCAGCAGCTAGGCGATTTGCCTCAGCCTCCCACCCCACCATAAACGTCTCCCCCTTACTGTCACAGATATTGTGGAGCACACAGCAAGCAGTAATAACAGTGGGAATATTGGTTTCGCTGAGGTCTAAGCGAGTCAGTAAACTGCACCAGCGCGCCTTTAAACATCCAAATGCACATTCTACCACCATTCTGCACTTGCTCAGCCTGTAGTTGAACAGCTCCTGACCACTGTCCAGGCTGCCTGTGTACGGCTTCATGAGCCATGGCATTAAGGGGTAGGCTGGGTCCCCAAGGATACATATAGGCATTTCAACATCCCCAACAGTTATTTTCTGGTCTGGGAAGAAAGTCCCTTCCTGCAGCTTTTGAAACAGACCAGAGTTCCTGAAGATGCGAGCGTCATGCACCTTTCCCGGCCATCCCACGTTGATGTTGGTGAAACGTCCCTTGTGATCCACCAGAGCTTGCAGCACTATCGAAAAGTACCCTTTGCGGTTTATGTACTCGCCGGCTTGGTGCTCCGGTGCCAAGATAGGGATATGGGTTCCGTCTATGGCCCCACCACAGTTAGGGAATCCCATTGCAGCAAAGCCATCCACTATGACCTGCACATTTCCCAGGGTCACTACCCTTGATATCAGCAGATCTTTGATTGCGTGAGCTACTTGCATCACAGCAGCCCCCACAGTAGATTTGCCCACTCCAAATTGATTCCCAACTGACCGGTAGCTGTCTGGCGTTGCAAGCTTCCACAGGGCTATCGCCACTCGCTTCTCAACTGTGAGGGCTGCTCTCATCCTGGTATTCATGCGCTTCAGGGCAGGGGAAAGCAAGTCACAAAGTTCCATGAAAGTGCCCTTACGCATGCGAAAGTTTCGCAGCCACTGGGAATCGTCCCAGACCCGCAACACTATGCGGTCCCACCAGTCTGTGCTTGTTTCCCGAGCCCAGAATCGGCGTTCCACAGCATGAACCTGCCCCATTAGCACCATGATGCATGCATTGGCAGGGCCCATGCTTTCAGAGAAATCTGTGTCCATGTCCTGATCACTCACGGGACCGCGCTGACGTCGCCTCCTCGCCCGGTATCGCGTTGCCATGTTCTGGTGCTGCATATACTGCTGGATAATGCGTGTGGTGGTTGATGTGCTCCTAATTGCCAAAATGAGCTCAGCGGCCTCCATGCTTGCCTTGGTATGGCGTCCGCACAGAAAAAAGGCGCGGAACGATTGTCTGCCGTTGCTCTGACGGAGGGAGGGGCGACTGACGACACGGCTTACAGGGTTGGCTTCAGGGAGCTAAAATCAACAAAGGGTGTGCCTGTACATCAAGGAGTATTTCAGGCAGGACTGCACAGAGGGTTCCAATAAGAAATGGTGCACCAAAGTTATCGTTGTTATTGGAACAAGGAGGTTAGCCTGGCCTCTGATTGATACATGGCTAGATTAACCTCGCTGCGCCTTCTCTGTGACTGACTGCAGTGTGATCTAGACAGGGGAGGAGGAAAATGAGTACAAAACAAATCTGGTCTATTTCTTGTTCTGACCCACTCCATTTATCCTTTACATCTTTGGCTGGCAGCAGACAAAAAAGGCGCGAAATGATTGTCTGCCCTTGCTTTCACGGGGGGAGGGAGGGTGGGAACGGGTTCCTGACGATATGTACCCAGAACCACCCGCGACAATGTTTTAGCCCCATCAGGCATTGGGATATCAACCCAGAATTCCAATGGGCAGCGGAGACTGCGGGAACTGTGGGATAGCTACCCACAGTGCAACGCTCCGGAAGTCGACGCTTGCCTCGGTACTGTGGAAGTGCTCCGCCGAGTTAATGCACTTAATGCACTTAGAGCATTTTCTGTGGGGACACACACACTCGAATATATAAAACCGATTTCAAAAAAACCGACTTCTATAAATTCGACCTAATTTCGTAGTGTAGACATACCCTTAGGAATTCATTGTTACAGATAACGATAGTCCAATAAAGATATTATGTATTGTAGCTTTTACCTCTTGCTACTGATTGGTTTTGACAATGCCAGATATATGGAAAACCGCTGTATGAGCAAACTTTTCTTGCATGTGAAATTTTTCAGTAAATTAGTCTGTCCATTATTTGTATATCAGCATTATCTTTGATTTGTTGCCAGCTGGAAATGTGGAAGATTAAGTGTAGCTGATGCAATCATTTTACAGGTGAGGCAGCTGAGACAACTTTTGGATAGCTTTACATTTCTGATGTGGGAAGTTTGTTGTACTACCACAGAAATGTGATGAAAATAAATACTACATTGCAGAATTTTGACATCTTACAAAGAAATCATTATAATCTGAAGTGCTTCTCTTATAGCCCTATTACATTGCCATCAGTTTTATGTAGATAATCTGTCTACTTTATGTTACTATCTAGGAAGTATGCAAAGTCATACTTCCTAAGTCATATAAGAATCACTAAATGCTATGCCTAAAATTGCATTTACTCCAATCTTGGGAAGATCTTTCCAGATCTTTAGCAATCAGATGTGTAAGCATTTTCTACACTAAATCTAGAAGATGACATTGTAAGTGGAGTTCATCAAAAAATGGAACTTATGACCTATTAAACATTCTGATATTTTGACATCTATGTGTTCAGCCCAAATCAGTATGAAGAGTATTGAAACTTTTCACAGAATGTTCTAAAAAGTTCTGATTCTAAAATGGCGAGTCAATTTAATCTTTGCATGTGCCACAGTGTTTCAAGGGAGTTGTAATCTAGCTAGTGAGCTGTACCCATACAGGAGAATGGGGCATAAGTGGCCTAGAATTACAGCTCCCATGAGGCACCATGGCGGCTCAGGGAAATGCAGAGATAATGTCTATTCAAATTGAACTGAAATGTTCTGTTTAGATTTTCTTGATGGAAAATTCCTCTGAAACTGGGCTTTTTCAGCAGGCAATTTAAATTTTGACATTACCCAATTTTCTGATGAGAAAATATTTTCCTTCAAAATTTTTTGGCCTGTCCTACTTTTAACCAAGTATGTTGACATGAGAACATATAATTTTGTGTGGCATTCTTTCAAAGTTAGTTATCAAAAACTGAAAGCTTGAAATTGAACAAATTAAATTAGGCAAAGCAGAATGTTGATTATGTTTGGTGACATTGCTGAATAGATTGCTCTCTGTACTTTAATCTGTCAGCAAACTTCTTGTCTACCTCTTGCCATATACTGAAGATTCTTTGCTTAAGATTTTAGGAAGCTGGTAATTTGGTATTTCTCCAGCCTCTGAGGACAATCACATGTAAATATCTGTTGGTGGGTTCTGTGACTGTGTGAAGAGGGCCAAGTGCATGCAGAATGCAGAAATACAGGGCCAAGTTCTGTTCCCATAAGTCATGCTAAAAAAAGTTCTGTGTATACACAGAACAAGGTATTTACCCAGTGAGTATAAGGATGGTAGAATCCATCCCATTGTCACTAGTTACCATGAAATTGTCTTTTGGTACGAAAAGCCACATACCTCAAAACTTCCAGCACAACATGTTACCTTTGTTCTGTCAGCAATAACATCACTTTAGGTCAATCAGAAGTTCTATGTTTAAAAAAAGGAATGGGCAAAACCACACTTACAGCAGTAAGGCCTTGTCCTAAGTGTTATCTTATTTAAACTCCTTTAGGATCCATAATTCTAAATTATGAAAGTATAGCTATCAATTTTTAATCTTACCATTTAGAAAATTTTCATTTGTAATTCAGTATTATATTTAGTATGTGTATATCATCCTCCCCCTTAATTAATTTATTTGGGGTGGAGGCTTATGGAAAACACTATAACTGTTTTCCGTCAATGTTATCTTCTTTCAACATGTGTTTTCAAAAGCTTTTTTTATTCCAAGTCCAGTTTTGTTTGGGAATCATTACCAAAAAAAAAAAAAAAAAAACCCCACCAAAAACCCAAGCCAAAAAACCCTTTTAAATTTTCCTGTGTTGCATTAATTTTAGGGCTTTAATATTTAATTGCTTTTAATGATACCCCAACAAACTGGTCATAGTAAATAACCTTGGATCATGTGATCATGTGTTAATTGAGTTTAAATTCAATGATAATCAAAACCAGGAAATCAACTCTGTTTTTTTTATTTCAAAAGGGCAGACTTTGTGAAATTAAGGGACTTGGTTAAAGAAGTCAGCTGGACTGAAGATCTCAAGGACTTAAAAGTGGAGGAGGCTTGAAATTTATTCAGATCAACTATACAAAAATGGTCTAAAATTTGCATCTCAAGAAAGGTGAAGAAACGTGGTAGGGAAAGTCTCCAGGCCTAGGTAGATGAATAACCACTTCAAAAAGGTTATTAGGAGTAATCTGCAAGCCAATAGGGAATGGAAAAAGGGCTTGATTGGGAAAGAAAGCTATATTGTGGAGGTTAGAAAATGTAGGAATCAAGTGAGAATTGCTAAAAGTCAAGCCGAATTAGCTCTTGCCAAGGAAATTAAAATGTATAAGAGGATTTTTAGTTATATAAAGAGAAGGCAGTTGTACTACTATGCAGTATGACTAGGAAGGAGATTAAAGATAATCTAGGCATTGCCCTTACACTAAATGCATGCTTTGTCTCAGTTTTCAGTATGCATGATAATATGGCACATGTGCATGAAGGCAGTATGACTGATGAAAATGAATGTCTAGAAATGAAAATTACCACATGTGAGCAGCAAGGAAAACTTAAAAGATCTTAATATACTCACATTTGGGACACCAGGTAATTTCCATCCCAGAATACTGAAAACACTATCACATGAGATTGCTAGTCCAGCAGCAAGGCTTTTTAATAAATCTAACTATTTGGAGGTAGTACCATATGACTGGAGAATAGCTAACATCATAGGTATATTTAAGAAAGAGGGAGGGAAATGATCTGGGCAATAACAGACCTGTTAATCTTATTTCAGTAGTATGCAAGTTTTAGAGCAAATAAGGAAAGAATAACGATATTCCTTTAGGTAAATGGTAAAGGGGATGTAATGCAACACGGGTTTACTAAACGTAGATCATGCCCTACTAACCTGATTTCCTTCTTTGAGAAAATAACTTATTTTTTTTTTAAGATAAGGGGAATGCAATTGATCTAATATTCATGGATTTGAGTAAATCATTTGACATGGAACCATATGGGAAATTATTAGTTAAATTAGAGAACATGAGGTTTAGTACAAGCATTGTAAGATGGATAAGGAATTGGCTAATGGGGAGAAGGCAATTGGTTGTGTTGACAGATGAACCATAGGACTGGAGGGAGATTATTAGTGGAGTTCCTCAAGGATTGGTCTTGGGAATCATCTTATTCAATATTTTTAATGACCTTGGCACAAAAAGTTAGTTTGCTAATGAAATTTGCTGATGACACAAAGTAGGGAGGCATGGTCAATACAGAGGAAGATTGGAATATTATAGAGATATATCTGGATGACCTTGAAGATGGGAGTGACAGAAATGGAATGAACTGCAATAGTACAAAGTATAAAGTGATGCACTTAGGGCAGTGGTTCCCAAACTTGTTCCACCGCTTGTGCAGGGAAAGCCCCTGGCGGGCTGGGCCGGTTTGTTTACCTGCCACTCGGCTGATCGCGTCTCCCAGTGGCCGTGGTTCGCTGCTCCAGGCCAATGGGAGCTGCTGGAAGCAGCGCGGGCCAAGGGACGTACTGGCTGCCGCTTCCAGCAGCTCCCATTGGCCTGGACCAGTGAACCACGGCCACTGGGAGCCGAACCTGCAGACGTGGCTGGTAAACAAACCGGCCCGGCCCTCCAAGAGCTTTCCCTGAACAAGCGGTGGAACAAGTTTGGGAACCACTTGACTTATGGTTTAATAATAATAATTTCTGCTGCAAAGGGGGCCTCATCAGTTGGAAATAACAGAGCAAGAGAGAGACCTGAGTAGTGGGTCGATCACGGGATGACTATAAGCCACCAGTGTGATGTGGCTGTGAAAAAGGCAAATGCAATTCTAGAATGTATTAGGTGAAGCATTTCTAGTAGAGATAAAGAAGTATTAATTCCTTTGTACAAGGCTTTGGTAAGACCTCATTTGGAATACCATATTCAGTTCTGCTCACCCATGTTCAAGAAAGATGAATTTAAACTGGAGCAGGTTCAGAGAAGATCTACTAGGATGATCAGGGAAATGGAGGTCCTATTTTGTGCGAGGAGACTGGAAGAGCTTGGCAAAAAAGAAGGTTGAGAGGGGATATTATTTCTCTCCATAAATGCATTAGGGGGGTAAATACCAGAGAGGGCAAAGAGCTATTTAAGCTAAAGGAAAATATTGCCACAATATCAAATGAATATAAACTGGCCATGAACAAATTCAGGCTGGAAATAGTTAGAAACCTTCTTCCAATCAGAGGAGTGAGATTCTGGAGCAGCCTTCCAATAGGAGTTGTGGAGGCAAACAATTTAATTTAAAAAGAGAGCTATGCAAATTTATGACTGTAATTGTCTGAGGAGGTTGCTTATGATGATGGGGACAAGGTTCAAAAGCTCCGGGGCTCAGTTCTGGCGTATGTCTCATTTTCCTTAAAGCTCATACTTCAGGATTTCAACCAACCACTGTCAGGGGTCAGGAAAGGATTCCTCCCCACCCCATATTTTCTGGGAGGGTTTTAGCTCCCTCCTCTGAAGCATCAGGGATGGCCAGGGCTAGAGATCATGCTCTGAGGTGGCAGTGAGCATTCTCTCTCTCTCTCAGGTGCATGGCTGTCTGGTTCTTGCTCACATGCCCAGGGTCTAACTGATCACCATATGCGGGGTTGGGAAGGAATTTTCCCCTAGGTCAGTTTGACAGAGATCTTGGGTTTTTTTTCTCCTTCTTCTGTGGTTTGTGGGTGCAGGACATTTGCCAGAATTATCAGGGTATATCTCATTTAATCCCTTTCCTGCCATTGTGGGGGCCTCAATCATAGGTGCACCTCGTTTCCTTCTGTTTGCAGCCTTTGGCATATAATAGTCCAGTCTCCTTTGGGCTTCATTTACTTTAGTCTCATTTCCATTATTGGGTTTAGTGTGCAGGTACTGGGTGGTAGTGTTCGCCTGTATTGGCAGGAGGCCAGAGTAGATGATGTAGTGGTCACTTTTGGCCTTACACTCTATGAGTATGACTCATAGGGAGAAGAATTCACTCATATTAGACGAATCATCCATGATAGAATAACACAATACCAGGTGAGTAAGCACTTTTTCTCAACATCTAGGCTAGGCACTCAAATGGGAGTAGGTCTTTCTCGATTTGGTCTCAGCAGGCATGAAATGGTGATGCAGTGGAATCTTCATAAGCCTCTCACTCACCAGCTCCTAGCTTTGCTCGGAGCAGTGCATGTATATCACAAATCTCAGTTAGTGTTTATCTGTTTGTTTTAAATTGTTACTTGGTCTTAAGCATGTTTTTTCATGATCCCATTTCAGATAGAATAACAAAGCTAAAATATTCAGTCTCTCTATGCAGGTCTGGCCACAGACTAATTACCTCCTTTTAATATATATGGTGGCCTGCAGATAGGGAAATAAAACCAAACTCTGGGTATCTTTGTGGAGGTTTTTTTGCAAAACCTAGGAGGTTTTCTTGCCTATTCCTTATAACTGCCAGCCTTGGTGCCTTTTTCCACACTGTGCTATGGGCCTTGCTGCTTATTCAGCCATGGCTCTCCATGCCTTTATGAGCCTTGCTAGAATAGCTCTTTTGATAAACGGTAAATAAGGAATTGTAGAAGACAGCTGGTGTTGTATGCATCAAAGAGAAAAGATGGCCTTGTGGTTAAAGCACTGTACTAGGACTCTGAAGCATGCATTCAGTTCCTTTTCTCTGCTACAGGTTTCCTGTGTGACTTTGGCCAAGTCACTTAATTTCTCTGTATTTCAGATTTCCATTTGTAAAACTGGGATAATACTTTCCTACTGTAGAGGGAAGGGAAAATAATACGTTGGAGACAAGATATTACAGTGATAGGGATCACCTAAATACCTAGATTGAAATTTTTTTTGCAGTTTTATTATGGTATTTTAAGGAAATACTTCTCTGCTTTTATTGTTACTTTATTTTTTTTTAAAAAAAGTAACAGAAAATAATGGTAGCAAGTAAACATATTTACAACTGTAGGATCTTCTTTAGGGAAGGTTTGGAAAGCAGCTTGTTATGCTCTGAACTTCTCTTTCAACTCCCCTGGTATCTCCATGTCTTCACTCTAATCCTAGCACCATCTGTTACTGCTTACATGGTTCATCACAGAAATGTAAACTGAAATCCCTCCTCATTGGCACAGAAAGAAAGCACTAAAGAAACAACATCTTCTTTCTCTAGTGGTGGAGACACTTCAGTTACCAAGGCATCACTGAGGAAGCACATTGCAAAGTGACAGCAGTGACCTGAAAAGATCTAGCACAGACTCACTGCTTTTCTAATTTTAGCTCTTGTTGTTTAGTAGTAGATATAACATTATGTTGCTTCCCTAACCCACTGATATCACCTCATTTCTGAAAATTGGGGAGAATACTTCTTAAAGGCTAATAATGGTGTAATGTCCACAAACACGTGTTTTGCTAAAGTTTAGGCCTAATCTGCTCTCATCATTCCAACCGAGACCCTCTGCCTTCCACCATTAGACTGGGGTTTCTCACTTTATACCAGTGAGTCTTCTGCTACTCCCACACCTTCATCTTTTAAAAAGAGTTTGGAAAAAAAAATCCTATTGTTTTATTACTACCCAAGAATGTTTGCTACTCAGGAGACACCATGGGCAAGACACTTCATATGGCTTTAAGAGAGGTTCTCATAATATTTCTGGCCCATGGAAAGGTAACACAAATAGGAATATCTCTGTTATAACATCCAGTGAAGTAAGGCTGGGACAGATATGTCGTTCATCTTACAAATACATTTTTCAATTTATTAGGTGAAACTGTTGCTAACTTGCCTTTATACTCCTCATGGGCCCAAGGACTAGAGAAAGATTAACATGGTATGAATGTAATGACACTGTGATTACAACCAGTTAAGTGTCCAGCTTCATAAAACTGTCCCTTTTGCATTGCACCAGGGACAGAATAATAATAATACTGGATGTATGTGAAGGTGGCTTGTTGGAAGGGGCAATTTAAGAAGCCGAAGGGTTTCTCTACATTAATTTGGCTGGTAAAAGAGCTGGTCAGGAAGTTTCTGTTGTAATGATTTTTTCCATGTGAAAATTTTGATTTTGCTGAAAATATTCATTTTTTTTCCAGTGGGAAAAGTGAAATGAAATATTTCATTTTGGATTAGTTTGACCTGAATTTAATTTTTTTTAAACTGATTCAAAACATTTCATTTCAAATCTAACAAAACATTAAAATGCATTTCCCCATCAGTGCATTGCCTTATGGGAGTTGTCATTGAGGCTCCATTTTCTTCTGAGGGGTGGATTCCCTCATGGACTAAAACTTCCCATAATGCAATGCAGGCTTCCCTCTAACAAAGCTGTGTTGTTCATCACGGCAGTCATGTGAGTGACTGCATTATGAGAGAGCTATCTTGGTTCACAGGGAAAGAATGGGGCATCAGGTTTTCAAACTACAACTCCCATGATGCAATGCACCACTACAGGAAAATATAAAACAAAGCTTTTTGGATCAGTTCAATAAACTAAACAAAAGATTTCAATTTTTGATAATGTCAAAAATTTTGTTTTGATTAAAATGATCAAACAAAACATTTCTGAATTGAAATCTTTCAGAATTTCTATTCTACAAATAACTTCCAAATTTCAACTTTTCATTCCAATTTGGGATGAAAATGTTGACGTTTCAGGTTTTCTTGTGGGATGGAAATTCTGAATTTCACTCGGTTCTAGTTGGTAATGGACAGGGCATTTGGGGACTGGCATGCTGCCTTGTTCCTGAGCATGCCACCAAACCAGAGGATGAGGCTTAAACAGTGTTGTCAGCTGCTACATTGGCCCTGTGCCACCAGCTGTTTTGTGCAGTTGGAGTGCTACAAATGTGAGGAATGATGGGCTAGGATGAGGAACAGTGATCCGGAATCTGGTTCACAGAGCAACTACTGATACTTCTCTCTCTCAAATGTTGGACATAATGTTTTTGTAGTATATCTTATGACATGGCAGATCTTTTACAAACTGAAAGATCTGACCACTTAAATAAGATTTATATATGCTACATATTTACACAAGAATACCCGTTTTGACACCTTGACCTTCAAAAATCCTGAGTCAGCCCCCCAAAACCACCAGATTTAAACAAATGCTCAATGTTAGTTTCTGTTTATTTTCCTTTCTTATTTTTGAGCTCTTAGGGTTTGTATTTTTCAAGCTCAATCATGAGGGCTAGACACTTACTTTTATTTTTAAATAAAAGTTGAGATTCTCGCTTAAACATATGACTCCAAGAGGTGGGACTTTAAGAAAGGCACCAAATATCGAGAGTTGGCAACAGTAGAATACTTGGAGTGCAGGCCAGTCTTCACTGGGATTCTCCCATTTATCGGCCTGATCACTACAGGCTACAGTTGTCTACTGCAACTACTGAAGGCGGCAATCTTTTTCAGCCTCAGGGGTGCAAGACACAAGCCTCAAGATAAATAATCTCCATTACGGAGGATTACTTAGAGGTGCCAAAAAAGCCTCCCAGTTTTTTTTTTTCATGCTCTAAAACTGTTTAAGGTTTTATTTGAATGAAAGATTTGAACCAACTGTAATTTGATCTGAACTAAGAATTGAATGATCTCAATTAGTGAACTGTTTTTTGTTTTGTTTTTAAATTTTGCCTTTCTCCTGTGGAAATGCTTAAACACAGCACCACAGCAGACTTCCATTGGTATTTTGGGTTGGTTGGGCTTTTAGACTAACTTCTGTCTTACATAAGGAATTTTACACTGATAAACAAGGCCAACTCTGCCTGTTTTATTTATATCTTAATATGAAATCAGCAGTATAACTAGATAATTTGAACATTTAATAGAACTTTCCTTCTGAATTAACTCAGATCATAATGACAGCTCTGACACTGTAAATGAAATAGAGAAAGAAAAGGTGTAAACTGTATGGAGCCAGGATATGGAGCAATTTTCTTGTAATAGGTACTCTCAAAAATTGCACATTGCTTAAGGAAAATTCATCAGCCTCATGTAACGGATAATAAAGAGCTTTATCATGATAAGTACATAAATTAAGTTAGGATCTCAATAACTACAGAAGTTAAGTAATTCTTCTGGCAAACTCAATCTGCATTAGTAATTTTACCAGAATTAGGGCATGTATTACATATCTCATTCCAAAATAATCAAATTGTTTTTAATAAATAATAGAAGTTTGATTGTAGAGAGAGATGATCGACTTTGATTGTTTGGGCTGTAATAAAGATAAATGCAGGACTTTATGTATTTAAAATAAACATTTTTACTCTATAAAGCAATGCACATTATATACAATATATGCAGTGTCAGACTGATAGATTGCAAGAGAGACAGAACCCGTGTCAGTTTTTGTATTAACTCAGCAGCATTACTCAAAACTGCCATTACCAGTGTAAATGTGGTAAGAATCCTGGCCCTCTGCCTACTTCTTTTAGATACACTAGCACAATTCACATTAAAGTCAATGGGCCAAATTCTGTTCTAAAACACACTTGCTCAATCCCATTTATTTCAGTAGAGTTGCATGAATGTGAGTGGTGGCCAAATTTGGTCTTCTGATTTGATTGATACAGTGACTTCACTGTATTGTGCAGACCAGATCAGATAGGCTAACATATTGATTAGATCTATGATCGATATATATAAATTGTCTCATCTTAAATTTTTAATCAATTAAGAAGCAAAAATAATTTAACTTGTTGTTTCTCAGTATTTTTTTATGCAAAAAATATTTATCCTCAGTTTTGCAATTATCTCCAGAACAGACACTAAATAAAGCTACCAATTTAAAATACTGAACAAACTATAGATTTGTGGGCAAATTGTAGGTTATGAAAATAAATGTTTGTGTCTCCCTCAGTATCCCATCAAAAATCTGGCTATCCTTTTGGATTTCATTATAATGTGTGTTGGAACATTTTATTGATATTAAATAAAAACATTACCATTAAATATGTTAAACACTAGAATAGTAAACTACAAAGTAATGATAGTCAGAACCACATTAAGGATGGAAATAAGAGCACGTGCATATCCAGAAATATTACTAATAGTCATTGATTAGAATATGGAAAAGAACGGACCTCAGAAGATCGATTATTATGGTATAAGATTATAAAACTCCATAGGTGGCATTTCTTCTGTCAAATTATGCACATAACGTTAGGTCCTTTGTTTAATATATTCCCATATATACTGTTTAATTTTATTCCCAATGTATGGTATTTCTTACCTAGTATATTTTTAATCTGTAGAATGAAGTTAGGGTGGCCAGATAGCAAGTGTGAAAAATTGAGATCAGGTGGGAGATAATAGGGGCCCAGATAAGAAAAAGCCCTGAATATTGGGACTGTCCCTATAAAATTGGGACATCTGATCACCCTAAATGAAGTGAACAAATAAGGGGAGAACGGATGGTTTTGTGGTTATGATGTCACAGACTTATGAGTTAGGATTCCTGGATTCTATTTCTGGCTCAGCCACAGACTTTCTGTGTGACCTTAGAGAAGTCATTAAGGATAAAATTTTCAAAAGCATCTAAAAATGCATATAGGTGTCTTGTGTGATTTGTTTTTTAAAAAGTCCTTAACTCCCAGGTGGGTCTCTGTATTTTAGGTGCTTAAATACCTTTAAAAATCTGGCCATGTGAGTCCTAAATCCCATTGACTTTCAATGAGACTTTGGTTGTTAGAGCCAAGATCCTGAAAGGTATTGAGAAATCTCTTAAATCAATGTGTGTTAGGTATCTAAAGTGGTAGAGTCCTCTGTTGTACTGTGAAAAGACAAGGACTCAAATCGCTGCTTGTCAGAATGGGTCTATGTGTCTACTGTCTACAGCATGTGGTTTGTTACATTTGTAAGCCCCAGAGCTAGAAAACTTTGTTTTCTCTATAAGAGAAAAGCTAGGTCTGGCGTCCTCATTTATATGAACTATAATGCTGCTTACCCATAGTTGGGGGAGTGGTAAATAATGAAGAGGACTGGTCCCTGACACAGAGTGATTTGGATCGCTTGGTATGAGGGGCACAAGCTAACCATGTGTGTTTTAATAGGGCCAAATGTAAAGTATACATCTAGGTAAAAAGAATGTAAGCCATACATAGGACAGGGAACTCTATCCTGGGGAGCAGTGACTCTGAAAAAGAAATGGGGGTTGTGGTGAATAATCAGCTGAACATGAGCTCCCAGTGCAATGCTCTGGCCAGGAGAGCTAATGCGATCCTTGTACTCATACATAGGGAAATCTCAAATAGGTTTTTGTTTTGTTTTTTTTACTACTGTATTTGGCTCTTGTGCAACCTTTGGTGGAATACAGTGTCCAGTTTTGTGTCCACGACTGAAGAAGGATTTACTCCTGGGGGAATTCTGCGCCACTGCACAATGCAGAATTTTGCAGAAATTAATGTTTTCTGTGCAGAATTTTCTTTCCCCCACAGAAATGGGCTGCAGTGCTGCTGGCTGCCACTAGGGGCTGCTGGACCTGGCAGAGCTAGGCTTGCACATAGAAGACAGAGAGGGAGATAGAGGGTTCCTGCCAGCTTCAGTTCCCCACATGCCCTGAGGGAAGGAGGCAGTGGTGTGCAGGAAACTCCTTCCAAGCCTGGGACCCAGCCTCAGGCTGTTTCTCCCTTTGGATCCCTGAGCTCTGAGGTGTAGGAGGGTGGGTATCTGGGTTGGGGGCATGACTGGGTTCTGGGAGAGCAGGGGGCTAGATGTCTGGGCTAGGGGGGTCTCTGCAGCTGGGCTCTGAGGGAGAGGGAGTGCGGGTGTCTGGACTGGGGGTGGGGGGCCGTGGCTGGGCTCTGGGGGCTAGGAAGTTCAGGTGTTACTCCTGAGGGCATTCTGCATCAAAAAATTCTGCACACAATATTTCAAAATTCTGCAAAATTCTGCTTTTTTTAGTTGTCAAATAAATGTGGAGGCTCCAGCATGGCATTGGTGAGCACAGGCCACTGGCTACACAGAGGTGGGAGATCACAGTTCAGCTCCCAATTGGGACACAGACTCAGTGGTGAGGCTGCACCCAACCCTGACACAACACAAGGACTGGGCGTATCCCAGAAACACCCCAGGGCCCTGCCCCTCCATGCCAGATGCACCAGGTGTGGGCAGGCAGGTTCAGCAATGCAGGATCCAAGTGTGGAGTGGCTTAGTGTGGTGGGATCCTGGTGTAGGTTAAGAGGGCTCTGTGTGGGGCATTCTGGGTGTGGGCAATTCAGTGGGGGATCTGGGTGTGTTGAGGATCTGTTGGGGGTTCTGGGGGCAATCGTAATGGGACTCTGAAGGGGGGTCCAGGTGAAGGTGGTTGAGGCTCAGCAGGGAGCGTCTGGGTGTAGGGGGGGATAGAGCTTGGCAGGGGGTTGGGGTGTAGGGTCTTAATGGGGGGTTCCAAATGCTGGGGAGTGGGGCTCAGTGGGGGGATCCATGTGATTTATCTCTCCGCCAGCTGCCCTGGGCACCCAAAACATACTGGTGGGGAGAGTCATATGACTGCTTTTGTGGCTTCCCTTTGCTTCCCTATGAGAGAGTCATTTTTCTGCAGGGAAGCAAAGAAATCTGCAGGGGACATAAATTCTGTGCATGCACAGTGGTGCAGAATTCCCCCAGGAGTAGGGTGTATTGGCTGGGGGGGAGCCTGTGGCTAGGCCCTGGGGGAAAGGGTGTGTGAATGTCTGGCCCCACTGGCTGGGATGGTGGCGGGGTGGAGCAGAGAAGCAGGAACTGAGTTGTCATAGGGGTTTCTTTAACTCCGGGGGGGGGGTGGGGTTTGTTTGTCTGTATTGTTACAGACATACTTGCTGATAGATATTTTGAAATAAATTGCCAAAATAATTGAAACTGACATCATTATGAATTGTTATTTTGACAAATAAAATTTGCAGGATTTTGCAGAATTTTAAAATATTGTGAACAGAACTTTTAATTTTTTGGTGCAGGATTCCCCCAGGAGTACAGGATTTGATAAATTGGAGTGGGTTCAGAGAAGAGTCACAAGAATGATTAAAGGATGGAACCTGTCTTATAGTGATAGACTGAGCTCCTTAAGTCTATTTAGCTTAACAAAGAGAAGGTTAAGAGGGTGACTTGATTGCAGTCTGTAAGTACCTACACGGGGAACAAAAATTTGATAATGGGCTCTTCAGTCTAGCAAAGAGAGATACAACACAATCTGAGCTAAATATGAATGTATGGGGATTAGATTAGATTTGAGTTGTACGGTTAAGTGGGAAAATATAGGTAGGCTCATACCTCAGGGGTATGGGACTAATAAGTATGTATCAGTGATGAGTGTGTATATAGATAGATAAAAAGGAAGATAAGGCTGTAATTCAAGGCCTATAGGCTTCTAGGTCTGTAAGATACATAGCTTGGCCATAGAAAATCACAGACCTGAAACAGGTTGGCATGACTAGTTGACCAAGAGATAATCCTGTGCCAGTAAAAGATGTGTTAAGATGATGATGTTCTGGAAACTATGCAGCAATAGACTGGAAAATACATTGCAATATGTCAGTTAATATCACAAGTAACAGTATTGTAGTAATATCTTGAGAAATTCTGCAATGACAGCAAGTTACCATAGTAACTCATTGACATAAATGCTAAAGAATGTAAGAGGAACTAAGGAGTTAATCTATTAAAAACAAGACACCTGAAATTAGTGGCGTATGAAAGCACAGATAAGGAAAAGGGGCTGAAACCATTATGCATAAGGTACGGGGGTATCAGTGTAACGTACTATAAAGGCTATATCCTGGCCTGCGCTCCTTTGGGGAAAGAGATACCAAGATGAAGATAACTGATGATTGATTTGACACCTCCAGGAAATGTAAGTGATGCCAGTATTAGGACTAGGCATGTTGTATTACCCCTTTCCTTCCTGTTGTATTGTAATATTTTTGATTATTGTTCATCTACTTAGTAAGATTCTTAATGAAAGGATGGTTGAGAACTTGTAAGTCCATCAGTTGTGGTCATTGTTCCTTGTTTCAGAGTAACAGCTGTGTTAGTCTGTATTCGCAAAAAGAAAAGGAGTCCTTGTGGCACCTTAGAGACTAACCAATTTATTTGAGCATAAGCTTTCGTGAGCTACAGCTCACTTCATCGAATGCATACTGTGGAAAATGTAGAAGATCTTTTTATATACACACAAAGCATGAAAAAATACCTCCTCCCATCCCACTCTCCTGCTGCTAATAGCTTATCTAAAGTGATCACTCTCCTTACAATGTGTATGATAATCAAGGTGGGCCATTTCCAGCACAAATCCAGGGTTTAACAAGAACGTCTGAGGAGGGAGGGGGGTAGGAAAAAACAAGGGGAAATAGGTTACCTTGCATAATGACTTAGCCACTCCCAGTCTCTATTCAAGCCTAAGTTAATTGTATCCAATTTGCAAATGAATTCCAATTCAACAGTTTCTCGCTGGAGTCTGGATTTGAAGTTTTTTTGTTGTAATATCACAACTTTCATGTCTGTAATCACGTGACCAGAGAGATTGAAGTGTTCTCTGACTGGTTTATGAACCATAAACTGCAAACTATCTAGAGGCCAACCCCACAGGGAGGACAAGACTTTCCAGAGAGAGAGTTTGCTAGCTTGGTGACGGGACAGGGAGACAGAGGTGGGTCATTGCTGTTAAGGAGACCAAACTATATCAGAAGACTGTATACCTAGCTGAGTCCATGGTAAAGACAAGACTCCATCTTGGCTACGTGTTAGCAACCTCTGGCCGAGGGACATGGGATGGGGGTCAGGGTATCAATTATTTGTTTTTAATATTTATATTGTAAAATAGGGAAGATGTTTCATGTTCAATGCAATTGGAGTCAGAAGGCCTGGAGGGACTATGACTGACAGGACACCAGAAGCACAGTGAACGTGGAGAGCTAGGCTGAAAGCAGTTCAGCCATATGGACAGAGCTGTCCACAGGGTTTAATAAAGTTCCACTTGTTCAGCTTAGTGATGCTGAATGCAGGTTCTTTGCAAATGAAACAGCCCCCACCCAGATCCACATTCCTCCCTCTTGCTGGGAAAATTAATATATAACTTCCTTGGTCTCCCTTTTAGGTGGTTCTTCCCCTCTCACAAGCATTCAGGAGTCATTGGGAACATGGAATCACGAATTAATTTTTATTTGGGGAAAAGGAGAAAACAAAAGAAACATAACCATAAATATATTTACATATAATGAAATGAGCAAAACACAGTGAGTCTGTAAGACACTGAAGCTCCGCATATTAATTGTCTGCCCTGTCAAGGTCCAGAATTCTTAGTCACCCAACAATCCCCACTCACCTAATGCTCCACTCACTGGTCCAGTTAGATTCAGTAGTAGTCAGGGAGCATCAGAGAGTGGTTCTTCTCTGTCTGTCTGTTCCAGTCTAGAGAAGTCTGCATCATCAGGTCCTACTCAACTTTGTAGCTATCTGGTCTAGTTCAGTGACATCAGCTCTGCCACTGCAGGTCTGGTCAATTATCACTGCACAGTTCAGCTGTGCACTTCTGCCACCTATCAAAATGCTGTAAAGTTAGTTCAGTGCTGCCATCACTGGTCTGATCAGGTCTCACTGTGCCATCAGCATCACCATCACCATCACCATCACCAGTCAAGTCCAGCCCGAAGGAATCACTCCACACAAGGTTCAGAATCTGCAGCTGGGGAACTCAGAGGTGGGGAAACTTGAAGAGAGTCCCTGCTCCCTTGAATAGAGCTCCTGTTCTCTAGAACAACATCATAATCCATCTCTTTGTGGAACCTGAATCTCATTCCCAAACCAGAATCCAAAAGCCTGTAAAAGGCAGAGGGTGACCCACTTACTTCAGGGGATATCTTGCACAATTCTTATGCCCTTTCTTAAGTATAGCTAGAGTGACAATCCGTTCTCACTTATACAATCAGAACATAGACACATTCCAATTAAAGCAACAAAACACAGTATCTGAAACTATTCATAGATTCCAAAGCCAGAAGGGACAATTGTGATAAACTAGTCCAGTGGTTCTCAACCAGTGGCCTGTGGGCTGCTTGCGGTCCATTCAGCATCCAGCTGCAGTCCCATGTGACATCCTCAGGGCCATACAGGTAGTATATAGTGTGGATGCCGCCCACAAAGTGTTAGATGGGCTGCAGGCTGAGAACCACAATACCCGCCACAAACCCCTCCACAGAGACATGGCCAGGAGTGGAGAGCTGGGTGTGAGGCAGGGACCCCAGATCCTGTTCGTGGGGACCCCGACCCCGCCATGCGGAGCTGTGTGGCAGTTGGTTGCCCAGACCCCACTGTGGGGGGATGCCGTACCCTGCTGCAGGGGGATGGGGGGCAGCCAGGACTCCAACCCCAGACCCTGCTGTGGGAGGATGGGAGGCAGCCAGGACCAGGACCCCACCATGGGAAGGGGATCCCAGATCCCGCCAGGACCCTGTTGTGCTGGGCTGGGGCGGCAGCCAGGTGGCCAGACTCAGAGCCCTGCTGTGCAGGGCTGGGCATCTGCCTGGACCCCGCCCTGTGGCAGGGCAGCTGGGAGCCTGGAGCCCGTGGCCTTTAGCACACAGCTGAGCTAGGCCGCAGTTGTGTGCTAATTGGGCCACATGTGGCTTGCAGGCCACGGGTTGAGAACTGCTATTCTAAGGGGTGACAAGGGATTAATGTATCCACTATTAAGGATGTGGCTGAGGTAATGGGGTTGCAGCAGTGTTATTGAGTGCACTCAAATGACCTAGATAATTACTAAAAACAACTTATTTTAAAAAAATTTTGGTCCTCCTAAATGAAGGAAACACAATCTCTTCCCCTTCCTGCTTTCTAGAGTGGCCCTCATCCTCTGAAAAAGTACTGATGGGAGAACACTTTATTTTCATCAGAAATCTTTAAATCACTTTGGGAGCCTAGCACCTTTGTGACTATCTGCTGCATGCCAGTTCCTCATCTGAGCTCCTGTTGAGGGCTGAGAGGTCACCTTGACATTAAGTCGTTCCTGTGTCCAGCTTAGCATCTGCTGCTGTTCCCAGACTGTCCTTCACCTCTCTCTTCTGCAAGCTTCACCCCAGAGGCCTGTGCATGTGGTATGAACAGGCTTCTGAGCTAAGCCTTACATTACAGAGATGCAGACACCTGAAAACCACCTGAGATTTATATCTGTTCAGAACGCTGCCAGCGCTTTTGCATTAGTCTTCAACCTTGAACGAGGCCTGTTAATTATATCTGTGCATTTCAGCTGAAGGCAAACTTGCTGTGCATTTCCTGAGCTCGCCAAACAATGGAAGAAGTACACACACTACAGCCAATTTATTGTACAGTTTCACCTTTCTATTGTTCTGCTGTTGTTGAGTCACAAGTAAGTAACATAAAGGCAATTAGTGAAAACCCTGCATGTTGCTGCACAGCACTAGATTTGCTTTAATGAGCCTTCATTTTATGATTTGGTAGACACTTGTTTTGCTCTAATGGCTTATCAGTGGTTTGGTGTCTGTTAATTGTTTTGTTTGTATTCCACAAGGGAGGTATTTCTTTGTTTATCTAATATGTTAATTAAGCTACTCTACAGTGTTATTCAAGCATATCGTTGTTGGCACTGAACAATAGAACCAAATCACCAGCTGCAGGACAAAAGTCAAAAACATGTTTTGGAGGAAACTGTGAATGAAGCTGATGCAAATGTAATACAGTGCAAGTTCATTGTGAATATACAGCACTGTACTTACACTGGAAGAAGGAATGGCGTCCTGGACTGAAGATTGTCTGGAGCAGGGGTCTCAAACACGCGGCCCACATGTAGCCTGCAGAGTTATTTCCTGTGGCCTGCCAAGCTCCCCTCCTCCCCGGAGTTATTTCCTGTGGTCGCCAAGCTCCCCTCACCCCCCGCCCATTCTCCCCCCCCCCCCAGCGCGCCGCATCCCCACTCCTCTGCCTACCGTACTCCCAGCGCTTCCCACTGCCAAACAGCTGTTTGGTGGTGCTTAGGGCTTTCCAGGAGGGAGGAGTGGGGATGTGGTGTGCTCATGGGAGGAGGTGGAGAAGAGGCGGGGCCGGGGCAGGGATTTGGGGAAGGGGATAGAATAGAAGCAGAGTTGGGACGAGGACTTTGGGGAAGGGGTTGGAATGGGGGCAGGAAAGGGGTGGGGCCTCATGGAAGGGGGGTGGAGTGGAGGTGGGGCAGGGGGCAGAGGGGGTGGGGGGGAGCTTAAACAGAACTAATTCTAAAAGTAAGGGCTTGTTTTGTCCTTGGAGTGAGGTGCATTACTGAGTGTTTATATTTTATTAAAACCCCTCTTCACATTACAGTTTTAGAAAAGTTAATACATTGACTTTTAATAGCATACTATATGACTCTTAAATATGAAATTAAATATGAAAAAGATAAGCTTCTGCTCTTCCTCCATAACAGTGCAATGACTGTGTGTGGCATATCCTAGGCTGTTATGTTCTGGTGCTACTTGTAGCTGCATCTGTGAACTAGGGCTGTCAAGCAACTACAAAAATTAATCGTGATTAATCGCACAGTTAAACAATAATAGAATACCATTTATTTAAACATTTTTGGATGTTTTCTACATTTTCCAATATATTTCAATTACAACACAGAATACAAAGTGTACAGTGCTCACTTTATATTTATTTTTATTACAAATATTTGCACTGTAAAAAACAAAAGAAATAGTATTTTTCAATTCACCAATACAAATGCTGTAGTGCAATCTCTTTATCATGAAAGTAGAACTTAGAAATGTAGAATTATGTACAAAAATAACTACATTCAAAAATAAAACAATGTAAACTTTAGAGCCTACAAGTCCACTCAGTCCTACTTCTTGTTCATCCAATCACTCAGACAAACAAGTTTGTTTATATTTGCAGGAGATAATGCTGCCCGCTTCTTGTTTACAATGTCACTTGATACTGAGAACAGGCGTTCACATGGCACTGTTGTAGCTGGAATCGCAAGATATTTATGTGCCAGATGTGCTAAAGATTCATATGTCCCTTGATGCTTCAGCCACCATTCCAGAGGACATGCGTCCATGCTGATGATGGGTTCTGCTCAATAATCATCCAAAGCAGTGCGGACTGATGCATGTTCATTTTCATCATCTGAGTCTGGGTTTGGGTTCTGTAGTTTCCGCATCGGAGTGTTGCTCTTTTAGGACTTCTGAAAGCATGCTCCACACCTCGTCCCTCTCAGATTTTGGAAGGCATTTAAACCTTGGATTGAGTGCTGTTTCTATCCTTAGAAATCTCACCTTGGTACCCTCTTTGCATTTTGTCAAATCTGCAGTGAAAGTGTTCTTAAAATGAACAACATGTGCTGGATCATCATCTGAGACTGCAATAACATGAAATATATGTCAGAATGTGGGTAAAACAGAGCAGGAGATAGACAGTTCTCCCCCAAGGAGTTCAGTCACAAATTTAATTGACACATTTTTTTTTAATGAGCATCATCAGCATGGAATCACGAAGGGGCATACTAATGTTTAGTATATCTGGTACGTAAATATAGAATTTCAGGTTTGGAAGGGACCTCAGGAGGTCAGCTAGTCCAACCGCCTGCTCAAAGCAGGACCAGTCCCCAACTAAATCATCTCAGCCAGGGCTTTGTCAAGCCTGACCTTAAAAACCTCTAAGGAAGGAGATTCCACCACCTCCCTAGGTAACCCATTCCAGTGCTTCACCACACTCCTAGTGAAAAAGTTTTTCCTGATTTCCATCCTAAACCTCCCGCACTGCAACTTTAGACCATTACTCCTTGTTCTGTCATCTGGTACCACTGAGAACAGTCTAGAGCCATCCTCTTTGGAACCCCCTTTCAGGTAGTTGAAAGCAGCTATCAAATCCCCCCTCATTCTTCTCTTCCGCAGACTAAATAATCCCAGTTCCCTCAGCCTCTCCTCATAAGTCATGTGTTCCAGTCCCCTAATCATTTCTGTTGCCCTCCGCTGGACTCTTTCCAATTTTTCCACATCCTTCTTGTAGTGTGGGGCCCAAAACTGGCCACAGTACTCCAGATGAGGCCTCACCAATGCCGAATAGAGGGGAATGATCATGTCCCTCAATCTGCTGGCAATGCTCCTACTTATATAGCCCAAAATGCTGTTAGCCTTCTTGGCAACAAGGGCACACTGTTGACTCATATCCAGCTTCTCGTCCACTGTAACCCCTAGGTCCCTTTCTGCAGAACTGCTGCCTAGCCATTCGGTTCCTAGTCTGTAGCAGTGCATGGGATTCTTCCGTCCTAAGTGTAGGACTCTGCACTTGTCCTTGTTGAACCTCATCAGAGTTCTTTTGGTCCAATTCTCTAATATGTCTAGGTCCCTCCGTATCCTATCCTTACCCTCCAGCATATCTACCACTCCTCCCAGTTTAGTGTCATCTGCAAACTTACTGAGGGTGAAATCGACGCCAGCCTCCAGATCATTAATGAAGATATTGAACAAAACCCGCCCCAGGACTGACCCTTGGGGCACTCTGCTTGATACTGGCTGCCAACTAGACATGGAGCCATTGATCACTACCCGTTGAGCCCTACGATCTAGCCAGCTTTCTGTCCATCTTATAGTCCATTCATCCAGCCCATACTTCTTTAACTTGCTGGCAAAAATATTGTGGGAGACCATATCAAAAGCTTTGCTAAAGTCAAGGAATAACATGTCCACTGCTTTCCCCTCATCCACAGAGCCAGTTATCTCCTCATAGAAGGCAATTAGGTTAGTCAGGCATGACTTGGCCTTGGTGAATCCATGCTGACTGTTCCTGATAACCTTCCTCTCCTCTAAGTGCTTCAAAATTGATTCCTTGACGACCTGCTCCATGATTTTTCCAGGGACTGAGGTGATGCTGACTGGCCTGTAGTTCCCAGGATCCTCCTTCTTCCCCTTTTTAAAGATGGGCACTACATCTACAAATATCTTGCAATGCCGGCTACAAAAGTGCCATGTGAACTCCTGTTCTCACTTTCAGGTGACACTGTAAATAAGAAGTGGGCAGCATTATCACCTGTAAATGTAAACAAACTTATCTGTCTTAGCGATTGGCTAAACAAGAAGTAGGACCGAGTGGACTTGTAGGGTCTAAAGTTTTACATTGTTTTTGAATTAAGTTATGTAACAAAACACAATCTACACTTGTAGTTGCACTTTCATTATAAAGCACTAGAGTACTTGTATGAGCTGAATTGAAAAACTAGTTCTTTTTTATCGTTTTTACAGAGCAAATATTTAATCAAAAATAATATAAAGTGAGCCTGTACACTTTGTATTCTGTGTTGTAACTGAAATCAATATATTTGAAAATTTTGAAAAACATCCAAAATATTTAATAAATTTCAATTGGTATTCTATTGTTTAACAGTGTAATTAAAACTGTGATTAATTACAATTAATTTTTTGAGTTAATCGCGTGAGTTAAGTGCGATTGACAGCCCTACTGTGAACCAATAATATTTGAACAAAATTGGTATATGTAAAACTGAACTTTCTGAAGCGCTCCAGAAATTAAAAACAAATACATTCACAAACCTAAATTACTATCAGCTATTATTGTAACAACATTGCTATATTTCTCTTTGCACAAATTTATTTTCTGTATTGTTTGACCCTTCACTTTTGTTTTTCCCCCGTCAGTGCCCTCAGTGAATATTATTTTGTCTGGGACTAACACAAAGTGCCACATTTGTATGGATTCATCTCAAATGATCATTTAAAAAAGAAACTAGAATGGCATGAGAAGCACATTTTAAACTATAACATTGGTTCCTGGACATCTTGACAGTTCCATTTTGAGTACAGGAGTTTAAACCTTTCTTGGCTATCATTCTCCTAAATCCTCAGTTTTGCTATGTGAAAAAGTTATTTGAAATAAACACCGGTAATTCTAATGGGGACAGAACGTTGAGTAAGACACCCGCTTTCTACCCACGCCATACAAGTGATGGGTATATTATTCTCACTTCTCCTTATCACAAATTCCTCTGTTTCTCCTATAGAGCAGGAGAGAAAATGTTATTTGAAATGAGTTGGTGGCATCAGTTTAATTCTTAGTGTGTCAGGTATCCACATTGCCATCACCTCTGACATTAAAGACCAATGTCTGTGATTCTTGTGTAGTGGCAGAAGGCTGGGAGGGTGCAAGGATCCTCCTGTAGTCTTTGCATCATCTGTGCCAGGACCAGGCACAATCACAGTCTCTACTAGTGTCCCGGGGGTTCAGGGAATGAAGAGCTGGCCCTGCAGAGAAAATTCTTTACAGCATCCTAGGGACTAGTAAAAGCAGGCACACTCTTCGAGCATTTGTGCACAATCTGTCTTTATTTGGCATGCTTGTTAGCAGTCCTTGCAGCGAGTCTACTGAATGGAAAAGTCTATGTGCTAGAATACCTACTGCTAATTCCCTATGAGATTTTTTTGCACTAGAGGGACCTCTGCAAGTATATATCTCTCCTTGCCCCAGCCTGTTCCCAATGACCACCTCTACACCATGGCACCAGATGTGTGATCAGTAATGGGGGTTGAATCTAGGACTTCTAGATTTTTAAAGCATGAGCTACTCCTGCCTGTACTACGAGATGCTGCTCTGTTTACTGAGGTTGTATGTAGGAGGCCCAGCCATCACCATAGAGGAACAGAGCACTACACTGAGTGAGTTACATAATCCCCCTCATCCCAAACTTCAGCCCTGTTCAAATCTGTGTATGTTTCACTCCTTGTAATGTGACATCCCTGGGTGGGCTGTCATCTGCAAAGATTGAATCTGCAGTTCTTAAAGAATACGCCTTTAAACCTCCTTTGTGGCATGATTCCCAAAGGAGCTACACCCCTTATACTTGTATTACAAGGTTTAAATGTTGTGCAGTTTTGCACGGACCCTCTGCACCTGGGTGAATTTCATCCTTTAACCATTAATTTGACTTAATATGGGAAACTTCTGTCCAAGATGAGGAATTGACTGGCAGATCGATGGAATGTCTCAGTTCTGCCAGCACTGGTGCTTGTTTGCTTTTGTTTGGAAGAGGGTGGGGGAATCTATGATCCCAACAAACCTTCTGAATCAGATAAAGTTCAACACCAAGCGTTTCCCAATGAAGGTATTTGGAGGAGAATTTTAAAAAATTCTTTTTACATTTTAAAATCTGGATTTTCTAATTGCTGAGCATTATAGTTAAATTACATTTTCTGCAATCCCAAACTGCTAGATGAGCAAGAAAATAATAACAGCTCATTGAATTGACACTGTAACTGGCCTAGCGTGCAGGGATGAAAAAGAACAAAATTATTGTTTCCCAATGTTTCTCTTAACCTTTTGTGAAGTTTGTTTATATGACCTTTAGCCACTTTTACCTGATGATATATAGTGTAGTTTTCTTGGGCAGAGACTAGGCCAGTTAATCTTGCTGTCAGAGGAGTATTATAGCAGATCATGGGGTAGCTGGATATAGAAACCAGTGAATCTACAGACGAGACATCATGATCTGCAACAAGGAGGCTTATTAATTTTGCCCATGCTGGTACTTCAGAATTTGCCATCTGGCTCTGTAAACAGTGAAATTAATTTAAATGTTGACCAACAATACCTATCAGCAATTTCCATTACAATAAACACCTGTTATCATTTAAAGTCATTTTACTGGAGAACTAGGCATGGAACAGAGCTGTATGTTGTTGCCACTAAGAATTCATGAAAATATACCAGCCACTTACATGGTTCAGATGTTGTTTAAGTGATTTATTGAATTTCCTGATGAGCTTATGTATGAAACAATAGTATTTAGAAAGATAACTATTGAACATCTTAATTATCTTAATTGTTTTTGAGGACTGTATTGAAAATTACACTGTCCTATAAATTCTTATATCAACGGGTGTGTGTGTGTGTGTGCACACACATAAGCACATGTTCCAGGGTCTCTTCCTGTTGCATATCTCTTACAGGCCTTTTGCTCATTACACCAGCAAGACTACACATAGGTGGCTATGTCACATCCTTACTACTGCTAGCTGGAAAAGGGGAAGGAAAAAGTTGGAATATATTGTTATGACAAGAATCACCATGTGGCGCTGTTACAGTCTCAAAGTGTTCTTTTATTTAGCATGTGAGCAAGTTTTTATTCTGTGAAGAAATGCTGTATTGTTATTAGTATTGAAGTGTAGTATTCCTTGGAGAGAATGCAGTAGTCTTTGCAGATAGCAGAGAGTCTGTTCTCTGCTTTTTTATCTATATGTAGAAGTAATTTTGAGGACAGCATAGCTTTCTAGGACCTGGGCGTTGGTGTGCAGGCTGAGATTTCTGGAAGAGGGGCTTGCTTGTGTTCTTTTTGTGACTACCTCTGTTCCAGGGCTGGTGTATGTGTGTAAAAAAGCAACTTACACTTAGAATATACTAAGGTTCTGCATCACTGATTTCTCCTCAATTGGAAGATGATATGCGTGACCCCAGACATCTGCTACTTCTTAGCAAAGGAGTGACACTAATGTCAAAAATGTGACACTCCGATCAAAAGAAGAGGTGAGACAAAGTGGGTGAGGTAATAACTTTCATTGGGCCAACTTCTGTTGTTGAAATAGACAAGCCTACAAGCTCCACAGAACACAGGTCCAACAGACATTGGTCCAACAAAAGATATTACGTCACACACCTTGTCTCTCTCATATCCTGGGACCAACATGACTACAACAACACTGCAAAAAACAAAGGAAGGGGTAGCATTTTTTGAAGGACAGGTATGACATCATTTCTTTTCCAGTTAGAGTACTGTTTCTGCTGCCTTACTGTATTCCTCATTGACTTTTTGTATTTACTTTCACCTCTTATATAGTCCCTGTTTCTTTACCTACCTTTCATTTTCATATTTTTCATCCCAGAGATTCCCTGAATCTGAGGGAGCCTATGAGCAATTTGTTGCGAACATTTAATAGTCCAGACGTTGCTCAGTTTTGATTGGGATATGTAGGTTACATGGTGTATTTCTGGTTGCTGATTGGATAAGCATAATAATTACAATCAAGAGTGGAATATGAATACTCACTTTTATTAAATTCAAAATTTCCATTCTACAAATATTCTCTAGACATTACATAATGCTTGTGTGAACATTCCTGCTGTTAAGCTCAGTCACTAAAATATTTGCAGAAAGTGAACACAAAAGGGGCCAGGACAGAGTTAAAGTGGGTTTCACATTTTTTTTCAAGTACATATTTTCAGAATCTTTTTTTAAAGTATCCATCCAGCCCCGCTAATAGAAAAGTTATTCTGAAATATTCAGCTTAGTTTCCATTCCTATGAACATCTCTGACTCAAGCAGGGAGATTTCCCAAGGCACTTAGGCTCCCAACTGCCATTTGTGCCTTTGGAAATCTCCCCTTAGGTCTCTAGATTTTTGGTCTGCTTTTATTAATGCTAATATATGGGATGCTATTTGTAGTGAATGCTGCTCTTAGCAATGGATATTAAAGGTTCTTAAAATGTCTTATATCAGTGTAAAACGAATTGACATATTGTCTAGTTCAATTTTGTGTGAAAGCTTCTTCTGAGACTTCAGTGCAGGGAAAATAATTAAGGTGACTTGTCAAACGACAACATGGCTCTCAGATTTGGCTGTTCAGCAAGAAAGTGTGGTTCTTTTGAGTGATAGCCCATACGGATTTCACTGGTTGGCGTGTGAACATGCACATGCACCCCGTGTGCACAAGGCTGGCTTCTTTTGAACACGTTGCCAGTTGGGGCTACACTGATGCCTTGGATATCCTTGTGCTTCTCCCCGCCAACACCACCTGAGGGCGTAAAAGGCAGAGTGAGCCCAGCCATCCCTCAGCTCCTGCTTACTGCTTATGGAGGTTAGACTAAACTTTTACAGCACCCACCTGGTTCTCGGCATACTGAGCTAGCACCAGTGTTGGTTAGTAGTCGTGTTGTTAATTAGTTCGTTAGTTAGTTGTGTTAGTGTTTTGTCTATTGGCAAAATTTTTTTTAGTCAGATATTTAGTTTATAGGCTAGACCTGCCCCTCACTACCACAGGCGTGCTAGCAATATGGGGCTAAAACCTGTTCCTTGTGTAAATCTTCAGTGCTCTTTAACTAATGGCACTCCGGGTGCCTCTTTTGTCTTGGTGAGGGATGTATTCCTGAGTGACTTTTCCATATGTCATTCCTCTGCAAGTGGATTCAAAAAGGTAGAGAGGCTTGGTCCTCCAAGGGCTAGTAATAGCCTGTTAGAGCCCAGTAGGCTCAGATAAAAGGAGCTTGAGGGCATTACCAGGCACAGGCATTGACTTTTGGTTTTGCCAGCGGGTGCCCCATCCCAGCTTTGCCCCCTCCCCAAATGCCCCATCCCTACTCCACCCCCAAGGCCACACCCCTACTGCACCTCTCTCTGCTCCCCACCTCCTTGTGGCTCTGTCTAGTGCCCATCTCCACCCATTCACTCAAAGCGGCATAGGCGGTTCCCCCTCCTCCCGGGGCTGCTAGCGCTGGGGCTGGCCTGAAATTTAACTAACCAATCCTAACATATTGTAACATGATTATTTAACCAATTATATCCCACCACCTTAATTAGTTTACACCCAGCAAAATTAATTATACAGCAGACAGAAACAATCACAGAACCAGACAGAGATTATACAGACAAACAATGGGGAAATGGGGACTACAGTGATAGAACAAACACAGAAATGAGGATTTCACATCCCAGCTATTGATAAGTGAGTTTTTGCCAGACAGGATACTATCAAACTAAATTTCCTTTTACATCTTCTAGGCACTTCCCTTTCTCTGGAGGTGACAGGCATTATCAGGACAGGATTGTATTCCTAACAGCCCAATAGCAGCTTATTTCAATGTGACTAGCATTCACTTCCCAGCTTACTGGGAGGAAGTCACTGTGGCATAGCAGGTTTCAGAGTGGTAGCCATGTTAGTCTGTATCAGCAAAAAGAAAGAGGAGTACTTCACAAAAAGAAAAGGAGTACTTGTGGCACCTTAGAGACTAACAAATTTATTTGAGCATAAGCTTTCGTGAGCTCACTTTAACACTTTAGATAAGCTATTACCAGCAGGAGAGTGGGGTGGGGGGAGAGAAAACCTTTTGTAGTGGTAAACACCCATTTTTTCATGCTTTGTGTGTATAAAAAGATCTTGTGTACTTTCCACAGTATGCATCCGATGAAGTGAACTGTAGCTCACGGAAGCTCATGCTCAAATAAATTGGTTAGTCTCTAAGGTGCCACAAGTACTCCTTTTCTTTTTGCGAATACAGACTAACACGGCTGTTATTCTGAAACCTGCCCCAAACCGCACCCCCTATCCAACCCCCCTGCTCCCAGTCCCCTTACTGCCCTGACCCTATCCATCCCCGCCCCGACAGGCCCCCTGGGACTCCCACGCCCTATCCAACCCGCCCTGTTCCCTGACCGCCTCAGAACCTCTGCCCCATCCAACTACTCCCTGTCCCCTGACTGCCCCCCGGGACCCCCTACCCAACCCCTTCAGCACCGTGCGTGCGTACACACGCAACTGCCGCCCCCTTACCATGCCGCTCAGAGCGGCAGGAGCTTGCAGCCCCACTGCCCATGCGGCAGCATGGCTGCGGGGGAGGGGGGACAGCGGGGAAGGGGCCGAAGCTAGCCTCCCTGGCCTGAAGCTCAAGGGCCGGTCAGGATGGTCCCGCAGGCTGGATGTGAAGCTGTAGTTTGCCCACCTCTGTTCTAGCTGGTGGTTGTTTAGTGATCAGGTGAAATTTGCTGGGGGTCTCTTTAATGATCTTGGGGTTTATTAAACAACAAACCAGGGAATGAGAAAGGAATAACACTTTTAATAAAACAAACTAGAGAGAGCTTCTGTGGTGAACTGCTGCACACAGCTATGCTGTGTTCTCAACCCCACCTTCCAGGGCATCTCTCTAAATTTCAATATTCATAATATTGTCCCTTATGAGGGAGCATCTCTAAATTTATAATCTTCTATAAACATATCTCTACATCATCCCTCTTTTAAAAATGGCTCTTATATACATATATAAAAACAGTTAACAACTGTCTGATAACACATACATTAAATTCTCACCCCATCTAGTACATTTCCATAAACCGAGAGTGTCAACTACCTAGAGAGGAGAGGTTACCATCACATCACTGTGAGGTGATACTTTACCACTCACTTTCACCAAATACCCCTTACCAAGTCTTGAGTCTTTCAGGACATTTAATCCCCCCTCGCCCCCCGATCTTCTCAGTATCAGCCTTTCATTAGAGGGGGGGGAATAGTTTTACTTTGTGTAATGACCCATCCACTCCCAGTCTCTATTCAAGCCTAAGTTAATTGTATCCAGTTTGCAAATTAATTCCAATTCAGCATACTCTACGATATAACCGCATTTGCTCCAACCCCCCAGACAGAGACAAACACCTACAAGATCTCTATCAAGCATTCTTACAACTACAATACCCACCTGCTGAAGTGAAGAAACAAATTGACAGAGCCAGAAGAGTACCCAGAAGTCACCTACTACAGGACATGCCCAACAAAGAAAATAACAGAACGCCACTGGCCATCACCTTCAGCCCCCAACTAAAACCTCTCCAACGCATCATCAAGGATCTACAATCTATCCTGAAGGACAACCCATCACTCTCACAAATCTTGGGAGACAGGCCAGTCCTTGCTTACAGACAGCCCCCCAACCTGAAGCAAATACTCACCAGCAACCACACACCACACAACAGAACCACTAGCCCAGGAACCTATCCTTGCAACAAAGCCCGTTGCCATCTGTGTCCACATATCGATTCAGGGGACACCATCATAGGGCCTAATCACATCAGCCACACTATCAGAGGCTCGTTCACCTGCACATCTACCAGTGTGATATATGCCATCATGTGCCAGCAATGCCCCTCTGCCATGTACGTTGGTCAAACTGGATAGTCTCTACGTAAAAGAATAAATGGACACAAATCAGATGTCCAGAATTACAACATTCTAAAACTAGTCGGAGAACACTTCAATCTCTCTGGTCACTCGATTACAGACCTAAAGGTCGCAATATTACAACAAAAAGATTTCAAAAACAGACTCCAACGAGAGACTGCTGAATTGGAATTAATTTGCAAACTGGATACAATTAACTTAGGCTTGAATAGAGACTGGGAGTGGATGGGTCATTACACAAAGTAAGAGTATTTTCCCATGTTTATTTCCCCCTCTGCCCCCCACTGTTCCTCAGACATTCCTGTTAACTGCTGGAAATGGCCCACCTTGATTATCACTACAAAAGGTTTTCTGTCCCCCCCCTCCCCCCGCTCTCCTGCTGGTAATAGCTTCATCTTAAATGATCACTCTCCTTACAGTGTGTGTGATAACACCCATTTTTTCATGTTCTGTGTGTATATAAATCTCCTCACTGTATTTTCCACTGAATGCATCTGATGAAGTGAGCTGTAGCTCACGAAAGCTTATGCTCAAATAAATTGGTTAGTCTCTCAGGTGCCACTAGTACTCCTTTTCTTTCTCCTTTGTTTGTTGATGATAAATGATTAGTTCGGAAATGCCAGAGTCCACCTCTACTGTCAATGTTTTGGAACTTTCTGGGATTACTCTTAGATCCCTTTCATTACACTGAAATGTGTCCCCCTGATCTGTCTGGACTACATAAGACCTTTGATGCAGCTGTTCTTTAATGGTACCCCTTTGACCTCAAGTATTAGAGGTGTGATTCCTCAGGCACACTCTATCACTTGGGTTAAGAAATGGGAGATCACGGTATGCAAATGGCACTTTTTTACATGGATAGACAACTGGAGGGACCTGCTTGTTTATCTGGATTGTATTCACTCTGCAAGCAACCCAGCCCTTGAAACAGCTCATGATATTTCCGAATGAGTGCCTCATATCCAGGTTCAGTATGATCTTATAGTGAGAGCACCCGTTTTTCACATGCTGCCAGGCCTAAAATTGGTGTCACGTCCTTTGGCTCTGCAATGAACAGGAGCCTGTAAATGGTATTTTTATGATTGATGCCAGCAATGCATCTCCCCTTCATTACTATATTTGTTCAAGAATAATCAGTTACTTTTATTTTTGTTGGTTCCAGTTTTGGTCTTATTTTCAGCATTTCATAATCTTGATCAGACAGAATATTAACCTGAGCTCCTGTGTCCAATTTCAGTGAAATAATTGTTCCATTCACTGTCATAGGCAGTATCCAGTCCCCCTCATCAGGCTTGCTGATCCCAGTGCATCTATGAAAAACTCCTCAAAAAGGTTGACTTCAGCTGAATGCACTTGACTCTTCTGCATTTGGGATCTGCAGCATTTTGCAAAATCATTATTTTCCCCACATGTATGACACAATTTCCCAAAAGCAACACACTATATGAGGCCATGCTGTGGTCCACACCTTCCACATGACTATCTGTACCCACTCTCCTTCCTAGCAGTGGTTTTCATAGAGAGTGGTTCCACTCTTTGATTTGCTCTATTCTGGCTATATTCTTTTGCACTTAGTACATGGATAACCCCTTCTGGTGAATTTAGCTCTTTGGCTTATGCTTTCACAGTTTCTGCTGCGCTGCATATCTGGAGAGCTTTTTCTAAAGTTTAAGTCTCCTTCATGGAGCAGTCTCCCTCTTAACATATTTTCTTTAATGCCATAAATGCTTCTATCTCTGACCGGAGACTCTGTCAGTTCACCAAAGTCACAGGTTTTACTGAGTTTCCTGAATTCTGTGACAGATTGCTCAATGGTGTCATCAGTTTTTTGCATGGATGTAAAAAAATTCTCTCTCAAGGTTTCATTCCTTTTTGGCACGCAAACTTCCTCAAATTTCATCAGCATTTTACTTACTTTCATGCTTTCACCTTTTTCAAAAGTACAGTTGTAACAAATATCCAGTGCTTCCTCCCCAACAATATGCAAAAAGATAGATGATTTCACTTTATCATTTTTCTCCTCTGCCCCTGTGACTGCTAAACACAATTCAAATCTCTTTCTGAATTCTTTCCAGTTCTCTGCAACATTGTTTGACAATTGCAGAGTGGATGGCGAGTACAAAACATCCATTTTTGGCTCCCCCGTCCTTCTTAGCCTTTGTTCTTCTCTGCTGCTCCATGTGCTTCCCTTGCCCCAGCTTTCAGTTTCAAACACAGGAGTTAACTTCGAAAAGACTGTATTCTCCTTCTCATTCAGCACTTCTGAAACAATGTAATGATCTTGGGGTTCATTAAACAACAAACCAGGGAATGAGAAAGGAATAAAATGTTTAATAAGACAAACTAGAGAGAGCTTCTGTGGTGAACTGCTGCACACAGCTACACTGTGTTCTCAACCCCAGCTTCCAGGGCACATCTCTAATTCCTATATTCATAATACTGTCCCTTATGAGGGAGCAGCTCTAAATTATAATCTCTCACAAACATATCTCTACAGCCTCCATTCCATTGTTAATGAAAGGGTGTCCACATAATTAAAGTCACCACTAAAGATGACAGTAATTAGCACTCTTGAAGGTAGTGTTGCAGAAAGGCCATTTACGGAATAAGAGTGGAGACTAAATTACCTGTTCATTTTGGAACATGGGAGAAATTTGGTTCCTGGTTAACCAGTGTTCAACTCAGTCAAAATTCAGTAAAATTACCCTAACATAAATCACACCAGAATTGGCCTACTTGCTCCAGATTAAGGTTCAGACAGATTGGCTGGGACGTTTGAGCTGGCTCTGCTCATGCTGCATCCGTTCTAAGACACGACTTCATTCTCCAGGGCAGTTCAGTCTGGCATATTTGAGCAGCACCAAATCCAAAACTGATTAACAACAACAAAAAAAGACAACACGCTTCTTAGTGGGCAAAGAAACTAGAATAAGATCCAAATATTCTCTATATCTTCAACAACTTGCTATCAGTTGGCTCAGCACACTCTGTTTCTCCATCCTCCACCGTCATCAGTTCCAGGTGCCCTTCACTGCAGTTCATGAGGCATCCACTGTCACTCTTGGGAAGGGAGTGGTATGGGAATCCTTGCTCAGTATGTCATAGAGCTGGTCACAATAGGGGCAGGTCTTGGGGGCAACACCAGATTTCAGACTGTGCTCCATTGTCTTCTGATAAAGCTTTTGCAGCTCCTTCCACTTTACTTAGCACTGGACTTCCTCCCTGCTGCACCCCAGGTTCTCTAGGCCTTTGCAATGTTAGTGTACACATCTTTATTCCTGCAGGAATGCTGCAGTTGGGCCTGCACACATTATTGCCCCTCTTCCTCAGAGGCTGAGGAAATTTAGAACTTCCCTCCTGGACCATGCAGCAGCAGAAGGGTAAGCTGGAGCCATTTTTACATCAGTGTGCTTGAATAGGTGGAAGGGAAAGATGCATTTGCAAAACATTCTGTGGATTTTAAATGGGGGCTTCTGGTCACTATGACATTTGGTCAGCAGATAGAGGTCACTGCTGCAGGGATAGTTACATTATGAGATTGCTGCAGGAGGACTGCATATACTGGTACAGGTACTTCTATGTGCATACAGGCACTGTGCTGGTAGGAGTATATGGTAGAGGCTTCTGTCACTCAGGCAGCTGGTATACTTTGTCAGCTAAAGCTGAGGATTTGTCCGCAGGACTCAGAATTGACTGTGGACTCATGTAAAGCTATGTTGAGAGAGCAAAAGTTTTCTTTGTAAAACTTTGTAGTGTAGACCAGGCCTTAACCTTTGCTTAGGGGCTGTTATGGCAAAAGTTGCTAATGGCTTGCTCATTAGGTGTCATTGATGTATAAGCACACAGTGTGAGACTCCCCACAGAACTAAAGATGCCATGTAGTCACTATACTCAGAGTGTTGTTAAGGGTACTGTGTGGGTTAAAGAATTCTGCTTGGTATGCCAGCAGAAGCTCTGAGGTCCCTTTTTTGTTGTAGAATAGCTGCTGGAAAGGAGGGTAGGTGCATTTCCAGGTCATGCTAGTTTTTGGTAAGAATCCATGGATTATAGGTTTTCCCACTGTAAACCTCAATCCTCAGAGTCAGGAAGAGGGGCGAATGTGTGTTAAGCAGAATATGTGAGGCCCTGGAGAGAGACAGGCACATGTCAGCTGCTTGTGGGGATAGAGGTGCCTGAGTCAAGGTTTCTCCAGGGAGAGGAAGATGAGGGTGTTTTTTTCCATTTCTGTTGAAAGAACAAGATTCATGTGTATTTTCACTAAGAAAATACCTGACTCTGTAATCACTGATTTTTGTTCCAGATGGAAAACTAACGTGAAGGGCCACAAAAACTCAGCAAAGGAGCAACTTGGGCTAAAAAAAACAAATTAATGCACTTTTAGGACTAGATTGTGATGCATAAGCATGCAAAGAGATGGAGAAGGGCACAGGAAGCCTATCCTCACCCTACTTTAAACAGCAGTCAAAACATATGAAGAACCTGAAAATGTGCAGAGGTCATGGAACTAGTAGATTTGCAAAATTGACTTGTATTTAGAAGTCCAAAAGAAAAGCTTCTCTGGACCTATTTGTATTATGAAGTATCTTTAATCTAACTTGTTGGATTGGTCATATAAAAAATGATCCTCTCTAATTTTGAAAAAATATTTCCTCCACTGCCTTGCAACTTGTACAGTTACTTACCCCTGTGCAAAATGGGTACAAAATGTTCCCCTTCTGATTTTTGTATCATTCTACATACAGCTTTCACTGATGTAAATGACAATGTTTCAACATAGTGGTGAATCACAACTTTTCTGGCTTGTGCATTAACAGTGAGTTCCAGGTAAAGGATCGTTCTTGCTCGTGGTGATGCCATAGCCAGAAAAATATAGCTTGACTTTCAGATACCAGGCTGAGTCTGAAGGTTTGAGAGTATGAAAAGAATGAATCTCATCTGTTGGCCTGTAAACTGACCAATTGTACTATAAAATTCATGAGAGACAATAAATAGGGCACCCAACATTGGCTGTTTTAGACAGTAACTTTTCAGAGTAGAGTTCCACCTTAAAGGATGCTGCTGCTGCTCTTCTATGTTAAGGAGGGAGGGGATGTTTATACAGCACAGGGCACATGTACAATAATTCTGTCTGCTTACAATAGCTTGATGCAGGTTACACCAGGGATGAACACAAGTCCATAGCAAATAGCAGCAGAAGTAGGAGGACCAAAAGAATTGCGGATGATACTAAACTGGGAGGAGTGGTAGATACGCTGGAGGGGAGGGATAGGATACAGAAGGACCTAGACAAATTGGAGGATTGGGCCAAAAGAAATCTGATGAGGTTCAATAAGGATAAGTGCAGGGTCCTGCACTTAGGACGGAAGAACCCAATGCACAGCTACAGACTAGGGACCGAATGGCTAGGCAGCAGTTCTGCGGAAAAGGACCTAGGGGTGACAGTGGACAAGAAGCTGGATATGAGTCAGCAGTGTGCCCTTGTTGCCAAGAAGGCCAATGGCATTTTGGGATGTATAAGTAGGGGCATAGCGAGCAGATCGAGGGACGTGATCGTTCCCCTCTATTCGACATTGGTGAGGCCTCATCTGGAGTACTGTGTCCAGTTTTGGGCCCCACACTTAAAGAAGGATGTGGATAAATTGGAGAGAGTCCAGCGAAGGGCAACAAAAATGATTAGGGGTCTGGAACACATGACTTATGAGGAGAGGCTGAGGGAGCTGGGATTGTTTAGCCTGCAGAAGAGAAGAATGAGGGGGGATTTGATAGCTGCTTTCAACTACCTGAAAGGGGGTTCCAAAGAGGATGGCTCTAGACTGTTCTCAATGGTAGCAGATGACAGAACGAGGAGTAATGGTCTCAAGTTGCAGTGGGGGAGGTTTAGATTGGATATTAGGAAAAACTTTTTCACTAAGAGGGTGGTGAAACACTGGAATGCGTTACCTAGGGAGGTGGTAGAATCTCCTTCCTTATTGGTTTTTAAGGTCAGGCTTGACAAAGCCCTGGCTGGGATGATTTAACTGGGAATTGGTCCTGCTTCGAGCAGGGGGTTGGACTAGATGACCCTCTGGGGTCCCTTCCAACCCTGATATTCTATGATTCTATGAATTGGAAGTCCGCACAATAAATATGTACATCATTGTACATACACACAGGTGCTGCAGGGTAGTGGCACTAAAGTTAGCCTTCTGGCCTTGTCCCAGGCAGGATCCTGCTGTCAATGTAAACATTACTGAACCTGACTTGAATACACAAGAACACGGGGCTGAAGATGAATATGCCTCCCCAGTTTAATGACATCACTGGTAACATGGGAGCACAAACCAAAGGCTGGTAGGTATCATACAGCTGTGCTATCTTGTGAGTAACAGAAGAACTTGCTGTGATGCAGAATGCTAAGATAGAACAGATCCCCTTCCACTTGTATCCTCCCGGGCTGGATTGGAACCTTGGGTCCACACTTCTTCTCAAGTGCTTTGTTTTGCGTCCCTTTCATCATCACTCATGGCTCCATGGCAGAGTGCCCATTTTAGAAGAAATGACACATCAGAAGAACCCATGAGCTGATACTGTTCTTAGCAGCCAGTGCCCTGCCAGTGTTTCTGTATTTTGATGTTGGAGGGTACCACTTCTAAGAGTGAATGAGTAGACCCACAGGTGCCGGCTTCTAATTTTCCCTGAGGGTGCTTAACCCCCGCTCAACTCCAGGCCTGCCCCAACTCCACCCCTTTCCCCACTCTTTCCGCTCCTTCCCCTGAGCAGGCCCCTCCCTACTCCTGCCCTATTCAGCAGTGTGCAGGAGGTGCTGGGATGGGGAGGAGTTTATCGGCCAGGGCCAAAGGTGGGAGAGAGTGGGCGGGAGGAAGGGGAGCTGGCTGCCGGTGGCTGGCTGCCGCTAATTTTTTTCCATGGGTGCTCCAGCCCTGGAGTATGCACAGATTTGATGCTTATGAGTAGACCAATCATATTCCCAATTAATCCTTGGCCTTTCTGCTGAAGCCACTAACAAGGTTGGCAGCTGTGTTGGTAGTTTTTGTGGTGTGAACACAGTTCCCATAGGAGTTGGGTTTGGAACACAAACTCATTTTGAACAGGTCACTTGAAAAGCCACTTGGATCGTTACTGATATGGAGTGGATTTGAACTTGTATCCTAGAGGTGAAAGCCTCTGGATGACATTACCAACTCCCTGAACCATACAGTCCTGCTAATAGTTCATCTTTGATTTCTTTTCCTCTTGGGAAAGAACTTAAGGCAGAGAGAAATGTTGATGTGTTTGAGCAGGTATTTACAACTGTGTTTCAGAGTCTGACATTTACAGATGATCGAGTCATGAATGTTGCCGCTATGTGTGTGTATATATAATACAATTTAGATCAATTGCTCTCACTCTGAAGACTGTGGACCGCAGGTGGTCTGCAGAGAGTTTGCTGGCTGAATTGTGTTGGTTGTCTTTTGTGTTTCCAGGGGATACATTGCATTAAAGAGCTAAAAGGACTTTACTTTGCTATGCATAAGCAATCACTGTCCTTGCCACAGGGATGATAAACAGCCACTAGTGAGAGCTGAAGATGCCCTGAATACTTGCAAAAGGAAGGACAGATAATACCCAGCCCAAGCTCTCTAATATCTGGTCGACACTATGAAAAAGGCTGAGAATGCTTGATTTGGATTGTTGACTAATAACAGTAAGATAAATGTCAGGGATCACTGAGGCCTTTCAAACGAACAATCTAGGCTTGAATCCCCCTGCAACTGAAAAAATGCAAAAGGACACATGATTCTGTTCTGCTCACATCTACATTCCATCTGTTTTATCACATCAGAGATGACCACTTGTCTCTGTATCAAGCTAAGACCTGGTCTTTGAAAGTATTCATTGAAAAAGAATGGTTGAATGAAAATATTCATTTTTCTAAATATGATACGCTTATTCATGTGAGTCATTCCACATTGGATGGAGTGTAAAAGGAAAAATTTTCCACGCCACAGAGGTATCCTGTCATTTTGAAGATTAAGGTCACTAAACAGAAATCAGAAGGTTACTTATGACAGAAAAGCTTTCTACAAAGGTTCATGACTCACAGGAGGGAACTGCTGCTTGTCTGAAAAGCCTAAAGAGGCATAAAAAGTCAGAGAGACTCTTCCCAGCAGCATACTTAACAAAGAACTACCCTTCCTTCTTTGTGACACAGTTATACTTATTTAATCCACCATAACTGGACTTTGATGGAAAAGAGAATGCTGATGATAGGGCTAATAGACCTCACTGCATTTCTAAAGGGTGACTGCTATTCACACGGAGCTGTATTTGTTTAAAGAAACGTTGGAGGCATGGGACTGTGAAGATAACTCAACATGCAGAGAAAATACTTTCTCAAAGATCCTCAAAAGCTACAAAATATGTTCCCATAATGATACATAATGCAAGAGTGATAGAGCCTCTGTTATCAAGAAAGTTACTATGTAGATAACTATAAAAGTATATATACTCTTTACTGACAGTGGCATATTACCACCCACTTATTCACTGGTAATATCATAATACCAAACATGATATATCATAAGGAGGAAAATAACACTGCCCCGTGCATCCCTTTCAAACTGAATGCTTCCAAGCAAACTAAATATATATGCACTGCAGAAAAATATTAGGCATAATATTACTTGTGTCCATTTGCCCGAATGATTTTTTTCTCATATAGTTTTCTTACAAAGTTATAGGGTTTTTTTTTTTGTAGGCATGAGATGACTTGCAGTGAATGAGCTTGATTCTGAAGTCTTTTATACTGGTGTAAATCAAGATTAACTGCTTTGAACTCAGTGGAGCTGCACTGCTTTTAAATTAGTGTTAGAGCAAGGGCAAAACTAGGCCCTTTAAATCTAAGGTACAAGGGAAAAAATAGCATTTACCACGGAAGTCTTGTTTTCATTTCATTTCATTTTGCTAAATAATTTCTCCTCTTGTCTTGGTTAGAAATGAAATTATTAGCATGTTTGAGGGTTGGTTTTTTTATTTTTTAGAATCAATTATTTTGATGTTCTCTGTGGAAAATATATTTTTTTAAAAGTTCAGTTCTGCACATTCAGTTGATAGATTTTTCCAGCAGGGGGCAAGAAAGTATAACTGATAAAAATGGTTCTGTTTTCTCTTAGCTCTTTCCTTAACAGCTAAAATGTTAAACAGGATAGCCTGAGGAAGGAACATGAAAGCTAAAAGCCATCCCTCCTTTAGATCATAATGGCTTTTAAATGCAGTCTTTAACTGTTCAAGGATTTCCATAGGAAAAACAAAGTAATAAAGGAGGATGAGAGACCACCAAGGCTGCCACCTGGCCCAGTGTGCCTTATCAGCACTATGAAAAATATATTCTTATAGCTTAAGTCTGAACTTAGAGACATGGGTGTGAAAGCTGTATACAGTATCTTTTCAAACCAACTGGCACACAGATATATACTAGACAAGCTACACCAGAGGGCTACATACACCTGCATATTTGATGCAAGGATTGTACCTTTAGGATACGTCTAGACTGCAATTAAAAACCCATATGCCAGCTGACTTGGGCTAAGGGACTGTTTAACTGTTTAGCCAGTGTAGACATTCTGGTTCGGACTGAAGCCTGAGCTCTAGGACCCTACGAAGTGGGAGGCTCCTAGAGCCTGGACTTCAGACCAAACCCGAATGTCTACACTGCAGTTAAACAGTCCCTTAGCTCAAGCCTAGTGAGCCTAAGTCAGCTGGCATGGGCCAGCCATGGGAGTCTAATTGCAGTGTAGAAATACCCTTAGTTTATGCTATGGATTTTGAATTCTCCCATGTGAGTTTTGGTTGTTAAGCTTCCAGTTGAAGTTAATAGCTAAACTCCCATTGACTTCAATTGATACAGGATTCAACTGTTGTTTAGTCACTGAGGCTTAAGTTCTGCAGTTCTTAATGGACCAAAATTCCCATAAAATCAGTGGGAGACTTGCGCCGTTCAGGATTACAGAACTCATCCCGATAGCAGCAGTGTGCTTTTAGAATAGATCATTGTTTTTTAATCTTTTCCATATCATGGTACAACCCCAAAGTTATGGGACCCTCATCCCATCTAGCCGGAAAGAGAGAGGGTGATTGCGATCCCCTCTGAACTTGTTTGTGAGCCCTTAGTTGGGCTGGCCAGAAAATAATGATTCTGTTTTACAAAATAATTTGAAGTTTCAAAATTTGTCGTCTTTCCACATCAGGACAAAAATGTGACCTTTTTCACAATAAATAAGAGAGAGACCGAGACAGACACATGCCAGAAAAGCCAATGTCCCACTTAGCTGGGATGTAGAAGACCTAGACTTAACTCCCTGCTCTAATTCAAGAAGACCCCAGGATGATTGGCTATTCTGAGGCTATTCTATCCTCTCTCCCCTCCTTCCCCACGTCAGTGTGAGAAGCCTTTGAATTGGCATTCTCCGATTTGTCAAAAAATAAAAATCCCAACTAGCGCTGGCCCTTAGCAGGATTCTGGCCTGCAGGATCAGAACCTGTGGCCTATATATTTTTGCATATGCCTCAGGAATTCTGATATGCAAACTCCAATATTAAAATTCAACCCCAGGTTCCTTTATCTATTTGTGGTACATTGCTTGCTGTTAATAGTTTGTCTTGAATAAAATTCCTCTGAGTAGGTGAGTAGAAGAATTAATTTTTTTCCCCATGGTTTCCTAATTTTGCTAGCTGGAATGGATTTTTATGCATGAGAGATCTGAGGACCTACCTTGTTCTCACTGAAATTATTGAGAATTTTGTTACTGATTCCAGCAGAAGCAAAATCCTGGAGAACTAATGAAAACAATGTTATTCTCAGGTATTATAGTGATGGATGTAGCCTAAGAACCTGAATAGACCAGAAGTAAGTCTAACTATGCTGAAACTTTTTATATTTAATAAAAGACACATTTCATATAATTATATTGGTATAACAGAGGGTTAAAGTTTGTATTAATAGAAAATACACCATTTTGGAAAATAGCTGCATTTTGTTTAAAGTATTGCCAATCACACTGAAGCAATACAATATATATTTAGGAGGAAGCAGTATGTCATCTGTCATAAACTCAGCATTGTTCCTCAGTGAGGTTGTTATTTATGATTATGCTGCACAAGTCAATAGCTTCCACATGTACTGTTTAGTTTTGGTTTCAGCCTCTAAAAGCAGAGGCCGGTTATATAGATGGAAACAAATCTATTTAACTTTTAAAGTAAAACTGACATTAAAAATACTGTTAACTTTGTAGTTATGATCAAGAGAAGAGCTTATGTAAAGCTGACGTCTTGATGTTAGGTATTTATTCTCTTTCCACAATGTTCATATCAAATATGTTCAATTTATAAGCTCAAACTGTTATTGCAAGATCAATGTGTTTTTTCTGCTTCATATAGTGTCTCATCCCTTTTTGGTTTGTTTACACTAGAAATATAGATCAATATTTGGATAAAGATTTGTTAGGTTTGAGCTCTGCTCAGTTTTTCCAACATTTTTTAAAGTGTGGTTATGGTCAGGAAAAATATCCTTTTAAAAATGATACTCTTGTTACTTAACTTACAGTATTTACTCCCTACAGTGTATATCTTCTGAGTCACTTTAGTTTAGATTGTTAAGAAAAAATAGTTTTTCCTTGTCATACTACACTTTTAACCAAGCTTTTATAGTTTCTCTTCCAAGACAGATTTTTTTCATATAGGAATCCATCTGAAGCACAATACTCCGCTGTCTTGCAGTACATCAGATTTTTCACAACAGTCATAATATTAGGGCCATGATTCTCCACAGTGGACAACGATGAATTCAGGGAGCCATTTGTGCTTCCTTACCCTCTGTCAGGCAGATCTGCTAGTTGGAGCAGGAGGAGGGCCTACTCTTAACTTCTGCCGCTGGCATAAGTCTCTGCCATACTCCTTCCTGCCCTTAACATTTCCTTCTTTCCTCTTATTGTGCAGTGGGGGTGGGGGTGGGGGGAAACTGACATAGAAGGCAGCATGCTGACAGAGATTCCTGACAGAAGAAGTGGCATGCTATGATATTTTTAGTAAGGAGTGCAATTCTACACTTGCATGCAAGGAGTGACCTCACATGATCAGTGCTTGCGAGACATCACTCTGTGGAGGACACCATCATGTAGAACAAGATGGCATGCTCCATATGCATTTGGGGCCTGGATGGAATTGTCCGGCAGGCATAGCTGGTAAGTCATATTCAGGGATTTCAGATCATGTATGTGAATTCTCCTAAACAGATCTCTGGCTGGTTTAGTGCCATGTTAGATGGGGTATCCAGCCCAAAATTTATAATTTTGAGGAGTCACTGCTATAAGTTATTTTTAATAACTATGTATTTATCCCTTGGCAGATATTATGTACAGAATCATGAACTGTCTGTAATGAAAATCACTGTTTCTCCTATTGTAAGGAATATGCTGGCACACTACAAGACTGTGTTACAACTCTCCCACCAGTTCAACATCCAGTCAATAGAAGGCTCCATAATCCCTCCAGTACAGGAAGGGAAGTACAAATTGAGGTTGGCGAGGGTCAGGGGCTAGAGAGTGGTGGTTCTTCATGAGAACAGGAGCAGTAGGCTGGAGGCAGCTGCTTGGGAGCTGGGCTGCAAAGGCTAAGATCTAGGCAGAGGCAAACCCTGTTGTCAGGGGGCCAGCAGTAGCTTTGGCAAGTGGACACAGGACAGGCAGGAAGATTGTACATGTGGTCCCAAAGTAGATTCTGGGAGACAGATAATAAAGCTGAACTCTGGCTGGAGAATCAAGGGGTGTCTGGTCACATGTGATCAGCAGGGAGCTTATGGCCCAGCTGCTCAAGTCTCTCTGATGGCCTCACCCACAAAACAGGAGAGTGCAGCCTAGTGGTCAGAGTCCTTTGGGTCTGAGGCCCACGCAGTCTGGGTTGCTCAGGCCCTCAGACAGGGCATAGCGGCAAGCAAACAGTCTCGATTGCTCTGGCTGTCAGGGAGGGCGGGGAGGCAAACAAACAAACAGTCTCAATAGTCTAGTGTTCTAACTCTGGTGAACAGTAGACAACTGCAAGCCTCTAGGCCTAAGGCTGAGATCTAGGCAGAGGCAGTTGCCACCATGGTGTGAGGTTGGCGGTAGGGGGACCCAGGACCACCTGCTCAACTGGCTCTCAGCCCAGAATGGCCTAAGAATGGCCAGGGAAGGGGGGTTGTCCCGCCACTGGGTCAGCAGGGAATCCCACTGAAACACGCAGATGACCGGACTAGTGTCACTTGCTACCCAGTCTCCCAGTACGGCAGTCCATCGATCCTCTGGGTCTCTGGAGTTGTCTGTTGGTGAGGTCCGCAGTGACTCAGTCCTTTCCATGGAGGTAACTCTCAGTACATGTCTGTCCTCATCAGCGGTCCCACCGAACTGAGTTGGGCTGCTTCCCTTTATTCCCTGCCTTCAGGTTGAACATGCCCAGCAAGGACGGAGGGACATGGCTTCCTCAGCCTGCAATGCACAGTTAACACTTGTGGGGCCAGTGAGAGGGTAGATACATCCTGTCACAGAAATCCTAACTAACCGAAGTGTGTAAGTTTCATTGGAACCCATCAAAGGGTCGGTCTTGAAAAGGCTTGTGCTTGGGGCACCTACAACTGGAGATAGTTGGGAAATATATTTTGTTCCCATGCAAAATTGGGACAAATCAAAATGTTCTCATTATAAAAAGACTTCCAAAATTTTCAAGTTTGTCAAACTAGTAAGAAAGTTTGGCCCCAAAAGCAAACTATTTTGTCTGAAAATATTATTTTGGCTGGAAATTTTGGCCTTTGAGTTCTCATTTCTTCATCAAAAACTGAAAAAAAAAAATCCTTTGAAAATGGACATTTCAGTATTCATGACAAAGCCATTTTTCATTGACAGAAGTTTTGAAAGAAAAACTTAAACCAGCTCTCTTCCTACAATACTTGTGTGATGTTATCTAATTAAAATATGACTATATAGAACATTGTTGTAACCACTGATATATATTTGCAGCAAATCTTGTGCAAAGATTGTCAAGTGAGGTGTCTATGAAAAGGTTATGATTTGCTGGTTATGATTATGCTATATGTGTGCTTGTATCATTTTTGTATTTGAAGTTATGAATATTTGCTCTATATCTGGATTTCAAATGTTTGCTCCTGTGGTAACACCCACGAAATAGTTAGCTAGCACATCTTGGAGGTACTATTCAAATTGAGTGGTCCATCAAAAGGACACTTAACTGACAATGGATCATGGAAGATGCCCATCTACACTGAGTGGACTGTCCTATGTGCTGTCTGGAATATAGGTAATGGCTTCCTGCAATGACTGAGCAAATTGGGCATGAACATGTGACTTGCCCATGTGACTCCAAACATTATCTGGTCACCTGCAATTCTCCACTACCTGTGCTGAGGTTTTTGTTTGAAACAATGGGTTTCCCTACACATAGCAGAGGGTATAAATGGCCCTGGAAACCCTTCCATTTTGCCTCTGTCCTGCTCCAGCCTCTTTCTTGTGCAAGCATCTGGACTGTGAACTTGTACTAATGGGAGCATTCTAACCAAGGGGCTGAGGACCTTCCAATTATTTTGAAGCAGCCAGAGACTTATCAAGCCAGCAGTTTATTCCATCAGTGCTACAAGCCTGATCCAAGAACTTTGCAATTACTGTATGTATTTGATTCCTTTAATCAATTTTAACTTTCTTTCTTTCTTTCTTTCTTTGAATAAACCTTTAGATTTTAGATACTAAAGGACTGGCATCAGCATGATTTGGGGGTAAGATCTAAGTTATATATTGACCTGGGTGTGTGGCTCGTCCTTTGGGATCAGAAGAACCTATTATTTGATGAGACTGGTTATAAAGAACCACTCATCTCTGAATCCAGTGTTTTTGGTAGTGACATAAGAATTGGAATGCCCGAGGAAACTGCCTTTATGTCTTCTTGTTAGCCAGTGTGGGGAAACAGAAATTTACTTTTGTTGCTGGTTTGGTATATCCTATGGGGGTTAGCCACCAGTCTTGGGGTGTATCTGCCTTATTTCTGAGCAGTTCATCCTGAATTTGGCATCCTCAGTTGTGACCCACTGAGGCACGGTTACAAATTGCCTCTGGGCTTGTGGTATACCCAGCACACTACTAAACATCCAAGGGATTAGTGTACAACATTCACAGAGACACCCTGCAATGGAGTTTGTTACACTATCTTATAAACACCTGTACTCTTGCAGAAGTTAGTCATACCTACAAACAATAAACCAAATGCTGCTCTTACTGAACATGGTGTAAATCCAGAGAAGTTGCACTAATTGCATGCTGATTTACCTCAGTGGAACTGTGGGTAGAATTGCCAAAATAAGTAAGACAAATGAGGAATGGTTAAACATAGTTTTCAGTACAATGCTGAAGTGGGGGAGAGGAGACATTTTCATAACTCACACAACTTTCCTGTGAGGAAAGTTGTTATAGTTCTTGCATAAGGTATTGATCAGATCTTGTGTTTTTTTGTGTGGAGACATACAGTAGTTTGCTCTTATATTATCCACTTTGTGTTCCATAACCACAGCATAAAAAAATCTCTGAAAACCATCTGCTGAGTGATAGTTGTCCTGCCATTTTCCAGTCCATCATTATATTTTGTCTCCCTGATCGCAATTCCTGGCTCACCATTTTGGAGGCTGCTTTACCCAAGCAGCCCGTTTTTTGTTTTTTGTTTAAGTTCCAAAGATGCACCGAATGGGGTACATAGTATATTTTTTCTGTAGTATTCCCAATAGTGTGTACCATATGTTCTCCCAATTTTTTTTTGTAAATACTCACACCATGAGAACATAAGCATGTTATTCCCCAGCTGTTTGTTACAATGCCAGCACTTGTCTGAGAGGATGGTTAGATGGTGGCAATACAAATGCCCTTTGCATCCAATTAAAATTAATCTGAATGTTTTGGGATGCTTTTTTTCCCCCGATTTTCCCATATTATTTTCCACTGATTCTCAGCAGCTTCCCTCCCTGTGTCTCTGGGCCGCTTGTGTATTAAACAGTGTTCAGTAGAAGTTTGTACCTGACATGGCTGCTTACAGAGAACATACCACATGGTTTCTGGTAGAGATGGCCTGAACTCTGAATTCCAAGATGTGGGAGTTTGAAATCAGACCTGAAGTTGGATGTCAATACTGACACCCAGTGTCTGAACACTCTTTTCTGAGTTTATAATTTCACATCTGACTCCTAGAGGCTCTTATTTTAAGATATTGTTACTTGGCTGGGATTTTCGAAGGAGCCTAAGGGAGTTAGATACATGACTCCCATTACAGTTTCTTTCAATGAGTGTTGGGCATTTAACACTCATTAGGCTCATTTGAAAATCCCATGTTTTAAAATGGAACGAATTTGTACATATTTGAAAAATGTTGACCTGGACATATCAAATATGTGGTGGTAGTCAGCTACCGACCTAAACTGTTTTAAATTGAATATTGTAGACAAATCCAAAAAGATCCCCTCAGTCCCCAAAAGAAGCATGATTGTGAATTTAGTAAAATCACACTTCAAAATTAGCTGGTAGATAACCATGTGCACTGAACAGAGAGACTCTGTTCGGTCCAGTAGATTTGTTACTTGGTAGATGTGGACTTCCAAAAGCTAAGAATATTTGGGATGTCTTTGAGTGCTTAGATGTTTATCTGTCCCATACACTAGAGTGATTTTACCTTATCAAGTGGTTGCATGTTGTTTAGAAAACTTGAATCAGAGATTTTCATCTCAGGTCATCTGGTTTGTGACTGAATCCCATCATCTTACCAACAAGTACATGTAAACAGGCATTCTGCACCATGCAGGAATGAGTCATATAATGCTAAAAATACTTCAGTGAGTACAGTGAATTTCAGAGTATAGAAATTCACTGTACTGTGTGTCTGAAAGACAGGACTGTACCATTCAGTACATTTACAAGTGCTAGAGAACAGTGACTAATGGGTCTACCTGAATAGCCTATTGTAAAACCTCTTTGTGAAGGAAATTCTAATTGTTGGCATTTGATGCTCTTTTCTATCACAATTTGCTTTTGTGATGTTTGTACTTACAAGGGTAATTCAGCGTTTATGGTATGCACAATTCATTAACATTAGTCACCGTACTGAGTTTTTTTAATCACTAGCAACATGTGTTACAGGGTACAAATTTGCATCTCTCACGCCTATCATATTGCAGTGGTTTACTAACCCTTTTTTAATGAGTTAAAGTGACACCAGTTAAAAACCAGAAAATCTGATTTTAATTGATTCTATACTGCACCCTTAGATACTTCCCCCTAGATACAAATATAAGCCCATTGGCAGTGATTTCAGACCTGTTCAGTCTACTTCACATTTGGCTATCTGTTAGGGCTGTCAAGCAATTTAAAAAATTAATCGTGATTAATCATGCCGTTAACAATTGAATACCATTTATTTTAAATATTTTGGATGTTTTTCTACATTTTCAAATATATTAATTTCAATTACAACACAGAATACAAAGTGTACAATGCTCACTTTATATTTATTTTTTATTCAAATATTTGCACTGTAAAAAACAAAAAAAAATATGTTTTTCAATTCACCTCTTACAAGTACTGTAGTGCAATCTCTTTATCATGAAAGTTGAACTTACAAATGTAGAATTATGTACAAAAATGTATTCAAAAATAAAATAATGTAAAACTTTAGATCCTACAAGTCTACTTAGTCTTACTTCTTGGTCAGCCAGTCACTCAGACAAACAATGTTGGTTACAATTTGCAGGAGAAAATGCTGCCTGCTGCGGGCCATAAGATGCTTTGTTTACCTGAGCGTCCACAGGTACGGCTGCTCACAGTTCCCAGTGGCCACTGTCCACCATTCCCGGCCAATGGGAGCAGTGGGAAACCAAATATGAAGGAGACCGAAGAGGTCTGAAATCACTGACAATGGGCTTATGTATACTCCTTACTTTGACCATATGTCTCGGATAGAAACACAGTCATATAGGAGCTGGTTTCTAAATGTTTTTTCCTATTTGAATCTGAGACAAAACTCCTATGGCCCTTTCTGCACTCTAAACCGATAAGCAGAACAGTGTTGTTATGATTTTTTTTTTTTATCAAGAGACCATTAGGAAAGGAGGAATCTGTCTGAAAGTTCTGGCCTGTGTAATAATCTAGTTTAATTGCATGAGGTGGGACTCAATATAACAATTTTAATAAATACAATAGATATGAAGTTTTATGAGATCCATCTTTTGCAGGTGGATTAAGAAACACTCAAAGCATGTATATTGAAGCTTGACTCAAAACTCAGACAAAATCTTTTTTGTGGTCCACAGAAACCTGGTTAATCTTTCTGCCCGTTAGATTTTATTGTTGTGCATCTGGGTCTAAGAACAGAAATTCCAAAGTGTTGGAAGACATTTCAGTAGTATTTCTGGCTTGATCAGAATTTGAACAGACCCAGCAGGGTCAGAGAAGCATCTGAAAGTTATAAAGCCTGATTCTCATGTACACGAATGCCTCATTGCACTGCTTTGGCATTCTGAAGTTCTCCCATCACTAGCATCCTGCACTTCTTATTGTGTTTTATTGCTTATGTTTGTGAATGTTTTGGTTTTATGACAGACTGACAATATCCTGAAGAAACCTTATTGTTTAAACCTTATTGAATTAAGTTTAACCTTATTCAAACCTTACTGAGTTAAGTTAAACCTTATCGAATTAGGGTTAACGCCTTTGGGGACATTGTGTATTAAAAATGCAACTGTGTATGTTGTATTGTAGCATGGTATGTACCTTCTCTAGTAAGGATGGGGGTGCTAATGAGCTTCCAATGTTATCAGCCTTTGAAGCTAACCAACTGGGGAGATAAGCACAACTAGTTCAAACTGGATTGTCTGGAGACCACCAGACCAAAAGAAAAAAAAAAGACTTTTGGACTTTAAACTGATTCAAGGCCTTCTTCCTTATCAGGTAAATGGATATGACCACTGGTCCACAGAGGGCCCCAATCCTTTGGGGAGGATTGGAAGGACTTGGTCTAATGAGGCCTGTCATAAATATAAAGGGAAAGGTAACAACCTTCCTGTATACAGTACTATAAAATCCCTCCTGGCCAGAGGCACAAAATCCTGTTACCTGTAAAGGGTTAAGAAGCTCAGGTAACCTGGCTGGCACCTGACCAAAAGGACCAAGAAGGGGAGAAGATACTTTCAAATCGGGGGTGGGGGAGGTGGAGGTTTTGGTCTGTCTGTTTTGTGTGCTTGCCAGACACAGATCAAGGAAGTAAGCAATCCAACTCCATTAGAATTAGTAAGTATCTAGCAAGGGAATGCGTTAGCTTATTTTTGTTTTGGCTTGTGATTTTCTCTGTGCTGAGAGGAAGGTGTATTCCTGGTTTTCTTTTTGTAACTTTAAAGTTTGGCCCAGAGGGAAATCCTCTGTGTTTTTGAATTTTTTGTTACCCTGTAAAGGTATTTTCAATCCTGATTTTACAAAGGTGATTTTTACCTTTTTTTTCTTTTTTCTTTTAAGAACCTGACTGATTTCTCTATTGTCCTAAGACCCAGGGGTTTGGGTGTGTGATACTTTGTAACCAATTGGTTAGGATATTATTCTCAAGCCTCCCCAGGAAAGGGGGGGGGGTAAGGGTTTGGGGGGATATTTTGGGGGAATAGGGACTCCAAGTGGTCCTTTCCCTGATTCTTTGTTAAATCACTTGGTGGTGGCAGTGTACCCTCCAACGGCAAAGAATTTGTGCCTTGGGGAAGTTTTAACCTAAGCTGGTAGAAATAAGCTTGGGGGTCTTTAATGAGGGTCCCCACATCTGTACCCTAGAGTTCAGAGGGGAGAGGGAACCCTGATAAGGCCCCATAAGACTGTATACTTGTTCTGAGATGAAGCTATGATGAACTTGTAACCACAAAGAAACCCCTCAGATGGGGTGATGCCTGTTAAGCTGATTAACATGTGTATAGGTTCTTTTATTGCCTTTAATACGTTTTCTCGGTAATGCTTTTTACCTTAAGAATAAAGTATGCTTACTTAAAAAGAACTCTATGTGGTAACTTATATCTGGAGCAATTGCACTGGTAGCAGTCTCTGAAAAGAAAGCAAACAGGTCTGTTGAGGAAGACTGTCTTTGCTCAGAACTACACAGTGAAGGCAGGGAGAACTGTTCAGCCTGGACATACCCTGGTCAGAAGGTAGTGAGACATGGATCTCCACCCAAGATAGGCAACAGCTAGAGAGCTGAAAGCCTAAGAATAGGTGCTCTTGAGGGACCACTGTGGGGAAGGGATGCGGGAGGAATGCATGTGCAGTTGCCCTGAACTGTGACAATATGTATAATAACTTTATATGAATTGGGAAACTACATATGAATATACAGGGAATCAACAGTTCAAGCGCCATAATCCTCTTTCATCTCTGTGTCAAAGATTTGAATTTTGACAAGGTCAGTAGTCACCAAATATTAGTAGCATCTGATGATTGTCTAGTGATTTCACTCCAGTTCCTAGTAAACCCTTGGAAATGTGATGAAAAATGGTGCTAATTAACATTCTTGGTGGACATTTTAGGAGATAGCTCAGCACTGAAGCAGCATCAAGACTTAACTATCTTCTCCCCACCTACAATCTATTATTGTTAATACAGATCAGTGAGGAAGAGGAAGCTTGCACTACTGTGGTCCTTTCTGTACCAGTTCTGTGCATAAATAGACATTTCCCATTCATCTCCAGAGCTGACAACATTGAAGGAATAATATAAACAAAATGAACTTTCCTTAAGCAAATTACAAATCAAAAACTCCAAATCTGTGTTTTAAATAATTGCGTTTATCAGAAATTGTTGTGAGTGCAAAAGACTTGGTGTCAGTCTAAAACAAAATATATTAGCAAAGTGGGAAAGTATTAATATTGTATAAAATAAGTAGTTTGATCCTACACCAAATGCATCTGTAGGACTTTAAAGAGGATATAGATTACAATTTAAAAGCACAATTTTTTTTCTGGAAGACCCCGAGTGTCTAATAAAAGTGAACTTGAATATTATATTTATTATCCTTGATTTATTAGAATATTTTCCCCCAAGTTTTGTTGGATTTCAGGGCAATACTGTTATGTTTTCCATTAAACATTTTAACTAAATCAAAGCCTGGAAATTTAACAAATAAAATAAAACATGATAAAAAAAATCTGGTTTGAAATGAAAGAACCTAAGCTTTGATGGTATTTGGACAAAAAAGCATGTACTGTAAAATGGAATGAAGTATCAAAAACACTTTCTATAATCCAAAATATACAGTAGAAAAGGTGTTTTAAATGAGTATTTAATGAGTAATAAGTTGCTGAAGCACCAGTTATTGCTGGCATTAGCTGGAAGGAAATGAAAATGAAGTGCTAAAAGCAGAAAGATATCTCTTTTTATTAACTACAACTTAAAAAAATATTAAATTTTGATTGCAAGGTAACGTATTGAAACATGAGGCTTTTGATGTTGTTGATTCATGTAAAGGTTGTATGTGTTAGTGTAGTGGTACATCACTCTCAAATGTGGAGGGAAGCCAGTCTACCTCACTGCCTCAGGCAACGGTAGTTGGGTTTAGGACTCGCTGGCTGGGGCTGAACAACAAGCAGTCTACAGCTTGCAGCCTCCTGGTTAGGGTTGATGGCAATCAAAGTCTAGGGCTCTAGTCCCCTGGGCGGCACAGAGCAGTTAGCAGTTTTTAGCATAGAGCCTCCTGGCTAAAACAGACAGCAATGAACAATTTAGGGCTCTGGCCCTCTGGGTGGGGCAGAGCAATAAGCAATCTTTAGCTTAGAGCAGTGGTTCTCAACCCGTGGCCCGCGGGCTGCTTGCGGCCCAGTCAGCATACTGCTGCTGCTGCCCATGTGATATCCTCAGGGCCATATAGATAGTATATATATTGCGTGGATGTGGCCCACATAACACACAGAGAGCTGCATATGCAGCCCACAATGGTAAATAGGTTGAGAACCACTGGCCTAGAGCCTCCTGGATAAGGCAGTCAACAGTCTAGAGCAGTGGTTCTCAAACTTACTTGATTGCACCTCCCTTTGAGTCTGTAGTGGTTTTACCCCTCCCCTTCCCACCACACAAGTACATACACCGATTTAAAAAAAATCAGCATGCAACTTTCACTAAATATTAAATACAGCAAGGCATTGATTCAAACAGAGCCAATGAGTCATTGTAATGAGAACAAAAGCAAAACTGTGATTGTGGTCGATGCTTACAATTAAATGAGCACCACCCCACTGTAGCAAACGGATTAACGTACAGATGGCTATGAGTTCGTATAATGCAGTGCAGACTTAACAGAAATCTGTCAAAATGCACAGCGCCATCTGAGGACCTGATATGTTTGGAGGAATCAACTTTGCTAGTTATTCACTGCTGTGGATAAAATGTGTGCAGTACGTTTTTTTTCTTTTCCTAAAGCTTCTTGTGACCCCCCCAGAATACAATCCCTCTCCCCCCACCAGGGGAGCCCATCCCACAGTTTGAGAACCTCTGGTCTAGAGCCCACAGCATCCTGGCTGGGGCAACCAATAATCAAGGCACAGGCCTTCAGGCCTAGGGTGAGTGTGCTGCCAATCCTCAGGTGTGGAGTAGCGGCAAAGAGGATAGAGGGACTTGGGACTACTCTACTTCACCGGGTCCCAACCCATGGTCCTATTAGTGGCAGATGGTCCCTCCACTGGGTCAGCAGGGAAACTGACATACGCTGCCTTGCTTCCCATGCGCACAACCAGATCAATGTCTGGTTTGCCTGGGCTACTTCCTACCCCAATTAATTGATGTTTCTCCATAGAGCTGGGGCTCCGTTTCGCTGCCTAGCAGCCAGGTGGCGGCCACTTCAGTGACCCCTTTGGGTCCTCTTTCTCTTTAGGCAGTAGGATGCTGGTTTGCTTGGCTGCTTCTCCAGGGTCTCAGAGAAGGCTCAGCTCCCTAGAAGTGACATCCGCCTTCTTCTCTGGTGCACTGGCAACTAAGCTGAAGGCCCCTCTCTTTATACTTCCTGCCCTGCCTCAGTACTTAGGCCAAGGGGGTAGGATGGGTAGTGGGCCCTCACTTTCAAGTCCAGAGGGAGGCCACTCCGCCTCACTACAGTTAGAAAATAAAAAATGAGACAAGCAATGGTGCCATTTAGTGGTCAGACTGTATAGTAAGAGTTTCAGAATCAATCCACTGAAAGTACTGCGTTTATTTCCTTTGCTGTTTAGAGGCATGTAATTCCTCTGAGTATAGACAAAGCTCTGACGCCCTTTCATTTTAGTGCCTTCCAACTTCCCTCTTCTATTCCCTCGTCTTGAGTTCCCTATCTTGCTCTTTGTAATCCCAGGACTTTCCCTCAGGTGATAACAGGAGATGTTGCCTTCTGTGATTTATGAAAATAGCATAGTATTCTAATCCTATGCTATATGTTATTTTACTGTGTTTATCATATGACCAGAGCACCCTTCAGTAGCTCATTAAGAAATGTGATTATACATCTGTCACATGTTTGTTCTCTCATCCTCTCCCTACAGGGAGAAGTGTGTGCAGTGGAGTGTCTTGGTTTGGTAGGGTGGCTGTTTGGTTTTTTTTTTTTGGTGGGGTGTATATTTTTAAATATACCTGTTGCTACCTGTTTATTAGAGAAGGCAAGCTCAAAAAAATGAACCTCAGAAGCTAGTGAGGTTTGTGATGGCCCTTTGTTCCTAAGGGAGTTGTATGGTATGAGATTCTGCCACCCTTACTCACTCAGAGTAGTTCCTAACTCCCCAAGTAGTTCCAATCAGTGGTAAGATCTACTACTCAATGTGAGTAAATGTGACAATCTGGATCACTGGGAGGAAACAATGATTCCTTTTCACAAAGAAATACATGTGTGGGAAGCTGAGCATAAGAATTTCAATATGGGACCTCAAAATAAGTAAATATACAGACCTGCTCAAACACTGGATTTATTTGAATCCTTGATCTGGTGCCAGATGCATGGTCAGGGATTTGGTCAAAAGTTCAGAACTGATGTCTCTTCATTTATATATTAGTTGCTGAATGCAGAGCACACTCAGTGAATTTACTACGAGGAATCTGAAAAGGCCATTGAAGGTTGTGGCTCTAAGTAAAGACAGCATCTCTAAGTCTGATTACAGATGTGGTTATACATAAGGGTGCATGAAGATCACTCGTATTTTCTGCAGACATTGGAGTTGCTGCAGAGAGGTATCTTAAAAAGTGGATGTTAGAGATGACAGAAAATTAATTTAAATTGAATATGTCATTCTCTCTTCTTTGTTTCTCTTCACTGTCGGACCTCATTGATTCCATTTAGCTGTCCTTTTGTATGACTGTCCCTAACATGGATTGCAAACACTTCAGGGCAGAGATCTCTTTAATTGCTTGTAAAATGACTAGCATGTTCTGTGCTATATGAATGGTGAATAATAATTTTCATTCTCCTGGAACCAGTGTTCATCGAGGGCATATTTGGAGTTTTCCTGCCTTCCGTTAAATCCACCTTCAATGACCCCTCTACATGTTCTTGAGAATAGAGGCTGGGTTGCTCAGTATTCAAAGTACCTGTAGTAAATGCATTTAAATAAATAAATAAACAACCCCAAACCTCTGAATAGTTTTGGTCACCTTACAACTCCTCTTCCCATCCCAAAAATATTACAAACCAAAGAACTCGCTAAGATATTAGACACAGGGTTTCCTATCACAGAACCCATGGGGCACACCTTTGATATAACTGCTGATTTCAGTGTGGCTGCATTAGGGATACTTTTGGTCCCAACACATAACACTTCTGCCAGATATTGACAGCAGCAAAAAGGTTCCATTTTCTAGGGGTTTTCTTAAAAACTTAACTGAGCACTTTACTCACGCAAGCAGTCCCACTGCATGAAAGGGGCCTGGGCCTGTTCTGCAAGAACTCTCTGACAAACTGCCCTACCACACGCATTGTTTTAAAATTTTTTTAAATGGTTAAGTTCCATTTTCAAAAGTCACTTGAGTGAAAGTCAATTGACTTTCTATGGGACTCAGTCCTGAATGCCTAAATGACTTAAAAATGACACCTAACTCCCGAAGTTAGTCATTTTTACCTACACGTTTTAGCTTTGACCATTCCTGAAAAGAGTTGGGGAAACGGCTGGGGAACAGAACTTGGCCATAAACAGATGTTGAATATTATATCACAAGTGGTCTCATATTTTCTCTTCCTGCATTTAAATTAGTGAAGCTAAATATATTCTACAAGTAAGTCATTAACGTGGTAGTCAGAATGTATGGGGCGCATCATCACAGCTTGAGAGAAGATTAGCATATCTGTAAAAAAAATACTAAAATTTCACATAGTTGACAGATCATACATGTGAGAACTCTAAAACATAATGAATCTCCTTTCTCTTGCTATGGACTTATAATATGTCAGTGCCAATTTGTACGGTGCTTTACAAAGCCTGTAGTCTTTAATCCCAAATGATAATAAGGAAGTTTTTATTGTAATCCTTGTGGATGGTGCTGAAATTGTCCACATTTTCTCTATAAATGTCTCTCTTTCTCTATAAATGAAGTTGCTTTTCTTGTTATTCATTTTCCTGGTTAAAAAAAAGAGCCATTTATTATCAGAAATCTTTTCCCATGCAAGTACTTGTAGACTGTTATTAAGTCACTTAGGTAGACTCAGCTTTTTTAGTTTCTCGCTCTAAGGCATATTTAAAAATGGCTCTCACTTTTATACTATTTCCAGACTGCATAAGTACATGCTGTCTACCTAAAATTCCCACTGTAGTTTTCAACTGTGTAAGTTATTCTTTACTTGCTCTCTTGAGATGTTATCAGCGTTGCTGCTCACTGTTGAACATTTGCAGAACAATAGTGAACAAAGTAATATAGCGGGCTAAAATTGTGCTTGTCAGAATAAATACGTTGTTTAGAAGCATACTGCAATAGTCTTGCTTTTTCATGGCAGCTAATATCGGAGGGGTAGCCATGTTAGTCTCTATCCACAAAAACCGGACTCCTCATTGTTTTCATGGCAACTAGAGTCCTGCAAAGAGGAGATGAAAACTAGGACTACTGGCTTTTTATTTGAAATTTATCTTTAGCTCATGTGTCTCTTGGATTCAGAGGTCTTTGAGTCACATCTAGGGGAAGATGAATTTCTAAAATAAAGAGATTCCTTTAATAGTGCTTTGTGTTTTTTAAATGCTGTTTTAACAATTAAATAAACAAAGCTACCAAATTAAATCGATCCTTGGACTGAAACCAGATGATGAAGTGGAATGCATCCGATGAAGTGAGCTGTAGCTCACGAAAGCTTATGCTCAAATAAATTGGTTAGTCTCTAAGGTGCCACAAGTCCTCCTTTTCTTTTTGCAGATGATGAAGTTTATTCTCCCTTCCAAAGATTTTTTTTTGTCATCTGTTTTACTCTGTATTATCACTCTGGATGAAGAGGAGCTATATGCATTAAAACACTATAGCAAACATAATCAGCTTCAATAACACTTTCTGCTCACTTCCACTGACACAAAGGTAATTTTGAATACATTCATTCTTCTGTCTGTGCAGCAGAAGCACCAAATGCAAATAAAATATGTGATAACTAAAGAAAACTTTCCAGGGATTCGGGCTAGAGGAGGTGAAGGGTAGAAGCTCAGTTGCATGGGAGGATTTTCCTGAAGAATTTCCATAGCTGCCTATAAAGGTGGAAACTAGGGAGCCCTGCGCTGCTTAATGCTGAGGATAGACAGGCTACAGCAGGAGGAGTATGAAGCAGTTCATTAGCTTGCTGCATGGTCAGGATTTACTGAACCCCTGAAGTCATTCAGATAAACTCCTGGCATTCTCCACAAATATTGACAGAGTGCAGGTGGGACTGGAGAAATCTTAGGGTCCAGGATTAGGACCACACTGTGAGCCCATCCCTATAGACGTTAGTAGGTGAGTTTTCAGCCTGAGAAATTGCAGGGCCTCTGCTGCCCCTTCCTTGCCCCTAATTGCTAGGATGGGGAGGGAGATAACTCTAGCTGTGGTACGCTCTCCATCCGGTCTAATTCAGGCTCTAGAACTCTCAGCTCAGCAATGAAATAGTTACTTGCCCAGGTAGTCCCACTGATGTAATTAACTACTCAGCACTGGTAAAAAGGGGTTCACCAATCTGGCCTAGAGGTGGCTAGATTTTGAATGTGAAGAAAGACTGTAGGACAGAGATTTTTTTTTCTTTTTCCACAAAGAAAATGTGGCCATTTTCACTCTCTTTTTTTTCTCCCCCTGCTTTTGTACACTGAACTAGTGAAGGTGAGTGAGAATGAGGGTCCAAGGCTCCATTTCTTGGTGGCAATCAAACTAGAGAAAAATAATTTGTGTCTATGTAAGGGATCGGCAACCTTTGGCACGCGGCCCACAAGGGTAAGCCCCCGGCGGGCTGGGCGGGTTTGTTTACCTGCCACGTCCACAGGTTTGGCTGATCACAGCTCCCACTGGCCACGGTTCGCCTTCCAATGGGGGCCAATGGGGGCTGTGGGAAGTGGCGGCCAGCACATCCCTCGGCCCATGCTGCTTCCTCCCGCTCCCATTGGCCTGGAACGGCGAACCGCGGCCAGTGGGAGCTGCGATCAGCCTAACCTGTGGACGTGGCAGGTAAACAAACCAGCCCGGCCCACCAGGGAGCTTACCCTGTTGGGCCACATGCCAAAGGTTGCCAATCCCTGGTCTATGTTACCCATGAAAATACGTCAAAACTTTGAAACAACTGTAGTAGAAACATTCTTTGAGGAATCCATCCCAGGTTTTACACAAGAAGCAATGTGTGTTGGGATAGGATTTTATGGAAATGTTCAGTAATACTGTGTAGATAAGACATCCAGGTACACTGGAAGCAAATAAACTTCATTCTAATTTATACATCATTGCATTTAGAGTGAGTCTAAGTGTATTAATTAAATGTTTCCAGTAACGTAGGACATGCATTTCACTTTTGTTTTTAGGCTGGGTTATGATTACATGTGCCAGGACATTTCAGGATCAAATCTCTGTGCGCAACTTCCATGACAGCATGCACAAAATACAATTGCGTGTTTGTACATGCACATAATGAATGAGGTATCTAAGCCCAAATCCAGCGCAGCACTTAAGCATGTGCTTCATTTTAAGCTTAAGTACTCACACTGTCATCAATAGGACTACTTAAGCACATTTTTAGTTTAGGTGTGTAAGTGCTTTGCTGGATCAAAGTCCATGTGCACATGCAAGTACCCAGTCTTTGCTATGTTGCAGTTAAGCTATTTATGTGTCCTTCTTGCAAATCTTTAACATTTATGGAGAACAACCCTTTTGAAACTGCATTAATTGAACTTTCAGAGGTTCTTCAAAAATCTACAGGGAGAAAACCAAACAAACCCTCACCAATGCACAAATGCTGACAGCTATTAATATTGTAAGCAGCTGATGTAAATCCCACCAGTGCAAGCTTAGTAGAGTGTTTGATCAAAGTGTACAAAAGATGAAGCTAAGAAAGACAGGTAAACACGCATGCCATATTATATAGGCCATAATGTTCTTTCACTTGTTATATTTTGGGAGAAAAATGTTAAATGATAGTTCAATAAACCTTTGATTTTGAAACATTTTTCCTTAAATCATGCGAAAGATTAAAATGCATGACAAAACCCCAGAACTTATCCCTGTTGAAATCTAAAGATGTCAGGCTTTCATGTGAATTTCATTCTTAAGCTGTGCATATTCTTAGCAAATGTTTTATGGGGAGGGGTAGCTATTGAAGTAGTAACTGAAGGAAAATATGGTTTGTGTTTTTGTGAAGTCACTCTTGTACACTTACTCCTAGAATCCAGTCAACATTTTTTTTGAAAGGCTAGAAAGGGTCACTGCAATGAGGGAAAAATGTATTTTGGAATTCCTTCTTATATTGTCAGCTGTTTGTACATTTAATGACAGTGTTCTGAACAGCCATCACAGTAAATACACAGCATTGCTGCCAAATCAGAGGGGCTTTAAACTTGCCATAATAATGGTTTTATAATTACAGAGGAATGTGGGGTGGCCTGTGGTAAAGAAAACTGAAATTGGACCCATTGAATGGCTTGTCTACACATAACTGTTAAGTTACCACTTGAAATTATTTTTGCTTTAATAGTATCTTCTGTATCCAGTATTTGCTGATTCATTCAATTAGCTGTACTTAGACCTGGTGCCAATACGGCCCACTAGTAAGCATGGAACTTTGGCTCCAGAAGCTAAAGCATAGATTTTAGATGGTTTAAACTACACCAGTAGGTATATGAATAGGCAGACAATGCTAGATCTAGAAGCACAGAAAAGGATTAGTTTGTTTCATGAGACATAAGCATTTGTTACACATAACATTCTAGATAACAAAAATTTAGCTTTGTGGATTTTACTGGATCAAACGATTCTCTTCTGCTGTTTTTGTTATGGCTTTGTTTCCTTGTGGTTGTGAGTTCCAGAAGAGATGTAACACAGTAATAGCTCAGGTACATCTCCCACCTAATTAAAATAAAACCAGAAGCAATGAGCTTATTATCCACAAATTGGATTGGAAACTGTGTTCTTTAATCTGAGTGTTCCAAATAACAAATGTGCCAGATGGAGGAGGAAAAACAACAACAAAAAAACCACCAGAGGCATTAGTTGCATGCATATACCCTTGAAAATATTAGTATTTGCTGAATTTCACTTTCAATATTCTTGGCATGGTTGCAGTAGGAACTGTATGACAGATTTCTAGTTTCTGTTTAATTCTTGGTCGATGATTATTGTTTCAAAACTAGCAAATAGCAAGGAGAAAGTCATGATTATACAGTGCATTTTATGTACATTCAACTGCAGAGTCCTTTTTTTGTCCCATATTGGATCACAGGCATATTCCTGAGATGACAGCATCACAGTTCTTTGAACTTTTAAAATCTCATTGTGTAAAGAGTTAATTAGCAAAACAATGTTTTCCAGTGTACAATACATGTTATATCCTTTGCATGCTGTGAACATTTTAGACAATAGGGCACATGAGCCTTTCAGGCTCCATAGCTGCAGGACAGTTATTCTTCAAATAAACAAACTGTAGTATTTTTCTTTAACATTTTGCCTTTATTCAAAGGTGAAGCAACATGCCTTAGTGAAAAACTTTTGTTGGGTGCTGTTCCATGCTGTGCCCTTATCCATTTTCTTTTCAACTAGCTCAGAGTGAAAAACGGACCTGTTTTGAAGTCCTGAGAAAGGAATCACTATGGAACAAAAAGTTGCACACAATACCCCAGGATATCTTCTAAATCTTGAAGCAGGTGCCTGAGGTAATAGAGAAGCACTCTTAAAGACAGACAATCCTCAGACCCTGTTCCTATATACTGAAACAAACCAGAACTGGAAAGAGTTATTTTATATGCAGCCTTACAGCCAAAAATATAATCACTCAATTATCCGGTTGGAGCAGGGAAATTTTTTGGTTGCCGCCGCTCCGCCCACCCCCCGAATACCTCGAAGTAACTGCACTATATTCTTAACATAAATTGCATTAGAATGATGGAGACTTACAAAACGATTGGCAAGTTTTAATTTTAGACATAGCTGGACACATCCACTGAAACTGGAGCATCCACACTTTACACAACTAGAGGATGTACTGGCGGTTTCCAGAAGACTGAGTGTCACCCTTCATTTGCATAAAATTGAGCATATTGCAGCTGCCTTCAGCTTTATACAGAGATATGATCTGTGAAAATCCCAGCTTCCATCCTTAACTGAACAGATCCATCTTAATATAAGAGGGACCAGACATGCTGGGGCCTGTGTTTTCCAAAGAATGCTGATGAGGGCAGCCGCCAAACAAATTGTAGAACTCTGGTATAACACACTGAGCTGCATTTTGGACACTCACTGATACCTTCTTGTGGGTTTTTTTCTTTTATTTCAACTGTTTAATTTATTTTTGTAAATGGTGAATTTTTGTTGGCAAAACAATGATGTATTTATAGCACTGGCTAGACCAAAGAATGGTGCAGGCAGAAGCTGTAGAAGCTTCTTCCATGGTTCTGTCAGTTTACCTCAGTTAGAATCAAAGGGCAGGTGTATTGGGGTTTGGCTTATATTTCTTGCCTCAGAGGAATGTATTCTCTGCGCTTTTTGGTGGGGCAGGGTTTCGGATGGCAAATCTAGGGATGGGGAGGCTTGAAATCCAACACAGAGCGCTCTCAGTGTGGAGGAGAAGCCTCTGCAGCTGCAAAGTCTTTCATGCTTATGGAGCAATATAGATATAAAAGTAATAACAGACATTAGGGACCTTAGAGTATGTCTACACCTAAACCTCTACAGAGACGCAGCTGCGTTGCTGTCGTACTTCAGTAACAACACTATCTATACCAATGGAAGGTGTTCTTGCATTGGCGTAGGTACTCTACCTCCTGGAAAGGCAGTAGCTAGGTCAACGGGAGAATTCTCCCATCAACTTAGTTCTGTCTGCACAGGGGTTAGGTCAATTTAACTGCGTCACTCAGGGTTGTGAATTTTTCACACCCCTGAGTGACGTAATTATACCAACCTAGTTTTCTAGTGTAGACCAGGCCTTAGAAAAGATGTTAAAATGTCTGTTTAATTAGTACAATAAAGGGTATTACCCACAGGTGCTGACTCCGTAGGTGCTCCAGGAGTGGAGCACCCAGGGAGGAAAAATGGTGGGTGCTGAGTAACCACCGTCAGGCCCCCTATCACTACCTCTTCCTACCCCCAGTGTCTCCCTCTTCCTCCCTGGACCTTGCGCCAGTTGCGATCAGCTGTTTTGCAGTGTGCAGGAGGCTTGCGGGCGGGGAGGAGAAAGGATGCTGCACACTGGCGGGGGGAGGGGGTGGAACAGGGCAGGAAGGGGTGGGGTGGGGCCTTTCGGGAATGGGTGGAGTGGGGTGAGGGCCTGGGGTTGGTCGGGGTCAAGCATCCCCTGGCACATTGGAAAGTCAGTGCGCGTGGTATTATCTACAGATGGTGTCATGAGCACATCATTGACTAACTGGGCATCTCAAACCCACACTATCTCTAGACAGTGATTACCTTTCTATCTGTCTTTCGAAATAATGAAAAGAGCAGTAGCATGTAGATGAAAACAAGTTTCACACACACATGGCTGGCCACTGGAAATAAGGAAACGCTTCTTTATGCACCAAAACTTTTTGATTAAATAAAAAAGTGCAAAACTGCCCCAAGATTTGAAGAGATTATTTGCTGCCTCTCATTTTGCTTGGGAAAAAAAAAAGCTGCTTTTGGGATGGAGGGAGAGAAAGGAGGAGGTCACAAAAAACACAAGAAAGACCGTTTTAAGCCTTTTTTTCCCTTCAAAAAATAAGTAACGCTATATATTCTCATTATCTTATGCAGTTCTTTCATGTGGCAGACAAAGGCATAACAATATCGGTGGCAGGTATCGAAAGCCATGGCAGGCTAAGCCTCGAGGCCCCACCTCCTTCCCCCTCTGACTTGAAGCCGGCGGGAGCTCTACTCCCACCAGCAGCCTAGAGCTTGGGCCAACCAGGGGCGGGCACTGCCCTGGGCAGCTTTGGCTGGGGCTCCTTCAGCTACATGAAGGGGGAGTGGCTGGGGGACTCCTCCAGCTGTGGGCAGAAGGGGCAGTGTCAGCAGGTTGGCCTCCCCAAAGAGGGAGTTCACCCGCCACCCCTCAGTCCCCTCTGGCTGGCAGTTAAGTTAAAAAAATTCACACTGGAAATAAACACAACTTTTTACCAGTGAGGGTAATTAACCATTGGACCAGATTACCAAGGGAAGGAATTAAATCATCCTCATGTGGAGTTGTTTTATTAAAGATCAGATGTCTTTTTTTTTTTTAAAAAAGCAGTATTGCCAATGCTTGTGATATAATCATGTGTGGTGATATTTGGTGGTTTTCTTAGAGCCCCAGCTCCTGGATTCCTGTGGTTATATGAGATTCTTTTAACATTTATTTAACAACAATAGTTTCTAAGCCTCATGGTTGTGGGGAAAAACTTGAATATGTGACCTGTGATGTTTACTTGTTTGACTCATGCTTTTTGGACACTTGCTCTGAAAGATATGCTCTAGCTCAGCCACAAGTTATTGGGCTCACTTGTGCCCACATCATACAACAGGGAACTATCATTCTCTTATGTACTGTAGTAATTACTCTGTGAAATTCTATGGCTTGTGTTATGCGGGAAGTCAGACAATTATTTTAGTGCTTCCTTTTGGAATTAACTTATGAATCAAAGCATTGTGCATTATACTACCAAATTAAACTTGGGTTATATTTTGCTTGGAACTAATTGAAATCTATCATTAACACCAAGTATGTCATTTCACCATTGCCAAGGCATTCTTGGAATAGATTCATGTTTATTTACATTATGCCACCCATAAAACTGACATTTTAATGTACCTCAAGGCATGTCCTCAGAGCTCTAGCATTGGTGTCCCAGTGTGGATGTGTGTGAAATAAAATGTAAACTAAGTGAAATGATCCTTGGTCTGATATGTAGTGATACATTTTGAGAAGGAAAGCATCTCTGTTTGCAAGTGCATGTTGCAACCCTGGATTATTACCACCATTCCACTCCTGTCTGTGCTGTGCTGTGCTTCTGCAGTAGCTGTGCTTCTGTCTTCTTGACTGCAGGTGTAGGTTGGGTAGATGGGAATGCGATTCAGATTCGCATCTGCAATTCATTTTATGGGAACAAAACCTGAGGTGCAAACTGAGCCTGCCAACAACTGTCAGACTACAACCCAGCTAAAAATAGGTTCCTCAAGGTGGCTGTCTCATTGCTGCTGTTTTACAATAAATATTATGCTGTTTTGAACAATGACTTTATGAATATTTTGTGACCACTGTTGCTTGCAGAAACCTTAAAGCAAATATCAGTTTGGGGAAGCATCATTTTTAATTATCCTCATATGCAGGCAACACTTTATATTTAATGGCGCCACAGACCACTGCAAATAAGTTCTGTACTGCAGTGCCAAACTGTTCAAGAATCCTACGTTATAAAACAATTTGGAATATTTCTGAAGATAACTATAACTCTGAATATCCCTCAACTAGATCTCTTTTAAAACCTTGTTTTGCTCAATGCCATCTGCTTGGTCTCCTATGATCATAAAGTACTTAGGAGGGCATTTAGTAGACTATTGTAGAGAAAACACACTCTTGCATAACACTTAACAGTTTAAAAAATCTTGAAGGAGCAGGTACACTTTGAAAATAAGGATGCGGTCCCTCATGTTCATTTCTTATTTTCCTGTTTCTTAATTTCATCTTTTGATGGACACTAAGAATATTTTACGTAGGTGACAGTCAAACTGGGTATCTGATCTTGGAAGACACTGTATCCCTCCTGTTGAGCTCCCTAAATACCTTACAGGAGGCACTGAGTAATGCACAGGATTGGGCCCTAAATCTTAGTGTCCTTACTCCATGTTTTCCCTCTGCTTGCAATGTAACATGAAGGAACTTCAGCGAAAGGTAGCATTTTCTATCTAGGTTTTCATAGAGCCCTCAATCACCACAGTACTTGAGCATCTCACAAACAAAAGAAATCATACAGGCAATTATACTACCTGTATAATTGAGGTGAGGCAGGGAAATGTTATAACTATTTATTTCTGAGGAGCAGAGGTACAGAGAGAGTTAATGACTTGCTCAAGGTGAACTGTGCAGTGGTGATTTAGCTGTGTTGGTCCCAGGATATTAGAAAGAGAAGATGGTTGAGGTAATATCTTTTATTGGACTAACTTCTATTGCTTACAGATACAAGCTTTCGAGGTTACACAGAGCTGAAGAAGAGCTAGGCTGTTGCGTTAAACAAGTCAGATGATTTCTACCTCCAAAAAATAAAGGATATTTTCAGCTGAAGCAAACGTGATACAAATGAACTATAAAATAATGAGCCATTTCAGAGGTTATAATTCTCTAGACCAGTGATGTGCAAACTTTTTTCCAGTTGTGCCCCCCTTAGCATTTATGGTATTTGTTATGCTTTCCCCTTCCCCCTGTTCCTTGTAAGCTAAAGTAATCTCTTACTTCTGAGCTGGGCAGCCAGAGAGCAGCAGCTGCTTGCTGGGGCATTGCCAACCTTACTCTGCACTGCTGCTGGTGCTGCTGCCTTCAGAGCTGGGCGGCTGGAGAGTGGCGGCTACTGGCCAAGGCCTTCATGTTGTTTGCGGTGCAGGATGACTATTTTTCCAATCCCACTCCTGCTATGCTCTGCAATACCCACTTGGTTTTTATCCCACTACCGCTATTATGGCAGCAGGTCCTGCAGGACCCACGGGATCCCAGTCTCATTGCACCCCCCGACAGAGAGCGATGGGGAGTGTGCCCTCCAGTTTGTGCACCTCTGCTCTAGGCAATGTAAGGGAAATGTGTTTGTGTGAGATGTCTCGTGAAGAAAACACATTTTAATCAAACTGATATTTTAAACACAAAACATGAGTAAACAATATTAAAGGTGAGTGATCCTTTATCCCACAAGAAAATTTTATTTTTCAGGTAGCTGATGCCATCAAATGCCAAGGAATTGTGTGAGCAGTAATAGGCAAACTCAAACACTTTGGACATTCAGCATAGATAAGCACCCAAAAATGTGCATACTTAATTGAAGTGTATTGAATCGTTCTGAAGTCTCTCGTTTTATTTATTTATCCACTCTGGTGTCTAGGAGCCCCAGTTGTAGACCAGCACCCCATTGTGCTATTGGCTATACAAACACAAAGCAAAAAGACAGTCCTTGCCCTAAGCCAGATACCAGACAAGAGTCAACGGATGGGTGTAGACTGATGTGGGAAGTACAAGTAAACAATGAGATAATACTGGTCAGCGTGATAGGCTGTGGTTGCTGCATACCAATAGCTTAACTATTGTCAAGTATTTTGTAGGCGTCACAGAAAAGGGAATGACATTTTGGCACTTCCAACTCCAGGAACACAAGTGCAGAAGCATTTGAAAATAATTAAAAACAAAAGAGTTAACAAGTTTTTGAACTCAGAAAATGTACTCTGAGTTTAGTTTGAATATGGGGAAACTTCTCTCTGTGGATCTTATTTTATTCTTGTTTACTCGTCCCTCGTAATGACTGGGTCATCTTGACAGTCAGTCTGTGTTTAGTATCTGGCTATTTAAACTCTGAAATTAGGAACAGAATAAGCCACCATGGAGGTAGTTGACAGTGTTTGAGGGTTGACTTTGATCCTTATATTTATATCTGGGAGAGGTTAGACTCTGCAATGTTAGATTAATGCTATGCATCCTGTTGGATTGATTATTGAACATCCTATCTTTGCTAGCCTGCTTTGAATAATTTGCCTACTAGGAGCATTATCATCCTGTACTGAAGTGAGTAGAAGATTACTTCATGGAAGGCTATGACCTTATTTTATAACCGTTTAAAATAATAAAGTTTAAATGATTTTTATTCTTCTAAAATAGAAAATAACTAACTTATGTGAAAAAAACATGGATCATCATGACTTCAGCTCTTATAGAAAATCTATAGTCTACAGATGCTGCTATATCCTTTGTTATACAGTACAATGACTTTGTGGTTGTGGCTTTCTCTAAGGTAAACTGAATTTTGTTTGGAAAGTAAAGAAAAAAAATGAATACAAGCTTTCATTTGGAATTGAATTAAGTACATTGAGATCAATCTGCTGCTTAAACCATTTTTTGAGTGACTCAACAGGGAAGAATTTTATGAAGAAGAAAAAAAAAGGGAAAGAAAATAGCACTGAAAAATACACCAGTCTGTACAACATTCATAAAATGCGTGACAAAAGAATTGTGTTGGGATTTTTGCCCAGCGTTCCTGTCCTATTGGGCCAGATTACTCATACTGAGCAGTACCTCAGCCACACGTAGTCTAATTAATGCTTAAAGGACTACTTGTGGTATGAGGTATTATCCCTTCTGAGCCAGGGTGGCAAAAGCTAGCTCTTCATAAATTTTGGGTGAAATGCTCTAATGATGTCTATGGGAGCTTTGCTATGACTTCCAGAGGGCCAGGATTTTAATAATTGTTCCTGCTTCTGAGCTTGGGGGCACAGCTCTGAAAGGGATTTCTCATATAAAGTGGGACCTTCATCTAACCCTTTGTCTGTGTAACATTCTGTCATTCACTTTTTTTTTGGCTGATCATTATAATAACAATCATAATAACAATTGCGAAAACATAATCTTGTATCTGAAGCCATTTTAGTTACGCAAATTTAATTTTAACAATATAAAAAGTAAATTAATTCAAATGTAAAACCCAAGAGTAGAAATACCTTTAAGTAGGTACATCTGGCCAAGCATTTTTAGATGACTATCCTAAATATAATTTCTGTACAAAACATTAATTACAAACATAGGGGGACATTGTCACTTTACATTCTACCCTGGCAAGGAGCTGTGCTTTGTTACGCTGCTCCAGGACCAGCCTAGGGAAGCAGATTGGGATTCAAAGAGACGTAATCTTGTCTCCTGACCTCCTTAGTGGTCTGGGGAAGGAAGTAAATGGTTTTGGGTGCATATCTGGTGCAACATATGTCAGTCAGTGTATTGGCACAGATGTATTGGCCGGAGTGTTGGTTGGGAGACAGCTTTGCACAGTCCCTGTCCCTCCCACCTTCATAGAGTGAGGAAGGAGAAGCTTTGCTTCTGTTCTGTCATGCAATCTGTGGTACAGGTAGCTCACACAGGACAGTAGGGAGGTCCCTTACTCCCCCATACTCTCTTGTGCCTAGGGTTATTAGCAATCTGGCTGTTAATTGAAATTGCTAATGAACAAGAACTTTGTATATTTCTTTTTACACGTTTGTAACAAACAGTTATACACTTGTAAGCGGGGGAATAGTCCCGCTATTGTGGGGAACTTTCCTGGCTTCTGCATTACCCCAGTGAAGTGGGCTAGCGAAAGGATCTGAGTCCTCACTCCCACTTCCTTTACCCAGTGGCCTCCCTGCCCTTGAGGACTCCCCTTCCACTTTCCTGTCTGGCAGAGTCCTCGTAACCACAACAAGGCTGGGCCCAGGATTCCTGGGGGGCTCGACCCCCAACCCTGCTGTGGTCACCTAGGACAGAGGCTAGGGTGTCCCCACTCTGGGGTACTCTCTCTGCACTAGGCACTTCTCTGACCCACTGACCATTACATACAAGTTAAACCAAATGCAAGTTATTTAATCAACAATTAATTTTAAAAAGAATAAGGAAAATTGGGAAAGGTTAAAGGAAACATATCAACCCGCTCTGTGGCAGGGAACATCACGAACAGTGTCTCTGGAATGTCAGGGCAGTTCACAGTCTGTTCCTTATAAGTCCCAGCCTTCTTCTCAGGCCCTGGCTGTGCTGCAGGGATGCTGTGGGTTGGACACTTGCTCTGGTGATGGCCACACGCTCCTAGGCTCTAAGTGGTAGGACCCTTCTTCCCAGTGTTGCCCCCGCCCTGTCGGGATTACGATCCAAGCCTGGCCTGCAGAGCCTCTTGGCTGAGGCGTCTCCCTGTGCTGGGCCTGCTGCCCAGGGTCCCCCTCGGTCTCCCCAGCTGCTCACCGCACCCAGCTCTGGACTGCTCCAGCCCCAGCTCCACCACTCTGTCTCTGCTGCTCTGCCTCCAGCTCCCTGGGCTGCTTCTCTGGCCCCTCTGGCTCTGGCTGCTGCAGCTCTGCTCCCAGGGAAAGTCTGCTCTCTCTGGGCTGTGCCTCTGGCTTTGGGCTGCAGTTCTGCTCCCAGGACAGGGTCTGCTCTCTTGGGATCTGGCACAGCTCTGCTCCCCACCTCAGCTCAGGCCCCTGCTTTCTCCTTAGCTGGGCCCCACTCTGTCTGACCCAGGCAATTCCAGCTGACAGGGAGGACGGGACCTCCCTGGCCTCCTGACTCCCTGATTAGCCTGCCCGCCCTGTCATTCAGGCTGCCCTGGAGCATTGGCCTCTCCCCATTGTTCCTGGGGGCTGGCAGTCTCAGGGTCCTGATTTCCATCGACCCTTCCCCCTCTTTAGTACTGGGAGCTAGCAACTAAAACACCCCCACTGAATGTTAGTAAGGGGACAACAGTCCCCTGACATGTATCAAGGCCTCAGTCTGGGAGCCAGCCAGGTTGGAGTGCCACTTACTGTCCTGTCCAAGTCTCTCTACAGGCAGTCCTCGTCCTCCTCCTTCTCCCCCCACCCCCAAGCTCCAGGGAGAGACAGCCCTTCTAAAAGGGCCCAGCCTTCCTCTGATTGGCTGGGTTCTGCCCAGCTGCTCCAAGGGCTGCTATTAACCCTTTGCCAGCCAGTGAGGGGCAGCTGCCCCATAACAGTCATATACTTTTTTTCTTGCAGGTTTATAAGTATCTTATTCATTATTAATTTCAATTACCAGCCAGATTGCTAATAACCCTAGGCACAAGGGAGTAAGGGCCCTATTCATTTCAGTTTAGGCAGCCGGTTTAGTTTTTAGCCGACTTTTTAGTTTTCCTATCAGATGAGTGATAGTTACTGGAGCTAACGGTGCTTGGCAGTAACTTGGTATTTGACTTTTCCAAAAACCCATGTACTGTGTTTTATTCATGAATCTCTGTTCATTTGGGACTATTAGCTTTCTATAAGTGAGCACCTATACTTAAAAAGAACATAAAAAAGGGAAAAGTTAACAAGTGACCATTAAATAGTACAATAAAGGATAATGAGGTGTGTTCACCTGTGATAAAAACACAGTAGGAAGTATATAAAAAGAAAATAGTTTAAACTACCTGACACATTAGTAGGAAGCAGTAAAATACCCACAGGATGAAAGTTCAGAGGTATCTGAACTTGTTGCAACTTGGAATCCATTCCTTCCATTTTAAGTTATCATAACAGACACATAACACATTTAAAATTTTTTGCCCCCTAGTATCTAGCAATGAACCAAGTAGAATAGCATCTAACTGCAAATATAACTGTTAAGTAGCTTATAATTATAGCAGAGAGAATAATTTGCAAGAAATGATTTATTTGATGCACTTAGCCCCTTTTTCTGCTTGCCAGATCACTATTCCCGTAGATTAATGTGTTGTTCAAAATAATACATAACTTTTAAACTTTTTTTCAGTTTATATTCATAGAATCATAGAATATCAGGGTTGGAAGGGACCTCAGGAGGTCATCTAGTCCAACCCCCTGCTCAAAGCAGGACCGATCCCCAATTAAATCATCCCAGCCAGGGCTTTGTCAAGCCTGACCTTAAAAACTTCTAAGGAAGGAGGTTCCACCACCTCCCGAGGTAACGCATTCCAGTGTTTCACCACCCTCCTCGGGAAAAAAAATTTCCTAATATCCAACCTAAATCTCCCCCACTGCAACTTGAGACCATTACTCCTTGTTCTGTCATCTGCTACCATTGAGAACAGTCTAGAGCCATCCTCTTTGGAACCCCCTTTCAGGTAGTTGAAAGCAGCTATCAAATCCCCCCTCATTCTTCTCTTCTGCAGACTAAACAATCCCAGTTCCCTCACTCTCCTCATAAATCATGTGTTCCAGTCCCCTAATCATTTTTGTTGCCCTCTGCTGGACTCTTTCCAATTTTTCCACATCCTTCTTGTAGTGTGGGGCCCAAAACTGGACACAGTACTCCAGATGAGGCCTCACCAATGTTGAACAGAGGGGAACAATCACATCCCTCAATCTGCTGGCAATGCCCCTACTTATACATCCCAAAATGCCATTGGCCTTCTTGGCAACAAGGGCACACTGTTGACTCATATCCAGCTTCTCGTCCACTGTAACCCCTAGGTCCTTTTCTGCAGGACTGCTGCCGAGCCATTCTGTCCCTAGTCTGTAGCGGTGCATGGGATCCTTCCGTCCTAACTGCAGGACTCTGCACTTGTCCTTGTTGAACTTCATCAGATTTCTTTTGGCCCAATCCTCCAATTTGTCTAGGTCCCTCTGTATCCTATCTCTACCCTCCAGCGTATTTACCTCTCCTCCCAGTTTAGTGTCATCTGCAAACTTGCTGAGGGTGCAATCCACACCATCCTCCAGATCATTTATGAAGATATTGAACAAAACTGGCCCCGGGACCGACCCTTGGGGCACTCCACTTGATACCGGCTGCCAACTAGACATGGAGCCATTGATCACTACCCGTTGAGCCCGACAATCTAGCCAGCTTTCTATCCACCTTATAGTCCATTCATCCAGCCCTTACTTCTTTAACTTGCTGGCAAGAATACTGTAGGAGACGGTGTCAAAAGCTTTGCTAAAGTCAAGGAACAACACGTCCACTGCTTTCCCTTCATCCACAGAGCCAGTTATCTCATCATAGAAGGCAATTAGATTAGTCAGGCATGACTTGCCCTTGGTGAATCCATGCTGACTGTTCCTGATCACTTTCCTCTCCTCTAAGTGCTTTGCTATAACACAAACAGAAGCTCACTTCTTATATTCATGCTGGACCTGATTCTGCTAAGATACTCATAGTGATTAGTATCTTAATTTCCCTTAAAATTAATTCCATTACTCTTAGTTATGTACTCATGTTCTATATTAAGCAATTACTCTCCACCTTGGTATATTTAAACCTTTGATGGAGACTGTAATCTTTCCTTCCCTCTTTAGTTGTAATTTAATGAAGCTGTGTATATTTATCTTTTTTCATCTTTTCTCACAAATCCTTCTTGTCAGGGTCCTGAAAATCTCTGTTCCTCTTCCCAGAACTCTGTCTCTTGTTAATATTTGTTTGGACTGAGGTGCCTAAAACTAAATACAGTTGTCCACATACAGTCAAATCACATGTATAGTGGGTTGTAATCTCCCTTTTTCATGAGGCCTTTGCACATGCAACTGAGCTGGTTGGGAATTTTGTTGATGAAATGTTTTTCATTTTAGAATGGGTATTTGTCAAAATCAAAACTTTTCATAGTAAAGAATTGGTTTTGATTAATTTTTTCCTTCGAAAACTTTGGGGGAAAAAAGCTTTGAAATTGTCAAAATATTGTGATTTTGACATTTTCTAAATGAAAAAAATCTGCTTTTCCAGTTCTAAACAACTTCTTGGTTTGAAATAAAAAATTAAAATGAAAAATTATCTAAAGAAAATATTTTGCTTAACCTGATCTGAACCATTTTTATTTGTTCATGAAAATTTGAGATTTTGACTTTTTGTCCTACTTTGAGATGGAAAAAATTTTGAGGTCTCCTAAATTTATTTCCTACCCAGTACTAGTATGCAAATCAAATGCTTTGTTCTAATATGTGGCAATGTCACATGGTAGATTCATGTCTTGTTTGCTGTCTGTCACCGGTAGCTCTCTTTCAATGTTACTTCTTCCTGAATACTAATGTTCTCCCTCCCATGGAGTATTTGTATTTCAAATGATTTCTGTGGACATATTAGACTGTCCATATTTCTAATCTCTCCAGGCAGCACTCCACCTCTCCCCGGTTGTAGATATATTTCCCTTCACCATTAACCGTTTTTTTGGTCTGTTAGCCAGTTTTGAATCCAACTGCCAGTGTTCCTGTCCAAACCAATTTGAATTAATTTTTAAATTAATATTTCTTGAGACAATTTCAGATTCAGCAGGCAGAACAGTGCCAGGGATAAGGATTGGGTGGAATAATACTCAGCCAGTGCTGCCACCTCCCTGCCCCTTCTGGTATGTCCTAATCATCCCCTGCTTAGGGCAGTAGTCCCCACGCAGCCCATCCTGCACCAGCCAGTGGGACTGCATAAGGAAGGAATTCCAGGAGACATCTAGCTTGGGAAAAGACTTCAGCTGGCAGGAGCAGCTATACAAGCTGTTGCAGCAAGCACTGTTGAACACTGATGATGTAATGAGATTATCCTTTCTACAGTTGTTTCTCTGAACACAATTTCCTCTCTGCTGATTGACTGCTGGCTCCACTTCCTTCCTGCCCTCTCCCTCAGTCTCTTCACATTAGCCTCATTTTAACTGGCTTCTGTGCTCCTCTCCAACTTTCCTATCTATTTTCTTCCCTCACCTCCTGTTTCTGAGGGCAGGTCTACACTTAAAATGCTGCATCGGTGCTGCTGTAGCATTTCAGTGAAGATGCTAGTACACCAGTGGTGGGCAACCGGCGGCCCATAGGCCGCATGTGGCCTGTCAGGGTAATCCGCTGGCGGGCTGCCAGACAGTTTGTTTACATTTGCACAGCTGCCCACAGCTCCCAGTGGCTGTGGTTCGCCGTTCCCTGCCAATGGGAGCTGCAGGAAGTGGCGCAGGCCACTCCGACATAGTGCTGTCTACACATGGGTTTAGATCAGTATAAGTGTGTCGCTCAGAGGTGTGAATTTTTCCACACCCCTGAGTGACATAGTAATATCAATGTATGTTTATAGTGTAGACCTTGTCTCACTGTCTCCTTTCCTTCCTTTGTTTTTCCTTTCAACCAAAGCATTCCTGCCTTCCCTCTTCACTCACACTGCATTTTATAATACATTTTATATAAAAATATTAAAAAGTCAAATGTGAAAAAATATTTTAAAAATTTGTGGCAACTAGCAGGCCCTTTGGAAACCATCATTCCAGTCACTCTGCTTATATATTCTGTCCCTTCCTGCCATTCTATGTTTGACTTGTCTATTTTGATTGTGAATTCTCCAGATCAGGGACTAACTCTTGCAGTAGAGTGTATAGCACTATGGGTTCCTGATATTGGGTGGGCCTCTTGGCACTTTTGGAATACCAGTAGTTATTATTACTACTAACAAAGCACAGGACCAGACTGTGGCTTCAAGCCACTGCCTATGTTGTGCAGGATACAGGGCATGTTGTTGTGAGAGTGCCGTGAAGAGTTGGTATCTCTGCCAACCTTTGCAAGTTCTTCTCTGTACTGTCCAGGAGACAGGTGCTGCTGGTAGCACTAATCCAGAGCAATCCTTGCTTTCAGGGAGAGCAAAGGTTGTGATTGTGGCTGACCCATACATGGAGGTATACAAAAGTGGTGGTGGTGGGGTTGGGTGTAAGGCCTATTGCATATACAGACGGAGCTTGCAACTATCTGGCTAAGGGTAACAAATATTCGTTAAAATTCAAATAGGTAACATTTTACTGCATTCCTTTCAACAGCTAATTTTGTAAATCTATGCAAAAAGCAATCAAGTTTGTTAGGAGCAGTACTAAAGCATGATGTTTTTATACAGCTCTATATATCCACTATTCCCTTTTTGAGGGGGGGGGGTCCTTTATGCTGTTCCTGTGTTCCTAAGGTGACTCAATTGATTATTTTAAAGATAGCTTTTTTAAATTCTGAACTCATGCTTCCAGTTAGCATTCAGCTCTTTTATGCAGAGTGTGAATTACAGAAGATGAGAATCCATAAACATTTAATTCAAAACACTAAGATGAACCTGTTTTCCACAGCACAGGGAGGATAAGCCAATAAAAACCAGAGTAAAACCAAAATATTGTTCCACTGAGGATAGCTTATAACCAACCAGAATATTCTGCTGACTAACCCACAAGGCGAGGGCTGTCAAACTCTTCCCAAACACTTTCAGTCCTGCCATTTTCTGAATGGCTGCAGAGTAAATCACAAACAATAAGCAAGAACAGTAAAGCACCACAGCTCTTCCTGCTAACTGTAGTGAACAGACAAAAGACAAGTTTGTAGGATGTCACTTTATATCCACTGTTTGGACAACAGTCAATTAGACTTTGCAGTGCAAAGCAATACAGAGGTTTTACTACTCTGGATACCAAGCAGAGCAGGTGATTGTTTTTATTGGTAGGCAATAAAAGCAAAATACTATTATTACAGATTTTTTGTCCTATTTCTTTCAAATCTTGGCTGCATTATTATTTCACAGCAGCTGCAGAGATAACATGTATCAACACTTTAGGAAGAGGCACACATTACCTGCAAGGCAGCTGTTGATTTGGTATTTTCATTATAAATGCCACAATGCTCAGGGTTTTTATATCTTGGCTGTTTCAGAATTGTTGTCAGCTTGTGTGACATTTTGTTTATTTGATCAGGCTTAGATTTTTTGTTATAAATAGTTTTAAAAAATATAATCTTTTTTATACATGTGAATGGGAAACTAGGTATATTTTCATAATGAAATAGCTCAAATGTTTACATTTGTCTGACAGATGCAGAATGCGTGCAGTGTTTTTATAATGTGAAATCCCGGGCTCCTTGAACAGAGCACAGCCTCATCCTGACAACTTCATCACAATGTCAGTGGCAAAATGTATTACAAGACAATTCTGACTTACAGCAGGAAAGGGGCAGCAGTGATGGGGGTCACATAATCTCCGTAAATAGGTATTGTGGATAGGTGCCATTCCAGAGTGCTCTCTCATGGCCTGAGATAGGTCTGCAGGGACCCTGCCCTCATTTCCCTCTTAGTTCCTTGTAATGACTTACTCTCAGACTGGAATACTTTAAACAAGATTCCCCTTTTGTGGGGTCCCATTTATTTAGTCTTTTTTTCAAAACAGGCTCTTTTACTCCACAGGCCCCACCCTTCTCCTTTGTTTAAGAGTCCCACTGCCCTGCTTCTTGTGCCTGAATCAGGGGCAATGGATTCTTCCTGAAAGTAGGGGGGCATTAGGACCTGCCCCCTCTGGGGCCCCACCGTTGCCCCGCCTTTTCCCCCAAGGGCCTGCCCCCTGGCCAGGACGGAACCTGGAGCTGGGCTGGGAAGCCTGGGCCCCTCCACCTGCCTTTCATTTTGAGCATCCTCCTTTCTGACACTATTCCTTATCATTCAGGCAGAACCTGCAGAACATTTTCTTTGCTAGGTGTTGTATCAACCAGGCAAGGTATTAACAAGCTTCAACAGGACTTTGCTTTCCAAGTGGAAACCTCTCCACCAAGCTGCTGCTGCACCCTCGGTAGCTTTCTCCCAGCCTCTCAACTCCTCCCCCCTCCTTCCTGTTTCCTGTCCTTTCAGACTCCCAACAGCCAGTGCTCCCAGTTCTAATAATTACAAGCAACATCTAAACACTACACTAGGTAATTCTGCAATGAGGATTTGGCCAGAAGGCTTTTCTCATAAAGATTTTTTATAGCTTTTTCCTCATGTACATCAGTGGGTTGTGAGCCATAATTCAGCACCTTATCTTTGAAGTGGGTTTGAAAAATCATGTTTAGTCAGTGAGGAGATAATAAAATGAAATGGGGTGTGACAGTCATGGTCCAGACACCCCAAGGGGAAAATGGGGTTCAGACTTCCCCCCAAAGAATAAGCAACTGAATCAACTGATTGTATACAACGTTATGGTGTATAAATATATGCCAAGTAAGATATTTTATGAAAGTGTGTAATGTTCTGAAGTTGATGGTCATTAGGAGATATGTATACAAGTTATGGCTATGAATGGATGCATGTATAGCTGTATAGAACATTGTAATTGTTATCAGGGTGCAACCACAGCACCACCTCACAGCAGTGTGGGGAAGCAATCAGGCCGGGAGATGCACCTACAAGGCTAGTTTTTTATGTGAAACTAAGTCCAATCACCTAGCCTTGTACAGGGAAAGACAATGGTGGACCATTAAAGTTAATGGAAAGGCATTGAAACTGAAAAGAAAACCCCAGTCTTGGAAAACTAAGGGAGGAGGGACTTTCCCCCACTCTGTGGTCATTTCTACATTTACCAGGGATCGAGGCTGCTGCGATTGATGCAGCGGGTGTCGATTTAGGAGATCTAGTGAAGACTGTAGAGTGCTCTCAGATCGACTCCAGTACTCCATTGGAATGAAAGGAGTAATGTAAGTCAACGGAAGACACTCTCCCATAGATGCAGCAGTGGTGTAGACACCGCAATAAGTTGGCTTAAGCTATGTCTACTTCAGCTGTGTTATTCATGTAGCAGAAGCAGTGTAACTTAGGTTGACTTATCTGGTATTGTAGACAAGGCCTGTGTAACCATGAATTACCATAGTCTGACAAAGACAAAAATCCTGCAAATCCTGCAAACCCAAAGACAAAAATCCTTCAAAGGGAAGAGGTTTGAATTAAAGGCTTTCCAGGAACCAAAGGCCAGCATCTATGTAGGGTGCTATCTGCAAAACACTGAATCTCCTGTATGACAGAGGGCATGCTGGGAAACTGTTCAAAGGCAATAAGTAACTTGTATTAGAAAATGGAATTTAGTTCATATAGAATTGCAAAGGCTAAGGTTGTGTCTTTGTTTATTTTCTATGTAACTTGAATGTATTTACTTTTTCTTACTACTTCATCTTTGAATCTGTGATTTTTCTGTTAAATCTTTTTGTTTATTTTTACCCTAAGGAGGTCTCTGTTGTGCCACCTGTGTGCAGTGGGTGGCACCAAGTGGACTGATAACTGGCAGCAGGTTTCATTCCTTTGGAGATGATGAACTAGAAAGGAAAAGTCCAAGTGTCTGGTAGTGAAGAACTCAGGGGTGGATTTGGGAAACTCAGGACCAGAAGGGCTGTAGGGATCACCCTGCGAAGGGTAAGGATGGATGCCAGGGTGAGACCTTTATGCTTGTAGGCTGGCTACTGGTGTCAGAGCTCTGACCCATGGCAGAGCAGCATTAAGGCACCCCAAGTTACAAGGCAGTTGATAACCTAACCCCTTACTGGTCTGAGTGATCCTCAAAATGTCAGAGGGTGTATTACAGGAAATTTAGGGCCAGACTATGGCTGGCCTTTCCAAAAGTGTGCAAGGGACAGGAGGGTCCAAAGAGTGTCACGCACTCGTGTATCTGAACTGTAGCCACAATCGTAGTTCTGAACTTTTTTCAGTGCAGGGATCGCTCCCTGCTAAACCCCTGCAATGTGAACCATCCCAAATGTGGTGGGGAGGAAGTAGTGCATTGCCTAATCCTGTCCCTTCTCCCCTGTAGCTAGCCAATAAAGTTGCCTGACCACAGAGGGGATCACATGCTGTACTGCATGAAAAAATGGACACCCTCACCTAGATTCCAAGGAGCTCCTTGTTTGAAAGGTCCTATGGAATTTAATTAGACATAATTTTTTCTGCAGCTTTTGAGGTTCATTCTCTAGAATTGAATAGAAAATATATTCTTGCTATAGAATTCTGTGGAACGTTTTAAGAACCTATAGAAAGTAGGGTTGCCAACTCTGACTGAAGCTATTCCGGGAGATTTTTTCCCCCCAACATGATGTAATGTCATTTTCTTAAAATAGCCTAATAAAATCTCCTGGATTGCCTTTAATAGGAGATTGATGACGATTCTGGGAGACTCCAGGCCAATCCTGGAGGGTTGACAACCCTAAAAAGAGAATCATATTAATCTTCTGTATAGTACTGTAGATTCAATATCTGTTACACAATGGAGACACAATGCTTCCATAGGTCCTTTGTGGTCCTGTATTGCCCACAACATAAGCCAGGCACTATTCAGCTGAAACAATGCAAGCCCTAAGAAGCCTTAGAGACTAATGAGCTCTCTATTATTAACTCCTGGTTAAATGAGAGAAGAGTGGCCCAGAGTTGCTTAAGAACTGCAGATGGGCAGGGACCTTACCGGAGAGGGAGCTCTCTGCCAGCATCTGTTGGAGGGCAAAGGGAATTGACTGAATGGGCCAGACCTCATTTGCATTTTAGTTATGTGATAGCTTGGGGCACTTTGGTTAAAGTACAGTTAAATTTTGAGTTTGGGGGCAATAAAATGCTATTGATCTTGTTAGTAAATAGAAGGATAAGACATTGACATTGAATGTGCCTTGTGTTGCCCTGCCTATGAACACAGTCACGTACAGTTGCATAAAGAAGTCTGGACAGAGCTGAGTTGGAGAGAGAAAGGGAAAGCCTACCTACTTTCTGCTGGGAGCACCTTTCTGATGGTGAGAACTCTGTAAAAGATCCTAGATACCACTGATCTCTATCTAAATAACAGTGGCACGTGGTGACATTTTTAGTAAGGTATGCAATAACTTTTTAGATGACAGATACAATTTTGTTTTCTAACCTACCCATAGTGATTCATAAACCAAATAGGTTTCAGAGTAACAGCCGTGTTAGTCTGTATTCACAAAAAGAAAAGGAGTACTTGTGGCACCTTAGAGACTAACCAATTTATTTGAACATAAGCTTTTGTGAGCTACAGCTCACTTCATCGGATGCATACTATGGATAGTATAGAAGATCTTTTTATACACACGAAGCATGAAAAAATGGGTGTTTACCATTACAAAAGGTTTTCTCTCCCCCCACTCCACTCTCCTGCTGGTAATAGCTTATCTAAAGTAATCACTCTCCTTACAATGTGTATGATAATCAAGTTGGGCCATTTCCAGCACAAATCCAGGTTTTCTCTCCCCCCCCTCCCCCGCACACAGACCCACTCTTCTGTTGGTAATAGCTCATCTAAAGTGATCACTCTCCTTACAATGTGTATGATAATCAAGGTGGGCCATTCCCAGCACAAATCCAGGGTTTAACAAGAACATCTGGGGGGGGGTTAGGAAAAAACAAGGGGAAATAGGTTATCTTGCATAATGACTTAGCCACTCCCAGTCTCTATTCAATCCTAAATTAATTGTATCCAATTTGCAAATGAATTCCAATTCAACAGTCTCTCGCTGGAGTCTGGTTTTGAAGTTTTTTGTTGTAATATCACAACTTTCATGTCTGTAATCGCGTGACCAGAGAGATTGAAGTGTTCTCCGACTAGTTTATGAATGTTATAATTCTTGACATCTGATTTGTGTCCATTTATTCTTTTACGTAGAGACTGTCCAGTTTGACCAATGTACATGGCAGAGGGGCATTGCTGGCACAGGATGGCATATATCACATTGGTGGATGTGCAGGTGAACGAGCCTCTGATAGTGTGGCTGATGTTATTAGGCCCTGTGATGGTGTCCCCTGAATAGATATGTGGGCACAGTTGGCAACGGGCTTTGTTGCAAGGATAGCTTCCTGGGTTAGTGGTTCTGTTGTGTGGTATGTGGTTTGTGGTGAGTATTTGCTTCAGGTTGGGGGGCTGTCTGTAGGCAAGGACTGGCCTGTCTCCCAAGATTTGTGAGAGTGTTGGGTCATCCTTCAGGATAGGTTGTAGATCCTTAATAATGCGTTGGAGGGATTTTAGTTGGGGGCTGAAGGTGATTACCAGCAGGAGAGTGGGGTGGGGGGAGAGAAAACCTTTTGTAGTGGTAAACAACCATTTTTTCATGCTTTGTGTATATAAAAAGATCTTCTATACTTTCCACAGTATGCATCCGATGAAGTGAGCTGTAGCTCACGAAAGCTAATGCTCAAATAAATTGGTTAGTCTCTAAGGTGCCACAAGTACTCCTTTTCTTTTTTATAAACCAAATACTTTCATTTTGACAAATCCTGGCTGCCAAATACAATGAAAGCTGAGAATGTATAAATATGTGATTATCTAATGTTTCTACTGAAATAAAAAATCCATCCTTCTATCTTTTTTAAAGAATCTCCTCAATGACCAGTCATAGAAGTCTGGTAAGCTGTGCAGATACCTAAGTAGTCCCTTTTTGATGGTCAGTAAAGCCAAGTTGGCCAGGTGTTTGCCTCCATGCTTGTTGCGTGTGAATATCTTAATGTGCTTTAAAGTTGAAAAAGACATTTTCAGTGTGGCCGTAGAGTAGGGAATAGTCAGAATTAAGGCAGCCGACTTGCTGACCTAAGACAAACAAGTATGTAAATACAGCATATGAATAGTTCTTTACAAGTCAAATGAACTTTTCCCTTGAGGCGGTTCTGAGTTGTACACAGTTCAGAATGCAACTGACTAATGTCAGAAATATTCATATAAAGTACTTCTGGAGATTCAAAGCATCAATAAGAAAATGTGTCTGGAATTCCTTGAATCTTTTCAGATTCAGCAACTAGGTGAATTTCAAGTTTCTATACTCTTTCAAATCATATAGATAGCTTGCTGATATTGTCAATAACCTCAGATAAGAAACAGTCATATGTTGCTTGGCCTTCTCTTGCTCTTTTTTTCCCAAGGTTCATGTGAACCTAGCTCAAACACCTCTTTCCAAAGCTCATCAAAATTTTGTCACTCTCAGTGAATTTGCTCCTAAGGTCTCACGAATCTGCTGAGTTCAAAACCTAATATCATATATCTTGGTTTGAAGAACATCAAGCAACATTTCTGTCACTTCAGATATGTTGCTGTGGATGCAAAGGAGAAACACAAACTGAAAACTGTCAAGCATAGTCAGAAAATCTTTGGCTGAGGAAAAAGACTGAGAGTCCCAATCTGCTGGATTGTATACCACACTTTTGGAGAGTCCAATCAATGCTGGTTAGGGAGTGGCACTATATGTGAAAGAAAGCAGAGTCAAGCATAGTAAAAATCTTAAATGAATCAAAGTGTACTACAGAATCTCTATGGATATAAATTCCACGCTCAAATGATCAGAATATAGCAGTAGGAATATACTACCAACCACCAGACCAGGATGGTGATTTTGAAATGCTCAGGGAGATCAGAGAGGCTATAAAAATAGAAAACGTAGTTGAAATTCCCCATTATTATTATCTCCATATTGACTGGGTACATTTCACCTCAGGAAAGGATGCAGAGACACCATAAATTATTGATTCTCAGAGCAGCTCATCCTGGAACCCACGAGGGGAAATGCAATTCTTGATTTAGTCGAAAGTGGAGCACAGGATCTGGTTCAAGAGGTGACTAGAGTTAAACTGCTTGGTAATCGAGACCATAATATAATTAAACTTAAACTTAACATCCTAGTTTGGGGGGGAGAAGGGGGGAAGAAGGAAAACACCAAAGAAGCCCACCACTGTAGCATTTAATTTCAGAAAGGGGAACTACACAAAAATGAGCAAGCTAGTTAAACAGACATTAAAAGGTACAATCACAAAAGCTAAATGCCTCCAAGTTGCAGGGAAACTTTTAAAAAATATCGTAATAGAGGTTCAAATTAAATATATATTCCAAATTAAAAAAACAATAGTCAGAGTACCAAAGAAGTGCCACCATGGCTAAATAACAATGTAAAAAGTGGTTAGAGGCAAAGGTATCTTTTAAAAATTGGAAGTTCAATCCTACTGAGGAAAATAGAAAGCAGCATAAACTCTGGCGAGTCAAATGTAAAGGATTAATTAGGCAGTCCAAAAAAGAATTTGAAGAAGCCAAAGATTCAAAAATTATAAGTAAATGTTTTTAAGTGCATTAAAAGCAAGAAGTCTGACAAACAATCAGTGGGGCCACTGGACAATTGAGGTGCTAAATGAGTACTCAAGGAAGACAAGGCCATTTCAGAGAAGCTAAATGAATTCTTTGCATCTTCACTGAAGAGGATGTGAGGGAAATTCCCATACCTAAGTCATTCTTTTTAGGTGACAAATCTGAGGAACTGTCCCAGATTGAGGTATCTATAGAGGAGGCTTTGGAACAAACTGGTAAATTAAACAGTTATAAGTCACCAGGACGCTGATGGTATTCACCCAAGAGTTCTGAAGGAACTCAAATATGAAACTGCAGAACTACTAAGTGTGGTATCATTTAAATCAGCTTCTGAACCAGATGACTAGAGGATAGCTAATGTGATACCAATTTTTAAAAAAGGCTCCAGAAGCGATCCTGGCAATTACAGGCTGGTAAGCATAACTTCAGTACCAGCCAAATTGGTTGAAACTATAATAAAGAATGAAATTTTCAGACACACAGATGAACACAATTTGTTGTGGAAGAATCCATATGGTTTTTGTAAAGGAAAATCATGCCTCACCAATCTACTAGAATTCTTTGAGGGGTTCAGTAAACATGTGGACAGGGGTGATCCAGTGGATATAGTGTATTTGGACTTTCAGAAAGCTGTTTACAAGATCCCTCACCAAAGACTCTTAAGCAAAGCAAAGAATCATGGGATAAGAGGAAAGGTCCTCTCACAGAGCGAGGGAAATAATGGAGTCCCCCAAGGATCTGTACTGGGACCTGTGCTGTTCAACATATTCATAAATGATCTGGAAAAAAGGGTGAACAGTGAAGAGTAAAATTACTCAGGATAATTATGTCCAAAGTAGACTGTGAAGAGTTACAAAGGGATCTCATACAACTAGGTGACAAGAAAATGGCAGATGAAATTCACTGTTGATAAATGCAAAGTAATGCACACTGGAAAACATAATACCAACTATACATACAAAATGATGGGATATAAATTATCTGTTACCACTCAAGAAGGAGATATTGGAGTCATTGTGGATAGTTCTCTGAAACCATCCACTCAATGTGCAGTGGCAGTCAAAACAGCTAACAGAATGTTAGGAACCATTAGGAAAGGGACAGATAATAAGACAATAAATATCATAATGCCTCTATATAACTCCCTGGTACTCCCACACCTTGAATACTGCATGGGGTTCTGATCGCTCTGTGATGGGTTGTCCCCCCCTTCTGGGGTGCCACCTGATGTACTGGGGTTCCACCCACTCCACCCATTCTACCAGCCTGGGCTCCCTCATCCTGTCCTGCTACACACACACACACACACACACACACGTAGGGACGCTCCCAGCTGCAGAATGACATCAATACTGAAATCAGTGCTGTATGGTAAGGCTTTCAGCTGGGGAATTGCCCAGCACTCAGGTGCACACACACTCTGGAGTGTAAACCCAAAATTATATTGTGTTGCGCTGCACAGAAATCTATATAGCGTAAGCTCATGAAATCTGCCCCCTCCCTCAATGTGGAGGAAGATATGCACAGCCTTTGCCCACCCCCCAGTTGTGAATTACACAAACTGGTTGTGGAATAAACAAAAAACAAGTTTCTTAACCACAAAAGGTAAATTTTCAGTGATTATAAGGGATAGCAAACAGAACAAAGCAGATTATTGAGCAAATAAAATAATCATGCAAACAAAGTTCAATACACTAAAGAAACTGGCTACAAATAGTAATTTCTCACCCTATAAAAAGTGTTGTTTTAAGCAGATTGTAGAATTTCTCTGTTGGTGGACAGCTCTTGCTTGCATCTTAAAACTCTAGGTATATCCTTCATGGGCCAGACACCATTCACAGCCCGGGTTCAGTACTTCCCCTCCTCCTTTTCCTTTCGTTTTGTTTCTTTGATATATCAAGCAGCCATTTTGGATGGGGATTCAGTGAAGAACGAACCAAGATTAACTCACTCCCCAGCCTTAAATAGGATTTGCATATGGGGGGATACTTTATTTCCCAGTTTGACCCCCAGCCCCTCTTAATGGAAAAACACTAGAAGTCCACGTTGGTGTCCAGTACCAGGTGACATGATCACCTGACCCTGCAATGTCAAAGCAGCATCCCAGGAAACATCTCAGGAAGGAGGGAGATTAGCATCTTCAAAGACCTATTTTTTCCCCCTAATGGCCCAACCAGGCTGTTTGCATACTGTCTGGTGGGCGTTCCCCAGGTGAAAACACTGTTGTAATTGTTACATAGTCAATATTCCTAACTTCAGATTCAGAAATGATACATGCATATGAATTGGATAAATATATTCAGTAAATCATAGGCTTTTCAATCAGGGCCGTCATTACCCATACGCAAAGCACGCAGCTGTGTAGGGCACCAGGAAATTTGAGCCACCACATTTCCTGGTGCCCTGCGCAGCTGCGTGCTGCTCCAGCCTCTGCTCTGGCTCTTGCCCAGGGCCCCCACCCCTGCTCCGCCCCAGCCCTGCCCCTTCCCTGCCCCAGCCCTGCCTCTTCCTGGCCCTGCTCTGCCCCAGCCCCGCCCCCACTCCCGTGAGGAGTGCAGCAGGGTTGGGCCTGCACTCACCAGCAACGGGAGTGCAGCAACCTGGCCCCAGCCGCGCCGCTGGTGAGTGGTTCTCCCTGCCCCCCAAGTCAGCTCCCCCCTGCCCTCCTGTTCCTCCCCCGCAGAGGCATGGGGCCCCACATGCACCCCCCGCGGGGAGGCTGCTTAGGGCCCCAGAACAGATAGGGACAGCCCTGTTTCCAATGATATGTCACATGACCCATCTTGCATAAAATACATCTTGGTTATGCCATATTAATAGCATAAGCATATTTCTATGAAGAATATGGGGCGTAATGTCACCCACTCCATCTTAAAAAAGGAAAAATTAGAATTGGAAAAGGTACAGAGAAGGGCAACAAAAATAATTAAGGATATGGAACAGCTTCCATATGAGGAGAGATTTAAAAAACTGGGACCTTTCAGCATGGGAAAGAAATAACAGAGGGGTTGTAGTGAGGTGGAGTGGCCTCCCTCCAAACTGGAGAGTGAGGAACCACTACATTCTCTCTGGGGGATGGATCCAGATCTATCCCACCCCCCTCACCCAATGTCCCAGGGCAGGACAGGAAGTATAAAAGGAGAGCTCTGGAGCTCAGTTGGTGTTGGGCCTAGGGAGGGAGTGGATGTCTCTTCCAGGTAACGGAGTTCTCTGCAGGATCTCAGATCAGCCCCCGAGTGGACCAATGCCTTGTGGTTGGAGGAGACAGAAGATCCTGAGGAGGGACTGCAGTGGCCGCTACCTGACTGCAAGGCGACGAGACTGAGTTCCGCTCGATGGAGTCCCAGTGACTAAGTGGGGTAGGAAGTAGCCCAGGGGAGCCAGACTTTGAGCCGGCTGTGCTGCTGGAAAGTGAGGCAGCCTGGTTCAGTGGGGGTGGGATGGGCTGTTCTGCTGGAAAGTGAGGCAGCCTGGTTCTCCCCTGACCCAGTGGCAGGACTGCCCACCACTGATAGGGCCCTGATAGGTCTCCCAACATCCCACTAGAAACTCAATCTAGGCCAAGAGGCCTGCACCTTATAGATTGTTACTTACTGTCTGCCCCAGCCAGAAGGCTGGGGCTACAAGCAGTTTGTCCTCTGCCCTGCCCAGAGGGCTAGAGCGCCTCCTATAGATGGGTACTTGCCACCTGTGCTCGCCAGGAGGCTGTGGGCTAACAGACTGTTTGAGCTCTGTCCCGCCCAGAGGGCCAGAGCTTCCCTCAATAGACTAATTTTTCCCATCTGCCTGTAGTAAGGCAGAGTGGCCTCCCTCTGCCCTCAAGAGCGAGAAAGCGCTACAGGAGGGATATGATAGAAGTTTATAAAATCATGAAAGTTGTGGAGAAAATGAATAAGGAAGTGTTGCTTACTCCTTCACATAATACAAGAACCAGGGGTCACCCAATGAAATTAATAGGCAACAGGTTTAAAAAATCCAAAGGAAGCACTTTTTTACGTAACACGCAGTCAACCTGTGGAACTTGTTGCCGGGGATGTTGTGACGGCCAAAACTATAATGGGGTTCAAAAAAGAATTAGATAAGTTCACAAAGGATAGGACCATCAATGGCTATTGCCCAAGATGGTCCGGGATGACACGCCATGTACTGCCTCTGACTGCCAGTAACTGGAAATGGATGGATGGATCATCTGATGATTTCCTGTTTTGTTCATTTCCTGTGAAGTCCCATGGCTTTGCCACTCTTGGTAGACAGGATACTTGGCTAGCTGGACCATTGGTCTGACTCAGTATGGCCGTTCTTATATTCTTACTCACAATGAACGTTGGCGTGTATGGGGCTACTTGTGTAGTAAGGAGCTGACTATGTGAGTAATGGTATCAAACACTGGTCCTTTACATGCAGAGACCTATACACAGAGTAAGCCTAGTTTACTTTCAGTAGTTCTGTACTCCTCAGGTAGCTCCATTAGAGTCAATTGGATGAGTTGTGTAATAAGAAGTACTCATCATGAGTTAAGGTGGTACAATTAGGCCTTGAAATGCTTGTGAATGGTGACAGTTGTACACTCTGGATATTGAGGACCTGATTCTAACCTCACAGCAGGTTTACACCAGAGCATCTCCATTGACTGGGAGTGGATATGTCATTACACAAAGTAAAACAATTTCCCCATGTTTATTCTCCCCACCCCACCCCCCACTGTTCCTCACACGTTTCTGTCAACTGCTGGAAATGGCCAACCTTGATTATCACTACAAAAGGTTTCCCCCCCACTCTCTCCTACTGGTAAAACTCACCTTACCTGATCACTCTTGTTACAGTGTGTATGGTAACACCCATTGTTTCATGTTCTGTGTGTATATAAATCTCCCCACTGTATTTTCCACTGCATGCATCTGATGAAGTGAGCTGTAGCTCATGAAAGCTTATGCTCAAATAAATTTGTTAGTCTCTAAGGTGCCACAAGTACTCCTTTTCTTTTTGTGGATACAGACTAACATGGCTGTAACTCTGAAACCTGTCATTATGCAAGGCACTGAATTTAGCCGTATGAAGTGGAAATCTATCAACTTCATGAAAAAACTCATACAGATACAGACAGACATCATCTTCCTTTCCAAATGCAAACAGATGGACATCATACCAAAAGGACTGAAGGTAAAAAATCCATTACAATCTACATACCACACAGACTATGCTGACAGATTGTGCCACACACTCTCAAAGAAACTGCGGAACCACCTGATCAACATCCTCTACAGCAAACAGGGAAAGATTAAGAATGAGCTCTCAAAACTGATTACTCTCATAAAAAAACAACCTTCCACACAAACTCCCTCGTGGTTGGACTTTACAAAAACTAGACAAGCCATTTACAACACACACTTTGCTTCTCTACAAAAGAAAAAGGACACTAAACTATCTAAACTACTACATGCAACAAGGGGCCACAACAGTGGTTCCCTTAACCCACCCAGCAATATTGTCAATCTATCCAACTATACTCTTAACCCAGCAGAAGAATCTGTCCTATCTCGGGGCCACTCCTCCTGCCTCTCCACCCCCACAAACATGATACAGCTCTGTGGTGACCTAGAATCCTATTTTTGATGTCTCCAACTCAAGGAATATTTCCAACACACCTCTGAACAACATACTAACTCATAGAGACCTTCCTACCAAGACTACAAAAAGAAGGATTCTGGGTGGACTCCTCCTGAAGGTTGAAACAACAGACTGGACTTCTACATAGTGTGCTTCTGCCGACGTGCACGGGCTGAAATTGTGGAAAAGCAGCATCACTTGCCCCATAACCTCAGCCGTGCAGAACACAATGCCATCCACAGCCTCAGAAACAACTCTGACATATAATCAAAAAGGTTGACAAAGGAGGTGCTGTCATCATCATGAACAGGTCGGAATATGAACAATTTCCATCCCACCATCAACCTCAGCCTGGACCAGTCCACACAAGAGATCCACTTCTTGGACACTACAGTGCTAATAAGCGATGGTCACATAAACACAACCCTATACTTCAAACCTACTGACTGCTATGCCTACCTACATGCCTCCAGCTTTCATCCAGACCACACCACACAATCCATTGTTTATAGCCAAGCTCTACGATACAACCGCATCTGCTCCAACCCCTCAGACAGAGACAAACACCTACAAGATCTCTATCAAGCGTTCTTACAACTACAATACCCACCTGTTGAAGTGAAGAAACAGATTGACAGAGCCAGAAGAGTACCCAGAAGTTACCTACTACAGGACAGGCCCAACAAAGAAAATAACAGAACGCCACTAGCCATCACCTTCAGCCCCCAACTAAAACCTCTCCAACACATCATCGAGGATCTACAACCTATCCTGAAGGACGACCCATCATTCTCACAAATCTTGGGAGACAGGACAGACAGCCCCCCAACCTGAAGCAAATACTCACCAGCAACCACACACCACACAACAAAAACACTAACCCAGGAACCTATCCTTGCAACAAAGCCCGTTGCCAACTGTGTCCACATATCTATTCAGGGGACACCATCATAGGGCCTAATCACATCAGCCACACCATCAGAGGCTCGTTCACCTGCACATCTACCGATGTGATATGTGCCAGCAATGCTCCTCTGCCATGTACATTGGCCAAACTGGATAGTCTCTACGTAAAAGAATCAATGGACACAAACCAGATGTCCAGAATTATAACATTCAAAAACTAGTCGGAGAACACTTCAATCTCTATGGTCACTCGATTACAGACCTAACAGTGGCAATTCTTCAACAAAAAAACAAACTCCAATGAGAGACTGCTGAATTGTAATTAATTTGCAAACTGGATACAATTAACTTAGGCTTGAATAAAGACTGGGAGTGGATGTGTCATTACACAAAGTAAAATTATTTCCCCATGTTTATTTCCCCCCCGCCCCACTGTTCCTTACACGTTCTTGTCAACTGCTGGAAATGGCCAACCTTGATTATCACTACAAAAGATTTTCCCCACCACACTCTCCTGCTGGTAATAGCTCACCTTACCTGATCACTCTTGTTACAGTGTGTATGGTAACACCCATTGTTTCATGTTCTGTGTGTATATAAATCTCCCCACTGTATTTTCCACTGCATGCATCTGATGAAGTGAGCTGTAGCTCATGAAAGCTTATGCTCAAATAAATTGGTTAGTCTCTAAGGTGCTACAAGTACTCCTTTTCTTTTTCCATTGACTTCAGTGGTTTTACCCCTGATTTAAGACTCTTTTTAGCTAAAAAGTTGGAGCAATACAGGCCAGAGCAGTGCAAGCTTCCCTTAGCTGCCTCATCAATATGCTTTGACTTTGACCAGACTAATTCAGTCTCCATGTCCCTTCATTCTTCAGCATTTCTAGTTAGACTGTGGACATTTTTCCACTGAGAGCTGGACTGAGGCAACCAATACATCAGATATATATATGGTGGGAGAGGGGAGGAAGGAAAAATACTCTGGGAAATCATGAAAGAGAAAATTCTTATTCATTACTATCTTGTGACTTAGAGATAAATGTCTGTTTGTTGCCAATTTCTTTATATATGCAGTTACCTGTGACACCTACATAATGCCCAGGAGTTAGAACTGTTCTGGATTTTGATATTTAATTTTTGCCATCCGAATGAGAACTATTTGTAACTTGCTGGGTCTTAGGTAAACACACGAGACAAGGACACTTAGCCTATTAGCTGAACAACTTTATGTCAAGTCCCCAGTTGCACAACTTTATGCCAAGTGTGTTCCATGCTAAAAGTGCCCACTGCCCAGCAACTGGAAATCCCATTGTCTACAGATTGGACACAAAACACTTAGAGGAAGTCTCCTTAGAAGGAAGTTGCTCACTAATGAGTCAAGTCAGTTTATGGCCGGTTTCTTTTGTTTGGTAGGTGCTATTTACTTACTTCATGGCAAGTGCATTCAATTCTACATATGTATGGCTTTTTTAGTGAAAGTCCACGAAAAGATTTCTGCTTGGGGACTAGAGCTGGTGTTGACTACAAGGAAACCCCAAGAAAATTGAACCCAGCCCTTTTTGCTGCTGCCAGCACCTGGCAGAAGGTTACACTGTATACACAAGAGCCTGATTTTCTGTGGTGTTCAGCACTTGTAGCTCCCAATGACTTTAGGGGGAGATGTGGGCAGGTCTTTAATGGAGTAGAAGTTTTGAGAGCTTTGATTTTTCTTCCCTGTATTTAAAAGCCCAATAGAATTTAACAGGACTTAAACTGGCAGGGTTCATAAAAATGAAATGGGGTTCTTTGGATATTAGTCCATTAAAACCTATGGTCTGTAATAGACAATCTTATTTTTATAGAATGTTTAAACTATGCTATAGATTTTAATAGAGAATGATAAGCCCTGCTTATAGAATTCTGATAGGTTTGTTTAAAAATTACCACTCAAGGAAAAGATCTTGGAGTCATGTGGACAGTTCTCTGAAAACATCTGCTCAATGTGCAGCAGAAATCGAAAAAGCTAACAGAATGTCAGAAACCATTATGAAAGAGGTAGTTAATAAGATAGTAAATATACAGAGAAGGGCAACAAAAATGATTAGGGGTATGGAACAGCTTCCATCTGAGGAGAGATTAAAAAGCCTGGCACTGTTCAACTTGGAAAAGAGACTACTAAGTGTGAACGATATGACAGAGGTCTATAAAAATCATGACTGGTGTGGAGAAAGTGAATAAGCAAGTGTTATTCACCCCTTCACATAACACAAGAACCAGGGGCTACCTGATGAAATTAATAGGCAGCAAGTTTAAAACAAACAAAAGGAAGTGCTTCTTAATACAATGCACTGTCAACCCGTGGAACTTGTTGCCAGGGGATGTTGTGAAGGCCAAAAGTATAACAGAGTTCAAAAAAGAATTAGATAAATTCATGGAGGATAGGTCCATCAATAACTATTAGCCAAGAGGTCAGAGATGCAACCCCATGTTTTGTGTGTTCTTAAGCCTCTGACTGCTAGATGCTGGGTCTGGACAAGAGGGGATGGATCATTCAGTAATTGTCATGTTCTGTTCATTCTCTCTGAGTGGCATCAACCGCTGTTGGAAGACAGGATACTGGACTAGGAAGACTATTGGTCTGACCAGTATGGCCATTCTTATGTTCTTATGTAATTCTGTAGAAAGATATTAATTCTTAAATACTATATGACTTTTACATAGAGCTTGTCAAAAATTGGTATTGAACCCCAGAGCCAAAATGATATAGGTTATCTCCTCACATAAGAGGTATGACACAGGCCTCTGATTTGCAAAGGTTTATGTAGTAGTTACTCACATGCATAAGTGTTTATAAAATTAGGGACACAACACAGTAATGGACATTATAATTTTCCCCTTGAAATTATAGGTACTGGATACTTGTATGGTAATTGAGGTAATGAACAGGATTAGACCAGACAGAATTCCTGTAAAAGAATCTCTTTTAATTTTTTATAGATACATTCTTAATAACCAAATGTTGTTAAACGTAAAAAGAAAGAATCTGTTTTGGCCACATTAAAAGAACCCATTTAAAATGAGAACAGGGGAAACAAAGCAAACAAAAAACCCTGTCTGTTTTAAATGGTATTTTATTCCATGTATATTTAATAACTATCTTTTTTATGCTAACTGGTACTCAGTTTATTGACCTAATTTGACATCTCTGTCTTACACTAGCACTTTGTGACTAATATGAAGCTAATGACAACATGTGGCATTATATGAATTGAAATCAAAACTAAATCCTGGGCTAGAGATAAAGACTGTGCAGTCTCACTAATCCAACTATATGAATACTGACAAATTAATTTTCACTTATTTAGAAGTTACATTGTGGTCTTTATAAATTATGTGATAATATTATTATATGCATTTCTGAGATATAGTTTGCTGCCTTTGAACTACCTGACTGTGACCCATAGTTTGCAAATTTATTCTGCCTCTTAAACTGTGCCTAGTCAAAACAGGTTAGGTGCTGCTAAGATTACAAAGCTTTAAAAGGTGCTTTACCACCTATTCTGGTTTGGTTGGAAAATTAAATTGTTTATTTTTTAATTGTTTGACTGTAACTGAAAAGACCAGATGCAATCTTCCCTCTCTGCAGTCACCACAGACCTCTGATCAGAGCGCTAACAAACAATAACCACAGACTCAGGCATATTCAGCAATATACTTCTCCCAAGGTATTACTCGTGTGGCTGACTGAAACAAAGATCCCATTCCCTCCCCTTCAGGTGACTAGTCAGCTCTACAGGTCTGTTCCCTCCTCTTCCTGTATCTTCCCCTCTGATTGACAGTTCTATTGCTCTGCTCAGCTCCTCCTGCTCCTGAGGTAGTTCCATTCTTTTTCCTCCTCTCCCACTCAAGCCCTCCTTTTCTGACGGGCAGCTCAACGACAATTCCTAGCCTCCCCTGTTGTCCTTATCCAGGAGCAGCAGCATAGGAGCCAGCAAACAGAGATGAAAACAGGGGAGTTTGAGTGGAGATGTTGAGTGTTGGAGGAGAAAGGGGGCAAGCCTCTATTCCATAGGGCCAATGAGTGAGTTCTTGAGAGTTTGTTCGTTGGTTTTGATTGCTCGCTGGTTTGCTTGTTTGCTTGTTTTTTCAGTTGCAGAGACTGGTAGGGTCAGGGTGCTGTGAGCACAAAACAGCCCTGATTGGGGGCAGGGCTTCCCTAATGAGGAGACCAATAAAGGCAGCTCAGCAGCCAGCCAGTGGCACAGGGGCCAGCAAACAGAGCTGAAAACAAAGGAGATTGAGTGGGAGTTTGTGAGGGGAATTTGGGGCAGGAGGTATGTGGTGGTCTGTTTTTGTTTTGTGTTTGTGTGTGTGGTTCCTCCTTCCCCCGACAGGAACTTAGTTGGGAAGGCTATGACAGATACAGAGGCAGCAGCAGTAGTGACCCAAAGAATGGAAGAGAAAATGAAGATGACTGGATGAGGAAGCAGCAGGATGTACACTATCCTGGATCGGGTACCTGAAAAGAGCTTTGTTTGTATGAAGTGCTGCTTGATGGATCTTCTCTTCCATCAGCTCTGAGGTTTGGAGATGCAGATAGAAACTATGGTTGAGTTTTGAAAGGGATGAAAGCATGGTTGAGTTTTGAAAGCAGATGATGGAGGGAAAGCAAGAGTAGGTTGAAAGGAAAACTCAAGACTCGCAGATGTAAGCTGGACTGGAGAATTGTGAGGGTAATGGAAGCATGTGACTAAGAGAACTGGGCAAAGGAAAAGAGTGGCCAATGATGGAGAAATAATGTTCAGGAACAGGTCTGGTGAGTTGGAAAATGAAGATGGAATGCAGCAGGCATTCAGTAACAGAAGGTGGGAGGACACAGAAGAAGAGAAGATTGCCTTCTATGATGAGATAACTGGCTCTGTGGATAAGGGGAAAACAGTGGACATGATATATCTTGACTTTAGCAAAGCTTTTGATACAGTCTCCCACAGTATTCTTGCCAGCAAGTTAGAAAAGTATGGATTGGATGAATGAACTAAAAGGTGGATAGAAAGCTGGCTAGATCATCAGGCTCAATGGGTAGTGATCAGTGGCTTGATGTTTAGTTGGCAGGCGGTTTCAAGCAGAGTGCCCAAGTGGTCTATCCTGGGGCCAGTTTTGTTCAACATCTTCATTAATGATCTGTATAATGGGATGGTTTGCACCCTCAGCAAGTTTGCGGATGACACTAAGCTGTGGGGAGAGGTAGAAACGCTGGAGGGCAGGGATCACTGTTCCCTCTAAGCTGTGCGCGTGTGCACAGATTCTAAACCCCACGCGCACGGCGAAACACCGCACGCACAAAAATTTGCACAGAAGCACAAAAATTTGCACAGAAGAAATATTTTGTGCACATGGCCTGTCAAAAATTAGAGGGAACATTGGCAGGGATAGGGTCCAGAGTGACCTTGACAAATTGGAGGATTGGGAGAAAAGAAATCTGATGAGGTTCAACAAGGACAAGTGCAGAGTCCTGCACTTAGGACGAAGAATCCCATGCACTGCTACAGGCTGGGGATCGACTGGCTAAGCGGCAGTTCTGCAGAAAAGGACCTAGGGGTTACAGTGGATGAAAAGCTGGATATTTGTCAACAGTGTGCCCTTGTTGCCAAGAAGGCTACCGGCTTATTGGGCTGCATTAGTAGGAGTATTGCCAGCAGATCGAGGGAAGTGATTTTTGCCCTCTATTGGGCACTGGTGAGCCACATCTGGCGTATTGTGTCCAGTTTTGGGCCCCCCCACTACACAAAGGATGTGGACAAATTGGAGAGAGTCCAGTGGAAGGCAATGAAAATTATTAGGGGGTTGGGGCACATGACTTATGAGGAGAGGCTGAGGGATCTGGGCTTATTTAGTCCGCAGAAGAGTGAGGGGGGATTTGATAGCAGCCTTCAACTACCTGAAGAGGGGTTCCAAAGAGGATGGAGCTAGGCTGTTCTCAGTTATGGCAGATGACAGAACAAGGAGCAATGGTCTCAAGTTGCAGTGGGGGAGGTCTAGGCTGGATAATAGGAAAAACTATATCACTAGGAGGGTGATTAAGCACTGGAATGGGTTACCTAGGGAAGTGGTGGAATCTCCATCCTTAGAGGTTTTTAAGGCCCGGCTTGACAAAGCCTTGGCTGGGATGGTTTAGTTGGTGTTGGTCCTGCTTTGAGCAGGGGGTTGGACTAGATGACCTCCTGAGGTCTCTTCCAACCCTAATCTTCTATGATTCTTAGAGCAGCTAGTCCTACAAGAAGAGGGGAAGAGTTAATGGAGATTGCTAGAGTTCCGAGCCCCAGGAGGATAGAGGATGACTCATAGAAGATCACAAGGTAGAACAAAAGACAAGAGGACTTCCAGCCAGAAAGAACTGGAGGAAGCTGGAGAATCACACCAACACCATGAAGAGGCAGGTCTATGTGATTGGTGACTCCCTGCTAAGAGGAACAGGCAGACCTGTCACCAGAGCTGATCTGGAGAACAGAAGGGTGTGCTATCTGCTGGCAGGTAAAATGTAGGATGTGGACCTGAGGCTGAAGAGGATCCTAATGGGAGCAAGAAAGAATCCACTGGTTGTCCTTCATGTGGGATCATAAGATACTGCTAGATTCTTGTTGGAACACATCAAGGGAGACTATGGCAGACTGGGGAAGACACTTAAAGAAATGGAGGCTCTGGTGATCTTCAGTGGTACTCTACTTGTCCCTAGAAGAGGCGAATGAAGGGGAGACAAGATAATGATGATGAACAGATGGCTCAGGCAGTGGTGCTATAAGGAGGGCTTTGGGATGTTTGACCACTGGGAGGTATTCACAGACAGATGACTGTTCTCATGGGATGGATTCCAGGAAGAAAATAGTTTTTTGGGATGGGGGTTGACACAACTGAATAAAAGAGCTTTAAATTAGAAATTGCTGGGAAAGGGTTGGGAGAGGCTCATGTAATCTCCACGCCTGATTCTAATATTGAGCAGGAGGAAACTCAAAAAAGAGAGGATACAGCAATGGAGAAAGGAAGGGTAGGAGAGGATAGGAGAATAGACATCAAGAGGAAAGATAGTGCTAATACCAATGATGCTAACAGTCAGGTAGCTTCTGCAGTCATCATCACCCCTACTAGGTATTGAGCCAATTGTGTATCTCAGTTATACCAATGCCAATCCAGTGTTAATGTGATGGAGTTTATTTTCATAGAATTACTTAGGACTTACACCTATGGAACAGAGATGAGAATCTGTCCCATTAAGTTCAAAGATGAAAACAGAAAGACATCAATATGATTCTTTAATGAAGCCACTTTTCTTTTAAAAAGGAAGTTGTATAACTACTATTTTTAGATCTATTATCTTTGGACAATTTACAGCCAGTTAAGACAGAAATAAATTGAAAGAGAATGAAAAATAGTTGTATTTTAAGTTTCATTTTCTTTAACTGAAATAATTGTTACCAGAAATCATCATACTCTGCAGTTTGACCTGTCATCCTTTGATGTGATTGTGTGCGATGAGATCAAATAGCTTCCATAATTACTTTTAGTAATTTTCGTATACACTTAGCTAAACTTTGTTAAGGTTTGCAGCATTACAGAAAACTAACATAGGATTATTTTTGGAGCCTGATTCTGATCTTGTTCATACCATAGTCTATTAAAAATAACACCACTGAATTCCATGAAGTTACACTAGTTTAAAACAGATTATAAATGAGATTAGGAATTTTAAACAAGTGTTTGCCAAAGCACCACCACAAAAAGATGGAAGAGAAACAAGGATTTATAGTTTAACATGTAAAAGTGAATCATAGAATATCAGGGTTGGAAGGGACCTCAAGAGGTCATCTAGTCCAACCCTCTGCTCAAAGCAAGACCAAGCCCCAATTTTTGCCCCAGATCCCTAAATGGCCCCCTCAAGGATTGAACTCACAACCCTGGGTTTAGCAGGCTATCCCTCCCCCCCACCGAGCTATCCCTCAACTTGATTCTGCCTTTTCAACACACAACCCTTATTGACACGTAGCTTGATAATAAAATAATAATAATAAATAGATTGCAGATAAAATATCAAAAACATCTTAGTGATTTAACAGTCTTCATCCCATTAATTTTCAATGGGACTTAGGTGCATTTGAATATTTTCCCCCACACTTCTATATTTTCCTTCCTAAATTCTCAACCACTTTACAAACATTAATTAAGCCTCACAATAGGCCCTGTGAGGTAGGCAAGGAATATATACAGATAATTCTATCAACATTAATGTGCAGTCACTCTGAAGTAGAGCTCAGCAGCTGTGTATCAGTGCAAAACAACCATATTCAACAATTTAAAACAGGAAGTGAAGGAGGTTATTGTAGCCAACTGAAATTGAAGGGGGAATTTAGATAGATAGATGCCTATAGATAGATAGATAGATTTGGAATTTTGCCCGGACGCGAGAGTTAACACTGGAGTTAACGACCTTAGTCTTATGAAAAGTGCCATAGAAATTTTAATAAGTGTCAGGAACCATCTTAGTTTTATATTCCACATAGAAGGCAGCAGTAGCCACACAATCCTCCCACCCCCACCCTCGTAAGGAACTGATTCTATATTTAGTCAAGGTGAAGAGTTCTGAATAGTGTATCACAGGCACGACTTTCTACTGCATCTATAATAGGAAGTCTTTAGAGGGCCCCATTCAAGCACTGACCTAGGGTGAGCTGGCGTAGCTGTGAGATCGGAGAGTGCCATAGCACAAATTGGTACGGCTGTGGAAAATCATCTAGAGCAGGGGTGGCCAAACTTACTGACCCTCTGAGTCGCATACAACAATCTTCAGAAGTTCGAGAGCCAGGGTGTGCCTGCTGGGGTGCGGGGCTTCAGCCCCGCTCCTGCTGAAGTCTTGAGCTTTGGCAAGTGTGCCCCAGGGGGCTGAAGCCCTGAGCCCCACCTCGCTGCTTGGCAGAAGCCAGAGGCAGTGCGGGGTGGGGACGGGATGTGGGGTCACATGCCCCCCCCAGATTTTTGCCTGTGTTTGCTGACCCTGCTCGGTCACATGGTGTTGCTGGGCCCACTCCCTGCACAGCAGCTGCTGGAGCCAGCAAATTGGGAGCTGCGACTGTGTGGAGGGGCAGTCGCAAACAGCTGGCAGCTGCAGAGAGAGCCTCTCTTTTGCTGCTGCCTCTCCCTGTGGAGCTAACTCCTGGAAACTTCAGTGAGGGCTGCTGAAGTAAGGGGGGGGAGTATGCCTAGAAGGGTGTGACTCAAGCTCTTGTCGGGGAGATGGGACAAACCTTTAAATTGTGCCCCACCCCAACTCTCAGCAAGCACCAGTCATCTCTGGCAGAAGCCCCACCACCCTGCCACAAGGCAGGAGCCCTGAGCTCTCCTTTCTACCGAGTCTGGTAGGCAGAGCATGGGGGAATGGTCCGCCAGCCACACTTTAACTGTAAAAGAGCCGCATGCTGCTTGTGAGCTGTGGTTTGGCCATCCCTGGTCTAGTGCATCTACACAGACTCATAATAAACACTATATCTTATATCCAATGTGTTATCAGTGTATGTTGTGTTTCAGAAGGTATTGAAAATTATCTGTGGACCAAGTAAAGACAATAGGTGAAATCCTGACCTCATTGAAGCCAAAGGCAAAATTCCCCTTAACTACAATGGAATTTGAGCCAATTTTATAGGTATTTTTATACTGACCTCCTTTGTAAAGCGCTTTGAGATTTACTCATTACAGGTGCTGGCTATTATTATTATTATTATTATTATGACTCTTATACAGTTAATTTAAAACCATCTATGTGCGTGATCCTGAACCCATGACATCTATAGCAAAGCTCCCTTTGATTTCCATGGCTTCAGGATTTTGCCCTGTAGTTGCTAATTTGGATGGTTCTCATTTTAAGTTACTGTGTGACTGCTTTAACTCCACCTGTCTGTAATAAACATAATTGGCATGCATACAATAAACAGGATACAGAAACACTACTACTTGATTGAAACATGCTGTAATAGATTAAGCTACAGCCTAGTCTGAACCCTCTCACCCCCCAAAATAAATTATGCAGCAGGTCTGCAGGTTTCCTGAAATAAGCATGTGGACTGTACTCTATATTTTCACTACACACGTGCAGCAAGACTATAGTGGGGTCCGTGACTAGATAATCCTTCTCCACTGTAGCTGACTAAGGTTTTTTTTTCCATTTTATACCTCAATTAACACAAGGTTTACATGAAGCAGAGGTAATCTGGCTACTTATAGTAAATAATTGTTATTAGAATGTTTTGTTTACACATTGGTCCTGATGTTTTATAATTACCTCCCAGTTACCACAAACTGAGTAATAATTTTGTGGAAGAAGGAGAGACTGGGTCAGATTTTAATCGCAGCCACGCTGGTGAAAATCCAGAGTAACACCACTAAAATCAATGGGGCAGAGAGGAATGAGAGCACCTCTGATTTCAGTCTCATCACTTAACAGTGAGCTTTTCACAGGGCAGAAGCAGAGGCTGAAAAGAAGAGAGAGAGAGAGAGCTACATCGGTGTGGAGAAAAGCAGGAGGAACCTCGGAGATCAAAATTCCACCAGCTTGTGGATTTGTCACGGTTTCATTGTTGTTGGCAGGTTTTTTAATCAGAACTGGCAAGCGGATAGAAATCCATTAGCCTACATGATGAACATACAGAGCTAGAAAAATATTTAAAATCTTGAAATATGACATTGTTTATAGAATGACCGTTTTTTAACAAGCATTGGCCTAAATAGGGCAACACACTGATGAAGCTTGATGAAGCTTGGAAAGTTCAGGGCTCTTTTATTTTGCTTGAAGAATTTACTTGAATACTTTGTGCAAATACTAAAGGCCAAGTGCCTAATTCAACAGAAAATGTCATCAGTGTCTGAATCCTGATGTCAAACCTTGCAGGGTTTATTGGTGAAGCTTGGTCTTTACACTGGATTTCATGATGGCTTCTGGCTCTCTTCTGTCCTTGTTTCACAACAATATCAAGGTTAGTTTCATTAGCAATTACCATAGCCATTTTTTCCTTAGCTTTTGCAAGTAAGTTTATGACTCTGCTTGGGATCAGCACTCCTCCAGGAGATTTCCTTCAAATGACTGCTGTGTCATTGCTAGTGTCCTCTTACTGTCTTTCAGGCAGATACTTACATTGAGCAATTTTTTTCTCACTCCTTGCAGGTGCCACTTAGGGTGCCTTGTCTGCATACGTCAGTATTCCCATTGGTAACTTGGCTATCTTCCTTGCAGTTCTCTACGTTCTTTTGGCTGCCGCACAAAGTGCATGTTCAGGTATTGCTCCCCTGCTCACTCCCCTCAGTAATTGGAGAGTACCCTGAAAAGGCTAGAGTTGGTCCTTAACAGTATGGACAAATCAGGGTCAGGACATATCAGTACTGCAGTATTCACTTCACTTCCTCAGGAAATTCCAGATACACTATTACATATCTTTGGGTATTCATCCTCTCCAAGGCCACATGGGCCTACTCCATTCAGAATCTGTATTGACAAGTGCCTACCATCTTCTGGTAGAAGAAGTGGAATATAATAGTCACTTGGGATCCAGTGTCAAGCACAGCTTTACATTTTATCCTTTCAATCAAACAGTGACCTATGCCAGAGGTCCTATCAGTCCTCCATGGATATTTCTGGGTCCCAGGGACCTGGATGGCAGCCTTCCCAAGCCCTTCTGCAGTTTTCTGATTCCTCCCAACTGATCCTGGTTCATTACTAAAGTAACTTATTCCTTCTCTCTTTTCTCTGTTTTTTAAAAAAATCACTTGTGTACTGTGTAAAAACCCAACAATAGCAGTACTATATATGTAAGCAAGCGTTGGTTGTATTTGTAACCCTTCTGCTAGGTGAAGCCAGCAGCAACCAGGGCCAGGTCCTATATCTAGGGGTTCCTTTCCATTGATACAACACAGAATGGGCTCAAGGCCCCACCCAGTAACCTGGGAAAATTACACACCACCCCTGGGTGCCTCTGAAAGGCAATACTTCCCCACTCGCAAGCACAGAGTCTGAGTGTAGAAAATAAACTTTTAATAAAAGGAGGGAAGTAACTCAGAGTTAATTTGTGAAAACACTGCAAACAGGGTTCATAAACATAAACCATGAGTAAAAGACCTACCCCCAAGTAGGTTGGGCTTTTCCCCTTTTCCCCTCAGGTCCCAGCAACCCAAAAGTCCCTTTCACATGCCCGACCTTTCTCTGCACCCCACTCACAGTTGCTGTTGTTGGTCAGTGCAGACCCAGCTTTCAGAGGTGCATCTGCAGAGTTCACCTCCCACCCTGGGTGGGGGGTAAAGAGGCATCTTACTCACTCTGCTCACCGCTGTCGTCGCTTTAGTGAAGCATTCACTCTGTTCACTCACTCTCCCCATCCTCACTCACTTGCTCATTTACACTGGGCTGGCTCAAGGGGCTGCAGTGCAGGAAGGGGTGAGGGCTCTGACTGAGGGTGCAGGCTCTGGAGTGGGGCCACATATGCAGGTGGAGCCATGGGGTTCGGAATATGGGGCTCTGCGCTGGGGCAGGGGGTTAAGGTGCTTGGGGCTCGGGTGAGGGCTCTGGCTGGGAGTGTGGGCTCTGATGTGGGGCCAGAGATGAGGGATTTGAGGTTCAGGAGGGGGCTCCAGGCTGGGGCTGAGGGGTTCGGAGTGCAGGAAGGGGCTCTGGGTTGGGGCAAGGGGTTGGGGTGTGTGGGGAGGTGAGGGCTCTGGCTGGTGGTGCAGACTCTGGGGTGGGGCTGAGATGAGGAGTTTGGAGTGCAGGAGGGTGCTCTGAGTTGGGACTGAGGGGTTCAGAGGGCGGGAAGAGGATCAGGGCTGCGGCAGGGAGTTTGGGCCTGGGAGGGGGCCCAGGGTGTAGGTGTAACCCACACACCTTCTGGGTGTGGTGTTGTGTCCCATCTAATGGCACCAAGACCACTTAGAGAAAGAGATTGAGTCTGCTCTACAGCCTTAGCTAACAGCCAGGTGGCTTTTAGCTCATGCAGTAGAGGCTCATGCAATAAGCTCCAGAGGCCTGGGCTTCGATCCCGCCCGCCAATGACTGGGATCTGTTGGTGTTACACAGGGTCCGGGCAGCGCTTACCTCAATCAGCTCCTGGAAGCAGCGGTATGTCCCCCCTCCAGCTCCTACTCAGAGGTGTGGCCAGGCAATAATTCTATGGTGAATTATTTGACCCCTCTAATTATAAGAAGGAAGCACAGCCCAGGTGTCTTCCTGTAACTAACTATAATACTCCTGAGAACCTGAGTGCATTGCAAGTTTCTACTCAAAAAACAGTTTGTGTAAAGTGAAAACACAACTACCCAGCACCATGCTTATTCTAAAATATAGTTGGGTATTTACAATCATCTACATGTAGAAAGATGGCGTATGTTGTGTTTGATGTTGGTACAGGCAGTATAATTGGCCTCCGTAGGGTTTTGCTAACAGGAGGGAGAAAAAGTAAATATCATAATATATTTTTGTTGATATTTTTACTTAGAAAGATTAAGCAAGGATCCTGCAAATAATTACATGTGTGTTGAACTTTATGAAAAGCCCCATTGAAATGTATAGATCTGCTCACGTGTGTAAAACTAAGCCTATACATAAGTATTTGCGAGATTTGGACTTTAGTCTTTCCCCATGTCAGTGACAAAAGAGCAAAAGAGAAACCTTTACAATTACAGTTTATTTTTAGAAGAGTTGTCAGTTTCAAAGTAAGGTCTCAACCTGCTCCCACTAAAGTCTATTGCAAAACTGCTACTGGCTTCCATGTGAGTAGCATTGGGTCTCATGTTGTCTAAAAGAAAAGAGAGATCTGTTATTTTGTTTCTGCTGCAGTTTGCTTTGCAATAACAAGAATAAGTGGGACTCAAAACAGTTCACTGCCCATTTTGGAGTTATTCTTCCCTCCCCTGCCCCCATGCCCAGCTAAAATCCCTAAAAGCCTTTCGGGGCAGCTGCAGAAAATGAGGCATGGATTGGGTTAAACATTTCCAGCTGGAGAGTGTGAAGCTGTAATTAGCCAACTCAAAAGAGTAGATAAATGCCCACAAACATAAAGTCCTCCCAAAACACAGTGCTGATAATGACATGACATTCAGTTATGTGTTCACAGAAAGAAACTAACTACTGTTAGTGATGAAGGCAGATTTTGCTTTGCTGTGAAGTACCCACTTGTGGTGTAGAGGATATAAGTTACCAAAGAGGGGAGGCTCTTTTAGACATGTGTATAATTGCTGCTATCGATTTCAAAGCTTTGGGGGCATTCAGTAGCAGGCATTTTGTAAAAGACTCTCAGGGTGACATTTGAGTCACTGCATGTTTGCAGATACTGGATAGTTTGAAATCTCTCTTTTAGAAAAGATTGGTAGTACTGGTCTCTTAGCACCACTCCAGGAATATGTATTTTTAGTTCACGAGATAGAACAAAAGTGATAGAGGTGTTAAAAATGTTTCTTTGAGCTCCTGATCATGACTTTGGAACAACTGAAGTAGTGACAAATTCCTGGAGAATGTAATAAATATATAGGCTGTGAATGATATGAATCCATATAATATTTTACATAAGAACTAGTGCAAATAAGATATTATATTTATATAACACCTTCCATCCTCAGTTCTTCCAAAGTATTTTACAAATTTAACAAAGGAAAAAAATAATAAATAATTATACTTTAAATTTTCAAAATATTTTCCAAAAAACCTACACACGAAAGGGTCACTTCCTCACTAAAATGCAGCCATCTCAGTGGTGAACTATGGCAGCTTTTTTAACAGTCCACAGCAACATTATACAATAGTTTGGGGCAGGAAGTGAAGACCTATCCCATTAGAAAGTCACAGGGGGGATTTTCTGAGTCAGAATCTACCACAGTTAATCACCCCCAGTGGAATTTGGCTAGAACATTGGGAAGAATACCTCCACTGTTGCAAAACATGTGCCATGGGATCTTTAAAGTCTGCTAGTAGTCAGGACCTTAATCATATGCCTCATCCAAAAGAATAGCACTGTCATATGCTCACAGTGTCCTCTTGTACCCACTTATTTTGGGCATTGGTTCATTACTAACTCAGAGGGAAGAGTACCACTTACTGAATCACCCTTGTCTTCCTTTAGGTCTCTCCAGTTCAAGGAGTGATCTAATTCAGTCCTACTCTTTTTGTAGGATCTGATGGGTGACTTGGTCACTTAAGAGCCTTGGTCACCTAAGAGCCTATGTCAGGAATTGGCAGCCTTTGGCACGCGGCCTTCCAGGGTAAGCCCCCTGGCGGGCCGGGCCAGTTTGTTTACCTGCCACGTCTGCAGGTTTGGCCGATCACAGCTCCCACTGGTCGTGGTTCGCCGCTCTAGGCCAATGCGGGCAGTAGGAAGTGGCGGCCAGCACATCCCTCAGCCCACGCCACTTCCCGCAGCTCCCATTGGCCTGGAGCGGCGAACTGTGGCCAGTGGGAGCTGCGATCAGCCAAACCTGCAGATGCGACAGGTAAACAAACCGGCCCGGCCCGCCACGGGGCTTACCCTGGCGGGCCGCATGCCAAAGGTTGCTGATCCCTGGCCTATGTCCTGTAGAAAATCAATGGGTTCCGAGGCCACATAAGTGATTTGATAATATTATCCACAGTAAAAAATGGACTATATGTTAGGATAGGAAAATTTGTTGGGATTGGAAAATTTGTAACATTTGTCATTTCATGTATGGTAGATTAGTAATCTACTATCTGAACGCCAGAAACCATATATACCCAATAAGCCCCTCGCTTTCTAAAATTAGTGTAAGTCTTAGGGCCAAAACCATAGCAGTCCTATCTAGTGGGTGATATAGAGCTAAACCATCTCACAAGGAGTAACTACATCCTTGTGAGATGGTTTAGCTCTATATCACCCACTAGATAGGACTGCTATGGTTTTGGCCCTAAGAGTTTCTGCCCCAGTCTCTCCCAGCTTTGCTCATTACATGTGAGCTCTGCTGGGCCTGGGGGCTAGGAGCACAAAGCTACCCATTCCCATTCTCCTTCTGTTGTATTCTTTGGTGGGAGAGGAGCAGGAGGGAGTAGACCCAGTATTCCCAGAGCACACGGAACTCAGGGACAGCTATTGTGAGTAACCCTGCACAACACATGAGCAGGTGGAAGCTTCTTTCTCACCCCATAGCCACTGCATGGCCAATCACAATCCAATTACTCTTAGTAAAAAGCGATGGCATCAGCAGAAAGCTGTTATTACTTAGCACTCTGGCATAGGTAAAAAAGAAGGAAAATACAAACAAAGCAGGAGATAATGGGCCATAAGATAGATAATCAGCACACAGCCCTCTTCAACAGAAATGCTCATTGATTTCTTTAAAGTTGCACTTGACTTGTGTATGTAACGTATGAACAAACAAGAAATAAATCAATAAAAGGCTGAGAATAAAATGTGGCAATATTTTCATACCGTGCAATAGAAAATAGCAATTACCCATAGTCTGCTCATTTTTGAATCTCTAGCATCACATTCCCTCCGCACTGCAGGAGGCGTTGTGTCTGCCTGAGGCTGAAGGAGCCCCTAATCTGCCCCCTCCACATGCAAAACAACCAAAGCTTTGCATGGCACTGTTTGGTTTTTTTTCACAATGGTAACAGCTCTCTGTTCAAATGTAATTAATATTCCATTGTTCTTCTTTCCCCATTTGCTGTGCATGTGGCACTGCGGGAAAGAGGTGGAGGGATCCAAAGAGGAGGGAGTTAATACGGAGGGCTGCATGGGGCAGAATTGCCCTGCACAGCTGCTCCTGGGGCCCGATCGTATGAATCACCCAGGCATGGAGTATTTCAAGCTGCTTCTGGACTGCTGCACAGGATAGCATGCAGGGAACTCAGGCTGTGGTGTAGATGATGCAGCAGAAGATGCTACTCTTGAGATCATTAGTGATATGAATCACTCAAGACAGCTCTTTCTTCTGAGCTCTGTCCTTCTCCCTTAGCCACTGTTCCTCTTCCAGGAACTGCAAAGCAAGTGCCTGCTCCCATACTGAAAGCCTGTCCTCAAGCTGTGCTGCCAGCCCAAGCCTTGCCTCTTGCCTCTCAACATACCGTTCCTGTAGTTACAAGTCCCTCTGTCTTTGGTACTGGACTTACTTGTTGGCCCCATCCAGAACTTCAACCATAAAGTAAATCATGGAAAACTTCCTCTTGGAACAGTCTGTGAAGGGACATTGGCTCAGGCTGCTGCTGCGATGTGAGTGAGCTGTAGGGTACTGCAGCCAGTAGACAGTGAGGGGCCTGGATCAGGATAAGACAAGGGGTTATTGTCTCAAAGAACTCACTGCAGGAGCACAGAAAAATTCCTCATAGAATTTTAAGAACATAAAATGATACATTTACCAAATGAACTACAATATATTGTGAGAAGGATGCTTCAGACCACAGAAGTTCCCTGGACACAGCTTGGTTAATCACAGTGGAAGAATTGCAGGCACAATGGTAAGTTAAAAATGCAAAGCAGTTTTTTTATTTTAGAAAATTACAAAACTACCTGGGTTTTTTGGGTGGTGGTGGTGGGGGCGGGGTGGAAGAGGAAGAGGAGTAGTATGCCGTGCTACAAAAGCTTTTTCTGTGATTTCAGGCCTTCCACATTTTGGAGGACATAACAGTTCTTGTGGTAATTGACTGGCAAAGGGAGATGTTGTTCCAAGCCACTGGTGGGAAACCTGCAGTTTATGCCACAGAAGTGTTAAAATATATATTGAGTGAGCAGCACATCTTTGAGTGGGAGTGGGCCAGTCAGCTAGCGAGGTGGCCCTGTAAAATATGTCCTTTCCTGAAATGTGACTAACTACCAAGAGATCCTGCTTCAGGAAAAGTCTGTAGATATCAGCATACATGATTGAGTCAGAATTCATCAGGGAATCAACAGGAGGCTACATTAGCTTCCATATGACTTAGCCTGTTATGACTGCATGCAAAAACACAGAAATCCACAGCCTTTTCCCTCCTTGTCGCTGGCACATTTCTGGACAAAATTTCAAACTACAGGCATATTTGGGACAAATGATTTTGTCACCTATAGACTGCACAGACTACCTCTAACTGAAATGGACTAGCTTTGTGAATGGAACACATTTCCCCAAACACACACACATAGTTCACTGTTTCCAGGAGGCTTGATAGACTGTAGAATGGTTTTTAAATTTGCATTCTTAGAGGCCTGGCAGTGTGAAGTTATTATTTTTAAGAAATGGGAATGGTCCTAGCAAAAATCTGTCCATTTCCAGTAAAAATACACTTTAAAGGTATTCTTTACTGTTTGCATGTCCCAGTTGTCTTTTTGAACTCCATGTGGTGGTAGTGGGGAGATCCATGCTGCTGGCATACAGTCTGCCATTAGAGGATACACGCTGCTAGCTGGTGTTTCTCATGAATTTTGTATTGGTTCATAGAGCAGAAATCCCTCCCATTACTGTATTAATAAACATTAAGATGGAGCCAGATGCTTACTACTGGGCTCAGGGTGGCTTCTGTCTTCTGTGTGTCTGCAGCAGGCTCTGCACTGTGCTGTTCTTTGCGGGGCTGGGCTGTGTGTGCGGGGGGCATCAGCACATCAGAATGGGCCCCAGCATGTGCTGGCTGCTGCTCCTACTCCAAAGCCTGCTCTGGAACCGATTTCAGCAACCGACAGACTTCAGTGTCCTCACTCTGTCCCTGCTGCTGGCTCCCATCAGTCCCTTTGCTGGATTCTGGGGTCAACAGGGCACCATCCCAGCTGAGCAGGTCATCACGCACCATAGTTGGCTCCGTACTGGGTAAAATACCCAGCACCTGGTCAAACTCCTCATAAAATGGGCATGATTTTGACAAGCTGACCAAGGTGTAGTTCTGGTTCCTGGTTTTCTGGTACTCACTCTTGAGACACTTAATCCTCTCCCTGCACTGGTCACTAGTCTGGTAAATTTGCCAAGCTGCCAGCTTCTTCACCATTTGCTGGTATATGTGATCATTCCTGGTACTCTTACTAAAGGCCACAGTTTTGCTGGCCCTGCACCAGAGATTCACCAAAATCTGGCTGTACTCCCATGACCATAAAGCAATATACCAAGAACAGTTGCTTCAGTTTTCAAGAGAGTAGATGCAAGATTCTTGAAATAGAAAGGACAAAGGGAGTTGGCTCATGGGATTGTGGGATGCTTTTTGGAGGACTCACAGGATTTGAGTCAAGTGGGGCTGCGTCTACACTGCAAAGCAATAGGGCTCAAACCTTGGGTCAAGGCTTGGCCTGGGCTCAAACCCTGCAGTCCTACAGGGTCCTGCGACCCTGGGTCTGAGTCCTGGGTTAGTGCAATTTGTGTGTGGATGGAAGGGGCAGGGGTTCAGCTTGAGCCTCAGTCTTAGCCCGGGCTTATGTTGCAATGTAGACATACCCTTACACATATTATTTTATAGATCCTGTGGAAAAGCAAATTCAGTCTGCTTGCCTTGCTGAGCAGTTTTCATTGCTGCTCAACCAGCATCATGCTGTCTTAGTGCAAAGGCATTTTGAATATCTATTAGTGACTTCCAGAAAGAATCAATGAGGTTTCCAAGGCTGTGCTGCATCAGTCACATTGAACTACCTGGGAAATTTCAAAGACTTTGGGTAGTCAATCACTTAGCCTTTTGGGATTGGTGAATTGAAAGGCTGTTGAGACCACACACAATGTTTCCTTATGTTTTTAGTTACTTGGCTATTATAGGGAACTTACCCCAGGGGCAGAGGGAAAGATTTGCCCAGATGACATACTCTTACTAGCAACAAAGACCATTAGGCTCCTTGGGCATTAGAAATAATTGATGAGAAAGTTAGACTTTCGTCACCTGTTCAGAGCGTGAACTATAGCTCCCTTTCTTTTGTGGTTTCACAATATATTCTGTATTCTAATTGAATTCTCTCTGGGTACAAGATTAAATTGGAGGAAATAACAGAGGAAACATCACTTTGCACGTGACCAATTAATTCTGTGCGGTAATGAATGAATTGGAAAATAACATGTTTTCCTTCTGTTGTGACTTGTCACATAATTTATAGCAAAGGATTCAATATACTTAAGTACATCATTGTTCTTCTGTATGATACACAGCAGCCAGTGAGTGCTTTTGTGGGATTTGAAATGGGCATGTTTTAGCTGACAGGCTGTTCTGTTGTTTTGTTTTTTGCTGTGCTGTGGCTGGTTTCTGTTGTTTTTATAGATGATGATTTGTTGATTAAGAAGATAAGAACGGCCATATTGGGTCAGACCAAAGGTCCATCTAGCCCAGTATCCTGTCTTCCGATAGTGGCCAATGGCAGGTGGCCCAGAGGGAATGAACAGAACAGGTAATCATTGAGTCATCCATCCCCTGTCACCCATTCCCAGCTTCTGGCAAACAGAGGCTCGGGACACCATCCCTGCCCGTCCTGGCTAATAGCCATTGATGGACCCATCCTCCATGAATTTATCTAGTTCTTTTTGAACGCTTTTATAGTCTTGGCCTTCACAAACTCTGGCAAAGAGTTCCGCAGTCTGACAGTACGTTGTGTGAAAAAATACTTCCTTTTGTTTGTTTTAAACCTGCTGCCTATTAATTTCATTTGGTGACCCCTAGTTCTTGCGTAATGAGGAGTAAAATAACTCTTTTTAGGTATCTTAATTATCTAGGCAGGTATCGTTTTGTCTCTTTATTTGTTCAAGTAAACAAAAATATTCATCCGATTGCCATTCTACCACTAAAGGAAAAAATCACATTTATGAATAATAATAATGGCATTGGGAATATGAAACCATAAAGCAAAATCCCACCTAAAATTTGTTTCTGTTTTCTTTTATTTCAGCTATTTAGCTATATGGAAAGGATGCAGGCAAGAGTAGTGGTTTTTCTTAAGGAAAATGTTTCCATAAGCATTTGAAAACTTTGAGGAAGGTTCCTGAACATTAACATCAATGGATTTTTGTTCCATTTGAAAATCTGAAGGCAAACCTGATATTGGTTGCATCCTACTGGCTTTACTCACCTGAATTCTTTCACTCATGTGAGTTATGCAAGCAGGATGTGGCCCACAATAGTAGAGTTCTGCAAATATGTCATTTCTGCAGGGATTCTTTATTTGGTGCCAACTTTCCATATTACAAAATATCCAGCAGACTATTTATGGAAGATGTTGTTTTTTTAAACAAATATTTTAGGGCTCGAAGAATTTCACATGATATGCTAATTTGAAATGTCCAGGAGGAAGATATTTAATTTCTTGCTTGCTTGTTGCTATGACCAAAGAGAAGAACAAAAAAACTGCATTGAAATGTAGATGGGAAACTACAATCTAACCCTGTATGAAAGATTAGTAGAGGCAACATGAGTAAATAGGTAATAAGGTCACAACAATTTTTGCTCCCTGGCTTGGACAATTTGGAACTAATGTGGGTCTCAGCTGGTGCAAAGAATATTCTCATTGACTAAACAGCAGGGAACTGGGTTTGTAGTTTTGCATATTATTCTACAGCTGCATTCAACAAGTCTCATCATTAATTGGAAGAACAATATGGCTTGCGCCTACGAGTAAAGCCAATTTTTATATCAATAATAGTGCCTTCTCACAACAATACAATCCATAGAACTCAGTCTTCAAAGAGGAATTAATGCATTTGAGAGAATCATATTTTTTTCCACCTTTTTAAACATCTTTTTGATACTGAAAATGAAAGTCTGTTTGTGAATTAGGTAGACATGGATTGGTAAGCACCATTTATGATTCTTGGTCCCCTTTCAAGTACTTAAAAAGTCACTGGGAATACAAAAATCATGACAGATTGCCTGGAAGTTTGCAACAAACACTGGTTTGAAAAGCTTATAACAGTCTCCATCTGTTCATTGCATACTTGAAAAAACTCACAGAACCTAAACAGTACTACTAAGATACCTGTGATGTCATTGCTTTTCTTGTGAGGGTTGTTTAATTTTACTTGTGCTATTTGGGGAGAGGAAAGTTTACTTCATAAATATTTATGAGGCTTTTATTTTGGGTAGATACAACCATACAGATGATGGTGAGTCCTGAGGTCCATTGACAGTACAGTTTTGTAACATATCTTCTCAGAAGCAAAAAGAGATGAGAAATCCTTATAAAATAGGCACATCAGCTTTTTTCAACTATAAAGTGTCAGGCAAAAGTGATTTACATACTCTTTAAGGCTCTTACCATGTAAACATTCACACACTTAATTTTAAATATGAGCGTAGACCCACTGATTCAAGGCACTGCTCATGTGCTTAAGTGTTTGCAGGACCAGCACCTTGGACACTAAGCTAAGGTAAGAGTTACAAGAATTTAAAAGGTTTCAGAGTAGCAGCCATGTTAGTCTGTATTCGCAAAAAGAAAAGGAGGACTTGTGGCATGTTAGAGACTAACAAATTTATTTGAGCATAAGCTTTCGTAAGCTACAGCTCACTTCATCGGATGCTGTAGCTCACGAAAGCTTATGCTCAAATAAATTTGTTAGTCTCTAAAGTGCCACAAGTCCTCCTTTTCTTTTTAAGAACTTAAAAGATTTTCAGATAATTGCCAAGCAGGTGCCTTGCCCATCTGAATACTTCTACTCTCATGTTAAGCTATTGTTAACTTAAGTGCCTTGATAGGCACCTTGCATTATTTTATTCTTGAGTTTTAATGGTATATTTTCTGAATTTGAGGTCTAGACCCTGTAACATTGTTCTGTGACAGGGATCGTCAACCTTTGGCACGTGGTCCACCAGGGTAAGCCCCCTGGTGGGCTGGGCCGGTTCGTTTACCTGCTGTGTCCGCAGGTTCGGCCGATCGCGGCTCCCACTGGCTGCGGTTTGCCCCTCCAGGCCAATGGGGCCTGCGGAAAGCGGTGGGCAGCACATCCCTCGGCCCGCGCAGCTTTCTGCAGCCCCCATTGGCCTGGAGTGACGAACCGTGGCCAATGGGAACTGCGATCGGCCAAACCTGTGGATGCGGCAGGTAAACAAACCAGCGCGGTGTGCCAGGGGGCTTACCCTGGCCGGCCACATGCCAGAGGTTTACGATCCCTGTTCTATGACATATCTGAATAAACTGAATAAATGACTAAAATGAGAATATTATTGTGCTTCTCTGGAAATGCATTTCCTTTTTCCTTTATCATTAATGTCTTAAGGTCTTAAAAGGTATTCAGACATGGATGTTCACAAATGAAATTGTTTAAGAATGCAAAATGATGACTCCTACCATAATAACAGAAATGTTAGCCTTTAAGTTGCCATTACAAACATTTTCATTTTTTTGTTAAAACATTCAGAATTGTGAACTTCATGACAAATAAGAGGATCGGTAGCTTTCTAATATTTAGCTTGTTAATGGCCAACTGACTTTCTTGATAACAAGAACATGTTGCCCTTTTCTATTACACGGCACATACTGTTTAGAGATAAAAATGTCTGGCTTTCAGCAGGCAGGAAATTTAATTACAGTTAAAATGCAACAGGCCATTTACTGTACAAATGTTGAGCAGCTGACTGTGCCAGCAGCAGTACCATTATATTTTAACTCCGATACCAGAGTGACAATATATTATCATTTCAGACATGATAAAATATCCCGCTGTTACTACTGTGGCAAAGCTCCCACTGGTGTGAATACAAGATTTTCCTCAATAAGTTCTGAGTGGTTTGTTTGAATAAGAACGACGGGATATGGCCCAGACGTAGCCTACAGTTATAGGAAGGTAAGGCATAGGTATAAGTTAAGGCAGTAATGCAATGAGCCTACAAGTCTCAAGGCCTGTAAGACAATAGCTTAGTTAAACCAATCGAGGCATAAGGCCCCCAAAAGGCTTAGCATAAGCAGCTAACGAGGAGTAACCCTAGGTTATAAGATGTCACAAACTAGAATGCTATAATAAACTAAACTGCTGACAGGTAACCTCAAGAAGCCAGCTGATATCAGCTATAGTTATTATAAGTTAGGAATATCAGCAGATGTCCGACCATGAGAATGCCATGGTAACTAATTGACATACATACTAATAAGTTTGAGCTAAAAGGCTTAGTAACCTGTGTGGTAAGGGCACCCCAACATTAGTGGGGTCTGGAAATACAGATAAGGAAAGAGAACACCCTTACTGAATATGCATTAGGCACAGTGGGCATCATTGTAACACATTATAAAAGCTGTATCCCATCCTGCATACCTTGGGAAATGCCAGGATGATGACCACTGGTGGTGATGATGATGGTAAGGATGATGAGTAACACTTCAGGTTTTTCTACAAGGGATGGGGAGTGGGAGTATATGGATGTTCGTATACTCATTTTAATACTATCTCTACCTTCTTTCCTGGGTTGGCGTGTTTGTGACTTTGCTAATTGTGCTAATAAAGATATTACAAGGACAAACCACCTTCCCCTAAGTGTGAGTGGCTCTCTCGTGCACACCAGAGTCCTTAATATAACTCTAATACTTCTGGGTCTGGTCCTGGGACAGAACCTTGCCAAACTACAGGGTGTTAATTGGCTTATTTAATTAATCAATATAACTAATATACAACCAATAGACCAGGCAACACAGAATGCTTTAAACAGTAGCTCTGTTGTGGTGTTATCATGAGATGGGTGACATTTGGTAGTGTCCTTAAAGCCCCAGTATCTGGAGTCCTGTGATTACTTAAGTATCTCAGCATATATTTTTTTAACTGAAAATTTTTAGCTTTCGTGGTTGTGGAAGAAAGCTTGACAATATGGTTTCTAAAAGCTCAAAACCTAGAAGATAAATTAAATGGCTCTGAATTTGTATTATTTTCTAAAATCTCATGATTATTGCACCATTCTCACGCATTTGGGGGGTTTGACTTACGATTTTTGAATGTTTAGGTTAGCAATGATGAAAATTTTGCACTCAACTGACTAGTTAAAATTTGACTAGTGACTGGCATACATAGTTACCAAATTTATGTACAAAACTGCAGTAAGTTAATGCACAAAATATAATCCCAATTCAGGAAATTACTTAAATAAGCATTTTAGCATATGGAATTTAAGCATGCTTAATTTCATGTTTAAATGCTTATTTAAAACAACTGTGTTTCTGGTGGGGTCCAACAGAGATTGATTCTTGGCCCTGTCTATTTAACAACTTTTATTAATGATCTGGAAGAAAACACTAAATCATCACTGATAAAGTTTGCAGATGAAACAAAAATGAAGGCATGCTACATAATGAATCATTCAGGTCACTGATAGAGAGGTCTGGATCACTTGGTAAGCTGGGTGCAAGCAAACAATATGTGTTTTAATGTGGCTAAACGTAAATGTATACATCTAGGAACAAGGAATGTAGGCCATACTTACACAATGGGGGATTCTATCCTGGGAAGCAATAACTCTAAAACAGATCTGGGAGTCATGGTGGATAATCAGCTGATCGTGAGCTCCCAGTGCAATCCCATGGCTAACAGGAGAATCTAGTATAGGAGTTGAGAGGTTATTTTACCTCTGTATTTGGCAATGGTGCAACGACTTCTGGAATATGGTGTCCAGTTCTGGTGTCCACAATTCAAGAAGGTTGTTGATAAACTGGAAAAGATTCAGAGAAGTTCCATGAGAATGGTTAAAGGATTTAGTTGGTGTTGGTCCTGCTTTGAGCAGGGGATTGAACTAGATGACCTCCTGAGGTCTCTTCCAACCCTGATATTCCATGATTCTATTATTCAAAAACATGCTTTATAGCAATAGACTCAAGGATATTCCATGATTCTATTATTCAAAAACATGCTTTATAGCAATAGACTCAAGGAGGTCAACTTATTTAGCTTAACAAAGAGAAGGTTAAGAGGTGACTTGATAGTCTGTAACTACCTATATGGGGAGAAAATATTTAATAATAGGCTTTTCAATCTAGCAGAGAAAGGTATAACATGATCCAACAGCTGAAAGTTGAAGTTAGACAAATTCAGACTAGAAAAAAGGCATAAATTTTTAATGGATAGAGTAATTAACCACTGAAACAACTTTGACATGGACTGTGGTGGATTCTCCATTTCTGACCACTTTTAAATCAAGCTTGGATGTTTTTCTAAAAGATATATGGTCTAGGGATTATTTTAGGGAAGTTCTATGGCCTGTGTTATGGAGGAAATCATTCTAGATGATCACAATGGTCCTTTCTGGCCCTGGAATTTATGAATCTATGAAAAGTTAAGCACCTGTTTTAGTGTTTTTGAATCACATCCTAAGTAAATAGTTATGTGCATATGTTTCATGCAAAACTGATTGCAAAATGTTTTTTATAAATGAGGCCCTAAGTACAAACTTAGGTAGGAAACAAATCAGATGCAGGATCACTTATGAGCAAAACCAGGTGTCCACCTAAATACGATAGATTTTGCTGGTATTTTTTCAAAATACCAATAGTTCAGGAATAAACATGTTATAATGAAGAATTGCTATTTAGAGGGCTCAGAAAACTTCCTGCCAATTTTATTATGCTCATACTGAGTAAAATTTCTGGATCTTCAAGGTTAATAACTCCATGTCAGCTTTGTATTAACCCTTATCCTTGGTTTACAATATTGACTGTGTGATATTGACTATAAATTGATATCTTAAATTCAAAAACTTCAAGTTTTCATTTTAAAAAGTGTCATTCCAAAGGCAATAGATGAGAATTTTGGGAATAACGTCCATTGTGGATGGTACTGTCACTGGTATGATTGCAAGAAATCTAGGACTGTTACCATGTATGTAGTTGGGAAGATTTCTGTTGCAAATGTGAATGGGAGGACTGTGACAGCTGGCCACAGCCTTATGTTGGGAAAGTGAATGAAAAGGGTACAAACTCCAGCTAGCTGAATTTGTTTAAAAACTGGAAACAAGTCATTTCTGGAAGCCGTCGGGGTAAAGGAACGGGGGCGGGGGAGGGGTTTGGATGGGGCAGAGGTCCCGGGGAGGCCGTCAGGGGGTGAGAAGCCGGGGGAGGGCGGGGGTCAGATGGGGGGGCTGCAGGGCCACTCCTGGCTGTTTGTGTGTATGGGGAGCCTTTGGCAAACCAGTAAGGTGCCTGAAACCACTATGGATTATTGCTAAAAGCAGCCAAGTCAGCAGGCTTTAAATTAGCTATTCAGCACTCTCAGGGTATGTCTACACTATGAAATTAGGTCGAATTTATAGAAGTCGGTTTTTTTGAAATCGGTTTTATATATTCGAGTGTGTGTGTCCCCACAGAAAATGCTCTAAGTGCATTAAGTGCATTAACTTGGCGGAGCGCTTCCACAGTACCGAGGCAAGCGTCGACTTCCGGAGCGTTGCACTGTGGGTAGCTATCCCACAGTTCCCGCAGTCTCCGCTGCCCATTGGAATTCTGGGTTGATATCCCAATGCCTGATGGGGCTAAAACATTGTCGCGGGTGGTTCTGGGTACATATCGTCAGGAACCCGTTCCCACCCTCCCTCCCCCCGTGAAAGCAAGGGCAGACAATCATTTCGCGCCTTTTTTGTCTGCTGCCAGCCAAAGATGTAAAGGATAAATGGAGTGGGTCAGAACAAGAAATAGACCAGATTTGTTTTGTACTCATTTTCCTCCTCCCCTGTCTAGATCACACTGCAGTCAGTCACAGAGAAGGCGCAGCGAGGTTAATCTAGCCATGTATCAATCAGAGGCCAGGCTAACCTCCTTGTTCCAATAACAACGATAACTTTGGTGCACCATTTCTTATTGGAACCCTCCGTGCAGTCCTGCCTGAAATACTCCTTGATGTACAGGCACACCCTTTGTTGATTTTAGCTCCCTGAAGCCAACCCTGTAAGCCGTGTCGTCAGTCGCCCCTCCCTCCGTCAGAGCAACGGCAGACAATCGTTCCGCGCCTTTTTTCTGTGCGGACGCCATACCAAGGCAAGCATGGAGGCCGCTGAGCTCATTTTGGCAATTAGGAGCACATCAACCACCACACGCATTATCCAGCAGTATATGCAGCACCAGAACATGGCAACGCGATACCGGGCGAGGAGGCGATGTCAGCGCGGTCCCGTGAGCGATCAGGACATGGACACAGATTTCTCTGAAAGCATGGGCCCTGCCAATGCATGCATCATGGTGCTAATGGGGCAGGTTCATGCTGTGGAACGCCGATTCTGGGCTCGGGAAACAAGCACAGACTGGTGGGACCGCATAGTGTTGCAGGTCTGGGACGATTCCCAGTGGCTGCGAAACTTTCGCATGCGTAAGGGCACTTTCATGGAACTTTGTGACTTGCTTTCCCCTGCCCTGAAGCGCATGAATACCAGGATGAGAGCAGCCCTCACAGTTGAGAAGCGAGTGGCGATAGCCCTGTGGAAGCTTGCAACGCCAGACAGCTACCGGTCAGTTGGGAATCAATTTGGAGTGGGCAAATCTACTGTGGGGGCTGCTGTGATGCAAGTAGCTCACGCAATCAAAGATCTGCTGATATCAAGGGTAGTGACCCTGGGAAATGTGCAGGTCATAGTGGATGGCTTTGCTGCAATGGGATTCCCTAACTGTGGTGGGGCTATAGACGGAACCCATATCCCTATCTTGGCACCGGAGCACCAAGCCGGCGAGTACATAAACCGCACGGGGTACTTTTCGATAGTGCTGCAAGCTCTGGTGGATCACAAGGGACGTTTCACCAACATCAACGTGGGATGGCCGGGAAAGGTGCATGACGCTCGCATCTTCAGGAACTCTGGTCTGTTTCAAAAGCTGCAGGAAGGGACTTTCTTCCCAGACCAGAAAATAACTGTTGGAGATGTTGAAATGCCTATATGTATCCTTGGGGACCCAGCCTACCCCTTAATGCCATGGCTCATGAAGCCATACACAGGCAGCCTGGACAGTGGTCAGGAGCTGTTCAACTACAGGCTGAGCAAGTGCAGAATGGTGGTAGAATGTGGATTTGGACGTTTAAAGGCGCGCTGGCGCAGTTTACTGACTCGCTTAGACCTCAGCGAAACCAATATTCCCACTGTTATTACTGCTTGCTGTGTGCTCCACAATATCTGTGAGAGTAAGGGGGAGACGTTTATGGCGGGGTGGGAGGTTGAGGCAAATCGCCTAGCTGCTGGTTACGCGCAGCCAGACACCAGGGTGGTTAGAAGAGCTCAGGAGGGCGCGGTACGCATCAGAGAAGCTTTGAAAACCAGTTTCATGACTGGCCAGGCTACAGTGTGAAAGTTCTGTTTGTTTCTCCTTGATGAAACCCCCCGCCCCTTGGTTCACTCTACTTCCCTGTAAGCTAACCACCCTCCCCTCCTCCCTTTAATCACCGCTTGCAGAGGCAATAAAGTCATTGCTGCTTCACAGTCATGCATTCGTTATTCATTCATCACACAAATAGGGAGATGACTACCAAGGTATCCCAGGAGGGGTGGTGGAGGAGGGAAGGAAAATGCCACACAGCACTTTAAGCACAGCACTTTAAAAGTTTACAACTTTAAAATTTATTGAATGACAGCCTTCTTTTTTTGGGCAATCCTCTGTTGTGGAGTGGCTGGTTGGCTGGAGGCCCCCCCACCGCGTTCTTGGGCGTCTGGGTGTGGAGGCTATGGAACTTGGGGAGGAGGGCGGTTGGTTACAGAGGGGCAGCAGTGGCAGTCTGTGCTCCAGCTGCCTTTGCTGCAGCTCAACCATACACTGGAGCATTCTGGTTTGGTCCTGCAGCAGCCTCAGCATTGAATCCTGCCTCCTCTCATCACGCTGCCGCCACATTTGAGCTTCAGCCCTGTCTTCAGCCCGCCACTTACTCTCTTCAGCCCGCCACTTACTCTCTTCAGCCCTCCACCTCTCCTCCCGGTCATTTTGTGCTTTCCTGCACTCTGACATTATTTGCCTCCACGCATTCGTCTGTGCTCTGTCAGTGTGGGAGGACAGCATGAGCTCGGAGAACATTTCATCGCGAGTGCGTTTTTTTTTCTTTCTAAGCTTCACTAGCCTCTGGGAAGGAGAAGATCCTGTGATCATTGAAACACATGCAGCTGGTGGAGAAAAAAAAAGGGACAGCGGTATTTAAAAAGACACATTTTATAAAACAGTCGCTACAGTCTTTCAGGGTAAACCTTGCTGTTAACATTACATACATAGCACATGTGCTTTCGTTACAAGGTCGCATTTTGCCTCCTCCCACTGCGTGACTACCCCCTCAACCTTCCCCCCTCCCTGTGGCTAACAGCGGGGAACATTTCTGTTCAGCCACAGGCAAACAGCCCAGCAGGAATGGGCTATACTGAGTGTCCCTGAAGAAAAGCACCCTATTTCAACCAGGTGACCATGAATTATATCTCACTCTCCTGAGGATAACACAGAGAGATAAAGAACGGATTTTGGTTGAATGCCAGCAAACATACACTGCAATGCTTTGTTCTACAGTGATTCCCGAGTATGTGTTACTGGCCTGGAGTGATAAAGTGTCCTACCATGAAGGACGAAATAAGGCTGCCCTCCCCAGAAACCTTTTGCAAAGGCTTTAGGACTACATCTAGGAGAACCGCAAATGCCAGGGCAAAGTAATCCTTTCACATGCTTGCTTTTAAACCATGTATAGCATTTTAAAAGGTACACTCACCAGAGGTCCCTTCTCTGCCTGCTGGGTCCAGGAGGCAGCCTTGGGTGGGTTCGGGGGGTACTGGCTTCAGGTCTAGGGTGAGAAACAGTTCCTGGCTGTCGGGAAAACCGGTTTCTCCGCTTGCTTGCTGTGAGCTATCTACAACCTCCTCCTCCTCATCATCTTCTTCGTCCCCAAAACCTGCTTCCGTATTGCCTCCATCTCCATTGAAGGAGTCAAACAACACGGCTGGGGTAGTGGTGGCTGAACCCCCTAAAATGGCATGCAGCTCATCATAGAAGCGGCATGTTTGGGGCTCTGACCCAGAGCGGCTGTTCGCCTCTCTGGTTTTCTGGTAGGCTTGCCTCAGCTCCTTCAGTTTCACGCGGCACTGCTTCGGGTCCCTGTTATGGCCTCTGTCCTTCATGCCCTGGGAGATTTTCTCAAAGGTTTTGGCATTTCGAAAACTGGAACGGAGTTCTGATAGCACGGATTCCTCTCCCCAAACAGCGATCAGATCCCGTACCTCCCGTTCGGTCCATGCTGGAGCTCTTTTGCGATTCTGGGACTCCATCATGGTCACCTGTGCTGATGAGCTCTGCATGGTCACCTGCAGCTTGCCACACTGGCCAAACAGGAAATGAGATTCAAAAGTTCGCGGTTCTTTTCCTGTCTACCTGGCCAGTGCATCTGAGTTGAGAGTGCTGTCCAGAGCGGTCAGAATGGAGCACTCTGGGATAGCTCCCGGAGGCCAATACCATCGAATTGTGTCCACAGTACCCCAAATTCGAGCTGGGAACGTCGATTTAAGCGCTAATCCACTTGTCAGGGGTGGAGTAAGGAAATCGATTTTAAGAGCCCTTTAAGTCGAAATAAAGGGCTTCACTGTGTGGACGGGTGCAGGTTTAAATCGATTTAACGTTGCTAAATTCGACCTAAAGTCCTAGTGTAGACCAGGGCTTAGTAAAATTCCTTGGGCTGGACCATCAGGCTTGGGGAGCATCTGGAAATTAGCTGTGCAGTACCATTGTTGTCAGCCTAGATGGAGACAGAGTTGTCATGTTCTGCTTCGAGACTTTGTCATTTAAAAAAACTGCTCTGGTGGTCTTCTTTTGTCTACTGTGACACAATGTAGTAGGAGTAACTCTGTTTCAGTGAGCCTAATTTTAAGATCCTGTTTGTTTTTTAAAAAAAACAACAACAACCAAACATAGCATTTTCATCATAGGCATTTGAGTTCCCTTTGAGTGTTTGAAAGTACTTGATTATTTATTACCTGTAGCTCAAAAAACTTTAGGATTGTAGGATTGTAACTTTTTAAAAATTTGTGAGTTGTGTGGTTCAGCAGCATATGATAAAGCTGGATTTATGCTACAAACACAGAAGGGGAAACATGAGTGCTCACTAAATTCCACATCTTCACAGAGATCCATAATTTTTATGGTTGCAATGGTGCATAATGAAAGACAAATAGTTATCAATGGAAATGGAAGATTTCAGAAGTTGGTAAGGTACTGGAGAAGCATTTTTGCTCTACTGTCATTTTTTAAAACTATTTCTCGTTAATTAGAGAGGAAAAACCATTCCAGACAAATACTTCTTGAAAGACATTTGATATTGCTACAGTGTTGGCCAGATACTGTAATGTAATGCTCGGTAACAATTCAGCCCTTTTTTTCCCACAGATGATTGCCTAGAATTGCTTATTTAAACTTGAAACCTGGAGAGAGTTCTGACTTGTTTGACATTATCAGTATCTTTGTGCCCCACATACACTGTATAGTTAGAGATTGCTGAGATTATTAAACACCTAATTCATCCCCAGGGACAGCATGATTAATTAGCCTTCAAAAATGCTTCTAACCTGGAAACTTAAAATATACATTAGCTTCTTGTGTGTATGCTTGGTGGTCACACATGATAAATTCCTGACGTGCATAAAATTACATTGCTTTGATTGATTGTTTTGTGTGTTTAAAACTTTTTTGCACTCTCTGTTTCTCCCTCCAGTATGTGATGTGTGCACCATGTGGGTTCTTATTGTACTTCTTTATTTTTCATGTCACTCTTTATAAGGATAATAAAAAAAGGAAAACACCCCTGCTTTCTCCTTCTATGAAATGGGAAACATTTTCCTAAATTGAGCCTACTCTGAGCAATGTACTTTGATTGCTGAAATATCAAATTGCATGATAAAAATACTGACTTTGCAGGCTTTATTAATCCTTATTTAAACCACAAATATACACTGCTTCCCATATTTTATGAATATTCAGTATTTTGCCAGCAATGTATCAGATCCATATTTTCATCTATAAAAGATGCTATATTATTTTATATTACAGAGAATGCATATTTTGGACCCAACTAATTTTTCTTTTCTCTCTCCCCTCGAATTGTGTGTCCACCTGATTAATACTTTTCTTATTAGATTCCCTTTCCATGACTACAAATACAGAATTTATTTTTTTGTTTTATAGGCTTTTTTTAGTTTATTAAAATCCCAAGAAGAGATCAAATTCTAATAAATTTAACTGAATTTAACTGTTTTTCTGGACCAGAAGAAATTATTGAAATCTTCCATTACTATCAAATTACTTTTATAATGTAAAGTTGCTTAAGCTAACATTGTCTCTTTCATTAGCCTTCTGTTAATTTTTAACAGAACCAGTGAAAATAGGGAAAAAATAATTTGGTATCCTGTTAAATTTAAACAAAGCAAAGTCTCAGAAATCTAATGTCAAGGGCAGTCAACCCAACATAGGGATTATTTGAATCCTACATTCACTGAAGGGAAAGCAGAGGGAGAACCCCTAAGACTTTTGGTTAATTAATCTTATGGAAGTTCTGACAGTTCCCATAAATCTGAATACTAAAGAATGTCACAACATTAAACTGGAGGTGGGAGCTATGCGTTTTGCACATCTTCTTTGAAAGGCATTGCTGGGGCAGAATTTCCAAATACTCTGTCAGGAATGCTTTTTGCCACTGTGGTGTCTCTAAGAAAAAAAAAATCCTGCCATCACACAATCAAACCACTCCTAAACTGAGTGAATTATTCTAAAGAGGCTGAGGTGAAGTCCCGGCTGAGGTCTTAAATGAGATTGGTGGTCTTGTCCAATGCCTTATTTGTAAACATCACACATTGCTGGAAGCCTCTGCTCCAAGGAGGCCCAGAGCTCTTGTAGGTCAAGATTAAACTGTATTAACAGAGCTTCATGGGGGAACTTGCACTGCACCTGTTTTTTCTGGTTTTGCCACAAGCCAATGATTTTATTCTCTTTTATGAACACTACATTTACTGGCAAAAAAGTGTTTAGGAGAATCAAATGGGAATGTAAACACTGTATGGTGTTATCCTTTGGGCTGAATAACTGTGCAAGATAAAGGAATTTTTCAAACAAGCACGTACTTGGCAAAGATCTGATCATTCCTGAGCAGCACACGTTGTCATGTAGCAGAAACAATTCCCCATGCAGGGCCAAAGGTATCTTTTAAAAAACTAAGGACTTTTCTTCACCTCTTTGAAGAGGTGGGATGGGCCGTGGCTTTTTGCACTGCCTCACTGGTAAGAGAGGTACAATGGTTTGCTGCCCTGTATATACAATATTCTGCCATCCTTACTCCCGTAGAGTAGTAAATGTTTGGTGTAGTAATTTAATTAATTGGGACTATGGTGTGCAAGAAAGGTGGCTCAAAGTGACCCATAATAACAATAATATTAAAGGTAAATAAATGGTTGTTGCTATATTGTACTGTGTTAACAGAAACGCAAAGAGATGAGGAATTAGAAATCTTGTAGGGTAGCGAGGGAAGTAGGGTAACTGGTAATTCAGGAAGTTATATCCGGCAATATCCTTGAGTTTTTATCAACATCCGTTGTCAGCAAGGGTCCATTCGCAGCAAAAGCACAGTTGATTTGATTACTAGCTTGGACTGTACTGCTATGAGTGGCACAACCAAGGAAGAGATCAAGATTTGAGGCTGATGCAGGAGCTTATTTCTGTGGCTTAAAAATTCTCTCTCAAGCTTGAATGCACGGGCTCAGTTGTGTAACCATTGCACACCTGGGACTATTTGTGTCAGTTGGAGGTCGCCAGTATGTGTAGAGATTGAACAATCAAGTCAGGTGGATGGACTTAAGATGGTACTGTTTGTTGTGAGGGAATTCACACACACTGATCTTTTGGGGACCCCATTTGATCCTGCTGCTACGGCTGGAGTATCAGTGCTCAGTAGGTGGTAATCAAGCTTCCTCTGTTTGTTACAGAAGCCACTGCAAAGACATCAGCTATCCAGCATATTGGCCCTTCAGCTGAACTATTCTAGCAACCAGCTGGTTACAGAAAGTGACAGGATGGAGCAGCAATGGTTTTGTACGATTTGCTTCTTTTCACATTCCTACTTGTAAAATGGTACCTCTAGACATTTTATATTTTTATTCCCAAAGAGCCTATAATGTTCTTGGCAATCTAAAAAAAAATCTCTTCTGCCTGTGGAATAGCTGATGCGCTCTGGTGATGTGGGAAGATTAATACTGTTGGGTGTGGATGCTGGTAACATTCCATTCATTATCAGTTTATTAAGTGTGGTGTTACTCCTGAGGGCATTCTGCACCAAAAATTTAAAAATTCTGTGCACAATATTTTAAAATTCTGCAAATTTTATTTGTCAAATAAATGTGGAGGTTCCAGCATGGCATTGGGGAGCATAGGCCACTGGCTGCCCAGAGGTGGGAGATCAGTGTGTAGCTTTCCCCTTAGGACATGGACTCAGTAGTGAGGCTGAACACAACCCTGACACAACACAAGGACAAGGCCTGCCCCAGAAACACCCCAGAGCCCTGCCCCTCCATGCCAGGTGTGGGCAGGCAGGCTCAGCAAGACAGAATCCAAGTGTGGAGGGGTTTAGTGTGGGGGGGATCCCAGGTGTGGGTTGAGAGGGTTCTGTGTGGAGCAGTCTGGTGTGGGCAGCTCAATGGGGTATCTGAGTGTGTGGGGGGGGAGGGGAATTAAGATGCACAGGGGCTTGTTGGGGGGGTTCTGGGTTCAATGGTAATGGGACTCTGCAGGGGGGTCCAGGTGAAGGTGGTTGGGTCTTGGTGGGGGAAGGATCCGGGTGTGGGTGTTTCATCAGAGTGGTCCAGGTGCTGGGGGAGTGGGGCTCATTGTGGGGGTTCTGAGTGCTGGGGGTGAGGCTCGGGGGTAGGATCTGGGTATGAGGGGATCCCATGTACAGGGATCCCTCCCCCTGCAGCTGAGCAGCGATGGGTGCAGGAGTTTGCAGAGCTTCCTGCAGCTGAGGGAGAAATCTGGGGGTGGGTCTGACCCGGCCCTGGATGCCATTCAGGGGAAGAGGAAGTCCCATCCTCCCCAGCCCAGCTGAGACTAGCAGCTGAGCCCAGCAGAGGGTAGGAGGCACCAGTCCGGTCTTCCCCAGTCCCGCCCCATGCCCCACAGTGATTTACCTTACTGCTGGCTGCTCTGGGCAAGGTCACATGATTATTCTTATGGCTTCCCTTTGCTTCCCCATCAGGGAAATCTGTGGGGATACAAATTCTCCACCTGCGCAGTGGCGCAGAATTCTCCCAGGAGTATAGTGTATATTGCTCACACCAGGAGTGAAGCTTATTTCTCCTTGATTTATGCTGTAGGGTCTCGTGCTGTGTGGAGAGTCAAGAGCCATACCCCCATATCCAATCTGCTCCTGCCTCTCAGCCTCTGATGACCTTTATTTTCCAAAACAGTTTGTTCAGACAAGGATCTCACAGTCTATGAGTAGAGCAAGGAACAGTGTGCTAGAATTCACAGTGTTGCCTTCTCACTACAATGTACATTATTGTACAACTCAACACCTTTATTATAGAACTTTCACATTCTCCTTCTTTTTGGGACCATGCTGTCTCTGGGGATCTTGCCAGAATCTTAAGAGAATTAAATGAATTTTGCTGTGTGGCTGTAAGCGTTCGTGATGGGAAAAGCTCCAAAGCTACATCTCTGGAATAAGCCAAGCAGTGTGTGGACTTCTTCAGAAGCAAACCCCCCCACACCTAGTTATAATCAGGGCAGCATATCTGAGAACACCTGAAAGCTATTTGGCTGAGGAAAGTTCCAGGACTGTGTGTCAGAATATCTGAAAGATCGAGCACACCATGTTTGTAAACTGGAACTTAATCAAATCCAGTAGCCACCCACTACCCCACACTCCAAAGCCCTAAATATAAGGCTTCACTCCTAATGAGCTTTTAAAAAATCCCAAAGCCTTCTCTCCCTCCGTGGAACCCTTAAGAGCATAATGAGAGATAGTTGCATTTTTTGTTAATGAAAAATAAAGTTTTGTTGAAAATGAAATTTATCATGGAAAATAGTTTTTGAGATATTTTTGGAAAAAAATTGAGAACTTTGCCCCCTGAAATTTTTCTGCATTGTTGAAATATTTTGTTTTGAAACTGAGGAAAACTGCCCATCTTCTGTTAGTGTTTTACTTCCCTTCCTATCTTTTCCATTAGAAGTGTGTGTGTGTGTGTGTGTGTAGTATAAAAGGAGTTAAAAAATCAAACCAAAAAAAAAAAAAGGAAACAAACCAGATGTGATAGGAAGTAACACTTTCACTTTTAAAATGAACGCTTTTCTCATTTTTGTTGTAATTCTCTCGCTTTAAGTGAGGATGTAACAGTTTGACTTTCCTACTAGTGGAAAAATTTTAAAGTAAGAAGGAGCATGGATTTTTGCCCACTGTTTTACTTTTTTTATGCCCTTTCCCTGTTCCTTGTGGAAAAAAGAGACATTTTTAAAAAGAAAAGAAAGTGGGATATTTCTCACAAATGAAAAATTTCAAAACAAAACATGAAAATTTTAAACAAAATCAAAGTCTTTTGGGGGAAAAAAGAACCAGTTTTGACCATCTTTAATTACTGTTGTACCGAAAGTATACACTGCATATGCATATATTGGAGAGACAGCTCAGGAGCTTTCATCAGTACTGCTGGGTGGAGCTGATTGGAAAAATTCCAATTCAATGGGTATTTTTGGTCAGAAGGTGTCAATTTGTCAAAATCAAAATATTTGGTGGAGATGCTTTGATTTTGATGAAGTACTTCCAGAAACCAGGCAGGTGGATGGGTGGAAACCTGCCCGGTTTCTTGCCATTCACCCACCCAGCTGCTTGGCAGCCTCCCTAGAGGGCTGCTGTCAAGCCCAGGCTTCCAGGGTACACAGAAGCCAACTATGTGGATTACCTCTGGGCTGAGGACACTGGGGCACTAGGGCCTGTGGCTTTGGTACAGCCTACTAGGTGGACTGCCTGTGAGGCAGGGACCTCAGGAAGGTTCCATGGTTCATGGCTCCAGGACAACCTATCAGGTGGACTGCGCTGCTTTGTTCTCTCTCATTTTCTCAGAGAACTATGAAATTTTTGATTTTGTTCCAAAATGGAACAAAGTCAAATTTCAAAATAGTGAACTTTGCTGTGAAAATTACTCTGCCTAGCAAAGCTGTAGGGCTCTCGAATCCTCCTGGATGTTGTACTCCAACTAGTGTGACGGGAGACGGTGGATCGCCAGAAAAGCTCAAGCCATAGGTACAATGGAGACAAGACTCATATTAGCAACAGTATTGCCATACAGATGGAATAGCAGGGAATCAACACAAAGAGGAATACTGATTTAACTTATACAAGTGAACACACAAGTCACAATTTGATGGTGATGTTGGCAGTAGGGAATAAGGAAAAGAAGATGAGGAAATGGAGGTAGAGAGTCTGGTCAAACAATTTGCCCAAGGTTACACAGTCAGTCTGTGATAGGATCAAGAATGGAACCCAGGTCTCCTGAATCTGTTGTAATCAACAGTCTGTAACTGCTTAATCCGGTCTACGGCTTAGGGAGACCCCCTTGGGGTGACAGTAGGCACTATAGGTTGTGAGCTAAAGAGCCAGCCAAAACTACAAGGTTTGTCTGTATCTATCAGCCTGCATGAAGAATCATCTTTGCATTCAATAAAACAGCTTTGTCTCTTCGGTACTGCAAGTGAATGCTGCACTAGTTTTATGCTTTAACCACTATATTTTATCGCCCCAGAAGAATAAAGACATCTTCACAAAGAAAAAACAGACTAAAAAGGAAGTAAAAATTATTTGGCAGAAAATATAGAATATAACAAAATGGTGCCTTTTTTGCAAAACTGTGTTAAGAAACAGTCTTGTATTGCAGAAAAAGGGCCGGTATGTATTTAATCCTTTGCCCTAAGGTAGTAGGCAGCCTGAAATTTAAACATTTGTAGAATTCCTTTAGGTACCTTCAAAACAAGGCCATACGCTGCAGGATGAGAAGGTCGAAAGCTGTTCAAAGGTGAAATAATAAAAGTAGAACCATTTAAAAACAGCACAATTTTGACAAGCTACAAAAAAGCAAAGTAATGCAGCCAAATAAACTGATTCAAATGGAGAGACACTGAATCCTCTTAATCTTCTTATTTCATCAGGGGAAGAATGTTGGACAGGAGGAAACATTTTCTGTGTAGCACTACAGTAAGTGTTCCGCTCCGGGCAGCAGGCTGAATGGTGACCTACTCAAATTACTTAGACTAAAAACCATGACAAGAATTTCACACTTTGTCTGTCTAAGAAAACAGCTTTATCAAGCACATGATCTAAAATGTGCTGAGATTTCTTTTTACCGTCCTGTTTCACTTGGGCTGCTACAAGAAAAAATAAATAGCGGTTGTTGCCGCTAATGTAGATAGTGTGGGAGGAGGAGAACAGATGAGATTTATATGTTTTGCTGTACCACATGTTGCTTTTTGAAAATGTGAATAATTATTTATGCTTTTAATCAAAAAATCTTCTTGTTCCCACCTGTTTATACCATTTTTAAGAGAAATTATACAGGAAAACTATTCAAAGGCAGTTTTCTGGTATTGTCATCTTGGCAGATCTGGCTTTATGTTGGTCAGTTTCATAAAAGAAACAGTGATACAGTTTGCCCTCTTTGTCTAGGCCACAAGAAAATGCTTCCCTAATGAATATAAGTATTTATCTTACATTGTGATATTACAAATTGTAACAATGTTACGATTCTGTCTCTTTAAAAGGATGGAGTATACAGCGTTCCCACAGTCATGCATTACAGGTTCCACAAAGTCTCTCTCACACACCAGATTTGCTCATTCCCCTGTGTGCAGAGGAAATAATGGTAAGTAATTAGTGTAGGCAGTGATATAAAACACAACACCACAACTGGCAAGGATGACACAGAACTCAGAATGGAACAGCAGCCGCAAGGAGGAGCCCATGGTAGAGATTGCCACACTTTAGCAATGAGGCAATGAGTTGGCAACATTATCTAGCAGAAGGGAAGGCTGAAAAGAGACATCAGAGAAACAGAGTACAGTGGATAGCTGGAAGGAATGTGCATGTCTCAGAGTACAGGGCCTAGTGTACTGAAACCCAGCAGGACTATGGGATAAGCAGGAGCAAAGTCAGCCACTTAGGGGACACATGACTACCAGTTCTACTTCTTTCAAGTTGGTATACACATGCTTCACACCATGCTTTATTTCCTCAACCTCAGAGGCACAGTGGGATTTCAATAACCATGAATAAAGCTATAGGCTTGTATAGAAATGTAATAAATATCTATAGTAATGACTGTAAAAATATATAAAGAATAGATAGAGAATTATAACATTACTATACCCTTTGTTGAACCACCCTGTAGAATTCTATAGGGATACAATTTAATTTAAGTTCTATAGGCCCAATAAAACTATAGAAAGGATATAATTTTATGTTCAATTCTATATGACTTTTCCATAATGGGTCATGTAGCTGGATGTGCTCACTAGAACAGGGTGAAATTTTTTGGCCTAAACTTTTTTTTTTTTGGTCAAAAAATGCAGATTCAGTGACATCTAAATGTTTTGCAAATTTGTATTGGTTTCATCAAATCTGTAGAAGAATAAACTAAAAGTGTGTCCAGTTAGGGAGAAAGGGAAAGGGACATGAGTAATTTGCGTGATAAGCAATTTAGAGAGAAATTTTGCCAAAAAAAATAAATCAAGGGTATGTGTCCAAGATCAAGCCTGCTCTACATCAGTTGTCTCTGGGTCAGATCTTGTGTTCTTTATACAGCTAAAATTCCCATTGAAAAAGAGTTGCAGAATGTGGATACCAGCTTTTAAAGCGAAGACCACAGTTCTTCACTTACAATTCCCACGTGGTATTCTCTGCTCTTCACATGGCCATATTATGACCCATGATACCCCCATGCACAAAGGAGTGAGTTATATTGGCATTGGTTGACTGATCTGCCCTAACTGATTATGTTTTTAATTGAAAATCATTTTGATTATCACAAACAAACAGTACTCTACACAAAAAGTCATACACCAAAAGAGAAATATATGAAGGACTAATGGTGCTCACCAATATGTTGCTAAGCATGATTTAGCAGTTTGTGAAGATGAGGCGAATGCATGTTATAGCTTAATCACAGTTAGCTGATATCACACTGGACACAGTTTGATCTGGTCTTCACTGACTGCTAAACCACCTTCATCATCCTGTCAGTAAACATGACTGCTGACAACTATGGTCAAATGTCCCAGTGTAGACTGGGCCAAAAAGCAAATGAGGTGAGATGGAAAACAGAACCCAGAAGGAAAGAAGTAAGCTGTTGGGCAAAGGAAAGACTTTTGAGACAGTGTTAGTCATAGGCAAGTAGACCTAAATTTCTTTGCTATTATGTAAAAATAGTAAATAAAACCAATTTCCCACTTTCAGAATCTCATTTGATATTTATTTTAAGTAACTCTGGCCAGGCGTACATGCTTCAGAAACCGAAGGAAAATATTTTAGAAAATTTGACCGGCTTGTACATCAGGTGCATTCCCCCAATTGTTTACTAACGTTTGAGAATGTAAGTGAAAATACAGGATTCTCTTCACACTTTTATTTTGAAAATATGCTTCTAGAAGATTGTGTGCTTTAAACATAGGCATGATCCAGCAGTTGTCTACTGTGAAAATGTATTCCATAACACACTGAGCTGCTGTGGAGAAATCAGGGATATTATTTTATGTTCTCTGACAAAGCAAGCAAGGAAACTGAAATATTGGCTTAAATTGCTTTTTCAAGAAATTAATTACTTATTCCAGGACTGATGTTTGTATTACTTATTCCTGTGGATAACAGGGAAGTCCTCTTATGGATTGGTAACTGGTTAAAAGATAGCAAACAAAGGGTAGGAATAAATGATCAGTTTTCAGAATGGAGAGACGTAAATAGTGGTCCCCTAGGGGTCTGTATTGGGCCCAGTCCTATTCAATATATTCATAAATGATCTGGAAAAAGGGGTAAACAGTGAGGTGGCAAAATTTGCAAATGATACAAAACTACTCAAGATAGTTAAGTCCCAGTCAGACTGCAAAGAGCTACAAAGGGATCTCTCAAAACTGTGTGACTGGGCAACAAAATGGCCCATGAAATTCAGTGTTGATAAATGGCAAGTAATGCACATTGGAAAACATAATCCCAACTATACATATAAAACGATGGGGTCTAAATTAGCAGTTACCACTTAAGAAAGAGAACTTGGAATCATTGTGGATTGGTCTCTGAAAACATCCGCTCAATGTGCAGCAGCAGTCAAAAAAGCAAACAGAATGTTGGGAATCATTAAGAAAGGGATAGAGAAAAAGAGAGAAAATATCATATTGCCTCTATATAAATCAATGGTATGCCCACATCTTGAATACTGCGTCCAGATGTAGTTGCCCCATCTCAAAAAAGATATATTGGAATTGGGAAAGCTTCAGAAAAGGGCAATAAAAATTATTAGGGGTAAGGAGCGGTTCTCATATGAGGAGAGATTAATAAGACTGGGACTTTTCAGCTTGGAAAAGAGATGACCAAGGGGGGATATGATAGAGGTTTATAAAATCATGACTGATGTGGAGAAAATAAATAAGAAAGTGTTATTTACTCCTTCTCAAAACACAAGAACTAGGTTTCACCACAGTCAGACTGTGGAACTCTTTGCCAGATGATGTTGTGAAGGTCAAGATTATAACAGGATTCAAAAAAGAACTAGATAAATTCATGGAGGATAGGTCCATCAATGGCTATTAGCCAGGATGGGCAGGGATGGTGTCCCTAGCCTCTGTTTGCCAGAAGCTGGGAATGGGCAACAGGGCATGGATCATTTGATAATTACCTGTTCTGTTCATTCCCTCTGGAGCACCTGGCCACTGGCCACTGTTGGAAGACAGGATACTGGGCTAGATGGACCCTTAATCTGACCCAGTATGGCCATTCTTATGTTCTTATATTTGTTGTTGTGCACAACAGTCATTTCCCTATTGTATGTATGAATTTACTTGAGCTCTAACTGTGGGTTGAATTTCGTGGACAGTAACACATTACAAAAACAAACACTCATTGTTATTACTTAAACGTCACAGTTTGGTAGTACATGGACAAAAAGTACACACATTTAGTACATATTAGCTCACTTTGAACACTGTTGAGTATGTAAGACTTGTGTGGAAAAAGTCTCCATAGAAATTAAATGAATAAATACATTTATAATGTCTAATCCAGCTCTAGTTACACTTTTTAATTTCGAATAAGGGACTGTGAAACATCTCTATTGATGATTCAAGTAGCCACAGCTGAACACTTTGATTCTGTATTCCAAAATTATCTTACTAAGAACAAATCTATGTAGGTGGGTACTGAAATACCCAATCTTCCTGAGTATTCAGCTGTGGGTAAGAGATAACTGCTCATAATGTAATATCCCAAATAGAAGGAGTGACTTTTGTCTTGGAATGCTTCCCTGAAAGAGATTTGAGGAATCTAAACTGTGTTTTATCCTTCGTATAGAGTTAAAGGATTTTAAATGTTCATGTGTTGCACTCAACTAAATTTCTGGAGCAAGAGTGTAAAAAGAAAGAGTGAAAAATTTCTGTGAATATTCTTTCTAATTTGTAATAAATTTGCTTTGACTGTATTTGCTTTCCATAATATTCTAGCCAATGAGTTTGATAGGACTCTGCAGAAACAGCTCATTTTAGGAAATTTTTGCAGAATATTTGTGGAAAGTGGATTTTGAATTTGTAATCAATTCATAGCCAAAATAACAATTCTCAGAGGAAACATCATTATTGGAGTTATGCTAATACAATAAGGAAATAAACTGTCTCCAGTTAAAATAATTTGAATTTCTAAAATCAAATAATGCAATTAACTGATTATGAATGAGGTACAGAACTAGATCCACCTAACAGGGCTGTACATTCTGTTCATAGTTATATTATAGGGAGATAACAGTTACCCCCTATATTTAGGTAGCCTAATGTGTTTCATTACAGAGGATTCTCACAGCCTTTTCATGAGTAGCGCTAATATTTCCATGCTTTGCAGCAGGTCTTTGGAACTTGGCAAAGGGAAGGTTGAGCTAGAAATGTGCCTTTTTATTGTTCCTTGAAGTTATGTATAGGTTTTGCTGAAACTTTGGAAAATCCCCATTTATCTTCTTTTGTTTGTGTTCTTCAGGAAAATTTTTGGTATCATGCCAAATGAACACACAAATGTTCCAAAGTACCAGGATCATGCTGCCACTAAAGCAGCAGCAGCAACACTGGGAATTCCGGGGACCTGGTGGAGCTGTAATGTGTTTGTGGAGGGAGAAAGAACTGGACTGGGATCCCTGCAAACACCCCCAGAGCCACCATGTGACTCCCAACAGCCCCTTTTTTGTGGGGTGCAAGGGTCAGAAGCTCCCATCAGAGGACAAAGAGTCAAGCCGGGCTACCCTGACCACTCTCCAGATCTGGCCTAAACAGCCCCATCCCCCTGAAATAACAGCCTTCTCTTTATGCCAGCTGACTTAGAAATCTGTGCTGTGGGTGCTCCAAAACCAAGATGTGGTGTTATCACTTATCTCAAACAGCTCCTCGGGAGTACAGGATGTTGACAGAAGGCATTACATCAGGAAGTGGTTTCAGTTTTCCCTGTCACATGGTACCTAGAACATTATACTCTGAATGTAGGGTTCTTCTGGCCCTCTTGATTGCAGGTGATGTGGTTTTGCAGCAGAAGAAGAGAGGCAAGGGGTTGAAAGGGCAGAGAAGAAAGCAAAGAGAAATTTCTGCTTAAAAAAATTAATTGACAAGCGACTAATGAATACAGAAGAATAAAGAGATTAGAACAAAGGGGGAAGTTTTATTAGTTTACATTGCTTCAATCAGTGTCCTTTTGAATATCATTTGGCTAATTAATTGCAGATTATTATGAAAATGATTGATAACACGTTTTGTTTTCTATTCTATTATAGGAAGGTAGTACTGGTGATACTAGATCAGCCATCTGGTCCTTCTAGTTCAATATTCTGTCTCTGACAGTGGCCATTACCAGATGCTTCAGGAAGAGGTATCAAATGCTCATGTCTCCTGTGATAGATATACTGAAGTCAGATTTTATATTATAAATATACTGTGTGCAAATAGATATTATATTTTATATTTGTGTTTGTGTATATAATATATAACATAGGAGTTGCCAAACCAGCTCAGACCCAGGGTTATCTCGTCCAGTATCCTGGCTCTGACAGTGACCAATGCCAGAATCTTCAGAGGAAGGTGCAGAAAACCCCACAGTGGGCAATTATTAAATTACATGGCCCATAGAGGAAGCTTCTTACTAGCCCTCAAGCAGTTAGTGGTTTATAGCCCCTATACATTTTAATCTTGTCTAAGGTACAGACACAAACAAAATGAGAATTAAAATGTTGGGCTCTGGTTTCATTATCTAATATAAATCAGTGTTGTCTTATTTGACCAAGTTGGCAAAAAATTACCTAAAACAAGTGATTACACATGAACATTTGCTTTCATTAGTAGGGAAGATGTGCTGAGTTCTTTTGAATGATATAACCTAGTGTGTAATGTTCTGAGAAACACTGCAAAATGGGACTGGTGGTATGTTAGTTATTAGTGAAAAATGTCTGGAAGTTCACACGCAAGCAAAGAATTAAAAACAGAGCCATGCTGTTTTATAGGTCAATAATGAAAATAATAATAAACCTCTCTTCAGTGTTACAACTTTTTCAGTTGCATAAGATGTTGTCATTAGCTTTTTTTCTTTTCTTTTTTTTTTAAACCAGGGAATATCCTGGTGCTGTCCCTTTTCTAAATGTCACGATACTTTGCACTTATGCATTTATCTTTAATCTCTAAATCTCAGTAGTAAGTAACCATTATTATCCCTGTGGAACCCTTTCCCAGGTATCATTAGCAGTAGTAAGGGCCAGGTTCAATGAAGTGGAGGGCTCCTTTAAAAATAAAATGATTGGCTTGTGCCTCCTCCTAAAACCTTATCTGCTTCCATGTTTTAGGAACTTAAAATGTAAAACCCCAGTCACCTTTATAAGGTGTTTCTTCCCCATTCACAAGGTCTTAGAATCTCTAGGGATATAAAATCACTTTTTTGGGGGGAAAACAAGATAAGCATCTATACACATGTCAAAATTATATTAGCAAAACCCTAACTAACAGCGTCTGAAGGGTACTGAGTCTGAAGTCTCCATTATTAATTACTTGGCTTGTTGAGGCCCAGAACTTTTATTCACTAACCAAGTCCCCAGCCACCTGAACCCATAGGTGCTGGAATTAGGAGTGCGGGGGAAGGGAGGTGCTGCAGCACACCCTGACTTGAAGTGGTGTCCATCATATACAGGGTTTACATTTTAGTTCAGTGGCTCTCAGCATCCCCACTATAAAAGTGTTCCAGCTTCCCCGCCTAAACCTCACTTATGAATCCAGTTAGCTTCAGTGATCACCAAGAGGTGGTTTCCCCTGGCTATCTGCTGCTCTCCAGTGAAAACCCATCCTAAAAAGTCCCTCTCAGGCCTGTTACTGAGAGGTTGGGTTCTGAAAAGTCAGTTCCTCCTGACCTGCTACCACAGGTCCTAGTTCAGTGAAGTCAGCTCTCCACCACCCATTATCGCCAAGTTTTGGTTCAGTGAAGTCAACAGCTACAGTCCCACACAATTAATTAGTTAACAGCTACAGTCCCACACAATTAATTCTGTATAGGAGCCAGAATCTCAGGGCAGGAAACCAAAGCTAAGCAAGAGCCCTGAACAGAGGCACTAAGAGTTTCTTGTACCTCTTGTTGAATTTGGTTTCACTACACAATCAGAGTCCATTACTTGTCAGCAGAAGGTGACCCACATTCTTCAGGCTATGCCTTGCACAATTTCCCCCATTCCTATAATAACATTTACGTGCACCATTTACTATTATTTCCAAAAATGACACACAATCTTCAACAGTACAACATCAAACCTGTGCAGAACTGCACTAGGGCAAAATTTTTATATGTAAGTTAAGCCTGTCAGAGCTAGCTTTTCCTCTTTCGGTCTAGAACAGTGGTGGGCCACCTGTACCCCATGGGCCGCATGTACCCCATCAGGGTAATCTGATTGCGGGCAGTGAGACATTTTGCTGCCATTCATCGTCCGCAGGCGTGGCCATGGTTTGCCATTCCCGGCCAATGGGAGCTGCAAGAAGCGGCGGCCAGCATCCCTTCGGCCCACTGCTTCCTGCAGTTCCCACTGGCCAGGAACGGTGAACCGTGGCCACTGGGAGCTGTGGGCGGCCATGCCTGCGGACAGTCAATGTCAGCAAAATGTCTCTCTGTCAGATTACCCTGATGGGCTGCATGCAGCCCGTGGGCCACAGGTTGCCCACCACTGCTCGAGCGGCATCAGAATGTTCTTGTTTCATGTAAGACTTCTAGCTCTGGGGCTTACACCTATTCTACAGGTAAGGAAATAGGCAATTATGCAGTAGATGTTCCTCTTCCTATCCCATTACCAAAAGCTTTGACCCTTTCAACTGTACATATGGTTTGGGTCCTGGTCCTGCAAACACTTAAACATGTGCTTAACTTTACACATGTGAGCAGTAAAGTTAAGCACATGTTTTTGTGCTTGCAGGATAAAAGCCTTAATCCCCACCTCAGAATTTGCGACTGGTACTGCATTCCAATCCAAAGGGGGATGTAATAGTGTAACTTGAAATCCCACTAGTCTATCTAATCCCACCGCTGACCTACCTGCTGCTGCTTTTTGAAATGTGTATGGAAGACACACAGCACCTTGCCACATTCCCCTCTCACTAAAACAGATTTTAAGGTTTGAATTTGTGTGTTCTAACTGATTGAAGTTTTATTTTTTTTTTGTTTAATTTTTATTGGTAAATAAGGGTCAGCCATCTGGCAGTAATGGGTCTGGCTGCCATTGATTCCATCTGCTAAAATATGATATAAAAATATTCCACTGTTGCACGACATTGGAAAGCTATGACATCTAGGATTACACCAAATATAGGAGTCTGAAAGTGGAAAACTGACGGAATGATTTTCTGTCTGCGGAACAGGAGAAGTGCCTTTGGAGGATGAGGCTAAAGACAGTCTGATGGCTAGGAGTGTTCCTGAGGCAGTATTTCAGTAAGCTGTAACACCTGTCTGCAGGTAATTTGTTCTACAGAGTATTATCATGCAGATTCCAATCCCTCCCCCCCCAGTCACCCACACAAGCAATTATGCAGGTTTATATTTAAAGACAGGCTTATCCTGGAATCTAAACGGGAACAACTGATTCAAAACTGGGTCTATTCAAATTGACAAACACTAAATACAAATATAGAATTACTATTAACTGCCTTCTTGTTTTATTTAAAAAAATGACTATCTGGTGGGGGCATGTTCTGCTCCTCTTCCTTTCCAGACAAACAAGCTATTTGGAGACCTTCTTCAGGTAATGCACCCAGTGATTTCTTTACAAAGTTTGTTTCCACCACCTTCACAGATTGTGCAGTGGCTCAAAGGCTCTAAGAGTCCTGAGCCCAGCAGGGCCCTACTAGCCTACAGCTCTTTTGTTTTTTCTTTCCCCCCTTTGTACTTCCTTGCTGTGCCTTTGTACCTTCAGAGTTAATGAGGTAATTAGGCTAGGGAGAGTTAAAAGCTAGCTTCAGTCTATCAGGTTGACACAGTTCCCATATTCAGGTGTGCACAGGGCAACTAAGGGCAGGTCTATGCTATCACTTATGTCAAGCTAACTTGCATTGCTCAGGGGCGTGAAAAAGACCCCTCCCCAAGTTACAGTGCCCTAAGCGCTGTCCATACCGGCGCTATGTTGGCGGGAGATGCTCTCCCGCGGATGTAGCTTCCACCTCTTGCGGAGGTGGAGTAATTATGCTGACGGGAGGGCACTCTCCCGTGGACATAGATTGTTTTCACCAGACATGCTACAGCTTCGCTGATGTAGCGCATCTAGTCTACACCTGCCCCGATTGAAGTTATAGTGTGCTGGATTAGCTCCTGTTGCCCAGCACTCTTTCACATACTAATAGAACAAAAGTACAAGTAGAAGTGCAGGTAATCCCATGTTTATTGCATAATTTTACCAGCTCCCCCTCTTTTTACATCCAGGTCCCTCCTGCACAAATCCAGGTTTTCTCACCCTCCCCCCCCCCCCCCCCCAAACTCACTCTCCTGCTGGTAATAGCTTATCCAAAGTGACCACTCTCCTTACAATGTGTATGAAAATCAAGGTGGACCATTTCCAGCACAAATCCAGGTTTTCTCACCGCCCCCCCCCAAAAAAAACACACACACACACAAACTCACTCTCCTGCTGGTAATAGCTTATCCAAAGTGACCACTCTCCCCACAATGTGCACGATAATCAAGGTGGGCCATTTCCAGCACAAATCCAGGTCTTCTCACCCCCCCCCCCCAGCACACACACAAACTCACTCTCCTGCTGGTAATAGCTCATCCAAACTGACCACTCTCCTTACAATGTGTATGATAATCAAGGTGGGCCATTTCCAGCATAAATCCAAGTTTAACCAGAACATCTGGGGGGGGGGGGTGGCGTAGGAAAAAACAAGGGGAAATAGGCTACCTTGCATAATGACTTAGCCACTCCCAGTCTCTATTTAAGCCTAAATTAATAGTATCCAATTTGCAAATGAATTCCAATTCAGCAGTTTCTCGCTGGAGTCTGGATTTGAAGTTTTTTTGTTGTAAGATAGCGACCTTCATGTCTGTAATTGCGTGAACAAAGAGATTGAAGTGTTCTCCGACTGGTTTAAGAATGTTATAATTCTTGACATCTGATTTGTGTCCATTTATTCTTTTATGTAGAGACTGTCCAGTTTGACCAATGTACAGAGGGGCATTGCTGGCACATGATGGCATATATCACATTGATGGATGTGCAGGTGAACGAGCCTCTGATAGTGTGGCTGATGTTATTAGGCCCTGTGATGGTACTTTGTCACGCATTCTACAAAAATATTCGATGGATAGTCCTTTTAGTTTTGGGTTCTGCTTACATTCACCCTTTGCTGCACTAATGTGAAGCAATAAAGCATTTATCAGTCGGATAATTACATACAGGAATTATTTTTTAAAAAAAATCATTCCTGAATAATTGGTTTAATGGCTAATAGTAACAGACTACTCCAGTGGTCAAGAAGCTATTAAGTTCATATAGAATGTCTGTCAATATTGACATTGCTCGTTTGTAACCAACGTCAGGGGAAAGATTTGAATGTGTTTATGCAGAGGGCAGATGAAGCAGCTGTTGCTCTTTTCACATTTCTGTTAGATATAACTTTTTTTTCCCCTTTGCTTGTATTTCATTGCCTTGTATAATGATGATCGGATCCCATGAGTAGTCGACTCTATCATAAAAATATGATTTAATGAAAACTGTTTTAAGATTGTATAATAACCTCAGAAGGTTCCAGGTTAAAATGGAGAGACGTTGACTGAAAATGTATTTTCATGAGTTTAATGCCACAACTCACTACTGTAATTTTTAAATGATCAAAACTGAACTCTATTATACATACACATTTAAGGGTAGGGGCTCCTAGAGAATATTTTTCTGTTAGGATTTTTCGTCCTTAGGCCCTGATCCATCAAGATTTGTAGGCATTTCAATAAGACTGCTTGCATGCTTAGAGTTAGATGCTCACATAAATACTTTACTGAATCAGGGCCCTACTTACAGTGGTATTATGTAGTGAGTTGATGAAAAGTTTTAAAGGAAGCCAGTCATTTGTTTTCACAGGTTTTCTGACCATGTGAGCCACTGCCCTTCACTTATGCTGTAGATTCCTTTTCATTTGTGTATTTCTCTCTTTTGGTTTCCCCTTCTAACTTAGTGTGACCTCTATTCTCAGTGTCAGCATTGGCCTAGGACTTTGAATTCTTCCTTGCACTGAAGAATCAATATGCTGTGTCAGAATCTCAAAGCATTAACCGGGTTCCAAATATTATGATGCTGTCCCACAGTTATGGGCGAGGCTGATAGTCAGAATTTTGTGTGCACACACTGATTGATTTACCTCTTCATTTTCCACAGTATGCCTATAATCCCACAAAGCAGATCTATTGTGAATCAAAGTAAAATCACAAAGGCCTTAGTCAGCAAGACATTTAAGCCTGAGCTTAAAGCAAGCAAATGCATCTTGCTTAAGCGACTTGCTTAAGTCCTTTTTCTGAGTAGGGGCTTGAAAGAGCAAGAACAGTTATACAGAGAAAATCAACATTGTGTTAATCAAATGTCTGATGATCAGCAAAAACTTTTACCACCAACAAATTATCTGCATGGCAAATCAATTATGGTGTATTCCAGGGATCGGTAACCTTTGGCCCGCAGTCCACCACGGTAAGCCCCCTGGCGGGCCGGGTCAGTTTGTTTGCCTGCTGCATCCGCAGGTTCGGGTGATTGCAGCTCCCACTGGCTGCAGTTCGCCGCTCCAGGCCAATGAGGGCTGCGGGAAGTGGCGTGGGCTGAGGGATGTGCTGGCTGCCACTTCCCGCAGTCCCCATTGGCCTGGAGTGGTGAACTGCGGCCAGTGGGAGCTGCGATTGGCTGAACCTGTGAATGCTGCAGGTAAACAAACCAGCCCGGCCCCCCAGGGGGCTTACCCTGGCAGGTCCGTGGGACAAAGGTTGCCGATCCCTGGTGTATTCACTCATGCCTACAGTTCTGCTCTTTCTTACTCCCACTGTGCCAATCCTTGGCTTACAGCATGCTGTTCCACTCTATTGAAGAAGAGCCATTAGAGGTAGACCTGCTTTTTTTTTTTAATCACCCAGCGCTGCTAAGTGTCAAATAGTTATTTCATCACAAGTGGCCAAATCTCACCAAATATTCCATCATCTTGTTCACTCATGCTAGTCTGCCAACAGGTTAACCCATGTTTAATTTATTTTGTGCTGGCAGTATACGTTTATGGAGAGCATTTGCTTTTTGTAATTTGTCTCAATTTGCTCAAGTGGTTGAGAATGGTCCAGATGGGAAAATTAGGACAGTGACAGCTTATTAGGGAATGTTTATATTGTTGTACTAGGAAGCAGCAGCCATTTGTTAACACATGTAGAATGCATTTTGCTTGTCTTTTTGGGATCAGAAAATTGAGTACAGTCTTTACCTTGGACACCTACATTTCTCTCTGAAGGTTAAGCTGATGCAGCAGTTACTTCTCTTTTAAATATTTATAGGTGAGTCATGTGAAATGCCTGCCAAAGGTAGCAGAGAGAAAATAATGGCTAGTATTAAACATTTGACCTTGAAAGCAGCCCTGATTGAAAATAATTACCACAAGTTTTAAAACCTTTATTTCCTGTTCTGGTGGCAACATCCTTTTGGGGCTCTAATAAATTGCCCAATCATCATATCATCAGATTAACTTGACTCAACTGTTTATTTCACATTAAGCCTGAGCATTACTGATGCACTATGTAAAAGGATATTAATTATCTATCATTTTTTTTATCCAGATTTCTTTGGTGGTATAAATTCTTGTTGAGTTTGCCCTTGATGTTCCACTGAAGCCAGATGAAAACTTACCATGTGAAAGGCTGAAAATTATCTCTGAATTTTCTGCTGACCTCTAAGATGTATTGGTATTGAGCAGGTGTGACTGAATTCTCTTAGACCCCTTTCTTATATCTATCTGTGTTGTCAATTTAGTTTATATTAACATCTGGGAACTGGATATGGGGACATTATTGGTCTTGTTAATTATAATTAGCTGTCAGTCTCCTCAATGAGAGGTATTTTAGTCATTAGGTATATAACACTGGTTCATGAATATACCTTCATATAATGAATACTTTAAAAATACATTATCAAATATTTGCTTTTAAGTATGACAAAGATTTTCTCCCATCCTCAGCTTTTATTTACTTGTGGTTTGTGTTTCACCAAAGACTTTGCCTCAAGGATACCAGGTATAGCTTTGTAAGGTCAGTTGATTAATGTAGTCTTGTAGAATATCATTGGCTGTTGGGGGCAAGCAGTTCTATAAAAGGAAATTTTGCTTACATAGAAAAGAAAATTGCAGCTGTGGAATGTCAAGAGATTATTATCACAATAAACAGCAAATAAACAGGATTATAATAGAAGTGCATTTGCAACACTAAAATTGAAGTGGTATCAGCATTTTGTTTTCAGACCGTAATATGTCCATAAAATGTGATTTGAGCTAGACCATGATATCTTTTGAAAATTCAGTAATATACATTTTTAAAATATCTTTTTAACATTCAGTTGTTTTTTTCTGAGGGACTAAAAGGATCGTCTAGATTTTTATGGGTGTGCTCTTTTGTGAAAAAATTAGTTTTAAAAATATTTTGCAGTGCAGTTCATAAAAGGTCCAATCCTGCCAGCCAAAACTCCTTTTGAATGGGAATTTGTTTCACCTTGGGGAGTTTGTCTGGCTAAAGATTTTATGTCCTTTTTTCCCTCCTTTATTTTTGTTTGAGCTCAAATTGAAGAACCGGCTGTTGTGGAACTGTACTAAAGTTTTAAATACCTATAGTTCTTATAGGGCTCCATCCTGTTCCCATTGAAATCCACTTGACTTCAGAGGGAGCAGAATTTGAACCCCACATTAATCAAATTGGTTGTTATAACATGATTAAATGCTGAAAGATTAATAAGGACACTTGATTGCTTAGTATAACAGGAATTCATTCTCTTGACATGTCTTGTACTTACTAACTGACACTACATCACTCATAAAAACAGAAACATATTTTATTTATTTAGATTTATATACACACTAAAAAAGGGCACATAGTCACTCTAGTTGCCCTTTTGACATAACTCCAAAAGACAACTAAATTAATATCCATAAATAAATAAGGTGTAGGAGTGTAATTCAGTAGAATCTATCACAAGGTAACCAAAAGCCCCAGCTCCCTCTTACATCCTTTGTTCCACTGCATCCTGCCCACTTCCCAGTTGCTGACAAAAATCTTGGTTTCAGTTGGTAAGTGAGGTGAGAAGCTCATACAGACAATGTCTCTCTTTCTGTGTCCTCACTAGGCCTCTACCCACTATTTCCTGCATCCCCACTGGCCTTTAGGAAACAGATGGAAAGCATGTTGAAATAGCTCTATGCAGTGGACTCAGTCTTATGATGTGCAGCTGTCACACCTCTGGTGTCAATGATGTAAGACGGATATTGCATCCCACAATTGACAGGAAAAGGAGAAACTAAATCCTATTAATCTTTAAATGTGTTTCATTTGTGACATCAGCACAGGGTATTTCCTGTGGATTATGGCTGACGACACCAGCTGCTGAGTGCCATTAGCTCCTTCAAATCTTTTGGATCAGATGTGATTTCTTCTTGTTTTGCTTTTGAAGAATGGAATTAATTAATCTCTAATTTAACTGACAGAAAAGAGTTTATAAAACTTATAAGGAAAAATACAACCATCATAGGATTTGGACTTAATGCTATTGAAAAATGAAGGAGGCACTTTATTCACTAGACCAGTGGTTCTCAAAGCCGGTCCGCCACTTGTTCAGGGAAAGTCCCTGGCGCGCCAGACCAGTTTGTTTACCTGCCGCGTCTGCAGATTCGCCCGATCGCGGCTCCCACTGGCCGCGGTTCACCACTCCAGGCCAATGGGGGCTGCAGGAAGGGCGGCCGGCAGGTCCCTTGGCCTGCGCTGCTTCCTGCAGCCCCCATTGGCTGGGCACAGCGAACCACGGCCAGTGGGAGCCGCGATTGGCCGAACCTGCGGACGCGCAGGTAAACAAACTGGTCCGGCCTGCCAGGGACTTTCCCTGAACAAGCGGCGTACCGGCTTTGAGAACCACTGCACTAGACTGCATGGTATTTTGTGATAATCAGGCCCATTTTATGGGTATGAAATTCTCTTCCTCTCCGTGGCTGGGGGACCCTGATATTGTTCTTTGGAAACAATGGCAGCATAATGAGTGTTTCAAGGAAAAATAATTAATAAAAGTATATATCAGGCCCAATTTAGCACCAGAATGCATTAACTTCTGCAATGCTTGATGAAGTGAAGCCCAGGGGATGGTAGTGGTGCACAGAGTTGCCTGCCTTCCCATATGGGTGAATCTTCTGTGGGACACAGCTGCTCCTGGTGGGGCAGGATATAGCAATTTGCACACACCCTTCCTATCAGTGAGGGTGAATGAAGTCAAAGGCCTATTCACTGTCAGAAAACATAAGGTCTAATTCTGCCATCTTTGCTTTCCTTGGGTAGTAGTTTACAATGTGAGTGGTCCCATTGATTTTAGTGGAAATTGAACTTCATCATCTTACCTAAGACTAGGCATGATAGTCAGTGGTCAGAACGTATCAGTTGCCTAACAACTAAGACAAAAAAAACATGTTTTTTTCCCCGCATTTTAGTGGCATATTTATCCATCAATAAGGTACCTCTTAATGTCTTTAAATATATGATTTTACAGCAATTAGAGATGGTATAGGCAAGAAAACAAAAGGAAAAGCAAAATTTAAATGCTTGATATTGTTGGGACAACACTTCAGATTTCACATCATGTTTGCTCTTATATAGGCAATAGAATTAGTGGGCTTTTTCTAAATGGGCTTCTGTGTTTATTTGTGAATTATTATAATTGTTGTTGTAAACAATAAATAGTTACCAATATAGCTACAGAGTTACGTACATCAGATTATATTTTATGAAATTGCATAATTACTAGAGCTTGTTTTCCTGTGGAAAATTTTGAATTTTGACTAAAAAATGGAAAACCCAAAACTTCTGTCTGAAACCTAAACATTTAGATTAGGAAATGCTAACTCTCTAGCAGCCATCTCAAATCACATTCTTTAATATATGATGTTTTTATCATAAATCTTATTTGCTGTTTTCCATGTTCCCTGAAATTTGGAGGCATTTAATATAAATAAAGAGGTTATTATTACATTATTTACCCTTTCCATCTCAAGACCAGTCTTTACTACTGTTTAAATTCAGGAATGTTGCTAAATATATTTTAAATCAAGTTATATCACTGCTCTCTGGTCACTCGATTTCTGATCTCAAAGTGACTATCCTTCAACAAAAAAACTTCGAAAACAGACTCCAACGAGAGACTGCTGAATTGGAATTAATTTGCAAATTGGATACAATTAACTTAGGCTTGAATAGAGACTGGGAATGGTTGATTCATTATAAAAAGTAACCTATTTCCCCTTGCTTATTCCTTCCCCCCCCCCACTGTTCCTCAGACGTTCTTGTTAAACCCTGGATTTGTGCTGGAAATGGCCCACCTTGATTATCATACACATTGTAAGGAGAGTGATCACTTTAGATAAGCTATTACCAACAGGAGAGTGGGGTGGTGGTGAGAAAACTTGGATTTGTGCTGGAAATGGCCCACCTTGATTATAATACACACTGTAAGGAGAGTGATCACTTTAGATAAGCTATTACCAACAGGAGAGTGGGTTTTGGAGGGGGAGGGGGGTGAAACCTGGATTTGTGCTGGAAATGTCCCACCTTGATTATCATACACATTGTAAGGAGAGTGATCACTTTAGATAAGCTATTACCAGCAGGAGAGTGGGGTTGGGGGAGAGAACCATTTTTTCATGGTCTGTGTGTATAAAAATATCTGTATTTTCCACAGTATGCATCTGACGAAGTGAGCTGTAGCTCACGAAAGCTTATGCTCAAATAAATTGGTTAATCTCTAAGGTGCCACGAGTGCTCCTTTTCTTTTTGCGAATACAGACTAACACGGCTGTTACTCTGAAATTTGCATAACTATAGTTCACCATTAACCTCTTTATTGATGTGGGAAGCTACCTGGTAGGGCTTTTTGCTTGGAAGTAGTTAGTTTATAATCACATTTCTGACTATGGCTCAGATATTCTGGAAATGGTTGAAATGTCGATGAACACTATTTTGCAGTCTGGTTCTGCAGAAACAGCTTGTCTGCATGTAATTTAATCATTCTTTCATATTTCCTGTTCTTTTGGTCATAATGGAGAATGTGCTGTTTTAATTCCCACATCTTTTCATTGCTGAACTATTAAAGTTAGAGAAAGAGTTGGTGCAACCCATTTAATTTAATCAAAACACAGAAGAACAATTACTGTCTTAGACAGTAAGTCATCGTTTTCCATTCTGTGATGATGTGAAATGTGCTGAAATCAGTTTTCTATTTTGTTCTGTGTATAACTAGCACTACCATGATGACCTTTGATGCCCAATTTCAGGATTTTTATAATATTATTGCTTCAAGGAAAAATTGCCCCTCTAAATCCTCCCAAATCATGTTTTTTCACCTAATCCAGTGCACCACCTTTTTTCTCTGTTCATCAGTCATTTACTGAATTAGATGATCTATTTTGGTGCTTTATTAGAAAAAGAATCACTGTTATTCGGATGATCATCGTACCCTTCACTGGCCTTGACCATCATCCTAATAACTTTGGTCCTGGCAATTCTTTAATTTCTTTTTCATCGCTGTAACAGGATTTTTGGAGTTTCATTACTGACTCTTGATGACAGGGTGATGAGGATTTAGTTTCCCATTTGATCATAGATCCACATCATTATTAAAGTGTAGTAGACATCTTGGATCCTAACCATTATGACCCAGTGAATATTTCACTCATATAGGGCCTGTGATAGGGTAAAATATCTAGGACAGGGTTAAGGTCTACCTGTCTGTCACATGACCCAGCAGATGATTTAAGGGAAGAGGGCATGCTCTTTCCTGGGGCTGAGTGAGACAGTGGAAAAGCTTCTGGGGCCTGCAGCTTGCAAATTGCTTTGTTTTTGTGTTACTCATGAGTTTTTGTGTTTGAACAGTAAACAGGGCCTGAAAGGGATATGGGCATGGCACTAGCTCTTTTCTGTGTTGGTGACGTAGCCCATCAGTATACAGGGCCCATTGCTATCTCATTTAAAGATGTAACCACTTGTGCCTCATCTTTAAAATAAACTTTCAGCTGGTTTTCTTCTATCACTTTTCTTCTTTCATTGTCAATTATTAAGTTTGCCTAACAGTTCCCATTGTAAAACTCTGTTTTCAGTTGCTTATAACTTTGCCAGTCTTTAACTGTTTGGGCTGAAATTTTCCATGTCTGCCTCAGGCTGAAGATTTTTGGAAAATTTCAGCCAAAATGATATAGCTGTTTCCAAGAACAAGGGTAGTTGAAAATGTTATTTTGCCCATGTTAAAGAATTCTGGTAACCTTATTTCTAATTTGGTCCAATCAAAGATATAACCTCTCCCACCTTGTCAGTCTCATATCCTGGGACAAACACAGCAACAACACTGCAAATATCTGTTGGAGTAATTTATAAACAAACAGAAAACAACAATACCCCCAAACCCCTTTAATCATGTGATTACATTATCAGCCTTTCCATAAGAAATGCCTCGGGACATCCAGCTGAAACCTGTCTTTCACTTATTCATTTGCTGACATATTAATCTATACTTATTATTTCTTCATATGACTCAATGATCTCCCATTTATCTGCAGCAGAACCAAGCAGGGGGATTGGGATCAGATGCAAACCCACTCCACCCTAATGGCAGAAGTAGGCTCCATTACTCCTAATATAGTCCTCTATGGGGCATAGGGCAATGGTGGATATCTTGGCCCGGCTCCTCCCCAGTCCACTAATGCTTCATTCATCCCTTCTTCCCCTTGCATGCCGCTCTGCAGGAGGCCCCTGGAGGAGTTTAGCTCTTTTCTATGTAGGAGATATGTATCCCTTCCCCACAACCATTCTCCACTAACCACAGCAAGGAGGGAAGTTTCTGTAAGTGCTAGGTAGAGGCTAGCGAATGTAGAATTCAGCTACTGAGTTAAGAGTGAGAAAATACCCAGTGAGTAACCTATCAGATTTGCTTTGGTTGAGCTCCCTATTTGTCTAGAACACCTGTTTATTATTTGCCTTGGCTACGCTTCTCATGGGGTTTCATCTGTAGCTTACTCTGTTGCATGACTAGTTTTTATGGTGCAGAACTTGCAAGGACCACCCATTAGAAACTGTATGAATGTTAACCAATTTATTTTTTCTTTTAAATTTTGTTTTAATAAGTTGAGTGTTTTAAATACTGAAGTGGAGAAGGCTGAAACGCCATCCATAACAGCTCTGCATTACAACTGCCAAGTATACGTATTGCAAGATCCAGGCACAACAGAATAGATAAATCATGAGGAATTAATTCAAGATATTGCCAAGCCTCTTGGAAAAGAAGAATAATTAAAGCTTTACCTGATTCACAATGGATCAGGGTCAAACCATCTTGGAAATCCAGGTATTTAGTGGTGTTCTTACAATTAAAATGCCCTAGGAATTAATTTAAAGTCCTCTATGCCCCAATGGGAAAGAAAAAAATTGAATATAAGGAAGTTTTGAAGTAAAGCATATGTAATATTGCATGACACACTAGTCTGACTATATACATAGACCTATATAGGGTCAATGATAGATAGTCCAAGTACTGGAATGCTTATTATCTTATCAAAGCATATGTCTTATTCAAGTTATTTTCTAAATGCATAAGACTTGGAATGTCTAATCTGTTAGGCCGTTCCCTCATTTATAACCCTTGCATAAACTTGGGTATATCAACACGTGTGCACTGTAAGACATACCACAAGGTGGCTTAAGGATTGTCCAGAGCTTCAGTTTTACTATCGGAAGTTTCAGTAGTCACATTTGGAGTTAATGGCCAAAATTCCACAACAATATGTAATCCTCAAGCAATAAGTTAGTGATAAGATAAAGTACACAGAAAAACAGTTCTCTTGGTCCTTGCTAATTGTTATTGAATGGTGTGAGCTACACATTGTTATGAAAACAAAAAATGACAGATTCTGCAAGTGCTACAAATAATGTTTCACAATTATTTGCATATGCTCATCCTTGGCAAATGTAATAGAAGTAAACTCAGTATTTATATGTAAAGCATCCTCCCATAGGTAAACCTGGAGTGGTTATAATAACCAATCCAGATAATGAAATCTGCTAGGTATCAACCGTTTACTCTGTTTGATTTTATTTGAATTTTTGTCATCATGATAATCAAGGAATCATTACAAAAACTTAATCTAAATTGTTATTAACATTTTCAGTTTGTTACTTCAAGGTCACCATGCTAGCACACAAGCTTTTCTCTTCCATCCCCTCATGACATTCCATCTCGCTATGCTAAACATTTATCGCTCAGATTGATAAGACTTTTGACCTTTAGACTCTGAGCTGTATCTGAATCCTGGTTGCAGCAGGCAGAAAAATTAATGAGAGCATCACTCTGTCTCATACTCTAAGATCTCTTCCTTTAATGGTAATTATAGTGGCACTGTTCATGCTGTTATGGTTAAGATGGTGTCAGCATTTCCATTATTTAAACCCTGTTTTTTCAGGGGATGGGAATTCAGTGATGAAAACACTTTGCATGCTGGAATTGGTTGGACCAAGTTCTGGCTGTAAAGAGCCCAATAAAAACACCCACTAAAACATTAACCCATTAAAAACAAATGATTTCTTTTAAGGTTTATAAAGATGCCAGCAGTGGTGCCCCACTTGGATACACAGGAGGAAGAAGATACAAGGATCCCTCCACCCTCCCCTGGTTTGCCTGCACAGGAAATAGCCCAGATCTTGGTCCTTGTGCTCCCTGAGGGGTAGTTTGCTTTTCCTTCCCCCCTCCCACTGGGTAAACAATTAAAAGTAATTCACCAATGGTGGAAACTGTTCCTGTGCAGTTACAAGCTTTGACTAAGATGTTCAAAGGTAGGTGCCCAAATCCAGTTGATATTAATTGGGAGTTGGGGGATAGATTTTCAAAGGCATCTAAAGATATAGATAGGCACCTAATGGGATTGTCAAAAGCCCCTAAGTAGATGAGGAGCCGACTTCCAAGTCACCTCTGGTCCTAAGCGCTTATTTCCACAAAACTCAGCGTATATTATAATAAATATAAAATGTCATTGTAGTTTTTGACAACTGGCAGCTAAAATCCTAGTTTAAGAGGCTGAGTAAAGAAGAAGTGCTGTAGTACTGGCTTTATACCTTGCAACAAAGAACTCATATTAATCAATTGTATTTGCAGCCAATATTGCTTCATGTATACTTTCCAATGCAGTTTAATTTGAGAGTATATTGATCATAACATGGAACTATTAGAATTTTGGGAATGTTGTTATAAGAAAGCGTGAGAGCCCTGCAGGTGGGGACAATACACAGAGAGATGAATGGGTAGCAAGTAAAATAAGGCACAGGTGTGGGGACAGCTGATTGCTTGCAGGATGCACAGAAGTATTTGGGCTGTTCTTTAAAAAAAGATGGGAAATTAGTGAAGTGGCTGGAGAAGGGTGGACACAAACACACACGTGTACACGAGGAAGCTTGAGGAAAGATTCTGAGGCCAGGTCTACACAACCACTTACTTCGGTATAAGTTCTGTTGCTCAGAGGTGTGAATAAGCCACCACCCTGAATGACGTAACTTACACTGACCTAAGCGCCAATGTAGACAGCGCTATGTCAGTGGGACAGCTTCTGCTGCCAACATAGGTACAACCTCTCGTGGTGGTGGATTTATCATGCTGATGGGAGAGCTCTCTCCCGTCGACATAGAGCGTCTTCACCAGATGCGCTACAGCAGCCCAGCTGCATCAGTGCAGCTGTGCTGAGTTAGTGCTTCTCGTGTAGATTAGCCCTAACTCTTTTAGCACATTTTTTCCGCCTAGGATGATGAACCTCTGCCTCATCCTCAATGCAAGTCTGTGCTTAAATAGAGTTTGGATATATTCTTCGGTACTTATCAGATAATTCGTATCACATTTGATGTTGGGGGAGTCTACTGTGTATTATTTATAGCTATTAATTATTTTTTTCACAATATGTGTTATTTATTATTTTATTATTTATTTGTTTGTTGTTGTTATTGGTTATCGTTTGTTTGTTTATTTGATTACAGCAAAGTGTCCAGAAATTCCGATCAGGACTAAGGGTCCCATTGAGCTCGGCATTGTACAAACATATAGAGAGAGTACAAACTTTTTTGTCCTGTTGATGCACATGTGCATCTCACCACCACTGAAAGGTAAAGTGCATGATTCAATGGCAGGCCTTTAAATATTTTACTCCAGTTCTTTTTGAATGTAATGCCACGGTCTTCCAGCTTTGTCATGAATTCTGGCACAGTATAACTCTCAGGTTGTCATTCATTGGGAGAGATTTTACGTAAAGCAGAGAGGTTCATGTTCATAAATGCTTTGAGAACTTTTGGACAGGAAATGCTACCTATTTTGCTAATACTGACCCTGTTGAAATTCACCTCTAGCTAAAAATCTTTACCCCCCCGCCCCCACTGAGTGTCTGCATTTTATCTGAATAGTTTAAGATAAAGTGCTTAGAGTATACGAAGCAGCTTATGCCCTCTCTGCGTGAGCTAGGTTATGATTTATTTTGCTGGTCTACTAAACTTTTTAGAGATGATGAAGTAATATATTCTTGGTCAGTTGTTCTGGATCCTCTTAGCATAATGACTTTTATTAGTGACTTGCATCCTGAATCACTATGGAAGCACTTACCCAAAACATACCGGGAAAAGATTGTTAGTGGGTTTAGGTGGCATATTAATCAAATAAATGTAAAAAATTGAACAAATCAGCTGAAAGGAAGTGCTATAGCAACACAGCTATAGTGCCATGCTTTTAACCAAATTGCCAGGACAGAGATGGCATAAGCTGCTTTTCTTATATTTATTCTGATGATCTGTTAAATGCAGCAAAGTGCAAATAAATTTGTGAGCCAACATTAAAACTCACTATATACTTTTTGTTCAGCAGGACTTTGAAGGAGATGTCACATTTTAGAATTGTTTTAACATAACAAAGCACATTTCTCTTGTTTTACTGCAGATTTCAAATTAATGGATGAGCCTGAATGAAAAATAATACCCTGGGTGGACTGCTAGATATTATTAATGCAATTTCCAGATAATTTTAGTGTGCACATTGCCTGGACACATTTATTTGCCAGTGATTGCTAGTTCAGTGATGATTCTTTATGAATGCTGTTTTTGTAGAGTAAGTAGTTATTTTGTATAATCTCATGGTATAATAAATTTTGCCGGTGTCCTAACAAACCTGTTTTAAACTATACAAGAAAAGTTCTCCATCTCCTGGGAACATCCTTACCTTTATACATCCGATGAAGTGAGTTGTAGCTCACGAAAGCCTATGCTCAAATAAATTGGTTAGTCTCTAAGGTGCCACTAGTACTCCTTTTCTTTTTGCGAATACAGACTAACACGGCTGCTACTCTGTTACCTTTATACTGGAATCTTGCTCTTGATTAGAGAGGTGCCAATTTCTTTCAATTGTGATAATATGACACTTTCCCATCTGAATGTAGTCTAGGTCAATAATAACAGAAAATCATTACCAGTTGACAGTGGGTTAGTGGAATGGATAAAATGAGCTGGTGGTCTTAATCCAGTATCTTGCAGAATAGGCCTCTAACACACAAACACTGTCACACTTTTCACTAGTCAATGTTCTCAACAGAGAGGCCAAAGACAGTTGAAGCTTGGAAAATGAATTACTTTGCTGCCGTTCAAAGCAGTCCATTGAGGTGGGACCTGGTGCATTCAGGTAGGGCAAGATGAGGAAACTTATACGTGCTGTATATTTATTGGGTTCTGCAGGGAGACAGGCTCCAGGGTCTTCATTCTGGCAAGTTGCATTATCGTTCCATTATAATTTAAAATAAAATAAAAATAGCTCCATTTTCCTTGGATTAAGAATAACTGGAGTAGGGGAAAATGCAGGACTATATCTATATTTGCTTCCAAGAGACAAATTTTAATATTCGGATCCTAATAACAGCAAAAATAGTGCTGCTGACCGCGCATAACTCGTGAAGTTCTTGGGAGTAACATGTGCAATGGGAGGACTGGGCCCCTGGACTTTGTGTGTGTCTAACATAATATAAATGTGCATGTGACTTCCTGTGTGTTGCTGCATCCCAGGGGCTTTCAAACTGTAGGGCATCGATCACTGGTAGTTTGTGGAGCACTTGTTGATGGCCTACAGAATACTTGATGGTTACATGATGCTGAGTCTCCGCATTTCCAGATGCTACATTATACTCAAAGACCGCTAACAATGTTATATACACCTATAATGTTTTTCCATGTGAGCTAATCACTGTAGCTCTCATATGCAAGTTATACAATTGCAGATGGGAAGGGAAGTGGGCATATGAGACAAAGTCTCTATTAAACTGTAGGTGACATATGGAAAAAATTGGAGAACTCCTGTAATCTTTCCCATTTTCCGCAAATAAAAATTGCCAAACATAGCCATCAGGCCAATATTTTAGGTGAAATTTCAGATACACAAAATGTGGAGGTGAAAATGAATTTTGCATGCTGCCTTGTGAATAAATTTGGGAAATTTGGGGGATCTGAAAAACTAAAATTCAAGGGTTCAAAAATGTGAACAATAATTTAAGAGATTTTTTTTGTTGCGATTTCATGAATACACTCACACCAGTTTGATTAATTCTCTAAACAATGTGTTCTGTCTTGTCCTAAGGTATACAAGGTATGCAAGAGTGTCACCTAATGACCTCTGATGACATTAAAAGTGAAGGAGAAGGAAAGCCTGGGGTCAAAAAGAAGCATTATTTTGTAGTCGTGGCTGTTTCACTTTCAATTTTCGGATTTATTGTACCATGAAACTCAGAATGAAATTTGGTACATGAAAGATCCCTGTGGAGGGACACTGAACAAAAAATTCACACGAACCTGCATGACATAAAAGCACTGAGTTTTGTACAACTTGAGCTAAGATTTTACTTATGCCTGAAGCAAGGTTGAGAAAGTATAAAAAAACTAGAGTGCACTAAGCTATGGCACCAGATAGCTTTATTTTGTTTTACCTCTTTTTAAAATTGCAATGTTTGTTCCTTCCCCTAATTTTAGTTGGTTGCAACCAGGGCAGAGGGCCAAATAAATATTTTTTTACGGGGTTCATATTCCTTATTGTTTCAAAGCCCTTGTTAACTTTTCCCATTTTATAACCTTTAATCTGGAATGATTTTCAATGCAGTAAACAGGATGAGCACTGTGGAATTAAATAGAAAGGGACTCATGGGAGTTTTTAAAGGTTGACAAATGTCTTTATTTCTTAAATACTTATCCAGTATTCGAAGGTTTGGGTTATACTTTGAAGGTTGGGTTATATGGGAGTTTTGTAAGAATGATATTGGCTATTAATTTGAGCTGTTTGTTTTCTCTAACCTCTGTCCTTCACTGATCATAGAATCATAGAATATCAGGGTTGGAAGGGACCCCAGAAGGTCATCTAGTCCAACCCCCTGCTCAAAGCAAGACCAATTCCCAGTTAAATCATCCCAGCCAGGGCTTTGTCAAGCCTGACCTTAAAAACCTCTAAGGAAGGAGATTCTACCACCTCCCTAGGTAACGCATTCCAGTGTTTCACCACCCTCCTAGTGAAAAAGTTTTTCCTAATATCCAACCTAAACCTCCCCCACTGCAACTTGAGACCATTACTCCTCGTTCTGTCATCTGCTACCATTGAGAACAGTCTAGAGCCATCCTCTTTGGAACCCCCTTTCAGGTAGTTGAATGCAGCTATCAAATCCCCCCTCATTCTTCTCTTCTGCAGACTAAACAATCCCAGTTCCCTCAGCCTCTCCTCATAAGTCATGTGTTCTAGACCCCTAATCATTTTTGTTGCCCTTCGCTGGACTCTCTCCAATTTATCCACATCCTTCTTGTAGTGTGGGGCCCAAAACTGGACACAGTACTCCAGATGAGGCCTCACCAATGTCGAATAGAGGGGAACGATCACGTCCCTCGATCTGCTCGCTATGCCCCTACTTATACATCCCAAAATGCCATTGGCCTTCTTGGCAACAAGGGCACACTGCTGACTCATATCCAGCTTCTCATCCACTGTCACCCCTAGGTCCTTTTCCGCAGAACTGCTGCCTAGCCATTCGGTCCCTAGTCTGTAGCAGTGCATTGGATTCTTCCGTCCTAAGTGCAGGACCCTGCACTTATCCTTATTGAACCTCATCAGATTTCTTTTGGCCCAATCCTCCAATTTGTCTAGGTCCTTCTGTATCCTATCCCTGCCCTCCAGCGTATCTACCACTCCTCCCAGTTTAGTATCATCTGCAAATTTGCTGAGAGTGCAATCTACACCATCCTCCAGATCATTTATGAAGATATTGAACAAAACCGGCCCCAGGACTGACCCCTGGGGCACTCCACTTGACACCGGCTGCCAACTAGACATGGAGCCATCTTGGTGCCTTGTTGTCTATCAATACTTCAGAGATCCAGAGGTGCCTGCAACGTTCTGTACCATCACAGCCCCATTGTGCTTTTCCTCCCTCACAAATGTTCTGTACACTAGCAATAACAGAAGTCAAAATCATGAGTCATGAACTATTTTGACTTTTGAGGGTCTGTTCCTTTTCCCTAGCTCCTACTGCTGTCTTTTTGTTTAATTTCAGAGGTAGATGTGACAGCACAACGGTGTTTGTTCAAGCGATGTTCTGAACTTGATCATAGGAAACTTTGTGGTTTAGAGAATTCTAGAGTACAGAATGTGGTAAACTACAGTACAGGGTGTCAGCTTCTTATTTACGGCTAGCTATTTTTTTCTGTATTACTATGGACTTCTATATAAGAACTCAGTTAACATATTTATTTGAAAATATTTTCATTAACCTTGTACATTAGATTCTTTCATACTCTTTTTCCAAGTACTGTGCTGATTTAAATATGAGCTGTTTTTCTTTTTGTGTAATCTGTTCTCAAGGATATAGCTTTCTAGAGGTTATTCAGGCCCAGTTTCTGGTAGCCTTACTTATGTTGAGTTGCTCTTTGTTCCAGAAGTAAATACATGGTCAGCAGTGATTCACTATATGGGGTAGAAGATACATTTACTCCTGTTGATTTGTATCAGAATATGCCCTTTGGTAGTATTTTCCTTGTTGAGGACAGTTTTTGTGCTTCATTAACACTTCTATTAAGCCAGTAAAATTTGCATTTTATGACCAGATCCTTATAAAAACTGTGCAAACTATTTGCAAATAAATCATGCTTATGTACATGAAATGTTCATCATTTTTTTCTGTTGTTTTGCCCAAGTCTGCTAATGATAGCACCAAATATGGCTCATATTATTTTCAATGATAGCCATGATGTGTTTATTGCTACATTTGCGATTGTAGGTTTTTTTAAAAAAAGTATCTTCATTAAACCTTTTTCACATCTTGTCTATTTTCTGTTTGGTTTCCAAAGAGGACCATAAGGTTACAATTCAAGCACATAATGAGTGTTGGACATATTGGGTCAATTTCTCATTCTTGTTACAATTATTGTCCTGAATGATGAGTTATAATGGACTATTTTCTTTTCTTTGTATGCTTTTTGTCACAAAAATAAGGTTTCTGAATGTTGATGACTCTTGTATTTTGTAAATTACATAATTGAGTGCTGAACTGCTTTGATCTTTGTAATGCTCCATCATTTGATTGGTTGACTATTTAAGTTTTTTTCTGTTTTCAGAGTCACAGACCCATGGGAAGAGATGGAATACACAGTCAATCACAATAAGGAATGCTGAAAAGTCAAAGCAGTATGTCATGCTACTATCTTTTGCTGAATGCTTTAATCATTAGTATTTATACACTTCATACTTCATTGTAGAATTTGTATCAAACATGAACAATGACAGAACATGTTCAGCATCAATTCTCTTGGCAAGATTGAGACACTACAATAAAAATGAAAAAATTTATTGTTAGATACGTAAGTTTGCATTCTAGGTGGCCATTTTAATACCAAAAAGTTGTGAGTTCTATATATTTGTTTTTCTTTACATGCTGTATGTAGATTTTATTGATCTTATGACTTGCATGCACACACACAAAAAAGCAAGAGTTAGTCAAACAAAGCAATAGCAAATATCTTTAGGATTTCGTTCCCAACAGTTAACTTAAGAATCCAAATATAACAGAAGCCATGCCAAAATATTTATGCTTTCATTGCTCACATATAGAGCACTGTATACCCACCAAACTAAAATTATAAATCTTCTGGCCAAGATTATCAATAATAGGTGTTTAAAGTTACACTCCAAAATCCATATTTAGATATTAAATAGGTGACCTGCTTCTTCAAAAGTGATGAACATCCATCAGCTCCTCTTGTGCTCAGATTTGAATTCTGTATCCCACAACTTCCGTCCCCTAATGTGTTTGTTCATTTGTACGTGTAAGAAAAAGGAAGCATGACATTCTAGAAACTTTCATGCCAGCTGGGAACTAGGGCTTTGATACAACAAAACACTGAGTGATATGTCTACACTACGGTTGATTGCTCTAGCTAGATCAAAACTAGTTTGAGTAACAATAGCGGTGAAGCTCTGGGAACGTGGGTGGTTGCATTGGCTAGCGTAGCCCACCAGGACCCTGCGTACATACTCAAACAGCCACTGCTGTTGTGGCTTCACTGCTATTGTTACCCAAGCTAGTGAGGTTAAAGCTACCTCGGCTATGTCTACAAGCTGCCATCTCGCATCCCGACTACCATCCGGGATGCCATCATACATCCCGACTGCAGTGCACATATACCTAAAATCATGTGCCTAAATTTAAGCATTTTCTTGAGTGCTATGCTGGACCAGTGCCTCGTTGAGGGCTCCATTGCTTGAATGTTCACTCATTTGCAAAGTTGAACTACATTTGAATGTTGCAAAAAGAAAAGGAGGACTTGTGGCACCTTGGAGACTAACCAATTTATTTGAGCATAAGCTTTCGTGAGCTACAGCTCACTTCATTGGATGCATACTGTGGAAAGTGTAGAAGATCTTTTTATACACACAAAGCATGAAAAAATACCTCCCCCCACCCCACTCTCCTGTAGCTTATCCAAAGTGACCACTCTCCTTACAATGTGTATGATAATCAAGGTGGGCCATTTCCAGCACAAATCCAGGGTTTAATAAGAATGTCGGGGGGGGGGTAGGAAAAAACAAGGGGAAATAGGTTACCTTGCATAATGACTTAGCCACTCCCAGTCTCTATTCAGGCATAAGTTAATTGTATCCAATTTGCAAATGAATTCCAATTCAACAATCTCTCACTGGAGTCTGGATTTGAAGTTTTGAACATGGCAGAGGGGCATTGCTGGCACATGATGGCATATATCACATTGGTGGATGTGCAGGTGAACGAGCCTCTGATAGCGTGGCTGGTGTTATTAGGCCCTGTGATGGTGTCCCCTGAATAGATATGTGGACACAGTTGGCAACGGGCTTTGTTGCAAGGATAGCTTCCTGGGTTAGTGGTTCTGTTGTGTGGTATGTGGTTGCTGGTGAGTATTTGCTTCAGGTTGGAGGGCTGTCTGTAGGCAAGGACTAGCCTGTCTCCCAAGATTTGTGAGAGTGTTGGGTCATCCTTTAGGATAGGCTGTAGATCCTTAATAATGCGTTGGGAGGGTTTTAGTTGGGGGCTGAAGGTGACGGCTAGTGGCGTTCTGTTATTTTCTTTGTTAGGCCTGTCCTGTAGTAGGTGACTTCTGGGAACTCTTCTGGCTCTATCAATCTGTTTCTTCACTTCCGCAGGTGGGTATTGTAGTTGTAAGAATGCTTGATAGAGATCTTGTAGGTGTTTGTCTCTGTCTGAGGGGTTGGAGCAAATGTGGTTGTATCGCAGAGCTTGGCGGTAGACAATGGATTGTGTGATGTGGTCAAGGTGAAAGCTGGAGGCATGTAGGTAGGAATAGTTCACCTGCACATCCACCAATGTGATATATGCCATCATGTGCCAGCAATGCCCCTCTGCCATGTACATTGGTCAAACTGGACAGTCTCTACGTAAAAGAATAAATGGACACAAATCAGATGTCAAGAATTATAACATTCATAAACCAGTCGGAGAACACTTCAACCTCTCTGGTCACGCGATTACAGACATGAAAGTTGTGATATTACAACAAAAAAACTTCAAATCCAGACTCCAACGAGAGACTGTTGAATTGGAATTCATTTGCAAATTGGATACAATTAACTTAGGCTTGAATAGAGACTGGGAGTGGCTAAGTCATTATGCAAGGTAACCTATTTCCCCTTGTTTTTTCCTACCCCCCCCCCCAGACGTTCTGGTTAAACTTGGATTTATGCTGGAAATGGCCCAACTTGATTATCATACACATTGTAAGGAGAGTGATCACTTTAGATAAGCTATTGCCAGCAGGAGAGTGGGGTGGGGGGAGGTATTTTTTCATGCTTTGTGTGTATAAAAACATCTTCTACACTTTTCACAGTATGCATCCGATGAAGTGAGCTGTAGCTCACGAAAGCTTATGCTCAGATAAATTGGTTACTCTCTAAGGTGCCACAAGTACTCCTTTTCTTTTTGCGAATACAGACTAACATGGCTGTTACTCTGAAACCTGCCATTTGAATGTTGCTAGTTGAAAGCTAGAGCACTCAGCCAGAGTGTTCTACTATTCATACTTTTTCATATATGTGAGTGGAGTGAGGATGGGAAGAGGGAACTGGATAATTCCAATTACACTCATCAAACATTTATTTCTCCTATCCCATGTTCTGTAATTTCCCTCACAGACCTACAGTAAGGGGATGAAATTGGATGAAATTTCCTAACATTAAACTGTACTCCAAAGATTCACCCTGTAATATGTGTACTGTGAGAGGGAGTTTTAAAAGCATTCAGTGTTGGTCAAGGCAATGGGAGTTTTAGTGTTCACTTAAATGGGGGACGGAGTTGGGTCAGTACGAAAGGCTTCTGTGTATTCAAAGGTTACTTTTATTTGAAGAAAATTGAATTGAATGCTTATGGGGTGTAGGAATTGCCACAACCTGTGTTCCATTTAGTCCAGTATTTTGTTGAAAAAGTCAAAGAATTCTAGTATAATAGAGGCATGATTTTCCTTTGTCGAAGACGTGCTGGTTAATCACCGGTATGTCAAGCTTCTCTGAGTGTTTTATAATTTTCTTTTTAATTAATTTATCTAGTTTGGGAAGTAAGGCAGTTAGCAATGATTGAGGATATCCTTTGAATTTTGGTTTAAGATAGGTAGAAAACTTATCACCTTGCAGATCTGATACAGTAGCTGATTTTGTTGAAAGATTGCCTGTTTTGGTTATCAGCCCCACCACTTCAAATTTAACATATTTTAGTTAGCCAATTAGTCGCTTCATTCTGAATTACCTAGTGAAAGAGAGAGAGATTACAAAAATCCTAACTCTGTTGCAGCAGGCAAATTGGAGATTTAATTAGGGGCAATGGATACATCAGATCAGAGTATAGCTATTGAGCCTTTCACCAGTATTTCACTTTTTAAAATGAGATGCAGTAGTGATTTGAAAGTTGTTCCTCTGTGATGCCCATTAGTGGCTTATGTGAAACAAGTTGATGATCTCAGTGCAACAGAAAAGTGGAGGAATTGATTGATATGAAAACCTTTAAAGTTGGTCCCTACAGAACAAGGTTTAGGCTCACTCACAATGTAGTCTAGGGAAGCTTGCGCTGTTACTACCTGTGCTGTACTTGTTCTGTGGATGAGTTGAAGATTTCAGCTTTTAGTGCCATATTCTACAGGGAGTATATTAATTTAAGAAAAAAATGGAAGAATTTGATCTTAATTGGTAGCCTGTATCCTGGTGTTCTGCAGCCCTATATTGGTTGATGCTCTTTATATAGGTTGCATTGAAGCTAGTAGTTTTATAAGATAAAGCTTAAAAGCCGCACACATGCATATAACTTCCCTAGGTCAAAGTGAATGTGGACCAGGCAGTCTGATCATTTGAAATACATATTTGCGCATATTCAGTACATAACTGGAAGACCGTTATTTCAAAGAGTGAATTGTTTTCCTGCTTGCAAACCTTTTGATTGAATAAACAAAACAGGCATACACACACTAAACAAAAATTCAGACTTAAACTGCTGCAGGGTTATGAGGGCTAGAAGCAGTCACTCAACTTCAGTGCTAATGTTTTGGACATTGTTCCAACCAGATCCTAGCGTATGCAGGAGATAACGAGAGTCGTTCTGTATTTTTTCCCAGATGTTTTTGCTAGTGGGAAGTGCTGTTGCTGTTACAAGGGTAAACTCTATGCTTGGCAGCACCGTATGCCAGACTCTGGAATGGAATTTTGTGTGTTTGTTATTTTTCCTGCCTGGCAAAGATGTTTTCTGACTTTAGGACATGGAGCATTACCATGTCATTTGGCTGACAACTCCAATTCCTATGAGAAATTATGGCACTACAAAAACACTGGCATGCATCATTTTAAATTTTGCTTTACCCTTGTCATAGTTATAATTTCTTACAAGTCTACTCCATGAATCATCCCCCTTTTTCAGAGGACAGGCATTCATAGGCTGCCTAAGTGGACTCAGATGCAGTGTGATACATGATGAATTAAGACATGGATAAATGAACTTCAAAGTCAATGCAGTCTGAGAGGAATTAATATTTGGAATGTGGTTATTTCTCTTAAATGGCTCGTGATGAAAGAAACAAAGGACTTTCATCATGGCACCAATCTTCACCTAGGAAATGTTAACCCATAGTGTCCTTACAGATATTACTCAGTATGAATTATGAAATAACAGATGTTTTGCTAGATGTCAAGTACAGTATAATACTTCTGGGACATTAGTGCCTAACAAGCTTTATTTATACTGATGTTGCAAACTTTAAGATTTGCTCAAAAACCATTTTAATTTTTACAGGGTGCATAAGGGGAATTTATGAAAAAGTAGCAAATTACAGATTTGCATATGCTCTTGCAGGTTGCAGAGTGTCAGTCAATGGAAATTACATCTCCCTATTTCTTCGTGAATAATATACAATTATTGGTTTCTTCTTTTAATATTTTTAACAGATCTGGGAGGATTTGACTATTTATTAGAGAAGGGCAAATTGGTTTACATGAAATAAGAACTGACCTGAAATTTCCCCCAACTCAAACCAAACACTTTTCTGTATGCATGAAAATGTTGAGAAAATTCTCACTTTTATGTATCATAGCACTTCCAGCTTTTGGTCTAGACTGGATATGCTGCAAGAAATACGATATATCTGACCCAATAAATACTTGAAATCTTGCTTGAAAGCTTATTTTTTGCCCTATTTTGAGTTTTATCTTGTCCACTTGGAAGATTGTTATTCTAGAAAAGGAATAGAGAAAGTCTCAGTGGGTGCTATAGGTGGGAAAGGGCTGTTAATTTGGTATTATTTTGCTTTTTGGACTACTTATTTTGCTCTTGGTGTACCTAAATGGAGCAGATACCATGGTGTGACGGGGTGTCCACCCCACCCTGGCCTCTAAAGATTAATATAGCCTTAAGGAGACTGTGAAAATCAGCCAATAGGAGAGGGGCTGCAAGAAGCAGCCAGTCAGGGCTGGGCAGGCCCATATACAAAAAGCTGCAAGGCAGAGCAGAGTCAGTGGCACCCTGGAGCTTGAGGAGGGAGAACTGGCAGCCCTGCAGAAGGAAGAAAGCTAGTATCTGGGGCAGAATGGTGTTGGGCAGAATTAGGGAAGAGAGAGAGAGCTCCTGGATGACTCCTAAGACTGGCATGCTGAGGCCTTGAGATAAGGTTATGGGGCTGTGGGGAAGTGGCCCAGGGAAGTAGACTGAGAGACTGGAGGTATGCACTGGGTGGCTGCCATCTACTGGATCCCTGGTCTGGGACCCAGAGTAGTGGGAGAGCCTGGGTCCCTCCTTCACCCCCACTCAGCAGTGGGGAAGTGGCTGGACCACATGGCGGTATTCTTCCCCCGGAACAGGGAAGAACAGAGCAGGACACAGCTCACTGTGTCCTGAAGAGAATGCTGTGTTCCTTGGAATAGTGCGCTTCCAGGAGTGATGGCGGGTGAGGCACCACCAAAAGTTGGCATACTGACCTGTGGAGCTGATTGGCATGATGACCAGCAGGGGGCGTTAGGATGTGGTGAGTTGCACCCCATCACAATTACCTTATCAGCATTTAAACGTTATCACAGTGTGTATCTTTATCATAGAAAAATGTGATATTTCCCGAAAAATGTAATGTGATCTCTAGAGATGAACTGAATTTTAGAGAGCAGATTTGAGTGAAATTCAGCAAGTGTGGATTCAAAGAAATATATGTGAATTCAAAGCTTTGTTAGTTCACTGATTGAATTATGTTTTGGATAAAATCCCACAACTTTTCATTTAATCTGTTTTGATGTTTGATATAAGTATCTCCAGCCCAAATTTCTCCAGCCCAAATATCTATTTCAAATAGATGGAAATAGCACATTTTAATGGGCTCACTAATACAAGTTATTCAGTGTCCCCGCTAATTATCTCATAATGATCAGATCTTATTTTGATAATACTGTATGATAAAAATATGGTAAATACTGACATTTTAATGTACTTTAGTGTAATTCCAACTTTAATTTAAAAAAAAGAGAATGAGAGAGAGAGAATTAATAGATTTTAAGGCCAAAACAGACCGTTATGATCATCTAGCCTGATCTCCTATATAACACAGGTCATAGAATTTCATGCAGTAATGCTTGCGTCAGGACCTTAATTTTTGGTTGAGCTAGAGCATAGCAAGACTATAGATGGAATAGTTTCTTTTCATGGGACATCAGAAAGTGATGAAAAAAATCAAACCTATGATCTTGCCTCATCTGGAAAAGAGTTTTTCTGGAGTTTTTCAGTTTTTCTGGAGCTGGCATGTTCTGCTTTGTGTAGTGCACTAAATGCCCCAATAACAACTATGTGAGTAAAACCAGACAATCACTATGCTCTCGAATAAACTCACACAGGAAAATGTTAAAAGACTAAAACACTCTATCAGCTGTAGGTGAACAAGTGATCACTTTACATCTGACCTATCAGTCCTCATCCTCAAAGGAAACCTGCACAACACTTTGAAATGATGAGCTGTTAGGGGGCTTATTCCTTCACCCACTTACTTCCCTGGTCCTTTTCACATGAACAGAGAGCAACAATACCCGAAGTCCAAAGGTGCAAACAATTCGATGTTTATTGGGGTGAACTTCCAGCAAGCATGATTCCAGTTTCCTTCCTTAGTATCATCCTTCCCAGCTCTGACACCACAGAGCCTTACACCTGTGTCCCTGTTCCCATTCCTACCCTTAGCCAAACATGATTCCAACTTCCTTACTCCCATTCCCTGTTCCCATTTCCCCCTTTAGCAAAACATGATTGCAATTTCCTTACCCCCATTCCCTGTTCCCATCTCCCACCCCCACCCCCACTCCCCCCCACACCCACTCACTTCCTCATTGACTACAGATTATATAGTAAAACTTGAGTTCTGCTTAGCTATACCTTAACCAATCATTTTCCTGAAATTTAACTAACCAATCCTAACATATTGTAACATGATTATGTACCCAATTATATCCCACCACCTTAATTAGTTTACACCCAGCAAAATTAATTATACATCAGACAGGAACAATCACAGAACCAGACAGAGATTATACAGACAAACAATAGCAAAGTGGGAACTATAATGACAAAACAATACAGAAGTGAGGATTTCACATCCCAGCTATTGATAAGTGAGTTCTTGCCAGACAGGATGCTATCAAACTAAGTTTTCTTTTACATTTTCTAGGCACTTCCCTTTCTCTGGAGGTGATAGGAATACAGTCCTGTCCTGATAGTGCCTAACAGCCCAATAGCACCTTATTTCAATGTGACTAGTTTGGAATGTGAGGATGTGACTGTTCGCTTCCCAGCTTATGGCTGCCTCTGCTGCTTAGCCAAAGGCCTTAGCCTAAGAACAGGGCCTCAGACTGTCACAGTAAGAGAAGGCCCTTACACCAGCAGACAGTGATTTTGATTCTTTCTTTTATACCTCTATAACTAGCCAAGTGATAAGAATACACCTAAATTCTTAAAGTACAGGCCTTTGCAGACAGGCCTGAATATCTTTATCCTAACATGAGCCTGGGAGTTTAAATGCATAATTTTACTAGACACTAAAAATCATGGTCTTAATAAAGACACTGGATTTATGGCTTTTTACAACAATCTGTAACCCAATAGCCCCACCCCCTTTTTCGTCCTACCACTACAGGAGTGTTAACAGGCTACTTCACCTTGAATGGTCTCTTAGAATGTGTGTTAACCATTGATGCTAACCTATCTGTTCAGTCTTGCATTTAGCTATGACACTCTGAGTACCTTTCCCAGACCAGAAGGAGAACTCTATATAGCTCAAAAGCTTGTCTCTCTCTCACCAACAGAAGTTGATCCAATAAAATATATTCCCTCTTTGTCTCTCTAATGTTCTGATTTACGATTTTGGACCTTTCACAGTATAAATTGAATACATCCAGATGGTTTGGTAGAGGCCTTCTCATTGGACCTTTTACAAAATCTCTTTTAAAACTGTATTTTAGTTGAAGTGAGAGGGTTGAAGTGAGATTTCAAGTAATCACATATTACTGTATGTCCAGTTTGTACTTTTCACTTGAATATGAGCTAAAATCAGGTTTTTATTTTCATCAGTTTGGCAGCACAGAGTTAGGAGTAAACTAAAACATTGTTGTTGTTATTTCATTTTTACCTTTACATATGCTTTTGCAGTAGTTGAACTGTGCTAAATAATGAGGCTCAGTGCCTCAGTGTCTTTATATTCGAAAGGCACAGCAGGTGCAATAGTGCTACAAATCAACTATTTGCAGTAATATACTGTGTGTAGATAGATAATTGGTAATGATACCTGGCACCTCCATAGTGCCTTATAAATATGAAAAGTGACATGCAAAGTAAAAAATGTTTGCCTGTGACTGCTTTTTTTTATGATGTATTGCTCTGACCTTACAGGTTTTCCCTGTTTTTCTGAACCTGCCCTCTCCCCTTAACATTAGATATAGCAGGTCTCCACTTCTCCTCTCAACTGCTTTGGAGCTCCTGAAATAGTGATGTCATAAGAGTGAGGAGAACGGCAATTCTTCTTTCCCATTCATCTTAATCTGACTTCACTAAGCAAGGCGAAGAAGAATTTCAATTTAGCTTGGAGCTCACACTGACATTCTTCAGGTCTTCCAAAGTTCTATGATTCCTTGTATAAGAGAGACAGACAGATAGTTGGCGGTATCTCTATATATCATAAGTAGGCATTGAAATACCCAGACAAATGTTGCTGAATTTTGTTTTTTGTTTCATGGGCCACTTTTAAGATACACACCTCTGTATTGTTACTCCCATTCAGCAGATGTGGAAACTGAGGTACTGCAAGGTTGGGTCACTTATGTCAGTACTCAGGGGATTTCCACAGTACAATATAAATCCAGGCCTTCTGACCCCCAGTCCTGCTGATTAACCATTTTACAATTGTGTAGTTCAAGTACTGTTATGTATTAAGTAAATCCTTGTTTGACATATCTAAACATTAACTAAAAGGGTGGATTTTAAGAATAAATAACTATGGAACCTGAGATTGGAAGAGCCAATCTCAAAGTTAGTTTAACAAGAAAAAAACCCTTCAATTATTTAGTTTCAAAGCAATCTACAGCACAAATGTAGTCTTCCCACCTCAGCATGATTTACTAAATCAAAGGTCTCTGTAATCTTCACAAACAAAAGTCCTATCAGTTATCCATTGCCATAAATCATTTCCAGAACCTAAGAATAACTCTGACATTAAAATGCCTGAGTTAAAAAAATAGATTGTCTTCAATTTATAAAACATGAGTGTCAGTAAATGTCATTAGTAGCTTCTGGAACATCTTTCCAGAAGCACATTTATCATGAACAGTATAAAGACAAGTCTGCAGCCTATCCAGGACTACTGGGTCAATTTACACAGATTTTTTTTTTAAATAAATACTATCCAGAGAGTGAAAGTAGAACCAGAAAAGGAGTGGGGAAAGAAATTAATTTAGATTTGTCAATGTAGAACAACAACAACATTTCTAAAACACAACTACTAACATTGGCACAGAGTCCTGTGGTACCTTATGCTCCAATACATCTGTTAGTCTATAAGGTGCCACAAGACTCTTTGCCGCTTTCACAGATCAAGACTAACACGGCTACCCCTCTGATACTTAACTACTAAAATGGTCTTTTCATTTAAAATAAGCATAAGTTCCTCTGCCTATAGGTTGTCCTGCAGTATAAGGGGAAAAAAATTGATTTTAAGTACGCTGAGGAAACAACGATCCTCTAGTATACAACAAGCAATGTAATGATCATCAAAATCTGTAATGTGGGAAACCATAGAAGGAAACGGGATAGAAGAAGACCACTTTGCATGACACAGGGAAAGGGGATGGTGCCATTTCAATTGCTTTTGTCACTAGACTAACCAGGAAGGATGGCAAGTACCATTAAAGCATCAAGAGATTTTTTTTCACATATATCCTTCTAATTGGCTATTGGTTTGTTGTAAAAGGTAACTAGTTGAGTATACATATTACATACAAATTAAACAGGTCTAATTGAAATAAACAAATGTAAGTGAAATTCATAAATCATACTGGTACTACCTTTGGGTTTTTTACATAATTTAAGAAGATACATCGCTCTGTTACCTTCATGACCAAGGCTCAGTTGGAAAAATCCTCGGTTTTGGTTTAAGTTAAACCCTTGAATAAATGTTAAAAAATTGATTTTTTTAAAATTAATTTTCCTGCAATCCCATTTGATGGCCAGAGGGGTGGACTGACTGCTATTTAGTAATCTTAAACATCTTTCAGAATATGGTATTAGACAGTGGCAACTGGTCAAAGGTTGGCAAAACATGAGCTATTCTTACAAAAGTATTTAAAATGGGGGTTTGGATAGCAATTTTTTTTCATCTTCCAAGAAAATGAAGAACCAAAGGTACCATTTGGCTAAATATGCTGGCCTCCGGACCTATTTCTTTAATTTTATTCCAGCTTCAGAAGGTCTTATGGAAATCATCATCTTATAATTGTCTATGTATTGTATGTTCATGCCAAAAAAGGATTGGCTTCATGGCTTTATAGAGCAGGAGAACTGACCCATCACAGTCTGTTCATGATAATGCTCTTGCTGCTGCCACTTCTGTCGTTATAAAAGCTATGGCACCAAGCTCCACTTGTGCAGATGCCAATGCACACTCTTGATTTATTGGTCAGAGAACATGGTCTGAACCTGGGAATTCTTGCCATACAGTAAAAATACTAGTACATAAAATAACAGATAATGCAAGCAGCTTCTCCTGAAAATGCCAAAAATACATATATCAATATTAGTGTCCAAGAAAGTCAACTCCAGCTGCAGCAAGTTACTAAACACCACCATTTGCTCTACAGTCATGGAAATGTGAAGGCAGATCGTATTAAAAAAAAGAGTATAATCAAATGCCAGTGCACTTATGTAGCACAGTAATCCTGGCTGAAAGGTTATAATTCCCCACAAATGAGGTGGTACAGCTTCACTGAATTATGTGTGTGACATTCCCCAGGGTGCAACCTGAACTACTGTGTCCCATTAGCTGTCCAGCCTGGGATGCCTTTTAGACTGCTTTGCTAGTGAACAGCAAACCTCACCAAGCTTTGATCACTCATAGCCACCAGCATGCCAAGTTACTCCTAGCTAGTACATGAATGCTCTGCCCAGCCATCCATAAATTACATACAGGATAACACAGGTATAGCCCTCAGTCCCAGCCTTGCGCCCCCAGAAATGTGCGCCTCATACTATTTAGTAGCCCACTGGACCATACAAGTTCATAAATAGTCATTCCAAGAATAGGAATGATTTATGCACCAGCCTTATTGTCTCAAGTGGAGGTTTCCAAAGACTTCAATAAAACACACAATAAACAATAAAACAAGTTTATTTGCTACCAAAAGATAGATTTTAAGTGATTATAAGTGGTAAGGCATAGAAGTCGGAATTGGTTACAAAAGAAATAAAATGATAAAACCACAAGCAAATTCCTAAACTTTACCAACTTAAATAAGATGTGAAGCAAATATAATTCTCACTACACACAATGCTGCAGGAAATTCTCAATTCACAAACTGGATTTTCTTTCAGCCTAGGACAACTCCCCTTAGTTCAGTGTTCTTCAGGTGATGTTATGAACAGATGTAAGGTATAGAGGAGAGGGGCGGCTAGAGGTATTTTCCCCTCTTCTTATATCCCAACTCTTGTGTTCTGGAAAAGTCCTTTCTGGGTCATGTGAGTAGGCAGTTCCACTGCATATGCCAGCTCCAGACAGTCTTTCCAATGAATAGTAAATTTCCTGTTTACAGCTCCCCTGCTAGTGAATCTCCAATTAAGCAGGTACTGGCTCTGTCACACTTTGCTGGTGTTCCATTGTGTCTTTGTCTTTGAGGAATTGGTTTATCGGAGTTACTCAGAATTACAACATATTTCAGTAACAATTATACAGCAAAATCCCATAATTTCACATGTATTGTTGTTACACACATTTCAACAGGATAACAATATTCAACTGATTATGAGTTTTCAAATGATACCACTTTGTACAAAATATATCATAACCATGTGAAAGTGGTGAACATGGGTACAGAGTATCAAATGCTGTACAGGATGTCACAGTGTAGTTATGTTAACTGACAATATTAACACACTGTAAGCTTCACTTCTACGGAGATATTTCTAAAAATGCACCAACATGTGGGACTATAACTAATGCATATTACTTACATTCTAGCAGTTCAATAACTACCCAGTATTACTTCAAAACATGAAGCATCAATTTTAAGGCAACTTCTTATTTGCTTGTATGTGAACTGAAAATGCTGTAGTCTATATTCAGAGGTTTGTGATGGGGGAAGGGATATGGTGGTATAATTTGCCTTCCAAAGTTGTAAGGGACAAAGGTTGCCCCTCTCATAGTAAAATGAAGCTCTTGGCAGTTATAAATTCCCTTTTGCCCCATCCCCAAATTAATTTGGTCCTGGTTGTCTTATTTCAGCCTCTCTCAGGCTCCTGGGATGTCTGGGGCAAGATACAACAATGCATCTGAAGAAGTGAGGTTTTTACCCATGAAAGCTTATGCTCAAATAAGTCTTTAAGGTGCCACCAAACTCCTTGTTGTTCTTGTGGATACAGATTAACATGGCTACCCCCTGATACTTGAAACAATGCAATATATCATTCTCCTAGATGACAGCATAATAAGAATCACAAACTTGCATATTCCTGTAATACAGTAAATCATTTTAGTGCTAATTACCAAATTAATCACTATATACGTGTGTGTGTGTAGGGATCTAACATCACTACCATTTTTTTCAGTGTAGAAATTTGTTAATTGTTACTAAATCTGTATCTTTTCCGTTACTTGAATTGGAATGTTGTTTTTGTTAACATGTTTTTTTCTCTAAAAGCCTTTCAATTTGGCCCAAATGTTGTTGCTTATTAATATTTCACATAATAAATGAATACTCATTTGTGCTCCAAAAATTCTCTTCACTTCAGCAAATTAATATAATTACTTAGACACTGCTATATATTTGTCTCTGTAAAAATTTAAGAATGGCCATTCTGGGTAAAACCAATGGTCCTTGTAACCCAGTATCCTGTTTTCTGGCAGTGGCTAGTATGAGTTGCTTCAGAGGTAATGAACAGAGCAAGGCAATTATTGAGTGATCATTCCCCTGTCATCCAGTTCCAGCTTCTGGCAGTCAGAGGCTAGGGCCTCCCAGAATATGGGGTTGCATCCCTGACCATCTTGGCTAATAGCCATTGATGGACCTATCCTCTATCAACTTTTCTAATTCTTATTTGAACCCAGTTATACTTTTGACCTTCACAACAGTGAATTCTGTAAGTTGACTGTGTGTTGTGTGAAGAAGTACTTCCTTATGTTTGTTTTAAACCTGTTGCCTTTTCATTTCATTGGGTGATGGTTGGTATGCTATGTGAAGAGATAAATAATAGTTTTTAAATTCACTTTCTCCACATCATTCATTTTATAGACCTTCAGTCCTAACTTGTCCAAGATAAAGAGTCCCAATGTTTTTAATTGTTCCTCATATGGAAGCTGTTCCATACCCCTAATAATTTTTGTTGTCTTTTTCTGTACTTTTCCCAATTCTAATATATCTTTTTTGAGAGCGGGGGGTGACCAGAAGTGCACCCAGTATTCAAGGTGTGGGCATTCTATGGATTTTATATAGAGGCAAATTAATATTATATTATCTGCTTTATTTTCTATCCTTTTCATAATGGTTCCTAGCATTTGGTTAACGTTTTTTACTGCCACTGCACATTGAGCAGATGTGCAGTGGCTTCTAAGCAGATTCTCACCCTCTGCTTAGAATATTGGCAATGTAGAAAAACTAACATAGAATTTATGTGGGCCATTCTTGTATCCCTGCAGCATCCAGAATGTCTGAGTTTGTAAGCTGTACACAGATCACTGCTCTACGCCGAGTATTTACAGCACTAGTTCTCAGCATGGAAATTAAATTATGAATAAGACATACCATAACCCCTGTGATAACTGTCTATTATAAAGCTACCTGATGAAGTACAGTATTTAACATTTTTATTAATAACCTGGAAGAAAACTTAAAATTATCACTGATAGTTTGCAGATGACAAAAAGTTGGGGAGTGGTAAATAATGAAGAGGTCACTTATACATAGTGATCTGGATTGGTTGGTAAGCTGGTCACGATCAAACAATGTGCATTGTAATATGGATAAATGTAAATGTATACATCTAGGAAGAAAGAATATATGCCATACTTTCAGATTTGGGGGAGACTCTATCCTGGGAAGCGGTGACTCTGAAAAAGATTTGGGGGTCATGGTGGATAATCAGTTGAACATGAGCTCCCAGTGCGACACTGTGGCCAATCCTTGGATTCATAAACAGGGGAATATTGAGTAGGAATAGAGAGGGTTTTTTTACCTCTGTACTTGACTGTGGTGTGACCGCTGCTGGAATACTGTGTCCAGTTCTGATGTCCACAATTGAAGAAGAATTTAGATTAATTGGAGAGTTTTCAGGGAAGAGCCCTGAGAATAATTAAAGAATTAGAAAACCTGCCATGTAGTGATAGACTCAAGGAGCTCAATCTATTTAACTTAACAAAGAGAAAGTTCGGGGTGACTTGATTACAGTCTATAAGTACCTACATGGAGAACAAATATTTGATAATGAGTTCTTCAATCTACAACACTATCCTGTTCCTTGAAGTTGAGGCTAGACAAATTCAGACTTGAAATAAGCTGTAAATGTTTAACAGTTAGAGTAAAGAACCATTGGAATAACTTATCAAGGCTCATTGTAGATTCTCCATCACCAACAATTTTAAAATCCAGATTGGATGTTTTCTATAAAATATGTTCTAGGCATTATTTTTGGGGAAGTTCTATGGCCTGTATTAGACAGGAAGGCTGACTAGATGATCACACTGTTCCTTTCTAGCCTTGGCATCTGAGAACCTCTGAATCGATTATTGTGTTTTTCATTCTGATTACTGGGATTATTTCCTAGCAGTTAATCCATCTGAACAGGAGGGGGAGAGCTATTATTGATTTTTATAATTCATTGATTGTGGTTTATCATAGTAATAATCCTCTTAAAGCTGATTGCTACCTGAAGGTCTGATCCGGTGCCCATTTGCAGGGGGCAATGGACATTGCTCGTTAACAAAGGACATGTTCCAATGATATGCAGGTGCATGCTAACGAGTATACTTACGGTAATTAATTGACAAAATGTTTATATGGACTAATTGCAAAGAGCTTGTTCCTTCAATAACAAGCATAGGATACTTTGCATGAAAATATCTCAATCAGAATTTTAAAAATGGTAACACATCCATTCAAATTATGGGATAATGTTACTAGTCCTAAATAAAATATGGTATTTTCACGCATTATGAACTGAACATTGTGCTTAATTTCTAAATAAAGTGCATATTTCAAAAATACCATTAATTTCTTATTAATAAAGGTGTATATTGTAACTGCCTTGTACCAGAAGAGGAATTGAGAAGACATACATTGTAACACACCTAGAAATTAGCATAGGAAACTTCAAATGATGAGGGATGTCTCTCTTTAACACATATATAACTTTGGTTTCATGATTAATCTTGTAAATAATTTACACTACTAAAAAGTGTACTGGAAAGGTACTTTCATATGTGTGGAAAGTATTGTATTGAGTGAAACACTACCAAAGAGATTTCTGCCTATCACTTGAAATATATTACAGTAAATGATAACTGAATACAAATATATGATCCAAAATTATGTGAAATTTAAAAATGTTTTTACACGAGTTGCATTATTGTTCCCCTCAGACTTGCTACATTAAGTTCATTTCATATAATGTTATGAATATTACAATAATGGTATGTGCATTCTGTTACCTTTAAAATATTAAACAGGTCTCACTCAGTGTTTTTATAATAAGTAAACCCCGATTTGTATGTTAATTCAATTTGAAGGATCTGATGATATTTTTTGCTTCCTCTAGGATATATATTTGTTTTAGAGAGGTCACGACATAACAAGATGTTGCACTAAATCTATGAATCATAAACAGTTCTATGGATATTTTCACTCTAAATATGTGACTGCCTTCATATTTTCTATTTAAATGCTTGGAACCTAAAATGAGTATTGCCTTTTGGTTCTCTGATGCTGGCTATGCAACAGGCTCTCTTATTCAGCATGTAAAATGACAGGATTTATAGAGTGAAAATTTAAATGAATTTTTTGTGCATCAAACTTTCTTGTCTGGGAGCCATTTTCCTCCTAATCCCTACGAACACAACACATATTATAGTCATAGACCATTGTAGAAAGAGTTTAGGTGCTAGGGTTGGATTACTAGCCTAGGCTTCCTAATGTGTATTAGAGACTTCAATATGAGATAAATTCAAATGGCAAATTCGTTATCTCTGTCATATTTACAGTATAGATGAACCACAAGCTAGGGTGACTTCAAAGGAAATACAAACTGCACGTATACTTATTATTATTTATTATTTATTACTTATATTATTGTAGCACCTAGAAGCTCCAGCTATGAACCAGGACCCCATTGTACTCAGTGCTATGTACACACATAGCAAAAAAGAGAGTATTTGCATTAAAGATCTTACAGTCTATGTGTAAAGTAGGAGACAACTGATGGATACAAACATATGGCAGAGGACAAGGCAACAATGAGATAACGTTGGCCAGCATAGTACGATGTGGTCTCAGCACACCAGTAGCCTAACAGTTGTCAAGTTTTTGTAGGCCTCACAGCAAAGGAGAGTTTTCAAAAGGATTTTGAAGGAGGACAATGAGTTAGTTTTGCAGATGTTTATGGGGAGCTTCTCCCAAGCATGGGGACAACATGGGAGAAAGCAGAAAGGTGCTTGTTTAAAAAAGTAACAAATGGATGATGAAGGCTGGTTGGAGGTGGGAGTTGACCTTTTGATAGTGAATGAGAGATTATAGATTTATATGAGACAATACTTATTTGCTGTACTTAGCCCAGTTAAATTTATAACTTTTGTAGATGCTATTGTTCAGAATCTTTAACATCTCCTGTGGTAGATATGCTAACCTCTTTACAAACATTACATAAGTAGCAGCACAAATCGTTTTGTAAATTCCCAGGTCAGTGGACTCTTGATCTTGCCAATTGTGATTCAGGGATGAGTTCATTAGTAACACTTAGTTAAAGTTCATTATTAGCCTACAGGCAACCTTCATTGCCCATTGCATGTACTAAGAGGTTCAGTATATCTGGTTGCATATTTAAACTTCCCACTTGAAAAACAAGTATGAGAGCTTTTAGTTGAATGAGGTGCACTTAGCAAAAATTGATAGCTATAGGAAGCTCTTTGGTAAATTAGCCGATAGAAGAGATGTGATTATTTGATGTCTTTGTTCTATTTCCCTTTACGATATTTTAAACTCTTCATTAACATAAAAGTACAGATGGGAAAAAGCTGTGAATTTTGGAATGCTTACAGCTAGCTATTTTATTATCCACAAGTAACAGTAACTTGATGGTACTTTTTAGCATACTAGACAGTAGAAACTATTCCTGACCATGTATACTTTTTCTTACAATAGATAGAAATAGTAATATACTGGCGCAATAACAATTTATCCATCCGTAAAATGACGCTAAGAATAATTTGCACTCCTCTAATGCTTCCCATCTGACTTTCTGAAAGTACTTTACAAACACCTATTGAATGAGATTCTCAGCACCTGGGTGCATATGGGATAGGGAAGTATTATTCTCAGTTGAAATTTTTTTGAGGCACAGAAGGTACATCTACACAGGGATAGCGGACCTGTGACATGGCTGTGGCTGGCCTGGGTCAGCTGACTCAGGCTTGCAGGGCTCAGGCTGCAGGGCTAAAATTTGCTCTGTAGACACTCAGGCTTGGGCTAGACCCCAAGCTCTGGAATTTACCACCCTCACAGCTCTCCTGACTCCCAGTTATGGGCTTTCACTCCCAGACCACACTTTTTCTCTAAAATGCCGAAGAAATATGCACGTTTCTCAGAAATGAGCAAACCAATCTAGTAAGGACAGTGAATAATAGGCGGCAGGTTTTAAATAAACATAAGAAAGTACTTCTTCACACACAGTCAACCCATGGAACTTATTACCAGGGGATGTTGGAAAGGCCAATAGTATAACTGGGCTCAAAAAAGAATTACCTAAATTCATGAGGAATAGGTCCATCAATGGCTATTAGCCAGGATGATCAGGGATGAAATCCCATGATCTGGGTGTCCCTAAACCTCAGTCTGTCAGAAGCTGGAACTGCATGACAAGGGATGGATCACTTGATAATTGCCCTGTTCTGTTCATTCCCATTGAAGCATCTGGCACTGGCCGCTGTGGAAGACAGAATATTGGGCTAGATAGGCCATTGGCCTGACCTATTCTTATGTTTTTACGAATAGCTTCAGAGCCTTTTAAACTCCTCTTTCAAACTCCTCCCCTAAACTACAATTCTTTTTGGCCCAAAATTCACCTTTGCAACTTCTGCCTAATGGAAACCTTACAAACTAACTTTGCTATACCATCACACAGACTGCACTTTACTTCACAAGGGTTGGAGCCAAGTTCTTCCTTATCTGAGTAGAAATTTCACATGGACTACAGGCTTAGACATGACCTTTCCCTACTTGAAAGTTCCAAAATGGAGCTCAGGCAGGGAGATCATGAGACATAATCTAGCAAACTGAAGATTCTCCCTCCATCCCTCCCCAAACAGTAACAAACAGATGGGGACATCCGCCAGTCTTTGTTGCTATGATTGGGGGTAGTAGTGTGAACAAATCCATGTTCTGCAGACAGCAGACTACTATTAATCCTAAGGCAAAAGACCCCATCTTTCAGCTCCAGAAGTGCAGACCCCAGTCACTTGAACTAAAGAAGAATGCTTGCAGCTTTTTAGTAGTAGTAGATCCCTTATGCTCCCTTTGAATAAGAGTCTGGAGAGCAACGATATAAACTCATACAAAGCCAGCACATTACTGAATGGGAACGTCTCCTCCCTTCCTCTGAAAGGAAAAGGTTGACATTTCAGACAGCCCTTATGAAGGCTGCACAAGAAGCAGAAAATCCATAATCCATTCTCCACCACGGTGTGGCTATGAGTTGGCCAGAGTCTTGCTGAAAATTTATTACAAACAATGAAGCAGCAGACTGGGCAAATAGTTTGTGAACAACCCAGGAACTGAAATAGCTTTTTGTTAAACCATTCCTCAAATAACTTTGAAAACGAGCAAATTTGTTGAAACCGAATGTTTGTGGGTATTTTGCAAAGTGAAAAAAAGGAGCTAACTCTGTAGAATAAATTAAGTGTGAATTGTTTGTCTAGTTCTAGAAAGGAGGTCAGCTAGAATCACTTTTTATAAAGATAGGAGATCAAAAGACACCTGGAAGGAGGAAAGACATTTCTTGTTCTGGTTTCACCCTGTTAGGATATGCATTGAATTACTAAATGTAAAAATGCAGAGAGTATTACAGGACACGATTCAGCTCTGTACTAGTAAGACTCCTGCTGTCTAGAGGCCAGATTGTGACACCTTCACTCACACTGAATAGTACCATAGTCCATAAGCAGTACCATTTACTTCAGTGGGACCAAACATGGAGGAAAGTGCTACTTCATGTGAGTTAGAGGATGCATGAGAAAGCACCCCTGGAAAAAAATCCATACATTCAATAATTTGCTCTTAATAACCATTACCCATTAAGACAAGAAAAAAGAAAAAGACAAAAAAGCCAAGACCTAAGCAAATCAAAAGACAGTTTGAAGTCAAATTTATTGAAGTTAATGGCAGTTATCAGGTGCTCAGCATCTCTGACAATCAGGCTACTTATTTAGGTGTCTAAATATAAGCACCCTAACTTTAACCCCCCATTTTTGGCCAAAGAAATTAATTGATAATGAAGGTAATGCACTGAAGAAACAGCTGGGGCCTCAGAGAACACCTAATTTGGATTGGTGTATATGTTATCACCTTTCCTTTCTGTTACAATATTCCTTCATTTAAGAATCAGTCTAGGTAGAAGTGCTTCTCTACGGTTTCTGTTTCCTCTGTGGGTTGTAGGAGCAGCTTTTTTCTTGTATATATCTGCAAAATAAATCATAATATTTTAATACATAGATAATAAATGACCGAGTCTAAGTATTGTGCCTTGTCTGATACTCCTTGGTGGAAAGGGGGCACCACCTTAAGTGCTCATCTTCAGTGTCTCAAAAAGTAGAAGATTGCATTTTCAAATGCAATTGCTGAGCACCTGGTGAAGTGTAGCTGAACCACAGTACTGAACATAGATCAGGTCACTGAGTAGAGATGGAGGGCAACAAAGTGCCTGTAACAGGCCAGCTGGTCAGGGAGGGGCAATTTATTCCTTCAGAAAGACTACAGAGCCCCTTTCCCGAAGCAGGTGTTTCTGTATTTCAGTGCATGCAAACTAATCACTATGAAGGGAAAGGACAAAAACTAATTTTGAGCCTCTTCGAAGGCAGAGCCTGTTTAAAAGATAAAAACCCATGCTGCAAAATATCATTTGCTAATAGTTGGAAACGGAGAGGAAAGCTGCATCTGTTTGTAAACACAGGCTCCCACAGGGGGAAGGGAAATAACAATGGGGATGCTCAACTGGAAAGAGCAGAGCATTTTTTATTAGAATAAAGGAGGGAAAAAACCATATAAGGCTTCAGGTTACATCAATGGTACCTGACTGGTGCACTCGGAAACAATACAGAGTATCAAGGAGTGAGGAGCAAATGCTTTTGGCTGTGGGGAGGCAAAGATGATTTTTTAACATATTGTTCACTAATACCGAGGGAAAAAATCAGCACAATCACTGACTGATTTTAATGGCTCAAACAGTACTTAGCCAGATCAGTGTCATTTGTCCTTTGCAATCCACTGTGTTTTTTTTAACCTGATGTCTCTTGTTTTGATACCGTACTGCATTATTGTGTGACATCCCGCGCAACCAATGCCTGGTTGTTGTTGGTGTCCTGATACTGTCCCAAAGCACAGCCCATGGTGGATTTAAGCCACTGTCCCCACTGCGTGGATTTCAATGGGAAGCAGATGGGAGACACCTGTATTACTTTGTGCGCATGTGTTTTTGTGTGGTTTGCTGTATGATTACAAGGGCCTAATTCCAAGAGAAGCAGACTCTATGTAGAAAGTGGACATTAGCTTCAGGTAGCCCTATTTGCCGGTACGTTAAGGACAATGCAGGAGTCAGTCCTTTTTGAAATTTTACCTCCACCATTCTGAGGTGAACAGTTTGGTTGGTAATTCCCCAGGGAAGGGAACTGGCTTAACTAGGTTCGAGAGACACAGGGCAGAACAAAGAATTTACAGGCAGATAAAAGGATAATCCTTGAAGAACATGGAGAGGGACAGAGAGAGGCAGAGATTGCAGTGGTGCAGACTGTCCCTTCCCTGAAACAGAGTTGGGGATGTCTGGATAAAATAGGTCTACTTAGCCTTCAGATAAGATAGAGACTCATGTATGTTGCCTTTTAAACATCAACATTTCCCCACAGTTACTAAACAGCATTGTCTGTGGTACAAAAGAATTTCAGATAACACTGTGTGTGGTAAATGTAGGTAAAAGCTAATACATTAGTTGCTATGAAAAAAATATCCTCTGTGTTCAGTTAGGGAGTTTTCACAAGAAAAATTGCCAAGTGTTATAAGAAGTTTTTCAAAATTTAGGTGGATTAACACCTCAGTACTTAATACTGTAATCTCCTGTTGCGGGTGGCTCTCTTTTTTAAAAGATGAAAGTATATTAAATCTCTGTCCAGTGGTGCTTTTTCTTTTCTGGCATAAGTGTGAAGGATGCGTGACATTTATTATCAGCGGGCTAAAGAGAAAGATCTTTGAAAGTGCAGATGAAGTTAGACGATAATTCTAAATATCTCCTCACATGACTTCTAGGCAATGCTAAAAGAAAGTTATTTTTGTCTCCATTTTAGCATAAAGGTAAAGCTAGATTATTTCTCTGATTGTTCCAATGATTTCTAGTTTTACAGGTGATGATATTTTAGTACCTAACATTTCTTATGGCAGATGCATAATTGTCCTAAAAGAATCTATTAGAGACTTAGATGACTTTTCTGAGAAAAATTAGTAGGGAACAGTCTTGCAGACTGGTGATTTATCTTGTCTTATAGGCATGGCATGGCTGACCATGCTGTGAACACTTCAATGTCTGGGCTGGTGGGATGATGATTTCAAAGCCCCTTTGAAGTTTGCACAGCCAGCCACAGTGCTTAATATCTATTCAAAAGGAACCAGCTTTCTTTTATCAGAATAGGAAAAGGCCATTGACATAAACAAAATAGTTTAGTCACGTTATCTTACGATCACATTTTTAAATTTTCGCTTTAAGCTTTAATCCAGCAGTCCCTTCATCCTCCAGACTTTTGTTCTTGGAAACATTGGTCTGAATCAAGCCCTAATGTAAGCGTGTTATGGCTTCATTAAACTAAAGGAATTCCACCTGCATATACCAGGGCTGAATTTTATCACGTTTTTGTTACTTTTGGCCAAATTATTTGTACAGATGTTATGTACAACCTATGTACTAAAACCTACCATTTCCAGTGTTCTGCTCTCCATAACTCCTTTCCATCTTAACAGTTTCTGTGTTTCCTAGTTTTCTACCCAGCACTGTATTTTACCCCCTTTAATTTTTTTTTACGTGAACATTTTCAAATGTTTTCTGAAAATCTAAATATGTTAATACATATACTGAAATTCACCTAGCAGCCATGGGAATAATGTCTCCATGAAGTTAATTATGCTGCCTGACCTAGTCTGTCTGAATCCATGGGGCTAACCTTAATCAATGTGTGCTTATTCAGGTGTTCTTGTGTCACTTTGCAGCAAATAGTTTCCAAGATTTTCCCCATGGTAGATGTTAGAACAAACACATTGGTTTACAGTGTCCTGGCTTGTCGCTAGACTCCCTTAAGAATAATGGCATGACATTTGCCACTTGCCAATCAGTTATAGATTCACTGATTTCCTTGTTCACTTCCTTGTTCACTTCCTGAATGGAGTTGGACTGTCCCTTTAAATACAGCTGACATGTTAATATTTTAACTCCTGTTACAATAATCAAATCAAAGCAGAAATGGCAGATTACTCCTGGATTGGAGTGTTGTCGTTGTTTTACTAAAAACTAAAATTTGAAATAAGGCAAGCCATTTCCAAAGTGGTTTTGAGAAATGCTGGGAGCAGAAGGGGTGGTGTGTATGTATATATGTGTTAGGCACTTTAAGGCTTAGTCTATATTTGCTGCCAAAATCTGTAATAAACCTTTGAAAAGACCTATTAAAATAGTGAGGTCACTCTTTGTAGTATTTTTATGCTATTGTTTGTTTATCTATCGTGTGTGTGTGTGTGTGTGTGATATCATGCAAATAAATTTAAATTGTTGTGAAGTAGCTAATCTCATTGTATCTCTGTCTAATCAGTATATTTAAACAAACATATTATCAATAAAATTCTAAATCTAATCTGAAATGTTTTGCATTTTTGTGATCTTAAATCATTCTTAACTTGGCTATAGTATAGACGTGGTTGGTTTACCATATTTTTTTTATACATGGTCAAAAACACAAAGCAATACTCAGACATCCTATAAGGTTCTTTTGAACTGTTCTAATGTTTCTAGACTGATTAAAATATGTGAATTACAGCAGGTTCAGAAATAAATACTATAGTTAAGGTTGCATATTCGTTTCTATCCTAACCCTGTTTTCATTCACTTTTACGGTAAAATTCTGTACTTCATCTCTAAGACGAGGGAAGTGGGTAGTCATAGAGGCTTCAAGACACCTTTGTGCCTTCCCAATTCTGGCCTGTTCCGGGATCCCTGACACAATGTAGCCCTGGGAGCTAGCCCCCTGAATCAAGGCTTTTAAGGGGGTTCTTGGGAGGCAGCCATATGGCAGTCTACCACCATGCATGCCCAAGGGTAATTCTCGCCCAGAAGATTATGGGGCTTTTAGGGCTCCTATAGGCTGCTCAGCCCTTTCATGCAGGGCAAAGGAGCCCTGCTTAGTTATGCCTGAAGGTGAATGGTTTGGGGTAAAGAATTCTGAACAAAAGGAGAGAGTGGAAACATATACTTTTATCTGTTATATATAAAATACATTCTAGTCTACCTCTTTTACACACATTTACCGTACAAAGATTTGGGAGTTAAAATACCATGAGGAGAAAGCCATTTGCTAAGGTTTGCAGGAAGGAGACTCTCTGTTCATGTGCATAGGAGAAAGGTCCATAACTGCAGACCTGCTAAACTGCATGGGATAGGTGCTGACAACCAAATAGTTTGATTATTACTTATGTCATAGTAATGTTTAAAATGTTTCAGGCACTCTACAAGCATACCGGGAAACACAGTTCCTTCCCAAAGACCTTTTAATATTAGGCCCTAATCCTTCAATAGATTGCACATGGGTTTCCGTATGAAGACAGTCTTAACTCTGCCCGTTGTGTGAATGTATTAAAACTAGAGCTGTGCAAATAATGGATATTTTGGTTCACTGGCTGTTCCAAAATAAATAAAATAAATAAATGGCTTGGGCGGGGGGGGGGGTGTCAAACAAACAAAACATTTGTTCAACCTGCAATACAAATGTTTCATTTTGATTTCAAGTATTTTTTCCAATTTAAATTTTTTTTGAAAATGAACTGAAATTTTGAAATGAAGTCATTTCAACTCAAGAAGGCTAAATATTTCATTTAGTTAAAGTTAAAAAAATGAAATGGTTTAGGATTATTTTTGACTGGAACAACTCAGAAAAATGATATTAATTTTCAAAATGTTTCAGTCACCAAATCTTTGTTTTTTTATGGGGAGGGGAGATGAAAGACAGTTGTGTTAAAAAAGTTTCACCCTGTTGTAATTACACCATTCTTTAACTATATGAACACATGCAATTTTTTTTGAGTAACATAAATAATATACTATTTTATCTGTTTACCAGCATGTATATGTAAACAGAGTCAGGATGAGCTCCACCCTGACATCTGGTGGTGAGGTGTGGCAAGTTGTGGAAAAGAACTTCAGGGGCTGATCTCATTTGCATAGGCACACCCACCCCGCCTAGAATGAGGCCATAACTACCCAAATGGTCACTTTGGCTGTTGTGGGATCCCCAGTGTCTCTGTTATTGGGGCAGGAAGAATAAATTGTTATTACCCTGATTATGGGAACTGTGCTTGGAACTGTACTTGGCCTTTTGTTATGATGGAGGGACTCACCATCAGCTAAGTAGCACTCACTAGGCAAGGGACATGGGTTCCAAAACTCTGTGAATTGAGAGAGGCTTGAGACAGGTATTTGTACCTGGTGGTGTGGGCCTCTTTGTGAGGGCCTGAAACACCAATTGCACCTTTGTCTGTCTCCACTGTGGAATGTCAGAGCTAATTTTGGGTCTATTAAGAGTCTTGCTACAGGTACTGTGCTGAATTCACTTTGGCCTTATGGTGCACCAGCATTAAGGCTCCCACTACTATGAGCTGAAATCACTGAGCACTGTGTCAAGTAGTGGGGAGCCGGAAGAACTAGAGTGCAGTGATGCTGTTCGTGGATAGGCTGGCGGAGTGTTCGTGAGATGGCAAGGCAAGCTGTGCAGGGCGTGGCCATTCGTGAGACAGCGGCGTGTTCGTGAGATGATGGAGTGAAGTGTTTGTGAGACGGCAAGCTGTGCAGAGCAGAGCCGGTCGTGAGACAGCGGAGCAGAGCAAAGCCCTGTGGGGCAGTCAGCTTCAGGACACGTAAGGTGCCCCTTACCTCTTTCCCCCCACACACAGGCACATTTTAGCCAGACTGGGGAGCAACACCCTGCAGATGAACTTTTGAACTCTGGGGCTGGACTTTTTGAACTTTGGGTGATTTGTGGATTGCTGGACTCAAGAGACTTTTGGGTTCTGGGACTCAAGCACCCTAGGGAAAGGATGTGGCCCAATTTTCTGGGGTGGGTCTTTGCTCATGGTTTGGTTAATGAACATTAGTTGTGGTGTTTCCCCAATTTAATGCTGATGTCGTTTACCTCATGTTATTAAAGATTCTCTGCTACACCGAGACTCTGTGCTTGCGAGAGGGGAAGTATTGCCTCTTTGAGGCGCCCGGGGGTGTGTAAGATTTTCCCAGGTCACTGGGTGGGGGCTCGAGCCAGTTTTGCATTTGCTTTGATGAGAGGGAACCCCTGTGTACTGAACCCGGCCCTTGCTGCTATCAACTTGGCCTGGCAGAAGGGTTACATATATGTCATCTGGTCTTGTTATTAATAGTATTTATCTATTTGCATTTCAGCAATGTCTAGAAATCCCAGTCCCATTGTGCTAGGTGATATACAAATGTATGATAACAACATGGTCCCTGCTCTGAAGAGATTAGTTTATTATTCTGTGTGTTGTACAGAATATCTGAAACACTGTAAATCATGCTTAATAATTATAAAAATATGCAGGTATATTACATGTTCTCAAAGGAGCAAATCTAGCTCCCAGCTCTGTCTTTGTGGAGGTCACCTAGGCCAGTGGTTCTCAAACTAGGGGTGCTGCTTGTTCAGGGAAAGCCCCTGTCGGGCCGGGCCGGTTTGTTTACCTGCCACGTCCACAGGTTCAGCCGATTGCGGCTCCCACTGGCCGCAGTTCACTGCTCCAGGCCAATGGGGGCTGCGGCAGCCAGCACATCCCTCGGCCCGTGCCGATTCCCACAGTTCCCATTGGCCTGCAGCTGCGAACCGCTGCCAGTGGGAGCCACGATTGGCCGAGCCTGCGGATGTGGCAGGTAAACAAACCAGCCTGGCCTGCCAGGGGCTTTCCCTGAACAAGCGATGTCTCTAGTTTGAGAACCACTCACCTAAGCAGCAGAACCAATGCATGGCAAAGTGCTCTGTTGGGGCTTCTTGTAAAAGAATGTGCAGGGGTCAGGGAAGGGCTGGAGATTACAGATATTCTCATCATCCTATCCCAGTGTAGTGCTTCATTCCAATGAATAAGAGTGGTTCAGAAGTGGTCCTTCAGCCACTCTGTGAAGTTGGTGAAAGGAAATCTGTCTTTTTGTTGCCCTCCCCATATCTGCCTAGTGTCTAGCCTAAATACTCAGGGCTAGGTTCTGGGCCAGAGATGTAACTCTGTGAATAAAAATGTACCTGACATTAGTATAAGTACAAAAGAATTGTCAAAAAAATTAAGGGATGTTACACATGTGCATGTAAGGTTATAGAAAAAATTGCATGATATTATCTTGTAATCAAGAGAGAACATTTGATCATGTAGTTAAACAATGTATCTTAATACAGACATAGAAGGGCAAAGTTAAGGCTGTACTTTATTCTGAGCACTTACCCATGCAACATTTATTAAGCTTAATGCAGTTATTAATATATAATCTAGTTATGCACTGTTGAGACATATCTACAAAGTTTAACAAGTTATTTTAAAAAACCCTGTAGCTCTAGAGGAAGGGTGGTTATGTGAGTGAGGAACTGAACTCTCAGTTGGGGGATCTGGCTTTTTTTCAGGCATAGTCACTCAATTTCCCTCTGCCTAAGGTTCTTCATCTGTTAAAATGGCAATAAAATACTGCCTGACTATACAGAGGAGTGAGGATAAATTAATTGTTTGTGTAGAGCTGAGGAGCTCCAGTGATAGTGTACCTGAGTGCCATTGTCCTACTGAATTCAATTAAGTGAGCAACAAGAGTGATGTTGTGGTGGGAGTCTGCTATAGACCACCGTACCAGGGGGATGAGGTGGACGAGGCTTTCTTCAGGCAACTAACAGAAGTTACTAGATCGCAGGCCCTGGTTCTCATGGGAGACTTCAAAAACGCTGATATCTGCTGGGAGAGCAATACAGCGGTGCACAGACAATCCAGGAAGTTTTTGGAAAGTGTAGGGGACAATTTCCTGGTGCAAGTGCTGGAGGAACCAACTAGGGGCACAGCTCTTCTTGACCTGCTGCTCACAAACCGGGAAGAATTAGTAGGGGAAGCTAAAATGGATGGGAACCTGGGAGGCAGTGACCATGAGATGGTCGAGTTCAGGATCCTGACACAAGGAAGAAAGGAGAGCAACAGAATACGGACCCTGGACTTCAGAAAAGCAGACTTTGACTCCCTCAGGGAACTGATGGGCAGGATCCCCTAGGAAAACAGCATGAGGGGGAAAGGAGTCCAGGAGAGCTGGCTGTATTTTGAAGAATCCTTATTGAGGTTACAGGGACAAACCATCCCGACATGTAGAAAGAATAGTAAATATGGCAGGCAACCTGCTTGGCTTAACAGTGAAATCCTTGCTGATCTTAAACACAAAAAAGAAGCTTACAAGAAGTGGAAGATTGGATAAATGACCAGGGAAGAGTATACAAATATTGCTTGGGCATGCAGGAGTGAAATCAGGAAGGCCAAATCACACCTGGAGTTGCAGCTAGCAAGAGATGTTAAGAGTAACAAGAAGGGTTTCTTCAGATATGTTAGCAACAAAAAGAAAGTCAAGGAAAGTATGGGCCCCTTACTGAATGAGGGAGGCAACCTAGTGACAGAGGATGTGGAAAAAGCTAATGTACCGAATGCTTTCTTTGCCTCTGTCTTCACGAACAAGGTCAGCTCCCAGGCAACTGCACTGGGCAGCACAGCATGGGGAGGAGGTGACCAGCCCTCTGTGGAGAAAGAAGTGGTTCGGGACTATTTAGAAAAGCTGGACGAGCACAAGTCCATGGGGCCAGATGCACTGCATCCGAGAGTGCTAAAGGAGTTGGTGGATGTGATTGCAGAGCCATTGGCCATTATCTTTGAAAACTCATGGTGATCAGGGGAGGTCCCAGACGACTGGAAAAAGGCTACTGTAGTGCCCATCTTTAAAAAAGGGAATAAGGAGGATCCGGGGAACTACAGACAAGTCAGCCTCACCTCAGTCCCTGGAAAAATCATGGAGCAGGTCCTCAAGGAATCTATTCTGAAGCACTTAGAGGAGAGGAAAGTGATCAGGAACAGTCAGCATGGATTCACCAAGGGCAAGTCACGCCTGACTAATCTGATTGCCTTCTGTGATGAGATAACTGGCTCTGTGGATGAGGGGAAAGCAGTGGACGTGTTGTTCCTTGACTTTAGCAAAGCTTTTGACACGGTCTCCCACAGTATTCTTGCCAGCAAGTTAAAGAAGTATGGGCTGGATGAATGGACTCTAAGGTGGATAGAAAGTTGGCTAGATTGTCGGGCTCAACGGGTAGTGATCAATGGCTCCTTGTCTAGTTGGCAGCCGATATCGAGTGGAATGGCCCAAGGGTCGTTCCTCGGGCCGGTTTTGTTCAATATCTTCATAAATGATCTGGAGGATGGTGTGGATTGCACCCTCAGCACATTTGCAGATGACACTAAACTGGGAGGAGTGGAAGAAACGCTGGAGGGTAGGGATAGGATACAGAGGGACCTAGACAAATTGGAGGATTGGGCCAAAAGAAATCTGATGAGGTTCAACAAGGACAAGTGTAGAGTCCTGCACTTAGGATGGAAGAATCCCATGCACCGCTACAGACTAGGGACCGAAGGGCTCGACAGCAGTTCTGCAGAAAAGGACCTAGGGGTTACAGTGGACAAGAAGCTGGATATGAGTCAACAGTGTGCCCTTGTTGCCAAGAAGGCTAACAACATTTTGGGATGTGTAAGTAGGGGCATTGCTAGCAGATCGAGGGACATGATCGTTCCCATCTATTTGACATTGGTGAGGCCTCATCTGGAGTACTGTGTCCAGTTTTGGGTCCCACACTGCAAGAAGGGTATGAAAAAATTGGAAACCATCCTGCGGAGGGCAACAAAAATGATTAGGGGACTGGAACACATGACTTATGAGGAGAGGCTGAGGGAACTGGGATGGTTTAGTCTGCAGAAGAGAAGAATGAGGGGGGATTTGATAGCTGCTTTCAACTCCCTGAAAGGGGGTTCCAAAGAGGATGGATCTGGATTGTTCAGTGGTAGCAGATGACAGAACGAGGAATAATGGTCTCAAGTTGCAGTGGGGGAGGCTAAGGTTGGATATTAGGAAAAACTTTTTCACTCGGAGGGTGGTGAAGCACTGGAATGCGTTACCTGTGGAGGTGGTGGAATCTCCTTCCTTAGAGGTTTTTAAGATCAGGCTTGACAAAGCCCTGTTTGGGATGATTTAATTGGGGATTGGTCCTGCTTTGAGCAGGGGGCTGTACTAGATGATCTCCTGAAGTCTCTTCCAACCCTGCTATTCAATGATTCTACATTACTTATATTGGCATAGTTACTCATCTGGTCAAGTATTTGCAGGGTTGGGCCCTTAGATTGTAAGCTTGTTTCCTTGTTTGTGTGTGGACAGTGCATAGAACATTGTGGATGCTACCAGACTACAAATGATTAATAATAATAGGAAATAGTTGCTTCTCTTGAGACTTTCCTGAGCTAAGGGCATACTTTTTTGTGTGCCTTTAGACAATCAATGCACCAAGTATGTGAGAAGTTCCTTTTTCAGAACATCTTATATAGCTAGGTTTCAGAGTCACAGCCGTGTTAGTCTGTATTCGCAAAAAGAAAAGGAGTACTTGTGGCACCTTAGAGACTAACCAATTTATTAAGCTTTTGATGAAGTGAGCTGTAGCTCACGAAAGCTTAATAAATTGGTTAGTCTCTACAGTGCCACAAGTACTCCTTTTCTTTTTGCTTATATAGCTACTCGTTTTTCTCAAAGTTGGAGTTCTTGGGAATAGCCAAACCTTAGAAATTAATATCCTCTCTTTCTTCTTTGTGGTACTTTATGCAAAAACCATTACCTTGCCCTTAATTCTTTTCACTAAGACTTAAAACTCCCATAAAATATTGAAATATGGAGGGAGGAAAAATTTATTAAACAAATATAATACATATATATTAGAGAGCATGACCTGTATGAATTTATACAAGATGCAGTTTGCTTTTGGAAGTTACTTAGCTTCTTGGGGCTATTGCATTCGTTACAATTAAGAGAAAATTTAGAAGTTACATCATGTATTTACTATACATTTTTGGTTTTATATTGCTTAAGATTAGATCTTATCATAGAATCATAGAATATCAGGGTTGGAAGGGACCTCAGGAGATCATCTAGTCCAACCCCCTGCTCAAAGCAGGACCAATCCCCAAATAATCATCATAGCCAGGGCTTTGTCAAGCCTGACCTTAAAAATTTCTAAGGAAGGAGATTCTACCACCTCCCTAGGTAACACATTCCAGTGTTTCACCACCATCTTAGTGAAAAAGTTTTTCCTAATATCCAACCTAAACCTCCCCCACTGCAACTTGAGACCATTACTCCTTGTCCTGTCCTCTTCTACCACTGAGAATAGTCTAGAACCATCCTCTCTGGAACCCCCTTTCAGGGAGTTGAAAGCAGCTATCAAATCCCCCCTCATTCTTCTCTTCTGCAGGCTAAACAATCCCAGTTCCCTCAGCCTCTCCTCATAAATCATGTGTTCCAGACCCCTAATCATTTTTGTTGCCCTTCGCTGGACTCTCTCCAGTTTATCCACATCCTTCTTGTAGCGTGGGGCCCAAAACTGGACACAGTACTCCAGATGAGGGCTCACCAATGTCGAATAGAGGGGAACGATCACGTCCCTCGATCTGCTCGCTATGCCCCTACTTATACATCCCAAAATGCCATTGACCTTCTTGGCAACAAGGGCACACTGCTGACTCATATCCAGCTTCTCGTCCACTGTCACCCCTAGGTCCTTTTCCGCAGAACTGCTGCCTAGCCATTTGGTCCCTAGTCTGTAGCTGTGCATTGGGTTCTTCCGTCCTAAGTGCAGGACCCTGCACTTATCCTTATTGAACCTCATCAGATTTATTTTTGCCCAATCCTCCAATTTGTCTAGGTCCCTCTGTATCCTATCCCTGCCCTCCAGCGTATCTACCACTTCTCCCAGTTTAGTGTCATCCCAGTTTAGTATCAACCTTGTGGTTTAAGGTGAATAAAGATGTGGCTTATTTGCATTTTGTAGAGTATTAGAGACAATATCTTGTTTTATAGTTCTAGTGACATCTACTGTCGTTGCCAAATCTTTAAGCAACACATCCTAGAGTTATGCTAATGCTCAGAGATTATATAAGCATTGATTCAGGGGATTTTAAAAAATGTTGCCTATACTGCAGATAATTGTGAGAGGGAAAACTGATCAGTAGTGGGGTATTGGACTTTTCTCCTTAAAGTCACCCTTTCAAATCTGACCCCGGGCCAGTAGTGACTGAAAATTGTTATCATCTGATCGATGTTCAGTGACTTTATAATCTCATTACAATGCATGACTGACTACATTATAAAACAACCATAATGAATGGCATTAATTGGCAGCATCAACCCAGGCAGAAGTGACCCATGTCAGCCAATAGTGAGGAGGCAGAGTGAGGGCAGCTGGCTTCAGCAGTGTTACTGAGCATGCACAATCCATGTGAGCATGCTCAGTAAAGCCAAGCAACAAAACTGGGGGTGGGCACATTACCCTGCGAACTCCCGCCCCCTCCTCCCCCTAATCACAACACATTGTCTCTGCCAGAGACCAAGGAGTGACTGGCAAGTGAGAGGCCTGGTGAGCGAACTGCCCTTTTGCTCTTACCCAGAGAGTTGGTTCTTCCTGCACAGAACTGAAGCACAGTGGAGATTAAGAAAGCTTGTAAGAGGTTGCCTGTTCTGTACAACTTCTATGGATAAATAGAAAAGTCTGATCTTCAGGGTTTTCAGTCCAATACCTTTTATCGAGCATTAAACTTTACTGTAGGAAAAAAAAGATAATTCTGTGTGTGAAATCCTTGTGATTTGATTAGTGGCTTATTTCTTTTTGTGCTGTCATTATTATATGACCAACAAGATAATACAAATGCTGTATTACTAATTATATGCAGTGTTTCTTTCACTGTAAAACCATTTAACAAAATAAATCAGACTTAATAAAATTTGCTGTATTTTATTGAAACGGAACACTTCATAAGAATGATTTCCCCCTCTTAATAATTTAAAGTAATATGGAAAAATCAATATTTAATCTCTGCACTACCATTATACTTTGGTGGAGCACCAGAAATATAGCTCAGTCTCATAAGCTGAGCATGCACATGGTCCAGATTGCCATCAGATCTTGATTGGTTGCATGTGAATTATGAAGTAGCCGCCTTTCTGCTGTCAAGTCAGTTTTTCTGGTTGCACTAGAGGGGGCGTACCATTCATCCAAGAAAAAGAAACCACAGAACAGAGGGGGGCAAAAGAGATGTTTTAATGAGGTTTTCAGACAATATACAGGGCCAGGGTCTCAGCTCATGTTGGTGCAGCTCCATTGTCTTCATTGAGCAACACTAGTTTACACCAGCTAAGGATCTGGCTCAGTGTTTAAAGTTGGAACCTTATTAAGAATGTGGCTGGAGAGAGAATGACACGTTGTAACATGGGTAATCAGTGTGGGAAAAAAAAGGTCAGCTGTGAATTCTCTAGATGCGCAAAGAAGCCAACAGCACCAAAGCTTTTAGAGTTGTTTTCAGAATCTGTCAAAGGATGTGAAGGCTAAAAATTTAATTAGCCTCCAGAGTATGTTTGAAAGATCCCCACCAGTGTTGCCAGGCACTTATTAATTTGCAAAGCTAAGGTGTGAAGTATCATCAGGAGGATTCCAAAGCCCTGTTGTTAACAAGGGTCTTCACACAGGCAGCTCAGAGTCGCCTGTAATTGCCACATTATTTAGGATTCCTGGGATAAATTTACTGGAACTGCTTTTGAAGGACCCAGGTGCTATGATTAACCCTTGTCCAAAGGGTTGCTCTAATTAGACAGTTCTGAGAAATACTGTTGTTCGAATGTTCACAGGTGTTCCTCCCAATAGAATATGAGAGTTAGGGGAATCATTAAAATATTTCCTTCAGTTTATGGTTCAAAGAAGCAGGTGCAAAAATTACCCCCATATGAAGAGGACTTGTGAAAGCGATACTGTAAATAAGACAAATTGACTGACCAAAAGTCCCACAAACTTGATCCTAGTGAACAGGAACTCCCATTGCAAAATAAACTTTGTCCACTTATATAGGATAGTTTTAACATGGCAGACAGAATGAAATTGAAAGAGACTTCTATTGTACTGCAGAGGAAGTAGTAAGGGAAAACAGAATCCCATGAAGTATGCGTATGGGCGTCAGGACCGGCTTTAGGCACCAGCAAAGCAAGCACATGCTTGGGGCGGCACATTTCCAGGGGCGGCGTTCCGGCCATCCTTTTTTTTCGGAAAAATCCACCAATGTACCAAAACAAAACAAAACATGAAGATCAAAAAAATCTCCAGTAGTGAGATAGGAGCGTGACGTGAAAAGTATCGTGTCATGTTGTGACACTGTCACTCATAATGTGAATGTGCATCAATGTGCAAATGTTAACGATTATTGATTAATTAAATCAGGAATCACGATAACTTGTGTGTACTGTTCCGCCCTATTGGCGCCATTTGCACCCATTTCCGTGTCACGTCGGTGCCGGTGGTTATAACTTCCATTGAAGAAATATTTTGTCAGTTGCATGGTCATTGTGAAACTTTTGAATTTTTATGAGATATTGGAAATATTAAAAATCAGTTTTCCAAAGAAGACCTCATGAAGCACTACCAAGACCTACATTTAGCACTCAGTACTGATAACGCTGCTGACATTGATGGAGTAGGATGGTATGATGAATTCATAGCTTTATCTGAGCTAATAAGTCCTAAAACTTCTCCTCTAAAAGTATTAGAATTTATAGCAAGAAATGATTTTTTCACTCCAAACACTGCTATAGCATTATGCATTCTTTTAACATTACCAGTATCAGTGGCTTCTGGTGAGCTCAGTTTCCCAAAACTGAAGTTACAAAAAAGTTATTTGAGGTCCACCATGTCTCAAAATCGTTTGTCAGGAGTCGCATTAATTTCAATTGAAAATACCATTGCAAAAATTTAGATTTCACTGAATTATTAAAAGACTACGCAAGTACAAAAACCAGAAAAATTCAGTTCATATAAATTCTTTTACATTATAAGAAACTTGGGTGACCCGGAAGACACTAATGTTTTTCATTAGTGTATAGTTGAACCCAAATTGTTTGTAATTGTGATTTTGTTAAAATTAAATGAGTACACTAGTAGGAAATTGTTTTATTTCACTAACTACAAATTCTGTTTTCATTTTTTTTAAATTTTAAACAGTCAAAAAAAACCCCAACCAAACCAAACCACATTGCAAAGTGTGAACATGTGTAAAAGCCAAAATAAAAAAGGGGGGGGGGGAGCTTGCAAGAAACATAGAGCCGGCCCTGCTGGGCGTCCAGGGCCTGATGCAGCAACCCTTTTGCATGCCAGACATTTTTTATCATATGAGTCATGTAGTCAGTGGAACTACGTGCATGAGTAAAGACTACTTACTTGAGCAAGACTTGCAGGTTTAAATCCTGTATGTCCTGTTCTTCGGTGAATTAAAAATTAAGATTCAGCTGACTTGAATAAATGAAAATCTCAGGACCATTCTCAAGGGAACATTTTATAAGAACATATATGAAAGTATTTTTTTGTTATAGGGGAACTGGGTGCACAAAAGGCTGTATTCCTCAGAATACAAATGATAAAGTATAAAATTGATTTATTTATTTTTTACTATAAACTGTTTTGATCATAGGTTATGTGAAGAATTCAGGTAGTACTTCAGTCTCATAAAAAATAGAACCCAAAGATTTGAAGGGCTTGGACTTTTCACATATACTACTTGTTTCATTACCCACTTCTCTACCACAAATCAAACCTATCATTCCCCAAGGTAGGCATGCCATTACACACAACAGGCCAAATCACCTGAAAGCAATGGAACTACTCATGTGACTAGGAATAGCAGAGTTTGACCAATGTAAATCACCAGCATGGACAATGTAGTTAGAATTATGAAAGCTCAGCACATTAATAAAAAGGTCTGATGAAGACCAATAAAAAATGGTTACCCCAGTGTCTTACTTGGTACATGTCAGCTTACCTGATGGGTGTAAAATATTTAGAAATTGAATGTAAAACTAATTGAAATTCAGTGGGTCTCTTTCGTACAAAGAATTGCTTGGTTATACAACCTGGCACACTGAAAAAATTTATAAAAGGACTTTGTATGTTTTAATGTGAACATCGCTAGTTCCCTATCATTTATTATAACATCATTTTTGTGAGTACAAAATTGCCCAAAGTGAAACATTTTGTGCAAAATTCTGCAAAATAATAATTATGATTTTTTTTTAAACAGCTTGTATCCCTGTTCTCATTTAGGACACAGTAATACACTGGCAGAGAGGGATGAACTAGATAACTTATTATATAATTTCTATATTTAACTTCTCTGGCTTTAGCTGCATAAGAAAGTTCTTACAGACTACCAGAGCACAGCCATCTCTAAAGACACATTCACAGCCTTTAGCATCACAGAACCCCAAGGAGTATAACATATAAATACTTCAATTAGATCACAATGATGCCATTGCTGGTAAAATGTGTTATAGGGACTCTGTCTCTAGTCAAAGATGGCTTGTCTGATGTTTATGGCAAGATGTAGGTAAAAAGAGATAAGAAGCATAGCAGTTAGATATACAGATCTGGGTTTCAGGAGTTCTGAGTTCTATGCCGGCACTGTAATGTAACCTCCATGCACCTTACTTTTTCCCATCTATAACTAGCAAGGATATTGTGCAGCTTAGTAGTGATGAGACCCTTTCATGGAAGATCTTTTAGAAATGCAATGTATTGTACCGTATCATACTGGCAAAAAAGGCAGTACTGAATCACTAGAGAGAATGACACGTTGTAACATAGGTAATCAGTGTGGGGAAAAAAAGGTCAGCTGTGAATTCTCTAGATGCGCAAAGAAGCCAACAGCACCAAAGCTTTTAGAGTTGTTTTCAGAATCTGTCAAAGGATGTGAAGTCAGCTAGAGTTGCCCACTACTAGCTTTGTCACCATAGTGGTATTCAGCAGACTCAGAGTTACAGTGCATTTGTGCATAGCTAATTCACGTAACCATGCCTGGCTATTTATAATTTGTTGTAATTTGTTATGATACAGACATCAAGTGAGAGTTTGTGAGCAGAAAATAAACAAGTAGCCATTAGCACTGCATTGCACTCCTCAGAAATTGACATTTGGGCCAAACTGTGGCATTAGCTACATGCCCAAGTAGGGGGCAGTGAAGAACTGCAGAATCCCAGGAGAGTCTGAGAGAGGGATTGTTCCTCCCTACCCCGCACTCAGGCAAATAGATAAAGCCAAGTGGCTAGGTGCACAGGCAAAATGCACGAACTGTACACATTTAACAGAGATTGCTCCCCTTGGAGCTGCTAGTGCAGAGGGAGTGCATGGGGCCATGTCCCCCACCTTCTTGTCCCTCCCTGCCTTTTTTGCTGAGGGCAGAGACTGCAATTGTGACAAGCTACAATGAGCTACAAAAGGGTGGGGTGACTACGCATGGAGGCTAGATACAATCCGGTCCATTATATCTCTGCATCTAAAAAAACCCAATCAAACAAAAAAAACCAACCTGTAGTATTTACAATATATTTGTGGAATATAACCACAAAGGCCAAAATTTGCCTTCCATTTTTAGTCATGCAACTTTCCTGAAATCTTTGGGGTTATATTATACAGCTATAATTGAGGGGAAGATTCATCCCTATCTTTGTCTTCCATTTGCCATTGGCCTAACTAGCCTGGTGTCACTGCTGATTCAGAAAATAGCTGAAGAGCATTTATCTTGCAACACAGCCCTTGACCTCAAACTAGTTTGGTTCATCTTGTGTACACAGAGTATTGACAAAAATATCATTTTAATTTTTTTTAAGACCAAGTCTGTGCATCAGTTAAAAATAATACAACTCCTTTCTTCTTCAGTCCTCCCTCAGAAGTTTATATCCAGGCTGATCTTTAATGTGCTGTATTGAAAGACTTTGGAAATAATGAGAGCTTCTCTGTGACCTACAGTTATGTGTTCTGTAAGTTATAAACTAAAAATGCAACAGCATCAAAATTTCCACTCCCCATGGATTCCTCTAAACAGCCCTAACTCTCAGCCAATAAACTCCATTATATTTTAATAATAATCTTGGCAGTCCAGCCCTTTACTAATTAATTGCACAAACTCAATAGGAATGGCAAAGTGTGTAAAATGCTCTGTGATCCATTTGGATGAAAAGGATAGTGTAAATACCAAAAATCATTATTATCATTTACAGTACAGATCAGAAATAAATATAAATCTGATTAGCAGATTATATTTTGTTAGCATATTCATAGAGTTGAGGGAATTGTTACATGGTGCAGTTCCATCTTGTGTATCTCAGCAATATAAGCCAGTAGGGGGCCGTTTCAGTATTTCACACTAATAAAATGCATGTTGTTAGCTATTAAAGTAGACCCTATGGATATTCATACATGCTGCACTTTGCCTTCTGAATACACTGTCAGAACTTTACAGGGGAGTCAATAAAACTAAATCTTTCTCTTGCTACTTTCTATTCAGCTGAAAATTTGCTGTTGAAATACAAATAAAAGGACAATAGCTTCACGGTTGGTCTCTGACTAGGTCTAATATATATATAAATACACTGGGCGTAACTGAGCACTGATTTTCACCCTGTGCAATGCTCAATGTTCAGTATGGTCATGTGGAGGGTAAGTCAGTGTTTAATTTGACCGACAGCTTTAAATTACAGTATTCTTAACCCTTTTGTCCTCAGTACACTCCTTTTTCTTATGAGACTATGTTATAATACTGAAAGATGTGAATGAGTTTGGATTTGTTAAAAGATTCAGCTTGCGCCATGTCATGCTCTTGCTATACTTATATAGTACGTGAAAGCAAATTCACCTGTGACATGGAGGGCCAGAGCTTAACTTTGCACACTATTTAAGCTCACATTAGAGCTGAGCAGGAAAGCTGTGGGGACCCTATTCACCTGCCGTGTGCTGTGGAAGGGGTTTCATGCTGACTCTGCATAGCCAAGAGCAGAGAGCTGTGGGATAAGGCAGGGCAATGTGCGCTCCACTCAGATCAACATCCTATACAGGTGGAGAAACAATATCCAGCCCTGTGCCCTGGCCCCAGGTTGAGAGTGGGGGATTAAGCTTCTTATTTCACCTGTAATTTTTCATGGAAGAGAGTGTCCACATGAGGACAGCTCAGAATAATGAATAAAGAGCTGCGGACCTAAGATTGTACCTGGGGCTGGTAAGGTCATCATGTAAAACAAACTTACTACAGATACGAATATCAGGACCCATATTGGTATGCAGCAGGCTCCCACCAGAGATCAACTTCATGTGAAGAATATGACAGGCATTGGGCAGACCTATAGCCCATGTCCTGAAAGGGCCCTTATTCAATGCCAGATCAGTTGTGAAAAGTGGATTTTGGAATGTGAGAAACAATGTGCAAAACTAGTAACACTGCTCAAGTAATTGATAGGTGCCATCTTGATGTCCTTAGAATCAGTAACTGTAGATGGACAGGTTCAAACAAACTACACTTTAAACAAACAAATAAGATCCTCATCTACTCTGGGATTGTGAATGGTAGACCTGAATCTAGGGTAGCAATTGTAATGCTGAAAGAAGCAAAGCAGGCCCTGGCTGACTAGGAATCAGTCAATCAAAGAATTATTAGAGCTCATTTTCAGGTTAGGGTCTTCAAACTAATAGTCATGCAATGCTACGCACCTATCAATGGAAAGCCAGATGAGGAAAAAGATGCTTTTTATGATTTGTTACAGAATGTGTTAACCAAGGTCCCAAAACATGATATTATAGTGCCATAGGTGGTTTTAATGCAAAGGTTGGAAGCAACAATTATGTGTTGGATAAAGTGATGGACAAATGTGGCAGGGGCCGGACATGAATCAAAATGGTAAATGATTAGTAGAAATGTATAAATAACTTCTTTATAGGTGACATAGGTGATGGAACTAGGGGTGTAGGGGGTGCTGCTGTATCCCCTTGCTTGAAGTGGTTTCCATTACATACAGCGTTTACAGTTTGGTTCAATGGCTCTGAGCCTCCTCACTATACAAATTGTTCTAGCACTCCAGTAGGTGAAATGTTTCCTCATAAAGAAATCCATAAAGTGATGTGGAACTCCTGAGATGCTAATACAAAGAACCAGGCAAACTACTGCATTTCAAGGAAGTTTGGCTGCTCATTGGCAGATATACATGTGTACAGGGGAGCAGATGTTGGTGGTGACCATAGCCTTTCTATTGCTAAATTGAAGATCAAGTTAAAGAGGATGAAGAAGGTTAAAAGTAGAACACATATAAACTGTGCACAATTAAAAGATTCAAAATGCCACCCACTCACATCAATGGGTGGGGGAAATTGATGGGGCCAGCAGTGAAAGGGGGAGAGTCCCAGTAGAAATGGAAGGAGACACTTGCCAAGGGACAATAGGTAGCTACAACAGGAGGGAGTCTCTGGCACCCACTGGGCAGCTGGGAGAGACGAGCACTGATTGGCCAGCATTCCCCATCTCCCAGCATTTAGCCCAGTGCAGGGGCCACGTGGACCTCTTTTGGCTCCATTCTAGAAGGGAAAGTGTTCCTCAACCAGCTTCCAGCAGCAGCAGCAGCAGCCATTATCCTCATCCTCCTCAGGATACAAGGTAAAGAAAGAAAGAATCATGGAATCATAGAACTGGAAGGGACCTCAAGAGGTCATATAGTCCAGTCCCCTGCACTCAAGGCAGGTCTAAGTATTATCTAGACCATCCCTGACAGGTGTTTGTCCAACCTACTCTTAAAAATCCCCAATGATGGAGATTCCACCGCCTCCCTAGGCAATTTATTCCAGTGCTTAACCACTCTGATAGTTAGGAAGTTTTTCCTAATGTCCAACGTAAACCACCCTTGCTGTAATTTAAGCCCATTGCTTCTTGTCCTGTCCTCAGAGGTTAAGAAGAACAATTTTTCTCCCTCTTCCATGTAACAACCGTTTATGTACTTGAAAACTGTTCTCATATCCCCTCTCAGTCTTCTCTTCTCCAGACTAAACAAACCCAATTTTTTCAATCTTCCCTCACAGGTCATGTTTTCTAGACCTTTAAACATTTTTGTTGCTCTTCTCTGGACTTTCTTCAATTTGTCCACATCTTTCCTGAAATGTGGCACCCAAAACTGGACACAATACTCCAGTTGAGGCCTAATCAGCACGGAGTAGAGAAGAAAAATTACTTCTTGTGTCTTGCTTACAATATTCCTGAGAATACATCCCAGAAAGATGTTTGCCTTTTTTGCAACAGTGTTACACTGTTGACTCATATTTAGCTTATCATATTTAGCATATCCAACTGCTCACTATGACCCCCAGATCGTTTTCCCATTTTGTATGTAGTTAGTCATTTCCCATTTTGTATGTGTGCAACTGATTGTTCCTTCCTAAGTGGAGTACTTTGCATTTACTTCAGACCATTTCTCCAGTTTGTCCAGATCATTTTGAATTTTAATCCTATCTTCCAAAGCACTTGCAACTCCTCCCAGCTTGGTATCATCCGCAAACTTTATAAGTATTGTGGCAGAGCTCTGACCTTGTCCCCGTGGGTCCCGCACTTCCAGGCAGTTTATGCTAGCTTCAGAGGTTCACAGCAACCCTCCATGTAGCCCTTCTCTCTCTAGGGCCAGGGATACAGTCTACTGAGCCCCTTTTCATCATAAGCCAACAATGGAGGTTGGTGAGAGAATTCCCACAGTCTCTGTTGCTCCTAGGGCCTCATGCCAAAACAGTTTAGCCTCCTGTCCTGACAGGGGCCTGTTTTCCCCTCCCAGGAGGTGTTTCTGCAGTGGTGGGTTCGGGGGAACCCAGGCCCGCCCTCTCCTCCGGGTTCTGGCGCAGGGACCCTAATGGTAGCAGCTGTTGGCAGCCAACCTTTTACTGCCAGAGTTGCTACATTTTCCTGGGCCACTTCCCCACAGCTCTCCTGCTTCTCCCTTCTTTACCCTTTCCTTAGGGTTCCCCTACCAATGATTTGAGGGTGTCTTCATTAACCAGCCCTTCAGTCACACTTCCTCTCTGCCTGACTGGAGTGAGCCCTTTTATATTATCAGAGGGGCCTTAATTAGAGTCAGGTGGTCACATTAGCTTAATGGCCTTACCTGACTTTTTGCAGATTAATTGGAGTCAGGTGTTCTCATTAGCCTGGAGCAGCCCCTGCTCTGGTCAGTCAGGGAACAGCAAATTGTTAATCCAGTGGCCAGTAGACCCGTCTTCGGCTCCTCTGCTGAACCCGACTGGCCTGGAGAGAGAAGGGAGACTGCTACTACTGTTGCTGGACCGTGGGCCCTTGCTGCTGCCGCCACTGCCCCTGCTGGACACCATCCACCCACCCCCCTTCTCCACTACCTGGTTGCTGGCTAGCTGCTGGACTCCCCCACCCACCCTTGGGTGCTGCTGTTACTGCTCCAACTACAGCCCCTTTGGGGGAGGGGAGGCTGCTGGCCCGCTCCCCAGAGGGGGGGGGTGAGGGACCCCTACCCTAGCCGTTGCTGCTACCACTGCTGTGGACACCACCACCACCACCACCATCAACACCACCTGTGAGGGGACCTCTCTGCCTGCCTGGCCACCGGGCTGCTGCCTGGAGCTGCTGCTGCCTTTGCTGCTGCCTGAGAGCTGCCGGACCCCGAAGGAGGAGGGGACAAGGCCATCTGCTGCTGGGGGAGCGCACAAGGACTCTGCAGACCACTGTGGAGGGGGCTTGAAAGCTGAGTAACTTTTGGACTGTGCTCTTGTGGTGGGGGTTTTGACTGTGCTTGTGGGGACATAGGGGGTGTGGCGTCGAGCCTGCCCCCTAGTCCATCAGTGTGTCGTCCCCCCTAACCCCCCCCACCACCACCAGCGTCAGCACTGCCCCCTCCACCACCCCCAGCGGACACTCATCATCTGCCTCAAGCTCCTGCTTCTGGGACTCCGCTGCTTGCTTGGCCTGCTGCCCCTTTCACCACCTTTTGGGCCTGCAGCAGCAGCCAGCCCACACTGACTCTTCTGCAAGCGCCCGTGGGCACACGTGCCCCCCTCGCCCCATCCTGGACTGACCCCTCTTAGCAACTCCCAGCTTTGTCCCTGGCTCCCTACCCTATTTTTCCCCTTGCAGCCTTTTTGCCCTCTCTTTTACCCCAGCACTTCGCTGGCTTCAGTTTGTTTGCCTGCCCCGCCCTTCTCCCTCTGCAGCCTTTGCTTGTTTGCCCCGCCCTTGCCTCTGAAGTCAGCCCCTAGGTTCCCTGTCCTGCCTCCAGCCTGGTTCTCCTCCCTCCCCATGTGATACCCCTGCCCTGCTTGGTCCCTTATTCAGTGCGCCCATGCCCCCTCCCATGCGCTTGTGCCCTGCCCCTGTTTGAGTTTGCCCCGATCTCACTGCACTCCCCAAAGATTGTTATGACCCCCCTCCCCTAGTGCAGCTAGAGGAGCCGGTTTTCTACTCTGAGTCGGTGACTGTCCCCCACAAGCCCTCGAAAGCCCCCCTGTCCAGCCCATCCCCCTTGGCACCCTCCTCCCCTGCCTACAGCCTAGCGGGGAGGAGTAGCTGACCTGCCTCCCCTTTCCCCTCCTCTTTCTGGTGTCCTTCCCTCCCTCCCTGCTCATTATGGCGGGGGATACGACGGGTAGGGCCCCTCCAGCAGCCCTAGATACCCCTCGCCCACCTGCCCCTCTGTCACCCCCCCAAGCCTCCACCTCAGCCGCGGCTGCCAAACCACCTGTCACTGCCCCCACTGGGGCGCCGGCAGCGGCGGGCAGCAGGGTGACCTCCGTTGCTGCCACGTCCCTCCCCCCCTTAGATTCTGGGGGAGTGCCCCCAGCTGGCGGGAAGGGCCAGGGTAGGAAGAAGGGGAAGGGCCCTGCCAAAAAGTCCAGGCCCTCCAGGGCAGGGACTGCCCTCACTGCCGCGGCCCCGCCACCGGCCGCGGCCTCCCAGCCTGCTGCTCCTTCCACCAGTTCTGCGAGTGTCACTCCCCTGGCTCCCCGGACAGCCCCCCCGCCTACCATTACGTCATCTCTCCTGCCCACCGCCTCTGCTACCAGCTATAGCGGCTGGGGCCCCTTTCCCACCGTGACCAGGAAGCACGGCATCCGTTGCCTCCTGATGCCCGCCTCGCCCCATGTGGAGACGTACGTGCGGGCGTTGGCGAGGGTGGTGGGGCCCATGGCCATTGTGGCGGCCTCCAAAATGTATGGGAAGGTGGTTTTCTTCCTGGCATCAGAGGCCGCCGCCCAGGAGGCGGTGGAGAAGGGCCTGGCGGTGGGGGGCGTGTTTGTCCCCCTCGATCCGCTGGACGACCTGGGCGTCTGCCTAGTCCTGACTTCTGTTCCTCCCTTCCTTCCCAATGCCGCCCTGTTACCTGCCCTCTCTACCCTGGGGAAGCCCATCTCTGTTTTGAGCCCTCTCTCCTTGGGCTGCAAGGACCCCGCCCTCCGTCATGTCCTCTCGTTCCGCCGGCAAGTGCAGCTGCAACTGCCACCGGCGGCGCGTGATGGAGAGGCGCTTGAAGGGTCCTTTTTGATCCCCCTACCAGGGGGCCCATTACCGGGTGCATTATTCCACGGGGGAGGCCCGGTGCTACCTCTGCTGGGCGATGGGGCACGTCCAGAGGGACTGCCCCTTGGCCCGGCAAGGAGAGGCATCCGGGACCCCCGAACCCCGGCAGGGCCTTGGCCCCGTCATCGCTGGCGCCCCTGGCTGCCTGGCGCCTGAAGCCGCCCCTCCTCCCACTCAGTCCATCACTGCTCCCGCTCGGGCCCAAGGGGCGCCTCCCCCAGCACGCCCAGATGAGCGGGAGAGCCCCACCTCTGCTGCCTACAATTCGGCGGGGCCCCTAGAGGAGGGTGCGGCAGGGATATCGCCAAGCGTGGGAGAGGGCCTGCCCCAGGACGACTCCTCCCTTCCTTATTCCGTCCCACCGCTGCCTCTCATGGTCCCTGAGCCATCGGTCTTGCCCCCTGACCCGACCCCTGTTAGCACGCCCCCGATGATGCCATGGAGGGCTGGGCCCTAGTCCAGGGGAAGTGGGGCAAATGGAAGGCTCGAGCTCCGCCCCTTTCTACTGATGCGGAAGCCCCCCAGAAGACCAGAAGGGGGGGCGCCGATGCCGAGCCCTCTGCCTTGCCCGTGAGCTTATACCATCCCCTAGTGCTGGCTGGAGAAAACGTGGCAGCATGGGAGGGCAGTACCGTCCCTCCCTTGGAGTCCCTTCCCTCCAAGGACCCCGATGTAGCCCCACCTGCCCCATTACCATCTGGAGCCCCCGTGAGCCTCGGGGCGAATGTCGCTTCAGGCACTAGCGGGGAGACCTCTGGGGTGGCGGAAGGAGAGCTCCCCTCCATTTATGAGGAGATCGAGGCCCTGGGTCTGACCCAAGTTACCCAGAGGGAGGATGACCCTCTGCTAGCAGGCCTCGATCTGAGCGACCTCACCCTGGCCCCGCCTGTCCCATGTCCCCTTCCCCTAACCGCTATCTTTGCTCCCGCCTCCGAGGGTTCCCAGGGCTCCTCCATCTGCCCGGCCATGGGTGGCACCCCGCTGTTAGCCGCCAAGTCCACCAAGGCGACAGCTGGTGTGCTGCGACTGGGACCCGAGCCCCACGGGTTGCCCCTTGAGGGCGTGGGGTGACTGACCTCCTTCCCGGGCGGGGACCCCACTGACGGTACTATGCCGGCCGTGGTGCCAGAGCCCGGCATCATGGAGGGCCCCCTGCCCCACCCCCACCTCCCAGAGCCTGATTGAGAGGGGCCACTTTCCAACGGCTTGGCTCCTGGGGCCCAGGATTCTACCTTTGCCCCTCTCCCTGGCTTTGCACCCAACCCCTGCCTTGCCCTTACTCTGGATCCCTGCCCTGCCCCTGATGTCAACCCCACCCCTGTCCCCCCCACCTCCCGTGCTATCATTGCCGCCCCTGGGGGCCGTCATCTCCTCGCTCCTAGAGGATAACCCCCAGGGAGTGGCTTCTGTATTCCCCAGTCCCGACTCACTAGGGGCTGCTACCTTCCCTCCACTGCCCCCACTTGAGCCAGGGTTTGAGGGGGGCTGCGTGGCGCCAGCCCATCGGGCGCCACATCGGGGGTCTGCCCCTTGACTGCCCATTTCAGTGGGCCACGGGGCTGTGTCAGTAGTCCCTCCGGAGGACAGCTGGGGGCTAGTGGTCTCGGCCCCCCATACGCTGCGGGAGTTCCTTGAGGACGTCCGGGGCTCCTGTAATAAGGTGCAGCTCGCCCTGCAGCAATGGGAGGATTTCCATCTCATCCTCCGGGCCGCGAGGGCCCTTATGAGGGAGGGTAAAAGGACTGGGAATCAGGCCACCACGACTTACCAGCGGGTCCGCCTCTTCCGTGACTCCCTAATTACCTACGGGGTAGGTCACGGATTGTTGCGCGGCCCGCTGGGAACCATGAGCGTCCCTGCCGACGAGGATCCCCCCCAGCCCTCCTCATGGCACCTCTTACCATCATCACGTTAAACACCCGGGGCTGTAGGATGGGTCTCCGCAGGTGCCAAGTGTTCTCCTTCCTTTGGGAGGGGGGGTACTCTGTGATTTTCCTGCAGGAGACCCATATGGATCCGGCTTCCGAAGCTAGCTGGCGGCTGGAATGGGGGGACAGGGTCTACTTTAGCCATCTCACAGTTTGTATGGCTGGAGTGGCGAGCCTATTCTCCCCTGACCTACGGCCCGAGGTGCTGGGGGTCGCCGAGACTGTGCTGGGCCTCCTGCTGCACCTCCGGGTCCATTTGGAGGGGCTCGTGGTCAATCTTGTCAACGTCTATGCCCCAACATCGGGCCCAGAGCGGCTACGTTTTTTTCAGCAGGCGTCCGCCTTCCTCGGCACTCTGGATCCTCACGAGTGCCTGGTCCTGGGCGGGGACTTTAATACGACCCTTGAGGAGCGGGACCGCTCGGGGACCGAGCAGTGCCCGGCCACCGCGGACGTCCTCTGGGAGATAGTCGACCATCACTCCCTGGTGGACATCTGGCGCGACCACCACCCAGACGACGTCTCGACATTCACCTTTGTCCGGGTGGAGGCCCGTCAGTCGCGCTACTCCTGGTTGGACCGCATCTATTTATCACGTTTCCATCTTTCACAGGCCCACTCCTCCAGCATCCGGCCGGCCCCATTCTCCGATCATCACCTGGCCACCGTGACGGTCTCTCTCTGTGCAGAGAGGCCAGGGCCGGCCTATTGGCATTTTAATAACAGCTTGTTAGAGGACGCAGGCTTCATGGTGTCCTTCCGGGAGTTCTGGTTGGCCTGGCAAGGGCAGCGGCGTGCCTCTCCCTCGGTGCGGCGGTGGTGGGACCTAGGGAAGGTGCGTGCCCAGCTCTTCTGCTGTGACTACACCCGGGGCACCAGCTGACAGAGGGATGCGGCAATAGGGCAGTTGGAACGGGAGGTCTTAGAGCTGGAGAGGTGTCTGGTCGCCAGCCCCGAGGATCCATCCCTCTGCGGGGCGTGCTGGGAGAAGCGGGAGGAGCTCCGGGCCCTCGAGGACCATCGGGCCCGGGGTGCTTTTCTTCGATCCCGCATCCGCCTCCTTCAGGAGATGGATCGCAGCTCCCGCTTCTTCTATGCCCTGGAGAAAAAGAGAGGGGCCAAGAAGCATGTCACCTGCCTCCTCGCAGAGGACGGCACCCCCCTCACGGATCCGGTGGAGATGTGTGGGAGGGCCAGGGCCTTCTACGCAGGCCTTTTCTCCCCGGATCCGACCAATCCTAACGCTTGCAGAGTGCTCTGGGACGAACTCCTGATGGTCAGCGCGGGCGACCGAGCCCGGCTAGAGGTGCCTCTCACCCTGGCCAAGTTCTCGGAAGCCCTCTGCCGCATGCCCACCAATAAATCTCCGGGCATGGACGGGCTGACCGTGGAGTTCTACCGCGCGTTCTGGAACGTCCTCGGCCCAGACTTAGTTACTGTCTGGGCCGAGTCTTTGCAGAGCGGGGTCCTCCCTCTTTCATGCAGGCGAGCTATGCTCGCCTTATTGCCAAAGAAGGGGGACCTCCACGATTTACGAAATTGGCGTCCCGTCTCGCTCCTCAGCACGGACTACAAGGTCGTAGCAAAAGCCATCTCACTGCGGCTAGGGTGTGTGCTGGTGGACGTGATTCACCCAGACCAGACCTACACCGTCCCAGGCCATACCATCTTCAACAACCTATATCTGGTCCGGGACCGTTTGGAACTCAGGTGTAGGGACGGTCTGTAGTTCGTCCTCCTGTCCCTGGATCAGGAGAAGGCGTTCGACAGGGTGGATCACGGGTATCTCCTGGGCACTCTGCGAGCGTTTGGCTTGGGTCCCCAGTTTGTGGGTTTTCTCCAGGTGCTGTATGCCTCCGCTGAGTGTCTGGTCAGGCTCAACTGGACCCTGACCGAACCGGTCAGCTTCGGGTGAGGAGTACGGCAGGGGTGCCCCCTCTCGGGCCAGCTGTATGCTCTGGCGATCGAGCCCTTCCTCTGTCTCCTCTGCAGGAGGTTGACGGGGTTGGCGTTATGGGAGCCGGAGCTGCGGCTGGTCCTGTCGGCATACGCCGACAATGTACTCCTCGTGGTCCAGGACCCGGGCTACTTGGCGCGAGTGGAGGCTTGCCAGGCTGTGTACTCGGCAGCCTCCTGCGCCCGGGTCAACTGGGTCAAGAGCTCTGGCTTGGTGGTAGGGGACTGGCGGCAGGCAAGCTCCCTCCCACCCGTGCTTCAAGCCATCCGGTGGAGTGCGGGTCTGCTGCTCTATCTCGGCATTTACCTTTCTGCCACGCATCTGTCTCCGCCGGAGAACTGGCACGGTTTAAAGGGCAGGGTGGTAGAGCGGCTCCAGAGATGGACAGGACTGCTCCGGTGTCTGTCCTTCCGAGGGCAGGCACTGGTGCTCAATCAACTAGTCCTGTCCATGCTCTGATACCGGCTCAACACCCTGGTTCCAGCCCCGGATTTCCTGGCCAACCTCCGGAAATTGATTCTGGAGTTCTTCTGGTCAGGACTGCACTGGGTCTCTGCAGGGGTTCTCCATCTGCCCCTGGAGGAGGGAGGGCAGGGCCTGAAGTGTCTCTGCACTCAGGTCCATGTCTTCCGCCTCCAGGCCCTGCAGAGGCTCCTTCATGGTGCAGGTAGTCCGGCATGGAGCATATTGGCGCACGCCTTCCTGCGCCGCCTTCGAGGGCTCCGTTATGACCGGCAGCTCCTTTATCTCCATCCGAGGGGTCTTCCGCAAGACCTCTCTGGGCTGCCGGTCTTCTACCAGGACCTCCTCCGGACCTGGAAACTGTTCGCAATGACCAGGTCTGTGGCGGCCTCCGTGGGGGAAGATCTCCTCGCGGAGCCCCTGCTACGCAACCCCCAGCTCCGTGTGCAGGCGGCGGAGTGCCCCTCGGTGCGACAGAGGTTGGTCCTGTCAGAAGTCACCAAAGTCGGAGACCTCTTGGACTACGACCGGGGAGACTGGCTGGATCCCCTGACGCTCGCTCAGCGCATGGGGCTCTCCAGACCTCGTACTGCCCTGCGCGTACTTCAGGAAGTGAGGGCCGCTTTGCCGCCCACTGCTCGGGTTTACCTCAACCAGGTCCTGCGAGAGGGTGCGCCCCGCCCACCCTCCACCCCAGGCCCTCCGACCTTTTCATCGGGCCCCTGCCCCATGGACCCGACCGACCCCCCCCCCCCGCCCCTTCACCGTGAGCCGGCTGCACGAGCTGCAGCTGGTCCGGTTCCAGACCGCGCCAAAACAACATCTCTACACGCTCATGCTCCACACTCTTCATGTCCTCACCCTCATGTCCCGCCCTGACACAAAGTGGCGGGACCTCCTGCCACCTCTAGAGGGTGAGGAGCCCTGGTGGGCCAGCCTCTATTCTACCTTAGTCCCGAGGCCCACCAGGGATATCAGTTGGTGGCTCCTTCACGGGGCCGTGAGCATGGGCGTGTACTTGGCACGGTTCACCCCAATCCCAGACACCTGCCCCTTTTGCGGCGTGAGGGAAACCCTGGCGCACGTCTATCTGGAGTGCGCCAGGTTGCAGCCCCTATTCCGGCTCCTCACGAATATTTTGTTAAGGTTTTGGTTGCACTTTTCTCCTCACCTCCTAATCTGTGCACTCCCTGTCAGTGGCCCTACTAAGTCGCGGGACCTCCTGGTCAACCTCCTCCTGGCCCTGGCTAAAGTGGCCATCTATAAAACCAGGGTGAGGAGGTTGGCCGATGGAGTTTCCTGTGACTGCGGGGCCTATTTCCGATCCTCTGTCCGTTCACGCCTCCGGGCAGAGTTCCTCTGGGCGGCGTCCACTGACTCCCTTGACGCCTTTGAGGAGCAGTGGGCGCTGTCCGGGGTTCTCTGCTCGGTGTCCCCGTCCGGTTCCCTTCGTTTGACCCTTTGACCGCACTCCCGTTCCTGTTGTTCATTAGTTGTCCCCCGTAATTATTTGGTTTCCCAGGTCCTGTGGATCTCCCCCTTAGGCTGAGGGGCGATCCTTTAGCAGTGGGTGAGCTTTGCCCGCCCACTTCCTGGATCCCAATAAGGCTACTCTGCTGTACCAAACTGGCCTGGTCTATCACAGTATACACTCTATGCCATTATTTAAATCATTGATGAAGATATTGAACGGAACCGGACCCAGAACTGATCCCTGTGGGACCCTCTCGTTATGCCCTTCGAGCATGACTGTGAACCACTCATAACTACTCTCTGGGAATGATTTTCCAACCAGTTATGCACCCACTGTATAGTAGCTCCATCTAGATTGTATTTCCCTAGTTTGTTTATGAGAAGGTCATGCGAGACAGTTTCAAAAGCCTTATTAAAGTCAAGATATACCACATCTACCACTTCCCCCCCTCCACAAGGCTTGTTACCTGTCAAAGAAAGCTATCAAGTTGGTTTGATATGATTTGTTCTTGACAAATCCATGCTGACTGTTATTTATCACCTTATTATCTGCAAGGTGTTTGCAAATTGATTGCTTAATTATTTGCTGCATTAGCTTTCTGGGTACGGACATTAAGCTGACTGGTCTATAATTCCCTGGGTTGTCCTTATTTCCCTTTTTATAGATGGGCACTATATTTGCCCTTTTCCTGGAATGTAATGTAATATATCCTACATCAGGGATCGCCAGCCTTCAGCATGCGGCCCATCACACAGCTGTGAGACATTTTATTTACTTTGACTGTCCGCAGGCATGGGCCTTCACAGCTCCCAGTGGCCGTGGTTTGCTGTACCCAGCCAATGGGAGCTGCGGGACCCATGTCCTACATCAATATCAATCTCTGGTGGTAGAGTATTACATATTTCTAGTAGTTTGTTGGGCTTGGTCTATTTAAAACAGTCTGAAAATATTCTGCCCATTTTTTCCTTTGTTCTTCTTTTCTACTAATGGTCCTTCCATTTGCACCTTTAATAGGGCCTCCAGTATTGTTAAAATTTCCTGTTCGCTGTTTAATTGTCTTATACAGGATTATAAAGTCACCTCTTTGGCTAGCATCTTCAGCCACTCAAATATTTTCTATTGCTATATATCCCCTTTCATCTCTTTTAGGTCTTTTTTTTTTACCTTTCTGTCTTTTTAGAGCTCTATATTCTACCTAGCAGTTGCATTTATCCTTGCATGTCTTAGCATTCATGAGTTTTTTCTTTTCTTTTCTTTTCTTTTCTTTTCTTTTCTTTTCTTTTCTTTTCCATGCTACCCAAGAAGCATCACCAATCCATTCTTGCCTTTTAGGTTTGCTGTTATTAGGACTATCTTTACATATTCTATATAGCACTCTATGATGTTTTCCCCCCAAGTATCAATGTCTTCGTTATCTGTAGTTGAATCTATTACAATACTGAACCTGTTCTTCAGTTTAAGGTGAAAAGCAGTTTTTTTTATTGATATGGACACAGTGGCAAAATCAGGACATATACACACATGGAATTAAGCAGCAGGTCACAACTTTTGATACACTTTAACACAGGTATTTAATTGGTTCCAATGTGGAGGCTACAGGGCTCCTTACCATATAACCTGTAACTAGCACCAAGGTTACTGGGCTCCTTACCAAATAGCCCATAATGCGGGGTGGTTATCCTCACCCTGTCCCCTCCAGGACTCAATTCCCTGAGTCCTAGCATCCTCCCCCTCATGAAGGGGAAAGCGGGTGCAGCAGGGTGGGGACTTCGGCCCATGAGCACCATGAGGTCTGACCTTGGCCCGGGAAGGCCACAGGGTCTCACCCTATTGGGCCCAAGGCCAATCACCAATATCCCATGTCTTTTACTTCTGGTAACCATTCATGTTATTCTCTTAATTACATTGAAAACCAGCCACAGGGGGAACAAGCAACATCACTGAACCCCCTTTCTCCAGGGATATCTTGATGACCGCCTTATTGACTTTCTTACTAGACTTGCCCACATGGGCTGGGTTTACTCCCAGCCCTTGATTATTACTGAGTTCAGATGTGGTATGAGCTGATCCCCCTGCATGCTTCTTCTGGATATGAACCACTTTGGCCCTGCAGCCCAGGTGAGATCCAGCTGCTGTTCTGACTGCTCTCTGGTAGGCCCAATGCACCACAGAATGCCTCCAAATCCAGATATTGCATATGCTCTGTGTAGCTTCTGAAACAAACAAGTGCATTGGGTTAGTTACATTTTGCCATTCCTTGCCATCTTTCTCTTGGTGTGAACATAAGTCCTGTAACACTTTGATTTCCAGTATCCTATTGCCTGCCCCTGCCACAGGCCAAAAACTCTCTGCAGCCACTGTCGTCGCTGCCCTGATCCTGAAAGAATAAGTCTCAAATTTTTGGAGGGACACAGAGGGGAGTCAAGACCTCAGGTGCACAAGTTTTTGTCAGTACTGCATTGAATTGATACCTTGTCAAGACTCCAGGCTGTCCCCAGTTGCATTAGCAGTACAATGTGATCCCTGTCCCTCTCCCTCTCCAGCAGGGCTGCAGCCAGAAACACTGCTCCAGCAGGGCCCCTTCAGCTGCAGTAACTTCACCATTTGGCACCCAGCCTCATCCGCGCCCTCTCCCCCCGCATGAGCATGAAGGGTCTTGGCTTCAGGCCCAATGCGGGCTGCACCCTTTTGGGAGCTGGCGGCCCTGGTGGCTTCCCCATGTAATAGTCCTTCCCCCCGCCCAAGCAGTGAGGGGAGCAGGGAAGTCCTCATGATATCCCTTCCCAAAGGAACTGCTGCTACAATAGCAGGCAGAGCCTCCAAGATGGAGTAATGGAGTATGAGCCCCCCCAGCTGGGGCAGATCCTCTGCCCCTGAGGAGAAGGACTCTGGCATCTAAGGAATGGTGGGAGGGGCCACTGAGGCTTACATCTGGCCGGCTTCTCTGAGTAGTTACTACAGCTCCTGAGGAAGCTCGTAGAAGGAAGGTAATATGGATGGGTAGTGTTCAGCTGTTGTGACCTGCACTGGATGTGCCATGTTTGTCTTTCTTCCACAGGACAGAAGCGACTTTGTCTGTACAAAGTGCAAGCTGGTCTCCATATTGGAAGAGAAGGTTCAAGGTCTGAAGCAACAGGTATCGACCCTGTGTTGCATGAGAGAAACTGAAGATTTCCTGGACATACGTCAGGATATGCTTCTATGGGCACAATGTTCTGAAGATTCAGAGCAGGCTGCACAGCGGGGACAGGAGGACAGTGAAGAAATTTGGCAGCATATGACCTCCAGAAGAGGAAAGGGGAGCGTCCATGTACCAGCAGGGCAGATACAGGTAAGTAACCGTTTTCATGTTCTCTCCACAAGTACTAATGCGGACAGTGGACGAGATGATACATCTGAGGGAAGGGAACAGAAGGAGACTCCACCGATTGGAAGGCTTGAGATGCACTGTCCTAGGGTTGGAGGTTCCACGACCACCTCTCCCAAGAGAAGGAGGCAGGTGGTGGTGGTCGGGGACTCTCTCCTCAGGGGGACTGAGTCATCTATCTGCTGCCCTGACCGGGAAAACTGAGAAGTCTGCTGCTTGCCAGGAGCTAGGATTCACGATGTGACAGAGAGACTGTCGAGACTCATCAAGCCCTCGGATCGCTACCCCTTCCTGCTGCTTCAGGTGGGCACCAATGATACTGCCAAGAATGACCTTGAGCAGATCACTGCAGACTACCTGGCTCTGGGAAGAAGGATAAAGGAGTTTGAGGCACAAGTGGTCTTCTCGTCCATCCTCCCCGTGGAAGGAAAAGGCCTGGGTAGAGACCATCAAATTGTGGAAGTCAACGAATGGCTATGCAGGTGGTGTCGGAGAGAAGGCTTTGGATTCTTTGACCATGGGATGGTGTTCCAAGAAGGAGGAGTGCTAGGCAGAGACGGGCTCCACCTAACGAAGAGAGGGAAGAGCATCTTCGCAAGCAGGCTGGCTAATCTAGTGAGGAGGGCTTTAAACTAGGTTCACCAGGGGAAAGAGACCAAAGCCCTGAGGTAAGTGGGATACCGGGAGGAAGCATGAGCAGGAGCACGCGAGAGGGCAGGGCTCCTGCCTCTTATTGAGAAAGAGGGGCGATCAGCGAGATATCTCAAGTGCCTATACATAAATGCAAGAAGCCTGGGAAACAAGCAGGGAGAACTGGAAGTCCTGGCACAGTCAAGGAATTATGATGTGATTGGAATAACAGAGACTTGGTGGGATAACTCACATGACTGGAGTACTGTCATGAAGGGTTATAAATTGTTCAGGAAGGACAGGCAGGGCAGAAAAGGTGGGGGAGTTGCACTGTATGTAAGGGAGCAGTATGACTGCTCAGAGCTCAAGTATGATACTGCAGAAAAACTTGATTGTCTCTGGATTAAGTTTAGAAGTGTGAACAACAAGGATAATGTCGTGGTGGGAGTCTGCTATAGACCATCAGACCAGGGGGATGAGGTGGACGAGGCTTTCTTCCAGCAACTCATGGACGTTACTAGATCGCAGGCCCTGGTTCTCATGGGAGACTTCAATCACCCATATATCTGCTGGGAGAGCAATACAGTGGTGCACAGACAATCCAGGAAGTTTTTGGAAAGTGTAGGGGACAATTTTCTGGTGCAAGTGCTGGAGGAACCAACTAGGGGCAGAGCTCTTCTTGACCTGCTGCTCACAGATCAGGAAGAATTAGTAGGGGAAGCTAAAATGGATGGGAACCTGGGAGGCAGTGACCATAAGATGGTAGAGTTCAGGATCCTGACACAGGGAAGAAAGGAGAGCAACAGAATACGGACCCTGCACTTCAGAAAAGCAGACTTTGACTCCCTCAGGGAACTGATGGGCAGGATCTCCTGGGAGAATAACACGAGGGGGAAAGGAGTCCAGGAGAGCTGGCTGTATTTTAAAGAATCCTCATTGGGGTTACAGGGACAAACCATCCCGACATGTAGAAAGAATAGTAAATATGGCAGGCAACCTGCTTGGCTTAACAGTGAAATCCTTGCTGATCTTAAACACAAAAAAGAAGCTTACAAGAAGTGGAAGATTGGATAAATGACCAGGGAAGAGTATAAAAATATTGCTCGGGCACTCAGGAGTGAAATCAGAAGGCCAAATCACACCCGAGTTGCAGCTAGCAAGAGATGTTAAAAGTAACAAGAAGGGTTTCTTCAGGTATGTTAGCAACAAGAAGAAAGTCAAGGAAAGTGTGGGCCCCTTACTGAATGAGGGAGGCAACCTAGTGACAGAGGATGTGGAAAAAGCTAATGTACTGAATGCTTTCTTTGCCTCTGTCTTCACGAACAAGGTCAGCTCCCAGGCAACTGCACTGGGCAGCACAGCATGGGGAGGAGGTGACCAGCCCTCTCTGGAGAAAGAAGTGGTTCGGGACTATTTAGAAAAGCTGGACGAGCACAAGTCCATGGGGCTGGACACGCTGCATCCGACAGTGCTAAAGGAGTTGGTGGATGTGATTGCAGAGCCATTGGCCATTATCTTTGAAAACTCACAGCGATCGGGGGAAGTCTCGGACGAATGGCAAAAGGCTACTGTAGTGCCCATCTTTAGAAAAGGGAAGAAGGAGGATCCTGGGAACTACAGGCAAGTCAGCCTCACCTCAGTCCCTGGAAAAATCATGGAGCAGGTCCTCAAGGAATCAATTCTGAAGCACTTAGAGGAGAGGAAAGTGATCAGGAACAGTCAGCATGGATTCATCAAGGGCAAGTCATGCCTGACTAATCTAATTGCCTTCTATTACAACATAACTGGCTCTGTGGATGAGGGGAAAGCAGTGGACGTGTTGTTCCTTGACTTCAGCAAAACTTTTGACACGGTCTCCCACAGTATTCTTGCCAGCAAGTTAAAGAAGTATGGGCTGGATGAATGGACTATAAAGTGGACAGAAAGTTGGCTAGATTGTTGGGCTCAAAGGGTAGTGATCAATGGCTCCATGTCTAGTTGGCAGCCGGTATCAAGTGGAGTGCCCCAAGGGTCGGTCCTTGGGCCGGTTTTGTTCAATATCTTCATAAATGATCTGGAGGTTGGTGTGGATTGCACCCTCAGCAAGTTTTCAGATGACACTAAACTGGGAGGAGAGGTAGATATGCTGGAGGGGAGGGATAGGATGCAGAGGGACCTAGACAAATTAGAGGATTGGGCCAAAAGAAATCTGATGAGGTTCAACAAGGACAAGTGCAGAGTCCTGCACTTACGACGGAAGAATCCCATGCACCGCTACAGACTAGGGATCGAATGGCTAGGCAGCAGTTCTGCAGAAAAGGACATAGGGGTGACAGTGGACGAGAAGCTGGATATGAGTCAACAGTGTGCCCTTGTTGCCAAGAAGGCCAATGGCATTTTGGGAGGTACATGTAGGGGCATTGCCAGCAGATCGAGGGACGTGATCCTTCCCCTCTATTCGACATTGGTGAAGCCTCATCTGGAGTACTGTGTCCAGTTTTGGGCCCCACACCACAAGAAGGATGTGGAAAAACTGGAAAGAGTCCAGCGGAGGGCAACAAAAATGATTAGGGGACTGGAACACATGACTTATGAGGAGAGGCTGAGGGAACTGGGATTGTTTAGTCTGTAGAAGAGAAGAATGAGGGGGGATTTGTTAGCTGCTTTCAAGTACCTGAAAGGGTGTTCCAAAGAGGATGGATCTAGACTGTTCTCAGTGGTAGCTGATGACAGAACAAGGAGTAATGGTCTCAAGTTGCAGTGGGGGAGGTTTAGGTTGGATAGTAGGAAAAACTTTTTACCGACGAGGGTGGTGAAACACTGGAATGCGTTACCTAGGGAGGTGGTGGAATCTCCTTCCTTAAATATTTTTAGGGTTAGGTTTGACAAAGCCCTGTCTGGGATGATTTAGTTGGGGATTGGTCCTGCTTTGAGCAGGGCGTTGGACTAGATGACCTCCTAAGGTCCCTTCCAACCCTGTTATTCTATGATTCTATGAGGGAGAACAGCATAATAAAGAAAATGGATTTCAAGAAGGTCAGACTTTAGCAAACTCAGAGAGTTGGTAGGTAAAATCCCATGGTAGAAGTTAGAAAAGCCACCAGTAAACTCAAAAATGGCAAGGAAGGAGCTGGAGAAGGTAATGTTACTGGAGAGATGCTTAAAGCAAGTGATGAAACAGCCCTCCAGACCTTCCCTGTGTTTTTGGACAGAATATGGAATGATGAAAAGAACCCAAACCAATGGAAGAGAGGCCTTAGCATGAAATTGCCAGAGAGGACTTTACCAACTGGAAAAGAATCACATTACTTTTTGTGTCTGTGAAAATCATGTTCAACTTCATTCAGGAACAGATCAGGAAACAAATAAATCTCCAATTTAGAGAGAAACAAGCAGGTTTTAGAACACTGAGATCATGTGCAGATTATATTGTTGTTCTCAGTTATACTATAAAACAAAGTACAGAGTGGCAAACAGCTCTTATGGTAAATTGCATAGATTTCCAGAAGACTTTTGACAGTGTAAACTGAAACAATTTTTGGAAAATTGTGACATATGATGGAATACCAGCAAAAGTAATTTGAATAGTCAAAGATCTACATAATAATGCTGAGATGGTGACAACACCAGTCAATGGTTTGTAGTGACAACTGGAGTAGAACAAGAGTGTATTATGTCCCTGCTGTTGTTTGCACCGGTCATTGACTATGTCATGAGGAAAGTAACCACACAAGTCAATCAAGGAATTTTATGGACAAATGATAAAGCACAACTGGATGACCTCATTTTTGTGATGACTTTGTCCTGCTTAGTTCAATGCATCACTTAATAGAAGAAAAGATGCAGCTTTTGGGAAATACAGCAAAACAAATTGGTTTGTTTATCAACAAAACAAAATATATGGCTATCAACATCTCAAAAGCTACCATCAGAGTAGATGGAAAAACACTAAAAGAAGTAGGTTTATTTTACTTACCTAGGGATTGAGATGTGCAACAATGGTGATACCAGGCTAGATGTCAAGCAATGAATATCAAAAAGAGCAAACAACTTTCATAACCTTGAAAAGATTTGGAAAAGCAGTGTGATTGAAACTGATACCAAAATACAAATTTTTAACATTGACATCCCCTCTGTCCTCCATTATGGAGCAGTCATGTAGATCTACAGCAGAAATTGTACAACAGATCAACTCATTCCAAAGTAAATGCATGCAGAAGGTATTCAGAATACACAGGAAAGAATTTCTTGCAACATCAGAAATCCGAAGTATAGCAAACCAATCTAAAGCATCAAACATGACAAAAAGATGATAGACATATTTAGGACACACTTTACGGATGTCACCAACAGGTCTTCCATGTCAAATGATAATATGGACACCACCTGGGAACAGAAAAAGAGGGTAATCTAGAGAAACATTATCCAAAATAGTAGAGAAAGAAGCCAAAGCAATCAACAGGACACTTAGAAGTCTGAACAGACTAGCACAAGAGAGAGACTGCAATAAATGGCAGAAACTGGTGGACACCCTGTGCACCTGAGGGTGTCGGAGGATAAAGAAAGAGAAGAAGTAGAATCTGAAGAAATAGATAAACCTCTTGTTTGTATAATATATGTTTATTAATATAATTGTATAATGAGTATGGTATAAATATACATAATCCCATATAAGTTCATTTGTTGGTATTTCCCTCCTCCACATTTTCTAACACAGCCAAATAAACATTTCGTCACAGAAGAGCTGGCCGAAAAAAATTTGACTAAACTTTGAAAATACTGTTTAGTCAAAACCTAAATGTTTTGCAGAAACATCTCTATTTTGGTGTCTCAGGTATGTCTGTGATGTGAGGTTGCACTCTCTCTTCCTCTTCCTTTTCTTCTTTCTGCCAAGATGGCTGCAGCCTTGGGTGGCGTGGGTGGAGGAAGCTCTGTTCCTTCAATGGGTTCTGTGAATGAAGTGGTGGAAGAGATATTGACTGCTTGTTTGGAGTCTGATGGAGAAGTTATTTTGCACACACTGGTGGACTCTGTGGTGCTATCGGCTGGTTTAACAACTGATGTTATGAGTTTTGTACCTGTGGTGCCTGAAGCTTTGTGCCCCCCCCCCCGCCCCACCCCGGCTAATGGTACCTTAAGTGGGGGAACTGCATGGGGTTGGGGGCAGGGGAGGATTTGGTGTCAGGGGCAGGCAATATGAGCATGTGTTATTCACAAAGAAAACCAGCTCCCTGCTGTTGGGAAGCAGCTACCAGAGGGGTCCCCTGGTATAGATACGGTAGCACTAGGTTTCTTGCCTCTGGGAAAATCTGCATGGGGTCTCGAGGAGGGGCAGAAATACAGTGGAGCTTTGCCACAGTCAAGGTGTGTCAGAAAAGTAGAGGCAAAGAAAGGTTAGCTGTATGAAGAAAGGGAGTAGTACTAGAGTTTCCACTGTTGTAGTGGCTCTGTTCACTTTAAGAGACTCCACTAAAGGGATTACTTGGGGTATGAGTTGACCTGAGGGAAAAGCAGCCCCAAAGAGACATTTTTTAGAATCTGAAGTCTTTGTTTTTCTTGACTCTGAGATCCGCAGCAACATGAAAGGAAGCCCCAGAAGTACAAATGCTAGCTGTGAGCAAGCATGTGAGGAATAGTGACAATAAGGGAGGGCCTGAGGTGTTTGTTTCTAGCCATGGGCCTCCCAAGAGGCTGCTAAGGAAGAAATCTTATGCACCAGCCACAATCAGTTAGATCAGGGCTCCAGGCAGGATTTACAGTTGAAGCATTGACCTAAGATGCCTCAGCAAAGATACATGATTTGACTGTGCAACACAGAGACCATGGATAAATGTCCCACTAAGGATTTTGTTGATGGGATTCTTTTGTTAAAATCTTTAGGATTATCTCCTGCACAACTGAAAGCTGTGATTCACTTGCCAGGGAGCAGAAAATTAAAAGTGGAATTTCCCTGTGAATCATTCCAAGCTGTGTTAATGTAGGTATTCCGGTTAGCCATGCACTTGTTTTACCTGTGGTTCCACTGAGCATTTTAGTTCTGGCTGCGGGGTGAGGAAATGCATGTGATGTGGATTTCATGCTCACAAAATTGAGCACTGCAGGGATTTCACTAGATGCAATTTGTGTGGGAAAAGTGGACATATTTATAGGCTGTGCCCAGAGACATAGTACAATAGGGAAAGATTTAATTCCCAATCACACAAGGATCCTTCCCTTAGTCAGAGAATTCTGAGCAGCCCTTCAAGGTTTGATGAAGGTCCCATTTTGAGTGGCAGGGCTTCTCTGCTTTTGCAGGAAGGATTGATCTTGTCCCTTATTGATTCAGGATTGGGAATGGGTCAAGAAGAGGGAGTGGGAAACCCTGAAAGTCAGGATGCTACAGAATGGGGCATAGGTTCTGTTAATGTGAAGCAGTCAAGCAGATTAAAAAAAAAAGGGAGATAAGGAGGGAAAAAGTAGACAGGGGAAAGAATATCTGCAGGAATCTCAGATGTCAGGGATGGATTCATGGGCCATGGATATGGCAGGATTTCCAGTTGGAAAGCAGGGTTCTATGTGCCCAACTTCAGGAACAGGAGAGTTTCTTGAAATTGGAAAGGGAAAGGGGAGATCCATGAGCCACTCCAGACAGCGTGGCAGCAGGCTGGGTGGTTCTTGATTTGAGCAGTTTCAGGAAGAACCATTCATGTTGGGATCAGGTTTGGGACTTAAGAGACTCCCTACTTAAAAATAATGAAACAGTCAACAGGAAAAAAAGGGTGAGCGACTGGGATAAATCTGAAGTGGTCAGTAACAGCAATAAGGTGGTCAGCCAAATGAGCATCACAAGTAACTGTGGAGTCTTGAACTTGAATCTTTGTTTAGATGGTACTGAAAATAGCAACTTGGAACACAGAATCATAGAATTGTAGGAGTGGAAGGGACCTTGAGAGGTCATCTAGTTCAGTCCCCTGCACTCAAGACAGGACTAAGTATTATCTAGACGATCCCTGATAGGTGTTTGTCTAACCTGATATTAATCTCCAATGACAGAGATTCCACAACCTCCCTAGGCAATTTATTCCAGTGCTTAACTACCCTGACAGTTAGGAAGTTTTTCCTAATGTCCAACCTAAACCTCCCTTCTGCAGTTTCTAACCCATTGCTTCTTGTCCTGTCCTCAGAGGTTAATGAGAATATTTTTCTCCCTCCTCCTTGTCACAACCTTTTACATTCTTGAAAACTGTTATCATACCCCTCCCCCCTCCTCAGTCTGCTCTTCTCCAGACTAAGCAAACCCAATTTTTTCAATCAGAGGTCATGTTTTCTAGACCTTTAATCATTTTTGTTGCTCTCCCCTGGATTTTCTCCAGTGTATCCACACCTTTCCTGAAATGTGGCATCCAGAATTGGACATAATACTTCAATTGAGTATGTATCAGTGCAGAGTGGAGCGGAAGAATTACTTCTTGTGTCTTGCTTACAACACTCTTGCTAATACAACCCAGAATGTTTGCTTTTTTTGCAACACTGTTACACTGTTGATTCATATTTAGCTTGTGATCCACTGTGACCCCCCAGATCCCTTGCCTTAATACTTCCTAGACAGTCATTTCCCATGTTGTATGTGTGCAACTGATTGTTCCTTCCTAAATGGAGTACTTTGCATTCGTCCTGATTGAATTTCTTCCTTTTTATTTCAGACCATTTCTCCAGTTTGTCCAGATCATTTTGAATTTTAATCCTATATTCCAAAGCACTTGCAACCCCTCCCAGGTTGGTAAAACCCCTAAAAATTGACCTGGAACTTTTGCTGACACCACCTGCCTGAAAGGTTACAGGTATTGGAGCTTTCCGAACTTTAGCCGGTGAGGAATGGGATTCACTTGTGAAACCAAGAGAGGAGATGGATGTTCATGCAGCTATCTTGTCAGTGAAGAAGTTACTTCCTCTGGGGCTGATGGTTGACAGCAGAATTTTATCATAAATTCATTGATTCATTCTCTCTGGTGCTTTCATGTGCTTTCAATGATCTCTTGACTAAAGGCACATTAGGATCTTTCTTTTATGAAGGCCTTTTCAATTTTGGGGGCAAAAAGTAAGAGGATTTGGAAGATATCAGGAATTGAGGGTCTGTTGCACTTTTTAACATGGATTACAAAATGTTGGCTTCCATTTAATGCAAGAGATTGGGGGAAATTGCAGGGAAATTATTACATCCCAATCAGTCAAAAGCAGTTAAGGGTTATACCGTGGCAGACATTTTGTGTAGTTTGTGGAAATTATCTGAAATTGGGCAAGGGGAGAATGGGAGGGGATTATGTTTTCACTATGGATCAGGACAAAGCTTTTGATAGAGTGAACCTACCTTACCTATCTCAATATGGTATTCCCTTCCCTTAACTGGTGGTAGCTCTTATGTGTTCAAGCACTATGCATCCCTTTAGTAAATGAGTGGAGTGGAGAGGCTATACAGATGCATTCTGGGTTAAGGAAAGATTGTCTCTTGAGTCCACCATTGTATTGTTTTCTCTGGTCCCTTTACTCTGGGCAATGTTTGGTAAAGGGATTTCAGGGTTTAAATCACATATTAGGGGGCAGCAGAGTTTTACAGTCAATGATAATCTCTGCTATATGCTGACAGATTTCATAATAAATTGTATGTCAGAGGCAACCTATGAGGGGAGCATATGATAGATACAGGCTGCCCCCAGGAAGGCTGCTTTGATTGTGGATACAGGCTGCCCCCAGAGGAGATTGTGGAACATTCTTTACTATTCTGCTCCTTTAACATCCATATTTGAGATCTCCTGGCCTCAAAACCAAGAGTTCCACTGTTGCGTGGCCAGACTTATGAACAGTTGTCTTTTGGACTTTTTCAGACACTAGAGGATTCTGCATCTACCTCAATAGGGAAGGATAGATGTTTGGTGAGTGATCACTTTGGGATCCTTAAAGTTGTTAATGCAGAAGGTTTATATTTCATTTGACATAGCCATAGCTGTTTTTAAGGCACAAGACATCTCACTCGAAACTTTAGTCCCAACTATATGTGCAATCGTTCAGTTGACAGCAATAGCTGAGTGAAAACAGATGAGTTTGAAAAAGTGGCAGTTGGCATGAGGGCCTCTGATATCAAATTGACTTTTTAGTCCTTAAGACAACGGGGTGTTGAGGGTTATGGTGGGGGAGTGTATATATGCCTGTGTACTGCCTCTATTATGACTGCAATTTCTGGTTATTGCGTAGCCTGGTGATTTGGGCATTCATCCGATATGTGGGAGACCCTGGTTCAAATGTCTCCTCTCTTGTTTGTGTTTTTTCATGGAAAATTTCAACATGGAATGAAACAAATTTCAAAACCTTGAATTTTTTTTCCTGAAACACAGTTGTTTTCTACTCAACCCCACTTCACAGTCAACATCAGGCCTGCTTTCGGGCTGCCAGAGAAGGGCACCATAGAGGTAAATGGCTTGTTCACTTACTTCTCCCTGGTGATTTTCACTCGGCTATATCTGAAGCACATTATATACCCATGAGCCAGCTTGAAGAGAGAACCCTTAAATTTGACATCATTAAGCTTTTGTTGATACTTCTATATTCCTTCAAAATATCACACTAAAGAAAACAGTAAAGGAATAAAAAAGTGTGCTCTCTGCCTCCCAAACTGTTGCTGTGAGGCCCTTGACTGGCACAGTATTTAATAAAGTGGGGCTTGGGAAACTGCCCAAGCAAGTGCCGCTGCATAGAAGAGTAGAGATAGTGTTTCACCAGAAATTAACAGCAATAAAAATGTCTGAAGAAGTTGTATTAACTACTTGGCTTTCTGTATTCTGATGAGATAAGGGTCACCTGTGCGGGAAGCAAAACAAGTAAAGAAAACTGTAGCTATGATCTGCCTTTTGGCAATTTAAAATTAAGTAGCATCATGTCCTTGGTCACCGAACCATAAATATGGAGGTCTCTAGCAGATGAAGAATGCAGGTGCACTGTCAATCACTTAGTCTATGAGGCCTATCTCACTATTGTCTGGCTTTACATGCAAAGACTATCTTTTAATGAGATCTTAGCTATTAGAAATCCTTCCAGGTTGTGTTAGGATTTCAGTTTTTCAGGCATTTCACTTTTTCAATTAGTTTGGCCCCTATCAGAACATTTAATTTTAGGCATTACATAGGCTAGCTCTGTGGTAAAAGGAAATTATGGTGACCAATCTGCCACAAGAGTGAGAGACCGGATGCTGGCACCTAACATGAATGGCTGAACTCTGCAAAGTCACCCCCGGTCCTCATCTTGTCATTTTTATCTCTTTTGTAAGAAGACGGGGGATGTGAATTTGTTGAAACATGTTAACTGATAGAAGGTAAAAGACAATGTAGAGCACACTAATCTTTTGGATTATACATATTGTTCTTCATACGGTTGGGAAACTGATAAATTCATCTCAAAAGTACACCTTGGCCCATTACTATTGTTTAGTATTTTAATATAGAAGCCCGGACTATTGCCTCATTTTTCTAGGTATTTTACCTACACAGACTAAGAGGCACTTCTTGCCCTAAAAATCTTATAATCCAAATCAGGGGTTCTCAAACTGGGGATCGGGACCCCTCAGAGGGTCGTGAGATTATGTGGGAGGGGGACCGCAAGCTATCAGCTTCCACCCCAAACCCCACTTTGCCTCCAGCATTTGTAATGGTGTTAAATATATTAAAAAGTGTTTTTAATTTATAAGGGGGGGGGTCTCACTCAGAGGCTTGCTGTGTGAAAGGAGTCACCAGTACAAAAGTTTGAGAATCACTGATCTAAATAGACAAGACAAAAAGTGGGAGAAAGAAAGTACTATCATTCCTATTTTATAGATAAGGAATTGATCTCAGAGAGATTATGAACAATTAACAATTTGCCCCTGGTCACACATCTGTTGAGTCCTTGTTCAATGTTTAAATTACACCTTCCTTCCTCTCTTAGCCAGGGTTTTGTTTTCTGATTTTCAAGAGATTGTCTTTAAGATGGGCTAAACTATAGTCTGAGATATTAAAATCTGGAATCCATATGCACAGTCACTAAAGCACCCATGGTACAGTGTAGCTATCAACCTGCAGTGGGACCACTTCATACTGGCTGTGGTGAATTTACCATGAACAGCAATTATTACCCCAGTCCTTTGATGCTCTTGCTTTGAATAGAATGTGCTCTAATGTGCTGTGTTCCACTCATGAAGAAAATGAAAGATTTGGAGAGCCTGTGGATTAATGATCTCCAGTTGGCTCATTTCACTGGTGTAGGTAACAGCAGGTAAGTTGAAGCAAAGGAAAAGTTCCAGTTCAGCTATTTGAATTTTAAAGGCAATGTCTGTCCCTAGAGTGCATGCTGCAGTGATCCCTTCCGCAATGTAGCAGTAAGCATATTATTAATCAAATCACTGCTAGTTTTTTAATGTTTTTCTGGTGTTGACATTTTTGCAGCTGTTGGAGAAATGACTCAAGGGCCATAAGTTTTGGGTCATTTTTCGCTTGTGGGCTATTTTCCCTTTCTACATATTCATTTTTGACTTTTTATTTTATCTAATTTTGTATTGTACCTCAGAAGGAGAGTGATATTTAATTTTTAAAAAAATTAAACTCTGTCACACAGAATGATTTTCTAAACCTACTTTATCAACCTCAGGTCTGTTTGTAAAGGGCCAAATCATGACATCCTTTCCCATGATGAGTAGTACCTTGTTGTGCCTGAGACATTTTGCATAATGTTTCCAAATTCTAGTTTCAGAAGTTGTTTGTTATTTAGCATTTCACTGACCTATAGCTCAGTGGGACTCTTTGGTAAGCAGTGTGAGTAAGAGTGATAGAAATAGGGCCAAAGAATTTAACTGTTCCAAGTAATAATTCAGAACTATTCTTAATATTTCTCTGACCTTCATAATGTATAGAAACACAATTTTGACTTCAACATATGCATGAGCTACAGCAGATATTACTCAAGAAAGAGGTTTCTACGAGATTGATTATGGTGGTGGTGCAAATTACACTGGAAAAATGTTTAATAACCTCTAAATAACCTAAAATAATATCTGTGTATTTGATAGAATGAAATACCATGACTGGCTGTATTCCAAATCAATCAAAAATTCATTTTTGTTGGTTCAAGCTTCCACAGTGACTTGGAGAGTCTTGAAATTGACAGTTTAAGAGATTGCAGCCCGTTTTTAAATTAACAAAAAAATAATTTGATATTGCCTGGACATTCTTTTGCTATCAAAATATGTTACACCATTCAATAATTGATGTTATATTAATTCCATACATGTCACATTAAAATAGTTAATAAAACTAAATGACTCATTTCTCTCTCTTTTTTTAAAATCTCCCAGGTTTATTACAGCGATGAGACATGTCTGCCACAAAAGTCTGTCTGAAATGTTTTTGATTGAGATTGCATGGCAATTACACATTTTTGTATGATTACTCTTCCCCTTTTTTTGACAAATGCTGCTACACTTTATTGCATGTGCTGCTTTTTATCTTTCCAAAAACTGTTTTTCTTAAGGTAGAAAAGGAATTTTTTAAATGTTCACTTCCTGAATCATAGACACGTAGTACTGGAAGGGGCCTCTTTAGGTCGTCTAGTCCAGTCCCCTGCACTGAGGCAGGACTGAGACCTGTCTGCACCGCACATTTATGTCAACATAAGCTCTCTTGCATCGACCTAGCTGTGAATGTGTCTCCTCTTAAATTTGTCTTCCACTGATGTAAGTGGCCCAGTGTGCTGACATAGTAATACCATCTCTCTGAGCAGTGTTGATCCAAGGTCGATGTATGGAGGTCAAGATGGCACACATGCAGACACTGTGTTACCTATGTCAACCCTAACACTCCTCCAGCATCTGTCCGACACAGACCACTCTTGTCAGTACTGTGAACTCCACTGCCCAGGGGTCATGTAGACCTAAAGCCCTCTCCGCCTCTCTAAATCCCAGTGGATTTTTTAAATGTCTTTTCCTGAGTGACTGGCTTGGCAAACACACCTAGCAGCTCTCTATTGTTGTGTGCAACTGCCCAGCTGATTATGCTGGCTACCCATTCTAGATGCGGTCTGACTCAGAGTAGACAAGAGACATTGGATCTCCTGGGCCTTTGCGGAGAAGAGACTATGCAGGCTCAGCTCCGAACCAGCTGTAGAAATATGGACATCTATGAGCAGATTGCTTGAGGGATGCAGGGGAAGAGCTACAACAGGGATCAGCAGCAGTGTCATGTGAAAGCCAAGGAGCTGCATAAGGCATACTAGAAGGCCAGGGAGGTCAACAATTGATCCAGTGCCAAGCCAGAGGCTTGCCATTTTTACAACAAATTGGATGCCATATTTAGCAGAGACCCCACCACGAACCCGCACACCACTGTCGATACTTCTGAGGACCATAGTGTGACCAGATAGCAACTGTGAAAAAATGGGAGAGGGGGTGGGGGGTAATAGGCAACTATATAAGAAAAAGTCCCCCAAAACAGGACTGTCCCTTTAAAACCAGGACATCTGGTCACCCTAGAGGACCCTGAGTCACAGGCCCCTGCTGTGAACAGCAAAGAGGTGGAGGTGCACAAGGAAGAGAAGGAGGAGTGGGGACAGACAACTAGGGGAGCCAGCTGTTCAGTGAGCCAGGACCTGTTTTTGACTCTACCACAGTCTAGCCAGTCCTGCCAGTCAAGCAGAGGTGAGGCTGATGCAGGAGAAAGAGCCTTGGATAAGAGTGTACTTAAACTTTCCATTACAGGGATGGCCCCCCTCCAGAAACAGCAGGACACAGCTTTTGACTTTTCATTAATTTACTCATGTTAGACGTAATGCCACAGCCAAGAGAGGTAGAGTTGCTGTCCATTTTTCAGTCCCCGCTAGGGTTAGGGAGGAGCTATGTGGAGCAGTTTGTTTATATAAATGGGGATGTCTCCTGAATTCTCCTGAGAGATCTCAATGAAGCTTTCATGGAGGTACTCTGCAATCCTCTGATGAAGGTTTCTGAGGAGGGCTGCCTTATTTCTTCCTCTGCAGTAGGACACTTTCCCATTCCAGTCAGCAATAACTTCAGTGGGCACCATTGCAATATACAAGCTGGTAGCATTTGTGCCCAGGTGACTTCAGGACACCAGCAACAGCTGTGCCCTTTCTGCCTTTGTTATCCTCAGCAGTGAGGTATCAGCTAAAATCACCACCGCCTGTGGAAAATGGAGCCAGTATTCAGTGTCATTGCCCTGTGCTACTAGTTTTGTGCAACCAAGCAATTTCCTCCTCATTTCCCTAACTCCTGGAAGGCCATACTCTCCACTGTGAGGGCCGTGACTAGTGCAGTGCACAAGCAATCCCAAACAGAAGTGAGAATGACCACATAGGGCTTAAAACTTTAGGTGAATGAGTTCTGCATCTTACATTTTGCTTTATGAAGTGAATATACTGACAATGGTACCTCTGTGTGTTTTATCTGCAATTGCTGCCATTGTAGCCTTGAAGGTCTCCCCCTCCACGCATGTGGAACTCCTGACCTAGATATGGAGGAGAAAGAAGAGGACTCAGGATGACATGTTCAGTGAGATCCTGCAAGCCAGTGCTGCATCGGACCATGAGCACAGGACCTGGAGGATGAACACTGGGGACAGCCTGGAGAAGGAAAGAGTGGAGAGGAGAAAAGCTCAGTAAGAGAAGAGAAAGACGCACCAGGACATAGATGCTGCAAGCATGGTTGCTACAGACTCTGGTGTACCTGCAGGTTTAACAAACCTGGGCTTGTCTCCCTCTGCAGCCCATTGATAACTTAATATCGGGATCCACCTATAGCTCCCCCCAAACATTTCACATGACATCAAGGGCCTTTGTACTACGCCTACCACTCCACCCTGGGGGACATTAAAGACAATCACAGCTTCACATACGCTCACCTTTGAAAGTCACAGTTGGTATAGGTGTATCTGAAATGGACATGAATGTTCTTTCCTCTTCATAAGTTCTGTTCTCATAATTTATTAAGTTTTAATAAATTTTAAATATATTTGTTTTAAAATTTCATGGTTTCTGTTTTTGCACTGAATTCTGTTACAAAATAAATGAATATTATTTAAAACATAGCTCATCTTTATTAGTTTGCAACATCTGCTACTGAGTGCTTAGCAGGTCTGAAAGCAATCGATTGCTTGTTACTGACAGTGTAGCACAACTCATAGGATAATCCACAAACAAAATTAATAGAAGTATTGACAATCTTATATTACTACATGTGCAGCAATCATCACACAATTCCTAACAGGTCACAGAAGAGCAGGGCCAGGTAGAGAACAGTACAACAAAATGCGTTACTGTGGCTCACTGTTAAAATGGTCTTTGAAAGCCTCCATGAGCTTTCAGAGTAGCAGCCGTGTTAGTCTGTATCCACAAAAAGAAAAGGGGGACTTGTGGCACCTTAGAGACTAACAAATTTATACATTCCACAAGTCCTCCTTTTCTTCATGAGCTTTATAACTCTGTGTTGAACTTTTCTTAATAGCTCTTATATCTGGCTGTTCAAATTCAGCAGACAGTCACTCCACCTCCACCCTGGCAGAAAGGTGTCTCCATTTGCTTCTCATATATTATGCAGGACACAGCAAGCAGCTATAACCATTGGGATATTTTCTCACCAAGTTCTTATTGTGTGAGTAAACAGCACCAGCATCCCTTCAATCGAACAAAAGGACATTCATCTTGCACTCTGCACCTGCTGAGTCGGTAGTTGAATAGTTCCTTGGTGCTGTTGAGATGCCCAGTATAAGGCTTCATACACCAGAGGGTTAAAGAGTAGGCTGGGTCACTATTGGCATTTCAACATTCCCAGTGGTAATCCATTGGTCAGGAAAGAAAGTCTTTGCTTGCAGCTTTCTGAAAAGTCCTGTGTTCTTAAAGATGTGAGCATCATGCACCTTTGATGTCAGATTTGATGTAATATTTGATGTCATATTGTCACATTGATGTCACCATTGATGTCAGTGAAGCATTCCCATTGATCCACCAATGCTTGCATAAATATAGAAAAGTGGCCTTTTCTGTTGATGTACTTTGTGGCAAATTGATCTTGTTCCAAAAGAGGGATATGCATGCCGCCTATTGCTCCACTGCAGTTTGGGAGCAAATCCATCCACTATGTCCTACACATTGCCGAGAGTCACTGTCCTGCATAGCAGGAGATGATTAATGACTCTGCAAATTTGCACAGATCCCACAGATCCAGGAATGTTGCCTTGTGCATCTGAAAGTTCTGCAGTCACTGGTCATCATCCCAAGCTGGCATTATGATGTGATCCCACTAGTCAGTGTTCATTTCTTGGGCCCAGAATTGGTGCTCCACCATCTGCAGCTGATCAATGAATGCTACCTACAATCTTGAATTGGTTTTCGCTGTATCCCACAGTAAGCTGTCCTCCAAGAAATCATCAGGTTCCCCACTGATTTGATTTTTCTTAAAACTCTGCAAATACTGCAGGATCATGCACCCTGTGATTGCAACACTCATGACAATAGTGCAGAGCTATGCAGACTCCATGCTTCTGTCAGAGATGGTGAACAGAAAGAAGAGCTGCACAGGTTTGTGGGATTTTGAAAAACGGTGTGAAAATTTTGGGATACAGATGGTATTATGGGATGGAGACAGTTGCACACTGGAAAGCTGACCCCACACTCCCAGTCATGCCTGCCAATGTGTTTCAGCCCCATTATGCATTGCCATGATTGGTTTTTGACAAATACATGTTGACTGTTACTTATCAACTTATTTTCTTTTAAGTGCTTACAGATTGTTTGTTTATTTGCTCCATTATCTTTTGGGTACCAAAGTTATGCTGACTAGTGCATAATTCCCTGGGTTGTCCTTATTCTACCTCCCCACCCTTTTAAAAAAATAAATACTATATTTAGCCTTTTTCAGTCCTCGGGTATCTTTCCCATCCTCCATGAGTTCTCAAAGATAATTGCTAATGGCTCAGCGATCTCTTCCTACAGCTCAATTATTCTAGGATGTATTTCATCAGGTCCTGTCAAGTTGAAGACATCTAACTTGTCTAAGTAATTTTTAACTTGTTTGTTTTCCTATTTTTGCCTCAGATCCTACCCCATGTCATCATCCAAGTACTGCTAACTTTTTTTGTGAAAACTGAAACAAAAAAAGACATTTAACACTTTGGCCATTTCTATGTTCTCTGTTGTTGTATTTCCATCCTCACTGAGTAAAGGGCCTACCCTGTTCTTGGTCTCTTGGGTGTTCCTTACGTGTTTGTAGAATGTTTTCTTGTTACCCCTTATATTCCTAGATAGTTTAATCTCATTTTTTGCCTTGGGCTTTCAAATTTTGTCACAACATGCTTGTATTTTTTTTATATTCATCATTCATAATTTGACCTTGTTTCCACTATTTTTGTAAGACTCTTTTTTGAGTTTCAGGTCATTGAAGACCAGCTGGCTAAGCCAGGTTGGTCTCTTACTGTACTTCCTATTTTTCCTATACATTGGGATAATTTGCTCAAGGGCCTTTAATAATGTCTCTTTAAAAAACTGCCAACTTTCCTGAACTCTTTTTCCCCTTAGACTTGATTCTCAAGGGATCTTACCTATCAGTTCTCTGAGTTTGCTAAAGTTTGCCTTTTTAAAGTCCACTGTCTTTATTCTGCTATCTTCACTCCTTCCATTCCTTAGAAACATTAACTCAATCATTTCATGATCATTTTCACCCAGGTTGTCTTCCACCTTCAGATTCTCTACTTGTTCCTACCTGTTTGTCAGAATCAAATCCAGAATGGCCTCATCCCTAGTTGCTTTCTCCACTGTCTGTAATAAAAAGTTGTCTCCAATGCATTCCAAGAACTTGTTGGATAATCTGTGCCCTGCTGTATTATTTTCCCAGAAGATGTCTGGGTAGTTGAAGTTCCCTGTCACTACCAAGTCCTGTGTTTTATGTGATTTTGTTAGTTGTTTAAAAAAAGCCCCATCCACCTCTTCTTCCTGGTTAGATGGTCTATAGTAGACATCTAACATGATATCACCCTTGTTTTTTACCCCTTTCACCCTTTCCCAGGTGTGACTCCCACTTCTATCTCAACCTCCATGCAAGTGTATACATCTTTGATATACAAGATAACACTTCATCCTTTTTCCCTGCCTGTCCTTCCTGAACAAACTGTATCCCACCAAGTTTCTGTAATGTCAATGATGTCATAATTGTGATTATTCACTAGTATTCTAGTTCTTCCTCTTTATTCCCTGTACTTCTTGCATTGTATGTTGTTCATTAGATATGAACATAAGATATTAGAAGATGTTCATTAGAGTTCCCTTCTATATTCTTTCTAGTCTCTCCTTCAGCCCTGCTGTGACTGCCCATGTACCACCCAGCTTCCAATACTTCACCCAGTGCACATAGGGCTGGTCAAGTGAAAAACAAATATTTTCACTATCTTTGCATCATCCAACTCAAAATGACCCCAGCTCTGCTATCTTTACTCATGCCAAGTAGTACATTAATATCTCAGAGTAGCTTCATTGGGATTTTCATATAGCGAGATACTAGCCACAATGAGTATAAGTGGTAGAAATGGGCCCTGTCATTACAAGTGAGGATAGCTTCTCATTATAAACCCAGTAAAATTTTCATTATAAATCCGTTATAACTTTCCCAAGCATTAACCATTTTTGCTTAAATTTTTCCATGTCTTGTCTCTCTGACGCAGAATTTTTTTTGTTAATGTTTTACTAAAAACTTCAGACATTTCTGGGAATGAGATTAGAGCAAAATAACTAGTTTTACCAATATTAATTCCTTCCTCCCCCAATAATTTCTTTCTGGAGCTCTAGTGCCTCCATGTTTTGGGGTAGGAACATGAAATTAGGCAGAGGGATTGTGTAGGGTTTGGGTCAGAGCGGTGCTTTGTACTGCCCCAATTAAAATCCAGCCAGATTTGATCAAGTTATAGGCCTTTCTAAATCACCATATGCTTATAGTCGGTAGAATTTGTTAGAGGTTTGCTGCTAAAATGTCTGACCATTCCATTTACACAGAGCAGTCACCTTTGTCTCAAAGAGTTTGAGCTCAAGATGGGGCACAGCAGTTGAAGCCACCTCTTTAGCCTATGGGCAAGAGTACTGGGCTGAGTTGGGATAGGAGCTGGGAGAAAACTATGGGTTCTAGTCTGAGGTCTTTCACTTAATAATATTGATAATTATGGGTACTTCATTATGCTTATTATATAGGAAAACCTCATCTCCCAACCATAGGAGGTAGGCATGTATTATTATCTCCCCCTACAGATGACGTGAGAGAGATTGCACAAGGTCTTTTGAGAAAATGTCTCTTAGGCCTTGTCTACACTACAGGGGAAATTCGATCTAAGCTACACAATTTGAGTTATGTGAATAGTGTAATTCAAATTGATGAGCTTAGACTTACTTACCATGGAGTCCACACTATACGATGTCAATGAGAGATGCTCTCCCATCGACTCTCCCTACTCTTCTCGACACGGTGGAGTACAAGAGTCGAGGGGAGAGTGATCTGCAGTTGATTTAGTGGGTCTTCACTAGACCCACTAAATTGACTGCCGATGCATCCATTGCCACACGTCAATCCCCTGGTAACTGTAGACAAGCCTTAAGATGGGAGACTCCGTTATTATACAGAAACATACTGCCTTTCACAATGAATGTGCCAAATCTATGTGCCTGTCCATGCTGTCTATATCCCCTTGTACTGACTCCCATCCAGATCCAAGTCTCTCAATATTCCACCGCTGTCATGGAGCAGGTCCTCAAAGAATCAATCCTGAAGCACTTGCATGAGAGGAAAGTGATCAGGAACAGCCAGCATGGATTCACCAAGGGAAGGTCATGCCTGACTAATCTAATCACCTTTTATGATGAGATTACTGGTTCTGTGGATGAAGGGAAAGCAGTGGATGTATTGTTTCTTGACTTTAGCAAAGCTTTTGACACGGTCTCCCACAGTATTCTTGTCAGCAAGTTAAGGAAGTATGGGCTGGATGAATGCACTATAAGGTGGGTAGAAAGCTGGCTAGATTGTCGGGCTCAACGGGTAGTGATCAATGGCTCCATGTCTAGTTGGCAGCCGGTATCAAGTGGAGTGCCCCAAGGGTCGGTCCTGGGGCCGGTTTTGTTCAATATCTTCATAAATGATCTGGAGGATGGTGTGGATTGCACTCTCAGCAAATTTGTGGATGATACTAAACTGGGAGGAGTGGTACATACGCTGGAGGGGAGGGATAGGATACAGAAGGACCTAGACAAATTGGAGGATTGGGCCAAAAGAAATCTGATGAGGTTCAATAAGGATAAGTGCAGGGTCCTGCACTTAGGACGGAAGAACCCAATGCACAGCTACAGACTAGGGACCGAATGGCTAGGCAGCAGTTCTGCAGAAAAGGACCGAGGGGTGAAAGTGGACGAGAAGCTGGATATGAGTCAGCAGTGTGCCCTTGTTGCCAAGAAGGCCAATGGCATTTTGGGATGTATAAGTAGGGGCATAGCGAGCAGATCGAGGGACGTGATCATTCCCCTCTATTCGACATTGGTGAGGCCTCATCTGGAGTACTGTGTCCAGTTTTGGGCCCCACACTTCAAGAAGGATGAGGATAAATTGGAGAGAGTCCAGCGAAGGGCAACAAAAATGATTAGGGGACTGGAACACATGAGTTATGAGGAGAGGCTGAGGGAGCTGGGATTGTTTAGCCTGCAGAAGAGAAGAATGAGGGGGGATTTGATAGCTGCTTTCAACTACCTGAAAGGGGGTTCCAAAGAGGATGGCTCTAGCCTGTTCTCAATGGTAGCAGATGACAGAACGAGGAGTAATGGTCTCAAGTTGCAGTGGGGGAGGTTTAGATTGGATATTAGGAAAAACTTTTTCACTAAGATGGTGGTGAAACACTGGAATGCGTTACCTAGGGAGGTGGTAGAATCTCCTTCCTTAGAGGTTTTTAAGGTCAGGCTTGACAAAGCCCTGGCTGGGATGATTTAACTGGGAATTGGTCCTGCTTCGAGCAGGGGGTTGGACTAGATGACCTTCTGGGGTCCCTTCCAACCCTGATATTCTATGATTCTATGTCTAGCAGCATCCTGGTATAGAAAATCATGAGTGGTGTGGAGAAAGTGAATAAGGAAAAGTTATTTACTTGTTCCCATAAGATAAGAACTAAGGGCCACCAAATTAAATTAATGGGTAGCAGGTTTAAAACAAATAAAAGGACGTTCTTCTTCACTCAGTGCACGGTCAACCTGTGGAATTCTTTGCCTGAGGAGGTTGTGAAGGCTAGGACTATAATAGGGTTTAAAAGATAACTGGATAAATTCATGGAGGTTAAGTCCATTAATGACTATTAGCCAGTATGGGTAAGGAATGGTGTACCTAGCCTCTGTTTGTCAGAGGGTGGAGATGGATGGCAGGAGAGAGATCACTTGATCATTACCTGTTTAGGTTCACTCCCTCCGGGGCACCTGGCCTTGGCCACGGTCAGTAGGCAGGATACTGGGCTGGATGGACCTTCGGTCTGACCCAGTATGGCCATTCTTATGTTTTCCTCTAATGGCTGAAACACATAACATCAAATAGCCTACTATTCTTTAGTTCACTCTGTAGAGGTCTGTGCTTTGGATTTAAAAGGCCTGAGTTCAAAACCTCTTGATGACTCATACACAAGATCAATGCTCTTCCACAATATGGAATTCCATTTTTTAATTTTCTTTTTTTCTCACTTCCCCACCATTTTTATTTTTAAACTGAGAAATTACATACAAAAACCATATTAAAAGAACGTGAAGTTTACAAAATCAGGTACTCAAAAACTATGACATGCCAGAATTAAGATTGCCTATTCAACCTAACTTAGGCTCCTTTGTGTGTATGTATTATGCATATGCAGTATGCATAATTTATTTTAAATAGGCCCTGTTTCTTTCAGTACATAGGCTGGATGGTAAATGAGGAAGAGTGTTTAAAAAAGAGCAAGGATGTTCTTTGGTGGTTAAGGCACTCAACTGGGTTAGGTTAGTGTTTTGCCTGACATCTCCTTATGCATTCTATTTCTGGCTTTGCCACAGCTTCTATATGTGAGGTTAGGTAAGACTGAGTCATAATGCATATGCACAAGTAGGTTGAATTAAGGCTGTATTCCCCAACTCTTGAGGGCTTGACATTGCAGCATTATCTTTAGACATAGTTACTATATGCAATTAATTTAACAATGCACCTTAATTGTACACAGTACCTTACAGCAGGTAGACTGTGCTGAACAAAATCTCTGCCACAAATCGCTTTACTATCACAGTTTACATTGTCAAACAGGTCTGTAAACAATACATTTCATATTTGTATATGAAATATCTTTGTGTGTGTGCGCGCTCTTTGGATCTTCGGCTATCCCTCGATGGGAAGATGAGGTCTGCCAAGGGGGTTCACTGGTGGGTTTTTAAGTGGCTGAGAAGCCTAATTTGTGCCCTGCAGATTTTTCCACAGAAATTACAGGTGTAATCTTGGAGGAGACATAGTTGTTGGCTGAAGTGTTGTGCCCTTTCTTTTCTGTTTGTCACTTCTCTGCCTGTTCTCCTCAAAGTGAGCGGTGGCTTGTTTTATGGTGTGGTGCCACTTTGTTCTGTTCCACGCCACGTCCCCCCAGTTTGTTGGGTTGATGCCTCCTTTTTTTAAGGTCCCTTTTTTTCAGTATGTCTTTGAAGTGCTTCTGCTGCCTTCTGTGAGCCCTTCTTCCCTGACTTAAGAGAGAGAAGAGTACTTGCTTGGGGAGGCAAATGTCAGGCATATGTACACAGTGGCCAGCTCAGCGGAGTTGGTGTTTCATTACCTGCTGATGATGGCTGCAGAGAGAATGCTGATGTTAGTGTGTCGGTCTTCCCAGTTGATCCTGAGAATCCTCCTGAGGCAGTGCTGCTGGAACTATTCTAGCCAATTGAGATGTCGTCTGTAGGTTACCCAGGTCTCACACCCATAGAGAAGGGTGGGGATGACAACTGCCTTGTAAACCTAGGTCTTGGTGCCTGTTTGCAGATCCTTATTGAAAACGCATTTGTGTAGTCTTCCAAAGGATGTGCTGGCACAGTGGATCCTATATTCAATTTCTGTGTCAATGCTGGCTGTTTGGGAGAGGTAGCTGCCAAGGTATGGAAAATGGCCCACATTTTCCATGGGTTCTCTGCTGATGGTGATTTGTGGAGTATGAAGAGTATCAATCGTGATGCCCTATCGAAGGTGCTGTGTAGGTTTAGCAGTCCACAGAAATTAATTTCCATCATCGGACTACTCCTTGATGGGATCACTGCCACCATTCTGTGCAGCGGCTCAGAGATGAATCATTCATCATTTGCTCTGGTGTCAAGCAGGGCTGTTGTCCATTTATCTTGCTGTGATCCTGATTCACATCTGTGACTGCCTTCCTGATGGAATCGGGATTGAGTATCGTATGGATGGCCACCTCCTCAATCTCCAACATCTCCAAACAAAATCTAAGATCATGAGAATTGGCATCACCAATCTTCTCCCACACACAGAGGCCAAACTGCAAAGCACCCTAAATCTTTTTGCAGATGCCTATCACAGCCTGGGTCTCTCTCAAAATCAGGAAAACCAAGGTACTATACCAGCTCTCACCTGCACAAACTACTCTTTATATGTGTAATAACAAACAATGAAATAATGGTCTTACATATGCTCTTTTGTATTTTATATTTTCATTGATAATTCAAGACTGATTCTGCACGTGGACCTGTGCAGGCAGGCCAATGTGGGGCTTCACTGAACTACAGTGGGACACTGAACAGGCCGTTGAGTCCACCTGCGCAGATCCAGTTGCTGGATTGGATCCTTGGTGTGTTTTTGCTGATTCCAGAATTGGATATGCACTAGGTCTCCTCCCCCTCCCTCTGTTTGTGTTTGGAACCTTTACAATAAAGATGATATTTTCCATTCATGATTAATAATAAGTAATAATATATACTGTTAATATCAAATCCTAATAATATGACACTAAGTATAGCTTTAGCTAAAGCACATGTCGTCTAACTGTGGGAGTTAAATGAAAAAATTACATGGACCACATGCTCGGAAATACACACTACAGTTTCTCAGGTATTGTAGGCTGTGTCACTACTGAAGCAATTTGCTCTGCGTGTAGTCACATTTAACCTGCTGCCGTCAAGAATTAATGTTGTGGTGAGGTCATTCTGAATTAACAGCCTGTCTTTGAAGAAATCCCCATTAAACCAGAAAGAAATTCTAATTTCCAACCGAAGTGATGTTAATTCAGCAGAAGTCTCCTATACGTGTTATGGAAGTGACTCACATAACATTAATGCATGTTATAGACATTCCCCTTCTTTAACAGTAGAAGTGATTCAAAAGTATAAATATTTCCTACTGAAAATAGTGACAGGCTACATTGCTATAGGATTTAATTGTGACCTTGGCCTTGTTGAAAGAGCATGGTTAGAAGTAGGCTTGATGTCTGAACCTCATAGCCATTGTATGTAGTCCAATACAGCTAAATTGAACAGAAAATAATGTTTTTCCCTGTCTGCTTTCTAGTATTGTAGCTGACTACAAAGAAAGTAATTTCTCCTACCATCATGCTTTTAGTTCCCAGTCATTCTTGAAACCTCATACTTTACAAGTAATGAGTGTTGTAAATGAGATTTCATTCAAACAGATTGGTTGCCTTGCCTGCATTTTGACTGGCTGGCAAAGCACATAGAAATATAGTATCTCATAACGTATATCTATTTTTAGATACCCCGTCTGAACAAGTGCAGCCTCATACTATGGCAGCCTAAGCACTTAACTGGCCTAATAGAAAAAAAGAATATTTGTGGGATGCTGCTTTTTGCAGTGCACGTTCAGGCACACAATAGCGATGTGACTGAACAAGTAAAATGATTAAAATATCTTCAGATGAAATAACTATTTTTAACTTCCAATAAATAATGAAAACAGAGAAGAATATGTCAATTAAAAATGAGTAAGTATGTAGGTCTAAATTCATCCCAGTATGACTTCTTTGGAGTTACATCCGGGCTAAATTTGACTGATGTCAAAAAATTTAAAGTTGAAAAAAATCAATGTGCTTTTCTACAACTTAATGCATTACATCTTCAGTTACTTGAAAGAAAATATCATGCACATCATCTCATTCTTCAAGATATACTTGCTGAATAGATGCAGATGATATTGCAAGGATGACATATTGATCTCTCAAGGCTTCTTGAAATGAAGTGTCATGTCCTACAACTTGTTCTTTTTTACCGTTACATCACATTGTCCTTCACCCAAGCTTTTTTATTTTCTGTGAAAAATGAGCCCTTCTGCATTCTAACTCACTGAAAAATAGTTAGTTAGATATCATAGTTTATATTTTGCATTAAACTGACATGGAACTGCACTGGCCAATGAGACTACACAGCTGTTGTAAAGTTTCTTAATGCTTTTCCCACTTATGCATTTTTTTTAGACTTTCTGGGTGCCTGATTTGCAAAAACACTGGACAGTTGTTTCTCAATATGTAAATTGCTCTATTCTTATTGGCTCCTGCTTTCAGAATTTTCATGGTTTTCTGGCAAGCAAAGAGGGATGTTTGAGCTTCTCACTCCCTTTAACTGAAGCAGGGGAAAAATGAATTTATATATCAAAGAGCAGAGGAAAATAAATGCACTAAAAAGCAATCATGCCACCAACAGCTAATATACATAAAATGTTAAACCCTTTGATGTGTTTTCCTTCTTTCCATTTCCTTCTCTCTCTTGTTTGGGGGTTTCTTATTGTCCCCAAAATAATTGACACATTATTTTCACTTACTGTCAGTTAGTTTCAGTTAAAAGAACAGGAGTACTTGTGGCACCTTAGAGACTAACAAATCTATTTGAGCATAAGCTTTTGTGAGCTACAGCTCACTTCATCAGATGCTGTAGCTCACAAAAGCTTATTCTCAAATAAATTTGTTAGTTTCTAATGTGCCACAAGTACTCCTGTTCTTTTTGCGGATACAGACTAACACGGCTGCTACTCTGAAACCTTAGTTTCAGTTGTCATTGTGGTTTTGAGTTTATCTGGATAAACTGATGAATCTGCTTCTATTTTTCAAAAAGTATCAAGGCTGCCCAGGGCATGAGGTGGGTGTTTTTTTGTTCAGATTTTTACAATGTTTATAACTCTAAAATAAATAATTGTCATATTTGTTTTCTGAACAGAATGAATCAGGGTAAGGGAATTAGTCATAAAAAGAGGAAAATAAGGAGGGGGGATAAAAGAAGACAAGATGACTGGATGGGGGAGTTAGGGTTCCCAACTCTAATCGAACAAAACTGAACACCTTTGCCCTGCCCCTTCCCTAAGGCTCCACCCCTTCCCCACCCCTTTTCCGAGACCCAATCCCCCTGCTCATTCCATCCCCCCTTCCTCTGTCACTCACTCTCCCCCACCTCACCAACTCGCTCATTTTCACTGGGCTGGGGCAGGGGATTGGGGTGCGGGAAGGGGTGATAGCTTTGGCTGGGGGTGTGGGTTCTGTGGTGGGGCCAGAAATGAGGGGTTCAGGGTGCAGGAGGGGGCTCTGGGCTGAGGCAGGGGGTTGGGGTGCAGGATGGGGTGAGGGTTCTGGCTGGGGAAGCAGGCTCTGGGGTGGGGCTGGGCACAAAAGGTTTGAGGTGCAGGAGGGGTCTCCAGGCTGGGAGCTGAGGGTTTGGAGTGTGGGAGGGGGCTCAGGGATGAGGCAGGGGGTTGGGGGCATGGGAGAGTGTATGGGCTGTGGGGTGGGGGTGCAGGCTCTGGGGTGAGGCCAGAAATGAGGCATTCAGGGTGCAGGAGGGGGCCCCAGGCTGAGGTTGGGGTATGGGGAAGTGAGGCTACAACTGGCGGTGTGGGCTTTGAGGTGGGGCTGGGGATGCGGAGTTTGGGATGCAGGAGTGGATTCAGAGCTGGGGAAGAGGGTTGGGTGTGTGTGTGGGGGGGTGCAGGCTCCAGGCGGCTGAGCTGGGGCAGGGGTGCAGGAGGGGCTCTAGCTGGGGGCCTCCAGCTGGGTGCACAGGCTCTGGGTGGGACCAGGGATGAGAGGTTTTAGGTGCAGGAGGGGGTTCAGAGCTGGGGCAGGTGTTTGGGGTACAGGAGGGGTGTGGGCTCCAGGAGGGAGTTTGGGTGTGGGAGGTCACTTGGGGTGTGGGCTCTGGGCAGTACTTACTGCAGGCAGCTCCCCAGAAGCAGCGACATGTCTCTCGGCTCCTAGGCAGAGGGGCAGCAAGTTGGCTCTGTACAGTGCATAGAATCATAGAATATCAGGGTTGGAAGGGACCCCAGAAGGTCATCTAGTCCAACCCCCTGCTCGGAGCAGGACCAATTCCCAGTTAAATCATCCCAGCCAGGGCTTTGTCAAGCCTGACCTTAAAAACCTCTAAGGAAGGAGATTCAACCACCTCCCTAGGTAACACATTCCAGTGTTTCACCACCCTCTTAGTGAAAAAGTTTTTCCTAATATCCAATCTAAACCTCCCCCACTGCAACTTGCCTCCGTCTGCAGGTGCCAGGTCTGCAGGTGCCACCCCCACAGCTTCCGTTGGCCGTGGTTCCCAGCCAATGGGAGCTGGTGCTCAGGGTAGGGCATTGAGTGGAGTCCCCCAGGCTGCTCCTCCACCTAAGAGTTGCAGGGACATGTGGCCATTCCTGGGAGCCACACAGAGCCGGGTAGGGAGCCTGCCAGTCCCACCAACTGGACTTTTAATGGCCCAGTCAGCAGTGCTGACTGGAGCCTCCAGGGTCCCTTTTCAGCTGGGGGAGTGTGGTGGAGTATCCACCACACACAAGTCCTGAGGGGGCTAACGAGGGCCAGAAGGAGCCAATTAACCTTATATGCTACACCTGGAGGGAAGCCAGGGATTGATAAACACTAATTGCTGATGAAGCCTAACTGGGGGAGGAGCTGGGATAGGAGTATAAAACAGGAAGGGATTACAGGGATGGGGCCTGTAGCCTTCCTCTTGAAGGAAAGAGAGCTAGGTAGGAACATGGAGGAGATCCAGAAGGAGAGTAATCCCCGGAAGCCTGTCCTGCACTAAGGAGCCTTAGGCTATGTCTACACTACAGCCTATGGCAGCAAAATTTATGTCACTCAGGGATGTGAATATTCTACCCCCTGAGCGAGATAAGTTACACCAACATAAGCACTCATGCGCATGGTGTTTCTGCCACTTGCAGAGGTGGGTTATTTTTTATGCCAATGGCAGAATTCTCTCCTGTCATCATAGAACATCTTCACCAAACACGCAGCAGCGCTGTACGTATAGACATGGCCTTACAAGAGGGCTAGGGGGCTGAAATAGACATGGAGAGTGGATGACACTTTGGTGGCAAACCAAGAGCTAGGCAAGGGGATAGAGAGAGGGGGTAGGAAGGAGCCCAGGGAAACAGCAACGGGGCCTGAGACTGAGCAGACCTAGATAGCTTGTCACAGGGTCCCTGAGCTGGAACTGCAGCAGCAGGCAGGCCTGGGTTCCCCTACCGGCCAGTGGCAAAGTGGCACGGGATCTGTAGTTAGACCAGAAGGCTGCCTGAGATGGCATATGGCCAGTTTGTCTGGTGGGGCTTTGTTACCCCAGAAGGAGAGGGCTATATAGTGACCTGGTCGGAGTGCTGAGTCACCGACATAAAGAGGGGCAACAAAGTGAGCAACTGATTGAAGGGGGCCGTGGATGGGGCGAGAGCTAATTCCCAGACCTAACTACAAGGTGCGCCTGCAGTGAGTGGACCCCCTCACAGGAGGCAGAGCAAAATTTAAGAAAGTTACTGTTCAGCAGTTATTCTAGTTATAGCTCTCTCTTGAGCAGTGTTTGCTAATTATCTGGAATAATGTGGTGGTGTTTTGATGGATGAAACTTTCACTTTCAGGCATTTGAACTTTGTATCCAGGATGCCAGCGCTTTAACTTACTATTATTGTGATTAAATTTTTTATACAGAGCCATAAAAGTTCATGGTGATTTGCAATGTCATTGCCCCCAGAAGTTTGCAAGTTTGCTGAAAGTTACTAGAAATGGTTTCGTTGACTTACAGCTTGGTAGCAAGTGTTTGCAGCTCAGACCCTCCATTAAAGCAGCACAAGCAGAGAGAAGTTAACTAATATTGAGGGAGAAGGTAAGCGGAAGGGAAATAAAGAAGAAAATCAGTTGCTTTGTTTACTAATGTATGCATATGCATGGTCTTTTTTCCTTTGTTCTTTTCAGTGCATAGTAAACATTCTTGCCCACCTCTTCTATGATACAGAACAGGTAAAGAAGGATGTCTCCCAAAATAACAGATCTCTCAATGGTTCTCCAGAGTTTATGTGATGGGGTGAAACCCCATCATGGGATAGGAAGGGTTAGAAACCAATTAGTTACATCTATTACACCTGTGCCATAATGAATTAGTTGCCTCTTAGCCAGAGCAGTGGGACTAAGATAACTTAATGGGCACCTGGGCCTCATAAAAGGGAGAGAATTCATTCTGATGGGGACCGGGGGCGAAACCATAGGGAACCGAGGGACTCCTCTGAAGGGGCCTGAGGCAGAGTCTGCAGGAGAGCAGACACCTCAGAAAAAAATCTCAGTCTGAGGGGCCAGTGGTCAACACCAGAGCTGGGGAAGAAGGTTCCGGAGTAGATGAGAAAGAACGTAGCAGATAATGCCCAGAGGACAGGCTGAGTTGTTGAGAGAATTTGGATATTAGTTTGAACTTTTGTTACCCCAAAAGGGAACTGAAGTAAGTGCAACTCTGCTGGAGGGCTGAATCGTGCAGAGGCAGATGGCCTGCAGGGGGTGCTACAAATGAAGACTCCTACAACATTGTGCTCTGCTGCAAGGGAGAACACCATAACAACCTTACATTTTTAAAATAAGTCTGTAGCTGTTATGGTTTTGGAGAAAACCTTCAAAATGTAACTTAATTGTAATCAATGCAGGAGTATGTGCCTCCATTTCCACACAGCCTGAAATGATTGCTTGGAGGTGTGAACTGCCTTCTTCATTTCAATAGGTATTAACTCAGACACCAGGGAGGATAATTTAAATGTCATCATTGCTAACTATGTCACAGCTCATAAAAGCATGTACTATAGGAGAGCAAGTATCATATAATAAAATCAACACACTTTTTTCTCCCAAAGGACTAGACGGGGAGGGGAATGTATAGAACTTTAGCAATACTTTGCCTGTTTGTCAGGCAGTAGCAGATGTCTGGAGTCCTTAAAGGTTGACTTCTCACTGGATGAGAAATCAGTGTTGCTGAGTCTGAGTCCTCTTGCCTCTAGTTGCTACTTCAGTGTGTTCTTCGGAGGATTCTTCTCATCCACCCTTTATCTATCTTCCTGGGGGCTGGGGTTCACAGGTTTCTGGCATTTCACAGGTTTCTGTCCTTGGTAAGCTCATCTGCAAACACAAATTCAGCTGTCCTATCTGTGCTGATGATTTGCTGACCTACCTCTTGTGGAAGTGGAAAAAGGGAAAAAAATAATTTGGACGCAGCCATTTTAGTTTCTTAGGAATAGAGTAAGAGACAGGCCAACTCTAATAACGTGAGACTTTAAGGCAGGGCCTGGGCGAGTGGGAAGCGACTAGAAAAACTGTAAGAAATGCTGTTTTTGACCTTGTGTTAGATAAGAATGGAATGCAGACTGTAGCAGGAACTACTGAGAAAAGTAAGATATCAGGAAGGAATATGTATAAACAAGACGCAGCAGTTGATCATTATTGTATCCAGCAAAAGGTATAAATGTTTGCCCTAACTATTTATCTGGCGGAGACCTGCCTAGGAAGGGGGAATCCCTGTCCGTGCGCACTCTCCCCTTGCAAGTTCTTGACAATAAAGCTGTCTCTGACTTGTTGCAACAACCTAAGAGTGAAGATGGTGTTTTCTTTAACAGTCTCTACTCCAGACCTGTGTCCTTCTGTCCCAACTACAATCTCAGCCTATCTCTCTGAAATCGCTTCATGGATGTCTAGTTGTCAGCTGAAGCTAAACATGGCAAAAACAGAGCTCTTAATCTTCAAATCAAGCCCTTCTTGCTACCTTCTCTATTGACCACTGTGGGCACAGCCATCCTGCCTGCACTCAAGTCTGTAACCTGGGCATCATCTTCCATTTGGACCTCCTGCTTCAGACTGGCTTATAAGGCCAGCCTCCAATTGCCCACTTATTAAATTTTCAAACAAGCACCTTTGTGCTTCCTCCAGTGCTGCCGCTCACATTTGTGAGCAGCTATGGCTAAACATTTGCCAATCTAATTCATTATCCTCCTTCAAAACCTGCCTTAAAGCTCTCATTTTCTGTGATGCAGATATTAGACAGTAAGTCCTCCAGAAATTGTAAAGATGACAGACTTTCTGTACACTCTTCATGCAGTCTTTGGCTCTGGTGACACCCACCCCCCACTCTGCTGGGGCAGAAACAAAAAAGCCCAGGACAGGGAAATCACAGGCTGCAGTTACAGAGTAGTAGGAAGTGTTGTTACTTCTGTATGTAGTTCAATAATAAAAAAGGATTTATCTTGAAACAAGCCTGCTCCTCACTAAGATATTACATAGTACCAGCAGTGAAAGCATGCTGGAAGACCCAGTGTGAGAGAGAACTTTGCAATCACTGCTACAGAGCCTGTACAACTTCAGGTAACTTCCCTACCAGCCCTAAGAATCGGGGGAAATACTGAATATGTCTGGAAATGGTTGAAACAGAAATTTCAGCTTTATATGAAAGCCATGGTGTGAATAAATGGAAGGATGAGCAAGAATTGCTCTGCTATTAACAGTGGCAGGCATAGAAGCCCTAGATGTGTACAATGAATTCTATATAGATGGGAGCGGGGAGAGGAGGGCAGGGGAGAGCAAAGCTTGGCAGCAATAATGACAATGTTTAAGGATAATTTTGTCCTTAGAAGAAAATGTACTTTTGAAAGATATATGTTCAGGATGAGATCAGAGAATGATGGGGAAACAATAGAGGAGTTTGTAACAGACTTAAAACTAAAAAGTCAGTGCTGTGAATACGGACCGTTAAAAGACTCTCTCATTAAAGACCAGATTGTCCTGGGGTGTAACAATACGAAAGTCTATGAATGGTTAGTACAGAATATGGATCTTGTTCTTCCATTATTGAAGAAAGGGCAATGTGTATATACCAAGCCGCAAAATAAACAGAAACAAATAAAAAGCCTAGATAAAAGCATGGAACATATGACTGAGTACCATAGCTAAAGGATAAGTTCACGGGCTTAAATTGTCTAGGGACAGACAAATGGAAAGCAGGAAACCATGCCAGTGATGTGGCAACCAACATGAGTATAGGAAATGCCCAGCATTCAGTCAACTATATAGAAACTGTAATAAGCCCAACCATTATGTTAAAATATGCAGAAAAAGCATAAAAGTGCATGTATTAAGAGTAAAAATTGATTGCTTAAGGGAAAAGGAAGTTTAGTTTTAGTTGCAATTAAGGATTACGCTGAAAACGCAAAAGATTGGCAAATTAAAATAGACAAATTTGGTACTTATGTGACATACAGGATAAATACTGAGGGCATATCTACACTTATCTCCAGAGCAATCGATCCAGCGGGGGTCAATTTATCGTATCTCGTGAAGATGCCATAAATCGACTGCTGAGCGCTCTCCCATCGACTCCAGTACTCCACCGGAGTGAGAAGCGCAGGTGGAGTCAACGGGGGGAGTGTCAGCAGTTGACCTACTGCAGTGAAGACACCACAGTAAGTAGATCTAAGTACGTTGACTTCAGCTACTTTATTCACGATTAATAATGGCAGACACATTCTCAAAAGCATATGCTCCATCTCACAATACACATTCTGATGTTCTGGTACAAGTAGTAAATATACATGTGAACATAAGAGTAGTGTCACATGCTGTATCCCCAGCATAGAAGATGAACTGGAGACTGAAACAGTTAAAGATGAAATGCTGGAAGCAGTGATACAAGAGAGAAGTAAAGGAGATCAACACTTCCTGCCTAACCCACTATAAAAAGGAGCTGTAAGTGATTTCAGGAGTGCTTTTGAAGAGGATGCAGATCATGGTTCTCACAGTGTTGAGAAGGAAAATATTGGATCTAATATGTGAAGGGCATCTGGGAATGACCAAATCAAAAAGGAGAGCCAGAGAAGTTGTGTTCTGGCTACAAATAAATAATGACATTGAAGAAAGCAAGTGTGAAACATGTCAGAAGTATGGAGATTCCTAGAAGAAAGAATCAATGATAATGCACAAACAACTTGCAATTCCATGGGACAAAGTTGGAGTTGACATTTGATCTTGGGAAGACATCATCACCTGGATATAATGGACTGCTTAACCAGTTTCCCAGAAGTAGTAATACTTGAAGATACCACAATATCAGCACTTGTCAGGCACATTAAATCTGTATTTGAAAATCATGGAATTCCAAGAACAGTAATAACCGATGATGGACCACAGTTCAAGAATAGAGAATTCCTGGATTTGTCTAAAATGCACAACTTTTGTTATGAGACATCTAGTCCCAGCTACCCTCTAGCCAATGGATAAACTAAATGTTGAGTATGTATATTGGAGAAATTCCTCAAAAAAGCAATTCTCATTCACTGGTTCATTATTTAATGAACCCCAAGATCATGGTGTCAGAAGTGCTGAATGAGAAGGAAACTGCAGTCATTTTGAAGTTAACTCCTGTCAGGTGTTTGCAAAGGGAAGCACCAGAGAAGCACATGGAGCACCAGGCACAGAGGCTTTTGCATGTATTTGGTGAGTAGAATAGTAGCTTGACTAGCTTATGAAGAGGGGAAAGCCAAAAATGGATGTGTTCCAACCTCCTTCCTGTCTGCAATTGTCAAGAAATGTTGCAGATAACTGGAAGAAATTTAAACAGAGATATGATTTGTATTTAGCAGCAACAGGGACAGAGGAGAAAAATGATTAAGTGAAATCATCAATCCATCTTTATGCATGTTGTTAGGGAGGAAGTATTGGATATTTATAACAATTTTAAGTTTGAAGAAGATAAAAGAATGAAGTTAAGTATAATACTGACTAAATTTGAGGAACATTGCATGCCAAAAAGGAATGAAAACTTTGAAAGTCACACATTTTTACATGCATGCAAAAAACTGATGACACCATTGAACAATATTTCACAGAATTAAGGAAACTCAGTAAAATCTGTGACTTTGGTGAGCTGACAGAGTCTCTGGTCAGAGATAGACACATTTGTGTCATTAAAGACAATGTGTTAAGAGAAAAACTGCTAAGGGAAGGAGACTTAACTTTTGAAAAAGCTCTCTAAATATGCAGGGCAGCAGAAACTGTGAAAGCACAAGCCAAAGCACTGACTTCACCAGAAGGGTTATCTGTGGACTAAGTACAAAAGAATATAGTGAAAATATATTAAATCAAAGAGTGGAACCGCTCACTATGAAAACCACTGCTGGGGGAAGACTGGGTACAGACAGTCATGTGGAAGGTGTGGATCACAGCATGGCCCCAAAGAGTGTGTTGCCTTTGGGAAACTGTCATAAATGTGGGGAAAATAATCCTTTTGCAAAATGCTGCAGATCCCAAATGCAGAAAAGCCAAGTGCATTCAGTTAAAACAATCTGGTGGAGGAGTTTTACAAAGACGTACTGGGACCAGCAAGCCTGATGAGAGGGCCTGGATATTGCCTATAACAGTGAATGGAACAATTGGTCCACTGAAACTGGACACAGGAGCTCAGGTTAACATTCTGTCTGAACAAGATTATGAGAGACTAAAATAAGACCTAACTAGGGGCCAACACAATAAAAGTAACTGGTTATTCTGGAACAAATATACCTATGAAGGGGAGGTGCATTGCTAGCATCAACCATAAAAACGCCATCTACTGCGGCCTGTTCATTGTCATGCCAAAGGAGATGACACCAATTTTAGGTGTGGCTGCATGTGAAACTCAGTCTGGTAAAAATGGGTGCTCTCACTAAAAGATCATACTGAACCTGGCTATGAGGCACTCTTTCAGGAATATCATGACCTGTTTCAAGGGTTGGGTTGCTTGCAGGGTGAATGCGCAATCCGGATAAAGAAGCAGGTCCCTCCAGTTGTCCATCCACGTGAAAGGTGCCATTTGCACTCTGTGATTAAATTCAAGGCTGAGCTTGCAAGGATGTAAGAAATGCAAGTAATACAAAAAATTGAGGCGCTAACAAAATGGATGAGCTCCCTCCTCATTATGGAGAAAAGTAATGGCCAGCTACACATATGCTTAGATTCCAGAGACTCAACAATGCTATCAAAAGATAACATTTCAAACTAGCAACCAGAGATCAGAGTGTGAGGTTAAACATTCTGAAAAACTCAGACTTGCTAACCTGATGGAGAAGGGGTATTTGAGGAAAGTGAGTGGTAAAGACTCATTTGAGAGTGATGTGATGGTAACCTCTCCTTTTAGGTAGTTGACACATTGTGTTTATGGTAATGTACTAGATAGGATGTGAAATTAATGTATGTCTTATTACATAGTTAACTGTTTTTATATATGTATATAAGAGTTAATTTGTTTTTCTTTAAGAGGGAAGAGGTAGAGATATGTTTATGAAAAATGGTGATTTAGAGACACTCCTCATAAGGGTCCGTGGTGTGCATGTGGGAATTTGAAGATGTGCCTCGGAGAAAGGGTGCTGGGAACACCGCCTGGCTTTGTGCAGCAGTTCACTAGAGACACTCTCCAGATTGTTTTAGTCCTTTCTCATTCACTGGTTTGTTATTTAATGAACCCCAAGATCACCTTATATATAAAAATGTATACATTTGGACTGAGATTGATTGGAAACAGGAGACAGACTTGTGAAAGTCTCTGGGTAAGGATAAAAGGGGTTTAAAACAAGGGTGATGTCATGGTAGGAGTCTACTACACACCACCTAACCAGGAAGAAGAGGTGGATGAGGCATTTTTTAAACAACTAAGAAAATAATCCAAAGCACAGGATTTGGTGATGATGGGGGACTTCAACTACCCAGACATCTTTTGGGAAAATAACACAGCTGGGCAAAGAGTATCCAACAAGTTCTTGGAATGTATTAGAGACACTTTTTATTTCAGAAGGTGGAGAAAGCTACTAGGGGGGAGGCTGTTCTAGACCATCCCTGACAGCTGTTTATCTAACCTGCTCTTAAAAAATCTCCAGTGATGGAGATGCTGCAACCTCCCTAGCAATTTAGTCCAGTGCTAAACCACCCCAACAGCGAGGAAAGTCCAACCTAAATTGCCCCTGCTGCAATTTAACACATTGCTTCTTGTCCTATCATCAGAGGTCAAAGAGAACAGATTTTCACCCTCTTCCTTGTAACAACCTTTTATGTACTTGAAAACTGTTATCATGTCCTCTCTATCTTCCCTTCTCCAAACTAAACAAACACAATTGCGTCAATCTTCCCTCATAGGTCATGTTTTCTAGACCTTTAATCATATTTGTTGCTCTTCCCTAGACTTTCTCCAATTTTGTCCACATCTTTCCTGAAATGTGGCACTGGTCGCACTTGAGGCCTAATCAGTGTAGAGCGGAAGAATTACTTCTTGTGTCTTGCTTACAACAGTACTGCTAATACAGCCCAGAATGACAAAATTGGGTTTTTTTTTTTTTTTTTGCAACAGTGTTACATTGGTGACTCATATGTAGCTTGTGATCCACTATAACCTCCAGATCCCTTTCTGCAGTACTTCTTCCTGGGCAATCATTTCTCATTTTGTATGTGTGCAACGCAATGTTCCTTCCTAAGTAGAGTACTTTGCATTTGTCTTTATTGAATTTCATCCTATTTACTTCAGACCATTTCTCCAGTTTGTCCAGATCATTTTGAATTTTAATCTTATCCTCCAAAGCACTTGTGTAACCCACACACCTCCTGGGTGTTGTGTTCTGTCCCATCTAAGTGGTCTCGGTGCCACTAGAGAGAGATTAATGAATCTGCTCTAAGCCTTAGCTAAGGGCCATACAGTTTTTAGTTCATGCAGTAGATGCTCATGCATTTAGCTCCAGAGGTCCCAGGTTCAATCCCGCCCACTCACAACCAGGGTCTGTCGGTGTTACACTTGCAACCCCTCCCAGCTTGGTATCATCCACAAACTTTATATGTGTACTCTCTATGTCAGGGGTGGGCAAACTTTTTGGCCTGAGGGCCGCATCTGGTTTTGTAAATTGTGTGGCGGGCCGGATAGGGGAGAGGATCATAGCCCAGCCCCCACCTCCTATCCACCCCACCCCGGGACTCCTGCCCCATCCAACCCCCCCTTGTTCCCTGATGGCCCCCCCTCCCGGGACTTCTGCCCCATCCTCACCCATCGTCTCCTGACTGCCCCCGGACCCCTGCCATCCCATCCAACCCCTCCTCTCATTCCTGACTCCCCCCCCCGGGACCCCTGCCCTATCCAACCACCCCTTCTCCCTGACCGCCTCTGGAACATGGGGCCCATGACTGCCCCCCACCACCCCATCCAACCCCCATCTCCTTCCTGACTGGCCCCCCTGGAACTTCTGCCACATCCAACCGCCCCTTCTCCCTGTCCTCTGACTGCCCCCAGAACCCCTGCCCCTGGCTGCCCCCTGCCACTCCATCCAACCCCTCCTCTCCTTCCTGACTGCCCCCCCAGAACCCCTACCCCCATTCAAACCCCCTGTTCCCTGCACTCTGACCGCCCCGACCACTGTCCACGTGCCCCCCCCAAATTCCCCTGCCCCCTTACCGTGCTGCCTGGAGCACCAGTGGCTGTACCGCCACCATGCAGTACAGAGCACCAGGTCAGGCCAGGCTCTGGAGCTGCGCTGACCAAGGATCTCCCCCCACCGCCCAGAGCATTGTGACAGTGGCGAGGTGAGGCTGCGGGGGAGGGGTGGACAGTGTGGGAGGGGCCAGGGACTAGCTTCCCGGGCCAGGAGCTCAGGGCTGGGTAGCAGGGTCCCACGGGCCAGATGTGGCCTGAGGGCTGTAGTTTTCCCACTTCTGCTCTATGCCATTATCTAAATAATTGATGAAGATATTGAGCAGAACCAGGTCCAGCACTACTCCCTAAGGGACCCCACTCATTGTGCCCTTCCAGCTTGACTGTGAACCACTCATAACTACTCTCTGGGAATGGTTTTCCAACCATTTATGCACCCACCTTATAGTAGCTCCATCTAGGTTTCATTTCCCTAGTTTGTTTATGAGAAGGTCATGTGAGGGCAGTATCAAAAGCCTTACTAAAATCAAGATATACCATATCTACCACTTTCCCCCTAACCACCAGGCTTGTTACCCTGTCAAAGAAAACCTATTAGGTTGGTTTGACACAACTTGTTCTTGACAAATCCATGCTGACTGTTACTAATCACCTTATTATCTTGTAGGTATTTGCAAATTGATTGCTTAATTATTTGCTCCATTATCTTCCCAGATACTGAAGTTAAGATGACTGGTCTGTGATTTCCTGGGTTGTCCTTATTGCCCTTTTCATAGGTTTTTCACTATGTTTTCCCTTTTCCAGTCCTCTTGAATCTTGCCTGTCTTCCATGACTTTTTGAAGATAATCAGTAATGGGTCGATATCGCCTCAATCTGCTCCTTGAGTATTCCAGGAACCATTTCATCAGGTCCTGGTGACTTGAAAACATCTAACTTGTCTAAGTAATTTTAACTTGTCCTTTCCTTACTTTAGCCTCTGAATTCCTACCTCATTTTCACTGGCATTCATGAAGTTAGATGTCCAATTGCTACTCAACTTTTTGGTGAAAACTGAAACAAAAAAGTCATTTGGCACTTCTGCCATTTCCACATTTCTGTTAATGTTTTTATCCCCTCATTCAGTCATGGGCCTACCCTGTCGTTGATCTTCCTCTTGCTTCTGATATATTTGTAAAATGTTTTCTTCTTACCCTTTCTGTCTCTAGGTAGTATAATCTTGTTTTGTGCCTTGGCCTGTCTATTTTTGTCCCTACATACTTGTGTTATTTATTTATATTCCTCCTTTGTTTGGCTTGGACTGGAACCCAGACTCCACCACAGGTTTACAGCCCCACAGCCATGTACCCCGTGAACAAAAGTCAGCTGATCCGGGCCAGCTGCAGTTGTTTAATTACTGTGTAGATCTACCAAGAGGCCCAAGACAGGGAAGTCATAAGCTACAGCTATGCAGAGCAGTAGAAAGTTTGTCACCCCATTTCTGGACATTGTTCTGTTCATTATAAAAGGTTTATCTTCTCACTGGTCTGCTCATCAGTAAGATACTACAATGCCAACAAAAAACTTGACAATTGTCAGGTTGTTGCTGTGATGATAGTCTATCATCCATTCCTTTTACTGCTTCATCTGTTGTCTCTTGATTTATAAATAGAATCATAGAATCATAGAATATCAGGGTTGGAAGGGACCCCAGAAGGTCATCTAGTCCAACCCCCTGCTCAAAGCAGGACCAATTCCCAGTTAAATCATCCCAGCCAGGGCTTTGTCAAGCCTGACCTTAAAAACCTCTAAGGAAGGAGATTCTACCACCTCCCTAGGTAACGCATTCCAGTGTTTCACCACCCTCTTAGTGAAAAAGTTTTTCCTAATATCCAATCTAAACCTCCCCCACTGCAACTTGAGACCATTACTCCTCGTTCTGTCATCTGCTACCATTGAGAACAGTCTAGAGCCATCCTCTTTGGAACCCCCTTTCAGGTAGTTGAAAGCAGCTATCAAATCCCCCCTCATTCTTCTCTTCTGCAGGCTAAACAATCCCAGCTCCCTCAGCCTCTCCTCATAACTCATGTGTTCCAGTCCCCTAATCATTTTTGTTGCCCTTCGCTGGACTCTCTCCAATTTATCCACATCCTTCTTGAAGTGTGGGGCCCAAAACTGGACACAGTACTCCAGATGAGGCCTCACCAATGTCGAATAGAGGGGAACGATCACGTCCCTCGATCTGCTCGCTATGCCCCTACTTATACATCCCAAAATGCCATTGGCCTTCTTGGCAACAAGGGCACACTGCTGACTCATATCCAGCTTCTCGTCCACTGTCACCCCTAGGTCCTTTTCTGCAGAACTGCTGCCTAGCCATTCGGTCCCTAGTCTGTAGCTGTGCATTGGGTTCTTCCGTCCTAAGTGCAGGACCCTGCACTTATCCTTATTGAACCTCATCAGATTCCTTTTGGCCCAATCTTCCAATTGGTCTAGGTCCTTCTGTATCCTATCCCTCCCCTCCAGCGTATCTACCACTCCTCCCAGTTTAGTATCATCCGCAAATTTGCTGAGAGTGCAATCCACACCATCCTCCAGATCATTTATGAAGATATTGAATAAAACCGGCCCCAGGACCGACCCTTGGGGCACTCCACTTGATACCGGCTGCCAACTAGACATGGAGCCATTGATCACTACCCGTTGAGCCCGACAATTTAGCCAGCTTTCTACCCACCTTATAGTGCATTCATCCAGCCCATACTTCCTTAACTTGCTGACAAGAATACTATGGGAGACCGTGTCAAAAGCTTTGCTAAAGTCAAGAAACAATACATCCACTGCTTTCCCTTCATCCACAGAACCAGTAATCTCATCATAAAAGGCGATTAGATTAGTCAGGCATGACCTTCCCTTGGTGAATCCATGCTGGATCTTAATAGATCTTAAGCTCTTTGAAGCAGAATCTATCTTTATATTCTGCCACTCAGCCTGGTGCCCACCCCAGTGGGCGGGGCGGGGGTGGTACAGCCACACTGGAGGAGCTGCCCAAGCAGGATGCTGGCTGCTGTGGGGGTGGCTTGGCATGCGGCTGCTTTCACCGTTGCCGTTCCTGGTAGAGCCCTGCAGCTCCTTGGATATCTGCATCCATGGATATAAATTGGTATGGAAACATCTAGGACAACAGAGTCCTGGTCTACAACTAGGGTCTTTAGTTAGTTACTAGGATAATACAAATAATGAATAATTTATGTGTAACTTGTCTTTACACACATACACCAAACCTAGAAGAGAGGTGATTGCAGGCAATTCTTTCTTTTGGGAATCTCAACCAATGTCTGGTTCTCAGGAAGAAGCTCTCCTCAAGAACTGAACAAATTCTCCTGCTGTTTGCACAGCTCCCTCTATGCAGAACTTTGAATAACCCCAATCTAGTAACAATGTACAAGTCTTGAACAAGACTGAATATTTGCTCACATACTAAGAAAAGCACTCCGACTCTATTACAGCACCACTGAATGACACCTCCCAAAACGTAAGACATGGTGAGATTACCAGAAGGGCTTGATTGGTTTGATTTTGCAGAAGCAGGATGGGGATGGGATCAGCTTTCAAAAGTCTGAACTAGACAAAGAACTTTGACACTGTACATGTATGTATATCCCGTGTTCCCTGGATACTGAGCTAACTAATTTGAATGTGGAAAAGATAATTAGTCTTTAAAAACTGCCAAATCTAGCTAATCCAAACTGGTTTCTGGCAAACAAACCAATAAAAGTCTAGCTTTGACCTGCCTTTATGATGGTCCCACTCTACCTGGCACTACCTTTTTATGATTAGATCTCGCTTATCACTTATACAAAATGTTTGATGCCATAAGCTCCTTTCCAGCTGATAGAATACTACTGCTACTACACTGAAGGATACATAGTCCTGAAAGTGAACAGGGTATCAGGGGAAAAAAATGCTGTTATGGTGAGTGACTGTCAATTTTCACACAAAAAAGTCATTAGCTTTTTTCTGTCTTGAATTATAATGTTGGTACTTTGTCACAACAAAGGCAATAGATTTTCATTATATCTAGAGCGCAAAACCAGAGGCTGTGGGAAAAGCAACAGGGCTCAGATTAATAGGAGACGACAAGCTGACCAAACAGGAAGCGGCAGCATGGCTGGCACCATGGCTCAGTGGTTGTGACAGGCAATTAGTGAACAGAGCAGAACAGATGTAACAGGAGGCAGCAACGATTTACTGAAGTATTAGCTTGCTCAGTCTGTGGTTCAGATCACTGCTATTGTTTGCTGATACAAATAATACTAATATGATCTGGGAGGGGAAAAGAGTGTGTAAAGCCTATTACAGAAAAAAGAAGCAGTCCTCAGAAAAGACCTCCCCTCTTCTTTTTCATGACAATCTGAATTCCTGTCTTGTTAATGGATTGTAACACAATTAGAAGATGTAACATACTGTGTCTTCCTACTTGTGTCAGTGTGCTTTCATTTACTAACACTCAGAGAGCAAACAATTTTACTTCTCTCATCTTGTTCCGGGGGGAATTAATTTGCTGCAGCCCTCAAAGTGTGCAGCTGGCTGGTGGGTGGGTGAGTAGAACAAGGGATCTGCCTCTTCCTCACCCACTTATTTAAAGAGGACAGAAGCAGTCACATAGCACAGTTTGCAAAAAGAAAAGGAGTACTTGTGGCACCTTAGAGACTAACCAATTTATTAGAGCATAAGCTTTCGTGAGCTACAGCTCACTTCATCAGATGCATATCGTGGAAACTGCAGCAGACTTTATATATACAGAGAGAATATGAACCAATACCTCCTCCCACCCCACTGTCCTGCTGGTAATAGCTTATCTAAAGTGATCATCAGGTGGGCCATTTCCAGCACAAATCCAGGTTTTCTCACCCTCCACCCCCCCCTGGATTTGTGCTGGAAATGGCCCACCTGATGATCACTTTAGATAAGCTATTACCAGCAGGACAGTGGGGTGGGAGGAGGTATTGGTTCATATTCTCTCTGTATATATAAAGTCTGCTGCAGTTTCCACGATATGCATCTGATGAAGTGAGCTGTAGCTCACGAAAGCTTATGCTCTAATAAATTGGTTAGTCTCTAAGGTGCCACAAGTACTCCTTTTCTTTTTGCGAATACAGACTAACACGGCTGTTACTCTGAAACATAGCACAGTTTGTTACTGCAGAATTTTCTATGTGATTTTGAATTTTGAAAGTTAAGAAACTCTTGAGAGCTTAACTTTGCAACCTAAATAATGTTCTTTTAATATAGTCATGGGGATGGGAGACCTCCTTCCTGCCTACTGTAACAGATGAGGGATTTGAATCCATGTTTCCTACAATCCATGTAAATGCCTTAATCACAAGCCTATAGAAGCCATCTTATGTGCTCTCTCTTTGGTCCCATGACTGTTTAAGTAGTTATAAAAAGTAGAACAGCTTCAACAGGAGAGATGGTGTCATAAATATAAAGGGAAGAGTAAACACCCTTTAAAATCCCTCCTGGCCAGAGGAAAAACCCTTTCACCTGTAAAGGGTTAAGAAGCTAGGATAACCTCGCTGGCACCTGACCAAAATGACCAATGAGGAGACAAAGCTGGAGGGGGGAGAAACAAAGGTTCTCTCTGTCTGTTGTGATGCTTTTGCCGGGAACAGAACAGGAATGGAGTCTTTGAACTTAGTAAGTAATCTAGCTAGATATGCTTTAGATTCTGATTCCTTTAAATGGCTGAGAAAATAAGCTGTGCTGAATGGAATGTATATTCCTGTTTGTGTCTTTTTGTAACTTAAGGTTTTGCCTAGAGGGATTCTCTATGTTTTAAATCTGATTACCCTGTGAGGTATTTACCATCCTGATTTTACAGAGGTGATTCTTTTTACTTCAATTAAAATTCTTCTTTTAAGAACCTGATTGCTTTTTCATTGTTCTTAAGATCCGAGGGTTTGGGTCTGTGTTCACCTATGCAAATTGGTGAGGATTTTTATCAAGCCTTCCCCAGGAAAGGGGATGTAGGGTTCAGGAAAGATTTTGGGGGGAAAGACGTTTTCAAGTAGGCTCTTTCCCTGTTATATATCTGTTAGATGCTTGGTGGTGGCAGCAATAAAGTCCAAGGGCAAAAGGTAAAATAGCTTGTACCTTGGGGAAGTTTTAATCTAAGCAGGTAAAAATAAGCTTAGGAGGTTTTTCATTCAGGCCCCCACATCTGTACCCTAGAGTTCAGAGTGGGGAAGGAACCTTGACAGATGGTGAGCCATCTTCTGTAGAATAGCCTAGAGCCTGGTGGTTCGGATGCTTATTTGGACAGTAGGAGATGTGAGTCAAGTCTATGCTTCAGAGTGTTAATTCAAACTTGGGTCTCCTACATCCCAGCCAACTGCCCTCACCACCATGCTAAAGATTAGAAAGGACACATGCCCCACCCAAGTTGGCCCTGACAAACTTTTCACAAGTTGAAACTAATTGGATCAAATTCACAAATATTTTTGGAGCAAACAAAAGTGAGTTTTTTGCCAAATAAACTATTTGTCCAGATCTAATTTTTTTTTGCCCAGATCTAATTGTTATACCATGCCCATTGAAAAGCAGGAGGTGAGCTTGTGTTTGGAGCCCAAACGTCCTGAGCTCCTACTCCTCACTCCCAGTCACCCCCTCTGCCCCAGCAGTAGCAATAGGAGCAGGATGTGAATCTGCAAGACCTTATCTGCCTCCCGCTCTCTGCAGGAAAAGTAGGACCTGACCATTTCCTCAACTTCGTCAATAGACCTCCTCATGCTATCTCAGTAAAGGTGTCGTGGGAGGTGTGTGACTGTTGACAAACCTGTCAAAATCTCTCCTGCTGTAATTTCTCTAGGCATATGACCAAGTGCATTGTGGTCATTATCCTCTGTAACTTCTAGTTTGGTTTTGGCCCTTGGGACCATATCTTGGTTTTCTATGGAACCCTCAAGGAGTTGTATAAAAACTGTTGCTCTATCTTTGGAAATATTCCTGCTCACTAACTTACAGGAAAAATCACAAAAATCAATAATTGTGGTCTGTGGTACTCTAAAGCATTTCATTTATCCAAGGTTAAACTGAGTGTGGTTTTTTTTTTTTTTTTTTTGCCTCCGCAGTGCTCTAGAAAAAATATATTGGCAGAGGTTATAGACCTCATGGGCTCATTTAAAATTGCTGAACAGGATGTTCGGCATGTTATCTGTGGAAAAGAATTAGTAAACTATCAGTTGGGAGGTAATATAGAGGGAGTAGGATTTGCACTTGTGAACTTTCTCTGGCAGAGTTGTCACCTGGTGGATTTTTTTTTAAGGTTTTACTTTAATTTTACAGAAAGACCAATTGAAGTTAAGCAAAAGCCATTCAATAAATAATACTGTGGAGGAATGAAAGTGAAAGGCACATTCCCAGGTATGTTTAAGCTTTCATTAAAATAGTTTCAAGTCAAAGACAGAATTGTGATAAGAAACATATCAGTGCAGGCTATTATGCACACTGATCAAATAACTGATGTACTGCAGAGCACAGTTAAACAGCTGTAGTATTGTATCCCAAACATAGGTGCATTTTGTTGGTTGGTTTTATCTATTATCTATCTATGTTTAAAAGAACTTTATTAAGATTGCAAAATCAAGCACTCAAAAGTTAGGAAATGCCAACCTTAATTCACCTCACCCTCCTTGCGTGTATGCATTATAGTACAATTATTAATTACATGATCAATATTCTTTTGCCACAGAATCCTATCCCCATTTACTACACAGAAGCATGCCCAGCACAGATGGAATTTTGCGGGATTTAGTTGCCAAGTAGGAAGTTTCGATTTGTTATTTCTAAATGACTCTTCAAAACTAAATTCATTGTTTAAATATAAAAACAATTATAGCTCAGAATGAAATGTTTCAATTTTATCGAAACAAGACATTTAGATCAAAACAGTGTTTGTTCTGAACTTCATTTTGTGGGAAATGCTGAAATGCTTTGTTTTTGTTCCATTTTGGAATAGAAAAACAAATGGAAATAATGGAATTTTCTATGAAAGTAAAGTCCAGTTCCCACATGAGATGATGGGATTAAAGTGCAGATTTGGGCTCAGGCAGTCCTGCCCTGCCACACCTGTGGGATGTGCCAGTCTTGGAGGAGAAGTCTTAAAAAGGAGCAGCTCAGCTCAGAAGAGATGGTGGAGCACATAATATAGTCAAGCTACTTTCGGTTGTCTGCAAGCACAGAGTCATAGACAGATGGTTGGAGGATCCTAGGATAGTAAACCTGGTGCTTTTCCTTATTTCTGTTAATTCACTTTCCCTTCCTTTATTGCATTGAGGAATGACAAGAGGTTTAATCCTGGAGCAGAACCCCACTGAGAATAAGAGAGAGGATAGCTAGAGACTGGGGTCCACTAGAACATCACCGGGCAGACTTGCAGGAAGATCCCAGGCACAATGGGCCAAAAGGACTATTGGACCTGTATGCAGGCTGTCAACCTCTGTAAGGTCTGGGGATTACTGGGTAAAAACCCTGGTTTACCCCAAAATGGGTGAGACAAATGGTGACCAGTTGGAGGACCAAGTACCATGGCAAAAGGAGACCACCAATGGGGCTGGTTGACCAGCCTACAGAGAACTCTCCTCCCGCCAAGAATGCTGTAGCTAGGCACAAGGTGGTACACTGGCTCGTGAGTCGCTTTGCCACACCACCCATCTCTAGTAGCAGCAGAAGGCTGTTAGTAGAGGAGGATAACACATATACTTTGCAAGTAGATTTCACAGCTATTTGCTAAGCGACAGAAAATGTTGAGACTCGGGAATCCTGGGTTCATTTCTAGTTTCTGGAGTGGAGTATGCTGTATTAGTTACAGACCTTTCTGCCCTTGTCTCCTGCTGCTCTCGTAGTTCTTGCCTCTCTCCCTTTTCCTAGTCCCTGTCCTGCCCCAACCTCCTTCCTTATTCTGCTTCTACTTCCATCTTCAATATGAGCTCCTATCCCTGTTCCTCTCTCCCACATACTTCTGTCTCCCCTCATCCCCAGCTCTTGGGCCTCCTGATCTTGTCTTCCTGTCCACATGTCCTGTCCCCCACCTCTACTCACATACTTGTCTCCCCACTGTGTGCCTGCCCCCTTCCCCAGCTCATATCCCTGCCCCTGTTTCCCCTTCCCTCACCATCCTAGACAGGACACTCCCTCCTCCTGTGTACCAGCAGCAGGACCATTGAGACTACTGAAGATACAGTTCCCCAGCTTTCAGTTCTGGTACCTGGCACCACAGCAGCCCCCAGCACCCCTGGGGAACAATTGCAGGAAAGTCCTTCTCAGTCCCTGTACCTGTTGGAAGGAGCATGTTCAGTCACTGTGAGGGGGTGGTGCATGCACAGTCCAGTCAGTACACACAAACAGTGAGAAGATAGAGCATGCTTAGCGCTCAGTTCAGATACAATCTTTGGAGAATTTAGCTGCCAAACTCTAACAAGTCTCTATTGAGGATGCACACACTTAGACTTTTCTGGGGCTCCAAATTTGGTCAAATTTGGGCAGACTTTTACAGCAATGGCAAAGGGCACATCCCTGATACTAAGGTGATACTCTCTCTCCCTCACCAGCAAATTTCAAGTCATTGACTGAAAGCATGGAGGTATTAGAGCTTCTCAATGAAACAGTTGTAAGAATTTTTTTTTAATATGGGCAAAGCATTGTTTTCTCCTAATCTTGTTCTTGGAAATGGTTGAATCATTTTAGCTGAAACTTTTCAAAAATTCAACCTGAAGTAGACGCCCAACATGTAAAATTTCAGTCCAAATGGTTAAAGTTTGGCAAAACTTAAAACAGAGTCATATAGTGGAAAGTTATAGACAACAGTAACTATAAATGTCACTAGAAATGCCATATATATATACACACACTAGATGTGTCACTGCAAGCTCTATTTTTATATATAATATATATGCATACACATGCACACATAGAATGCACAGAGAAATTGTGTGTCACTGCACAGATCAGTGGAACTTTCTCCAGTCAAAAAAGTTTAAATAGGAAAACAGAGGAAAATAGAAGGAATAATATTTTGCAGTTTGGTCAAAAGTATTTGTAGGCTTTCCATACCAAATATATTTTTGAAGGCCCATCTGGATATCAGTTCAATGGCTGGCCAAGTAAGATAAAAGGTCACCAGTCCTTCGAGCTTGGGTTTTCATTGGGTTTTGAGTAATCTTTTATTGATTGGAATTTGATATACAGCTAGGATAAAATTGCAAAGAATCAGCCAAAATGCTTCTGGATATAAACTGATCACCAATTTATGGGAAATTGACTCCCCATAATATTGTTGGAAGTGGTATACTGGAACCTGGAATGGAAAGACTCTAGACTAGATGAACACTTGATCAGTTCTGCTATGTCATGCCTAGATTGACACTAAAGCTGGTAGCAGAAAAGAACTTATTTGATATGTTCCTTCTCCCCCACCATTTGTGAATCGTTCCTAAGAAAATTATGATTTTCTCAGATTTAGTCATTATTCAGAATTATTGATGCTTTTCTTCACCAAACAATTGCTGGTTTGTTGATTTATTGTGAACAGTTTGTGAATGTTCAAAAATTGAGCTTTGTTGTTTAGATATATTGTTTTTTGTATTTTTTTGTTCTCTGACTTCATAGCTTACATACCTACTCAACACGAGAAAAAATTGGGACTTTGAATTTACAATCGCATATACAATTTGAAGTTTGCTGTTGGTGAGTATTTCAACTTTCACAAGTATTCACTCTCGGAAGTATAATTTGCTGGAATATTTGTGGGAAGTTAACAAAGTTGTGGTCAACATGCTTGAGATGACTTAATTACAAAATTTGAATGTATAGTCCTAGACATTTTCTTGTATTTATCTGGCTCCAATTGGTAGTCATTGATCTACAGCTAGAAGAGAACTGATCCAAATTAGCTTTCCTTCTCCTGCACTGAGATCATCTAGCCACAGTCACAGCAACAATGTTATGCCTATTTCTCTGTAGCAAGTGAGAGGAATGGGCTTAGCTGCTCTCCTATTTCAAACAAAGAAACCTGCTCTACACCTACCTCTTGAAAGTTTTTCCTTTCCTTCCTGCTGCTGATCAAGAACTTTCTGACCTCATTCTTTCATTTTCTTTTCTCTGACCATGTTGAGCCATCTCCTTAAAAAACTCCCATAAGATCTGTCTTGAAAGCCTGGTGGTGAGATTTCTAGGAATTACAGTGCAGGACCCACTTTACTTAAAGAGCCATAAATAGAGTCTTCCTGCAGCATGCAAGCTCTCTGGGTTTATAGTACAGTGGTGACACACATTCAGGTGAGCCAGATTTTCAAAAGAGCCCAGGGTCAGTTTCTCAGTAAACATTAAGTTTCACCGGTGGAAATTTTGTTGCAATTTAGGTGCCAAATGTCTAGTTGTAATGACTGTTTTCAAAAATTTTTCATGGATTCAGAATGAAGAGACTGCCTGATCTTATATAATTGTAGGTGAACACCAAGGGATTGTGATAAAGAAAAGAACACAAATGCCTTCAAGACTATGCATCTGATCTACTGTTTCAACTAACCTAGTCAGTTTGTATTGGAACTTGACCCACAGTCAGGGTTGGGCTTAGACATTGTGCCCAGTATATAAAATTGTGTAACAGAATCTATTCTGGTCAGGGATTGGGAAATAATGTTTGCTTGACACATATCAACATGGCACATTCATAACTATTTTCTACAATTACAGTGTTGTATGATATTATTCCCCTGACTTTCAACTCATATGCCATAGAACAATGGATGCCTTCATTCACCCCTTTTCTCAGGTGCTGTAGATACATACTGCCATATTATTTTATGACATGTTTGTCCAGACTGTAGCCCATTTGTGATGTTTATTGACGCACTCAATCAGTAGTTGGTTTTCTTAAACAGGAGGCACAACTCTATTAATTGCACATTGAGAGCCAGCTTTTAGTATGTTCATAATGTAGGAAACGGAATGGTAATTGGACATGGTCACAGGGATGACAAGTCCCAGAAGCATAAAACAATATGGATTAAATTACACCTCTAAGAGTCAAAGCTTTGCACTGTGGGAGGGCACATGGTGCAGTCAATGAGTGCTCAGAGGCATTATCTCTGTGTAAGAGATGCCAGGGAGACTGTGCTGGGCAGTGAATCTTGCTATGCTTTAGAGAAGCTGTAGTCAGCTTTTCAAAATGGTGCCATCTTCAAATGTTGCCTCGTATGCACAGGTTCTAGGGTCCATTCAAACCAAACAAACCCATTCCAAGGCTACCAGCCCTGCAAGTCGTGCTTATTGGTGTCCCAAGTTGCATTGCCCAGCGTAACCTGCCAAATTATTGCTGATCCATAGATGCATTGCAAAAGAAAGGTAGGAGCACATATATTGGGTAACCCACTGGTGGGTGCATGTTACAGATTCTCCTCTGAGCCCCCTCTGCAGAGAATAGGCATCGTTACAGCCCCAGTTGTGCAGGCTTGGCTCCCTAGCTCATGGTGTAGCAGCTTGTGATTTTAGGAGGTTCCCCAGTTCAGTTCCCTTGTGTCAGCCTCTCTTTTCCCTCTAGTATATCCATCCAAGTCCAGTGGCTTTCCATACATCACACTGACAATACTTGCAGAATCTTTACTTAAAGAACTAATATTTTTCCTTTCCTCTAAATCCTAAGTCTGTCTTTCCTCATCTGTCAACAAGAACCAACTCAAAACAGCCTGTCATTGCAACAGTCCTGTCGGTGGCATCAGCATGTAATTGACGTTTATCTCAGCATGGCCTGACATGCTTATTTGTCTAGAATTGTCAATGTAAACTTTGAGCAAGTCTGAAAAAAGATATTGTAAAACTGTTGCAACTCATGTATGCAACAAGCATACTTTACCATCATAATATCTGACCAGGCCTCTAAATTCTATTGGACTAAAGATAATTATATGATTTTAGCATAAGATTGTGTCATGCTAGGAATATACATGGACCATGTCCCCCCAGTCCATGACACTTTACTTTACCTGTTTTCTTTTTCTTTAAATTCATGTTAGGGCCAGAAGGGGCCATTGTGATTATCCAATCTGACTTCCTGCATAACACAGGCCACAGAATTTCCCCCAGTATTTGCTGCTTCTATTCCAATAACATGTAGTTGAACTAAACTGTATCTTTTAGAAATAAATCTGATTTTAATTTTAAAATTGTAAATGATGAAGAATCCAGTGCATTCCTTGCTAAATTAGTCCAATAGTTAATTAGCCTTACTGTCAAAACGTGCTCCTTATTTCCAGTTAGAATTAGTCAAGCCTCAACTTTCAGCCAAGTGGATCTTGTCATGTCTTTGTCTGTTAGATTAAACAGTCCTCAGGACCCAAGGATATTTTATATAATTTCAAGCCTTCTTTGACAGGTTGGAGTCCCTCGGGGAACAGTAACTACAATGTTTAGGAAATGAGGGCCTAATGAGGGCCTAATTAATAATGGTGGAATGTTTTTCCACCATTTACAGGTGATTTGCTATACATTTTAAAAGAGAGATGAATACAGCGATACACTATGTTTACAATTCACTTAAATGGTAGGATGTTCTTTTAATCTCTGAATTAACAGAGTACAGCATACACAGGGACTGTTGATTACATTGTTGACCACTACCGACATATATGTAAATACACTGAAACACAAACATTATCTCCCCACATGTCTTTAAGCATTGAATTTGAGTCATTTATTTTTCAGGATGTTTAACCCTTTCTGGTCATGTGCCACACTAGTTCTTAACAGTAGACTGACTTAATCTTCTAGGTAAATAAACATCATAAACATTTATTTTTACCTTGAGTTTCTAGTGCCTTGCTTCACTACCAACGAATGGCTTTCCTTGTTGTTACTAAACAAACAAAAAAAAACCGTTAAACCATTTCTTTGCACATTATATACTTTTCTAGCCCCTTTCTCGGCACATAAGGAAATAATTTATATCAATGGAATTTTAGCAGAACTGATCTGCACAGAAGGCCTGAGTCCACAAAGGATTATCAAGAGGCTGCTTAAAGATCTTTACCTGAGCCAGCTAGGAGAGTTAATGGAGGCACTTGGAGGATAGTTCTGGTTATCAGTGTAGGCTGTACTTCCACTTGAGATATGGCTGAGTGGAGAATAGAAGGTTGATGAGAATTTAAAAACTGTTAGTCAAGCTGCCCATGAGATGACCTTTTTTGGGCTGGAGCATGTGCAAAAGGTACTCCAATGGGCAGTTGGCAACAATGATGCAGTTATAAAAGGTTACACTGGATAATGGTTGAAATGTCATGTATGGTCATGAGATATTCAAAAGGCACTTGTTAACCTCATGTCAATGTATGGATAGTTCATGTACGTTTTATCTGAACCCTGTTTGGTTAATACAATGGATGTCTGAGAAGAGGCAGCCACCTGAGAAACCATGACAATGTGGGTCAGATGGCTGGTGAGTAAGGAAGGTAGAGTTGTAGATCGTTGCTCAAGGTCTTCTTAATGGGAATAGGTCTGTAAACTCTGAGGAAGCAGCCAGCTTGAAGTGGCTGATAGCCATAAGACCTTGTGGATAAACCCTACATTGCTAGAGCTGGAGGGAATTTCAGTTACTGAAACTGGCTGAAGAAGTCATAGCCAAAGGACAACCATAGGAGCTGGAGTCAGAACAGAAAGACACCTGCAAAGGTTGTAGTCACCTGGGCAGGGACTTTTGCTATTTAACAAGTACAGTCAGCCTTCAGAGAGAGAAGGCCATGGCTTGCCCACCCAGCAGGCCCCATATATTTCAGTGTGGTCTCTTTGAACCTACCAAGGCAGGTAATCCAAGTCCAAAAAGGTCTTGCCAGTCTTGAAGCCTAGCAGAAGATTATTCTGCCACCTAAGTATGAATACAGCTCAGCCCACTAGTACCACTGCAACGCCCACATTGCTGCTTTTGAATGCTGCCAAGTGGCTGTATCTATGGGAAAATCAGCATTTCAGAAGTGACTGGTCCATAGTCACTGGGAAACACGCAGTGAAGTGCTGCTCACTCGTGTGAAAGCTCAAAGGTGCTCGGCTTCTGTGTAGCAGAAGCTTCAAGGTTTGTTCATCCTTATAGTGTGCCCTTCCTAATTTTTTTTCATTTTTCTAAAATCGTTTTTTGGTCTTATGTGATCTACAAACCCTTACTCTAGACTTCCTGGGGCATGCTCCCCTGCCTGGAGCTGACTTTAGCCTCATGTGACAACCTAGATGTTTTATTATGCACATTGGATCTGATCTGACCCTGACAGAAATGTCAGAATTTGAAGCGGGGTTAAAAACTACTGTGCTTCCAAGGCTTACTAGTGATAAACAAGACTTCTCATAGAATAAAACCCTTCATTAGGTTTCTCTCTGAAATGTTCAAAAGCTTTTACAGGAAAATTTACTTTATTGTAAAGACCTCCTTGGTATAACACTGATGTGTTGGGTAAAGTTGGTGTTCAATCTTGTTGCAATACTTGGACCACTTCCAAGACAGACTTTAGCAAAAATACTGAATTACCAACATGAAGAAAGGAAGCCTTAAAGAAGGGTCAAGTTAGCTTCTAAATTTAGTTTGTCTATGCTGATTTCAGTAGAGAAGTCCAAAAGAAATGTTTTTTAGTTTTTTATGCTGAATAGAAATTAAGATTTAAGAGTATCAAATATTCCAAGCTCTACCTTGTTGAGTTATGGTTTGAAATCCAAGTAAAAATGTTTTATTACCTCATATTTCAAATTTTCAGACACTAGATAAGGGATTTTTGTACCTGACTACCTATTGCATTCACTGTGTTTTGTGCAGTCTTAGCACCTACGATAACTGTCTTTATATAGTGCCTTAAGTGTTTTGCTGAATGGGGATGGACTTAGGCACATAAATATATTCTTTGAAGAATCAGGCCTACCACTGTGCCCACTGATAAAATGACTAAACTCACATTGCTTCAGTGCAAGTGGGATCAGGCCCACAAAGAACACAGCAACACTATACACCAGTTTAAGAAAACATATAAAGATCTCCTTAGATAGAGAGGTGACTTACAGTCTAAATATCAGGTTTAAAATACTTCAGCTCTCTGAATGAGGAATTTAAATATGACCAGGCTTAACAACACCATTCATCCTTCTCAGGTAGACACATGATTCTTCCAGCAGTGGGAATTGAAATCTATTCAGTTGACTATGTGAGAGTTTGTTAGATGAGGACTTAAAACACAAGGTCTGGTTTCCGCCGTCTAGCTATTAAGGATCTAATGGTGCCTTTTGTAAGAACAAGGATTTGCCTGAGGCTCTGTCTTTACTTCAAAAATAGGTATGTAGTTTTTACAGCAAGATAGCTATCTCAGTGTAAAATCTTAGCAGAGACAAGGCACAGGTAGTTTTGACCTCAATGTAGCAAGTCAACATAAGCCCCTCATGAGAGGTATAGAGATTACCTCAACTTGCTGCATCAAAATATAGACATCTATGTTGATGTAAAAAAAACCTCCCCCAAACCCTTTTTTCCAGTGAAGACAAAGTCTTGATATCCTTGCTTTGCCCTCCCCCCAGAGTTGTGCAGTGTGCCGACTAGTTGCTGCTTTTTCCAGTCCATAGGGGGCTGCTTTTAAGTGTTGTATGAGTATTGTTCTGCTGAAATTAGGTGAGCGGGCAGAAGGGTGGGTGGAATTCAGGAAGGTACAATATAAGGATGATGATGTGATGGACAGGCCAGATTCTAAAATACTGTATTATTTTAGATCAGTGTATATATTGTTCTCTTTATTCCACAAACTGCTGTTAATGCTAATTTGGGGATGTATAAAACTGGGCATTTTAAAGCCTGTGTTTTCATATGAAAAGCTGAAGCTGGAGTTGCCAGGTATAAAGATACTGAGAAAATTTTATTGACTCATTTGAATGGTTGAATCAAAGCGTGGGAATCACCTAAAGATTTGTATTTTGTTCCTCTTTTCAGAGGTTATTTTTCCTGAATATTAGAGCTCCTGTCCTTCATTTAGCAGGACAACAGTGGAATCAACGCCTCTGCAGGATATTTATAATGGTCTATTTTAAGCTTGCTGCATTGTGGATACTTAGAAGTGTAACATATGGCATTACTGAGAAGAAAATTATTAATTCTTCATCATTTTTTAGGTGCACTTATCCTAGATGAAGCAAATGACTGTTAAAAAGATATCCTGTCAAGTATATTGACACAATGTAATACATAGAAATAAGTTGGAACAGTATTTCCTCTCAGTTTGAGTGAATTTTAAAGCCTTTTAAAAAGTTACTGGAGTGACAGTCCTGAACACCATTCATGTGACAATGGCATAGAACCACTGTAATAGTTCTTTTGATCAGTATTACAAGGTGACTATTAGAATTCTGTCTTTCCCTGTGCTTCACTGTAGAACTTCTGTCTAGAACAGGGGATCTCAAACTTCATTGCACCGTGACCCCCTTCTGACAACAAATATTACTACATGACCCCAGGATGTGGGGACCAAAGACTGAGCCTGCCCAAGCCCCACTGCTGTGGGTAGCGGGGCCAAAGCCCAAGCCCCACCACCCAGGGTGGAAGCGACCCACTTTGGGGTCCCAACCCACAGTTTGAGAACCACTGATCTAGAAGCTTCTCGCCTACTTGCCTGCCTACCACCTTTTTATTAAAACAGTACCCACATCCACACAAGGCCCTGTGTTAAATCAGCAAACATGCCCTTGGACAACAATCAGTGACAGTAAAATTTTTACCACACTGCCCCAAAATGAAGGTCAACGATATGTGGGAGGGGACAAACATAACAGCTTTCTAACCAAAGTTCTTCATTTAAAATATTAACATAAAGATAACTCTATTTTTCCTGGTCTTCCTCTACATATATGCAAACCCTGAAAACTCCACAACCACAGTTAAACTCTGGATATTATACACCTTATTAATGGGTTTTCCTAACTGATGGCAGCCAGTTGGTAGCCGAGAGGTTTTGGTACCTGTGCAGTATGTCTTCCGGATAGTTATCTAGTGTAAGAGCTACTGAAAGTTACCTCTGAACTGTAGATGAAACAAACTATTTTTTAACCAAATTAGCCAAGTTGGCTGCATTATTATGCATTCAATTTTGTAGTCTCATAGGCAGGAGAGAGGAAACCTTCAGCATGCCATAGAGGAATCTCTAACTGCTGGTTTGGACTCTAGGTTGGTGCCACATAGGGGCTCTGCAGCCTGTTGTTGAATCTTGGGATGAAATTCATCCTTTGTTTTTTTGCCAGCATAAATCCCAATTATTCAGGCTGCATGTAGCTGCAGTGAATTTCACCCTAGTGCCAGTAATTATTACCAAAACAAAGAAAGAACCCCAGGAAAAATGGATCACACAGATGCAAATAGAAACACTTTAGCTGGCAAAGGTTGCTGATTACTTGCTTGATTTCCAACAATCTTTTAGAAGTTCTACAATATTTTCACATCTTCATATGCCCTTACTCACAGTGAACGGCCTCTTGCTCTTTACTGAAATACATGGGGCTGTTTGCAGAGCAAGAAACTATTCAACCAGAGTTTGAATCTCTGGGATTATTAAGAAGTGCTACTAACCATAACTTAAGGGAGTACTGCCTGCAAAATATTACACCACGTCATTACCTGCAGAAAGCCCTCATTAACCAGGTTACAAGCAGCAAGCAACACATTATTTGGCTATTGCCCTCATATGTTTTTTAGGCTTTACAATATCTGTTCCTACCTTGGCCAGCAGGATCCAGCACTACTGTGATACCAGCACTGTGCACTATTCTGACAACATCTTAAGCGCTGTGAAATTCCACTGGAGCATGAGGCTGCCCTTCAGCAGCCCGGGTAAGTGTTGGTCATGTTTTTCTTTATGTGGAATGATTTTCAAAGTTTATTTTGTATCCTAAGTGATATGAAACAATAAAATCGTTGAAAAACTATCCTGGTCAGCACAGGAGAATGGTAGTCAGTTGGTCACAGTAGAGAGAGATGTCCTGGCACCTAAATTAAAAATAAAGGTCAGGTTTTGGATGATTATCAGATAAATGCTCCTCTAAGTCTGGCTTAATTAGTGATTCATACATTAGCAATAAATAAAGACCTTATTCTATGGCTCTAGGAAGGATCAGTATCCTACGGGATTCCACATCACTTTTGATTTACACTAGAAACAAGGAAAAAATCATTTCGGCTTCTGTCCATGGTTTATTTCTCATCTTTGTGGATAATACATTGTGGATACAGGAAGATGGACTAGGACCATGCATTTCCATTCTGTGCAGAAATTAATGGACGGGAAAAACTTAATGTACAGTAATCTGTGCATCCCAGTTCCAGAGAGAGGAACTGCATGCCCACTCAGGGTATGTCTACACTATGAAATTAGGTCAATCTTATAGAAGTCGATTGATAGAAATCGATTTTATACAGTCAATTGTGTATGTCCACACTAAGCGCATTAGGTTGGCGGAATGTGTCCTCACTGCCATGGCTAGTGTTGACTTTTGGAGTGTTGCATTGTGGGTAGCAATCCCAGAGTTCTCTCAGTCTCCACTGCCCATTGGAATTCTGGGTTGAGCTCCCAATGCCTGATGAGGTAAAAACATTTGTCACGGGTGGTTTTGGGTACATGTCATCAGTCACCCCTCCCTCTATGAAAGCAATGGCAGACAATCGTTTTGCGCCTTTTTTCCATACAGATGCCATACTGCTGTCAGCCGACGGTGCAGTAGGACTGCTAACCATTGTCATCATCCACCACTTCTACTGCAACTCTGCTCTCCTGCTCTCCTGGTGCCATCTCGCAGGTCCTCTCGTCATTCCCTATAAATATCTATTCTCATGGCATCCATCAGCATCCACTGCTTCTGCTGCAACTCTGCTCTCCTGTTCTTCTGCAGACGCCATATCACGGCAAGCATGGAGCCTGCTTAGCTCACTGCTGCTGTTGTGAGCATTGCAAACACCTCGCGCATTATCCAGCAGTATGTGCAGAACCTGCAAAGCAGGCGAGGAGGCGACGACAGCGTGATCATGATAGTGATGAGGACATGGACACAGACTTCTCTCAAAGCACGGGCCATGACAATTTGAACATCCTGGTGGTAATGAGGCAGGTTCATGCTATGGAACCCCAATTCTGGGCGCAGGAAACAAGCACAGTCTGGTGGAACCACATAGTGTTGCAGGTCTGGGATGATTCCCAGTGGCTGTGAAACTTTCGCAAGCGTAAGGGCACTTTCATGGAACTTTGTGACTTGCTTTCCCTTGCCCTGAAGCACAAGAATACCAAGATGAGAACATCCCTCACAGTTGAGAAGTGAGTGGTCATAGCCTTCTGGAAGCTTGCAATGCCAGACAGCTAGTGGTCAGTCAGGAATCAATTGGAGTGGGTAAATCTACTGTGGGGGCTACTATGATCCAAGTAGCCAGCGCAGTCACTGAGCTGCTGCTATCAAGGGTAGTGACTCTGGGAAATGTGCAGGTCATAGTGGATGGCTTTGCTGCAATAGGGTTCCCTAACTGGTGGGATGATAGATGGAACACCTATCCCTATCTTGGGACCGGACCACCTTGGCAGCCACTACGTAAACCGCAAGGGGTACTTTTCAATAGTGCTGCAAGCACTGGCGGATCACAAGGGACGTTTCACCTACATCAACGTGGGATGGCCGGGAAAGCTGCATGACGTTAGCATCTTCAGGAACTCTGGTCTGTTTGAACAGCTGCAGGAAGGAACTTACTTCCCAGACTGGAAAACTACCATTGGAGATGTTAAAATGCCTATAGTTATGCTTGGGGATCCAGCCTACCCCTTATTGCCATGGCTCATTAAGCCATACACAGGCACCCTGGACAGTAGTAAGGAGCTGTTCAACTACAGGCTGAGCAAGTGCACAATGGTGGTAGAATGTGCATTTGGACATTTAAAAGCTCACTGGTGCAGTTTACTGACTAGGTTAGACCTCAGTGAAACCAATATTCCCATTGTTGTTATTGCTGCTTGCTGTGTGCTTATCTGAGAGTAAGAGGGAGACGGTTACAGTGTGGTGGGAGGTTGAGGCAAATCGCCTGGTGGCTGATTACACGCAGCCAGGCACCAGGGCGATTAGAAGAACACAGCTGGGAGCCCTGCGCATCTGAGAAGCTTTGAAAGCCAGTTTCATGACTGGCCAGGCTATGGTGTGACAGTTCTGTTTGTTTCTCCTTGATGAAAACCTGCCCTCTTGGTTGACTCTACTTCCCTGTAAGCCAACCAACTTCCCCGCTTCAATCACCACTTTCAGAGGCAATAAAGTCATTATTGTTTCAAAATCATGCATTCTTTATTAATTCATCACACAAATGGGGGGAAAACTCACAAGGTAGCCCGGGGAGGGGGCATGGTGAGGAGGGAAGCACCGGGTGGAGTGGTGGATGAGGGGAGGTAGGAAGGACAAGGCCACACTGCAGTTCAAAACTTATTGAATGCCAGCCTTCTGTTGCTTGGGCAATCCTCTGGGGTGGAGTGGCTGGGTGCCCATAGCCTCCCACCACCCCCTGAGTTCTTAGGCGTCTGGGTGAAGAAGATATGGAACTTGGGGAGGAGGGCAGGCGGTTATACTGGGGCTGCAGACGTGGTCTGTGCTCCTGCTGCCTTTCCTGAAGCTCCACCAGATGCCTGAGCATGTCAGTTTGCTTCCCCATTAGACTCAGCATTGAATCCTGCCTCCTTTCTTCATGCTCCTCCCGCCTCTCATCGCGTTCATTTAATGCTTTCCTGGACTCTGCCATTTTTTGCCTCCATGCATTCTGCTGAGCAATTTCAGTGCGGGAGGACTGCATGAGCTCTGAGAACATTTAATCACGAGTGCATTTTTTTCACCTTCTAATCTGTGCTACTTTCTGGGATGGAGATGATAGAGGGAGCATAAAAACATTTGCAGCTGCAGGAGGGAAAAAAGGGAGAGTAGTATTTAAAAAGATACATTTTAGAGAACAAAGCAAAGACTATTTCATGCTGAATCAAGCGATTCACATTACATAGCACATCTGCTTTTGTACAAGGTCACATTTTGCCTCTTCTATTGAGTGCCTGCTGGTTTGGTGTGAGACATCACACACGCTTGGCTGGGCAACAGTATTCGGCTTGCAGGAAGCCATGGTAAGGAAAAGGGTTTCAGCTTCTTCAACCTTCATAACATGTGGGAATGGTTTCAAACAGCAGTGCCCTCCTTTCCCATACCAAGCAAAGCCCATTGGGTTGGCCATTTAAAAGGAGGGGCTCTAGTTTTAGGGTGAATGTGCAGCACAACCCAAACTCCCCCTGCAATTCTCTGGGATGACCGCTTCACACCCCCCCACACACACACACACTGCATGGCTAGCATCTGTCAGCCAAATGTGAACAGCTCAGTATTCTTGCCAGCAAATTAAAGAAGTATGGGCTGGATGAATGGACTATAAGGTGGACAAAAAGCTGGTTAGATTGTCAGGCTCAATGGGTAGTGATCAATGGCTCCATGTCTAGTTGGCAGCCGATATCAAGCAGAGTGCCCCAAGGGTTTGTCCTGGGGCTGTTTTTGTTCAATATCTTCATTAATGATTTGGAGGATGGCATGGACTGCACCCTCAGCAAGTTTGCAGATGACACTAACCTGGGAGGAGTGGTAGATATGCTGGAGGGTAGGAATAGGATAGAGAGGGACCTAGACAAATTAGAGGATTGGGCCAAAATAAATCTGAACCATGAGGTTCAACAAGGACAAGTGCAGAGTCCTGCACTTAGGATGGAAGAATCCCATGCACTGCTACAGACTAGGGACCGAATGACTAGGCGGCAGTTCTGCAGAAAAGGACCTAGGGGTTACAGTGGATGAGAAGCTGGATATCAGTCAACAGTGTGCCCTTGTTGCCAAGAAGGCTAAAGGCATTTTGGGCTGTAGGGGCATTGCCAGCAGATTGAGGGACATGATCATTCCCCTCTATTCAGCATTGGTGAGGCCTCATCTGGAGTACTGTGTCCAGTTTTGGGCCCCACCTTAAAAGAAGGATGTGGAAAAATTGGAAAGCGTCCAGTGGAGGGTATCAAAAATGATTAGGGGACTGGAACACATGACTTATGAGGAGAGGCTGAGGGAACTGGGATTGTTTAGTCTGCGGAAGAGAAGAATGAGGGGGGATTTGATAGCTGCTTTCAGCTGCCTGAAAGGGGGTTCCAAAGAGGATGGATCTAGACTGTTCTCAGTGATAGCAGATGACAGAACAAGGAGTAATGGTCTCAAGTTGCAGTGGGGGAGGTTTAGGTTGGGAAAAATTAGGAAAAATTTTTTTCACTAGAAGGGTGGTGAAGCACTGGAATGCATTACCTATGGAGGTGGTGGAATCTCCTTCCTTAAATATTTTTAAGGTCAGGTTTGACAAAGCCCTGTCTGGGATGATTTAGTTGGGGATTGGTCCTGCTTTGAGCAGGGCGTTGGACTAGATGACCTCCTGAGGTCCCTTCTAACCCTGCTATTCTATGATTCTATGAACTGGCCTCCCCCCCTCCACTAACAGTGGGGATGATTTCTTTTCAGCCAAAGGCAAACAGCCGAGCAGGAATGGGCACCTCTGAATGTCCCCTTAAACAAATTTCCAGTATTTTAACCAGGTGACCATGAATGATATCACTCTCCTGAGGGTAACACAGAGAGTACCTCCAGGAGAGCTTCATGGAGATGTCCCTGGAGGATTCCTGCTCCATTCCCAGACATGTTACCAGACTTTTCCAGTAGCTATACTGGCTGTGAATGCATCCCAAGTCTTCAGGGCAAATTAATCATTAAACATGCTTGCTTTAAAACCCTGAATTATATTTACAAAGGTACACTCACCAGCGGTGCCTCCTCTGGCTTCATGGTCCAGGATCCCACCTTGGGAGGGTCTTTGCTCCAGGGTGATGAACAGTTCCTGGCTGCCGGGGAGAAGGGATTCTCCAGTTGCCTGCTGTGCACTATCCTCAACCTCCTCCTCATTTTCCTCATCCCTATTGTGTGAGAATCCCCCTTGCAGGTGTCCACGGACAGTGGTGGGGGAGAGGGAGGGGCTTCCCCTAGAATTGCATGCAGCTCATCATAGAAGCAGCATGTATGGGGCTCTGACCCGGAGTGACCGTTTGCATCCTTTGTTTTTTGGTAGGCTTGCCTCAGCTCCTTAACTTTCATGCGGTGCTGCTGTGTGTCCCTGTTATAGCCTCTGTCCATCATGCCCTTGCCTAGATTTTGGCAAATATATTGGCATTTCATCTTTTGGAACGGAGTTCTGCCTGCATGGATTCTTCTCCCCATACAGCGATCAGATCTGGTACCTCCCGTTCAGTCCATGCTGGAGCAATTTTGAAATTCTGGGACTCCATGGTCACCTGTGCTTATGAGCTCTCCATGGTCACCTGTGCTGATCAGCTCGCCATGCTAGCCAAACAGGAAATGAAATTCAAAAGTTCCCAGGGCTTCTCCTGTGTACCTCAGTGCATCTGAGTTGAGAGTGCTGTCCAGAGCGGTCACAATGGAGCACTCTGGGATAGCTCCCAGAGGCCAATACCATTGAATTGCATCCACTCTACCCCAAATTTGACCCCACAAGATCGATTTTAGCGCTATTCTCCTTGTCAGGGAGGAGTACAGAAATCGATTTCAAGTCGATCTTAAGTCGACAAAACAGGCTTGGTCGTGTGGATGGGTGCAGGGTTAAATTGACCTAATGCTGCTAAATTCGACCTAAACTTGTAGTGTAGACCAGGGCCAAGACAGACAGAGATGGAGGCATCATGGAAATAGAGAGAGCAGCTCTTGGTCTCCTGAATGCGTGGAAGCCTTGGATTCAGGGGAAATATCCAAGTATTCCTACTGCGCCTATCACCATGGCATTCTGAGTCCCCAATCAGAACCACAAAGCTAAAAATAATTTGTGTGTTTTCCAACACCTTTAACCTCACAGGCAGAAGAGCCATGCTGCCATTGGTGCTTCAATTTCCCTCATATGCCTTCTCCACTTACTTGAGATAGGTATGATTTAATTTAGGCTCATTAATTTACATAGCTATTTCCTGTATGATGTTCTTTTGCCATGTTTCTCGAGGGACCGTGCTACATGGAGTGGCTGCTGCACAACTATGTTAATCCTGTTTTATGCATTTGCAATATTGGGAGGTAGAGAGGTATTAAAAAAAAGAACATTTTAGTCAATATACATTAATCAAGGTATAATAAATCACAGTATGGAGTACATAGCCCATCCATCAGATTAGAAACATGAATATTAGATATGAAATACAAACATTATCAAGCTGTTCATAATTTTCTCTAAATTATAATCCAAAATTATATGCCAAAAATGACATGATTACAAAGATGACATTAAGATTACAAAGTTAACTACTCAAAAGTTAGGAAATGCCAGAATGAAGGTTTCCCATGTACCTTGTGCATATATATGATGATACCAATTAAATGATCACATACTATTTTCCCCATGGAATCCCAGCCTCATTCAGTTCACTGGAACATGCTCAGTATAGATTTTGAGAATTTAGCTGCTAAACTCTAACATGCTTCTACTGAGCATGTGTGAACTGATATTTTCAGATGTTCATACTTGCCCAAATTAGGGCAATTTTCATGGGGATGGCAAAAGCGTGACACTGTACCCAAATTTAAAACCCTTCTTCACATGCTTCAAGGCTCTTGAGCTTCCCATCAAAATATCTGTATAATTTTTTAATATGGACAAAACAATGTGTTTTCTCCTAACCTCGTTCTGAGTAGTGGCTGAACCTTTTTTGATAAAAAGTTCTGGGGGCGGGTAGGCCCCTGGAAAATTTCAGTCCAAATGATTAAACTATGGTAACATTATAAGTAACTGAAAATATGGTCTTGGGAAAGAAAGTATCTACATATCTTACCTTTAAATGTTGCTACCTCCACAGTACATAATAATTAACCTTATATCATGCATTCTAGCATGAAATTCAATCTGTGATTGAATCCTTTTGGAGGCATCAGCATGCAGAGATAAAGAAGATTTATTTGATTTTGACAGAATTTGGGTTCTGATTATTTCATAAAAAAAATTGGCACAGCACAAAGACCTAATTTAAAATTTTAATCTGTGATCTAATTATATCTCCTACCAATGCTAGAAGAGAAAGATCCTGCTGTCAAAGAATAGTCTTGAGATTTGTTGGCCCATGCCCTTTTGGAGCAAATTATTCATACTGTAAGGATGTCCAGTTACGCTTTACAAAATTTGGCAGCTTTGTTTGAAGCTTTTTTTCAGACTTGGGTTACAATGAAACATGTCTAATTAGACTGGCTTGGGAGGGCAATGGTAGATGATTATATTCTATTGATATGTCAAAGGGAGTCTTTTAAAATATTTTAATATTTCCATCTATTTTGTATGGTGTTAAAGACATTAATCACCTTAGTGCTAAATATTTAATTCCTTTGTATTTCTGTTTTGCCTCATCATTATGCATTTTGAGGTGTTTTTCCAGATGGTATCTTTTATCTTCTGTTTCTTTTCATCATTTGGCTTTACTTCTGTTCTTCTACTAAAATGTTAATCCTAGATATATTGTGCATATATGTGTGTGTATGTGTATACATACATATAAAGTAGATTAAGAGTTTGTTTTGTTTAAAAATGGGCCTTAAATTCAGCCACAGTTGTCCGGTGCAGCGCTCCAGTAAATACTTTCAAACCCACGAGAGCCCCAGCACCTGTGACGGGGCTGAAGCCCAAAGCCCTGGGGCTCCAGGAAATATTCAATGAGAATTTAAGCCCTGGTTAAACATACAGTAGTAGAAATGTGTAGCTCAAGGTCCAGTGTGCTTCAACAGCAGCTATGGGAATTACAAATTCTGACCTGCAACAGCTCTTTCTATCCTGGACTTCTCTTGAACAAAGATTGCCAATCATATAAAATTACTTAGTGGCTTTGGGATGTGGACACATGCCATCTAGGGACTAGATGAAGATCACTACCAAACTAATTTCAAGTATTTTATAAATCAAAAGAGAACAGAGTTCCCCAGGAGTGAATGGCTAGTGTATTAAAATGTTCTGACATCTCTTATTTTTTCTTATGCTTCATAGCATGCAGTATGGTAAGATTTTTTTTTAAACTGATTTTGCAAGAAAGCCTCCTGAAATTCAGGATCTTCTTCCTGTCTATATTTCCTGTAGATTTTTTTTTGTAGAAAAGAGGGAAATGAACAAAAACACCAGATGCGAATTCTCAAAGTGTTTGTGGGTGACTGATATCCAACCCTGGGTCTGAATCTCAATTTTGCAGCCTCAGCCTATGTGCAGTTTCAATTTTCTGACAATAACTGTCCCATTTAAATATTCCTGTCTTTATATGTCTAACTGATTCAATTATAGATACAAGTCACAATTTGAAAATGTTTTCTAATTTTGCACCTGCAATAAATTATGGGTGATAACAAAAGAATGTAGACATCTGCTTACTTGATTGTACCCACAAATGGGGAAGTTGGACTAACTTTCCTCACAATTTAAGTCTATGAGAGTTCTATGAACTACAGTAGTAGCATAGTTAGGCCATCGCTGCACACTCTAAACGTCCAAACCTTAAAGTTTATGATCCCCCCCGCCACAATTCTTTGGGTATGCCATTTATTGCAGCCATAACTGATTGCAAGGAAAATGTAAAGTCCAGGTTGAGAGGCCCCTTTGAAGAGTCGGTCAAATTTATCACAGACCATTCCATTTAATGTGATAAAGCAATTTTGTTCACATCTCTTTTATTTTTGACTTCTAAATTGTCTGGGTTGTCTGTTTTTAATGAATAGTTATATTTAACCTGCTGTAACTCTCATTAACACTGGAGTACCTACGTAGCAGATATGTTTTCGTAATGATTTTTGTAAACTCAATTATTGTGGATTTTTACAGAATGTGCTAAACCCACTGGTCTGAGTAGCGTCTAATCACAGTTTCTAGCTCTGACTCTACAGGGCACAGTCCCAGGATCAGAATTCTTGTTTGACACCCACTCCCTTTTGGACATGAGACAACCTCTTCCAGCTACCTGAAACAAGTGGCTGTGACTTCCTGAGCCCCCCTAGTTGCTTACATACACTGCCTCTACATTCCACCAAGGTTGTGCGGGCACTTTGGGTTTCTAATTTAAACCCTTCTGGGACAAGATAAAAGAAAAGCAAGGAACACAGACTTAGCAAAGGAGTTTCTTAACCACAATGACTTTACTCACAAAGCACTCAAGAATTACAGATCTTACAATGAATGCCCTAGATGCACCTTCCTTGGTCTGAGCTCACTTTTCCTGCAAGTCGATGTTTTGTCAGTGCTTCAGACTGATCAGAGTCCCTCCTGCCCTGTCTTTTCTGCAAGTCCTTTTCATGTCATTTTTGGCCCCCTGCACAGAGCAGAACACCATTCTTCAGTAGAGCCTCCATCTCTGTGGCATGTGCTCACACGGAAAAGCTCCAGCACATCAGTTATGCTTTCCTCCCTTGTGGGCTCGTGTGTAGAAAAAAAGAATTGTTCCATGTGGTTGGGCCAGTAGCAGAGAGACAGTCAATGTGGATGGCTCCAGACTGCAGTCTTGATGGTTCCCAGTGATAGTCCTTCAGTGAGGTGTCAAACACCTTTCGCAGACAGGGCAGCTCTCTGGAATGCTTGTGCAATCATGGTATTCATATTTCTACACATAGTAGAAGTTGGAATTCATCATATGATATACTCATATCCCACTCTGTCGTGCAGGATTTATAGGAACCTGTGCAAAATGTAAAATTTTAAAATTAGAGCTGATTGGGAATTTTCCATCAAGATGTGTTTTGACTGAAAATGCAATTCCTATAAAATAAAGATTTTTTCCTTCACTTTCTTCTATGGATCTGGATCCCCTCTGGTTGAATCGTTGTGTCATATCTTGGGAGTCATGTGGCCACAGGGCATCATGGAAGATGTAGTCCAGCAGGAAACCAGCCTATAGAGGAGATTGGGGACATGAAACACCTGAACTATAACTCTCCTGCGGCACTGTAGCAGCTCTGGATTAATGATTAACAGATGAACAGAAAAAAATTCTGACATTTCCAAATTTAACATTTTTAAAACTTTTCATTTTGTGAAAATTTTGATTTTTTGTTCCAATTGTAATGAAAATACATTTTTAAATATTGCAATTTCCTGTGAGAGGGAAATCACAATTTTGGACCATCTCTAATAATGCTCATTTCATATGAAACTTTTCGTTGATGGGTCTTAAAGTGCTTTACAAAGGAAGTTAAATACTATTATGGGGAAACTGAAATTATTTGACTTTCCCAATGTCAAATAACAAGGCATTTATCATTGGGGAGACTGTAAACCTTGAGATAGCTTCGAGACATTTTGGTACTGCACCTGCAGTTTGAAATCCAGTCTGCTCTCTGCATAAAATTATATTACACAGCTTGTTTGAGTTCAGGAGTCAGCAAATGACTGATATTTTGTCCCCTTGGAAAGCAAAAATTAATGAAAACAGTTTGACTGAAATGTTACTATGCAGTCGAAAGAGGAAAAACAGTGAAATATTGTTTGAGACTTTTCACAAGTAAAAATGACAGCATATGAGAAAACAGAAGATTATAAAGAAGGATAGTATTGTAGAATGCAATATTGAAAATCTATGGTAGTTCTTTGAAACAAATTATATACAAGGGGCTAGTGGGAGAAAAAGCCATTCCTTTGACTGCATGTGAAAAGAAAACTGTTTGATTGAAACATTAGTATCTCAGATCTTCCAAGATTATCAAATTTATGAAGAAATGTGTTTGTGCACTAATTATAGAGCAAATTACTTCAAAGCCACTTACAATTGCAGAATGGTTTACATTTCATCTGAAATAGCAAAAATAGCAAAAAGAAAGCAAATCTGTAGTAAAATTTTAGTAGAAGAGTTTTGCCAATTGGGGCAATTTTTAAAGGAGGTTTTATGGAACAGATTCATGTGTAGCTTAAATTCCTACGAAACACAAGGATAGCTAGTTGCATAAGCACACCTTACATTGCAAAACACTGTGGACACAGCTTTCAGCAAAAACACAAGTGAGTTAAAATGTATTGGGCCCTGATTCACCAGAATGTGTGCTTTAGCTGGGTGCACAAGAACAAATTGCACAAAAATGTCAGATGTTGACAAATTGGAAAGGGATCAGAAAAGAGCTACAAAAATGATATATGGTCTAGGAAACCTGCTTTACAGTAATACAGTAAATAAGATCAATCCATAGAGTTAATCCAGGAGAAGGTTGATCCAATTTTATCATAGTTTATAAAGTATGGAGAAGATCTATGAATATAGAGGGCTAATTACTTTTGAAGACAAAGGCATAACAACATCCAATGGCTGGAAGCTGAAGCTAGACAAATTCGGATTAGAAATAAGGTGCTTAACAGTTTAACAGTGCTGGTAATTAATCGTTGGAACAATTTACAAAGTTTTGTCATGGATTCTCCATTATCTGCAGTCTTAAATCAAGATTGGATGACTTTCCGAAGGCTTGCTTTAGTTGAAACGGAAGTTTTGGGCTTGATGCAGGAATCACTTGGTGAAATTCTATGGCCTATATTATGCAGAAGGTCAGACTAGATGATCATAATGAACTCTTCGGACCTTAAAATCCATGAATCTATGAAAAATAATTTAGATAAGGAAGAAAAAGTTCATAAAAAAATCAAAACCAGAAATATAAATATAAATTAAAACAACTTGAGACTATAAATGACAGCAAAAAATTATGAAAAAAAGGATCAAGAAAAGAATAGTGAATTGTCTATTTGGACAATAAACTCTTGTCCTAGAATCCACCTTACGATAGGAGACGTAAGGAGCTTGGCTTGTTTAGCCTAACCAAATGAAGGCTGAGGGGAGATAGGATTGCTCTCTATAAAAACATCAGAGGGATAAACACCAGGGAGGGAGAGGAGTTATTCAAGTTAAGAACCAATGCTGGCACAAGAACAAATGGATATAAACTGGCCATCAACAAGTTTAGGCTTGCAATTAGATGAAGGTTTCTAACTATCAGATGAGTGAAGTTCTAGAATCGCCTTCCAAGGGAGCAGTCAGGGCAAAAACACCTAACTGGTTTCAAGACTGAGCTTGGTAAGTTTATGGAGGGGATGGTATGATGCCTACAATGGCATGTGGCCCAAATGTGACTGCTAGCAGCAAATATCTCTAATGGCTGGAGATGGGACACTAGATGTGAGGGCTCTGAGTTACTACAGTGAATTCTTTTCCAGGTTTCTGGCTGATGGGTCTCACCGACATGCTCAGGGGCTAACTGATCACCATATTTGGAGTTGGGAAGGCATTTCCCTCCAAGTCAGACTGGCAGTTTTTTTGTCTTCTGCTGCAGTATGGGGCCTGGGTTTCTTGTTGGCTTGAACTAGAGTCGATGGTGGATTCTCTGTAACTTGAAGTCTTTAAATCATGATTTGAGGACTTCAGTAATTCAGTGAGAGTTTATGGGTCTATTACAGGAGTGGGTGGGTGAGGTTCTGTGGTGTGCAGGAAGTACTAGATTATCACAATGGTCCCTTCTGGTCTTAAACAGTATGAGTCTAAAAGAGCCATTGGGTAAGAACCTGGGTAAGACTAAACAGTTTTCTACACTATTTATAACCCACGGAGGCCCAGAGGGAGTGGTCAGATTTCTGAGGTGAAATAATGTAAAAGAGAAAAATAATGTAACTTTAAGAGGAGACTCCACCCCCACAGGGGTACATTTGGCTCAGTTCAACATAATAGCCCAAATGAATGGCTGGGAAATGGTCAGAAAGGGGGGTTTCCAGCAATCAATGTAATGGCCCAGATCTGATGGTCTTGCAGAATTTACCCCCTGAAAAGAGACTGAGTTATCCAGATAGGGTACAAACCCTTGAAATGCAGTTTGGACTCAAACATCAGTCTGAACTGACCTTGGCACAGCTCAGACCTAGGAAGGAAAGGGAAAGAAGAGGCCCCACCTATACTGGAAGAAGATTAGTGGAGACTTTTATTCCTGTCATACCCAGGTAGCAATGAAGACTTCTAGGATAAAATGACAATGGACCAATTTATAGGTACTCAGCTGGAGTTGGACTTGCAGGTCAAGATCAGTGAAAGGAGGCTAAACACTTGTATATTTTTTTGTAAATAGAGTCAGATATTTTTGATGAAAACCTGTTTATCATCCATTTCTCCTCCTAATGGAAACTACCAACAGGGTCCCAAATTTCTGTTTAACTGCTCAGGACAAAAGGGATAACAATACATTTCTGATATATCCTCAGTGGTAAACTCCCCCAAAAGCTAGAACCCAGTAAAACTATTTGTCTGAGCAAGGCAATGCCTAAACAGGTTTCAGAAAATTAAAACAGTTTTAATACCCATTGATGTCTTGGTACACTATAACCCTGATAAACCCCAAAAATAAGCTTTTGTTGTTGATGTTTCCCTTTTTAAATTGGGAGCAGTTATTTATCATACTGATCTGTCATTCCATTTCTTGCAGGTCAAGACCCTTAATGCCAATTGAACAAAATTGTTGATGATTTGAGAGGGACACTTTAGTTATCATTTCTGAAGTGTGGAAATTTCATGAACACATACACAGTCAAAAAATACACCAGTAAACTTGTCTCAACCTCTTCTTTCTGCTCTAGAGATGAATGAAAAAAATTACTGTTATAGCTGCCTAGAAGTTCCAGAAATGGGCAATTTTATTGATTGTCTTTACTATGATATCAGATTTTCCTCTTCAGCACAAAATGCTGATGCTGACGGACTTTTCAGGTTGCCCTTTTGGGAGGTCACAATGTATATCAATTTGTATCACAATATTCTTCCTGAATACAAGAAGCCACTTAATATGTGTCATAATTACCTGTGACATTGAAATAACCTTCACAAGACCTTGCAGTGTTATCTGTAGTTTACATTAAATAGATGGCCAAACAAGTATGAAACTATTAAGAAGATGAGACTTTATTTTTACAGGAAATACAAATTTTCACTAGATAAAAGAAAATGTGTTGGGTATAAGAATTGTTCCAAAATATTGTAATTAAGATTTGAAAGAACTTCATGAAAACCATCCAGGTATGATTCATCTGAAAATTTTAAATAGACAGCATACGTGGTGCTCATACATAGACAGGACAGGCCTAGTGAAGAATGTTTGTAACCGTAAAACTTCTTTGTTTGTAAAAAGAAAAGGAATACTTGTGGCACCTTAGAGATTAACCAATTTATTTGAGCATCCGATGAAGTGAGCTGTAGCTCACGAAAGCTTATGCTCAAATAAATTGGTTAGTCTCTAAGGTGCCACAAGTACTCCTTTTCTTTTTGCGAATACAGACTAACACGGCTGTTACTCTGAAACCTTCTTTGTCTGTGGAATTCAAAGTTTGTTTTGCACCAACGCCACCTCTGAAAATAACTGTTATACTCATGGAAGTGAGTTCATATTAATTTGCTGGCCTGTATCTAGGGTAAAAATTTTCTTAAGTGAAATAGCCAGAAGTTATCTGTGTGTCTGAAGAGAATTTGATTTGATTTAGGCTGCCAGAGTCTGATCTACACTATGGCTCCAACTGGCTTGAAATCAATTTTTCTGAATAGTTTTTAAAAACCGATTAGAATTTGAGGTGGAATTTCCCCAGTGTTGACCAGGCTAAAGTGTCCCTGTGTTCTCAGGCCTAAAAACTTTTATACTAGAAAAAACTGAGTTATTTTACAGGAAATCTGATATTCCGAGAAATTTGTGGTGCAAAACTGCACAAAATAAATGTCAGAGATATGATTTGGAACTGAAGAGATTTTTACAACTACCTAAACAAAGATATTTGGAATTCAAACATTAGTAATATATTTGTCAGACAGACTATAATTGTCTTTTGAACTTTGAAAATAAAAATAGAAGCAGCAGAGATATTATGCTCTAAGAAGTGAGTTTTCATAAGATTTTTCTTTTTAAGACTTTTGCTTAAAGATTTTTCTTCAGAGACTTTTTATTGCTGTGGTGTGATAGCCTGCATGCATATCCCTATATGCACATGTAATAGATCTTGAAGAAAACCATACTGGTCCTTTGAGGTATCTGCTCTACACATTTTAGTTTTAAAAATTTCTTATTAATGTAAGTGCTGCAGGTAGCTATGCATCTGGTTAAGGTTGCCCTACACTTTTCATTATAAGACCCTGTTTTCAGCTGCTTAATACTTTGCCAAATTTTAATGGTTCATGCTCATATTTTCCATGCCAGATGTCTGCCTGAGGATCAGTTGTTCTGGAAACCTTTAGCATAAGTGGCTCTGCTGTTTTGAAGAATAAGGGAATGACATTGTTTTTCCCATGTTAATGAATGGAAAAAATATTTTAGAATCCCTTTCACTAGGGCTCCATTCTTTGGAACAGTGACTTGACATTTGGCAGGGAGTTGCTGTGAAGTCAAAGGGGTGCATTTTTCTATTCCTATGGAAAAAAATGTCAAAATTTGGCCAAATTACAAGATTTTGAAAAATCTCAGTACACACATGTTCAGTAGATACTTTTCAGAGTTTCGCAAAAAGAAAAGGAGTACTTGTGGCACCTTAGAGACTAACCAATTTATTTGAGCATGAGATTTCGTGAGCTACAGCTCACGAAAGCTCATGCTCAAATAAATTGGTTAGTCTCTAAGGTGCCACAAGTACTCCTTTCCCTTTTCTTTTTGCGAATACAGACTAACACGGCTGTTACTCTGAAACTTTTCAGAGTTTGGTTGCTAAATTCTTCAAACATTCAATTTGAACCGAGCATGCTCCAGCCCTGCACAGTTCCTATTTCCTTCTTTTACAGGATTACTGGCTTAGTGGATAAAGGGTGAAGCAGTAGACATGATATAGTTTGATTTTAGTAAGGCTTTTGACACATTCTCACATGGTATTCTTATAAGTAAACTGGGGAAATGTGGCATAGATGGTATGACTATGAGGTGGGTGCACAAGGCCATACTAAAAGAGTAGTTATAAATCATTCAGTGTCAGACTCAGAGGATATATGTAGTAGGGTCCTGTAGCAGTCACTCCTGGGTCTGGTACTAGCCAGTATTTTCATTAATGACTTGGACAATGGCGTGGAGAATATCTTCATAAAATTTGCAGATGACAACCTGGAAGGGGTTGCAAGCACTTTGGAGGACAAGATTCGAATTCAACAGGACAGTTTTGTAAATTGGAGAATTGGTCTGAAATTAACAAGATGAAATTCAATAAAGACAAGTGCAAAGTACTACACTTGAAAAATGAGATGCACAACTGCTTAGGAAATAGTACTGCTGAAAAATGACCTGGGGGTTTTAGTGGATCAAAAACTGAATATATTTGAACAATGTGATACAATTGTGAAAAAAGCTAATATTGTTCTGGCGTATATTAACAGAAGTGATATATGTAAGACACAGGAAGTAACTGTCTCATTCTACTTAGCCTCATCTGGAGTACTGTGTCCTATTATGGGTGCCACATTTCAGGAAAGATGTGGACAAATTAGAGAGAGTCCAGACACAAAAATGACAAAAGATTTAGAAAACGTGACCTATGAGAAAAGGTTTAAAAAAAACCTGGGCATGTTTAGTCTTGAGAAAATCTGATAATAGTCCTCAAATATGTTAAGGGCTGTTGTAAAGCAGACTGTGATAAGTTGTCCTCCAGGTCCAGTGAAGGCAGAACAAGAAGTAATGGGCTTAATTTTCAGCAAGGGAGATTTAGGTTAGATATTAGGGAACACTTTCTAATCATAAGGATAATTAAACTCTGGAATAGGTTTCCAAGGGAGGTTGTGGAATCCCTGTCATTGGAGGGTGTTAAGAACAGGTTGGACAAACACCTGACAAGGGTGGTCAAGCTATAATTGGTCCTGCCTTAGCATGGATGGCTGGACTTGATGACTTCTCAAGGTCCCTTCCAGCCCTACATTTCTATGATTCTTTCTGTTATTGCACTGCACATGTCCCATACTACAGAGTGACTGAGCATGCTCCAGCCCTGGGCTCCAGGGGATGAGCAAGACCCTGCCTAATATGCCACTCTTGGGCTTCTGTGATTCCTGACAGCACTGGGAGATTGTGTCTTCTGTGTGCTCAGTACTGCCACTTCCGACACTCAGGCAGCAAGGAGGAGTAGGACACAGCTGGCTTAGGCCAAGACTACACTGCAAACTTTGGTTGACACAACTTACACTGTTGAATCAAAAACAATGAGGAGTCCTTGTGGCACCTTAGAGACTAACAAATTGATTTGGGCATAAGCTTTCATGGGCTAAAACCCATTTCATCAGATACATGGAGTGAAAAATACAGTAAGCAGTATTTATATTACAGCACATGAAAAGATGGGAGTTGCTTTACCCAAGGGGGGTTCAGTGCTAACAAGGCCAATGCAATTAAGGTGGAAGTGGCCTATTCTCAACAGTTGACAAGAAGGGGTGAATATCAAGAGAGGGAATCAGTTAGTATATTGCTTGTGTGTGTGCATAATTGACTGATGTGTTGGTATTGAATGTACTCAACAGGATTATTTGTGTCAATGCCCAGTGCAGTGCACCATGGGTAGGTATTCCAGTGTGTCCTTGCCACTGGAATACCTCACTGAATTTTGAGAAATTTTTACAATGCATGGTAGGGCAGAAACAAGCTGCACAGAGGTAACGGGGAGCAAGGGGTCAAATTCACATCCATGCAACTTTCTCTATCCCATAATGCCATATATATTCATAATTTTTGTGCTTTTAAAAAAATCCCACAAACCTGAATGGCACTTTTTGCTCTCCGCCATCTCTGACAGAAGCAGGGGCCCTGCATATCTCTACACTGTTATCATGAACGTTGCAAACATAGGGCAAATGATCCTCCAGTATTTGCAGAGCCACAGTAAAAATCGTTACAATGGAGGGCATGCTGAGATGTTTGAGGACAGATTGTTGTGGGACATAGTGGAAACCAATTCAAGGTTGCTGATGGCATTCACAGAACCACTGCAAAAGGTCGAGCACTAATGCTGGGACTGAGAAATGAGCACTGACTAGTGGGATTGCATTGTAATGCAGGATTGGGATGATGAGCAGTGGCTGCAGAACATTTGGATGTGAAAGGCCACATACCTGGATCTGTGTGACATGCTGGCCCCGGCCCTCCAGTGTATGGACATCAGAATGAGAGCTGCACTGATAGCAAATGTTGATTACACTGTGGAAGCTTGCAATGCGAGATTGCTACTGGTCAGTGGGAAATCATTTTGGAATTGGAAAATCCACAATGGAGGCCGTTGTCATGCAAGCATGTAGGGCCATTAATCATCTCCTGCTATGCAGGATGGTGACTCTCAGCAATATGCAAGAGGCAGTGAATGGATTTGCAGCAATGGGGTTTAATCTGATTGAATCGAAGCCCCTCTCAGCAGCAAAGCATTATTTTCTTCTCTTCCCCGTATCCTCCTTCTCTTCAGTAAGGTCCCCTTGCCAAGTCTATTGAACTTTCTCTGGGAGGCTTGCAGCAAGTACTAGTGCCCTTAAGGTGACCAATTTCACAGCTGGCAAAAAAGCCTCAATCACCAGCATCCTCCCTGCTCACTAATCCTGCTTCTTTCCTTTCTCAGCCACTCACCCACCACAGTTCTTCCCCAAACAATTTCACATCCCACTATGTCTCATAAACAGACAACCGCTGAACATCTGACTATAACTCCTAAACAGACCTCCCTCCATATCCTCCTCCTTGAAACACACACCCACTACATCCCTATAACAGACACGCCCAATCTCCCCTCTCCATCAGACACACACCCACTACACCCCTATAATAGACATGTCCAGTCTCCCCTCTCTGACGCACACCCACTACATCACCATAACAGAAACCCCAATCCCCCTGCCCCAAAGTCACCAACTCACTCACCTCCCTCACACAAACTCCCATCCCAAACAAATGATCACCCATTGCCATTATATCTCCAGTTAACCCCATGTGCCACAACCTCCAAACACATCCTCATCCATTCACAGCCCCCATTAACACAACCATCCACAATCCCCCTACACACACACACACTCTATCCACCTGGCATAATCAGACACACACCCAGCCACCATCTCTTACCCCCAGCCATGAGCAACTGTTTGGTTTCTGTGGCTAAAGAAAATGTTATGCATGATTAAAAAAAAAAAGCACACAGAAATTTCTCGTATTTTTCTGTTGCTTGCAAAAAACCTAAGAAGCAACATTTGAAGGTACATTCTATATCTTTAGATGGTTTCTGGGAAGTCTTTTGATTTTGGATGATTATTTATTTATTTATAAACTTTCCTGTGAACAGTCTATTCTCTTAAGCAATTTGTTGGATTGAGATGAAAGGTGTACAGACCACCAATGGAGGTTCAAAAATAAGTGTGAACAAAGGATGTGTGTGTGTGTGTGGGGGGGGGGTGTTGGGGGAGGCAAGAGGGAAAGCCCCAGGGAGTCAAAAGGGGGGAAATTTCGAAAGTGGTTCTGGGAGACAGGGGTAATATTGCATATCATTTGATTTGTCTCATTGAGTGGGGTCAATCCCACCCATTTTTGGCTTCTGTGGGTCTGTGTAGCTTTGTTTATGTAGGGGATATAAAAGTATCTCAGGGAGACTGTCAAGGTTCCTTCTCCACTCTGAATGCTAGGGTACAGATGTGGGGACCTGCATGAAAACCTCCTAAGCTTACTTTTACCAGCTTAGGTTAAAACTTCCCCAAGGCACAAACTATTTTACCCTTTGCCCTTGGATTTCCACTGCCACCACCAAACTTTATCTGGGTTCCTGAAAAAACATAGTTTGGACGCATCTTTCCCCCCAAAATCCTCCCAACCCTTGCACCCCACTTCCTGGGGAAGGTTTGGTAAAAAGCCTCACCAATTTGCATAGGTGACCACAGACCCAAACCCTTGGATCTTAGAACAACGAAAAAGCATTCAGTTTCCTTACAAGAAGACTTTTAATAGAAGTAAAAAGAAATCACCTCTGTAAAATCAGGATGGTAGATACCTTACAAGGTAATTAGATTCAAACATAGAGAATCCGTCTAGGCAAAACCTTACATTACAAAAAAGACACACAGACAGGAATAGTCATTCTATTCAGCACAGTTCCTTTCTCAGCCATTTAAAGAAATCATAATCTAACACATACCTAGCTAGATTACTTACTAAAAATTCTAAGACTCCATTCCTGTTCTGTCCCCGGCAAAAGCATCACACAGACAGACCCAGACCCTTTGTTTCTCTCCCTCCTCCCAGCTTTTGAAAGTATCTTGTCTCCTTATTGGTCATTTTGGTCAGGTGCCAGCGAGGTTACCTTTAGCTTCTTAACCCTTTACAGGTGAGAGGATTTTTCCTCTGGACAGGAGGGATTTTAAAGGGGTTTACCTTTTCTTTTATATTTATGATAGAGACCATGTTGCATATCATTTGATTTGTCTCATCATCAGATTTTTAATGAAAAATAATGTGAACTCTTTTTCAGCTCAGAAGCTTCAGTGGCAACATGATCCCCTTTCTGTTCAGCTTCACCAGAAACATGACCTGCAACATCATTGTGACCTTGGCATCTGTCGCTTTGTGTGCTGCCTCACTGTGATACAACCCTGCCTCTTGTTTCAACCATTTTCCATTTTCCAACCCTGCCTCTTGTTTGCGTTCTGATTAATCATCAGAAGAAAGAAATGGGAAATTGGGTTTACATTTAGCTACATGTAAACCTTTATTACTTCTGAAAGCAGAATTTCCTTCTTGCTGGAGAGAAAAGCAGGCCAGGTACTTTTAAAAGGCTAATCCATGGCTGGTTTTATTTATTTATTTATTTTTGCTGGAGGAAATCTTGGTTGCTAGATTTGCCACGAAGTAGACATGTAGGAGCAAGAATGAGACTGGGAGTTTCTCAGATTTCAAAGGAGTGGAGAACATACAGTGGTGGATTTGACAAAACTACACAAAAAGTGACAGCACTCATTCCAGAGAAAAATATTTTGAGCCTGCGAAAAATGCCACACGTGGTTCAGCTGCTCAGTGTGTAGCTGACGCAAAGACAAATGTCCTGGAAAATGCTGTTGCCACTGTGCAGCCCTCCTCCCCCGTTGATGTGCAGCAAAGCAGTGGTTCAGATATGGGTAGTACTTTGCATTCTGACTGGTCGGCCAATGTAACTGCAGACCTGATCAGGGATAACTGTGAAGGGAGTCAAAGCTTGTGTAGCAGAGCACAGCTTCTGCAATGGATATTTCATTAAAAACTTTCTCTGTGCATGCAGTGACAGTGCTAGCATCCTAGTTGAGATAAAAAGTGAGATGCTGACTTCTTTAACCAAAGACTACCCCGATCCTATCAAATGACACTGTCTGTATCACAGAATTGAACTTAACATTGGAGATACTATCGAGGAAGTTGGAGGAATTATTTAAGGGATTGACTGTATCACAAGGCACACTCAGTTTACAGCCAATTTGCCCCCAAACCAATGGGAACTTGATGCTTGTGTCTCCAAACTCAGTGCATAACTTACAAGACTGAAAAAAATTCTAATTGTACTTTGGATGGCTTCAAGTTTTAGAGCAGTATCAGCTGTGCAGAAAAATTATGCAGCTCTTCATGTGAATTTCACAGTTGCTTCTGAAGATCAGTCACACAGTGCTGAGACCCAAGAGACTTTCTGGTAGCTTGCTAAATCATTGGGCTCTGAAGATTTTGTTTTTTTTTTTAATTTGACACTTTTGATACATACGCTAGAGGAGGTAACTAAAGTGTCAGAATGCTGACAAAGAGATGATATCACCTTAGCTCAAGTGAATCTGATGTTCAAAAGGTCTGTAGAGCCAATCAAAAACAAGAAGCTTCTCCACATATATTGGATACAGAGCAAGCTGTTGTTGAACAGGTTTTAAAGTCAGTACCACTGTTGAAATGTGCAATGAACAATCAGCAATTAATCAGCAACAATTTTTCCAAAGCTCAGTCTACAACCTTTGATCTTGTTTAGTTACCACAGCTTCCTTGAATCGCTCTATCCTTCCTGGTGGGCGTAATCAACAGAATGTCTCTGACTTCAATAAGTTGATAGATCCGATACAGGTCTGAGAGCTGAGTAAGTGGCCACTACATACAAAGAGTCCTTGGTACAAGGGACAGAGGAAGCTGAAGAAATTATGTGAAAAGTTACATATTACCTTTGAACTGATTAAGAAAACCTTTTAAGACGATTGATGGTGAAGGCAAAGAGGTTCCTGAGGATTTCAAACCTCTAGTCTTTGCTATTGAAATAATTCCTGTGATGTTGAGACACATAAAGAGGGTTCAGCATAATGAACAATATCTAAACCCCTGTGTGCCACAGTTTCAGAGTACCTCGGTTTTCACTGTTGATGTCCATAAGCTTGCTTGGAGTAAGATTAGAGTTTTAGTGGGACAGTTTTGAAACCTAGGAACCTTTATTATATAATTTTATTTATTATTTCTTTATAGCTGCTCCCTCATTGTACCAGGCACTCTCCAAAAATAAAGGTATGCATGACCCCTGCTGTAAAGTGTTTACAAACCAAAGCCCCAATCCTGGAAATAGGTATGCTTAACTTTGCTCATGTGAACAGTCCACTCACATGAGTAAAGTTAAGCATCTATAGAAGTGTTTGCAAGATCAAAAGATGGACAAAAGAGTAAGAAAAGGGGGCATAGTATATACATTAAAGTGGTCAAGGTGTTAATTGGTCAGATTAGAAAGTATAATTTATTGACATTGAATTTTTGCATGTGTGAGAGAAAATCTCCACATATCAATAACCAGCCATAATCTACTAATTAGTTTCTTGTGTTTATAATTTACATTTATAAAATGACCAAGAGCACCTGTCTGACATCCTAGGTGCCTCTGACAATTACTGAAAAAGACAGTGAATCAATTAAAAGTGATCCATAATGTTTGATAATATTCAGTAATCCTGCAGCACAACAGTTATGCAAATAAAACATTCACCACTTTCCCTATACATCACCTCTGGCTAATGTTTGCCAGTTCAGCAGCCCTCTCAAAGATATGTCTTGTAGCATGCCCTGAAGGTCATCAGATTTGAGCTATTTCAGACCAGAGAGGGTATGCATTTTCTGCAAACGCCCTGCCTTCAGGCTTCCCTCTTTTATATCCAGAGGGGCCCTGCTTGAGTGGTTCCTGACATGTGTCATGTTAAAAGTGGATGTGCAAGAGGGGTGTCAATGAGAAGAGGACAATGGCCTTAAGTCTGACTCTCAAAGGGCATTCCCTGCCTGTTGGCACTTAGGGTCTCATACAAGTGCTTGACAGCTAATGTAGGTAATTAAATTAGAGTTTATCACTATGTGATTGTGTGTACATATGGGGTGAAAGGCTCTTCTTCCCTCCTGATATTCCAGACTCCGCCCATGGCTCTTCTCCTCCAGCCTTTTCTCCCATGGCCTCCTAGTCTACTGACATCCCCTGCAGAGACTTTCAGCTACCTAAAATCCTATATTAATAAGGAAATAAGAGTCCAGATACTGTGGTACATTAACATCTCTTTGCCTTATTAAAATGAGGTTGCAGTGGAGTCTAGAGCCATCTAAATCACACAATGCATCAGAAGGTGCAACTCCAAGATTTAGGACACTGGGTCATTGCAGCCTAGTGAACGCCTAACTCAGAAGAGGAGCTGGCAAGTGCTTCATGGTACTGAGATCTTACCACAAAATTAGTTGGAGCATGAACTTCAGTATGGTTAAACTGGGTGACTGGACATTGGAAAAGAGGCCCCTAACTTCATACATCAGCTTAATAGGGATTCAGAAACTGGGACTTTTCTGGTAAGTACCCCAACATAGGGTGCGGGGAGAAAAGGTCCTATGCCACGGATAAAATATTCTACTCAGATAAAACACCATTTTTGTGTCTTTTAGAACTTGAGTATCACTTCTCTGGAACATCCTTTAAAATGTATGGAACTTCTAACCATGTCACATAAGCATGTTAGCTTCACTGCAGAAATATCCACCTAACATTTAAATTGACATTATGAAGCTTCAGAGCCACTTGCTATTGAGATAAATAGGACAGTACACACTTTTTACTGCTTCTTTTTACATTTGTAAGGTTATCTTTACAACCAGAAGAGGTAGATTGTGGCCAAAATTTTCAAAGTTGAATACCTGACATTACACAACTAAATCCAAATTTAGAGACCTAAGATAGTGGTTTGATTTTCACAGGTCATACTGAGAACTTGAAGCTTTCAGTAGGCCACATTTATTTAGACACTAAATATGGATTTAGTTGTCTAAGATGAAGCAGCCAAATTTGAAAATATTGGCCCTCGAACCTTGCAGACCGTCCTCACATAAATAGTCCCATTAACTTCAGTGGAAGCATACATGTAAGTGAGGGTTCCAGGGTTATGCCTGATATTATCTTTTTTTTAAATAAAAACTTAAATTCTGCAGAAAATATTGAGACACCAAAATGCACAGGGAGACCTTAATCTGTGGACATTCTGCATGCATGGATCGCCAGTGTTCCTTAAGGAATATAATTTTCTTTCTAACATAATGTTAGGCAGATGGAACAAAACATAAATTTGCTTTTTAACTCCCTTTTGCCACAGAGAGTAATGAACAAAATGATTTTTTTCTCTGGAAATGGACAAAAGGGAGCTAACTTAAATTAACAAGCTCTTTTACATAAATTACCATCCATTATGGTGCTGAGGTCAGGAAACACATATGCAAGCTGAAGTCTACACTAGTTACATGAGGGAAAGGTAAATCCTGTTTGCTTCAGGATAGATTCTGTATGGGAGATAATGGACTTCACCTTTTGTTCAGGATGTTGAACTGAGTTTTATAATCAGTTAAAATCTGTCATTAGTAGTAAACATATTTAAATAAATAATATTTGAAATATGAGTACAATAAATAAATTAAATGTAATTAGAGTGTATAAGTGATGTTATTTCAAAATACAGTAGGTGATCTGTTAATGGTGATATTATATTGTAATAATAACCATGTTAGTATATGAAATTCACTTACCAGTTTAAGCTATATTTATTATTCCAAGGCTATACCACGTATTACTGTAAAGTGTAGCAATAGGCTTATACTGTAGCACATAGGGTTCTGATCTATCCTCAATGGCTCTGATTGTGCAAGATGATCTTTGTGGGTGGAGACCCACTGAGGTTAATAAGGTTTCATATGGGCACAAGGGTTCATCCACATGAATCTGATTGCTGAAGTAATACGATTGTTGCAATTCAGATTCCTGCACTTAGGACAGGAGAATCCCATGCACTGCTACAGGCTGGGGACTGACTGGCTAAGTGGCAGCTCTGCATAAAAGGACCTGGGGAATACAGTGAATGAGAAGCTGGATATGAGTCAACAGTGTGCCCTTGTTGCCAAGAAGGCTAATGGCATATTGGGCTGCATTAGTAGGAGTATTGCCAGCAGATCAAGGAAAGTGATTTTTCCCCTCTATTTGGCACTGGTAAGGCCACACTGGAGTATTGCATCCAGTTTTGGGCCCCCCACTACAGAAAGGATGTGGACAAATTGGAGAGAGTCCAGCGAAGCACAACAAAAATGATTAGGGGGCTGGGGCACATGACTTATGAGGAGAGGCTGAGGGAACTGGGCTTATTTAATCTTCAGAAGAGAAGAGTGAGGGGGCGTTGATAGCAGCCTTCAAATACCTAAAGGGGGTTCCAAAGAGGATGGAGCTAGGCTGTTCTCAGTGGTGGCAGATGACAGAACAAGAAGCAATAGTCTCAAGTTGCAGTTGGGGAGGTCTAGGTTGGATATTAGGAAAAACTATTTCACTAGGAGGGTGGAGAAGCACTGGAATGGATTACCTATGGAGGTAAGAGGTTTTTAAGCGTTAGAGGTTTTTAAGCCCTGGCTTGACAAAGCCCTGGCTGGGATGATTTAGTTGGTGTTGGTCCTGCTTTGAGCAGGGGGTTGGACTAGATGACCTCCTGAGGTCTCTTCTATGATTCTATGAATTCCCATTCATATTAATGTACCGGCCAGAATCTAGTAGAAATCAGGGAATGGGGTTGGATAGTCAGACATTTTTGCCACATGCAGGGGTATACTTTTGTATTTTATAAAATCAGTTGGTTGAGAAAAGGAGAAAAATTGCAGAAACATAAAATTTGTGCTACACGTGGGGTTCATACATCCCATGCGGCCCCCTTCCTGTGGTGGAACCATGTTGGTTGCACAGGGTCTCTCCTCAATGTGGACAGTATGATTCACTTCATGCATGCGATAAACAGTCAGTTGTAGAGGGATGTAGACGTCAACCATGTATGCTGGGGCTTGGACTGTTTTGTTTTTTTTAAAGGAAGATGGAAGGGTGCAATGATGGCGGGACTATCATATGGAGGGGAAGAGCAAATGATGAGAACCTTATGGTTTGGAGAGTTCAAGAGGAGAGAGAATTTAACTCCCCCGCCCATGCTTCTTGCATGTCTAAAAATATAGATGATAGGCACAGACATAAGAGCCTTTCACCTGATTCTGAAATGATTTCAAAATGGAAATTGAACAGTTTTAGCCATTTAGTGATATGAAACTTGGGAACATAACTAAGCAGCTGCACCTATTGCATTAAAGCAACTTTATTTTCATTTTGATTCTTTTAGATCTGACTAATTATTTTTGTATATAACCAAGACTGATAGTTATTGGGGTCGGGGAGGGTGATATGGGATTGGGAATGAGAAGCAGAGGTATACCAAAGAGGATCTCTCTTTAAGAAATAGTCCAGAATGTGAAAAAAAATCCACACTGATTTATAATATAATATTCTCAAGCTATGCAGAACTGGATGGTCAATAATTGGATGGGATACCGCAAGTAATAATCCTTAATTTTTTTTTCTTGGAATCTATCCTTAATATTCTTGGAATCTACACTTAATATTCAATATGCTCACATTAAATCCAAAGTTTTGGCCCATCTTTAGTATAAAGTAAATTCATTGTTTACTCACAAAGTTCTAGCAATACTCTCAATTCCAAAAAAAATAAAATCAAACAAACAGAAATAACCAGGAATTATAATACTTTTGAGTTAAATCTAAGTAATTTTAAATATTACACTTCTAAAACCAGTAATACAATTCTGTGCATCACAGAATTTAACCAGTTAATGGAAAGACTGAAAATGTGGGTAAAACATCATTTTAATTGAGAAAATATATAATAACTTATAAGTTTATACCAATATAGGAAGGAGACCTAACAAAATGGCAGACTAGTTTACTTTTAGGGGAGGAGCTTATAAACTTGTAAAAGGACAGGGAATATGAGTTATTTTAAAGAACAGCATGGAAATCTAAAAACATATTTGCACCCTGATCATTGGGATTGATGCAGGCACACCCCATGCAAGTCAGGGGAGGGGATGAAAGACTGTCCTTTGAGATTCCTCAGGACTGGTTCCCTGTGTAAATTAGAGCAACCTAAAGGCTGCTGCAATTTGAAGCATCTAGCAAAGGTTTCAAAAGGCTGATCTGGCTGCTGCAAACCAGTAGCCCATCAGGAAGCCTGGCCACATCACCATTTCCCCACCCATGCCCCCTAAACTGACAATTAAGAAGGGGCTAGCATAGAAGCTGTTTAGAGTGGTTCTATGCCACTTGAGGTTTTCCCTGTAGTGGCTATCTACATTATCTTTAGGGCTACTTTGTGCCAGAATCAAGGTCAGTTTTCCACATTTCCCCACCCTTCTCTCATGAAACTGTTGTTTCATTTTATCTATCCCTGTCAGTAAAACTGCAGCTTGCAGTTGTTTTTATCTGCCTAAGAAAGGCAAATTATTCCTATGTGGTGTCTTCACTTTCAGCTTATGTGGGGGTAAGTGCAATAGATGGCTGTGGATTATATCAGATCCATTCCTCTCACAACAATATGGTACTGAGCATGGGTCACCACCATATTAGAATGTGAGTAAATAACCTATGGGTGAAAGACTCACTGGGAGAAGGCCAGTCCTCGCTTACAGACAGCCCCCTAACCTGAAGCAAATATTCACCACACCACAGAAACACTAACGCAGGAACCAATCCCTGTAGCAAACCTCATTGCCTATTCTGTCCCCATATCTACCCTAGCGATACCATCAGAGGACCCAACCACATCAGCCACACCATCAGAGTCTCATTCACCTGCACGTCTACTAATGTGATATATGCCACTTCCTGGACGCTACGGTGCTAATAAGGGATGGTCACATAAACACTACCCTATACCAGAAACCTACTGACCGCTATTCCTACCTACATGCCTCCAGCTTTCATCCAGACAACACCACACAATCCATTGTCTACAGCTAAGCTCTACGATACAGCCACATTTACTCCAACCCCTCAGACAGAGACAAACGCCTACAAGATCCCTATCAAGCATTCTTACAACTACAATACCCACCTGATGAAGTGAAGAAACAGATTGACAGAGCCAGAAGAGTACCCAGAAGTCACCTACTACAGGAAGGCCCAACAAGGAAAAGAACAGAACACCACTAGCCATCACCTTCAGCCCCCAACTAAAACCTCTCCAACGCATCATCAAGGATCTACAGCCTATCCTGAAGGATGACCCATCACTCTCAGAGATCTTGGGAGACAGGACAGTCCTTGCTTACAGACAGCCCCCCAACCTGAAGCAACCTGAAGCAAATACTCACCAGCAACCACACACCACACCGCACACCACACAACAAAACCACTAACCCAGGAACCTATCCTTGCAACAAAGCCCGTTGCCAACTGTGTCCACATATCTATTCAGGGGACACCATCACAGGGCCTAATCACATTAGCCACACTGTCAGAGGCTCGTTCACCTGCACATCTACCAATGTGATATATGCCATCATGTGCCAGCAATGCCCCTCTGCCATGGTCAAACTTGACAGTCTCTACGTAAAAGAATCTATGGACAAAAATCAGACATCAAGAATTATAACATTCAAAAACCAGTTGGAGAACACTTCAATCTCTTTGGTCACTTGATTGCAGACCTAAAAGTGGCAATTCTTCAACAAAAAAACTTCAAAAACAGACTCCAATGAGAGACTGCTGAATTGGAATTAATTTGCAAACTGGATACAATTAACTTAGGCTTGAATAAAGACTGGGAGTGGATGTGTCATTACACAAAGTAAAACTATTTCCCCATGTTTATTCCCCCCCTACCACCCACCATTGTTCCTCAGACGTTCTTGCCAACTGCTGGAAATGGCCCACCTTGATTATCACTACAAAAGGTTGTTTCCCCTCACCCCCCCCGCTCTCCTGCTGGTAATAGCTCACCTTACCTGATCACTCTCGTTACAGTGTGTATGGTAACACCCATTGTTTCATGTTCTCTGTGTATATAAATCTCCCCACTGTATTTTCCACTGAATGCATCCGATGAAGTGAGCTGTAGCTCACGAAAGCTTATGCTCAAATAAATTGGTTAGTCTCTAAGGTGCCACAAGTACTCCTTTTCTTTTTGCGGATACAGACTAACATGGCTGCTACTCTAAAAGCAGCTTTGCCTCTCCTGGAATTGACACCTCCTCATCTGTTATTGGGAGTGAACTATATCCACCCTGATCGAATTGGCCCTGTCAGCACTGGTTCTCCACTTGTGAGGTAACTCCCTTCCCTTCATGTGTCATTATATAAAGCCTGCATCTGTAATTTTACTCCATGCATCTGAAGAAGTGGTTTTTTACCTACAAAAGCTTATGCCTAAATAAATCTGTTAGTCTTTAAGGTGCCACTGGACTCCTTGTTGTTTTTTGTGGATACAGGCTAACAGAGCCACCCCCTGATAACTGTCCTGTCTCTGAGCCATCTAATCAACTTTCAGTACACTTTATAGGGATGTATCTTTAAACTAAATGAATACAGAAATAAATATAGGATTCTTCCCTGAAGCAAGGTAGGTGAACTGACTGCATGGTGTGCATCACCAAGATTACAGAGCATCACCAAAGCACTAAACAGGGTGACATCAGCAAATACAGCTATTTGGCAGCACGATGTCTTGAGCATTTTTTTCCAAATGGCAAGAAGCAATTATATTTCTTTGAACAATGTGGACTCAATGTACAAGTTATAACAAATATTGGATGCTTCTGCCTTACTTATCAACAAAACATGTAGCTTTTCGCACAACATATAAAAGTAAGAAATGGAATATGATTTTGTTGGGAAGTTTTCCCCTAAATGTATGTTTAATGATGTTAACGTTAGTGTTTGTGTTTGAATAAATGTGTTTGCTGTAATAATTAGAATAAAATGAATTAATTATGGAACAGAAATCAATGGAGTCCATGATTCAAGATGGTTTCGTGCCATAATGACAATTGGGACTCCATGTTGTTGCTCCTTCTTGTCAGAACTTTTGCAATCTAGCGGCAGGAAAAGAGCAAAAGACTCTTATGGGGCAGCTAGAACCAGCTCAGACCACTACGTTCGCGCCACTGAGCCTATAAAAACGGCTGCACGCCTGAGCATCAGGTTAATTTACACGAGGTCGAGGATCTCCTCAGTGACTCGGGACCCACACCATCGGCCCAGGAGTCATCTCTTACCATCACTCACGAACTAGAACACCTACCTATATCCTGATTCCAGCAAGTCTATCTTCAATCCTGGTCCCAGTAGATCTTTGCTGATGGTCCTCCTTCCCATAGCCCAGGTCAGGCTACAAAACTTGGTTTGAGGTCCAGGATTTGGATCCCAAGCTGTCAAGCTACAACAAAATACACCACCATTAGCTGTTTTGTCTTACCTAAAGTTGTCTTCTCTGACTCAGTACAGTATTGGGGTAGTTTGTGTTTTCCTTTTGTTTATTTTAAAAATAGCCAAGATTAAGTGCTGTATGGGTCTCTGGGCTTCACTTCCAATTGCGGGCAGCTACACTTGCATTTGTATTGGGTTGTTTAGTCTAATTATCATTCCCCTATCAGTGCTATTGTCAATTTCCTTAATAAATCTTTGTTAACTGTTTTCAAAGCATACACATCTCTCTGTCTCTTTTCTATCATACACAAGAGGGAGGTGGGTGGACTGACAAGCTGCTTCCAAAGGTGATCAGATGCTGAATGCCAGCCCAAGTTCCTGACTCTGTTAGCTAGGTTGAACATTAACAATTTGTCCTAGAGTAATAGAACTACCTAAATCTGCTAATGTGGATTCTAATGTTCCTGCTTCTAATGCCATTAAAGCTGAAGCTGATGGCCCTGTAACCTCTTAGGCAAAGGGATTCATTCTTCTTCATATGTCAGGTTGGGAAAAAAAATCAATTTTCTTGCAAGATGACAGAACTAGTGATGTAGAAGAAAATCATTAAATATGAGCAGTCAATCTATGAAACTAAAAATATAAAGATGCATCAAAACACTAGGATATATATATTGCACACTACCCCACAAACTGTAACAGATATAGGAAACAAAGCATACGCATAGAGTGGGATTGTACTTTCTGTGCCTATCAAAACCAAAGGTATGGCAAAAAAAGATGTGAGAACTTAAATGTGATTGGAGACCAGGGCTATGCCTACTACATTGGAGAAAAAAAAAATTCAATAAAAGTTTAATTTAATGGTATCTTCATAATAACGGCATTCGTAACTAGTGGTAAATTGGTTTATCTGTTTAATTATTGTTCTGCTCCCATATTAGCTTGTAATCTTTTCTCCTAATTGTAGACTACAGGAAATGTTATCGGTGCCTCAGGAGGTAGCCCTCTTTCCTCCAGTACGTACTGAATTAATCGTCCCCCATCATAGAGGTTACCAAGCTATCGGAAGTGTCAGTTTTTGGATTGTTATGTAGAAAGAAGACATTATTATTACTGGACTTTAATTATAAACGTAGAATTTAACACCGTTAAATTCTAGTTTTGTACTTATCTGTAAATCACAGGGGAAAGAAGCACAGAACAAGTTTCTGTGCACCTTACATGATATTAAACTCACGTTTACATATGGCCCGAGGGTTAAAAATAAGGCCCAGAATCATAGTAAGGAATTATTTCTTAGCCTCCTGCACATCTCTCGTATTCTGCACTACTGGGCTGAGTGAGTTAAATACAAGTAGTTAGGGTTTTTTTTTTCCTCTGGACATTTTTAGATACATTGTTCTTGAATAGTGAATTAAATGGGGAGTTTTGAGTATTTTCAGAGTCAATAGCGATACAATTTTTAAAATTTGATTATTGGCTCCCATAATTGATTCATATTTGAAGCTGGAGTTCTTCATACATTAGAAGTAAAATTCACATGTCAAAAAGAGCTTCCAGTTTTTTGCAAAAAATCATAATGTTTTTTTTAAAGCAATACTGCGGCTTTCAGACATTTGAGTCTTGTGACTACTCCTTTTAATTTCCAGTTAACTAGCTTCCTCGTCATAGTGAGCACTGCACTGGAAAAAAGCCTTAAATGTAACAACTTTGGCACAACCAATATGTTTATACATTTTTAATGTGGCTGATTGTATTTAAAGAAGAAACCTGGGAGTGACCTATGATGAGTAAAAGTGAAAGTGAAATGCAAGCAGCATGGAAACTTTTTTAAAAAAACCTCATAATAGAGGCTCAGATGATATATTTATCATAAATTAAAAATGAAAATAAAAAGTAAGAGGACCAAACAAATGCCATCATTGCTAAACAGCAGAGTAAAAGAGGTAATTAGAGGCAAAAAGGCATCCTTTAAAAATTGGAAGTCAAATTCTTCTGGGGAAAATAGAAAGGAGAATAAACTCTGGCAAGTCAAGTTATAAAAGTATAACCAGGCACGTAAAAAAAAAAAAAATTGAAGAGCAACTTCCAACAGACACAAAAACTAACAGAAAAAAAATAACTACTTCAGAAACAGGAAGCCTACCAAACAGTCAGTGGGGCCACTATCCAGCGCTAATCAAAGTGGTAAAAGAACACTAAAGGAAAATAAGGCCGTTGAAGAGAAGCTGAATAAATTCTTTGGAATGGTTTTCATGACAGACGATGTGAGGGAGATTCCCACACCTAAGCCATTCTGTTTAGGTGACAAATCTGAGGAACTGTCCCAGACTGAGGTGTCCGTAGAAGAGGTTTGGGAAAAAATTGATAAATTAAACAATAATAAGTCACCAGTACTGGATGTTATTCACCTAAGAGTTCTGAAGGAACACAAATATAAAACTGCAGAACTACTAACTGTGCTATGAAACCTGTCATTTAAATCAGGTTGTGTACCAAATGACTGGAGGATAGCTAATGTGACACCAATTTTTTAAAAAGACTCCAGAGGCAATCCTGGCAATTACAGGCCAATAAACCTAACTTCAGTACCAGGCAAACTGGTTGAAAGAACAGAATTACCAACCAAATAGATGAACATGATTTATTGTGGAATAGTCAACATGGCTTTTGTAAAGGGAAATCATGCCTCGACAATCTATTAACATTTTTGAGGGTGTCAACAAACATGTGGACAACGGTGATCCAATGGATAGCGTGTACTTGGACTTTCACAAAGCCTTTCACATGGCCTCTCAGCAAAGGCTCTTAAGCAAAGTAAGTAGTCATGGGTTAAGAGGAAAGGTCCTCTCATGGATCAGTAGTTGATTAAAAGACAGGAAACAAAGGGTAGGAATTAATGGTCAGTTTTCAGAATGGAGAGAAGTAAATAATGGTACCCCCCAGGAATTTGTACTGGGACCAGTGCTGTTCAACATGTCCACAAATTGTCTGGAAAAAGGGGTAAACAATGAGGTGGCAAAATTTTCAGATAATACTAAATTACTCAAAATAGTTAAGTCCAAAGTAGATGGTGAAGAATTACAAAGGGATCTCACCAAACTGCATGGCTGGGCAACAAAATGTCAGATTGAATTCAATGTTGATTAATGCAAAGTAGTGCACATTGGAAAACCTAATCTGAACTCTATATAAAAAATGATGGGGTATAAATTAGCTGCTACCACTCAAGAAAGAGATATTGGTGTTACTGTGGATAGTTTTCTGAAAACATCTGCTCAATGTATATCAGCAGTAAAATAAGCTAACAGAATGTAAGGAACCATTAGGAAAAAGATATATAATAAGATAGAAAGTATCATAATGCCACTATATAAATCCATGGTACACCCACATCTTGAATACTGACTGCAGTTTTGGTCACTCCATCTAAAAAAAGGGAAAAAATAGAATTGGAAAAGGTACAAGGAGGGTCAACAAAAATGATTGTATGGAACAACTTCCATATAAGGAGAGATGAAAAAAAACTAGGACTTTTTTAGCTTGGAAAAGAGACAACAAAGAGGGGATATGATAGGGGCCCGTAAAATCATGACCGGTGTGGAGAAAGTGAATAAGGAAGTGTTATCTACTCCTTCACTTAACATAAGAACCAGGAGTCACCCAATGATCTTTTATTTTTTCTTATTGAAATGTAACTTGGAGGGTATGTATAATGGCTTGTAAATATTCCATCCCTAATTAGACAGAAATCGAAGTCAGCACTGGGGAAAGGGCCTTTGTTTCCCCAAATAAGCCTGTTCAGAAGGCAGAGTCTTCCAGCTGGGGATGCTGACAAGGGCTCATAAAAAGTGGTCAGGCTTAAACATGCTGGAGCTGAGTAGAGTAGCAAATTCTCTATGATCATATTTGCTCAAACCACTTAGCAATCATGCTACTACATACTCTGAGCAAGCTGCAAGTTTGAGAGGGGTCATGATGATAATCAAGCTTCAATCTCACAAAGAAATATGTTACTGTTGTGAGTCTATCATAGGATTAATAAGGTCCAGCCTGTGCAGGTTGCCCAATGGGAAAATAATATTTTTGTAACAGATGACAGGTGGCTGTAACTGACATTAAGACTGGTCCCCTTAACCAATACTTCGAAATGAGTCTCCTAAATAAAAGGATACAAGAAGGAGCAGAGAGCATCAAAAGTATCTATGCATAACTAATGAAGAAGGGAATCCAATTTTTCTTACCCCTGCAGTTCCTGTTTCTCTTTTCCCAGTTCTCAGTTCTATGCTGTTACATTTTCTCCAGAACCTTGGATGCACAAAACTCCACCCATCCTTCAAGAAAGTAATTTTTACAGGAACACATTGTTGTTCAATGGAATTCACCCAGGAGGCCAGGAAATCTGTCCAGAACAAATGGAAGTAGATGGCCACAGAATGGGACGGGATTCATACCTGTATCAGGAACATGTTTCGCAAGCTGCTGTTTCCATTCCAAAGACAACAAAATGCTGAGGTCATAGCCATGTGATTCAATTCCATTAGTGGAGAAGAATATTTTCCCAAAAAACTGTGCTGATTAGGACAATGACCTCTCTCTTCTATGTGAAAACAACAACAAACTACCCCAGGCACAGGAAAGGTTACTGATATGTGCACATTTTACAATCAATCCACTCCCTAAACATGGGAAGCATAGTAACTAACAGGATATCATTCGATTCTGAGCATAAATAAATCACATTATATGATATACAGAGCCAACAAATCTTCGCCACAATAAAAAAATATCACCCACTCTGACACTCTGCAAAAGAATAAATCAAAGGCTTTTTTAATGTGATTTTTGATGGAAATACATTATGAGTTAAGAAAAAAATTAAAATGTATGGATGGTATTGTCTTGTAAAGGCTTAGGTGAGGTTTTTCAAAGCTATTGTCATCCCCCTAACTTGGATAGGTTGCCTAGACTCCAAAGGGAAACTCATCTGATATTGACAAAGTATACTTTGGGCTTTGGTACAGCCTACTCATGGGGACAAGTATAGTGGATAGTGTTTCTGAGGGGCAAGTCTATGAACAGTAATGTTGCCAGCCTGTCTCGCACTGTGTGAGCTCAGTCCTCCACGTAGATTGCAAGGAACTTCTAAGAGCTTCCTTTTCTCTATTGGACTGGGAAGTGATAGAGGGGCCTCCTTGGTCATCCCCTGAAGAATAAGGATGGAGCTGTCCAGAAGGTATAGAGAGGATGGGTGAAGTCTTCTGTCCACTCCAGTCATCAGAAGAACTGAGGGACCCTAAGGATTTGAGGGTAAAGTCCTAGAGGAGTGGTACCTGGAAAGAGGTTGTGCGGAAAGACAAGGCCTTGTGAGTCAGGGTGTCCTTTCTTCCTCCACACTTAAGGGTTGGGCATCTCAGGTGAAGTTCCACTCCTGTTTCTCTCAATTCCTGGGGATTTGTCTCCCCAGGTATGCAGCTTTCAACAGCGTGGGTAGAGGGTTCTTTGAATGTGGGTCTCCTTGCAAAAGTAGACTCAATGCTCAGCCCTGTGGCATTAGCTTAACATCAAAGACAATAATACAAAATACTAGAAGGCAGGGGGCAAGTTCCAGGTGCTGTGAGAACACCGCATTTCCTGAAGCTTGTGTGTTTAAAATCTCAATCTTAATATTGCATTCACAACAGGTCCAAAGTTGGTCTATACACTGGCTAATCTCCTATCGAAACTAAAGGGAAACTGACTGCAGGCTTCGATTCCTTATTTGCATTTAATTCTCTCCATATATGCCACGTTACCAATATATTAATATTTGACTTAGAATTACTTTCTCATAATGTCAGATTTCACTGATTGTCATTCTCTCCAAAAGATAAGGTACAAAATACATTTGACTAAATAAATTGCCAAATACAATTGTCTCAAGAATTACCTTAATCATGAATTTCTCATCTTCATCATCATTATCTCAGCTCTATAATATATTACATTTATTACAGTTTACACATGAAAAATATAATTAGCTATGAAGACTCCCACTGCTACTTAACAAACACACAACTTCTATCTGCGTCCCCAACCACACGTACAGCTTCTTGGTTACATGTGGACCAGGATTGGGTACAGCGCATACTGAGTACATTACAGGGTAAAGATATTCCAGGAAATGGGATATGCCATATAAAGATGGGATATACTCTAAGTTGCTGAACATAAACTGACTAAATAAATAATTCCAGGAATATTGAAGGATGTTCCAGTTAACAAATGAGAAAAATCCTGGCCTTATTTCAGCTCTTAGTCATATTGATCTAATGGATAACAGATGGCCTATTTATGGAAGTTGAGTATTAAAAGACATTTGCACCCTTATGATGTTCCCACTAATGGATGAAATGAACCACTTCTAATATCTTAGAGAGCTGCAGATACATTAGATAATAGGTGGGCTTGATTAGCTATAACTGTATTTGCACCCTATAATGTCATATGGCCTCAAATGAAACACAGGTAGATGGCATTTTAATTTGAGTGCTCAGGCTAGAAATAACAGTATCTTCTTTTTCTCTTTTACTACATAAAGAATCTGAAATAGAGTAATTGCTTTTTTATCTCACAGTTCTTTGTTTTCCTCAGTCACTTTCATTTGTAATTTTAAATTTAAACTTGCATTTCTGAAGACAAAGTGTACATCAATAGTAACCCTATAATTTAGATCCTGCTATTTGAGTGTGATGAGTACTATGTTTGGTATAAAAGTATGTGAAAATTTTCACCCAAAATAATAGCCATCTATTTTCCAAGTTAAGTCTTGCTGAATAACGGGAACTTTGTAGAAAAAAAGCTTTGGTGCATGAATTTGTCCATTTAGTTCCCTTTATATTTTGAAAGGACTGTAGAATGTATTGCAATGTTTAAAATGTAATGTATTGTTTGGCAGCAAGCTTTCAAAACAATCAGTGCAGCCACCTGGTCAATCCAGGTGCTAAAGGAGCACTCAAGGAAAACAAGGCTGTGGTGAAATGCTAAATGAATTCTATGCATTGGTCTTCATTGCAAAGGATGTGAGGGAGATTCCCACACCTGAGCCATTCATTTTAAATAACAAATCTGAAGAACTGTCCCAGATTAAGGTGTCTACAGAGGAGGTTTTAGAACAAAATTGATAAATTAAACAATAATAAGTCTCCAGGACCAGATAGTATTCACCCCAGAGTTCTGACGGAACTCAAAGATGAAATTGCAGAATGGGGGGAGGCATAGCTCAGTGGTTTGAGCATTGGCCTGCTAAACCCAGGGTTGTGAGTTCAATCCTTGAGGGGGCCATTTAGGGATCGGGGGCAAAAATTGGGGATTGGTCCTGCTTTGAGCAGGGGCTTGGAATAGATGACCTCCTGAGGTCCCTTCCAACCCTGATATTCTATGATTCTAACTACTTCTGTAGTACATAACCTATCACTTAAATCAGCTTCTGTATTAGATGACACAAAGAAAGGAATTATCAGACCTGTATATAAATATGATGTGTGTGGAAGAGTCAACTCAGCTTTTGTAAAGGAAAATCATGCCAAATAAAATTCTTGTCGGTGTCAACAAGCAAGTGAACAAGGGTGATTCAGTGGATATAGTGTTCTTGGACTTTCAGAAAGCCTTTAATAAGGACTTAAGCAAAGTAAATAGACATGGGATAAGAGGGAAGATCCTCTCATGGATCAGTAACTGGTTACAAGATAGGGAAAAAAGGGAAGGAATAAATGGTCACAATGGAAAGAGTTAAGTAGAGGGATTCACCAAGGATCTATGTCAGGAACTGTGCTGTTCAACATATTCATAAATGATCTGGAGAAGGTGGTAAACAATGAAATGGCAAAAACTAAAGATGATACTAAATTACGTAAGATAGCTAAGTCCAAAGTAGACTATAATGAATTGCAAAGGGATCTCACAAACTGTGTGACTTGGCAACAAAATGGCAGGGGAAATTCAGTGTTAATAAGTGCAACATAATGCACACTGGAAAACATAATTCCAACAAGAACTACAAAATAATGGGATCTAAATTAGATGTTAATACTCAAGAAGGCAATCTTGGAGACATCATGGATAGTTCTCTAAAAAACCATATGCTCAAAGTGCAGCAGCAGTAAAAAAAAAAAAACTAACACAATGTTAAGGAACCATTAAGAAAGGGATAATAATAAGACAGAAAATATCATAATGCCACTATAATAATCCATGGTATTCCCACACCTTGAATATTGCCTGCAGGTCTGGTCACCCCATCTCAAAAAAAATATTAGAATGGGAAAAAATACAGAAAAGGTCAACAAAAATGAGTATAGAGCAACTTCCATATGAGGTGAGACTAAAAAGACTGGGACTGTTCAGCTTAAAACGTCTTTTAAAACAGAGACAACTAAGGGGGATATGATAGAGGTCTATTGAATCATGAATGGTGTGGAGAAAGTGAATAAGGAAGTATTATTTACCCCTTTATATAACACACCGACCATGGGTCACCCAATGAAATTAATATGCAGCAGGTTTTAAACAAACGTAAGAAAGTACTTCTTCAAACAACACACAGTCAACCTGTGAAACTCATTGCCGGGGATGTTGTGAAGGCAAAAAATATAACTGATTTCAAAGAAAAATTAGATAAGTTCACAGAGGTTAGGTCCATGAATGCCTATTAGCCAAGATGTTCAGGTATGCATGCTCTGAGTGTGCCTACATGTCTGACTGCTAGTAGCTGGGAACTTGATGGCAGGGGATGGATCAGTCGATAAGTTGTCCTGTTCTGTTTGCTCCCTCTGAAGCATCTGGCATTGGCCACTGTCAGAAGACAGGTTACTGGACTAGATGGACCATTGGTTGGACCCAGTATGGCCATTCTTTTGTTCTTGAAAGTGTGTTATCTAGCATTATTTTTTCAATTTAAAGGATAATTTTAGCTAAATCTGAGACTGTCATTTCTTTGGTCTTTAACTTTTGCTTTACTCTTTTCCTACACATCCAATACTATGATTGTTTTGTTGGTCATTTTTAAAACTTATAACAGTTCAGATTTTGTTTATCTCTTCCTTCTTCCTCCCCCTTCCTCTCACTAAGGCCACTGTCCAGACTTACACACATGCTTAACTTTACGCAGGGTACAAGGTTAAGCATCTGTGTATCATAGTACTCTTTAAGAACAAATCGTTGTTATTCAGAACCAACCTACTTTGTATATCTTTGCTTTGCTCCATTCTCTTTTGCTTTTATTTTCTTTTTTTTTCTTTCTATCAAACATCACAAGCAGCTAACATTTTCTTTCCTTAGCTGTGCATTTATAACCAGCCACGTTTCTTTTGCTGATAGGCGTTCTGTGCAAGTTTGTATTTGTATAGACTTAACATTTTTTCTCTCCTTGGTCCCTTTTTTCACTTTATTCTGTATTATATTATCTGTATTTTAAATGTTGGTATTTTAGGCATATAAAGAGTGGAGCCTTGACTGACAGACATAAATGGGATGGAGCTATTACACTACAGTAGGTTTGGAAGTTTGTTTCTGTGGTTATACATTTTGGTATTTTGTTTATTTCACTAGGCTGCTTGTAGGAAAATGAAGACAGATAAAAATGCTTACAAATTCATCTAATCTATTCTTGTTCTTTAAATCATTTGATTGTCTTAAAAAGCTCTTGGTGACCTTTGCACTTAATGCATCTTCCCACTTCTAGGTCTCTGGTTTCCATGGCTTCCAAATGTTATTCATTTTGTTTAATAAATATCATTACTGACACTCATCTCTCCAGCAGCTATAGCAATTTTATCCAACTGAAGCACACAATAGTTTCTGCTGCCTGACTTAATGTGATCCTGAAAATTAATTTCCCATGCAACTTCTGCCATTAGGAATGAAGCGGTTACATGCTGAACTGATTTTCCTCAGAGTTTTGAACCCCAGTGCTGGCCTCACTTATGGTCAACATAATTGTAGCCAGGCAGCAATAAAATACACTTGAAGTGAAGAGTCTTCAAATGTTACAAGATCAATTATATTGGTTGGTCTTTTTGAGGAACCAAGTCCTGACATAATCAGACTCCTGCGCCACCATTATGAGGTGCTGTGAATTATTCCCTTCTCTGCCCAGAAGAATATATTCTCACAAACAAATCACAGAACTTTATTGTCATACAAACAAGACTTGTTAGTGTCTTTTATACTGCTATACTGCAGGTACGGACATATCTATTGAAATGTAGATTGGGATGAAGGTAAGATCTTTTATCTTAGATCAGATGGGAAATATTTCCCATGTAAGAGGATTCAGATTTCAGGAGACTTTCTGTCTTGGTAAAAAGGTTTTCCCAATACCAATGACAAATTGTTATTGCTGTTGTGGCAACATTATTCTGAGAAGTGGAAGGATGAACTAAACACTTTGGATAGATATGTAGAACAGGGAGAGAAAGAGGGCCCAATCTTGCAGTCCGTAGACTAGTAGTTCCATTCAGGACAACAGAATTAATTATATTAGTAAGGTCTACACAATGTGAGTAAAAGTTGCAAGACCAGGCTCAAGACAACGCTGAATTTCTGGAATTTGGGGAAGCATATCATTAGCATGTTTGCCAAGCCTAGGAAATTCTGTATTTCCAAATGATAAAATGTTCTGAAGACGTAGAGATCATTTAATGTCTGTCTGTCTATCTTCACTAGAAGATTTTTCTATTTCAATAGTTGAAAATACAATGAAAAAGACACTGAAATTTTACACTGCAATTAGCATTTGTCATGGCTTTTGTGTTGCTCACAATGAAACTGCAAATCAAAACCTGAAAATTCTTCTCCTGGTGTTCTGTTTGCTAAAGCTGATTGTAGTTTCAAGAAAGCTAGTTATTTAGCCAGACTGATATTTCATAAGAAAATAGGATGCTCTGATTGGTCTGCCTGATGGGACATTTCAGGGCAAAATAACTAATGAAATGTTGTTTTAAGAAAATTGAAAAGAGAGAGACAAATGAACCATATACAGTAAATAATTGTTCTAGGGAAGCCAAAGGAGCTTTCTAATAACTCAGTTTTGTTAACTAAACTAAACATTGGCAGTTTACTTTGTAAAAGACCCAAGTGTTTAAGATTAAGAAGTCTCACAAAATTACTCTGGTTGTAGGTATCCGTGGCAATGAATAGCAATATACGTGTGTATAAAGAAGTAAATGGTCTGCACAAAGTAGTCTTTTAAATCACTGCTTCAGAATGCCTACAGTTATTGTAAAATATTGACTTGCTCTGAGCAATAAATTCACTTTGGGGGTTGACTGCTGTTGTCTGAATACCAATGTGATGTAAATGAAGAAGTGACGCTAAGTGATTGGCATTCGTCTTGCTGCTGCCAGCCTTTCAGTTGGTACCATCACATAGAAACCCACTGATTTGTATGCAGTGCTAAATCACTCTATCTATTGCCTAACTGTGCAGCAGATGTATTTGACCACAATGTCTGATAGCATTCAGTGGGCAATTTCATGTTGAACTGTTTACTCAAATGCTTGACTTTCTGGCTTTGTTTGCTAACAAGTTCCATAGACCTGAACTGTAGAGCCTACTATGGACTTTCCCCTCTCTTTACTCCAAGTTTTAATCATCTTCACACTAGCAGTGGACCATTAATCCTGAAAGAAAATGCATTTTGTCTCTTAAGAGACATTGGTTTAATGTTCTATGCCATTACTTCAGTTACTGACAAGCAAACAAAGATGGGTTCCGCTCTTTTCAAAACTGCTGTCATTCACCCTGATAAAGGATTCTGTGGCTCACAAAGGAACTTCTTTGTTTTAAATAAGTGCTGGAAATAAATAATGGTTTATATATTAAGATTTCTGTTTACACTTTGTTGGCAGGATTTTTAGCACATGCATTAAGAAAAAAAGAGTACAGTATAGAGACAGAAAAAGGGAAATAAATGAAACTATATTAGTTTAAAATGAAGTGGCCAGAACATCCTGAATACAGTGGATAAAAATGGATTATCCAAATGCTGGTGATGTCTTGTTTCCCTGTGAAAGCACTGGGAATAAACCTGTTTATTGCTTTTTGACTGTTCATATTAAAAGAATATATAATTCTAGGATGCAACCATCTACATTACAAGCCCATTAAATAACTTATTAAAAGCAGAAACAAAAATCTTGTATAATCACTTTGTATCTATTAGTACAATCTAGGACAGGTGCTATAAGTCTGGGCGCTATTCAACCAATTGTAAGAGTTTTGAAAAGAAAGGGTAAAATTCTCTGGTGTAAACATTTGCCACTCCATTGATTTCAGTTGGATTTGTCCATTTACATCAGCAGAGAATATGGTTGTAAACTTTTAAAGGTACTTGAATCTTCCCTTATCCTCTCTATTTATCCTCCCTTAACCTCTCATTTTTTGCCCCATCTCTGCATCTTCATTTCCTCCTGTTTGTTCTATGATATGCCTAATAGATCTCCAGTCCTGCCATCTTGAGTTATATCAGTTCAGGAAGTTTCTCCAAAGAACACACAGCAGTACTACACAGCATGAGGTCTGAAATACGAATCATAATGCATCTGGATATTGAGAAGTGTAAGAACAGTTAGAATTTTACAACACACTACACATTACTTCATCAGGATCACCTGTTAGATACTTGTAGGGAGAAAGGCAAAAACTTCTTCCTATTTCCCCAGCTAGCTGGGGTTGGGTTGCCAGATCAATCTTTTTCATGCTTGTCATTCCAGCGGTCACTCCATATTCTTTCTGTTCTCCTCTACACAGTCTATCCACAGTTTTCTTGGCTGTCCTCTTGTTCACTGACCACAAAGTCTAGCCTCAAATGCCTCCCTAGCAGGATTCCCTTCATCCATCCTTCATCCATGCCCATACAAGCTTAGTCTCCTCTGGACCCTCTTCTTTCTGATACCACAGACCGTAATCTCACTCCTGATGACCTCATTCTGTATATGGGCCTCTCACTGCCCTCAAACGTCTCATGTAAATGGTTTCAAGTCCTCTCAGTTGACTCTCCCTAGTTGTCCATGTCTCTGATTCATACAGAAGAGCTGGTCTTACCATAGCTTTGTATAATTGTCCCTCAAGTTGTCTGGACATCCATTTATCATAAAACACACCACTAATCTTATGCCAGACTTTCCATGCTCTAAGAAGACCTACTTGCAGTTCTCTGTTGATTTCTGCATTTTCTGCTAACCAGCCCTCAAGGTGCTTAAACGCGGAAACTTGCTTTAGGCAGTGGCCCTCGATGTGGACATGAATCTGCCTTCATTACATGCTAGTCACCCACGTGACTTCAAATTTTCTTTTCTCATGTTGAGGCCCTAGTAAATTAGTTTTCTGTTCCAGGCTTCAATTGCCTAAAACAAATATTCCTCAGTACTGGCCATCAGTGTAATATCATCTGCATAGATCTACTTTGTACCACCTTTCATTTGGATTTACTTATGAAGTCCATCACAATTATGAAAAGTGATGGACTGAGCATCTAACCCTGGTGGAGGCCAACCTTACACTGCAGCATGTCTGCACTTTTGTCACAGAACTATCTATCATCCAAACCCATCACCATCTGGACAAGGTCCTCTGGTACCACATAGAATCATAGTAGAGACATCAGCAGTTGCTTAGGTAATTTGTGAAATGGATTCTCCAAATTGTACCAAAGTAACAAATATGCCATCTGCACAAAGTCACAATCAACTCTGAGGTTGGCAACCATAAAGGGGGAAAATGATATCTAAACAAAACGATGGCAGTTACTGAAGGCATCCAGAGCTTTTGTAGATTGGGAAAACATATGGTGTTTTTAAATGTGGCATCTAACATGAGTTCATTAATGTGGTTTTAAGCACTAGTTAGGATCTACTGCAGACAATTAGAGTGATGTTTGAAAATTCATTATCTGGTCTTAGTCAATCCGCTGGTCTCTCTCTAGTCCTAACCATGACCAGCTAACACATTTACAATCACACTTTGTTGCTTAAGTAATGTTAACATATGTTAACTAACATGTTTTAAAACACCACTAATTTTCACAGTGTATTCTTACCCCCAGAGTTGTTATTTACACTGTGTGCTAACAAAAATAATATCTACCCACCTACCCAGTCACTGCCAATGAAAAGTACCAGGAGTAGCAAATGCAGGAGTCAGAGATCAGATTCACTTGAGCAGTTGAATGAGCAACTGCAGAAGGAAGGAACTCTTCTGCCAACAAGAAATGGCTGTGTGTTCAGAAAGCCTTTGAGGTTCTGGGACAGTGGTTATTAGCAGATGTTCTAAATACTAGAAACAGAATAATCCTCTCACTTGACATGGGATTCTGATAATCTACCCTGACCTCCATCCTAGATGTCCCTATTCGTGCATTTTATTAACTGGTTGTATTAGACTGTGGTTGTTGGTTTTTAGTTCAAATTACAGTTTATTTGCATTTGTTTCCTCCTTTCTCCTATAAAAGAAGATGGAATATTAGTCATAGAAGTTAGTATGACTTCTGTCATGTGACAGTGTGCTTTGATCTATGTCAGGTGACTGGAACCTGGAAATAAAGACTAGTCTTTCAGTGTGTGGCCCAACAACTGTTTTTTCTACTACTCTGAAAGGTCCTGAGAATGGGCAGCTTTAAATTCAGTAAAAATAGACAATTTCACTGATTCTCTTAAATAGCAGATAACATCGTGGGTTTGATGTAATGGAATGCCAGTTCAGCTGTGAAGTATGTGATGTGATGCTGCAAGTTTATGAGCACATTTCACTCTTGACAGTAATAATACTAAATTAATGTCTTGGCAAGACTCAGAAAATCTGGTTCAAATTTTTGTCCTTTTTATTCAGGTTTTGCAGACCGATAAGAATTAACAAATCATGCCATGATTTCAAATTAGTACTACAGACATTTAGGAGCTGTGAAAAGGCTTCATTAAAGAAAAAAATTAAAATGTCACTATCATGCTATCAAAAGTTTAGTTCATACATTTCAAAGGATACTGAAGACTTTTTCCACAGGTTAAATACTACTTGAATAACGTTGGAACCCCATTTTTTCCAAGCATATTGAAAGTCGATCAATATTTGAATATAAATGTTAAATTAATTTTAAACACATTTTAATTATCCCATTGGATAAAAGAGGAGAAACTATCAATGGTTCTTTTAAATTATGGCAAGATTCATGGACACCATACAGCTTCTTTGAACCTGTAAATTCAATGGATCTGAAGGCAGAGAATACCCCTGTTGCAGGGGAATCCTCTGATGGCATCTGACCATCAAAGCTACCACTCCCTTTCTTGGTCCCCAGTGTAGAGGACATGACTGGGAAAAGTTAGAGTGGTCATAAAAGCATTGCCTCCAACTGAAACTGGAGGGAGGGTGCAACTCAGCTCGACCACAGGATCAGTCCCAAAATGTGCATTGTATAGAGTTTAATTGCTAAAGGAATTATGTATGCTCTAGAACTTCATAGCATTATTAGTTCAATTTGGGATATGCCACTTTGTTTTGCATTAATGAAGAGGAAAAAAAGGAAATTGGTGCTAACCTGTAAACATAATGTATAGTGGAGCCTTTTTCATTCAACAAAGTAAAGATAATTTTGACTGAATGGAAAACATACCTTTCTTTTTTAAAAAAGTTTTTAAGGGTTTTTTATACTGGAGGTTATATATGAGATGGTTTGGAAGATTAGATTTTTATCAGCAAATGTCAGTAAATGTCAATTGCACTGTACAGACACAAACTGATAAATATTTTCCTTGATAATAATTGAAATGTACAGGTCGGAAAAGTAAGATAAATGCTACTTAAGAGCTTATTAGAGTTTGATTTAAGGATATTTACTTTGTATATTTTGACATGTGATACTGACAATTTGTGTTTTAATGGTTAATTAAATAATTATTGTCTGACCACCCATAATTTCCAGGAACTGTAAAAATTTAAAATTGATAAAAATAGGAAAAATACTTAAAATTAACATTGATATTATATGTCAAATTAACAAAAAATAGAAATTTAATTCTTTCAAGTCTATATATGATTGATAATCTGTCACATTTAACAGCAAATGATGACGGTAACTATACTCCTTTTGATAAAGTGTTTCCAAGTGGCACTTTTTGACCCCACAAATTAACATCTGATTTTTAAGAACGTAAGAACAGCCATACTGGGTCAGACCAAAGGTCCATCTAACCCAGTATCCTGTCTTCTGACAGTGGCCCATGCCAGATGCTTCAGAGGGAATGAAAAAAGCAGGCAATCATGAAGTGATCCATCCCCTGTTGCCCATTCCCAGCTTCTGGCAAACAGAGGCTAGGGACACCATCCCTGCCCATCCTGGCTAATAGTCATTGATGGACCTATCCTCCATGATCATTTCTTAAACCTCAATATGATCAAGCACATTTAAAATCAAAAGCTGGATATCCGTGGCAGGCAACAGATAGTCAATAAAATGTGTTTTACAGAGGAGATGTGCTTAGGGAAATATTTCCAGAGGATAATCATAAAGCATATCAATATGTCTTTAATTTTTTTTTATACCGTCAGTCATGTGACATTGAGGACAAGCATATCTCTAGATTAATGCTGACAGATTTAATAATAACTGAATAAGAATATTATGATAAAAATACAGTTATGAAAACAATAGAAATTGCTAATAATTAGTAAAACAGTGTAACTTCACCTTCTTACTCAGCACCTCTGCTTTTTTGGGCAAATCCTATTTCTGATAGGACAATATAGTGGGCAACATTTAAAAAGCTGGATATTTAACACTTATAGGATAAATCAGCTGCAGTATTTTTCGTATTTTCCATTCTAACTAAAGGGAATACTGCAAATATTGTGCTAAAAGTAACAGGGACAGTACACTTTCAGTTTCTAATGGTGCCCACTGTAGTTTTGCAGTAGGAGTATACTGTATAGGAATCTTTTCCGTTAGGGAGGCATGTTGTAGTCACTGTGGATTACACTGTGATCATTTTTTCTTTTTACACAGTACAAATGATGGGACATTTGAGACTACTGAAAAATGTGAGAAATTTGTAAATACATTTGAAGGGTGAACAGAAAGGCTCTTTACCTGCTAACATCTGAGTAGAGATTTGATAACCTGCGAGGCATCTCTAATACCTAAAAACATGCAGAGAGCTCTATTTCCCATATTCTTTATACTATTAGATATAACTGCTGTCATCAAGAAGAACACAGATCCCAAAGCTCAGGACTGGGCAGGTAAGAGAAGCAAAACAATTAAATTGATTTTTTCCTTGGCATAACATAGTTAATTCTCATTCATCTATTCTGTTAATGTTTTGGGGATCCTAGACAGTTGTTTTATCTCTTTATTTTGTAAAAGTCTTTCATTTCACCTTTAAAGGCCCTACAGAAAGTTGTATCCAGAACTCCTTGCATTTTATTACTTGAGCTTTCTACAGTTGTGCTATTGCACAGCTTGCTAATATAATATTAAAGTTCTCTGTGGAAGCATGAAGATCCACAAAGATTAAACACAGTAGAAATATGTAAAAAATGAATGACCTGTACATTTCTACAAAACACCCATTGGGGTTCCCTGTAGTGAGGATGCTTTTAGTGATATGCTGCATTTATTTTCTTGTATGTCACGTTACATTGGGTTTTATTTGTCTCATTACACTATGTTACCACTTCACGTTACTGTAGTTTACAGGGTGACAGGGGGAATATAATGTACTGTAGCTGTGAAATACCATTAAAGTATGACACTCCAGCGACTCAGTGAAATATACCTCTTTGCTATCCACAGTTTCAGAACCTGTGGGAGACAGTTGCAGGAAACACTTGCTTTATAGGATTTTCTGGATTTGTTTACTGGTGTCACTTGTGGCCTATAAAACTTGTTATTACCAGAAGTGTCATTTCCATGGGATTCCTCTATTAGATTTGAAATCAAGATCTTACTTGTTGAGTTCTGTGGTGTTATTGCAGAAATCCCTTTTAAATGTTCTACCGTTAAAGCAGTTATTTAAACTAGAGGGAGTATTTTGTGGGGGTGGCTGTTTAGTTTGGAAGGTTAGTAATGACTGTGAATCTCAGTGCTCGATACTGGCTACAATGCAAACTGTGAGTTTACGTGACAGATTGACTCTGACACTCTGGGGATACTATTTCTGATTGTTTTTAAAAACAGGATGCACATTCCAATATCTCTTACAAATATTAGTCTGTTGAGACTGTAAAAGCAATTGTGCTTCGGATTTTTCCTTTGTTAGGTGCAGCAACTATAGGACTATACTAACAAATTGAACTTTGCATCATACCGTTGTGTTAGAAGGTATAATTAATTTTCTGGTACCAGGTTTTGCATCCTGAACCTTTAATATGACCAGATAGGAAACTGTTGACTTCAGTCTTCATATAGTGCAACAAATGTATTTTTAATTGCTCCAAGTGCTTGTTGAAATGTTATCACCTAAAATTTTATATATCTATAAAAAAAGCTCTGCTTATCGTTAGCTATTCTAAATTTTTCATTTTAAACGATTTGACATTGAATCAGAGTTTGGTTGCCATCTGTATTACACAAGCAGACTTGTATCTTGTTATTTGCTCATCCTAAGTCAGAACAATTGCAGAGGTGTTGCATTTATCTTTCATTTACAACTAAGCTGCTGTTTATGATTGGTGCCTATATTTACTCTGTCTAAATGGCTCTGTGCTTCTTTTTCATTGATTTAGTAGTTATTATATGCCAAACTGGTAATGCCACATTTAGTTAAGGTTGTCCAAACCTAGTTGCTTATAACCTTTCTAAACTTTAATCAAGTTGACAAAATAATCCCAATTCCTTCAGCCGCTCCTCATAAGTCATGTGCTCCAGCCCCCTAATCATTTTTGTTGCCCTCCGCTGGACTCTTTTCAATTTTTCCGCATCCTTCTTGTAGTGTGGGGCCCAAAACTGGACACAGTCCTCCAGATGAGGCCTCACCAATGCTGAATAGAGGGAAATGATCACGTTGCTTCATCTGCTGGCAATGCCCCTACTTATACAGCCCAAAATGCTGTTAGCCTTCTTGGCAACAAGGGCACACTGTTGATTCATACCCAGCTTCTTATCCACTGTAATCCCCAGGTCCTTTTCTGCAGAACTGCTGCCTAGCCATTCAGTCCCTAGTCTGTAGCAGTGCATGGGACTCTGCACTTGTCCTTGTTGAACCTCATCAGATTTCTTTTGGCCCAATCCTCTAATTTGTCTAGGTCCCTCTGTATCCTATCCTTACCTTCCAGTGTATCTACCACTCCTCCCAGTTTAGTATCATCTGCAAACTTGCTGAGGGTGCAATTCACACCATCCTCCAGATCATTAATGAAGATATTGAACAAAACTGGCCCCAGGACCGACCCTTGGGACACTCCGCTTGATACCGGCTGCCAACTAGACATGTCAGACTAAACATAGAATCATAGAATCATAGAATATCAGGGTTGGAAGGGACCCCAGAAGGTCATCTAGTCCAACCCCCTGCTCAAAGCAGGACCAATTCCCAGTTAAATCATCCCAGCCAGGGCTTTGTCAAGCCTGACCTTAAAAACCTCTAAGGAAGGAGATTCTACAACCTCCCTAGGTAACGCATTCCAGTGTTTCACCACCCTCTTAGTGAAAAAGTTTTTCTTAATATCCAATCTAAACCTCCCCCACTGCAACTTGAGACCATTACTCCTCGTTCTGTCATCTGCTGCCATTGAGAACAGTCTAGAGCCATCCTCTTTGGAACCCCCTTTCAGGTAGTTGAAAGCAGCTATCAAATCCCCCCTCATTCTTCTCTTCTGCAGGCTAAACAAGCCCAGCTCCCTCAGCCTCTCCTCATAACTCATGTGTTCCAGTCCCCTAATCATTTTTGTTGCCCTTCGCTGGACTCTCTCCAATTTATCCATATCCTTCTTGAAGTGTGGGGCCCAAAACTGGACACAGTACTCCAGATGAGGCCTCACCAATGTCGAATAGAGGGGAACGATCACATCCCTCGATCTGCTCGCTATGCCCCTACTTATACATCCCAAAATGCCATTGGCCTTCTTGGCAACAAGGGCACACTGCTGACTCATATCCAGCTTCTCATCCACTGTCACCCCTAGGTCCTTTTCCGCAGAACTGCTGCCTAGCCATTCGGTCCCTAGTCTGTAGCTGTGCATTGGGTTCTTCCGTACTAAGTGCAGGACCCTGCACTTATCCTTATTGAACCTCATCAGATTTCTTTTGGCCCAATCCTCCAATTTGTCTAGGTCCTTCTGTATCCTATCCCTCCCCTCCAGCATATCTACCACTCCTCCCAGTTTAGTATCATCCGCAAATTTGCTGAAAGTGCAATCCACACCATCATTTGCTGTGTTGGTCCCAGAATATGAGAGAGAAAATGTGGGTGAGATAATGTCTGTTATTGAACCAGTGGAAGAGACAAGCTTTCAAGATATAGACAAAACATCTTTCAAGATCCATGGGTCCTACACATGCCTATCACAATACAGTAAAAGCTGTGTTATCTGGCACCTTACCAACCGGAAAGCTCTATAAACTGGCATTTCTGATCTTCTTTGAAAGTCCAGTGTATAGTCTGGTTGGCACGGGGCCGGCAGGCTCTCTACCTGGCTCCACGTGGCTCCCAGAAGCGGTGACATGTCCCTGCTTCTCATAGATGGAGGAACAGCCATGAGGGGTTTGGCATGCGGGAGGGGGTGTGGGGCTGGGGCACGGGAGGAGGTGCTGGATCCAGGCGGTGCTCACCTCGGGCCGCTCCCTGCAAGTGGCAAGCTCTCTGGAAACTGCAGCCAATGGGAGCTGCGGGGGCAGCACCTATGGGCAGAGGCATCATGCAGAGCCTCAGAGCTGCACCTTCGCCCAGGAGCAGCAGGGAAAGGTCACCACTTGCAGGGAGCCGCCCAAAGTGAGTGCAGCCCGGATCTGGCACCCCGTACCTGCTCCTATACCCAAACTCCCTCCCTCTTAGTTAACTGGAAATTTTACTTACCAGCACCCCCCATTTCGCCAACATGCCAGATAACAAAGCTTTTACTGTATGTGGCATACCTCAGTTGGTGCCTCAAATGTCCCAACAACAGACAATCACTACACTCTGAAATGAACTATTACAAAAAATTTTAAAAAGACAAAAACACCCTGTGGGCAAACACTTTTCACAAAACAATTACTCCATATCTGACTTATTAGTCCTCATCCTCAAAGGAAACCTGCACAAAACATTCAAAAGACAAGCTTGGGAATTTAAATTCATAACTCTTCTAGACACTAAAAATCATGGTCTCAACAGAGACACTGGTTTTATGACTCATTGTAACCCGCTAAACCTGCTTTATCCTAAAACTGCAGTTGTGTTAATTGCCTACTTCTTTTTAAGTGGTTTCTGGCAACATGTGTTAACCCCTTCTGATTAACTATCTCTCCCACCTTTATTTAGCTGTGACACTGTGGTTGTCTTTTTGAAATCTGAAATCTTTTCTCTTCCACCAACAAAAGTTAGTTTCGTAAAACAACGTATCTTGGAATTTGCACTGAGCAGAAGAAGAACTTTAATCAAAATACAGTCTGTATTTTACACAACCAGCCAGGTCTCAATATAAATTTGGCTTGATCTAATTAATAACAAAGGACAAGGATAAAACTGGAAAATAATTCAAAGAAGTTATAGCATCTTTCCATTACTTAGTCAGCATGCCTGATCCAAAATACAATGTACATTTTTAAGAATGTAATAGAGAATCAGGATACTATCTACTGTATAAAACATTATGTGGAGATCTGAAATAAAATGGGATACCATTAAAAAGTAAGTAAATGTCAAAACATGGGATTTACTTATATCAATATTTCTTGTACGTAGAATATATAGAATGCACTGAGGTATCTATATTACTCATTTACGATAGTGAATATGCTTGTACAATGGCTGTCAAAGCCAAATATTAAATTATTCATTATAACTACAAAATATCTGTAAGCTCATATTTTTAAAATGGAACCAGACTACTGGATTGCATTGCATAATCTACATATCTACAAAAGTACTTGAAAAGTCACTTAAAAGAATATTAATTTGTGTTGAGTTAGTTTTTAAAATGTTTGAGTTATTAGCTCTATATCATGCTTCAAATATTTATACTTTTTCCAATTTTGCCTTTGTTTTTTACCATGTTGCTTCTGCTCTGGAACCTCATTGAAAATGAGGATTGGTTTTCAGTGAGTGAGAGCTTATTTTGCTTTGTAAATAAATTAGAAAGGATAAAAACATCCAACAATGCTATTGAAAATTATTTATCGGTATTTTATATGTTCATTTATTTCAGACAGGTCTTCATGGTGCTTCTGAGTAGATTTTTTTTATTTTAACTGACATGACTTTGATTATCACTTAATTCTCTCCTGACATTGCATCTTTTCTCTCCCCCCCCCCTTTTTTAACCTGTATGCATCAGTCCATTCCACAGATCTTGAATTTGTGACATATTTTACCATAGATGTAGCACAGTATTAACATCTCATGACGAGTTACCTAGATCCAAGGACAGAATGTAATTGGACAGAATGGAGACATCCTTTAGTTTCTTTTATGACATCACTCATTATCTATTTATCACTTCACTAAAGGTTGCTGAAGTTATTTATGTCACCTGTTAAGAAGCTATTTTTGTCTTCAAGCAATCTATCAGATTTCTACTCTATTTCAAATCTGTTCTTTTCAGCAAAAGTTTTGGAAAAGGGGTATGATGAGATTTCTGCAGCATTGCCTTTCTGATACTTCACTATTTAAAAAATTTCAGTCAGGCCTTTGATCGTTCTATAGCACGGAGATTGCTTTAACATCCATTTATGACTTTCCATTTGCAGTTGGATTTCCTGTCACTCATTTTCGTTCTTACAGGTCTTTTTTATGGCTCTTTATTATGTGGACCATGGGGTTCTTCTCATTAAATACTTGAAGTACATGAGTATTTCACACATCATTCTGACATGCTTTCATTTCATTTTTTGTGTTTGTAGAGCCAGTTCATCATAAATGTTCTTTTCCGATTTTGTTCCTGTAAGTAGAGATCACTTAGAGATTTTTCAGTGTCTATGCTTCCTCTGGCTCCTATATTTGCCATTACATTGTGTGATTCTTCATTTTAATGTGGATGATGTACAAGTTTATCTCTTTCAGCAAACTTTTATGTAGCAATTTCAGAGTTATCAGGCTATCTGACAGGTTTAAAACTGGAAAGATCCAAACTTTTTGAAAATAAACAAAATCCAACATAGGTATTGCTGGTTGGGATTTCTCCTTTTGTTAAATTTGACTTGTGGCTTATTTTGTTGGGAACAAGTTGCCATTGGAAAAATCAAAGGCCAAATAGAACAGATCCCAAACTTCTTTAGAAGAAAATGATTCTATCCATTGTTGTATCTTCCATTTAAATTCTAATCCTAAATGTTTAGGTGTCCTAAACATTGCCTGCCCCAAAGTATCTGGCCAAACTACCATGCCTGGCAGATCATCCTACAGTGGTCAAAAAAACAACAAAGAAGAAAAGACTCATTTTAGGAGCATGGAATGTCTGCACCCTTATGTGGTGAAACCTACGAAGAGCACCCTGCTTCCACCAGTCTGGAAGTACAGTGGGACTGACCAACATGGATCCTAATTAAAAACATTTTCCTTAAAATTATGGAAACAATTATGGAAACATTTATTTTCTGATTCAGTAACATTTTCAAGTTTCTCTTAAAATTCCTATCTTCTCTGAGAAATTTATGGCCACTGGGAGCTGCGGGCAGCCGTGCCTGCGGATGGTCAATGTAAACAAACTGTCTCGTGGCATGCCAGCGGATTATCCTGACGGGCTGCATGTGGCCAGCGGGCTGCAGGTTGCCCACCACTGCTATATAGTGTGTACATAGTGTATGGCTGTCCATCATATCTGATAGGGAGGTTACTGGATCACTTGTGTTCTTAGGTGGCTGTATTGTCTGATCCACAAGGAGCAAGATCATAAATAGCTGTCTCAGGAATGTGCAGTCTGCCATTGAAGACTTCGCATGGTTCTTGGTCCTTTCTTGATCAGTTTTTTGTATCTGTCTTACTCAGAGTGTTTACATCCTTCACGAATAATTGCTTCCCATTCAGATCCGTCCTTGGCCATGTCTTCACAGTTATCAGTATTTATGCTGCATGAGGTGAGATTCTGCGTAACGGTGTTTTTGTTGACCACCCTTCCTGTGCTTTCCAAGTTTCATCTCACCATTGAAAACTTTTTGGGGAAGTCCATCATCATCCTTTCTGATAACATGACCTGCCTATCTAATATACATGAATATACAGTAGAGCCATACTCTACCTCCAGGTGTGTGTATGCTAATTCTGTTGGTTTCAATGGGAACGCCACATGTTTACACACCAACAATATTGCCTATTCATAAGACATCTGAAAATCTCCATTCTTGATTGGTCACAGCACATTTATTAACAGTGTATTTTATTTACCACTGGGATATCTGAATTGATTGTTTATTAGCAAGGCAGTCTATATTAAGGGATATTGATTGTTAAACTTGACATATGGTAACTCTATGTGAGATACTACATTGGTTTCTAGCCTGTGTGACAAAGTTCCTCCTCTACCTTGGTGGGTCTTGCGCTTATTGGCGGATTTGCTCACCTTGGAGCTTCACAGCAGCCCTCAGTTTGGCCACTTTCATGAACCCACAGTCCAGGACAACCCCTCCTGTGTCTGACCAGGAGTTGGGAGGTTTGGGGGGAACCCGGGCCCGCCCTCTACTCCGGGTTCCAGCCCAGGGCCCTGTGGAATGCAGCTGTCTAGAGTGCCTCCTGGAACAGCTGTGCAGTAGCTACAACTCCCTGGGCTACTTCCCCATGGCCTCCTCCCAACACCTTCTTCATCCTCACCATAGCACCTTCCTCCTGGTGTCTGATGATGCTTGTACTCCTCAGTCCTCCAACAGTATGCATTCTCACTCTAAGCTCCTAATGCCTCTTGCTCCCAGCTCCTCACACACACACCACAAACTGAAGTGAGCTCCTTTTTAAAACCCAGGTGCCCTGATTAGCCTGCCTTAATTGATTCTAGCAGCTTCTTGATTGGCTGCAGGTGTTCTAATCAGCCTGTCTTTATTGTCTCTAGAAGGTTCCTGATTGTTCTGGGCAAGGACCCCACCCTCCGTCACATCCTTTCGTTCCGCCGGCAAGTGCAGCTTCTACCGCCAGCAGGGGCGCGTGACGAAGAGGCGCTCGAGGGGTCCTTCCTAGTCCCCTACCAAGGAGCCCGCTATCGGGTCTTTTACTCCACCGGAGAGGCCCGGTGCTACCTCTGCCGCTCAGCGGGGCATGTCCGCAGAGACTGCCCTTTGGCCTGGGGGGGAGGGGCACCCAAAACCGCCGAGACCCAGCAGGACATCGGCCCCGTCGATGCTGACGCCCTGGCTGCCCGGCACCTGAGACCACCCCTCCTCCTACTCGACCCATCGCTGCTCCCGTCCGGGCCCAAGAGATACCTTCCCTACAACGCCCAGCTGAGCAAGAGAGTTCCACCCTTGCTAGTACCAATCCAGCAGAGCCTATGGAGGAGGGTGTGGCAAGGATATTACTGGGTATAGGAGAGGGCCCGCCCCAAGGAGAAACCCCCGCCCCTCATGCTGTCTCACCGCTACCCCCCCGACCCCCTGAACCATCGCCTCCGCCCCACGACACGACCCCTGCTAACCAACCCCCAGATGACGCTATGGAGGGCTGGACCCTAGTCCAGGGGAAGCGAGGCAAGCGGAAGGCTCGAGCTCCGCTGCATCCATCCAACGTGGAAGCCCCCCGGAAGACCAGGAAAGGAGGCACTGATATCGAACACATGAGTTCCACATAACTGGAACACATGAGTTATGAGGAGAGGCTGAGGGAGCTGGGATTGTTTAGCCTGCAGAAGAGAAGAATGAGGGGGGATTTGATAGCTGCTTTCAACTACCTGAAAGGGGGTTCCAAAGAGGATGGCTCTAGACTGTTCTCAATGGTAGCAGATGACAGAACGAGGAGTAATGGTCTCAAGTTGCAGTGGGGGAGGTTTAGATTGGATATTAGGAAAAACTTTTTCACTAAGAGGGTGGTGAAACACTGGAATGCGTTACCTAGGGAGGTGGTAGAATCTCCTTCCTTAGAGGTTTTTAAGGTCAGGCTTGACAAAGCCCTGGCTGGGATGATTTAACTGGGAATTGGTCCTGCTTTGAGCAGGGGGTTGGACTAGATGACCTTCTGGGGTCCCTTCCAACCCTGATATTCTATGATTCTATGATTCTATGATCGAGCCTCCCGCCACGGCCAGGAGTGAGATCCATCCGCTGGTGTCGGGAGGGGAAGACAGACTGGCATTAGGAGTGGCAATTTTTTCCCTGCCATCCCCCTCCACCCCAAGGCGTGAAATGAATTTAATAACCCCAGCCTGTCAGACGCCCCGTCGGTGGTCCGCACCCTGTCTACCCACCTTAGCGGACCACGAGGCTGTATTAAGAGGCCCATCAGGGAACACCTCGGAAATTGTGACCCCACCCCCCCATGAGCTGCGGCATGCACTACAGAAGTTCTTAGAACACACCTGTGGCACCTGCAATAGGGTACAGCTGGCTCTTCAGCTATGGGGGGACTTTGACCAAATCCTCCAGGACACAAGGGCCCTTATAAAGGAGGGCAGGGGGCAAGGAAGGCGCGGTGCTGCGGCCTACGAGCGAGCCCGTGGCTTCTGACACGATCTACTCATCCACAGGATGGGTCACGGGTTGCTGCGCAACCCGCCGAGGGCCCTGAACATCCCCACCAATAAGAAACCCCCACCTCCCCAGCCCTCCGCATGACGCCTCTTACTATTGCGACCCTGAATACCAGGGGCTGTAGGATGGCTCTCCGCAGGTCCCAGGTGCTCTCTTACCTTCGGGAAGGGGGGCACTCTGTAGTTTTCCTGCAGGAGACCCATATGGACCCGGTCGCCGAGGACAGGTGGCGGCTGGAGTGGGGGGACGGGGTATATTTTAGCCACTTTGCAACTTGGCAAGCTGGAGTGGCGACCCTGTTCTCCCCCAACCTACGGCCCGAGGTGCTAGGGGTCACTGAGGCCGTGCCGGGCCACCTGCTGCACCTTCGAGTCCGTATGGAGGGACTCGTGGTCAATATTGTTAACATCTATACCCCGCAAATGAGCTCCATGCTGCCACAATTTTATCAGCGGGTGTCCGACTTTCTCGGCACCCTGGATTCGCACGAGTGCCTGGTCCTGGGAGGGGACTTTAACACCACCCTCGAGGAACGGGACCGCTCAGGGGCCGAACCGAGTCCGGCCGCTGCGAATTTTCTCCAAGGGATAGTTGACCATCACTCCCTAGTGGACGTCTGGCATGACCATCACCCAGATGACACCTCCACGTTCACCTTTGTCCAGGTGGAGGCCCATCGGTCACACCACTCTCGGTTGGACCGTATTTACTTATCCCGTTTCCATCTTTCACAGGCCCACTCCTCCGCAATTCGGCCGGCCCCATTCTCCGATCATCATTTAGTCACTGTAACGGTCTCCCTCCGTGCAGAGAGATCGGGGCCGGCCTATTGGCACTTTAATAACAGCCTGTTGGAGGACGAGGGCTTTGTGATGTCCTTCCGGGAGTTTTGGCTGGCCTGGCGAGAGCAGTGGCATGCCTTTCCCTCGGCGCGGCGATGGTGGGATCTCGGGAAGGTGCGCACCAAGCTCTTCTGCCGTGACTACAACCGGGGCACCAGCCGACGGAGAAATGCGGCGATAGAGCAGTTGGAACGGGAGGTCTTAGAGATGGAGAGGCGCCTGGCTGCCAACCCCGAGGACCCGTTCCTCTGCGGAGCGTGCCGGGAGAAGTGGGAGGAGCTCTGGGCCCTCGAGGACCACCGGGCCCGAGGTGCCTTCGTTCGGTCCCGCATCCGCCTCCTTCGGGAGATGGACCGCGGCTCCCGCTTCTTCTATGCCCTGGAGAAAATGAGGGGGGCCAAGAAACACGTCACCTGCCTTCTTGCGGAAGACAGCACCCCCGTCACGGATCCAGAGGAGATGTGTGGGAGGGCCCGTGACTTCTACACAAGCCTTTTCTCCCCAGATCTGACCGATCCTGGCGCTTGCGGGGTGCTCTCGGAGGAACTCCCCACGGTCAGCGTGGGTGACCGAGAATGGCTAGAGCTGCCTCTCATCCTGGCCGAGTTCTCGGAAGCCCTCCGTCGCATGCCCACCCATAAATCTCTGAGCATGGACGGGCTGACCGTGAAGTTCTACCGCGCGTTCTGGGACATCCTTGGCCAGACCTAGCCACTGTCTGGGCCGAGTCTTTGCAGGGCGGGGTCCTCCCTCTTTCGTGCAGGTGAGCAGTGCTCGCCTTGTTGCCGAAGAAGGGGGACCTCCGTGATTTAGAAAACTGGCGTCCCGTCTCACTCCTTAGCACGGACTACAAAATCGTAGCGAAAGCAATCTCGCTGCGGCTAGGGTCCGTGATGGCGGACGTGATCCACCCAGACCAGACCTATACTGTCCCGGGTCACAGAATTTTGGACAACCTATTTCTAGTCTGAGACCTTTTGGAACTCGGGCGTAGAGACGGTCTGTCGTTCGTCCTCCTGTCTCTCGATCAGGAGAAGGCGTTCGATAGAGTAGACCTTGAGTACCTCCTGAGCACTCTGCAGGCATTTGGATTCAGACCTCAGTTTGTGAGCTTTCTCCGGGTGCTGTATGCCTCCGCGGAGTGTTTGGTTAGGCTCAACTGGACCCTGACCGAGCCGGTCAGCTTCGGGTGAGGAGTGCGGCAGGGGTGCCCCCTGTCAGGCCAGCTGTACGCTCTGGCGATCGAGCCTTTCCTCTGTCTCCTTTGCAGGAGGTTGACAGGGTTGGTGCTGCGGGAGCCGGAGCTCCGGCTGGTCCTGTCGGCGTATGCCGATGACATACTCCTCGTGGTCCAGGACCCGGGCGACTTGGCGCGGGTGGAGGCTTGCCAGGTCATCTACTCGGCAGCCTTCTCCGCCCGAGTCAACTGGGTCAAGAGCTCTGGCTTGGCGGTGGGGGACTGGCAGCGGATGAGCTCCTCCCACCTGCATTTCAGACCATCCAGTGGAGCATGGGTCCACTGCTCTACCTAGGCGTTTACCTTTCTGCCACGCACCCTTCTCCGCCAGAGACCTGGGAAAATTTAGAAGGCGGGGTGATACAGCGGCTCCGGAAATGGACGAGGATACTCCTATGTCTTTCCCTCCAAGGGAGAGCACTGGTGCTTAACCAACTAGTCCTGTCCACGCTCTGGTACCGGCTCAACACGCTGGTTCTGGCCCTGGGTTTCCTGACCAACCTCCGGACATCGATTCTAAGGCTCTTTTGTTCAGGAATGCACTGTGCCCCTGTTGGGGTTCTTCATCTACCACTGAAGGAAGGAGGGCAGGGCCTGAAGTGTCTACATACTCAGGTCCATGTCTTCTGCCTCCAGGCCCTGCAGAGGCTCCTTTATAGTGCAGGTAGTTCGACGTGGGAGCATACTGGTGCACGTCTTCCTGCGCCGCTTCCGAGGGCTCCGATACGACTGGCAGCTCTTTTATCTATGTCCGAGAGGTTTTCCGCGAGACCTCTCCGGGCTGCCGGTCTTCTACCAGGACCTCCTCCAGACCTGGAAACTGTTTTCAACGACCAGGTCCGTGGCGGGCACCGTGGGAGCAGATCTCCTCGCGGAGCCCCTGCTACACAACCCCCAGCTCCGTGTGCAGCTGGCGGAGTCCCGCTAGGTGCACCAGAGTTTGGTCCTGGCGGAAGTCACGAGAGTCGGAGACCTCCTGGACTACGACCGGGGAGACTGGCTGGATCCCCTGATGCTCGCTCGGTGCATGGGGCTCTCCAGACCTCGTACCCCCCCGGCACGTACTTCAGGAGGTGAAGGCCGCCTTGACGCCCGCTGCTTGGGCTTATCTCAACCGAGCCCTGCGTGTGGGTGTACCCCACCCACCCTCTACCCCAGGCCCGCCAGACCTTTCAATTGGGCCCCTACCCTGTAGATCCCAACAAACCCCTCATCCTTTCACTGCGAGCCGGCTGCATGAACTGCAGCCTGTCAGCTTCCAAATTGCGCCAAGGAAACATCTATACACACTCACGCTTCACACCCTTCATGCCCACACCCTGGTGACCCGCCCCGATACAAAGTGGCAGGACCTCCTGCCACCTTTGGAGGGTGAGCAGCTCCGGTGGGCCAGCCTGTATTCCACCTTGGTCCCGAGGCCCGTCAGGGACATTAGTTGGCAGCTCCTTCATGGAGCTGTGAGCACGGGCGTGTTTTTGATGCGGTTCACCCCCATCCCGGATACTTGCCCTTTTTGCAACGTGAGGGAAACCCTGGCACATGTATATTTAGAGTGTGCCAGGCTGCAGCCCCTTTTCTGTCTCCTCACAAATATTTTATTATGCTTTTGGCTACACTTTTCCCCTCACCTTTTTATTTACACACTCCCCATCTGTGGCCCCACAAAGTCACGGGATCTCCTGGTTAACCTCCTCCTCGCCCTAGCTAAAACAGATATGTATAAAACTAGAGAGGGCAGGGTGGCCAATGAAGCGTCCTGCGACTGTAGGGCCATTTTCCGATCCTCAGTACATTCACGTATCCGGGCGGAGTTCCTCTGGGCGGTGTCCACCGACTCCCTTGTCACCTTCAAGGAGTGGTGGGCGCTGTCCGAGGTTCTCTGCTTGGTGACCCCATCCGGTTCCCTCCATCTGACCCTTTGATTGAGGGGAAGAGCGAGAGACCCCAGCCATTGCCGCTGTGGATACCATCATCACTGTCACCTAGGAGGAGTCCTATCACACATGGGTGTACGTCCCCCCCACCCTCAAACCATCCACCCCGCTGCCGTGCCCATCTTATCGGGCACTCTCAGCAGAGGAATAATCGGTGACACTGGGCATGGCACTAGGTAACTCGAGGGGGTGGAAGACCATGAGTGCCAAGGAAGCCCCCCCGCTCTGGGCCCAGGCTAGTCTGAACACTTCTCCCTCCCGAAGGCTGCTGTGTTATACCCTGTGTTTGCTTTTGTTTTGTTGCATAGTTTTGCTTGATCCTTTTTGGTGATTCTTTGTAAGTGTTACACAAATAAAATTCTTTTCTGCCTCAAAAAAAAACAAAAAACAAAAACAAAACAATGACTCTCCTATAGCCATCTGGCCCAACCCTGTCACACCTGATTCAGTATTGGTTTGAAAATTAGAACACACAATTTTCAGTTTAATAATAAAATAAATTGTTAATAGTGGAACCATAGTTATCGTAACGCTCACTGAACTAGCGTTGGATAGATACTATGCATACATCTATACTGCAGCTGGGAGCAAAACTCCTAGCCTGGGTACACAGTTCAGCTTGAGCTAACACGGTAAAAATAACAGTGTGGTTGTTGCAGTTTGGGGCCTCTCCACCTCTCAAGACCAGCCAACTCCCTGGGTCTGAGTTTGGGTGGCTAACCCAAGTCTCCACTGGAGCCACAATATCTAACCTGCTATTTTTAGTGTGCTAGAGAAAGTCTGTCTACCCAGGCTTGCAGGCGAACTCATCACTACAGTTTCCTTCCATACACTGCTTCCTCCCATACAAGGACTAATTTAATTGCTTCAAAGACCAACCACATAGTTAATCCAAATAGTAAAAAAGAAAAAGCTCTTGTCAAACTGCTCCTTGACTCATTACTAACTCTCCCTCTACACAGGCTAATCATTTCTAGCCTGTCTTTGAAAAACAAAATTCATTTCTTCCTGCTTTATCACAAACTTTTATTGCAAAAGAAAGAACCCATGCTTCCCTCTCCTTTGTTTCTCATCTTCTGCTGAAAGAACGGGCAGGGAAGAACAGGGGCACGTAATCTTCTGATTGGCCAGCCTTGCAGTTACCATAGAGATTCATTGTTATAACTAAACTAAATGTACTTCTTAAAATGTCAAGTACAGGGGGTAGAAGGGACATATTTGGTGGAAAGAAATGAAAAAGCATAGACCTGCCATATTAGCTAAATTCACTGTGCTACACTCATAACAGGTTAAGCAAATCCTGCTTCTGAACCTAAGGGAATTTGTCTCATTTATATACAGACTTTCATTTACCTGTGTGATATGAACTGTAGTCTCTTTAGTAGAAGATGAAAATGAACGGCATCCCCCCATGCTAGTATGATGATGTGCAGCTTAATTAATTAGGGTTTGGTTTTTTTTTCATTAATTGAGCCTTTAAAGAAAGTAAACACATGGGAGATGGTCTCAAAGTGCATGGAATGCTTTGCTTTAGTATAAAATCATCTAAAAGATGGATAGGAATCCACATTAGAGCTAATATTCTGTCACTTCTTACCACTAATCTACCTCCCTCCCTCACATAGAATAACACATTGCTGCTCAAATGTGTATATTATGTAGGTAATATATTGTGGTGTATTAATTAGAGTTTTGTGTGAAAGTCTAAGACTTCTGGGTACTTTTCCAGGCTTTGTCAGACTCATTTAGTGTCTTTGAACAAATCACTTGTTCCATCTATTCTTTGGTTTACTCATCTATAAAACTGACATAATACATATTTTAGGCCTAAAATTATGGTAGCTAATTTTGATAATTTATGAATTCCTTTATATTGAATAAATTTGTAGGAATAATACATTACAACACATTCATAGGCACTTGAAATACATAGGACCTTTTCTCCATTGATAAGACTACCAGCAAAATTATAGGTACTCAAAAGCAGAGAGGAGAAAGTAGAATGGAGAAAGACAATTAAGCAACAAATTATTTTGTTGGTTTTTGTTTTGCTGAGGGGGAAGGGAAGGGAAGGGAAGGGATAATATTTTTTAAATACTCTTTATACTTAGATCATTGCATTGGGCTTAAATAAACATTTCTGTGCAAATGTATATAGTTAGTGACGTAACATTTGAATTCTGTGTTTGAGTTTGTAGGAAAACAAATTAAAAATAGGAAAATGTTAACATAAATAACAAATACCCTTCTTCACCTAATATGAAGGGTTTTGAGGCTTATTCTATTGTTTGTAAAGCACTTTAAAATCTGTAAATGAAAGACCTTTTGGGGCCAAAATCACCACTGGTAGTAGTAAGCTGTGGCATGATAATTAAAGTTGTAAATATATAACCCTTCACGTAAAATAATGAAAAACTTTGTTAGATGTGTAGAACTCTTTGTGATTGTTACGGTTTTGGTCAAGATTTTTTTTTTGAACAAACGGTGTATTATTTTTAATAGATTTTTTTGTGTAAAAAGCTTTAAAAATATTTTTGACAAAACATAAAAATTCTCAGATATTTTTAAATTTTTACTTTTCTGCCCCTTTACTCCCTGTTTTTCAGTAGCAAAAAAGAAAAAAAAATGGAAGGGTGCAAAGAAAAAGAAAATGGGGGGACCAAATTTAGGCAAAACGATTTTAATAAAAGGAAAAACATTCCTTCTGAAAACCTGTTAGAACAAAAATTAGTCTGTTTTTTCTCTCTCTTTTTTTTTGTTTCTTTTTTTACAAAAAAAGCCTCCATTTTTCAAATAATTCTAGTTACAATTTATGCATAGATTTTGCATGGCACTCAGAAGTTCACTCTTAAGTTATCCAACCAGCACAGTTAATACACCCTGTAAAGGGATACTGGCCCTTCAAAGCCAAAGAAGATAGTTTGAGAGGCCAGTTACCCCATTCCACGTGTCTGAAATAATCAAAATGGACAATGGTCGAGAGAAAGATGGTCCTTGGAGGAGGAAAGCATAGGAAAAACCCTTTTAATGTTTCTCATATTGGCCACCCAGAGCCAGTGCTCATCTTGGGAAAGCACACTACTTCTTGACTTTAACTTTGTGAACAACCTGGGTTTATTGTTTGAAAAGAAGTTTAACATTTATCAGAAAGATTTGAGAGAGACAATGTGGGTGAGATATATTTTACTGTACCAACTTCTATTGGTGAAAGAAGCAAGCTTTTGATCTTACACAGAGCTCTTCTTCAGGTCTGAAGCTCTGTAATATCCTGGGACCAGCACAGGTACAACAGCACTGCAAACAGAAAGAATTTGTCAGCTGAATTACTCATAGATGATCCAATGAAGTGAGCTGTAGCTCACAAAAGCTTATGCTCAAATAAATTGGCTAGTCTCTAAAGTGCCACAAGTCCTCCTTTTCTTTTTGCGAATACAGACTAACACGGCTGCTACTCTGAAACCTGACATTGATGACTGTTTCTTAGCAGACTTAACAAGTGATGTGAACTTAGAGCCAATTTTTGCCCTTCTTTAAACTTTGTAGTATACAGTAAATGTTTACTGGAAGAAACACCCTGTTGTGAGTTTTGTCTTTCATTCAAATGATCTCTCTCACACACATACATATCCCTTTATTGTACTCATAAACTTTAAAACACTAATATGTCAAGAACTTCTCATTCCTTCCTCTTTCTTTGTCACCCTCACTCAATTCCCTTTATTCATGATTACTCTGTAAAAAGTCATTAAATGTATAGTTTAGGGTTGGTGGTGGGTTTTATGTTTGTTTGTGTAGCAGCTGCTTTGTTAGATGTTACTTTAATATCTGCAATTTGGAAAATCAATTAGAACAGTTTTTTTTTTCCAGTAAAACTTAACACCCAACAGAGTTTTATCTGGCTTAGTGTAGGTCAAGATCCCTGTGACCTTGAACTATTCAAAAAGTACTAGAGATGACTTATCAGAGCATGACATCGAAATTGGTTTTAACTCTCCAAGGAAGGTTCAGATTGTAATGTCAGTAACAGTGAAGATGAAGGCAACAATTATATGTCAACTCTGGTTTATTTTCAAAGAGAGCATTTTACCAGTCTGACACATAAGCGGGGGAAAAACAAAAAAACATACAGAAGTTTGTTTTCTCGCTCAATTATTTTGGGAGATATGATGGAGCCTGTGATGAGCCAGCAATAATAAACAAATAGGCCAAGACTTGACATAAATGGCCATTATATATGAAAGTCCTGCTGTGCTTGGCTTAGATCTGTTTTCAGGAAGAAGAAATTTAACCTCTTCTCCTATGTATTGGCTTATGATTTTAGTGGGATTTTTATTCTGAGTAAACCCTCCATTAAGAAAAACTTTGAATTAAAAAATTAGAATAGTTGTAAAGCAGTCTGAAGTTGGCAATTTGTTTTAAACAAATATTTATAGAAATTATATTACATAATATTCCAATAGAAATAGAAAGCAGGACCATTTTGCACATATGAAAAGGCTATAAAGGATAGTTGAAAAAAGAAAACATTTTCTAGAAAACATTTGATTATTGATTGATGTTTAATCTACACTTTTAAAGACCATACATCCCACATTTGTGTAGGGCTGTTGGTAGAGGGACCTGTTGTTATGAAACCAGAGAAAAAGAGAACCTAAGTGAGACTACAATCATAACACTAGGAATTGTTCTAATTTATTGAGGGATGTACTGAGGGGGAACAATCTTGTGAGGCATGGAAAGGTTACAGACAAAAGAAAAATAAATTTCCCCTCATGGATTTACCAAGGAAGAATTAAATGAAATGTTTTCTCTTTCTTGCCACTTCCCTATTCGGGATCAGCAACTTGTATGGACTTCTTCCAAAACTCCTGAGTGTACACCTGCTTGTGCAAGTTGGTATCTGTAAGGTCTGCTGATATCTGCTCTACATACAGAGTCATGGCAAGGGCTACCCTACCAGTACAACTATCAGGTCTCCATTGGACATGTCCATACCAAAGTAGCCTAGTGTCTCACAAATTGTCTTCAACCGGGACAACCCACATTGGGCCCCTCACAACCTTATTTCATTTCCTATCACAGAGTGTCCAATAATTTGTTCATCTCAACAGCTTCATTTCTTTTTTGTGTCTCTGTTCCATACATAAGATGGGTTGAATTACAGTTTTATACCTCCTACCTTTTAACTTTATTTGCATCTTTTTATTAGAGAACTGGGGCCAGCTCCTACCATTTGCACCAAACAGATTTGGAATGATGCAAGGCATCACTGAGGAAGGCACCATTATCAACAATCATTGATCCTAGGTATTTAAATTATTTCACTCTTCTAAGCTCTCTTCCTTTAATATCCTGTATGATGGGTCTTCCTCCGTCAGTTATCATAGTCTCGGTCTTACGAACATTCACTCTAAGTCCTGCCTGCTCAAAACTGTGTTGCCAGTGCTCAAAGTTGGTTTGCAGAGCCTCACAATCTTCCACACATATTACTACGTCATCAGCAAAGAGCATGTTCCAAGGCAGATCCCTTTGCATTGTCTCACTTATCGTATCCAAGACAACCACAAACAAAAAGGGGCTCAACACTGACCCCTGGTACAGGCCAACATGTACTGGAAATTCCCTGCTGCAACCCCATTTGGTTTTTACTGTTGTAGTCACTTTATCATACATAGCTAGGATAAGATGGACATAGCCTTCCAGAACACGTCTCCAGCCAGGATCCAACACAGAGCTCAAAGTGCTTGGTTTCTTTGTCTCTTCAGGTGAAGGATGCCAGAATGCCTTTTTCTCTCTGCTTATATCCTCAATGTTTAACCTTTGTTTCCAAATACAGGAAGCCCTCCTGAGGACTAAGCTTGCTGTGTCCACCAGCAGCTGACACCATGTTAAGAACATAAGAATGGCCATACTGGGTCCATCTAGCCCAGTATCTTGTCTTCAGACAGTGGCCAATGCCAGGGGTCCCAGAGGGAACGAACAAAACAGGTAATCATGAAGTGATCCATCCCCTATCACCCATTCTCAGCTCCTAGCAAACAGAGGCTAGGGACACCATATTAATGTTTGTAGTTTCCACCTCCTTTGTGTTAGCCATTTAACTATCCCTTCACTTGCTAGTTTGATGGCTCTGTTTACCTTTTATGTAAATATACTTTAACTGTCTCTTTTTACTCAATTTACATTGGAGACACATTTAAGTAGGTGGGACCACATTCCTTTCTCCAAGGCAGGATAACCTCGATGCTTCCTGCCAAGCACATTTTAAAAACATCTTTCAAGCATATACCTATATACCTTTATATATCACACCTACATACACCACACAATAACATTAATGACCAGAAGGCACAGCAGTTCAAAATAACTCATTTTTTACCTTTTGAGCCCCTCCTAACTGTGGTGCATATCCATTTACTATATGGATAGTTACCTCTTCCCAACAGTTTGACAGTGAGTCAGTTCAACCTTCTGGAACTTTCTATCACATCCCTCTGTATGGTTTCAGCTAAAATAACTCCAACACCATTTTTGAAGGTTGAACTCCCTGAATAGTAGATTTTGTAACCCTTCACCAGCATCTTAGCTTAACAATCTTTCTGTTTAGTCTCTTGTACACCTGCCACATTTACTTTTCTCCTCTTTAAGACCTCACATAGTTCCAAGCTTCTTCCAGTAAGTGTTTCTACATTCCAAGTGCATATTTTAGCTTATTCTACTTACTCATTTGCTTCTTTATCTTTAGCAGCCCTTGAGCAGTTACAACAGTCAGGCAAAGGCTGTTGTAAATTGCTTGCGGAGAACACCCTAATCTTTTTAGGTACACTTGACATGGCCATCAGTTCACATGAGCATATCTATTGTCTGAGCTTTACAGATCAGCTGTCAAGCATGACAGCCTTGGTTGGAAATTGGAGTTTCTTTTCTCCTAGGTGAGCTGCCTACCAAGTCTACCAAACCTCTCCTGACCCAGTTAAATGAAATGTACCATCTGTAATTCTTCCTAGTTACTTTCTATTTGGAAGAATATTGATGCAAAGAGGACAACAGCAGTAGAACTATTCACAAATTGAACTTCTGACTTTGTCAGAATTTTTGCAAAGAGAAGCTTTAAAACCCTTATAACTTTCAGGGTGGAATGCTGACCCGAGGGTAAATAATAAAATCCCCATCCATTTAAGTGGAGTCTTGATTTCAAACTTGAAGTTCATTGCACTAATCCTGCAATCAATTCTGTGGAGGGTCCCTGTGCCATTGAAGTCTGGGGGAATGGGGCGGGGGGAGAAATACTTGATTAAAAGAGTTGGGTTCACCTCTTCCTTGAAAAATATTGGTGATTGGTTGTGTCCACTACATATGTAGGATGTTAACATGATGTCCAATTCACTGAACTTCCAAGTTTTCCTAGAGAGATAATTGCTTTCTAACAGCATGGGTATGAATCATTGTAAATAAGTCATGATACATATTTATGCTTTGTCAGGCTCTGGGTTCTAGGTAGTCAGGGCTGGTGGTTGGAGCTGCGGTTGTGAACATGTATCAAGGGTAAAAGTCAGCTGGAGAGTCAGGACCAGGCCAAAGACAGAACTGAAACTAGGGTCTGGGGACAAGCCGTGAGTTAGAACTTAGGTCAGAGTCTATAGACAAGCTAAATAGGATAGTAATGAAAATCTGGATGGGGGCCAAAGTCAAACCTGAGTTGGAGTCAGTCTGAGGCTCAGGAGGAGGGTGAAGAACTGGAGTGGGTCAATTACTGGGCTGGAACAAAGTTGGAGTAGCATACAGACAAGGCTAAACTGGGCTGGAACAAGGCTCAAGTAGAGGCTCAAGTAAAGCAGGAACAGGACCCACATCAAGGGCAGGCTGGAAGCCTAGGGAGTCTGTAACACTGCAAGGCAGCAGAAGGATTCCTGATCAAGTAGTGCTGTCACACAGAATAACTTGCAGCTCTGGCAAGGACAGTGAAATACCTATGCCACCTGTACCCAGTGCCTCCCCAGCGATAAGCTGCTGTAGCATGACTGAGGGCTGAAACACTGCAGGCTCTGTTGGAGGGGTGAGTCATGGCAGCTGAGTGAGCAGCTCTGCTCTCGTTGCAGGTTTGCCTCACAATTACTGAATCAGTGTATGAATTTTTAAAAATTAGAAAAGTCCATTTCCTTTTATTTTATGCCACATAAAATGCCATGTAGCGATGTGAGACTCACCTCCACGGCACCTCCTGCCAGTTATTTAGGGAATTCGTTCACCAGCCTCCAGAGCACCCCCCTACCGGCCACTGTGTCACCTGTCACTGGCACCCCCATGTCCCTCCAGGACCTTAGTGCCCCTTTCCTTGGGTGCTGCCCCCTGGCAGTACCCCCCCAGTCTCTGGGTCTCCCCTCCCCAGGAAACCCCAAAACCCCACTTTACCTCAGCCTATGGGCTACTGCCAGTCACCATCTAGCCCCCTTTCACTGGGGCCAACTGCAGTCTGTATAAGCCAGTCATCATAGACAAGTGGGGGTAGCCACTCTACCCAGCCCCAGGCTGACCCTTTGCAGTCCCAGAACCTGTTTAGGCCCTGCAGCCTGGGTGGTTTCCAGGCAGGAGCTCCCCAGCGCTACCCCACCTCAGGTGCCTGTTTAGCTCCCAGACAGCCAGGTCCTTCCCTCTCTACAATCAGAGAGAGACTGCCTGCTCCTGGCCCTCTGCCCTCTTATAAAGGCCAGCTGGGCCCTGATTGATCTGGCCATAGCTGTGGCTGATCCCTTAATCAGCCTGTTGGGAACACTGGGCATGGCCACTAGGTAACTCAAGGGGATGGAAGACCACGAGTGTCGATGAAGCCCCCTCGCACTAGGCCCAAGTGTCCATGCCGCCCCACCCCCCCGGCCTGGAGGCACTCGCGGCAGTTATGCTGAGGATCTGCAACAATATGTTGGAAAGTCAGACTGCCTGAAACTAAACAAGGCCAAACAGGGCAGATATGGCAGAACAATGCTGAACAAAGCAGCTTTATGTATGGTTTAACAGATGGTACAGAGAACAAGGGAACCAGCTAGTAACTGGATTGGCTGGCTATATGGATACTTAGGGCAGCTTGCTATTGGATAAGTATGCTGAAGAAAGGATGTATAAAAGCCTGTGTAACTTCCTGCTCTGTGTGCAGGATTTGAGATTCTATTCTCCCTGTACCCTGTTTGCAGCTGCAAATAAACTTTTCTGCTTCTCCACCCCGTTGTGATTATTGGTTGACGCACACCGGGCAATGAACCTTGCTGTTGTGTGCCTCTGGCACTGGGTGCCGGCAACAAGCCTGGGCTTTTCTCCCAGCCCCTAGCCCTTTCCCAGGGCTGGCTTTAACCCTGTCAGGGCTGGAGTGGGTGGCCACCCTGCTACATGCCACTTATGATGTAAACCCACCTGTGTAAGTGTGTATTCTATTTTAACCCATAATATTATAGGCAGAACTAGTATTGCCACCTATTATTAAGGTTGACTGATACCTCTCATAAGAGCACCTGGTTTCAGTTGCTTACAACTTTGCCAAACTGACAGTTTGTGCTAAAATTTTCCACGCTGGGTGTCTGTCTCATGCTGACTTTAAACAAAAAAACAAACAAAAACAAAAGTAAAATAATTCTTGAAACTTTTTCACTAAAAGTGCCCCTCCTAATGCTTTGGAGAAAGGTCTTAAAATTTTGCAAAAAGGAGGCCTTTGTGCCAGAGATGTGCCTTTTGCCACCCCTTTAAAATCTGCCGAAAGCTGGCCCAGTTACAAGCCTTTGAAAAATTTCAGTTCGGACATATTCAGTAGAGATTTGGTAGTGCTTCATAGCTAAAATTTCCAAAGTTTCATCCTCACTGATCATGCTCAGTGCAGTCTGACCAGACCAGGCATGCACCATCCCCACACAGAGCAACTAAGCGTGCTCCAGTCCAGGGCTACAGAACTCAGAAGAACTTTCCCTGCAATAGCTGCTCTGGACCAGGGTGTGTGGCTGTGCAGTGCAGCTGAGAGCAGGGAGCCTCTCTCTCCTGTGCTCTCACTCACCCCCATTTTGGCACCCAGGTGCTGTGTGGAGGAGGAAGCCATCTGATTCAAAGGTAGAAGGAAGAAAAGTTGGACAAGTGGACAGGGAAAGAAGTAGATTGGGACAAGGAGTCTGGTGAGATTGGGACTGTAGGGGAGGGAGAGAAACTGTGACTGGGAGTTGGTAGGAAGAGACCATTACTGAGAGCTAGTGAGGGAAATGGAGGGTGGAGAGACTGGGGGTAGGATGGCTGGGGAGGAACACTGACATAGCTGAGAATCTGGGAGGAGACTGGAACTAGGAACCAATGTCTGGGCGGGATCAGGGACAAGGTGGGAGGAAAGACAACTCTAACAAAGAGCTATGGCTGAAGAACTGGACAGAGAGACTAGGACAAAAAGCCAAGGAATGTGTTTGGTGGGAGACTGAGGGCTTTTCTACACTTATAGCACTGCAGCTGTGCCACTCTAGCGCTTAGTGAAGACATTGTCTAATGCAAATGGAAGAGCTTCTCCCATTCGCATAAGTAACCCACCTACCCAAGAGGTGGTCGCTCTGTCAATGGGAAAAGCTCTATCGTTGACATAGCGCTGTCTACTCCGGCAGTTAGGTTAGTACAACTTCGTCACTCAAGGGTGTAGTTTTTCTCACTCCTGAGCGACTTAGTTATACAGACATAAGTTTGTAGTGGAGAGGCTGGAGGGGATGGGGCAGAACAGCTCGAGTTTGGGAGAATGGGCAAAAGGGTCTATTCCCACTAAAGCACATTCCCCTCCAGAGTCTGGAAAGAAACCCAAGATTCCTGAAAAAAGAAAAGGAGTACTTGTGACACCTTAGAGACTAACCAATTTATTTGAGCATGAGCTTTTGTGAGCTACAGCTCACTTCATCGGATGCACCTGAGTCCTGAGTCTTCCCATTCCTCTGCTCTGAATAAATATTTGTGAAACTCATTGGCAGTATCTCATTCCCCTCTAGTGCTGATCCACATAGAAGATGACAATATTTATAGTTACTCCATTAACTCAAATGGCAAAGATTTGTCTGGTGTATCTGAAGGTTCCAATCATGATGAACCACATAGGTGTCAATATGACATTTCCAAAACAGTTCTGTCCTGTGCACTGAATGAGGCAGGGGTCTAGTGGGAAAAAATAGTAAGTGATAATGTAATTAAAGAAGGTATAATATGTACACACAGAAGGAGGGGGCAATTCAAGGTTGCATAGATTACTTTAATTCTGGCATTTTCTAACTTAAAAGTGGTTGACTTTGCAAGCTTAATAATGTTCTTTTATCATAATTTTTTGTGTATATTATAAATTAATACCATAATGCCATCAGGACAAATTCTTATGCTGTTGATTATCAGCTTGTGAACAGAATGAGTGGGAAAATGGAAAAGAGAAGCTTAGAATTTTAGCACACATCGTATGCCTGAGCACTTTCATTAACATTGTATGAATTATATGAAATCCCATAAGACAGCAAGTATTACTTTAGCTCTACAAAATGTACGGAGTTTTCAACCTTGGGTGCCTCACATTAGGCACTCGAATTTTCAGAGGTGCAGCCCACATGCAGCACTCACTGATTTGGATCAGAGCTGCAGGAGCTCAATAACTCTGAAAATTGGGCTACTTATTTAGGTACCTAAGTATAGTTCAGATGCCTGACTTTAAAGCAATCCATATAGGCCCTTATTTATCAAAACACTTACTGGAAGATTTTCAGTGATGCAAATTGGAATTATTTTCAACTGTCCTATTTGTGCATTTGAAAGTCTTCCCAGTAGACCCAGGATTAATTTAAGCACATCACCCCTTCTTACTCAGCAAATGTGGCTTCTTTGGGATTTAAGCACATACAGTATGCTTGGAGATATTTACTTTTATTTAGTCCATGATTCAGTAAAGGATTTAAGCACATTCTTAAATCCTTTACTGAATCATAGGCTAAACAAAAGTAAGTATCTCCAAGCATAATGATTCCTCTGAGACTTAAAATCATAATGTTGACTTATAGTATTTGCTATTTAAATCAGAAGGCTTGCAAATATTTAACCTTACTGGGGTTTTTGCAGTATTTCTTACACTGAGGCATACAACAGTAAAGTTTATTACTTGCAGGCTGCAAATGTAAAGATTTCATAACATCCCTTTAATTGGCATGTTTCTCATTCTACTGGGGTGTGACAACAAATGATTTATTCTACCACAATAATATTGAGAAAGTACATTTCACATATCACAGTGATACATAGATTAGTGTTGTAACACATGCAAATATTACCGAAAAAACCTCTGAAGGTAAACTAAAGTATAACACTTAAATAACCTACTGATATTTTATAAATAATATGTATATTCCTCTAAAGTGGCTTACACTTTCTTTAGCTTCTATAATAAAAGGATTTTGTTTAGCATGCATGCACTATAATTTGAAAATGTTATTGCTATTTGTAAGCACAGCTTTTTGTCTTCTTTGTTAAACACATGGGGTCTTAGGGAAAGTCCAAAATGTTCTGGTATCTGACCTCTTTTTCACTTATTGGTCCAGATTTTCTCAGGAGACCCTCCTCTAAGACAAGAGGGTTTTCTGTTTTCATCTGAATGGATCAATCCTCGATTCTCAGTCGTCTCAGTTGTCTGTCCTGACCTAGTCTGATTGATGATTTCTTGTCTTACCTGTGAGCCTTTTGGCAGTCTGTATGTCCAGAAGCTTCTCTGAAAACAGGTTTCAGAGTAGAGACCTCTATTATTCCCTTCTCAGCTTCAGCAAACAATTCTACTTCAATTTTTCTTACAACTTAGGTCTCCGTCTGCTCCTTTAGGTTGCCTTTTAGCCTCCTGTCTAGTCCAAAAAGGTCTGTGTGTGGGGGAGCGGAGGGGAAGGCTTCCTTGCACACCATTATGTTCTGCTCTCTGACCATATTAGGTAGCTAAAGGTGGAGATAGGCCAAAGCATTGGTCCTTCACTGCTTCTTCAATTACCAGGGGAATCTGGTTTATGTGCTTCTCCCTATTACCCCTGCGTATGGAATACAGGCCCTCACCAGGGTCCATTCACATGGGTGGAGGTTGTTTATCACCACTGCTATTCAGATAGGTGAAGTGAGATGTTGGGTCCTCCTGCTATGTGGGTAGACACAGGAATTTTTGTTGCGTCAGCTGTTTTACTTTTGATTATCCTCCTTGATTTTCAGATGCTCTTTGATTATTTCATACATGCAGCATAATGACCTACAATTAAAGACAGTCATCCCAAGGCTCTTCCTAGGAGACCTAATGAATTCCTGAAGGCTGTGCTTGGGTATAACTCTGTCCTAGTCTTGTGCCTTGGGAGGGAGAGGATACGAAAGCCTTTCAGATTGAATATAGTGGACTATCCAAACCTGTGTAATGTTGGATCAGTTAAGGGAGCATAGCCCACTTTTGTCAGTAAAGTACAACCTAATATAGCTGTATATAGGATTTATCAAAACTAAGGACACTAGTCTCTGTTTTCATTTTTCTCAGACCGCATTCCCATTTAATCTCCTGTTCAAAGAAAGAACTTGGAATACCAAATCTCTAATGCAGCCTGAAAATAGTCTAATTCCCCACAGAAATGATTATTTGTCCACAGAAGTCTCGAACACTTATTTTGTAATAACCTATATATTGTATGAGGAAATGTAGTACAATTAGGAAACCTTCTGGATTTGCAGTCTTGGCCCTTATGATATTGTTTAGGTACACATATCTTTGTATGGAATATTACTGCATTTCACTGCTTTGAAGGATGAAAGTCAGCTGGAATTTTTATTTCCATATCATCTGAGTCAATAAGTGTTTGACTTGACATATTGCAAGAACTGAACTTTTTCACAAATTAAACAGTGATGATCATCTGTCTTTTAGTTTTGTTTAGGCATTTACCATTGCAAAGTTGAAATAATATAGTACACCGAATTTGGATTTGCTTGATAGTTTGTTCATCTCCTTAAAATGGGGTCACGCTGCTTTGCTGCCAGTAGTTTGACCCAGTCGTTTCCAGCATAGTGAATCAACTAGTGGGCTTTTGGGGGTGAATGGACTGGCCCCATGCTCACCCACACTTGGCTCCCCCGATACCTCATATCATTCTTGAGCCCATCTGGAGGGAGTGTGGTGACCACATGTCTAATTAATTAAATGAATGGCTCCATGTTGCTTCAAAGCAGTGGCATTGGAACAATTTGTATAGCGGGGGTGGTGAAAGCCATTGAACAAAACTGTAAACCCTGTATATGATGGAAACCACTTCAAGCCAGGGGGTGCTGTTGCACCTCCAGAACTCCTAGTTCCAGCACCCCTGCCCAAAGCCTTCCCTTAGGACATCAGGGAAATTGCAAATAGTTAGCTTTAAAAGAGATGCCATTATTGAAGCATTTTGGTTGTTATATTTTCTTGCACTGATTTGTTTATGTAGTTTTATGTAACTGTTTCTGTTTGGTTGGTTGGTTGTAGTGTTCTGTGTCATTTTACTAGAAGGACCCCCAAGGAATAATATTGAACCTAAAATACTATGTTTTTGGCCATCACAATGAATAGAATGACAAATTTAGGTTTATCTGGATGTCTGAATTACAATTTCAGTGGTAGGTTATTTTTATTTGGGTGAATGGCTTTTGTTGCACTCATTTCACTGCTAGGTTAGTGGGACCATTCATAGGCATGCATGATAAAGCTGTAAAAGAGACACAAATCTGTTCAACAAACTATTAATTACAAAAAATTAAAAGTGCTTATTTAATGCAATTTTTATAACACTATTAAATATGCCAAGAACAACATTATTACAGTGGAGATTGCTCTAAAATTCACAGGGTAATGACACCCCATCACAAAAGGGTATGGTTATCAATTCCTAATTCAGTGTTTAGCCAACCTAGCCAGTAAAAATGGATCACAAATTACGCAAGTCAGTGTAAAAATAGTAGAACAACTTTGACACACAACCCAAGTAGAAGCCAAGTAAGTTGAGCAGGACAGATGAGAAGATTCTGAATGGAGTAATAAAACAAAATCATTGTGTTAAATCTATAAAGCCCATAAAAGCAAGAGGAATCTTTCAGTTGAACTGAGAGCACAACTCTTGGAGGCCATTATCCCTGCAAAAGAAAAAGCTGTTATCGGCAATTCTTTTAAAGGTTAGAGCTATATTCAGCAATAGGTCACGGAAAACTGAAGTGGTAAAGTGTCACACTGACACCAGAAAGAGTCACTCCATAGCTTAGCTGTTGCATAGGGCTTTTATCTGAAAAATGGTGTTATTGAACAATAGTAACAGAGGATCATACAAAAAAGGATCATCACACTTTTTTCCCCTGTCATTATTGTAGTCAGAAAAGAAAACAGTACCAAAAGTTACTAATACTGTAAAATAGAGTAACCCAAAAAAGTAAATATATTTTATTACAAATCAAGGCCTTGATATTGTGCCTGTCCATTAAAATCAATGACAAAGCTTCCACTGATTTCAGTACAAGCAAGATTGGGCCTTAGTACCCTTAGTTTTCTAGGTCATGGGCATATTTGGTGTCCAAGAACGGATAAATAGCAATGGACATGCTAATTGACTAACAGCATATTTTTTTCAGTAACAAGGTATGAATGCTAATGAAATACATTTTTCTGTTACTAACTTGTGTCTCAGTTATGGCTCAGACTTAGTAGTCAAAGTTGAGGAAGAGGCCCACCCTTACTCCTCTGTACAGATTAGGGTTAGCCTTGTCCAGATGCTGGCTTTGGGTATAGGAAGAGCATGGGAGCTGCCCAAATGATCTACTTTCTACCAAGAACAAATGAGTGGAGAGGGGCAGGGAATTGGCTGAGCCATGGCTCTGGTCCCTTCTCATGTGCCAGGGAGCAACTTGCCCTCTGAAAAGGATGAAAAACATATTTCCTCCCCAGAACAAGAGGGGAGCAGAGGAGGACCCCCCGAAACACCCACTTTTCCAATTCCTCCATGTTAGCTTACAGACCAGCTTATTCTGGATTGAGCCTAGTGATTCCAGCTAGCTTTCAGTGACAGGGTGAAGGTGCTTATTGCACTCAGAGGACCAGGCTGGGTTACCCTTACTCATGCTGAATGTAGATAATGAGAGCGCTTGCAGAGTAAGGTAAGTATGAGTACTTTAACTTAAGTATAAAGTTAAGCACATTACCATCTGGCTTTTAAAAAACCTCTCTGCTGGGTTATTACCCTACTAGAGCAAGGGAGCAGCAGAGCAGGAATCGGGCTCCCAAAGTGAGTGCCTGGGATACGGCACCTCCTGTAGTTTTTACCGGGGTGGTAGAGCTTACTCACTACCTCTTGCTCAGGGTTATGCCTGAAGGCACAATATAATCCTTATGCTTATAGATAAAAAAAAACTACCTAGGACAAAACTCTACTCTCAATTGAATGAGCAGAGCTTCTACTGATGTCAGTGGGATCTGGCATATGTGAATCTGAAGGTAGAATAAGGATCACTGATGTTTCACTGGAGTATAAATCATGTGAGTCTTTGTGAGGTTTTTTTTTAAATGCAGGATAACAGAAATACAAACAATGGGACAAATTGTGCCACTTTTATTCACACACTGATTAGCATCTCACTCTGTAAGTACTCTTATTGAAATCAATATGGAGTGAAGTACTGGAGAAAGGGTGACACAATCTGGTCTAAAGTGTAAATTATGGCTTCAGTTTGATCAATTTAATTCTCATAACTGTGGTGTTTAGATGTTGCTTGTAATTACTCGAATTGGGAGCACTGGCTGTTGGGAGTCTGAAAGGACAGGAAACAGGAAGGAGGGGGGAGGAGGTAAAGAAGCTGAGGCAGAGCTACTGAGGGTGCAGCAGCAGCTTGGAAAAGGGGTTTGCACTTTAAAAAATAAAGTCCTGTTGAAGTTTATTAGTACCTTGCCTGACTACTACAACAATAACCTAAACTGGATCAAAGTCTAGCCTTTTCAAAGCTTGTCTATATCTACCCAGCATCTGTTTTATTTGACATTTTAACAGCATCTGTTTTCAGTTATCTGATGTCTCTGTTCCATTCTCTTAATGTCTATTGAGAATAGGCCTTTCTTTTAACTTTCTGACATCTCAAATCAGTGTGGAGATCTAGTGTAAGTGACTATCTTTTATGCAGGCTGGGTCTGAGCACGGAAGGTAGCACTACACAAGCAAGGAAGCTTGTACTTATTAAAAAACATTTTAATTCCTATTTTTCTTGAGACAATAAGATGGATCTCTACCTCTCAATCACTATATACGACCATTTACCCACCTGAATCTTAGTCCTGGCAGAGGCAACATGAGCAACTAAGTCTTTTGCCTGTGATTTGAGAAAATCATTTCTTGACAATAATTTGCTGTTCCTAGTATTCAGATGGGGGAAGACAAAATGGTGCTTTTCAAAGGGAAACCCAGCTTTTTAGCTCATCATAAACCATTTATGGTATAGGCCTGTCTTTAGCAAGACCAGGCTCATTATTTATCATCTGTGTTGTCTGATAGCCATTAGGGATTTAGAGAGAGTTTCACTGGCCTAGATGCAACAGGAGTTAAACCATTTAATGAAAGTGCTTATCTTGAAGGCTTACAATAGTCAGCTTTTACTAATAATTTGGGACAATTGTATCAACTTTATTGACATACAGTAGAACCTCAGAGTTATGAATACCTCGGGAATGGAGGTTGTTTGTAACTGAAATGTTTGTAACTCTGAACAAAACATTATGGTTCTTTCAAAAGTTTACAACTGAACATTGACTTAATACAGCTTTGAAACTTTACTATGCAGAAGAAAAATGCTGTTTTTAACCATCATAAATTTAAATGAAACAAGCACAGAAACAGTTTCCTTACTTTGTCAAATCTTTTTATTTAAACTTTCCCTTCATTTTTTAAGTAGTTTATGTTTAACACAGTACTGTACTGTATTTGATTTTTTTTTGGTCTCTGCTGCTGCCTGATTGCATATTTCTGGTTTCACGTGAGGTGTATGGTTGACTGGTCAATTCGTAACTCTGGTCTTCATAACTCTGAGGTTCCATTGTAATATTGATTTGAACAGTATATGAAGGTGTCATAAATATAAAGGGAAGGGTAACAGCCTTCCTGTATACAGTATTATAAAATCCCTCCTGGCCAGAGACACAAAATCCTGTTACCTGTGAAGGGTTAAGAAGCTCAGGTAACCTGGCTTGCACTAGACCAAAAAGACCAATAAAGGGACAAGATACTTTCAAATCTGGGCCAGGGGGAAGGTTTTGGTCTGTCTGTTCTGTGTGTTTGCCAGACACAGATCAAGGAAGCAAGCAATCCAACTCCATTAGAATCAGTAAGTACTAGCAAGGGAATGCGTTAGCTTATTTTTGTTTTGGCTTGTGATTTTCTCTGTGCTGAGAGGAAGGTATATTCCTGGTTTTCTTTTTGTAACTTTAAAGTTTGGCCCCGAGGCAAAATCCTCTGTGCTTTTGAATTTGATTGCCCTGTAAGATTATCTTCCATTCTAATTTTACAGAGGTGCTTCTTTTACCTTTTTACTTTCTAATAAAGTTCTGTTTCTTTTAGAATCTGATTGGGTTTTTGTGTGTGTGTCCTAAAAAAATCCAGGGTTGGTCTGTGCTCATCTTGTTTATTCTCAAGCCTCCCCAGGAAAGGGGGTGCGGGAGCTTGGGGGGATGTTAGGGGTGAGTAGGAACTCCAAGTGGTCCTTTCCTTGAGTTTGTCTAAATCACTTGGTGGTGGCAGCATTACCTAATCCAAGGTACAAGGGAGAATTTGTGCCTTGGGGGGTTTTTAACCTAAGCCGGTAGAAATAAGCTTTGGAGGTCTTTCATACGGGTCCCCACATCTGTACCCTAGAGTTCAGAGTGGGGAGGGAACTTTGACAGAAGGTGTTTGTCTTGGCATTGAAAAACAGTGAAACTAGTTCTCTGAGATGGAAATGCTGGAATATGAGTTGAAGGGATAGTCCGTGAGCTCCCAGTAGCTTGTGCTTGCAGTTGTTAAAAGATTAAGGGTTACAGTATGGCCTGTGTTGTTCAAGGGCATAAGGCTGCACCCACACAAGAAGGAGCCAAGAGTGGGCAGGCATGGGGAGTAGGTAAAAGCTTTGCCCCCACTTCCACAATGCACCATCCAGCACAGCTGAGCTGGAACAGAGTGCAGGGTAGTTATCTAATACTGGTGAGGACAACTAATACACATTGTGCAACTATTGCATGTTGCAGTGGGGAAAATAGTGCTAATGTTGCCCAAAGTGCACAATAGTTATTTGCCCTTCAGGCAAATAATATTTAAATTCCAAAGGTAAATGTGACCACAGAGAATGTTAGGGGTAGTAAATCCGTTATGGATTTCTGTTGTGACTTACCCTTGTCATTCTGACAGGAAGGGTAAGCCTGTTTTGATAATAAGTGGTGAGAAGTCAATAGGAAATTGTATATGAATACCAACAGATGTGTTGTAGGTAGTTGTCCCAGTGTTACCTACTTCCTTGCAAGAACATCTAGCAACAAATATACATTTGTACTTAGGGAAGACATACTGATCTTCGTCCAACTGGCAAAGCTAAAAGATTAAATTGTGCTCATTTAGAAATGATAGTATAAAACAATACAGAATCTCATTGAACTAGAGTGTTTTTCAGTGCATGTAAACATACATAAGATATAATGACAAGATGATACTTTCCAAGGGTGCAAAGGGCAAGCGAAAGCCTATGCAGTTCTGAGGTTCCAGTTACGCTCTCTAAATACGGATTGAGTGATGCATATGTCTTGTATGTCACTGCTTCACAGGGTGAATTTTACCCCAAGTTAGCAAAAACAAAAGCCCATGTCATTGTACTTAAAACTCAGTCTCAATCAATTAGTTCCTTTTCACTTGAATCTATGTCAAATATATCCTTTGCATTCTTCTGATAGAACAAATAATGTAAGAATCATAAGCAAGAACAAGGAATAGTATTACTGACCCAATGCTGTGTCTATAAACTGATCTGATGATTTGGCTTTGAATATTTGAAAACAATCATGTGTGCCATTCGGATGACCTGATGACTATAATAAGAGCAGTGAATTTTTTATTTCTTCATTTTACACTGTGTAGGTAGCAATCTTAGCCTGGAAAGAAAGATAATGATCATCTACCATCAGAGCAATCATAATTCATCGACTGAACATCATTCCTACACTTTAGCATTATTCCATTTTTCTGACATATTGAGTAAATAAGTCATCTTCCACTCCCCCTTTATTCTAAACATGGACATGTTTTTATATCTAGATCTTTATTGTAGACCGTGAGTTTTAATATTGTTGCCTTATTTGTTTAGAAGTGACAGAAGACCTTTTATAACAATTTGCAGATGAAATAAAAGAACATGTTCACAGAGTCTTGTCATGGGCATGTTTCTAGAGACTGATCTTTGTTTTGTTCAGGGACTTTTAATCCTGTATGATTCTCTTACTTAGGGACAACAATTTCTTAGTCTGTTACCCCATTTGTGTAACTCCAGTTTTCAGCATTGCTAATTTCCTGAGTGATCCTTGGAAGGAAAAGACCATTCTCCAGTGTACACTGCTTGTATAGTCTCAGCAATTGCACTGAGAGCTCTGAGAAATTCTTACTAATAGCAGCAGAAAAATCAAGGTAATGAATGATTCATGACAATTATTTATTTGATGATTTAGATAACCTTGCTAAAAGATGATGTCTCCTAAGAATCTCATGTATACCATCATATCTACTGAAAATACTTAAAGTCCAAATCACTGTTTTCAATCTAGTTTATGGAAGGAGAAGGACTATATTGTCAGAATCATACCTGGACAAACTAATAAACATTAACATTTGTTTGTGAGAGAGAGCTCCTCTTCCCTACATATACATAATCTAAAATATATTAATTCATATAGGGACTGATTCCAATGTATCCTATAAAATTATGATTGCTAATTGTGAGTGGTTTTTAAAAAAAATCACTATTTGCAGTTGCAGTGAGTAGTCTCACATGACCTACGTAGCACAGGTTGGGACCAGATATTCTAAGCAAATCAGACAGAGGTCTTTATTTGGTGTTGATTGTAACAATGTGGTTGTATATTATGCTGGTTAATCAAGAATAGCAGGAACTGTGATTTGAGGGAACTGAATACCTCATAGAGCTGGTTATGATATTCAGAGACTTTCACTTCTTGATAATTAATATGAATCTGGTCCAAGGGACTGAAATAGCTACCTTCTGGTGGCTAGTTCTTGATTTATGAGTAATAAACTACTCAAGTTACCCTTGGCTCTATAAGGCCTGTTTAGAAGACAGCACTTTGACATCTAAGAAGGCAGTCTTCAACATCAAGGGCTGTCCAACGCAAACTTAAGAGAGATGCAAAACTCATGGCTGAGCAACAAGGCAGATGAGATTCAGTGCTACTCAGATAAGAATGACATGAAGAACTTCTGTGATACTCTGAAGAGAATCTACTGGCCACTGTCATCAAGAACATCTCCAATATTTAGTGCTGATGGCACCACATTGGTCACTGACAAAGAAAAGATACTGCAAAGATGGGCAGAACACTTTAACAGCATCCTCAATGAATAATCATCTATTAGTGAGGAGGCAATTGATCGACTTCTCCAGATTGATATGAACATATCTCTTGCTGATCCCCCAATGCTGATTGAAACTGTGAAAGTGACTGACCTGCTGTCAAACAGCAAAGCATCTGGAGCAGATGCTATACCAGCAGAGGTCTACAAGGCTGGAGGCTCGCACATGGCTCTGAAACTGACTGAATTTTTCCAGTCAATGTGGACTCAAAGAACTATGCCACAGGACTACAAGGATACATCCACCGTCCATTTGTACAAGCAGAAAGGCAACACACAATCCTGCAACAAGTATTGGGGCATCACCTTGTTGTCAATAGCTGCCAAAATTCTCTCCAGAAATCTCCTGGTGCAACACATTGAACAAGGTCTCCTGCCTCAGCGTTAGTTTACCTCCAGGAAAGGATGTGGGACCATAGACATGGTGTTTTCCATTTGCAACTTCAGGAGAAATTCAAGGAACAGAACTCTAATCTGTATATGGCCTTCATTGACCTGACAAAAGCATTTGATACAGTTAGTTGGGAGGGCCTTTGGCAGATCATGGCAAAATTCAGGTGCCTGGAGAAATTCATCACAATGGTTCAGCAATTCCATGACGGCATTCTCGCTCGCATTGTGGACGACGGTGAATTATCTGAACCATTCCCAGTTACCCTTGGAGTCAAACAGCACTGTGTGTTGGCCCCAACCCTCTTCAATATGATATTCTCTGCCATGCTTACAGATGCCTTTTGCGACTATGACAATGGGATTGGCATCAGATACTGGACTGATGGCAAGCTCTTCAATTTGAGAAAACTACAGGTGAAGATGAAGGTACAGGAAGTGACTGTTCTCTGAATACCAAATCTGAGTCTTGCAGCAGAGTATGGACTATTTCTCTTCAGCTTGTGACAACTTTGGTCTAATAATCAACATCAAGAAGACAGAAGTGATGTACCACCCTGCAGCAGGAAAGCTTTACATAGAGCCTAGTATCACAGTGAATGGCCAAACCCTCCAGGTAGTGGACAAGTTCATGTAACTCAGCAGTATACTGTCACATGCAGTTCACATTGGTGATTAAACCAATGCCAGAATTGATAAAGTGTGTCCTTTGGCACACTAAGTGCAAATGTGTGGGAGAACAGAGGCATCAGTTAACAGACAAAACTGAAGTTCTACAAAGTCATCATGTTGCCAACTCTGATGTATGCATGCAAAATCTAGATGGTATATGTCACGCTCTGTACCTCGGGGGAACACCCTACACCCCATGTTCATCTCTATAAAATGATTGTGTGGTATCCAATGCAAAGTTTGTCACATTGTGTGTCTTCAGAAGGCTCATGATGCACTGAGCATGGTTGTTATAGTGATGTTATAGTAATGTTTTTGGTTATAATTTCATGTATAAAGTTATAAGGCCTAAAATGTATCCTCATGGCTTAAAGCAAGCCCAGACAAAAACTCTCCAGAAGCAGAAGGGCAGTTCACACCTCATCAGGGCATGGATGGGACAAACCCAGCCCAGCCTCACAGGAACAATAGACGCTGGCCTAGTCAGCAACAAAATAATCTGTTAGACTCTCGAGTGAGTCACCCCCCTTCCTTTGGTCAGTTTGGAACTGCAATGAAGTAATGCTCACCTGACTCTGAAGGGGGAGAGGGGGAAAGCCAAAGGGGAAGAAAGGACATGAAAAAAGGGAGACACATTTGCCATGCTCTCTCTCTCTCTTTCACCTACAGACACCACACCAAGTGACTGAACCGCTGATCAAAGGGGAGAGCCTGGCTGAAGAGCAACCAGCCAGCCTGTGGTGAAAAGCATCTAAAGTTTTGAAGGGCACTGAAAGTGTTAAGATCAGCTTAGAATGTGTTTTGCTTTTATTTCATTTGATCAAATCTGACTTGTTATGCTTCGACTTATGGTCACTTAGAATCTATCTTTATAGTTAATAAATCTGTTTGTTTATTCTACCTGAAGCATGTCAGAGGCTCCCCTTGGGACAGGCCTGGTACATATCAATTTCTTGTTAAATTCACGAACTCATATAAGCTTGGAGCATCCAGTGAGCAAAACTGGATACTGCAAGATGGAGGTTCCTAGGGTCGTGTCTGGGACCGGAGATATTGGCTAGTGTCATTCACTTGCAAGTAGCTGGGAGCAGTTTACATGCCAAAGGCTGTGGGGGTTCTCACAGCAGAGCAGGGTAAGGCTGCCTCCCAGAATCAAGGATTGGAGTGGCCTAGCAGATCACCGGTCCAGGTGACACCAGAGGGGAACGTCACAGTATATAGACGCCATGCTATGAAGCTGAATCACTTTCATATGGGCTGTCTGAGGAAACTGATGAGGATAAGATGGCAAAACAAGGTTCCAGATACTGAGGCTCTCATACATGCATTTCAAGCATCCATACTCTGTTGATGAAATCACAGATGAGATGGCCAGGACATGTTACCAGAATTTTAGATGAGCGACTGCCAAAGAAAATCTTTTATGGCAAGCTAAAGGAGGGAAAGTGCTCTCAAGGAGGCCAGAAGAAATGTTTCAGGGAACCCTTCAAATTATCTTTGGGGCATTTCAACACTGACACAGAGTTTTGGGAAGATCTCGCTCATGATTGTTCTACCTGGCGAAGCCTCATCCATATTGGAGTTAGTCTATGAGCAGAGGAGAACTGCTGAGGCTGAGCAGAAGCGCCAGCAGCGTAAATCTCGCAACAGAAGGACGTTTGCTGTTAATTAAGCAACCCATATTGGCATATCTTGTTGAGTGTGCCACAGACAGTTCAAAGCTCAAATTGGGCTGGGCAACCAGTCATGTATTCACAGAAATCAAACCAAACAGTGATGTTATGGTCATCTTTGAACTCAAAGGACAAACAACACTTCTTGACTTATGAGCAATAAGTTAGTGGCCTGAGTCCGGTTCCTACTGAACAAGAGTTCAAATATAAATAATAACATTTCAACTACAGTCCTTCTACTTAGTCCCAATAAAGAGAACAAACAATGAATTGGCAAGAAGAATGAACTAATATCAACTCTCTATAGTTGGCTCCTCCAGACTATGATTGAAGTCCATTGGAAGAAGAAGGGAGGCAGTGTATATGGAAATTGCATTTAACATATTCATAAATGATCTGGAAAAAGGAATAAACAGTGAGGTGGCAAAAATTTCAGATAATACAAAACTACTCAAGATAGTTAAGTCCCAGGCAGACTGCGAAGAGCTACAAAAGGATCTCTCAGAACCGGGTGACTGGACAACAAAATGGCAGATGAAATTCAATGTTAATAAATGTTCAATAAACAATGTTGGTAAATGCAAAGTAATGCACATTGGACAACATAATCCCAACCATACATATACAATGATGGGGTCTAAATTAGCAGTTACCACTCAAGAAAGAGATCTTGGAGTCATTGTGGATAGTTCTCTGAAAACATCCACTCAATGTGCAGCAGCAGTCAAAAACGAGAACAGAATGTTCGGAATCATTAAGAAAGGGATAGATAATAAGACAGAAAATATCATATTGCCTCTATATAATTCCATATGCACACATCTTGAATACTGCATGCAGATGTGGTCGCCCCATCTCAAAAAATATATATTGGACTTGGAAAAGGTTCAGAAAAGGGCAACAGAAATGATTAGGGGTATGGAACGTATGAGGATAGATTAATAAGACTGGGACTTTTCAGCTTGGAAAGAGATGACTAAGGGGGGATATGATAGAGGTCTATAAAATAATAACTCGTGTGGAGAAAGTAAATAAGGAAGTGTTATTTACTCCTTCTCATAACACAAGAACTAGGGGCCACCAAATGAAATTACTAGGCAGCAGGTTTTAAACAAACAAAAGGAAGTATTTTTTTCACACAATGCACAGTCAACCTGTGGAACTGTGTACTGTATATTCTATTTTTAAGTATAGAATTATGCATGTTCAACTATATATAATAAGGCACGAACTCTACTGCAGGGTGCTTGTGACATCGGAAACCACAGAGGTGACTATATGGTCAGTTTTGGTATATATATTTTTTATAATATGTAATAATAGAACACAATCTTTTATTGCTACTATAAAACTTCAGATCTGTCCATCTAAGACCTGTTCTAAAGATATGAAATGTGCCTCTGGTCTCCTGTTCTTTTTAAATATACCTGCAACAAATTCAATATCTGAAAAAAATTTTAAATATATGCTTCCATTTTTTTGCCCTGTGATAGACCATTTATCTCTTTGGTCTTCTAAGTTATTAACTTTTCTTTAGAGAACCTTTTCAGTCTTGGATTCTGAAACAAAAAGCATGCACTCCTTTCACTTAGCCACTGTGTTGCATCATGTGAGTCCCATGGTCACGATGCATCATGGGAAATGTATTCTAGCTAAGGAACCTGGACAAAGGAGAACTGGAGGACAATGGAAGCATGAAGCACCTGAACTACAACTCCCATGAAGCACTGTGATGGCATTTCTGAATAGAATGTTTGGGGTTTTGGTTTTGAGGCATCTGATTTTTCATTAAAAAGTCAAAATTTGCTTTGTTGTCAACTCAATTTTCCATTGGAAAAACGTTTTGATAGAAAAAATTTGACGGCACTAAATTTCCAGAAAGATGTATTTGAATTGAAATAGAACCGTTTTCCAAGACTGTTTAAGACAAATTCATATTGAATAACCTTGGTTCCAGTCATCTAGTTCTGATAAGAATGGGAGTAGAACTTTTGTAATATTAATTATAGCAGAGTAGCATGGGAGCCCGCAGTTAGGGATCAGGCCTTGTTTTATTAGGTGTTGAACAGATGTAGTTAAAAAACATCAGTCCTTACCCTAAAGAGCTTACAGTGCACGATAATGATGACACAACACATCGACGGGACAAACAAGTGGATGGGTTTGGGTGAGAAGCAGGAAGAGAACAATAGTGCAAGCACTTTTTTTCATAGGTTAGTTGTGCGCACGGTGTACATCAACCCTTGTCTAAAAGGTATCAGCACACAGTATTCTGTAGCAATCCATGCAGAAGTGACTGTGAAGAAGGAATTTATAAATGTGGAGTTGGGGTTTACACCGTACATAAGGTGTGCATAAAAAAAGTGCTCACAGGAGGCACTTGTGGGAGTAGGAGACTAACAGATGAAGATTGACAACACTGATGGAGCAAAGAAGGTCGTCAATGTATGGTATACGAGTGTAGGGGGAAAAACCCTAATACAAACCCATTTAAACAATCTAGATGTTTAAAGACATGGCATTTTGGTTTAGAATAAAACCACGTACTATAAAACTTATCCTGTATTTCTTATGGTATGATATCTAAATAGTGTTTTGCTTCTCACCTATAATCTCAGAGCAATGGTATTCTTTTTACATTTTAAAACCACAGCATAATGCAGTAATTCCCAAATAAGATTCATGGACCACTAGTGGGCCACAGAAAGATGGCTAATCACAGGATGCTGGCTTTCCTTATTTAAATACATCCCTCATGTTACTTTTTAATGTGAGCAATTTCTGTAGTTGCCACAGGGATATTATTCGAACATGAACTCAAGGGCAGGTGGTGTATGTGATCACATGTGAGAGATGGTGCAACAGGCATATGTCTTAATATGTAGTTCACACTAAAAAAAAGCTTGAGAACCACTGGTCTACTGTGATTTAGGTGTTAGGATTAAGGTCCTCAGATATATCCCCAAATTCCATTTGGAGATGAACTTTAATCACTCCTCCTACCTTTATTGTGTTTGGATTTTTGTTCAATATCTTCATAAATGATCTGGAGGATGGTGTGGATTGCACTCTCAGCAAATTTGTGGATGATACTAAACTGGGAGGAGTGGTAGATACGCTGGAGGGGAGGGATAGGATACAGAAGGACCTAGACAAATTGGAGGATTGGGCCAAAAGAAATCTGACGAGGTTCAATAAGGATAAGTGCAGGGTCCTGCACTTAGGATGGAAGAATCCCATGCACCGCTACAGACTAGGGACCGAATGGCTAGGCAGCAGTTCTGCGGAAAAGGACCTAGGGGTGACAGTGGACGAGAAGCTGGATATGAGTCAGCAGTGTGCCCTTGTTGCCAAGAAGGCCAATGGCATTTTGGGATGTATAAGTAGGGGCATAGCGAGCAGATCGAGGGACGTGATTGTTCCCCTCTATTCAACATTGGTGAGGCCTCATCTGGAGTACTGTGTCCAGTTTTGGGCCCCACACTACAAGAAGGATGTGGATAAATTGGAGAGAGTCCAGCGAAGGGTAACAAAAATGATTAGGGGTCTAGAACACATGACTTATGAGGAGAGGCTGAGGGAGCTGGGATTGTTTAGCCTGCAGAAGAGAAGAATGAGGGGGGATTTGATAGCTGCTTTCAACTCCCTGAAAGGGGTTCCAAAGAGGATGGCTCTAGACTGTTCTCAATGGTAGCAGATGACAGAACGAGGAGTAATGGTCTCAAGTTGCAGTGGGGGAGGTTTAGATTGGATATTAGGAAAAACTTTTTCACTAAGAGGGTGGTGAAACACTGGAATGCGTTACCTAGGGAGGTGGTAGAATCTCCTTCCTTAGAGGTTTTTAAGGTCAGGCTTGACAAAGCCCTGGCTGGGATGATTTAACTGGGAATTGGTCCTGCTTCGAGCAGGGGGTTGGACTAGATGACCTTCAGGGGTCCCTTCCAACCCTGATATTCTATGATTCTATGATTCTATGATTTCAGTTTCAAAATCATCTTTGAACTTAAAAACACAACCAGGAGAGGGCCTATATTTCCTTGGTATTTATAAAATGCAAAGTCATTTATGTTACATTATTTATTACACATAAGACATTCTGTTTTACTTACCAACTTATGTCAGAGGAAGTTTGAAAATATTGAGCGGGACAGACTCTACTTTACCTCCTCTAAATGTGGGTTGGTTTGTTTCATTCAATTTATTTTCAAAGCCCTTAACTGGCAGTAGGAGAATACATATGCCTTGGAAACTGTTTTAAATCTTTTCAAATGAATGGGAACCATATCAGAGCTTCATGTGAGGTTTCATTTTCCCAGTTATTTGCAGCCTGACAATGTGTGAAATGTGTTCTTCACCTACAGCCTGGCAGATTTTTATATCTCTAGACATAAATATATAGTGTATCCAACCTCATGTGAGGAGCGCATTTCTTAGATGAACAGACAACAAAAAAGAGGGTCCCCACTTCACAACAAACCATAATAGCGATAGACCTAGATTTTAACATTAGACACTGCCTGGAGCAATGGGGTGGCATGCAGTGCCTCAGACACCTCTCTGAATAACAACCTCCTCCCTGTTTCCCAATGCTAGTTCAGCTGTGATGGCTGCTCCACCCACCTAGAACTAAGGCTCCAATCACTCTACCTCCATCTGTTCTGGGGTGGGGAGGGAGTAAAGAGGTATGGAGAACCTACTTAATCCTGTGTGCTTAATCCCAAGTTCCGGATATCCTTCAGAGAAGCATAAGGGGAGGGATAGACAACCTCTCCATGTGGTCCCATCAGCTAAAGGGGAGGACATGTGACGTTTCCATGTGACCCCCTCCACCTGACTTCTCTTCACCCCACCCCCAGCCTGGGGCCCTGTTATCTGGGGACAGGGGGGAGCACTGTCCTTCCGCTGTGTCAGCTCCCCCTGGCATGTTCGGCTGCTTTCCCTAGCAGCCAGGCCCTGGAGCCACTCCAGGATGCTGCCCAGTGCAGCACAGCATCTGCCTGGGAAAGTGCCTGACCGCGGCAGCAGTGGGATGCCTCCCACCCGGGCTTGGCTTCCAGGAAAGTGGCGGAGCAAGTCGGAGCCCTGCCGCCCCTTCTCAGCATGATCTGTGCGCAGCAGTAGCTGGCTGCGAGAGAGTTTGACTGGGGAGGGGGCAGCGGCAGCCCCGACTCTAAGCATGCTGGAAGGGGTTTGTGGGGGGTTCTGGCTTGTTCAGCCGCTGTCCCCAGAAGCTGAGCCTGGGCGGGGAGCAGCTTGCTGTTGCCTCAGCCAGGCGTTCTCCCAGTCAGCTGCTGCGCTGCACCGGGCAGCATCCCAGGCAGTGTGGTTGGAAGAGGCTCTGGCTCCACCTTTTCTTTTATGACTCCGGTCCTGCCCCTTCCTCTCCCCACCCAGGTCAGCTGCTGGAGGGGCACATGACCCTGCTAGAAGGGCACTTGACATCTTCCTGCACCTCCCATGAGTAGCCTTAATGTGCAGGTGTAACCCACACACCTCCTGGGTGTGGTCTGTCCCATCTAGTGGCACCAAGACCACTTAGAGAGAGAGAGAGCGATGAATGAGTTTCCTCTACAGCTTTAGCTAACAGCCAGTTGGCTTTTAGCTCATGTGGTAAATGCTCATACACTGAGGTCCCAGGTTCGATCCAGCCCACCGGTGAGGGTCTGTTGGTGTTACACAGGCATGTAGTCCAAGTCACAGTCTAGTCCATAATATCTATTAAAGTCATGTTACCATACTTCATCGTGAAGCTGAGTATGTGACAGCATAGTGACCAGAATGTAATTTTAAAATCTGCTTGTAAAAGCAGATTAATGAAAGAACAAAACGAGAGTCTGTGTGTCTGGATTGGTACCATTGCCCAAAAGCAGAGTGGCTACACATTCAGCAAACAGAAATGCTAAAGTAAAAAAAAAATCTGAGAGATTAAATTGTTGCAGGTGAATTCACATTTAAAATTACTCTGCAATTAACTTAAACAAGGGATAGTTTAAACTGAACTTTATGGGCATTTGTTCAGTAAGTTCTATAAAACCAGCCATCGTTACTATCAAAGATAAATTGGTTCAGAATACGTTAGTAGTGAATTGTTGGGGCCCCTCATCCCAGCCTCCAAGCAGGAGGAGGCTGGGATGAGGGGCACCTCCGACTGAGGCAACCCGGATGAGCAGTTCACAAAGATGTACAGACAAGGTGTGGGGAGATGGTTGAATGGGGGGATGTGGGGGATGCATGGGGGGTGGAGACAGGAGATGTGGCTGCCCCTAGAGACAGAGTGCAAGGTAAAACCATTGGCTGCTTTGTATAGTGATGGGGAGTTGGGTGGGGGAGAGGGGGCTAGATCAGAACTGAAGGATGGGAGAAAGGAGGTTGGAGTAGAGCTTGGGGATTCTGGATCAAAGATGGAAGGATGGGGGAAGTTTCAGGGGCAGGGTTGGTGAGGAGCTGGAGGGGACTGAGAGAGGAAGCCAGGGTAGGGGTTGTGGAGGCCTGAAACAGGGCTGGGAGTATGGACTTCGAAAGTGGGGCATAGGAGGGGTGCTAAAAAGGCCTTGAGGGGTGATTGGATCAGGGCTGAGGGAGATGAGGGCTGGACTGAAGAAGGTTGGAGAGGAATTGAGGGAGAGTTGGAGGAAATGGATCAGAACTGAAGGGGAGCAAGGTGTCTGTAGAGGGAAGCTAGAGGGAAGGTGGCAGGAGCTGTGGCACTGGAGAGCTGGATTAGGGCTATGGGAGAGCTAGGCAGGAGCTGGGGAGCTTGAGGGCTTGGATTAGGGCTATGGGGAGGTGGTGAGGGTCAGATTTTGGAATCAGGCTTTCAAACTATTCTTCACCAGGGCCCTCTGGGGCCTTGTTATGCCACTGCTCACTTTATCTTCAGAGATGAAAGAACTGGTTGAATTTTTCCAAACGTAAAGCAGATCTCTTAGTAGAACAAGTTGCATTGCACATCAAAGAGTGAACCGTTTCCTAATCCTATCTAGATTTTACACATTGCTAAAAGTGAGATTTAGATACTGTAATTTAGAGAAAAGACTGTACTCAGGTTAAGTGCTTACATGACCTAGCAAACAGGTTAGCCTTCTGCCCTCATGTTGCCAGTCACAGAAAGCCTGTGCCAGAGTCTGCTCTCCTTTGTCTGACAGAACAGCCTGCAGTAGCACCCACTTCTTTGGGGAACAGTGAACCGCTGCCACTGGGAGCTGCAGGCTGCTGTGCCTGCGGACGGTCAATGTAAACACTGTCTTGCGGCCCGCCAGCAGATTACTGTGATGTTACATTATTATTGATATTACTGGCTTACAGCCTCTGGGTAGAGGAAAAAAGTCAGATAAACTTGCATTTTTAGCTATATAAAAGCAATTTAGACCTGGTCATCTGTCACAGCACTCTGGGGTGCAATCCAGACCAGTAAAGGGTTGTGTCACCACTTGCTCTGCAACTCTGGGTGCCTTACAATGTTTTGCTTTCCTAGACAGCCTACAAACATTCAGGTCACACCCTGAATACCTGTGTGCTAGACAGCCCTGGTTCAGCAGCTCTGGTTCAGCAGTCCCAGTCTTGATTTTTTCCAAAACTGTGTGCTCTTAAGTGTCCAGCCCTCTCCTGGACCATGAAGAGAAATAGTAAATTATTATTCATTGCTCCTGTAAAGAGACAAAAACACCTTACAGTTTATTAACTTAAGTGGGGTTAAAACACCCTTTCCTTCAAACACAGAGCTGAGTTGGTTTGTAATAAAAGTAAAACACATTTATTACCAATAGGACATAGGTTAAGTGATGCAAAGTAAAGGACATAAAAGTAGAGATGATTACAAGAAAATAAAGGTGAAAACACACATCTAAAAGTCTAAAACCTAATCTAGCAAGGTATAGGTTTTGTTCAAGAGAGTTTCTTTCACCAATCTTCCTTCTTTCTAGCTGTGGCTGACTTTCCTTTAGTCTGACCCTTCCACAGAAGCACAAGGGGATGATTTCCCTTGTCTTCCTTGGTGAAAGCAGGTTTCTCACCTATATTTAGTTTCCAGAGACTTCAACTCCTCTCCCCACCCCCACAAATCCTTGTATGAAGGCTGCAGCTTTCTCAGCTTGTGAGAGCTCTGCTCCCTTGTGTCTGTCCAGTGATGGATGGCACAATCAAGGAACTATGAGGTGATTGGAATAACAGAAACTTGGTGGGGCAGTTCATATGACTGGAGCACTGTCATGGATGGGTATAAACTGTTCAGGAAGGACAGGTACAGGAGGACAGGTGGGAGTTGCATTGTATGTAAGAGAGCGGTATGATTGCTCAGAGCTCCAGTATGAAACTGGAGAAAAGCCTGTTGAGAGTCTTTGGGTTAAGTTTAGAGGTGAGAGCAACAAGGGTGATGTCATGGTGGGCGTGTACTATAGACCACCAGATCAGAAGGTTGAGGTAGACGAAGCTTTCTTTGGACAACTAACTGAAGGTTCCCGATCACAGGCCCTGGTTCTAATGGGGGACTTCAATCACCCTGACATCTGCTGGGAGAGCAATACAGCAATGCACAGACAATCCAGGAAGTTTTTGGAGAGAGTTGGGGACAACTTCCTGGTACAAGTGCTGGAGAAACCAACTAGGGGCTGTGCTCCTCTTGACCTGCTGCTTACAAACAGGGAAGCATTGGTAGGGGAAGTAGAAGTGGGTGGCAACCTAGGCAGCAGTGGCATGAGATGGTTGAGTTCAGGATCCTGACAAAAGTAAGAAAGGAGAGTAGCAAAATATGGACCCTGGACTTCAGGAAATCAGACTTAGACTCCTTTAGGGAACTGATGGGCAGGATCCCCTGGGAGGCTAATATGAGGGGGAAAGGAGTTCAGGAGAGCTGGCTGTATTTTAAAGAAGCCTTATTGAGGGCACAGAAACAAACCATTCCAATGTGTAGAAAGCATAGCAAATATAGCAGGCAACCAGCTTGGCTTAACAGTGAAATCTTCAGTGAGCTTAAACTCAAAAAGGAAGCTTATAAGAAATGGAAATTTGGACAGATGACTAGGGAGGAGTATAATCAGGAAGGCCAAGGCATGATTGGAGTTGCAGCTAGCAAGGGATGTGAAGGGTTACAAGAAGGGTTTCTACAGGTATGCTAGCAACAAGAAGAAGGTCAGGGAAAGTGTGAGACCCTTATTGAATGGGGGAGGCAACATAGTGGCAGATGATGTGGAAAAAGCTGAAGTACTCAATGCTTTTTTTGCCTCTGTCTTCACAGACAAGGTCAGCTCCCAGATTGCTGCACTGGGCAACACAGTATGGGGAGGAGGTAAGCATACCTCAGTGGTGAAAGAACAGGTTAAGGATTATTTAGAAAAGCTGGACATGCACAAGTCCATGCGTCCAGATTTAATGGATCCAAGGGTGCTGAGGGAGTTGGCTGATGTGATTGCAGAGCCATTGGCCATTATCTTTGAAAATTTGTGGAGATCGGGGGAGGTCCCCAACGATTGGAAAAAGGCAAATATAGTGCCCATATTTTAAAAAGGAAGAAAGAGGACCCGGGGAACTACAGACTGGTCAGCCTCACTTCAGTCCCCGGCAAAATGATGGAGCAGATCCTCAAGGAATCCATTTTGAAGCACTTGGAGGAGAGGAAGCTGATCAGGAACAGTCAACATGGATTCACCAAGGGCAAGTCATGCCTGACCAACCTGATTGCCTTCTATGATAAGATAACTGGCTCTGTGTATATGGGGAAAGCGGACGTGATATATCTGGACTTTAGCAAAGCTTTAGATATGGTCTCCCAAGGTATTCTTGCCAGCAAGTTAAAGAAGTATGGATTGATTGAATGAATGGACTATAAGGTAGATAGAAAGCTGACTAGATTGTCGGGCTCAATGGGTAGTGATCAATGGCTCGATGTCTAGTTGGCAGCCAGGATCAAGCGGACAGCCCCAGAGGTCGGATCCAGGGGCCGGTTTTGTTCAACATCTTTATTAATGATCTGGATAATGGGATGAATTGCACCCTCAGCAAATTCACACATGACACTAAGCTCCAGGGGAGAGGTAGATACAGTGGAGGGTAGGGATAGGGTCCAGAGTGATCTAGACAAATTGGAGGGTTGGGCCAAAAGAAATCTAATGAGGTTCAACAAGGACAAGTGCAGAGTCCTGCACATAGGATTGAAGAATCCCATGCTCTGCTACAGGCTGGGGACTGACTGGCTAAGCAGCAGTTCTGCAGAAAAGGACTGGGGGATTACAGTGGATGAGAAGCTGGATATGAGCCAGCAGTGTGCCCTTGTTGCCAAGAAGGCCAAGGGCATATTGCGCTGTATTAGTAGGAGCATTGCTAGCAGATCGAGGGAAATTATTATTTCCCTCTATTCAGCACTGGTGAAGTCACACCTGGAGTATTGTGTCCAGTTTTGGTCCCCCACTACAGAAGGGATGTGGAGAAATTGGAGAGAGTCCAGTGGAGAGCAACAAAAATGAATAGGGGGCTGGGGCGCATGACTTATGAGGAGAGGCTGAGGGAACTGGGGCTTTTTAGTCCGCAGAGGAGAAGAGTGAGGGGGATTTGATCGCAGCCTTCAACTACCTGAAAGGGGGTTCCAAAGAGGATGGAGCTAAGCTGTTCTCAGTGATGGCAGATGACAGAACAAGAAGCAATGGTCTCAAGTTGCAGTGGAGGAGGTCAAGGTTGGATATTAGGAAACACTGTTTCACTAGGAGGGTGGTGAAACACTGGAATGGGTTACCTAGGGAGGTGGTGGAATCTCCATCCTTAGACGTTTTTAAAGACTGGCTTGACAAAGCCCTGGCTGGGATGATTTAGTTGGTGTTGGTCCTGCTTTGAGCAGGGGATTGGACTAGAAGACCTCCTGAGTTCTCTTCCAACCCTAATATTCTATGATTCTTTTATTTTATGTCCTTGCTTATATCTTCCAAAATTCAATGACCTTGTTTTAAGAGAAAGGATGACCTCATGTTGTTCTTCCCTTCCTGTGGGCTTCTTATCCCGCTGTATGTAAATGGGGCTTCCATTGTTTTGATTCTACCATGTTTAATTTATATAGGAGATAGATAAATAGCTGTCACATTCCATCCTGTCTGGGAGAGATCTGTTTCTCAATTTGTTTGGAGACAGACTGTAAAGCCTACTATCAATGAGTACTCATAATTCCTTAAATAGTGTTTATACATGCATTTTACAATATTAATCACCAGTATTTCATAGGCTTTCATTGAACATTGCACTGGATAAACTTTCATAATACAGTAATATTCGCAGCGGTTCTCTGCTCCAGGCCAATGGGAGCTGCTGGAAGCAGCGTGGGCTGAGGGACGTACTGGCTGCCACTTCCAGTAGCTCCCACTGGCCTGGAGCAGCGAACCGCGGCCACTGGGAGCTGTGATCAGCCGAACCTGCAGATGTGGCAGGTAAACAAACCGGCGCGACCCGCCAGGGGCTTTCCCTGCACAAGCGGCTGAACAAGTTTGGGAACCACTGTTGTATACAATCAATTAATTCAATTACTTAGCACTTGAGGTTCAGACCCCTGTCTTTACAGCCCAGATAAAGTTCTTATTCCTGCTAGAAGCTGTCTCCTCCCCTGCTAGTTAGCTAATAGCTTTATTTACTTACTATGTAAATGGACCTTCGTTGTCTCTGCCTGACAGCCTGGCTGGTCAGAGAAGCAACTGGTCAGACCTGTTTGCCAATTCACCTAACATGCCTGGTTTAAATACATTTTAGTAATCATTCCAGCATATATCCATAACTCTTCATACACACCGTGTACATGCATGATATGTTACATGAAACCTTTTAGGTATAGATTATAACCATAGTTGGCTGGGGTACACTGAAATGTACAGGCCAGCTGAAACGCATTTCCTGATACCAGTGAACCCCTTGCTTTCTGCACTGGGATGCTCTTAAGATCAGACCTTCCCCCTTACAAAGATGCAGGGGGAGCATTAGCTGCTGATTGACCCAGAGGTAACAGGTCAGAGCCCTTTCTCCTGGACAATGTGTGTGTCACCATATTTTGTTTGCCCTTTACAAAGAAGAAACATGTTTTCTCACCCTTGTCTGTTTACAGTTTCCAGGACATAATATCAGAGTGTGTCCATAATTTCACCCAATAGAGTTGTTACAAACATTTCACAGTGACATTAATGACCAGCATGTTAGATTTCAAATGATCTGTTATATTTAACCTTTTAAATAAATATCATGACACCAGAGTGTGAGGTCTAGTGAGAATGTCAGGCCTGACATGTCAGACCCAGAGCACTGAACCACAAATAGGACCCTGTGTTACACCCTCATAACTAGCTAATTGTTTTAGGCGTTTTGGGAGTTGTCTGTCATGAGAAATGATTTGAAGAAGAGTACAGTGACCTTATGGGTCCAGTCAGGAAGGGCGTTCTGCATGTCAGTGTGGAAGTGGAAGAAGACTGGGCATGAGAAAGTGTGCAAAAGAGGCAAACAAAGATCATGTCTTATTGTGGCTGTGTGAGGACAGTTAAGACATGGCTTAATTTTTATTCCAGCAGTTGAGTGACAATTCACTTGAGAAAACCAAGGCAGCTGAATATAACATTTAACAAAGATATAAACAAACAAAAAACTGCTGCCTTGCTTCAAGTGTAAATTAGCCTACTACATATGCAGGCAACACCATTTCCATGGTTACAAATGATCTGCTAATCTCTTAAATTATCCAGTCATGCTGAAAAACAGACCTAGTGAATAATTATAGTAAAAATGCAGAGCTGATGCAGTACTTGCAATAACTCAATCCCCTAAAGTGGGGACTTTCTTACCTGTTAGCTGTTACTTGTTCAGAGTTACATGTGGTAAAGACATATCACACAACCTCTCTTGAAATGGCATTCACTGGATTATTAATCTAAAATATTTGAAGTAGATGTTAGGAGCACAGTGACTATTGTTGATTTATATGTATTTGAGAACAGGAAGAAACCCCACTTTACTTCCTGTGTGGAGTGTGGTATTCTGAGTGCTTGTCTGTGCAGGGAGCTTGTGTTTCCTTATTTCATCCTATTCGTGTTATATCTGTTAGGGCCGGTAGAATATCACCGGTACATTTGTTATTAAGGTATTTGAAGGGAAATGTAAAAGTTTAATGAATAATTGAGCAGCTCTAATGTTCCTTAACATATACTCGTTGTGCAAATATATATAAATTGAAGTTCTCATTTTGTAAGTTTCTAAACCTAAATACCCTGTTTTCAGCCTGAAGCATACATGAGAATAGCTCTTGCATGAAGGGTATAAATTTTTGCAATAAATGCTGAGGACTGCATATTTGATCAGAATTACAGTTATAATGAAGTGTTAACTTTCTTGTGATATGCTGACTTAAACAGAATGACTGAAAACTGTACTGACTCATACTTCATAGATAGCACTTTTCATACCAGGTGATCCCAAATGCTCATCAAATTTGAGCTGGGTGAATTTTTTCAGCCAAAACCCTTTATTTTTGGTAAAAAATGAATGTTTAAATATTTCATACAAAGTCGAATGGCTTCAGCAGAAGAGATTGAGAAACCCACTCCAAAATACCTGAGAGTGGGTTAAGAGTGGTAAAATGAGAGAAAGACCTGGATTAATGTCCATGTTCCAGAGCAGCGATTCAAATCTGGGTCTTCCGCATCTCAAGGGAATGTCCTGATCACTGGGCTCTAGGGCACAAGGACACCACTGCCTTGGGTTTATGAATCCAAATATCATTTACTTTTATTGTTAAAAATGCCCAGAAAATACATGAAACATTTTTGTCCAGGTCAAATGCACTGCCAGTGAACTGAAAAATCAGTTATTTGCACAGTTCTAGTCAGATTCTCCCCAGTCCTAGTCAGATTCTCCCCAGTTTTATACTTGTATAATTCCACTTCAGTGGAGTTATTCCTCTGTAAGATCCCTAGTCAACAAACAATTAGCCAACTCTTGTGATTTATATTGTGAGTCTTGAAATATTTGGCATTTCATAAAACCCCAGATCCTGCAGTCACTTGATTATGTCAGAATCTCAACTTTCATTCTTAAAAAAAAAAAAAAAGATATTTCTAGCATTCATAATAGAAGAGAGAAGCTTGAAAAATTGACCCAAATGTAACCTTAAGGCAAGTAAAAGAATCCAAAATATACTATGGCTTGAAGCATTTTGGGGCCTGACTCATGATTTTTAAGCTGGATTCAGAAGCACAGCCAGAGAAGTTTTCCAAACCCAACAACATGGGTGATATAGTGTTGGCAGCGCTGTGGACTCCCCAATCACTTTGAGGGGCCCTGGGAACGGGGTACCCTTGAATATGTTGGAATCTGTAGCTTTCCTTTTGATTTCTCCCTCTGCAGAGACTTCAGAAGTCCCACAAAGGGCAGGGACCCCTTGCAAGTGATGGGGTCTGTGCTGGAGCCAACCACTATAGATAACTGGTGTGGTCAGGTTCTCCATCATGAGGGGGACTCTGTTACAAGGTGGGATTGCTTTTTAAAAAAGGTTTGTAAAATGCCAAGCACAATGAGTCTCAATCGAAGATGGGGCACTCTGACACTGTCATTCTAATTATTATAATTAATACAATCCTCAGGCATGCTGATTTTCTTGGTTTTCTTATTTACACTAGAGTTTCACATGTTCAGCATCTTTCCAGACTTTAACAGATTTAATGTTGTCTGTCTGAATTTGCATTCAGTCATGCTATTTTCTCCTGACTAAGTACAGTTAATTAACTTATTTTAGAACTTTGCATGTGTTTACATTCTTTATTGGGCTTTTATAAACAAAAATAGGTAAATTGTATAGTGAGTGTAAGCCATACACTATCATTATCCCGTATGGATGGAACAATGCGAATATAAAATAAATCCTCACATACGGTCCTCAATATAGATGAACTGACTATCAAGACTGTCCTAGACACGTCATTTAGATGGATTTGGTTATGACAAGGACAGGTACTGAGAACACATTCCTAGTTTGATCTTAGTTTTCTGAGACAAGATTACTATTGGGGTAAATTTAAGTGTCCATAGCCCCTTCTTCTGCACACCCCCGCTGTTGGTGCACATGGGAGAAAATGTGGGAAGACCAGAAGGGGACCTTGCAAAGGGGGTAAATGGCTAAGTAATAGGAGTTTATAAATCTATGTAGTCTCTATTTCCCACTGAGTAGAAGAAAAAGGGAGTATCGAGATGCAGGAAACTGACACTGTGCTCCCTGGCCCGCTTCTTCCTTTATACCCACAATCTATGTGAAACAAAAGATTAGTTAATCCTGCTCTTAACATGATTAAGTGCTACTCAAGTAGGGTTCACAGAGCATTTAGGAGTCCCAGAATGGGTCTAGCATCCAATGGCAGTATAACCAGTGACCAGATGTATATAAGGGACTGGGGCATAGGCTGTCTGTCCTAATGATTACTGCCAGGCTTAGGTCTGCCCACCAAGGACAGTAATCACCAGGCAGGTCTTGGAGGAATCACAAGAGCCAGGTTCCGTAAGCAAGAGTCTGGATCAGAGTCAGGCTGGGATCAGAGATCAGAGATCAAAGATAGTTCCAGGCTGGAATCCAGAGGCAAGAGTCAGGGTCAGGCAGGAGTCAGAGGCCAGAGATCAGAGGCAGCACCTAGTTGAACTGAGATGCAGGAATCAGAGTGAGAGTCAGGATCGTGTCAAAGACTGGAGATCAAACAAAGCCTGGTGTTGCAGCCGGCCAAAGTTTGGTTGCCTGGGCAACCCCTGGCTCTTAAATAGGGTGCTTGGCCAATCACAGGGCTGCAGAGTACTGTCACTCTGGATCTCTTGGGTGGTATTTCCTGAGATACCTACTCTACATCATGATCCCAGACAGTAGTGTTGCACAGCCTCTTGGTGGCACTGTGGGAATACCACCTGTCTCAGGCTCTACAGACCTGGGTTCTAGTCTCAGTGTCCTTATGCCGTATTGCCATTGCTGTGGTATGGAAAGCTTTGCAAACCCCTTCTCATTTCTGTCCAGGGAAGCATGAGAAATGCACTGAGCCCCAACATTTGCTTATTTTCATGGGTATGTTCTACATCAGGATTAGGCAATCTTTGGCACGCGGCCCATCAGGGTAATCCTCTGGCAGGCCACAAAACATTTTGTTTACATAAACCGTCCATAGGCATGGCCCCTCACAGTTCACAGTGGCCGCGGTTCACTGTTCCCGGACAATAGGAGCTGCAGAAAGTGGCGGCCAGCACGTCCCTGCGGCCTGTGTCACTTCCCACATCTCCCATTGGCCAGGAATGGCAAACCGCAGCCACTGGGAGCTGCGGAGGGCTGTGCCTGTGGACAGTCAATGTAAACAAAATGTCTCACGGCCTGCCAGTGGGTTACCCTGATGTCCCGCATGCCAAAGGTTGCTGACCCCTGTTCTACATCTTTGCTACTCCCAGTGAATAGGAGGTGTGAGTGGAACATGGCCCAATGACTGCACTTCAAATTCCACCTTGTTTCCCTCCATAAACTTTTTTACAAAATCTATGGCCTTACTAAATTCCTTTAAGTTGTAGTGGAAATTATTTAACTCATAGTAATAAATTGAAGAGGGCCAATATATGACTGCAATAAATCACTTCAGGGTGTTGTCACATTGGGATAATGCTTTTTGAGTGGTTGTGGTACTTGATCTTACACTCAAGGCATGGTGATGTCCTGGCAATCACTCATTTCTGACTTAGTATTTCTCTCTTAAAGAAATTACAAAAGGTTTGAGCTGAGGAACGTTGTTAGATTAATACAACAGACATGTAATGAAGCTTTCCTGTATTAGGTAGCGAAACAGCTGATTCCAAGCTTTGTGATAGATTTATATAGCAGAGACACAAGGTCATCAGAGCTACTGACAAGCAGTGCTGACTGGATCATATCAAAGAATATCTTCTTTGCAAATAAGATGTGAAAGCAGAAGATTATAAAACTAGTGCTGTGCTTGTGGGTTCATGCAAAGTATCAAAATTTTCACTTTCCCTGGAGACCACCGCTCTTCAACATGAAGGGTACATCAACCAGCACTGACAAAGAGAAAAGAGTTCTACTCATGTTTTTTCCCCCAGCACATTTGCAGTATTCATTTCTGCCTGTTATAGCAGCCTTGTAATAGGATGATTCATCTGGAGCTGGCCAACCCTGGTTTCTGAATGAGCCCACCTGGGAGTGATTAGGTGATCGGCAGTGGCAGCAGCAGAAGGTGTGGTGGGCCACACAGAGGAAAGTAGAGAAAGCTGGGTTTGGTACCAACTGTGCTGGAGGGAGAGCACTCCTACCTGCAAAGGAAGAATTTCTTTATGTGGAAGATTGGGGCAGAGAAGATTTGAGTGCCCCAGGAGGCAGTATGAGTACTGCAGGGGGATAAGTAAGAAAAAAAACCAGAAGCATGGGAAAGCATGTCCCCAGAGTAAGCATACTCCCAGATATTTTAGGTGTGGCTAGAAGGGTCTTCCTCTTGAATAACGTGGTCTGTGGGAAGGAAGAAGCCCTGCAGATGGAGAGAGAGCTCAGGGAGTGTCAAAGGGCAGAGCAGTCTGTGTGCTCATGTCAGACTTGGGTGCCTGAGGCAAGGGAATCAAGTGGGGCCAGTGACAGTCACAGCATCCCCTACTGGAACTGAGTGGAGGGGACAGGGCATAAAGTCAGGTGGCTACTGGGAAACATGACCAGAATGAAGGGACACCAAGTGCAGTGAAAGTGGATGTTCTGGTCATGGCAGCATCTCTTACAGCTGCCAAAATGTGCAATACATTGTTAGGAGGACTGGCTACAGTAAACCAGACCTGTCTAGTGGAGAAGTACTGAGTGGAGGTTGCTGCTTTGGAAAGAAAGAAAGAAAGAAAGAAAGAAAGAAAGAAAGAAAGAAAGAAAGAAAGAAAGAAAGAAAAGGGATGACCTAGCAACTGATTAGCAGGGTTCAGAGTTCCAGTAGAAATGCTGGAGGATGAAAGGACGGACTTTGTCTCCTGATGTTTGATGTGCAGAGAGTACTCCAAGAGCAAGAGCAATTACTCTTAGAGGTCAGCCAGCTGAAGGGGGAGTTGGAGCATCTACAGGCAGAAAAACAGTCTAGTAAGGGATGAAGGAAGAAGTAAGGCATTGATGAATTGGGGTGAGAGTGTGCGTAAGGAGAGAGTATATTCCCACAGCTAGAATTTGCCTTGGGTTGGGCAAGATTATAAGGGGGAAGGAGGATGTTTGTGGATAGCTAACCCTGATTACTGAATGAGCCACACCTGGTTTGGATCAGGTGACTGCCCTATAAAGAACAGCAGGTAGCCCCAAAGAAGGGGATTCTCAGGAGGTAGACAACCTGTATCTGATGGGTGGTGACACAACTAAGAAATATATAATACTCTCCTCCCTTGGTTACACTGTTCTGTAAATACACTCATGAAATGGCTTTGCATTCTGTCTCTGTCCCAGTTTAGATGTCTGAGCCTGTGTAGATTATTCAGTTACAGTAAATTCTATTTAAAAAGTCAACAGCTGACACACTATGATATCATAGATACCACAATAATTTCCTATTGAGTACAGGAGAAAGCGGTGCGATTGCAAATGTCCTGCGTGCCAGCTGTTGGGGAAATGTGTTTTTTTTAATAGTAACCAGTATACCTGTATTAAGTTGTGTCAGATTGCTTCATATAACACCATATTAAAATTAAGATTTCACATCCTTAGTTTCAGCTGAGATGTCTTGGCAGAAGTTCACTGTAATTAAGGATATATTGCTAATATTTAGTTGAACTAAAAGACAGACCAACATTTTTTCTGCTGCTCCTAAACAACACACTGTTGCTGTCAGCATTAAGCTTTATGCTACTTTAAGTCAATTTCACACGTGAAAGCTGAGGCCAAGTGACATTCGGTAGAAAAATGCTACAAAATGCTGGGGATTTGGTCATTTATTTGCTGAAAAAAATGCCACTCGGGTTTTTTCCTAACTAAATACCCGGAAGTGGGTGGTTGGTGTGTCTTTCTGCATATGGAGCCTGGCAAACGATATTCAAAGTTTTCCCTGCCTAACATGTGAAGCACTAACCTCCCCCCTCTCTTATAGGCTTTGTTGCTTTTCTTTAAAGTTTACTTGTCAAAAGTGTCAAGGAGAAGAAATATGAAGAGAATTATGGCATTTGGAAATGGGGGGAAAAACAATCATGTCATGCAGTCAATCAGTCACTCTAACAGCCAGTGTAGAATTGGTCTGTATTGTAATGCATTAATGTCTTCTCCCGTCTTATTTTAAAAGTGCATAGGGAAGAGCAAAGGTTTCCATTATTTCCTTGGGAAACTCTTCCATAGAATCTTCTTAATTTCATCCCATTATTCCTATTTATTCCCCTCTTATTACGCTAACAAATTCATAATCCTTAGTGTAGGGTTTTTAAGAGTTACACCTCTTTCCTTGTAACTCCATCCTTACAACTTCTGGCAAAGGCTCCAATCCTGCCAGCTGTGCTGGGTGCAGGGGCATGGGTCTGCCCATGCAGAGCAGCTTGCAGGAGAGAAGCTTGAGTATGTTCCATTAACTCCTTCCAGTTTGTCAATACTTTATTGTAATGTGGTGCTCTGAACTGAACAAGGTATTCCTGGAATGCTCACACCAAGGACATATGAAAAGGGACTGTTATCTCCCCAGTCCATGCTGTCATGTCTTCGTGTAATATCTAAGTTAAGTTCCATTATCACTCCTTGGCTTCATTCAGCATTAGTTTCTTAGGTGTGTGATCCTGTTAAATATCTGTGTTTAAGAATAGTGTTTCCAAGATGCATTAGCCTGCATTTTCCAAACTGAATTTCCTTTTGCTGGTATTTCTAAAATAGCTAGTTTTAGATTTTCTCTTCACCCTGATGGGTGTTCTCGATGCCTCCCAATCTAGTATCAATTTAGCCTACATCTAGACAGTCCTGACCCTTTCTAGACAATCTAGCTGAATTTAATGCGGTGGGGTTGCTAATTCTCCTTCTAGCCAGGAAGGAAGAGGGCCCCACATCTCTCTGTATTCCTGCACCTTTTGTCTGACCCAATTTTCCTTCCATCTTTCTCCTTCTTTATGCAAATTAGAAATCTGCTGGTTTTTGCTTTGAGTGTTAGTGGGCACAGAACACCCTTTAAACAGTATGGCCCAAATCTGATAAAAGGAATTTTATGATAAATATATAAATTGTTATAAAATATTTTATAAGAATTTATCTGGTCCATCTTGATGTGTAGATGGGTCTCTTGGGTAGGTTTTGAAAGCAACATCCAATGTGTCAGAGAGACCTTAATTTCCTTTGTTTTTGTCTGTGCATCTTCCAGGCTTCCACCTCTTCAGTTTCAGCTTTACTGTAACTGATAAACCCCTTTTGAGGAAGGCTGATGAAGCGTGTGTAGGTGAGCAGTGCATGCGGGATGCAAATGACCACACACAAAGTGTACAAATGCAGAAAGAAAACACTGAAAAGAGTAATATAAAAGAAACAGCAATGTTTGTTAAGCTTTTGTTTGTTTTTCAAAAATGTTGTTTCAGCTAGTTAACGTGGTGAAGCTGTGCTATCAAGTCTCTGGCTGACAAACACAGTTAACAGTGCTGAATTAAATCACTTTACTGGAAAATGTTTGTTTGTCTCCCAGACTCCTACACGCAGAAATTTCTGAACACTTTCTAAGAGTTTTCCCTTTGATAATAACTTTGCATGGTTCCTTTGTGCCCCAACAACCCGTTCTTGTAGGCCACACAGAGGTAGAGCATAGCCTATGCATGCAGAGAGGAACTGAGGTTGAGAAAAATATATAAATGGTCTGTTGGTATTCATTGAAAGGGGAAACAAATGACAGCTGTCAATTTTATATGTAACTTAGTTCCTGTATACACGCAGTGATTTGCAAGCAGAATGCTGGTAATGAATTAGGCCGTAAGTGTTTCAGTTAGGGTAACCAGATAGCAAGTGTGAAAAACCGGGGCAGGATATGGGAGGGGGAGGGGGATGGGGATAAGAGGCATCTATATAAGATAAAACCCCAAATATCAGGGCTGTCCCCGTAAAATCGGGACATCTGCTCACCCTAGTTTCAGTCTTGTGCATCTGAAAGCTTTAATATAAACTATTACAAAATACATTTTGTGTGAAATAACATTGAAAAAAAAAGAAATTGAATCTTCCTCTTTGATAAAGTTTACCCCTATGTTTTCAGAACACCCCCTTTAGCTTTCTTTCCTCTCAATTCTGTTTTAATTCTCTACGCTTGTCATCCCTACTCAAAGGTATATTAGCATTTTTTACTTTTTTCTTTAGTAAAAATCATATTAAAATGAAATTAACATATTGTTATCAGTCACTTTACCCCATTAAAAGGAGGAGTCTCTTCTCTAGACATAGTCTTAATTTTGCTTTATAAAGTTTAGCTTGAACTGAATGAGTCTTGAAGACCTGAACTGGACCCTTCCATCAATCATTTCGCCAAGGTGTCCTGACTTAATTTGATCTAATTGGAACTAGCAAAATGAGCTACATGAACCTTATGTGCAGAGAAAGTACGGTCAGAATTAATGAATAAGAAATACAGTTCTCATGCTAATTTCCATCTAGTTTTTATTTAAAAAGAAATCTACACTGAATACAGCGTTATACATTAATTTTTTTTTATTCACTTCTGGTCTGTGTTTTGCTACATGATGGAATGAGGTCATTCCGAGGGTATAGTACAATGTCCTTCAGTCGTCTAGAACAGGAAAAGAGTGCATGACAAGGATTTATGGCTGAATACTGCACATATATAGGCCGATATCTACATTTTTAGGCCAGCTCTCTGTTACCCAGAGAAAAGTCATGTTAACCAATAGACCTACAGAACTTTGACCCAGGCCACGTAAGTGTGTGGGAAGCTGATTAGAGCAGCAACCAGTCAGAGGAAACATCAATGAGGGGAACTGGGAAGGCAGAGGGACCCTGAGGAGAAGCCTGGTCAACTTGCATGCATTCACTAGCTTCAGCTTTCCCAGCTAACTTGTGGGGGTGGGGGGAGTTGTGATGCAATGGCATACAAAGTACTGACCTGTGGAGGATGGTGGGTAGAGTGAAAAGCTTAGTCCTGGAGAGGGCTTTAATGGTATGTAGGGACTAGAGGTGTGCAAATGACTGTGGTTTTGTTTTTTTTTCCAGTTCATGGGGAGTTCCACTACCATCTCCTTCTCCTCTGGTCATCCTGTGAACGTCCAAAACAAATTGTGTCAAATTCGGGAGTAGTATTTTGTTGACAGAAACTATGTTTTCCCACAAATGAACAATTTGCCCAATAAGTTCCTCCTATCTCTCTAACAGGGACAAAAAGAGAGGGAGCTTATCATTATTTGTGGGTATTCACTGAGTTGATCCTGCGTGTGATCTAAATACTGAGAACTTCCTAGGTGAAAATTGGTGTGCTACAAGGAAGTAATTCACAACCTTTCCCACACTGTGACTCTGCCCTCCGTTTCCATACTGGGATGACCCCAGGCCTTCCCTCCTTTCTAACTGAGCTCTAGCTAGGGTTTCCATCCTATTTAGCAATATAGAAAGACAAAAGGTGCAATATAGACTCCTGAATGAAGGGGGAAAGTAGATTTCTCTAGCTCCTTCTGTCCTTGTTTTAATGTACTTCATATAAAAAAAAAGATGGCATCATTCTGCAGCATGTCACTGAAGAATACAGAGCATCTTTTGATTTGTTAAATTACTAGGCTATCAGCTCAAATTCTGGTGGCTTTAAGCAATTTTAATCAGATAAATTTTACTTTATAAAATAACTCTAAAATCAAGCTGAAATTGTTAGGTCATACCATTATCCTTTACCAAAGTAGTTCAATTGAATCCATTTTTTTTAAAAAGTGCTTTTTTATTTTAACTGCAATGTTATTATGGATTGTAAGAATCTACAGGTCATATAAACTAGGAGGGCCAGAGGAGGGAACATGGAGGTGAATGAGTGTTCAGTACTCTAAAAAGATAGGAACTTTTGTGGCTTTGAGTAGGGTTTCATAATAACAGTGCTTCAGCCTAAGTTCAGTTTGAAGGTAATGGAGGTTAAAATAATCTCCCATTGAGGACTGACCATGTGAAATGGCAACAAATGAAAGTAACAGTTTTTAAATCCATTGATGCACAGCCACCAAGTGCAATTTGAAGACTGGCCTCTCTGCAGATAGCTGGAGTATGAGAGATGGGGAAAAGCAAGATTAGATTGATATGAGTTTGTAGAAGTGGTGTGAAGGGTGATAGATCATCACCCTGCTTGACATTGAAGTGAGAACAGTTTATAATCATTTTTTTACCTTGTGGTATCTGTTCATGCACTGGAGAGACAGAGAGAAAAAGCAGATCCCAAGAGAAGTCAAGTGGTAGTTGGGAACGCGTACTTGGGGAGATAGTGAGCTTTCGTATTGTTTTTCCATGGAATGGCATTGCTGAGCTAAGCCCTTCCTCTGCATCATGTACTCATTCCAACTAAATTTAATTTGTACTTTATGCTTTGGCACATGGTAACAAATTATCTAACATTTCAAGTTTATCTTTCATCAGCCCTGTCCCATGTTTGGAATGAAAATTTATTTTGAAGTAAAGCTGCAAAGGCTTAACATACATTTTAATCAAGAAGAGCTCTATTTCTGGTAAGCTGGGCAAATACAACTTTTCCTCCCTGAAACTCTAATCTAGGCTAAACCAGGATCTCTTTTTTTCCCACCCCTCCTCTTGAGTTTTATACTATTCTGTGCTCCCACCGTGTACCAAGACTATCAGTTCCTTATGCCATTTGTTATCCTCCTACTTTTCTATTATGCACCTTGAGTTAATGAGGATTCTTAGGCACAGTAATACAGTTTTGCAGGCTTCTCAAACCAAAGTCCAAATGGCAGTGTGAGAAAGAGTTGCTACATTGGATACCTTTCAATTGCCTTTCCTTCCTTTGCCTTTTTGTAGTGACTGATCCACCAGAATAGTCCTATCTGGTATTGGTTTAATTGGGCCATGTTAGGTGCCAATAACCTTAAAGGTTGTCATTCCAAAGCTAGTTCCCTGGGCTTACCACACTTAAAGAAGAACCCTTACATTTAGGTCGCTGAACAATTCATTTGTATAAAGTATGTACAATGTGAATACTTCATGTGTAGCTTGTTCAAGGTGCAATGTCAATAGCCAGAGCTTCTAGTGGTGAAACACACCAGCTATCAATAAAGGTGGGAGTGCATCAGGGATCAGCATTGAGCCTTTCCTGTTTATCCTCGTCCTGGATACCCTCACAAGGAACATACAAAAGGAGGCATCTTGGTGCATGTTGTTTACAGATGATCTTCTATGCAATGAAGAGAAATATAATCTGGAAGAGGATCTTGATATATGGAGAGATGTTGGAAAGACATGGGCTCAAAAGAAATGGAGGAAAAACAGAGATATGGCATGTAATTTCAATAGTATGAACACTGAAGCATTATCCTTGAAACTAGATGGGCAGGCAGTACTGGTTTCAGAGTAGCAGCCGTGTTATTCTGTATCCGCAAAAAGAAAAGGAGGACTTGTGGCACCTTAGAGACTAACAAATTTATTTGAACATAAGCTTTTGTGAGCTACAGCTCACTTCATCGGATGCATTCAGTGGAAAATACAGTGGGGAGATTTATATACACAGAGAACATGAAACAATGGGTGTTACCATACACACTGTAACAAGATTTCAGAGTAACAGCCGTGTTAGTCTGTATTCGCAAAAAGAAAAGGAGGACTTGTGGCACCTTAGAGACTAACCAATTTATTTGAGCAGGAGCTTTCGTGAGCTACAGCTCACTTCATCGGATGCATCGGATCCTGTAACAAGAGTGATCAGGTAAGGTGAGCTATTACCAGCAGGAGAGCCAGGGAGGGGAGGGGGAACAACCTTTTGTAGTGATAATCAAGGTGGGCCATTTCCAGCAGTTGACAAGAACATCTGAGGAACAATGAAGGGTGGCGGCTGGGGGGGGGGGGAAACATGGGGAAATAGTTTTACTTTGTGTAATGACACATCCACTTCTAGTCTTTATTCAAGCCTAAGTTAATTGTATCCAGTTTGCAAATTAATTCCAATTTAGCAGTCTCTCATTGGAGACTGTTTTTGAAGTTTTTTTGTTGAAGAATTGCCACTTTTAGGTCTCAGAGTAGCAGCCATGTTAGTCTGTATCCGCAAAAAGAAAAGGAGTACTTGTGGCACCTTAAAGACTAACAAATTTATTTGAGCATAAGCTTTTGTGAGCTTCACTCCAATGAAGTGAGCTGTAGCTCATGAAAGCATATGCTCAAGTAAATTTGTTAGTCTCCAAGGTGCCACGAGTACTCCTTCACTTTTAGGTCTGTAATTGAGTGACCAAAGAGATTGAATGTTATAATTCTTGACATCTGATTTGTGTCCATTTATTCTTTTACGTAGAGACTGTCCAGTTTGGTCAATGTACATGGCAGAGGGGCATTGCTGGCACATGATGGCATATATCACATTGGTAGATGTGCAGGTGAACGAGCCTCTGATAGTGTGGCTGATGTGATTAGGCCCTATGATGGTGTCCCCTGAATGGATATGTGGACACACTTGGCAACGCGCTTTGTTGCAAGGATAGGTTCTTGGGTTAGTGGTTCTGTTGTGTGGTGTGTGGTTGCTGGTGAGTATTTTCTTCAGGTTGAGGGGCTGTCATAGAATCATAGAATCATAGAATATCAGGGTTGGAAGGGACCCCAGAAGGTCATCTAGTCCAACCCCCTGCTCGAAGCAGGACCAATTCCCAGTTAAATCATCCCAGCCAGGGCTTCGTCAAGCCTGACCTTAAAAACTTCTAAGGAAGGAGATTCTACCACCTCCCTAGGTAACGCATTCCAGTGTTTCACCACCCTCTTAGTGAAAAAGTTTTTCCTAATATCCAATCTAAACCTCCCCCACTGCAACTTGAGACCATTACTCCTCGTTCTGTCATCTGCTACCATTGAGAACAGTCTAGAGCCATCCTCTTTGGAACCCCCTTTCAGGTAGTTGAAAGCAGCTATCAAATCCCCCCTCATTCTTCTCTTCTGCAGGCTAAACAATCCCAGCTCCCTCAGCCTCTCCTCATAACTCATGTGTTCCAGTCCCCTAATCATTTTTGTTGCCCTTCGCTGGACTCTCTCCAATTTATCCACATCCTTCTTGAAGTGTGGGGCCCAAAAGTGGACACAGTACTCCAGATGAGGCCTCACCAATGTCGAATAGAGGGGAACGATCACGTCCCTCGATCTGCTCGCTATGCCCCTACTTATACAAGTAAGCAAGGATTGGCCTGTCTCCCAAGATCTGTGAGTGTGATGGGTCATCCTTCAGGATAGTTTCTAGATCCTTGATGATGCGTTGGAGAGGTTTTAGTTGGGGGCTGAAGGTGATGGCTAGTGGCATTCTGTTATTTTCTTTGTTGGGCCTGTCCTGTAGTAGGTGACTTCTGGGTAACTCTTCTGGCTCTGTCAATCTGTTTCTTCACTTCAGCAGGTGGTTATTGTAGTTGTAAGAAGTTTCAAATATCCCAGAATTGGGGGAAATGGCCAGAAACAGAGCCAGAATAATAATTGGCTTGCTCAAACGGAGAGACATAAGCAGTGTAATATGTGACAGGAGAGACCAGTCAGATTAAAAATGAAAGTCTACAAAACAGTGGTCCATCCAGTTTTAATATACAGTGCTGAGTGTTGGAAAACAAAAATAATCTGTTCCACACAAATGTGAACGTTGAGCTGGATCAGTGGTGTAAGCAAAAAAGACCACATGGGGAATGTGTATGTTAAAGACATGCTCAAAGTAATACCCATGAAAATGAAAAAAATGAAGGAGTGCAGCCTCAGATGGCTTGGTCATGTAAAACACACTCTTGACAACTACAGTGGATAAGAGACTTCAACAGATCAAGATTGAAAGGAAAAGACAGAGGCTGACCCATGAAGAAATTGTGAGATGTCAAAAGGAAGATGTTAGCATGCTGTGTATAAGAGGATATGACATTGAAAAGAGCACTTTAGAGGGAGAGGACCTGTAGAGTGGACTCCAGTTAATGGGATTAATGCAAGGAAGAAGGTATGCAATGACTGCACTGCACCTTAAGCGGGGTGCTGGGGAGGAGGTGTTGTCTGGCTTGCCGGAGGAAGGACTATACCACATTAAGTGCAGGGGCAGGAGGGAGAGGCATGGATGTTGCTGCAGATGCAGAGTGGGTCAGCATGGCAACACTAACTGATCCCCCATGGGACCGAAAGAGAGGGTGGACAGGAGGTGGTCTTATTCAGGATGGCATTTTTTTTGGATTTTTTTTGGATCAGCAAGCTAGTACCTGGGTCCCATAGGGATTCTACTAGAAGGACTTTGGAGCTGTGGGTTATGCACTAGGAATGGCAAGCAGTTATATTTTCTTGCTAATGTCAAAGATGGATCATGGAGGCTGAGGTTAATCCATTAGCCTACAGGTGGGTGGCAAGATCAAGGTCTGCACAGTGGAGGCTTTGAGGACATACATGGTGATAAGACCAGGAAGGGATGGACCCTCTCTATGCACGTTGATGGGAGTCCCCTCACAACATACTAGTTTGTTATGATGGTGAGATAGGGACTGGGGCGGTTGGGGCTCCCAGCCCAGGAATTTGGTTCCCACTCCTTCAGGACTGGGAAATGCAACAGCAGTGGTACAACTGGATATGGGGACTAGGGCAATTCAGGCAATTGCGTGTTGACATTCGGAAGCAGACAGAACATATGTGAGACCCCAGATAGGGAGGCAGTATTACATTTTCATTGTGTTTTCATCACATACGTGGGAAGATGGGCCACACAGATGATAGTATGAATCTGCTGGCACAGTATTGTTTGATGGGTGCATAGGTGGGCATCCAGGTTGTCTGAGGGTTCACAGCTGGGGCTCAGTGATGAAGCAGGCCTGAGATGGCATGGAAAGAGGAGCACCTTATGGGAACAGTGTACCCATAAGCAGACTCCAGATATAATTGTGGTGTACATTGGGGGAAATGATTTGAGAATGTGTGTAATGGGGTAGCCTTAATGCTTAGAGCTAAGAGGGACTCGGGCAGATCTTGGAACTCTTCCCAGGAGTAAAAATTATATGATTGGACATACTGCAATGCAGTATGCAGTAAAGCCCCCTTGGGTAGACAAGGCTAGGCGGTATGTGAATAGTGAGGTGGCCAAATTCATGGGGGTTATAGGGAGGTTGGTAAATTTGTATCTCAACATAGTATATGGGGCACTAGAATTATTCAGGAAAGAAGGGGTTCATCTGTCAGACTTGGGAGCTAATGTATCTTTGGCTGATTTTAAAAGGGACATTAGAAGATGTCTGGAAACCCAGCTAGGTGTGTGTGGGGGGCAGGATAGGGGGGGTGTGCAGCCAAGCTAATTTCTGGTACCTCCCTGTGGCAGATGTCCAGTGCAGGTTCTCTGTAGGGAAGGGATACAGTGATCAGATAAATGGTTTCATAAAAGATTTAAAGGAGGTCTTAGTTAAAGGAAGAGAAACAGAGTGTGTTCGGAGCTGCTATGACAGGCATGTCAGAGAACCAACCCCCCTACCCCTTCATAGCACACCTTAACCCTCATTCAAGGGGTGGTAAAGTCCCAGCAGCAGGTTGGCGAGGGACCAGTATGGAAAAGGGGGTGCTGATGGAAGCCCCTCAGATAGATATTGAAATAATCATTGAGTTACTTGTGCTGTACACTTTCATCTGCCGGGTACAGACAGCTTAGTTGCAGTCTAATTAAACTATATCCTGTCCTTTTTCTGGTATAGCTGGACAATGTGAAAATGTAAGAAAATGGAACACTATATGTTGTGTTAAATCTCCCATCATAACGGTCTAATCTGCTATTTTAGCCTCTTCATCAGGAACAATTTTCTTTCACTTTTCCCTCTTTTCTTGATTGCAGTATACAATGGCAAATTCTTCATGATTGTAAGTGGGTGTGATTCAGATGATATCAATACAGTTGTGTCCAGTTACATTGGCAAGCTGAAGCCAGTTGCGTTCAGTTTAGAAACCAAGTTCTAATATTCATAATTTCTCCTCCCACAGCTATTGGTAATTTACTCTTTATTGTCTATTCACTCTTTGGTTTCTAATACTCTCCACAGGGGTACCCGTTAAAAATGGCCTGAGTTACAAAGTTCAAAGGAAAACTTCGCTACAGTTTGAGGGACGGTTGAATTCAGGTTCTGAGATTGGACCAAGTAATCCCTAGTATGGTGGGATGTTTTTAATATCTAGACACCTTTTCATTAGGAATTGAATTAAGACCATTACCACATTTTCACATAGGGAAACAAACAGTTTTTAAATGGTAATGATACTCAGCCACTATAGACCTGGACTGAGTTTTCACTTACAACCTAGATGTGTTAATTACAATGTTAAACTCCTTCGGAACCTTCGGTTCTTCTTCCAATTTCCCATTCTTTTTAAAATGAAGTGCAGTCTCTGGTGTTTAGTCTTGGTAGGCCTGGGTCACAGTAATGCCATATAATTTTGAAGACCTTCTCTCTTATGTAAGAGGATAGACTAAATCAGGAAGCAAATAATTGTGTCTATTGGGAGTTTCGCCTATTCAGGATTGAGTAATGACTTCAGGATTTGGCCCAATAATAATGAGCACTTACACAATACTTTCCATATTCAAAGTGCAGTACAAACATTATCTAATTAAAACAAATGTGGCTAATTAAACAATCTACCCACATGTATTCCTGGTGAAACAAAAAACAAAGATGACAAATTAACCACACTATTCACCAAACATTTCTCTTCTTGGACTGCAGGTAGTGTTTGGAACAGAAACAGTTCATCCTTCCCCAATATTTTGTGCTAGAATGTTTGTTTCTTTTTCATAAATAAACTGAGTGCACATCATTTAAGTAAGTTAGTCTGTGTTTAAGCAAATTAACTCTGGAGGTTATGAAAAATATCCTCCATAACATTATTAAGTGAATTAGCACAGGGAATTTCAGCATTAGCTTTCTGAAGCATATGGTACAGAATTTCAATTTACTTTTTTTTTTTAAAGGTTAAGTGTTCCTCCAAGCCCACTCATTTTGTTACCATTCCAAAACAAAATAAATAGAGAACCTCCTTTTTCCAAGCTACTAATTGTCAAATATTTTAATATAAGATCAGTGGGAAATGTGGGTGGAACCCAAACTTCAGGCTGAGGTGCAATGAGGACAGTGGGAGGCTCAGAACTCAGATTCTTTGCTGTGGGATCATGGAGGTGCCTTGCCCATGCTTCCCTCGACTCCCTTAGAGTCCACCATTCCTTTGAGCCTGATCCTCCTTTTGCTCCTCTTCTGCTCCAGACTGTTCCCCGGGACTCCCTGTTCCCTGATCCTGTCCTCTTAGTCTTACCTTCCTGCTGCTAAGGGCCTAAGATCAGCCAGGTGGTACTTCCTTTATGCTCACTTCTTCCATGGGCAGGTCCATGCTGGCTGGCTGGGCAACAGAAGGATGCACATTGAAAGCCGAGGAAGGAGACACAGCCTCCACATTCACAGGGCTGCAGCTGAGGGAATCCATTCCCAGGGAAACTCTGCTCAGTCCCAGTAGCTTTTCCAGATGCATGAGAGACTTTAGGTTGGTACTGAAACAAGCAGCCAAGAAAATGAAGAGAGAACTCCCTGCAGTGGTTTGCCTTATTTCTGAGACTAAATAAAAACTAAAACTAGAGTTTCAGACACTATAGTCTGAGAGAGCTTTCCCTATGGTAAATAGGTGCTCCGTCCAGCAAAAGCTTTAGTCTGTGGCATAGTCATTACTCATTCATTGCCCTAGTGGGAAAAGTCACGTGAATAAGGACTACTTGCCGTTCAAAGGGTTTGCCAGACGTGAACTCCACAATTAGAATTCAGTCCAGATTTTTTCAAAGATTGCATGGGTTCAGATCTGGAGTTTAGTTTGGGTTCATCTCTAGTTTATTTTACAAGAGTAAGAGAAGGACACATGGAAAAAATAAGATGACCCCCCCCCTTATCTCTGTATCCTTGGATTATTTACCAGTACAGACCTATTTCTTTAATGTGGATGCTAACATTTATGCTAATTTGCAAGCAAACAGATTGAGTATCCTCTTCCCCATATATGTTTACTTGATCAGTCTGAGTTCATTGCTGGTAGGCATCTATCTGATAATATTGGTAATATTCAGAAATTTGATAAGGGTAATTCTAGCAATTCTTCCTTCATACAGCGTTCTTTGGCACTAAGAAAGTCTTTGGCTGGCTGAAGTCATGGTACCTCAGACAGATTTTGGTAAGGTTTGGTTTTGGAAATCAGTTTTATAGAGGCATATTGGCTGTAGATACCCATCTTCAAGCTTATCCTTTGGTTAATGGTCATCAGTCCCCTCCTTTAGGCCATTAAGGCCATTGTGGAGAAACTAAAAGAATTATTTGCTTTGATCTTCGCGGCTGAGGATATGAGGGAGGTTCCCAAACCTGAGTGTCTTTGGTGACAAATCTGAGGAACTGGCCCAGACTGAGGTGTCATTTGGAAGAAACTGATAAATTAAACAGTAATAAGTCACCAGGACCAGATGGTATTCACCCAAGAGTTCTGAAGGAACTCAAATGTGAAATTACAGAACTACTAACTGTGGTTTGTAAATTATCATTTAAATCCTCTTCTGTACTAAATGACTGGAGGATAGCTAATATGACACCAAGTTTAAAAAGGGCTCCAGATGTGATCCTGGCAATTACAGGTCAGTAAGCCTAACTTCAGTATTGGGCAAATTGGTTGAAACTATAGTAAAGAACAGACTTGTCAGACACATAGATATACATAATGTGTTGTAGAAGAGTCCACATGGCTTTTGTAAAGGGAAATCATGCCTCACCAATCTGCTAGAATTCTTTAAGGGGGTCAACAAGCATGTGGACAAGGGGAATCCAGCGGATATAGTGTACTTAGATTTTCAGAAAGCCTTTGACAAAGTCCCTCCCCGAAGGCTCTTAAGCAAAGTAAGCTGTCATGGGATAAGAGGGAAGGTCCTCTCATGGATTGGTAACTGGTTAAAAGATAGGAAACAAAGGTTAGGAATAAATGGTCAGTTCTCGGAATGGAGAGACGTAAATAGTGGTGTCCCGTAGGTGTCTGTATTGGGACCAATACTGTTCAACATATTAATAAATGATCTGGAAAAAGGGGTAAACAATGAGGTGGTAAAATTCGCAGATGATGCAAAACTACTCAAGATAGTTAAGTCCAAAGGAAACTGCAAAGAACTACAAAGCAATTTCACAAAACTGGGTGACTGGGCAACAAAATGGCAAATGAAATTTAATGTTGAAAAATGCAAAATAATGCACATTAGAAAACATAATCCCACCTATACATATAAAATGATGGGGTCTAAATTAGCTGTTACCACTTGAGAGAGATCTTGGAGTCATTGTGGATAGTTCTCTGAAAACATCTGCTCAGTTGTGCAACAACAGTCAAAAAAGCAAACAGAATGTTCAGAATCATTAAGAAAGGGATAGATAATAAGATTGCCTCTATATAAATCCATGGTATGCTCACATCTTGAATACTGTGTGCAGGTGTGGTCGCCCCATCTCAAAAAAGATATATTGGAAATCAGAAAAGGGCAACAAAAATTATTAGGGGTATGGAACAGCTTCCTTACAAGGAGAGATTAATAAGATTGGGACTTTTCAGCTTGGAAAAGAGGTGACTAAGGGGGGATATGATAGAGCTCTATAAAATATGTCTGGTGTGGAGAAAGTAAATAAGGAACTTTTATTTACTTCTTCTCATAACACAAGAACTAGGAATCACCAAATGCAATTAATAGGCAGCAGCTTTAAAACAAAAGGAAGTATTTTTTTTCACACAATGCACAGTCGACCTGTGGAACTCTTTGCCAGAGAAAGTTGTGAAGGCCAAGATAATAAAAAAAAGGGTTAAAAAAAGAACTAGATAAATTCATGGAGGATAGGTCCATCAATGGCTATTAGCCAGGATGGGCAGGGATGGTGTCCCTAGCCTCTGTTTGCCAGAAGCTGGGAATGGGTGACGGGATGGATCACTTGATGGTTACCTGTTCTGTTCATTCCCTTTGGGGCACCTGGCATTGGCCACTGTTGGAAGACAGGATACTGGGCTAGATTGACCTTTGGTCTGACCCAGTATGGTTGTTCTTATGTTTTAATTTGTCTAGGGGTGAGTGTCAGTGTTGCCCACTATTCGCTTTGTTTGCTTTGGCAACAAACTTCAGAGCAGCTGCTTGATAAAGGGCATCACAACACCTCTGGGTTAGAACACAAAATAGCATCATATACTGACAACATCTTTTTGAATTTGCAGGATCCAGAAGCCTTGTTAAAAATTATAGAACAACTGGCTTTGGAGTTTGGGCAGGTATCAGGCTTCAAAATAAACTACAATAAAACTGAAATTTTAGGAATTAATATTCTCAAAAGGGTTAAAACAAACTGTCATCTACATAAATTTAAAATAGGTAGGAATAAATATTGTGGAGAAACATACAAATCTTTGTAAGGCAGATTACCCTGCGATGTGGAATAAAATAATAAAAGCCTTGGAGGAATGGAACAAATGAGAAGGTTACTCACCTTGTGCAGTAACTGAGGTTCTTCAAGATGTGTGTCCCTGTGGGTGCTCCACTTCAGATGTCGGTGCATCCCGGAGCCATTGATTGGAGATGTTTGGTAGCAGTGCTTGGTTGGGATGCACGTGCATGGTAGTTGAAATAAATCACCCATTTATCCAGACTGCCTGAGCAACTTTAGACATTTTTTTTTTTATTTCTGTTACCGAGTCCCACCCCCTGGTTACTTTCATCAATATAACTATTCCTTGTGAGTAAAAGCTGAGATTACTCAATTCAGTCAGCTATTCCTGGGTCCTGATTTGAAAGCATACTGAGCTGCATGTAATCCTGTATTTTCAATATTGCCAGGCCAAACATTTTATTGTGAAATCTAGACACAATCCAGCTCTATCATGATCTTTAACCATATCTGAGGTGTTGACTCAGGAGCAAACTGGAGCAAAAGGTTTAATTTCCGTGACTTTGATTGAAAAAGATGTTAAAACAATCCAGATGAGATGGGGGAGGGACTGTAGAAAGACAGAGATTTGGATGGGGGATATATATCTTCAATTTGTATAGCTCATAAAGGTAATTTTTTAATAAATTACTGTATAGATGACATTTGACTCCAGTTAAGATCTATCTTACTTTTGCTACTTGGGAGCTACTCTGTTGGTGGGATTGTGGGAAAAGGGAACATACTTGCTCGTGTAGTGGTCGCGTCCAGGAATTAGATTGCTTTGGGGCCAAATTATTAAAGAGATTCATCTTGTGATAAAATGCCAGCTTCCTAAAGCTCCCCTGACCTGCTTGCTTAATGCTGCAGTAAAGGATCTACACTTGAAACAGAACTAAAAATTATTTTCTTTTTTATTATTAGCGGCTGAACTTTGCATTGCATGTTATTGGAAAAATGCAACTCCTCCTATGGAATTGTGGTATAGTAAACTATGGACTGTCATTGTAATGGAAAAGCTTCCACACCAGGTATGTATACAAGAGAATCTCCAAAAAGAAGATAGGTATTTAGAAATTTGGCCACCCTTTTTAGCATACTCAGAGAAGGAGGGGTCCCGAGCCAGCAAGTCAGAATTTTCTGCTGGTACTTTGAATATTAACCAGATCCTGAATAAGTAATAAGTAATGTAGTATGTTAATGTTTTATTGTAATTTTACATTAATCCTCCGTCCCTGAAAAAAATACCATTTATATTTAAATATATACATAGGTGTTCTGTATTGTTAGGAGTCTGGATTATTTGATCCCCTTCTTTCTTCTCTCCCTCATGAACACAAATGTCTCTTCACCAGTGGTCTGTGTACATATTGTCACTTGGAACTCTCATTTGCTTTTTGGAAATGTTAAATAGCTCACCTTTTTAGCTTTAGTAATAGCAACTCGGAAAGGCAAATGGCTACAGGACCCGCTGAAATGGAAGCTAGGCATATATGGTAGCTTTAACCCTGAAACACTAACTTTTTCCTTTTTCTTTTTCCTTGAGGCCTCAAGCTCCAAGAAGCCAGTTGCTGCGCTTTGCAGACTGTGGGACTGTTTACAGATTTTGCCTTTTATTTTGAATTTCTAAACTGTAATCTCTGTGATGAAGAACAATTCATCTTGCTGGAAATCACAAATTGACTTACACCAATGCAGCCCCACTAGAATAAAATAAATCTTAACAGACAAGAAATCAAATAAATTGCTATGAAATAACAAATCTAAATCAACAGCTGACACCGTGCAGATCAAGAGAAATACACAGCCAAGACATGTCAGCAGGGAAACAGACAACAGGTGGACAAATATACTCTCAGAAAATCTGCCAAGCACTGAAAAGTGCAATAAAGAAAGACACAATATAGTGCTTACGAAGTAATGACAAAATTGAATTGGGGGGATGAAAATTAATGTGGAGAGACTGCCAGAGAGGGAAGGAACAGAGCAGCAGAAATACAGAGAATGACTGTGGAGACCTTCATGCAGTAATAGACTGATAAGGCCAATGTTCATAATCTGCATTTGAAAGCATCAAACAAAATTCTGCCTTCCATTACAACTGTGCGATTCCCACTGTATCGATCTGCAGTTGCCTAGATGTAACTGCGGGCAGAATCTGCCCACTGCTTTTGTTCTCTGGATTTCAACTATGTAATTTTTTCATAAGCACTATACTGTGTCTTCCTTTCTTGTACTTTTCAGAGGTTGGCATCTTTACTGAGACTATATTTGTCCACCTGTTACCTGTGCTCCCTCAGACTTGTCTCCTTTTGTATTCTTCTTGGGTTTTGTTTTGTTTTTTTGTTTTTTGTTCAACCTCACCTGTTCTGACTTGTTATTTCACAGTCATTGGTCTGATGACTTCTCTGGTAAGATAATGCTCATCGCCATTCTATTTCTTCTGGTCTGGTAGTAGCAGGTTTCTGATTCAGTTTGCTAGTGAGGGAACTATATTCCTGAAACATTTTGTCACCATCAGGATGAAAAATGTTCAAGATCTTTAGATCAATCATTCTCTAAAATACATTAGTTTGCTTGAGTGAAAACTTGTTTGGCCCAAAAAGAATGAGGACACCCTGTAGTTTGTACAATAATCAGTGTAATGCTACTACATCATAAGGGTTTTAATCAACTGATTTGTGGAACACTAAAATCCTTGGATAAATGGTGCTGTTCCCGTTCTAAGTATGTTTACAGCATATTTCACTTAGAAAAATATGACTTAGGCCATTGTTCAGACCTTATGCAAAAGGCTGAATAAATATTTGTAAGATCATCTTTGAAAACTGTGTAAATTTTTAACAAAAGTGAACTGAAAATAAAAGTAGTTAGCCAAAAATTCTGCTTAAAATCTGTTTTGCTCCTACAGCTTGGTCACTGTTTCAAACCATTCTGAGGATGTTAGTTTTCAACATCTTTGGCCAGCTATCCAGCTACAAGCATGTGTAATGGGAGAAGCATATTGAATTTTGGAGTCAGATGGATTCAGTACATTATTTGTTTCTGAATTTGGATTGTGATACAAAATTCTATCGCTCATATTAGAGCCAATTGTATAGTCTTTCTTCCTACACTTATAGTTCCAATTAATGTCATATCTGAGTGCCTCTAAAACATTAAAGAATTTATCCTTGCACTACGTGTGTGTGTGTGTGTGTGTGTGTTTAAAATCTGTGCCTAAATGATTTCTGTAACATAACACAGCAAGTCTGTGACAGGCCCAGGAACACAAATCTCATAAGTTCGGTGCCATGTCTTAATCACAAGACACTATTTCCACTTAATAAATTATTCATTAGATATATTATTTGCTTAATAATTGTATTCAACTAACCACAGCTCATACCATTGTCTTTAAGGCAATTTTTAGATAAAAAGAATCAGTAAAAAATGTATGTGCCACTGTCTTATTTCCCTTTTAGAACAATTCCTCCCCCGCCCCCGCCCCAAACAATCAAACCCCAAAACAAAAAGCAAGGAAATGGACTTATTCAGAGTGTCTCCTGCAGAATAGAAAGTACTTTTTTTCCCTCTGATAGCCCACTTTGCGTTCTACCACTGTCTCAATTAATATAAATAGCAGTTTTATTCTGTATAATAATAGTTTTTAATCTTTGATAAGATCCTGTTTTTTCCTGAACTAGACCAGGCCACATTTGTTTTTTCTTGACTCCTGCGGTATGGGATTATGGGGTTTAAATAAGTGTAAATCAAAAGAAATATTATTATGTACTCTAGGAAATGACTTTTTCTCTTCAGAAATTCAAGGTGTAAAAGGCATGTCACCCTCATTGATATCTAACTGTGCTTGATTTAGAATAAATATTGAAGATTTTTTTTCTCTCTGATAATTTCTTTTAATGATATACAAGTAGAGGTGATGTGTGCTTACTTCATTGTACTTTGCACCTAAAATAGTACCCTTTATAAAAGAACTTTTACAAACACTAATTAAGCCTTATGATATCCTATGAGTCTGGTATTATAATCGTTCTGTAGAGGGGAGAGTGGCAATTCTGAGGTTTCTCATGCTATTCCACATGCTAGAATATCCTCCCTGAGATTGTGCCATATGGCCTTGCTGTCCTACTTCAATTTCTTTAACAATCCATTTTATTTTGATTGTATTTCCAATACTGACCTCTGTTCCACCACAGCTACCCATTAAACTGATTTAGCTCTTCCCACCTCAATCCTGCAAAATGTATTAATAAAGTATCTGAGTAATCAGCGCTACTTGTGAATGCAGTTACTCACAAGCTTATGTCTTCACAGAAACAAGCCTTTAACTTTAAATATAACTTATTCTAGTTCTTTATTTTTATACCTGAAAGCTATATATAAATGTCAGATTAAATTAATAAACTAGCTACTTGGGAAATAATTCAGGTTGAAAGAACGTATAAGTGGAATCTACTGGACCCAAAATTTTTTTTAACTTCCATATGTTAAATCTTCTACTGCAGAAATAGCCCCAAACCCTAAAAGTGTGAAAGGCTGGAAGGGACCAGTTTAGGTATGTCGCTATTTCATTCAAGGCACATTTTTGTTTCATGGACTATAGCTCCATGTAAGACACACCTCCTCATCTGACCTAAACTAAACCCCTGTTGAAGTTAAGTTCTGAAATAACATCACTGGATTTACACAGAAGAAATAATATATTAATAAATAATAAAGTCTCAAGACTAAATTAGTCCCAGGGTGCATTAGTATACAAGAGCTCCTTATGGCTATCTTTAGGGATGTACAATATACTAATTCTCACAACAGGAAATATAGACCTTGCTGATTCCTAGATTAACTGGTAGTATTGAGAAAGTAGAATGTGTACTGCTTTTTAAAAAATCAGTATGCTACTCATAATGTGTTGGAAAGAAAAACCTTGACAAGGAAACCAGATTTTACAGTTTCCTACTATTAGATCTTCTGTAGACTTTACTGAGACTTAAAAATCAAGTCAAGTCCTTCTCTACACAAGGTTGAATAAAAGTCTAGTTTATATTATGTAATAGATTAATACAATTATCTAAAGAATTAGCGTGGATTAAAACACAAGCTAACAGAGCTAATGTTCAGCTTTTCCTGTTCAAGTGCTTAAGTTTTCCACTTTAATATTACATTCATTTTATTTATTTGCAGAGAATGCTTGCATATTAATTACAGGTTTTAAAAGAGATTTTGTTTTCCTGAGATCAGTGTGTTGTTGCCGTAGAACTGAGAGCTAATCTCTGTAGATCTGGCAGAGGATCTTACATTTATCTATGCCAGCTAAGTGGCTAGTACTGTTTGCTTAAGCAGAAACTGCTTCTTCTCTACCCAATACCAAGAAATATTATACACTATCAATGCTAAGCAATTCAGTCTATACTGCAAACTGGGGTTTAATGATCAGATGTCTGAAGTAAAATGCAATCAAGTCTGTTACCTTAAAATTATAGTGCTTACTCCATTTTTACTGAGCGCTTATTCAGGGAGAATTCTCATTGTTAACATCTGATGGCCGATTCTGCAGCACCTATCTATATCTGTTGGCTTCATAATGACAGCTCAAGTAACTACATATTACCCGATGCTATAGAAACAGGCCTTGAGTAAAGACCTCAGAATCTGGCCTAGAGTTGTTATAAAGCCAGAAAAGAGATCATTGTATCTACCTTGAACATACGGTGTATTACAGGGGTCGGCAACCTTCGGCACATGGCCCATCAGGATAATCCGCTGGTAGGCCGCAAGACATTTTGGTAACAGTGACCATATACAGGCACGGCCCCCTGCAGCTCCTAGTGGCCGCAGTTCACCGTTCCCAGCCAAAGGGAGCTGCGGGAAGCAGCGTGGGCCCAGGGACGTGCTGCTGAAGGTTGCCGACCCCTAGTGTATTATAAGATGTCATTTCTAATCATGTTTGATCTCTTGTTAAGGAATATTGGTTTTGGGTAGTGCGTTAGTATGCTGGCTATATTTGCTAAAGCCACATGTGCAACTCCATACCATAATTCTCCACAGAAGAAGTGCCAAAACTTGACTATCCTAGTAACAGTGTTAAAATTTTGGAGCCTAAACACTAAATTATGGGACTTGATTGAGAAGTGCATCTTGTATAACTTAAAATTGTGATACCTTTATTTATCTTCATGTTTGCAAACTACAGCCATGGTCTATAATGTTTAATATTTGTCTGTAGCAGGACTAATTTACATACAAAATAACAGTGAACAGCTTAAAAGTCTGAAAGAGAACAAAGAAGGTGGTGGTAAATTTAAAACCTTCAGGGGGAAATTCTAAATGTATTTACTATAGCAACTCAAAAAGATAGCTACAGTTTTACTCAAGATTAAACTACTTTACTAGATTGTGATTTACCACAGAGTTTATAAAATAACAACTGTGAAGTTTTATACAGTAATCAAAATGCTTTACTCTTGAGAGAGAGAATCTTTTTTTAAAGGAATGGACTGGAAAAATGGAGTTCATTTTATATTGTAGAAGTACTGCATAGCACTTGATAAAATTCATAGTTTCAGGTCAGCTCTACTCAAAGGTTAGTATAATCATACTTCTTTATAGAAATAGTTGTATTTTTAATCAAAGTGAACAAAACACTTACAGCCCAAAGGACCCCAATTCTGCACTTTACAACATGCAGTTGGTCTGCTGCACCTTTCCCCCAGAACCTCAGTGGTTGCTGTGATCTACAGAACCCCAGGAAATCTACTTGACCTTGCAAATTGCAGGATCATATACAAATGAAAGAACTGACATTTAAAACTGCAAACAGTTTAAGTAAAAAAATATACAATAACAGATTTCAACTTGTGTACGTAAGGCTGAAAGAAACGTGTATATCAAGCAAGATTGAGGACATACAAATATCTTAATTTTGATTTTTTTCTTTCAACATAAGGTACTTCTCATCAGTGAGAAAAATTCATCAAAAGGCTCCAAGTGTAAAACAAAAAACAAAGTTTTTTGCTCCTGATCATACAGTCGGATCTGGTCTGGTGGACCCTTGCACTCATGTGAGCCCCACTGAAATCAGGGGAATTCTGCATGGTTCTGACTGCAGAATCAGGCCTCAACTGGATAGCTAATGCATCCAAAGAAAAACACATGAATGGATTTTGTGACTATAAAATAATTTTTTCAGCTTAAAAAGAATCATGCTGGTTAACAGACAAACATAAATAATTGTGCAAATGAAGGCTATGATCATTCACACCATATCAGTTTTTACTTGTGTTAATTCTAGCCAACATAACAGTGAGTCATTCAATAAGACCAGCATGATCATCTATTGGAAGGTACAGTTTGGTCCCCAGACAGAAGGATCTGATTGGCCATTTTAAAGTAATGCAGTTTTCTCATTGGTATTACATTTGGGAAGCTGTCACAGGTCCTGTCTCTCTCTTTTTATTTTGTAGATTGACTGCAGGTTCCACATCTTGTTTCATAGTGTCAAGGGTTTGAAAGTGTCCTTGCTAGCATCCTTTAATTGCAAAACTCTCTGGCTATTATATATATATATATATATATATATATTTACAAAACCAGCTATTTTAGCAACTAAGATTTGTCATTTGTGAAAATGGAGTTTCCTTTTAGTAGCAGTACTTCTGATTATTTGTAATGGTTGATCTATTAAAATGGCATACAATGGTTCCAATAAAGCTGCTTAAAAGTGCTAATCACTTTGTTTCTGCAAATGATGATTGCTCTAAGGATGTTCTTTGCTCTGGATGAGTTTGTGCTGTGTATGCATTAGAAGAATCCTTTACTCGCATGTCATTGCCCAAGGCTCAAACATTTATTGCTAGACTAACAAAAGAAAACAGGAAATTCAAGTGAATGTTCCATTATTTTCCAACCTTGTCTAGAAGGATAAAAATGGGACATATAAAGATGGAAGAAACTAAAATGTAACCAAAGGAAAGCACACAATTATTTTACCCCTGCCTATATCTTAGCTGTAGCTGTTAATTTCCACACAGTATTGAAAGGAGAGCTTGATCTTGATCAAGGTCTCTGCTTCAGTGCTTTTAGAAGGAGAAATGTAAAGCACTGTAGCATGAGAACATATTTTGTTTATTTTGAGTATTACTTGCCACATTTCAATAGTTGTGTCTATGGTCATGTATAGTGTGAGAGGGTCAAATCATATCTTTTCTGGGAAAAGCCTGTGGTGGTAGCAGCAAACTCTCTAAAATGAAATGTGCAGATTCTTGATCATCATCCTGCTGGTGCTGGTTTCTGCCCTTTGAAGAAAGAAAGTTGTGTGGTCTCAAAAGGCCACTGTAGAGGTAATAGAAGCATGGGATGCTCCCAGGCATATCACAGCGGTAGGCCAAAAAAAAGGACCTACTGAGGTTTGGGAAGGAAGGAAATGGACAGGGTCATTGGCCTTTGTTCTTCATGACAGCATAGCTCACCCAGATATGTGCCTGTGGTGTTTAGATGCTGCTTGTAATTATTGGAACTGGGAGCACTGGCTGTTGGGAGTCTGAAAGGAAAGGAAACAGGAAGGGGGGGGGGGAGTTGAGGAGGCAGAGTGAGAGCCACTGAGGGTGCAGCAGCAGCAGCTTGGTAAAGAGGTTTCCACTTTAAAAATAAAGTCCTGTTGAAGTTTGTTAGTACCTTGCCTGGTTGCTACAACATTTTGGTGATGAGGATGGAGCTTCTGCCTCTGAACCCACCTGCACCCTTTCTGCAAAGCCCAGGTGAGCCTCCAATTGCTTTTACTGCCTGGATCCATATGTTTGAGACTTATCTGCTTGCAATCACTGCTACAGAGATTTCTGAAGTAAAAAAGCATGCTGTGCTAATCCACTGCCTTGGAGTAGAAAGGCTGCGTACATTTTACACTTTTCCCCCTGCAGATGATAAATATGAGACTGTACTCACTACATTATAGAACTTTTTTGTTCCAAAAGTGAATGTAGTAGCTAATCATTACAGATTTCGCCAGCATGAGCAGAAAACAGGGGTGACTATAATGCGGTAAATTGCTTCCCTGAGGAGTCTGATTGTAACTTGTGACTTTGGGAATATGGCAGATGAGATGATTAGAGACCAGCTCATTGAGAAAATAACCATGCTTTGTGTAAGAGAACGCTTACTTCTAGAACCACAATTTACACTAGAAAAAGAAATAACCATTGCTACTCAGATTGAGTCAGCTACAACTGAAGCCAAAATAATGAGCATGGATACAGGAGGCACAGTCCAGGCTTTGACTCCTTTGCAGAAAAGTTCACTATCACTGCAGATAAACGATTACAAGAGGAAAACTAATGGAAAACCACCGAATCAGCAAATTCAAAATACAGTAAAAGCATGTTTTCGCTGTGGATCCCCACAACACCTTGCAAGCCACACATGATGTCCAGCAAAAGTGGCTCAGTGCAATCATTGCAAAAAGATTGGGCATTTTGCTAAAGAATGTTGCAGCAGCCAGTTCAATCAACACCGATGCATTCAGTTACAATGCCAGATGTTACTGTACTGAGCGTGGACAAAAGCACTACTGCACATATTCCAGAACAAATAAATTGCACTGTAAATGTTTCCGCCATACCCGCAGCCAAACCATATTCTATTCAGCTAATGTTGGACACTGGCTCAGCACTATCTATACTACCTGATTCCATCTATCTGCATTACTTTAAAGATGTGCCTCTTAGTGAATCCAAACTTTACTTGGTGTGCTATTTGAAAAACCATATTCCAGTACATGGCTGCCTCCCAGCAATGGTTACTTTTGGTGATTGCTGTGTAACTGCAGAGTTCTACATTGTCCACAAAGGCACTCCTATCCTTGGCACAGATTTATTGGCTGCTTTAAATCTCAGGGTAGTTAATGGACAAATTGATCTTCATCAGCAAAGCACTCTTGCGGTACACACAGCAGTTTCAGCTGGGACCCAGCACCAGGTTGAGGAGAAACTCGGCTGTGCTTATGGGTTTCTGCATAAAGTTAAAATGCGGAATAATGTGATGTCTGTATGACAGAAGTTATGGCGCTTATCATTTTCAGTCAGGGAAGCTGTTTCAGAGGAACTTAGAAAACTTGTTCAAAAGGACATTATTGAAGAGATCAACTCCTCGGAATGGGTTTCACCTATAGTAGTGACGCAGAAGAAGGGTGGAGGCATTCGCCTTTATCTGGACTTAAGGGAGCCAAATAAAGCTATTGTGATTGACAGCCATCCTCTTCCTCACATAGAAGAAGTATTTGCAGAACTCCGTGGAGCAAAGATGTTTTCTACTCTTGATTTGCAGAGCGCATACTACCAGATTATGTTGCATGAAGATAGCAGAGACCTCACAGTATTTATTACACATGAGGGACTATTTCATTTTAAACGCGTTCCATACAGTCTCGCATCTGCCCCAAGTGCCTTCCAAAAAATGATGTCATTGATTCTGAAGAATCAACATGGAGTTCAGTGCTATCTGGATGATATTATCATGTTTGGAAATACTTCTGAGGAGCGTGACAATAACCTGCAGTCTGTACTAAACTGCATCAGCACAGCAGGCCTCCAACTCAGTAGGTCCAAATGCAAATGCAGACAAATTGAACTCTCCTTTCTGGGGCATACAATTTCACAGGCTGGACTAAAACCTGATCCAGATCATATCCTGGCAATTTCAAGTGCTCCTCCTCCAACAGATTTGCAAACCTTCGTTTCTTCTTGGGTCTTACCTCCTGGTATGCAAAATTCATTCCCAATTATGCTTCTGTCATTGAACTGTTACAGGAATTACTATGGAGAAGTTCAACCTTAGTGTGGACAACAGATGCACAAGCTAGTTTTGAAACAGTGAAAGACTTGATTGTACATAGTCCTGTACTTGCACCATTCACTCCTGCACTGCCCACAATTGTAACTACTGATGCTTCTGATTATGGACTTGGGGCAGTCCTCACACAACTTCATGAGGACAACATAGAGAGGACTGTTGTATTTGCTTCAAGGACACTAAGTAATGCTGAGAGGAAATATTCTACAGTTGAAAAAGAAGCACTTGCTTGTGTCTGGGCTACTGAAAAATGGAGAACTTACCTGTGGGGCTGTATGTTCAAGTTTCGCACAGACCACAGCCCTTTGGCGACATTGCTCACCACAAAAGGAGTGGGAAGAGCAGGTTATCATATTACTAGATGGTCTGCAAGACTACTCTCTTTCAATTGTGAAGTGGAATATAAGCCTGGAAACCAAAATGTGGTAGCTGATTGCCTTTCTCATCTGCCTTTGCCTTCACCAGATGGTCCACCGGAGGATGAGGATGTAGTAGTTGCGCTTATTACAAGCACTCTTACTACAGTTACAAGAGAACAATTTCAAGCTGCTTGTTCAGCGTGTCCAATTCAACAAAAACTACAGGAATTTCTGACAAAGAGATTAGGCCAATAACCCTAAAACCTTGATCCAGTTTTGCTGCCTTATTTTAGAGTTTGGGATGAACTTTCTTTGTTTGATGGCTTTGTGCTACAAGGTACACACTGGCTCCTTGTGCCAGAAGAATTACAGTCAAAAGTCATACACCTGGCACACAATACTCATCAAGGAATTGTCAGAACCAAAGAACGACTACGGGATCTGTATTAGTGGCCAGGGGTCTCAAACTGAAGCAGTCATAAAATTCTGTGTCACTTGCCAAATGCATGATAAGACAGCAGTGACAAGTATCCCTCCATTGCAGCCTGTTCCTCTTCCTGAATCTACATGGGAAAAAGTGGCGATTGACATTGTAGGACCCTTTGATACTGCTCCAAGTGACTGCTGTTATGCCACCACTTTAATAGACTATTTCAGTAAATGGACTGAGGTAGCGTTTATATCACAGTTTTCTTCTGTTCCAGTAATTAAGTTCCTCTCTTCAGTTTTTAGCAGGGAAGATAACTTCAAAGAACTGGTTTCAGATAATGGTAGTCAATTTACTTCCCTGGATTATGAAACTTTTCTAGCACAGAGGAACATTTTACACAGAAGGTCATCCCTATACTATCCTCAAGCCAATGGGAAAATTGAACGGTTTAACAGAAGTTTGAAACAGAGTTTGCAAACGGCTAAACTGGAAGGGCAATTGTGGATAACCTTCACTACTGATTTCTTGCAAGAATACTGGGCTACATGACATGCCACAACTCAAAGATCGCCTGCAGAGTTACTGCATGGGAAACAGATGAATACTAAACTGAACATTGCTGGATTGTTAAAGGCACGACCTGATGCCCCAACCAAGGACGATGTGAGAAAAACAGTTGAACAGAACCAAGCAAAGTATAAGGCTTTCACAGACAAGTGGCGGGGTGCTAAAGAACCAAAGTTTGAGTGTGGTTCCTTTGTTAAAATATGAAAACCTGGAATTTTACGCAAAGGGGACCATAAATTCACAGCTCCTCTTAAAATCATAAAGAAGGGACCTTACACCTATCGACCCTCTGATGGGTGGGTATGGAATGCTTCTTATCTTGCACCTGCCTGTGTACCAAGAGGAGATTATGCCAACACCCAATTTGCATTGGATGACTTCACCATAGCATCAACACAACAAGACATTGCACTGAAACCAAGAGACGGCCTGCCAGACCCAGACAACCACCTGTCTGGACTAGAGACTATGTTATGTAGTCTCTACAGTGTTTTCAGTGTAATATTTCCGCCAACAGTATAGTGTCTTGTTTCATATTTGTTCCTGTGGTTAGAACAACAATGTTTATTTTAATTGGGAGAGCTTCTTAAGAGAGGAGGGAATGTGCTGTTTAGATGCTGCTTGTAATAATTAGAACTGGGAGCACTGGCTGTTGGGAGTCTGAAAGGACAGAAAACAGGAAGGGGTGGGAAGTTGAGGAGGTGGAGTGAGAGCTACCGAGGGTGCAGCAGCAGCTTGTCAAAGAGGTTTCCACTTTAAAAATAAAGTCCTGTTGAAGTTTGTTAGTACCTTACCTGGTTGCTACAACAGTGCCTGCCCCTGACTCAATCTCCATCCATCCCCACACATCCCGTTGGAGGGCTCCACATTGCAGAAATGATTTCTGCACAGGATAATGTTGCCCACTGAAATCTCAGGAAGATCACATGCAAACAAGATTAGTGGAGGGGGGACTTATGCTGAATATGGGTAGGGGTGACTTGAGAAGTACAGTACAGTGCACATCATGTGAGTGACTAGGTGTTTCTTTAAGGATTGCATTATTTTTCAATGATGAAAAATAGGGAAGTATTTGAGGGATATGGAAAGTGGTGGATTTTGTGGAATGAATAGATGGAGAGGGAATTTACATGACACACTGTGTTGTGGAGAATACTCCCGGGTTAGGGACAGTATAGGAAATCTTTGTTCTGTTCCTGATTCTGTCACAGGCTTGAACCCCAGATCCTGCAGTTGGATCTGTGGTGGGTGGCTCAGCTCCTTGTGTCAGTGTGGAGTCCCAAATATCCTCAATAGAAATAATAATCCTGCACTCCCTCACAGAGGTGAATTAATTGTTTAACTGTCACGTTGGAAGTGCAAAGTATGATTATTATGCAAGATAGCATCAGTGTGCCCCTTTTTATTGTTCTTCGACCATCTCTTAAACCCATTCAGGAAGGAAAGAAGAGATGGGGTGAGGGAATGTCAACATCGGGGGAGAAGGAGAATTGCACAGCTGAATAACCAACACTACTTGAAGTTGGAGTGTTTTTACAGGGAAATAAAACACATGAGTACAGTTTTTTCCCCCCTTGGTTGAATCATTTTGTGTACAAAAAGGGAATTACTCTAAGACATATCAGAAAAACTAATAAAACAAAAGAAAAATAATTGCACAGAGAGAAGACAAGGTCATGGAAGATTACCTACCTAGTATGAGATCAATATCATTTTTGTAACTCATTATCCTGAGCCCAAAAGACAGTATAAAAATCAACAATCTATTGAAGTAACTACATCTTCCTTGGCAAGATTTATGAGACAGAGAAACAAGAAAAGTCAGCTCCTATAAAGCCAAAGATCTCAAATCTTCATTGTGAAAACAGCATCATTTATATTTGTTTTCATGGGTTAGAAAAATCCAATAAATGCATACAACAAATAATATTGTATGTTTTGCTATGTACACTGTACACTATATCATTTTACAATGATTTTTTCAAATATAATTCATGCAGGGTTTAGGAACCGTATCAGAAAGATATTATACATTTCATTCCCCCCCATTCAAGGCTGGATTTTGTTCCTGTTGATTTCAGACCTAGTACATTCAGAGAGCCTGATCTTGTAGTATCTATGTAAAAAGAACTACCATTACAGTCAATGGGAGTTCTGCGTTCAGAGCTACTGCAGGCTAGGCCCCACATGTAGTACAACTGTATTTGGAGATACGATGATTTGAGGAATCTATTTTTGTGCAACTTATGAATTACATCCGATGAAGTGAGCTGTAGCTCACGACAGCTTATGCTCAAATAAATTGGTTAGTCTCTAAGGTGCCACAAGTCCTCCTTTTCTTTTTGCGAATTCTGATTGTTATAAAATTGTTGCACCATGGAATGCCTCAGTGGATGTGCTATGAGGGCTATGGCACAGTATCCCTCAGACCAGAGACAATGGAAAGTCATTAACCTTAATGATTGTGCTCTGATCATATAATGAGTATGATAAGGAGAGAAATTAGTTTGACCATGATTTTCTTCAGGTCTGGGGAGTGGAAAATTCCCAGACGAGAACAAAGAAGTCAGATGTTAGCACAGGGTATTAAAAGCCACATAGCCTCAGAGGTTTAGGAGGAACTCAGAAGGACCCTGAGGCCTTGTATACACTACCGCAATAAGTCGACCTAAGTTACACTACTCCAGGCATAGGCACCAACTCCATGGGTTCTCGAGGACTGGAACACCCATGGAAAAAAATTTGCAAGTGCTTAGCACCCACTGGAAGCCATCTCCCCCAGCGCCTTCTTCCCACTGGTGGCCCTGCTGATCAACTCTTCCCCCTACCTCCCAGCACCTACTGCCTGCTGCAATCAGCTGTTTCGTGGCATGCAGGAGGCTTTTGGAGGGAGGGGGAGGAGCTGGGACAGGGCACACTCAGGGGAGGGGGTCTTCCATCTATTTAGGCCTGAGAGAGACACACACATACACAGAGACACAGAGAGAGAGAGAGAGAGACTGGACAGGAAGAGAGGGGTACATTTCTGTAGCAGAGGTGTCTTGTTTAACTGTGGGACCAGCCAAGAAAAAAGGACACTAGTTGCGTTGGAGGAGAGACAGAAAGACTCCATGGTTAGTAGGAGAAGCCATGTGCAGGAGCAGGAATCCTGGACTTCTTAGAGGACTCTGACATAAGCCTAAACAACACTCCAGAATAGTGAGGAAACAATGAAGGCAAATGCATATACGTGTCATTATTGCTTTGCTAGATCTTTATCTCTTGTGTTATCTAAGGAATAATTGAGTTTAGAAACAATTTCAAAGCCCATCTCTGTATGCTTCACTTCATATGCTAGTGAAGGGTTAACGTTCAAATCCAAAGCACCCATGAAATTGGAGTTCTGGGAAAGAGTGCTTATTCTATGAGGGTATCTTTGGGGAATCAGCACTGGTCCTGTGGTCCCATTTCCATGGCGGGGTAAGAGACAGAATGTGCCACATAAGAAGGTGAGAGACAGTGGCTACAGCCTACTGAGACCCAGGCAAGATTAAGAGCATGCAGATCTAGTGTATTGGGACCCAAACACGGCAGGCTGCAGAAACAGTTTTACCAGGGCTGTGTGTAACAGTAGCGCCTGGATCCACAAAGGGACCTAGGTACGTAGAAAATCATTGGAACAATAAAGGGATCCACAAAGCCTGATTTACGGACTAGGCTCCCTATACAGTACAGAGCCTATTCCAGGCTCCTTGGAATGCAATATACAAAAACCAGTATGCTAAGCAGGGAGCTGCCTGAGCTAGCCAATGGGAGATTCTGACAAAAGAGGTGTATTCTAAGCCCCACCCATCTCACAAAGTTTGGTGCCTATCTCTTCTTACAATCCACAAATGGGAACTCCCTGCATGCAGTCAGACTGCTTAGGAGCCTAAGTTGTTTCTTGTAAGAATGAATTAGGCAGGTGCCTAGTTCCACACAAAATAGTAGAGGTGGGAGGTAGATGAGGCCCTAATAACCTTTAGCCCAGGGAGTAGGGTCCTCACCTGGGATGTGGGAGACCCTGGTTCAGCTCCTCTCTTTGCCTGAGGAGAAGGGATTTGATCAGGGGTTCCCCACCACTCAGATGAGTGCCCTAACCACTAAAAGTTGTAAGCAAGGTCCTCATCCTCCATCTAGCTGTTTCTTGAGGAGGGACGCATGCTCTGAGCATGTCTGCAAGATAGGGCCCTGTAGGCAAGATAGGTGGGGCAACATCTACCTTCCCCAACTTGTGGAACGTGCTGAGGCTTAGGCAGGAGGCAGGTGCCTGGGGAAGTTCTACAGCAGAAATGTAGGTGCTTACAAGGTTAGGTGCCTGCTGTGCAGAGGTTTTGTGGACCTCAGTGGTGCCTAAAACTGGGACTCAGGTGTTTAAACTTGGCATTTAGGTACCTAAGTCCGATGGTGGATCTGACTCTAGGTGATGAAATTAGGATAAATGATCACAAATGTCTCAAGAGAAATAGACTAAAGAGGTCATTTGTTTTGCAAAGGTTTGCTACTTGCACTAGGAAAAATCCATGCACAGTGGAAACAGTGGGGAGCATGTCATGCTAAGACATATTTTACTTAAATGCATTAACTGCACCTATCTAGGTGCATTAGGGATTTACATAAAACATTACCATTGTAATAAAATAATAACACTCTATCCATCTAAGGATCTTAAAGGTACAGGGGAAAAGCCTGACCCTAGGGAAGTCATTGGGAATTATGTCATTGACTTTGGTGGGGCCAGGATTTCACACACAGACTTCAGGATCTTAGACAACCTCCCCAGTCAGTCATTCCCCTTTCCACTTGGAAAAGGCTGGGTACACAGACTGCTGTTGTGGAACGTCCTGCAGGTTATCATAACTGGACTGTAAGAGGACCAAGGAAGTAAGGATATTCCAGAGACAAGAACACCTCACCTGCCACCAGCCCTCTCCATTTCTACTAAAAATGAGCTCAAGCATCTCAAAAGATCTCAATTGCTATGATTCGATAGACTTCTAAAATACTAAGATCTACATTCATTCCTCTATGATTGCAGGTTTTGCAACCTCTCTAATGAAACCCTGTTTATTTTACAATATACAATGGCAGTATGTGGGGACCAGAAGCAGTGCAAAAGTTCTAGTTTTGGCAGTGCAACATATGAAAAATATCCTTGCTACTCTCTGTGTGGCCTGATTTTCTTTTTTGTGCCAGAAATGATTTTACACTATGTAGCAAGTGATTGGTTTGGGCTTTATGTCTACATAATGGCCTCAGAGGGGATCAGTGCTAAAATTGATTTTTGGAGAGTTATCCATTTCATCTTGTTGATTTAGCTTATTGAAGAAATATTTCCGTCAGATAATTCTGAGATCTTTAGACTCATAATGAGTTTTAAATTTGTGCCCCAAAATTGATGGCTATATATACTACATGTGCAGTGAACATGAACCTACATGGTAGGAAGTTTTCAATATTCAGTGGCAAATGGCAAATATAGTGAAGCTGTTTTGTTAAACATTGAACACTTTGGTATCATTTGTGTCATATTGTACTAGGTCAATCAACTATTTGATTAACATATTTTGTTATCACTTAAAGAGCTTTGTGAAGCTCAACTGTTTTGTTTGATTTACAAAATTATTACAGAGACACGTTAGAGTCTGGTATAAGAAATGGAAAGACAACAGGTCTTTGGCATGCTACAGGATAGGTCTTTGTTTTGTTCTGTTTTTATCAAACAGCTTGCTTTGATCTAAGATATTACCATTTAGCTATATTTTTAAAACCAGAATTCAGATCTTAGACCATGGGTGGGCAAACTACAGCCCACGGGCCACAGATGTTTTAAACCAGTCCTTGAGCTCTCGCTGGGGAGCAGGGTCTGGGGCTTGCCCCACTCTGGTGCTCCAGACGGGATGCAGGATGGGGGCCGCTCCAGGCAGCTCCTGGAAGCCATGGCATGGCCCCACGCCAGTGCTCCAGCCAGGGCACAAGGTCGAGGGCTGCTCCACACAGCTCCCAGAAGCCGCAGTATGGCCCCTCTCCGGCTCCTACGTGTTCCAATGGCCCCGCTCCAATGGCCCCCTCTGGTGCTCCAATGGGAGCTGCAGGGGTGGTGCCTGTGGACGGGGCAGCGTGCAGAGCCCCCTGGCCACACCTCCGTGCAGGAGCCAGAGAAGGGACATGCTGCAGCTTCCGGAAGCCGCTTGAGGTAAGTGCCACCCAGAGCCTGCACCCCTGAGCCTCTCCCTATGCCCCAACCTCCTGAGCTTCTCCAAGCCCTGATCCCCTCCCACCCTCTCAACCCCTTGCTCCCAGCCCGGAGCACCCTCCTGCACCCCAAACTCCTCATCCCCAGCCTCACCCCACAGCCAACACCACCAGCCAGAGCCTGCACGTCTTCCTGCACCCCAACCCTGATTCCCCCTCCCACCCTCGGAACTCCTCCGTCCCAGCCCAGAGCACCCTCCTACACCCCATACTCCTCATCCCCAGCCCCACCCCAGAGCCCGCCCCCCAAGCCGGGGCCCTCAGTCCCCACTCCCCCACCCCAGCCCAGAGCCCCCTCCTGCACCCTGAACTCCTCATTTCTGGCCCCACCCCAGAACCCATACCCACTACCAGAGTCCTCACCCCCTCCCAAACCCTAACCCTGATGTTGTGAGCATTCATGGCCCACCATACAATTGCTAGTCCCAGATGTGGCCCTCAATTACCCTTGGCTGATATAGTTTTGAATCCTCTGAAAAAGACTTATAACCAAGCATTGCAAGGACTTCTCAGATTTGGGGCAGGGTAGTAATTGTGATGTAATTATCTTCCAGACACCTCAAGCTAAAAGCTAACTGAGGGAGAAGGAGGAAGAATGTGTGCTATGTGGGTGGTTTTATCAAATACTGTATTAGTGGTGGGTACACATGGTGATTATCTTGTACTCGTTCCCTTGGGTGTTATTTATTTCTGACAGCAAACTGAAACCAGCTTTCATTTCGACCTTGGGTTGCTTTAATATAAAGGTCCATTGGATGAAGGTCAGAAAAAAGTCACATTTGCCCCAACCCTTCCACCCAAATGGCTTGTGAAAGAGCAAAGGGATTAGGACACAGACAATAGATTGTTCCCCACAATTGCTTACTATCCTCTAAGGTAGTTAAGTAACAAAAACATGAGAGAGAGTGCATGAGTTTGGAGTTTGTTTAGTTTTTAAAATAACTGGCAATAAATGTGGTATATTTGTGATGGGTAGATGTTATGATGGTGCTTACATACTACAGTGAAAAGCACATTAAAGATGCATAGACAGATAAAGAGCCATTCTAGGGTTGTTTGAAATTCAGGTCTTGCTGTTCAGGAGTTTGTGGCAACATTTTTCTGTTGTATTGACCTGCATTGTTACCCGGAGTTCTTTCAAACCAAAGCTCTTGGTAACTTTTATTCTGTGCAAGGTGGTGTCAGGAAATAAATCAGGGGAGACATGGCTGTCCGACCGATAGATGGCTGGCACAAACAGGACAACACAAGAGTGCTTTCACTTAAAGCTAAACTTTACTTAGTCTCAGGCACTTACACATGTCCTCAACAGGTTAGTAAAACACCCCCAACCCTTGATAATTACAGAAGCTGAGTGTGGCTCTCGAGTGGCATAGCGGAAGCCTGTCTGCCAGTGGAGAACACAAGATGCATCCAGAGGGAGACTCCTGCTACCTCAAACTTTTCCCCCTTATTTATACATTAGTAATACAATGACATGTCACTTAAAGGAAAACTTGTTAAGCAAGCAGTTTCAACGGTCAAGCAAGAGGTTTCCTTCTGATTATTGATTAACCAGGGGTGTTTTTTTCCTAGAGTTTGAAGCCTTGAGGCCCTGTCAGACACATTCCTGAGAGCACATCCTACTCTTCTAAAATGCATGTATCAGCAACTTAAACACAATTCTTATCAGGAAGGACGAGGGGTCAAGCTGCCCTTTCTGTGGCACCTAAAGCCCCCTCCCCTCCTGCCTTGGTTAAGCTAAAGCTGCTGCAGGGCCAATTTATGGCCCGCTGACTTGACTGCTTTTAACAATAAGCAATAGTGGTTTCAGTCACTTTACTGGTTTGCTGAAATCTCCCCGTACAGCATGAGGTGTAATCTCTCATGTTTCATTTTGAATTTCATATCCAGATGACTCAAAAGTTTTCCAAAAATCAATGATCATTTGAATGAGTCTGTATTGATTTTTGAATCTGTAATGAAACTCAAATCCAGGTGAGTTTTGAGGTAACATTCACTTTGTTTTGTTCTTGCTTTTTCACACCTTTATCTTTATAAATATGCCTATATTCCATTCTAGTTTGCAGTGTTGTAGCCATGTTGGTCCCAGGATATCTGAGAGACAAGGTGGGTGAGGTAATATCTTTTATGGGACCGACTTCAGGTCATCTGAAGAAGAGCTCTGTGTAGATCGAAAGCTTGTCTCTTTCACCAACAGAAGTTGGTCCAATAAAAGACAATTACCTCACCCACCTTGTCTCTCTTATATTCCATTCTGACAGTTACATTTCTCCCTTAACGCCCACACAGGCACTGAAGCTAATAGGAGTTACTTGTATGAGCGCCTGTTAAGAGGTTAAGTATGACCTCTTCTAAAGTTCCATATCATGTCATTAGTATTTCATTGGACACATGTTAAAAGGGCCTGATCTTCACAGAGTGAGTGCTCATAACTTTTTGAATATCATATTTGTTTAAGGTGGCCCTTCAGCTTAATCACTAACTACCTTTGGAAATTTAGGCCACCAAGTATGTAATAGCAACCAAGACTTATCATTAGTATGTAGCAACCACCAAACTCTATCATTAATTATCTTAAAATAAAAGAGTGACATTTTTGGAAATGGAGAGAATATGTAGGTTTTGAATTATTATTACATCAAATATAATAAAATACTGTTCATTTAAATAGCAAATGTATTAGTTCAGGAAAATAAATAGAAGAAAACTAATACCGGGGGGGAGAAAGCACAAAAAATTATGGCAGTTAGGGTTATAAAAACCAGCAAAAATTAGGTGGCCTTATTATTTTTTAAAATTATTATTAATCTCCCTGTGTGGGTTCAAGATACTGCAGTAGTTCTTACTAGTTGCTGAGTTTAAGTAGTGGGACCTTATTCAAAAAGAAAAGAGATGAAGTTTTAATTCTTTTATATATGGGTAGCATGTGGGTGGGGTTAGACAAGCTACTTAGACTTTAGCTCAGGGGTCAGCAACCTTTGGCACACGGCCCATCAGGGTAATCCACTGGTGGGGCACGAGACATTTTGTTTACATTGACCGTCCACAAGCACGGCCTCCCGCAGCTCCAAGTGGCCGCAGTTCACCGTCCTGTCCAATGGGAGCTGCGGCCCGTGCCGTTTCCCACAGCTCACATTGGCTGGGAACAGTGAACTGTGGCCGCTGGGAGCTGCAGGAGGCCATGCCTGTGGACAGTCAATGTAAACAAAATGTCTCGCGGCCCACCAGCTGATTACCCTGATGGGCCGCGTACCGAAGGTTGCCAACCCCTGCTCCATCTATTAACAGAAACCTAGCCAAGAACACACATTCTTGCTTGTTCAACAAGTGTTTGTATATAGCATTTCCATCAAGTGCACACTTCACTTAAGGTAGCTGGAATTTTTCTGTGGATGCTTCTATAGACGGAGCACTGAGACTTGCCAAAGAATAGTTTATAATTCTTAGATGTCTCAGTTCCCTTTCCCATTGCTTATTGATCAGATTCTTTACCTTTTTAAATTAGAACATAAGAACGGCCATATTGGGACAGACCAAAGGACCATCTAGCCCAGTATCCTGTCTTCCGACAGTGGCCAATGCCAGGTGCTTCAGAAGGAATGAAAAGACTAGGTAATCATCAAATGATCCATCCCCCTGTCACTCTTCCCATTAAAATAGGTAACTGCATTAAAAATAAAAGTAGCGGAAAACAATATGAATTTTAGTATCTTGAAGCAACATGATTAACTTGAAGTAGGTAACTTTAAAATACTGGCATTTTGTGGCAGCCAGTGGAATGCATGTTTACAATATGTCTATCTACACCATACATCTTATGCTATCAAATACATATATTATTAGAGAGAACTAAAGAAGTTTTAAAAAATGTGATGCTTCTATCAAGGAATGAGGAGGAACTCTTCTACCGCTTTCAGTCTAATTTGACTTCCTTTTAAATTCAGCCAACTCTTACGAGACCATGGAAATCTGGCTGCAAAATATATCCCATGATGACTCCTTAATCCACAATATTTCAATAAAAAGAAAAGGAGTACTTGTGGCACCTTAGAGACTAACCAATTTATTTGAGCATAAGCTTTCGTGAGCTACAGCTCACTTCATCGGATGCATACTGTGGAAACTGCAGAAGATATTATATACACAGAGATCATGAAACAATACCTCCTCCCACCCCACTCTCCTGCTGGTAATAGCTTATCTAAAGTGATCACTCTCCTTACAATGTGTATGATAATCAAGGTGGGCCATTTCCAGCACAAATCCAGGTTTTCTAACCCCCCCCTCCAAAAAACACACACACAAACTCACTCTCCTGCTGGTAATAGCTTATCCAAAGTGACCACTCTCCCTACAATGTGTATGAAAATCAAGGTGGGCCATTTCCAGCACAGATCCAGGTTTTCTCACCCCCACCCCCCCAAAAAACACACACACAAACTCACTCTCCTGCTGGTAATAGCTTATCCAAAGTGACCACTCTCCCTACAATGTGCATGATAATCAAGGTGGGCCATTTCCAGCACAAATCCAGGTTTTCTCACCCCCCCACCCCCATACACACACAAACACACTCTCCTGCTGGTAATAGCTCATCCAGCAGGAGAGTGAGTTTGTGTGTGTATGGGGGTGGGGGTGTGTGTGTGAGAAAACCTGGATCTCCTCCTGGTAATAGCTCATCTAGCAGGAGAGTAAGTTTGTGTGTGTATGGGGGTGGGGGGGTGAGAAAACCTGGATTTGTGCTGGAAATGGCCCACCTTGATTATCATGCACATTGTAGGGAGAGTAGTCACTTTGGATAAGCTATTACCAGCAGGAGAGTGAGTTTGTGTGTGTGGTTTTTGGAGCGGGGGGGTGAGAAAACCTGGATCTGTGCTGGAAATGGCCCACCTTGATTATCATACACATTGTAAAGAGAGTGGTCATTTTGGATAGGCTATTACCAGCAGGAGAGTGGGGTGGGAGGAGGTATTGTTTCATGATCTCTGTGTATATAATATCTTCTGCAGTTTCCACAGTATGCATCCGATGAAGTGAGCTGTAGCTCACGAAAGCTTATGCTCAAATAAATTGGTTAGTCTCTAAGGTGCCACAAGTACTCCTTTTCTTTTTGCGAATACAGACTAACACGGCTGTTACTCTGAAATATTTCAATAGAATTAGAGTGGTCACCATTTAAAGCCCAAGATTTATCAGCCATTACCACATCATGGTTTCTGAGATGCTAACGCTCGTTCACACTCAGGAAATGGCTTCAGTATATCTGATGTTGTATTATAGTAACTGTTTGTTAGAACCATTTTTTTTAAAGGTGGCCACTGTCAGATAACGGTACTCTATACATTTTTGGAAATGGTAAAAGCATAAATCTTTATTTTCAAATTGAGAGATTTTGTTTGCTTGTTTTTACCTGCTTTACTACACTGCAATACTTGGAAGCACACCACTGAATTAAGGATGTTGCGCCCTCAGTTGTAGGCTCTTGAAGCAGACTCAAATAGCAGGTTGGCCACTTTTGTGGAAAGAAATAAAATCAATATTTAGTTAAGAAATATACTGTAATTAACTCAGTGCATTCTGAACTTTTTCCAACTAAATGCATACAATTTTAATGTAAATGGTATATAAACTTTTCAATAAATGGAGCCCAAGATTTATATCAAACTCTTTTTTCTAAGTATGTCACTTGACAATGGTCCAGTTGTGCTGTTCCTAGCAGGAGGGAAAATAAATATAGAGCAATAGGATGGCAGAATGGATTCTAAAGCCTACTACAGAATGCTTGCCCAGTTCAGGAAGGTGGTTTGTGGCAATGCAATTAAGAAAAAGTGAGCAAATGTTAAATCCACAGTTTTACTTTATACATGCAGCTTTCTGTTCATAAAGTGTCTTTCTAATAGCACTCACATATCATGAAAAAAAAATTCTTCCTATTTATTGAGATCAGTGCACTTTGTTACCTTTTTTTAGTACTTGTATACGTTTTTCTTCCAGAAAAGCCCAAAAGTGTAACACTGGAGCCCAGACCTGTAATAAAATGGAGTCGACACTTCAGCAAAATACCGTAATTCAGTCTAGGCGTTCTGCTGACATTGTAAACAGCCAAAGTACATTAGGAGCAGTTTATGTGCAGCAGAACTACCAGTTTGAATTACAACAGTCTCAAAGGTTCCATTACAGAGCATATATTTGTGATTTAACTGATCCAATATGACTGTGATATTTGGTGTTATATGCAATAGCTTCATGAGAGGCACAACATTTACAGGACGTGGGAGGCAGAGGAGAAGAAAGGGATAAGGATGACAGTACCTCATCTAGCCACTAAGGGTATGTCCACACTGCAATTAGACACCCATGGCTGGCTCAGGCTCACGGTGCTCGAGCTAAGGGTCAGTTTAATTGCGGTGTAGACATTAGGGCTTGGGCTGGAGCCTGGGCTCTAGGACCCTGCGAGGTGAGAGGGTCCCAGAACTCAGGCTCCAGCCCAAGGCTGAAAGTCTACACTGCAATTAAACAGCCCCTTATCCAAAGCCCCTTGAGCCTGAGTCATCTGGCACGGGCCAGCCACAGGCTTTTAATTGCAGAGTAGACATACTCTTAGTAATACTCACCACTAGTTCATGGGCTGCTCCCAGAAATTAAGTTGAGTTTGATACTACATCACAGGACAGGGTGGATGAGTAGGGAGGGATGCTTTACTTCAAATGATACTTTTTCATTTGAAAAGGTAGCAATAAGTGAAAATAAAATAAGCATGATGCTACAGAGGAACTGACAAACATATCATGGCATGTTGCTTGGGAGAAGGAGCCCTAACCCTGCTCCTGTTGAGAGTATGTCTATACTGCAATGTAAGCCCAGAGTTAGTGTGATTCATCTCAGCTAACCTGTGTTAGGGAACCCTGGGCTTGAATATCTACATTGTACTTTAACGCTAAATTAGGGCTTTTCTAACCTATGCTTGAACCTAGGGCTCTGGCATCTATGCTGCAATGCACAAACCTGGGTCAAAGTAACCCTATCCCAGAGAGCCTAGCACCCCCCTCTCCAAATGTGGCCGCTCCAGCCCTAGAACAGAGGTGCACCGTGGAAAAACTTCCTTGCCTGCCCATTGCAAACCAGGAGGTTCTCTGACAGTATTCTTGCAGATCAGTAATGAGACCAGAATGGATTAACGCTGACCTGGGCTGCTGCCACTCACAAATGGGGCCTGGCTTCGATTTTCAATTGAATGGGTTGCAGATTGTTGGGATAGAGAGGACTAAGGAAGTTGTTCCATGGAATTACAGGATACTTCCAGATGATTCTCAGGACCTGAGTCAAGAGGAGCTGTGTCTACACTGCAAAGCAAGGGGGCTTGGACCCTGGCTCCTGTCTTAACTTGAGCTCAAACCCTCCAGCCTTATTCTAGGATCCTCGGCCCAAGCCCCGGGTTATTACAACTGCAGTGTAGATGCAAGGGGGATTAGGCTTAAGCCTGGGTTCAAGCATGGGTTTATGTTGCTGTGTTGACATACCCTCAGTGCCTAATCTCTTACTGACCCAGGCAGTGCAACATTGGTCCCTACTGTAGATTACTGAATAAAATAATCATTTAGACATTATTTCTATAGGCCCACTGATGTGCCTGGAGCTTTAAAGGTGTGCAAGAAGACATGGGCCCTGTGCTGAGAGCTTACAGTTTAGCTAAACACCTAACAGATCACTGAGGATCACATATGCTGAGACATTTACACCTGGGAACCTGGTGACTTCCGAAGCAGAGTATATGTAGAAGCAAACTGATGCACTATCTTGGAGAGCACAAAAGCGAATTCATCCTGCAGCTCCAGTCCAGGCTTGCTGTGAAACAGTATGCTTCCACAGTTTTAATACAAAACATGCTTGAGACCAAATGACTCCATGATCTCCCAAGCATTCAGAATAGTGTACTAACTGGATTGTCTACAGTGTCACTTTGTTTTACAGACATGAAGGATCTGATGAAAGAGAAGTATTAACCACTGTGCTTGACCAAATCCCTGCCAAAAGATTTCCTTCAGCACCGTCATACTAGGCAGAGACATTCTTTATGAAGAACTATGATTTACCTCCAATAAATCAATCAGATTGTAGGGCAGTTGCACTCTCCCCCCCCCACACACACTTTTTTAAAGAGCTTTGTGGTAGGTGAAGAGTTCATATTGCAAAAAGAATATTGGCTAAAAATAATAAAATAAAGAGCAAACTTTTGGTAGTGGTGGATGTAATGTTCAGATCATATTTTAGATGGTGGTTTGGCAGAAGTACGAGTAGTTTAATTGTGTGCACCTGCACCGATTACATTTCTTGTGTTGAGTGAGGGGTTACACGATGAAACATTTTGGACTGAATATAAAGTATGACTGGAAACAGCTTTTAGTGTTATCACTTATGTAAGCCATGCTGCTGATCATTCTCACAAGTGGTATAACTTGTGGTATAGCATATGCCTGGAATGTACAGAGTAAGCATTGCAGAAATTCTGCTCTCCAGAAATGGGGAATGGGTAAAGCAGTTTAGAACAAAAATGCATGTAACTTCAGCCAAATCTCAGATTAAACTAGGTCTGGATTCTAAATCCACACACACCATTGTAAAACAAGAGTAATCAAAATGAGTAGTAGTAAAACAGGTGTGAGACCAGAATCAAGCCCCAACCCTTTTGGAAAGGACATATCAGTTTGATTGGTTGGTTTTTCCTAAGCTGGTAATTCTTCTAGCTCCCCTTCTTTCACTTCAGTTCCCATACCCTCTAGCACTGGTGACATTTTCATAACATTTATTTTCATAGAAATTTGCCTGTTTGAGAAATATTCAAGTGTTTGGAGCCTTTTTTATGACGTTTTGGAATCATGCAACAAAATTCACTGCACAACTCTTTTTTGCTTTTAGGATGACTGTGAAGAATGAAAAGGAACTTTCAGCTACAAATTCACATGTGGAATTGTGGTGGGTAGGAATATTTTCCAAAAGTGCAGTGGGCTAGGATTAAGCACATGGCTGGGATCCCAGAGGTCTTAATAATATTTGGACTTATTGCACTTTAACAAATAATAATTAGTTAGACCTGCTATAATTCTATCAAATGAGGAAATAGCTCCCTGCTAATTTTGACACACATTCTCCTGAGTACAATCCACTATCTGATTTATCCCTCTGGCTTGGATATAGTTACTCAAGCAATTTGTTTCCTTTCCTTCACCTAATCAGTCTTGGGCCAATCCAGAATGTGTGGTCTCATGAGATGCAGCCGCTGGATGTCTGGTTTTGGTACACCATGGTTATTTGCCTCTTGGACAGGCAGGCATAAGAAGGAAAAGTGGGAGCAGAATCCTTGGGAGGAAAAGAGATTGGGACCATATGGTCAAGAAAAGAGAGGAGTAGGAAAGATGAAAATGGCAGGTAAATAGATGGGGACATGATGGAAAAAATGGAAGCGAGGGAACAATAGTTTCTTCTTTTATCCCAAGAAAGAGAAAAGAAGATGAAAGAGGAAAGAAAATCTAAAGACTGGAGGAAACAACTGGAAAATGGAAATGGGGGAAACATAGTAGATGGAAGTATCAAGAGAGAAAAGAGATGTATAGAAAATAAATAAAAACAGGAACAGATTTCAGGGTTAGGGAATTCTATTCCTGCTCTTTTATTTTAGTTCCCTGGCAGATTTCTCATAGCTGTGCACATTGGAGAGAAGAGAATAGCATATATTTCTTTGGGGATTTGAATCTTCTTAATTTCCCCTCCTGGCTCTAAAACTAGGGTCCGTGGCACCCTTCCTGATGATCTCCATAATACAATATTTTCAGAACCATCAGTAGGAGGATTGGAGATATAGGGGTGATGGTCTGTGGAAAGATCTCTCTCAATGAGTATACACAAATAAGAGGTTTGAGAACACCCTGGAGAAAGTTTATGTTGTCAGGTTTTTTTGTAAGTATTTTTTAAAACTACAGGCCATAATCACAGGTATTATTCAAAAATTAATTTAGAATGGGAGGGCAGGGGCAAAGTTTCAGCATAATTAAATTAAGGCTATTCCATGGAAATATAAAGAGGGAAACGATTGGTACCAGTTTGTCAATAGGCAGCTCGGAGAGAGATGACTGTTCGTCAAGTCACTAATGGCAGCCAGTCATACAGCACAGCCTCTGGAGTAAAGCTGGCTGAAAAATGGAGATTCTTCCCAGTGAAAACTTTGGCATTTTTGAAATAAAAAAATGTTCTGAACCAGGATAAAATGGCCAAAATGAGAAATTTTCCAGGAAAATTCTGTTTGGGGAGCATTTGAATTAGGTGAAATTAACATCCTCCCAAATCTTGGGTCAGAGAGGCTGAGCACCCTGGCTTTCTTCCTCTCTAGTCCTGGAGCTAGGGGAAGAGGATGGCAGAGAATTGGAACCACGAGCCTTACAGCCTGCTCAGAAAGCTTTTGTCTTTCTCACAAATGGAAGCTGATGCAAGAAAAGATAATCATCCTTCCCACCTTGTATCTTTAATATCCTGGGACCAACACAGCTACAGCAATACTGCATAGTAAAAAGTAATGGCAAAGAAAGCTTTATTTTCTAGCACTTGCATCCTTCTGGTTGCTGGTTAAACTGGTGTGATGGCTGTTCTGTGGTAAGTTACGAATATGGTATGGTGACCTGGTTATGAGGCTATTTACTGTATTGATATATAGGCTGAGGTTAACAGGTGACTGTGGGGGAAAACAAGCAGGAAATGAAAGAATGTCTCAAGACAAGCCACCCTTCAGCAAACACTTGGGGATTGTTAAGATATCATGGCAGAGACATTGGCTTGAAGGATTCTGGCTTGATGTCCTGCTGAGTTTATCCAATTGGTTTTGTCCAGAAGGGCCAAACCCCATTAATTCAAAAGAATAAAGGAGTATATCAGTTTAAAATAGAACACACTCAAGAGAGTTTGTGGGAACTAGAGTGAAACCTATGCAACCACTGGGCAGTCCAGAGAGGTTAGTCCTCCCTAAGATACCATCAGAGTAAGCCTATAGGTAAGATAGCATGCATGTAGGCTGTTTGTTTTAAAATACTTTTTTCTCTAAATACTTTGTTCCTACTGTTAAATAAACAACACTATGTTCTAATGAGACTGTCCGATCACTTTACACCACTGGTCAGACTTCCAAAGGGAAGAACCACGTGTGATCAAACTCAGTTGGACCTGCTAGGTAAGAATGGTTGATACATAGGGTACTGTGACCCAGGGCCTAATTGAGGAGTGCGAGAATTACTGCATTCCTGTGATCACAAAAGGCATGAGGCCTAACACCTGTGGTGTACACTCCACTCAAGAGACGAGAAAGGCCACAGAGTTGCATCTAGCCCTGTAATTGTTACAACTGGTTACTTATGTCAAATCCGTACTATTGTTTAGATTCTGCAGTCAGTGTGGTTTAATAATTGTTCTCAGTTAGTAGTTACTTTTGGCCTGTTTTGTATGATTTTATGCCCATTACACTTTAGATCTGTCTGTGTCAGAGGAGGTGTAGCATGGCTATTTTTAAGTACTCGATCTTTCCATTTCAAATGAAAGGACACTTTCCCCCTCTTTATTCTGCCTGTATTTGGGAGGACACCAAGAGGAAGGTATGCTTCTCCCTATCCAGATCAATCCAGACTGTATCTTCATATAAGATTTAGGTGTAATGTTATCACAATACAGAGTATAAAGAACTTCTGCGTGTGTATTTATTGTCTGTTTAGCAAATGCAGGTATCCTTTTCTGTCTCAGTGGTGCAGAATTGATTCTAAAAGCTGCCATGTAAAATGTGCTTCCCAGGGGGTTCCCCAAACTCTCTTAATAAAGCATTAAAACTTAACAGCGGAGAGCATTCCAATCCAAAACGAAATTTTGCTGAGTTTGATGCGGTGCAATGTCCTCACGTCTTTACAGGCCACTTCAAGAGGTGGTTGGTGAAACAACAGCCACTAGATTTAGCATATACTCATCACTGTCCTGTGGCCTTTCATAGCCTTGACTCATGTCAGGAGACTGGCACTAAGAAATAAAGATCAGACACACTTCTCTGCATCTTTACAGGGGGGGGGGGGTGGAGGAGGACGCACGTACCTGCACTCCTGAATACTTTATTTCAGGGAGGCCTTCTGTCTGGATGTATATAAATACACCTTCCTGGGCAACTTGTTGTCAAACTGACACCCTACATTATTCTCATATCATCTATTGTAAGGCAGACTTGGTTCCCACATTTTTCTTTCATGCTACAACCCATCCTTTCAGCACCCAACAAGCCCCTTGTTTCTTTTTTCTTTTTTAAATGATATAATGACAAGCCTGCATGTGGAATCATCATTGTGAAGTCAATTGATGCCGTTAAATATTACTTGCTCCAAGTCCGCCTTGAGTCAGAGATATTCCAGGGCTGACTGCATGTATAAACTAGTATTCAATATTTAATGGATAGAGATAAGACCTTTGATACCATGACACTACAGATATACTTAAAACCATTGCTTAATTTGTAATGAAAGAGGTGCTGGGGCTCAAGCAATTTTTTTACTTTCATAACTGATGTGACAAGCTCAGAGGTGCTGGGGCAATGCACTGCCAAATTTAGAGGTGCTGGGGCTCATCCCCGGCAAGCCCTGGCACAAGTGAAGCACTGCTTAAGACACATAGAAACCTTTTAGATTTGCCACTTGCTAATAATAATACACCCCTGCAAACAAAATCCCTCTTGACATTACAGTAGTATATTAAAAAGGCAGCCTTTCCCAACTGTTCCCATACAGTTACCACAGATACCCTGTATTCTAAGAACAGGAAATAACTGGTATCAGATACCGCTATGTGGTAATGGTGGGCAAATGCTGACACTGTAATGGCACTCACTGTGCTTGTTTACACACTGAACTCCAACTTGGTGCATGCAGGGTTAACAGTGGCTAATGCTTTTGGTGGCGAATCCCCCATTTTTCTTCTTACACAGAGTTGAAAATCTAACCTTTTGATTGTACAGATTTTTGAATACACTTTACATCTTGGAAGGTTTAGAGATTGTTTATAGAACACCAGAGGGATTTAGTTTTTTGAAGGATGATATATTTGTAGTTAGTCTAGTGGTAACTGTCACACATGGCTTAAATCTGCCAGCTTGTATTTCTGTTGTCTCTCTCTGGGTTCCTTTTATTATCAAATAATGCTTTAATAGCATTTGGTTTCACATTACAAAGGTTCATTAGTTTAGCCCTTTACCTAATTCATTTTGAGGTTTCTTTGTATTCACAGCATTTAGATTCAATTTATTGGTCCTTGCCGTACATTCATATTTTCTTTTCCGCATGTAACATTGTCTACTGTCTAAGAACAGGTCAAATGCAGACTGAAGGGAGTATGTTTGGGATTCATTCATGCCACAGCTGTCCCCTATTAGATCGCTATTCAGATTATCAAGTTAAAATAATCTGTCCTGAATTCTCTACTGTGCATGGAGGGGAAAAAAGAAAAGCATTAGGCACTCCCTTTAAAGCTCTTTAGGATGAATTATGTTGATAATTCATAGTAGATAATGGGCCAAATGACAGCCAAGTAAGAGCAGCCTGTCTCTGGAGTTAATGCTCATGCTTTTGTATTTTAGGCTGGAGCACAACTGAATGCTCATAATCGACTAGCTGTCAGCTTTAGTTCAGCCGGTCAAGGTGCACAGAGGTGAGGATCTGACTATCATATCAGTATAGTCTCCAGCATTTGTGTTGTGAGTTACAGAATATTAGGAGCAAGCATATGTAGGTTTAAATCAATGATGGGGATAGGATTTTTAATTAAAAAAAACATTTTACTGTGATCCAATATTTTAGCAGGTAACTTTCCAGAAATATGTTTTTTATAGATTTTTAAGATGCATTGGTTTTACTCTGTGATCTCTGGAGGAAAAGACTGGGAGACATGTAAGAGAGAGTGCTTTGTTCTTTCCCAAGTCTAATTCATAGTCCCTCCTGAGAATCTTGTATTGCCATTAAATAATTGCTATGAAAGATTTTTAACAAAATAACCCATCTTTTTATTTTTCAGGTGTTAGGTCCCTGTTAGGTATTCTTTACTTATTCCAATGGAAGAGGTTTTTCCTGAATAATTAATGTGAAAGCGAGCTCTAAAGAATGATAATGGGCTATATTGTGTTGTTGAGTTTTAGTCAAAACTTCTGGGATGAAATCCTAGCCCCTTTGTAGTCAATGGCAAAACTCCAATTGACTTCAATACAGCCAGGATTTCTCCAATTGATTTTAATGACGACTTTTGCTTTAAAACAGGGTCTGAACCAATGATTTAAATGTACTGCTTAAACCCATGTTGGTCTCAGACCAATGAACTAGAAGTGAGAACATCCATTTCTTGCTACTAAAACCTCAAGGCATATAATTCGATCTCTGGAACAATTCTCTAAACTCAGCATTCTCTTTATTGGCTTTGATATGTTTTTTCTAGTGTCTTTTTAGTCAGGTCTCAATCTACCAATATCGTTTCAAAATCTAAATTCATAAGAGTTGAACCTCATACTTGATTGATATTATCCAGGTATATTATTAATGTATTCAGACCCTATTTAAAGCACACTTGGCTTTGTTTTCATCTCTGGGTTAAAAATGAGAAGGGAGCAAGATATCCCCAAAGCCACACAAGTTTTGAAACGCAGCTGTTGGGTCACCACAGGTATGCGGGACTGCTCAGGAATGAAGTGCTGCAGGGCAGGACTGTGAAATGGAGCAATGTGTGTTTGTTTGTTTGTCATACACACATAGGCCCTTTCCCTCCCTCTCTCACGCGTCTACACCAGAATCGCTGTGCCGACGTAGCAGCGCTGCTCCCTGAGCGGCCGTGGCTCTGGCGGTGGGAGAGTGTCTCCCGCCGGCATAGCGCTGCCCACATCCGCACCTCGGTCGGTGTGACTTACGTCACTCAGGGGTTGTGTCTCGTTCACACCCTTGAGTGACTTTTGTTATACCGAAGTAAGCGCTAGTGTGTACAGGCCCCCCGGGTTCAGATATTATGGTGATTGTAGGTGGCCTGAAATGTTAAAATAGACAGCTCTTGGACAGCGAGTTGACTGTGTCTCCTTCAGTGGGAGACCCAGTGTTAAATGCATTAACTAATTCACTCATTAGTTAATTTAGCTTTCATTTATCCATGTTATGAATTTTAATCTGTGGTTGCGGGGACAACATGCTGCACACATCAGAGCTTTTCAGGATGGGTAGGAGACTGTGCATAACTTTGTCTGAGTTTGACCATGTTATCTTTACCTGCTGCTGTAAATTACATCTGACAATACTATTTTCAGACTGGTTTCACATACTCATGCCTAGTGGTCACTAGCTTATACAGGCAAATAGCCATTTTTCAGTTTCATCCACCTTCTTTGATTATCTATCTTTATCTGACCACCTGATGAGCTAAACAGATTTTTTTTAGAGGGTAGAAAAAGGTAACTATAGAAATGGAGAATATGAGAACATTCATCGTAGCCACTTTTCCCTGTCACACCAATTTGCATGGCTTTTTTGCCCTTTGCACTCTTCAACAGACCCCCATGAAGGAATCATAAAGGTAACAAAGTCTGAACTAAGAGAATGCTATAGAAATTGGTCTGAATAGCAAATTCATGTGACTGTCCTCACTGAGCTGCCAACTTTCCTTCCAGAGCAGGCCTGGAAGCGGAAGAGATGGAAGATGCAGCATGAGGAGCTGTTGGCCTGAAGTCCTGGGAAGAAGGGAGTCAGGTCCGGGAAGTCCCAGAGGCCAGAGCCCCAGGAGGAGCTGCTGCCCCAAGTCAGTCACAGCTTCTTCCCTGTCTCCAAGGACTGGGTAACAGAAACTGGGACTTTCCCCTCCCCTCCCACCAAATACCACCCCAGATGCTGGGCTGCTATCTCCTCATGCTGCCTCCTCCAACTCTTCCACATTTGGGCCCGCTTTGGAAGGATAGATGGCAGCTCAGCTAGGACATACATGTGCCACTCAACAATGCAACAAGAGAGACATGTGCATCTCTTGGAATGTGACCTTTGCTACTTGGCTGGTAACCTGGACCTTGGTAACCTGGAAAATATTGGTTGCACCCCTGCTGAAAACCAAAACTATATTATTTTTGTAGATTCTTTGTCCCATTCAGTAGAATTTGTAACAGGATATAATTTTCTATTAAATTCTGTAAGATGATATAAAAGGTTATTTTCTATTACATTATATAGGGACTTTGCATAAACATTGAATTTGGACTTTTCAGTTTCTCTTCCTCCATGTTGCCCATAGTTGGGAATGATGCTAATAGATCTACTGGGGAGTCAGAGCCTCTTATCACTGAACAATACCTGCTGCTGGATGATCATGTAAAGCATTAAGAGAGTTCTAAGTGTAGTTCTTTCAGCACTGTAGCGGATAATCATGTACAGTATGAGACCCAAGGGAAGCATATTATAGCAGTAAGAGAGAGATTTCAAAAGACGCACAGTGTCAATAGGAATTTCCTATGGCCCAGGCTTTGAATTTTTTCTCCCAACCAGGTTCCCTGAGACTTGAAAAGATGAAAGCCAAAGATGAAAGTCTGAATATTGGGGAACGGGAAAACAGGAAGAAATAGTGAAGAAAGGATAAAAACAGAAGGCAATTGTGCTGAAGTAGTGACATTTTACTTGTTATATTGTAGGAGTATTAAAATGGGGCAATTATTGGGGAAAATATCAATGCAATGTTTTTACTGCCAAAGGAGACATTTCTGCTACTTATTAAGGAAAAAATACAGATCACACTTTTAAAATCAAAAGGAAAATACATCCAGGTAACTATAGGACTATCTTAAATGCTCTGTCTCTATGTAAAAATAATGAAACGTGTGCATTCACTACTTGATGACTTTGGCTGTTATTTTTTACTTATAAGTAGTCACAGCAATGGTAGTGGGATACATTTCATTAAGGCCCTAGCCATCCTAGTTATTGCCTGTGGGTTGACGCTTGCATGTGCATAGAACTACGTGGAAGTCAATCAGTTCTGTGTGATTATATGAGACAACTCACATAGAACAGGGCCTAAATTAGTAATTTCCGGCCTGATCCTGCATTCCTTACACACCCCAGGTGCCCATCAAGATTATAGGTAGGTTCACATACAGCATCAAGCCCTCAGTAAGTTTCTCTTTGTCTGTTGTAGCATCACTTCTTCAAATGGCTCCAATGATAATGTACACTTTTTATATATAAAAAAAATGAAATTGTTTGCAGAGGAAAGTAGTTTATTTTTAAAAGAATACGCCTGATTTAATTTAATTTACGTTTGTAGGACTGTAGTTTATATAACTTCTGTGCTTAGACTTGCATTGTATTTCATGTGACTCACAAGGGCCACTTCCATCTGTATAATAAAGACAGAACTAAGGCTGGCATTTTATAAAAAACAAAGCATCCAAGCATGCAGAAAGGCTGGAGATTTTGCAAAGTATGATTCACACAATTATATTTGAATCAATTCACCTGAATTTACTATATACTTCACATTATCTAAAATGTTACCTTCAATTTCTCATAGAAGTGTTGTGCTGATAATATATTTGGCCTCTGGGATACATGAACAAAATTTCTTGAAAAAGAAGAAGAAAAATAGTTTTTCTTATGTTCTGTTTATCTGAAATTTGACAAAAGACCTACCCTGATGTGAACTCTGAATAACCTTATAATACCAGATTGCAATAAGGCACCACTAACACATTGTGGGCAAAGACCTGAACTTTCTCTTCACTTATTAAAATATTGTGTAGGCAATAGAAAATGAACAGCTCACGGTTTATTAATTTGGGGCCCATGTTTCTAAACCTTTCTAACTATCTCATTTTAGTACAGTAGTTCTCGAACGTTTGTACTGGAGACCCCTTTCACATAGCAACCCTCTGAGTGTGACCCCCCTTATAAATTAAAAACACTTTTTTATATATTTAACCCCATTATAAATGCTGGGTGCAAAGCGGGATTTGGGGTGGAGGCTGACAGATCATGACCCCCCATGTAATAACCTCACAACCCCCTGAGGGGTTCCAAACTCCAGTTTGAGAACCTCTGTTTTAGTTGAAACAGCTTCTTTGATTTGATTCTGTCACGGTTCCTCCCCCACTCTGAACTCTAGGGTACAGATGTGGGGACCTGCATGAAAAACCTCCTAAGCTTATCTTTACCAGCTTAGGTCAAAACTTCCCCAAGGTACAAAATATTACCCCCGTTATCCTTGGACTGGCCGCTACCACCACCAAACTAATACTGGTTACTGGGGAAGAGCTGTTTGGACGTGTCCTTCCCCCCAAAATACTTCCCAAAACCTTGCACCCCACTTCCTGGACAAGGTTTGGTAAAAAGCCTCACCAATTTGCCTACGTGACTACAGACCCAGACCCTTGGATCTTAAGAACAATGAACAATCCTCCCAACACTTGCACTCCCCCTTTCCTGGGAAATGTTGGATAAAAAGCCTCACCAATTTGCATAGGTGACCACAGACCCAAACCCTTGGATCTGAAAACAATGAAAAAGCATTCAGTGTTTTACAAGAAGACTTTTAATAAAAAATAGAAGTAAATAGAAATAAAGAAATCCCCCCTGTAAAATCAGGATGGTAGATATCTTACAGGGTAATTAGATTCAAAAACATAGAGAACCCCTCTAGGCAAAACCTTAAGTTACAAAAAAGATACACAGACAGAAATAGTTATTCTATTCAGCACAATTCTTTTCTCAGCCATTTAAAGAAATCATAATCTAACACATACCTAGCTAGATTACTTACTAAAAGTTCTAAGACTCCATTCCTGTTCTGTCCCTGGCCAAGACGACTACAGACAGACACAGACCCTTTGTTTCTCTCCCTCCTCCCAGCTTTTGAAAGTATCTTGTCTCCTCATTGGTCATTTTGGTCAGGTGCCAGCGAGGTTACCTTTAGCTTCTTAACCCTTTACAGGTGAGAGGAGCTTTCCCCTGGCCAGGAGGGATTTCAAAGGGGTTTACCCTTCCCTTTATATTTATGACAGATTCAAAAGTACTATATAATGTACTGTAGGGCAAAACAGTTGCAACTATTCTTGAAAGAGGAAATAATTTATTTAATTTTATATTAATAAGATAGAGACCTGATTGCCTAAAATCTGGACTGCAGAGCAATAGAACAAGTAGACCTGGTATTTTAAACTTTTAGGACACAATGTTTTTCCCTTGAAGTAAATGAGTGTTTTGCCAAGAATTTAAATGGATCCAGGATTGGGCTCATGCTGTTTTTGTTATGTCTGTGTTAAATACTTTTGCCCATCCGAAACACATTTGAATATGTATGAAGAAGACTGCACCAACCAAAATGTTGTATGAACTCTATAACATTATTTGTTCATAATGCTTTTTATGTCTATATTGTCTTAATTAACAAAGCCTGACATTAGAACCGGAACACTAAAAAAGGAAAATTAGGGTAAGAGAAGTATTACTTATGTCTTACCTATGAGCCTTTTCTAGAGAAAACTTATTCTAGCCCTGCCACATATCTATCTTTGCCAATCTGCTGATATATACAGTAAATAAAATCATTTTAAGTTGATATAAAACCTGGTCAATACAATTGATCCAAAGAGTGTCTTGGAGAGCTGCATTCTGAAATCACTTCCCCATTTTATATTTGGTGTCAAAGCTTGTCACCACAGAATGCCTTTGGTCCACTACTAATATTGTTATATAGAAAATTATTGAACACATTTATTTTAAGTTTAGGTTTCCAGGTTATCAAAAATGTTTCTTACCGCAACAGCTCTGAGGGTTCACATCATTCGGTTACATTGTATTTTGGCAAGGTTATTCTTTGCAGGCTTGAAGAAATTCATATTTGTGCTTCTGAATCTACTCAAATTTAGTCAACAAGTAACCCAACCTCTTTGCATCTTCTCTTCTTGGATGTTACAGTCCCAGTCAACAGTATTGGAGGAAGAGTGAGAGAGTGTATGATTCCTGAGGAAGGAACAAGGTCTTAGTTGGTTTTATATCTCACAACTAGTTCTTAGAGGGCCAAATCTCTAAAAAGTGAGTGAGAAGGTCAGGATCTGGGATATTCTATTTATGGATGAGTGAATATGGTGGAATAAATTGATTACTGGCACACTTCTTTATTCTGGCTGGGCCAGAGGTATAGCTGCCAGAAGACATGAGAAAAGCTGTTCTTTGAGTATAACAAAAATGTTTTAAATTTTGTAAATAGCTTTGTTCTTTTTCAGCCCAATTTTGCAGACATAAGATGTTTGGAGAGGATTTGAATGAACATACAAATTTCTGGGTGCTTGCCTGACTCAGATATCCAAACCTTTTGAAGTTTGCCCACCCTAAAACTTATTTTGATCCACTCTCAGTCCCAAAGAAAGGATTTATAGAAAATAGACGTAAAGACATCCACAGGCTTAACTATGAGATGTCTGGAGCTGTCGTGTGGTTTTAATCCATTTAATAGATTTTATTGATGGTCTATTTATTCTGACTATACTGGTGTATTTTGAAAATAAGGAACATAGAATAGGGCCTAACTCTTCATTCTTTGTAAAGTTAATGATAGTTTACATGCCCTGGCAATGCAGGACTGGGGCCTTCATGACAACAAGTGTTGCAAAATTGCATTTAACTGCTGGAATGTTTGTACGGAGTGAATTCTAAACGGTTGGGTTTGTACAATGCTCAGTTAGATATACACATTTGTGCTGGGTGGATGAAAAACAAAATGGAGGCAATAAATAAATGAAATAAAGTGCTTAGAAACTCAATTCTGTTAATATATTGCACTTCATTTTACTGTTTAAATAAACCCCAAATCTTTCCTATTTTAATAGGAAGGCCGTAGTATTGCTCTTTCACAAATAAGCCCATTGCACATAAATCTTCAAAATCTCAACTTTAGTAAATAAGTAAATAAATAAAAAGCACAAGGGACCAAGTTAAAAAAACTACCAGAAATATGAAGGTAAGAAAGCAACCCCACCTTCTTCCCGCAGGAATGGCAAACCCCAGCCACTGGGAGCTGCGGGGGGCCGTGCCTGTGGACGATGAATGTAAACAAAATGTCTCACACCCTACCAGTGGATCATAGAATCATAGAATCATAGAATATCAGGGTTGGAAGGGACCTCAGGAGGTCATCTAGTCCAACCCCCTGCTCAAAGCAGGACCAATCCCCAATTAAATCATCCCAGCCAGGGCTTTGTCAAGCCTGACCTTAAATACTTCTAAGGAAGGAGATTCTATCACCTCCCTAGGTAACGCATTCCAGTGTTTCACCACTCTCCTAGTGAAAAATTTTTTCCTAATATCTAACCTAAACCTCCCCCCCTGCAACTTGAGACCATTACTCCTTGTCCTGTCCTCTTCTACCACTGAGAATAGTCTAGAACCATCCTCTCTGGAACCACCTCTCAGGTAGTTGAAAGCAGCTATCAAATCCCCCCTCATTCTTCTCTTCTGCAGACTAAACAATCCCAGTTCCCTCAGCCTCTCCTCATAAGTCATGTGTTCCAGACCCCTAATCATTTTTGTTGCCCTTTGCTGGACTCTCTCCAATTTATCCACATCCTTCTTGAAGTGTGGGGCCCAAAACTGGACACAGTACTCCAGATGAGGCCTCACCAATGTCGAATAGAGGGGGATTATTTATGGATTACTGACTCCTGTTCTAAAGCATGCTTTTCCTCTTCTTTAGCATTGACTGGATTTTATTTAAAGAGGTTTGATAATATCAAGAGCCTTTCTTTGGCAGTAACTACCTGATTTCTGCACCAGTGGCCTAAATTTGGACATGACATTTTCTCAGACTTTCTGAATCCATGAGTAGTCTGAGTACCAGTGAAAGAAATTACTGTGCTGATCAGGCATTTATAACCTGGTAACTACTGTTGGAGTGGGTTGTTTTATAGTTGAGGAGCTCCAGCTAATAGTGTTTTAGCTAATGTAAACTACTGTAGAAGAATATTTTATGATGTTTATTTTATATAACTTTGATCTGTTTTAGCAAATCCAATTAAGATAATGGCTCACACTCCTAATTGTTTGTGCTGTATCCTTACTGGAGTTAAACAAATGATCAAATTTTACCTGATTGCCTATCTCATTTTGCAGATGAGACTATGCACAATGCCACATACATCAAGTGGGTCCACATGCAAACACTGAGCCATCTTCTTAGCGTATGCCCAATGTGTCTCAGATGGCACCACCAGGATTCATCACAGAATTTGATCTGTTGGTTGTGAGTATCCAAACCTCGGTAAGAGCTGCAGTGGAGCTAGCAATTCACACCAAGGCAGTATGCCTGTCCAAACCTGCAGGTTCAGTACTGTATGTGATGTTGCTGGAGAAGGTGGCGGTAACCAGAGGTGGAAAAACAAGAATACAAAAGGTAATTTTGAGATAAAAGCATTCATCCCTCCTGGTACAGCTAACTTCTGACGGTAAATACAATAGGAACTCAACAATTTTATTTATAAAAAATCTAGTGCATTAAGGATAAGAAGAAAATCATCTACAATATATTGATTAATTGAAACTGGCAGAGGAATTTATGGGTAAGTGCTATGAAATTGTCTTCCGCTCGGTATAACCAGATTTGGTTATATGGATTACATCATATAATTAGCATAGTTAGTTTTGGGTGCTCAATTTAATATCCAATAGGGCTGGATTTTCCAGAGCAGTTTTATAGCACTTTACATAGTCAGAGAAGACATCTCACTGACACCAGCTGCATTTGTGAACATTCAGCACTTCTACAAATCAGACCCCAGATGTCTCAAGTTGGGTACCCAGAAAATGAGGAACACGCAATGGCCACCCGTAAAAGTTTGGCTTACATGACTTGTCCAGCATCACAAAGGAACTCTGTGACAGAGGCAGAGACAGAATCCAATTATTCTTGGAGATATTCAGCTGCCTAAATCATGAAACTGTCCTCCTCTTTTTTTGGATATAATAGAAGGTAGAGTAAGAGTCCAGTCAGCTCAGTTTGACAGACAGGCTCTGGACCTGTGGAGTGGGAGAAGGTCAATGACCCTTCACCTGTAGATCTCTGTGCCTGCCCCAATGGATTGCTGGACAGCAGCACCCTTGACAACCTCCTGAATATCAAAGATGTGGGGAAAAGGAATAAATCATTTAGTATTTCCCAGTATTTCTTCATACAATGCACAGTCAACCTGTGGAACTCTGCCAGAGGATGTTGTGAAGGCCAACACTATAACAGGGTTCAAAAAAGAACTAGAGACATTCATGGAGGATAGATTCATCAATGGCTATTAGCCAGGATGGGCAGGAATGGTGTCCGTAGCCTCTCTTTGCAAGAAGCTAGGAATGGGTGATGTTAGAGGGCTTTTCCTTTACCCTTTCCCCTGGTTCTTGTCATGCAGACAGAAAGCAGAAGACCAGAAGTCCAAAGTGCAGGCAATGCAATATTTATTGGGGTTAGTTTCCAGCAAGCATGTGTCCCATAACTCTGACACCGCAGAACCTTGTTTCCCAATGTCGCGACTCCTCCCTCCTCAGCATGCATAACAGCAGGGACGTCCTTAGCCATACGCAGCACACGCAGCTGCATAGGGCAGTGGTGCATATTGCTATTCCCAGAAGACTGTGGCGGGTGTCGGACACCCCGCTGCTGAAATGCCACTGAGAAGCGGCAGTGGCAAGAAGCATCACCGCCGAAATGCTGCCGAGAAACGGCAACGCTTCTCAGAGGCATTTCAGAGGCACAGTATCATGTGGGCGCACAAAAATGCCCTGGTGGGTGCCATGGTGCCTGTGGGCACTGCATTGGTGACCACTGGCATAGGGCACCAGTATGTCTGAGGCACCACTCTGCCAGGAGCCGGGATGAAGGGGAAGCAGTGGAGCAGGTAAGAGCAGGGTTGGGTCCTAGAGAGAGCCGAATGCTCTGTGTGCAGCACATTCTGAGGGAGGGTATGGGCTGCTGGGGTCTCTGGGAAGGGGTGGGAGAAGGGGTGGGGGAAGGAACTCACCTGTGAGTATGACTCTCTCCGCCGGCGTGAGGTGAGGCAGGCTGGGTGGCTCTTGCAGTATGCTTTGTTGCCCCCCATAACGTGCATTCTTCCACCCACCATGAAGCACCCCCCCTATTTTCTCCCTCCCCCCACCCCGCATAGCACCCCTCCCACCGTCCCTCCCTCCGCTCCGGCAGGGCTGGATGGGGTGAGGTGAGGTGCTGCTTGGGTTGACTGGCTGCATACCGAGGAAGTGAAACTGATAGTGACTCACTTCCTCAGCAGCCACCCCAAGCAACAGGGGCTGTATTGGAATGCTCACACACAGCTGGCTGGGCTGGGGCTAGGGTGACTAGATAGCATGAGTGAAAAATCAGGGCAGAGGGTTGGGGTAGGGTGACCAGATGTCCCAATTTTATAGGGACAGTCCCGATTTTTGCATCTTTTTCTTATATAGGCTCCTATTACCCCCCAACCCCTGTCCCGATTTTTCACACTTCCTGTCTGGTCACCCTAGGTGGGAGTAATTAGTGCCTATATAAGACAAAGCCCCAAATATCGGGACTGTCCCTGTAAAATCAGGACATCTGGTCACCCTAGGTGGGGAGAACATCTCTCCCCTAGGCTAGCAGCAATCCACCTCATCCGGGGGGACCCAAGCTGGGCAGGATGAGCTGCTGTGGCCCTGCAGGTGCCCGCCCCTGAGATCAGATGCTGCGCTAACTTCACCATGGTCCGTGGTGATGGCGGTGGTGCCCGGTGGCATGTGATCTGACCTGAGGGTTTGCTGCTGCTGTTGTCACTCTGAACCCCAACAGGTGGATTTTGGGGTCCTGCAGCTTTCCACCTATCTCCTCCTCTACTGCAGCTGTTGGACTAGCAGGCTGGGGGTGAGCCAAGCATGAAAGAAGTACGGTGTCAGATTGTCATTTAACAACTTTGTTTGCCAAAAATACTTGCTAACAATCCTGAATCCAATTTCAATATTTTTTTTAAAAAAAATCAATATCTTAGCCAAAAACAGAAAATTAAGCTGTTGACAATTATTTGTGACAAGTTTGGTTAGGGGCAGGGAGTGGGCCAGTTTTCATCAGAGAAACAAAAAATGTTGACATGCTTTCCTATAGCCCTGTTACCACTAAATAGAGCCCTCCAACAACTGTAATATGCTCATCTCCTTACTAGTGTATAGAGTGACCATATGTTGTACTAAGATTCTCTTGTTTTTTTTTTTTTCAGTGGGTCAGTATAGTTTTTGCCAGCCCAGAGGTTGGGCAGCCAATGTCGTATGTTTTCACAATCTTTTGTCCAACTTTCATAAAGTAAATACATGGGTAATATGAGTTAAAAAGGCCAGGGACACTTCCTTGGGAAGAATCTGTGCAGCAGATCATGCTAGAGCTGTGAAAATGTCAGTTTCTGATGGAACTTTAGAGACAGTGATTTATCATGTATTTCTGGCAGTGTCCAAAATGTGCGGCTATTGCTAAAGTCTTTCCAAACAAAAATAAGGCACAATAGGGCCAATATGAGAGGATGCATTTCTGGCGTGCAAGCTAAATTGCTGGCAGGAAATCCATGAGCCTTTTTTGTTCCACGTGCATGCCACAGCCTTAATCTGATTTTGTGTGATATGGCCAAGTCTTCTGTAGAAGCTATTTCTTTTTTTGGTTTGCTGCAATGCATTTATGTGCTCTTTTCGGCTTCCACTGAACGATGGCAAATATTCAAAGCACGTATCAATGGTATTACCGTTAAGCCTCTATCTGAGACACGCTGGGAAAGCAGAGTAGAAAGTGCAAAAACGTTGAGATATCCATCAGAAGAAGTTTACAAAGCACTGGTTGCTATTTCGGAAGAAGCCAGAGATCCAAAAGCTAAAAGTGAAGCACAGTCATTGGCCTCTGAAATATCCAGCTTCAAGTTTCTAACATCTGTCGTAATCTGGTGTGACATTCTTGTTAAAATCTCAAGTGTAAGCGAAATAATGCAGCATCCAATGATGCAGCTTGATTCAACACTCACCTTACTAAACAACACACAAGACTTTTTAATGAAATACAGAGAAAATGGATTCAAAGAAGCACAGGTTACAGCAAGAGAGCTTGCACAGGCATTCAGTGTAGAACCAAAATTTCCATGTCCGAACGTGACACGAGTTTCAAGGAAAAAATGGCAAGGGGGGGATATGAAGGAGCAGATGAGCCTATAGAAGATCCAGAAATGAAATTTGAGGTTGAATTTTTTAATGTTGTGATGGATAAAGCAATATCTGCCATTGATGAAAGGTTTAATACCTTACGAGTACACCAGGAACAGTTTGGATTTTTCTATGACACAACTAAATTCAATGAAATAGGAAAACAAGAGCAGCTAGTGACAAAGTGCAAGAACCTAGAGAGCCTCCTGAAGCACGGTGATAGTTTTGATTTAAATGGACTTGAACTGTACAAAGAATTGAGTACCTTGTCATCAATGGTGCCACAGGCAAAACTGATGATGGACATCGTACAATTTATGCATACCAGCAAACTTGTGACATATATCCTAATGTGTACATTGCCACTTGTATTCTCCTGACAATTCCTGTAACAGTAGCATTAGGAGAACGGGGTTTCTCAAAACTAAAGCTCATTTCAAAACTATCTCCGTTCTACAGTGAGTCAGGAATGCTTGACTGGTCTTGCTATTCTTGCAATCGAATAAGACATCACTTTGTCTTTGTCATACAATGACGTTATTACTGATTTTGCAGTCAAAAAAGCCAGAAAGACTGCTTCTAATTAAAAACAAATCCTTGTTTCAATACTTCTTCATTGAAATTTCCAATAAAATGTTGACAAATTAAAAAAAATATATCATTTGCATCATTCTGTCAATAAATCAGAATATTTTCTATAGCGCTACTTCTTTAGTGCAAGTGTAGTCCGTCAGCATTACATGGTGCTTAATTAGTTTAAACTGTTTTTAATAAAGAGCATGTGGCAAGTTTTCCAATACTGTAAGTTTATGTTTGTGTTGCTAAGAGCAAGCCGGGCATAGGGGCACCAGTTTAATAATCCCGCGTAGGGCACCATAAATCCTAAGGATGGCCCTGCATAACAGGCATAATTATACCTGCAATACATGCCCAGAGTCATAGAATCATAGAATCATAGAATATCAGGGTTGGAAGGGACCTCAGGAGGTCATCTAGTCCAACCCCCTGCTCAAAGCAGGACCGTTCCCCAATTAAATCATCCCAGCCAGGGCTTTGTCAAGCCTGACCTTAAAAACTTCTAAGGAAGGAGATTCCACCACCTCCCTAGGTAACGCATTCCAGTGTTTCACCACCTTTCTAGTGAAAAAGTTTTTCCTAATATCCAACCTTAATCTCCCCCACTGCAACTTGAGACCATTACTCTTTGTTCTGTCGTCTGCTACCACTGAGAACAGTCTAGAGCCATCCTCTTTGGAACCCCCTTTCAGGTAGTTGAAAGCAGCTATCAAATCCCCCCTCATTCTTCTCTTCCGTAGACTAAACATCCACAGTTCCCTCAGCCTCTCCTCATAAGTCATGTGTTCCAGTCCTCTAATCATTTTTGTTGCCCTCCGCTGGACTGTTTTCAATTTTTCCACATTCTTCTTGTAGTGTGGGGCCCAAAACTGGACACAGTACTCCAGATGAGGCCACACCAATGTCGAATAGAGGGGAATGATCACGTCCCTCGATTTGCTGGCAATGCCCCTACTTATACATCCCAAAATGCCATTGGCCTTCTTGGCAACAAGGGCACACTGTTGACTCATATCCAGCTTCTCATCCACTGTAGCCCCTAGGTCCTTTTCCGCAGAACTGCTGCCTAGCCATTCGGTCCCTAGTCTGTAGCGGTGCATTGGATTCTTCCGTCCTAAGTACAGGACTCTGCACTTGTCCTTGTTGAACCTCATCAGATTTCTTTTGGCCCAATCCTCCAATTTGTCTAGGTCCCTCTGTATCCTATCCCTACCCTCCAGCGTATCTACATCTCTTCCCAGTTTAGTGTCATCTGCAAACTTGCTGAGGGTGCAATCCACACCATCCTCCAGATCATTAATGAAGATATTGAACAAAACCGGCCCCAGGACCGACCCTTGGGGCACTCCACTTGATACCGGCTGCCAACTAGACATGGAGCCATTGATCACTACTGGTTGAGCCCGACAATCTAGGCAGCTTTCTATCCACCTTATAGTCCATTCATCCAGCCCATACTTCTTTAACTTGTTGGCAAGAATACTGTGGGAGACCGTGTCAAAAGCTTTGCTAAAGTCAAGGAACAACACGTCCACTGCTTTCCCTTCATCCACAGAACCAGTAATCTCGTCATATAAGGCAATTAGATTAGTTAGGCATGACTTGCCCTTAGTGAATCCAAGGTGAAAAATGGTGAAAATTTCAGAACCGAAAGTTTCTTTTTTTTGCTTGAACAATCAATGTTTTTATACCAGCAGAAGACTGATAAAACTTATTTCTAAAAAAAATATATGCTGAGTTAAAATGTGTCATATAAAACTTCAGATGTGTTGGTTTAATTTGGTTGTTGTGGAAGGGGAAGCTGAGCAAAATGGGGCTTGAACTGATTACTGTACAAAACAGCAGCATATGACCAGCAATAAACAACCAGGTTTCTACACAGATATTTTTGTGCAGTCTTATATAAAAGTTGAAAACATGAACATCTGTTTAGTATAGAAAGTATATATCCAATGAAATTCTATGCTATTAATTCACATTTTCTTTAAAGATAATAGTATTTGATTTGAGGCAGTCTTTTGGAGATAAGTCATTGCCCTGTCCATTTTCAGGTGATTGTTACCAGACTTGGGTCCCAGTTATAGAGGAGTGGAATTTTTTTTAAGTGACAGATAAAGAAAGATATTTGCGATATCCCAGCTACGGAAGGAGAAGGTCAAGGAGGTTTGGATAAGATTTAGCGGAGTTAATTAACTCCACTGTCCAGTAGATGAAGAAATAGATATATTTGTTCTGTCTGAGATAATAGGTAGCTATAGTAGTATGAGGAGGTATTGGGACAATCATAGTTAAGAAAGATATTTGATCATGCCAAGTTGTTTAAGGTATTATTAATTTCCTTTGCTGTTGCTGGAGGCCGGGGGAGGGGGGTGAAGGGGGAGAGGGAAGCGTATTTCACTGAACACTCTAATTTTTCTTTTTAACTGCTCGTATTTGACCATCTAATGTCAGAGAGTTGAAGGCCAGAAGGGACTATCGGATAATCTAGTCTAACCTCCTGTATATCACAGGCGACCCACACAACCCAGCACCAGCACAGTAATCCCAACAACTGAAGTAAGACCGAACTATTACAGCTCACAGGATACTAGACCAGGGATCGGCAACCTTTGGCACACGGCCCACCAGGGTAAGTCCCCTGGGGGGCCAGGCCAGTTTGTTTACCTGCCGCATCTGCAGATTTGGTTGATCACAGCTCCCACTGGCCACAGTTCACTGCTCCAGGCCAACAGGGGCTGTGGGAAGCGGCAGCCAGCACATCCCTCTGCCTGCGCCACTTCCCGCAGCCCCCATTGGCCTGGAGCGGCAAAACGCAGCGAGTGGGAGCTGTGATTGGCCCAACCTGCGGACGTGGCAGGTAAACACACCGTCCCGGCCCGCCAGGGGGCTTACCCTGGGACATCTATTTTACAAAACTTGTCAAAAGATTCTGCTAGTGTCATGAAAAGTGTTGCCTATCAGGATCATGAGATAAGCTTCTGATAACGAAAGAAAATAGATTAAAAATATTCAAAAAGTAATAAAATAGCTGTTGTAAAATATACATACACCTTCCTGCAAAATTAATTTATGTTCTCCAATACTCTGCCTGAGGAAATACAGAACACAACAGTCTCTAGAGGAATTTGGACAGAAGATTTCAACTTGATGCTAGATCCTTTAACCTTTGGCACACAGCCCGTCAGCGAAATCCGCTGGCAGGCCGGGACGATTTGTTTACCTGCAGCATTTACCTGCTGAAGCCAGGGCCAGCTCCAGCCACCAGCTTTCCAAGCAGGTGCTTGGGGCGGCATTCCGAATGGGGCAGCAGTCCATGTCCCGCGGCGGCAATTCGGCGGCAGCTCCGTCACTTTTCCTGCCACAGCGGCTTGGGCGTGGCGGCAATTCGGGGGCAGCTGCGCCGTTGTTGAGGCAGCGGCAATTCGGCAGTGACTGCTTGGGGCGGCAAAATTGGTACGCCGCCCCTGGCTGAAGCTGGTCTCTTGAAAGAGCATTTGATCACTGATAATATTTTCAAAAGATTTCAGTGACTTATGGTTTTAAGACCTATTTTCAAAAACAGCAACAACAAAGGGACTTTGATTCCAAAGGCCCTTTGCAAGTCATTGGTGCTGAGGTGCTTTTTAAAATTTTACTCTTCATCTTAAAGATCAAAGATTTGTTATTGTTTGTGATGCTGATAAACCAAGTGTTAACTCTGGCCAAGAACACAGGCATTAGCTGAACACTGACAAACTCATAGCAGAAAACCAAACCAGCTCACCTGTATGTTAGCTTTGTTCAAAATACGTATTAGTCTTATCAAAACGTATTTGGTGTTTAAACACTATGAAATTCTTGTAAATTCCTGCATTCATTAATCTCACTTGTAATGTCTGTATTCCATGCTATAAGGAAATATGTAAATTTTGCTTTATAACTTTGGAAATGTTTGCTCTAAACTTGTGTACCCAGGCATGGGAATCGTCCCTGTCCCCCCACCCCACTCATTCAGGAAGCCTATCAAGATTAAGCAGGCCATAAAGGGGGGACATCATGATACAAGGGATTGGTTAATGGCCCTGTCACACCATGGAAATGCTACGTGCAAGGGAGCTTGTCTCATGGGACTGGAAGGCTAAATGTAAAAGAAAAACAGGGTTATAAGAAAATTTTTCATCTCTTTGCTGTTTGAACTATAACAAGGCCAGAGACACTAAACTAAGGCATTGCTCCTCAAGGGTCACCCATGGGTCCACCCAGAAAGACATTTTGAATAATCAGGTTACTACATCTCTGTCTTCTTTAGGAACCATAGATGTTTTTTCAGGGCAGGTCTACACTAAGAAAACTACAGCGTCACAGCTGTACTGGTGCTTTAGCAAAGATGCTACTACACCGACAGGAGAGCTTCTCCTGTTGGCAAAGTTAATCCACCTACATTAGAAACGGTAGCTGTGACAATGGGAGAAACTCTCCCATCAACATAGCATTGTCTATACCGGGAATTAAGATGGTATAACTACGTTGCTCAGGTGTGTGGTAAGTTTGTAGTTGAAATCTGGTCTCATTTTTGTATATATGCTTACTTGATTTAACCTGTAAATAACTCTCTCTTATTTATTTTTCCTAGTTAATAAACCCTTTGCTAGTTTATTATTGGATTGGCTTCAGGCATTATCTTTGGTACGAGATCTAAGATACAAATTGATCTGAGGTAAGTGACTGGCTTTTTGGACTCTGAGTATTTTGTGACTTTTGGTGTAGGTAGCCATTTATCACTAAGTCCAGATTGACGGGGTGGCAAGATAGACTGGAGGCCTACAGGGACTGTCTGGGACTTCATGATAACACTTACAGTGCCAGGAGTTCATATTTGTTACTGGGCTGGTGAAATCTAATTATAGAACATACCACCAGTTTGAGGTGTCTGCCCTTTTTTTGTCCTAGGGTGACCAGATGTCCCTATTTTATAGGGACAATACCTATATTTGGGGCTTTTTCTTATATAGGCTCCTATTACCCCCCATCCTCTGTCCCGATTTTTCGTACTTGCTGTCTGGTCACCCTAGTCTGTCCTGAGGTAGGCACTCAATTGTGAGACACTCCAGACATGTGCCAGTGTTTTCTTTTGTGGGAAGGAAGATGGAGTGGTTTATACAATGTATATTCCATTTAATTTTCTTGGAGAGAATTTTAATTCAAGATGACATTGAGATATAAGGCTAGTTATGACAGTATACTGTAGACAGTTTCAATTATGAGGATTTGAAACAGTTACAAGAAAATTAGGGACCTGGCTCCTCCTGATCTGAAATTGGCACTAAGAAAAAAATAAAAATAAATGGAAAATGGGTGCAAGACTAAAGTGACATTACTGTATTCCTTCTATGCAAGGTAAATAAAGCAGGTATTAATATTGTGGGAGCATTCAAAATATGTTTCAATATCATCAAAGACACATTGAGTGTTACAATAATACAAATTATATATTATTATATATAGATATCTGATAATATGATGATGAGTAGAAACAAAGAACAAGAAAGTAGAAAGAAGAAACTATACAGTCATCTTTCCACAGCTAATTTTATTTTAGATGTGAAATCCTTTTCAAAATCGAAGTCAATGGCAAAACTTCCATTGACTTTAATGGGGCAAGGATTTCACCCTAGGTGTCTCTCTAATTCTTGACTTAATTATAGAAGGTTTATGCAATTTATCCCAAATAATTGGTTGCTATGAGACACTTTCAGAGAGGATTAAACATCCATCATTGGCTCTAGATAACTATATAACTCATTGTTCAATATTTCAAGCTTTAGATAATTAGAAATGGAAATTGAAATAACAGTGTCATAGTACCAGTGACTAAAATTGTTGAATGAATATATTAAAATCAAAAGTCTACTGCTGAGAATTAAAGGGGGTCACATTAATATTCATGAAAAAAAACTATTATTGTGAATTAACTATGATAATCAGTTGCACTATATCATTAAAAATGTCATAAAAATCCCTATAATAGTATGCTAAAACAATACAGGTTATATATATTAAAAGCTGTACCATATCTGTTTTAGATGGTTTATAATTATTCTAATTGGAGAAAATGATTATGTAAGTGTAATAGTTGGCATATGATGAGGCAACATTTAGAACTATTAAACTGGAAGCGTCTTCTATCCTATACCTGCAGATCGAAAACAATTATTTATATAATGTTGCCACAGTAAAATCCTTTCTCCAAAGGATGAGAGACTTTAAAAAAATGCCTTAACACTAAAGCTGTACAAATCGATGTTTTGGTTGTCTGGCCAAAGCAAGCAAGCAAAAAAAAAAAAAAATTCTGCTTGGACTGACCCGAAACAGTTTTTGGTTTGTTCTCATTAGTTGTATAAAGTAGAGCATCTTCAACAGGAAAGCTTTTGAGAGACATATCCCAGAATACCCTAGAGCCCAGTGGTTCGGACACTCACCTGGGAGGAGGGAGACCTGGGTTAGAGACCCTGCTCTGAGTCTGGTAGCAGGGAAAGTTAAACCTGAATCTCCCACATCCTAGTGAATGCTTTAACCATGGGGCTAGAATGTAAAAGGGAGGTACCTCGTCTACCAACCCCTTCTCGGTTATTGGCAGCTAAGTTCCCTTGGAAGTTGCCTCAAAAAAAATGTTTGGCCCAATTTATCAGGCAACTATGTGTCAGATTTGGGAATAGTTTCAGTCTCTATGAAATGGCATTTTTGTTGAATAAACTATACTCCTGAAAAACTTCACCCAGTTCCACTTAAAGCTAATTTTAAATTAGACAGTTGCCCTCAAAGAGAATTATACTTGGTATGCTTGATTATACAGTGTAATGGCACATTTTCTATTGTATTCATAAGTGATACATTAGTTAATATTAGACAAAGAACAAATTAACATCCTGATTCTGCAAAAGACTTAAGTACATACATGACTTTATGCCTGGGAATACTCCCACTGACTTCAGTGAAGCTATGCATGTGTATCAGTTTATATATTTGCTGCAGTATACCATATGATATTTAAGATACTTTGTGGTTGGATTTTCAAGGGCATTTAAGCATCCAAAGATGTAGATATGTGTCTAGTAGGATTTTCAAAAACACCTAAGCATTTAGGTCTCATTAATTTTGATCTCTCTGTACCTCTAGGCACCTAAATGTCTTACAAAATCTGCCCTTTTTGCCTGTTTTTGAAAATAAAACTCATCTGCCTCCACTTTTGTGGCCCAGCCAATGCTTGCACTTGTAAGACTACAACTAATTAAGGACATGAATGCTATTACTTAGAGATCTAATTGCCCTTCCTTGTGAGTGCAATTTTTTTAACTACTTATGGCTATATTGTTCTTTAAGGGACAATCCTGAACAGGGGATTGTGTCAAGCCATATTGCATAAGGGTAGGTCCGTGAGGATACAGCTTGATATCCCCTCACATGTCAAGCTTAAGGAACAGAGCAGCTTAACCTCTTGGTGTCTCACGCTTCCTCCATGGGCCTTTGTGGAGGGAGGTATCATGGTGGTCCCACTTTCTTTCTGTGAGGGGGTCCCCTGAGGGTACTTTAAGAGGGTATTCCTCCACACAGAGGGATCACGGCTACCCCCACTATGGTTCCTTGCACCATTCCTCTGTGCACCTGCGCACTGGCTAGCCAGCATATTGTCCCTACATGACATGATTCTTTCTCTCATTTAATTTTGGGCACAGAATTGTGCTTGCAGTAATTGAGGCCACTCTTCAAAAAAATCAGGTTAATTAAACTTTTATTATAGTGACTTGCAGTTGTTGTCTTTGTACATAGACGGATATCTCTAATATTACATTGCAAGAATTACTCTAAAAGCTCCAGATAAAAAACAGAGCAGCCAGATCTTTTCACTATGGGATTACTTTAGACCTAGTGAAATTTACAAGCAAAACATGAAACTATGTTGGAAAAAAACTAAGTAGCTGTAGGGGAGATGGGAAAGTAGCAGGATGGTTTCTGGAAAAAAAGATTCATTATATAAGTGTGTGTGTGTGTGTGTGTTTAAATGTTTGATAGGGATCAGGGTGAGATTGAGAAGCTGTGGAAGAGACCAAAGAAGGGGAAAAGAATGGTTGAGAATGGGTTTTCTTCCACTTTAAATCTGCATTTTTAAAAGGAGGCATCAAAGTGTAATAGAACAAAAAGATAGTTTGGGAGCGAAAGATAGGTAGGGTGATTGGCTCAGAAGCTACAGTAGTTGTTTAGGCCTGGTCTACACTACGAATTTATGTCCAATTTAGCAGTGTTAAATCGAATTAACCCTGCACCTGTCCACACAACGAAGACATTTTTGTTGACATAAAGGGCTCTTAAAATCGATTTCTGTACTCCTCCCTGAGGAGGGGATTAGCACTGAAATCGACATTGCCATTTCGAATTAGGGTTAGTGTGGACGCAATTCGACGGTATTGGCCTGTGGGAGCTATCCCACAGTGCACCATTGTGACCGCTCTGGACAGCACTCTGACCTTGGATGCACTGGCCAGGTGTACAGGAAAAGCCCCAGGAACTTTTGAATCTCATTTCCTGTTTGTCCAGGTGAGCTCAACAGCACAGGTAACCATGCAGTCCCAGAATCCAAAAACCCGAGCTCCAGCATGGACCGAATGGGAGATACTGGATCTAATCGCTGTATGGGGAGATGAATCCGTGCTATCAGAACTACGTTTCAAAAGACGAAATGCCAAAACATTTCAAAAAATCTCTGAGACCATGATGGACAGAGGCTACAGCAGGGATGCAACACAGTGGGGGGAGGGATAGCTCAGTGGTTTGAGCATTGGCCTGCTAAACCCAGGATTGTGAGTTCAATCCTTGAAGGGGCCATTTAGGGTTCTGGGGCAAAAATTGGGGATTGGTCCTGCTTTGAGTAGGGGGCTGGACTAGATGACCTCCTGAGGTCCCTTCCAACCCTGATATTCTATGATTCTATGAAATGTAAGGAGCTCAGACAAGCATACCAGAAAACCAAAGAATCAAATGGATGCTCCGGGACAGAGCCCCAGACATGCTGTTTCTACGCTGAGCTGCATGCAATTCTAGGGGGGGTTGCCACCACTACCCCACCCCGTCCATGGACTCTGATGATGGGGTACTCTCCGCCGTGCCTGAGGATTTTGTGGACGGTGAAGATGAGGAGGAGGACGACGAACTTGAAGAGAGCAGACAGCAAACCATTCTCCCCGACAGCCAGGATCTTTTTATCATCCTGACTGAAATACCCTCCCAACCCAACCAAGCCGGAGAAGGGACCTCTGGTGAGTATACATTTTAAATTATAATACATGTTTTAAAAGCAAGCATTTTTAATGATTAATGTGCCCTGAGGACTTGGGATGCATTCATGGCCAGTACAGCTACTGGAAAAGTCTGTTAACATGTCTGGGGATCGAGCGGAAATCCTCCAGGGACATCTCCATGAAGCTCTCCTGGAGGTATTCTAAAAGCCTTTGCAGAAGGTTTCTGGGGAGAACAGCCTTATTCCGTCCTCCATGGTAGGACACTTTAGCACACCATGCTAGTAGCAAGTAATCTGGTATCATTGCATGACAAAGCCTGGCAGTGTATGGTCCCAGTGTTTGCTGGCATTCAAGCAACATCCGATCTTTATCTCTCTGTGTTATCCTCAGGAGAGTGATATCATTCATGGTCACCTGGTTGAAATACAGGAATTTAATTAAGGGGACATTCAGAGGTGGCCGTTCCTACTGGGTTGTTTGCCTGTGGCTGAAAAGAAATCCTCCCTGCAGTTAACCAAGCGGTGGGAGTGGCGGGGCAATGGCGCTGAACTGTTCACGTTTGGCTAGCAGGGATCTTCCCTGATACCAGCCACGTGGTGGGGGGAGGGGTAAAGAGATCATCCCAGAAAATTGGATGGGGGGGTTAGTTTGGTTTCTTCTGCTGCACGTTAACACGAAAACCACAGCACTAAATGGCCAACTCAATGGGCTTTGCTTGGTATGGGAAAGGAGGGCACAGCTGTTATGAGGGTTTCAGAAACCGAAAGACTATGGCTGCCTGCAAGCCGAATTCTGTTGCCCGGCCCTGCGTGTGTGATCTCTAACACCAAAGCCGCAGGCACTCAATATAAGATGCAAAATGCAACTTTGTACCAAAATCACATGTGCTATGTAATGTGAATAGTGTTGTTCACCGTGAAAGAGTATAGCCGTTGTTCTGTAAAATGTATCTTTTTAAATACTTCACTCCCTTTTTTACCTCCTGCAGCTGCAAATGTTTCAAGCCTCCCTCCTCCGTCCCAAAGGCTATCTCAGATAAGGAGGCAAAAAAAATGCATGCGCGATGAAATGTTCTCTGAGCTCATGCACTCGTCCGGCACTGACAGAGCTCAGCAGAATGTGTGGAGGGACACAGTAGCACAGTACGGGAAAGCGGCCAAAGAACATGAGGACAGGAGGGACGATCGAGATGAGTAGTGGTGGCAGGAAGATCAGAGGAGGCATGAGGCAACGCTGAGGCTACTGCGGGATCAAACGGACATGCTCCGGCATCTGGTGGAGGTTCAGGAACGGTAGCAGGATCACAGACTGCCACTGCAGCCCCTGTTTAACCGCCCTCCCTCCTCCCCAAGTTCCATAGCCTCCTCACCCAGATGACCAAGAATGCAGTAGGGGAGGCTCCGGGCACCCAACCACTCCACCCCAGTGGACAGCCCAAGTAACAGAAGGCTGTCATTCAACAAGTTTTGAAGTGGCCTTTTCCTTCCCTCCTACCCACCTCCCACCCGCGCTACCTTGTGAGTTATCTCCCTATTTTTATAATCAATTAATAAAGAATACATGATTTTTAAATGATAGTGACTTTATTTCCTTTGCAAGCAAGCTGTGATCGAAGAGGGGAGGGCGGGTGGCTTACAGGGAATTAGAGTCAACCAAGCGGCCAGGCAATTTGCCTCAACCTTCCACCCCACCATAAACATCTCCTCCTTACTCTCAGAGAGATTGTGGAGCACACAGCAAGCAGCAATAACAATGGGAATTTTGGTTTCACTGAGGTCTGAGAGGGTCAGTGTCATTGCTCTTCATTTGCAATGAAAGGAGAAAAATAGAAAAAAAGAGGGGTGGTGAAGAAGCAAAAGGATCAGGAAAGATCAGGTGATGAGAGGAGACAGAAGCATTCATGGGGAAGGGTGAAGAGCAGATAAGGCAGAGAGAGCAGAGCACGGTGAAAAGGAAATGATAGGGAATAAGGGCCTGATCCAGTGCTCCTTAAAGTCAATGGAAAGACTCTCAGATTTTAGGGGGCTTTTGGCTCAGACCCTGATGGCATAAGACATATACAAACAATTTACTGCAGAAGAGTTGCCTATTCCAGTAGCTGATGGTAGTTAAAAAGTTATTCATCCCCTTTTGAAGCTTAAAAGCTACTAAAGCAGACTACCTCTGAACTACTCATAGTGTTGGGTGGTACTTTACTTTAAAATATACCATGTCATAATGCTTTTCACAGAGTACAGGCCTGGAATATGTGTATTTGCACTATGTAATTCTACCCTATCTACTGTTTAGCAGTTACCGAGGTGGATATTGTTTAGATTTGCATTTTAAAAAGTCTATTTAAAAAAAATAGAAGAAAGAAAGAAAACTAAATGCTAATGATCACAATGTTTGAATCACATTAAAACTCTTAATTTGCTGCAGTAATAATTTAGGATTTTAATTATAAGCTTGAAAAGCAGATTTAGAAACATAGTTGGCACGACTATAATGTTAATTTGTCTTTTAACTTTTATTGAAAGCAATATGTCCAATGTAATTACAGTGCATGTCAAATAACCCACTACTTTATTTTTTAAATGTACGATCCGTTAATTTGCTTGATTAAGATGACTTGCCATCTGCTACGGATTTTTTTTGTAGCTCCATCATTACTTCCCAATAACAAGAAATGATAGAAAGCATTTCCTTTCATTTCATTTAATCTGCATTTTCTTGATGTTATCCCATTAAGCCCTTTCTATGGTGTTCATCATCATTTTCTCTATGGTTGTTACATCAAGGGTCATGTAGTATCTATTTCGCTAAACAGGATGAATATGTTTTGGAATCAGTTGTGTACAATTGTAGCAGACATTAAATCAATGTGAAACAGTGCCATATTTCCTTATGGGATGGGCTTGTACAAACTCTCAAATACTTTTTTCCCCCTAAAAGTATTGATATCACCCTTATAATAAACTATCTACTTCCAACTGAACATAATCTTTATTAACCTCCTTTCTCCATTCCCTTATTCACCAGGCCATAGAGTCTTACAAATATTGGTAATAGAATATGTAGTCAATCTGAATCTAATGAGATTACATTCTTAATGGGATTGGCAGGATATTCAAGAGAAACAGTGTGTATAAGTATGCATTTGCATGCCCACTCCATCATCCATAAATCTGACAATTTGAAAATGCCCTTTCTGCCAGAATGCGGAAGTATTGCCATCCGCATCTTGTTTATAGCTCTTCTTAGCAGTCCCATAGAACCAGCAGTGTTCCTTCCTAAATTCTTCCTTGAGTATGCACGGTATATGATGGTTATAAAACAGCCATCTGCAGTGAAAATGAGCTGTCTCACTTTAGAAAATGTTGTCATCAAATTCGATCTCTTCAAGTGTATACAATGTATTTTATTAGTCACAGATTTTTTTTTCTTGCTTGTCTCAGTCTGCAATTGGTTTGGTTTGGTTTGTCATCTCAGTGCACATGCACTTCAGAATGTGGTTTAGAAGATGAATTTTTAAAAGAGTCCCAAAATTGAGTTGAAAGTGTAAGTAAATAATTATTTTTCATTTTGTATAATTAGATTGGATTATTACTGAGCATCTTGCTGCTATGTGTATAGCACTATTTCACACTATTGAAAGGAAGACACATTATGAAATATTGAATTTGGGCAATGTTGTACCTTGGAGATTGATGCATGGAAGGGATGATCAAAGTGTGGATTTCCCCTTCTTCTATACAGAAGAGATGCAATTATTTTTGCATGATATATGATCTTCTTTTCCCCTCAAACCTGCTGAGGCCTCTCCATAAGTGTGGGGATCTGTACCACAGGCAGGGCTGAGGACTGAGCTGGTTAGAGGCAGAACTAAGGAGATGCACATCATTCTTCTACTGGCTTCTCTGAGCTGCCAAGGAAATGATAATACAGTCCAAGACTGCATAATTTTTACTACAGACCCATCTTTGTGAGAGGTTTCTCCTTTGGAGAGTCCCTAAGGCAGCGTGGACTGGGGGAATCCCTGGTAGTGTGGCTACAGCAGAACTGCACTATCAGGGCCCAGGGAGAAGGGTATCAAGGAGCAGAGCTACTGTGGAAGCATAATACCTCCTCGTGGATGGCTTTGGCCTCCTACTGATTCCCTGAGATCCCTGAGGTTTGAGGGCAGTGTGAGAGATAGGATAATTTCCTACAATAGACTTGAAAGACCTTATTGTATTCAGTATATGTATTATTGTGGGCTGGGACTGTATGTCACCTACCTAAAGGGGAGATGTGATGATATTACAACCCCATGCAGTATCTTGGGGTCCATTGTTTTAAATGAATAGTTTATGTTCGACTGTGCTCTACTCCATGGGGGAGGGCCAACCCAGCTCCGCTGGGAACTAAACTCACATCAGCCAGATGGTTAACTCTCCTTCCCCCACCCTTCCCCAGAGAGGTACCAACTTCTGGGAAGCCTCACATATACTTGTTGAAACCGGATTCTCCAAAGACCAACAGACAAAGAAAGGACTTTTGGATAAATAGCCGGAGGTCAAACTGATGCAGGGCCTTCTTTCTGATCCAGAAAACAGAGGATCTTGAGGGGAGTGAAGGAGGAGCAATCCTTGCAGAAGGGTTGGAAGGACTTGACCAACTAGGGCCCTAGAAGATTGATGGGGAACCTCCTGTAAGCTTTATAGCATGTATATAGCATCCTTAAAGCCCCCAGTCAGCAGGGAGTTAGACATGAGTTTCTACTTATGGGAGATGATGACTGAGAGCTAGAAACCTTTAAATGACTCTCCTCAGGAGACCGTGGGGGGGGGGGGGGAGGGAGAGGTTAGTACAAGTGCAGTTAGCCTGAAACTGTGACAGGCTCTCTTGTGAGCTTTGCCACAAGACGGGTTAAACCATCCCATGGCACAAACCATCCACCAGAGAAGAGAGTTTCTGAATTCAGAATTTCTTTTGTAGGCTACTTGTTAAAGTGAAACTTGTTTCAAGTGAACGCTAATATAATGAAACTCCATTTGCAATGGAGCCCTGGATTACTTCAGCACATCTCAATGTGCAAATTGTATCTCTAGTTCTAGTGAACCCATGCTTAGCTCAGCTGTTGTGTACGAGGAAAAAAAGATTTTACTATGGGCCTGTTCTTGCTCCAATTAAAGTCCATTGAAAAACTCACATTTACCTAAATGCTCGCAGGCTCAGGCCATATGAAGGCTTCTGACTACATTCTTTTATCAATAGCTACATTTTTTTTTACAAAATTTCATACCCAAGAATCATCTCAAACTTGCAGAAATATAAAACATTACCAGTTAGAAAATTGCATACCTGGCAGGTTTTTAAACTCTAATATTTCTATCAGTTGTAAATTCTCCAGGCTATTCCCTCTCTCAAATTTGAGGTACAATACTTGAGCACTTTCTTCAGTTTACATACACTTCGTTCTTCCTAGCTACTAAGTTCAAATATAGTGACTATTGTACTGTTGTGTACATTATGAATAAAGCACTTTCATTTCTCGTTGGAGGTTTTTCTCTTTATCTATAATTAGCACCAGCCTTTCAGCTTGGGCTTTATATGTTTTTCTAGAATTTGGTATTAAATACATTAACTGCACTTCAACAAAATGAGAACACAGTGCTTGTATTAGCAGCCTAGCTACACCTCTTCTCAAATACATGAAAGATGAGACTGTCTTAAGGCTGCCACATGTTCCAGGGCTGCTAATTAGGATATATTTCCTTTTAAAAGACTAGGGTATATTACAATCTCATGTGAGATAACATTTGGAGTTCAGATGTAAAAAAAGAGAAAATTTACTAGACAAAGATTATCCTTTTGTAATTTATCTTAGAAAGCACTTGAAAGAAAAAACGGTGTTTGGCACAGGAAATTACTTTGAACTAAAAGCATTTTTTTACAAAAGTAGGCATTAACAAATGAGCAGGGAATGCATCAGTCACATCTCAGTCTTATACACTTAATGCAGATAGGCCTATAAACACATTATCATCACTTTCCATTCCTTTATCGAATATCATAGCAACAGCTGCCCTAGTAACTAAGAGTATGCCTTCGGCTAAAGGAGACATCTGTTTGTTAACAACCTCAGATCAGATGACAAATGGTAGACAGCAATGTCAGTAGTCAGTAGTAAGTATTTTTCAAGGTCAGAAACCCTACCTATATATTAGTTTCAGTTGTAGACCCAGATTTCTGGTCCATTGATGGGCCGACAGGAAAATGGCTGACATCAAAGCATTAATGGGGCACTAATTCTGAACCAATTAAAATGAAGTATTCTTGTTTCCTACTGTACAGGTTTCTGTAGATGCATTTTTGGTTGTTTGTGTTTTTCTTTTGACTATCCCCCACACTCAACCAAAAATGTCATAGGAGTGACATTATCAATACAGTATATTAGCTTTTATGGAACAAATATATTCAAATGATATTCTTCTAGTTTCAACACAGGCTATAATTATCTAAGACTGTAGGTACAAGTGTACTAGGGCTGCCCTATAATGTGTATTTGAGAAGTGTTTCTAGACATTTATTTAGAGGAAATTTTGGAAGAGAGAATGTAATTAATGACTCAAATTGGAATGTAGCTAAGGCAGTGACAATAACACATCTCCTCTTGCTAAAAGTGAAGTTGGATCTTAAATGACCTCAAGGACCTGTGTTTTATATCTCACCAGAAAGATGTCTCCTCTAGCATCACAGTACCAGCAAAAACTAGGCTGTAGCATTTCATGACACAATATTGATTTGACTTAAAAGAAAGAACACAATATCCAACAGGAAAATTAAAACCAAAAAAATAATTTCAAAGTGACATTTTGAAAAATTTTGCTTAATTTTGACTTTCCAAAAACTGTACAAAATGCTGTTTGAACTTAAAAAAAAAAAGGTTTTCCACATTAGGTTTTTTGGCTTTTCATGGGTTTTGCCTCTTTTCCTTTAGATAATGAAGTGTGCTAGCCTACACAATTATATTTTAAGTCAAAATGAAACGGAATTTTTTATTTCCACGTTTCAAAGAAATCAGCACATTTTCTTTTTGAAATGTTTTGTAATGAAAAGAAACACATGTCTTTGTCCATTCCTTTGTTTCATTTTGAAATTTCTTGTGGAAAACTGAAATTCTTCAACTGAAAAATTTCAGAACTGGCATCTTTCCTGAAAATTTTTTCATGGACAAAACTTTGGTTTTCCAACAAGCTCTTGTCTGTAGTACCAACTATGATATAGCTCTTCTTGAAATGATGGACTAAATGAATAGCAATTAAGTAGCCTTCATTATTTTTAAAAAGATGACTCGCATGGTGGATGAAGACAGAGGTTGCCTATGTGGAATCTCCTTTTTTTAAATTATGAACTGAACTGTAGCTACTGTTATAATAGATTATATTGTTATTATAAGCCTGATTTGGGCTAACCTTTTAAAAGTGGAAGAGAACTAGGAGCCTGGGTGTCAGAAACTCAAACTGCCTCTCACCCCTTCACAAGCACCATTCTCCAGCCTCCTTCTAACCCATTGTGAGGGTTTGTGAGCATCTGCTTGGTGACATTTCTAATTGGATTGTAAACTCTTTGGAGAGTTGCTGTGTCTTCCTATGTGCATTTATGAGACACGTAGCTTGCTTTGGGCATTGTTGCATTATAACAACAGAATAAGCAGATGAGCGGGTTGCCTGGCTCTTTTCAGACTGTCTACAATGTCATATTGTTAACTGCTATGATGCAAACACAATCCTCAACACAGAACATCTCCCCCTCTCTCTGCTTCTTTGGAATAGCTGTTTATGTGGAACGTCATAGAAAGGCAGGAATTGCTAAACAAGAACAAACTACTGGTTAGTCTGGTCCAGAATTTGACCATGGCTATTAACAGTTGCTTCAGAGATAGTGGAAAAGCCCCTACAATAGGCAGCTACATAATAACCTTCCTATGGGTTATTCCTAGCCCCCACCAGTGAGAGACTGACAAAAAAATCAACCAGTACTTCCTGGTTTCAGCCCAGGCGATGTCCCTTGTGCATATCCCTTGTAACACTACTTTAGCCCAAACTAGGTGTGGGACAAATATGTGGCATAAATTCTCCCCTCAGATATGCGTACACATCACATCTAACTATCAATCACTTGAAATTATGTGAACCTCGGTAATTTTGGATGTCTTACATAGAATCAAAGAAAGATTGAAAATTCAAGTTTCCTATCACTCAGTGACTTGCTATATGACTTTTGGCAAATCACTTCAAAGTGCACAATTCTCAAATGTAAGGTCTGACTTTAAAGGGAGTACTTGACATGCTTAAAATCTGGCACAAGCTCAAATACCTTGCTGCTAGTGGGCTCGTGTGTGTGCAGTATTTAATGATTGTTGTAGTTATTTGTCTGTCTGTTTTTCCCCCAAGCCATTTCTTCACCCCAGTAAAATGTCAAACTAGTTGTTTTTCTAAAGTTTAAACCTAAACTCTAAGTCTCTGTCTAGACAGGTCAGGCTCAGCTCACACTTGCTGTATTTCAAAAACCGGTATTTTATATCCCTAAATATTTTAAATTTGTTTTCATTCTTCCATTTCTGTTATTTACTATAATATAGTCACCTTTTTTCCCTTCCAAACCCTCTTAATCAAGCCAAATAAGCTGCAGGTAATCATTCAGTTAAACAGTTTGTCCATCTGATAATTCTATTACCAAGAATGCAATGTAACAAGCTCTGAATTAATTCTTGCTGGGGGTGAAACAAGGAAAGAGCTGCAGGGTATCCTCAGACAGGCCATATCAGTTCTTTCTACTGCTTCTGCAGGTGCAGTGAGCTACTCAGGGCAAAAATATAGCAAATTGGATTTAATTCTGATGCTCTGTTTTGTCCCTATGAGCCTATTTGCATTTTTTTTTAAAAAAATAGCCTCCAGGTGGGCATGAATGAAATAAAGAACAGTGAGATATCTGCTAGAGGGCTGTACTTCTACTAGCCTGCCTCTTATGGCACATGATTTTACTGCCATTGGTCCAATGTTGAGCTACTAGGAAATTTTAAAACTGCCTCAAGCCCAGGAGCCAAAAGATCTAGTGAATCAAAAAGGCAGCTTCAGCAGTTGATCGCTGTATCTTGGAAAATTGTGTTTGTGTCTGTGCACCTTTTCAGGGGAAATGAGAAAGAAATATGGATTTAGTCCAAGTTTTGCTGCTTTAAATGTCTGTTTGAGCATCAGATATTAGGAGCCCTGATTCTGCTCCAGTTGAAGAAAATGACCAAACTACCATTGCCTTCAGTGAAAAAAGAATCAGGCCCAGAAGTGTGGACTGATTAACATCATAGATGATATTAAATTGGAAGGCATTGTGAACCATTTGAGTTTACAATGCAACAGGACAGCATGCAAGGCTTACAAAATTTGGGGCTGTATATATAGCATCACATCATGGAGCAGAGAGTTAACTGTCTTGGTCTGTAACCAAGTGGATACACCCTGGCTCAGAGCATCCACTATAGCAGATGTGTGGGGAAATTTCCTCGGTATTGATGATGGCCTCTGTAGAATAAGCAAGAGGTTCACCTCCAAAACCTACAAATTCCCTGAAGTTGTCTAGCAGAACACCACCTTGGAGGCTTCCATTTCTTGAGCCATGGCAACACAGCTGTGTTGGAATTGTGCTGCCAGGGGCTTCCAGCCAAACATTCCCCTCACTCTTCCCTAAAGATACAGGTTCCTCATTGCAAGGGACATATCCATAAACATGAAGATTGACTTGGTCAGTATTAACTTTGCTGTAGGATCCCCAGGGGGATATTGTGGGGACAATACACGTCTCTTCTTGTTGGTGCCCTTTCCAAATGCAGTTTCCACAGGGTCCTGGAGAAGAAGGAAATGATATTGTGCTGGACACCATTCTCTTTTCCTTGCCTGCCAGCATCATGGATCAATAGGATTTTTCCTCCCCTCCAACCTTGGAGACAGAAGGAACACAATTTCACCTTACATTTCCAGAATAATATTAATAGGTGAAGGGAGTTCAGGAGAGAGCAGCACAAAAATATTAATGAAACAAAATTAAGAAAGGGGAAAATGTCAGCTGAATATTAGGGAAAAATTCAGACAGTGAGATGTTAGCTTGTTTGAAACTATCCTGAAGTGGACTTAGGGGGATGGACTTAGAGATTTAATAAAACTCTTCCATCTGTGCTTCTCTCTACATATTGGGCTTCTGTCTAATATACTCCCTGTTCTAAAAAGCCCTGCATTCATGTAACAATGGCTCTCTGGAATTTACCAATGCTGGTCCTGTGTCAGCTGGAGATACTGTTCGCCAAGTTCCTCTTCTCTCTTTGCTTCCCATCCAGCAGCTGAACATACTGGGTCCGATTCTGCTCTCAGTTGAACGTGTGAAAATGTAAAATTACTGCAGGTGTTATCCCTTTGTCTCCACTTGAGAATGAAAGGCAGATCTTGATATCCAATTGGGGTCTAGCAGGTCTACTCCAGTGGTAAGGGCAACTTTTGGAAAGTGGGGAAAAATTCATAACATGTTACCATAACCTGTTACAATGAATGTTGATAGAAAAGGGGTGAAAAGAAGACAACCTGGATTAGTCCAAACAAAAAGGGCTACTCATACAACCCAAGGATAGTTTAAAGAACATGGCTTGTAAACAGAAAGAACCTGAAATTGGAAATCCATGGACCTAGATGGGAATATCAGAAATTATGCCTAATGGGTGAACAAAACAATGAAGAGGAAAGGCCTTTTCCAAACATTACCCCCACTTTGGGGTCCTTTTAAAAAGACGGTATTGAGGATTTAAATGGCTTTTGGGAAACAGATCCTGGCAATTCCCCCAAGCAAAAGATGACAAGTCTTTGCTTTGCCTCACCTCAGAGAGTTTGTCCTTCATGGGTGAGCCTTGATCATTGGGTGTCTATATTAGCACACTGGAGAGACCATCACTCTTGGATAAGTGAGGACCCCAGGCTAATATATGTGAGATTCTGCTCTGTCTTCCCTTCCTTTGTGTGTTCCTTACTGCCTCCCTCAACTCCCTCAGTCATATCTCTTTTCTCTGTTGGCTTTACACTGAATCCTGAGATCATAGGCATGGTAACTAGGCGTGCGGGGGATGCTCCAGCACCCTCAAGTTTTGTGCAGGGTCCTGGCCGCTTACCCCATGCCCAGGGTCCTGGTGCTGCTGGCCCCGCACCTGAGGCTCTGTTCCTGGACCTGTCCTAGGGCTCTGCTCCTGGTCCTGTGCCTGGGTTCCTGGCTGCAGGACCCAGCTGTAATATCACCTTCAGCTCCCTTACCCCTGTCTGAGTCCCTCCACCCTCCCGGAGCCAAGGCCTGGTCCTGGCCCCAGCTCTGGGGAGAGGAGGCATGGATAGGGGTAAGGAGGGGGCAAAGTAAAAAGTTTGGGGACCACTGGCTTTCAGCACCCCCACTATAAAAAGTGTTCAAGCTCCACTGCCTGAGATCAACCACACTGCACAGCGTCAGCTTGATGAGATGAGACAACCTGCTCTGCTCAGCCTTGGAAAGACAAGTAAAGGCGAAGGACCTAACAAGACCAGCCAGATGATGTCCCAGATGGGCGGAAGTGAGCCAGAGTCCAGAGCAACAGCTGTTGTGGCTGACTTGCCAGCCAAGAGCATCCATCCATGGCTGACCACCTTGTAGCCTGAGAATATCAACCAAAACACATATTTTCCCCACTTTTACTTTCCTATTTCTTCTCCCTTCTGTCTGTTTTGTTAAAGGCGGGGACACTAAAAATTCAACAGCAGAATTAAGCCTTGCTTCCCCACTAAGAAGGATTGGACAACAAAATAAGAGACTCTAACTGATATTCCAAAGGACTTTGATTAGTTTTGATTGTTTTTTGTTGTTGTTGCTGGATTTTTTTGCATAACCACTCCATTTTAATTTGGAAATGCTCTGTTTTATTTTTGGTTAGTTTTCTCTTGTTTATTCTAATCAATACATTTCCAAAGTTTGGTATAATTTTTTCTAGTATATTTTCTGTGGAAATAAACAGCTGAGGGTCTCTCTATTTAAAACCCCAATCCATGTTTAACTATTTAGTGTTGTATAGTGACAAGCTCATGTTAACCCCTTTGCTTGTCAAAGCTCACTTACTGCACCAGAATTAACTCAACACTAGTGGTTGTGGGAATTGTAGAATCAGTTGATGGCAGAGAGGATCAGTTTAGGGCCCTTCTAGCATCTAGGACATTTAAATGGGACTGAGTAGATGTGGGTTCAGTTCCTGAGCTGCAGACAATCTGCAGAAGGACACTGACTGTGTTCTCCTAACAATTGTTCTGATTTTGCAGTCCCATTTCCCTATTTTTTTTAAAATGCTTTCCCCATACCAGGTGCTGACAGTTTGCCTGAAAGTGATCATTCAGGGGAAACTAGGAAACTGACTATTCAAAATACAATCAAAGAGAGAAAGTCAACAACTCAGAAGCAGAGAAATATATATTTTTCTCTAATTTCTTTCACTTACAATGATCTTAGGTTAGAATACTAGGCAAAAATAAATAAATAAAAAGAGGACAGAGATTTTATTTTACAGTTATTTAACTCTTTAAGCGCACAAATGATGGAAACCTTAAAGCAACCTGATTTGCCTGGTAGGAGCGATCACTTTTTCATGTCTTTGGATGAACCACAATTCTCAAATCAAATATTGGATTATATTATTAAGTAAAGTAAAATTACCGATCTAATATGACATTATGCATAAAATTTGTGCTGGCAGGGTTTGTGCCCCTGTGGGGGTAGGGTAATTTAGAAGGCAGTTAGGCATTAAATTCTAAAAAAGAATTGCTATTTTTTTTTCTGTTTGCAGCTCCTTTAGTAATTTGCAAGGATATGTGATGCAGAAGTTCCACTATACCAAATGTAACCCTGGTATTTTGCAAGGAAAGTAGTGATAAAGTTTTCAGAGGAATAAAGGAAATACAAATCCATTATCAGCTTTAGACATCAGACATCGTTGGCAGTTTTTTCATCAGAAGTCTATTCAAGTTCTGTTTTTAATTTACTTTCAGTTTTCCCTGTCCCCCCTTGAGGCCCCCTGCTTACATCCATATGCTTTTACCACAAAAAGGGTATGAGAGCACAGTAGCTTTCCCTCAAAACTCCGCAGCCTGTTTAATATCTTGTACATACTTACCAGATGCTTATTCTGAACTCTGAGAGGCCTGCTCGGTGGCAGGTTTTCTGATTCTCACCGTAAGTTACAACTATCCATCTGTGCAAGTATTGTCTTGAGAGCCTCTGATTTTTTTGATTCACAAAAAGCAAATTTATAACAGGTCTTACATGGCAGGTCTCTTGCAAATACTACAATTCTGAGTTCATCCAAAAAGGTTGCTTGCAAGTTTTGGTTTGAAGAATTGAAAATGTCTGAGAGTAAATTCTAATGGACTTGCTGAAGTCATACCATCTCCGATAGCTTTGCCTTGATTTAAAACAAAACAAACAACCCTCTTCCCAAAAAGTATGAAACAATAAACATAGCAAATAATGAATTAATGCCATATATGGTTATTCTGCATGAGGTGCCACACCTTCAACAAATTCCTACATTCAGAGCTATGAAAAACATGATATTAGTTATGATTTTTTAATAAACATAGTGTAAAGTTTGCCACTAAGGGCCAAATTTGGATTTTAGTTATACCCAAATAAATCTGAAATATCTCCGCTGAGTGCTCCTGGATATACTCCATATTCACAGGGGTGAAGCTGAAACCAGAATTTGGCTCAAAGCAAAGTAAGCTGCCATGGGATAAGAGGGAAGGTCTTCTCATGGATTGGTAACTGGTTAAAAGATAGGAAACAAAGGATAGGAATAAATGGTCTGTTTTCAGACTTCAGAGAGGTAAATACTGGTGTCCCCCAGGGTCTGTACTGGGACCAGTCCTATTCAACGTACTCATAAGTGATCTGGAAAAAGAGGTAAATAGTGAGGTGACAACATTTGCAGATGATTCAAAACTACTCAAGATAGTTAAGTCCCAGGCAAACTGCAAAGAACTACAAAAGGCTCTCACAAAACTGGATGACTGGGCAACAAAAGATAAAGTTCAATGTTGATAAATGCAAAGTAACGCACATTGGAAAACATAATCCCAACTATACATATAAAACGATGGGATCTAAATCAGCTGTTACCACTCAAGAAAGAGATCTTGGAGTCGTGAATAGTTCTCTGACAACATCCACTCAGTGTGCAGCGGCAGTCAAACCAGTGAACAGAATGTTGGGCGTCAGTAAGAAAGGGGTGGATAGATAAGACAGAAGATATCATATTGCCTCTGTATAAATCCATGGTATGCCCACATCTTGAATACTGTGTGCTGCTGTGGTCGTCCCATCTCAAATAAGATATATTGGAATTGGAAAAGGTTCAGAAAAGGGCAACAAAAATTATTAGGGTCTAAGTTCCCTGTAAGCTGCGCAGCCGCACAACAGCCTATGTATTGCCACACAGGCATTCAGGGAACCTGCCCAGCCGAGCTGCCTTTGCCGGGGGAGGGGCGTCCCTCCTCTGGCCCCAATTAGCCCGGCCCCAACCTGCTGTGCCCAGGGGAGGGGTGCGTGGCCCATCCCTGCTCCTCGCCCTCCCTCCCAAAGCTTCCTACATGCCACAAAACAGCTGTTCGCGGTGGGTGGGAGGTGCTGGGAGGGAGGGCGAGGAGTTGGTCAGTGGGGCCACTGGCAGGTGAGAGGTTCTGCAGGGCGGGGGAGCTTGGCTAGCGTTGGGTGCTGCTGAGCAGCACCCACTAATTTTTCTCTGTTGGTTCTCCTGCCCTGGCTTACCCACAGAGTTGGCACCTATGAGGGCGCCCCTCCCCGGCCCCAACTCGCCCTGGACCTGCCCCTCCTCTCCCCCAGCTCAGACCTGCCATGGCTGGGGGAGGGGCGCCTATCCCGTGGCCCCAGCCCCAGAGCTGCCGCAGTGTGGACAGAGCTGGGGGGAGTCCTCTCTCCCTGGTGTAGCCCTGGATCACTCTACTGTACCCCAACCCTCCGCCTCAGCCCTGAGCCCCTCATCCCCAGCCCCACTGCAGAGCGTGCACCCCCAGCCAGAACCCTCACACCCCTGCACCACAGCCCTCTGCCCCAGCCCAGTGCCCCTCCCACACTCCAAACCCCTCGGCCCCACCTATGCCACATTAATTTTGTTTTGTGCACCAATATGAAAGTCATGTGTCACACTTCACCTCCATATTGGTGCACATAACAAAATTCATTTTGCACATGCATGGGAATAATTAGAGGGAACACTGCTAGGGGTATGGAATGGCTATCATATGAGAAGATGTTAAAAAGACTTGGACTTTTCAGCTTGGAAAAGATATGACTAAGGGAGGATATGACTGAGGTCTATACTGTCATAACTGGTGTGGAAAAGTAAATAAGGAAGTGTTATTTACTCCTTCTCATAACACAAGAACTAGGGTTCACCAAATGAATTAATAGGCATCAGGTTTAAAACAAACAAAAGGAAGCATTTTGTAACACAACGCACAGTCTGTAGAACTCTTTGCCAGAGAATGTTGTGAAGGCCAAGTTTATAACAGGATTAAAAAAGGACTAGATAAGTTCATGGAGGATAGGTCCATCAATGGCTATTAGCCAGGATGGGCAGGGATGGTGTCCTTAGCCTCTGTTGGCCAGAAGCTGGGAACGGGCAACAGGGGGATGGATCACTTGATGATTACCTGTTCTATTAATTCCCTCTGGGGCACCTGGCATTGGCCACGGTGGGAAGACAGGATACTGGGCTAGATGGACCTTTGGTCTGACCCAGTATGGCCGTTCTTATGTTCTTATATTCTATAAGAATATATAATATGTGACAGGGTCGGGCCAGATGGCTATAGGAGAGTAATACAAGATAGATATATTAGCTCCAGGCTAAGTAGGTCCCTTTTCCCTGGGTAAGATAACAGGGAAGGTTCCAGAACAATCAGGAACCTTCTTGAGACAATTAAGACTGGCTGATTACAACATCTTCAGCCAATCAAGAAGCTGCTAGAATCAATTAAGGCAGCTGGGATTAAGAGGCACTCAGAGCTGAGAGTGAGAATGCGGACTGTTAGAGGACTGAGGTGTACAAGCATTATCAGACACCAGGAGGAAGGTCCTATGGTGAGGATAAAGAAGGTGTTGGGAGGAGGCCATGGGGAAGTAGCCCGGGGAGTTGTAACTGTCGCACAGCTGTTCCAGGAGGCACTCTAGACAGCTGCATTCCACAGGGCCCTGGGCTGGAACCTGGAATAGAGGGTGGGCCTGGGTTCCCCCCAAATCCTCCCAACTCCTGGTCAGACACAGGAGAAATCGACCTGGACTGTGGGTTCAGAAAAAACGGCCAAGCTGAGGGCTGCCGTGAAGCTCCAAGGTGAGCAAATCCGCCAATAAGCACAAACCCACCAACGTAGAGCAGAAACTTTGTCACAAATATTAATTCTGGACATCTACAAAGTGAGCTACAAGCATATTTAACACTTGACAAAACCTATGAGGAAGATAAGTAAACCTCCATTTTGCAGATGTGTAAATTGAGACAGTGGTTAGATGACGCACCCAAGGTCACCCAATAAGTCACTGGTAGCAATGGGAATTGTAACCCAGTGCCAGCTTGCTTGTCACTCTAATCACTGGAGAGCACATGCTCCCAATTTTAATTTATAGTTGTTGGTTTGCCATGGTGCGCGTAGGTAAGTGTGGCCAATAAAGCTACAAAGATCATGTGACTTGTCTGGGCTCAAGTACTGATCTGACCGTTGAAATTTACATTCAAATTTACCATTTTATTTATCTGTTAATTACAAGGTTATTGCCAACTGTATCTAACCACCAAGCTGTCATTGTATACATTTTTGGACATCAAGCTGATAAAGGACATACTGCATCAGAAGAACAAACTCTGATTTGATGGGAAGATAGTCTCTTCTTGCAAACTGAAATTATTCATTTCTAATTGCTACTCAAGAACAATGCAGAGGATGCGCTGTTAAAGAGTCTGTCTTTAATTTTGTCCAAGCAATCAGCAAATGAAAATCATTTCCAGCACTAAGATGAGACAAAATTGTGTTGGAAATTCTTATACCAGATGTGCAAAAGGAAGAACAAAACTCCCTTCAGCAAATTTTAAAATGGAGTTAAAGAACAAGAGAAAACTCTTTCAAAACTATAGAGGTTCATTGAAGGCTTCAGACAAGACAAGATGACGTTTTCCTCAAGACAATGGAATTCCCCCTCTCTTATTTTATTTTCTAGCTGGAAATGTTTTCAAATGAACCCCCCCCCCCAAAAAAAAAAAAAACAACCAAATATCACTGGTGCACTCAGTTGTGGTTGTCTGATAGACATCATTCTGTCCATTGCACAAAAAGATTATTATTGCCTAAGCGAAGCTGAAACTGAAGTTTCCTCCAGGACAACAAACAGGAAAATTAAGCAACATATCTAAACATTAGTCTAGACACTTTTTCTTTGAGGACAATTTCACCGTTAGTAATGGGAGCCTTTTTAAGGCCAAGAAAAAAAGAGAAATCCATTCAGCATTCTTCAATAACTATATAGACTTTAATAGGAAACTCTATATAAAATGATGAGATAATTTAGAGCAAGACAACCTCTGTTCTGTACAAAAAAAAATCTATCACGTGAGAGGTCATTATCAAAATGAAAACTTAGCAAAAGGCCACTTTCTCCACTGCCATAACTCTCCTGAAATCTGCCAGCAGAGAATTTACCCCTACTGCCTAAAATAAAAAATCATCATTGGAATCCCCCTCAAGTCTCTGTGACCAGAAAGATGTTTTTTCTTTGTGGCTACTATCTTCACTGGATTAGTTCCTGGCTCCTACCCCACTCCCCACATGATATTTTATTTATTTATTTATTTATTTGAGAAACACACCTGAGTAAGACTCGTCTCTTACCATCAGGAGTGAAGCAAAAAAGATTCCTTGATGCTTTCACATTTATAACTGCTGATGTTTTCTCTCCTAAAAGCTGCAAAGGTTTAATTTACTTAACAGGACTACTACCTGGTATTAACAGATTCTTGCCAGTATTCTTGTTAAGAGGCATATAAAAATACTGATGTTGATAATTGCTGAACAAAATGATTGAAGTTACCTGAGCACAACAATAGGCTTCTAAATGCCGCACTGCTCAAAATTGCCCCTTTCTGCTAATTAGAACATTCCTGGAAATAAAAAATGTAACAAACTAATCCCATGAAGCAATTAAGAATTAGCTCCTTAATGGCTCTTCCACATCACATTTCTTTCTGGCTTTGATTTTACAATATATGCTGTTTTAAAGAGACAATTTTTATCTCCCTGTCAGGCTTGGTAATTACCCTCGTATTGTATTATAGGGGTGGGGTTTTTTTAAGTTCTCAGCCGTTGTGCTCTGAAAGCATATGAGAGTTTATTTCCTGTCCTCCAAACTGCAAAAGGGAAAGATTTAAAATGAAGTCAGCAGCTTAGATCAATAACAGGCAGTTGCAAACGGAGACATCCTGTGTGGCTGGTTGGAATTATTTTAATAACCCCAAGGATGATTCTGAAACTCCCCAATGACCCTCTGAAGAAATGTTTGGTTTTTTTCCAAAGCAATTTTACCTACTTTCCTATAGGCTGCCCTTCTCACAAGCTTCTACTCTAGGCTCTGTTTTGTTCCTGTTGAATATTTTGATGTATTGCAGGCAGCTTTGAAGGGACAATATGCATAAATTGGCAAAGCTCAGTTAAAGGGAGAAATTGTGGGAAGTGTACAGACAATTGTGCCTGTGACACTGACAATATGCCCAGCCCAGTTTTTCCGTAATACCTTCCAAATGAATGGTGTTCCTTTCCCCTTCCCTCTCTCTGCCACACACATACAATGTTTCCCTTAAGAATTCCTCTACCACCCAGTTCAAATCTTATTTGTCCTGACTTGTAGTGCATTTTTTGCTCAGGTCAGTAGACAGACAAGCCTTTACAGCTCATTCCGGAACTATGCTTTGGCTAACAGGCAGTGAATGCTCTTGCACTGTGTGTGTGGGTCACTTTCACCCTAAGGACACAATTTCAGCATCCTCAGTGATTAGGACCCTGCATCTCTTCAAGTCCAATTCTGAATCTCTGCAAACCTTTCTAGAGCAGAAAACCAGGTTTGTCCCAATGACATGTTGCCCATCTTTGTCTCGGTCCTTTAGGAACATTCCTGTTTATCACAGAGAAAATGGGTTTCAGGTCCAGCTGAACCAAGTTTTATGTAAATTAAAATAGCTGAAAACTAGTATTTTAAGCATTTTGAGAACACTGATGAACAAGTAACATGGAAAAGCAAACATGGAAGGGAACAATAACATGCAAAAGCACTTTCTTGCACTCCTGGTAAATATCCTGTCAAGGGATAAACACAAATACAGTAATGGGTCTGACTGCAAATAGTTATTCAACACCATGTGTGGCTGAGAGATGCAAATTACATTAACCAGAAAGTGGAAAAGCTGTATCAGTGTCAGGTTTCTTCAAGCCGAACCCAACAGTGATTGAATTAAACTGTTTTTAAAGTTACATTCACATGTATTTCCTGGTGGCAAATTGAAAACTGGAAGAAAAAAAAAGTTAAAGTTTTCAAAGCAAATACACGTGGGCCCTGATATTCTGCCGCTGTGCAGATTGTGTTGTCATTTACACTGGGAGAGGAGGGGAAGACGGGAGAGAGGAGAGGTCTCAGACTCCTCTGTGACATTATTATTTTCTTTCCTTGGACCCTGCATGGAGCTCTCAGTGGGGTCATGGCTCATGTATGGGTAGGAGATGGGGCAGCAACAGAAGTAACTTACTATGGTGTCTCACTTTTTCTGTGGGATCCCGCCATGATGTCCCAGAGGTGACCCAAAGGCATGAGGCATCTGCACAAGGACACTTGTGTCCTTGGGATCCCAGGGCATTTGAAGCCTAACCTATGGCTTTTTCTGAAGGGTGGCAAAGCTTGGCCACACACCAATGTGGGGAAAACACTGATGGAAATTTCTCCCCTGGGTGTTAGCCTGACCCTGAGAGCTTTAGCAGGTTGTTGGTATGAGTAAGATTCATAGTATCACATTCTGGTTTTCCTGTATGTGAAAAATCAAATGTATAACACTTTAATTTACAATATATTCATTAGCTCAGAAGCTATTCCTTACTGAGGACCATACTTGTGGGGATTTTGGAGTTATAAAGTTATAAATTTTAGTCATTTTAATAACACCTAGGTAGGGAAAAGTTTGAGGGTTTGTAACCTCAAAAGGGTTAGTATTTTTTCTCTGCTCATCTTGTGGGCTCTGCTCAAACTTTCCAAAATGGTTCATAATTGAGCAGACACCAAGAATAGAAGTTTCTTTTTAAAAAAATGTGCAAGTGAAGACAGGCGATTACAATGAAAGCTGAGCTGGGACAAGAGCTCCTAAACTATGCCAACCTCAGGTTTTCACAGAAAAATTAAAGCATCTGGGTTTTGCTTGAACAGTTCAGTCCTTTTGACAAAACTGTTGGGACCCTGTGCACTCCTCACATATATGGCCTATGCATGCAGATGCTCCACTAGGATGACAGATAAGATCTTATCTTCCCCCACTGCAGCCTGCAGAGCTCCTGTGTAGATCAGGGCTGAAGTAGGTGCCACGTTATGAGGACTCACCTACAAGGTGGGTGGGGATGGCTTGTGAATTCATATCCATAGGCCCCATCCTCTTGTCACACAGGCACAAGGGAGCCTCACTGAGCCTTTCTCTTCAGCATTTGGGGGTGCACATTCCCTGCAAACTCTCTTACAGGTTGTCTCCTCCTATTTCTCCCATACTGGAATTGCACCAAGTGGAGGGAGGAAGGATTTTGCCTCTATGGATCTGATTTATAGAACCGCTGAGTACTCAAATCTTCACCTTAACCAGCGTCATCTGCAGGTGATCAGCACCTTTGAAAATCATGCCTCTTATGGATAGATATAAAGGTTGATGTGTTTGTGATTTGTTGTGAAAAGTCCCTTGTTGTAATTCACAAGGTAGATCTTTTGGATTCCTGCAGTGCTGGTGCGAGCCCATTGTGGGGCCTAAGCAGGAATATTTCTGGGCCCCACTCCCCACACACTAAATACTAATAATTAAGAGGGGCCCCCTTGAGCCACTTGGCGCCCTAAGCAATTGCTTAGTATGCTTTTGCCTAGCACCGGCTCTGGGTATCTGCTTGTGCAAGCCTAACCTCTGTAATCAGGAAGGCTGGTCAGCCAGTATTTATAATGAGCAACTGTGTTTAACTGAACTCTGTAGTTGCAGTTTACAAAAGAATCCTAGAAGTTGGAGCTGGAAAAGGACTATTAGGTCACCTCATTGTCAGTGCAGAATAGTTTTCTACTTTACTCATATTAGTGCTTCATCCAGTCTAGTTTTAACTGTCCCAAGTAGGGGGATGCCCAACACCTATGTTATGTGACTTTCACAGCCTTGCAGAGTTCATAGTTAGGGTGATTTTTCCTAAAAAAAAAAAAAGTATTTATTCACACAACCTCTCTTTTGTATAGGATGGCCTGGGATGTAGGCAGGGCTATTTTTAGAGATGGTTATGAATCGGGGGGGCAAAGGGAGGTTGCCTTTGGGAAACTATCCACTAGCACAGCATAATTTTCTAATCGTTGTCCATATCTTAACCACATAGTTCCAATTCCAAATGGCAAAAACATTACAATTTTATTTGACCTTTAAATTCCTAAGAGGGACCAGGCCCTTATCCTAAGCAGAGGTCAGACAGAACTGCTACTGACAGATACTGATTCTGGTGACCGTATTGTTTCATCTAATGAATTAGATGACATTTAAGCTGGTAAAGGGATATCAACAAGGTGGAGCAGAAGAACGTATTAGAGACTGAGAAAGAGTAGCAGTTACAATAGGTTAATGCCCAGGGTGAAGAGGTTGAAGCCTTGCCCCATGGTGGCAGTCAGACTTTATCACTGAGAATCCTGCTGCTGCCAATGGAGGAAGGAGTGTACAGAACGGCTGTCTGAAACCCTCATGACAATGTCTGTGCCCTATGTAAAAAGAAAAGGAGTACTTGTGGCACCTTAGAGACTAACCAATTTATTTGAGCATAAGCTTTCATGAGCTTTCTGGCTCTATCAATCTGTTTCTTCACTTCCGCCGGTGGGTATTGTAGTTGTAAGAATGCTTGCTAGAGATCTTGTAGGTGTTTGTCTCTGTCTGAGGGGTTGGAGCAAATGTGGTTGCATCACAGACAGATTGATAGAGCCAGAAGGGTTCCCAGAAGTCACCTACTACAGGACAGGCCTAACAAAGAAAATAACAGAACGCCACTAGCTGTCACCTTCAGCCCCCAACGAAAACCCCTCCAACGTGTTATTAAGAATCTACAACCTATCCTGAAGGATGACCCAACATTCTCACAAATCTTGGGAGACAGGCCAGTCCTTGCCTACAGACAGCCCCCCAACCTGAAGCAAATACTCACCAACAACCACATACCACACAACAGAACCACTAACCCAGGAACCTATCCTTGCAACAAAGCCCGTTGCCAACTGTGCCCACATATCTATTCAGGGGACACCATCACAGGGCCTAATAACATCAGCCACACTATCAGAGGCTCGTTCACCTGCACATCCACCAATGTGATATATGCCATCCTGTGCCAGCAATGCCCCTCTGCCATGTACATTGGTTAAACTGGACAGTCTCTACGTAAAAGAATAAATGGACACAAATCAGATGTCAAGAATTATAACATTCATAAACCAGTCGGAGAACACTTCAATCTCTCTGGTCAAGTGATTACAGACATGAAAGTTGCGATATTACAACAGAAAAACTTCAAAACCAGACTCCAGCGAGAGACTGTTGAATTGGAATTCATTTGCAAATTGGATACAATTAACTTAGGCTTGAATAGAGACTGGGAGTGGCTAAGTCATTATGCAAGGTAACCTATTTCCCCTTGTTTTTTTCCTTCCCCCCCTCCCCCAAGACGTTCTTGTTAAACCCTGGATTTGTGCTGGAAATGGCCCACCTTGATTATCATACACATTGTAAGGAGAGTGATCACTTTAGATAAGCTATTACCAGCAGGAGAGTGGGGTGGGGGGAGAGTAAACCTTTTGTAGTGGTAAACACCCATTTTTTCATTGTTTGTGTGTATAAAAAGATCTTCTGTACTTTCCACAGTATGCATCCGATGAAGTGGGCTGTAGCTCACGAAAGCTTATGCTCAAATAAATTGGTTAGTCTCTAAGGTACCACAAGTACTCCTTTTCTTTTTGCAAGTACAGACAAACACGGCTGTTACTCTGAAACCTGTGCCCTATGTGAGAATAAACTGACCTTGTTGCATCCCCCAATACTGTGGAAGGGGCAAGTGGGAGAAAACCACATACTCTCAGATTTCCAGTTGGAGGAAGGGATTAACTAGCAGGAAGAGAGGAATGCCCTAGGGCAGGGGTAGGAAAACCTTTTGGCCCGAGGTCCACATCAGGGTGCAAATCTGTATGGAGGGCTGGGTAGGAAAGGCTGTGCCTCCCCAAACAGCCTTGCCCCCGACCCCTATTCACCCCCTTCCACTTCCCACCCCCCGCCCCAAACCGCTCCCCCAGGAACCCACCCCCTATCCAACCCCACTGTTCCCAGACCCCTGACTGCCCCAGAACCTCCACCCCATCAAACCACCCCCTGCTCCCTGTCTGCCCCCTGGGACTCCCTGCCCCCTGTCCCCTAACTGTCCCCCCGGGGCCCCCTACCTACCCAACCCCCTCACCACTAAGTGCGCACTGCCGCCCCCTTACCATGCTGCTCAGACCGGCAGGAGCTTGCAGACCCGCTGCCCGTGTGGTGGCATGGCTGCTGGGGAGGGGCTGGGGACTAGCCTCCCAGCCCAGAAGCTCAGGGGCCAGGTAGGATGGTCATGCGGGCCGGATGTGGCCCGCGGGCCATAGTTTGCCCACCTCTGCCCTAGGGGACTGTCCCACTATCACAAAGAGACAAAATGGAATCCGGGAAAACTATGGAGAGGTTTCTTGTTTGATGTTTCAGATCAAAATGTGACAGTTTTTGCTGTTTCATTATTATTATTATTATTTACTAATTTAACACTTAGTTTGAAGTAGTTTCCAGAGCCCTATTTTACTATATAAACATATAGTAAGAGACAATCCTTGGTTATAAGTTTATTTTAAACCCTAAACCCAAAGCAAAATGCAGAGGATGAAACCTCATAACTAAAGAAAATGTTCACATGATTTCCTGTGGAGCAGAAAGGCTGAATCTTGCACAATTGGAGTTGCAACTTATTCACTTCTGTAACTGTGAGACCTAGAATATTCTGTAACCATGAGACCTAGAATTTAGTGAAGCACAGTATAATTTTAGTTAGGCTGTAAGACTGATATTTTGTGACATGCTGCAACTATTGACTTCTCTTGAGTTTTCATTTTTCTTCATCTAGTATTTTATTCTAGACATGGGTCCAAAATGACAAGTCGGGATCGAGCAGGACTGGCTCTAGGCACCAGCAAAGCAAGCACTTGCTTGGGCAGCATTCCGGCCACCCTTTTCTTTTTTGCTTGGGCAGTTGCACTCTCGGAACTTGGGGCGGCAAATTTTTTGCTTGGGGTGGCAAGAAACCTAGAGCCGGCTCTGGGATTCAGATACAAACTTCCCCAAACTTTGTGGCCTTTTGATTCAGAGGTTTGGCTGTGTCTATCTCTAGTTCAGACTAGAATCTCCATTCTTTGGATCTGCAGTCACCTTATTATAGTCATAGTGAGATTCCTGTTTATAATACACTCCCCTGATTAATAAATCTTTCAGGTAAGCATTGTCCATTCACAATTGAGAGGCAATTTTTCTTGTTATAAGCCCTTCTTATTGATGAATAATATCTAAAGTCCCTCATGAGATAAAATTTTATTGTGTATTGAAATGTTAAGGTGCTGAAGTTTTCAACCAAATGAAGAAGCACAACACCTACTCATATATGATTTTATCTCAAGAAGTCCAAAATGATTTGTGTATATCTCATACGATGAAAACATCATGATGTACTCTAGAACCTACTTGCCATCAATACTTCAGGTAAGCGGATAGATTGTTTGGGATGGGCTGCAGGGGGACAATTGATGGTAATTTCATCCATATTACTCCTCCAAATGATAAGACTGAAACAAACACAGAGAGATGTCAATATTAGCACCAACTGAGATTAACAGAACCAGTTCACATATCTCTTAGGAGCAAAATCTACCAATTCCGATTCAAAGAACCCGTGCAGAGAATGGATCATAATTTGGGAATCCTGAAACCAGGCTGTACACCTCATACTTGGCTTCATAGGTGCTTCCTATAGAATCCTATGCATCACTGTGCAGTAGGGATGTGGGGACAGGAGATATATCCACCAGTCATTCTTCTCTACATGACACAGATGCAGGTGATGCAGAAGCTACTCTAGCAATGAGGCTGAGGAGAAGCACAAAGCAGGAAGGGCCAAATAAATTGGTATGATGTAAACTGAATCTCGGATGTCTCTAAGATATATTAAGAAATGACTGGATGGAGTATAGGGCACATAAAATATGACCATGTGGTGAAACTCACTCATCCTCACACAAAGCAGAAGCGGGCACTGAAGAGTGAGACAGTTGCTGTTTCTCTCACTCCTCTACATGGCATTACTGCAGGTCATCATCCTTGAAGCAGGGCCAATTAATTTAACCCAGGGACAGAGCATGAGTTTTAGGCTTGGCCCCACATCCTCTCCCACTCTGCACTACTTCAGAAGGATCCTCCCTACTTCAGAAACTCACTCCTCTCCACATTGTTGCCACATTTATGACCTCCCCTCCCTTTAAGGTGGCTTTCTCATGCAGTCAGTTCTCTGGTCTGAAACGTTGTTGTCTGGCCTAAAAATTATTGCGCACTTGCTATTTAATGCGGGATAAGAGAAGAGGGTGTAATTGGTGGAAAAAAGATGATGACAAAATTATGTGAACCTTTCTTTGGAATAATGAGGAAGTTATGTCTCATTCTCTAATGCAGAGCATAAATTATTTGAAAATCATAGAAATTACATCTAAAGCATGTATCCGAGGCATTAATATGATAAACTTAAAGCACATATAAACTGCTTCAAAATTACTATAATTATATATAATACAATCATAATGCCATTTATCATGAAAACCAAGTATACCTTCAACTACAGCAGTCTATTCACAATGATTGACAGCTGATTTCTTTTAAAGTTACATACCATGTACAATATAATATAATTCAGTTTGCCATTGAAACTAATATATTTTTCAACAAAAAATATACCATGCATCACATATGCTAAATTACCTTACATGTGCTATGCTTGCAATTGTATTTTTTAAAAAAACAACCACAACCCTTTCAATTTTTTAAAATTTAAAATATCTAGAGTTGCAGGGGCTCTACAGCACTGGGCTAGATTGTCAATGGAATGACAGAAAGGGATTGACTCTAAGATCTGATTCTGGACTGCACTCTATTTGGGTTGAATCCTGCGTCCACCTGCAGCACACTGCAGGATTCAGACCTTCATACAGACTTTATATGTGGTAGAATAGTATCTGCTTTCAGAGTTGTACCATGAAACCACGACAAAAGTCTTTTCATTATTTTAATGATGCAGTTAGCTGTAAAATTTGAGGGTCACAAAAATCTTCCTATTATTAGGACAGTACATTTTAAAACCAAACATGGCAGCATTCTGGGCAAAGACTGCACTTGGTTAACGACACAGAAAGAGCATGAAAAAAACCCTTAGATAAGTGCAAGTCTCTCAGCAAGAGCAAAATAAAGTCATAAGCTATAATAGCTAACCAAAGCATAACTCTTGTCTTGAAGAATATGTGCAAAATAATCAGTAAACAAATCAAAACCAGGCATAGCTGGAATACTTAGTTTTCAAGAAATTCTGGGGCTGAATGTATTTATGTCACTGGTTGATTATATTTTCTTTCTCTCAGCCACCCCAAAATTATTAAAGTTATCCCTTAGAATAAATGGAAAATTAGTGCTATCACATTGTGTCTTGAATCACAAATTAAAAGGTAAAAATTGATTATTTCAAAATCTCTAATGCCTATCTGAAAGAAAATCAGATTATATTGAATTTTACACTGTTCCATTACAATGCAGGGAATTTTCACCAGTCAGATAGTAAGTCAAATTTAAAATATCTTCTTGCTTTTTAATAAACTGAATAACACAATGATGTTTGAAATGCCATACCTCAATGATCTTTTTTAGAAGGGAATTTGGAATATTTCTTGTATTACTGTCCTGTAGACATGACATGCAAATCGATCACTTCCAACTTTCCAGTCATTTTTATTTGTGAAGGTGTGGTGGGGAAGAAGGGGTGCAGGAGCAACTCTAGTCCTGGGAAGCCCCACCCTGGCAGGACTGCTGGACATGCTCCAGTTGGAGGAGAAGTTTAAAAGGGAGTCTCTTCACTTCAGCAATGTGATGGGTGGAAAGAGAGAAGCAGGCCTGCACTCATTGCTACAGAGGGTTCAGTCAGGAGAGAATCCCCAGGAGGAGGACTGCTGCATGAATCTGTAATCCCAGCTTGCTAAGGCATGTGGGCCAGATTGCAAGGAACAGCCACAAGCTACAACGCACACAAGGAGGTGCAGAGTGGTAGGAAGGGTCCCAGTGGAGGGTGTTAGCCAGACAGCAGGTAGCAGATACCTTCCTTACAGAGCTTAAGAAGGCCCCGTGGTAGGAACCCGTTGGCGTGGGAGGGCCTGGGTTCTCCTATCCTCTTATCGATTAGGTGGGGCTGTGGCCACAGACTTTCATCTCTAGACAAGTCTGCTGCCACAGACTTTGACTACTAGATAGGGCTGTCACCATAGACTTTGACAAGGAGCTTGGGGTTGCCACCACAGACTCTGACTGCTAGGTGAGAGCCATCCGCCTGCTCACAGAAGGAAGTGCACACTTGCTTTGGGTGGTGCCAGGACATAGTCTGTGTCTCATTCCCATTCATTGTCCCATTGAAGTCAATGACAGAGCTCTCATTGACTCCACTGGGAGCAGGCTTCAGGACCAGTATATTTTCCTGATTTAATAAGTATGTCACATTCTTTAAGAAACAGCTCCTCTGAACCCGACAAAAATAAAGTGCAATGGATCTGGGCTGTAATCCTTCCCTCTAATCTGTGTCTCTAGAAGCCTGCAGCTGTATGGAGGCCCACTGACTGAACAGAATGATATGCAGACATAAGGATCATGTATGTGGATCACAGTGCAGGATCTGGGCCCTTAATGGTAGTTTTTTCCTAAGAGAATATTGTTATTTATTATTGGCTAAATGATGACAATATTGTCAGTGCTGCGACAGGGCACAAAATGAAAATAGTCCCTACCTCAAGGAGCTTCCAATCTAAAAAAGAGTATTTTCTGAAGGAACTTCGGGAAGTTAGGATGAATACATTATTTTTTTTTAATCTAAATATAAATCATTGTTTTCATGTCTACTATACAATAGTTGAAATCCATTCAGATACATTAAAGAGCTTTTAGTTTTTGCCTCATTAGGCAGGAGTGAAGTAAAAAAGCTGTATATTCTAAGTTCCAACAGTCTATTTATTATAAATGAGAAGCTGATAGAAAACTTTAAGAAATATAGAAAGCCATCTGTCAGTTCTATGTAATATATTTTCAGAGGGTTTTGCTTGCTGCCTTTTTTTATATGAAGACACATTTTAAATTTTCATCTGGTCCTATTGCATATTTCCTACATGAAATAATGTACTCTTTACTTGTGACATTGCAATCATTTCTCCAGCAACCGATTGTGATGTCAGGAAAAAAGTAGATTATTTCCAGGAGGAAATAGTCAGAAGAAGAACTCTTAATACAAAGATATTTTTGACCAAAAGTGCTTAGTAATGTAACTTTTTGTAAAGAGTAATACAAAAAATATAGGGCCTGATCCTGTATCTGATATGCATCCATTCATATATTGGGCCAGACTATGATAACCTTGCATTGATTAGTACCTTACGCTGTGAGAATTTCCATTGTATCCAGTAGGACTATTTGAAGAGTAAAATACAACTCAACATGAGCTGAGATATCAACATTTGGCCTATTATATTGCATTTTGAAAAATTAGGGTGAACATTTTCATCTCTGCCTCATCCAGGACTCTGTTTTTGCATTCCACTTGAATGACTAAATAACTGATTGTGCTTGCAAGACAGGTTATTCAATGTCCATCGGATATTAATTGTATATGAAATAATAAGCCCTAGAGCTGGACAGGGATTTTCAATGAAACATTTTTCTGTCGAAAAATGACAATTCATCAAAACTGAAACTTTTGATGGGAAAGGATCAGTGTTAACAGACTTCCTGTTTTGGAAAAAAAATGAAAATAGCTGCAAAATTGTTTAAAATATCCCATTTTGACATTTTCTAAACAAAAATTTTCAATTTTCATTTCAAAATGTAAGTTACTGTATAGTATGTTTAAAAATTAAAAAGGCCCAAATCAAATTAAAATATTTTAAAATTATTGCAATTAAATGTTTTCGTTGACCTGAAATAAAATTGATTTCAGATTTATGTTTCACAAAAATGTTTGAGATTTCAACTTTTTAATCGCAACTTGGGACAGAAAAAAGTTACAAATTCACATACATTTTTCTGCGTTGGGTAAAACACTTCTTACCCAGCACCAATTAGCACCTGTTTGTTTATATATGTTGCACCATATCTTGCATCTCTTGTGCATTTCAAACTCTTACTGACATCAGGTGAAGCGATGCTGGATTTAGCTCTATATTTTCTTTTTCTAGAGTTATATTACTAAGAACTCTGCAGAAAAAAATCTCTTTGCTTTCAAGCATTCTGCTGCTGACAATTTCCTACTTGATTTTTTTTTTTTTTTTTTTTTGGTATACAGTGGTCAGTTGCTGGAGCAATGATTGTGATGTCATCAGAACAAATTCCTGGGAGCCTGGGATGTAAGATCAGCTCTATGATATTCAAACATAGATTAAATGAGCCAAATTTTGATTTATGTTACAATGGTGCAAATCCAAACTAACACCTTTGAAACTGGGTTCAGTGGTGTTAATTTGGATTTACACTGGTTTAATGGATATCAGAATTTGCCTTGCACTACAAAATATAATGGGCCTGATTCTCCAGAGTCATGTACTGTGTGCAACCATTTACACCTATGGAAAGGTGACTGCAAAGTGGGTGCAAAACAATAAAAAATAAAAATGGTGTCCTTTAACTTCCAATGTATACTCACTTTATTAAGGGTAAACGACTATGTAAGGAACAAGGCAATGGAGAATGAGACACTATGTATTTCAGAATTCTCTATAAAGTGTCAGGAGATGTTTAAGAACGAGATTTTATAAAAGTGCACCATTTTTAAACCCCACAGATCATAACAGGTACAAAATAATTGCAGGCACAGTTACTGTTGCAATGATGTCTAAGTCTGTAGGACTTTATTTTCAAAAGTGCTGATCACTCGCAACTCCAGCTGAAATGAATGGGAACTGCTGGTGCTCAGAACCCCTGAGAATTAGGCCACTAATGTGCTCAGATGTCCATGTAATATTATTTGCTTTGGCCAAGCTGAAACCTGGTCCTAAATCACCAGACAAAGAAGTATCTTTTTCACCTTTCTGGAAAAAAATATGGAAACGGTTTCAATCCTCCTTTTTGAATGAAATACATATGGTAGTTCAAAGTACAAGCAGAAACATTCATCCAGAATAACCATTGCTCAAACTGAGCAGCTGAATCTGCTGAAATAACTGTTCCAGATCTCTTTTGCTTTATTGTTTTCTAAGTGAAGCTCACTGGCTTTTGTAGCACTGCAACACTAGAGAGCACACTTTCATCAGGAATTATGCTGCCTGGCAATATCCACAGAGAGTCAAACACACAAGGCAGTTCTTCTGCAAATCCACAATTTGGCAGTGTTCCAACCAATGCCCTGCTGTATAGAATGACAAAGCATACGAATATGACAGTGCTAATGGTAAACAATGACAGTTCTGTCAAGAGTCCGAGGGGATGCATCTCTTATTTGTTCATTGACTGTACGGGAATCAGAGCTATTTTGTTTGGGGCGTGTTTAGATTCCTCTCTGAACTCTTCACCCCACCTTTTACAAATCAGACTTAGCACAGCATTAGCGGGTTTTTTTTGGTGAGGGTGAGAGACTGACAGCAAGTTGACAAGTAGGACAAAGGGGTCTTAGAGAGGGTAGAAAATGTACTTGCTCTCTTATTTTCTTTCAAAATGCCACTGAACTTATAACCCATTAATACGATCTCACGATGTAATAATTCCTTCACTTGCCCTAAAGCATCTAAGAATCAGTCTAGGAGATATTCAGAAATGCTAGAGAAATAAAGGCACAGGAGAGTAGCAGGAAATCCCTTCTTCAAAGTGATTGGAGACCCCATTACAGCAGTATGTTTGAGTGAAAGTCAGTTTCAGTGTAAACACTGGCACTGAATTCCTCTTGATGCCTTCTGGAATTCAGAGAAAACCTAGAGTTTCTTATTAATTCAATTGAGATGCTCTAAAAAGTAAGTGGGACAAATTCTGCTGCTTTGCAGATATACAGGCATAAGCATATTTTTCCTTACCACATGAATGAGTAGCTTAAGGGCTGCAGAATGTACTGGATATGCTGCCCTTTCTTTTTTTAAGTTTCTTGTTGGGCAGATTTCCTTTCTTGCTGTATTTTCCATACTTTCCAATCTAAGGATTAAAAAAAAGCTTACTTTCAGCCCTGTTCAAGTTGTGCATGACCCCACAAAGAGCTCCAGAAAGGAATGATGAATCACATACACCCTTCTAGGTCACATTTCCTGTTATGGATCTTCTAAACAGGGAAGGAGTAGGAGAGAGGTATGTTGCCTCGGCGCATTATTAGATCCAGTAACCCACCAGCCCGCCGAGGAATATAGAAACATAGGCATGTCTATAATGGATCAGACCAGTGGTCCATGCAGTACAGCATCCCATGTCCAGAAGTGGCCTATACCAGCTGCTTCAAAAACAGGTGCAAGAAACCTTCAGTAAATAGTTAATTCAATAACTTGCTCACAAGGAATTAGTTAGGCTGCCTTATGTCCTGAAGTATGAAAAGTTATATCCCTTCCAAAACTCTATTTAAAAAAAATCCTTATTATTATAAATCTGGATATTCCTGTTATCCATATAAATGTCCAAATGTTTTGTTAAATCCCGCTCATTGATTGGCCTCAATGGCATCTTGTGGCAATGAGTTCCACAAGCTATGTGGAAAAGGTTTAATTAGTTTTGAATGTGCACATTTTGATTTGTTTAAATGCCACTTGTTCTTGTATTATAATAATCAACCTTCTCTATGCCATTTATTATTGTATATACTTCTATCATGTCCCTTCTTATTTGTTTTGTTTCTAAGGTAAAGAACCCCAACCTTTATAAACTCTCTTCATTAGAGCTTTTCCATGTCTCTAATAATTTGCAATGCCTATGTCTGAGTTATCTGTTTTTGCTATCTCTGTTTTGAGATGTGATGACCAGAACTGAATACAATATTCTGGGTAAGGCCATGCTATATATTAGAATATTTTCTGTATTATTGCCTGTCTCATTCCTTATGCAACTTAACATTTTGTTTCCTTTTGTCTATTGCTGCCTATTGAACAGAGAGCTTCACTGAGCTATCCACACTAATGTGTGTTGGAGGTCTGGGTGGAGGCAAGTGGAGTCATGGCTCTACCAGTTCCAGTCTCACATACCAGTTCCTTGCTTATGTGCTAATATGTGAAAGTACTTGTCACTCAGTGCCTGCTGTCTCCCCAAGCCCAGTGCCTGGACTTACAATCTACTGTGCCCTGGATTGGCCTACCTAGGTGAATATTTGCTCATGAACAAGTCTGGGGTGAAAAATCTAAACCTGAATAAGCAATTCCAGTGCTACTGAGAATAGAAAATTCTAGTGTCAAATAATTCCTGGTATACAAATCCAAAGTGTGGTACCAAGTAATGGGAAAATGGGGGCGGGGGGATAGCTCAGTGGTTTGAGTATTGGCTTGCTAAACCTAGGATTGTGAGTTCAATCCTTGAGGGGGCCATTTAGGGATTTGGGGCAAAAATTGGGGATTGGTCCTACTTTGAGCAGGGGGTTGGACTAGATGAGGTCCCTTCCAACCCTGATATTCTATGAAAATAAATTTGGGGGTTGCAGGGAAAGATCAGATTCTGCTGCCCTTACGTTGAGCAGTACTTTACTTCCTGCAGGCTTGAAAAATATTATTAAACAAAAGATCAGCTTTGGGCTACAACTATCAAGTATCCTGATGGCTAATCCAGAAGACAGACAGCTGAAAACTCAGCAGAGTGAAAAAATATAAACTCTTGATAACATGGGCCATATTGCATCATCAATTTTTAAGCTGCTGTCCCCATTGATTTCAGTGGGGAATGCTGCTTAAAAATCTATGCATTCTCTGCAGAGTAATAGTTTCAGTTGAACAATGATTATCACAATGATTTCAGTTGAGAATATGTCCTATTTCATAGATAAATGCTTTGTATTCTTGTTTAATTTTGTTTGTCCATTGATGCTCCTCGTATCCTTCTGTGAAATGAAGGAAGTGTTGTATGCCTTTGCAGATGGTCCATTTGGTTTTACACAGAGCTATCAGTAAGCCTTGAGTAGACACACAAGTGTCTACCAAGACTGACTACAGCCCAGGATGATGATAATCTTCTTATTTATTATTTGTATTATTATAGCACCAAGGGACTCCAACCAAGATCAGAACCTCATTGTGGTAGGCACTGTTCACATACACAGTAAGAGACTGTCTCTGTCCTGGAAGAGCTTACCATTTGAATAGACAAAACTGATAAAAACTGGAAGGGAGCGAGAAGCATAGAAAGGTCAAGTAAGTTGTCCAAGTCACATAATAGGGCAGTGGCACAACTGGGAATACAACCTAGTGCTCCTGCCTCATATTTTAAATTCAATGACAGAATATAGTAAGTCCCATAACATCTTTTGAGTGCATTATCACTCAACTTCCAAATTCAAGCTCTCTAGAACACAGAGAGCTATTATTAGAAACATGTATGACACAATTTGAAAGAGCAAGTTATTGGGCCAGAGCCGCAGCTGGTGCATTGATTTCAGCAAAGCTATGCCAATTTGTAGCAGTTGAGGATAAGAGACTTGATCCAACAAGCTCTTAAACATGGTCTTAATATTAAGCATGTGAATAATCCCATTGACTTCAACAAGCCTCCTCATGCTTAAAGTTAAGAACATTCTTAAGCGCTTTGCAGGAACAGGTCCCCAGTCATCACCTACACAACTGTTTCCCTATAAAACAGATATTTGATACGGGATCATTTTTTTTGTTTAGAAAGGAGATAGAATGAATTTAATTTAAACATTTAGTTAATTCCTTCCTCTTTTCCCCCAAACACACCCTTACAAGGGTGTAACTTTGGAACTAAACATTTTGCATATTTTGGAAGATGGAAGGATTCCCGTGCAAAGCAAGGAAGAGATGAGGATTTAAATACGTCACTCTCGAGAGGTAGGACTGATGGCACAAATTTAGGTTTTAGATTGGATAAGTACAGGTCGTTCTTTTATGTAGAAACATATCATGGGGAAAACTTCCCAGAATGATTCTGCATAAAGTGCAGTTGCTAGGGAAGGGAACTTCAATATTGGGAAATGAGGAGATGCTAAAAGATATGAGTTTTGAAGTGCTGGAATTATAAAGAATAAAGTTCAAATTTAAATTCATCCACAGACTCACAGTTTGAATATTGATGAATTAGTTCACTCCAGTTTCCTATTTTAAGTTATATTTTCCAAAACACAGTTTTGATAAGTTATTGCCCTTGAAATAACAAATATAATTCTAGGCAAATGCATAAGTCTTAGCTGTAATTTTTGTATTATGTCACTAAATTTAGTAGCATGCCAATCAGTTTATTTTTGACTTTTCCATTGTAGAAAATGTTACAACTCAATGTGGCTTATTATAATACACACAAATATACTTATTTAAAGTCTGCAACTGACTTTATTGTTCATTTCTTCTCCTGAAATCACTTGGCATTTGCCTTTTCTGAAGAAACTTGTAATAAAATGGGTAAAACAGGAAAAGCAAGTCACCTACTGGGATAACCCACAGAGAAACAAACACTTCAGCACTTATTTTTTATGGGTTAGTTAACCTCACTGGATTTATATAGCTGCCAAAGCCTGACCTCCATGACTGGCGACCAGAGTTAAAATTTATTTCCATAACATGTGGGACTGATCACTTCAAAGAGAGAGAGAAGGAAACAGAAAAGAGACAGAACTTGTTCTGGTTATGGACATATTCTCCTAATCTTCAAGACTAGTATTAACTATATTCTGAGTGATCTGAAAAAGAAATGAATATTCAAATTCCCAAAACACACACGTAGATGCCTTTAGACACTAGTGGTATCTAGCAACTCCCAAGTACTACAGTCATCATCCACTGGATCAGACAGGGTAAGCATTTCAATCTGGATAATTTTCAAATATGAAACATCATGTGGGATTGGGTTTGGGTGAAAAAGACAAAAAAAAGGTTACATTTTAAAAGTCAAGTGAATGGGCTTTATATCACACTTAGAAGACAAGGCTTATAAATAGATTTAGTGTAAGGACAGGGTCAAGACTTGAGGCCTGATCCAATCCTTATTGAAGTCAGTGGTACAGGATCAGGATCAGGAATCCAGAAAGGAGAGGATATATTCTATTTCATCAGGTTTTCAGGAGATTAAAACCTATTTTTCTTTCACTTAAATAAAAATCTATCTTCACTCTGCAATATCTGCAACTTTAATAAATAATCATAAGCAGATCAAGTAATTGTATAAAATATGCACATCTACACAGCAAATGGTATGTGCAACTGCATATTTTTATAAGCCATTGTGCATATTTTATAGTATCAGTTTAAGTGCCTATAATATGTGTCAATATGTGTCTTTTGTATCCAAAGAGAAATACTATAATTATGACAACAGCTAAACATTAGGATTATTGTTATGATGTCATATGTGTTGCCTTCAGTATTATTATTAAGAAAATGCACTGTAAGATCTTAAAATTTACATTCAAGGTACTATTATTGTTCTAAGAAGTCACATATTTATGGACCAAATTTTCCCATGAGTTGTTCCCAGACCACCCCAAGGACTGGCAGAAGAATTTGGCTTTGTAATGTAATTTCTCTCTGAGTCCCTGTCTTTACATAATACGTGCATTTACAGTAGGATCCTGTTTTTCAAAACTTACAGTGGACAACTCTATCTCATGAACTACCATCATATCTGCCTTCCTTTGGATTTTATTTATATTGACTTCTGATTTTATGAAATTCCAATTATCACAAAGAAATCAGTATCACCTAAAATGTTTGGATAATCAGGATACTATTAGATACGTGCCTTTATCATGCTACAACCTTCCTAGGAAAAGTCTAACAAATATTTAAAATAAAAAGTTAAAAATGCCCAAATTAAAAAAAAAGTTAGGAATATTAAACATCCTTTCCCACATACAGCTGGAGCCTCGTTAATTGTTTATCTGGAAACCTGAGTATGGTTACATAAAGTTAAGAACCTTCATTTTCCATTTTTACTGAATTTTACTGAAAAAAATCCTGTGTTTTACAAAAGCTATATTTTATTTCTACTTATTTTCACCTAAAATTTGGACTACTCGGGTACATGAAAATACTGAGTTTGTTAAGAAGATCCAATCCATTACATTAGGCAGATGAGTTTATGTTAATAATGAGGAAGTTTAAGTGTAAATGTGAGACTCTTTGTTAAAGTAAGGCAATGTAATGGAAGATACATACATATGTTTACTTTCTGTTAATATATAGTTCATGAAATAAACTACAACATTAAATTGTTTTCACTTTCAATATATTTTCTTTATTTTTGTTATTTTTCTGTCCTCCTGTCCCCCAGTATTTACCGAGAAAAGATATATTTTGCACTGATTTTCATCCATTTATTATTATTGATCATAAACATTGATACATTCCCTGGAAATGTTAAACAAAATAAAAACAAAGGACCTTGCATAAAATGTATAAAGAGTCAGGCCATTGTTTTAAAACGTGGGTGCCTATAACCCCAACTGCTCCCCACATTGCACATTTGACAGAAATCTTCAATGAGAGCTGTGGGTGTCTGGCATAAGAAAATCCAGCTGCCTGTGTCTGTATATATATTTAGGGTCCCAAGTCTGCAAATGTTAACCTTAGTTTTTCCATACAAAAAATATACCATTTTTTTTAAAAAAGGGCAACAGAAAACCAATGACACCACTGTGCATTTCCTGAAGATACTGCTGTGCTCTTGTCAACGGTATTGCCTGTGCCCAGAGTGAAAGTGGAGTTTTACCATTGACTTCAATGGAGCCATCGTTTCCCCCCAACTATTCACAAATCAGAAGTCAAGCCACAAAATCATGAACTTGGCTTGATAATCATGAGATTGTTTCAAAAAGGGTTTCTTTTATTTGCCTTTTGGTTTTGAGCTTTTAGGATACACTTAGTCATGTTTTCAAGCTTTCCTCCATTATGTATGTATAGTTGGGATTACGTTTTCCACTGTGCATTACTTGGCATTTATTAGCATTGATTTTCATCTGCAATTCTGAAGCTCAGTCACCCAGTTTTGTGAGACTCCTTTGTAACTATTTGCAATCTGCTTTGGACTTAACTTTATTGAGTAATTTTGTGTCATCTGCAAATTTTGCCGCTTCACTATTTATCCCTTTTCCCACATAATTTATGAATATGTTGCACAGCACTGGTCCCAGTATAAATCCATGGGGGACACCACTCTCTCTATTTTGAAAACTGACCGTTTACTCCTACCCTTTGTTTCCTATCTTTTAACCAGTTACTGATCCATGAGAGGACCTTCCCACTTTTCCCATGATAGTTTACTTTGCTTAAGAGTCTTTGGTGACGGCCTTGTCAAAGGTTTTCTAAAAGTTCAACTGCACTATATCCATTGGATCACCCCTGTACACATGTTTGTTGACCAACTCAAATAATTCTAATAGATTGGTAAATCATGCCTTCCCTTTTCAAAAGTCATGTTGACTGTTCCCTAAGAAATCATGTTCATGCATATGTCTGATAATTCTGATCTATAGTTTCAACCAATTTGCTTGGTACTGAAGTCAGGCTTACCAGCCTTTAACTGCCAGGATTGTCTCTGGAACTATTTTTAAAAATTGGCATTACATTAGCTATTCTTCAGCCATCTGCTACAGAAGTTGATGTAAATGATAGGTTACCACAGTTAATAGTTCTTTAAATTCATATTTGAGTTCCTTCAGAACTCTTCTGTGAATACCATGTTGTTCTGGTGACTGATTACTGTTCAATTTGTTCCAAAATCTCCTGTATTGACACCTCAATCTGGGATGGTTCCTCAGATTCTCAAGAGAAGGGAGAAAAATTGTTCTCAGCCCGTGCCGCTTCCAGCAGCTCCCATTGACCTGCAGCAATGAACCGCGGCCACTGGGAGCTGCGATTGGCCGAACCTGTGGACGCGGCAGGTAAACAAACCGGCCCAGCCCGGCAAGGGCTTTCCCTGCACAAGTGGCGGAAAAAGTTTGGGAACCACTGGTCTAGATAATACTTATTCCTATCTTGAGTGCAGGGGACTGGACTAGATGACCTCTCATGGTCCCTTCCAGTCCTATAGTTCTATGATTCTATGATTTGTTACTTGAAAAGAATGGCTCAGGTGTGGGAATCTCCCTCACTTCCTCTGCAGTGAAGACAGATGCAAAGATTTCATTTAGCTTCTCTGCAAGGACTTTGTCTTCCGTCAGTGCTCCTTGATCACCTTGATTGTCCAGTGGCCCCACTGATTTTTTTGGCAGGCTTCCTGCTTCTGATGTATTGAAAAATTTTGTTTCTGTTAATTTTTGAGTCTTTACCTAGTTGCTCTTCAAATTCATTTTTGGCCTGCCTAATTATACCTTTACACTTGAGTTTCATGCTCTTTTCTGTTTTCCTCAGTAGGATTTGAGTTCCAATTTTTAAAGGATGCCTTTTTTGCCTCTAACCACTTCTTTATACTCTGTTGTGTAGTGTTGGTGGCATTTTTGGACCTCTTACTATTGTTTTTAATTTGATTTAATTTGAGCCTCCATTACGGTGTTGTTTTTTTTTAAAGTTTCCATGCAGCTTCCAGGCATTTTACTCTTGTGACTGTTCCTTTTAAATGCTGTTTAACTAACTTCCTCATTTTTGTGTAGTTCCCCTTTCTGAAGTTAAATGCTACTATGGTGGGCTTCTTTAGTATTTCCCCCCCCCCCCATCCATCCACCACAAGGATGTTAAATTGAATTATATTAGGGTTGCCATTACTGAGTAGTTGGACCAGATTCTGTGCGCCACTTAGGACTAAATCATGAATTGCCTTTCCCCTTGTGGGTTCCAGGACTAACTGCTCTGATAAGCAGTCATTAATGATGTCCAGAAACTTTATTTCTGCATCCTGTCCTGAGGTGACATGTACCCAGTCATTATGGGGATAGTTGAAATTCTCCATTATTAAGGACTTTTCTACTTTTATAGCCTCTGATCTTCCTGAGCATATCACAATCCATCCTGGTCAGGTGGTCAGTAGTATATTCCTACTCCTATACTCTTATTATTCAAGCATGGAATTTCTATCCATAGAGATTCTGTAGTACAGTTTGATTCATTTAAGATTTTTATCATATTTGACTCTATGTTTTCTTTCACATTGTGATGTTCCCCTCTTGTTTTATCCAGACCAGTGATCTGCTAGGCCACTCCAATCCCTGACTCTGGGAACCAGCCTTACCCTGCACTGCTGTGAGAATCATAGAATCATAGAATCATAGAATATCAGTGTTGGAAGGGACCCCAGAAGGTCATCTAGTCCAACCCCCTGCTCAAAGCAGGACCAATTCCCAGTTAAATCATCCCAGCCAGGGCTTTGTCAAGCCTGACCTTAAAAACCTCTAAGGAAGGAGATTCTACCACCTCCCTAGGTAACGCATTCCAGTGTTTCACCACCCTCTTAGTGAAAAAGTTTTTCCTAATATCCAATCTAAACCTCCCCCACTGCAACTTGAGACCATTACTCCTCGTTCTGTCATCTGCTACCATTGAGAACAGTCTAGAGCCATCCTCTTTGGAACCCCCTTTCAGGTAGTTGAAAGCAGCTATCAAATCCCCCCTCATTCTTCTCTTCTGCAGGCTAAACAATCCCAGCTCCCTCAGCCTCTCCTCATAAGTCATGTGTTCCAGTCCCCTAATCATTTTTGTTGCCCTTCGCTGGACTCTCTCCAATTTATCCACATCCTTCTTGAAGTGTGGGGCCCAAAACTGGACACAGTACTCCAGATGAGGCCTCACCAATGTTGAATAGAGGGGAACAATCACGTCCCTCGATCTGCTTGCTATGCCCCTACTTATACATCCCAAAATGCCATTGGCCTTCTTGGCAACAAGGGCACACTGCTGACTCATATCCAGCTTCTCGTCCACTGTCACCCCTAGGTCCTTTTCCGCAGAACTGCTGCCTAGCCATTCGGTCCCTAGTCTGTAGCTGTGCATTGGGTTCTTCCGTCCTAAGTGCAGGACCCTGCACTTATCCTTATTGAACCTCATCAGATTCCTTTTGGCCCAATCTTCCAATTGGTCTAGGTCCTTCTGTATCCTATCCCTCCCCTCCAGCGTATCTACCACTCCTCCCAGTTTAGTATCATCCACAAATTTGCTGAGAGTGCAATCCACACCATCCTCCAGATCATTTATGAAGATATTGAATAAAACCGGCCCCAGGACCGACCCTTGGGGCACTCCACTTGATACCGGCTGCCAACTAGACATGGAGCCATTGATCACTACCCGTTGAGCCCGACAATCTAGCCAGCTTTCTACCCACCTTATAGTGCATTCATCCAGCCCATACTTCCTTAACTTGCTGACAAGAATACTATGGGAGACCGTGTCAAAAGCTTTGCTAAAGTCAAGAAACAATACATCCACTGCTTTCCCTTCATCTCATCATAAAAGGCGATTAGATTAGTCAGGCATGACCTTCCCTTGGTGAATCCATGCTGGCTGTTCCTGATCACTTTCCTCTCATGCAAGTGCTTCAGGATTGATTCTTAGAGGACCTGCTCCATGATTTTTCCAGGGACTGAGGTGAGGCTGACTGGCCTGTAGTTCCCAGGATCTTCCTTCTTCCCTTTTTTAAAGATTGGCACTACATTAGCCTTTTTCCAGTCATCCGGGACTTCCCCGGTTCGCCACGAGTTTTCAAAGATAATGGCCAGTGGCTCTGCAATCACAGCCGCCAATTCCTTCAGCATTCTCGGATGCAACTCGTCCGGCCCCATGGACTTGTGCACGTCCAGCTTTTCTAAATAGTCCCTAACCGCCTCTATCTCCACAGAGGGCTGGCCATCTCTTCCGCATTTTGTGATGCCCAGCGCAGCAGTCTGGGAGCTGACCTTGTTAGTGAAAACAGAGGCAAAAAAAGCATTGAGTACATTAGCTTTTTCCACATCCTCTGTCACTAGGTTGCCTCCCTCATTCAGTAAGGGGCCCACACATTCCTTGGCTTTCTTCTTGTTGCCAACATACCTGAAGAAACCCTTCTTGTTACTCTTGACATCTCTGGCTAGCTGCAGCTCCAGGTGCGATTTGGCCCTCCTGATAACATTCCTACATGCCCGAGCAATATTTTTATACTCTTTCCTGGTCATATGTCCAACCTTCCACTTCTTGTAAGCTTCTTTTTTATGTTTAAGATCCGCTAGGATTTCACCATTAAGCCAAGCTGGTCGCCTGCCATATTTACTATTCTTTCGACTCATCGGGATGGTTTGTCCCTGTAACCTCAACAGGGATTCCTTGAAATACAGCCAGCTCTCCTGGACTCCTTTCCCCTTCAAGTTAGTCCCCCAGGGGATCCTGGCCATCCGTTCCCTGAGGGAGTCGAAGTCTGCTTTCCTGAAGTCCAGGGTCCGTATCCTGCTGCTTACCTTTCTTCCCTGCGTCAGGATCCTGAACTCAACCAACTCATGGTCACTGCCTCCCAGATTCCCATCCACTTTTGCTTCCCCCACTAATTCTACCCGGTTTGTGAGCAGCAGGTCAAGAAAAGCGCCCCCCCTAGTTGGCTCCTCTAGCACTTGTGCCAGGAAATTGTCCCCTACGCTTTCCAAAAACTTCCTGGATTGTCTATGCACCGCTGTATTGCTCTCCCAGCAGATATCAGGAAAATTAAAGTCACCCATGAGAATCAGGGCATGCGATCTAGTAGCTTCCGTGAGCTGCCGGAAGAAAGCCTCATCCACCTCATCCCCCTGGTCCGGTGGTCTATAGCAGACTCCCACCACTACATCACTCTTGTTGCACACACTTCTAAACTTAATCCAGAGACACTCAGGTTTTTCTGCAGTTTCGTACCGGAGCTCTGAGCAGTCATACTGCTCCCTTGCATACAGTGCTACTCCCCCACCTTTTCTGCCCTGCCTGTCCTTCCTGAACAGTTTATAACCATCCATGACAGTACTCCAGTCATGTGAGTTATCCCACCAAGTCTCTGTTATTCCGATCACGTCATAGTTCCTTGACATCACCAGGACCTCCAGTTCTCCCTGCTTGTTTCCAAGGCTTTGTGCATTTGTATATAAGCACTTGAGAGAACCCCAACTCCGGGGCTGTTCATGCACAGCCTCTGGCATGTAAGCTGCTCCCAGCTACTTGCAACAGAATGACATTAGCCAATATCTCTGGTCCCAGTCACAAGCCTAGGAACCTCCATCTTGCAGTGTCCAGTTATACCCGCTGGACACTGCAAGCTTACATAAGTTTGTCAATTTAACAAAGAAATCAATATGTACCAGGCTTGTTATCCCAAGGGGAGTCTCTGACACGCTTTAATCCAAACGCACTGCCTCAGGTAGAATAAACAAACAGATTTATAAACTATGAAGATAGATTTTAAGTGATTATAAATCAAAGCATAACAAGTCAGAGTGGTTACCAAAATAAAATAAAATATAAGCACGCAATCTAAACTCTCAACCCTATTAGAATGGGCAGTAACTAGATTAAGCAGTTTTTCTCACCCCACTGGATATTGCAGTCATTAGTGTACAGGTTTGTTCCTTAAACATGGGCCAATCTCCTGTGTTGGAGTCTTGTCTTCTTCTCAGTGTCTTGGTTGCTTGTAGCATAGGTGGGGGCAGGAGAAGGGCCCCATATGTGTCCACTCTGTTTGTTTTATACCCTCAGTCAATGTGCTTTTGGAGCACAAGTCCAGGCATGTCTGGGGGGCACTTGTTGAGTCTCTTCAAGTAAGGTTGAGCAATTCTCCTGGTGTGGCCTCATGCAGGTGAGTCATTGCATTGTAGCTCCCTTGCTGGCCAATGGCTGCTGATGGGTTGTTTGATACCCCACCCGAGCATTGGTTACTTTCCTTGCTGTTGCCTCTGTGGAGCTAATACCTGGCTGATTCCCCAACTTACAGCATGCTTTAGTGACCATCATACAACACAATTCTCATAACTTCATATACATTAATGATACACATATGTGGATAGAGAAATGACTTTCGGCAGATCATAACCTTTCCCCTGATACCTTACATGGCATGCTTTATATGCAAGATCATAATTATATGAAAATGTGGAATATGGGGTTTACAGTATGCTCCCCTGAGGTATAGAATGTCACACACATATAGTGCCATTCCCCTACCAGCATGGCCTATTCTGCCATTCCCATATATTTTGTGCCCTGGTATTACAGTATTCCATTTATTTTCATAATTCCACCAAGTTTCTGTGATGTCTATTATAACTATTATATCCTCGTTTAATACCAGGCACTCAAATTCACCCAACTGAGTATTTAGACTTCTAGCATTTGTATACAAGCAATTATAAAATTTGTCCCTTTTTAGTTGTCTGCCTTCCTGTGATGTAAGTGAATGGTTTTAGAGTAACAGGCGTGTTAGTCTGTATTTGCAAAAAGAAAAGGAGTACTCGTGGCACCTTAGAGACTAACCAATTTATTTGAGCATAAGCTTTTGTGAGCTACAGAAATCGATATGTTGAAGTGATAGTGACTGTAGCTCACGAAAGCTTATGCTCAAATAAATTGGTTAGTCTCCAAGGTGCCACGAGTACTCCTTTTCTTTTTGTAAGTGAACGGGACTCTTTTATTTGAGTGTTTCTTTTCAGTTCTTACCTGTATATTATCAGATTCTATCCTCTCCTCTTTATTAGTCTATAGAGAATCCCAGTTAATAGATCCTTCTCTGATGTGTCTGCCAAACCATGTGCTCCTCTGCACCTACTGGCTTTCCCTCAGCCCTTTGTTTAAAAACTTCTCAATGACTGTGTAAGGATAGCATCATTGGGCTACTTTTGTTACCAAAAGTTGGAGCCAGATCCTCATCTGATTTATACCAGCTGAAGATCTGCCTCTTGGTATCCACCAAAACAAAGTGAAACCGGTCAAGGTATAAAGATAAAGCTATAAAAGATTAATAACTACGCTTCATGTACTTGTATATTAAAAACCTTGAAATAAATACTTTGTAGTCTAACTGCAGCTCAATATTTAATTGAGGAGGTTATACAGAAACAAACGTTATTACAAATAAGCCCTTTAACTGACTCCCCTAAGAACTGTTTAGCTTGTCACAATGCAGGATTTTAACAGGTAAGCTTTAAGTGCACCAGGTTTTTTTTTCTGTAGTAGTAAGCTGAGCAAGAATGGCTCAGTGATAAGCATTTATCTAAGTTTCATCCTATATTTTTCCTGGTTCAATTTCCATGGGCCAATACAATATCAAACACATTTAAATCAGGGTCTGGCATCCACACAAAGGACTGATCCTGCAGTCCTTAGTTGGGTGAGTAGTCCCATTCAGGTAAATACATGAGAAAGTGTTGCATGAATAAGCCTCAAGGTGTTCAATACTTAAGTAAACTTTTATGGTGTGATAGTTTATTTTGGTTATGTTCCTGTGGTACATAACAGAATGAATCACTGCATTTTACTTTTGCTGTGCTGGCATTTTAAACATAAATTAAGGCTTTATCTTCCAGGATAATTTACTACATCACATAGTGTTTTTCATGGCTGGTTGGTGTATATAACAAGCAATCTTTTTTGTGCTTTCACTTTTGTTCTGTTTTTAAGCGAGCTAGGCTACTTTCGTCTAAGAAAAATAGATCATTAACATAAACTTTTCTAGGAAGTATTCTGCTAAAAGTTTCAGCATAGTGGAGTCAAAAGCATTATATATATGAAGTACTCTGTTTAAGTAACATTAGACTGGATATTTATTTCTATCTTCCTTTTTTGTTTTTGTTTTAACTTTCACTCTTGTAAAGTATTAGACAAGATTCTAGATTGTCTCTTTAGATAACTTTAAATTTAGAAATTTATTTCAGAAATGAGGTTAGTTATTCTGGAATGATGATGCTGAACTTTTGACCTGAGACAGAGAAAAAGAGAGAGATGACGTTGACTTTCACTACAACTGACTTTTCAGCTTTAGTCATTTTTCTTCCATGTCTCAACAATGGCTGACTACAAAGCAGGGGGCAGGAGGCGAAGGAAGGTACCAGTCAACCCACTGCATTATCTTATCCCTGTGATCTGTCTCAGCCTCTTGCCCATTCAGACTGAGGTGAGGGCCTCAGCCTTTGAAATGGGGAGGTACATAAGATGTAACCTGATTTAGCATTTTATTCAGAAGAGATTGCTCTCTTCCTCTCCTGGCTAGGTGTGATGCCTTTGATGGTAACCAGAGGTGATGGGGGAGCACAGAATGAATGAAAGAACTGGGTGGTAGTGACACATGTAAAAAGAAGTTCAAAGCCAGTTAACTCTTCAGGTTTAAAAGCAGAGCCAGGCACATAATTTGTAATGAATAATGTATTGGGTGAATTTTGCCAACATTTTTTCTGTTCACCAATTGTCCACAAACATATGGCAAAATTCTCAGATTTATTCATTACCCCAAATTATTCATAAAATTCTCCAGTTAATAAATTCTTGGCATGCAGACTGCTCATGTGCAGTTCATTGGGAATATTCAAAAGGTGCACTGTGTGATAGTTTCTAAATCTGGTTTGATATATTGAGATTAAGCACCATTATCATGACTAAACAGATCATGCGAGCAGATGCTGTGCTGACAGCAATACTGAAAATAGCCCTTTATTTACCTCTCATTGAGATGTAACATGGTAACTTAAAATTCCAATATGCCCCTTTTCAAAACTTTAGAATTTATCCAGAGCATATTTTATCTCATAATAAATGAAACAGTAGAAAAGTCAGCAATAACATGTATCAAATGTGGCTTAGCATTAAGAATGTAGAATAATTCTGGGTATAGAAACATACGATTTGTTATACTGGATCAGACCTGCAGTCCATCTAGTCCAGGGGTGAGCAAACTTTTTGGCCTGAGGGCCGCACTGGGTTTCAGAAATTGTATGGAGGGCTGGTTAGGGGAGGCTGTGCCTCCCCAAACAGCCAGGCGTGGCCCGGCCCCCACCCCTTATCTGACCCCCCCCCCGCTTCTCGCCCCCTGACGGCCCCCCCGGGACTCCTGTCCCATCCAACTCCTCTGTTCCCTGACGACTCCCCCCCCAACCCCAAGACCCCTGTCCCATCCACCCCCCCTGCTCTCTGTCCCCTGACCACCCCCGGACCCCTCCGCCCCTAACTGCCCACCACCACCCCATCCAACTCCCCCTCTCCTTCCTGACTGCCCCCCCGGGACTGCCCCCCCTGCCCCATCCAACCACTTCTCCCTGACCACCCCCAGAACCCCTACCCCCATTCAACCCCCCTGTTCCCCGTCCTCTGACCACGCTGACCCCGTCCACATCCCCGGCCCCTGACAACCCCCTGAACTCCTCTGCCAGCCCCCTCCCCCGCTCCCTGCCCCCTTACCGCCCTGCCTGGAGCACCGGTGGCTGGTGGCATGGCTGCACGAAGACAGGCAGCTGCGCCACGTGGCTGCAGCCAGCCACGCACCATACAGCACAGAGCACTGGGTCAGGCCGGGCTCTGCAGCAGCACTGCCCCAGGAGCTTGCCACCTTGCCACGCAGAGCATTGCGCCAGCTGAGGCTGTGGGGGACGAGGGACAGCAGGGGAGGGGTGGGGGGCTAGCCTCCCGGGCCAGGAGCTCAGGGGCTGGGTAGAACGGTTCCGCGGGCTGGATCTGTCCCATGGGTCATAGTTTGCTCACTTCTGATCTAGTCCATTCTTCTATCTCCAGCAGTACCTATTACTCAGAAGGAAATCTAGGAAAGTGCTAAGGGTCAAATCATAAAGGGTTCTTTGCTAATGTGCTAAGTGTGGTGAGTGCAGGGAGTCTTTTTTCCACAGTGCTTCCATTCAGGAGTCAGCTGTGCTGGGTAGCATTAGATCTCAGAACCTAGACAACTCCAGCAAATTCCACAAACCTGCATGTTTTTCCCAACCATACTATAGGAAAGCACACTGGTTTCTATTGAGTTGCACCTCATGTAGTCATTTATGCCAATGCAGATATACTTCTGAGAATCTATTTCAAACTTTATTTTTTGTATTCAAATTGTACTGCAGATCACAGCATTACTCAATGAATTTACTCCCAGTGGAGGGTGAGCAAGAGATCCTGCTGTTTCTCTACTCACATTAATAGTTCACTCTGACATTTGTGATTCAGAAGCATGAACGTTGTATAAAGGTTGTTGTTGTCTTAAAGCTAGACGAAACTCCACTGGAAAATTTGGTCCTTCTTTCACTCTGGGATTTCCAGAACAGTAATGTCTTCCAAGACTTCCCCAGTCTAAAATAATTTTGAAACCATGACAGATAACAGGCCTATGAACATTGGCAGTGGGTAATGCTTTGTGAATGTTGGGAGGCATGGAGTTGGGAATAAAGGCCATGTCCTTGTGTTGTTTGGTGTTTTGGCTGGAAGAAATACCCAAATACGCAAACTAATGAATCTAAACCTAAATTAGTTCATTGTTTTGGTTTGACAGCATGATGCAACAGGAGGGGGGCATGGATCAGTGTTCCTGTTACACTCCCCATCAGTATCTGTCCCGCACTGGGGAAGCTAATGATCTAACCAGTGGACCAAATTCATTGATGAATCCTGATTATGTGCCATCTGATGCATGTTGTGCATACTCGAAGAAGAAGATGCAACAGCTTAGTTAGTGCAGTTGAATGGCTAGCTGCTAAGAGCCAGATTGTCTTTGCCCTTGTCCAGATACACAGGATGGAGGGAGGATCACCAAGTACAGTAGAACCTCAGAGTTATGAACACCAGAGTTATAAATGGACCCATCAACCACACACCTCATTTGGAACTGGAAGTATGCAATCAGGCAGCAGAGACAAAAAAAAAAAAAAAACAAAGAAAAAAAAAACCCAATCACTGTACAGCACAGTACTGTGTTAAATATAAACTACTAAAAATAATGGAAAATGTTAAAAAAAAAAGATTTGACAAGGTAAGGAAACTGTTTCTGTGTTTGTTTCATTTAAATTCAGATGGTTAAAAGCAGCATTTTTCTTCTGCATAGTAAAGTTTCAAAGTTCTATTAAGTCAATATTCAGTTGTAAACTTTTGAAAGAACAACTGTGACATTTTGTTCAGTTACAAACATTTCAGAGTTACGAACGTCTGTTTCCGAGGTGTTCGTAACTCTGAGATTCTACTGTAGTGACAGTTTGTGTATTGTTTGGGGTGTTTGTCTTGTGTGTCCATCTCTGTTTACAAAACAAAGGGCATTCTCTCAGCTGAGATAATTGCGGTCCTTCTTGCATTGCCAGGATGAGGAGGTTGTGGGCTGTGGTACTGTGCCCCTCACAGACCGGCATGGTGCACCGGAGAGCAGGTACTATGGGGCAACCTATGCACCCCCTCTGTGCCAGGGAGAGCTGAGGGAAAGATGCACAATCTCTCCTCTAATTGCACTGGAGTTGTGCAGCTTCCTACAGCCCCTACTTAGGGCTTTTGTCTAATGGGTACAATCTGGCCCTAAATGTTTCTGGCATTATAATGATGTCACAGACTGTGTTGCATGTGTAAAAAAGAAAAAGAAATATTATTTAATAACTTATAACAACTCAGTGCATGAAAATGTTCCTGCAAATTGATTAAATTAGCAGCACAGTTAAACAAAAAATTATAAAGCATCTGATTTGAAAATGAAAGAACGGAGCTATTATTTAAAATCCCTTGTACATAAATAATATATATCATTTATAAGAATAAAATATCTTTATTTTACTGTACTTGGAGACATTGTCATGACTTTTTCAGTAACTCTCTGTTGTTTCCAGAATAACTGCTTGTAATATATTTACTCCAAGTGAATAAATGCTGATTAAAAAAAATCCTGCTTTTAATAGGTCGTATATATTTCAGTCCTCATAACATATCTTTCTTATAGCACTGGAAGCACTGATTCAACATTATGTATAGTTGTGTCCATTCATCATAAGAAGAACTAACTATTTCATCTTGATAAAGAACAGTTATTTTTACTGAGCCTTATCTGAACTCGTTTGGCATGGGGAGGTGGGGAAGGGGAGGTTTGAGAATGCCTTTATCTCGAGGGTAAAACACTGTTAAAAAGAGAACTCTGGATGGAAACAAAGCTGTTGGTGAAACTATGGAGTATTTTTTACTTGATTTCAAATATTCATTTTTGTTATACATTAGATTTGGCCATACATCCATCTGATTTTGTGCATGCCCATTTATTTGCACTAGTATTTAGATGCTCAGAAACATAAGTTACAATAATAAAAAAAGGAAGGTGCTTGAAATGATGAAATGGTGAAATTTATAATGCTTTACAAATACGGTTATATTTAAAAGATTTGTAGTCTATAGTATAGTTATAGATGTGTGAGATTTAACTGTTCAACATGAAGTAAGTGCATTTGATCAGATAAACTACATATTGTGTCATAGATCATTCAAAATCTTGGAAGAACTTAGGAAAACTAAGAACTGTTGGATTTAAAATCATTTTGGCAACATATATAGAAAGAAATATTGGTGCCTTTAATGGAAACAGTAAAAGCATGAATAAAAAGATCAGCTATCTGCTCTGAAGGTGGAATATTTCCCCTGCAGAAAAGAAAAAAAAGAGTGCAGAAATTTTCTGTAACCCACCCACAGTGCTGGCAGTGCCCACGACTCCTCAGTAACCTCTGTTTGACTTGTCACTTGCAAAACAAATGTGTTCATATATCATGACTGTCAGAGCGCCTTTTCTGCAACTGTATCAGTAATTAGCTATGCCTTGTTAGTGCTCAAGGCATGTACATGTGTCACATTGAAAAGAAGGGTTAGTTTTTCTCCATTTCACATAACACGATAACCTTTCAGCTTTGTAGCATCAACAAAGATCCACAATATTGACAAAAATATGTCAATAGCTTTTTTCAAATGTCTGCATTTTATTGAACTATATTATAAAAATAATGCCACTGAAAATGCTTTAACGATTTTAATATCAAAGGTAGAGTCAACTCCAAATTAGAACTTTGGGAAAAATTTTTCCATTATTTTCTCTTTAGGCCTTATCTTTGAAGCTGCTGAACACTTCTGGGTCCCGTCAGCTGCAATTGATCTGGATGTACCTAGGATCAATGCCTTGTTTCTTAATTGCATTATAGGTGTCTCTGTCTTTGAGAACAATCAAAGATCTATCTGTCTGTCTAGTGTCACGAGTAAAAATGACCTTGTATAGTTATAACTAATAATAATTTAGTTTATGCACATTGATTATGGATATCTTTCCCAGACACATGCATTTTGGAAATTTCATGGCAGGCAAGATACAATGAAAGCACAATGAGATGGATCCATGTAAGCAGAGCTGTCCCTTGGGTATGGTGAACTGGGGTGACCGCTCTGGGCTTTGCGCTTTGTGGGGCCCCACAGGCCAGTGCGATTGGCTGGTGCAGTCGGTCCCGTAAGTGACAGGTCAGTCCCGTAAGTGATGGACTTGTCACTTCCGCGTCGGGCCCCGCACCTCTCCAGGCATGGCCCTGCATGTAAGTTTTTGGTACTATCAATCAAAAGTAATAGAGTTTAGACCCTCTCCTACACTGAGATACATTCAGTTCAGAAGAGGGTGGTGGGTTATTGGGGAGCAAGTTATACACCACAAAAATCAGGGAAGCCTTTGCACTGACCCCAGCCCAGCAAAGTGGTTGGCTATGGTCGCTGTGGAACCATATTGTGTCAGTTCAGAACTGATGTTGCACAGGGACATTCTGCTTTTCCCATCACTCCCCCACTGATGCCCTATACCATGGTTTGGGAGGGCAGTTATACAGGAGCCAGCCTGCTTCTTTAGGTTAACTAACCTATGACAGGGTATTTTTTCTTAGCCAGTTAAAGCCTGATTTACTGACTCCACTGCCTGAATGATACCAGGTGCTAGGACAAGAAAGAATCTGGGCTTAGAGAACAAGAGAATTGAAGTTCAAATTTATTCCAAGATCTTTTTCCCTGTGGACTGGAAATCATTGACAAAAATGAGCAAAACCCCTCATGTTATATTTTCAACTCCAATGGCAGTTTTCTTCCTAAACTACAACCTCAAGCTCTACTGTACTTGTTTCATTGCAACCTTCCAAATGTCTTTTAAATGTGCTGCAGCTTCACCTACCTCTGTTTCAGCTTCTCTCTCAGTTTTAGCTCATAGGGTCTGTCAAGGTTCCTTCCCCACTCTGAACTCTAGGGTACAGATGTGGGGATCTGCATGAAAGACCCCCTAAGCTTATTCTTACCAACTTAGGTTAAAACTTCCCCAAGGTACAAACTTTTACCTTTTGTCCTTGGATCTTATGCTGCCACCACCAAGAGTGTTAAACAAAGAACAGGGAAAGAGCCCACTTGGAGACGTCTTCCCCGCAAAATATCCCCCAAGCCCTACACCCCCTTTCCTGGGGAAGACTTGATAAAAATCCTCACCAATTTGCATCGGTGAACACAGACCCAAACCCTTGAATCTTAAGAACAATGTAAAAGCAATCAGGTTCTTAAAAGAAGAATTTTAATAAAAGAAAAAGTAAAAGAATCACCTCAGTAAAATCAGGATGGTAAATACCTTACAGGGTAATCAGATTCAAAACATAAGGTTTTGCCTAGAGGGATTCCCTAAGTTACAAAAAGACAAAAAACAGGAATATTCATTCCATTCAGCACAACTTATTTTATCAGCCATTTAAACAAAACAGAATCTAACGCATATCTAACTAGATTGCTTACTAACTCTTTACAGGAGATCTGACCTGCATTCCTGCTCTGGTCCCAGCAAAAGCATCACACAGTCAGACAGACCCTTTGTTTCCCCCCACTCCAGCTTTGAAAGTAACTTGACTCCTCATTGGTCATTTTGGTCAGGTGCCAGCGAGGTTATCCTAGCTTCTTAACCCTTCACAGGTGAAAGGGTTTTGACTCTGGCCAGGAGGGATTTTATAGTTCTGTGTACAGAAAGGTGGTTACCCTTCCCTTTATATTTATGACAGGGTCATGTGACCCTGACTCAGCCAGAAGCAGAGCAACAACAGTTAGCTATAGTCTCAGCACCCTTGGAGACGTTTGCGGAGTCTGAACAATTTTGCACTAGATTCACTTTGATCGTTTGTTTCTGTGTAGGGCATCATTGGATTTATCTCTTGGTGTCCCTGCACATGTCTGAAGGGTTTTAGTTTTTGAACCATAGCGTATGTAGCTATTGTAACTGTGTTATAATTTTGTGTCCTCCTTCCTGCACCTTTACGTTTTCCAGGGGTCTGCTGACTACAAAAAGCAGCTGCCATTTTGTGAGGCAGATGGTACAGCATGCGCACTGTCAGAGAGACTTTATTTTTCTTCCCTTTTTATTTTCTTTTATTTCCCATAAGAAACAAAATGTGATTCAGACTGAAAGCATATGGCCGTTCTTTCTGTTTGTAAAAGCATAATAGCTAAGAAGACTGAAAACTAACAGAAGAGTAATAAAATGATTCCGGGGTAGAATTGAACCTAAACCACGCCAATCTAGGTAACTGAGCTCTAAATTGCTTCTTTGGTATGGCGGGAACCCTCACACTAGTGCCCATTTCCAGATAGCTAGGTCAGTTATGAAAGTGATTGACACATCCTAGCAATGACTTGACACATTCTCATTTTGTTGACTCATTTCTAGCTGTATGAGTAATATTGAGGACTAATCAATGAAGGACTAGATAACAGACCCATTTTCATAGCTCAACATTTCCCAAACTTTTGAAATCTGAGCACCTCTTCAGGAAATTCTAAGCAACCTCTCTCTCTCTCTCTCACACACACACACACCTCCCTATCCCCAAACCTATAATCCCACCATGTGGCAAGTCAGCATAAGGGAAACTTGCACAGCCATAATTCTGGAATGGCTCATACTTTGGGAAGCACTGATCTAGTTACAGATTATTCTGGGCTGCTGGAAGACAAATTGGCATCCTCTCTGTAATGTCTGAAGCATCCCAGGAAGGATGTGGTTGTCGATTTACCTTTGCGTCCTCAGTTCTGTTAACGTTTCTCCTCAATAACTGAAACTATCTTAGCAGGGGAGAGCCTTTCTTCTTAGCCATAAAGGTGGAGGTGCTTTTAAAATAGACTTTTACTCCCTAACACTTGTTCTTAACTTTCTCTCCTTCTTAGCTGCAGTGTTTTAGGTGGGGAATAAGCAGTGATGGGCAAGTCTCAAAATGTTGATGATTCAGTTCAGATAATTTGCAATCTTATCCAAAGATTATCTGACCAAATCAAAACTCTTAATTTTTTGTCTATGGGATTGAACTCTCTTTTGAACAGGCTTTTGCCTCCAGTCATGGCTGGAATTGCCACAAGAACAGACTTTCTCATGGTATTTTGACAAGGTTCCTAACAAGTCCAAAAAAAATGATGTAGCTTGAATTCAGTTCTCCTGAGGGTCACTAACAGAATTTTCCTAAAAGGAGGACCAAGTACCACAAACAAGTGTATGGGGTCGTCCTCACCTTTACATTGCTATGCAGCACATGTATGTCCTCACTGAGACCCCATCTCTCCTTCTGGAGTGGGCCCAGAAGTGGAAGAGGTGAAGGAGGCAGCGTGAGGTGATGGCGGCCTGGGGTTCTGGGAAGTGGGGCGCTGGGTCTGGGGAGACATGGGAGCCAGAATTCCAGAAGGACCCATCACCAGAGAGACTGGGACTCTCCACCATCCCCTCCCACTGGAGAGAGTGGGAACGGCCAGAAGGTCTCCCACTCCACTGCACTCCTTTCCCCTCCCCTCCCACCAGAGACAGCAGGATCTCCTTGAATCTGTTTCCCATCCCCTCTCACCAGAGAGACTGATACCATGATTTGTTAGTAGTGTCTATGGCCAAGGGTTAACCTGCTTCCCCCCCATGCTGTTGCATCCCCGGTTCTAAATATGGGTGAAGTTGGAAAAGAAAGATGAAAATGTTGCCCATCTATAACTTTTCAATCAGCAACATTTTCACAGCAGCATCTACATTATGACTGGCACTGTAGGCTGTGTTCCATCTCCTTTTATTATTATTACTATTTTTATTTTGGAGGTGGGGAAACACTTCAAAAAAAAAGATCCATCATAACTGATAAATACAGTAAATTACCTCATCCACATTTCCAACTCTGGATATTAGTTGATGAGAGAGTTGTGCCTAACTACAGTAGCCAACTCCTCCCGAGGTCGAAGTGAATCAGCTTAATCCAAGACTTCCACCGGTACAGAAATACACACCGAATGAGCATCCGTTTAAAAACTGTTGTGCATTCACAGATACATAGCAGGAGACACAGAGAAATACAATAAAGAAAAGCTAGCAGCAGAAGCCAGTTTACAGTCTTCTTAGAATTAAGGTGTTGCAGAGTCATTGTGATGCTTTTCCCCGAGATCTTGCACAATGACAAAATGGCTGATTTGAACATTTTGTCACTTTCCTTGCATCACAGCCAGTGGCCGCCTTATGCTAATTGCAGTATAGGTCCCATCCCAAAATTTATGAGACAATCCCCATTTTCATAAGTATCTCTCATGTTCTGCAATGCCAAAGAACCCTGAATACCTTTGGGAACCCAATTTGGGTTGTATTTTGATGTAGCATTGCAAGAAATAGTATGTCATGACATTACGTATCACAATAGTTGGAATGCTTTACTAGTCTTACCAAAAATCCTAAAGCTAATGCTAGGGAATTAATCCATAGACGAGGGATAACAAAACTTCTTCTAAAGGTAGGAAGGAAGGAGGAGAGATAGGCTCTCTCATGTATCAATGCTAGGGAGAACTAGCCTAGAAAGTCACTGAAGCATATCAAAATGATTAAATTAAACATCTGGAGAGGCAGCTAGTAACCTGAAAGAGGTTGCTGAAGTGAACCACATCAGGACCACCTGTCAGCTGATAAAACAACTCAGTGGAAATGAAAAGTAGAATCGGTATATCAAAAGAAGAGTGATAAGAGGCAAGTAACCTCAAATTATGATTTACTCAATAACGAGAGTACCTTTTCTGCCAGATGAAAATTCATACTCTGAAAGTCCCAGGAAAGAACTATAAAAATTAAACCTATTACCTTGAACGACATCAAAGAAGCAATCACATAAAAGATATGTGGGCTGGCAGGCTGTTTCAAGAGACAAGGTATATAAAAACTAGTGTATGTATGTTTAGAAGGTGCTATCCTAAAGAAGCTTTCAATACTGTAGCTATCAGGTCATTGAGTTACTTCCAAAAACAGGCAATTTCTCACCACTGATGAGTTGTTAAAGCAATAGGCTGATGTTTATTGTTGCCAAGATTTACAGTAAAATTCCTTTGAAGTGACTTTATACATTTTTTGTTGCAAAAGATTAAAGAGATAATATGAAAAAGAGAAACTATATCAAACACATTCTTTACTCTGAGATAGATAACCTAAAGCAAACTTAATTTTTATATACCTCCAGATAGGCATCTTTTTTTTGAAGCTAAGGAAAGTTCCATAGTATAATGTTTTCAGAGCATGTGGATTTTTATCTGTCTTACATGTTTTTAAATCGCCTGTCCCTGTGGTAGGCACTGTATTCTATTGTATATACGACTAGAGTATTGCACAGCTCTGTATCTAAGTCTACTAAAATATTAAAATGTTAAGTCAGAAGAAAATTATTTTAGTAATAATTTGTTGTTTTTATTATATATTTACTTCAGTTCATTTAAATGGGAAGCTCACGGAAAAAACGTCAGGCTTGTGCAATGGAAGATGGCAGCACAGAGCAGGAGGAAATGGAAGATTTGCCAGATACTATTGTTTCCAAAGGTGGCAGTCTTTACCAACAGGACTCTGATGGCATCCCCATCCAGGCCTGTGAAGACTGGGATTGGAGCTGTGGACACTGACAGTCTGATAAGTACTTAGATAAAGATTCATGTTGTCCTTCAGTCTCTGGAGGTGGGTATGTGCTTTGACCCCGTCCATTTCCTGGTATAAATCTATTCAGCCACTAGCAGGCTACTTGCTGGAATAGAAGTCAGAAGGAGGGAGACTGTGTTGTCCAGCAAGTAGCCTGCTAGTGGCTGAATAGATTTATATCAGGACATGCAATACTCTAGTCGTATATACAATAGAATACAGTGCCTACCACAGGGACAGGAGATTTAAAAATATGTAAGACAGATAAAAATCCACATGCTCTGAAAACATTATACTATGGAACTTTCCTTAGCTTCAAAATAAGATGCCTATCTGGAGGTATATAAAAATTAAGTTTACTTTAGGTTATCTATCTCAGAGTAAAGAATGTGTTTGATATAGTTTCTCTTTTTCATATTATCTCTTTAATCTTGCTTACTATCACAGTCACATTGAAATCAAGGTAGCAAATGTTATGCCTACTGGTAATTCTGCGAATTGAGAGATTTTAGTGATAGAAAATAGAAAGTAATGTAGTGTACATGACTAGGCCCAGCGAGGGGAGGAAAAGGTTACTGAGCATCAAGGCACAGAAGGGAAAATGCCCTGCCCAATAGAAAGTTTATGAGTTATCAGTTCATTAGGGAAATGCTCACTGCTGGGCCCCGTTAGTTAAGCAGGCTTTTAAAAGGCAGTTTGGGGGTTCTGGGAGGGGGCCTTAGTTTCAAGATCAGACACGCACTGTCAGAGCCTGTGCCCAGAGGACCTCTGCCTGGGATCAAACTACCCTGATGGTTAAAGACTCTGGGTCAGATCCTCAGCTGGTGTAGCTCTATTGACATCAGCACTCCACTGATTTCAATGGAGCTCTGTTGATTTACACCGCAAAGGAGCTGTCCCTCTGTATTAATTCTGCATTGGACTCATAAGACTCACTTACCCATGGAGGAATAAACTTATGCCCAAGGGATATGCCAAGAGTCTTGTGAGCGCTGCATAGACTAAAAAACAAAAACAAACAAAAGCAACAAAACAAACCTAGGAAGTGCTAGAAATCAATGAACTTATACCAGTGTGAAACCCAAAGAATGTATTCATGAATCAGGCCCAATATTAGGATAAATGTCTCTACAGTGAGATGTATTAGAACAGCCTTTGAATGGAAGTGGTGCAAGCTCCATAATTCTGGCCTCTTAAAGTGGATAAAGTAGTAGGGGTGAAATCCCAGTGACTTCAGTAGTTCAGGATTTCACCCAAGAAGTTCTATTTCAGGGAAAAATCCTTCACTGAAAGAAGACTGGATTCAATGATAGAATAAGTCTTATCCAGCCCTACTTTTTATCTCTACCTTTGTGGGATATGTCCTTTTAAAACAATGCAGATTCACTTTATTCAGTTTTTTAAATATGACCATTTCATAGATGGATTTCCCTTAAACTTGAAATTAATTGTAGTTAATTAAACATTTTATAACCTATCTTCATAAGGTCACCCTTCTTTAAAGCTTCAGGATCTAAAGTCCCAGCTATATTGAAATTGCTTTGCAAATTCCAGCCTCAAGGATACTTAGAAAGACAATATGATCTCTACTATTACTAGAAGAGAGTACATATGGAGCAAATAGAGAGTGAGCAGAAAATTGACAGAATTCAATTTACTTTTGATTATGTAGTGCATTTGTCTCATTATTTTATTAGCTCTGATGTTGTACCAAAGATTTCACTAATCCAATTGTGTCCCAGGCTTAGCCCTTTAATGGGTGCCTTGACAAGGATGAGCTCATATAACTTACCATCAACTCATGTTCACTCTTCCTAGGCAGCTACTCTCAATATTATGTGAATTAGATATTGTAATGGCTCATTGCTTTTTGCTCTCTCTGTGCTGCTAAGATGAAAGCACTGCCATAGATTTCTGTACCCGACTTATGAATGTGCTGCAGTCTTAAATCAGGAATCTTAGGAACAAATTCTACTGCAGGAGAAGTCCACACGGATATTTTATGATTGCTAGCAAATATCTGCCTGAATGCAGGATAATGGGAATCAATTCCAATCCTTCCCTGCCTGTAAAGCGGGTCTTGGCATATGATTTTGACTATGGTTTACCAGACCTAGCTAATCTAATCTCACCTGTCTTTTATCGTGTTCTGTTGTTCAGGAAAGGAAATATACTGTGTCAACTCATTACCAAATGTGCTTCCACTCTGGTCCGCCGTGCATCCACTGGCCTTAGATGTGGCCCCAGAAGCTCAGTACTCTCCTTGGATGACTAACTCCAACAGTCAATCTCCTCCTTGTACTTGTACAATTTATGAAATAGCCACACAAACAAGGAAATGGGTTAAACCTTATATGCAAAGGTATGAGGTTTGTTTCAGCAGACTTGAATGTGGACTGCTGTTTCATGCTTACGTGGCTGCTTACCCACAGTGCTCACACAGCTCTACTCTCTATCTGTGGAGATGGCAGCTTTGTTTACTTTTTTGATCCCTGAAGCTTTTTCAGCTCATTGCTAGTTTTGTAAATGCCTACATCAGTAAAAAGCTGTTTCCAAAGGCAATGCAGAGCCATGCACACTGGAAAACAAAAATTTGCTGTAATACACAAGAACAGCAGGAGGCCTCTGACTGCACTACACCATAGGTTTGTTTATATAAGACAGGAAAAGTGACTTTAAATTGTTTGAATTAGCTCAAATGCTTAATCTCTGTACGTCAGCAGTTATAAATTGCATTAATGACAGCCCAGACAGTTTCTCAAATAAACCTGTACTTCCAATACAAAGTATTTTATTGTGATCTGTAGCCACTTGCTTCCTATAGTGCATTTTCTTCTGTGGTCAGTTCTCATTAGAAAAAATATCTATTTTTTCTCTACAAAGAAACAGAGCAGATGTGCATCTGCCATATGACAGTGGACCTGAGGATGAAGCAGACTGTACCATCCGTTTCCTATGGAAAGAAAGATTTTTTTCTCACAGGAAATTTTTACTGCTGAATCTAGCATGGTATCCTCAGACAAGCACTATCATTAGTATTGCCAGTGTACTCATGTGGTGAAGATGGTCAGTATTTTCCTCAGCTTATGCACATACTTAGATTCCAAGGCCAGAAGGGACCATGGTGATCATCTAGTCTGACATAGAACTTCCCTGAAATAATTCCTAGAGCATATCTATTAGAAAAACATCCAATCTTGATTTAAAAATTATCTGTGATGGAGAATTCACCACAATGTTTGGTAAATTGCTCCATGATTAACTACCCTCACTGTCAAAAATGTATACCTCATTTCCAGTCTGAATTTCTCTAGCTTCAACTTCTAGCCATTGTTATACCTTTCTGTGCTAAATGGAAGAGCCATTATTAAATATTTGTTCCCGAAGTAGATACTTCTAGACAGTTATCCTTAATTCTCTCTTTGTTAAGCTAAATAGATTCAGTTCTTGGAGTCTGTCACTATAAGGCATATTTTCCAGTCATTTATTCATTTGCACAGCTCTTCTCTGAACCTTCTGCAATTTATCAACATCCTTCTTGAATTGTGGGCACCAGAACTGGATGCAGCATTCTAGCAGCAGCCACACCAGAACCAATACAGAAGTAAAATAACCTCTCTACTTCGACTCAGATTTTCCCTACTTATGCATCCCAGGATCACATTAACCCTTTTTGCTGCAGCATCACATTGGGAGCTAACTTTCAGCTGATTATCCACCAGGACTTCCAAATCTTTTTCAGAGCCACTGCTTCCCAGCATCAAATCCCCAATCATGTAAATATGGCTTACATTCTTTGTTTCTAGAAGTATACATTTACATATAGCTATACTAAAATGCATATTGTTTGCCTGTGTCCAGTTTATGAAGTGATCCAGATTGTTCTATATCAGTAACCTGTTCTCTTCATTATTTGCCACCCCACAATCAGCAAATTTTATCAGTGATGATTATGTTTTCTTCCAGGTCATTGACAAAAATGTTAAATAGTGTAGAGCCAAGAACTGATCCCTTCAGGACCCCAGTGGAAACAGACCCACTTAATGACTATTCCCATTTACAACTATAATTTGAGACGAGTTAGCCAGTTTTTGATCCATTTAATGTGTGCCATGTTAATTTTATATTGTTCTAGTTTTTTAATCAAAATATCTTGTGGTACCAAGTCAAACACTTTACAAAAGTCTAAGTACATTACATCAGCATTATTTATCTTTGTCATAAAAAATATATCAAGGTAGTTTCACAGAAGCTATTTTTCATAAAACCATGTTAATTTGCATTGATTATATTACCATCCCTTTATTATTTGAGTCCCATATCAGCTACTTCATTATCGTGTCTGGGATCAATGTTAGGCTGACAAGCCTCTAATTATCCAGGCCATCCCTTTTCCCTTTCTAAAAAATTTGCATAGCATTAGCTTTCTTCCCGTCTTCAGCCCCAGTGGTCTAAGACTTATTAAAAATCAACATTAATGGTTCCACAAGCTCCTCAGACAGCTCTTTTAAAACTCTCAAATGTAAGTTATCTGGGCCTGATGATTTAAAAATGCCTGATTTCAGTAGCTTCTGTTTAACATGTTACAAAGATATTAGTGGAATGGAAAGTGTGTTATCATCACCATATGATGACATTATATCTGTTTTTTCCCATTCAGAACAGATATAATTATTGAACATTTCTGTCTTTTCTGGATTATTATTGACAGTTCTACCATTTCCATCTAGTAATGGACCAATACCATCATCAGGATACTTTTTGTTCCTAGTACATATATATTTTTAAAACACCTTCTTATTGTCCTTTGCTGGTCATAGATTTATCCTGGTGTCGCGTTGCTTCCCTTATCACTTTTACTCAATTCCTAACTTCTGATTTATATTCATTACTATCAACTTCCCCTTGCTTCCATTTGTTGTATAAAAAATCCATCACTGCCTTCTTCCTTAATTGTGGGATTGTGACTTTTTGGGAAGCTAGTAACGTGTTCTTAAATGAATTAACCCTTACACACATGAGTTTTAGACATATAAAATGATGGGGTCTAAGTTAGCTGTTACCACTCAAGAAAGAGATCTTGGAGTCATTGTGGATAGTTCTCTGGAAACATCCACTCAATGTGCAGCAGCAGTCAAAAAAGCAAACAGAATGTTGGGGATCATTAAGAAAGGGATAGATAATAAGACAGAAAATATCATGTTGCCTCTATAAATCCGTGGTACGTCCACATCTTGAAAACTGCATGCAGATGTGGTTGCCCCATCTCAAAAAAGATATATTGGAATTGGAAAAGATTCAGAAAAGGGCAACAAAAATGATTGGGGTTTGGAACGGCTACCATACGAGGAGTGATTAATAAGACTGGGACTTTTCAGCTTGGAAAAGAGACAACTAAGGGGGGATATAATAGAGGTCTATAAAATTATAACTGGTGTGGAGAAAGTAATAAGGAAGTGTTATTTAGTCCTTTTCATAACACAAGAACTAAGTGCACCAAATGAAATTAATAGGCAGCAGGTTTATAACAAACAAAAGGAAGTATTTTTTCACACAACGCATAGCCAACCTGTGGAACTCCTTGCCAAAGGATGTTGTGAAGTCCAAGACTATAACAAGGTTCAAAAAAGAACTAAATAAATTCATGAAGGATAGATCCATCAAGGGCTATTAGCCAGGATGGACAGGGATGGTGTCCCTAGCCTCTGTTTGCCAGAAGCTGTGAATGGGCGACAGGGGATGGATCAGTTGACGATTACCTGTTTGTTCATTCCCTCTGGGACACCTGGCATTGGCCACTGTTGGAAGACAGATTACTGGGCTAGATGGAGCTTTGGTCTGACCCAGTATGGCTATTCCTATGTTCTTATGAGTCTCTTTGAAATCATTGGAAATTGTCAGATACATAATCTTAAGCATATGCATGAGTCTTCACAGGATTATGGCCCCAAGCAATTTTTTGTGTTTACATTATAACATTGCACCTAATTTGAAAACACAACATTGAGCTGCATGAGAGCATTTTTTTCACTAATGCACTTGTGTTTTAGGGCATCTGTGCCCTAAAACTAATGAAACCAGACACTGGAAGGTGACTATCCTGCACTGAATCACTCCTGGATCTGATCCCCATCCATAATCCACTGAAATTAATGGCAATATTTCTACTAATTTCAATAGGACTTTGATAGATACTTCATGTGTGGAAACCCCCATTTTGCATTAGTCACACATCAGCAGGACTAAAAAAACAACCTAAAATACCCTGCCACATCAGAGAGATGCTAACTGTTCTTAGTGTGGACTACTTCACTTGGTCACCTACCATGTAAACACAACTGAGCCTGTTTTAATTAAAATTTTCTGACCTCTAAAGTGAAGGGAAAACCAGTAAATTCAAAATATTTTGTTAACAAATTCTCAGTAAATGGATAGGGGAAATGTCTGGCTGTTGGGAAGTGCTTAGTTATAAATAATTGGATTCTGTTTAAAAAGATGTTCTGGATCTCATTTGCCAGCTATCGAGTGTAAATTAGAGCAGTTCTGGGGATGATATAGAACCAGCCTCATAATCAGGAAGCTTTAAGTACTGCCTGCCTGCCACATATTTTAAAAACATAAGTTCAGCTCATGTTTGTAGTTTTGCATATGTTACCCTTACATACATTACACATTAATATAAATGATCTGTGAGTTATCATAGAATCATAGAATATCAGGGTTGGAAGGGACCTCAGGAGGTCATCTAGTCCAACCCCCTGCTCCAAGCAGGACCAATCCCCAATTTTTGCCCCAGATCCCTAAATGGCCCCCTCAAGGATTGAACTCACAACCCTGGGTTTAGCAGGCCAATGCTCAAACCACTGAGCTATCTCTCAGTGATATATTACATTGCATCTTTTGGACAACAGTATGCCACCTGGCATTGGCATGTGCCAGCAATGCCCCTCAGCCATGTACATTGGCCAAATCGGACAGTCTCAATGCAAAAGAATAAATGGACACAAATCTGACATCAGGAATCATAACATTCAAAAACTGGTAGGAGAAAACTACAACCTCTCTGGCCAGTCAGTAGCAGATTTAAAAGTGGCAATTTTGCAACAGAAAAGCTTGAAAAAGAGACTCCAATGAGAAACTGCTGAGCTTGAATTAATATGCAAACTAGATACCATTAACTTTGGTTTGAATAGAGACTGGGAGTGGCTGGGTCATTACACATATTGAATCTATTTCCCAAAGTTAAGTATCCTCACAACTTCTTGTCAACTGTCTAAATGGGCCATCTTGATTATCACTACAAAAGTTTTTTTTCTCCTGCTGATTATAGCTCATCTTAACTAATTAGCCTCTCACAGTTTGTATGACAACTTCCAACTGATCTGTATGTATATATCTCTTCTTACTATATGTTCCATTCTATGCATCCGATGAAGTGGGCTGTAGCCCACAAAAGCTTATGCTCTAATAAATTTGTTAGTCACAAGTACTCCTGTTCTTTTTGCGGATACAGACTAACACGGCTGCTACTCTGAAACATTTCCTAGATAGTTACAAAAGGAGAAAAGTCCACGAGTGGGGCAAAACTAATTAGAGGAAACGCTCAGAGAATGCCTAACCCAAATAGTTAAGCTATGTTTTCTGAGCTACTTCTTTGCTAAGAAAATGTTGCAAATGTATACTCCACGTTTTGTACTCTGGACTCGACATCTTAAAATACCACTTAAAGATAATCAATGGCAAAAAGCACATGAATGTCCTTTTGAAAGCAAATGCAGTACTTTGTGCTGTATAGACTTTGCTATTTCCCCTCCCCCCCCACATTTCTAACAGAGTGAAGCAAGAAGTACATTTAAGATGCTCTAAATGTGATTATTGTTCATCCTTACTCATCTATTGTTTATGGAACTGCCATCATTTCATACTTTGCTAGCTTGCTGGCTGATTCAAGCATTTAACCCTGTATTATACGTTTTGGGAACCCTCATATGTTAACAACTCTCTAGCTCAAATGTAAGGGTATGGAACATAAACGCTTTTGTGAGCAAAAAACCTGTTGTATATCTATTGATTGTACCAACAAATCCCACATTACAGATGTAGCAATATGTATTCTGAACAATCCTTAACCTACAGAAACCACCACATTAGATTAATAGCACCACAGAAAGCGTCTATAATAGTCGTGGCAGAATTCAATTTTTACTTGCTTATAATTTTGACGGATAAGATCAATGTTCATTTTTAAGCTTTTTTCAATTTTTATTGATTGAAATGTTCACAGTTGCAGGAAATTATGGGGGTTAAAACATAGGGTGTCAGGCAATAATTATTTAATGACAGTAAACACCAAGATTCAAAAAGTTAAAGTTTTATAACTATTAAAATACAAATTGTCAACATCATTTGTCAAAGCATACAAAGTAAATAGCCTTAAAACAAACTCTAAGAAGTTCTCAAGCAGCATTTTTCTTACTTTGCTTATCTGCACTTTTCAATTGTTATCAATAAATATTTTTTCATCCATTTGTGTGTCTATGGTGAAATTGATGTTTCTATCGATAAAAATGTAATCAATCCAAGTACATTTATAAATTATGTGGTGTAAATATAAATATACTGGAATTTTAATAAATGATAAATCAATGTGGTATCATTTTAGATGCTGGAGATGCCCAAATTATTTTCAAGTCTGTCAATCAGTTTCTCAAAATATTATTAGCATATGGTGTTTAGATTTATAATGAGTGCTAGATGGCTATGAGGGAAAATGTGTTATTTAGACTTTTTTAATTATTACAGTGGACATTTTTAATGTGTGAAGTGAAACTTTCATGTACACTGAGTATCTGTTATCTGATATATCATTTTGTATGCTATGATTCCCATGTAATGCAATGACATTTAAAAAAAACAAATTCAGTCATTTCGTTTTCCTGGATTTAACTCTCCAGATATGAATTTTCATTCATGGGATCCTTAGCCCTGCCTTTCATCTGACCCCATCACTTTCTTCAAAAGTATATGTTATGGCCAGGAGGACGTCATGACATTCCATCATAAAAGGTGAGCCTGGATGCAGGTATAGTACAACAGAAATCCTTGAGACAGATCTTTGGCCCCAATCTTATGAAGACTTACACATGTGCTTAACTTTATAATGTAAATACTCCCATTGCATGCGAGAAATTCCAATGTGCTTGTGTGTGAAGTACATGCGCTAAGTCTCTGTAGGATTGGAGCCTTGTTTGTTTTGTTAGTATGTTTAGTATTTGTAAAGTCCATCCCTATTTAGTAAAATGCTTAAGCACATGCTTAATTGTGATGACTTAAGCATGTGCCTAGGTTGCTTCATTGGGGCCTACCAGGGGCAGGGGACTGCCTCATTATACCCTGTGCTAGTGATATAATGCCTACGCTAAGAGCTCGTTGAATGTGCGCTGAATATTTCCTGTAGCAATGGTCCTATATCCATAAAGAAGTGCAGAGAGCTGCAACATCATAACAAAGGAGCTGTATTCAGCTTTTAAGCCACAAGTTTCCTATCCTGTGGTAGGGCTCTGTGGTAGGAAAATGGAACACGTGAAGAAAAAATAAAATTAATACTAATACTATTTTTTAATCATTCAGCTTCTTTTTATATATTTTTGGCCTGGTATATCTGAACATGGTGGTCTCTACGTGCTGCAACTAAGTCTATGTTGAGGCTGTAGTACAGACCTGCATACAACAAGCATACAACAGATAAACATATTTCTCATTTAAAAAAATATTTTTAGTTGAGTTTGGAAAATTTCCTTTGGGAAGTTGAGGCATGTAAAGATGGCATTTGTATGCTGATGTTTGATGGATGTACCTGAAAATGTTAGGAGGGACAGTTCAGGTGAACAAAGTGTTTATACTTGTTTAAAATGTCCTAACTTCTTAGATCTCTGCAGTTGACAAGATTTCCACTGTTTCCTGTTTGGCCAGAATACCATGCGCACAGCTTTTATTGTTATATTTTTTCCTCTTTGATTTTCAGCTGTGACTGGTACTAAGAAGTGCAACATTGAGTGAAAAGGAAGGTAACCAAAGAAGGTAACTGAATGCATTCACCCGGCAAAAAAGATCTTTTTGGACTCAGTTTGCAAGATGCATTAGTTTGGGTACATGTATTACTGAAGCCAGTTTACCACTCCTGGGTTTGTCTCAATGACATAAGTTGTACTAGCGTAACTATATCAATCAACTCAAGCAAGCAGGTGAAGGTTAGAGGTCTGCTTGGGCCTAATTTTAAAGCCCGACCTGAACCCACCTAGACAACTGCCAGTCTGAACCTAAAACTTGTTTAAATCTGTTTAATGTAATTCAGAAATGTACTGATGTTAACCAAACCACTTTAAGAAAGGGTTAAACTGTGTCTACATAGAGGGTGGACATCAGTTTAAGTAGATGGATTTTGCTACACCAGTGCAACTTATATCATGTAGTCAAGACCTTAGTGGTAAATTTTTCTGGTAAAATCTTTCACTGCTCTCAAGCTCAGAAGAAAGCAAGAATACTTGATCCACATTACATGTCAAGTACCCTTTAATGTCTACATGGATTTCATTTCACTGCAGCACCATAACATCATATGCTGTACTGATATCAAAGCCCAATATTCTTGCTAATATTTATATAGCTATTTAAGAAATATTTATTCCCCCCCTCAAGTTCCTACTAACTTCTCCTATCCTTCCCTGTTTCTTCTTTTTCTTCACCTTTATTTATGTTGGCTATCACTTGAATTGATTGGAAGTGCTGTATTTTTTTACTGTACTGCTAGGTTAATATATCACCTAGTTCCTGTATTGTGCTTTGGCTCATGCACTTCTTAAAAAATAGCAATAGAAAATCTATGACAAAAAAGCACATGGTATCAAATGTTGCTTTTGGAACGTTGTTCCAGCTGGCCTGCAGTGCACTTTACGGGTGTGTTCATAATGGTAGCATTCAGCTTGTGTGGATGAGTCTCTCGAGATTCAGCAAAGGTTTCTGACTGATAGGCAGTAGCTCAGCATTACTGTCTGTACTGGGGCGTATGGACAGATTTGGAACCGATTCAATCTCACAAGTTACACTGATGTCAAAGTACTATGCCTACAGTGATTTAAAGAAAAAAATCTTTCTGTTTGTGGTTTCACATGAAGTTTCTCTGTCTGCTGAGCAAGCACTGCTATGCCAGTGCTATTTTTTCATAGTCCAGCCTAGGAACAGCAGTGCCAGTACTGGCCACTGAACTCATTGCCTATGAACTCATTAATAGTTAACAACACCAAAGACACCTCTCATTTATTCCTGTTTTCAATTTAAGTAACTAACAATAAACTGAAAAGAGAGCCAGAAGAGTACCCAGAAGTCACCTACTACACGACAGGCCCAACAAAGAAATGAACAGAACACCACTAGCCATCACCTTCAGCCCCCAACTAAAACCCCTCCAACGCATCATCAAGGATCTACAACCTATCCTGAAGGACGACCCATCACTCTCAGAGATCTTGGGAGACAGGCCAGTCCTTGCCTACAGACAGCCCTCCAACCTGAAGCAAATACTCACCAGGAACCACACACCACATAACAGAACCACTAACCCAGGAACCTATCCTTGCAACAAAGCCCGTTGCCAACTGTGCCCACGTATCTATTCAGGGGACACCATCATAGGGCCTAATCACATCAGCCACACTATCAGAGGCTCATTCACCTGCACATCCACCAATGTGATATATGCCATCCTGTGTCAGCAATGCCCCTCTGCCATGTACATTCGTTAAACTGGACAGTCTCTACGTAAAAGAATAAATGGACACAAATCAGATGTCAAGAATTATAACATTCATAAACCAGTTGGAGAACACTTCAATCTCTCTGGTCACGTGATTACAGACATGAAAGTTGTGATATTACAACAGAAAAACTTCAAAAACAGACTCCAACGAGAGACTGCTGAATTGGAATTAATTTGCAAACTGGATACAATTAACTTAGGCTTGAATAGAGACTGGGAGTGGATGTGTCATTACACAAAGTAAAACTATTTCCCCATGTTTATTCCCACCATTCCTCAGACGTTCTTGTCAACTGCTGGAAATGGCCCACCTTGATTATCACTACAAAGTTCCCCTCACCCCCCTTCCCCCCCGCTCTCCTGCTGGTAATAGCTCATCTTAAGTGATCACTCTTGTTACAGTGTGTATGGTACCAACCATTGTTTCATGTTCTCTATGTATATAAATCTCCCCACTGTATTTTCCACTGAGTGCATCCAATGAAGTGAGCTGTAGCTCACGAAAGCTTATGCTCAAATAAATTGGTTAGTCTCTAAGATGCCACAAGTCCTCTTTTTCTTTTTCCCTCATAAGTGACAGTGTTGTGAGTGTGGGAATTTGGAGATGCGCCATGGAGGCGAGGGTTGGGAACACCACATAATTGCGTGGAGCAGTTCACTACAGAAACACTCTAGTTTGTTTTATTAAAGTTTTATTCCTGTATTATTTGTTTGTTATTTAATGAACCCCAAGATCATTACTTGGTGCCAGAAGTGCTGAATGAGAAGGAAGCTCCAGTCATTTTGAAGTTAACTCCTGTCAGGCGTTTGCAGCTGAAAACAGAGACAAATGGAGGCATCAGAGAAGCACATGGAGCACCAGGCACAGAGGCTTTTGCATGTATTTGGTGAGCGGAATAGTAGCTTGACTAGCTTATGAAGGGGGGGAGACAAAAATGGATGTGTTGCAATCTCCTTCCAGTCTGCAATTGTCAGGCAATGTTGCAGAGAACTGTAAAATATTGAGATGGAGATCTGCATTGTATTTAGCAGCCAAAAGGGCAGAGGAAAAAATGATTAAGTGAAATCATCAATCTTTTTGCATGTTGCTGGGGATTAAGCATTGGATATTTATAACTACTTTAAGTCTGAAGAAGAAGGTGGAAGCATGAAGTTAAATAAAAATACTGAATAAATTTGAGGAACATTGCATGCGAAAAAGGAATGAAACCTTTGAAAGACACAGTTTTTTTACATGCATGCAAAAAAAAAATGATGACACGATATGATGACCAAACTGATGGGAACATGTCACAGAATTAAGGAAACTCAGTAAAATGTGTGACTTTGGTGAGTTGACAGAGTCTCTGGTCAGAGACAGAATCATTTGTGGCATTAAAGACAATGTGTTAAGAGAGAGACTGCTTCAAAGGAGATTTAACTTTCAAAAAAGCTCTCCAGATATGCAGGGCAGCAGAAACTGTCAAAGCACAAACCAAAGAGCTGACTTCACCAGAAGGGGTTATCCATGTACTAAGCACTAAGGAATATATCCAGAATAGGTCAAATCAAAGAGTGGAACCACTCACTATGAAAACCACTGCTTGGAGAGAGACTGGGTACAGACAGTCGTGTGGAAGGTGTGGATCACAGCATGGCCCCAAACAATGCCTTTGGGAAACACTGTCATAAATGTGGAAAAATAACCATTTTGCAAAATTCTGCACATCCCAAATGCAGAAAAGTCAAGTGCATTCAGTTACAGACAGTCTGGTTGACGAGTTTTTCATAAGCATATTAAGATCTACCAAGCCTGATGAGAGGAACTGGATACTGCCTATGACAGTGAATGGAACAATTATTCCACTGAAAGTGGACACAGGACCTCATGTTAATAGTCTGTCTGAACAAGATTATGAGAGATTGAAAATAAGAGCAAAACTGGGACAACAACATAAAAGTAACTGGTTATTCTGGAACAAATATACCTGTCAAGCGGGTGTGCAGTTGCTAGAATCAACCATAAAAACACCATATACAGACTCCAATTCATTGTAGTGCCAAAGGAGGTGACACCAATTTTAGGCCTAGCTGCATGACAGAAACTCAGTCTGGTAAAATGGGTGCTCTCACTATAAGATCATACTGAATCTGGCTATGAGGCACTCTTTCAGGAATATCATGACTTGTTTCAGGGGTTGGGTTGCTTGCAAGGTGAACATACCATCCAGGTAAACAAGCAGGTCCCTCCAGTTATCCATCCATGTAGAAAGGTGTCATTTGCACTCCAGGATAATCTCAAGGCTGAGCTTGCAAGGATGGAAGCAATGCAAGTAATACAAAAAATTGAGGAGCCAACAGAATGAGTGAACTCCCGAGTCACTGTGGAGAAAAGTAACAGCCAGTTATGCACATGCTTAGATCCCAGAGTCTGTAAAAAGAACATTTCAGACTACAACCAGAGAAAAGATTATGGCTCAATTTGCAAATGCTCAATATTTCAGATAATTGGATGCATCTTCAGGGTTTCAGCAGCTAAAATTAACCGAAGGAAGCTCAAAGCTATGCACATTTAATACCCTATTTGGAAGATACAGATTTTTATGCTTACCCTTCATCATAGCTTCAGCAAGAGAAGTGAATGAGGAGCTCAATGAAAGAGGAGTATGATCATAGACTTCAGGATGTCCTGGATGCAATTAGAGCTGAAAACCGCAAACTAAATAGGGAGAAATGTGCTTTGGAGATACAGAATTGACTTTTGTTGGGGACACTATTTCCAAAGAAGGCATAAAACTTGATAAGAGGAAGATTTCAGCCATTGAAATGATGCCACATCCCCAGATACTCAACGGTTCCTGGGAGTGGTTAATAATTTTGGAAAATTCAGACCTAATCTATCTACCAAAGCAGCAGCTTTGAGAAAACTCGTAGAGAATAAAAATGAATGGTATTGGGATGCAGAACAGGAGGAATCATGGCAACTGACACAGAACCAGTGTTGAAATTCTATGCACCAGGAAGGCCTATTAAAATCTCAGCAGATGCTTCACAGTATGGGTTAGGTGTGGTGATTTTACAGAAGCGTGAGGATTGTTGGCAACCAGTGGCATGTGCATCCAGATCACTGACTGAGGCAGAAACCAGATATGCACAGATCAAGAAGGAGCTTTTAAGGAATATTGTTTGCCTGTGAGAGATTCAATCAGTATATTAATGGACAGAAAGTAGAAGTTAAAATGGACCACAAGCCCTTGATAGCATAGCAAAGCTCTAAATGACTGTACCTTAAGGATTCAAAGAATGATGATAAGGATTCAAAGAATGATGATCTGCGGAAAAGGACCTAGGGGTGACAGTGGACGAGAAGCTGGATATGAGTCAGCAGTGTGCCCTTGTTGCCAAGAAGGCCAATGGCATTTTGGGATGTATAAGTAGGGGCATAGCGAGCAGATCGAGGGACGTGATCGTTCCCCTCTATTCAACATTGGTGAGGCCTCATCTGGAGTACTGTGTCCAGTTTTGGGCCCCACACTACAAGAAGGATGTGGATAAATTGGAGAGAGTCCAGCGAAGGGCAACAAAAATGATTAGGAGTCTATAACACATGACTTATGAGGAGAGGCTGAGGGAGCTGGGATTGTTTAGCCTGCAGAAGAGAAGAATGAGGGGGGATTTGATAGCTGCTTTCAACTACCTGAAAGGGGGTTCCAAAGAGGATGGCTCTAGACTGTTCTCAATGGTAGCAGATGACAGAACGAGGAGTAATGGTCTCAAGTTGCAGTGGGGGAGGTTTAGATTGGATATTAGGAAAAACTTTTTCACTAAGAGGGTGGTGAAACACTGGAATGCGTTACCTAGGGAGGTGGTAGAATCTCCTTCCTTAGAGGTTTTTAAGGTCAGGCTTGACAAAGCCCTGGCTGGGATGATTTAACTGGGAATTGGTCCTGCTTCGAGCAGGGGGTTGGACTAGATGACCTTCAGGGGTCCCTTCCAACCCTGAGATTCTATGATTCTATGATAAAGCTGCAAAAGTATGATTTGTGACTAGGGCTGATGATTAATCACAGTTAACTGATGTAATTAATTAGAAAAATTAATTGTGATTAAAAAAATTAAGGGAAAATCATCGCAGTTTTAATCACACTGTTAAACAATGGAATACTAATTTAAATTTCTCAAATATTTGTGGATGTTTTTCTACATTTTCAAATATATTGATTTAAATTACAACACAGACTACAAAGTGTACAGTGTTTACTTTATATTATCATTTTATTACAAATATTTGCACTTTAAAAATGATAAATAAAAGAAATAGTCTTTTTCAATTCAGCTCATACAAGTACTGTAGTGCAATCTCTATTATGAAAGTGCAATTTACAATGTAGATTTTTTTTGTTACATCACTGCACTCAAAAACAAAAGAATGTAAAACTTTAGAGTCTACAATTTGTGACTGAACTCAGGGGGTGGTGGTGGGGGAGTGATGTACTGGTAACCTCTCATCTCTAGATAGTTGACACATTGGGTTTATGGAAATGGTTTATGGGAATGTACTAGATGGCTTGAGAATTTAATGTATGTGTTATCAGGCAGCTGCTAACTGTTTATATATATGTATATAAGAGTTAATTCATTTTTTGAGAGGGAAGATGCAGAGATATGTTTATGAAAGATTGTGATTTGGAGATGCTCCCTCATAAGGGACAGTGTTGGAAGTGTGGGAATTTGGAGATGCGCTCTGGAGGCGGGGGTTGGGAACGCCACATGGCTGCCTACAGCAGCTCACTACAGAGGCTCTCCTGTTTGTTTTATTAAAGTTTTATTCCTTTCTCATTCACTGGTTTGCTATTTAATGACAACAAGATCATTACAAACATATAAATAGTGAAATAACTAGTCCTAGATATTTAGCTACAGCCCCAAGGCTGGGGGCAGCACAGAGCCACAAAGCACCATGAGGAAGTCTGAGAAAGGTTGTATCTTAAAAGGCATAATCCTCAGAGCTCCATGCTGTGCATTCTCTCAAGAGTGGGCTGGGCTGCACACTTCATGGCCTGCCAATTCTATGGACATTGTGGAGTGAAGGATGATTGGTGCCTTGAGTGTGCCTGGAGGGAGCAGTCTACTGCTACTTTTGCAACTGGCCCTTTTGCAAAATACATAGGGGTGACCGAAGGCTTGCAACCTAGACTCTAGGCTCTAGACTGTTCTCAATGGCAGCAGATGACAGAACGAGGAGTAATGGTCTCAAGTTGCAGTGGGGGAGGTTTAGATTGGATATTAGGAAAAACTTTTTCACTAAGAGGGTGGTGAAACACTGGAATGCGTTACCTAGGGAGGTGGTAGAATCTCCTTCCTTAGAGGTTTTTAAGGTCAGGCTTGACAAAGCCCTGGCTGGGATGATTTAACTGGGAATTGGTCCTGCTTCGAGCAGGGGGTTGGACTAGATGACCTTCAGGGGTCCCTTCCAACCCTGAGATTCTATGAACCTCCCAGCCTGCAGCATAGTGCTGACCCTAAAGAATAAACAGCAAGATGGGTAAAATAATTCACTTTTGTGTTCCTCTGTGGAATAAACTAAGCCAAACCTGGCTATTTAAGACTGGGCCCAATTTAGAACATTGCAGATTTACATATCTAAAGGTTCTTGTAAAAACAACAACCTCTTTTCAGAACAGCAAATAATCTGAGCCAAAATAACAACTGTTTACTTTTCACCAATAGTCTGGAGTTTTGTACAGAGCTACTGTCAGATGCTACGTATACAGGCAAATTCAAAACAAAAGTTTCATGTTAGGAGGTCATTGTAAGTGGGCGTAAGTCAGACGCTGAATTGGGGAAAGAGTGATGTTGAGGGCCAGTAGGAAAAACAAATAATATAAGGCTGACTTTTGTGAGTTAACCCATTGTACAGTGTTTCTCACACACACACATAGCACAAACTATCACATTCAGAAACAGTATCTCTGAGTCAGGGCAATCTGAAATAGGCCACACAGAAAACAAACAAACAAACAAAAAACAGTCCACCAGCAACAATAAAAACAAAAAAAAGAGGGAAAATCCTACTTTACTCTTACTCCATGCCCTGCCCCCAGAAATCCAGAAAAATCAAGAAATACTTTTAAACCATAGCCTTATCATTAAGTAGCCATTAGTGATGTGAGGAGTGATAAAGAAATCAGCAGCATGACAGCTTTTTGCAGTTACCCTGTAAATATGTTTGGAGCTAGCTTAGTTCAGCTGAATGCACCATTTACCTCACAAGTGTCAGTCATGAGGGCACTGGAGGGAGAAACACTGGCAAATGGGGACATCACTGCTGAAATGTCATTGAGAAGGTGAACAGTACAATAGTTCCAATGGGAAGAACCGATGAGAACTAAAAATTGAGGTGAAGAAGAGGCTAAGGGTAATATAAAGAGGATGAAATATAAGTGCAATAAAAGACAATCCTATTTCTGAATGAGATAGACTGTTCATTTTTGTGTTTTTTGGTCCCCTTGAAATCAGGATGTATTAATCTTGTGAGGTTTTCTCTCCAGTTTTCAGACTAAAGGCATTAAAATAAAATTTAGAAAAGCTTCATGTAAGCATCTGATATTTAGATAAAACAAAACAAACCTTCTGAGGTTCACCCACAGCCAGTTACAACTGACTGGTTTCCAGAAAGCCTTTCATCAAGCTAATGCATTTGTTCGATGATACCATGTGTGTTCTTGGGAATTTTCTTTTCCATTACTGTATGCAGTTGTATACCTAAATGTAATTTGTATCTCAAAAAAACTGAAATGAATTCAGTTCAATTTTGTTCCTATTTACATTGGTGTAAATGTGAAATATCCCTGATGATTTTATCTGTTAGTTCAGATTTACTTCTGGGTAAATGAGAGCAAAACACGGCTCATTGTATTCATATTAGTTGAGGTCTGATAACATGGGTAAAACAGGCAAATTCTACTTTCCTCAGCCATTTGAGCCACTTGAGTTCTGTTGGGAAAATTAATTGTGCAAAACATATTTCAAACAAATTTCTGCAACAAAATTTTCCATTTGAAGATGCAAGAACTTGTCCTGAAAAGATTGTTTCTATTCCCTGTTTAAGGTTAGCATGCAATCTCATGCTATTTCTCTAATGAATCAAAACCAAGAAATACAGCTCAAATTTAGAAAATTCTGTTATTTCATAGAACAACAAAGCTGCGAAGGTATTTACTGAATGCATTCACATAAGTAGTGAGTTACAGGAAATCACATTCTGCTTGCAAATATTCTGTGAGCAGATAAAAAGATGAAATTAATTGAATACATTATTAGTTGTGAATTATTCACTCAGTTCTATTGCACAAAGTACACAAATCATAATAAGGAACGTAAAAATTATAACTAACATGTACAGTAATACAAACTACTGTATATGCACAAAGACTTAATTATGGTTGCTGTGGAAGTCCTCATATCTAATTTACTGATTTCTGTGGGAGCAGAAACTCTAACGCACACAATATTGTATTATTGTATTGTATGACAGTTTTTATATTTTCATTTACCAAAAGGAAAAGTTGGCCTGTTTGTGATTAATTAGGATCAAACTGTTGCCTATTTTAAAATTTCTCTGTATGCTAGAAAACACATAAAACATGTCAGATGAACCGTTATGCTTCAGAGCATAAGTCAACCAATCACTGTCATGCTTTTTAGGAAGAAACTTACACAATGAACAGGTTGTTCCATAATTCCAATTTTTCTGCACCTTCTTCTGAAACATCTGGTTCTGGCTACTCTTGAAGACGTAAAACTAGACTAGATGGACCAGGGTTCTGATCTGATTTGTCAAAACCTATATTCCTATCTCTGGCTCTCCAATGTTGCACGCCAGAGGACAGGTGTTTTTTGTATTTGGAAATAGCAATGGCAATTAAAACCACTACTGGAAACAGAGGCTAAGAACCTTCCCCTGTTTAGGCCTAGAATCTTCCCCAATGGGGAAAGTCCCAGGTAGGACATAGGAAACACTGTGAGGGTTCCCCTTGAAGAATTGCCACCAGATTCTTCTTTGGTGGCAGGAATTTCCATTTGTGGAATGAGCAGGGGATTCAGTTTTAAAACCTGTGGCTCTCCTGAGATCTGACTGGGCTATCAATAAGCAAAATCTGTGTCTCTACATTGCATCCCAGCCATCCCTGCATCCAAGTCTCTCTCATGTTATCTATCAGCATGAGTCCACTGGCTTTTTCTATTAGCTGCTATTTCTGAAATCCATCTAAAAGGGGGTTCCATAGAAACACAGCACACAAAAGTAAATGTATCATCAGGTTGAATTGCCTCAACAACATATTCTCTGTTGGCTTTCTGGAGGGAGGATGGACCAGTACACCTGTCCTTCCAGGTTCCACTCCTAGTATTTCCCCTTCTACCCTGGCCCGTTTCTCCCCAGTGGGCAATACATATGACCTGCAAAAGGCTCTATGTGGAGTCCAGGGACAAGAAGTTTTGACGTCATTCCATGCCCTCAGAATCCATTGTGTTTTCACTCTCCCTGTAGATGAACAGATATTTTTGGCTCTTAGTTTTCAAACTGAGACAACCATATCAATTTATTTCATTTTTAAAGAATAACAGATATAGTGTTGTGAGTCATCACTAAGGCAAAACCAGCTTGTGAATGCTGCTGTGGCTGGGATGATTTTCTTGGGGCTGGTATCAAATGCCTTTATATGTCAAGAGACAGCATAGCAGAAATGAGATTACTCATTTACAACAAATTGAAGACGGTGTCTAATTGTCTAACTGCCCCAATGACTTCAAGTATCTGGCAAACAAACAATAACAGGCTCTTGGTGCTGTTAAAGTCTTTTCTGCAATACTGAAATTCAGTGGGCATTTCAAACATGGATTCTGTTCTCTCTTTGTCAAATTTCAGATTCTTTACGAGTTTTGTTCGATATTGGGAGAAAATGTGCCATATAGATCTAGCTATTCCTATACTAAAGGAAGATAAGGACTTCTCCACTAGGTCCATATTTTTGGACAAACTTTTTATTCAGTGGAAAATGCAGTTTTGGCTGAGCTGAAACTATTTGCAAATTTGACCCCAATAGTTTTGTCTGGGGAAAAGGTTTTCAGGGTTAGCTTTGAAAATCATGTCGCCTTTAACTCAATAGTAAGATCACTTATCTGGGATGTAGGAGATTTAGCTGTGAATCCCAAATCAAGAGCAGGGAATTGAACCTAGAGTGTTTGCCCCATCTCAGGGAAGCAGCCTAACCACTAAGCTATAGACCATTTGGGGACAAGCTGTTCTCAGTTGCTCCCATTGAAGCTGTTCCACTTCTAATACTTAAACATTCATTGTGCTAAGGCATGAGAACAACTCTATAGCCTGGTGATTAAGGCACTTATGTGGGAGGTAGGAGGTGTAGATTCAAATCCCTCCTCTGAATTAGGCAGGAAGAAAGATCTGAATCTACATCTCCCATCTGAGTGCCTTAATCACAAGGCTATGAAGTCATTCTCTCTGCCTCTGATCTAATGAAAACATGCACAAAATTAACTGAAATTAGGATGGATTTGATTTAAATCACTAGTCAGGAAGACTTGATTTAATCATGGATTTCTACATAAAAGTGCATTCTTGTTGGTTGTTATAACCTTAATACATACTCTTCACAACTCAGAGATAGATGAAGGTTTTATTTTTAATAATGTATAGTGTGTACCTTCTAAAGTGATTTATTTTGAAAAATTTTCCAATTAGTTTTACAGCTATATCAGAAACTGAATGATTGTTTGGTTATTTCATTTCAAAGGTAATTGAAGCAGATATTTATGAAGTCATTGGGAGGTGAACTATCATTAATATTTGGAGGATTTTCTTGCCATGCTGTATTAGGAGGAGACCACCACCAGACAGACATTTAAATTGTTTTATTTAACTAAAACAACAACGTTACATATTCTGGATTTTTTTCTTCCACAGCAAACATAATATTTTAACAAAACAAGCATATGAATTTTTGAATTTAGTTAAACATTCAAATTTTAAAAATAAAGTTTTTTTTTGTTAAAATTGTTTTAAACTGAAATAGTTAAATGAAATATTAAAAAATTAAATCGACTATGTCCACCAGGTCACCATGAGAAACTTAAAATATTGGCTTCTACAGCTAATTCAGTCATCTTCTCCTTCATTTTCCTGTTTGTTCATAATCTGGAAAAGAAAAACAAGCTTTCCTGCTTTTTCAGGTCCCAAACAATTTCTCAATTTGGTATGAATTAATCCAAAGGAAGAAAATATTCTTTCTACACCAGCAGAAGAAGCTACTGCTGTTAAAAGTGAGATTATCACTTCAACAATCTCTGAATCCAAGTGCTTAAGTGACTTCTACCAGTTCACTGGTATGACTTTCTTTAAAACATCATCAGCAAACATATATTTCTTGAATGGTTCACCCTTAGCTCTGAAGTTTATTATAGTTGGCATTTTGGAGGCCAAAATAATCGATTGCTGGATGTCCATGTCATAGCCAACTCCTCCTCTTCAGCAGTTAAGATTTGACCCTGGTACCGAGTATTGAGAATATTTGCAAGAAAATGAGCAGGAGATAGTGCTTGTCCCATTTGTTTGTTTTGTAATTTAACTCTATCATTGCATATTTCTCTTTTTAAGATCTCACTCAGTTCCTTCCACATTTCAACAGCATCAGCAATAAAACAGCTATTTTCCTGCATTTTGTTCAAGGCTACAGCAATAGGCTTCAGGGGACTCAGCATGTGTTCAACATGTCTCTTAAACCTAATCTTGAGAACTTTGGCTCTTACAGTGTCATCTATTTTTTCACAATTTTGTTCACAAACTGTCATCAGATTAGGCCAGTTCTTGATATAGTGCTCAAAAGAGTCCACTACTGAGTTCCATCGCACGTCTTGTGGGAGAGTTAACTTGGTTCCTCCCACTCTTTTCAGAGCAGCTGCTGCAAAGTGGTTGTTACGGAAGTATTTTGCAATTTCACCAACATTAGCCTTTATTTATGGAACACTGAAGTTAGGAGCTGCATCAAATGAGCACTGCAACCATATGTTATTAGTTTGGGACCCTCTTCACTCTCTTCTAATCTCGGATACATTTGCAGCATTGTTTGTGACCAAGCTGCATACTAGACATTTGAATTTTTTTCCACAGTTTGTTATAGCTTTTACTACTACTGATATATCAATTTTGTCTGTAAGGAAGACATTCCATTATTCTGTTGTCACATAAGTACATACAACAGGATCACCCATCAAGACTCAGGTTAACAATTTTACCCTCTAGACCTTTTGCACACTATTCAATTTCTCTTTCATACACTTTATCCAGCAATTTGCCTGTGACATCTGCTCTGTTGGGTGGACTGTATCCTGGTCTTAATGGCTGAACCATGTTAATGAAGTGTGGATTATCAATCATATCGAAAGGAGAGTTTGTTGCATAAACAAACTGGATAATTTTTTTCAATCAATTACCTCTTTTTGTAATCTGCTGATTCTTATCACATTCTTATCTGTGGTTATTTCTGGATGATGGAGATTTTCTTCTTTTTGCTACAGGTGATATACTGTGGCTATGTGACATACATGATGTGACTGGAACACTATCATTGGCAGATAGTTCTGAAACTATAGAAAATGATGATCTTGAAGGTGGATAGTCTTCAGAATCCTGTATGTTGAGGATGGATTCTCCTAAACAAAATAAATCAATGCAGTTAATTACTATTACCATACTGCTCATTTAGTATTACTCATTGCATTCACTGACACTCAGTACTACTTTAAAGGTGAAATTGTAAAAGGAAGATCTGCCTATTTCGGCTATTTATTTTTATCACAACTGCATCTAAAATGATAGTACCATAGAGTAATAACTATATTTTTTGCTCAAACATGAGAATTCAAGAATAGTCCAGAAGGAAGACAGGCAATCCTTAAGAAAGAAATATGAAATAAAAAAGTTTACCAACCTGAAGATCCTGCATGTTCAGACATGTTTCTTTCATCATCGTCAATGCCGCTTCCTCCTGAGAAGGAACACTTTTCATGATGTTGTTTCATTTGGGCAAGCAGGCCTTGCATTTCTTTGTTGCACTGTTTGCATTTTGCACGCATGCCCGTCTTACCCACAGGTAGAGGAACTTCATTAAAATATTCCCAAACTGGGTCTTTTATGTCCTGCTGCCATTATAGGTTTTCCCTTTTAGTGAGAGAACGGTATGATAGATCTCAAATCAACTAAGGCTACACTCAGAAAGATCTCAAGACTTCTGGAATATGCTGCTCAAACAGTTTCACTTTTGTTTCTACTCCCTGTCCCTCCCTTCTCACATTTATCTCCAGATTTCTTCTCCTTGTCCAGATCCATTTTGCCCCCAACAATCTTCTATTCATTGAACTTTCTGAAACTTTGAACTTTGAGAGAGAGATAAGGGATTGACTCTGTACACAAATTTGCAGAGGGACAATAGAATTGAGGTCTGTTATTTCTCACCTCTATATATTACCTATTTATTTATTTAAAATATTTTTGCTATTAACAAGCATGTTATCTCTGGAGACACAAATCCACAGTCTGCAAAACTAAGCATCTCTGATAGTATCTTCTAGACTGAGCACTGAGTCCCGTTGGATAGAAAGATTAACCTAAATAATTTATACAGAAGCCCCTGGAACTCCATAAGATTAGGTCTCTGTTAGAGAGCTTATTCCTTCACTCTCCCACTTCCCTGGTCCTTCTCACATGAACAGAGAGCAACAATACCCGAAGTCCGAAGGTGCAAACAATTTGATGTTTATTGGGGTGAACTTCCAGCAAGCTTAAGGAAAAGGAACTTGTATTTATTTCCGAATCCCAACTTACTTCCTGTTTGCCCCTAATTTATATAGTAATATTCTTAGCTATACCTTAACCAATCATTCTACTAAAATTTAACTAACCAATCCTAACATATTGTAACATGATTATGTAACCAATTATATCCCACCACCTTAATTAGTTTACACCCAGCAAAAATTAATTATACAGCAGACAGGAACAACCACAGAACCAGACAGAGATTATACAGACAAACAATAGCAAAGTGGGAACTATAATGGCAAGACAATACAGAAGTGAGGATTTCACATCCCAGTATTGATAAGTGAGTTCTTGCCAGACAGGATGCTATCAAACTAAATTTTCTTTTACATTTTCTAGGCACTTCCCTTTCTCTGGAGCTGATAGGCACTATCAGGACAGGATTGTATTCCTAACAGCCCAATAGCACCTTCTTTCCATGTGACTACTTTGGAATGTGAGGATGTGACCGGTCGCTTCCCAGTTTATGGCTGCCTCTGTCGCTTAGCCAAAGGCCTTAGCCTAAGAACAGGGCCCCAGACTGTCACAGTAAGAGAAGGACCTTACATTGGCAGACAGTGATTTTGATTCTTTTTTTACCTCTAACTAGCCAAGTGATAAAAATACGCCTAAATTCTTCAAGTACAGGCCTTTACAGTATCTATATCCTAACAGTCTCTAATCCATGAACTATTGGAACTCATTTACAAAATTTTCTTTAACATTACATGAATATATTGTCTCATACTATAGAATTAGAATGTATAATCCCTATTCCATGATGAGATATCTTTGAGCTATAACGTATCTTAATTAAAACCATCTTTAGATAGGTTTTTTCCTCAAAAAGCATTTTATCAAAAAAATCCAATTTAAATAAAAAAATCTGATTTTTTTTATTTAAAAAAAATCATTGATTTTTATCCACCCTGACTGCAATTCCACAGAGTTTGAGGGCAACACACCCCAGAATAATCTATAGCCTGCTCTGCGGGAAGAGAGAGACCTGAGTTCATATGCTTCCTCCAAAGTGCCTTAACAACTTTGCAACAGGTCATGAGTGGACAGAGGTGTATATGCTCTTGATTTGCTGGACCAAAATGGGCTTTTTCACTTCACTGGCAAATTCCAAAGGTTTTGGAACAGAACCAAATATTTGCCCTGATTTTTCATTTTTTTCAGAACTGAAAAACAATTATTTTCCCAGCTCTGTTCTCCACTTCTGTTTTCAAATCTAGACCAGCATATTTAACATGCTAGTTCCATCTTATTACAAAAGACCAGTGCATGCTTTCTCTGAAATGTCAGCCAACAATGACACGTATATCACTTGCAACCAATATCATCTCTTAATACTGTTGAAGCAACAGCTTCTGTATTGGCCTTAGAAATTACCGATTTTTTGAAAAATAAAAATGTTCAAACTCCTTTTTTCTCCTGACATGAAAAACTGATAACACTCTAATATTAAATACTCTAATATTTAATACTCAGTACCGTAATAGTCTAATATTATCTAGGCATTATATGAATGTGTTCTCTTGCAAACAAAGAAACATGAATATTTTTATGTTGTGTTTGCATACATTTTGTACCTGATGAGATAAAAAACACTAGCTCAGGAAGAATGCTAACAGGGTCAGAACTGTATTACACATAGGTGCTGATCCCTGCCTAATCTTTGGCTTAACCCTTTTTGTAGGGGGAGCTTATTTTATTAAAAACCCATCCTCCATCTTGATTTCCTTTCTCCAAACAAATCCAGTTCCTGATGTGAGGAAACAGGTATGCTTATATCAGAGAAGGAGACAGGGGGATAGAGAGAGAAAGAGCAGTTGAGGGAAAGATATGGTAAATGTTGGGACCATCTATTGCTAGCTTTATCCAGGCTCTCAAATTTAAAAGGAAAAATAGCAAAGGAAAAAACTCTTTACTCCTTGCAATTCCCTGTGACAGAGAGTGTTTCAGCATTCCTGCCATAGTGACTTACTTTCTAAATGGGCCATAGAAAACACCTTTGTTCAGCCCCACCCCTGCCCATTACTGAGATACTAATTTGGCTTATCTGTCTTTGAAATAGAGCTATTGGTTCTGCAAATACAAGTAAGAATAGGTTGTAAGTTATAAATGAAAAGGATCACAATTCCTACCTATATAATCACATAAAGATTTAACAGCTGGATCCCTCATCTCTGTTTCCATATTTTTTTTTAAAAGGTTACTGTCAAGGTTCCTTCCCCACTCTGAACTCTAGGGTATAGATGTGGGGACCTGCATGAAAACCTCCTAAGCTTACTTTTACCAGCTTAGGTTAAAACTTCCCCAAGGTACAAACTATTTTACCCTTGGACTTCCACTACCACCACCAAATGTTCATCTGGGTTTATTTTATTAGGAAACACCTTTCCCCCCAAAATCCTCCCAACCCTTGCACCCCACTTCCTGAGGAAAGTTTGGTAAAAGTCCTCACCAATTTGCATAGGTGACCACAGACCCAAATTTTTGGATCTTAAGGGCAATGGAAAAAAGGCATTCAGTTCTTGAAAAGAAGAATTTTAATAGAAGTAACAGTAAAAAAGTAGTAACAATAAAAAGAATCACCTCTGTAAAATCAGGAGGGTAAATACCTTACAGGGTAATTAGATTCAAAACATAGAGAATTCCTCTATACAAAATCCTAAGTTACAAAAAAGACACACAGACAGGAATATTCATTCTATTCAGTACAGCTTAATTTCTCAGCCATATAAAGAAATCATAATCTAACACATATCTAGCTAGATTACTTACTAAGTTCTAAGACTCCATTCTTGTTCTGTCCCCAGCAAAAGCATCACACAGACAGACCCTTTATTTTTCCCTCCCCCCAGCTTTTGAAAGTATCTTGTCTCCTCATTGGTCATTTTGGTCAGGTGCCAGCGAGGTTATCCTAGCTTCTTAACCCTTTACTGGTGACAGGATTTTTCCTCTGGCCAGGAGGGATTTTAAAGGGGTTTATATTTATATAAACCTTCCCTTTATATTTATGACAGTTACTATGAGTCTTCGTTTCCACTCTGTACTAGTAATTGGAAGGTAAGAGCAGTCTGTCCCCAAACACCAGTATTTAGTCTGTAATTAGTCAGGGTGGTCTCATCCTTTGCCAATTGGAAAGAGACAGCTGAGGAATTCACAGCAGAGAAAATGGAGGACTCACAGGAGAGTATGAGCAGGCCTAGCTATAATGCTGATATGATAGCTCCATGTTAGCAGCAGAATTAAAAAACCTTTAAAATAGGTATGGGCCAGATCTTCAGCTGGTGTGAATCAGTGTTGCTCCATTGACTCCAAAGCACTAGGTACAAGTTACATCAGTTGAGCATATGACTGTATGTGTTTAGCTGAGAATAATAGTGACAAACATTTTTATAAAACCTGTGGTTTAATTTAAAGCTTCAAAAAGAAGTGAAAATTAATAATAAAAAGGAACTTTTTTAAAAATAATATACATAGCAACAGCAGCTTTGCTATTGATCTTATTCAGGTTGTATAAAGGGATCAGGAGAAATACAGTTTGTTATTTGAGTTTGGAAAGAAAATAAGAACATTGGATTCTATCCACCAGTGTTTGTATCCTTAAAGTGAACATATTTAAAAACCTTGAAGAGGAAATATTTTCTGTAAAAGAATGAATAGCTCCAGGCTCATTAGAACTTCTTAGAAACTTGTAATGGTGGCTAAAGATTGTTGTTCTGTGGCTTTCTGTTTCTGAAGAAGTTTGTATGTGGAATTTATGCAGGCCTGGGCTGAATTAATCACTTATGTAGGGGCAGTGCATAAATAAAAGCTGCCAAAGAGATTGCTAATTTTAAATTGCACCTTCCTTGCCAGTTTTTCTAATTGTTTTAATGTGCAAATTAATATCCTGCCATCCCCTTATTTGCTCCTCTCTTCCTAGCTTTGTTCACATTCTGGCCATTTAATAAAGTTGTGAGGTAAAATAAAATTTTCTTGAAGCACAAACTAAACTATATATTTGCCTTTTGATGTAAGCAAATATGCTTTGAACATTTTTGTTGGCATGTGAAGAGCTGGATAGTTCAGTGGATAAGCATTGGGCTTTTATCTTTAAATTGACTGAAGTCCATTCAGCAATGATATATTAGTGACATGAGTTAGAATTCTGTCAATGCATTTCTAATGCACCCATGACTGTGGTATCTAATTACCATCCGCTCATGCAGATGTGCACATTTACAATTGCCAAGGATCCTGGAGCTGGGATCCAGATATGAGTCTAATGCAATCATTATGATATTTAGCAAGACATGGGAAATAATTGAAACCTTTTATTCAAACCCCAATAAACCTTTGGTGTTTTCAACAAAATGAACCATGGCTGCTCAGCCCATCTAAATTTAAGAACACTTTCCTCCTGATTAGCCTCATTCTACTCCCATACTTTCAGAGGTGGGTGATGTTAGTACTCATGGAGTCTTCTCTCTTGTTCTCTCTTGTTCTTTCTTGTTATTTTATATTAAGGAAACTGAGTTATTTTGGAAAGTATCTGTTTTCCTCTTAGTATGGAAACATAACAGTCACGTCCTTTTCTCCTTCTCTTCTCTTCAGTTCTGCAATCTCCTCCATTGCACTGGAGTCTTTCTGTTTTTCTTACTGTTCCCCAATGTGCACTATGACAAGGAGTGAGCCACAGTAGTGTTTTGTTTATTTAGGCTTTAAAAGACCAAGAGTTTAAACCCTCCTTTCAAAATCCTTTAAGATTTGTTGAGCTGTGTGGGGAAGTTTGTAATTTGAATAATAGCATCATACTTGATTTTGCATAAACAGACATTATTGAATAAAGAGCTTCTAGTCTTTTTAGGTTTTTTGAGCTCAAGTAGTTCTCTCCCTTTAAAAACAATACAACAACGACAATTACTCTGTGAGGAGGATAAGACCCCCCCCCAGCATTTATGGTGTGAAATCTGTGACGATAGTGTCAGGCCATATCTCTCTGGGGATTGTTTGAAAGAATAATACAAAATGAAATGCACTTAAATTTGCTAATCTAATACCGTAACAGCATGTATAATGTATAATGGTGCTGATATGCCTTGACACCAGAGAAGAGATAAGATACATCAACAGCATATCAGCAGTTATCAAAACCATGCCCTAGCCTAATTATTAGTCATGTGATAATATACCTAAAAAAGGATCACATATTGTAATGTTATATTGTACCTGCAAAGTTACTTGAAGGCTTCTATGCTTTGAAAGTAGTTGCTTTTTAATTAAAAGCAAAATGAGCAACCTAATCCCCCAAAACTGTTGCTTCCAGCTAATAACAATGGACAACTATTTTCACTGGCCTGCTATTATGATTCAGTACAAAATCTGACTAGGTGGCATAGGTGCTGGAAATGGAGGTGCTCGGGGGTGCTGCTGCACTCCTTGGCTTAAAGTGTTTTCCATTATAGACAGGGTTTACAGTTTGGTTCAATGGCTCTCAGCACCCTCACTATACAAATTATTTCAACACCCTGCAAGATGATAAATTTTTTCATATGTTTAACTATATATATATTATTACATAGTGCAATAAGTGTGCATGGCACTTTACAGACTAGAGCTGGTTGAATAATGAAAAACAGTATTTGTGATTATTTGTGTGCATTCCATTGTGATTATTTGTGTGCATTCCAAGTAGCTGTTCACTTTGACCATGCTCATTCCCTTTATTGTGAATGGATTTTTGTTCACAAAAATATTTGAAGAATGGCTGGTTCTTTACCCCTCTTACCCTAGTTATGTGTGGAGAAGACTATTTGCTGTTGTCCATTATTATTTATCAGTTTGTTTTTAGCTATCAACTTTTAAAACATATCTGAAACAAACTGAGAATCATACATCAGGAATAGTTGAAATTAGAGCTTGTTAAATTAAATAAAATCACAAAAAACATCAAAAAATATGAAGTTGTTTCCATTTCTCTTTCACAGGGCTTCAAAAACAAATCCATGTTTCATTATTTTCAATTTTTTCACAAACATTTTCAATCAAGATGATTTCTATAAAAATCAAGATTTTTATTTTTTAAAACGATGAAAATTAAGGAAGGAGTGGGAGGAGGACAGGTTGATTGCATGGTATATGAGATGAAGGAAGTCTTTCCAGCAGCAAGGGGCAGTGAGGGCGAAAGCATGGGCCATTTGTGGGAAACAGACACAAAGCGGTCAGTCTGATGAGCCTGGTTCCCAGAGGGTAGAGCACGAGCTCCCTAAACTTGGTCTTCATTTCAAGATACTGAGCTAGGAGCCTTAGCACAACTCCTAGTTCTATCTCCTATAGTCTGTGCCACTAGAAGAGCCCAACCCCATCTCATGTGCTGCTCAGCATGGCAGATGGATTGCATGGGGGAACTGGCAATGTCCCCTGTTAATGTTGTGGCTAGTGTTTCTCAGAACAATGTTTCTCAGGCAGTATGCACAAAGTTATCTGTATGAACAAGCAAAAACAGATTTTTCAGGTCAACTTAATTTCCCACATTTGAAAATTTAGCCCTAAGGATTGTGTTTTGTTGATCTGTTTCCTGATTTTTTAAAAATAACAAATGGCTTCTGTACATACTTGTTCTGCTACAAATTTGTTTTTAACAATTAGGACCCAAGGAAAGTGGCCTATAATCTACTCACTGAAAAGTGTATGTATATATTTATATATTTTCCTTCAATGTATACACACACACACGGCTAATTTTCTTAATGGGTGCATTACTCCCTCAAAGAGTAATTATGTATTTGTCACCATCTCCTTCCTTTGTCAGTCAGCATAAAGTGTTCCCAATAAACCCATTGAACATGGGGGCTTTGTGAAATCAAGCATTGCAGTCAGGCGGTTTAAAAAAAAATATTACCACCCTAGCAGATGGAACATCAGTAATTTAGTACTAATCAGCTCAACCGGTTTTACAGACTTTCTGTCTTTAATGTTCTGTGGCTTCATTGTGTGTGATTTACATCTGACTTGAGTGTAGCTTCAAAGGTTGGCAGCTATCAGTAGCTCGCTGATACTATCTCTCTGACATTAGGCCCTGGGTTGCAAAGCAGGCCCTGGATCAGATGACCAGGAAGGGATAGAATAGCCAGCACACCGGTAAAATGAGTTTCCTTATGATCCTCTGAATTGTGACTGTATAGATAAAGGGAAGTATGTATTGCAGACCACCAAGTGACCACCCTATTATCCTGTTAACTTGTAGGGATTGAGAAGACAGATGAAGACATAGTATGCTGAGTCACCTTTGCCCAGGGAGAAGTGAATGAAATGTCAAAGATAGGCTCATCCTGGATGACAGCAGCTGCTATCTTTTCATCGGTGCATTAGTTACACTAGCCATTTGGATTATGATTAATATCATCAGTCCAACACAGCTCTGTTTTCAAAAGCTCTTGAAAAATCACCTTCTGAGGCGGCTGTAAAATGCTGGCACAACAAAATGTTGGGAAAGAGGACAGAGTAAGAGATTTTGGGACTGCATTTCTTAAACCCCAGCACTGAAACATTTAATTCCCCAGTATGGTTAAACCCAACATTTAAGTCATGGTTAAAAAAAGCAGACATTGCATAGTTTGCTCAGCTTTTAATGGTGGTTTAGCAAATGATTTTGACATTAACATTCTTTTATCATCATTCTTTGGACTCTGAAAAATAAGACATCTTAAACCTTTTCTAGAAAGAGTCTGGTTGGAACTATGTGCATAAATTACATTAGGCCAACAAAACAAAATAGTCTGATAAGGAAAAGTAAATTGTGATACAAGGAAATATTTATGTAATGTGACATTTGTTACAATACCATCTATCTTATTTTATCCATTCCCTGATAAAGATATACTTGTTATAGATATAATTTCATTTCAATAGTATCTATGTTACGGAGAGATGCCAACCTAGCAATGCCTCTACTTATATTTACACACCCACACACACAAAGTGGGGTTGTTTCCAAAAGTTGTCATCCGATGAAGTGAGCTGTAGCTCACGAAAGCTCATGCTCAAATAAATTGGTTAGTCTCTAAGGTGCCACAAGTACTCCTTTTCTGTATGCCAGTTGGTTCAATTTGCAATAATGTAATTGATATAACAGACAATGTATTGTACAGCTGTTTTTATTTTAGAAATCATTCATGGATTCTCTCTCCAAAATAATTGACACTTCTATTTTTCCTCAGCTAAGTTTTTTGTTACCCAGTTGGTTGGTCTCTCATCCAACATATGGTTAAGTTCTTTGTGTAAGGATAATATATATTTTTGAACCTCCCGGAATTAATGAAAAGAACTACCAGATCTGATATGTTGAAAAATGTTAAATCTAAGGGCTCTGCTATATTAAACTGTTTTGACTTAAAGCTGTTTACATTTAATTGAAAATAATATTAAGAAAATTAGCAATATTTTTAGCTGAAAGATACAGTTTCAAATAAAATACTGTAATTGACATCCTTATAGAGGTGTTAAGTATTCTGCTTTTTATATGTCAACTTTACGATAGATACAAAGTTATATAACGGCTGCTCAGCATAGCTGGGCAATGACTATTTTACAAAGAGGTTTAAAGTCATCTTTAACTCTCTGTTACAGTGGCCTGATGTTAAGGAAAAAGCAACATCTGATTTAGAGACAAATATTATTTAGCTGGATCTTTAAAATAAGATTTGGATGAACCTTAGCAGTTTCATTAATTTTTTCCTGATCATTTGCTGGAATAAACTCCATGGAAATCTCTAATAAATAGGGCTTATTGTTTAGATTGTAGTACTTGTACAAAGAAGTTTATTAAAATTAGGGGCCATTTTTATTTTTATCAGTCAAAACACGTATTTGTATAACTCACACAATGTGAAAATGCAACTGTCTGTATTTACAAAAATACAGTGTACAATGAAGTGATACAAGCAACCCTTAATCTGAGATTTTCTAGTTGTGTTAGTAACTTTCCTGTGGGAGTCTGTCTGGGTATGTATGTGTGTGCACACATCTGTGAAGGAATGTGATGGGGTGTACAAACCCCACACTGGGCAACAAGGGGTTAAGGGATTATTTTGGGCTCAGAGAGCCCTGCCCTGTCACACCTGCAGCAGATGCTCCATCTGCTGGAGGAATTAAAAAGCTAGCTCAGTGGTTTGAGCATTGGCCTGCTAAACCCAGGGTTGTGAGTTCAATCCTTGATGGGGCCATTTAGGGATCTGGGGCAAAAATTGGGGATTGGTCCTGCTTTGAGCAGGGGGTTGGACTAGATGACCTCCTGAGGTCCCTTCCAACCCTGATATTCTATGATTCTAAAAGCAGGGAAATAGCTTATTTGGGTGGCAGAGCTGGAGGTGAGCAGACCTACAGCTCCAGTAGCACAGAGTAGAGAGAAGCCTAAGACTCTGACACAGCTGCCCAAAGGGGCCTGCCTTGAGGGAAAGGAGGATACAACCAGCGAGGGAAATATCCTGTGGAATTTGCACATTGGTAACCCCCTCTTGCTTATTATGGTTTGGATTTCCCCACCGGGGGAAAGTGTTGGACTAATTGACCCCAAAGAGGGGGTGTGGGGATGAGAGGCAGAGGCCCAGGGAGGACATCCTGAAGCAGCCTTGGTTGCCAGACTACTGGTAGTCCAAAGGGCCCTGGGTCAGAGTCCAGTGGAGTGGGAGGGCCTGGGCTCCCCTCCCGACAACCCCCTCGGCAGTCAGGAGTTGCAGCCACGACCACTAGGCTGTGCTCACCAACCAGACCCCAAGTGAGGATCGTTTCAGGAAGATTTTCAGTTTTTAAAAATTGAGTCTGTAGGTTAGTAAAACTAACTAAAAACCTTAAATGTGTAAGTATTCAATAGGAGCAACCCCTCATTGCTATACTCTTATTTGTATTTATTTTTTCTAACTATTTTATTTTAAAAGGTAGTGTTACCAACAATACCATTACCCCTTTTATGTGGCCTGTGCTTTGGGTGTTGGTTCCAATTGTTTACACTATCTTATTCCATGGAAGAGCTTAGTTGCTTTTTACATGTACACCCATCAGCTTCAACAAGGTTCCATCCAACCTTATTATTTGTGTTGCTATGATGATAAATGCGCTAGATAGTTTATAAATTTGTAGAAGGTCAGGCCTCAGAGAGCTTAAAAAACTAAGGTGTGAAGGACCTAAAATAGTTCTGGATTGCACCTGATGGACCTTAGATTCTGATCCTATGAGATGCTGATATCAATGACAGGTGTGGGTGCTGAGCATGCCAGTCAAAAGAAATTTGGGGCCCTGCTATATCATGTTCACTGGGGCCCCACTCCCTCCCATTTCATCCCAGCTACTGATGTTTTGGGGAAGCAACTCAGGGCCCCAATACAATTGTCCCCCCAACCCCACCCCATCAGCCCTGGTGCTGAGCAGAACTGGGTGAATAACTGATTTTTGAATTACTGAATCTCATTGTGTATAAGTAAATGGTCACTGAAGCAGAGACAGGATTCTGGGTCTCCCACCTCCTAGGGGAGTGTCCGAACCAGTAGGTTATAGTGTAATCCTCACAATCATTCTCTGGCCAAGTGACTGTTTTTAAAATTACTTATACAAAGGATAGCAGAGACCAAGAAAGACCTACCCCAGATTATTCTATAGCTCTGGGGTTAGAGCATGCTCCTAGAGTGTGGGAGACCCCGTTCAAACCCCTGCTCCGATGACTAATTTTTTAAACACAGTGAAACAGCTTCAGCAGGAGACATTGAGAAATGCACCTCAGAATCTATATAGCCCAGAAGCTAAGGCATGCTCCCACAATGCTCAAATATATTCTCTGCATCTGTCTCCCACATCCCAGGTGAGGGCCATAACCACTGGACTAAAGCTTATAAAGGAGGTCCCACTACCATCTCTTCCTCCTCCTCCTCTGGAGGTTTTATGAATGGTGCTTCAGTCTGAAGGGAAAAAATGGACCAAAACTATTTGGCGAATTCATGTCTAATTTACTATTCACTTAAAATAATTTGTCCGGTTCTAGTGCTGAGTCAATTTTAGGATCAAGCCCCATGATTCTGTTATTCTCTATGGTTCAAGTCTGGTGTGAAGATGTTAGCCATCAAATAGAAGATCTGTCCATGAACTTCTAAAGAATGGAGTTTTGCAACTATTTTGACTAACCCTTCTGAAATGAGCAAATTCTATTTAAGTTATTCTTGATTTTAAATTTGAAGGTAGAGTGCTTGCCATGGTTTTTCTGCTCATTAAGGGCCAGACTGACACATTCTTTGCTCACACTGAATATCATCCCATATCAGTAGTGCCCCCATTGTGGGATTACTTATAAAGTACTATTCAGCCTGAGTAAAGATATTCCAGTCTGGGGCCTACAGAGATAGGCAGACATTCCTAAACTTTCTTGTACACCTTTCTCAGGGCTATATGCTAGCTGTATTGAAATCAATGGAAACATTTCCCTTGCCTTTGGTAGGATTTAGCCTTGAGTGCATTGATCCTGACTTGCTACACACTACTGCTGAACAGATCTAAGAATGATGACGTGTGCACATTTGATATTGTTAAATACAATAAAATTCCCAGACAATTAGGGTTTTAGTTCTTATAAACATACCACTAAAACCTGCAAAATGAAAGACACTAATACAATGTTTCTAAATTATTTTGAGAAGTGTGCAAGGGAAAATATTTGTGTAATGCCTCCTGAAGGAAAAATAAAGGAACTCTTCCCCTCCACCACCCCAGCTTCAAAAAAATTGAATAGTAAGTGTCAGAGCCAAACCAAATATTAAGGGATATGAGCTTGAATATCAGCCATGTAATCCATCTGCCTTATTTCCCTTCACTTGCTGTGTTAGAGAAAAGATTGCATTATTAGGAAAGAAAAATAAACACAAACACTTTCCTTTCCTTGAGATAGCTGCCTTAGTTTTTACTTCTTCATGAAGCTGTTTGTATTCTTTGAAGCTAAACAAATGTCTATTCAATGGTATGTAGATTTGTCAATATGGCATTTGTGCCCCATGATTGGGAAATTTTACTTTGGAAGATACAGAGCCTGCTGTGAAGTGTTTTTTAGAGTGGGGAGGAATGTGCATGTTGCAGCAATGTGTCAGATGAAATTAAAAGAGGCTGTTAGATAAATCAGGATATTTCAAATGTGTATGGCAGGTGATGATGGTTTAATACACGAAGGGTGAAGGATGGGAAGAGCCCTTCTACAAGCTACTTTCACCCCCAGTCCCCACCTTTAGTAGAGGGCAGTGGATGCTTTTTTCCTTCCTTCTTCCACTGTGCAGCTACTCCTACAGTAAAGAAACCCAGCAGGAGATAGGCAGGCCTGATTTCCACATGCCTCCTTCTTCAGATTTCACTCTTGCCTTGTGATACTGACCATGGCACATCTTGTTAAAATGAAGTGGGAAGGAGTGTAACAGTACAACACTGCCTTTGACTCTAATTCCTGAATGTCTCTTCCACTGTGAAAAGCTGCCACAGAATCTCTCTTGTATAGATGACCGTCATTAAAAGTCTGTAGTCTGGGAAAGATGCAATGGAAATGAGAGCAGAGTTGCCATGTTTTTATTTGCTGTGTTTGTGAATTTTAGTGTCCATGAAAGGTGCTGGGATTGGCAGTCCTGGAGACTGAAGTAGGGAAATAGTCTTTCTATTCACAGAATGGCAGCAGCACGAGCTTTCTGACACTGTCCTACCAATGTGCATTAACGCTGGCAAAGGGGACAATGCCACCTCTAAATGTAGACAGGGCAGCTGAGTCTCCATGTCACTTCTGTCCTTATCTTCTCAGCTGTGAATGCCAACTGTGATGAAGATAGTGCCAAGTAGTTTGTGATGTGGATTGTGACCTGTCTATTCTTAACCTTACTTTGCTGTATTTGTACATACAAGTTGTGTATTGATTATGCATCTGAAATTAGAAATAGGTATAGCTTGTGAAGACATTTCAAACTAATCTCATACTACTGCTAGAACTCAGACACAGGAGAGAATCAAGCTCTGCATATTTAAGTGAAAATGTGAAGCTTGACCCTCAAAAAGAGTACAGGAAAAACATCTGCACTCCCACCCCAAGAAATTGTCATCAAGCAGGCAGTGAAAAATGAACATAAATTGCAGGACACTAGCAGCTTAATCCTGGGAACAAGGTAGTGGCCAGTTCATTTCGTATACCAATAGGGCACTCAGGAGCTATTGGTGATGATAATTTTAACTCAGTCCCTGCCTAGCCTGGATTTGACCTGGAAATGCTCTGTATCCTGGTATCAGATTTGTTCTTTTAATTCATTAACCAGATCTGAAAACTGGCTTTTCCTGCAATGTCTGCGTGTACATAGGCAGTAATTTATAATAAGGAAAAAAGAAAAGCAGACAAGTAGTTTGAGGAAAATGCTATGTGAGGGGATGCTTAGATACCATGAGGAGAGATGGAGCCAAGGACCCAAATTATTATTATCAGTAGTGTTGACATATTTTGCTATTTGTATTGTGACGTTGTACTCTATATGATCGTATAAAAATATGCTAATGAGTGTGAATATAATGTAACTGGAATAGGCTTCATGCAAAAGGTCTCTTGTAAGGTATCATTACAAAGCTTATAATCTACTGAGTGTGGTCATTCTATTTGTATAAATATATCACTCTTGTATCTGAAACTAGAAATATGAAATATAACTCTGAGGGCCTATTGTAGTTTTGCAAAGTGTGGGCCATTAATGGTGGTTTGGAATCTTAATGGCTCCCATTAACCAAGACAATTACAGGTAGATGGCTCTGTTTTACTTGTAAGTCTTCCTATATACCTGTGGGCTAGCAAGGGGGTAATGAAGTCTTATAGTAACATGTGATCATGTCACCTGAACTGGAATCCATCTTTAACATGGTGTTTTTCCATTTAGAAGGAGGGTGGGAACCCAGAGGGACAAAGGATTCCTGTTTTATGCAAAAGATATATAAGTGGATGGAACAGAACAAAGGGGGCGGCCATCATGAGAAATCCTCTAGCTGGAACAAGGGCTATACTAGGGGAAAGGATTGTGCCCAGACTAGGAAGGCGTCCAGTCTGTGAAGGAAACTTATTGAAACATCTCTGAGGGTGAGATGTTATCTGTATTCAGTTTTATTACTGTGCTAGACTTAGACTTGCATGTTTTATTTTATTTTGTTTGGTAATTCACTTTGTTCTGTCTGACTTCAGAGTAGCAGCCCTATTAGTCTGTATCCGCAAAAAGAAAAGGAGGACTTGTGGCACCTTAAAGACTAACAAATTTATTTGAGCATAAGCTTTCGTGAGCTACAGCTCACTAATTGGATGTTACTACTTGGAACCACTTAAATCCTACTTTCTGTATTTAATAAAATCACTTTTTAGTTATTAATTAACCCAGAGTACGTATTAATACCTGGAGGGATGGGGGGGGGGGGGAAACAGCTGTGCATACCTCTCTATCAGTGTTATTTATAGAGGGTGAACAATTTATGAGTTTACCCTGTGTAAGCTTTATACAGGGTAAAATGGATTTATTTGGGGTTTGGACCCCATTGGGAGTTGGGCATCTGAGTGTAAAAAACAGGAACGCTTCTGAAGTTGCTTTCAGTTAAGTCTGCAGCTTTGGGGCACCGGTTTAGACCCTGGGTCTGTGCTGGAGCAGACTGGAGTGCTGTAGTTTGGGCTTGCTGCCCAAGCTGGCAGGGAAAACAGGGGCAGAAGTAGTCCTGGCACATCAGTTGGCAGCCCCAAAGGGGTTTCCGTGATCCAATCCGTCACATGTATTATCAATTTTATTATATTTTTCCTTACAGGCTGATAATATACACAGCAGTGCATAGAAGGCCATATCAAGGGAATCCTTATGTAATAAGAATGGTTTTCAGACATCACAAATTAGAAAATAGGTAATAGGGAGTGATGCTCTGATGGAAAGAATGTGACAGAGAGGCAGGATCTGGTAGCTGATGGACAGAAGGGAATGTTTAGGAGCAGAGTTGGCAGAGGGAGAAAAGCTAGACAAAAACAAAGAAAAGGGGAGGAGAGAGAAATGTGCTCAGGAGAAGAGAGCCTATATTAATAAAACTTGCCAGTGAATTCATTTCTCCTCCATGGAGTTATGAGTTTAATAAAGATGATGTAGATATGACATTGTTTTCATTTTAATTTATTTTCTCATTTCACCAAGTGAAAATCCTGAACTTTTCATTTGCGCTACAGCAGTCATGTGCACAACAATTCAGAGTCAATGGTGGGTGTGGTTTTCAAAAATACTCAGCATTGGTTTAACTCTGCTGCCTTTGACATCAAAGACAAAGCTCCCATTGGCTCCAAAGGAGAAGGAGTTAGGTCAATGCAGAATGCTTCTGAAGATCCCACCCTGTGCCTTCTGTTTCTAAAACTATATAATGAAATCTCTACAAATGTTCACAAAGCTCTAAAGATTTTTATTTAAACCCAACAGCTTTTTTTCCCCACTCTGAAGACTGAATGTTAAGTGAAGGCGCAAATTTGATATGCTGCCAATTCTGTGTGCTCAGTTAGCGAGGCCCTGTGTAGATCTGATTGCTTGTTTAAATAAATCTGAATGCCGAAACAAAGTATGACAGTTTAAAAAAAAGGCTTCATTCTTGCAGTAATGCTAGGAATACGGTTTCTTTAGAAGGTACACTTTGACCTTTGTTCAATATTAGGGCAGGGTCTTGCAACCTAACTTTTTCATAATTGATGGCACACATTAGCCTCCATGGTCAGCTTCAAGGTCCGTGGCCTCTGGTGGGTAAGGTGAGTTAACAAAACCTACAAAAAGTAATTAGGAAATGTCAAGGGTAAGCATCCCTGACATATACATAGTCTGGTTCTCCTGCTGTGAAAGATATTGTTGTGGAATCCAATGAGCAGTCTCATTAATGTTGCTAATTATCTCCTGCTGTTTTTGAAATGTGCGTTAATTTTTAAAAGTTTGTTGAGCTAGGAGTATATCAGGAGTCACAATGTTACTACAAACAAGGTCACTATGTAGACACAGATTTGGCTGACAACATGAGGGCACATGCAAAGGAAGTTACTGTTCCATTACTGCTTATGTCTGAGTATAACTGCTACTCAAACGGAACAGTGGGTGTTGACTTCAATTCCATATTTTAATCCATTCCATGTATTGAGGATGTGGAGTTTAAGCAAAACAGCCTAAATGGCAGAGAAGTGGTCTGATAATACTGTTCTTTCGTTTAATGTCTTGATGGCTCAATCTGGAGGAAATGCAAAGAGCTAGAAAAAACACAGGTATTATAAAGTCTTCTGTCATCCAGGTTTGAGATCTATACAAAAATATGGTTCCGGGTGAGGCTTTTTCTTTGGACTTGGTATGTTGGAAAACCTACCAAGTGTGTTGTAAACCTAGAATCCTGAATGCTATCCGTGAAGTGTCAAGATTTCAGAGGTTTTTGTGTGTAATTTTGTTGTCTCTCCTTATTAAAGTTTTACCTTTTTATCTTAATTCCAGAACTACTATACTATTATTTGTATGGAAGAGTAACCTAATTACCCTGCTTACTTTCCAAGGGCCAAATTCTGTGAACCTTCCTCAGGGTTTACTTTACTCTGCAAGCACTTAAATATTATTCCATGTAGAGTAAGATACTGCTCAGTTGGAGGAAGAATGGCAGATGCTGGATCCCTCTGTAATTACCATTAAAGTTGTGGGGGTGGGAAGGGGCATGTGTGTGTGTGTGTGTGCTGAGCAGTCAAGAAGAGAGTCATGGACAATGGATACAGCCAGTCATAGACAATGGTTATGGGTCATAATACAAAAGCCACTATCTTACAAAATACATCGTATCAATCTTTCTAGCTGTTTGTTGCATGGAATGGGAATAGTAACAATTTCTTAAATGCGTCACAACTCTCTATCTTAAACAGTGCCAAGAATCGTTCTTCTGAGTGATGATATAAATGAACATATTCACTTTCCCTAGCTTATGACACAGTAGAATTAGTATAAAAACCTTAGTTGGTAAATGTTACCACCTACAGCTTTTATTTTTAGTAACCGAGTTTGAAACGTTTTACATGTCAAGTGTTAACAGTACTTAAGTACATAAAAAGATACATGGAAATATTCATTCAGTACCTTAAGAGGATCGTTCAGTAATTTAATCAACCTGAAAATGACAAATATTTTGATACAAGGCAATCTTAGTCAATACATATTTTCAGCTCAACAGGTAACTAAATCATCCTTTTTGGATCATTAATTCAGATGCTATTTTTGACTGGAATAGAGAAAAGAGAACTATTTATTATTCTTACGAAACTACAATTACAGTAACACCAGAGGCATAAAACCAAAACAAAAAGGGGGCTCTATTCTTGGTTTTTTGGAGTTCTATTATTTTTAGGACTCCTTTTTATATGAGCCTTAAATGAATTAGTGTAACTAACTCGCGCATCTCAATCAGATGCATGGCAGAAATCTGAAGTTTGGGATTCTTGCTCTTTGGCAATGGATTCATATGGAAATATTGAATATAGCAACTAAGGTTTAGATTGTGCCTTTAGGCACAGCCATGAACAAGGGGTAGTGCATAAACTGCACCCTACCACAACTCAGGGCTGGGGGGGGGAGGCATTGTACTGTTGGGACACTCTGAAGGCTGGATTCTGCGTAACCTTCACACTGTAAAGGAGAGGAGGAGCAAAAAGCCTACAAAAGGGCTTGACAGAATTACTGCTGTTCTACTCAAGAGAGTGCAATGACTATCCTTGGAGGTGCGTGGCCCCCCAAAGGGCATGAGAAGGGGCACAGAGCAAGAAAATCCAATGCTTCTCCCTACATGATGGCTGAATTGTGAATATGTTTCAATGTGTGCAGTCTCTTGCACATTTGCAGCAGCAGTTCATGTTCCCCATAGCTTGGGGAGCTCCAGGAGGCAATCTTGGGGCAATGTTGCTCCACAATGTGCCCAGTGCAGGGCTGTGCCTTCAAAGCATGAGCCTTCTTAGAAGCAATTACTGATATTCACTTGAGATTGCTATTTATTCTGCCATCAAACTTTCTTTACAAATAGTGCTATTGTAGTGGTCAACTCTAAAAATCAATATTTAACACTGCATGGTAATCAAGTCACTTATGTAATTCCGATACCTTGAATAAGCAAAACACACACTGCAGTAACCCAAATTTGGTGGCAGGGTAATGGGGATTTTATATCAAGTGGAAGATATTGTGGCCCATTATTATAGGTTATGTTAAGTAAATCAAATGGTCCCTTAGTTGCTTGCTGCAGGCTACTGTAATGTGCTATATATTAATACAGTTGTAGCCTTTAAAAAATGTGGATGGAGCTTTAGGAAAGGATGGAATATTACCTCAAGTAAAATCAAGGTATTGTAGAACATAAAAATCTATTTGTTTCAAAGGAAACTGTCTGCATTGTGAAAAGGAGGACTTGTGGCAGCTTAGAGACTAACCAATTTGAGCATAAGCTTTCGTGAGCTACAGCTCACTTCATCGGATTGTGGGGCTTGGAGAAAATGAACATTCAAATACAACTAGGATTGCCAAATTTCTAATCGCACAAAACTGAACACCTTTGCCCTGCCCCTTCCCATAGGCCCCACCCCTTCTCCAAGGCCCCACTCCCCACTCACTCCATCTCCTCTCCTTCTGTTGCTCACTCTTCCCCACCCTCACTCACTCATTTTCACGGGGCAGGGGGGCAGGGATGTGCTTGGTGCGCTGCCTCCATGGGCAGGTGCTGCCCCACAGCTTCCATTGGCCACAGTTCCTGGCCACTGGGAACTGCAGAGCTGGCACTTGGGTCAGGAGCAGCATGCAGAGCCCTTCTGGCCGCACCTCCACCTAGGAGCCGAGGGATGTGTTGCCGCTTCCAGGGAGCCACGCAGAGCCAGGTAGGGAACCTACCAGCCCTGCCAACTGGACTTTTAATGGCCCGGTCAGCGGTGCTGACAGGAACCAACAGAGTCCATTTTTGACCAGGCGTTCTGGTCGAAAACTGAACACCTGGCAACCCTAGATACAACATGGCAAGATTTCTAAAATTCTGTCTGATTTCCTGCCTACTCCAAAAAAACAAGTGAGTGAAGGAATCTATTCTCAGTGACCAATTTAACTGAAGTAGAGGGTTAAGTGGTTAGAGCAGGGGACTGGCTTTGTTCCCAACTCTGCTTCTAAATTATTGTGGGACCTAGGGGAAGGAATTTTACTTCTTTGAGTATGTTTCCCCATCTGTCAAATAGACAGTATAAAATAATATCTACATCACATCATAAGGGTGCTGAGTTAACTACTTTTTAAGGTGCTTTGAAATCCCCAGAAGAAAGACCCTATAAATGCGTAAAGTATTATTATTATTGTTTAATACTAATAATAATGTAGTCGCTTGATGGAAACATTCTTTATACTGATTCAGTGCTATTAATAACGGTTGTCAGCGTAACTCAGCAGGTTGAAGTTTTAAGTGAATATTATGTCATTGAATATAATGTATTTTGATACACAATGTCAAGTGTGCAATTCTCAATATGCATGCAGAAACTGGTAAATGCTTACCTGTGGGGGTGGTTTGCATGCATAGATGGCTACTTCTTGCAAACAATGTTCTAAAAACACTGCATATTTATTGAACAGCTTTTCTTCTGAACTTGTTAATATAGGATACACTATTTCAACCAGCATGTAAAATCTTGCAATAGACAGAATCATTTACACCTCTCCCACTATCAAAGGATATTCTTATTTTCAAACTTTCTCTTTCACTGTTGTGCAATTTTGCTACTTAGGTTTTTTCTTCATGATTTGTTGGAAATCGTTGAACCAAGAATTTCTGAAGTGGTCCTTTATTACTCTATACATTTATATTTGCTGTAGGTCACCATTTTCTATATGCAATATTTGAAAGTGGTAAGGAAGTTTAACCCATTCCAGAGATTTACTCCTTTCATATTCCCATGGGCCGTAATGCAGATGAGCTGAGCAGAGTTCAAATTCTGTGAATTGAAGTTGTATCAGATCACGTATAAGACAAAGCTCATTTGAACCATTGGTAGCCACTAATAATCCCAATACAACCTTCATGAGCCTTCACAAATTAATGCTTCCCTTTTTATCTGCTTTGGTCCCTCGTCCTCTGCCTTGCCAAAGATACCAGCCTTGCTTGATTTCCTGTTTCTGCTTTTTCCCACAAGTGACTTTGCTCTTTCTTCCATGCTTCCCTTTATGCATAGAATGCCTGATCCCCCTTTCCAGGAGAATCTCAAAAATAACAATGCTGTTCCCTCAATCCCCTCCTTAAGACTCACTTCTTCTGTGAAGCCCACAGTAAATTGCCACCTAGTTGCCAGTGATTATCTCCATCATTAACATGTAGCTTATTTATAATTATGAAACCCACAATCCTGAAATTATGCATAAAGCTAGTATATGCAATCACAAATTCTGGACTCTTATCTTCATCTTCCATCATTCACACCTTCTGTGTTTACTACACTACCTTGTTGTATCATGTCCAAGGATCATGGTATATTCTCTATCACTGAAAATTTTTGATCAAGATTGGATATTTTTCTAAAAGATATGATCAAGGAATTATTTTGGGGAAGTTCTGTGGTCTGTGTTTTACAGGATGTTAGACTAGATGATCCCTTCTAACTGATGAATTCATGTAATAGTTTAGACTAATTTAGCCTTTTAGATCTGAGACTGTCTCTTACTATAGTAATCTCTAGTGTCCTTAACAACGGTGTCCCAATTTCACTGAGGCCTCTGGGGACTATTCCAATGCAAATAATAGTAATGATAATAAAATGAGCCAAATTTCTAATCAGACAATTATATTATGATATTACAGTTTCTTACCTAAATAATTTGCTCCTCCAATTTCAGAAAAGCATGTTTTATTGTCTGCTCTGACCTGTTCTGTAATTTTGCTATGTGCCATTTATATTTGCTATATTTCACCAAATAAACATTTAGATTTCACTTTAGTAATCCTTCTGTAGATTTTATATATAGAAATTTAATGATCTGTACACAGAAGTGGGAGCCAGCAATTTGGGTTCTAATCCGAGCTCTAACTCTGGTTTTTACTCACATTTCTATGCCCCATTTTCCTCATCTATAAAATGGAGCTAATTGCTATGTACCTCACAGGGAAATTATGGGGATTTATGCTTGTAAAGTGCTTTGCTGACAAAAAGCACCATATAAATGCTGAGCATTATGATTTTTTTTTTATCAAGACCTTTCAGATGAAAGATGCTATGTAAAAAGCATGAAGGGGTCTGAAAAGTGAAATCATCACAATCATCCATCTTGTGTTCTACTCATGAAATTATAGAGTGGCCAGAAAAGACCAGTTGGGTTATTCATAGCAAGAATGCTCACCACCCCATGCCTACTAATGGCTTTCTTAGCCAAGTCTAGAATACATGTTGTGATCTAAAACAAAGAACTGTACTTTATTACTCAATATCTGTATCTATCCTTACATTTTCGGTACTCTGATAGTTTTGCTGTTTTTTTTCCTACTCCTATCACCAGCAAAATCATTATCTATTCCACTTTGTCCTGAACTCAGCATCTATCTGCCACTAAACCAATCTTCCAGTCATGGTCTCATTTTGTCAGTCTGTCTGTCTAGATCAGGTCCCACCTCTGTGTGAAAGTAATCTCTTCAGCGACCATTTTCAGGTGATTCTAATGGAATTGAATTGCCTTCATAAAACAAAAGAGGGGTGTTCTGCAGCTCATAGCAGTGTTGCCAGATGAAATGAAATTTAATCACCCAGCCCAAGATATGGTATCTAAAATTAGCTTAGAGTAGTCCAATGTTTCCCAAGTGATGAATCAGTAGATAGTTTTTTCTGCTTGCATATGCAGTATCTGTGTGCTGCAAATTATAATTCATAACCTGCACAGATGCAGAGTACTCTAGTCTAAATAATGATGATAAATGTTCCAATAACTGGACAAAAAGAATGGTAAATTAATCAAAAGTTATTCTGTCATAGGGCTTTAGAGTGTAAATTCTGCCAGGCAGATCCAGAGCTGACACTGGTCAGAAGCTCTGACAAAGATTACTAAAGAATTGGAGGTCAATGAGAGGGATTTGGAGAATTAAATGTGAGGGACAAAGAAGAATGAAGTCCATGGCATGGGTCCAATTGGTCAAATTAATCAACACCTTTTTTTTTCTGGACATTGCCATCTTGTGCTCCACAATGTAAACTTTCTTTTAAGTCTCAGACCCAAAAATAATCTTCAAGTGTGTAGCATGTAAAATGATTCACAGATGTCTGCCTCCATTTTCAGACAAAAGTGTGCATGGCCCCCATTCTTTGCAATACAATGTTATTCCTGAAGTTAAATTATTATTTTAAATGTCCACATTCTGAACTATTTCTCTGATCAACGCATTCAGTAATGGAGAAGGAGACAATGGTTAGGTGATGTCCTTGCCTGCATAGCATTTGAAAAGAAAAACTATTTATATGAAAAAGATCTCTACTGTCACTGACTTTTTTTTGGAATCCCAAGTAGATCAGAGATTTTGGGCAGAGCTAGTTTTGGTGATGCAGGTTGGGTGAAGAGCTTTCCCCAGTTTGATCCCTGGTCAGAAGCAGGAAGTTAAATTAAGAGTGGTAATGAAGCAATCAGGAGAATGGGAAGCAAAAATAGGGAAGAAGAAAGGAAAAGTGAAATCTCAAAAGGTCAGATAAACATCCAAAATTTTCAGGGCCTTTCTGAAACCTATAGTCTTGTGACATGTTGGTCACTAACAACAACTTGTTGTGATGAAACTATTGTCTCGGTACCATATATCACCATTGTGATAAAAGAAAAGCATGTGAGGTGATGAGATAAAAAGAAGAGCAATAAGAAGAGGCTGCAATATGTCATGTGTCTCTGTTCGCTTTAGTGGATATTCCCAACTGTCGTGTAGCAGGTTCTGTAGTTTCATTTCAGTCTTTTTCTTTAACAGGGAGCTGGATTGTTGCAATGTTTTCAGGTACAGAACTTTCTCACAACTGCTATAAAAAGACCTCCTCCCTGCTTGCAAAAAAGCCATGCTGTCAACTAAAACTTGCAGAAACTAAGGCCATGATTTTCAACTATAAAGCATAAAATTAGACTCCTAAATCCATATTTAGGAACAAAGGGTAACATTTTCAAAAGTATCTAACTTGAATGCAACATGAGCTTTATGCACCTAAGTGCTTTTGAAAATTCCATCTTCAAATAATTTTTAATGTTTAAAGATGCTGAGCACCCAGAAATCAATGAAAGCTGCTGGATGATCAGTATTTTTAGAGAACCAAGCCACTTATTTAGGTGTCTAATGCAGATTTAGGAACCCAACTTTATATACATGTTTTTTCAAAACATGTTTAGCAATTGGAAAAACTTGACTAATAGTCTTTAATTGCCACAAACTTTGGAAGAGAGAAAAAGATTTGTCCCATTTATGTGAGAAAAGTTCTAGCAATCTCAACATTCTCAACAGAAATTGGATGTTTAGACTAGACTCAAATCTTAAGTCTAGCCTTGGAGAAAAAAGTACTTTTTAAATTTCCTTTACTTCATAATTGCTAAGTAAATCGAATGTCATTTGACTTTCAGAATCTAAAATGCATTTTATATGAGGGAGTGTACACAATCATACAAATTGATAGCTTCTGTACAATTATTCTTTTCTTTAAAACTGAAAATAAGGTGAGGAGTCTACAATGAGATAATTATAACAAAGAGACATTTATATTCCTGATGACAATATTTGAATGTGATGAGTATCAGTACAATATAATTGAATGACTATTTTGCTCCAGAAAACCAAATAAGAAACCAACACCTTAGTCATACATCTTTGGCTATAAAGTGGAGTTTTTCATTTTCTTGAAGCTTAGATGAAGTATCCATTTTGGGACACATTGATTTTATCAGTTGATGAGAAAGCCCAGTTGTAGTTGAGCATGAGCATAGGAGACCTGTCTGAAATTATTATTTTCTCCCAGGCATTAAAAACATTGCCAGTAATGTTAACACTTTAATTGAATAAGATCTCATAACACATTAAGCATGAAGAAAACTGACAGTCTGCAGGCTCTTAAGCAGATATTAATCAACAATGTGTTATATTTTTGGAACATGGGGTTTGTAGGCTGATATGCATTCATTTTTTTTAAGAATACAGATTGCAATCTCTTGGTAATTAAATTATAAACCCCTAGATCTCCTATACAGTACTATATGCTGCAAGTAGTGTAAATTCTTATGAATAGTGCATCAACCTCTAATTTCTAATAAGTGAGCCAGTTTGGCAGAGGCAGACCACAAATCTTTGGCAATTTAGAATGTATATCTGTGTGTCATGTCCCCTTAGTCCAAAATGTAGCTTTGGGGCAGCTTTTCTGCAGTCAACATGTCAGGTCAGACCTAATTCTGACATGCTGCACTCTGGAGCCATCTAAACTCAAGTCATGATAATATTGTCTTGTTGTTTTCTAATCTTATGTATGGTTTACAACCCTGACCTTTAAAAAAAAAAAAAAAGAAAAAAAAGCTTTGTTTAGAAGAAGATTGATAGAAAGCAGAAAGTATTTTTTATTTGTTACAAATTGATTAAATTTACAATTCATGGCTAAGTTTTTTGTAGCCAGAAGTTGTATGTAATGCTGTTTAAGTAGTGAACCCTTTCACTCCAAATGTCAAATGTTCTTGATGGAGTATCCATCACCAAAATCAGTGGCACCAAATGCCACATCTTTTTAGCTAGAAACATTTTATGTTAATTAAATCCAACTTATGTTACTTACTAATTGATGATACCCTACCTGTACAATATTAAAATTCACTGCAATTATGCTTTACTATCAGTTATGTAAGGTAAAGGTTGTTAGTGATGGGTCATGGGGAAATATTGGATTGTGAGGGAAATGTTTAATGTGTTCTTTAAGATTATACTTTTCTGAGCAGCTTCAAATATGTATTGCATTTGCAGCTGGGGAGCTCAAACATAATGGCAGCATATGACTTACCCTGGAAAGTGGTTTGTGAAGGAAGCAGCTGTGTCAATGAGGGCAATTCAGATTTTCCGAGAGCTATGAAATGCAGCTGAAAGGGTAAAGACCAGAAAAGGAAGCAGGAACAGTAGGAGTAGAAGAGGAAAGAAAACCAAAAGGTAAGAACATGGGTAAAGAGAAAGGAGTGTGAGGAGAAACATAGAAGCTGAAGATTGGACAGAAGATTGATTCACCATGTGAAAAATAAAATAATACTCCAGAGCTTTTAGTTCCTTCCAGTGTTATGTCTGTCAGGGGATTCATGTCTCTCCCTTGTAGTCATCCTTTCTGCTGCTTTCTTTGAAAGCAGGACCTCCCACTGATGCTTTAACTGTCACTTGCCTGTCCCATACTGTGCAGCTACTGCCAGTTCTCCTCATCCTCTTTGATGAGTGCACTTTTCATCTGTGTATTGCAATTATTGTAAACATAATAAACAGGTTTGTACAGTCTTTAATTTTATGCTCCAGAAGAATCCTCCAAATGCACATCTAATATATTGCTAACATTCTACATGAAACTAATATGCGTTTCATATAAGTGATTGTAAATCATATTTTTGGTCAAATTTGAAGAGGGTCACTTTCATATTGAGTTAAACAAGTCCAATACCTAAAAAAGGTTACTTATGGGGCATTCAGATAGGTGATGTATTTTTATTCCATGTAGATTATTTTATCCAGTGGCAAAACTTTAACAATTGGGAGTGATTAGTTCTTTTTAATTGTGTGTGGTTTTTTTTTAAAGTCTAAAAGTAATTGGAAAATGTTTTGGATAAACCTAACATAATTTGCTATTCTTGTACTAGGCATAGTATTGTTTCTGTACCACTTTCACCAATAAGATGGAAATATTTTTTTTGCCTTTAATTAGTCTTCCAGTTTATTGCATAGATTGTAATTAGGTGAGGTCAGGAATTTTCCATCAAAACGGTTTGATAGAATATTGGGTTTTCAATTTTTATTGTGTCTTTGTGTGTATGAAATGTTTCTAGTCCTTGTGGCAATGGAGAAAAGCTTCAAAATGTGACCTGACTCTACTCTAAAGGCTCAAAAATCAGTAGGAAAAAAGAAATATCTACAAGCATTTTTTAAAATCCCTTGTTTTTAATCCAATCTCATACATTTGAGGGCAAACTCAAGACTTTGAATGCTTGGATTGGCAACACTGGATTTTTTAAAATGAATTTGAAAAGATTTTGCTGCATACCTAATAGTCTGTTCTCTTTTTTTCTTTCATGATAAGTCTAATACCTTAGTCTTTAATCTCAGTTGTCAAATATACTTGCCTAATTTCAGGCTTTTGGTTATTATTTTCAACCAATCAGGATTGTCTGCGACCTTGTTGGGCTATATATGACACAATTGCTATGGCTTCATGTGCTGCACGTGTGAAAGTGATTTTGATATAAAATAGAGGGAGGAGAGAGAAAATAGTTCCTCACCAGACTGGCTGCAGACAAGACCATTTTTTAATGTTTGAGCCATGCTCTTCCTAAACTCACTTAAAATAAGGGTTATTTTCCTGATTTGTAAAACCAATTGTTTTATTTCATTTTTGTTCAAATGTTAGTCAGAAATTTAGTATGAGTACATGAAATGTAAATCCCAGCATCTTCAGTTTCCCACTTTTGCTGTGAAACCTTATCGATTGTTCTCTTTTAAAAAAAAATCTGACTCCAACACTGAGCAGTAAAGCTGGTAGAAAATGTTTTTTCCCCTCTAAAAAGTTTCAATGACAAAAACGAATTGTCTAAATTTTCTGTGGAAAATGTTTTCATTGCAAAGTTGAAAACTAAGATTTTTCCATGAAAACTTGCAATGAAAACCAGGCACTTCTGGCAAAAAGAATGTTTTGTCAAAAACCCAAATGTTCAGTCGAATAACAGTTCACGAGGGGAAATTTTGAACAGACTTACTAAACAGTTGTGTGGTGTGAGCTCATTAGGGAGGGACTGTTCCTTCAGATAGGGACACTACCAAATAAGTAAAAACAGCAGGATTGCTAAACAATACTTCTATCACATTCATTGTTAGTGCAAGCTCTTAAACTGAAACCAAAAATTACCCTAAGTTAGGGTTGGCTTTTGTTTGAATTGCACTCATAGATCAGCACTGACTCACTTACATGTTGCTTCTGTTTATGAACTGCCCATCAAAGCTGGTTTAACTTTATCTGGATGCCCAGAAATAACATCCGACTGCAACTGATTTGGTAGAACTGGTCACTTGAGGGAAGTCACAAGCTATTTTTCCTATGTATTGTATCTGATTAGTTATGTCAGTCCAGTGGAGAACAAACAGTTCTCACTTATCTGGGTCTGGGATGGCTGCAACTGAGTTGTGTTCTCTCATCCTACTGGCAAAGTCACAACATATTTCTTTGTCCAACACGTGAATATTTTTGACTTTCCAGGTAGCGGCCTAGTGCATTGCCACCTGCTGTAATTCTCCCAGTTTCAGGGAATGGCAGCATTATTATTTTGCATTTTGGGTAATGTAATTATGAGAGGCTGAGACTATGAAGAGATGGGGTCGAAACACGTCTCCAGGAGCCTGGGTTGGAAAAATCCCAGCTAAGCAGCGTTTAGGAAGGCAAGATGGAAGGTTGGTTTTGTTATATAGATACACATTATTTGTGAAACATTTGTTGCCCAGGTTTTGTGTGGGCTCTCTTCTCGCAACCGAGGGCACTTGACAATTTGATTTCTAGGATTTTCAGGATTAATGAACTTCAGTGCAAGGACAGTGGCTTATAAAGTAAAATAATCAATATCCATTAGTGAAACATGGACTAGCACCTTGACTTTGCTGTATAATTGAATCCGGGCTAGATGATGCAACAAGACCTTTGTATGCCCAGCTCTCTTCAGCTGCCTGTGTGAATTGAGAAAAGGTCAGAGAGGTGGTGGAGAGCTGTGTCATTTGCATCTGGTTTTAGATGCAGGGAAGATGTGTGCTCGATTGCAAACATGGATTTTTTTCATGTGAAGAGGACACCCTACTCCTTATGAGATTTGCCCCAAGAGCTGATAGTTTGTGGACCTGGTTACTGGCCTAGCAGTGGAATCATTCAAGGCATACTGTAATGGATCCCTGGGTTGATTTAGCATTTTATGGCTCTCATGAATAAGAGAGTCCTCTTCAAGGTGCTTTCAAGCTCAGTGCATGCAGGCACACTCTGAATCCTGTTAAATAAATACTCTGATCTTCTTTTAAATAGTAACCTCTACCCTGACCTTTCCTAGTCTGCTCTTAAAGTAAAACAAAACAAAAAACAACAACACCACACACACACTGTATAGAGTCAAACTTCAGAGGGAAAAATGTTATCATAATTAAAGATCGAGTCAGGATGCATTCACTCAAGGGCATTTTCTAATTTTTTGAGTTTGACCTTTCAATCCTAGTGTTCTTCTAATGTTTTTGTATGCAATTTCCTAGAGTTTAAAAAAACCTGAATACATAAGAATGCACGGTGAAACATTAACATTTTTGTGGGGCAAGAAGACATTTGATTTTTTTGTTGTATTGAAAATCCAATTTTTCTTTGGAAAACAATTTTGATGGGAAATTTTTGACCGGCCCTAGTTGAAATGCGTTTGCAAAAATATATTTGAGGGATGATCCAAAGCCCATTTGAGTCAATGGAAAGGCTCCCAGGGACTCTGGATCAGGCCTTTGCTGACAATGAACCTATTTGTAAAATGCACATAAGTTACAAATGGAAAAAGAGCTAAATTATTTACTATTTATGGCAACAACTCATAGGATTAAGCAAACCAAATAAATACCCTCAGTGTATTACAGTCCAACTACTAATTTATAGGATGGATAATGTTAACAAATCACTTATCAAGGGAGCATGATGAACACAATGTGTGACTCAGAAATATGACTAAATACAGAGGCAACCTATTTTAGATCTGAGGTGAAAAAATCTTGTCAACTCAATTAAATCGATATACCGATAGCTGAGGAAATGAACATGCGGACTTGGGAATGCTTAAGCAGGAAAGACTGATCCAGACATCTGCAATTAATGTCATTTGGAGCCAAATGTTAATAGTTTTTTGTGAAGCAATTCAAAGCATATTGTATACATTCATGGTATGAAAGAAAAAAGGTCTGCTGTTCATTATACAGAAGTAGACAGGTAAAACCTTTGCAACTCCTATTAAGGCATTTTGCTAAGTATCAATCATCTGAATTTAGTCAAGTGATTTTCATTTTCACTGATAAAAGGAATAAAAAAAATTAAATTTACCTGGGAAAGTAGGATTGTATGTGGTGTCTACAAACTTAGAGGTTTGATCCAAAGTCCATTGAAATCAGCTTAAAAATCACATTCAATAAGCTTTTTATGAGGCTGTCAGAGCCCAGTCCTGCAATCAAATCTGTGCAGACCTCTGCATCTGTGTGGAGCCTTGGGGGCTGTGCCCAGGCACAAGGATGCATGCTTTCAGATCTGATTGCAGGATCGGTGTCTATGAATGGAATATATTTAAGGCATTTCTAGTTCACCCATCATTACTAATGTTTAGATATACTGCATACATGACAGTAAACAACTGGATTGGATGATATAGTTGGGAATCGGTCCTGCTTTGAGCAGGGGGTTGGACTAGATGACCTCCTGAGGTCCCTTCCAACCCTGAGATTCTATGATTCTGTGATTGATCGAACTGTCAAGAATTATTTAATCAAATATTTAGGAAAATCAGCAGTCACAGGGCAAATTCACAGAACAAGTGACCGTTTTATGCTGAGTGCAATAAGATAAAGTTCAAAAGATATTGCTTTACTGTAGTCTGCACTGCTAGGAGTCATGCCTCTCAGGAATCGTTGCAGTGCTTCCTGTGTAATTGACTTCAGTTGATTATTCCTTGGCACTCGTGCTGTGAATGGTCAGGAGATGAGGAGTATGCTAGCATACACTTCATGCAAGTGATAGTTTGTGTTGCGCCACTTCAGTAGTTAGACATAAAGAGACATTTTTATTATAATTATATTATAATGAACAAGTTATAATTAATGTGTACATGCCTTTTACCACCTGAATAGATCCATAAAGCGCTCTTGGACTGTCCTACAGTTCCAAATACATGTATTTTTATCTTTCTGGATTGTCCTTTTTTCTGTTTTCTTACCCATAATTTCTCCTGTGACTGTGCAAGTTATGAAGATGGAGCAGAACTGATGGGGACATTTCTGTGGGAAAGAAACAGGAAGCAGCAGTAGGAAGACTTTTCCTGGGTCAAAGTCAATCCAGGAAATTGCTCAGAAGGGTTACTTAAGGTGAAGGAAGAACCATGCCTGCTAGAAGGAGCTTTCACACGTTTCTTTTTTCCAAGCAAGAACATTTGGTGTATTTTCCCCAGGTTGGGTGATAGTGGGATGAGCAGAACAGTGGAAATTTGGAGAGGGGAAGAGCAAGGGAACTGGAGAGCAAATAAGGCCTTATGCCCTTCGAGGCTGCAGTTTTCCAAAGAGCTCAGCTCCTATTAGGGCATCAAAATAAGTGGCCAGATTTTCAAAAGAGCTGAGCATATTAGGTGCGTGGTGGGTACTGGGCTCATTTGAAAATCTGGCTCTACAATTGGAACTGCTGGGTGTGGAACACTTCAGAACACTTGGCCTTTATTTAGGTGCCGAAACGGAAGCTGAGGTCCATTGAAAATCCAGCCCCTAATGTAATAGAGCATGCAGCACAACCTATGGGAAAGAGACTTGAAGGGGTGTCATGTCACTAGGGCAGTGTGCATGCTTCCATCAGCTCAAGATTGCTTAATTAATTATTGGCTGTATACAATGCTAGTGATGCACATAACATTTTACAATACAAATGAGTCCCTGCTCCATACTACTAACAGTCTAAGTTATAGTACCATCTACAGACCCCAGTTAGGATTGGGGCCCCATTGTTCAAGGTCCTTGTAGCATGGCTTAGCCAGGCTCGTCCGTCTCTGGGCTGGCAGGGTACCACGCTGCCTTGTTATGTCCTCCCCATTGTGGGCATGGAATAAGTCCAGTCGCAGGAGTCTCTCACAGGAGGACTTGTGGCACCTTAGAGACTAACCAATTTATTTGAGCATGAGCTTTCGTGAGCTACAGCTCACTTCATCGGATGCATACCGTGGAAACTGCAGTAGACATTATATACAAACAGAGACCATGAAACAATACCCCCTCCCACCCCACTGTACTGCTGGTAATAGCTTATCTAAAGTGATCATTAAGTTGGGCCATTTCCAGCACAAATCCAGGTTTTCTCACCCTCCCTCCTCCCCCGCCCCTACACAAACTCACTCTCCTGCTGGTAATAGCCCATCCAATCAAGGTGGGCCATTTCCTGCACAAATCCAGGTTCTCTCACCCCCTCACCCCCCTCCAAAAACCACACACACAAACTGAATCTCCTGCTGGTAATAGCTTATCCAAAGTGATCACTCTCCCTACAATGTGCATGATAATCAAGGTGGGCCATTTCCAGCATAAATCCAGGTTTTCTCACCCTCCCACCCCCATACACACACAAACTCACTCTCCTGCTGGTAATAGATCATCCAAAAGTGACCACTCTCCCTACAATGTGCATGGTAATCAAGGTGGGTCATTTCCAGCACAGATCCAGGCTTTCTCACCCACCGCCCCCTCGGGAACACACACACACACACACACACACACACACACATGAACTCACTCTCCTGCTGGCAATAGCTCATCCAAACTGACCATTCTCCAAGTTTAAATCCAAGTTTAACCAGAACGTCGGGGGGGGGGGGGGGGGTAGGAAAAAGCAAGGGGAAATAGGCTCCCTTGCATAATGACTTAGCCACTCCCAGTCTCTATTTAAGCCTAAATTAAATGATGATAACAGTCCCGCTGATCTGAAGGTATACGTGGGTATACCTGGGTACCCGCATGGCCCCACAGTATGCCAACATTTTTATGGCTGACTTAGAACAACGCTTCCTCCGCTCTCGTCCCCTAAAGCCCCTACTCTACTTGCGCTATATTGATGACATCTTCATCACCTGGACCCATGGAAAAGAAGCCCTTGAGGAATTCCACCATGATTTCAACAATTTCCATCCCACCATCAACCTCAGCCTGGTCCAGTCCACACAAGAGATCCACTTCCTGGACACTACAGTGCTAATAAACAATGGTCACATAAACACCACCCTATACCGGAAACCTACTGACCGCTATTCCTACCTACATGCCTCCAGCTTTCACCCTGACCACACCACACGATCCATCGTCTACAGCCAAGCTCTGCGATACAACCGCATTTGCTCCAACCCCTCAGACAGAGACAAACACCTACAAGATCTCTATCAAGCTTTCTTACAACTACAATACCCACCTGCGGAAGTGAAGAAACAGATTGATAGAGCCAGAAGAGTTCCCAGAAGTCACCTACTACAGGACAGGCCTAACAAAGAAAATAACAGAACACCACTAGCCGTCACCTTCAGCCCCCAACTAAAACCCCTCCAACGCATTATTAAGGATCTACAACCTATCCTAAAGGATGACCCAACACTCTCACAAATCTTGGGAGACAGGCCAGTCCTTGCCTACAGACAGCCCCGCAACCTGAAGCAAATACTCACCAACAACCACATACCACACAACAGAACCACTAGCCCAGGAACCTATCCTTGCAACAAAGTCCGTTGCCAACTGTGCCCACATATCTATTCAGGGGACACCATCACAGGGCCTAATAACATCAGCCACACTATCAGAGGCTCGTTCACCTGCACATCCACCAATGTGATATATGCCATCATGTGCCAGCAATGCCCCTCTGCCATTTACATTGGTCAAACTGGACAGTCTCTAAATAAAAGAATAAATGGACACAAATCAGATGTCAAGAATTATAACATTCATAAACCAGTCGGAGAACACTTCAATCTCTCTGGTCACACAACCACCGACATGAAGGTCACTATCTTACAACAAAAAAACTTCAAATCCAGACTCCAGTGAGAAACTGCTGAATTGGAATTCATTTGCAAATTGGATACTATTAATTTAGGCTTAAATAGAGACTGGGAGTGGCTAAGTCATTATGCAAGGGAGCCTATTTCCCCTTGCTTTCCTCCCCCTCCCCCCCGACGTTCTGGTTAAACTTGGATTTAAACTTGGAGAATGGTCAGTTTGGATGAGCTATTGCCAGCAGGAGAGTGAGTTTATGTGTGTGTGTGTGTGTGTGTGTGTGTTCCCGAGGGGTGTGTGTGAGAGAGCCTGGATCTGTGCTGGAAATGACCCACCTTGATTACCATGCACATTGTAGGGAGAGTGGTCACTTTTGGATGAGCTATTACCAGCAGGAGAGTGAGTTTGTGTGTGTATGGGGGTGGGAGGGTGAGAAAACCTGGATTTATGCTGGAAATGGCCCACCTTGATTATCATGCACATTGTAGGGAGAGTGATCACTTTGGATAAGCTATTACCAGCAGGAGATTCAGTTTGTGTGTGTGGTTTTTGGAGGGGGGTGAGGGGGTGAGAGAACCTGGATTTGTGCAGGAAATGGCCCACCTTGATTGGATGGGCTATTACCAGCAGGAGAGTGAGTTTGTGTAGGGGCGGGGGAGGAGGGAGGGTGAGAAAACCTGGATTTGTGCTGGAAATGGCCCAACTTAATGATCACTTTAGATAAGCTATTACCAGCAGTACAGTGGGGTGGGAGGGGGTATTGTTTCATGGTCTCTGTGTGTATATAATGTCTACTGCAGTTTCCACGGTATGCATCCGATGAAGTGAGCTGTAGCTCACGAAAGCTCATGCTCAAATAAATTGGTTAGTCTCTAAGGTGCCACAAGTACTCCTTTTCTTTTTGCAAAGACAGACTAACACGGCTGTTACTCTGAAACCTCTCACAGGAGGACTGGGGAGATGCCACAAAACAGTTATTCATGCCCAGTTGTTGGCAGTGAGTCCCAGTGGATGGTGGCTCAGGCCCTCAGGTAGGGGTTGAGCAGCAGTTTATCAATGAGAGGCCCAGGCCCTGGGTCAGGGTGGGGTAGCAAAGACTCAGTGGCTCAAGCCCTCAGGCAGGGCTGAGCTCAGACAGGTTAACAACAAGCCCAGACTCTTGGCTCCGAAGGGCCTGGGAAACGGGGAGACTGCCACCCATGAGTTGGGTGGCAGGGGGGACGCAGGCCTTCCCACTCTATTGTGTCCCACCCTGGTGCATTAGCAGTGGCAGAAGGCCTACTGCTGCGTCAGCGGGGATCCTGGGCACAACACACTGACATAGGGTCTGGCAGTGCTACAGCCAGACTAGGGTCGGCTGCTCCCGGGCTACTTCCTAACTCCCCCTCTTGAGGTACCTGGGTCAGGACGGTGCCCTCAGGGGGGTCGTGCACCATGGGGTCCTCTGGGTAACTGGTGAGGGGTAGGCTTGGTAGCTCCTCTGGGCTCTGGTCAGCATCAGGTTTTGGTCGGGCAGGTCAGTCTTCGGGTCCACCGCTGGTTGCCGGGGTCTCCCAGCCGGGAGCTAGGCTGGCCCCATGCTTTTCTACTTCATGTTCTGCGCCTGACCTCCTGGGAGACAGGCTTGGAGATCTCTGGCCTAGCCCACTCTGGTGTCCAGAGGGTTTGCCCTCTCCGGGGTTGGGGAGGACCACACCACCTCGTTACAGTCCTCTACAAATACATATGAAGAAGACCTACTCCCTGCTCCAACCAGTTTTGCCATTTAAGTTAAAGCAAGAAAACGAGGAGATGACACATACTATACAGGGAGAGTCTGAAGGGAACAAGTGCAGAATCTGTTGATGTTGACTCAACCCATGTGATATTTTGTTATGTTGACCTATATTGGGTGACTGAGGACAGGATGTAGCAGTCTCTTTGCAGCACTCTCATATGTTACATCTTCATTACATGATGGAAAAAAAAAAAAAACTAAGTCCATATAATCACTTGGGTTAACTGTGGAGGTTACACTCCGGAGTTTGGGTGATTTACTATCGTATATTATTTTTTGTTAATATTTATACAATAGAATTGGTTGGAAAAGGGAATTTCTCTTTGGCAGGAAATTCCAGATTTTGTTTTGTTCCACATCAGAATGAAATGCCAACCTCAAAGAATTTCTGAAATAAGGGAGCAATCCATTTCATTGCCAGCCAGGGAGTGAGCCAACAAGTGGGCCATCCTACTTGTTTCGGTTTCAAGATGATGGAATTGACACATTCCTGTGAAATGGTTCCATTCCATCAAACCAGCGTTTTCTGATAGGAAAGTGTTCAGTGGGGTAATTTTGATCCACTCTAACAAAAAAGCTATAGATGTAAGGATCTTTGGGGAGGGGAAAAAAGTCAGAGATCAGATTTTTTACTCAAACTCAGAAGAAATAACTCTCAGCTGTAGTGCAGTGTGGTGACTGTCCCTAAAGCATCACATCCTGACATGGAGGATTGTCCAATATGCAGCCAGCGATCAGCTGTCCAGTCATTTACTCAGTTTAGGGGTAGGATTTAGTTCTAAAAGTGCAATGCTAGCAGCTCTTCATATAAATGGCCACAAACAAAAGACTGGAGTATACACTTTTGATTGTGTCAGGTTTCAGAGTAGCAGCCGTGTTAGTCTGTACTCGCAAAAAGAAAAGGAGTACTTGTGGCACCTTAGAGACTAACCAATTTATTTTATTTATTTATATGCATCCGATGAAGTGAGCTGTAGCTCACGAAAGCTCATGCTCAAATAAATTGGTTAGTCTCTAAGGTGCCACAAGTACTCCTTTTCTTTTTGATTGTGTGTGTCAAGGTTCCTTCCCCACTATGAACTCTAGGATACAGATGTGGGGACCTGCATGAAAACCTCCTAAGCTTACTTTTACCAGCTTAGGTTAAAACTTTCCCAAGGTACAAACTATTTTACCCTTTGCCCTTGGACTTCCACTGCCACCACCGAACGTTTATCTGGGTTTATTTTATTACGAAAGCGTTGTTTGGAAACGTCTTTCCCCCCCAAATCCTCCCAACCCTTGCACCCCACTTCCTGGGGAAGGTTTGGTAAAAATCCTCACCAATTTGCATAGGTGACCACAGACCCAAACCCTTGGATCTTAAGAACAATGAAAAAGCATTCAGTTTCTGAAAAGAAGGATTTTAATAGAAGTAAAAAAGAATCACCTCTGTAAAATCAGGATGGTAAATACCTTACAGGGTAATTAGATTCAAAACATAGAGAATCCCTCTAGGCAAAACCTGAAGTTACAAAAACACACACAGACAGGAATATCCATTCTATTCAGCACAGCTTAATTTCTCAGCCATTTAAAGAAATCATAATCTAACACATATCTAGCTAGATTACCTTCTAAATTCTAAGACTCCATTCCTGTTCTGTCCCCGGCAAAAGCATCACACAGACAGACTCTTTGTTTTTCCCTCCCCCCAGCTTTTGAAAGTATCTTGTCTCCTCATTGGTCATTTTGGTCAGGTGCCAGCGAGGTTATCCTAGCTTCTTAACCCTTTACAGGTGAGAGGATTTTTCCTCTGGCCAAGAGGAATTTTAAAGGGGTTTACCCTTCCCTTTATATTTATGACAGGGTGATTAAATGATTCTCCTTGAAAACTGACTATCCTAGTTCCCTGCACCATTGAGGGAACTAAATACTCAGAAAATGCCAAGGGACAGGTTCTGCAACTCTTGCATTTAGTAGTACCTTATTCTAGGTGTAGTCCAACTGATTTAATTTTAGAGTAAGTTACTATTCAATGTACTACACAGGGCCTGGCTAAATCTGGCACTAAATATGAACATGCAAAATTTTCACCTCATTTCTACTCAGGGGGAGGGTCTTGCCGGTACATGGTGGAGGAGGGAGAGTTGCGTGCTTCTACAGATCCCAAGGAATCATCCTCAAGAATTTATCCTATTCTATGCATTATTCTATTTATTCATTATCCTATTCTATGCACTCTTTCTGTGACTTTCCTTCCCTCCTGGTAGCAGAAGTCACATAGGATACAAGAGCTGGTGATGCCAATGAGTAAAACATCAAGCAGCATCAGGCATATAACCTTTGCTTAGATACCAAAGAGAGAGCTGGCTTAGAAATGCCTTATGTGGCTAGAGAGGAATCCATCTACCTAAGAGATACAGTTGCATAAGATAGCTGGGCAACAGGGATGTGTATCACAAGAAGATTAAGGCTTAAATATAGGTTTCAGTTCATGTCCTTCTCCAGGACCTCAACACAACCTCAACACAATTTAATTCTTTGTCTGTAGGAGTCACTCTTTCTAACCTTTACATGACAACTTCTGCCTTTAGAAGGCTTCCTAATGGGGACCAGCCATCTACTTCCTCCCTCATGAGCACAGGTAGCCATTCCATTAAAATCTCTCATGCACTCTGGGAAATATCTATATGGCAAGCCTTGAAAATACATGATATTTCAATAGACTGAGTAGTTTCCCTTTTATTCCCTTGCTTCTATGATCTGAATGTCATTCTTTTTGTCTTCTTCCTATCTTTGTTATTCTTGCTGTTTCTTACTTCTCTGTGATTAAAAAAACTCCCTAAAAGGCTTTAGCAGCTCTTTCTATGTGCATACCTGTGATACATAGGTATGTGCATAAGTGTCCTAAATCAGTGCATTATTGACAAGGTTATTGATGCTAATCCCCAAATTTATGATATACATGTAAACATCTGTATAACATTTGTGAAAGACATAACTTAATGTTCTTCACTTTTCACTTCAAAATGTTTTGTATTTTTTTCAATTTTTTTTTTATGGAATGTAATTAACTTCAGTGCTCAAAAAATAGACACAGATCACATTGGTTAAGAGTAAGGCAACAGTGGCAGTGAGCATAGTGTTTAAGCTTCTCTGTACTATTCTGTCTACACCCCTTCAGTGCTTCTACTTTTGTGCCATCAGGGTAAATGAAATTGAGTGGGTGATGTGGACACATTAGTGTTAGGCAGTAAATTGAGAGCAGCAGACTCATTTCACTTGTGACCTCAACTTGATTGGAAACCCATGTTTCATCCAAATTTATTACATTCTTTTGAGGTTTACTTCACTCCCAAAGGAACCTAGTGATAATACATGCTATTGCAGGTCAGTTGCCTGACGAAAGTTCAGTCACACAAAAACTAGGTTAAGGATTGGCATGGGATTTCAATTGTACTTCAACTTCCAAAGAATAGTATAATGGAAAAGCAAGGATGGCACTGCTTTTGTTAATCTGTGTTGGGTAAATACCACCACATATCATTTTGTTCACCTAGGGAGAATTAAATAGACTGGCAAATCAGCCTCTTGTGCTCTTTGAATGCATCGGTGTGGAAATTCCTGATGAGAATTTTACAGATGCTTGATGAGAGGAAAAGGCAGACACATATTCCATATTTCTGGAACTAGGCCAACCTCCTTGTGTTGATCTGAACTGGGCCTGAGATTACTGTTGCTGTTGTACAGCTATTCACTCAGAGGGTGGCTATACAATACACTGTATAATTTTTAGGATGTTGCTGCCAACTGGGGAGTCTTCCAAAAATTGTTTCTCAAATGGTGAATTATATTTCAATGTGATGCTTTTCTCTGATGTTCCCCAGTACATCCATTTTCCATCTTGCCTTTTTAATTAGTAAATATACTGAATGTATATATATTACTATCATTGCTCCTGCCAGTCTGTATGCTTTTAATTGTGGATGCATTTCCTCTGCTCTCTCTCCCTAATTGTAGAAAACTGTGTTTATTTCAATTGCTACTGACTGCTTCAAAAATGATTTGCCTACAGCTGGGTCCTACCCTGCTTCATACATATAATTGTGATCACAGAGAGAGGTACATTATTACCTATTTTTCCCCTCCTCCAGTTCAGGCATTCTGGTTTTCACATGCCGTACACAGTCTCTGAGGACTAGAAGCTCCTTGCATACATATGCCACTTGCTCATAGGGCAGGTAATCATACATGCGGCATTGGGTGCAATAAACTTGATTGCCCCCACTCTGTGCTGGACTTCTGCCTGCATTCTCTTTCTCTCTCAGACTTCAATAATATTTTCTGTTAATGATAGTTAACAATACCCAGCTCTCCAACAGAACCTTTAATTTAATCTCAATAGACCAATGAAAGCAGATGTTGTTTATATCCTTATTAAAGATGGATAAGCTGAGGCACAAAGAGGCTGAGTTAGTTGCCCAAAGCTACACAGCAAGTCAATGGCAGGCAGAGTGGTGCTCTATCTCTGAACAATATTCCCCTCTTATTTTCTTGATTGCTACTATTTCTATACTACAAATGTCAGTTTAAAATTTTGCAAAATAATTTTTCTTAGGAATATTTTGCTCTCTGCCCTACCTTAACTTCCCCAACCTGGAAAGAAAGGATTATCATTTTAACACAGAAGCAATTTTGCTGGGATCATACAAGCCTGGTGGGCCTCTGGCTAAAATGTCACCATTCCTATTATATTCCTATTATCACCAATTATGTTTCCAAACATCTTTTCCACCAAATTTCCCAAGTTAAAGAGCATACTCTCAGCAGGAATGAAAAGCTTATTTTTTAACATCTCATTTTACCACTATTAAACAAGAATAGCTATAACTTCTAAATTTGGTTCCTTCCTCTTCTTTTATCATCATTATCCCTGACACTATCTGCAACTGTTTGAAATAGTTATTGTGTTGATATACAAACCCAAGTGAAAACAGACCAATGATGCAACCAGGGCTTAATCTTTCTTTCTTGATATAGTAGGCCCCTCCTTGCCTTGGGCTAGATAATACAGGCACTGACAGTCTCTGATAATGGCACACATAGTGTAATTTATAATATCAATAGTTGCTGAAAGTCATTTATCTTCATTTGAACTGTACAAACCTGTTGGGGAGGGGGCGGCTTCACGCGGGGGCGGGAGGAATGATGGGCCAATGTGCTAGCCTATTTCTTGAACCAAACTGCATCAAAACAGTATTCTTTTTGGAAAAAATACTTGTCCTCCCACAGGTGTTTTCCTTTTTCTGGAAAATCAAAAGATCTCAGCAGATCTGACAGCCTCATTTGAGTAATATGGTGAGATGCTGACTTTCCTGAATTTGAGCATGAGAAGGGAATGCATTCTGGGGCATCTTACTGGAACTAGTGAGAGATGAAGATAGAGAATGGTCAAAGTCTAGCAGAGAAACTGTCAAATCCGTCACTTATGAAATATTAATAAAGGTAGGGAGATTTGGAGAGGGACTGTCAGGGATTAATTAGGACAGGATTGAACACCAACTATCAGAGTTTGAGTCATGAAACTGTTAGGAGAGCACTGAAACGGGAGTGCAAGTTTCTAATTAAAGTAAAAGCATGTGTTGGTGTATTTATGCACAAGTGTGTTAGAGGGTTGAAATTTTTAACACATTTTTTTGCTGAAAAATGGCCTCTTAAAAATATCTTGCCAAAAATTCAGTATTCATTGCTCATGAAATATTGTGTGCTGCCTTTATATAATTTTTTTAAATGATTAAAACATTATCAAAACATTATTGAAATGACTGTTCAAAAATTAATTATACAAACCTGGGATTTTGGTATATGAAAAATGTCATCAACCATTATGGTAACCATTTTAATCATGTTTTCGATAAAAATATTAAACAACTTTGCAAAAAATTAATGAAAGAAAAATTGGTTCACTTCAAAACCCATGAAACAAAAATTACTTTGAAAGGTAGAAATTTTTCATTCAAATAGTTTTTCATCTTTCAAACAGCTACCATGTATGTGTATGTTTAAATTATTTGTCTGCATTTTCTAATATTTTTACAACCACCTGGGTTTTGAAGTTCAGAAGTGTCTGATTAATTTTTGTATACCTGTTCCAATTGGCACAGGAAGCAGACATTTCAAATTTCATGCAGCAAAGGCCTTTTTCATGTTTCCTTCCCATTCGAAAAGCAGGGAGGTACCAGAAATCATGAGAGACTGGTTTTGTGAAATCCCCAGCAAAGTTTGGTAAACCTGAGCAGGTCAAATAAACATCTGGGCTGAAAACCTGGTCCCAATGAAGTGCATTTTTTGCCATTGATTTTTCAATGGGCCACAATTTCAATCCGGAACTTTTGGATGCTTATCTCATCACAATGTTCCTAACCTTTTTGTTTCACACATCTGCTAATTCAGGATTCCGCCCCGCCTCCTCACACACACCCCTTAGCTCTGCAAACTCAGTCCACACTTTCAGGGCTTGTCTATCTGGTGTGTGTTAGTAGTAAATTGTAATAAACACTAGCGTGTTGTGCAGTAGCTGGCCTGTGTGGACCATGCTTACACTCGCTAAAAGTTCCCTGGTACAGATTAATGTAATACTGTTTGAAATGGAACTAGGGAACTTGTATTTTGTGCCAGGAGGGTCCATGTGGACTGGTTAGTGCACAACACACTAGTGTGCACTAAAATTTACATTTTTCTAACATAGAATAATGCATCCTATAAACAAACCCTTACAGGTCTTGTCTACACTTGTGGCAGTGTGTAGGGTACATACATGCTGCAGTGAAAGGCAGGTTGCGTCCATGCTACCATATGTAGCTTTTCTCTACACCTCCACCCTGCCAGAGCCTTTCCCTGCTGCTGGAGTCTTTCACTGTGAGCGGGGGAAAGGCATCAGGGAGGAAGCAAGTTACGATACTTCTAAAAATAACAGTGTAGACATGGGAAGCATTGCTTTGGCATGTAGAGAGCTAGATAGGGTATGTATCCTACTGTTCTGGTGTGTCTGTACTCTACTTGCCTAAGTGGTGCTCTCTTACCATCTACACTACTATTCATATTCATGCTATCTGGGTGTCTATACCAGAGATGGGCAAACTTTTTGGCCCAAGGGCCACATTGGCGTTGTGAAACTGTATGGAGGGCCCGGTAGGGAAGGCTGTGCCTCCCCAAACAGCCTGGCCCCCTTCCCCTATCCGTCCCCTCCCATTCTCTCCCCCCTCAGAACCCCCGACCCATCCAACTCCCCCTGCTCCTTGCCCCCTGACCGCCCCATCCTGGGTCCCAACCCTCTGTCCAACCCCTCCCCCCCGCTCCCTGTCCCCTGAATGCCCCGACCTCTATCCATACCCCTGCCCCCTGACAGCCCCCCTGGGACTCCCACGCCTATCCAACCACCCCTGTCCCCTGACTGCCCCCGGGGTCCCCTGCCCCTTATCTTACCCCCCCACTCCCCGCCCCCTTACCATGCTGCTCAGAGCAGCAGGAGCTCACAGCCCCACCGCCTGGCTGGAGCCAGCTACACAGCCCGAGAGGTGGTGCGGCGTGCTGAGGCCACAGGGGAGGAGGGACAGCAGGGGAGGGACCGGGGGCTAGCCTCCCCGGGCGGGAGCTCAGGGGCTGGGCAGGACAGTTCCATGGGCCGTAGTTTGCCCACCTCTGCTCTATACTCTGCATGCTGCCATAAGTGTAGACCTACCCACAGTTATGGTAGGTTCTTTCCTTCTCATACCTCATCACCACTAATAAAAAATTGCTGGCCATATTAGGACTTTAGTTATATTTGTGGAACCCCCGTGTCTCCTGACACCTGTTCAAACCTATAGCCTTCAGTGGAGTTGACCAGATGTCCTGTTGCCCCTATAATTGTCAATTTGTGTGTGTGTGGGGGCGGGGAATTTGATGAAACATACAATGGAATAGAATAGTTTACTCTCTCGCTGTGTTGCTTCTGCAGGGTAAACAGGAATAAAATGCAGTAATAACTGTTTTTGGGTTTTTTGTACTAAGATTCTGAATATACATAGGGAGCAGATCTCTTGAGTAAGAAGATGCCCTTTTTGACACTTCTTACAGTAGAACTACGCATTACATCCTGATGGGGTTGCTTCACATTGTTCTAGCATTCTTTGTTGCATTGTTAAACCTCCCTACTTTTTGACTTGACCCTTCTAGGCTGTGCTTCACTTTATGGAAGAAATATTGGAGACTTGCTTGTTGCTTGTTTTCTTCTGACACTCAAGTACCTCTTTGACAGGATCCTGCCTCTAGCCATAATCTTCTGCTCCCTTCTTCCTTGTCTGTATTCCTAAATATGTTAAAATGTCTCTTAGAAAAATGTAAACATGGGGATTATTTTTTTGCTTATTACTTAAAAAAATTAAATATGATATTCAAAAATTAATTGGAAAAATGAGTAAACCTAATATATCTAATGATATTTCCTAAGGTACATATACTAAGGTCCTTAAAGACAAATAAAGAGTAAGTCAAAACAAAAATTGTGTGTGTAGGGAGTTACTGTGTGAGATATAGAAATACATAGTTTTTGGAGTATACTGTTTTCCACCCTTTTTTTTTTTAAATTAACTTCACAAAAGTTTTAACTTGTTTTTCCAGTACACAGTACAATCAAAGGAAAACGACAGAGCATTATAGAGTACATATATTCAAACCGAGCATAATATTTATCTCACCAAATTCATCCACTTGCTTCTTGTGCTCCCACAAGGGGTGCAGCATTATCAAAGTCAGAGAAAATGTAGTTCAATGTTTTTTTTTCATATCACCCGAGAGACTAACACTGTACATACAGTATAAACAAATCTCTCATGAGTCTGAACTCAGTTTACCATTTGAGTCCTGTTCTGGCTTTGAAAATGTGTTTAAGTGCCAGCAGAATTGACCTTTAGCTGATCTCCCTGTGTTGCTGATGGCACGATCATGTTCACGAAGTAAAAAGGCAGTTTGGATTATGAAAATTGGGGAAAAGCCACGATCAAGAGGTTGTACATTAGGGGCAAAACTTTTTCACAGCTTTGGAACATATATGAGGAATGATTTTCAAGAAGGTTTTCGCTATACTCAAATATTAGAGCTAGGAGAGTCTGATCTCATTAGAGCTTCACATTTCCTATGAGAATTTCTCACACAAGAGTAGCTGTCATCCCAAAGGGCAGGTGAACTTCACAATTAATTCTCATGGCTTTCTGGGGCGTTCTCCCTCAGCTGGATGCTGTTTCCTAGAGAACTTCTCATTCTCAGCATTCAGAAGTCCCCGAAGAGTTTCTCCTCTCTTGAGGTGGCCCTGCTGTTAACTGATGACCTCCCTTGAACAACTTTTACTTATTTTCCTCTTTTGTTTCCTGTAATGAGACGGGCAGGTGTGTGTGTGGGGGGGGCGTGGTGGTGGTGGTGGAAGGAACGAGTTAGGACAGGTAATGGCGTGTGGGGAGACTTCTGTTTTTATTCTTTCTAGCTGTAGAGATTTGGTGATTCCACCTATAAAATCATAATAATGTAGGAAAGTTACATACCTCCCTCACTTCTATACCCTACTACTTTCTCTCTACACTTCTTGAGGAGTGTTGGATGCTACCAGAATTTAGTGATGCTGAAATCATTCAGTTTGTTATTGTTCTTCTCTTTATCTTATGTCTTGAGCATGCATACCCCAAGATCCATAACTGTGTTTTCTTTGCACTTTATTTTTGAAGGGATTTCTTTTTTCTTTTTTGGGGGGGGTAGGGGGGAATGGAAATGTTAATGATACTGGCAGTTTATTATGTGTTGTTTTTCCCCCCTTTCCTGTGAGACTGTAGGTCTGATTCTTTGTAAGTAGCACAGGAAAAGGAAATTCTGAAAAACAGTGGGAAATGAAGTATCTTCCTCCTCCCTCTCCCCACCGGGAAAGGAGAGACCCTTAAATAAGAGGTGACTTCAGATTTCTTTTGCAGTGAAAAAGTGGGATTATTCTTGTCTTTATACTCCAGAAGGGACAGACGGACGGACACACACAAACTCACTCACTCACTCACTCTATAGGGTTGAGGCAGCTGCTTTATTTTCCCTGTTCCCGCTGCTCCCCCCATTACAGTCCTGACCTTGTCTAATTAACAGACATTGTTTCCTGGATTTACAGTCCCAGCTAGTTAATCCACGCTTGGTTTATCCATATGTCTGGCTATCTGAAGGATTTAAACTGTAACCTATCTTATAGCCTGCATTTACAAAGGATTTCTTGATCTGAATAAAAATGGAGTTTGCAGACAGACTTGGATTAACCAGGGCAGAAAATACATAGTTTGGTGGTGTCCTCTTTCTAACCGGGATGAATTTAAGTAGCCCCTCTCCCGCCACTGCCCTTTCACTGTGGAAGCTGATAAGACTGCAGCTTTATCAGATGTTTTTCTCTGTGTCAGACATCTCTCACAGCACAATCAATACATTTCAGGGTGTGTTTAGTTCAGACAGTATTCAGGTATTAGTGTGAAAAGGAGAGAGTATTCACTAATCTGAAACGGTCTCTCTGTTGCTGGTGGCAGAGCCTTTTTATTTAATGCGTTCTCTTGTTTGAATGTGCTCTGCCCTGCTGTTTTGGAGCTATGGCATTTTTTAAAAAAATTGTTACTGTCCCCCCTGAATAATTATTTGTTCTCCCTGAGTGCGCTAAAATAATCCGAGGTGTTTTTTTTTCCCCATGATGTGGCCTATTCATCAGAAATGGAGCTGTAACACCGGAGTGTCAGTGAAAGAATATTTAAAGAGTTCAGCAAATGGGCCTGTTACAGTACTGTGCTGGGATACAGCCTCTGTAGAAGAGAATGGATGTGTGAGCTGGTCACAAAAATATAGCGAGCTCTTAAATCTCTCTTTTATGAGTGTTTTTAGAGGCCACTTTAATGATGATATTATTAATGGTCCAATCTCTCCAAACACATGCTAGCAAGTGCAGTGTTTATCATATGGCATATACCAATTGAAATCAGTGGGACAATGCCCAGTAATTTCAGTGTGCTGGATCAGACTTCAAATTAAAAGAAGGCCCAGTTTTATCTTTTTCTTTTTTTTACCACAGAAAAATTAGAAATGTAATTGTTCCTTCTGTGAACCACTCTGGGTTTGATTTTCAAAATGTTATACACCAAGTTTCTACATCTAATTACCGCAATTGCGCATGCCCCTCGGGAAGCAGCTTTGCAAACAGCCAGTTAACAGTTCTTTCTGGTATTTGTGGTGCTGTTAATCAGTCTGTACACCCCACTGCTGTAACAGTGCATACAAGCTAAGTGTTCAATAACATATTTTTGCGTGAACAGATTAAAATATTTTTTTTGGTTTGGCACCCCTTTTACAATTATTATTATAAAGAATGCTAAATTTCAGTCTGTGAATAAGAGCATTGCCTGCTAATATATGCCATTTAATGGCTGATCAACATCAGCACTCTGATCTATTATCCCTCTGTAGAGCCACTTTTCTGCCTAATGTCTGTAACTCTGTTCTGACTTATGTATGTGCCTGGAAGCCAGATAGCTACGGTGTATAAATAAGGGTTCCTCTCAGGAAGTAAGCTGCAGGAACAATTGCTGTCCATGCTATCCAAAGGGTAAGATAGTAAAGGAGGAAACAAAAAAAAAAAAGTTCAGAAATAATTATTCAAAAGAAAACAGTGATATCCACAATCTGTCCCCAAAAGAATGATTCATAGAGGTATAAATGAATGAAAAGTAAAATGGATAATTTTACAAATAGAACAGAACCTGGAATAAAAGGGAGAAATTAGACCCTTAAGGCACTTAAATCTTCTGTTACCCACATTTGACTCCATGGAAGTCAGTGAATAGAGAAGAGAATTTGGCCAAAAATGTAGGTTGGATGAAAAGAGGTCACTGAATTCAATTAACTATGCAGTTGTCCCATTAAAGTGGCTATATCCCTGCCGCTGAGCTCAGTGGGATGGCAGAGGTGATAAGTCAGTGCAGAATTTGCCACTATCTTTTGTTTTTGTTTTGTTTAACAGTCTAAATTAATAAAACATAAATGAAATCAAGACAATATGTTGCTAACTTACTCTAAATTACCCATTTCCTAAATATATCTTTGTATTTCCAACTGGAAGAAAGATACATCAGTTTTATTTAGTCTTATTTTACTCTCCGTATTTTATTATTGTTTTGATCTATATATTCAATTATTTAATCCACTATAAATCATCTGATTTGAGTTCTAAAGATCCCGGGCCAGATTTTTAAAGCTGTTTACATGCATTGGGAACTTTTGAAAATTTCCAAAGGACTTAGCTGCATCTTTAGCCCTAAATACTTTTGAAAATTTTTGAAAATTTTTATTAGTAAGTTATTTTAATTGTATTGTAATAACTTACTAATAGATCTTATATTATTTTGTTTGTTTTATTTTGACTTCAAATAGGTATTTGTTAAGCATTTTGATACCTCAGTGTGAATGGATTAATGAAATCTGAACTTGAATGATCAATGTAGCTTGAATGCTGTTAATTAATAATATAGTTTGTATTATTATTGTTGTTTATGAAGCACCTTCCTGCTGAAGCACATGAGTACATTGCAATAAAATAATTTAAAGTGATTTAAAAATAGCAAATAAGTATTTATTTAAATATTGGACAGTAATTATATGCTATTTCAAATGCTGATAATAAAATATAGGAAATGTTTGTATTAGGTTCACTTTATCTGTAAGGATAAAAATTGGTCTTTTCTTTAATTATTCCATATTGAAACTTGACATCTTTATAACATACACCTGAAAGAACACTAAATATGTGTAAATAATAATAAACCTTTTGAAATTCTTACAGACTATTTTGAAGGCTCCCAATTCTTTGACATTGTGGCATAGGGAAGAAAGGGGGTGAAAGTGACATGGTTTTATGGACAACAAAAATTGAACAGAGAATATGATATATCTTGAAATATTGTTCTCAATAAATTGTCATTGTCCTTTAGCCCAAGAGAATATCTCTTCAAGACAGCGGTGTCATTTCTAAAATGGCATTTTTCTCTTTGACATGTTGGTGTTGTGTTCTTCCCTTCACCCTTTAGGTGCCCTCAACTTAATTTAACCTTGAAAGTGGTATTGGCACAGCAACAGTTTTAAAGAAATCAAAATTTCCAGCCTTTCTGCCACCTAAAGGTTAATTATGCGCACTGCCAGTTCTTGGAAGCAGCTAGGTTTTGTACAAGCAGCTAGGTTTAAAGCTGAAAAGTGCTGTTGGAAGGGTATATGCATTTTAAAATAAAACTTGCAAAGTTCCCTTATTCCATTGAAACAGTCTGAACTGTCAGTTTAGCTAACCTTTGTTTGCCTGTCACTGTGTTCCCATGATTAAATGTGAAGATTATAATCATTAACCGTGCCAGCGGTTCACTGAGGGTGGAATTTTGATGTGTGGATGACATTCTGTTTATACTATGAAGTCAAAATCAGACTTCATCTTTTCCAGCTCAACACCCGTAGGTCTCTAGGTTAGCTACCAGGGGCTAGCTGCATTTGTGTCACCTGACTTTAATATTAAAGACTGCATCCATGGCAGATTGGAAGGTATTTCACTATACTCTTTAATCTCTGCCTTTCCTTTTAACTGGAATAATCTATTGGACATAAATGAACTTTATTTGACCTACACATGAACTGGTAAAAAAAAATCTTGTTTAATACACAGAAAAATCTCATTTGTGCAGATATTCAGTCATTAACCAGTTTTCGCCTGGAGCTTACTAAATATATATCAAACTTTCCACTTTGAAATCTATTCAGACTCTTTTCTTTAATATTCTATTGATGATGTGAAAACTAATGTGGTTTTGAAATTCTGCTTGTGAAAAAGGTAGATCTTCAAAATATAAATTCTCATTCAGTGTGATACTTTACACATTAAAGTAATTAACTATGACTATTGTGTGACAGATAGAGACATTGTACTTTGCAATTAGTGACCTTCATCAACATCAGCTCTGTCTTCAAAGAGCTAAAAATCTAGACACTATCGTTCTGGTAAAGATTTGGCTTAATATAACAGGAAAAAGGAAACAAACATTTCTCTATCAGTAGGATTAACTGAACTGTACTAGGGACCTACAATATTTTATTTACCTTTTTTATTTCATGCTCTGACACTATTTGTATATGGTAATTTCATATCTTATGTCCATCTTTTGGTATCTTATTTAAACAATTACAAGACTGTATTCCATTAGCCAAAAATCAGTCAAAGGTTATATGGAGAGTTTGTAAAAAATCTACCTGGAAAGCAAATGAACAGCAAATTCTCCAAGCTTGAGACCCATATGTTTGGTTGATTAACAATAATAGAGAAATCTCCAGGCGGGAAAATAAAACTACTTATTGTGCTGGTTTTTATTCTGGCTCACACCATTTTTCTCTCTACCTGATTGGTTTACCATCAGATATAACAAACATCTCCAAATAATATTACTGAAGAATGTAAAAAGCACTCATATTCCCCCCAACATACAGACCCAAATAATATGATGATGCCACATGTATGCAAGAGTCTAAAAATGTTATAAGCTTCAAAATGGATAAAACAAATTAAGACAATAATTTTGGTAGGTGTGACCTCTCTGGCAGGTGAATCTTTTAAGTGAGTGTTAGGTTTAAAGGGTTTTGTTCATCAGATTTTGAACCTGTGATGAACCATTCTATGTGGTGTGTCTAGCCTTAGGCTGTGCTGATTCTAATTCCCCTTTCCCCCCGCCTTAATCTCAGGCACTATTTTGGAAGGGCGAGGTGTGCAGAAATAATTTTGAATATTCCATGCTGCTGGGCTGTAATAAGTGTGTGAGCTACTGATCTCTAAGGATTTTATACGGGTAAATGTGAGAGACAAAGGTATGGTCCTAGGGAGCTTGAACAATAAACCCCTACTTTTTCTGTTGTAATATTTTTTGTATTAAATTGAATGAATTTTGATGGAAATTACTTAATTTTTTATAAATACTATGTGCCTTCACACATGGAGCTCCCTCCTTTAAACTGATCATATTCCTTTCCTCATTCAACCCCTTCCTTAAAACTTACTTCTGCCTTGATCACCAGCTTGGAAGTTGCCCAACTAATAATTAGGCAAGGGTGCATTTGGGAGCTTGTCATGTACTTCATACAACAAAACCTGTCTCTATACTGTTCCCTCCCACCCACCCCCCATATTTTTGTCTGTGAAGGTCACGTTCCCACAATCGGATCAGCATGGAAGGGACCCCCTTTAGCTCACATGGATCCCCACTGAAGCCAATACCAGTCTGTCTGCACATATCCAACTGCAGAAATGGTCATGATAATGTAAATTTCAAGAACTCTGTGTGTCTCACTTAGCTCATTTGGGGCCACAATTATCATATTAATAGTAAATATAAAGACAATGCACAGGCATGCATAAAGAATCATTACATAGAAAACATCATCAAACAAATAAAACTGATTTCCACATATCATTGGATAATATAGGATCCAATAGATCAACTTTGTACCTGTCATTAATTCCTATAGACTTGATTGCATTTTGAAATATATTTAATTAACATGATATCTTTATGTCAGATTGTATTATAGAATGTATTTGGTATATGTATGCATTTTTAAACAGGACATTTGTAAAGGGTCATATAATAGAAAAAGAGAAATGCTGTCAACATTTTCCATTTCATTAAATAGAATTATTTTCTCCACTTATTGAACATGATTTCGAATATGGCTATTCTTAATAGATGTAATGGATGCAAAATGCTGATTGTTGAGGAAATATCACACTGATATGGAAAAAGATTAATGTAACACTTTGGAGACCATTAAGCCATTAGTGATAATGAACATGAAAAAGTTCCATGACTACCAAAGGGGTAATAGTGATTATGACTGTCTTTGTCATGGACTGATAAAAGGCTGAATGGAAGTAAAAAGATTGCATTAAAATGACTGCATAAATATAATAGTGGGACTAGGTTCAGGTTGTTTTTGTTATTTAATTATTAAAATGTTTCAGATAAATAATTACTGTTGAAACGGAAAACATGCAAGCCCACCTGGGGGTATAAATATATTTAAAGTATCAGGACATTGTTTTAAACTAGCAATTCCTTGGCAAGTTCTTTTTATCTTACATAATCTGCCTGAAGTCTGTGAAAAGCACTGATATTGAAGTAAAATAAAAATGACCCTCTGAATTTCTTTTCACAATAACACTTAAAGCCTGATCCAACTTCTATACAAGACAATGGAAAGGAGCCGCCTGATCTCAGTGGAAATAGGATCAGGTCCTTAGTGGGAAGTTTTAACTAACGTTGCATATAAGCTCCTGCAGCACCTCTGAATGCTTTTCTGAGTTCCTGAAAGCCCAGATTTTTGCTCAGTATCATAAAAAACATAGCTGCGTGACATTACTTCTGCATTTATTTAAAAATTAACATCATTATTTATTTTTTACTGTACAGTAACCTGCATATTTATGGCATTAGGAAATTTCTGCACACGAAAAAAATATATTTCAGAATGTAACACTTCTGCCAGAAATTATATATCCAATTATCCCATCAGTTGCATGTGCACGAATTGAAATCGATGGGAGCTGCATGGGCAACTGTTGAGATAAAAAGATCCACTGAATTAAGACACTCAATTTTTCTTTTCTGCTTGAGTTACTTATTAAGTACAAGCTTAAGCAGTTACTTCTGTGAAGAGAGTCTGGTTTTGGCCCTTTACACTACTTTAAACTATCTGAGCCTCACTTAAAGTCTGGAAGTTTGTGGAAGGCTGTATTTCTACCCGAGGAGAATTTCATGCAGAATGGTCCAAGCCAGTCCAGATTTAAAAAAATGAAACTTAATATCTAAAGACTATGCAGCTGCGTATATGAAATGAGTCAGAGTTCCCTGAGAGAGACAAGGTGGGTGAGGTAATATCTTTTATTGGACCAACTTTGTTGTATGTAATGGTCAGAGGTTTATAGATGGTGAGTCCTCCAGTGATGATGATTTGTTTCTTGAATTTGCTCAGGAAGTAAATGTCTCTATTAAGTCTGAATTCCTTCTTCGTGTTGTGGAGTTTTTCCGTTTTAGATGGCAACATTTTATATTCTCCATTGTTGTTTGTAGCACTGTTGTAGCCACATTGTCCCAGGATATGGGAGAGAGAAGGTGTGTGGGGAAACACTTAAGTGACTATTAAGGTAAGACAGTATCTCACCCATCTTGTCCCTCTCATATCCTGGGAACAACATGGATACAACAACACTGCAAACATCAGTGTTCTCTATTAATTTCCTAGTGGAGAGGGAGCCACAATTCAAAAGTTTGGTAGCCCATCTTAGGAGAGAAGACAAAACTGCATATTCACAGATGGGGCCAAACCCATTAGGCTCTTTTATGCATTGATTTCAGTGAGAGGTTTTTTTGATACAAGGTTGAGCCTATGATGACTGAATTCCTACAGTCACTCTAGGATATTTTTTGATGCCGTTTGCCAGGGCAATATGGGGAAGCTTGCACAGCTCATTTGCTGCACGTGCAATCTCTACATGAACAGAGAATGCTACTCTCCAGTTTCAGAATAGCAGCCGTGTTAGTCTGTATTTGCAAAAAGAAAAGGAGGACTTGTGGCACCTTAGAGACTAACCAATTTATCTGAGCATAAGCTTTTGTGAGCTACAGCTCACTTCATCAGCCACTGAATGCATCACAAAAGCTTATGCTCAAATACACTGGTTAGTCTCTAAGGTGCCACAAGTACCCCTTTTCTTCCTACTCTCCAGTGTTATCAAGGCTGCGTATTCCACAAGTTGCATTCTTCACAAGTGTACTGTCACTTCAGATTTTTTTTTAAAGTTGCAAATGGAAACTATCACTAACTGAATTGATCTACTAATAAAGAAAGATGTTCACTGTACAGCTAGTAAATACAATGCTATTATTGCTTCTGAGTTTCAATATGTTTCTCAGTTTGTTTTTCCCCTTGTTCTTGGTTTTGCTTCATCTTCTTTCTAGAGTAGAGTGAATAATAATTCAGTGAATTTCATTTACAAATTTGGGAAAAAAATCTAAAAATAATTGACAGGATTCACCATGCTGAAAATTTGTAGGAGTGCAAGAGATTGTTAGTTGGCTGATTGTGTAGATTTTCAAATGCACATTTCAAAACTTCAGCACTCAGACTAAACTCATTGTGATACTTATTTATGGATTATGATGCTATCAGGCGCTGAAGTGAGAATTTTCATTCACGGTGGAGATGTTCTCTGATTCTTTATTTTTAAGAGAATTAATTCCAATCTTTTTAAAATCTCCAAAATATTTACATTTTTGGCAAAAATGATGCAGTTGAAACTGTGTCACATTGGAGAAAGTGTGTCATATTTTGTTGGATGAAGCCAGTTTTGGACAATCTGGCTTTAGTGTCTGTCACCTTGATGTTGCCAGCTGGAAGTTACCATCAGGTCAAGATGTCAGATGCTTGAGTTAGTACAGTAGCTCCCATGGCAGTCACAGACTTAACAAACAGATGCCACACAAGAGAGAGCCTAGAGAGAGAGAATATAAAAAGACTGATACTGTAGGTGTTCTAGGAGAGAGAGAAAACCAAAGGCAAAAGAAATGAAACCAAGTTAAAACTCAAAATGAGGCAGGAGGAAAGTAAGTAAATAGGGATTGAAAATATTAGAAATATGTCAATCCACACTAAATACATTTGTAAAAAGAAAAGGAGTACTTGTGGCATCTTAGAGACTAACCAATTTATTAGAGCATAAGCTTTTGTGAGCTACAGCTCTGATGAAGTGAGCTGTAGCTCACGAAAGCTCATGCTCTAATAAATTGGTTAGTCTCTAAGGTGCCACAAGTCCTCCTTTTCTTTTTGCGAATACAGACTAACACGGCTGCTACTCTGTAACTACATTTGTATGTATTAAGTAGTTGAACTTTATTTTCTTGGATTTTTTTTTATTCTTTTCAATATTGGTCTGATTTATACACCATAAGTACTGATCATTCATGGGTATGGGCATGGTATGGGTCGTAGCCACACTCACAAAAATGTATAAGAAGCATAAAGCAATATTATGTCCCTACATTGGCCAAGTTTTTAAAAAGTGGTGATTTTGTGTACCTCAATTTCTGTACCTCTCAAGAGATCTGACTTTCTGAAAGCATTTAATTCTGACCCTCTGAAAATCAGGCAGGTTTTAGTTGTTTCAAGTTGGGCATCCAACAATTAAAGTTCCAGAAATCCATTAGTCACTTTTGAGAATCTTAGCCATTAAGTATTACTTTCTTTGGTTATTTTGAACCCATTCAAGAAGTCTCTCAAACCACAAGCTGACCTTCATGGGGTTGAGGAAAGTACATTTGATGGAGGGTATTTGGGGAATCAGGCACTAGATAAATGTGCAGGTGGAACAGGTGGGTCTATAATCTCATTTGGAAAGGATTTTGGACAGAGTTTTCAAAGGTGCTGAGCACCCACAGCTCCCACAGAGATGAAGACATGTGCCCTGCCATTCTGAAAACTGGCCGTGTGTTCACAGAGACTGTTCTATAGTTCTTGCATATGTATTTGAATTGATAATGGATATCAGAAAGAATAATCTGAATTTCTCATACGTAGTTCTTAATTATAGACACCCATGAAAAAAGACTTAGGAGTCATTGTGGCTATCTCATTCTAAATATCTGCTCAGTGTACAGTGGTGGACAAAACAGCACCTCAATAGTTAGGGTGTACACAAAAGTATAGAAAATTATACTGAGAATATGCCCTTTTGTAAGGCATTATTTATATTAGAAAATTAGATCAGTTTAACTAAATTGGTCAGGGGTGTGAAAAATCCAACCCCCTGAGCAATGTTGTTAAGCCCACGTGAGTCCCCGTGTACACAGTGCTATGTCAACAGAAGAATTCATAGAATCATAGAATATCAGGGTTGGAAGGGACCTCAGGAGGTCATCTAGTCCAACCCCCTGCTCAAAGCAGGACCAATTCCCAGTTAAATCATCCCAGCCAGGGCTTTGTCAAGCCTGACCTTAAAAACCTCTAAGGAAGGAGATTCTACCACCTCCCTAGGCAACGCATTCCAGTGTTTCACCACCCTCTTAGTGAAAAAGTTTTTCCTAATATCCAACCTAAACCTCCCCCACTGCAACTTGACCTTCAATTCTTCCATTGACCTAGCTACCACCTCTTTGGGAGGTGATTTACCTATACCAATAAGAGAACCCCTCTTGTTGGCGTAGGTAGTGTCTACATGGAAGTGCTTTAGTGGCACAGCTGTGCAGTTGTAGCATTTCAAGTGTAGACAAGCCCTGAATCTATGGTATACTCTGACATGGAATATTGTGCTTAATACAGGACATCCTATCTGGGGGAGTAGAAATAAAAGGGGTTCAGAGATGGCCAACAAAAATCATTAGTAAGAAATTTTAATATGAGTAGAGACTGAAAAGCTTTGGACTGTGAGGGTAGAGGGGTAGAAAGGAGATAGATAACAGGGAACATGATAGAAATACATGAAATGCGTGATCTAAATTAATTGAATTGAGCACTCCTATTTTCATAGTTCAAGAATAATGTATGAATGTAACAATGAATCCAGTAAGTTGAAAAGCAATCAATTGAAAATTAATTTGTGGAATTCCTGTCACATGTTATCACTGAGGTCAGGAGTGGGTAGGATTCTGTGACACTGATGCAAAAAGGTTACGTTTTTTTTTTGTCCAGTGGTAGAAAGTAAATGTGTGTCCGAGTTGGGATAGAACTCAGGAGTTCCTGGCTCCTACTCCTGTGCTCAAACCCTAGCCCATGCCACTCAAAGGCATTAATTAGTTAATGTTTGTAAATTATTTTGAAGATGAAAAATGTAAATGCCCAATATTACTATATTTGTAAGTACATAGGAACTGTCTGAGTTTTTCAAGTTGTGATGCAGAAACAAGTGTGACTCCCCTTGGGTAGAAGCACAGTCTCTGCGTTCTTCTGAACTGACCTATAAATGATATTGTGCTCAAGTGTCCATTGCAAATAGTAAATAAATTGAAGTGAGAGGGAAAAATAGAAATGCGTGTGGCTTGAGAAAGGAGGATAAAACCCAGGAAAAACTCATTGAAACAACAGTCATCAGCACTATTTTACACCACAGTCTAATTCAATGTGTCAGGCCATAATCAGCTCTGTTTCACAGTGCTTCACTCCATAAAAGCAGATTTGTTTAACCACAGCCTCTATTTCAGCATGACTGAGAATGAAGAATAACCAACGAAGTCAGGCATATCTCACGGGTTATATTATGGGCATAGAGTGAATCCATCATTTGCTGAAGAGGCAGAGAAGAAGTGACAGGCTCATTCATGCCTTAGAGTCATTTTTAGACCTATTGAAAATTTTAATCTGTGCACTTTGGATGAACTTCCCCACTTCTTAATTTAGTACATGTAGCCATGTGGTAAAGCCTGTCTGCTTCAGATAGGGCAGACTTTCTTCTCTAGGACAGCAGCACCTCCAAGCAGTTTTCTTCTCTAGATTCGGCCTGCCTGCCTTGGACTTTACACAAACACATAAGCTCCCTTTAGAGGAGGATTTCTGAGTTAATTAAATGCTGAATTTGTTTCTTTAGAAATCACATATGCCCCAGGGCTAAAGTAGTAGCATTCCAGCAATAATGTTAATTTAGGATTAAAGGCACTGTACATTTTGTGAAGATATTTTTATAAGTACACATTTATACTTAGCAGCACAATTTGCCTCCCTCTGTGTCACCATAAAAGCTTTTTTTTAAACAAGAGGAAAAAGAAATACAACATTCTAAATTTTGCTGAATTCAGCAGTTTTTTAAAGAGTTGCTACTTCTTGAAAAAGTGTGTAAGGCTGTCAAATAAATGAAAATATTGCTACTGTTCTGTCTGTCCAGAGAAATGAAGTAAATGCACTGGCTCATTTCCACTAAAAGATTTCAGGATAGCTCCATACTGCTGTAGATTGTTCTGTGGTCTGCACTGGTGTACATGACCGATACGGTTGAAACACTGGAAGTACTGAGGCACAGTGTATATAATTGCTTGAGTTGAAAATGACAGTTCATATTAATACATTCAGAAAATGCTACCAATAACAAATTCACATACCTCATGCTGGATTTTACTCTCCATGCACAAAGAGTAAAAAGACGAGTGAAGTTAATTATTTCCTCCCAAAGTAAATATTTGAACTGAGAACAAATTTTCAGAAGTAGACTTGTCTTCAAAAAATTTTCACATAAAAACATAGAATAAATGCAGTGTCTAACATTCATTTTTATTGACACCTCCGGGTTACAATATTTCAAGATGGTTGCACCTCAGCAAAATATGCAATGTGATGGGCCATGCATTCACGGCAAGCCTCGGAGGAAAGCACATCACTTTGAGTTTGAAATTCAAGGACATGTGAAAATACTTGTATTGTGATGATGATAGAACCGTAAGAAATTCCTTTTGTTTTGCTCCCCCCTTTTTTTTTAATTTCCAGGTTTGAGCTGAATGTTTTGCTAAATGTTTGGTGAATAGTACTTCTCGATCAGCCTACTGCTTCTAACCTTTTACTGTCAGACATTTGACTCAAAGATTGTTTCTTTGTCATGTTAATCAAATAAATTTAAGCGCTACAAGTGTGGAGAGCAATGGATAATCGGTCTTGTTCACTTCAAACTTCAGTTTGAAAAGTGGAATGATGCCATTTCAATGTACTGTAAGCCAGATGAGTGTTTGGCGATTAAAAGGTAAAAAGTTCAATCAGTGAGGAAGAACAGACACAACCAATGGTTGAAATGGCTACAGTAAAACAAAACAGTGCTAAATGTAGGCAAACCAACTCTAGCCCCATAAATCTTGTTAATCTGAGGCATTTCAAAAATCTGTTGAGCATGGAAAGAATTTGGGTCCTAATTCTTAAACGTTTCAGCCATTCTTTGTTTTATTTTTTTAAATTAAAATGATGGAACCATCATAGTTCTTCATGTAACTGATCATCTTAATATATACACACGGTGTGGAGTGAAACAGTTCCATGTACACTAATGATCTATGTACTCATTTATCTGACGGAGTGCAATGGTTTATTTGTAGTCTTCATGGTCCCTCAAGATAAAATACACCTTCTAAAATTTGACTAAAGATCCAACCTGTAAGAACATGGTGAATTTGAACATATAATGCCAATTGTTATATATTTTCATAAGAGAATTTGTCTCCATTTTTCCTTTTTGAAAATGCTGCCCTTGGAAAAGGAAGTTCACCACAAAAAAGCTGATTTAATGTAAAAAAAGAGTTGAATACCCACAAGAAGAGAGATTTAGATTTGTGTCTTAAAGTCTGAGCTGAAATTTTATTTCTGAATCTCCATGATGGTCCCAGGTACAGAAGCACATTTAAAAACACCACTAAGAACACTTGTAAATGTCCAGCATTTACTATAATTTCTTTGGATTTAGACCTTTCAAGTTATATTAACTTTTTGTTTGTAGCTTAATTATTTTAAAGAAAGCATGCTGCTTTAAACAAACATGCTGTTGTCACATCCTGGGGTGCAATTCAAACTAGTCAGAAGCTGTGTCACTGCCTGCCCTGAAATCATGGGTGCCTGAAATGCCACAATGCTGTGGCCCACAACCTTAATGCCAGCAGACAACCATACAGGTCACACCCTGAGTGCCTCTGTGCTAGACAGTCCTGGTTCAGCAGTTCTGACCCCAGTAGCCTGTCTACAGTCCCACTCTGGCTTCCACCAGCGTTGGTGTGGATGACCCTAACACACTCCCAGTCCTGAATTTTCCCAAAACTGTGTGCTCTGTGATGTCCCGCTGTCTTCTGGACAGTTGAGAGAAACAATAAGGTTCATTTGTTCCTTTAAAGAGACAAAAACACATCACGGCTTATTAATTTAGCTGGAATAAATACATCCTTCCCTCCAAACACAGGGCTGAGGTAGTTTATAGTAATAACAGGACATAGATTAAGTGATGCCAAGTTAAAGGAATAAAGTTAGAAAGGGTTACAAGCAAATAAAAGTGACACACACATCTAAAAGTCTAAAACACACATCTAAAAGTCTAAAACATAATCTAAACACATCTAAAAGTCTAAAACATAATCTAGCAAGGTACAGGTTTTATTCAAACTAGTATCTCCCACCAATCATTCTTTTTCCCAGAAGTTCAAGGGGTTGGCTTCCCTTGTCTTCCTACCTGAAAGATCTTTGCTTTAGCAGGTTTCTCACCTATATTTAGTTTACATAGGCTTAAACCCTCTCCCTTCCATCAGTTGAAGGACCAATCTTTTTCAGCTTGCAAGAGCTCTGCTCCCTTGTGTCTGTCTAGTGTTGGATGCCAAAGATGGCTTTTGACCTTGCTTATGTCTTCTAAAGTTCAATGACTTTGTTCCACAAGGCAGGATGACCTCATGCTGTTCTTCCCTTCCTTTGGGCTTCCTCCCCCCGAATGTAAATCGGACTTTGATTGTTTTGATTTTGCCATGCTTAATTTATATTGGAAACAGATAGGTGCCTTCTCTTTCATCTGGGAAGGAATCCGTTTCTCCTTGTTTGGCCATAGACTTTTAAGCATATCATTAGGTGTCCATATTTCATCATAAAGGGTTAATCATATATTGCACAATGATACTAATCATCAGTGTCATTAGGTTTCAGAAAAAACCTCGCTCTAAATGCTTTTATAATACAGTAATATTGTAGACAATTAGATGATTCAATCACTTATCACTTGAGATTCAGCTTCTCCCTGTCTTTTTAGACCAGTAAATCTTTAAAATGGATTCTTAGGAGGGTTACCTGTCAAAGTAAAGCTTATTCAAGCTGTGAGGAAGGTGACATGAAGCCTGGTGAAGGAAACTCCATGTGCTTGCTTCTGATTCTGGTGTTTCCTAAAGTTCTGTTTCCTGCAATCTCTCCCCTTGCTAATTTGATGGCCCTATGTAATGCTTACATGTAAATGTACCTTCATTTTCTCTGCCTGATGACTGGGCTGGTCAGAGAGGCAAACACATTCCTTTTTCTAGGGCAGATCTGTTTACCAACTCCCCTAACATGCTTGGTTTAAATATATTTTAGTTAAAATCCCAGCATATATCGATAACTCTTAATACATAGTCTGTACATACATTACACATGAATATTAATGGTTAATGAGATACTAGTTTTTAAATGATACCTCACTAAGCATATTTTGTACAAAGATTATTACAATAGTGTGAATACATGGGTGCTTAGGGTCACAGCCGAGCATTGTTAGGTAACTGTGTGCTCCTGTAATGTACTATTATGTGCCATGTCCTGCTTTACTTTTCTGGGCAAATGAATGGAATATGGTTTCAGGTGTTATTCAAGGTATAGTTTGTATGTTTCCAGATAGGCTTACCCACCCTTATGCATATAAGTTGGGATCTGGGGAGTAATTTAAATAACCTGATAACTTGAATAAATATGCTGTGTGAGGGGGTGCTTTATCGCAGTGACCAATGTATGCTGGTTCTGACCATTGCATTAGGGTGTGTATGTGTTAGTTTGGTTTCCCTACATGTGACAGCAGAATACACAAGTCGCTGATTATTATTGACTAGAGAACGAGAGTACTGGTTTACAGAAACTTTCATGGTTTTGAAATTTGTTTTTGTTCCAGTTTGGATGTTTGAATATTTTTAAATGAAACCGGACTTGTCAAAATGACTAAATGACAAAATGACTTTCCTACAGAAAGTGTGTGTGTGTGTCCATGTCTATGCCCATGTCCACCTGGTGATTAGGATGTTGGCCTGAAGGATTCCTAGGTTCAGGTCCCTCCTTCCTGACACAGAGTGATCTGGAATAAAAAAAATTCTACTCTAAATCAAGAATGAAAGAGACTTGAACCTGGATTTCTCCACATCCCATGCCACTGCCCCTAATCACTGAGCTATAGAGTATGAATCTCTTGCTCTTCTGTCTCCTCCCATCTGACAAAAACTTTGCTAAAACCTATGAGTCTCCATGAAACTTGATTTAGTTGAAAATATTCTGACCTGTTCTAGGGCTGTATGCCTCCTGCAAGATGATATGAATACCTGCAACCCCAATGGATGTCAGTGGAATTTGAAAAAGCTCAACATTGTACAGGATCATATCCAGATTATCTCCTGGGGCTTTCTGGTTTTGCCACACCTAAAGACTGTCCTGGGTACCCAATCAAGCACAAAGTAATCTCCCTGGACTCCTATTAGGGTAGTCAGACTTCTGTGAACTTTGGTGAGTTTGGCTAAATCCTGTCCAGGTCTTTTTGAAAATTCAGGGCTTAAGTTTGATTCTCCCCTTTAGTTTTCAAAATCCCAGTCTTGAATGATTCCAACTGAAGCAGCAAAATACTCCCTTTATTTTTATATATATATATATTTCAGTTTGGGCAGAAATTGCTTTTTCTGGACACTCCAAGATGAAATTTGTTGAACTCAAAGCTACACTGTGTAAAAACTGAGCACAAGCCACACTCCTGTCTTCTTGGAACAGTGTGAAGGAAATCAGTGGTCAGCAAAGCCAAATGCAGCTTTTACCCACAAGGCAAACATTTAGCTCTTTCATCAGTTTCCTTCTGTCTGCCTCTCCCTGTCTCTACGACTTAGCTCAGCCTTGCCTCTGATGAGAGGGCACTGGTGTCATGACAGAGAATGTGAGCTAATGAAAGTGTAAAGCTTTGGTTCAGCAGAGTAGAAAATTCCCATCTAGTGAGCACAAACTGCAATCTGATATGATTGAGTTTTTAGCAGACATCGCTATTATGTGTTTAAAGGTTCAGGATTGTTAAACTTGTCTGTAACCCTCTAAACGTTAGGCATTTGAAATTTTGTCAACATATTTTTTTGCCTTGAATGAAAGTTTTACTGTAGCTTATGAATTATTAACACAACTGCATGTCTATAGACAGATTTCTGTTACAACACTGATACAGTAATTATGTTATGAAATGGATTTTAATTAGGGAAGGAGGCTTCTCTAAATGGTCAGAGGTTCACTTTTAGTAAGTCCCCCAAAAGTATAGATCCTTATCATGGATGAAAAAACTGGTTTAGATAAAATAAGAGGAGTCAAATTAAAGAGAGTCCCAAAATGGAACAAACATATCCAGTCCGTCTACCATTGCTGTTCCCAGGCTGAACACAGTGGAAGTTCAAGTCCAGATCTGAACTTTGTGGCTAAGGCTCATCTCTGTACCCAAACCTTCAGCTCAACCTGAACCAAACAGGGAATATTTTTGACTGGAAAAAGTTTGGTCATATATTTATTTTTTGCCTCTGAACTACCTGATTTTTGGTGAGGGCCAGGAGAAAAAGTGTTGAAATATTCCAAGGGTACAAGGTATTTCTTTCTTAGCTGGAACCCAGAAGAACTTACAATCTCTTGAGACAAACCTATTTTGTAACATTTCCAGACAAGCTTGGACATTTTGAGACCTTTTGAGGCTCACCCCTCAGAGATCACCATCTTGTCTAATCTTCTATCTTGCATTTGTATTTGGTGAGTAATTCATTATCTCCTCTAAAGCAGAGATCTTTCCTGAGATGTCAGGAAAGAGAGAGAGGCCTGACTCACCACTGTGTTGCTCCAGTTTTACACCAGTAAATTGACACTGATTTCTGTGGAGTTACACCAGGATAAAACTACAATAATTAAGTGGCGTATCAGGCCCTGCATTCAGGTCCCCCCAACCTCTCTATACTAATTCTGCAATCCAATGCTGGAAAAAAATGTAACATGGTAAAGTTAAGATAAAGGCATTTTAACAGTCCTCGTGGATTAATTTAATTTAATTGTATTTATATTTATTTATGGATACAAAAATGTTTTAACAGGTTGAATTTTCTGTAGGGAAATTTTTATCATAATATGTGCAATCTAGCTATTTCCAACTGTTGTCCTCACCTAATACTTTACTGATTATTGTGGGGGGGTTTAAAGTTGCTGGTAATGGTTTCAAGACTGGAAAAAACGTATAAAACCTCTGAATGAATAGATAAAGGTTAAACAAATTCACAAGATATTATGATCAGAAATTTAGTATTTTTAAAGCACATAAGATACTTTGAGACACGTTGCAGGCCTCTCAGGTAAGCAGTATATTATGTGCTTGTTAAAATACTCAGATTCTCCTTGACTACTTCACTCCACTAATAGTACAATTATTTATTTCAGTGTAAAGCTTTGCTTAGAAACTTAGAAATTTGTAATGATTAATTTAAAACATTCAATCACAAGTAACTGCAAAATCCCAGGGTGAGTTCAAGCTCTGGGTTGTTTTGCATCATATGATCCCAGTAATAGTACATGCCATATCATTAATGTCAGTAACGTGGCATCCATTAAAATTGATGCAAATATTTTCTGACAGGTGATAACATGTTTTTTTTTTCTCCAATTTGCACAAATGTGGAAAAAAAATAGATAAATGCTATTTTGTTTCTACAACCTTTTGTATTCTCATTCACCACACGTAGTGCATTCTCTTGCTTCACAGCTAATGTGAGGTACACAGGGTCACCACCACTGCTCCTGTTCTGAAAGGGCTGGTCTACATTTTTAATCTTTTGTTATACTGCTGGTGGATGGTTGACCTATTCCAATTTTACTTTGGATGATAAAATTCCATCTTTTTTAAAAATTGTTTTTGTTTTATTTGGCTAAAAATATCAGGGCAGATAAAGTTCACTTTATGCCCATGGCAGACTAAGCATCCATTTTCTCATCCCCTTAATAATGCCACAAGCTTTTGTGGGTGGATAGTCTGGACCCACATTATCCACTCACCCACTTTTGATACAGTAGCTGATCTACAAAAAGCTTTAAAAGAATAACAAAAACCTCTCAGAATTGGACTGGCCAGCACATAGTTGAGTTCTGAAGAATTATGAAAGATTTTGTCAGAGCCAAGCCACAGAGAGTAAATATTGTTTGATCCAAATTCATTGCAGTTTTCCAAAGCAGAAGAAACAAAAAAGTATCTGTGAAGCCCACAACTAAAGTGTTGGGGGGTGGGTAGCTGGGTTTACAAGCTCCTTGAATGATAGTCACATAGGTTAACTTGCTTAAATGCAAACTGATCTGATACGGTGCATTCTCTACAGTAAAGGCAGGCTTGTCTTTTGAATCATCTTGCACAGAAAGCTATATATTGCTGTAGTGAACCTAGGTGTTGGAGAACAATCGTCACTGTATATTCTACTGGCATTCTTTAAACAGATTTATTGGGCTGAATTTCCTTTTAATTGTAATTTAAAAGCACTCATATTTATTCTCAGTAGGTCTTTTTATCTAGATGCTAATTGATATTCTGTTCATTTGTTAATGGTTTTTTTCAGATGTGCAGTTCCAGTAGCAAATCTTCTTCTTCTTACTAAAAATAATAGTAGGATTATTAAATTGAAACCCGTACAATAATCACCCTTATTATCAAACCTCCAGTCCTAAGTGACTGCCCCCAAAAGCTATTCAAATGCATAGAGTATCATACTGTTTTAGCTTTATCAGAAAACAACCTTTTTTAAACAAATTTTGTTGCTTACATGGGCTTAGAACATAAGAATGGCCCTGCTGGGTCAGACCAAAGGTCCATCTAGCCCAGTATCCTGTCTTCTGACAGTGGCCAATGCCAGGTGCCCCAGAGGGAATGAACAGAGCAGGTAATCATCAAGTGATCCATCCCCTGTCACTCATTCCCAGCTTCTGGCAAACAGAGGCTAGGGATCCCATTCCTGCCCATCCTGGCTAATAGCCACTTATGGACCTATCCTCCATGAATAATCTAGTTCTTTTTTGAACCCTGTTATGGTCTTGGCCTTCACAATGTCCTCTGGCAAGAAGTTCTACAGGTTGACTGTGTGTTGTGTGAAGAAATACTTCCTTTTATTTGTTTTAAACTTGCTGCCTATTAATTTCATTTGGTAACCCCTGGTTCTTGTGTTATGATAAGTATTAAACAACACTTCTTTATCCACTTTCTCTACTCCAGTCATGATTTTATAGACCTCAATCATCTCCCCTTAGCCATCTCTTTCCCAGTGTTACGGAAAAAATACCTAGTTTCTGAAATAAAATAAGGGTGTATGTGTTAAAAAATATTTAATCTTCCTTCCCTACTGAATCCTCACCCTCTTTACTTTCATGAGAATTTTTTAAAATTAAAGTCCTGATCCTGCAAACCCTGACTCATGGAGTAATCCTTACTTAAGTGACTCATTCCACTGATGCCATTAGGAATTACTGCACACTCTTACCCGCATTGAGCTGTACCTTACTCTCCACTTAATCTCACTGACATCACTTGGTTCACTCATGTAAATAAGCGTTATTTACTTGAGTAAGGGGTTGCATAATCTGGCCTTAAAATTTGGGATAAGGTATGAAGAAGGTGGTGGCACCACAGTACATTGTAAAATCCCTGCTGTACTGTCGTAAACTGACGACCTTTTTTATCGTATAAAGCTCTTCTATAACCAACCATAGATTGCAGATTACTGACTCATATCAATAAAGTACCTATTACAAGCTGTGGTGTATATTCTCAACTTGATGTCTGCACATAACTCACTCTATTAATGGCTGCCTTCTATGTGCCTTAAGAGGAGACTATGGCATACAATGATAGGAAAATGTTATGAACACTTAGATTTTTGGATCCTTTTCTTATGCTACAACAATTAACTTAGAATCATAGACTATCAGGGTTGGAAGGGACCTCAGGAGGTCATCTAGTCCAACCCCCTGCTCAAAGCAGGACCAATCCCCAATTTTTGCCCTAGATCCCTAAATGGCCCCCTCAAGGATTGAACTCACAACCCTGGGTTTAGCAGGCCAATGCTCAAACCACTGAGCTATCCCTCCCCCCCATCTTCATCAGGTTACTGAAGTATTCACTATAAAAATGTATTTTATAAGCTTAATAAAAAAAATTCTTTATTTGTTAAATTGTAAAATCTATTCCTGAGACTTGGAAACTCAAGTCATTAGACAGATTTCTGGGAATTTTCTTTTGGAAAAGCTCCAAATAAACCCCCCTGACTGAACTTTACTTCTGTCCAGTCTAAATCATTCTTGTATAGATGAGTTAGAAATCGCTGATAAAGGGGATGTATACTAGGCAATCTGACAGACCCACAATGCTATAATTTTTGACTTACTGTACATGCGCCATAAGTACCACAATATCCTAAAAGTAATATAAATTACTTGGTGTTGGGAGGAGGGGTAGCTGAGCGTAAGTAGTTTAAATCTTGTAATATTTTAGTTGGGTCTGTGGGTCACACACTGCTAGAGAGAGACTCTGAATGTAAAGCAGCACTTACTAGTTTGGCTTCAACACATTTTCCCTAAAGCAGTCAGCTACAAAGCTCCACAGACAGATGCTGTAAGAGAGTTAATTGTGAATTGGCCAGATTCGAAATGTGATCCCTAGGATTTACTTCTAGCTTCCTTGAACTGAAAAATTCCCTGCTTTTAAGGAGCATTGAGCACATCAGGTACCCCACAAAGCTACGAGGAAATATTTGTCTTGAATATTTCCATGAGTTGCTTTTAAAAAAGATTTTTAAAAGTATTTTATTTTCCTCTGAAAAATCATGATTCCTTGAAATATTATTTTAGGCATGTTTCCACCAGGCCTCTATTCAGCAAAATACCTAACAATAGCTTTAAGTGCTCTACTGAATAGGATGGATTTAAGCATGTGCTTAAGTGCTTTGTTGAATTGGCACCATAACAAAAAGGCCTTTACTGTGGTCTCATTACTCTTCTTATCTGCTGATGGATTTGTAATATGAAATGTATGGCTCTCTGTGTCCCACAGTAACTGGTAATAATAAACATACTACTGTTCTGCCTAATATTATGCGATGGCTGTGCAGCAACAAACAGGGCCCAGCAAGCAGCTCCTTCCGCCTGTTTGCAGCAAAAATGCCCTCTAAATGGAGGTTTTCATCAGGAGGTTGCTTTTTTAAATTCTACTCCAAGCTGAAATATTTGAGAGGGGAAGGGGGGTGGGTGTCTCAGTCCAGCTCCCAATGAACAGGTGTTCACGTAGTAACAAAGACTAAGGCCGTTGGTGCTGAGTATACTCTTGTTAGTCGCTTGGCAGAGAGGCTGAGAACTTACTGGATTCAGAGGCTGACATGGTTAAAGTGTTACACTGCTACTGCTTGTGCCATACCTCTGTTGATGACATCACCATGTAGGCTGCTTATTCCTAAGCAATGATTTAACTTCAAAGTGCAAAGATAATCCATGGTGTGTGTCCGCTTGTAGCCATGCCTAACTCGCACAGCAGCATTTTACATAGGGTGACCAGACAACAAGTGTGAAAAATTGGGACAGGGTGAGGGGTAATAATCTCCTATATAAGACAAAGCCCCAAATATCGTGACTGTCCCTATAAAAATTGGGACATCTGGTCACCCTAATTTTACACCCTCTTGAGCTGTTTTAAAAATATGGTTTATATGACCTGAACATGAAAATTAAGGGACTGTTAGAAAGTTTGGAAAGGATTCATCATGGATTTCTGTCATTTAAAAAAAAAAGTTTCCATGCACCACTCTTTTAAACAAATCAGAAAGGGTGAAAAATACCACATGAGAAAACTTGGAATGTTTCCTTATGAAAAGCCCACTTCTGCTCCACTGAAATCAATGGCAAAATGTCAATGGGAATGGAACGTAGAATGGAAAAGATTCTGGACTCAGTTGTGTCTTTAAGGCATGTTCCTATGTTGTAGGAGGTCTGTGTGACATTTCACTCCATATTCTTTATGAAAATATGCTTATGATATGAATATGACATAACTGAGATGTACTTTATGCAAGATGGGACTTGTAAGATATCATTAGAAAGGTTATAATTTACTGAATGTGATTATCCAATTTGTATGCCTGTATCATTTCTGTATCTGAAGTTAGGAATATTGACTATGTATCTGTATTTCAACTATGCTACTTTGGGTGACACTTCAGGTACAACACTGGAAACAAACTGGTTGACATTTCAGGTACAACAATGGAAAAGCCAGACAGGGCTGATGACTCATCAGCGAGGACAGTGGACTGTGAAAGTGGTCTTCCTGCGGATGCTCCATACTGCCACTGACTCTTGGACAGAGTCAGTTGGTCTCGTCACCTGATGCTAAATATTACCTGGGACTTCTTGTATCTTTTCACTGGAAGGAAAGGGGGGGTCAAGTTTGGGAAACAAAGGATTCCTGCCTTATGTAAATCCTCTTTAAGGGTGGGGAGTAAGGCAAACGGGACTCCTCCTCTCCATGGCCTCTCTGCCCAAGAAGAAAGACTGCTAACGCCCCCGGAAGGCAAAACAAGGGGGGAGTCCAGACTGAGACAGGTGTCCAGTCTGAAAAAGAATATAACTGGAACTCTGAACCACAGAAACTGTGCAACCTGTCTAAGATAACATTTAGGATGAGAATTTACATTTTGTAACCTGTTTCTTAAGTATATTGTGCTTAGCTTGCATACTTTGTTTTTATTTGCTCTGTAATCTGCTTTGTTCTGTCTGTTATCTCTTATATTCACTTAAAATTCACCTTTTGGTAGTTAATAAACTTATTTCTTGTTTATAATATAACCCAGTTTGTGTAATTTCTAACTGTGGGGGACAGGGCCAAGAAGTTGTGCATACCTCCCTCCACATTGAGGGAGGGGGCTAATTTCATAAAACATTTGGGTTCGTACCCCTTAAAGGGAGTGGGCACCAGAGTGTTGGGGGCAAGCCCTAAGGCTGAATCTTTTCAGAGTGGATCTCTATCTCTCTGTGCAGCTGGGTGTGGCCCTGCCTGTGTGCTTGTGAGCCTAACTCAGCAACGCCAGCAAAAGCCCAAAGGGGACCCAGGCTGGCAGAATAGGCTGATTGAGCAGGAGAGGCTCAGTTAAACCCGAACACTTCAGGTGACACCCCAAAGGGCTCAAACCTATCAGAGTGTGAAGTGGCAGCACTCCAGGGATAGCAATGGGAGGCAATCCTGTCTCAGAGAAGAATAGTGCCTCAGCACACAAAGGAAATATGTGTGTTGCTCCACCTCTTTTTGGGGTGCAGGATGCTGTTCCCCACACACGCCCCTGTTGCTGCAGTCCAGACTTCTCTCTTCCCCATCTTTTCGGAGTGTTATGTGCACCCAGTGAAGCAGTCCCTGCAACCCCCTGAATCCTGTGTACACAGGGGAAAGACTCTCATGCAATCTATGTGTACCATGAAGGTGGAGTGGACCTCCCTTCTCCCAGTGCACACCCATGTAAAGAGCAATGACTATAAGTCCCAACATGATTGTGCTCCCCTATCGAGGAAAATTTCATACATGCCTTCTGTGTTCTGCCACATCTGTCATACTATGTCAAGTTATGCTGTGCATGCTGTATTATAATGCAGGTTGACATGATTCAGCAGGCCACCCTGCACACCTATAAGGGCAAACATGTGATTGAAGCAGATGGTGCATTGTTTATTGCAATGACAATGCTTGCAGATAAAAAATTTAAAACTCACTGGAGGGAATAATTCCATGTTGTAGCATACAATAGTCTGAATTGTATCTAATGGCTCTTGGAATGAAAAAAAAATATCAGAAAACATGTCTTGTTATTTGAGCTAGCAGACACAAGTGCATTCTATTATGTCTCTTTGCATTAGGAGTCAGCCCTTAAATAAAAGAAAAGACTTTTAAAACACCCTGGAGGGGCTACATAAGCAAGTGTGCTTCAAATGCCCTCTGAGCTGTAAGTATTATTACTGTAAAGCTTATTTTATATACAGTAACTCTTACGCTTTCACATTCCCTGCAAGTGACACTGCAGTTGAAATGATTTAATGCTGGATTATTTGGTTCCAAAGAAAGACAGCATCCTTGTTCCGTAATGATATCATCATTGCCTGCAACAGATTCTTCATGACATGTTAAGCAGCAGAAGCATCTGACACAGCTGTCAGCTGTTGTTTTCTGAGTAGGTAACAATTACGAATTTGTAAGGTACAAAAAGAAACAATAAAAAAGCTGCTAAATTACAACAAACAAAACCAAACTCTTCTTGTATTATATTAAATTTCAGAGTGGGTCACTGAGCTCTGGAAATAAAATCTAATTATTTTCAGTTGAAAAGTTCAATGTCACTATTATGATCTGACCTAGTTTTTGAAGCTCTTGAAATTTTTGCCTGAGTTAATAAAGATTGGCTCCATTTTGTCTCTATGCAATAGGCCTGGGCATCATTTTTAATGCCATGCCATAAAATTATGCACATTTTAAAAATAAATTGAGAGACCATTGTTAGTTGAATTTAAGGAATGTCCATGTTAGACATCAAGAGCAACCAAGTGGTGCAGTTATATAACACTGAACTGTGTATGAAGCATTACACTCAAATGTAAATTATGTCACATGCATAACTAAACAAATAATATGTTCCAGGGGCTCAGCTGATTATTATCATGAAGTAAGTGTGGCACTCGCCATTAATTTCATAATCAGTATTTATGGACTTTGTATTTCATTCTTTTTTTAATCTAATGATATGATTCATTTAAGATCTGACCCTGGCATGCATGTTTCCACTGCCCATTAATTTTATTTAAAAGCGAAGACATGTGAAAAATGAATGTTATTAAGAGAGTTTGTTGTTGGGCTGCTCCAGATAGACTAAAACATTTATTTTATAAATTTATAAAGTTTATTTTCCCGTGTTTTGACTGAGAGAACTCAAAATGTCTGTGGTGTTTATATGCAAAGATAATTTTGACCTGGTAAATTTATCAAATTCTCTCAAGACAGCTATTCTCAAGAGCTGAGAAATGGGCATGTGGTGCTGCAATATGTCTCACAAAAGGGGCTGTTTCGGGTGACTCAGTAAAGACAGGAGACCACTTAAATGCATACTGAATTAAAAGCATATATAGATAGATATCTTAAACACCAACAATAAAAGTTCTTTTTCTTTATTGTTCCAGGAAAACTGTATCAAAAGCTCTGTGGTGGGGAAAAAAAGTTTATTGTGATTTTTAAAGAGGAACTGATTGCTTTAAAAAGCCCACTAATAATTGTTCAAGATCCCAAATTGACAGAATGCATAGGTGAAAGAAAAAAATCCTAGTTTGGGTTGACTTAGAAGGATTTAGGTAGAGTTGGTGAAATTATAGTTTAATAATAAACTGAATAAATTATCTGATGAATTTCTCCTTTTATTCACATTGAAAATTATTCCCAAACTCATCCTGATTTCTGTATATGTATGTGTTACACACACATCCTGTTTTCTGCGCAAATAAGAATTGTTTGAAAAACATCATCCAATAGATTGTTCAAAAACTGTACTTTGATCCTTATTATTTGGGATAGATGTGACCTGGATCATGTAGTATTGTTTCTGCTTCCAGACTGGAAGATGGGAAGTTTATAAACAGGAGAAAACTTCATCTCAAATGATGAGTAGTGCACTTATACTAAAATTTGTGAAACTTTTGTATTCAAACATTTGCACAAATAAACCAGAGTTCATCTGAATTATTCAAAAATAAAACCAATGAGTATGACCTCACAAATACTAGCGAAGCAACGTGTCATGATCATTCATTAAAATATTTGAAAATACTTTTTTATTTTTTAACCACCTCTGGTTTAGAATTGGACACTGGTTCCAATTTGTCAATGTGTATAGATTTTATCAATGTTAGGCTCCCACCGGCTGCATCTTTAAAGTCATGAGGCCTGATTAGTAACCAAAGCTGAGAGGAGCCCTGGAAAGCAGTCAGGGAGAAAATCAGAAGAGAAATGGTGGAAGGGACATTTTAGAGGGACCCTAAGATATAAGGAATTGTAAGCATAATTGGAGAGCGTAAAGGAAAAGGGAGCAGGGGAACTGGGCACTTGGTGGGTAAACAAAAGGCAAAAGATGAGGGCGGAAAAGAAAGAGGTGATGTGACGAGACAATGGAACAGAAAAAAGGAATGAGAGAAAAGTAGGAAAATGTATATGTTACGAGGGGAAACATAAAAACAGAACAAAGTAAAGAAAATAAACCAGAAGTGTCGCATATAGAGACGGTATGTGGCAGCATGGGAAATAGTACTAGAAATGGGAAAGGAGAGGTGAGAGAAGAAAAATTGCATAGAAGGTGACACATGTTGCTAGGGTTAGTCATTATCATCATAGCTTGTCACTTCAAAACAGCAACCAAGACTTAGTATTGTCACTTATCTTGAATAGTTCCTCAGGAGTACACGACATTGACAGAGGGGCACTCCATCTTGCAGCATCCAGGTGTTTGCAGAGACTCTCCACATTCACATTTGGGGTCATTCCTCAGCTTCCACTTGGTCGTATTGTCATGAGTCTTTGCCATCCTAGCTCTCCAATGTCCCAAGAAACAGAAGTGGCAGTCCCAAAAGTCATAGGTTGCTTAAAATATCCCAAATTTGCTTTATTTGTGACAAATAAGAAGTACACCAATATTTTTGTTCGAGGTTAGTGCTGTTGTTCTGAAGGAATCAGGTTCTCCAAGATCAGCAGTGGAATGTGTCCATTCAGCAGATGTCTTGGATCATGCATCTTTTTACTGAATGCATCCCATTGATGCAATCTCCGCAAGACAGTATAGTGACAATCTAGGAGTTGGGTTCAAAGTCCCTGTGATGATACTACAGAATTGATTGAATTTAGTATCTATTTTATGTGCATAGCTTGAGCATGACCATATTAGAGAACAGTTTTTCATAGATTCTCAGGTCATTTTGGGGTCTGCTCTCCATTTTCTGTTAGACGGTTCTTAGAGATCACATTTCTTTTCAGCTTCTTGAGGTGGTCTTTGAATGTCAGTGTTAGGTCTAATGTGACCCCCCTGATGTCCATTGTCCTCAAGAATTGTGCCATCCCACAATAGTTGAAGTTTTCGCTTAGCCTGGTCATGTTACAGGTGGAAGGTTCACACTTCTGTCTTACTAGGTTAGCTTTCATGAACCATGTGTGATAATATTTTCCGAGTATACTCAGGGAGCTAGTTAAAATATGCTCAGTGTCCTGAAATCTTTCCTATTGGGTGGTGATGCAAAATCATTTGCATAAAGGAATCCTCGTGTGTTGGGAAATTCTGATTGGTCATTTGTATAGACGTTAAGCAGCAAAGGTGATAGCACTGAACCTTAAGGCAATCCATTCCATTGAGTACTCCATTGACTTTTCTGGCCATCTGTCTCAACAAAAAAATGTCAATTCTCAAAATTATTGTCAATTTTCAGGGGAAATGCATAATAGTTCACAAAATTGTAAGCAGCTGTCAGATGAACAAACAGCTCCTGTAATTTTATAGGTTTTGAAGCCATCTTAGATGTATTTAATTAGATTTAAAATTTGGCCACAATGTGAACACCCTGGGCAAAAACCAGTTTGGTCATCAATCAGCTGTCCAGTCAATACTGGCTCTATTCTATCCATTATCCTCTGCTCATATCACTTGTAGGTTGAGAAAAGTAAGGATACTGGACAGTATCTCTTTTCAGTGTTAGTGTTAGATTTTTATTTGATTTGATATAGGGGTTTAGCTATTCTTCCTCCCAGATTTATGAGGTGAGCTTCTTTGTTCCTTACGGTTCTTGTAACGTTTATCTAATCCATTTGCTTCCATTCTGTTATATTTCTGTGGAGTTGATCTAAAGAGTATTTGTGGACTCCAGACATTTTATAAAAGGACTATTGGTTTTACTTTTAAAAGTAAATTTTAATAAAGAAAGTGACAAAAAATTGGGCACTTACATTTTTGAAATGATCTTTCTGTTTAAAGTGTTTAGCTATTGTCTTCTGGATACTAGATCCTAGTGAGTAGCATAAAATATATATATATGTAAATATATATATATGTAAATATATATAAAAGAATGTGAGAGTTACATAATTAGACCCAAAAATACAATGAAAGCAAAACAAAATCTCAAAGGAAAGTCATTAGTGGGTCACAATGCAATTATAGGAAGTTAGCTCCCCTTAGACAACTCTTCCCTACTCCCTCCAGGCTAACCAGAGTACCAAGGGAGATGGAAGCAAGGATTAGTTTAGCTCCTTCTTCCAGTGCTTCTGCCTCTTGAATCCCCTCAGTCACTCCTTTTCTCCTTTGAGCTGTCTAGAAGAGAAAAAGTGATGAGCAAGTGATTCAAAAGATCCCAGCCTATGATCTGACTGGAGGAGGAAGGAGAAGGCATTAACCTTAATTCTCCTTTTCAGCAATATCAATATATCTTGGCATCTTTTGTTGTATGGTTTTGGCTCTACCCATTTGAGGTTTTTGGTTCCCTCAGAAACATCGTCAGTTGAGTAGTAGGGCTCAAAGTAATTTATTGCTTATTTGTTTCATTGGGATTATCTTGCACTTGGGGACTGGTTGTTAATTTTTTGGTGTGGGGGAGTGATGGTGGTTGGGTGGTGGACAAAAGCACTTCTTCTCTGAAATCAATTGTTGCCACTCTTTACAGACCAGTTGTGGTCATTATTGTGGGATAAGGAGTGAAGAAATTGCCTTCTGTTTTGGAAAGCTAACTTTTTTTATTCCATTGTAGAGAGAAAAATATTTTTTGTCTTTAGTAAATCATTGATGGGGACCATTATTGGGTAACTGTAAATTAATTGGTAAATTTTCTCTACAGGAACCAAAATTTTTGTTTTGAAATCTGTTTAATTGGTTATTCTCTGTTGGGACTCTTTTATCAAGACTGATTTCCTATGGAGAAAAAGGCATCAAATAAACCTTGGGAACAGAAATCATTGGATCAATTTTATATGTTAAATTTGAACAGCCTTTCATTAGTGAAAAACATGTTTTAGTGGTCTAACTTCCTGATTTTCATTTAAGAGTAATGGAAGTTCTGGATAAGACATTTGTCTGACATTTTAAATAGTTTTTCTTTCTGTGTATTAAAGAGCAAAGTTTGATATATACATAAAAGAAAAAATAAAGCAATATTTTATTATAAATATCCCTGAATGTGTCTCAATATTGTCAAAAACTCCTCAATTCAGAGATTTAAATTTTATACTTTGATTAATTACTTTTAATAAATGTGATGCCCAAGTGGCATTTTTTCGTAGGGAAGTTATAAGCAACACTAGATGGAAACAGGTATGCTAGTTATTTTCTGAATTGATGGTAGGGGGAAATTAACATTTAAATACTCTAATTGCGGGGGGTTTGTTTTGTTGTCCCCTCTTAAGAAAATCAAGCTGCTTCTGATGAGGAATTTCAGTTGCAAAAAGTTTCTATTTCCAGGGGTTTAATTATTTGACATTTCTTTTTCCCTTAAGTTGAACAGTTGTTGGCATATAAGAAGAAGAAATTGTTATAACACATTTTTTAACAAGGCGTTTAGCTCAGATATGTTTTTGTACACTTCCAACATTATTTGTTTATCCATTACTGGAACAGCAAGTGACAAGCCAATGAAATCATTCATCGTATCCTGAAGTTTGTAGTAAATTACAGATATAACATTTCTATATGACTGTAAAGTGACAGTTTTAGTTGTTTACAAATCAGTTTTCTTCCTGGATTTTTGCTGCATGTTTTGCTACATAACCCATGCTGGATATACACTGTGCCTCCATGGCCTGCTGCCACCCCATCTTGAGTCATAATCATGCCTTATCGCTTCACTGAAAGTTTCAGTCGCTGGCAGTTTTGACATTCAATTGCAGCCTGCCAGAGCAGTTCCCATGATTCATGCTTCTGACTGACTTTGATTGCTTCTTTCTTTTCTGTATACAGGACACATAGGCTTGGATCCACAAAGGGACTTAGGCATTGCGACACTCTGTGTTGCAGTGCCTAACTTTCAGACACCTAGAAAATTACAGAAACAACATTGCAAGCCACAAAGACTGAGTTTACAATGAATGGAGAGAGAGAGAGAGAGAGAGAGAGCTCCTCCCTCTACAATGAATGGAGAGAGAGAGACACCCTTAGGATAGGATCCACAAAGACAGCTTGCCGGTCAAATGGGAGTTGCTAACAGGAGGGATATGTTTCAAGGCCTACTCCTCTCATTGAGATAAGACCCTTGATAGGACCTCCCTTATAATCTCTAGCCCAATGATTAGAGTACTGACCCCTTTCTGCCTGATGAGGAGAAGGGATGTGAGCAGGAATCTACCACCTCTCAGGTGAATGCTCTAAATATACCCTCCGAGAATACATTGGGGGAAAAATTCCCTTCCTGGCTCCTGCCAGTGGCTGGCTGAAACCCTGGAGCATGAGTTTAGGAACATAAGACATGAACCAGAAGTGAGCCCCAGGGCTGTTGAGCCCTCCCCTTTCGTCACAAGTGACTATGTCATACAACTGCACTCATAAATTTGTTCACCTCTCTCTTAAAACTAATTAAACCATTTGCCTCCACAACTCCTATTGGGAGGCTGTTCTAGAATGTCACCCCTCTGATAGTTAGAAACCCTTTTCTAATTTCCATCCTGGATTTGTTCCTGGCCAGTTTATATCTCTTTATTCTTGTGTCAACATTGTCCTTTAGCTTAAATAGCTCTTCACCCTCCCTTGTATTTACCCTCCTAATGTATTTATAGAGAGCAATCATATCAGGCTTCTTTTTGCTAGACTAAACAAGCCAAGCTCATCCAGTCTTCTCTCATAAGACAAACCGTCCATTCCCCTGATCATCTTGGTAGATGCACCTGTTTCAGTTTGAATTCATCTTTCTTGAAGATGGGTGACCAGAATTGTACACAGTATTCCAAATGACTCTTACCAGAGACTTGGACATTGGAATTAATTCTTCTTTAGCTCAGGAAATGCCTCACCATATACATTTTAAGATTGCATGAGCCTTTTTCACAGCCACATCACAGTGGTGGCTCATAGTTATCCTGTGATCGACCCATGACCCAGGTCTCTTTCCTCCTCTGTCACTTCCAACTGATAAAGCCCCAGATTGCATCAGAAATTATTATTATTAGACCCTTATTGCATGATCTTCCACCTTGTACTATTGAATTTCATCCCATTTCTGTCACTCCAGTCTTCAAGGTCTTACAGATCTTCCTGTATAATATTCCGGTCCTCCTCTGTATTAACAACGCCTCCCAACTTTGTGTCATCAACAAATTTCATTAGCACGCTCTTACTTTTTGTGCCAAGGTCATTTATAAATATATTGGATAAGATTGGTCCCAAGACTGATGCTTAAAGAACTTCACTAGTAACCTCCCTCCAGTCTGATAATTCACCTTGCAGCACAACCCATTGCCTTCTCGCCTTTTATCCCACTCCTTATCTACCTTATCTTTTCTCCTAATAATTTCCCATGTGGTATTCTGTCAAATGCTTTACTGAAGTTCACGTATATTAGATGTACTGCACTTCCCTTATCTAAATCTGTTATTTTCTCAAAGAAGGAAATCAGGTTAGTCTGGCATGATCTGCCTTTGATAAAGCCATGTTGCATTACATCCCCTTTACCTCGATAAATTTAATTATTCTTTCCATCACAATTTGTTCTAAAGCCTTGCATAATATGAGGTCAGACGAACAGGTCGGTGTGTGCCTGGATCGCTTTTTTCCCATTTCTTAAATTAGATATAATGTTAGCTATTCTCCATTCATATGGTACTACCTCTGAATAGATAGATTTATTAAAAATACTACCAGACTAGCAATCTCATGTACCATTTATTTCAATATTCCTGGATGGAAATTATCTGATTCCCCTGATCTGAGTGCATTAAGCTCTTTACATTTTTCTTCCACCTTAGATGTGGTCATTTCCATTTCTTGACACTCATTTCCGTCAGTCATACTGCCTTCGTGCACATGGTCCATATTATCACCCTTATTGAAAACTGAGGCAAAATATTAATTTAGCTTTGGGGCCATCCCTAGATTATCTTTAATCTCCTCCCCATCTACAATGCCTAGCAGCTCAACCTCTTCCTCCTTTATTCTCTTTTTATTAACATAACTAGAAAACTCTATTATTCATTTTAATTTTCTCAGCAAGAACTAATTCAGCTTGAGTTTTAGCAATTTTCACTTTATTCCTACATTTTCTAATCTCCATGACGTAGTTTTCTTTGGTGATCCCCCCTTTTCCCATTCCCTATAGGGTCTCTGCTTACTCCTAATAACCATTTTGAGGTGGTTATTCATCCAGCTGGGTTTGGAGCCTTTCCCTACAAGTTTATTCCCTGTACAAGGTGTGACCAGGTGTCTGGGATGGACAACACTGAGAATGCCACACTCAGGTCAAACTGCAAGAAATAGGGCAGACAATCCCCAACATTGGTGTACCACACTGCTTAACCAGAAGCCACACACAGTCCCCTTTGGGCATTCCAACCCTTGGCTTCCATCCAGATAACCAAGTCTAATAAAATGATAGGTTACTGAAAACCCAATTCACCATATGTGAAGTTCTTACTAATCTCAAAGGATCAGACACTTACTCCATGTCAATATATAATTCAGATCTCATCAAATATCACAGTCAGCCAATCCTTAGTAAACTAACTAAAGATTCATTTATAATTCTCTTATTTTCTTTTATTAATAGTTAATAGATCATATACATATAAATGATTGCAAAGTGCTTATATCAGGTTTGTAACAGTGATGGAATAAACTGCTGGCTTGCCAAAGTCTCTCTGGTAACTTCCAAATGATTGGAAGGTCCTCAGACCATAGTTCAAGATGCTGTTTTTAATTCTAAATCCACAGTCAAGAGATTGAGAGCAGGAACAAGGCAAAATGGAGTTGTCTTTGGTGTATTTTGTATTCTTTGCCATGTGCATGGAAATTTACTGTCCCAAATAAAGCCCACAGCCCAGGTGCGTGGAAAGTTACTGGCCCAAAATGGAGTCCAGAGTCACATGTCATTACATGCTTTGCTGACTCAGGGGCAGCTATTGCCCATATCCTTTCTGAGGCATCCACAGGAAAGGCTTACCGGCCCATTGTGAGCTGAGTGTCCTTACTGTGTCATCAACATATCACTGTCTATGCCTAATGTAAATCTACTTTGGGAGTGTCACCCAGGAATACACCACATGTTTTAGGTACAAGTATTTAGCCACTATTCATAACTTCAGATACAAGGATAATCATACCTGGCAAATCATAACTTTTCCACTTGTACCTTACATAACATACTTTGTACAAGATTTGTGGAAATTGTGTAACAGTGATAACAACAATGATATTAATGGTCACCTTTCTCATTCACATCATCACAGTAGGGATGCAAATTTCAGATCGTTTTGTGTAGTTGATTTGGAAGAAATTACAAACCTCCTCTACATTTAAGTCCTTGAGCTCTTCAATCCAGCTGACCTTAACTTGCACTTAATTTCCAAAAATCTGCCATTTTGAAATAAAAAAAAACATAGTTGATAACTGATTTTGATTATCCTTCCATTGCATTTAAACTCAGTCAACTCATGACCACTCAATACAAGGTTATTTCCTATGACCAGGTCTTCTGTGATGTCATCACTATTTACTAAAATTAAGTCTAAAATTGCATGACCTCTTGTTGGTTCAGTGACAATTTGATGAAGAAAACTTTCATCTATCACATCCAGGAATAAGTGGGACCTACCATTATTAGTTTATTCTTCAGTCTACATCCAAGAAGTCAGTCTCCCATTATGACACAATTTACAGAAGTATTTATCTCTCTAATAACTTTAACCATCCATATCCAACTCTGACCCTGGTGGTCTATGGAAGACACAAAACACTATCCCAACAGAACCTTTTTAAAAATCCTTCCCCAAAGTGATTTTGACCCAAAGAGATTCAGTTCTGTCCATATTATATCTTGGTATTTCTTTACAGTTTACTGTACAGTGCTTCATTGATATACAATGCTACCCCACCACCTTTACCAGGTGGGTACCCTAACCACTGGGCTAAAGAATATAAGAGATGTCTGCATCCCTCTGGGCTGTGTTGTGGAATTAGCCAGCCTCTAAGCCAGTGGTGGGCAAACTGTAGCCTGTGGGCTGCACACGGCCTGTCAGGGTAATCTGCTGGCGGGCCGCAAGACAGTTTGTTTACATTTGCATAACCACCCTCAGCTCCCAGTGGCCGCGGTTTGCCATTCCCAGCCAATGGGAGCTGCAGGAAGCAGCAGCCAGCATGTCCCTGAGGCCCGCTGCTTCCCGCAGTTCCCATTGGCCGTGAACAGCGAACTTCAGCCACTGGGAGCTGCAGGGGGCTGTGCCTGCTGATAGTCAACATCAGCAAAATGTCTCGTGGCCCGCAATCAGATTACCTTGATGGGCTGCGTGCAGCCCGCAGACCACAGATTGCCAACCATTGGGTTATAGAATCAGAACCATAAGGTGAGAAGGGAGCCCAAAGTCATCTAGTCTAACCCCCTACCAAGATGCAGGATTTGTTGTGTCTAAACAATCCAAGACAGATGGCAATCCAGCCTCCTTTTGAAAACCTCCAGTGAAGGAGCTTCCATGATCTCCCTAGGCAGTCTGTTCCATTGTCCTACTGTTCTTAGAGTTAGGAATTTTTTTCTTGAGATTTAATCTAAATCTGCTATGCTGTAGTTTGAACCCATTGCCTCTTGTCCTGCCCTCTGTGGCAAGAGAGAACAATTTTTCTCCGTCTTCCTTATGGCAGCTTTTCAAGTATTTGAAGACTGATATCTTATCCCCCTTTAATCTCCTCTTTTCCACATTAAACGTACCCAGTTCTTTTGGCGTTTGCTCATATGGTTTGCATTCCATCATCTTTGTTACTCTCCTCTGAATTTTAGCTCTGTCCTCCAAATTATTTGCCACCCCCCTAGCTCTGTGTCATTTGCAAATTTGAATCAGTATGCTCTTTATACCTACATCTGGGTCATTAATAAAGATGTTAAATAGCATTGGACCCAAAACAGATCTTTGTGAAAACCCACTTGAGACCTCCTTCCAGTCTGAACTCATTCCATTAATAGTTATTCTTGTTTATGGTTGTTTAACAAATTATGTATCCACTTTAGTGGTAGTTCTGCCCAGCCCACATTTCTCCAGTTTACTTATCAGAATGTCATGTGGGACTGTGTCAAAAATCTTGCTAAGGTCCAGGCATATCATGTCCACCATATTCCCTCTCTCCACCAAACCAGTTACCTTGTCAAAGAAGGAAATCAAGATGGAATATTTCCTTATTTTAAGGAAAGACACAGTCAGCTCAAAAATCACACTTCTTATTTTCCTGTTGATCTTTCTATAGCGCCAGTTTGGTTATACAGACCTGATCATTCAATGGTTTCTGCACAGGCACATCCTTGCACTGTCACAGAGCTCATTGCAGGATCAGGATGTTAGAATCACAAGATGGCTGGCTGAGGCTGGAGGTAGGGTTGCCAACTTTCTAATCACACAAAACCAAACACCTCTGCTGTTAGAGAGCTTATTCTGTCACTCTCCCACTTCCCTGGTCCTTCTCGCATGAACAGAGAGCAGTACCCGAAGTCCGAAGGTGCAAACAATTCGATGTTTATTGGTGAGAACTTCCAGCAAGCTTAAACCCAAGTTCCTTTTTCCTTATTTTCGAATCCCAACTTACTTCTTGTTTGCCCCTAATTTATATAGTAATATTCTTAGCTATACCTTAACCAATCATTCTACTGAAATTTACCTAACCTATCCTAACATATTGTAACATGATTAGGTAACCAATTATATCCCACCACCTTAATTCGTTTACACCCAGCAAAATTAATTATACAGCAGACAGAAACAATCACAGAACCAGACAGAGACCATACAAATAAACAAAAGCAAAGTGAGAACTATAAGGACAAAACAATACAGAAGTGAGGATTTCACAACTACATCTATAAAGACATAAGGGTTTCCCAGCTGTGTCTATTGATAAGTGAGTTCTTAGCAAACAGAAAACTATCAACCTAAATTTCCTTTTACGTCTTCTAGGCTCTTCCCTTTCTCTGGAGGTGATAGATCCGATCACCTTCCTAACAGCCCCATATTGACTAGTTTGAAATGTGAGAATGTGACCATACGCTTCCCAGCTTATGGCTGCCTCTGCTGCTTAGCCAAAGGCATTGGCCTAAGAACAGGGCCTCAGACTGTCACAGTGAGAGAAGGCCCTTGCACAGATTCTTTCTTGTATACCTCTATTACTAGCTAAATGATAAACATATACCTACATTCTTAAAGTATAGGCCTTTACAGGCAGGCCTGAATATCTATATCCTGACACCTGCCACACCCCTTCTCTGAGGCACCACCCCCACTTGTCCCATTTTCGCCTCCCTCCCTAACTCTTCCCCACCCTCACTCACTTTCACTGGGCAGGGGTTGGGGTGCGGAAGGGAGTATAAGCTCTGGGATGGGGGTGCAGGCTCTGGGGTGGGGCTGGAGATGAGGTGTTTGGGATGCCGGAGGGGGCTCCAGGCTGGACCAAGGGATTGGGAGGGGTGAGGGGGGGGATGAGGGATTTGGAGTGTTGGAGAGGGCTCCAGGCGGGGCCAGGAGGTTGGGGGCGGGGGGATGTGCAGGCTCCGGCTGGGGCTGGGGATGAGTGGTTTGGAGTGTGGGAGGAGATTCCAGGCTGGGGCTGGGGGTTGGGGTGCAAGAGGGGGTGCAGGCTCCCGCTGGTGCTTACCATGGCTCCAAGGAAGTGGTCACCATCTCCCTGCGGCATCTAGGCACCTGGGCGGCCAGGCAGCTCTGCGCGGAGCACGCTGCCTTCGCATCTGCAGATGCCGCCCCCTGCAGCTCCCATTGGTCACGGTTTCTGGCCAATGGGAGCTGCAGAGCCGGTACTCAGGGGAGGAGCAGCGCGCAGAGCTTCCCAGTCCCTGGCTGCCTTCCTTAGCTCCAGGCCGCCTGCTGCACCACTGGAGGGACTTAATGGCCTGGTCGGCAGTGCCGACCGGAGCCACCAGGATCCCTTTTCGACCAGATGCCTGGGAACCCTAGCTGGAGGACGGCCTGGCTAACATGGAAATAGGCACAAGCTAGAGCTAATGCTGGAACAGGATCAGGAGCTGTCATAAATATAAAGGGAAGGGTAACCACCTTTCTGTATACGGTGCTATAAAATCCCTCTTGGCCAAAGGCAAAATCCTTTCACCTGTAAAGGGTTAAGAAGCTAAGGTAACCTCGCTGACACAAAATGACCAATGAGGGGACAAGATACTTTCAAATCGAGGAGGGGGGGAGTTTTTTATCTGTCTAAGTGATACCTTTGCTGGGAAGAGACCAAGGATGCAAGCTCTCCAACTCCTGTAGAGTTAGTAAGTAATCTAGCTAGAAAATGCATAGGGTTTTTTTTGGTTTTTTGCTTGTAAATTCGCTGTGCTAGAGGAAATGTGTATTCCTGTTTTTGTGTCTTTTTGTAACTTAAGGTTTTGCCTAGAGGGACTCTCTATGTTTTGAATCTGATTACCCTGTAAATTATTTTCTATCCTGATTTTACAGAGGTGATTCTTCTACCTTTTCTTTAAATAAAATTCTTCTTTTAAGAACCTGATTGCTTTTTCATTGTTCTTAAGATCCAAGGGTTTGGGTCTGTGTTCACCTGTACCAATTGGTGAGGATATTATTATCAAGCCTCCCCCAGGAAAGGGGGTGTAGGACGTGGGGGGATATTTTGGGGGCTAGACGTCTCCAAGGGGTCTCTTTCCCTGTTCTTTGTTTAAATCACTTGGTGGTGGCAGCGTACTGTTCAAGGACAATGCAAAGTTTGTACCTTGGGGAAGTTTTTAACCCTAAGCTGGTAAGAATAAGCTTAGGGGGACTTTCATGCAGGTCCCCACATCTGTACCCTAGAGTTCAGAGTGGGGAAGAAACCTTGACAGGAGCAAAAGCAGTCTGTTGAAAGTACTGGCAACAGGAATAGTCCAGGCTAGGTAGTAATCTCGAACAGGCTGGAAAGACTGTTTCCCTAAGGATCATATATACCTGCCTTGAGATCACCCGGGAGAGGCCTTGCCTGTGGTTTGGCTGAACCGTGGCTTAATGGTGTTGAGCCTATCACAGGACCTGCAGGTAGTTGCCTCTGATGACACATCATACCCTTTGCCTCAGGGATGGCTTATCAGGCAGGCTCAGTGGTAACTCAGGTTTGACTCATCACACTCTCTGGCTCAGGGAAGACACATCTGACTTAAGCAGGCTTAGGCTCCGAGGTATCTCAGGCTTAGGCACACTCAAAGGTAACACATGGGGCCACAGACAATTAAAAAGGCAAGTCCCTGAAGAGATTTCAGTTTAAGGGCCCAATTCTGCAAACATGTCTGTGAGTAATTTCATGAATAAGAGTAATTCCATTGCCTAAATTAGAACACAATAAAAATGACAGACAAATGGGAATAACAACATGAAAATCAGTACAGTACCTCTTTCCATCTGTTAAGGGATCATGGAGTGCTACAATTGGGAAAAAAATGACATGCACACCTTTCAAAATGTGTGTGTATATAAATGTAATTTTTGTTATGTTAATATATTATAGATTTATAGACTTTAAGCCTAGAAGCGCCCATTATGTTTATCAAGACTGATCTCATGCATAACACAGGCCAAAAAACCCCATCCCGTATTTTTTGCCTCAAGCCCATAACTTCTATTTGAGCAATAGAGTGTTCTTTAGAAAGAGATCCAGCCTTGATTTAAAGGCTTGAATTGATGGAGAATTATTCCATGGTAAGTTGTTCTAATAGTTAATTAGCCTCACAGTTAAAAATGTGCATTATTTCTGGTTTGAATTTGTCTAGCTTCAGATTCCCACCAGTGGATCTCATTCAGCCTTTTTCTGCTAGATGAAAGAGCTATTGGAAATTTCTTCCCCAAGTAAGTATTCAGAGTCTGTGATTAAGTCACCTCTTAATTTTCTCTTGGCTAAGCTAAACCGATTGAGATTCTTGAGTCTCTCAGTATGTCAGATTTTCAAGATCTCAAATCATTCTTGTAGCTCTTTTCTGAAACCTTCCAATTTGTCCACATCTTTTTTGAGTTGTGTGTATCAGAACAGGACTAAGTACTCCAGTAATGGTTTCATTAATGCTATATACATTACTCCTACTTGATTTCCCCCTGTTTACATATCGAAGGATTGCATTCACCCTTCTGGCTTCAACATCACACAGTGAGCTCATGTTTAATTGGTTGTCTATCATTATGCCTAAGTCCATTTCAGGATGCAATCCTTATCTTACAGTTTGAGGGAGCAAAGACAGTCAGGAGGGCATACAGTGGAGAGGAAGTAAAGTTTGGAAAGCCAAACAATAGAACTGAGTCTTGAGGTTAGAGGAGAAGGGGAGTGTGCAATGTTAATGGAGTGGTGGAGGGGAAAGAGAGAGAGAGAGAAACAAACTAATTGAAGTCAATGACAAAACGTCCATTAACTTTCCTGGGAACAGGATTTCACCCAGAGCATCCTTTTAACATGTTAAAACCAAATAACAACTTGAGTGATATCTAGTGGGAAATACACTAAGATAGGTGAGAATGTGCTGCTAATGGAATTGCAATACCTGGCATTTGGTCAAGTAGTCAGCATGCTCTATTTTAGATCACTTTCTTAAACAAAATGGTATCCGAGGATCAAATAAAATCAGTGTTATAAAAACAACCTGCAAATTCAAAGTTGTTCGCATTGCTAATGGACAGGATTTATTAATCTTTCTTAACATAAGTAAAAGGATCAATGTCTGTAAATAATATTTTTTTTTGGTGAAAACAAACTCGTACTGTGTGTCTGACATATTCCCTTTGAAATAAGCTCATACTTTAACTATGAATGTCCTTGTTTTCATTCATTATTGATTGTTCCAGCTTAGCATGTAAACCATTTCCCTCCTTTACTTTGAGTTCATCAGAGAAAGATACTTCTTTTTAAGAATATACTGCTTCATAAAAATAACATTTTTGAATGGAGGTAACACATTAACTATATTGCTATTGTGGCTTCAGAGAAATAACTTTAGAACAAAGCAAAACAGTCTTTGTTCAGCCTTTGTGGAACTAGGTATTGTTCAACAGAAGAATAACAGAATCTGGCTCTATTTGGTAATGGGGGAAATAAACATCTGACTATCCAGAAGTCAATGAGAATGTTCCAATTGATTTCAGTGGAGACAGGATTTCACACCAGATCCTTATCTTATCCACTAGTGTGTGCATAACTGATTGGAAATCTTTCACAAAGTGGATTTCTAATATGTCCAATATTTCCTACTTTTGGTCATGTCAGAAACACTGTAAAAATAATCATAGGGTTAATCCTGCTCATCTTACTTATCAAAGTATACTTTGTCATGTTCTCATGGCACTTCTTCCAGTCACAGGCAGAACCCAGTAGTGCATATAAATGAGTAATAAATATAATAATAACACAGGGTTAACCAAACTTTTCTGAACAAGAAAAAACATTTTCATTTGAGATTGGAGAGAAGATTTGTTTGTGTAAGTGGAGGATGTTCTTATATTGTTTTCCAAAGTGACTCATGCCTAGAAAAAGTGTCATTAGTAAAATAATATGGCTCCATATCCTATCACAATCACTTTGAACACATTGAATGAATCATTAAAGTTTATATGCCAGTTGAGTGTATAATCACATTTCTCAAAAGGACTTGTTACAATAGTCGGAGAGAACAGAACCAAAGGTCTACTCTTTTGTGAAATATACAGGGATTGAATATTAATTGGTGACATCAAAGATTTCTGTAGACAATGCATATCTCCTTGTAAGCTATGTTTAGCCAAGTGTTTGTTCTACACATCTATCCATGGCTACAGGCAAGCATTTAACATTTGAAAACAATATCTCAATTTTTATTATGCCTATGCTTATTCCACTTTTATTTGTCGTATCTATACTTCCAGAAACACATTAAAATGATACAATGGCTTCATTGAAATAGGTTTTTGAGGACTTGGTGACTGATTTCCAAAGATAGGCATCTGGACTTTAAGACATGAGAAAAGTATGGACCTCATGTTTAGAGCAGTTTCAGGAATTGAAGGTTGGGACTCTGATGTCTAAAGTAAAACAAAAAGCCATCAATCACCAGCCATTTTCTTTTTGTAACATATTTCATGTTTGCAGATACAAAGCTGCTTCCCCTTCACCCTGAATTACAATGATTACAGTTAAAAGAGCCTTTATGTAAGATCCAGCTGATAGTTATCAGGAAGATTAGGTAACAAATACAGTATTGTTGAATTGCAAAAAGATATGGGTGCAGCAACAAAAACTCTTCAACAACGGCTTTTTCTTTTTCTCTCTCTTACTATGGCACTCTATCTTATTTGGAGCTTTTAGTCTAGCTCAAAATGAAAGATCATTCAATTGAAATAATTGTAATAAATATAACATATCATCAACAAAGTGAGATCAGAAGACGCAATGTATTCTGTAGTAATTTTATAGTCAAGCTAAAGAGAAAACAGCCACTTGTGAATTGGCATATTCTGTATAATCATATTATTGAAGCAGTGGCATGGAGCTTTATGTTGGCCAAGAGCAGAAAGAAAGAGCACAGACATGTTCTGAATAATTCTGACATACTTTAGGGAGGTAAATTTGTGTATTCATTGAAAATGACTAAAATAACACAGTTCTTTTAAAAATTGCTACTGAATTGTGCAGTGCACTTTCAAAGTCTCCATTTGCATCTGCATTTTGATCTCAGTTAACCATTACTGAATGGGACTGGGCAAAGCTACCATGGGGCATGAATAGGTATCTATATAAAGTAAGTTCAACTTACTCTCTGTTTTATTATATCTTTTTCTGGTTCTCTTGTTCCCAGTGTGATAGCTGCTTTTATACTATGCACTCTTTTAGCCACTTCTCATTTAAAACTTTGCACAATGCAAAGTCTTATCTATGTGTAAACCATTCGGGTGAGAGTACTCATGCTGACAGGGAAGAAGTGGCCATCAGTGCTTTAATCACCAATTCATGCGAAGTGATCTGATTGGGGTTAGAGGAAGACATGCTGGTTAAAACAACATCACCTGATCTATACTGGTGCTTCCATCACAATTACTGTGGGTGATACAGAGGTAGAAATCTGAGGCCTTGTCTACACTGGCAAGTTTCTGCACAGTAAAGCAGCTTTCTGTGGTGTAACTCCCAAGGTGTACACACTGGCAAACCACTTAGTGTGCAGAAACTCCTCGGCTGCAGCGTTGCAAAAAAACCACCTTGACAAGAGTCGTAAGCCTTAAAGCGCAGAGGCTCCCACACTGTATTGGCAGTGTAAACACATTACAGTACAGAAAACAATCAATTGGCCTCTGGAAGTGTCCCATAATGCCTCAAGTGGCCATTCTGCTCATTGTTTTGAACTCAGCTGCCCTGGAGACATGCGCCCCACCCCTTTTAAAGCTCTGTTTCTGACTGCCCTTGCGTGCTATGCTGATCTGCTCTGGGACACAAAGCAAACCATTAATGTGGAATACTTGTGCTGTTGAACACAGAGGCAGGTGTGTGTGTGTGTGTGTGTGTGTGTGTGAGAGAGAGAGAGAGAGAGAGAGAGATTGTTGTGCAGAGAGCTGGGGAGAGAAGTGGGGGGGCTGATGTCGGGGTTTCCCTCTTCCCCCGCCTAGAACTGGTTGCTTCCTGTCGCTGTCTGAACTTACAAGACAGCATGCTGACACACTCTCTGTCCCCCAAAACACACTGTCTTTCTCCCCCCTCCATATGCACACACACTCCCTGTCACACACTTCCCCCCCCCCCCGCACACACACACTTCAGCTGAAAAGCAGCTGGCAACATAGTAGGATGCCCATGGAACAATTGGATTGGGAAACCTGCATCATGTGATGCTATGCCTGCCCCATGAGGCATTGCAAACACTTCCCAAAGCACCCTGTGGCCAGTTGCACAGTGGGATAGCGACCACAATGAACTGTTCTCTTTGCCATTTCAAGAGCTGCTAATGTGGATGTGCTCCACCATCACAAGGAGCACAGTGTGGACATACAACAGCGGTTTAATTCCAGCGCTTTAATAAAAGTGGTCTAACTTGTTGCGCAGAAACTTGCCAGTGTAGACATACCCTTACTAAAAAATGCTAGTCTAGCACTAGTCTAATTGTGTGAGAACTGAAATTTAGAGATTCCCAAGAAATGAAATGTCTATAATTTATTAACAAATAGGCAACAAGCCGTAACACATCATGGCTCAGAAGGGAGATGCTGTTGCTATAAATCTGAAGGCCTTGTTTGATGAAAACATTTTTTTTAAAAAGAAGTATCAGAAAAATTCAGGTGGCAAAGAGAATGTAAATGGTGCATATTGGTAGTGTGTTTTATACAGACAGAGATGCAGCATGTTCATTTTTCTAGCTTGTTTCCTGTAGCAGCCCTGCTGCTATAATGAAGGGGGTTCCAGAGGGCTATCTGGAGAGATCAACCCTCTGTTGCACTAGAGATTCTCTCCCTGTGGAATTCCAGGGTTCATGGGGTTGGGAGGCTCTGGTCCCCTGCCACTCTCATGGCACCCAATATCCCTCTAACCTAAGGAAACAGTTAGAAGGAAACTCCATGAGGCTCCCCTCACTAGATTGTATGGACCCTTGTCCCTCTCCTGACAGTATTCCTGCAGGAAGGTATGATTTTGCTGAAACTTTATGCTTAGAACATTGGATAAATTGTTTTAAAAATATTTTTTAAAAAAAAATCTTTATATTAACACCCAGTAATACTTCCATGAAAGTATAATCCCCCTTGAGTGGGCAAAGCATATCAGCGAGGTTCCTTATTAAAATTACCCACTTCATATGGCTTGCTTGCTTTTGTAGTGCATTTCTATTAGGCAATCTGCACAAAAATCCCTGTGTAAATACTGAGTAAATCAGTCATAAACAGAACTCTAAGCTATCTAATTATGTTAAGGTTTATGCACAACTTGTCTTCCATTAACACTACACCTTGGACATAAAACATTTCTGTAATGTGGCTTAGCAAACGTAATTGGACATTTTAAAATCATAATAATCTGCATTAATCCTTTTAAGCATCATTAATAATCAGTCTGAACATTTTAATAGCAAAGCGGTTGGTTGGTGTACTGGTGCTGCTGTTTATTGTACAAAACAAGATTTCACTCAACAGTCCTTGTATTTTTTGTATTCATCTATTGTCTCTTGTCATATGACAAAATTAAAGCTGCTTGGGGAAGGGATTTTATTTTCTTGTGTTTGTGTGTATGGCACCCAGCAGACTGTGAAGCCTCTACACAATGTTCTCACTTCAGCTGAATGCAGTAGGACTTTGTCTGGCCAACAGAAAGAAAAGGGTTACAGATCCTTTCAGGATCCCCAATGCCCTGGGATTACAAGATGAGGACGAATGGGACAATACCCAAGATGAGGCAAGGAGGAATCAGAGGACTGGCTGACATGAGGACACCAATACACCAGACATACTGCGGAGACAGGGGGCAGGGTATTGATACTCTACAACCTGCAGGCAGAACCCTCTCTCATCACAGACCACAATAGCACTAACACTTCATGTTGTGCATTCATGTTTGATTGAAAACAACAACAAACAAGGCTGTAACTTCTCTTTTTTGTTTACTTTAATCAAGGGCATATGGAAGAAATAAAGGATCTGGGACCACATCCCCAGCTGGTGTAAATTAAAATAGTTCCATTGAAGCTAATGGAGCCATGCCAATTTAGACCCCTGAGGATCTGGTCTTTGTAGGATTTTGAAATCTTTACAGTATTTGTGGTCCTACCTTCCTGAATTAGAATAGATATAATTAAGGCATGGTCCAGACACTAATACAGTTCTAGAGGCCTTATTCTTTTTATCATTATTGGCATGGGAATTATAGGTATTTACAGACAGAAATAAAATAGTTTATGAAACATAAGTGCTGTTAAAGAGCACTACTCAGGGAAAAATATTGTCATTTTAGAACAAATCTGAATGAGACATTTTTATTACATGCCAATTCCTCTCTCTCTTTCTTTATTGATAGATTGCATATAAAGCTAAAAAATGTTTATATATATATATATATATATAATATGTCTTCATGCTAAATAGAATGTCAAGGATAAGGACACAAATAACTGGTGAGTCAAGGAAGAATATTGGCTAAGTTTAGCTGATGCAAAGATAAAATATTTTTCATATTGAAAATAAAAATCAGTTGCTCCTCTATGGGTTTAGATAGTAGACTGAGGCATCTAGCAAAATTTAAGTAGGTAGTTCTTGGGTGTGGTTATGTTGTAACAAAATACATACAAGAACAGGATGGCAGCCTGACCGATAATATAGACTACCAATAATTAGTAATGTCTCAGTATATGTTGTAGCACAGCAGGAAGATTTATATTTGGAGACAGATCCAATACAACATCTATGTATCACAGGGAAATTGTCTGGTAAGTAAAAGACAAAGTTTTTGGCAATGTCTGGGGTAAGATTCAAAGTTGTTGAAGGAATTAGGCCTCTGTCTGCATTCTGTAGATCCCAAAGGCCCCTCAAAATGACATATATCACATTTTTTCCTTTTACAATAAGAATACTGTGTGTATATACAGGGAAAGGGGAACATGTGTGATTTGTTGTGCTGGGATTTATAGATCCTCACATTAAAATAGTAATCATTTTAAAGAGGGTATGTTAATTTGCAGTTAAAACTTTGTAAAGGGAGATCATTAGGTTGGCAATACAGAATTGCTTGCTCCTTCTCCCACGTAAAACTACCACTGCCTTCAAAAGAAACGGGAGTGGAGCCTTATGGGCCATCATTCTGCACATGGAATTTGTATTGACAAGAACAGTTATGGTCACCTATCAGATGCAGCTGGTGAGTGCCCTGACTGGCTCGACAGACTATTAAAATAAAATAACATCAACAAGAAAAGCTGCTGTGTCCATTTAAGCAGTGTTGCAATAGTTTTAATTATTATATGGAAAGTTCCATTTCCTGTAACTCCTGATCCTTAGTACCTGTGCTGAGCCTCAGATTCTCACTGCACTGCTCCTTTTGCAATCTCTCACCCTCATCTTGATTCCTTATTTCAAGCTGCCCCTTTCACCTGCTCCTAATATTGGCGAGCATCTAAGCTCTCTTCATTCAATTCCATCCTTAAAACTCATGTGGCAATCTCCTTGAGAAAGGGGCTGATTGTGTTTGTAGAGTGCAGAGTACACTTTTGGTGCTTAACAAATAATATCAGGAGGAATAATCAGCTGAGCAGAGAGAAGCAGACAGGGAATCTCGACAATAAATATTGCAAATTAGGGAAATTCATATGGAAAAACTGGATCAAGGGCTCTTACTTGACAGTATTTTCTTTTTGGTGTTGAAATGGCAGCGGTTCCTCACTAATTGTGTTTTCTTCCAAGTGTATTTAAAATCATTCCATTTTGATATACCTGCTGAGAGATTTCTGCTTGAATTTCTGTAACTAAAATTATGTTTCTCCGTAAAATTGGGTGGCTGCCAGTATCTCCCCTGCAGCTTTGGAGGCTGCTTGTGCCTGCTGTGCCAAGTCCTGCTGCTCCCTCTTGCCAAAAGCAAGGCTGTCTTTCCCCAGCACTAGCTTTACTGATCAGAGCAGCTGTTCCTCAGACTTTCTCTGGGCCCCTCCCAGTCCTACTATGTGACTCCATTGCCACCTCCCTGCTCGGTGCTTTTCATCTTTCGTCTAGGTCAGCCCATGTCTGCTTTCCTCTGCTTAGATACTATTGTGATGGAGACCATATTTGTACCTGAGTACATAGATTTCCCCAGCCTCTCGGGGGCTGCTTTTACTAGCCTCTTACTAGGTCTCCTGGGTGCTATTTGCAGCCATCTAGGGAGCGCTGTTATCTGATCAGTACTCAGCACTCTCAATTGCTGCTCTCACACACCCTCCCAGTCATCATATTTGTGATCCTCTGGATATTACTTCTGTTTTGGGGTACTCTAGATCTATTAGCTAGGTGCTGAGCTGTGTCCATGACTCACCAGGGACAATTTTTGGCTCAATCCTCTCCATCCAGATCAGCCTAAGGGGGAGCAAAGCACTCAGTAATAGTCCAAAAGCTTATCACAGTGTTTCTATGTGGTTATAACTGTACTGGATGTTCTCCTTGAATTTGAAGGACAATGGGCCAGGTCAGAGCTTCCATAGGTGTAAACTGATATACTACCATTGAAGTCCATGGAGCTATTCCAATTTACATCACGTGAGGATCTGAGGCAGTGTTTATTTCTCTCTGTAAGTCACAGAAAAACGAGGCAAATCAAGTGTCTTGGATCTTTAGTATTAGTTTTTACACAGTGAGATACTAAGGAAAAGAGAAAATATGGTTGTAAAATGAGAACGGTTTGTCACTCGTGTTTGATATATATTGTTAAGTAATTAGTGTTACCCTAATATGATAGGTGTACCTAGTAAGATCTCAACACTTAATATCAACTCTTGTTTATGCTCTTGGCTGTGATGGAGAAAAACAATCAGTTCTCACTTTGTGTCTTTGAAACAAAAACTACTGTTACCCAAATGTGAAATACACGTTCACTGCTAGCCCTCAGAGTATTTGAATGACAGGAAACCAGGGTTTCAGCTCTCCTTTGGAAATAAACATGCACAGCTATGTTTTAAAAGTAATTTTTAGTGCTGCTAAAGTAATGGTGACATTTTCATTTACTTGTTATTTCTAGCAGCACTGTTGAAAGTAATGGACAAACCATTTAATTTGAGTCACAGAAAAGAAGAAAGAAAGAAAGATGGTGCTGCATAATTATCCAAATATAATTAAAGAACACAGTAGAAGTATAGGTTGCAAGTGGCTGACAGTTACATGGTTAAGAGAAAGTAAACACTACTAACAAGATTTCAAATATTAAGTGTTGCATATGAAATTAGTATGCAACAAAAGATTCCAAAAGGATGACTTAAAAAAGGAAACAAATAGCAACATGTCAGTTACTTATTCCATGTTTTATATTAATAAAGGCTTTCTATGATGTGAATATCTTGCATTTTACGAAGACAACTGCCCAGTGTGGGAACAGTGGAGTTTAGCTACTGGGCTGCAATAGTGAGTCTGGCAATATTCAGACAGAAGGACAAAAGAGGATCATCTTTGTTGTATGCTCATTTTTATCTACCTCCCTAAAAACAGAAATAGACACATTGGCCAATGGTGGAAAATCCTAAAATCAAACTCACTGTCTCAATGGTTTGCAAAAGATCCAGACTTCAGAGCAATCCCCTTTACAATATATGTTTATAAGTACCATCTGCTGAGCTACACTGCCAAAATGTGGCCGCCATTTCAAAGCTTCCCATTATAACCTTTTATATCACCTTTGGAGTGTTAAATAAGATGCATGTGGAAAGGGAATATGTATTGCAAGCCAGTTACTGGCCAACCCACTCTCTGTAAATGTCCTACTCTCAAACTATATGAGCTTTCTATCTTACGTACTTATATGGCCTCCCATTACCACAGTAAATGAGTGCCTCACAACTTGGATTGTATATATACTCACAAAACCCCTGTGAGATAGGGACATACTATTTATCCCCATTTTACAGATGGGAAACTGAGTCACAGAGAAACCTAAGGGACTTGACCAAAGACACCCAGGTGTCTGTGGCAGAGAGGTGAATTCTAACCAAGTCTCCCAAGTCCCAGGCTAGCACCAGATCACTGGACCATACTTCTTCCTTGAGGAAACAGAAAATATGAGTTTTGTTGAAAATTTTGATGTATCTTGCATGTGGAGCACTCTAGCAAACCTTAATTCTCAATGGACTCTCTGTCTCTTTTGTCATTGTTTGTGTTTCCCGGAAGAGTATGAAAAGTTTTGCATGTAAAACAGAAACAGAAAATGTGGCTTTTTCCCACCATTATGAGAAAGATTTTTAATATCACATTATCACTGCTATTTAACAGATTTTTATTGGACCATAAGGCAATTTTCATCAGTGGAAACATAATGCTTGACCACATCTCATAAAAACAAGTATGCGGGAGGGTGTGTGGAAACACCATTACAATAACCCTCTCCAATATTTGGAAAATGATGGCTAATTTACAAAGAGAATTGAAAAGGGATGAACGTTTCTATTGCAGACATATTTCCTGAAATGAGATGTACATTTGTAAATGATTTGCCCAGCTCTACCATTCACATGTAGTAAAATATACTTTAAATAGAAAAGGAGTACTTGTGGCAGCTTAGAGACTAAGAAATTTATTAGAGCATAAACTTTTGTGAGCTACAGCTCACTTCATTGGATGCATATGATGAAGTGAGCTGTAGCTCATGAAAGCTTATGCTCTAATAAATTTGTTAGTCGCTAAGGTGCCACAAGTACTCCTTTTCTTTTTACGGATACAGACTAACATGGCTGCTACTCTGAAACCTGACACTTTAGATAGTGGCCTTTACATAAATGCCACCTTGAGATAATTCTATCAGAACAGCATACAGAGAGATTCATATTTGGAATATATTACATCTGGTTCTATATATCACTGAGGCTGGCTGGGTCCCTTATTTCACTAGAGAGAACACAATTAATTCAACAGAAAGTATTCTCTGTTATGTGCCTGTTATATGTAACTAAATGGTCTGTCTCTTTAGTCGGCTTTGACTCACACCAATCCTGTTCTGAAGAACTGGCTTCAAGTAAATCAACAGTGGGGTAGAATTTGACACTCATGTACACTCAACATTTATTATTCTTTTAGATACTGTGCAATGACTGAGGTGTTTGGGTGGAACAAAAGGATTGGTGAGCCTAATAGTCCAAATATTTATATTGTATGATTGGAGAATTGGAAAACATCCCATATTGTTGCAGATCAGATTGGTGCCATAACTCTAATCTGCAGATGCAAGAGAAATGTGTAGGGCTCTAACAGGCACAGTAAATATAGTTTTGTGTGGCTTCTTGGGGATACTGTAAAAGATGTTAGAGGGCTTATTCCTTCACCATCCCACTTCACCGGTCTTTCTGGCATGAACAGAGAGCAACAATACGCGAAGTCCGAAGGTGCAAACAATTCTATGTTTATTGGGATGAACTTCCAGCAAGCTTAAATCCAAGGTCCTTTTTCCTTATTTTTGAGTCACAACTTACTTCCTGTTTGCCCCTAATTTATATAGTAATATTCTCAGCTATACCTTAAACTATCATTTTTCTGAAATTTACCTAAACAATCCTAACATATTGTAACATGATTAGGTAACCAATTATATCCCACCACCTTAATTCGTTTACACCCAGCAAAATTAATTATACAGCAGACAGAAACAATCACAGAACCAGACAGAGACCATACAAATAAACAAAAGCAAAGTGAGAACTATAAGGACAAAACAATACAGAAGTGAGGATTTCACAACTACATCTATAAAGACATAAGGGTTTCCCAGCTGTGTCTATTGATAAGTGAGTTCTTAGCAAACAGAAAACTATCAACCTAAATTTCCTTTTACAACTTCTAGGTTCTTCCCTTTCTCTGGAGGTGATAGATCTTTCTAACAGCCCCAGATTGGCTTATTTAAATAGGACTAGTTTGGAATGTGAGGATGTGACCATACCCTTCCCAGCTTGTGGCTGCTCCCTGAAGCTTAGCCAAAGGCCTTAGCTTAAGAACAGGGCCTCAAACTGTCACAGTGAGAGAAGGCCCGTACGCAGGCAGACAGTGATTTTGATTCTTTCTTTTATACCTCTATAACTAGCTAAATGATAAACATATACCTACATTCTTAAAGTATAGGCCCTTTTAAACAGGCCTGAATATCTATATCCTAACACTGTAAGAACCAGATAATGGGCAAAATATCTGTCATTTAGTATTAATATACTTACTGCATAACTTGTGCAGGCTGGGGTTTTCAAAGGAGACTAAGGGAGTTCAGTGCTCTAATCCTTGGGAGCTAGGGCACCTAATTCCCTTACATCCCTTTGAAAGTCACAGTCTCAATCTTTTTCTAAGGCTGTTAGGTGTCATGTAAGAACTGCAGAACCTGCAATAAGCATCCATGCCATTTTTTTTTCAGTTTTCTAAAATTACATTCCGCTTATAGCTTGTTCTAAATTAATATCGTCATAGATTTGTTGCTATAATTTAGTTTTTGTATACGGCTACACTCTTAATAAATTGGCTGTGAGACACTTGAACCCAAAGAGAAAGAAATACATGATATCAAGACATGATGGGTGCATGCCCAGACTACATATGCCTATATCAATTTATGAGAGTTTTCATTACTTTGAGAGCCCTTGAGGTGGGACTGATTTAATCCTCTAACTAAGGGAATTGGTTAGGGCACCTAATCACTCAGGCATATAAAGAATGTTTGTGATGGCAATTATTTAAAATATGTGCAGTCACCAATTAGCCCCTTCCTCCTTGTGTTGAAGATCTGGGCAAAACCTGTTCTTTAGAATCCTGGAATTCTAGAAACCTCCCATTGATTTCAGTGGGAGTTTTGCTAGAACAAGAAACGTAGTGTTGGGAACACTGGGGCATGGCCACTAGGTAACTCGAGGGGATGGAAGACCACAAGTGTCGATGAAGCCCCTTCGCACTAGGCCCCGGTGTCCTTGCCCCCCCCCCCTCCTGCCTGGAGGCACTCGCAGCAGCTCTGTGTGCTAGGCCCAAGTGTCCTTGGCCCCCCCGCCTGGAGGCACACACAGCAGTTATGCTGAGAATCTGCAACAGTATGTTGCAGAGTCAGACTGCCTGAAACTAAGCAAGGCCAAACAGGGGAAATATGAAAAAACAATGCTAAATAAAGCAGCTTTATGTATAGTTTAATAAATAATACAAAAAATTAGGGAACTAGCTGGGAACTGGATTGGCTGGCTATATGAATACTTAAAGCAGCTTGCTATTAAATAAGTATGCTAAAAAAAAGAATGTATAAAAGCCTGTGTAACTTCCTGCTCTGTTGTGCAGGATTTGAGATTTTATTCTCCCTGTACCTTTTTGCAGCTGCAAATAAACTTTTCTGCTTCTCCACCCCGTTGTAATTATTGGGTGTAGCACACCGGGTAACGAACCACTCAAGCTGTTGTTCAGCCTCTCGGCACTGGGTGCCGGCAACAGCTTTTGGCGTCCCTGGGTGGGCTCGAGGCTGCAATTTAGCCTTGCCCGGACCCCTCCTGGAGGTCGAGGATTGCGGCGAGAACCGACGCCCAGCGCGCACCGGTGAGTTCATCGGGGGCCTCGGAGGAGACGCGATTTGATCGACCCCAGAGGGCACAACGGTGCAACGCACTCATATAGTGGAGAAGCTGTTGTGAACGGCGGTGAAGAACCGGTCCCTTAGACGTGGGGGAGGAGCAGCTGCAGGCCATGGTGAAGAACCGGTCCCTTGAATAAGGTAGGATCCTTTAAAATCCGGATTATATGCTCTGTTGGAACCTGGGGACGCCCAGAGTTACCCTGTAGGTATGGGACAGGGACAGAGCTCAGAGGTTAGGGCACGGTGTACGCCCCTAGAGTGCATTCTAGCAAACTGGAAGGTATTTGGTGCGAATCCAATGACTAAAAGCCAATTAAAACGATTCTGTACAGTTGACTGGCCTCAATATCAACTAGAGGACCAGGAGTGGTGGCCACCAGGAGGGTCAATTAATTACAACACGATCCTTCAGTTACTCCTGTTCTGTCAAAAACCAAGGAAATGGAATGAACATATGTATGCGCATTTGTTTCTGACTTTATGTACTCGACCAGATATTTTACAGCGCTGTAATCTGACTCCGACTGGTTCGGTAGTAGCTAATGTTAGTCCCCAGACCCCCACCCCCACTGTAATGGCAGAGCCGGTGTCCCCTTCGGCCCCCACACCCCCACCTTATAAGGGTAGGATGCCTCGGGTTACAGAGATTGCCCCCTCAGTGGTACTCTATCCTTTGCTTACCGAGACTGTTGTGGCTTGCCCAGGGGCAGATGGACGTCAGGCTACCACTATGCAAGTTTACACCCATGTGCCATTAAATCCAATAGACTTAGCAGCTTTTAAAACACAGGCTGGAGAATTCTCAACAAACGCAAGCAGGTTTATATCAGTCTTTAAGGGGTGCCTCAGTAGTCACAAGCCAGACTGGAATAATTGTAACGTCCTCCTAAGAACCCTGTTGTCTGAGGTGGAGAGGGATCAGGTTACAGCTAAGGCAAGGGGAGCGTCAGCTTTCAAATAAAAAAAAAGAAAGAAAGCTATCTGTCAAGTTCCTACCCCAAGTAACCGTAAGCGGCTCAGGGCATTTCTGGGTATGGCAGGCTTTTGCAGAATATGAATCCCAAAGTTTGGACTGTGGGCTAAACCCCTGTACGACTGTGTAAAAGAAGCAAATCATGACCCCTTCTATTGGACCCCAGAGGCTGACAGGGCATTTAAAATCCTGAAAAGAAAATTGATGGAAGCCCCAGCTCTGGGCCTGCCAGATCTCTCTAAGCCGTTTCAGTTGTATGTACATGAACAAAGGGGGGTGGCCCTAGGAGTGCTTACACAGCTGTTAGGAGCATGGAAGCGTCCTGTAGCTTATTTTTCTAAGCAATTGGATCAGGTTGCAAAGGGTTGGCCGGCATGTTTACGGGCGGTCGCAGCTACTGCCCTATTGCTTGAGGAAGCCGAGAAACTAACATTGGGAGGGGTTATGCAAATCTATACTCCCCATATGGTCCGAGCCTTATTGGATGCAAAGGGAGGGCTTTGGCTCACCCAGGCTCGGATTGCTCGGTACCAGGCTAAGCTGTTAGAGAACTCTGAAGTCACCCTACAGCCTTGCCCCTCCCTTAACCCAGCCACTCTCTTGCCAGAAACAGAGGAACAGAAACATGACTGTTTAGAGATCATAGATGTCCAGTACTCCAGCCGTCCGGACTTAAAGGATGTACCTCTCCCAAATGCAGATTATAAGTGGTACACTAATAGTAGCAGTACTGTAATAGATGGGCAAAGGAGGGCGGGTTATGCTGTTGTGACCCTCCATGACACTGTGGAAGCTGAAGGTTTGCCTGCTGGGACCTCTGCCCAGCTTGCCGAACTAATAGCCCTGACCCGTGCACTTGAACTGTCAAAAGGAAAGCGGGTCAACATTTTTACTAATTCAAAGTATGCTTTTGGTGTGCTGCATGCTCATGCTGGCCTATGGAAGCAAAGAGGAATGCTGACAGCCCAAGGCTCCCCAGTCAAGTACGGGCCCCAAATCCTCCGGCTCCTAGAAGCTGTACAACTCCCCTCGGAAGTGGCGGTGGTACACTGTAAAGCCCATCAAAGGGAGGATCAAGATGTGGCCAGAGGTAACGCCCGGGCAGATAGAGAGGCTAAGCATGCTGCCACCCTGCCATCCCCTCAGACTGAGAACGCCCATATGCATGCCCTTATCCCATCAGTAGGGGAGCTTCCAACCCCTCAGTACTCTGGGGAGGAGAAACAGCTAACTGACAAACTCAGTCTCCGGGAAAAGGAGGAATGGCTCCATTCCCCAGAAGGGAAGGTCCTCTTACCAAAGGGCCTAATCCGGCCAGTGCTGCAAAAACTACATCAAACCACTCATGCTGGCAGGGAAGCACTTATCCAGCTAATGGAAAAATACTTTATCACTTCCGGACTCCGACCCCTGGCTGCCCAGGTACAAGCGGACTGCTTAGTCTGCCAAAAGAATAACCCCCAACCGGGACATCCTGTGCCACCAGCTGCCCCAGAACCCACTCCGGGCCCCGGACAAGTGTGGCAAATAGACTTTACTGAGTTTCCCCGGACTCAAGGGTTCAAATATCTCCTTGTTATAGTGGATCGGTTCAGCGGATGGCCAGAAGCCTTCCCATGCCGTAACTGCACTGCCAGGACAGTGGCCCTCAAGTTTGTTAAGGAGATCATTCCTCGCTTTGGACTCCCCCTGTGGATGGAATCTGACAACGGGACACACTTCACGTCAAAAATCATTCAAAGCATCTCACATGCCTTACAAATCCCCTGGAAACTCCATACGCCCTGGAGACCGCAAGCCAGTGGTGTAGTGGAGCGTACCAATCAGACCCTTAAACGGCATCTCTCAAAAGTGCCAAGAAGCCTCACTACGATGGCCTGATGCTTTGCCCCTCGTCCTACTCCGTATCCGCGTTCTCCCAAAGGGTAGATTAGGGCTCAGTCCCTTTAAAATTATGTTTGGAAGGGCATGGCCCATGAATGGCACCCCGGTTCTGTCAGGGGAATGGAAGTTGGGTAATGTTTTTTTTGTCACAGTATATGTGTTCCCTGTCTGCTGTTCTCTTGTCTCTTCACAGGTATACCAAGGATTCCCAGCCTCTCCCCTTGGACTCTCCCGTCCACTCCTTACAGCCCGGTGACTCTGTGCTTGTTCGCACCTGGAAAGACGAGCCTCTCCAGAAAAAGTGGAAAGGACCCTATACCGTCCTGCTGATCTCCCATACAGCGGCAAAGATCGAGGGACACAAGAACTGGATCCATCACTCTCGTCTGAAGGCAGTACCCACCCCCTCGTCAGCAGAACAGTGGACCGTCCAACCTGCTGACTCCTCATCTAGTGACGATCTCGGGCTAAAGCTACTGTTTAAAAGACACAAATAGCGGGCACCTTAATGCTAAAATGGGCCCACCCAGGTACTGGAGACCCTGGGTTAAAAAAACTCTGGTAATAATTAATTGGGTAACATTGTTATTCTTTGTATTGGTATTTCCAAATTGTGCATATCGGAAGCATAACTCCTTTGTTTTGCTTGCTCACCATGTTGCTACTTTAACAAACCAGACTGATTGCTGGGTGTGTGCTCCAACTCCACTATCCCCCAAAACGGGAATGCCCCTTGACATGCTGCCCTTGACCCTAGCAGAATTAGCCACCACCAAAGAGCAAAAAAGAACGGACTCACCGTTCTGGAACAAGACCTCTTTACAGCAGGCCACCTATCAGGACCAGGAGTATTCAGTTGCAGTACTCACTGAGGGAGTGTTATGTTTTACCCGAAACCAATCTGATCCCTATGGGCATCCTGTAAAAAAAAGCTCCTGTGTTATTACACAGTGGGCTAATAGGTATTAAATAAAAACCAACAGGGGAGGCCAACGGTGTGGGTGTAATGGTTCCTCCCCTTTTAAAAAAACACTTACAAATAATCTTACCACAAAAAAGGGGTTTAAAAATGTAACTTGCCGTCCAGTTAATATCTCCAATGTAGCAAGCCAATGGTGGGTTTGTAGTGGTCCCTATGGTAAGTGTAATTTAAACGGCACAATTAAAAATGCCCCCACTTGTACCCAATCAGGAGAATGGGATGCCCCCCTAGGGGCATATAAACTGTTTAAAAAAGCAGCCTTAAATATCCCAGAAATCCCCTTAAAAAAACAGTCCTTATTGGGCCCTACAGGGTCACTATTTTGTATATGGCCAAAAGGCTTACAAGGTGCTGCCAGCCAACTGGACAGGTAGCTGTTATATAGCTCATGGAGTTCCTCATCTTTCCATAACTGCTACACTGCCCAAAGGAAAAATTAAAAATGCCCGAGACACCTCTGTTGAGTCACGAGAAAAGACCCTGCGGCGACTGACTAAGGCATTGGCGGGCAATATAAAGAATCCCCTCACAACCAAGAAGCTGGTAGGGTGCTCTGTACTGGGAATAGCGCCACTGTTTACCGGGCCAGCCCTGGCATGCATAGGCCGCTATACTGTAAGGCTGCAAATGGTACTTAAAAAAGTGGTCTTAGAGTTAGAGGACTCGGTTAGTAATTTAGGGTCAGCAATAAAAACATTAAATAAAAAGGTACAGCAGCTCAGAATGTTTTCCCTCCAAAACAGGCTGGCTTTGGACTATCTCTTGGCATCCCAAGGAGGGGTTTGTGCCCTTATCGGGCCCCAATGTTGTGTATATGTAAATAATAGCAGTTATAAAATCTATAAAAAAATGGTACAGGCTGAGGCCCATGCCCGAGCCGGAGCACAGGTTGCCTATACTGCCCCAGAGAACGATTGGTTGCAAACCTTGTTTTCAGGCTGGGGTTTGTCGTCTTGGCTTGGTGGTTTATTTAGCCTGCTATTGAAAATTCTCTTTCCTGTACTGCTTGTATTACTGGTATTATGCTGTGCGGTATCATGTGTCAGGGCCCTTTTGCAAAAGTTAATAAGTCATTCTCTTCAGGGCTATCACAAAGTGCTTATGCAAAGTCATATTGTAAAAAAATAAGTAGCCCAAGTAAGAAAACTCAGAGCCAAGGCTGTTGAGTGTTCTCAAAGGGGGGAGTTGTTGGGAACACTGGGGCATGGCCACTAGGTAACTCGAGGGGATGGAAGACCACAAGTGTCGATGAAGCCCCCTCGCACTAGGCCCCGGTGTCCTTGCCCCCCCCCCCCCCCCGCCTGGAGGCACTCGCAGCAGCTCTGTGTGCTAGGCCCAAGTGTCCTTGGCCCCCCCGCCTGGAGGCACACACAGCAGTTATGCTGAGAATCTGCAACAGTATGTTGCAGAGTCAGACTGCCTGAAACTAAGCAAGGCCAAACAGGGGAAATATGAAAAAACAATGCTAAATAAAGCAGCTTTATGTATAGTTTAACAAATAATACAAAAAATCAGGGAACTAGCTGGGAACTGGATTGGCTGGCTATATGAATACTTAAAGCAGCTTGCTATTAAATAAGTATGCTAAAAAAAAGAATGTATAAAAGCCTGTGTAACTTCCTGCTCTTTGTGCAGGATTTGAGATTTTATTCTCCCTGTACCTTTTTGCAGCTGCAAATAAACTTTTCTGCTTCTCCACCCCGTTGTAATTATTGGGTGTAGCACACTGGGTAACAAACCACTCAAGCTGTTGTTCAGCCTCTCGGCACTGGGTGCCGGCAACAGTAGGACTGGGTCTTTTTAATGAAAATGTGATTGTCTTCATGTCCCACCTCTCAAAATTGTTTTGGAAACGAGAACATGTTCATATGAATAAAGGCTTGAAAAGGATTGAACTTTGGCCTCCTTTTTAGTGGTACTTACTCTTATTTGTTATTTGTATTATTGTAATGCCCAGAAGTCCCCGTCATGGAGCCTCTTTGTACGAGGTGCTGTACAAACACAGAACAAAATGACAGCCTCTTCTCCAAAGAGCTAACAGTCTGAGTATCTATGCAGGCTGGCCATCCTCATTCTTTTGTGACATATACATCACTATAGACATATTTTCAGCTACCTGTGTTTTTCCTTTATATAAATCATGTGACAATGAGAGACTTACTGCAATACTGCATTTGGTGCAAAACCAAACTTAATAGATATTGTATTGAGAATCCACATGTAATTTTAACTAATAATTAGATATCTAAAGTCAGATCTGTGGATGTAGAACCACACATGGGGACTTTTCAAATTATATATATATATATATATACCATTAACATAATTTGAAAGTCCCCATCTGTGATTCTACACACTCACACAGAGATATATTTGTTTTTGTAATCTTGCTTTAGTTCGGGGGTCGGCAAGCTTTCAGAAGTGGTGTGCCGAGTCTTCATTTATTCACTCTAATTTAAGGTTTTGCGTGCCAGTAATACATTTTAACATTTTTAGAAGGTCTCTTTCTATACGTCTATAATATATAACTAAACTATTGTTGTATGTAAAGTAAATAAGGTTTTTAAAATGTTTAAGAAGCTTCATTTGAAATTAAATTAAAATGCAGAGCCCCCCGAACCTGTGGCCAGGACCTAGGCAGTGTGAGTGCCACTGAAAATCAGCTTGCATGCCGCCTTTGGCACGCGTGCCAGAGGTTGCCTATCCCTGCTTTAGTTGACGTATGTGCTGTTGATGACAGCACTGTTTTCAAGTGCTCCATATATGAATGAACATTTTTAATTAGTTCAAGAAAAGAATTTGACTTTAGTACGCCGTGAATGGGGTAATATGTTACCAGTGTAGTTAAAAGAAGAAACATTATAAGGAACTTTCTCAACAAAATGATTGAGATCGATAGATCTATTAGAAAATAACTGAATAAAGGTCCTCCTAATGTTGATAAAAGTGAATGTATAACAAATAATGAGAAAAATGTTGGGTGGAAGATGAATTGAATGGGTTATTTTATTTCATTACCACCTCTGGTGGCTGGTGATGAAAAGCTGGAGAGAAGAAGGAAACTGAGCCTCCAGCCGAAAGATTAGACATGCTTGCCTTGCTGTTAAGTATGGACCATGAATGTATTGATACCATCTAGAATACTAAACAAAACTCTTTTTCCAAGTATGTAAGAGGGTTTTCTCCCTTTTATTATTGAACCTGACAACTTACGAATGGCTGCCCAACTGGGAACAAATATGACACGGGGATGAAAATCTAGGGTTATGAGAGTGGGAGTCACACTGGCCCAGTGGATGTAGCAGCAAGGTCAGCCCTGAGTACCTTCTCCCCCTCCACCCCCACATATTTATCCTTCTGGAGTCAGTATTTTAGGCTAGGAGCTGGAGTTGGGCGTAGGAGAACTGAAGGGCATGACATTATTTTCAATATGGTTTTAGAATAGCAAAACTCCAAAGATATTGCTAATGTCGAAATTTCTATCCCCGCTTATTCGGTTAACTGTAAGGCTGGAAATGAAATTTGTTCATGTATGTATTTCCAAATAACCTTATGTGATGGATAAAAACATCTGGAAGTTATTGTTTATAATATTGTTCTAAACTATTTGAAGTTAAGTTGCTTATCAATATGACTCTTTTGTTCAGAAATTTTATGTATTTGGTATATTGAATCAATGTGTTCAATTTAAAATTGATCTGCAACTTGCAAAATTCAGTATTGGAAAAAGATGGGGTTTGGATGTAAATAGAATATATTGCAGCATAGGATAGATGAATTTTTGTCATCATACATCATATTCTGAAGTGGTAACGCTGCATTACAATGTAGTCTCTCTCTACTGGTACTTGGTCTATCAATGTTTCTTGAGTCATATTTAGAAATATCAGAAGGGCTAGAACTGTTGGGTGTGCATCTCCATAGCTTGCTGGTTTAATTGATTATCTGGATTGATTTTTTTTTTAATTTTATTTCAAAGAAAGGTCTCCTTTGTAATTGTACTGTTAATTCTTCTTTGAGACTGCTTCTGGAATTCTGGGAGGACCCACAAAAATTTGTTTGGCCTTTATATGGCAGTATTCATAGGATTACTTTGACTAGAGGGAGGATTATTCTGGGTATGGTGCCTACAGAAGGTTTGGACAAAGCTAGGTTCAGGAGTCAAGGAACTGTTGTAGAGTATGTCAGTCACTGAAAATGAGATAGTAATTTGCAACTATTGCCATAATACTAGGCCAAAGTAATAGATAACTGGCAGGACTAGAAAGATCTCACGTAATCTATAAAATAGGTATCTAGTTTTGTTTATTTGAAATGTCTTGGCTGCAGTGATTTCAAATTTAATTTTTTTAGCTAAAACATGAGAATGAAAAACGTATGAGAAAATGCTAAGCAATCAATAATGTAACAACATTGATTAATGCAGTACAACATTAACACCCCCTCATAGTCATACAAAATTAAAAATGGAGAAAATCTTCAACTTGAAAGAAAAGAGAATAATTACAAAGAAAAAATGAAAGTGAAGTACAGTTTATAGAGTAATTCCAGAACTTGGAATCAAGATTTTCTTAACCTGTGAATTATTAATACTTATGCCATACATGAGACAGGACAATTTCAGATCTCAATTTCTCTTAAAGTAACACCTGATAATTCTCTGTCTTTTTCTTCCTCATCAATCTGTGGTGCACTTTCTTCCTCCCATCCTAATTATTCTCTCTCCTCTTTCAAGAAGCACCACTGAACTGAATGGAGTGATTCATTTTTGCATCTCTCATCCAACTCTAACATCTCATATCTCAAAGCTAAAGACAGTTTGCAGACAGGGGTATACTTAGTAACTTGCTCTTTTGGTAACATCTTCTTTTAAGGGGGAAAAAGTTCTTGTGGTTTGCTGCCCTTGGGGCAAAAAGGATTTATATCATCTCATATCTGGAAAATCTAAGGCACATTAAATCCAACATAATGTAAAGGGGGAACTAAAAGGTTTTCCAAAGTGGCAGCAGCACCTCAGTTTCATGAAACAACTGCTCATGTAGATGTCGTTTTCACTTTTAAGTGAAACAGAAAGTCAGTTTCCCTGTCAGAAATGTAATTCCGAAAATGACCTCTGAAAAAAACATCATATTCCCTCAAATTGTAGAAGCACCGTCAATGTCTGAAGTGAAGCAAAAAGTGGACATCAGGCAATAACAGATATAATTACTGACAGTTCGTGAACCACCTATTTCTGCTTCTTCATAAGTAAAACATGAGAAAGCAGAAATCTGGTATTTCAGCAAGAAAGTTAGGTCCAGATTCTAACACCTTGCTCCACACCATTGGCCCTGTTGATTTAAATGGGATTCATAGAGGAGTAAGTTAGTACTCAGTGTAAAGGTGGCAGAATCAGGCCTTGTGAAATGTAGACTCTTTACAGGCCCAGGAGTGCATGATTGTTGGTGGATAGTTCTCCTCAAAGTGCCCTGCTGTAATAACTAGAACATAGCTATTACTGCTGTCCACTGGCATTTCTAGGGCTAATGACAACTCCACAGGCCAAATAATAAAAACAAAAACAAACACAAAACAAATAAAGAAAATATTCAGATTTTTTTTGCAAATAAATCACCGAGTTCAGTTTGTTATGATTTGCCATGCTCATTATTTGTAGTTTATATAAACAGAATGTATAGTAAAACCAAACAGTTCACACGCAAACCACAGTTCGTTTGAAAGTTAGTTGTCCAAACTACTGAAAGAATACAAATAACACGCACATTCAAAGAAAATAAGGATCGATTGGTGAGAAATTCACGAATCAAAAGAAGGGGGCTACCTTAGTAACAAGTGTTTTTTGTAGCAAATATTTCAATAGGAGGGCAAACAACCGAATTAGATTAAAGATGGAACTTGACAAGTTAATGAATGGGATTAGAGGAGAGGGTTCCTGCGATAGCAAAGAAATGGACTCAATGACTGAGGATGTCCTTCTAGTCCTATCTCCCTAACCAGCTCTAACTGTCAAGCAGCTGTTCCTTTGGGACTCAAAACCAGAATGCTAATAGTCTGGCCAATTGCTCTAGCAAATAAGTGTTTTGTAGCCAAAGAGACATATTTATAGCTGGATATTTAAAGGCCTCAAGCTATGGCTGCAATTTTGCTCCCCTTAGTTGTGATGATGATGGTTTTCAATAGGAATAATGCAGGGTAAGTAAGGGGGACAGAACTGAGGCCCTTTGGTAAGATTTGAAAACCCATGCCATTCTTCAAGGAGATTGTAAGTATCGCAGTTCTTAATACCATGCTAGGCCATCCCCTACCGAGTTTGAACGTAAAGAGATCAGGAGCAGTCCGTAAAGAATGTGCCTCTGTCAAGATGTGTAGGAAAACTGGAGAAAGCCAAAGAGGTCTATGTGTGTATATGTACGTAGAAATAATTTTTAAAATGCTTGAATTATTACTGGTATTATATATATAAGGGCTGTCAATTAATCACAGTTAATTCATGCGATTAATTCAAAAAATTAATCACAATTACAAAAATTTATCACAATTATTTGCACTGTTAAACAATAGAATACCAATTGAAATGTATTAAATATTCTTGGATATTTTTCTACATTTTCAAATATATTGATTTCTATAACAACAAAGAATACTAAGTGTACAGTGCTCACTTTATATGTATTTATTACAGATATTTGCACTGTAAAATACAAAGGTGAATTGAAAAATACTATTTCTTCTATCATTTTTACAGTGCAAATATTTGTGATAAAATAATAATATAATTATTTTATTACAAATATTTGCACTGTAAAAATGATAAAAGAAATAGTATTTTTCAATTCACCTTTTGTTTTTTACAGTGCAAATATTTGTAATAAAAATACATATAAAGTGAGCACTATATACTTTGTATTCTGTATTGTAATTGAAATCAATATATTTGAAAATGTAGAAAACATCCAAAAATATTTAAATAAATGGTATTCCATTATTGTTTAACAACGTGATTAATCACGATTAATTTTTTAAATTGCTTGACAGCCCTATATATATATATATATATATATATAATTTATACTTGATTCATAACCATTCTCCATTTTATTAAATGCCTAATCTAATGGGACTACTTACATGAGATAGTTACAAAGGAAGTAATGACCAGAAAAAATGTGTTGGGATCAACTGCCCTAATTTCCATTTTCTTTTTCTTTTATCTCACCCAAATGTGTACAAAAAAGTTTTACAAAGTCTGAGCTAATAAAGACAAAAATCCATAGTTTTAATCATACAACTTAATGCACTGAGCCATATTTCAGAGGCATGAATGACATCAACTTTTAGGTTTCCATTTACAGCTAGAATCTGCACCCCTTATTTATGTTAAAGTAGTATTTATAGTAACCCCACTGTATCAATTGACTGGCTGACTGACTGCTACTCAGCAGAAGCATAAGTAAAGGTTGCAGACTAATAATTGGTTTTTGTCAGAACAAAATTATTAAATATTTTCTGATAGTTAAGTGCTGGATATTATTCCCCCTAGTTATTCAGATTAAACTGTATTCTGTCTTGCCCCCCCCCCTTTTTTAAATTTCTTACTCAATAAATAATGTATAGCAGAATACCACTTAAACACCACAATAAATGACTGAGAAATAACCAGTTACTTTTTACACTAAATCTTTTTGTCAAAGACTCAGTTGTTATTTTTAAATTAAAAATAAGGTCCTTAGGTTTGGTAGATTTAAAGTTTTGATACTATAATTTGAAGGGCTCTCATCCATTGGTTACTAAATTTCCAGTCCTAATTCAAAGGCCTGAAGTATTTGAATGACTCTTTCCAAAAGCTAATATGATATGTTTTGATTTAATTTAATTTACGAGGTCTATAAGCTACATATCACTGCAGTTAGGAATTTTAATCAATGTACAATTAATGATTGCATGGGTCACCACATGAAATTATAGTTACTTTAGAGGAGCGACTCTAACTTGCTAATGTAGTCGGTCCCCTTGTCAATTTCACCTGTTATAGATGGAATTGGTGAGGAGCTGTATTAGAGAGTTGGCTGTATAATGGAAAAATAAGGCCATAGTCTGATGTTTTGTGTTTACTGTCCACATCCATTGATCCTCCTCAGATCTGAACTGTGACTTAGACACTGTGTGGTGCTTCTATGTAGAAATGCATGGGCATGCATCGGCATATAGATAGTTTAGCTTTTGCCATCTATTTCATGATCTCCAAGAGAACATAGACAATGTTTCTTTTCTGGTGAAAGTGCTAATCCAGATGTGTAATCTACACTGGTTATTCTGTATACATGGGGAAAGTGAGATGGAAAGGTGAATGCCTACTCAGGATGCTAACTCAGAAAGCAAAGGGCCCCTGCTAAATTTGTTTCCAAAACTCAATTGTTGCTGCTGAGAATACTCATGGGAATTCTCTCTCTGGGATGATTCATTAACCCATCATGCCATGTAATTTGATCATGTATTTTTCTTTTAAGAACAAAATATGAGTATACCTATTTTACAAGATTATAGAATATTAAAATGCATATGATTTATTCTATAATTATTCTTATTTATAGCCATTATGCACCTGATTCTCTCCACCATTACATGTTGTTGGAGGGGAGCAAATGCAGTTGGCAGCAAGTGGGGACAGTACTTTCCCTATTCTTTGGGGACTGTGAAAGCTCCTCTGTCCTCCCTCTGAGCAGACACTGTTCCATTGCCCTGAATTGTGTGCGAGTCATGAGGAGGGCTGCAAAGCAAGAGAGAGGCCCGTTTTCATGGCACACTCCCCTCTTGGACAGAAAGATACCCAGGGGAATACTGGCCAAGGTTGTTAATGGTCTAATCAGCATTAACTATCAGTCTATGCCTCCATCCTCATCTCAGTTGGCCCAGATAAAGCAGTCCCTTGCCGCATGTCTTCTGAGAAAGTCAGGCTGGTAGAGGTCAGTGAGTTCAGGTAATATTGTGAGTGGCAGCTTCTCTACTTAGAACCAGACTTGCTATAGGGATAGGCTATAGGCCCATGCCTAGGACCCCATCTCTGAGTCATGAGGACACATCAGAATTCAGCTTTTGTTTAAAAATAGTAAGTTTTTAGCCTTCATGATTGTGAAGAAAACCTTGAAAACGTGTCCTGAATATAACAAATGCAGTGATGCCTGCCTGTGTCTGCAGAGACAAACTGGGACAATATCTCTGAGAGAGCGAACTGCTCCACACATCTCACTGGATTATTAAATCCTAGACCCTGTGTCTGCTGGTGGGCCCTTCCCACATGACTCTAGTAGAGAACTTTGTGTGTGGCAGGAGGAAAGAAATGCAAAAGGCACAGCCCACTCACTCAAGCAGATGCACCCCAGCTTTTGAGGAAAGTTGTCACCCCTGCTGCTGCATCATGGCAGAGGGGCCTCTGCAGTCACTTTGGGGCAGAAGGGAGTCCCATGCTGCTGACCCTTCCTCTCTGGGAGGTGAATGGGGATTCTGCTACAGTCACTCCAAGAGGGGGTGGGGCCATAGTGAGGTGTGGAGAGAAGTTATGGGCCTGGAACCCCAGGCAGCCCCTTGTTGTGGTATGCCTAGAGACCCAGATTGCTTTAATCCAGCCCTGACTCTGCTGGATTATTGCTTTGTCTCTCTAGATCAGTCGATTCAGAGGTTGAGTTGCCTGCATCCTCAGTTACCCCAATCATCCTCCTTTCTGATGGGAGCATCAGGTGGAAACTCAGGATGGCGAAACTTGCAAAACTTCCTGGGCACTCTGTCCTCCACCAACATGTGTTACCATGATTGTTTACGGTATGAGCTTGTGTTCTGGAGTACAGCACTGTTAACACTGGCTTTATAATTAAGGACTATATTGTACTCTGGCCCAGGAAAATCCATAAGTTCACCTTGTGGAGTTTCTGAATGATTCTTTCTTCAGGTGGAATTGCAGAGGAAGCATGATACATTGTCCTGAGTATTCCCAAGACTTATGAGGAAAAGGACACATTGCCTCTGCAGGACAGCTGCCTTTTTGTGGTGCTACATAAAAGTACCCTTCTACTTCATAGATTGACGGGGAGCTGTGTTTCTCTGGGGTTTTATTCATTTCCGGGCAATATATCCCTCTTTGTGGTGAGGCACTGCAGTGGAACAGGAGAAGTGTGAACATTACGTATCCTCTGCAATGTTAATTTTCCCATGAGATTGCTGGAGATCAAGCTGTGGAGGGCTCTACCTATCCTGCCCTTGTTAGCCCCTAGCACTCCCATTCTCTCCCAGAGCTATGAAGACTGAACTACATCATGCAGTGGGGACAATCTCCTGGGAAAGGGAGGGGACAGCAGAGGCACCACTCGGTCACTGCCCTGTTTATAACAGCTGTTTCCCACTCACGCAGGAGGAGGGGGAGGCATCAGACCCTAAATTTTGCCCAAAGGTTGTGAGGTTCCTCTTCAGTGGAGAATGCTGTGAACAGACATGCAAAGGGAGAGGAGAGACATTATAAAAGAATCCAGTGGAGGAAATAGATACAAAGCTATTACAAAGTTTTAAAGCTGAGATACTCCCACTGTGCAGTGAAGTACATTGCCAATAAGCCACAGATGTACAGCACATGAGTTTATAAAGCTGTGCCTGTCAGAGGTGTGAAGAGAGTCCTTAGTATGTTCATTGCATAGCGAACATACCCATCTGTTCTGTTGAAAGAAATAAACATCTACAACTAAAATCCTGTACATTTAGGAAGTTAACATTTCTGTAACACAGCACTGGTAACAAGGTGTGCCCTCTAGGGCTTAAGGGGATAAAGTTTCTAGAGACATGGAAGTAAATCATGGGGGCTTTGAGTGTGTGAGTCATTCTTTTTCATCTCAGGAGCAGACAGAAATGATGGCAAAATGCACAGTTTGCATTTCAGTTATCTACTGTACATTCATTTTCTTAACACAGAAATTGTCTAATCAGATTAGACCAGTGGTCCACATCTCTGAGAGTGGTAGCCTGTCTCTGATAATAATCAAGTATATGGCTCTGATTGATCAGTACAAGATGATTCAGAGAAAGGTGCAAACCACCCTGCAATAGAAATTATGGAACAATATGTCCTTAGAGGAAGCTTCTTCCTAAGCCCTATAAGGTTGGCTTATGCCTTGAAGCATGACTGATTAGTAACATTCTCAAAAGCACCTAAATGACTTAGGCTCCCAACTTCCTAAGACACTTTGGTCAATGGGACTTAGACTCCTAAATCACTCAAGCACTTTTGAAAATTGTACCTTATGTCTCTTACACACTTCTATGCTTAGAGCCTAACTATAGGTGTTCTCAGCCATATAAATGGCATACAGTTACATACAATCCCCCATATAAATTGTAGGATGCTTGTCAATTAATTTTTTGGGGGGTTTTGTGCTGCTTTCACATACACTGTAATTTGTGTGCTGTTACAGGCACTGTAGGTAAACCAGTATCAGCTGCCAATTTATATGCCCCAGATTGTGACAGTGCTCTTTTCTCCTATGTATTTTTTGTGATAAAACCCAAATTTTCCTTTCCTAATTGCACAAAAACACAGAATAAAATCAGAGAGGCCAGAGCTCTGGTGACAATTTCAGAAGCCCTGGAAGTAGCTAAAAAAGAAGGGTTTATCTATCTGTCCTATCTACCCTAACTGTCTACTGCCATCACCATAGAACTGGAGTGCCTTCCAATAAAATCAATAACAAAAGCCAAATCCTAAGTGGGTTTCATGTAATCTTTGGCATGTCTCCGTTTTCAGGGTGCAAAATCTGTTTGAGGTTTATGTTTTTGGTTTCTTTTAGATTTTTAGATTAATTTTGTTGTGTGATTGATTTGTGTCAGGGGTATTTATATTTTTTTGGCTGGTTGGTCAGTTATGGATTTTTTTGGTGTGGGAGGGGTATGAGTGTAATTCTTATGGTGGAAAGTAATGGAGTTGGAGTCATGGGAATCACACTCTTGTGAGATGGCATAACAATGTGAGTCATGAACACTGTCCACTGATGATGCTTTCAGGAGCATACATGGAGCCAACCTCCATTCACTGCTGATGACCAGCAAATGACTGAAAATGTATGTTTGGGTGCAGACAATTCTAATCCCTCCTGCCCCCAGAATCCGCAATCCCTCACTTCAACAGTCCTATTTCTTGTTAAAATTGCATTACCGCTAAAATGAATTTTAAAATGGAAAAAATCAAATCAAATAAACAATAAAACATAAAAATTAAAAATCAAATGCCATCAAAACAGAAATAGATTACTGGTTTGTTTCGGGAAAAATGTGTTAACCTATAAAATCACCAATCGTGCTGTTGATGTGAGTGCAACAGCCAAGATGTCAGTATTGGAATGATATATAATCTCACTATCCAGTGGCCAGCGTCACAGTGCAATACTTTACAAAATGGAAGTACATTTACTGCCGGGGGCCCTAGAGGCTCAATGAATTCATCCTGACCTGTACGGTGCACTGAAAATCGCCCCGCTGCATGTCACTCTTTCCTAGAGCACAGCCATAGAATGGAGCAATCCAAATCAAAAGGCAATAATTCATTTGCACTTAATGATATTCATATTTCACATAATTTGTTTGATAATATTCAGGCAATCAATAGAAAACACTGACAGGAGACATTGCTTTCTGAAATATCTCGTCATTAAATTATATTGGGCCCTTACATTCATTGCAACTGTTTTTTTCTTCATTATTCAATAGCACTTTCAATCCCCCTGTGTGTGACTTCCATTATTACAGATCATTTTTCCTTAGGATGTGTGATTTAATTTTAATGCTGGAATCTAAATCAAAATCCTTTCCTACTTCGGGGCTCTCTGGTGTAATAAAAGAGAGTGAGGCTTAGCCCTCTGCTTTTGTGCTCAGGCACATTTTGCCATGTATTTGAATTATGATAAAATCAATAGGAATAGGAGGACAGTGAAAAGTAGGGAGAAAGTTTCCCCATGTGCAGCCAGCAGAATAATTAAAGTTTGCTCCTGCTAGGGAACTGTTGCAAGCAAACAACTCATTAATTCAGTTTCTATCATTATTTAGCCCTGTTTGTTCTCTTATTGATACAGTTACACCATTAAAAGGCTTTTGCTTTGAATGATCTGAGTCTAAAGTCAAAATAGTCTGTGTTTTGTATAACCTTTGTTCTTTAGTAATTCCACAAAGACGTCTCTGAATTGTTCTCATTTTGGCTCCCTCCTTACTAGTATCTATGGGATTGCAGCACCAATGAAAGCTTTCCTCCTGCTGGCATATAGCCAAGGCAAGCCATGATCTAATACTGCAAATTATTTTCTCTTTTCCACTGGGGACCGTGTGTTAAAACCAGCTTTCTTGCCTACCTTTAGGAGATCTAGGCACAGACAGGTGTAGCCACTTTGATTGCACTGCAGCCAGTTTCTCAAACCTGCACAGTCAATGCATCAGTGTGCAAGCATGAAAGAGAGTCAGCATAATTCTTTCTCACTCAGTTTTTAAATCACTGCTTAATCAGCCACTTACCAAAAAATGTTTCTGCCTGTGCAGATTTTTTATGTTCAAATACAAAGGTGAAGATATGAAAATTGTGTCAGTACAAGATACATCTATATCTGAGGACTATCTGGGAGTTCTGAAAAGACTGTGTCAGTATTTTACACAGAATGGTCAGCAGACATATGCATTTTAAAGCCTAATGAAAATATTAGTGTTTGATCACCCACACCTGCTTCTGACATGCAACAATGTGAATTGATCAGTTTAAAAAGACAGATAGATATGAAAGGAGTATGTTCTGCTCCTTTGAAGAGAGTTCAGTAGCAAAAATATCACTTGAAAAAACATTAAGAACACTAAACTTCTAGAAATGGAAGTGATGCTAAAATGTCTGAAACAGGGACTTTGTGTCCACAAAATTGTTACTCTATTTTATTCAGTCAGCCAAAGAAGGGAAATTAGTAACTATACCCTGCCCTTTAAAAGGACAGAAACAATATGTACTGGAAACACAAGGCTGACAACAGCCTGGTGAAAGACCATTTGTCTGTTTTAATATTTTTACCCAGGGTTTGCGCAATTTCTTTCCAACAATTCAATTCAAGTGGGTAATTAATGTTGAACTGCTTATGGTCACCCATTTCTAAAAGCAGTCATGTTACTGGACTTATTGTTCTTAAATTATGGCCAGCATTTTCATGGTGAAGATATTTTTCAGTGCTTGATATGATACATAATCATTTTTTTCTTTAAGTTTAAAGTGAGCCTCTGAGGCCTCTGCAACCATGCACTGCTTTGTTCTGTGAATGTCCACTCTCAGAAGATAAGCAGGATTGGCTAGAAGCAGTACGTCTGTAAACTGGGTCATTCTTTCGGTTCTGCAGAAAGTGAGGTTGGTGGAGCTCTTGCCTTTGACTTAGGGTATGTCTACACTGCCCAGCAAGTGCGGGAGAGGTCGGGGCACTGCAGTGTCACTTCCTGCCTCGTTCCAGTGCAGCATAGTGCACAGTGCCAGGAACTGATACAACACACTGTGGCATGTGCAGGGAACAGCCAGAACAATTCTGTTTTATGTTCGGGATCTATCAGTTCCAGCAGTGATTGTCTTATCCTGATTTCTGTGAGATACTGGAATTACCATGTTGTACTCACATGGTGTGGTACTCACTTAGGAAGCTAGTAAACTTCATAATTCATGTGGAGTGCAAACTAAGGGCATTTTACAATCCCCATACACTATCGCTATTCTATTTCTTTACATTAAAAAAAAATAAGGGAAAGGCCTCTTTTCTTGTTTTCCTTTTCCCAAGCTTTTGTCAGTGCTTTCAGAATAAATCATCTCTGTAAGGCAACACCCTGTCCTCATTTCTACACATTGTTTGTGTACCAGGCTCAGAACTGTCATTTCATATCACAGTACATTGATTTTTAATGTTCTTCTAATTTAGGCTAAAGATGCAGAAATCTTAGCTCAGTTAGGCTGCATGCTGACCTGCATTTGAACTTCTTACCAACCGCTCTTAGGACTCTAACAACAATCCTGTTTTTAAAACACAATTAGAAACAAAATATTCCAAACTGATATTATTGTCTGGTTTTAATTATGCTTTAACATTATTTTTGTGCAGTCAATAACAAATATGTGCTTTGGAGATGGTTGTAAGGATTGTAGGATTTAAACATATGTAATAATCTCACTTACTTCTGTCTCATTCCCTCTTTAGATCTGTTGCTGTTATCTGATTTATTTAGACACAGCAGCTGGTGTGCTCTTTTGGGGCTAGCTTTGCAAGATTAAATTCTGCCACCTTGACCTAGCATAAATACTGAGAAACTGCACAGCCCAGGTTCATCATGGGATCTGGTGCATGAAATTAGTGTCGGAAAGTAGGATAATGCAGTGCCAGTGACATGGGCACGTCAATCTGGATAATTCTGGAATTCTGAAAGAGGGGAAAAGTTCAATAAGACTGCAGTGCCCTATTTAATAGCGCAACAGAAAAATGTGTTCCCATACAAATGATTCTGCATGGGAAGGAGGAGCTATGTGTATTTAACATGATTTAGAAGCGATAAGTGTTTTCTGTTGAAATAATAAACATCATCTTGATAAACTTCAGACATTCTTCTTTTCAATACTTCATTCCAGCCTTCAGTTAGTTCAATTAGCAAAAGAGATGATGAATTAAAATGCTCCCTAATAAGTGAAGGTGGGACCTGGGCTTGTAATAGTTTCACAGACACAACCCCTGCGGACTTCAGTGGAAATTTTGCATGAGTAAGGATTGCAGGCTAGGGGCCCCTGTATTTCCAGATGAAAATCTTTGTAATAGAAATGTGTGTATTTCTTCTTTTTTTTTTAAATAAAGATTATATTTGTTTGAACTACTCTTTTGTGGCATGGATGTGATGAATAACTACAAAGGCTGTTGGTTTTGTTGCCAAAGGCATGCTGGCACACTACCTTTGTTAGTGCTCTGTAAATTAAGTAATGATTTCAGGTATATGAAACATTCTTCCATTAAAGTACTGAATTTCCTTTTGACATGTATAACCACTGCACAGCATCTCTTTGTATTCATGCAAAAAGGCTTTCTTTAATGCCAACACATTAGAGAACGTAAAATGCAGTGTGAGGAAAAATTAAAATATGTTCATTAGAGTATCTGCATGAGTGACATTTTAGTTAATCATAACTACTTTGGTAAATAAAGCTGTAAATAAAGAGGGGGGATTTTGCATTCTGATACCATAAATTGGAAGATCCTGATTCTTTACCAAATGGGAATTTTTTTCTGTTTGATTAAGCTGCCTACCAGACTTTGAGCAGTGCGGAAATAATAATACTAATTTGATCTATAGTATCTGGCATTCTAAAGTATTGTTCAGTGCATGAAATTCTAAAGGGCAAATTCAACTTAATTTAAAATGAGAAATTCAGAAAAAAGATGTTCCTTTAACAGATGCTCTAGCATATGGCTAGGGTTTAAGAAAGTGCATAGTTGAGCATTGAAAATAAATAAGGGGATGACAAGCTCTCCCTCCCTCTTTTGCCCCATAGATACACTAAGCACATGGTCACCAGATGGCATGTACACAACTTTGAATGTAGTACAATATTCATAGCCACCAATTTGCTGCCTTAGAGCAGAAGTCCATGTATTAAAATATTTTTCTCATATCTTCTCCCAAATGTACTTTCTTCTTATATTTTTGTTTAAAAAGAGAACAAAGGAAATAATTGTTTTATAAAATGAAAGTAGGCAATTCAGTATTTAGATTGCTTGAAATGTTTATTAACCAGTGGTGTAAAAGCGTTGCTGCCAAATAATTAAGGGCTCAATTCTAGCCTACTTGAAAACAGTTACAAACTGCTGTGACATCTTCTCATTCTCAATATCTCTGTGGTCCAAGCCATAAAATTTGGATCCTAACTTGCCCAAGGCCACTATAAAGACTGGGGCCAGACACTTGGCTCCTGATCCTGCAATAAAATCCATGTGAACAGATTTCTACATCTATGTGGAGCCCAGTTTTACAGAGGCTGCAAAGGATCTGCCTGCTCAGATCTGTATACAGGATCAGGCCCAAAGTTTGGGTCATAATACAAATTTCCTAACAGTTCTATGATGAGTGGATATTGTTTTGTTTTAAAAATAATTACATGATCAACAGCAACGCTTTACACAGGAGATTTGTCACAGCCACTAGGGTGAGCACCAGATAATGAACGTGTTCTAGGACAGTAGTCTCAAAATTGTGCAGCTGTGTTCCGCTGCCTCTCTCTAGATTCAAATAACTAATTAACAAGATTCCAAAAAGCTGTGTGCATTCCTGCTGACCAACGGCAATAGTGTTTGTGCTCAACAGGGATCTAAACAACATGAATCTATGTTGGCTTCCATTCCATTTGAAACACCTGTGGACACGGATTTCCTGGGTAGCACTGTGTGGGCTTGTCTTCACTACTGGGGAGATCAATGCTGCTGCAATCGGTGCAGCAGATGTTGATTTAGCGGGTCTAGTGAAGACCTGCTAAATCGACGGCAGGGTGCTCTCCGGTAGACTCCAGTACTCCAGCTCCCTGAGAAGAGTAGGTAAGTCGACTGAAGAGCATCTCCCATCAACGCAGCATAGTGAAGACACCGCAGCTGGAGTAGTGTAACTTAGGCTGATTTACCCCAATACCGAAGACAAGCCCGCAATGTGAAGGAATTAATGCTGAATGCCGAAAAGAAAAAGCACAGACTATGTAGTGAAATAAAGATTTTTTCAAGACATTAACAGAGCATTACAAATAATGAAGGTAATGAATACAATTCAGGTGAGTATCTAGCTAGCATAAGACACATTTCAGCCCCATCTGGGTTTATAGGTTAAAGGTTTGTGGAGCACAATTGCGATATGAGAGAATGCATAAATAGACCTTCTCTCTCCTCTTGGTCTTTTCTATAAATAAAAAGGGAGTCTGTTGAACAAGATTTCAACAAGATTTTGTGGAAGGATGTCCTTCCAAAGATGATAGAACTGATGTGAAAATTAAAACTCTGCACATTTAAACAGAATTTAATTTACCATGCAACACAAAAGCTTCCAATGCATCCAAGTTTGAAAGCAACAGCTTTAGAAAATCAGTACAAATACCTGTGTATTTAGAAACTCAATGTAAATTGTTAGAGGAAAAAAATATAACATTTGTATTAAATATCTATATGGGTCCTTGTGTGGTATCAAAAATGCATGGAAATTATGAGGATATATTTTCGTCTTTGCGGTTTTTTGTGTTTAATGCAAACCACTCCAGATTTGTGATTTATGTTGTCACCAGAAACCCTCAGCGAACATACAGTTTTATATCAGTGACAGAGAGTGAATGTCTGGAGACCACCAATTGGATTGTGGCACTTTATAATTTGCTATCCTGAAAATAATTATTTTGATTTATTTATAATGCAGATATAGTTGTGGTTGTCCAAAACCATAGGGAACAAGGTTACATGAAACACAGTAGCAGCCTTCATTTATGTAATATGTAATGTAATTGGATCATGCACAGAGACATCATTTAAAACTATACTCATTTATGCTTAATAAGGTGATGTTGAAATTTTCTCCTGATACCAGAAAAGAATATTAGCATTTGCAGGAACATTAAATTAAGAGTATAGATCTACTAATCCACAAACATATGAGTATAAAGGTCAGGGGAGAACTGGCTAGTTGAAAATACAGCAGGATTGTTTCCTTTATGCTACGTTTTTGTGTTTAATTTTACATTGTAAATTTCATTTTGTTTCAAAATTAAAACTTGTTCAATTAAATATCCCTCCCACCTGCATGTTCCTTCTTAATACGTCAATAATATTATATGATTTAAACACAGTTAATTTAAAAATAATGTTAATGTCTGTAGTCAAAGACAGTAGAATGATTTCAAATATCAAGTCTTATCCTAAAGTAATAGTGTATGAGTAGTATTATTGGGTTTAAAGTAAAGCACATGCATGAGTCTTTGCAGGATGAGGATCTAATTAATGTTATTGTTTTATTAGGCAATGATAAACATACTCTCATAGTGTCTTTTCCTCCCTTCCTTTTGGAATATTTGTACAGCAGTCCAAGCTTCACACCTCCCCATTTTAGCTGCATTTAGCTGTCTGAAAGACAAAATTATATTGCTTTATGTCCTAAAACTGTAGTTTTCCAAGATTTTCATCTTGTTGACTTCCTGTTTATAGCAGAATGCTATTCTGCATACCTCCTCTTCCCTTACTAATTTCATACTTTCCCAGAGGTGACGATAGTGCTGGTTACCTGAAAAAGTAACATGGACAGTTTTAAGAAAGAAAGATGAAAATACAACGGGTGCAACAACTTAGTTATAAACCCTGTTTTCCTTCTGGGCATTTTTAATATTCTCTCTCTAGATGTAGGAACTATCTTTAATAGCTGTAGCAATGGCTTCTGCAATATTCAGATCCAGAATGTAACTTGCCCAAAATTATTGGAATTCGGTTCTGGGGTTTTGGTTCTGGTCCTACTGAATTAGTAACAAAAATTCCATTATATCCTTCAGCTGCGACTTTTTCTAGTCTCTCTCAGTCACACTGCAGTTTGGTTTTGTCATCATGTGGTTTTGCTGTTCTTCTCAGTTTGATATTTTTTTTTAGCTCATTAGCACATTTGATCATCATGCAATTTGCCTGACAGAAATATGAAGCAGCTGTACAAGAGGGTGATTTTTTTTGTTTTACTTTAGTGGATTAGAAAAGCCGCTGGAAGCTTTAAACCAGTCCCAGAGTGGGTTACAGTAAGCACTAAGTGTCACTGCTTGCTGAATGACAGCTGCTTCACTGTTGTGACAGAATCAGCTCTGTTGACCTCCTGGAAGTCCATAGTCCACCATTTGCAAACCTTTGTCTTAAAATTGTCGTTGATTTACCATCTGCATTTGTGTCATCTCTCAGAAATTAAATCTTTCAATGGAGAGGGAACTGGCATTATTTGCAGTTTAGTTAGCCGTGAAACTTTGACCTGTGAGGAGTGTCACACAGAAATAAAACTCAGCTACTCCTGTATCTCTGTGTCTTTATTATTTTGCAAATTTTATGCAACCAGGAAAAATTAAATTGATACAAATAAAAAAAGTTGAAAAATAAACTGATATCTGTGGAAATTATATAAAAACTGCCAAGCCTATCTATCACCTAGCTGCCATTGGGGGATTGTATGTTTGGTACCTATACATAGCAGTCATTATGTCAGTTGTTCTGCCATCTCTTACAATTATAGCTAGTGTGGTTTTTACTGTAAGTCAATAGGCAAATAAAGTGTAATATTATTTAGCTGAAAAGGTTATTCTTTTGTTATTGTTTCTCCTGACAATTATGCTCTCTGTCTGTGGCGGATGAAGTGAGTTTTGCAGTAATGAACTGCTGGTGATCACAGAATCAAAAATGTCAAAAATATTTGAGATAAACTGTTCCTGCTTAGATGTATCTGAGCTTTCAGAAGTTCAGAACACTGGGCAGAGCAGCTACCTCTGGAGCCATGCAGCAGACACATGGCCTAATCAAAGATGCGCACATGTGAGTTGAAAAGTTCAGGATAGGGCCTTAAGCATTTAATCATGTAAAGGGAAAAAAACCTTATTTCATGTGCATTAAAGCAGTATTCACCTTTAAAATTTGCCACTGCCCAGAGACTGTATAATAAAGAGATACTGCTGTTGTTTTTTTTATTTTTGTCCGGTGCTCAGTTGTACACTATAGTTATGGAAAATTATTCACCTTTAAAAGCCACAGTTGCACTAGGATTATGCAAAACATGAGAAACAGGTTTTGTTTTTGTTTTCTTTTGAAATTATGGCCTGGCTGTGATTTCATAAAATTGCAGAACTGTTAAAAGTTCAGAGATGAAATTAGGCATTTATTTTCATAATGGTTTGATTAAAAAAATCACTCATAGGGAAAAAAACTAAATCGATTTTTGTCCTATTTATTTAAGAGCATATAACACTTATGCTGCAACTCTGGATCTGACTTTGTGCAGTTAATGAGTCAGATTGGACCCTTTCACAAGGATTTTCAGGTGCTGGGGTAAGTGAAGAAGAATATTGTCTAGTTGTAGGTAGTTATTTCCTCCTTCATTTTCTTTAAAATTAAAATAAAGTGTATCTTAAAAAGAACTGATTTCTATTGTGACCAGGCTTTATATAAAGAGCAATTCTTTTTTTCAGATGGAATGACTTGTTATGCTATGAATAGAAGTTAATTTAAAAAGTGTAAGTGCTTCAATACTGGCTCCATATTAATTTCTCTTGAAGTAGATGGGAAGTTTTGTATATGTGAGGATTGGAGAAATTATCCCCAGGTTGGAACTTGCAAATTCAGTGTTATTTTAAAATAGCAAGCAGGCACTTTGCAAGTGTCGTACAAGGCGAGTACCAACTGGAGCTGTAAAAAAAAAAAAAAAACCAAAACCAAACCAAAAATACCCTATCACCTCCTACAAAATAGGCAGAAAAAATCACTTTCTTTCATAGTTTCTCAAGAAAATATGGAACTATTTATAAGGTCTCCTATGAATGCCTCCCTGATTTCTGTGAAAATGAAAGGGCTTCTGTAGAGCATAAAACACCTGCCATTAGATGCATTTATTTATTTATTTTTAAAAGGAACCAAAAAATCATGTTTCAGAGTAACAGCCGTGTTAGTCTGTATTCGCAAAAAGAAAAGGAGTACTTGTGGCACCTTAGAGACTAACCAATTTATTTGAGCATGAGCTTTCGTGAGCTACAGCTCACTTCATCGGATGCATGCCATGGAAACTGCAGCAGACTTTATTTATACACAGAGAATATGAAAAAATACCAAACCTGGATTTGTGCTGGAAATGGCCCACCTGATGATCACTTTAGATAAGCTATTACCAGCAGGACAGTGGGGTGGGAGGAGGTATTTTTTTCATATTCTCTGTGTATAAATAAAGTCTGCTGCAGTTTCCACGGCATGCATCCGATGAAGTGAGCTGTATCTCACGAAAGCTCATGCTCAAATAAATTGGTTAGTCTCTAAGGTGCCACAAGTACTCCTTTTCTTTTTGCAAAAAATCATGACAGTTCTCTATGGAAAATAGGAGCACTCTTCACCCAGGATCAATATGGGAAGTTTCATGGTTTTGCATCTGACGACATTTCATTCTTTTCAAAAGCTGCCGAGCATCTGCAGTTCCATTTAGATCAATGAGAGCTGTGGGGACTCAACACCTTTGCAATTCTGGCTGTATGTTCACAGCAACCATATGTGCTTGCTGGTGTACTTTTTTTTAAAGTAATTAATTAAATCTATAAATTCTCATTCAAACTCATATGAGTATCCACAAAGAGTGAAATTCAATCACTTACTTATTCCTCCTTGCCACCAGCCTGAAGGCACACACAAACTCCCTAAAGAGTGCCACACACGCGTCCATCCATCACTGCAACCCAAATGTGCTATTCCTGTGTAAAAATGTCCAGATGATATAGTCATACTGGTTATCAACTTGGAAGGAATGAAAAGACTTTTTTATGAGCATAAGGACAGAAACTGCTAAACTAGAACTTCGTACAGGTACGCAGAAGGACAAGACCATGGAGAAAGGAGAAAATGCTGTAATACTGGTAGATGTGTGAGGAGAGTATGAAAGACTGAAACTTGTTTGTATTTTTCTAAGGTAAAGTACATTTTAGGGGGAAAAACCTTTGGAAAAAATGGAGAAGAAAATATCCTGTGGTTATCCCAACACATCCTAAAAGGGCAATATCGACTAAGGGTTAGAGTACTGGATTGTGACTCAAGAATCTTGGGTTCAATTCCCAGCTCTGCTAGAGGATGACCTTGGGCAAGTCAGTTCTTCTCCTTGTGCCTCAGTTCTACCATCTTTGAAAACGATAATGACCTCCTTTGTAAAGCACTTTGAGATCTACTCAGAAAAAGCGCTGTAGAAGAGATAAGTATGATTATTATCATCCTCATTATTTTAAAGGAATAACAAAGAGGGAAACACAGGTTTTGCAGTTCCCCATTAAATATCTAATTAGTAGTTTCGCACATCTCTAAAGGTTTGTCATATTTGAGTGTCATTATACTTGTCTTGTCAGCCTTTTGACTTTGAGCACCCTGCAGCGTGTTTTATAGATAAAAGATTTTCAAGTACTGTAAATATAATGGGAAGGAGAACTAATGATGTTCATAGGCACACTGGAGTGTGTGGAAAAGTAACTATGCCCTGTATAATTCACCATTTGGAAATCTAGGGTAGATGGGTGTACATTTTAAAAAATGAAAGGCCCGAGATGTAAAATTAAAATAAAATAAAAATTCAGTGTTAACCACCCGCGACAATTAAATTGACCACCGTATTTGTGGTGTTTCTCATTCTAGGAGTAGGAAATACCATACATTTTAGAAAGTGCTCAACAGTACTTTAACTCAGCTCCTATTGAAATCAGTAATAGATTTACCACTGACTTGTAAGGGTGCTGAGTTAGACTAACTCTGAGGTCTTTTGAAAATCTCTTCCCGAGAATAAACCTCTATTTTTAATGACACCCATTCTAAAGCGCCCATTCTATATCATGCTTACATTTAAACAGTTAAAGATATTGAGATTGGTTCTATCGATACATATATGTACACGTCATTCTGTAGTTTGTAAAAATCACTCATATTCAGCGTATGTGAAATTGTGCACTGATATCTGCCAGAACCCAGGCTTCAGAGCATGGGGCAAGGCACTTGCGTAGGATTTTACCTGAGTAAGAGTTTGGAGGAAAGTTTAAATTATGGTCCTTTTGAGTTTTCCTTGTTTATTGGCTAGCTTTGGAAGCTATACAATGTTAGGAATTGTTTGTTCATTGTCAAGTGCCAGCATATATCATAAAAAATATAAATGAATTGTTGACTGTATAAATTCACTCAGAAGCTTTGGTAAAGACACATCATATAATTCAGAATAACTATTATAAGTAAAATAAATACAATGAAGTGCCAAAATGGAAATATTCAACTGTGTCCACATTAGGAGGAAACTAGACCCCCACACACATTAAACCTAGAGTTATTATTTTTGCACTTTGAAGAAAATTAATATCGAAATTTGGTAGTCAATGAGAATGAGCGATAGCACACTGATATATTTTCTCTGTGTGGTGCATCACTTTGCCTCAGCAGAAGCTCTGATTTTCATTCTGCAGGGGAAAGGCTCCCACTTTTTGCATGGAGAGTGTGTTTACTTATTTTAATAAGGGAGCACTCTAAACTTGTACAAAGGGGTCAGCATTAGCCCTTCAATTTCCTCCCAGTAGTGAACGCAGGCATTATTAATGCTGATGTCTTGCCATTTCTTCTCAATAGGGAGTACTTCAATATCTCTTCTTCTATGTTAATAACCTTAGGCAACTGTTCACTTCCTGTATATTGTGCAATTCTCAGTAACATTCTTAAGAACAGTTAGAAAAGGATTGAAGGAAAAATACAGAAACTGTGAACCATATAAATCATCTACTGTTTAGTCTGCTATCATCCCATGATGTTGTAATACTATATAGTAATTATATATAGTTAAAGTTATTTAAAGTCTGTTTACCAATTCCCCATAGATCATTACTAATAATGTTTTATTATAACACCTCACTCTCTGCCTTGTCTGGAAGCACATATGCACTACCGATGTAATTTCCTTGCCTTACATCCTTTTAGTCAATAGCTACCTTTTTGTTTTTGTTCTTCATATTTTCCAGGACTGGCAAAGTATAAACATTAATCCAGAGTAATCAAAGAAACATAACATGTATCCCTATGGCTTAAAAGAATGTTCAAGACTCTCACAGCTTCCATCCTGCGCTTAGTATGTAAAGCCTCTTGTTTAGTTCATATATAAAGGCTGGATGATCTTTTATTTCTGAATTAGTCTTAAATCAGAAGCTTTTTTCTTTCCAAAGATAATAGTGAAATCTAGCAATCTATTCTTTCTCTCACACTTTTTGACGTATATAGTATCTTTTGTTTTCCAAGGTTTGACTTTAGTCTTGCTCTGGTAAATATGGATTTAATTTGACATTCTTGATTGAATTAAAGGGTTCTAAAAGGTTAATTGGCTTTTGTAATGCTATTTCTGGAGAAGATATCGAAAAAATGTAATGACAATTTGTCTGAACTACATTGAGTGGTACTATAATCTAATTATTTATTAAATCTGCAGAAATATACATGTAGTGCATGTAGTGTGTATGCGAGTCTTTAAAAGAGCTATTCAGGTCAAGCTGCAATGCTCACAAGACAGCCTCCCTCCAAATACTGTTCTTCAAAGAAAAACAAACCAAACTAAGGACACCCTGGATTGTTTAACACACACTTCCTCTGGATTCCTAAATTAGATCTTTTATAGGTCTTAATTTATCCTCTTTAGAAATTCATATGATTTTTGCAAAATAAACTGGTATCATTTTGGAGATTTGTGTGTGTGTAATTATTTTTCTTTATTTATAAAACTAAAATGGAAATAAAAGGGTGATTATCAACAAGAGTGAACTTTCTAGAGAACTCTGTAACACTTGCAAATTCTCTGGAAGTGGGGCTTCATCCAAAACCTATTAAAATGAATGGGAAGAACCCATTGACTTCAGGTAGCTTTGGATCATGCTGCAAATGAGCACACAGATTTGGTGGAGTTTGGAAAGCCTTTAGACTCTCTGTCAGAAGCACGTCTGAGCATGACTGCAGTTGGTGTTAGTGGCAGCAGAGGACTTAAAGGGAGACAAAAAGCTATCCAAGTGCAGGCAGTGTTGTTTAATTTGAATTGGCCTGTATAGCGGAGGTATATAACATAAAGACACACATTACCTGACCAAGTTTCATTCTTTTCAAGTAAGCTAAGAACACCTCCTTTTTGTCAGCAGTTATGTAATTGGATCTAAAAAATAATGTTGTATTGGTTTGATAATCAGAGGAAAGCAGAGAAGGTTATGAGAACTGCTTTAAAGTCTATTGAAGAGAATGAAAAAACTCCCATTGACTACAGGAGACTTTGGATCAAGCTCTCAAGCTTTCTTGTTGTCCACCTGTCCAGTGCTTTTGAATTCAAATGATGATTGAATCCCGTGGTAAAACCACGGTTGCAGGTGTCCTATTGAATTAAGATCTTAAGATCTTGATATTTAGAATCATCTTATATTCAAATGATTTTGTGCACTCTGACTTCTAATTTTATAAGCCCCAAGTGGCAGGAAGATGTTTCCCTTTGCTTCAGTGTGGTTTGATATTTGTTAACTTAAAAAAAACCACATGTTTTCCTTTTTGCCATCTGGAAGCAGATGTTAATATTTTATATACAATTTTCCTTAACCCATAATTGGCAATAAAGACAAAATAATTTAATGTTTCAAGATTCCTTAGTGTTAACTAATTAAACCAGCAGCAGGCCTGGAGCATGGCACAATGGCAAACTTTCAGATGAATTAATTTTATGGAAGACCAGCTGAGTAATTGGACTCCAATTACAGGCTGTTTAGCTCCATCATCACCTTCATATATAATTAAATTCAATTGGTTGATACAGCTTCTATTTTTATGAGGGCACATACAAGCTTTTTGAACCCCACTGTGACTTTGGATCTAGGCCAATCAATTATTACTCATTTCTCTTTCAAATGGAAATTCTCTAGATTAGTCATATCTTCCATAATGCATTGCTCACATTTAAAAGATCTGTCTAAGGCACACTATAGCTAAAGCAAAGATAAAGAAGGATTTTTTTGTTCTACAAACGGTTTATGGAATTTAATTGTATGTTTGTCCTGAATATTAATAAACAGAAGCTACACACTTTTATGACCTGCCTTGAAAGATAAGATGTCTTATGCTGTAGATATGCCATCTTGTATCATTGCCTTTTCAAATGTTATTGTACAGTTACAAGATGATAGCTTATAGAAATCACTTACCACTGCTAAAATCATCTTTATTGGTATATACAATATGAGATATGCAAAGTTATCTGTAAATAGCTTGGTTTTCAATAATTCTCCAATCTTACTAATATAATTTTTCTTCAAACAAGAGTTCATTAGCATAATTACTAATGAAAAACTTTTATCTGCTCATTTATTTCTCTTGTATTACCTTACCAAGGATTTCCACAATTTCTCCTGCCTTTTGAAAAGTTACCCAGGTTGTGCTTAAATATATTTGACTAAGGGGAAAAAAAATCCTCCCCCTTTGAGAATGCCAGAGCCTTTTGTTCTGTTTTAATCCTCCCTGTTCTGAAACTAATGCCATATTTTCATATGCAAATAGAAAATGAATTATTAACAAGGCTCAATTATCTATGACCCATAGCTGGCCCACAAAAAGATTAGGCACAATTGACCGGATTGATATGGCACTTTTGCCTGCTCTGAGTGTATTGGTTCCTGTATGTTTATTTCCAAACACAGCAGTATATATCTGTGGTAAAACAGGAAGTAGCAATGACATCAGTGATCTTTTCCAGTACTACTCAATGATCAATAAAGAAAAAAGCAATGCCAGCTATGGGATACTTTTTCTTCCTTAGATCCTTAAGTTAGGGAAATATCAAATCTGCTTCCCTGTTCCTGGAGCTGTGTAATTTGAATATAAATGGTTGTTGGGAATTATAATAAGTGATACTGAGTAATGATGGATTAAAATGAAATTCCTGTGAAACTCTGTTACTTTCATATGAACAGCAAAAGAATACAGTAGTGATTAATGATAATGAAGTGAGTACCAGAATATTAATTGACTGCCCATCCATTATAAACTGCTGCTTTCGCAATATATAGAAATGTAAAAATGTATGAGGATGTTCTCTTCATCTATATTTATGGCAATTTTGATAATCTATAAACAAAAATTCCTCTTACAAAACATAAGAAAAGGGTGAATGAAAGGTTGGTAGAATTATTCTGTTTCTTACCAGCATGAAAAAATGTTCTATTTGAAGTCTCAGCTTGTAGGAAAGCTATAATCTGTGTAGCTAAATAGATAATTCCGGAAAAAAAAGTGTTGTGAACATTTTCATATTTAAGATTAAAATAAAGGTGACAAGAAATGTTGAAATAATAACAGCAATCTCAGCCTTTTTGAGTGAAGAGGGTATAGCATTCAAACTGAGGTTAAACTGAAATGAGGGACCAATATTAGTATTTTTATTTTGTTTACTCTACTTTTATTGCAAATATACTTTAAGTGAATGATCACCACTAATACTTAGTGTTCGGGTTTTTATTTTTATGTAAAGACAGAAACCAGATTTGAAGTATGCTATGTATTTTAGATAACTAATGCTTTTTTTCCCCTCAAAGCAAACAAGCTCTGATGATATATTGGGTTTATTCCGGTCTAGAATGTCCACTGTCAATGGATCAACAGCAGTTGGTCCTCTTGATGTCGCTACATGTTTACTAATGCTGTTTCCCCTAGTAGGAGGAACCAGCATTTGTGGGGTAAAAAATATAACAAATAAGATAGTACAGACTTTTCACACTTCTAGGGGAGGGAGGAAAATTACTAGTGCTGTCACAGATCTAATGTGAACTCCCTTAAAATGGAAGTGAGGGTAGGGGAAAGAAACCTTCTAGGTGTTTTGTTTGTTTTTTTTTTTAAATGGCCAGACTTCTTAAATCAGAGTTCACTGATAAAGAAAAGTGGTGACTAGGTCCAAACTTTTAGTATCACATGTGGCTTGAGGTCTGTTTTTTCAGATAGAACTGAGATCGGAATTCACAACTAGTATTTTTTACAAGCCTATTCACAGTCAATAGGGTTTGAAATATAAACTACCAGGGGTGAGTAGGGGAGAGTGGGATTCTTAGTCGAGATTTAATCTTATAAAATTTCTTATTTGTAAATAAAAAACAACCTTTTTCATGGGTCCTAGCTGAATAATGAAATAAATAAATAATGCAATAAGTATGTGCAAAAATTTCATCTTAGTGTAAAGAGAGAGAAAAACAACCTAAAGCAGCTTTTCCCAAACTTTTGAAGGCTGAGTCCCCTTTTCAGGACAGTGGTGGAACCAATCGTGTCCTCCCGCCTCTTCAACCCTGAGAAAGGTCTATCCATCTTAATTTATAAATCTTCCAACCCACCCTGGCTAATTTTTCATGGGCATGTCCCACACTTCGTGAAATTCTGGCCTAAGGTATCAGAAAAATCAAACCCAAGTCTTGCACATCTGGTTTCCTTGCTTTTTAAGAAACACCCAGTTTGTTCAGCTAATGGTGTAGTTGACACTAACTACTGAACCCTTTCAGACCACTCTGACTACCAAACTAAGTTAGGAAAACAATTCTGCAAAAGAAGAAAGTCAAATCCTGAATGAAACCCACACAGTTCCGTATGTACAGAAGTACCTAATTTTTTATTGTGCATGAAGGACCTACTTAACGATTAGGAAGAACTGACCTTTTGTTTCATTAGAAATTCAATAGCTTTCAGGTACAATCCAAATGATATGGAGAGTGTTCAGTAGAAAGAATATGCCGCGCTTCAACAGTTTTGAAGACAATTTAACTCTTAATCACTGATATCTTCAGTGTTCCCTCAAAAAACATTATTCTTCATATACAGTACAACAAAGACCAGTGTGTGCCCATAGCCTGAGCTTAACGAAGTGCATTAAGAAAGCTGGCTTCCTGGGCAGAAAAGCACATCAATAACACAGTGGGAAGTGGCACCAACAGAAGGTAAACACAGGTCAGTCAGGGAAAGCTTAGTAGGTGGTGGGGCACAGATTTTCAAGTATAATAAAGGGAATGACATCAGAGAGATTCATCTTGCTCTGTGCTTGAATTCTCAGTTATTAACCAAGGCATAACATCACACAGAAACAACAAAGGCATAGAATCAGCCCGTTTTCAGCTGCCTCACAGATGGCACCTAAATGGCAATTTCAGAGCTTCTGAGAGAATGACTGTGGCAATTGTATTATATAAACCATTCAGCTAAGAAAAAATGTTCTGGTTAAGTCAATATTATTCAGACATGTAAGCCACTAGGCTTACCCAGTTCTCTGTCATTATTTATTAGGTATATGTGAATGGTGCAGAAGAGTTTCAAATTCCCGAACATAATTTTTCTGTCAGGGCTGGCAAAAAATAATAAAAATAGCTGCCCCACGTATATGGCTGGTTATATTTTAGAGCTGAGCAGGAAATCGTTTGTTTTTTATTTTAGCTAGGTTTAGCAAGAAATGAGTCTTCATTACAAAACAAGCTTTTATTTTCCATGCTGCATTGTAGTCTATCCATCTCTAACCTCTTCATAGGCTAATCGGGAAATTATTAGGAAATGAGAAAGAATTTAAATGCCAAAAAACCATGCGGGATGGGTACAAGCTCTACATGCTTACTTGGAAATGCTTTCTCATACTAAACCGTATCCAGTATGCATTTTGCACACATCTTTCTTGATTCTGACTGGTGTCATAGCTCATGTTATAATTCTGCATGGTTGCCTGTGGAAGTATTACTGCATACTGTACATGAAATTCATTGTGCTTCCAGCAACTGAAACTGATGATGAACCACACACATCCCATTCTGGAGAATTTTCCAGATAAGGATTATGCCATTTAATTTAAGAAAGTCACAAGTTCCATATAGGATTCACGAGTTCTATATGGGATTATTTACATTTGTTGTTTAATTATTTTAGCAGTGGCTCTGTAACTTATTTCCCTCAGGATTGAAAAATTACCCCATTAATGAAATGGGGTTTAAAGGCATTATTTCCTATTGTAGGTAACTTTTCTTGTGGAAAATACATTAATGATACTGCCCTCAAACTACAGGTATCTATCCTTCGACAACTTTGACTTAACCATAGACTTTACTAGCACAGACTGTATGCTAATGTGTTTAATTGTTCAAGGTGATAGATTTTTTTTTGGGGGGGTGGGATTACTAATAATGTGAGAGGAAGGCAGAGAAAATAGAGATGCACAGAAGAAAGTGTGTGATAGTTAAATTTGTCAGATTGGCCAGTTATGCTGCCTGTAATACAGTAAAAAGAAAAGTGAAGCTAGGTATAATGTGTGGGCCAGGTCATATAACCAACACTCACCCACCCACACAAGAGCTGGTTGCTGTGGGGCCCACTCCACTGTGGACAAGTGAAAACCTCTCTATGTTCAGGCAGGCTGTGGTCCATTTTAGAGGCTTCCCCTCTAAGCAGAAGGCTGTGTACAGGGGTAGGTATGTGCGTGAAACTCCCTCATTCACTCCAGCAGAGCCATACAAAGAAGTACTGGTGGAGAAGGCACCTACACACAAAGCCCACTGGTTGGATAGGGTTGGCCCCAAAAGCAGAGGGTTTCAGAGTTAATAGCCCATTAAGGTGAATGGGCCAATCGACTACCCTCAGTGCTGTGGTTTCAAGCTGTCCACAGACACAGGTAGAGATCACTGCATTGATAGCCCTTGGTTCATGCTTTTTTCAACCGTTTTCATCACAACCATGAGGGCTAGAAACTTTTTTTTTTTTAAACAAGAAAAATGAGATTCTGATGCTATGTGATCCCTGGCTCTAGGCACAGGCCTATGACTTAATCTGGCCTTAGATGAGTAACAACTTGTGAGGGAAGAGGGTCAACTACGTCTATTGAATTGTCCCTCCTGGGGCTCCTTTTTGTGGAATTCAGGGCTCTTGTTTGTGGAAGGAGCAGGACAAGGGTGAAAAGAATTGGGTTTAAAAGGAAAATGCATTACTTCAGGAAGACTTGAGACAGCAATAGCTGTGATACCTTTCCTGCAGAGACCCCCGGGGGATCTCCGCTTTAAGCTTCTTCCAAATTCTTCAGTAGGCAGTAGGATTTGCATGCCTTTAAAACCACAGGTTGCTTTTTTTATCTTTACTTCATAACTTGATTGTTTTAAGTTAAAGGGGTTCATTTTATATGTTGTCTTAAAGAATCAATTCAGAAACTGTGAAATGTGACAAAAATGGCATTTGACCACATCTTACAATATAGGAAAAGGGGGAGTATCAGTAAATTTTACTTTAAAACAGAAATAATTCAGCAACAGGGTAGTTGTTGTTTATTTAAATGTACAACATCTACAATTTATACGTTTACTTTCTACTGTAGGACTGGCCAAAAAAAAACATCTTTGTGAACAATTCCAATGTTTTGGAATTTGTGTTCATTCCACATCAGATTAAAAACAAGACCCTTTGAAATTTTTCATGAAAAAAAGGACTTTTACCCTAGAGTAGCCAGTAGCCTAGTGTTTAGGGCACTCACTTGGGATGTGGGAGACCCAGGGTTTGATCTCCCACATACTCAGTCACTGCCCTAACCTTTGAGTTATTAGATATTCTGTTTGTTTGTCTCTCTCACACACACGTAAGTGTTTTGACCAGAAATTCCATCCTGGACCTGAGAAATGTTTCAGTGAATGATTTTGGTTTTGACAAATTGGCATTTTCTCACCAAAAAAAAAGAAAAAAAAATTGAGAATTTCTGACCAGCTATATGGTAACAGGAGGCAGCATGCCTAAACATGTTGATTTAAGAGAACAATTGGAAGTGCAGGAATTATCACCAATAAGATGTTGCATCTGATTTGTAATTAAACAGTAATGCTAAACTGGTGGCAAGCTACACTGTGTCACCCGCTGGTTTCTGCAAAAATGTTCCTATGTTATGATTACCTCATCCTCCCTCCCTTCCACCCCCGCACCAGCTTGTTTATGTCATCCACCTCTCATTTTGTCATCAACTAAGTGTCTATGTTCTTTGAAACAAGGACCTTTACTACCAGTTTGAAAAATGATTAGCACAATGGGACCCCTGATCCTTGAATGGGTGTGGCATGTGAAAAACAATGCATCTGTACAATATACATTTTAAGGGTTCCTGCTTTTTCAATGCAGTTTGTTTAAAAAAAAAAATATTCATAAACATCTGCATTCAGTGGATCTTTTTGCTATCCACACCAGACTGCACATCCCGTTGGGTTTGCGTCCATACTCACAGCTACTAAAACTGCTTCTCTATTTGTAGTGCTCTGAAAAACCAGTAGCTGTGGAACCTGACTTGCCACACTGTCTCAGACTATAGAGTTACTGAACTACAGGCTGATCAATATAGGTTTTACCACTGTGATGCTACCTGGGGTTACCCAGGGTTGTGAGGCACCTGGCTAGCATCAGCTATTAGTGTGAAGAAGCTTTGCCTGTGTCTACTATGGGTCAGTTCATTAATACCCCCAGCCTCTAGCAACACAAGCACTGCCTCACAGGTCTCCGCAGGCCTCGCTGTCTTTAGAGGTTAATGATAGGCACACTCCATCACTTGAGCCCTCCAAGCATCCCCCTGGAGGGCTCAAGAACAGTCCAGCCACTGTTCTACTTGACACATAGCACTCACAGATCTGCTACTCTGAAAAAAGCAGTACACATCAGTTTACTAGTTACACCACTCAGCACACACAACTTAGGCTTTGTCTACACTACAGGGGTAAGTCGACCTAAGTTATGCAACTCCAGCTACCTGAATAATGTAGCTGGAGTCAACGTAGCATAGGTCGACTTACTGCAGTGTCTACACCACACTGGGCGAATGGGAGACGCTCTCCCATTGACTTACCTTATTCTTTTCATTCTGGTCTTAACTAGACCCACTAAATCGATCCTGGTGCATCAATCACTGTAGCATCAATTCCCGGTAAGTGTAGACATGCCCTTAGATATATTTATAATAAAAAAACAAGGAGTAGTTTATTTAACAGAGAACAAAGTTTTGAGAAGAAGCAACTGCATGGAAGGATTAGAAACAAACGGTTACATATAAAATAAAACCATAACATACATTCTTGAACCTCATATAGCTCACCAGCATTTTTCAGCCAGATAGGTAGTGATCCCTTTTTTATGAAGCAAGCCAAGCTCTCAGCTTGCCCCTCAGTGAATGTTGCAGAATATAGTTCTGTGCCTTCAGTTATAGTACAAAAATCCATTGTCTTCACTTGTAAATGGACTCCCTCCTGCTGGTTTATATCTTCCTGTAAATTCCCTCTCTGAAAGATCTCTTAATCCCTTCATTAGCATTTGGCTCAGACTGTAAATGGGCATTCACTGTGAACCATACATTACTCAATGAACACAAAGACTGATAGATAACATCTCTTGCCTGAAAGAAATCTGTATCTCACCTTTTGGTGACCAGCCTTGAGTCACAGGCCTTACAAACATAACATAACACAGTGTTTATGGTGACCAGTGTGAAACAGGCTTTCATTAGAGATCTTTGTGACACACTGAACCCCATGTAACACCATGTACCCCATATTCACCACGTTTATGTGGTAATGTTATATTTGTACGAAGTATGCATTGTGAGGTATCATTTAAAATTCATAATCTGCTGAACATCATTATTATAATGTGTGTACCAACATTGTATCTGGAGTTATAATATTTTGCTGTATGATTGTTACTGAAATGTGTTGTAATTCTGGGTAATACCCACAAGTCAATTTCTCAGGGACAAAAGCATAGTGGCTCACCAGCAAAGTGTTGGAGCTATTACCTGTTTAATCGGACATTCACCAGAAGAGGGGAAGGTATAAACTAAAGAATTTACAATTCATATGAAGAACTGATTGCACAGCACATATGTTTTGGAACTGCCTAACCCCATGACCAAGCAAGGACTTTTCCAGCACAGGGGGTTGGAGTACAAGAAGGGAGAACACACAACACACAAATAACCTCTCCTCTTCACCTGACATCTCTTTGCTTATAACATCAGTGAATACCTAAAGGACACTGAACTAAAGGGAGTGGTCCCTGGCTGAAAGCAAATCCAGCCTGTGAAATAAGAACTGTGAATTGCCTGCAGGATCTGGTGGAGTGAGAAAGCTGTTTGATTCAAATATTACTTATTCTAGTAAAGTTTAGGAATTAGATTGTGTGTTTATCCTTTATTTCTTTTGTGATCAATGTTGACCATTGTAAATCACTTAAATCTATCTTTCTCTAGATAATAAACTTGTTTTATTCTTTTGTCTAAACCAGTGAGTTTATTTGGGAAATCTCTACTCAGGTTATTTATTACCCTTTGTTTGAATGATAAACTGATTTATGAGCTTGCTGTCTTCAGTTGTGCACTGAACATTGAAAGATGCACATTTCTGCCGTACAAGGCTCGGACTGGGGAATTTGAGGGTGTTGCCCTGTGTATAGTTAATGAGTGGCCAGGAGAGCATTCATGGTACTCAGCTGGGTGTGACTGTACATGCTTGTGGCTGTCAGTGATCATCACCTGGAGAGGTGAGTTGTTCACTAGGAAAGCAGTGTAAAAAGTATCACAGACTGGAGAACTAAGGAGACACAGCAGCTCAGCAGTTCAGGCTGCACCCTTGGGAATGTCACAACCTTACATGACACTCTTTGGAGAGTTAGTATTGGATGCCAGACCCAGGGGATCCCTGTAACCCTTATGCATCCTATATCCTCTGCCAGTTGTCATGAAGAGATCTCTGGGTCACATCCACCTTTAGTGACAACAGCAACTTCTGTTCCATATATTCCAGTATAAGAAAGAATATGAGGGGCGGTGGATTTCTTTTCAAGAGCGGTGTTTGCATTTATAGTTAAGGCATGGGTACTTCCAGACTTGAGAATTATCTTCATTCTGTCTTTGGTACATGGTAATAATCTGATAGTCTTGTTCAAGCCAAACCTGAACTAACCCACTTTAGAATAAACAGGCCTATTATTTGGCTGGATTTTGTAGAAAGGACAGGGGTCAGTACAGTGCTTAGCACAATAGGGCCCTATTCCTGACTGAGGTCTCTAAATGCTACTGCAATACAAATGATAATTTTCTCCAGGAGGCAGATATCTCCTAAGAGGGTATGGTGAGCCTGTCCAAGAGTGGAGTGGGATGGAGGGAGGAAAAGTGTTTTGTTTTAACAACGTCTCACTTTTAGCACTATCTCAGAAGTGGAGAGAGACGTGAACTTATAACAGTGGTAAAATAAGAGTAACAATGTCATGGCTATGGGGCTAGTTGCACTTCAATCCCTTTTCGGTCTGAATGCACCCCCTCATGTTTTAGCCTTTTACCTGCCTCAGGATGGACCCTCTTGATTCCTCCTGTCTTGGATATGGGCCTGATTACAATACCCCATGCATGACAACTGCTTAGCAACGCGCAAATCTAATTGTGTTTTGGACATCTGTGTTTCTTTCCTTTGGGAATGTGTGGTAAGTGAGACTGATCAAAAGCCTTCTTGAAACACAGTGTTTTCACTTAGCAATTGGAAAAGAGCATTGGAGGGGAAAATGGATTTAAAATAGCAAACAGCCCACATGCTTATTTAGTCTCATACTTTGCTTCAAGGTAAATGAAATAAACTATTCTCTTAACTTACAGGTACAGAATAGAACCAACATATATACTCCTTGCAAAGCCTAGATCATAGAATCATAGAATCGTAGGACTGGAAGGGTCTTAGAGAGGTCATCTAGTCCAGGTCCCTGCACTCATGGCAGGACAAAGTGTTATCTAGATGCTCCTGAGAATGTGTGTAACTTTCAATCTGATTACCTCAGGCCTTGCCTACACTAGAAAGAGTTTGCTGATATACTTAGATACCTGGACTAATGCAGCACACTGGCAAATCTTCAGTCACTGACTTGTTCTGTTCAAACTCTCTACCTCCATCTTCCCAAGAGTACTGTAGAGCTATTAAGACTACTCACTTAACTGGCATTGTCTGTTGGTGACTCATATGTGTAAGTTATTAGGAGACTAGTAGAAGGGCTTCTTCCCTTTCTCCCAAAGAGAAATATCCATTCTACTACAGTATATGGTATAAAAATCACCATGGCCAATGACAGCCCAAGAAACAGTTGGAACAATTATTAAAGAGCACTCCACTATTTGTCAAGAACTTGTAATGTTGCCATATTTGTAGTGCATTATTCAGGAAGAAAGCAATTTAGACGACGACTTAAAGGCAAATCAAAGCCAGCTACTTTGAAGCAATGGGTTGGGCTTTTAAACTTATAACATGAGAATTTTTTTTGGTACTTTTTACCATTTTTTGCTTCTTGAATTGTCCATGAGATGTTAGACATTTTAAAATCAGCTGGTCCATATAACTTGCATCCAGCAGTTTTAAAACCTCACTGGACCATTAATGTTGATTTTCAATAAGTCTTGGAACACTGGAGAAGTTCCAAAGGACCAGAAGAAAGCTATTATCATACCAATGTTTTAAAAGAGTAAAGGCTTGTCAGTCTGAAACTGATCCCGGGCAAAACAATGGAGCAACTGATCTAGGACTTGATTGATAAATAATCAAAGGAAGTAATATAATTGATAATAATCAACATGGGTTTATGGCAAATAGATCCTGTCAGAATAACTTGATTTTTTTTTGATGATTGCAAATTTGGTTGATAAAAGTAATAATGTTGATGTAATACACTTAGACTTCTCTAAGACATTTACTTGGTACCACTTGACATTGATTAAAAATCTAGAAGAGTTATAAAATAAGATGGCACATATTAAATGGATTAAAAGCTGGCTAACTGATAGTCTCAAAATGTAATTGGAAATGGGAATTCATCATCAAACTGGCATATTTCTAGTGGGTTCCTGCAGCAACTGGTTCTTGGCCCTATGCCATTTAACATTTTTATTAATGATCTGGAAGAAAACATAAAATTATCACTGATACGGTTTATTACATGAAAATTGGAGGAGTGCCCAACTGGTAAATAATGAAAAGGACATGTTACTGATGCAGAGCAATCTAGATCTCTTGGTAAACTGGTTGCAAGCAAACAATGTGCATTTTAATATGGCTTATATTTAATATGTACATGTAAAACCAAAGCATTTTGGACATACTTACATGATGGGGGACTCTATCCTGGGGAGGAGTGACTCTGAAAAAGATTTGGGTGTCATGGTGGGTAATCAGCACAACATGAGCTCCCGGTGTGATACTGTGCGCAAAAGGGCTCATTCAATCCTTGGATGCATAAACACAAATCTTGAGTATTAGTAGAGAGATTAATTTACATCTATATTTGAAAACTGCTGTACCTCCTGCTGGAATACTCTGTCCAGTTCTGGTGCCCCCAATTTAACAATGTTGTTGATAAACTCGAGAGGATTCATAGAAGAGCCATGAGAATGATTAAAGGAGAAAACATGTTTTACAGTGACTCCCAGCTCACTCTATTTAGCTTAACAAAGAGAAAGTTAAGGGATGACTTGATTACAGTCTATAAGTACCTACATGGGGAGCACATATGTAATAATGGGCTCTTCAATCTACCAGAAAAGTATAATGAGATCCAACAGTTGGAAGTTGAAGCTGAACAAATTCAGACTGAAAATAAGGTGTAGATTTTTAACAGTGAGAGTAATCAATCATTGGAATAATTTACCAATGCCAATTATTTTAAAATCAGGATTGGATGTGTTTTGTAAAAGATCTGCTCTAGGAGTTATTTTGGGGAAGTTCTATGGCCTTTGTGATACAGGAGATCTGACTAGATTATCACAATGGTCCCTTCTGACCATGGAATCTATGAAGTGACTTTCTCAAAATTGCATAGTTGGCCAGTGGCCAAGCTGTGAACAGCTTCACAGCTGCTTACCAGGCCAAGTACAGCCTTGTGGCTGAAGTGTACTTTGAGTGCGGCATAGTGCATGAGGTAAGTCAAAATGTTCCATGTTCCATTGTGTTTTCAATGAAAACACAGAGAGTCATAATTGTAGTGGTTAAAAATGAGAACTGAGTACTAACCTCATTCATAATGTAAAAAATCATTAAAGGTTCCACATTGGCTTTCATACCCAGAGCAGTTTAGATTTGCCACTGGTTTTATAACTTGCTCTTTGACTCTCTATAAAAACCCCATCAAAACAGCTCCATAGCAAAGAGCCCATCAGACATGTCAAAAAGTTTGTGAGTTCTGAGGGCCCTGTTCACCATAGGTCATAATAACTCTGGAGAGTAAGTTGCTGTGGCTTTAGCATTTTGTTGTCAACAGTGAGGGCTACCATGTCTTTCAGTACTCCAGAAGTATCACTCTAAAATTCCTCAGATTGATGTTATGGTTTAGTTTTCAGAATGCTGTTTTGCTAACACTAAAATTGTTTGGAAAGATTTTTCTTTTTAAGGTGATATTTCTGGAACTGACATAATATTTCAGTGTGGTAGATCACAGGATAAGAGCAGGGAGGGGAATACATCTCTACAGGTAGATAGCATGTTAGTAATATGCAAAATATTAATGAATCTTTCGCTACTTTCTAACTAAAGCCACATCACTTTTGTGTGTCCTCCATAAAATTATGTTTGTTGCCCTTGGCACTTGTAAACTGAAAGAAAATATGCCACTCGGAAACACTAGCAAGTAGTTAGTCATTCCGGAAAAAAGTAAAACACCAAGGGAACCTTCAACTTAATATATATTGGCACCTCATGACATTATAGTCAGCACTGCTTATTCGAGGGAGGTAAGGAGATTTTGAAAGACTATTTAACAAAACTCAGTCTGGGGCTGGATTTATAAACACAGTATATTATATCTGTCTGAAAGAAAGATAGGGAACAGGGGTTTAGCTCTATCAAAGCTCCTCCATGAAACAGAAAGAACAACGTTGTCTGGGTATGGTCAGTTTAAACTTGACAAATTCTCAGAGCTCATCAGGTTACAAAGTGACTGTGAAAAAGAACAGAGCTTTTCTACCATCCTGTTATTGGTCCTTTAACATACTGCACCTCTTTCCTTCAGTCAATTACAATGTAAAACATTGTCATATTTGGCAATATTTTCAAAGAGAAGGATTAAAACAATGTGGGTTCAGAAGCACAATTCTGCTTTAAAAGTTAGACTTCTATAAAATACTATGACTTTTAACTTTAAGGAGCTTGGAGACTAATGAAAATGTGGATCAATCATTTAATTGTCTAGCAAGGGTATATAGACCTAGAGCTAACTGTATAGACATCTGTTGTAGCATCAGTTTGGATTCTTTTCGACATATGAAATAGTTTAGAGGAAACAAAATACATATTTGTCAAGATCTGAAAGCTTGAATAAATAACTAAGGTTGGATCTGTCTTCTCTTATAAGGGTTAGGGCAGACTAACATGTCAGCTGTGAAGCTCTATACCTTTACTCTGGCACTTTAGTCATCTAAATAATCTGGAAATGGCATGGCTTGCATCTGGATGAAAAATTAGCTTTAGCGAACACTTTACCAGATATTGCATTACTTCTTATTTAACTCAAATAAGCTATCATTAGCAGAGACATTTCACAAATAAATCAGATTTGCAAAAGGCACTCTGTGTATGTGATACTTCATGTTTCCTTTCTTGCAAGGAAAAGCAGATGAGGCTTATCTGTTACTTTTAAATGCAATTAGAATACATTTATAGGTAACCCATTATTACTCTCGGTATAGAAACCAGACAAAATACTGTAAGTATCTTCTGGAAGCACAAATGGAGCGGAAGCAAAGAATGTGATATTAGATGATTCCAGAGTTGCACTGTACGGTAAAGCCTTTGAGTAATGCAAACAATAGCTCTATGCAATATTATTAAGAGCTATACATAATGAATTACCCATATACATTGTCACACAATAGATTTGATGCAATGGACTAACACTTCATATTTAATGAGTCCTCCTTTCCAAGAGGTCCCCATTAATAAGCACCTCCAAAGTTCCCTTCAATGGCATCTAATATAGAGGGCTGTGAGAATTTAAGTGCTCTCTGAACTAGTGGGCTGTCTGTGTGTTCTTACTTTGTGGCAATTTTCCAAGAGATAGCCAGTGTCTTGTGGTTGTGCATTTGTTTGTAGAATTGCTTGCCAAATACCAGATTCTGCGCTGTAGAATAAACAAAGCATATCTTTGTAAAATCAGCTCTGTTAAAAACAGCTGTAGCATTCAAAAAGGAAAATAATGTAAGGAAAAGCAGCATCCTCCAACATCACGAATAGTTCTCATTTGAGCCTATGATTCATAATTGCCCTATTTGTTTTTAGAGGTTGGAATTTTCAGAGAAGCTTAAAGGAAAGGCTATTAGGAAGGGCCACTGAAAGTTGGGCATCTAACTATCTTAGTTTCCTTCGAAAATCCTAGCCATAATATATTATCTATCTATATTACAGTAGCACCTAGATGCCCCAATTAATATCTGGGCCCCGTTATACAAACATATATTAAAAGACACACTCCCTGCCCAAGAGACAAGACATAACAGGATGCAGAGAGTGGGGAGGTGAGAGAAACTGGGAAGACATCATTATGTAGACTAGCAATGTGCACAAGCTGTAACTTTCAAATTTCTTTTTTTTAATATGAACGAATGAGGGAGAGACACAGGCACATTTTCAAAAGTGACCACTGATTTTCAGTGTCTCAATTTCTGGGTGTTTAATCTGAGGCACCTTGGACCACTTTTCAAAGTTTCGAGCACTGTCATCTTCCATTGAAGAGTTTGCAATCATAGCCTGTGACAAGAGACAACAGATGCAGAGAACAAACAAATCGGGAGAGGGGAAGGATGGATAAGGTAACAACGAAAGAATTATGCTTGGAATAATAAACACCAGTCTCAGCCTACTATCTATGTAGTTTGCAGAGTATAGCCTTTCCTTTGCCTTATATTATTTAATCAGGTAAATTTAAAAAGTCAGGCAACAGAACTAGGATTCATGGAATTTCCATAGCTGAAAGATAGCCCAGGAACACATTTAAAAGATAATTACATTAATGTTGCCACAATAGATTGTAGTGGAACAGATAAAACACTGATTGTTCTGTCCATCCAAAATGATTTTCTGATGGTACATTTCTGGTATTACGATGAGTATGTTGGGTTTTTTTATATTGAATGTTGACTGAGAGTGAATATTACTCAAAGTGATAATGGAGCAAGACCACAATCAATGTTGCTGTTGCTTTCTATTTGCACAGGTGGATTACTTCTCTTTTAATTTGCTTAGAAGTTTGATTTCATGCCTTTAGGTTTAAATAATTTTCATTCTAGCTCTGGTATTTACTAAGATGTTCTTGGCTTAAATCTATTTTAGGACATAGCTGAAAAGACTGGGCTGAAGTAATCCCTGGGGCATCTCTGTTAATTTAAAGGGAGATAAATGATGACAAGTGAAGTTATTTAATTAAGTTTTGTTTAGTATTAACATCCCAGAGCATACTAACATTGAAATATTTCCATACCAAATGTCCTAAACCCACAGAGAACTAAAAAATGGTATGGGGTTGCTTATATAGATCATAAAATAGTACCTGAAAGAAGGAAAAATATTGTTTTCTTTTGTAAAGCCCACATTATGTCCCTTACTCGTATTAAGTGATATTGCACTCAGTAATTAGTCCCACTGAATTCAATGGGATGATTCCAAAGTAATTCATTCTTATGCTCCTCTGGCAACATAAAAGGGCTCAGAATAAATGAAAATCAAGTCCTAAATTATTACACAACACAAGGAAGGGCAGATGACCCTGTCACTAAATATTTCCCTTCCAACATTAATTAAGCTGTATCATAGGCATTCTAGCCATACTGAAGGAGAAGAGGAAAATATCTACTGAGCTAAGGTTAGAGTACCTATAAAGGAAGATTCACACTGTTTGTATGAAGCCAGAAGCAAGACAAGTGGTATGTGCTCAGTGCTGAAATCCACATTCAGATAAAACTTCCACTGATTTCAGCAGGGATTTTCAATTTGTGTTAACTGCAGTATTTCGCCATATGTAGTTAAAACTGAAAGGGCTATTGGATATAATTTTCATACCATATTTTTCGTGTGATTTTTGTAAACACAATACTGAAATTCCATCTTGTGCAGTCAACCTAGTACTTTCCATGAACACCATATTTACCTAAAATTAGGGCTGTCAAGTGATTAAAAAAATTAATTGCAATTAATTGCACAATTAATCGCACTGTAAAACAATAGAATGCCATTTATTTTAATATTTGATGTTTTCTACATTTTAAAATATATTAATTTCAATTACAACACAACACAAAGGGTACAGTGCTCACATTTATTTTTGATTACAAATATTTGTGCAGTAAAAACAAAAACAAAAAACATTTTTCAGTTTACCTCATACAAGTACTGTGATACAATCTCTTTATCATGAAAGTGGAACTTACAGATGTAGAATCATATACAAAAAATAACTGCGTTCAAAAATAAAACAGTGTAAAACTTTAGAGCCTACAAGTCCACTCAGTCCTACTTCTTATTCAGCCAATCACTGAGACAAACAAGTTCAATTACATTTGCAGGAGATAATGCTGCCCATTTCTTCTTTACAATGTCACCTAAAAGTGAGAACACGTGTTTGCATGGCATTGTTGTAGCTGGTGTCACAAGATATTTAGGTGCCTGATGCGCTAAAGATTCATATGTCCCTTCATGCTTCAACCACCATTTCAGAGGATATGCATCCATGCTGATGATGGGTTCTGCTTGATAACGATCCAAAGCAGTGCAGACCTATGCATGTTCACTTTCATCATCTGAGTTAGATGTCACCAGCAGAAGGTTGCTTTTTCTTTTTTGGTGGTTCATGTTCTGTAGTTTCCACATAGGAGTGTTGCTCTTTTAAGACTTCTGAAAGCATGTTCCCTCATTCCTCTCAGATTTTGGAAGACACGTTAGATTCTTAAAACTTGTGTCGAGTGCTGTAGCTATCTTTATAAATATCACATTGGTACTTGCTTTGCATGTTGTGAAATCTGCTGTGAAATTGTTCTTAAAATGAACAGCATGTGCTGGGTCATCATCCGAGACTGCTATAACATGAAATATATGGCAGAATGCGGGTAAAACAGAGCAGGAGACATACAATTCTCCCCCCAAGGAGTTCAGTCGCAGATTTAATTAACACATTACTTTTTTTAACGAGCGTTATCAGAATGGAAGCATGTCCTCTGGAATGGTGGCTGAAGCATAAAGGAGCATACAAATGTTTAGCATATCTGGCATGTAAATACCTTGCAATGGGAGCTACAAAAGTGCCATGCAAATGTCTGTTCTCACTCTCAGGTGACATTGTAAATGAGAAGTGGGCAGCACTATCTCCCATAAATGTAAACAAAGGTATTTATCTTAGCGATTGGCTGAAGAAGAAGTAGGACTGAGTGGACTTGTAGGCTCTAAAGTTTTACATTGTTTTATTTTTGAGTTCAGTTATGTAACAAAAAAAATCCACATTCATAAGCTGCACTTTCACGGTAAAGAGATTGTACTACAGTACTTGTACGAGATAAACTGAAAAATATTATTTCTTTTATTACAAATATTTGCACTATAAAAATAATAATATAAAGTAAGCACAGTACACTTTGAATTCTGTGTTGTAATTTAAATCAATATATTTGAAAATGTAGGAAAACATCAAAAATATTTAATAAATTTCAATTGGTATTCTATTGTTTAACAGTGTGATTAAAACTGAGATTAATTTTGTTCAGTTAATCGTGTGAGTTAACTGTGATTAATCGACAGCCCTAGTTAAAATACAGCTTTCTTCAATACTGAGTTTGATATACTTCATAGAAAATGTTTATTACTTCCACTCCTTTAGCAGATGCAGCCTCTAGGTTTTTTATTCCCATTTCTGGCAGTAATTTTTGATGCCATGCAGCATATGTCCACAGGGTCTCCCCAAATGATGTTTTGTGAATTTCTGCTGTAAGTACAAGTACACTTAAAGGATTATATTAAACTCTGTATTAAAAGTTTGGAGAATGAGATTGTGCAAAGCCACCTCACCTAGAAATTTCTGGCAAACCATGTTTTATTTATGTTTTTCTTTTCCTGGTACAGAATTTGGATAGGCATATATCAAGAGTTTAGATCACAACTTTATTTATTTGGCTTTCTCTGAACATTTGGTCCTTGTTTGAAAAGGAATCCTAACTGATGTCATAAAAGATGTCTACAATAAGCTCTCAATCTGTTCACACAAAGTGCTGTGTATATACTAGACCAATTTAAATGGCAGAACCATTATTTCAGGAAATTAATTAATGTTTGCACAGATCTTGGTAAATGTACATCTCTGTATAAATGGTAATAGCTAATAATAATAGCAACAGCTTTCAAGCATCTAAATATTAAGACCACAACAGGAACAATTCTTATGTGCTAGATTGTGACTTAGACTCCATGCCCATGCAAGGGAGTAAGAGGACATAATAACTCCCCACAACATCTCTGAGTGGACTACCACAACCTTAGCTGCAAGTGCACAAGAGTAAAGGGGTGCTGTATGGCCACTTACTCCCGAGCAGGAGCCGGTGACAGGGAGAGGTATGGAATGAGAAAAGTCTTGGTTTCACCTTCTCTCACTTGCTGGCTAGTGGAGCTGAGCTTATATGAGTGGCATGTTCTAACTTATAGATTAAGTTCAGAAGGGACTATCACGATCATGTAGTCTGACCTCCTGCAGAGTGCAAGCAATCTTACCTGCCCACTCCTGTAATTGACCCCTAACTTCTGGCTGAGTTACTGAAGTCTTCAAACCATGATCTGAAGACTTCAAGTTACAGAGAATCCACCATTTACAATAGTTTAAATCTGCAAGTGACCTGTGCCCCATGCTGCAGAGAAAGGTGAAAAACCCTAAGGGTCTCTGCCATTCTGACTGTGGGAAAATTTCTTTCTGACCCCAAATATGGCAATCAGTTAGACCCTGAGCACATTGACAAGACCAACCAGCCAGACACCTGGGAAAGAATCCTCTGTAGTAACTTGGAGCCTTCCCCATCTAGTGTCTCATCTCCAGCCATTAGAGATATTTGCTGCAGGTGTAGGCCAACAGTAAAGCTTATCACTCCCCCCACCTCCATACACAACAAGGAGAGGTAGAGAAGGAACTGTATTTCAACTGTGTCCCTGAGTCACAATGCTTTCCAGAGCTGCTGGGTGGTTGGTGCAACCCAGTGCCCAGTCCCCATGTTTAGAGCTATTCTTAGACACAGTGTAGCCATATGTAAGTAAAACTTGTAAAAGGAAAATCATCATAAAGTAAAATCTGTTTAATCCTTTTCACTTGGGGTCCTTGCCAAATACCTGTGCAATTATTTTTAAGTAGCTAACTGAGGAAAATATTATGGTCAGCTTTTATTAACGGAATAGGGATGTGTGCTTTCCTTTTTAAATAAAGGTGGTTAAAGCTACTTAAAGTTGCTGCTCTAGAACTGCTGTAAACTGCAATGAGATTTGACATAGAACTCTATTGCCTTGCCACAGAAAATGGGACTATAGATGTGATAGTTTCAGTATGCTGATGACACCCAGCTTTGTATCTCCATCACTTCCAGCACAGAATACAGCTGTGTCTTTTCCAAAGTCTGCGTGATACTGAGGCACAGATGAGAGGAAGCTAGCTAAGTCTCAATTCGTATAGGACTAATTTTTTTTATGGTGGGATGGAAGAACAAGCAGGAGGCTTTGGCTGAAGTTACATCATCCATCCTAACTGAATTTGCATGTCTGTCTTTCATTTGCAAATTTCTGAATGCGGGTTTCTGGATAGATTTGCAGTTGCTTCTAAATAATTAAATAGCAGCAATACCAGAACTGCTTATTTCATCTGCACCTGGAGAGGAGGTTTTGCCATTTCCGCTTAGATATGACCCGTGCTATGGTGAGCCATAATTTTATCACTTCCATATTGGATTACGGCAATGCACTCTGCTTGGAACTACACCCTAAAGCCATCTGGAACCTAACGCTAGTGCAGAGTATACTTCTTAAAGTAGCATTTTATCATGAGCACAATGCCAGTGCTTTGGGATCTGCCTTGGTTGCATATTGGCTTCTATGTTGAGATTGTGGTGTTGGTTTTAACCTGCAAAAGCCTATGTGGCCTGGTACTGACCCACATAAATAAATGCTTCTCTCTTCACATCATAGTACCACAGCTGAAATCCACAGAGCCATGCAAGCTGAAGTGCAGGCATTGACTTTGGAATTCACTGCAGATGTGACCCCAAAATAGCCTGAATTTGTTGCACAGCCCATCTTTTAAATTTTAGACTCGGGCACCTGAAGTGGCAGTTAAGCACCCAGATTCCGTTGTGGATCTGGCCCTTAGAAATAAAGCTTGGTGAATTTTTTGTTTTGTTTTGTTTTATCGGTGAGTAGTTTATTTGCCAAAAATAGGCATTTTTTGCTAGACCAAAACTATTTGTGCATTTGGATTGAATTCAACAAATAGTTTTGGCCAAATGAAAAACAAGAAAAGAAAAAGAAAAAGTCAAAACAACTTGTTTGGACATTTAAAATTTAAAAAAATAGATGTTTCATTTCAAAACAATCTTTCATTTTTAAGAAAGTAGCTAGATTTAAAAATAAAATAAAATTGAAAAGGATAAAAAAGACCCAAAAATGTAATGAAAAAATAATGGAACCACCCCTCCCCCCAAATTTCATTTTATTGAACCAAAGCTTTATTATTTTCAGATTTCTTGGTTCGGCCACCAAGCAAACAAACAAACAAACAAAATCACTTAGCTCTACTTAGGAGCTTAAGTCCCTTTTGATTTTCAGTGAGACTTAGATATCTAATTTAGTTTTGAAAATAGGACTTAGGCACTTTTGAAACTTTTACCCCACTAGACTTACAGTGATCCCAGCAGAAGTTGTCCATGCTTAAGACCAAATCTCTGACCAGATCAGCATCATGGATCTCTGAAATGTGCACTAAATTAAGAATTTGTTGAGGGCAGATAGATTTGTTGAGGTCATCATTTAACTTGATATATACTAATATTCTGTCATGCCCCAAACAGTACCAATCTTCAGATCCATGTGTCTTCCACATCATTGTCCAGGGATCTTTGAGAGATGGAATAATGAGTGCAAAGTTTGACTAAGACACTAGGTGTTAAGTCCTCTCCTTGGGCCCCAGCATGAATAACTTCATGGTAGAAGGGAAAAGAATCCTCCCGCCCAGGCCCGTCAGTGGGAATGAAACTGCTCTAGTAGCTTCCATGTCCCTAAATTTCCCATCATCATCATACACATACAACCCGATGGGAAAAAAAAAAGCCTGAAGATTTCACATATTGGGTCCTCTAGCTCCATCCCACCCTTGTCCACCTTGCACAGTTAGACAGGAAAGCTGCAGTATGATGAGCCTCACCTGTGTGGCTTCCTCAAATTCTGTGTAGTAGAACTTCAACCACTCAAAAGACCTTTCACATCCAATGGAAGGTGCAATGTTAGGGTGTGCCTACTACTACATGAAACAGGCAGATCTTCCTGAGTTATTTTAGTGAGAATAAGTTACAAATGACTTTAAGAAATATTATTTATACATTTGAGCGGTCTCAGATGTGTAGCTTTCCGTCTGGCTATTGAATATGCATAGCATTCAGATAAATCTGAGTACCAAATGCAGTCTCTAGTACTCAAGGATGTTATGTGTATTTGTGATGTCCCTGAAGGTGACTGTAAACCAGTGAATGGATAAAATGAAACTTAAGTGTAGTTTCTTCATCTGTGTCAGATATAATCATGCTCTAGATATAATTTTCAAGTTATTTAAATGAAAACTTTGCCCATTAGTCTCATCCAAGCAGTCTTATCTTTTGAACTCTCAGACCACTGGGATGAGAACAGATCATACAGTTTCCCTTTAAAGAACATGGAAAATATAAGAGCGAGATGGTGTCTGTCTGCTACAAGTGGAAGTTTGAAAAATGGTCTCATTTATATCCATGGAACCCCACTGATTACACTGGGGCTACATGGGCTGCAGTTGAGAGCAAAATCCAGCCCAGTCTATTTACAGCATGTCTCAATCTATTACCTGTCTCTTAGATTACGGAACAAAAGTCATCCAGGAAGTGTCACAAATTTGCAATGTTCTTGAGTTCTGTATTTTACCTGTTGATATCTAATTTATCTGACAGGTCTATAAATAGTACAATGCAGCTATACAAGCCCCCAGTGTATTGGTACTGATAGTACATGTTATTTCAGCTAAAGTTGAAACTAGGACCAGGATGAATAACTGGCCTTAAATAATCTATTCAGAACATAAGAATGACTATACTGGATCAGACCAATGGTCCATCTAACTCAGTCTCCTTTTTTTTTCTTTTTGACAGTGGCCAATGGTAGGTGTCCCAGAAGGAATGAACAGAACAGGTAATCATCAAGTGATCCATCTGCTGTTGCCCATTCCCAGCTTCTCAGAAATACAGGTAAGGGACATCATCCCTGACTATCCTGGCAAACAGCAATTAAAGGACCTATCCTCCATGAACTTATCTAGTTCTTTTTTTTAACCCTGTTACAGACTTGGCCTTCACAACATCCTCTGGCAAAGAGTTCCACAGGTTGACTGTGTGTTGTGTGAAGAAATACTTCCTTTCATTTGTTTTAAACCTGCTTCGTATTAATTTCATGTGGTGACCCCTAGTTCTTGTGTTAAAGGAGTAAATAACACTTCCTTATTTACTTTCTCCATACCAGTCATGATTTTATAGACCTCTATCATAGCCCCCCTTAGCTGGCTCTTTTCCAAGCTGAAAACTCCCCAGCTTATTAATCTCACCTCATATGGAAGCTGTTCCATACCCCTAATAATTTTTGTTGCAATTTTCGGAATCTTTTCCAATTCCAATATATCTTTTTTGAGATGGGGCAACCAGATCTGCATGCAGTATTCAAGATGTGGGTGTACCAGAGATTAATATAGAGGTGATATGATTTTTTCTGTCTTATGATTTCCTAATGATTCCCAACATTCTGTCTGATTTTTTGACCTTTGGCTCAAGGTCTGGTTCCCCTGGGCTACTTCCTACCCCATTTAGTCGCTGGAACTCCGTCGAGCGGGGACTTAGTCTCGTCACCTTGCAGTCAGGTGGCAGCCACTGCAGTCCCTCCTGAGGGTCTTCTGTCTCCTCCAACCACAAGTCATTGGTCCACTCAGGGGCTGCTCTGGGATCCTGCAGAGGACTCCGCTACCTGGAAGAGATATCCACTCCCTCCCAAGGCCCAACACCAAGTGAGTGCTAGGACTCTCCTTTTATATTTGCTGTCCTGCCCTGGTACTTCTGGCGATCAGGGCAGGGTGGAGTTGTTCCACGCACCAGGGAGAGTGTAGTGGTCCCTTGCTCTCCAATTTGGAGGGAGGACACTCCACCTCACTACTCTCCCTCTGTCATCTCTTTTCCAAGCTGAAAAGTCCCAGTTTTTTAAATCTCTCGTCACATGGAAGCTGTTCCATATAATTAATTAGTTGTGTTGCCCTTCTTGGTACCTTTTCCAATTTTAATTTTTTTCTTTTTTGAGATAGGGTGACCAGAACTGCATGCAGTATTAAACGTGTGGGAGTACCAGGAATTTATATAGTGGCATTATGATATTTACTGTCTTATTATCAGTCCCTTTGCTAATGATTCCTAACATTCTGTTAGCTGTTTTGACTGCTGCTGCACATTGAGAGGATGTTTTCAGAGAACTATTCACAGTGAATCCAACATCTCTTTCTTGAGTGGTAACACATCATTTATATCCCATCATTTTCTATGTATAGTGGGATTATGTTTTCCACTTTGCATTTCTTTGCATTTATCAACATTTAATTTCATCTGTCATTTTCTTGCCCAGTCACCCAGTTGTGTGAGATCCCTTTTGTAACTCTTTGCAGCCTGATTTGGACTTAACTATCCTGAGCAGTTTTGTATCATCTGGAAATTTTGTTATCTCTCTGTTTACCCCTTTTTCCAGACCATTTATGAATATGTTGAACAGTATTGGTCCCAGTACAGACCCTTGGGAGACACCACTATTTACAGTTATCCATTCTGAACATGCACCATTTATTCCTACCCTTTGTTTCCTATCTTTTAACCAGTTACTGATCCATTAGAGGACCTTCCTTCTTATCGCATGACAGTTTACTTTGTGTAACAGCCTTTGGTGAGGGACCTTATCAAAGGCTTTCTGAAAATCTAAGTACACTATATCCTCTGGATCATCCTTGTCCACCTGCTTGTTGACCCCCTCTAAGAATTCTAATAGATTGGTGAGTCATGATTTCCCTTTATAGAAGTCATGTCACTTCCCCAACAAATTGTGCTCCTCTATTTGTCTGATAATTCTCTTACTATAGTTTCAATCAATTTTCCTGGTACAGAAGTTAGGCTTACCAGCCTGTAATTGCCGAGATCACCTCTAGAGCCTTTTTAAAAGTTGGCATCAGATTAGTTAACCTCCAGTCATATGTTACAGAAGCTGATTTAAATGACAGGTTACATACCACAGTTAGTAGTTTTCAAATTTCACATTCAAATTCCTTCAGAACTCTTGGGTGAATACCATCTGGTCCTGGTGACTTATTACTGTTTAATTTATCAGTTTGTTCCAAAACCTCCTCAATGACACCTCAATCTGGGACAGTTCCTCGGATTTGTCACCTAACAAGTATGGCCCAAGTTGGGTAATCCCCCTCACTTCCTCAGCTGTGAAGACTGATGCAAATAATTCATTTAGTTTTTCCATAATGGCTTTGTCCTCCTTGAGTGCATCTTGATCATCCTATTCAGAAAATATAGCGTGGTGCATTTTTATGAATTATCTGCAGAAACTGCATGTTTCTTGAAATTGTTTGTTGTCCAAAATTATTTACCAAATCATTTTTATATCTTGTTCACAAACTGTACATTCAAGCTGTTTGACTGGAGACAGCTTGATCAGTTTCTGTTCCCTGGTTGGATGATCATAAACCGGGTGGGCTGCACCTGAATGTTCCGCAATATTTCGTTAAAACTGTCTATTTTTGTGCCAGTTAATTTGTTACAATATTCAGAGAAAGTGAACACAAAATAAGTGCAAACACAGCTGCAGCACATTCATTTAAAAGTTCAAACAGGTGGAAATATAGTTACAATATCCACCCTGATCCAGTCAAATTAAATGATCAAACATTTTTTATAGGTTAGTTCTTCTGGGGGCTCTTTCACCATACACTCCTCCTTTACAGACAAGGAAGCATTGTGCTGCAACAGTTACACATGTATTATCATTTGTGTTACCATAGCACCTAGGAGCCCACGACCCATTGTACTGGGCACTGTACAAACACCAGAACTAAAGACAGTCCCTGCCCCAAAGAGCTAACAATCTAAGTATAAGACAAGATATCAAGTACATACAGAGAGGCAGATGGGGGAGAACAAAGAAACAGTGAGTCACTATTGATCAGCTTTACAGGCCATGGTTTCGGCATACTAGCTGCCTAAACACTGTCATTTTTTTGTTTTTAGGCATCACAACAAAGGAGAGTTTTAAGAAGAGACTTGAAAGAGGACAATGAGCTATGATGGGCTGCTCTGGAGAAAGCATGAAGGTACTTGTTGCAAAATTTAACAAGTGGGCAATGAAGGCTGGCATCACTGGCTGATCAGAGGACAGAGTTTCAAACAGTGAATGATAGGTAGGGTGGGGATAGCCTGTGAAGGGCTTTGAAAGTGAAGACAAGTATCTTATGTTTGATGCAATGGAAAATGGGGAGATAGTGGAGGGATGCAAAGAGAAGGATCAAAGCTATGAGCTATGGAAATGATCCCTGAAGTAGCATTCTGAGTGGATACGAACATGGGACAAAATTGCATTTGTCAAAGGCGAAGAAGAGGTTGTTGCAATAATCAAGAAGTGAGGTAATGAGAGCCTGGATGAGAGTTTAAGCTATGTGGATAGATAGGAAACTCTGTATTTTAGTGATTTGATGCAGAAAGTATAGGCAAAAATTACACACAGCCTAGATTCAAGCTTTAGAAAGAGGTCTGAGTCAAAGATGCTACTGGGGTTATTGGACATAGTGTGCAGAAGTAGATATTAGCCTTTTTAACACAAACAAAGGCTACAGAGCAGGAACATAGGTTCACTAACTAATTGTGACATGAGCATAATTTCTAGAACAATGCACTGTAACTACTATAAGCAAAGGATTTACTTCTCAGTGGGTTCAAACAAAAAGGAAAAGTGGTCTGTGAGAGGGAACAGCACTTATTAAAACACAAATGGGCTATGTTCTGCCCTAAGTAATATATTCCCACTGCGATTGTTGGGATAGGACCGGTGTAATTGCAGGAAGAAATTGACAGAAATCACATTGTTCATAGATTACTAGGTCAGAAGAGACAACTGTGGTCATCTAATCTGACCTCCTTAAAACAGGCAAAGAAAGCAGAAGAATACTAGACAAGCCAATTCTTCTTTCAATACAGGCTCACTTTTTTCAGTTTTACATTACTTTGTGAGTCCTCCTTTAAGCCACCTCTGCTTAATTTTATGTCTTATTCAATGGGGGGAAAACTATGTTAATTCAGAGTTAAGGTTGCTGGTGGTATGTCATCCCTTTGCAGAATGTTGAGTTGAGAAAGACTGAAATGTCTGAAAACCAGGAAATGCACAGTAAAGGGGTCCCAATGCTACCTTATCTCTGTCCTCTTTTAGCAATGCTCCAATATGTCCTGTTAAGACACACATCTTTATTTTGCTTGCTAATCACACAGTTGCTGAAATGTAATGAACTCTTTGTCTCCTTTTATAGCACACTCACTCTCACCCACAGGATTCCAACACTATAAAAGGGCAAAAACGACATACATACAAATACATGAAAATCACAGACAGGGTTTCTATACCAAAATACTGTCAGTTTTACGTTTGACTGAAAGATCCTCTGATCCCTGTCCAATAGATATACCTCCCAACTCCGAGAAACACTCAGGTGCCAGAGCTTGTAATATTTCTATGCCGTACAGTATATCTTTTCGGGTCATCCATGAACCCTCTGATTTCCCAATTAAATTTCTTTCAACACTTATTAAGAACGTTCATATTGTTTCTGTAGCAATTATTCAGACATGAAGCCAAATCAGAGTAAACTATCACAGGTCCTGGACACAAATCTCTGATGCCGTCCAAACCTGGTCTCATACATCTAATGAACTGCACACTGGGTCATTTCTGCCTGCGTGAATCACCACAATGTCTGATAGATCGCAACCTCTTAAGTCACCACTTAGATGCTACAGAATGGGCAAAATATGATGCCAGCACAGTCCATCTCTCTCCACCCAAATCAGCAATTCCCATGTCATGGTGTACTCCTTCCTCTCCTGCAACTTTGTGATGCAGGGACTGCCCAGATCTACACATTGGAAGCCCTGGCAGGTTGGAAACCCTGACAGTACACATATATTTTTCTGTCATTAGTGAAACTACCTGCATTGTCAGTTCCAAACATCCGTGCTATGTGTCTTTCAGAACACCATATTAATCTTCCCCGAGATCAGGAAGTGGACACTTGGGTCCCCCATTCCCCACCTCCAAGGTCTAGTAAAATACACTCCAAGGCTTGCCTATCACCTGTTCTTATTTCCCACTCCCTTCATAGATGCAACCCCTGTCCCTGTCCCCCCATCCCAACTGCCCCCTCCCCAGTCCTTGATCTCCAGCTCCTCCCCACCTAATATATATATATATATATATTATATTAAAATAAAAAGAGACAACTTGTAGCAAACCTGAGTTAATTGCACAGGTGTACAAAGGTTCCAACTAAAAATGTCAGTGATGGGGTGTTCACCAGGAGCAATGGGGCTGGTACATTCCCTAGAACTACGTAGGAAAACAAAGTGGTTTTTTTTCTTTATTCTTGCATACACAAAACAAAGAAGTGAGCATGTTCCTAAATACTATTCTCAGCTTTGGTTCCCCAAGATTTAGTGGGTGCCATACAGCAGCATGGATTAAACTTGACCATTTTGACTCACATCACACAAATGGTTTGATCTCTAGTGGTGGGGGAGAGGAGAGGGCAGAGGCAATACCTAAAAGCTTTTTGAAAAATAGTATTTTTTTCAGGGTTTATATCCCCTCAACACCTAGATCAAATTATCCCACATTTGGCTTTTTTAACCTATCCTGCAGCCTCCCGAGGCACACCAAATTTCAAAGGAATCTAACTAAGCATGTTCATTTTAGTGGACTTAGAAATGTCAACATTTAAACAGAAGCCATGCTGCAACTTTGGCTATAATGGCACTGCTGTGTCCTAGTAACAGTAACAGAAGGCATTTATATTTCCTAAGCAATGAAGCCTCTTCCTCTCAATGAAGAGAAATAAAATGAATCCTTTTTTTGATTAAAGCTGGAGATACCCACATAGGCTTTACTTACAGCCTTAGCAAATTGAAAATTGTGTTTTTGTTTGATTAAGTGGTACATAAAATAAGTTTAATTATATAAGGCTATTGTGATGCCCTGTCCCTTTAAATGTTTGAGCTCCCTAGTACAAAGGCTCAATTTCACGTTGGTTTCAGTTTTTCAGTGTGAACAATACACATTTGCATAGCAGCTAGATACAGAGAAGCTCATTTAAGAACATCGGTATCTCTTTCTCTGCTGGGTTCAGATATAACATTTGGCGATGAAGGAGTTATATCCCATGAGCGTCCAGTGCTGCCTCTGCCTGAAGAGAAAGAAGAAAAAGTAGGCAAATAATACTATAAAAAGGGTGAAAGTTCACCTACAGGCACAAGGTGACAAGCTGCTGTTTTTGCTGTCGGCACAGCATGAACCAGAGGGAAGTAGGAAATAAAGATAAAACAAAGAATAAGGTTTCTGCAATTACTGTTGGACCTGTTCAAACAAAGCAGTAAGAGGGAAGCTAGCAGCTGTCTTCCCTGACCATGTGCAAGCAGGCAGACAGAGAAATAGCTCAGCCTACATTGGGGGTCTATAGCCAACACTGGAAACCCAAGTACTGCCAAAGGAAGCATTCTGCAGTTTTGTCACGCAGCCAGAAGAGGCAGATTGAGCCCAGATAATGCAGTACCAAAAAAAGTTTCCCTGTGGAACAAAAGGTGTCCAGAAGGGCATGAAGTCCAATGGGAGAACAGATAGAGTGGCAAGTTTTGTGGGCAGTGTTGGTGAATTCAATAACAACTGCAAATCATGGGTGGTGTACCTAGAACATTTTGAGCAATTTGTACTGTGCAGCACCATTCCAGATGGACAAAGAGTTTCAACTTTACTGACAGTGATGGTTCTGAAGCCATTTGGACTTCTGCATGACCTATTGTCTTCTATTGTGCCTGGAACTGCCACGTATGCTGCAATTACAGCAGCAACATGGGAACATTTTTCTCCAATCTTATTGATATTGGTTCCACCAGCAACATCAGGGAAGTGGAAAATTGGTAGCACAGTTTGCTGGTGCTCTAAGGAAGTATTCAGAGCATTGTCAGTTTGGGCAAATATTAAGTGATGCCCTGCATGACCAGTTAGTCTCTGGATTATGCAATGACCAGGTGCGGAAGAAGTTATTGACTGTATCAGCTCTTATATTCAAGAAGGCTGTTGACATTGTTATTTCCACTGAGACCACAGAGAAGATCTCTTTGGAATTTAGTGTGAACTGAGAATTTAATCTCCTTAATCAGTGAGACAGAGAACATGGGAACTACAGGATTTCTGTATGGCTATTGTGCACAAACTATGTTTGCTGAGAAGGATTGATGTACACATCAGATTATTTGCAGGAAGTGCCAAAAGAAAGGACATGTTGCCATGACCTGTCATACAAAACAACCAGCAACACAGAGTGACTGTCCAATCAAGAAGACACCTATGAAGACTGAACCTAAGAAAGGATGGAAGTTGGGAACTCATAATTTGGAAAAAAACAAGAACTCAAGTGATACTGATCAAGCCCTAGCATTCCATGTGTTATCAGATTCTGGAGTAAGAAATAGCATCTGGGTCACATCCTTGATTGAAGGAATTCCTACAACAACGAGGCTTGATACTGGAGCTTCTGTTTCATTGATTTATGCATCTAACCATCACCAGAGTTTGTCACCAGTTCCCCTGGAAAAAACCTCCATGGTTTTGAAAACTTATACTGGGGAAAAGTTAGTATCAAAAAGAATATTCCCGGTGAAAATTCAGCTAGATGGACAATCAATCATTTTACCTTTGTATGCGATTGAAGGAAAATATCCACCATTATTTGGTAGTTCTTGACTTGAGAAGTTCAAGGTGAACTGGACCAAGATCAAGGTGATCATGAAAGCCCCTCAAAATTTTCAAGAAATACTAGACAGACACTCCAAAGTTTTTTGATAAAGAACTTGGACAGATGAACAATATGTCAGTGAAGCTCACTCTTAAGTATCACAGCCAACCAAAATATTGCAAGCCCAGAGTTGTGCCTTATGCTCTGAAGCCTCTGGTGGTAGCTGATTTGGACCATCTAGTAAACGTTGGAGTCCTATCACTGGTTTCACATAGTGAGTGGGCTACACCCATCATACTAGTAAGCAAGATAGATGGCTCAATCCAAATTTGTGGAGATTAAAAAAGTGATGATAAATCCAGTTTTATGTGCAGACCAGTATCCACTACCCCATACTGAAGGTTTATTTGCTACTCTTAGTGGAGGACAGTATTTTGGATTTACTCAGTGCATATCTGCAAATGGAGATTTATTAGGCATCTCGCAAATATCTTATGATCAACACACTAAAAGGCTTATTTTGTTATAACAGGTTGCCTTTCAATATCATATGAGCACCTGACTTGTACCAGATTCTTAAGGGACTGAACATACTTCAATGCTAATTGGATGACTTCCTCGTTACAGGAAAGGATTGAAATACGGATGCTGTCTTGCAATGTTTCCAAGACCATGGACTGAGTGTACATTGAGACAAATGTGAGTTTTTAAAACCTTCGGTTGAATGTCTTGGGCATGTAACTGATGTCATTGGCTTAAGGAATTCATCAGTGAAAGAGAAAGTGGTTCTGCAAGTAAACCCACCAGAGAATGTTTATCAGTTATGTTCATTCTTAGGGCTGCTTAACTACTGTGGTAAACTTCTGCCTAATCTGGTGACAGTATTGACACCTTTACAGGAACTGTTAAAAGCAAAGAAAAAATAGAAATTGACTAAAGAACGTGACTGTGCATTTAAGAAGCAAAGAAACTGTTGACATCAGCTGAAGTTCTTACCTACTTGAATGCTTCACTACTATTGCAATTGTCTAGTGAGGCTTCACCATAAGCAGTGAAAGTAGTTCTTTTCCCATACTTTTGCTAATGGCATGGAGAAAACAATTGTCTTCGCTTCACGAACATTCACTACACCTGAGAAGAACTATGCACTAATACAGTGAGAAACTCTCAGCATTATCTTTGAATTTGGATGTTTCATACCTATCTGTATGGTAGATGTTTGACCTTGCTGATGGATCATCGCACATTACTTTCAGTTTTTGAACTGAAACATGGAACTCTGTCATTAGCTGCTGCTCAAGTGCAATGATGGGCATTGCTGTTTTCAGCTTATTCCTATGCTATTCAATTCCATGAAGAGACTTGACACGGTAATGCTGATGGGCTTTTGCGCTTGCCATGACCAGGATACCATCAACGCAGAGGAACTTCAGACAAAGTGCTCTATCTCCCTAACCTATTACTAGCACAGACATTAACACAGAAACTGCTAAGTATGTGTTTTTCTCTTCTGAAGGGAATGGTACTACAAAGTAGTGTTGAATCAAAAGAATCTCCAGTTTACACAATTTGTTGCACATTGTCAAGGTTCCTTCCCCACTCTGAACTCTAGGGTACAGATGTGGGGACCTGCATGAAAAACCCCCTAAGTTTATTTTTACCAGCTTAGGTTAAAACTTCCCCAAGGTACAAACTATTTTACCTTTTGCCCCTGGACTTTATTGCTGCCACCACCAAGCGTCTACCAAATATAGACGCTTGGTGGTGGCAGCAATAAAGTCCAGGAGAAAAGAGCCCGCTTGGAAACGTCTTTCCCCCCAAAATCCTCCCAAACCCTACACCCCCTCTCCTGGGGAAGGCTTGATAAAAATCCTCACCAATTTGCATCGGTGAACACAGACCCAAACCCTTGGATCTTATGAACAATGAAAAAGCAATCAGGTTCTTAAAAGAAGAATTTTAATTGAAGAAAAAAGTAAAAGAATCACCTCTGTAAAATCAGGATGGTAAATACCTTACAGGGCAATCAGATTTAAAACATAGAGAATCCCTCTAGGCAAAACCTTAAGTTACAAAAAGACACAAAAACGGGAATATACATTCCATTCAGCACAACTTATTTTATCACCATTTAAACATAACAGAATCTAACGCATATCTAACTAGATTGCTTATTAGCCCTTTACAGGAGTTCTGACCTGCATTCCTGCTCTGGTCCCGGCAAAAGCAACACACAGACAGAGAGAACCTTTGTTTCTCTCCCCCTCCAGCTTTGAAAGTATCTTGTCTCCTCATTGGTCGTTTTGGTCAGGTGCCAGTGAGGTTATCCTAGCTTTTTAACCCTTTACAGGTGAAAGGGTTTTTCCTCTGGCCAGGAGGGATTTAAAGGTGTTTACCCTTCCCTTTATATTTATGACACACATCAACGTGAATTTTCTGTGAATCACAATTGCATCTCATGGGTTATGCCAGGGATCAGCAACCTTTGGCATGCAGCTCAACAGGGTAAGCCCCTTGGAGGGCCGGGCCAGTTTGTTTACCTACCGCGTCCGCAGGTTCGGTTGATCGCAGCTCCCAGTGGCCGTGGTTCGCCGTTCCAGGCCAATGGGGGCTGCGGGAAGCAGCGTGGGTTTTGGAAGCTCTTCAATCTCAGGTTTTGGAAGCTCTTCACAAAGGACATTTTCACATTGTACAGATTTAGGGCATGGTCTGGAGTCATTTCTGGTGGCTGAGGATCAACAAAGATATTCAGAGGAAGGCTAAGGGCTGTACTGCTTGTCAGCAAATACAGGACAATCTTGACTCAGCTTGTCCACACTCTTGTTCATGGCTTCAGACATTGCCAGAAGTTTTCAGAATGACTTCCACTGCAGCTACCAAGACTATTGGATATCTCCAAACCTTGTTTCGACAGTTTGGGTTACCGTTACAGCTGATGAGTGACAATGGCTTCATTTCTGTTCTGAATAATTTCACAGGTTCCTATCTTCAAATGGAATTAAGCACATATGTTCCACACCATACCATCCGGCAACAAATGGGCTAACGGAACACTTTATACAGACACTTAATGGATGCTTAAGAACTAACAAGTCATCAGCAGAAATTGGACAATTCCTTGCTTGTCTACAGGACCACACCACTTGCTACTACCCAGGAGTCACCTGCAACTCTTTTCTTGAAGCGATCTTTGTGTACCTGCTGGGACCTGTTACATCTTGTTGTTGCTTCATAGGTAACCAAATCCCAAGCTATGTAGATTGATGGAAGAAGTGTGATTCATCTTTGTTCTTTTCAAATAGGAGACAGTGTGCACTTGCAACTACAGTTGGGAGTGAAATGGGCACCTGGAGAACTAGCAAAATGCAGAGGCCTGTCTGTTTGTAGTAAAACTATCTGATGGTATTTTAAGGAAACAACATTTGGACCAGTTGCCGCCTCAACAAATACAAGAGTCTGGAAATTTTCCAATAGGACATTCGGTTCCTCCAATCAAACTCCTTTCTGTTACAGCTGCTAATTTTGACAACCTGTTGGGAGAAAACTTTGATACCAGATCTAGTACATTTCATACTAGGTCCAGTTGATTCTTTACTACTGAGTGCTCCTGTTGTTCAGGACACTGCCATCTCAGCACGTTATCCCAAGAGAGTGTGAAAATGAGTGGTGCATCCGAACTTATAAATTGTTTAGTTAGTGAATTGCTATTTCAGTGCAGATTAATCCCTGCAATTTAAGAGTCTGCAGTAGTCCACCCACAATGTTTGTTAGCCAAGTGAACAATAACGTATATATATTTGCAAAGTTTCCTAAAGTAGGGTGGAGGAATGTGATGTCCTGTCCCTTTAAATGTTTGAGCTCTCCCCTTACTCCATGCAAAGCCTCACTTTTGTGCTGGTTTTAGTTTTGCAGTATGAACAATAAAGGTTTGCACAGCACCTAGCTGTACTTAAATGAGCTCCTCTGTGCCTGTATCTCCTCTGCTGAGTCCAGATGTAACAGCTATGAAAAAGGCTTCAGAGATGTTATGTCTCCTAATAATATTCTTTTTCAGACTATCCAAGACTGTGTTGTAGTGTGAAAAGAATACCCAGAAATATCATTAAAAGCATAACCTCACAATACACACAGTTCATAAGTATAGAAGAGTTTGAGGATCCAAGGGATGATTCTCATGAGTAAGTACTATTCTGTGAGTAAAGGCAGAAGGGACTTGGAGGTATAAAAAGGGATATGAGTCCTAAGGTGCATGTTGTATAGTACCAGAGAAACTCTCTAAGGTCCCTGTGATTCTACTGGAAATACATAGTGCACTGGTCCATGCATAGAGTATGATTCTGCGTTTTTACCATTTGGATTCTTTACCTTCTGTTTTAGTGGTCACACTGACTAATAAAAATACCTCATTAATTTGACAAATTATTTTTCCTATTAGTTTATAGTGGAAACATAATTATATGCTATGGCATGAAGAATAGCTAACTATGAAGCCAGACAAGGGAAAAGAGAAAGTGATTAAAAAAAAAATGATTCCTCCTGGAAATATTGGAAGCAGCATGTAGTGGTTTGTTGTGCGTCTATTCCCTGCTAATTTAGTGCATTTTCACAACACCGTCTGTACTTACTCTTGAAAATAATGAACTGTTACATGCATTTTACAAGTTGGCCCTCCCTTGAGTGCTTTTAGCAAGCTGTACCTTTTGAGCAACCAGCATAGATTTAATGGAGATTGAGGTAGGGTACAGAGAAAAGCTATGAAAAAAGGTTACCAGAAAAAAAAAAAAGACTGCAATTTACTAGCTTGACATTTCTCTGCACTACCACTTCTCTTTGGCACAAGAAGGAAAAAAATAGCTTGGTGAAATAGCAGCAGTATTTAGAAGCGTTTGAATTCATTGCAGATTACAACTATGTATTTATGTCTCTCCTCCCTCTTCCCCCCAGTTTTTAAACTATTTTTGTTAAAGAATAACTAAGTCTAAAATGCCTAATATTACTAGTTTGCAGTTTTGTTTTTGCCACGTTGGTCCCAGAATATGAGAGAGAGAGAGAGTGGGTGAGGTAATGTCTTTTACTGGACCAATTTCTGTTGGTGAGAGAGACAAGCTATGAAGCTCAAAAGCTTGTATCTTCTACCAACAGAAGTTGGTCCATAAAAGATACCTCATTTACCTTGTCCTTCTAATATTACTTAGCATCAATGTCCATTGTCTGAACAGGGAAATTAGCTTTGCCTGAGTTTTCTCTAAATCAAGAATAGTTTTCCAATGGATCCTATTCAGCCTGTTATTTTCTAATGTAGAGCCTGATGTCTGATTCTCCACCATATAGCATTCAAGCGCAAAGTAGCATTTCATGTCCCGAGTTTAAATGTTTACTACATGCAAGGCAGTGGTGAATCAGGCCCAACAGATCTCCTGGGCTCCGCAATTAAAATAGCTACTCCTGTGTATTTCTTGTGTATTTCTAGGTTGCACACAGACAACATTCTTAGATATCTAAAGACTATAATCCACACAAAAAACCCAAAGTTTTCACAGCTATATACACCACAAAAATGTAAGGTGATGTATGTAACACATATAACATACTTTGGTTATTATTTATTTTTTTAAATGTGTACACTGAATAACTCATTCAATATTCTACTTACTGTGCCTCTTGCCAACTTATCATAATATAATATTTCCCCATTATTTTCTTTATATTCAAAGGAGTTGTTTATTCTTCTTCAGCCTTAATATGTAAATTGATAATCCTCTTCCTCCTCCTCTTCCTGAGGTTTAGGAAAACTTTATTAAAATCCTTGTATCTGATCCTCAGTTTTATTATACATTAATATATATTAAAAATAATTAGAATTTTTGATGTATTTTTTTAAATCGTAAAACAAAGGCCTGGGAGATAATAGACCCTAAAGGAGAGTACCCACTGTTCTTAATTGTCAGTTCAACCACCAATCCCTGATAAAAATACAACACTCTTTTTATTATGATCGCTTTTGAAGTAGCTGCTCAGACTAAAACAAGAGCAAGAAGAGGAGAAGGGCAGAAATAGCTTGGGAATCATGAGACAAAGATCTAGACGAGAAGGGGAGGGGGCAGGCTGACTGCAAGAACAGCAGCTCAATTCTAATAAGACCTTCTTGATTTGTTTTATTTTTAAACATTGTGTCATGTTGTTGTAAAATACAATTATAAAATTAAGCTAAGGAACCTTTGACTGGAAAAAAAATTCCTTGCTACAACTACTTTGAAGAAGAGTTCTTTCTTTTTAATTACTTTTGAATCATAGAGAATTTTCCTGGACTAAGCTGAATTTGTATTTTATTTTGTTAATGAAGGGTGATTAATAAGAGGCTTAGCAGAGCTAGAGAATGAATATGGCATCTATGTATGGAAGCAGTAGTGCTGTAAAAGTTTATTTCTCACCTTCTCTGGAATGATAGCCTCAGCTTGTGACACTGGCGAGTATACATTAAAAAAGCCAATTTTTCAAATCATGGCCTCCATTGCGCACAAACAGCTTTGTGCATGCAGTTAATTTTGCAGGCAAATTAAGGGACGTGTGCTGCACTAATTTACATGTGTGTTTTTTTGTGCATGTGAGTGCAGTGCAAACTGAGCAAAAATTGAGTGGAAGTTTACTTTGTGCTTGAAAATTTGATCATTTGTGTGCACAAGTATACATAGAAAATTGTGTGTGCAAGTAATTTGTATGCAAAATGGTGCATAAGCACAAATGGTGACCTAACTGAGGGCCATTTGGAAAGATGTCCTGATAGGAGCAAGCATCTGATGTAGAGAGACTGACAAGAGAAGGTTGTTTGAGTGCCCTGTGCATTTCCATATCTTATCTTGTTTGGATTTCTTTTAATTTTTTTTAATGTAGTTTACCCTAAATTATTGATCTTTACTTTCAACCTTAACACCAGTTACAGTTTTTGTCAGGGATTATACAAATGCACAAAGTTTAAAAAAGTCTGATTTTTTTCTCTCTCATCTTTCAGTTATTGTAATTTTGGGAGCTAGATATATATTTTTGAAAGAGTAATCAAAATCATTTCCAGCCTAATTGATGTTTCTCTGATGCTTTCCCTTTAAGGAAGGATATAATAGAAGTGGAGGTGATCAGCTCGCACAATAGGTTTGAGAGGAAATTCTGGATATAAGGGACAGCATGAAAGAAGAAACAAGGCTGAGAGTGGGAGAGGGACACAGAGGGAGGGGCTCGAATGGAGTGAAGGGCTCAAGAAAGAGCCAAGGTATGGAGATGCAAGCAGGAGTACAGCTGTGAAAGTGAAGACCAGAAGTTGGATTGTGGTGCAAAAGGCAAGGTGCGAGTAGTCATCTGTGCAGCTATATAAGAAGGCAATTTTTGCAGCAGCAGTTTATTGAATTTATTTGCTGGAATTACACTTTATTATCCAAAGAGTATTAGCTATGGAAGAACCCAAAGAAGTTTAATGAAATCTTCATATTTTACCTCTTCAGATCAGTTTTTGGTGAATCCCAGAGTGAGATGGGTTCCCTCACTGAACTCCTTCCCTTCTAAGCCATTTTTTTTGCCTGAATCTGCAGAACCCATGACAGCAGAACGTACGATATGTAATTTTCCACCTTCCTTCCTTAGACATAACAGAGTACATGTGATTGTTTTATAGATTTTTTTTAGATCATTCACGCACTCTTCAGCTATGTTTTAAATGTGAACATGAGACCTAGATATTCAGAGCCAATGCTTTAATGAAGAGCACAAGTGATCTTTCATATTGAAAAATAAAATAACTCTTTTCTATGTTAATTCTGGACTAGCTATATTAAATATTTTTGAAGGCAGTAAATTACCCTGACTTTTCTCTGGTTTTGACCTTCTGTTCATTTCAACTAACAGTTAATTACGTTTAATGGAAATAAATTGGCATAGTACGTGCAGTTAGTAGCACTTCTTTTTCTTTTTATGGATTTTGTTTCTTTTCTTTATAAATTGAAACTCTTACAGAATCAGAAAACTGTTGTGAAAGCCAAGACCTATTTATATATAGTGACCATTAGTAAGAGTATTATTTGTTCTTCAGATGCACTTAGGGCACCCAATCTCAACTGGTACCCAATTTTGCTAGGAGCTTTAGATACATAGTAAGAGACAGCTACTGTTCCAAACAGTGTACTATCTAAAAAGAAGAGATAGACAAAGGGCAGAAAAAGGAAACAGAACCACAGAGAAGTGAACTTAACACGGCTAACTGCAGGCTAATGGCAGAGCCAGGTTACCTGACTATGAAGCAAAATTGTCAGTGAAAAGCTATTGTTGCTGCCACTGCATACTCCATCAAAAGATTAAACATATATGTATGAAGACACAGTTTTTAAAGCAAGATTTTGAGTTAGGATGTTTGTGTTGTGATACAGTTAGAGATAGGAACGATGTGTTGAAATAAAAATGAGTAGTTTTATAAAAGAAAAAAATATATAATTAAGGGAGGTTGGATTGGAAATGGAGTAGCAAGACTTTCATTCCTGGGATTGTGTCCACCCTGAGGATTTTTGGCACAACATCTCCACTGTTGATGCTGCCGAAGTTGTCCCAACAGTGGTAGCAATGGAGAGAGTGCTATTGTGACCATGCTCCTACAAGTGTCCCGAGTTTTATTATGTTTTTGTCTAACTCTGCTCACAGCAGGTTTTAATTAGTCAGTAGTAAAAATATCTGGTGGCCCTAGGAATCTTGGTGTTAGAATAAGCTATCTAACGTGATCCAACACGACACTTCTAAAGCCTAGTTTCGACAAACCCTCATATTCCCAATGTTTCTAACATTGCTGGCGCTCACAGCAGGAGAGGGCCTTAGAGAACAGGGATATTGGTTTGAAATAATTGGACGAAGAAATTTAATCTTGGGTAGTATTCTGAGAGAAGGAAAAATACCAGAGTATGGTCTGAATTTTCCTTGATACAGATTTCCTGGTTTATTGATTTGAAACCAGACAGAGTGGACTTTGTTAAAACATGTCCCACCTTTTGGAAACTTTTTATACCAGATGTAACAGTATTTCCCATTCAATGTGTAGGGAATGTCTCCTGGACCAATAAAATCTTTCAAAACAGTGGAAACTTTTAAAGCATGTCCATTGTTGTGATTATGCTCCATTAGATATTTAAACCACCAATCTGATGTGAGGCGTTTCCAGCCTGAGATTTTCCAGGAATTTAGGAAAACAGCTGTATTATTTAAGATCCAGAGATCCTGGATTAAGCTTTTTGTACACATTGTTTTCTGTGTCATTCTACTGTTCTTCAGTCTAGTAATTTAATTTTTTTGACAATGCCACAGTCTGGGATTTAGAGCACAGTTTATTATTTGCCTTACATAAAGTAGAGCACTGATTTAAAGAAAGATTAATCAGAAAGTTTAGTTGCTATTTTATCACAATTTGTTACCACTTGAGTATGCCGATGCTATTTAAGGGTTTAAACCTCTCTCTGGTACAGAGGAGGGATTGGAATCCACATCTCCTACTTCCCAGGTGACTTCCTTAATCACCAGGCTATAGAGTTGTTCTCTGTGTCTGGCCCAATGAATATTTATATATCTACACAAAGTGGAACAGCATGAACAGGAGAGACTGAGAGTGCCCCACCTTAGAATAGCCTGGTTGTTAGGAGGGAAATCTGAGTTCCACTCCTGGCCACAGAGTGGGGATGCAAACCTGGGTCTCCAGCATCCTGGGCAAATCACTGGACTAAAGACACATACATATACAGAGTTTGCTGGCCCCAAACAGACTTTTTCTAATTTGCTAAAAAATTCCAAACATTTCCAGAACCACTAAACCAAAAGCTTCCCTTTATTTTTTCAGTTTGCTGGCAAAACCGAAAAATAAATTTGTTCACCTCAGATCACATGTCAGGATCAGATTGCTCACCTTTCTCTCCCTGCCATATTTTAAGATTAATCCTTTAGGATTTCATGTATTGCATCTGAATCAATACAAGATTCCATAAACTATTTGTGTGCATATACCCTATTTCATTCTGATTTATTTGCAAAATATGTGGATGAATCAAATGGTTATATCACAAGTGGAGAGACCCAGGGCTGGCTCTATGTTTTGTTTTTTTTTTGGTTTTTTTTTTTTGGAAGCAGAATACAACTCCCTCTCGCCTCAGTGTTTCACAGCATCTCCCTCACCTTGTGCCCTGGTCATTATTTATTGCAAACCAAAACAGTACTTCATCGATGACAAGCATTTCTATGTAATTAGTGGTGATCACCACTTCACTGTACCATATAATTTGCAATGCTAGCTAAAAGGTGTGCTTACCTAAGTAGCATCCACCTATAATTATGAGAGGTATTTATACTCACAGCTCTCTTAGATGTAGCAGAAGATAGCGCACATTAACAAATGCAATGCTAATTAGTTTGCAAAAAATATCAAATTTCATCTGTACTTAATATCCTTTGCATTAAGTACAAAGACGTTACAGAAGAAATGTGGCTGCTTCAAAAAAAACTTTCATGTCGGATAATATCTGCAAATCTCAAGATTTCTGTGACTTCTATTTCTGATTCAAATCAAACCATTGCCATTAAATTAATGAGTTTTAATGGTGCAAGAGGTCAAGTATAACAAGTTCTTTCTACATATTTCATTGTTTTCAGTGGAGACGTTGCCAAATAGAGAATTAACATCAATTTGCCACTGTTAAATACTATGTGTATTTTGGGAAGGGAGTTGGAAGCAACTGTGTTGAATAAACTGCAACCTTTTTCATGTTTCCCTTGTATTCCTTTAGCCAGACAAACAAGGAGAAGCCGTGCACATGGTATAATGGAATGGGAACAGCCTGAAGAGCCATGCCATTAAGAAGTGCATTAAGGAAAGCCTCTTCAGCCAGTTCATTCGGCACAGATAGATCTTAGAGAGGCCTGTTCCATACAAACAAAGCTCTTGAGATGCACTTTGTTGCGTTCTTGCTGGTCAGAAAAGTGCTGTTATCCTGTGTTTGTGCTTCTGTGCACAATATTTCAATTTGTGTCATTTGGTGGGTTTATAGAGAACAGTGGCCTTTTGTTTGTAGCTAGCCAGGATTGAGCCATGCTGAAACTTTATCACCTACCATTAAAGAGTCCCACAAACTATGTACATATTCATACCCTTAGAAAGTGATAAATACCGAATCTTGCCTCTTGCAAGCAAAATTATCTGTTTTATTACAATAGTATTGCAAATCTCATATAAAATTAGAAAAGAGATATTACTAATGATTTTAGTATGTTTTCAAATGCTAAGAGAGAGCTCCTAAGAGCTTTTACCAACCATTTTGTGGCTCTGACTGCTGTAGGATTGACAACATATCTCTTACTAACTCAAAGGAATTTGGGGTGGGAGGAGGCTCTCCCCTTACCCACTCAGAGAATAGCAACCCTGACAATGAGGAAAAAGCTCACAGAGGCAGACTGATAACACTTCTGCAGTTTATCAGCCTTAATTGGAAACAGAAACCTTATACATTAAAGCACTGCAAAACCAGGCATCTCCAGGCTTTATATCATGAGGCTTACATCCATCTGTGTGGATCTGTATTTAGTCTGGGGGGCACAAGAAGTCTGGTTAGGAGTAGGAAGCTCTGTCTCTGTGGCTTTCTTGGGCTTTTATCTATTTATGCTGAAAGGAATCAGGTGTGTTATTCATAAAAGCAACACAAGCAAGGAGGAAATCCTTGCCCTTAACTATTCTATCTCTGCACTGCTACAGTGTATTAGAACAGGATTATATGGTTGACCAAGTTTGTCAACGCTTTTCAATTAAATACCAAGTATTCTATTTACATCCATGTAATTACACAGTAACTATTTTACTGTTACCAAATACATAATTATTTTTGTCTTCTAAACCTGAGTGAAGGGTCTGGTACTTACTTTGAGGTCTGTTGTGCTATTAAGGTTTGAATATGTTATTACAGAGCTGAAAAGTATCTTCCATATAAATCTGTGTAGTAATTAGTGATAGGACAACCTCAGACAGTTAAGAGGTTTGTTTTGAATAAAAGTTCAAAATATCCTTTTTGGGTCTTATCCTTGGCTTCACCAGCCTCCTCACCATCATCTACAAAAGTCCCCTCAAAGAACTTACAACTGGATTTTCTCTAGTTTAACATGTCCAGTGGCCTCATAATTTTTCCAGGCTTGTGATCCCTGTTAATGATCCTGTCACAGGTCTAGCTGATGTATGAGGAAATGGTAGGTTTTATGTTTAAGGAGCAAAACAGCGAATAAGAAATGTCAGCCCTAATCCTGCTCTGCCACAGACTTCTGTGGTTGCAAATAAGTTATTGACCATCTGTACATTACTTATTTTTAAAATGGAGGAGGATAACTCCTCACAGGCATGCTAAAAGACTGCTGTAGTGTTTGCAAAGTGCTTTCTTTCCACTTTGTAAATTAATGTACTTTGTAAGGTGAAAGATATCAAAATCCAGGTGCATGTCAGAAATGCTGAAGTTGTATCAAATACATATATTGTCTGTTATCTATAAGCTTCATCTGTAGGCAAGTGTCTTATGTGGCAATTTGCCAGCACTACTTTGATGGGTCTCACACTTTCTCTTCTTGGGGAGGGTTCAGAGCACCATTTCTTGCCCCTGAACGGGGGTATTAACTGCCCCACTAGTGTCCTAGAGGAGGGGAGTGGAGAGGGAGGGACCCGGACTCGCCCTCTACTCAGGGTCCTAGCCCAGGGGCCCTAGGGATAGCGGTAAGCCACTAGAAGTAGCAGTTCCTTCCCCTGGGCTACTTCCCTCTCCTGCCCTTCAGCTTGTGGGGCTTTCTGCCCTCCTTCTGCACAAACCAGGTGTCCCTTTACCTAGGGTCTTGGTCTTCTTAGCCCACCACAGCACTTCTCCAAATTCTCCTCTGCTTCCCTCCAAACTGCTCTCTGCTCCAACACCAATCCACTCTGCTTCAACTCCTCCCCTTGTCTGATTGAAGGGGGGGTGTTAATCAGGTGACTGGCTTCAGGTGCTCCGATTGGCTTCAGGTGCCCTAATTGGCTTCAGGTGCTCTAATTAATTTATAGCAAACTTTCTTCCCTCTACAGGCTCCCTTCTAACACTCTCCTCCTGCCCTCTGGCCATGGTGTATCACACTTAATTATATGTTTGTTCATACTCAGGCCTTGCTTCTCAAAGGCATACCACTGTTATTTGCATACCTCTTATGGGAAACAGCTTACAGGCAGCATGAGAGAGTATACTGCTTGAATAAATTAAATCTGCCTCGGCTTCCCAGTGGATAAAGATCCTATGCTTGGCTCTGTGTGTGAGTTTGGAATGACTCACCTTCCATATCCAGATCCTCATGAGGGCATGATAAGCATCCTACTCCTCTCATGCAACCGCATTGCTGCTGACTGTCACTTCCCATACTAGTCATCGGAGACTTGAGTGAAAGTTTTGACAGCTACTTCCCTGCTAAGGTGATTGTTAAGAAAGAACAGTGCTGACAGGGGTGAAAGTACCTTAAAGGACTTACCAGTACTCCAGAGTCCTTGGGAAGGGGCGGGGCCTCTACATTCCAGGGCCCTTTAAATCAAGATTTAAAGGGCCCCAGGCTGGGACTGTGGTAGCAGCAGCTGGGAGCCCTGGGCCCTTTAAATCCCCTGGAGCTCTACCAGCTGCAGAGGCAGCTGGGAGCCCTGGGGCTCGGAAGTGATTTAAAGGGCTCTAACTGCCGCTACCGCAGCAGAGCCCCAGGCCCTTTCAATAACCATTGGAGCCCCAGGGGCTCCCGGCTGCCACTGCGACCCCGGGGCCCCAGGCTTCGGTGGAGCTTTAAAGGATCCAGGGCTCCACCGCAGTAGCAGCAACCAGGAGCCCCTGGCCCTTTAAATCACCACCAGAGCCCCGCTGCCGCTACCCCTGGGCTCCAGCAGTGGGACTCGGGTGGTGATTTAAAGGGCTCTGGAGGGTAGCGGCAGTAGGAGCCCCGGGCCCTTTAAATTGCTGCCACAACCCCCGGGGCTCCAGCAGCAGGGCTCGGGCAGCGACTTAAAGGGCCCGGGGCTCAGGCCGCCATTATCGCCCCAGGCCCTTTAAATAGCTGCCAGAGCCCCCCCCCCACACACACTGCTACCCCAGGGCTCCGGCAGCAAGGCTCTGGCAGCAATTTAAAGGGCCCAGGGCACTGCTGGGAGCCCCAGGCCCTTTAAATTGCTACCTGGGGAAGCTGATCCGCCCCAGTACGGTGCACGGACTCTTGCCGGTACGCCGTACTGGGACGTACCAGCTTACTTTCATCTCTGATCGCTGACAGCCTGATTCCTCCCTTTACAGCAGAGTTTCCCAGGGTAATAGCACTGTTTTCCCAATCCTTTTTCTGGGCATCTCAAAGTAATGCCATAAGGAGATCATCTAAATTGGAGTGAAGTGGGCTGGTAGAGAGTGTGGTCTCAAGAGAAAGGGAGTTTTTTCCTCACAGCCCATTGGTTAAACGAGAAGGAGAATAACTCACCTAATCTTTATAAAGAGGTTTGGGGTTTAGTGGAATAGGTCAAAAGATGAAGTCTAAGAGAAAGCGTCTATTTCAAGAAATGTCTTGCTCATTCCTCATAGTTATCTTGAACCAAGTTCTTCTCCCATTATATGAATACAACTCCAGTTGAAGTCAGTTGTGCTTACATCTATGTAACTAAGAACAGAATTTGGCACACTGCAAGTATTTTTTTTTCTTGATACATGTCCTGGAATTTAAAGAAATATTTATTGTTGTATTTTTGTAGAATCTATGTAGTAAAGGAGAGGATTCTATAGACTGATGACCTCTGCTGTATGAATCAGCATTGCTCCATTGATTTAATACCAGAGGATAATCTGACCCTAGGTTTACAAAAGAGGTAAGCTGTAAACGACAGTGCTGTTGTTTGTTTAAAACCAATGCTGTGTGACAGCTTCAGTGTACAAACATTACAGGAATTCACCTATTTTGCATAATAATAAATGCTGTAACAAATTCAGGCAACCTGGGACCTTTGTGCTGTCCTTATGCTGAGCACAGTAGTCACCCAGTGCATCCAGCACCAATGTGGACAGAACCCTCTTCTCTGAAATCACAGGCCAATTACAAACACACACACACACACACATATATATATATATAGCCTAATTTTCATTACAGGGCTAATGACTAGAACTGGCCCCATGTGCAGTTGGGCGGCAGGGGGCCTAGGGCCGGCTCCATGGGTGGGGGGAAAAGGGGGACCTCGGGCCAGCCCTGTGTGCGGGGAATGAGTGGCACCTTGGGCCAGCCTTGGGAGGAAGGCATGGGGGGCTTGGGCCATCCTGTGAGATGTCCCATTTACCCTTTGGGAAAATATGGTCACTCTAGATCAGTGGTGGGCAACTTGTGGCCCACGGGCCATACACGGCCCATCAGGGTAATCCACCGGTGGGCTGCCAAACAGTTTGTTTACATTCGCACAGCCATCCACAGCTTCCAGTGGCTGCGGTTTGCTGTTCCCATTGGCCGGGAACAGCGAACCACGGCCACTGGGAGCTGCGGGTGGCCATGGAAATGTAAACAAATGGTCACTGGCCTGCCAGTGATTACCCTGATAGGCCGCATGTGGCTCGCCGGCCGCAGGTTACTCACCAATGCCCTAGAAGAATGCCTTATTCTAAGGGACTTTGAACTGCACCTGTTATCTGCCAGAGGCTGGCCAGTCATCCTGTTGATTTATCTGTTAGTCCTACTCTCATCATTGCAGTGTCTGGTCTGTAAACCTCAGTTACTGATTTACAGAGCAATGATGAGAGAAGGTGAATATCTAATCTAAGAAGTGTTTGGTACAGACCAGATTCACCAGGATGCTGTAGCTGCTTTGTGTCATTCTGGCAAAATATAGCCATTACCTTAACTAGCCAGTTGAGACAAGTTACATCTGTTTGGCATTGCCAGAGTCACAAAGCACTCATGGCATAGTGATGGATCGGGCTATAATCTCAAAACAAATTATCTCCCATAAATGTAATGGGTTAAATTAATCTCTGGAATAACTCCATGGCCTTCAAGAGAAATACCCCAGGGTGAAACCCACAGTTTCTATTATGACCACACATACACTGAAATTGTATGTAGAATGTCAAAATAATAAAAGCTGTTGTAGAATGAAACTACTGGTGACTCCACTGGCCATCTTTAGGGACACTGAGGTTTACATTTAAAGTTGGAGATAAAAATCACTTTAATCACAATAAGAAAAGGAGGACTTGTAGCACCTTAGAGACTAACCAATTTATTTGAGCATAAGCTTTTGTGAGCTACAGCTCACTTCATCGGATGCATCCGATGAAGTGAGCTGTAGCTCACGAAAGCTTATGCTCAAATAAATTGGTTAGTCTCTAAGGTGCCACAAGTCCTCCTTTTCTTATTGCGAAGACAGACTAACACGGCTGCTACTCTGAAACCTGTCATTTAGTCACAATGAAATTTTACATGAAACTTAACAAAAGTTATAAAATTTCAGTGAATAAGAGAAAATTATAATTTTCTACCATGATTCTGTTATTCCAGTGAATAAAAAAAACATACTTTTTGAATTTTTACCTTTCTGTATAACATTGTTTCAGGATCTCAAAAATTAGATGTAAAATCCTGGTTTAGAGTTATAAAACAGCAAGGTTTTAAATTTCATTGGAAAGGTTTCTCAGGTCCATTGTAGAATTTATGGTCAAAACCAGCCAAAGACCAAAATTGCCAACAACCTTTGATGGTTAGAATGCTCACCTGAGACGTGGGATGCCCAGGTTTAAGTCCATGGTCTGAAAAGGAAAAGCTGGGATTTTCCTAAGCAAGTGCCCCAACCACTGGGCTAATGGCTATACACTTAACTAAACTCTCCAATTTATGTTCCATAGGAAATTCTAGCACTTCAAACAAGTTTTCATTCCAATTCTAATTGAAAACTAGGAATTTTAAAATTTCCAACAGAATGTAAAATTCCAAACATTTTTGTTTCAGAAAAATCAAAATATTTTCATTCAGTTTTTCTGCAACAAAATGGAGCAGCCAACTGCCCTATCTTCTCATGGACTTTTCATGCTGCTTCCACTCCAGAGTTGACGGGGGAGACGAGAAGCCCTGGGAACCTGCTGCCAGAATCTGCAGCAGGGCTCCTATAAACTGTGTGTTTCCCACTTCCAGAGCAGTCCGACTGAGGGGGCTGACATAGAACCATGGACCTGGAAGCCTGGGCTCTCCATCAGTCTGCCAGGCAAGGTGGTAGGAAACCAGGTAGGTTTAATTCAGCATTAACATTTTGGTTTTGATGAATCAGCATATTCTGATTTAAAAAATATTTTGTCAGAAAATTCCCAGTTACCTCTAAGTAGCGCTCTCTCTCTCTCTCTCTCTCTCTCTCGTTTTTGTCTTGATAAAGTATGAAAAAAAATCTCAAAACCTTGAATTTTTTTGCAAAATGGAATTCTTGTTTTCTGGCCAGCCCTACTTTAAAATTCCTCTGTAAATGTTATGGGTTTTTTGGCTTTTGCAGTGAGTGATCATATAAAACACAAGCCTGGATTTACATTGCGGGTTAAAATCTGCTGAACAATCAACAGATGACATGCAATAGTTTTCTGTGGCAATCTGCTGGTTTATATGTGCACGGAGTTTCTTAATTTTTCCTCTTCACACAGGCAGTCATCTAACATTTCCTGACAAAACAGTGTTCCATTATATATAATTCTAGTTTATACCCAATGTGTCACAATCTGCCACATGAAAGGGTATGATGGCACAGAAAATCTTAAAAGCCTTCATTTCAAAAATAGAAAAAAGCATGAATGTTCCACCCAAACAAAAAAAAAAGAAGATTATCGGTTAAAACTGAAACTTGCAGAATGCTGTTTTGAGTAAGGATGAGGAGAATTTTTGTTCTTTAGAGTGTATTGTACTTGAATGTGATTTTTCTATTGTCCAGGATTTTTTGTAGCAAGCAGGAAATGTAATTTTAATTAGTTGACATGTTGTATTCAATACCCAAGGATGCAGCAGCTATTTAAGTAGGAAACATAAATTCCATATATTTGTATGATACTTGCTTCTTATCAAGTTTCAGACAGTGCAGGATTAGCAGTGTATTCAATTTGCTTCATGTATCAAGATGGATGGGGGGACAAAACATGCTTTTCTCATGCAAGGAACATTAGACTCATAGTTTCTAAGGCCAGAAGGAACTACTGTGGTCATCTAGATGACCTCCTGCATAGCACAGGTCATAGAACTTCCCCAAAATAATTCCTGTTTGACCGAAGCATACCTTTTAGAAAAACATCCAAACACATTTGTGGGTGGCAAGCTATCAGCATTACATACAAATTGGCGGATAAGCTGTTTTTGCCAGTTGTATTTTGTTTAGACATATTCACATATCACCACAATTGGAATGCTATAGGTGACTCTGAAATTACTGAAACTACTTAAATCTTCATAAAGTACTTAAAAATGAACTACTTAATTATCCATATTCCTAAGCACACTGGTGTTCAATTCAGATTAGTTTAGACATAGATATGGATAGAGGATGAAAAGAGCTAGACAAAATTGGTGGCACATATTTTTGTGAAAGCTCAAGTGATATTTTTAGCTTACTCATTTAGTATGATTTTCTGTATGCCCTGATTTATATTTTTAAATATTTCAGGATATGGAAAATGTGCATGCAATAACTAAACAAGCCTTCATTTTATGAAAATTTGAGCAGACGGAGATGAATATGGAGGCGTGCAGAACTACTGAATTCTGTTTCCAGTTATGTTGCTTTCTAACCATAATAACACATAGGACTTGTCCCTCATTTTACAAGCACAATATATACATTTAGTTCTCACAACACTTCTTTGAAGAGTGTAAATAAGTAAATATTGTTGTTATTTATCAGATGAGAAAAGTAGCCATATTGTAGTCTGTTCTGGGTCTTATACTGCACCCACGACCTTAGCATATCTAGATCAGGTTCCCTATAATATCTGTGATCCAGGAAGCTGGTGTCAAACAAGGATTAAAACTTAGCTCTGACTTCACACTGTGTTTCTTCTTCTAGGCCACAGTGCCTCCCAGACAAATCATTAGACCTCTGACACATTTTCACTGCCTGTAAAAGTGAAATAATAACACATATTTACCTATAATTGTCACAGACTGTACCCTTATCTTCAGTCCTTTTACAATGCTATGATAAATTTTGTACAAAATATGCCTTGTGAGATATCATGTGAAAACTCATAATCTTCTGAACATTATTGACCCACATTCTTGATAACCAGTGGCAGGGATCAGGGTCACAGTTTGTGACTGGTTGGTGAGTCTAACTTCAGTGTTAACCATCAGTTTTGGAAGTATCTACTTTCCCTTTTGCAGCCTGCCCTGACCTTGGCATTTTCAGTGAGGACTACCCTTGGCACGCTGGGTCAGAAGGGGAAGAGACCTTAAGGTCCAGTTGAGGGAGGATATTCAAGGTGTAAGAAGCAATATGGAAAAAAAATCACAGAGGGATGTGGGAGAAGTATCATTAGCAGAGCAGAAGGGTCTGAATTACATTATTGAGGGTCTTGAAGGTAAAGACAAGGAGTGACATTTTGGTTCCATTGAGGTCAATGGCAGTTTTGCCATTGACTTCAATGGGGCAAGGATTTAACTTATCAAGTTTAAACTTGATTTGCTTGAGAAGAAGTACTCACTGAGGGCTCAGATAGAGAGGTGTTGTCAGATGTATGGTCCAGGCAGGTTATTTTATCAGCTATGATTCTGAATATAGAGGAATGAATGATGTGGGAATTAGGGAGGTAAAAAGAGAGGAAGTTGAAATAGTCAAGATAGAAGATGACGAGAACAAGGATGAAATTTTTGGCAGAGAGAAAAGAATGGATCTTAGAAATGATGCACAGAAAGAAGTAGCAGGATTTGGATCTGGCTTGGATATATGGAGTGAGGGAAAGAGAGGAGTCAAAGATGACCTCTTGGGTTTGAGTGTCAGTTACATTAGGGTGGCTTTGTCAACACTGACAGAGAATGGAGAGAGAACCAGTAGTTCAGTTTTGGTCATGTAAATTATAAGTAGTTAGTAATTTGTCCAGAAAAAGATGTCAGAGAGAGTCTGAGATGCAGGATTGGATAAAGGGATGTGTTTAAGGAATGGAAAGGTAGATTTGTGAGTCATTAGCATAATGGCCATAGTTGAATGGATGAGTGAGAGAAGAAAAACAGTCTGAGGACAGAGTTTTGTAGCATCCCCAAAGAGAATGGGGAGAGAGTGGAGGAGGACTTACCAAAGTAAACACTGAATGAGAAGTCAGAGAGATAGGAGAAGAGCCAAAGAGGAGAGGGGACACTAAGCCAAAGGAGACAAGATGTTATGGAGGAAGGGTGTTACCGGTGGCGTTAGAAACAGCAGACAGGTCAGGGAAATTGAGGATAGAACAGGGCCCCGATATTTGGCCAAGAAGAAGTAGCTAGAACGTGTGTTTACAAGCAGTTTCTGTTAAGTAGAGATGTATCTGTACATATGAATATAGAGCTGGGCAAAATTTTGGGGGCAAAACTTTTCAGTGAAATTTGCTAAATTATTTGGTCAACATTCCTTCCCCCAATCCAAAAAGTAAAAACAGTCTGGTTTTGATATTTTTGAAGCATGATGTTCTAGTTTTCTATTTAAAATCAACTTGTTTCAAAATTTCCTAAAATTTTATTTAAAATATTTTTTAAAAACTTTTTAAAGTTTTGAAATTGAAACATTTCATTTTGGGTCAAGCAAAATGTTTTGTTTGGCTCTATTTTTAATTTTCTTTATTCAATTTTTGGAACTGTCAGTGAACAAAATAATCAGTTCTTTGCACAGACCTATATGAAAGTGCTTTTAAAAAATCTGTAAATTGATTATGAAATGCGTGAAAGTGAACATAACATTCTACCGATACTTGAAGGATATGATCACCAAAGAGGGAGATTAATTATTTAACATGGTACAATGGGAAAAATACATGGAATTTTTCCATGAAAAATTTGGGGTAAGTCTGATGAAAACCTTCATGACGTTTGTTGAAGCCCACCAAATGAGATCCTTAAAACTTGACTGACTAAAAGTCCAGAACAGAGGTGGGCAAACTATGGCCTGCAAGCCACATCCAGCCCGTGGGACCGTCCTGCCCAGCCCCTGAGCTACTGGCCCAGGGAGGCTAGCCCCAGCCCCTCCCCCGCTGTTCTCCCACAGCCTCAGCATGCCGCGCCACTGGTGATCTGGGTGGCCGTGCAGCACAGTTGCAGAGCCGCGGCCTAACCCGGTGCTCTGGGCGGCGCGGCTGTAGTGCTGCCAGCCACCAGTACTCCAGGCAGCGTGGTAAGGGAGCGGGGGGGGGGTTGAGGGCAGCGGAGTTCAGGGGCTGTGGTCTGGGGTTGAGGGTGTGGATAGGGGTTGGGGCAGTCAGAGGGCGGAGAACAGGGGGGTTGGATGGGGCAGCGTTCCCAGGGAGGGCAGTCAGGAATGAGAGGGTGGGTGGGATGGGGCGGCAGGGGGCATTCAGGGGTTGGGGGTCTGGGGGTGGTCAGGGGACAGGGAACAGGAGGAGTTGGATGGGGCAGGAGTCCCAGGGGAGCAGTCAGGAGGTGAGAAGCAGGGGGATTGGATAGAAGGCAGGGGCCGGGCCACATCTAGATGTTTGGGGAGACACAGCCTTCCTCAAACCGGCCCTCCATACAATTTTGGAAACCCAATGTGGCCCTCAGGCCAAAAAGTTTGCCCGCCCCTCGTCTAGAAGTATGCAGTGTAGTTGTAGCTGTGACAGTCCCAGGACATTAGACAGACAAGATGGGTGAGGTAATATCTTTTATTGGACTGACTTCTGTTGGTGAGAGAGACAAGCAAGATCTCTGTGTTGTTTGAAAGCTTGTCTCCATCATCAACAGAAGTTGGTCCAATAAAAGATATTACCTCACCCACCTTGTCTCTCTAAAGGTCTAGAAGATATATTGAACCAGGTAAGGCTCTGTTGTACCTGTGCAATTGCAGCGATGATCAAAGCAATAGGTATATGAATATAATGATATACCTAATGATATTGTTCACCTTCTCTCCTTGCAGTCAGTGGGACTGTACATAAGTATTTGCAAGATTGAGTCCTTAGCATCCCTCTCCAAAGGCTGTTGTAAGTAGCATTCAGGAAGTGTGGGACTACAAAAGAGTGTTTTAATTTACAAACTGTTATACAATAAGGTCAATATATGAGTCTTAGCCCTTGTTAGCTGATGAATTTTATTGTTTCTGAACATTTGGTATGTTAGGCAAAGGCTGGATGGCTTGCTCAAATTACCTGAGAGCGGAGCAGAGCAGTGGGAGAGCGGCCGAGCACCTGGCAGGGGGACCAGCGCAGCAGTGCAGGAGTGATAGCCTTCAGGGCAGCTGATACCAGAACAAGTGCCTGGATGGCGGGGTGAGCAAGGTGCCTTTTTTCCCCTGCCATGGTTGAAGGTGAATTCAAGCAGATGCACCTCTGAACTCTGGGTCTTCACTGACAAAGGACAACAACTCTGAGTGGGGTGTGGTGAAGAAAGAAGGGGCAGCATGTTACAGGAACTTTGGTTGTTCGATTCAAGAACCTGAGGCAAAAGACACTGCCCAACATACTCTGGGGTGGGTGTTTTGCTCATGGTTTTATATTTATGAATCTTGCTTGCACTGTTTCTCCAAATTAATGCTGGGTAATTTCCCTCCTTTTATTAAAAAGTCTCTTTCTACACTCAGACTCTGCTTGTGAGAAGAGAAGTATTGCCTCTTAGATGCACACAGGGGGTGGCATATAATTTTCTCAGCAGACTGGGTGGGGACTTGAGCCAGTTCTGTTGTATTGTTGAAAAGGAACCCCTAGATATTGAACCTGGCTCTGACTCGCTGCTGACTCCACCTGGCAGAAGGGTTACAGAAGAACAGTGTGACCTGTGAAAAATCAGCACTACAAAGTAACGTAACAAATGCTTATGTCACAGAAGCAGAGGAAAATGTAGATGAGTGTTACTTTAGTCTGAGGGACAATATCAAGGTTGGCCGAATGAAAGTTTGATAACTTTCACCAGGTTTTTAAAGTTTGTGTAATGAGCAGTACAATAGAATCACTATGAACAATATATTTTTGGAAGCAAAGTTGTAACAATATGATGAGTTGCATAAGGGTATTTTTATAATAGTCTTCAATGGAGTTGTAAGCCAGAACATAATAGCTTTGTGCTAGAGGGAGCCGTAAAAGAGAAATAAATATACATAAAAGAGTGTACATTGTGTAATTTGTTTTTTTTAAAGTTCAGATAACTGAGATAAGGGGCAGGATGAAACATAACCAACTGAGTGGAGCACAGAAACGTAAACTGGCAGAAGAAAAGAAACAAAAAACTAGTGAAATTTTCCCAAATCTTCCAAAGCTGGCATCATTTTTCAAAGTGAATCCATCAGAAGCAACATCTTCTCTCAGTAGCACCGACATCGTTCCAAAACCTGTAGGTGTTTCAGAGACTGACCCTTCTTCTATTGGTGAAACAAACACCATTCCAGAACATGTGGATTTGTCAGATACTGTAACTGATCATCCTACTCCTGGTGGTAAAACAGACATTGTTCTAGAAGGTGTGGATGTGTCAGAGACCGAACCTGCTCATGCTATAAATAATAGGTGAAAAGATCCTGGTATGTGTGTTGATTTCAGTACCAATGATGTAGCTTACTGGATAGATCGTGGACCAAATGACTGTCAACACCACACTGAGCCATTTGAGAAATCACGTCGGACTTTTACCAATGGCAAACAAGCAAGATATTGTCCACAAAAAAAAGCTTTTAGGACAGAACAAATATGCCATATTCATACCATGTGTTGTACACTCTCTCAATCTTGTTGGCCGCAGTGCTCTTGATTGTTGTCCTGTGGCAGTAAGTTTTTTCTCAACAGTTCAGTTACTTTATACATTTTTCTCTGCCTCAACACACCAATGGGCAGTTCTTAAAACATATTTGGGCAATGATTGTGTGTTGAAATCCCTTTCTAATACTTACTGGGAGGCACATGCAGTGGCAACAAGTGCAATTCTGGAGTCCTACTCAAAGATTGTGGATGCGTTAGAAAGTATAGCTGAAGACCAATCACAAAAAGGAGAAACTATACGAGAGGCAGAAAACATTGCAAACAAGATGCAAGAACTAGAGTTTGAATTCATGTTGACCATGTGGAATGAAATTTTACAACACTTTTACCATACAAGTCAAGCTCTCCAAGAAAAAGAATTGGATTTGAAAACATGTGCAGACCTCTGTCAATCATTAACAGACCACTTACGCACTTTGAGGAATGATTTCGAAAGATTTGAAGACATATCAAAAGATATCTTGCCTGATACTAACTACAAAAAAGCCCAGTCCCGCAAGCGAATCAGGAAAAAACAAGCAAATGATAGCAATGCAACAGAAACAGAAACAGAATTGAATCCTAGAGACAAATTTAGCGTATCTACTTAGTACACTATAATTGATACACTTGAAGCTCATATGAAGAGGAGAGGTGAAGTGTACAAAGAAGTCTCAAGTAGATTTTCTTTTCTAAATGATATGGACTTATCTGATGAACAATATTCACAAGGTTCCCAAAAGCTAATTGACTCATACCATGTTGACCTGAGCATGAATCTCTGCGGAGAAGTATGGCAGTTCCACTGTTATATGCATGCAAAGTTTAATGAAACAGGAAAAATGAAATTCAGTCACATTGATCTTCGTGACGCAATGTTGAAAGATGGAATACAATGTGTATTTCCAAATGTAGAGATCACACTACGTATTTTTCTAACATTGATGATTACTAACTGCTCCGCAGAATGCTCTTTTTCGCAGCTGAAAAGAATAAAAAACCCTCAGAGAACAAAAATGTGTCAGGACAGACTTGATTCACTTTCCCTGTTGTGTATGGAAGTGGACATGCTTCGTCAAGTCAGCTTCGATTAACTTATCCAGAATTTTGCAATCAGAAAGAAGCTAGAAAGAAGCTATTTTAATTTCAGCATACATGAAAGTTTTGTGTCATTTCAAAAAAAAAATATTTTATGGCATATTATTGTTTTTATTTTGAATTACACATGGGGGAGGGGCACCAGAATCTTTTCAGTGCTTAGGGCCTCTAAAGGTCTTAATCCAGCCCTGACTGGGCCCAATGAGAGTAACTGCTTTTGCACCATGCTCGTCCTCTGCCATAACTGTGACATCCTCCAGGTGGCAATAGCAGCTTCAGCCCCTCAGTTGCTTTTGAAAGGGGTATTGAGGCCAAGTGGGTTTATATAAATGGAGATCCCATGTCCCGTTCTCCTGGCCTCCATCATGGCTTTCCTCAACAGACTACACTAAGTTGGTGTAGGAACCACTTCTGTAACTCATAGTAGGGCGCATAGGAATAGTTTCTGAAGTAGTAATTTCCCTATCCCCACGAAACCATCTGTGGAGCTTAAGTGGCCCAGAGGACCTGTTACTGGCTCTCTATAACATGCATGAAATTTGCCATTTAGTATAAAAAAAAGTCTGATGAGAACAATATCCGTGTTTCTGAAAAGGATGAAGAATAAGGCACTATTACACATGCATGATGTAATGCACAAAGGAAAACAACATTTTGTGTTTGCTCTCTGTCTGTAGAGTGTGGTTTTATGTAACTAATTAAGGTGAAAAATAGGGGTAGGAAATCTGGGATTTCAGGAGGGAATATTTTTATCCTGGCACAAAGGGTGGGTGTGCCATAGTAAAGACGGTACTCTTATCAATATAATTAAGAGTTTCATGATTTATTTGATATCCATATCATGCCTACTGTGCAAATACAATAATACATAAACTAAACTAAGTACAAACTTTGGCTGTCAATTTACTGGTAAGACTTTATTACCATAAAATTGATATTTGCGTTTGATATGAAGCTATAGTTCTTGCTATTAACTGGGGAAATGAACTGCTTAAGGCTCAGATTAGTACAATGCACAACTACATTACTGGAGAATTCTTTGTTGAGCTTCAGAGAAAGTCTAAAAGTGCGAAAATGAAACATTCATATGGGATGCTGCATGAGTTTAACAACTACTAAATAGATCAGCAGTGAACCATTATTTTTTGGTAGGAAAATGTAGTTAAAAGCTGAAGTTAAAGCTCTCTCAGAAATTATTGAAGTGGGCAAGCAAACAGGCACCTTTCTTTTCAAACCAGCCTTCAAATTATAGATCAGACCAGTCACCAAATTTCAGACCATTTAGTCATTCCACAAGTTACACAAATTATTAGTGTTGAAGCATGAATTGGGGCACTTGTGATTTCTGTCCGCTTGTTGTGAATCATGTTACTGCATAAGGGGTTGTTTAGCTTGATCAGAGACAATACTTGTTATATACCTGAAACTTCTAGGAAATGCCCACTCCTCACTACACTGGGGAAGGATCTAGAATGGGCCAGCAAGAGAAAGACAGTTGTCCAGAAGGGAGGGAAGAAAGGGAGAGGAAAAGAATGAGAAGCTTGTGCCTTAGGAAGCCACAGCTGGGCCTATCTTCCTTATCATGCTCTCTGTTTCCCATTGAACAGCCAGAGGGGAGGAGGAGCTGATTGGTCTCTGCTCTCCTCTCCTATTAATTTAAACCTTGTCCCTGGCTTTTGAGTCCTCTTGTGTCCTTTAGCTGCCCCAGGCTCCTATGGTGTTTAGATGCTGCTTGTAATTATTAGAACTGGGAGCACTGGCTGTTGAGAGTCTGAAAGGACAGGAAACAGGACGGGGGGGTGGAAGTTGAGGAGGTGGAGTGAGAGCTACTGTGGGTGCAGCAGCAGCTTGGTAAAGAGGTTTCCACTTTAAAAATAAAGTCCTGTTGAAGTTTGTTAGTACCTTGCCTGGTTGCTACAACAGCTCCCCCACTGCATTTGTATTAAAGGAGCTGGGTGTTCAGGATGCTGTGGGTCTGACGAATTGCCTGTTTTGAGATCCGGAATGAATTTTTCCCATTGGACCACATTGGCAGCTTTGCAAATCTCAACCCATATCACTAAAGAGTTGTACATACATTAAGATAGAGTACTCACTGTTTAAAGAACATGGAATTGAGAGTTTAGAAAAAGAAAATACTTTGCAGTTTTCATCAGTGGACATATTTTCATGAGTGAGAATGTTGACATTGTATCACCCAAAACACCATCCTTGCAGAAAAATGAAATTATGCTCTGGCCCAAGGGAATGCTTCAACACAAAAATATGTTGGGAGTGTGGTGTGTCTCCTCCCTCCTTGTGTTTTTTAATGGTCTATTCTATTCCATTTTATGTAGGTTCTTATACCACCCTTGTCACTGTACCATCTGAGCACCGTCCAGTAGTGCATTATGTGATCTAACTAATATTAGTCACAAGAGGTTTGTTCTTTCTCTTATCCTCTCCCCAGGGGAAGAATTGTATGCACAGTGGAGTGTTTTGTTTTGATAGGGTTCTGGGGCTTGCTTTTTGCTTGTGTCCACTCTGATCTGTGTTGATATTGGAGAAGTCAAGGTCGAAGAAGTATGCCTTGCACCTGGAGTGGAAGGTGACGAGATTTGTGAGGATCCTGAGTTCCCATGAGAATTGGTTCCACAGTGTCAGTTCAGATGTCAAGAAAGTGCCATTTCCATGTGATGGGACTTTGGGTGCCATTCTCATGCATCTTCGACAAACACAGGCCACCCTGAGACTTCTTTGCTTGTAAAAACTGGTGTGTACTTTATTGACTATTTCTTAGTTCCTATACCAATACATATCAGATCATCCACACCCTTTCACTTTCCCCTGCTTTCTGGCCCTTTTGATCAGAGTCGGGGGGAGAGCGGTTGAGGTGTCAGAGAACTCCCCTAGTCTCCTCTCACTCTCCTTCTCTCTTTCTCCCCCTTTTGTCCCCTAGCACTTCTTCCTGTGCTCTTTTGAACCACTTGCCTGTTAATGGGCTAACTAGCTCATTAACTTCATAACTCCAGTCTGGCCTGGTAATTAGGCACACTCATGACCAATCAGGCCTTCTCTGGGGGAAATTAATTAGTGCGAATGGTGACCAGAGTGCCGGCTCAAACTCCATCTCTCATCACTCTGTCACATTCCTACATAGACAAGCTTTACGTTTTGGAATTTGCTAACAAACTCATGGTGGGTTTTTTTTTTAACCTTTTCAGAGGTAGGTCCACTCTGTTCTGTCTGTCAGTTAGAACCCCAAATAACACCTTTGAGATGTGCCTTTGGGTAACAGCTACTCTACCTGTCAAAAAGTCAGATACTGCAATGATCTGACAGATAGGCAGATCCACTAAATGAATGATACCCGAAAGATTCAATTTTCATGACTTAATCAAAAGAGAACCGGCAGATGCAGATTTCAGTGGGCCAACCTCTGCTTGGAGTTAGTACATAAGTCTGCAAGGAATAATTCTCTGACTCCCCTCTTCCCTAGGTACTCAGTAAAATGATTTTAGTGGAAGCTGTCCTTGAGTAATGAGTACAGGAATGGCCTGTAATATTTGTTTTGAAAAGCTGATAATTTTATATTATTACAATACTTTGCCTTAAAACCACAAGAGCGCATTAAACACCTGATTTATTTTCCATGAAAAATCTTAATTGAAAAAAATTCATTAATAATTTCTGTTTGAAGTATTTCAATTTGTACAGAAAAATTTCAAAATGAAATGAAATTATTATTTTGTCTTATTTGGAATGGAATTTTTTGTTTCTATGTGGTTTGTTTGAAATTGGAGTTTTGTTTTTTCCCCCTCCTGCCCTTTTCCCTTTTTTCCTTCTTTGTCACTAACTACAACTGAATGAATTATGTCTAGGGTTTCTCCCTCCTCATCCTCACACATGGTTTCCTTTTTTATTCTTTTTGTCACTCTAACTTTTCTGAAGTTGGAGACATTTTGAAAAGTTTGAGTGAAAAAAGGAATTAAACAATTTAATAGTAATTAAAAACACAGCCAAATCTGAAATAAAATACACATAAATCAGTTATGAAAACCAAACTAGAAAAATGCAATTCAAAAGTGAGTAAATGGTTGTTTTTTTTCCATTTAGAAATTTCATATAAAAATTAGTTTTTCACAAAGATTATTTTTTCAGCATGGAAATTTTTGATCAGCTCTATATACTTTTCTTCTGAGAAAGTGGATTACAAGCATTTAGAGCATGCTGGCAATTTAAATGGTAAAATAATACCTTTGGAATTATATAATTTCAGCTGTCATAGCTTTAAGAGCTTGGTTTCATAAAAGCTGCCACACTTACTCAGGCTGAGGAGTATCTTTCTTCATGAATATTTCCATTGAAGTCCCTAAATACTTTTAAACCAAAATGGGTTTTCCTTTATAAATCCTATTCACTCAATGAGATAATTTGGGAAATAAGATACTCTATAAAGTGAGTGAGGTTGAGAGAATCTGGTCCTTTATATTTAAAGAATAATGGCTACTAGGAATTGTGGGTTTTTAGATATAAAATGTGGAATTAAAAATGCATTCTGAAAATGACCTCAATAGTGATAATATCTGTTCCTGTGTTATTTGCAGGCATTTGTTTTACTGTATCTGCAATACTGGTTGTTGCTAGTTTTGAATGCATGTGTTGCTTTTATTACCCAGCAGTTTTGTTGCTGTAGATTGTCATTAGGTATATTTGTAGGTCATGAAGTTCTATTTGCAATGTCATTTCTCTGACCTCTTTGGCATCAAGCTGTTGACCTCTGTAGTATTAATTGACAAGTGGTTTGACCTCTAACTCTTTTAAAAACGTTTTCTGTTATTTAGTTAACATGTAATGCCGGGTGAATATGCTCTAGCATCCTGGAGATTATCCCGGGCCAAAAGGACTCATGTAAAGCTATTAGTTCTTTCATTTTTATTAAATGCTCAGATGCAATGTTCCTGAACATTACAAGATGGAAGCATATTAAGGGATTTGACATAATTTCCATTGGAACACAAAGTATTGAAAAGGGAAAGGTAATGAAGAATAGTTAGGGGGAAAATGAGGAGATCAAAATAGGAGATCTAAGTTGCACAAAATGCAGCATGGGTTAGTACTAGCCAGATAAATTAAGGGGGAATAAGGATGGCTTTTAAAATGATATAAGAATATATAAAGAAGAACTACAGTGGAAGTAGTTAATTAGGGCCAGATTTAATATCCCTATTCATGCTGAATTGCACTTTACTCCTTGATTAGTCCCATTAATATCAATGGAGCTTCTCAAGGAGTAAGGGGCACTCAGCATGAGTAAGGGTGAGAGAATCTGAATTTACAGAAGGTGGGAAATAAAAATAATGATGAATCCAAAGTGATTATTAAATGTGTCTAATAAAAAAAAAAGAGAGCCTGTTGCTCCTCCCATGATACAAGTGAAAGGAAGTAAATATCAGACAGGAGGAAGACCAAAAGAGGTAGGGGAGCAGTAACTGTGTAAAATGTTCCTTTCTTCTATTGGAGCCCATGGAAGTGCCTTTTCAGGGCACACTGAAATCAGGATTTCATGGTTCAGAAACAGTACTGCTTTCAAGCATACAGTCTTCTCAGCGTGCTCTCTTGGTGGTGTGGCTAATTTCATAGCAGACATCTGTACTGTATGCAGAATTGATGTCCTTTAATAGTAGAAATGTGGGGGGATATTGCAGGGTAGGGGGAGATATTTCAATGCAAGATATTTCAATGAAAGGTTGTTCCCTCTGTTCATGGAAGTCTCTTGTAAAGGCCAGCTTCATGCATTGCTGTCCCTGGATCTGTAAGGATGGGAATTGATTTTCCCCTCAATCATGTTTCAAAGCCATACCTTGTGCCTGGTCCCTCAGGTCATAAATGTCTTCAATTTGAAGAGAGGATGAAGAATAATTTTCATGGAGGGAATCTTGTTAAGTGTCTAGAAATGTGAGGGTCATAGCCAGAGAAGGGCATAGAAAGAAAAGGAGTGATCCTAATAATATAGCACTGCTGCTTAATGTTATGAATAGAGCTGGTTGGAAAATTGATTTTATTTTTATGAGCAAAATATCAACAAAAGAGGGGGGAAAAAGCTTTCACTGAAATTTTCCACACAAATTTCAAATTCAGTGGCAAAAATTTTAAAGTGCAAATATTTTGGCCAAAAACTGAAGTATTTTGAGTTGGGAAATGCTGCTGTGGTGCCTCATGTGAGTTGTAGTTTGGGTCTTCATGCCACCATTCTCGTCTATACACTCCCTATGGCCATGAAGTGTGATGGAAGATGAAATCTGGCTGGGAACCATAGAGGAGAAAAAGAGGATATGAGAAAACTGGGCTGGGACATCATGAGAGCCATTTTGTAGTTTTTGATCTTGACAAGTCTTGCTAGGAAACTGTGTGTGTATAAATATACCTTTTCCATATACCAGGAGAAAGAAGTGGGAGGAACTGGTATGGTCAGGTGGTCTTTCCTGAAAGAGCAGTCAAACCATTTTTATTTTCCTTATCATAATGACTTTGGGGAGGATCCTTAGAAGAATGTCTGGAATAATTTGTGAGACACAGTATAATTTTTGCTTCCTTTTGGGGCAGATTATGATAAAATTAGCCAAATAAGGGGAGTTTCTTTTTTGAATTTATCACAAGGATTTGCTATTTTTTTGCTGGATGACTTACTATACTCACTAAGTATCTTAATGGTTTGATTACTTTTTTTTTTACATTTTTTTATTTTTTGTTACCTTTCTTTCCTTTCACTTCTTGTAGGTGAAAGAGCATAAATATATTTTAGGAAGTATTTGAAAGTGCTGAGGAGGTGATGTTGCATAAAGGTTTTAGGAGGATGTGCTATAATGGGTTGTGTGGAAGAAGGCAAAGAAAAATCTGTTAAGGAAGGTTATGAAAGTAGTATTAGCGGGATGGAGGAGGCAAGGGGAAACATAAAAGTAAAAAGATACAGGCAGGAACAGTGAGTAGTAGGATCTTAAAGATGAGGACAAGCAGTTTAAATGTTTTGTGCAGTGCAATGGAGAGCTGCTGAACTGCCTAAAAGAGAAGGAACATATGTTGTTGAATTAACAGAAAGAAAGGTGATTTGGGCAGTAGTCTTTTGAATGGACTGGAGGGATTGAAACTGGTATGAAAGAAACCAGAGAGAAGACAAGACAGGAGATAAGGACATAGCCAAGGGAATTAACTGTCAGGATGAAAATTAAAGGAGCAATTTTTGTTAACATTGTGTGGAGAAAAAGCAATAGGCTTTGGCTACAGTCTAGATATGGAGGGGAGAACCAATAATATTTGCTTGAGATAAGCATTTTTCAAAACAGGAAGAGATTACTGGCAATTACTGTCTGTCAAATGTAACTTCAATGCCTAGTAAAATAATGTAAGAAATATTAAGAGAAAAAAAATCAACTATCTAGGTGTTAAAATACAAAATAAGTAGCATGGATTTGTACAGAATAAAACTTGTTAGGAAAAAATATTTTCCTTTGTTGATATTGAGATGGGCATAGAGCAGACCTTCAATAAATTATGGATACTGTACATTGACCTGGTTATAGGAAAATTTACTGTATGACTATATTGAGTTAAATATTGAGGTTCTTACCGTGTGACTCAGGACCATTGGGAAACAAACAGGAAGACAAAACAATGACTCAAAACACATTATCTGTTAGCAGACACTTGAAGATTGTTATAAGACATTGGAGAACAATTGGCTCAACCTCCCACTGAGCCTATCAAATTGGTTTTTGACTTGCAAGGCCAAAAAGTCCATGAACTGAGAGATCAGAAAACTCTGGGTGAATAAAAAAAATGATACTCTGGTGTGGGGAAGAGAGTTATAGCTGAAAAGATGTTCAGATTGAAACATTCAGACACCACTGGGGATGTCTGAAGAACTTAGGCCTCCTCAGGCTTCCGTGGAGATGGTACTGTGTTAACTTGAAATTGTTTGATATGAGATGTTGTTAGAGGATAAATGATAATCAAAATTGTATGATGGAGTATGTCATGGGACAAAGACCAAGAACAAATGCTGCTGGGCACACAGAGACACAGGGTATGTCTACACAGCAACTAGACACCTGCAGCTGGCCCATGCTAGCTGACTCGGGATCGCTGAGCTCAGGCTGCGGGGCTTTTTCATTGCTGTGTAGACTTCCAGGCTCAGGCTGGAGTCCAGGCTTCGGGACCCTGTGCGGGGAGAGGGTGCTAGAACTTGGGTTCCAGCCCAAACCCAGAAGTTTACCTAGCCAGGAATCCAGGCGTGGGTTTTTCTTTGCTCCACGCAAGCTGTTCATTCAGAACTTCGGGGGGTTGAATTTGAAGGGTCATCGAGTGGCTACTGAGGAGGATTACAAAGTGGGTTAGGAAGCTACACTGGGATTATTAGGGGAAGCACTGCTCTTATAAGATTAGACTCATCCCTAGAAGAGTCAGAGGAAGGTTACTGAAGGCTGATGTTGCGTTTTTACATTTACTCTGCTTAAATACAAGTTGAGAGTTTTTCAAACCTACTCTATGGGTGGATTTTGAAGAAATCAGCAGAGCCCTCAAAACAGAATTAGGAAAAGCAGCCAGGATCAACCACTACTCTCAGGACACTTGCCTGTAAATAAGCTTCGTGGGGTACAAAGGTTGTGCTAGTGACACAGAGACGCTGGTGTTGATGCCCAGGGTGGGGCAGGTTGTGACAGCTTCTATCAGGAGACGTGGTGTCCTTTAGGTAAGATAGTCATGCATGTAGACTGTTATTTTAAAATCCTTTTTGTCTTATGTTACATTTAATTCCAACTGTTAAAACTAAACAAGCCCCACCTTCAGTCCTTCCCCTGGCACCTTCCCTAGGCTGGGGTTTCTCATAGGCTGTACAGAAGGCATGATCTTCCACAGTGCTTGGGATGGGGGAATTCTCCCTGAGCCACCAGCGGGGCTTTTAGGGCTGCTTTATGCCCTCTGGCCTTTTACTGAGCATGAATGGATCTCAAGTCTTATCTCCTCCTTCCAGCCACCATATAAATAACTCCTTCCATGCTTATGTTATCAGTCTAGTTTCTTATTTCAGTGCTTCCCACCCTCTTCCGTCAGGGTCCCTTTGTTTGACCTTTTGAGCACACTCCTGTTCCTGTTATTTTATTAGTTGTCCCCCAGAATCACTTGGCTTCCAGGTCCTGTGGATCCCCCCCTTAGGCTGGGGGGGGCCTTTAGCAGAGGGCAGGCTTCTGCCTGTCCACTTCCTGGATCCCAATAGGACCCTCTCCTTTTCACCAGCCTCAGTTTCCATCTTAATTTTCCTACTTTTCCTCACAAACTCTGTGCTTCCTCCCACACTATCCTCTTTACAAACCAGCTCAGGAAGGACATTCTATATGAAGGGAAAGATAGAGGCACCGGGCAGAGGTCAGATATGTAGGCCTGCGAAGATGATAACAAGAAGTCTGAATAACAAGAGTAAATAAATAATGAATTTTGTTGTCAAAATTGGGCTTCAGTTGCCTGAACCTGCAAACTTTTACTGACATGAGTTCAAGATGAAGGTACTTCAGGAATGCATATGAATAACTTGTGTGAGTAAAGGCTGCATAATTGGACTCTAGTTTAGGAGAAAAAAGAGAAGCCTAGAGACCAAATTCTAGTTCTGCTAGATGTAGAACAATTTATATAAAAGTTCAGTTTGGGTCAAATGATGCCATTATTTTAAAACAAAGATTTTTTAATTTTAGGTCTCTCTCTCCAAAACTTAAATTAAGAACCATTGTTTGCTGTTGATGCTATCGTTCACTCCAATGTGCACACAGAAATAATGATTGCCCTGTTTGACTTTAGAAAATTTGGTCAATGAAATAAAACTATGACACTTGTCTAAACAAAGCAACTGTCAACTCATATCACAAGCTCCTTCTAAATAAAGGTCTCCAGTGCTCCAAATTTGTTTTTCTTTAATGAACCCAAGCCTTTCCACTGTCATTACTCATTCCTTCTCAAAACAGTGGAAAATGCAATACATTACTCAACAGTGACCCCGCATGTCCTAAGGTGCATATTTTATTGATGTAAATAAATGAGATTTTGGCTTACCCAAATACCAGTGTTTTGATTTTATAGAAATTCTGTGTACTTTAAAAGTTGTCATTAGTGCAATGATTATTTTCCCTGGAGGTTCTGATGATAGTCTGAAGGACCACTGAGAGATGCCTGCTTCGTATCAGCAGATTTGCAGGGTGGGGGAGCTATTGCAGCAGGGTGTCTAAGAGGAGTGGGAAGGGGAAAGAGTTAAAATGCTTGCTGATTCTTGTGCTTTATTCCATTGTGTATTTTTCAGTCTATAAAATGTTAGAGGGTTGAAAGTATATTAGTTTCATACTTGTGCAAATGCAAAGCTGAAGAAATTACAGTGTTAAACTCCAGCATTACTGAACATGAAATTAAAGTGAACCATACACTAGGCATTTGCTATTATAAACTAACTAAAAGCAAATTAAAATAAACATGTTACAGTGCTCAGAGCCATAAAAATATTATAGCTGCTTTCCTGTGCTTAGGAGACAAGTTGTCCCTCTTCTATTCTTCCCGGATATCAATCTTAGAAACCAATACACATGTAAATTCTATTTGCCTTACTTCTATTTGCCTTTAGGTGGTAACCAGTTTTATTTTATCAACAGGAATTCATTTTAAAAAGGTCACTGACTTAATTAAATTGTTTCCAATGTACATGCCCTTGCCTTTCTTTGAGGAAAAGTAGATTTGTCTTAACTAGGTATTCATCAGTACAAATTGGGTGGGAATATTAAACACAGAGCCATTACACTAGTGAGAGAAATGAAAAAGCTCCAGTTGCTATTCCAGGGGAAAGGGACAGAGAAGGGGTGATGAGCTCTATTAATGGAAAAAGAAAACCTTTAATGGAATGAACGACGGAGGAGTCCAAGCTGATTCCAATGATGGATCTCACCGGAGTTGCTAGAGGCTAAACAAATAGGGTATGCTTTTGGAACTGTTTACTGTGACAAAATATTCCAAAGCTAATAATTATGTTATATTTTAGTAAAAAAAAATAATACTCAGTAATTTTGTAACACTCACTAATCGTCTTTTCAGTAAGACTGGAAAGAGAGCGAGAAAGGGGGGAGGTATGGACCAATTGATTTAATAAGTCTTTCCCATTTCTATCTTCTTTGATGTTAAGGTGCCTTTTTATGCATGGGAAAATGGGGAAACTGATTTCAACAGGCAGATCTCTTTGTATTTCAGATTTTGGTGAGAAAGGGTTTCCCTAACTGGCAATGTATTTTGGTTCCGGGCAAAGGAACAAGCTAAACAGAAATAAGGACCTGTCAATAGCGCTATACCCCATAGTTAACAGCATGCTTGGAAATAAATGTTTACAGGACTGGGCCCCAAGTGGAAAAATTTAGAAAGAACACAAGATGTGAAATAGTTTTAAAATAACTAGCCTTTCAAAGGTGGAGATAAATTATCATAAAACCACATTTGTGGTTGTTTTAACCATTTTGTCTTCTTAAACAGTAAAACAAAATCTTGATCTTCAGACTAATCAATTTTAAGAAAAAGATAACTTAAAATGATAGTGGTATGCAATGTCATTTGTCTGATTTTGTCAAATAGGAGACAGCATTAGTGTAGAGTGCAAATGAAAAACATACTCCCTTTGGTTAGGGAGACATATCTGAGGCAGTTCTGGTTAATAACATCCACATCCAGTGAAGCTGTTGGTTTTGTTGGTAGTTGCAGAGAGTTTGTGAATATTTAATTTTGTACAGTAGGTTGAATCTTGGTGCAGCACAGATGTTAATAAAATTGGTGAAAGTATGATTTGAAGTATTGGTGAAGTGCTTCTATTAACTACTGTTGGGGATCTGTGTTATATGAGGAAAAAAAACTTCCATAAATTTATATAAAAAAAATCTTTGCCAGATTACATACATAAAAAAATATTTTGGTGGAAATTGCCAGTTATGATTCTGACACTCTCAAGCTTATGCTTTAAAATAGTGTCTAGGCTGCTTTTCTTGTTTAAAACTATTAATTATATTGAAGAAATAAAAGTAATAATAATTAGTTAGCACAGCAACAGAGCAAGACAAGAGGCCTCTCTGATGCTTTTTAGGAAAATGTGAAATCATTGCTAATGTATAACAGCTGTTGAAATATGAAACACATGTAACTTACAGGTGGTACAGAATGCTTTCAATACATTTATAAGGAAAGCTACAGTTTGTAGCAGAAGTTTGAGTCTGAGTGAGAGAAATAGATGGAAAATAGGTACAAACTAGAAGTATAATATTTTTTCAGTTAGGTCATCATCACAGAAATCAGGAGTAGTAATATATTAAGGAGCGATTTCTCAAAAACTTGGCTTCTAATCTGTATTCAGGTTGAGAAAGCAACTCCTATGCATCTAGGATCTGATCACAGCGGTAGGTGGTAGAACAACTAAGCATGGGATATGTGAAGTGTTCTGTGACACTGAAACTGTACAAATGTGTGAAATCTCCTTAGATTATTTTAATTATTTTGACCCTGTGTCATAGAAAGGGAAACAAGATAATTGTTCCTGTGCTCATTTGCAGCCAGATTGCTTTCCAGAAAGTGCAAATGATACTTTACAACAGAATATTCCCAGGCAATTTGCAGTTGCTAACCACACAGACAGAAGTGAGCACTCTACTAGCCAAACATGCCCTCTGCACAGAAATTGTGATGTCATCTTAACTCTAAGATATCGTACTCCTGCAGTAGTGCAATGATAGAGCTGAAGTGTATCACAAAGGGAAAGGCACTGCCTCTGTTCTGTCTCTCATACTAGTTTTACACCAGTATAATTTCATTGACTTTAATGCTGTAACTCTGGATTCAGAGTGATGTAGAAGCAGAATCAGGTCCAGAGAATTTTGGGTGTGGAGGGTGTCACCAACTTTCTGTATATAGTGCTATAAGGAAGGGTAACCACCTTTCTGTATATAGTGCTGTAAAATCCCTCCTGGCCAAAGGCAAAATCCTTTCACCTGGAAAGGTAAGGAGCTAAGGTAACTCCCCCGGCACCTGACCCAAAATGGCCAATGAGGGGACAAGATTCTTTCAGATGTGTGTGGTGGGGGGGGACAAAGGGTTTTCTCTGTCTCTGTGATACCTTTGCTGGGAACAGATCAAGGATGCAAGCCTTCCAACTCCTGTAAAGTTAGTAAGTAATCTAGCTAGAAAATGCGTTAGATTTTCTTTTGTTTTTTGGCTTGAAAACTTTGCTGTGCTGGAGGGAATGTGTATTCCTGTTTTTGTGTCTTTTTGTAACTTAAGATTTTGCCTAGAGGGATTCTCTGTTTTGAATCTGATTACCCTGTAAAGTATTTACCATCCTGATTTTACAGAGGTGATTCTTTTACCTTTTCTTTAAATAAAATTCTTCTTTTAAGAACCTGATTGATTTTTTATTGTTCTTAAAATCCAAGGGTTTGGGTCTGTGTTCACCTGTACCAATTGGTGAGGATATTATTATCAAGCCTTCCCCAGGAAAGGAGGTGTAGGGCTTGGGGGGATATTTTGGGGGAAGACATCTCCAAGTGGTCTCTTTCCCTGTTCCCCACTACAGAGAAATGTGAAAAACCTTCAGAGGAAGGGCCATATTTCCAATTAGGCACAGTAGGCAGATATCTAGGGGTTCCGGCATTCTAGCAGTTCCTTACCTCTCTAAAACAGTGTGCAACACAAAGGTCACATATAGGCAGAGAGAGTCCTGAAGATGCTGTGCCTGGGGGCATGTAAGGTGTAAATCTGGCCCTGCTCAGGTGGTCTCTGCCAGTCTGAGCTGGGGGGAAAATCCTTCCCAAATAAAAAAAAAAGGTGATCAGTTAGACCATGAGCATATGAGCAAGACCTGCCAGCAGGCTCTTATCTCTCTGGTGGCCCACGAGGTCCTTGTTTCCGTCTGGCCAGCCAGCATTTTGGCATTAAGGGTCTTATTACCCTTTGGCTCTAGGTCTGCTGGACATTACCAACCTCAATAACATCTTTGTCTTTTCACAATTGTATTACAATTGGTTTAGTCATTGTAATTTTGTAATCTACAAGAGAATTGGCAGTGGATTGGGTTAGGATGATGAAAGCCAGGACTGCAAGGAAGTCTATCAAAGATTTGCTTGATTAACCAGATGGGACCAACTGGTGAAACAGAGTTAATTCTGAGGGCTTAGAATTCCCCTGAAGTTTTCTTCTTGTAATTTAAAAACATTCAGGCTTAAATATGATTTTTCACTAAAAACTGTAAAACTGTTTTGGATTCCCAACTAACTTTCAGTCTCAGTATTTCCATCTGATAATAGCTTTTGGATGCAAAAACATAGTAAATTTTGAGTCTTTTTTTAAGATGATGACACACTGATGTCAGTGGTTGGAAAGTAAATGAAAGAAAAATATTATAATGCTAAAACAAATCCATGTTTTCCATCTTAACTGCAGGATGAAAGGAAAACTGAAATTGTTATGTTGCTGGAAGAATTTTCCTTGCTAGTATTTATTGTTTCAGTACTTTTTCCTGACTTATGCATGTACTTAACTTTATGTACCTGAGTCACTGAAATCAGTGAGACTGACTGCATGTGCTGCCTTGCCTGCTGAGTCAAGAAAGATCTTCTTAATGCCCAGGGCTTGCACCTGTAACACCTTCCACCCCTTACATTCCGCAGGGGTGAGTCAGTGCTGCAAAGCTGACCACTAGTCACCTTTTTGCAGCAGTTTCTAACCTCTGTCCCCCCACCTTCCTTCGGCAAGCCTGGACAATGTTCCCTCACTTCAGGTGTGATCATTGTGTACTGAATAATTCCATGACTGCAGCCATAGTCTTGTTAAGTATGTTAAGAGGTAAAAGAGGATGAGGGCTGGGTGGGGAGACAAAGAAGATCTGTTGTTGGGAGGAATAAGGGAACAAGTTGGAAGACTGTAGATGGACAGCAGATGAGGAATCAGAGTCAGTGACAGAAAAAGAAGGAAAGGATGTTGGGAAGGTGAGGGAGGTGCAAGAAGATTACATCTGATCTCTTCAATTATCTCTTTGAAGAAGATAATAGAACAAATAATTAAGCAATCAATTTTCAGACATCTAGAAGATAATGAGATAAGCAATAGCATGGATTTGTCAAGAACATATTGTGTCAAACCAAGCTAATAGCTTTCTTTGACAGAGTAAAATGCCTTGTGGATGGGGGCAAGCAATAGATGTTGTATATATTTACTTTAGTAAGGCTTTTGATACTGTGTCACATGATCTTCTCATAATCAAACTAGGGAAATACAACCTAGATGGAGCTTCTATAAGGTGGGTGCATAACTGGTTGGAAAACTGTTCCTGGGGAGTAGTTATCAGTGGTTCACAGTCATGCTGGAAGGGCATATCAAGTAGGGTCACACAGGGATCAGTTCTGGGTCCAGTTCTGTTCAATATCTTCATCATATGATTTAGATAATGGCACAGAGAGTACAATTATAAAATGTTCAGACAATACCAAATTGGGAGGGGTTGCAAGTGGTTTGGAGGGTAGGATTAAAATTCAAAATGATCTGGAGAAATAGTCTGCATTTGTCCCTATTAAATTCCATCCTATTTATTTCAAAGTACTCTTTTTAGGAAGGAACATCAATTGCATACGTATGAATTGGGAAATGACTGCCTAGGAAAGAGTACTGCGAAAAGGGATCTGGGGGTCATAGTGGATCACAAGCTAAATATGAGTCAACAGTGTAACACTGTTGCAAAAAACAAACAAACATCATTCTGGGATGTATTAGCAAGAGTGTTATAAGCAAGACCTAAGAAGTAATTATTCCCCTCCTCCATGATGATTAGGTCTCAACTGGAGTATTGTGTCCAGTTCTGAGAGCCACATTTTAGGAAAGATGTGGGCAAATTGGAGAAAGTCCAGAGAAGAGCAACAAAAATGATTAAATGTCTAGAAAACATGACCTATGAGGGAAGATTGAAAAAAATGGGTTTGTTTAGTCTGGAGAAGAGAAGACTGAAGGCTGACATATTAACAGTTTTCAAGTACATAAAAGGTGGTTACAAGGGGAAGGGAGAAAGATGTTCTTGTTAACCTCTGAGTATACAAGAAGCAATAGGCTTAAATTGCAGCAAGGGTGGTTCAGGTTGGACATTAGGAAAAACATTCTAACTTTAGGGAAATTAAGCTCTGGAATAAATTGGTTAGGGAGGTTGTAGAATCTTTGTCTAATCTGCTCTTAAAAATCTCCAATGACAAACAACTGTTAGGGATGGTCAATACCTAGTCCTTCCTTGAGTGCATCAGACTGAACTAGAAGAGCTCTTAAGGTCCCTTGCAGTCTACAGTTCTATGGTCCTAAGGCCCTGGGCAAAGAGGGAAAGAGGAGTGGCAGAGGGGAGAAGGTGAGTAGCCAACAGCTTGAATATGTAGGTCTTTAAGACTTTATTTTCCAACAATTTATATTACAATTTAACCATAATTTAGAATTTCCTGCTTTTCTAATATTGTTTGTTTTAAATTACAATATTTTGTAAGTCCCCCACTCCCTTTAAGTAGTTGATGTGTATTTTAAAACTTGAATGCAATTTACTGAATACATTTCTTATGGGAAGTTATTTATTGAATCTCAACAGTGTGCTCAACCATGTAGAAAAATAGGAACAGAAACAGTTATTGCCCCAAAGAGTTTACAGTCTAATTAGGCATAGACAAAACAATTCAGACTTAAAAGTAATACACCTAATGACACAACAAGCCTGAGGCTGTGCAATCTTCCTGTGTCAGCACTTTATAAGAATCCAGGAAAGGATCTGTAGAAGGATGTTTGAAGAAGAGATTTGACAGGAGAGAGGTAGTTCATTGACATGAAATAGCAAAATTGTAAAAACATAATGGGTTTATATGGAAGAAAATGAAGAGGAAGAGTGCCTACCCTACCCATCATCTCTGATATGCTATGGAGACTTTGATTCCTGCCTCTGCTCTGCCAGTGATCCCATTCTTGATTGCTCATTTGTTAAATTTTCCAACATGCACCTTTGTACTTTCTCCTATTTATGAAGAAAGCCCCTGTATATATTCCCACAGCCACCTCTTTGTCCTCTTTCTAATCCCTCTGTAAAAATGTCCTCTGTCATGAGACCTACAAAATTCTGACAATATTTAGGCAGTTGGGCCATAAATGGTTAAGGGTACGCTGTGACCACTGTTTATCATGCTGTTCATAATTGTCTCACTGTTTCCATGTGCTTCCCACAGCTGTTTGCTGCTTCCACCTATAGTCTCTCAATTTATACTTAAATTGTAAGCTCTTCAAAAATGACTAGTTAGATGTTCATACAGTGCCTGAAAACAATGTGCCCCTGATCCATGATAGGGGCCCCCAGACGCTAAATTAATAAAAACAAACATAGAAAATTAAAAGGAAGGCACTTAGGGACGAAGTTTCTGTGCAGTAGAAAAAACAAAACCGGTAATAGGAGGAAAAAGGAAGCAGGGAGTAGGCAGGACTTGTGCAATGTTGAAGGTAAGGACAAAAATGTTTAAATGGGATACTTGATGGACGTTGGCTCAAGAGGTCTGTCATAAATATAAAGGGAAGGGTAAACCCCTTTGAAATCCCTCCTGGCCAGGGGAAAGCTCCTCTCACCTGTAAAGGGTTAAGAAGCTAAAGGTAACCTCGCTGGCACCTGACCAAAATGACCAATGAGGAGACAAGATACTTTCAAAAGCTGGGAGGAGGGAGAGAAACAAAGGGTCTGTGTCTGTCTGTATGCTGCTTTTGCCAGGGACAGAACAGGAATGGAGTCTTAGAACTTTTAGTAAGTAATCTAGCTAGGTATGTGTTAGATTATGATTTCTTTAAATGGCTGAGAAAAGAATTGTGCTGAATAGAATAACTATTTCTGTCTGTGTATCTTTTTTTGTAACTTAAGGTTTTGCCTAGAGGGGTTCTCTATGTTTTTGAATCTAATTACCCTGTAAGATATCTACCATCCTGATTTTACAGGGGGGATTTCTTTATTTCTATTTACTTCTATTTTTATTAAAAGTCTTCTTGTAAGAAAACTGAATGCCTTTTCATTGTTCTCAGATCCAAGGGTTTGGGTCTGTGGTCACCTATGCAAATTGGTGAGGCTTTTTTTCCAACATTTCCCAGGAAAGGGGGGGGTGCAAGTGTTGGGAGGATTGTTCATTGTTCTTAAGATCCAAGGGTCTGGGTCTGTAGTCACCTAGGCAAATTGGTGAGGCTTTTTACCAAACCTTGTCCAGGAAGTGGGGTGCAAGGTTTTGGGAAGTATTTTGGGGGGAAGGACGCGTCCAAACAGCTCTTCCCCAGTAACCAGTATTAGTTTGGTGGTGGTAGCGGCCAGTCCAAGGACAACGGGGGGAATATTTTGTACCTTGGGGAAGTTTTGACCTAAGCTGGTAAAGATAAGCTTAGGAGGTTTTTTCATGCAGGTCCCCACATCTGTACCCTAGAGTTCAGAGTGGGGGAGGAACCTTGACAAGGTCTCAGACTGGTTTTTAAATCAAAAACAGCTTTTTTTTTTAAAAAAAGGGAAAACAATCAATAGTGAAAAGGATAATCATTAACATTCCACACACTAGTGCTTATCAAGATCATATGCTAGTATAAGTAAATGTAAGCTTTATAATGTCATTTAAAAATTTTCAGCTGAGCTTCTCAGTCATTACAGAAGTCCACTTTCTTCTAGATTGCTAATATGTAATTCACAGAAACTATGAACATATTTCCCAGACTACAAAACAATCAATCATACAACACTAGGTACAATATTGTCTAAGCTCTCTGGATACAATGGTGATGCTGGCTAATTAGAGAAGGCAATACAGATTCTTTCCTTTTTCCATATTGTGGAAGATTGCTGGAGCCACAAATGAATTGAAGAGAGGTGTGTTATCTTACCTTGTGCTTAATAGAAAGCAGATTAGATTTTTATTACATCTAGCTCTAGTCATTGAATAATATCATAGTGACTTCATTACACAGAATAGTAATTGCATAGTATAGTAGCACACATTATTAGTTGATTATTGCGTACACAGCTTTAATCACTGTCATGCCTTTTTTGTGTTTTATAGATTAGAGGACTCAGGAACACTTTCAGTGACTACAGTGAAGATGGATCCATAGAATGATAGAATAGCAGTGAATGGTACCATAGTTAATAATAGTGCCAGTTCTTATATAGTGCTTTTCTTATATAGTGGTGGGCAACTTGTGGCCCATCAGGGTAATCTGATTACTGGACACGAGATATTTTGCTGACATTGATCGTCTGCAGGCACGTTCCCCCCGCAGCTCCCAGTGGCTGCAGTTTGCTGTTCCCAGCCAAAGGGAGTTGTGGGCAGCGGTGGCCAGCACGTCCCTGCCACCCACGCCGCTTCCTGCAGCACGTCCCTGCAGCGAACCATAGCCACTGGGAGCTGCGGGCGGCCATACAAATTTAAACAAAATGTCATGGCATGTGACTTTGTATAATTAATTAAAATCTATTTTCAACAAACTAAGTCCGTTAGGATACATATTGCAGCCAGGGATGTGAATGGCCGCTCGTGTAGATGTACCCTGATAGCTATAACCTAGATAGCTCATTAAAAACAGAAGCGAGGATGCCAAAGAACAGACTTCATGTGGGCTGCATAATCTCACCTGACCCCTCTCCTTGTGGGTAAGTAGTCACTTGTGGAGCTGACACTGAAGTCCTTGCCACAGTGTCCTCACTTCTATTTTTAGGGAGTTACTGAGAATAGAGTTAGCATGGATATGTCTACAGGAGCTGACATTGACACTCCCAGCTTCAGTGTAAATATACCCTTAATATATCATAAATGATGTAACGTGTGCAGCAACTATATTCTCTGCAAACCAGAAAGGGAAGGACATTGTTAAGAAAAAAGGAGGAAAAGGACGTTGTTAAGAAGTTCTGCCATCAGGAAAAAGCGTTGATATTAAGCTAAGCTTATTAATATACTAAGCTATTTGTTTATCATTTTCAAAACTCTGGTTAAACTTGCTCCCATACTGATTTAATATACAGCATGCAACTGGTATTCCTCAGTAGATAGCCCAAAATATGTTCTGTCAGAACATTCTTTGATGTATCATCAGGCATGGTCGTCTCCTTTTGCTACTTCTTCTACTGCCAAGGTGATGGAACAATCTCAGTTGTTTAATGGCACTGAATTGATACCAAGGATTTCAATGGGTCAGAACCTTAGATAGTTAGGACCAAATTTTTCTTTCGGTTACACTGAGGCAACTGCATTAACGTCAGACCAATTGACTTGTACCAGAATTGGCTCTTAGGATTGGTCTACACAGTGGGGTAATGCATTCTATGGGAGTGTAATTTCTAAAACCTACTAATGTGTAGCACGTTAACGTATCCATTTAGGCCCTGCTGGTGTGCTTTAAGGTTGTGTAATTTGAAACAGTACTATGTTAAAGTGCACTAGGGAGCCTTTAGTGTGCACCAACAGGTTCTAAATGAACCAATTAATGCACAGGATGTTAGTGTGCTTTGGAAATCACCCTCCAGTAGAGTGCATTACACCACAGTGTAGACAAGCCCTTAGAATCAGACTCACAACTACTTAATGTGATAGATATGGGAAGTGTAAAGAGTTCAAATGACACTATTGAAATGTGCCAGACAAGCATGAACTTTTGGGACAATATTTGTTACATGGAGTTCCTGGGGGATACTTTGGGAATGAGTGAATGTCACAGCTCTGGTTATGTATAAAACTGAGCCTTTTGAAGATACACCATGAGGAGAGGCCCATTGACTGGAGATTACATGTTCCCAGAGACTGGAGATCAAAGGCCCAGTCAGTATAAAGAAAAGACTGATCTGCCCATCCTGGATTCTGATTGCTGATTTGAAGACTGATATGAACTTATTATGACAGGGAAAATCTAGTTGTGGGTTTTGAAGGACTGCCACCTACCAGAGCACTAGAATGGAGTTGAGGTGATCTCTGGTAAGCTTTTTAACATGTGTGTGGGTTCTTTAATTGTTTTTATATACTTTCTCTGTAATACTTTTACCTAAGAATACATATACTTGCTTAGAAGGTGTTGTGTGGTAACTTGCAACTGCAGGCTATACACTGGTCCTACACCTTGGAGAGAAAACAAAGCACAGATGCTGGCCTTTTAGAAAGACTGGCTTGCTGGGGACATTACAGTGTAGATCAGAGAGCTGTGCAGCCTTAAAACTCCCAGTCAGAAGGGAGTGAGATGTGATAGGACAGGTGATGGCTGGCAGCCAAAAACCTTTAAGGGAGTATCCTCGAGGGGAAATACAGGTGCAGTTGCATATACAGTGGTAACATTTACCATCTAATTTACACCCCTTCTCATGCATTACTATGGAATTGGTACTAGGAGTCAAAGGCAGTATAATTTGTATGCTGAGAAGCCAGACAAGAGAAGTGTAAAAATAAAAGCAACTAAATGAAATGAGTATGGAGTGTAAATTTAAATACACTGCCCTCTATTTCAGTTTATACTTGCTTCCAAATGCTCAGGATGCAACTTGCACCAACGTAAACTCCCTTATGTTCTCATGTTGGTATGTAGGAGTTTGAGATCGAAAGAGCTGAAGCGTGTGCCACCCTGTTTAATTGCACCCTCCTTTACTTCATCTGTCAGTTTAGTCCTGTGTTTTGTTTAGTATAGTGCATGAGGTGTAAAGTATAGACATGACTACATGTCCATTACACTGTTGTTTTTTCTCCTTAGTAGATACTATTTATACCTATGCTAACAAAAACACACATGTTCTTAAATCCTGTTCTTCCAGCAGTCAGCATCCACGTGCTCTGCAGACACCAACCTGGAAAATCCATCACAAGATGCTACACAAGTGAAATGTTTATAGGGAAAACACTGTGTTTTAAAATAGTCAAACCCCACTTTGGAAAGACTTGGGTTTATTTCAGGAAGTTGGAAGCTCTTGAATTCTGCCAGCGCCCTCTTTGTACTAGAATATGAGGCCAGGAGAACAGTGCTGGAGGACTCTGTTATTTTTACCTTGAGTGAGCAGAACATATGACTTTGGTTTTTAAGGAAATGTCATTTCCATGATATGCTGCTAGCTAGTATCACATATTTCCAAGGTGACTGTTAGAGCAGTACCTTACAGAGCATGGTTGTGTGCTGGAAACTGGAAAGAACAGCTCCCTACAAGATGCTTAATGATTGGGGCAATATTTCCTCAATTGACAGCAGGACTATACATCATCATTGTTAACTTACAGCTGTAAAATGGGAATTCTTTTGTAACAACAGCTAGCGTGTATGTGTGTGGTTAGCAGAAACATTTTCTTTCTTTTTTTACACCCTGGATGGGAAGTGAAATGTGAGATAATAAAAGCCAGAGGTAGCTATACTGAAACGACTGAGGTCTGATTTAGGTCAGGCATCAGAATTAATCACTTCAAAGTTCTATGGTTCAACAGAGTTTAAACTTTTGATTTAAATACAGAGTTGGTCAAGTTATGGCTTTCTTTGATAAATATGTAATGTTTTAGGACACTAAGTGTTGTTGAAACTATTGTAAGCAGGGTCTGAATGAGCTCTCCCCTGACATCTAGTGATGAGCTGTGGAAGAGAACTTCAAAGGAGCTGATCTCGTTTGCCTGGGTACACCCACCCTGCCTACGTGCTCAGCATGATGGGATTGCTTGTCCAAATGATCACTTTTTGGCTGGTGTTGTATCCCTAGTCGTCTTGTTGTTCGGGCAGGAGTAATACAGCGTTGTTATCCTTGTTGTGTGAACCAAGGGAAACAGAACTGTACTTAGCATACACTGATTGAGGGACTCACCCTCAACTAAATGGCACTTGCCAGACAGGGGACATGGGTTCCAAAGCCCAGTGAGCTGAAAAAAGGGTGGGAATAGGTACTTGTACCTAGTGATGTGGGCCCTGCTTAAGGGCTCTAGATGACATTTGGCCCTTTTTCTCTCCACTGTGTAATAAAAGAGCTAATTTAGACTCAGTTGAAAGTCTTGTTACACACTGCAGAGCTGAACTCTAAGTTTAAGTGCTAGACTTGCTTTGGGATAGCATCTCTGCTGCAAGAGACTGCCTAGTGTGCACCAGAAGTGAGGCTCCCCTGCCCCCCAACAGCTGAAATCACTGAGAGCTGTGTTAAGTGGTGGGTTTTGAAGACATCCCAATGATTAGCCAGAAGGGCAGCTGATGGAAAGGATCAGAGCAGGGCAATTGGCCAACAGGGTGGCTGGTGGAGAGGCATAGCAATCAACCAGCAGGGGAGCTAGTGGAGAGGATCAGAGCGGGGTGTGGCAATCAGCCAGCAGGGCAGCTGACGGAGAGGTGCAGTGATCGGCTGGCAAGGTGGCTAGCGGAGAGGAGCGGATGAGTGAGTGTCCAGGCAGTGGTCTGAGTAAGGTGCCTTCTTACTCCCACTCCACCCAGGGTGGGAGGTGAATTCTGCAGATGATCCTCTGAACTCTGGGTCTGCACTGACCAAGGACAACAACTCTGAGTGAGGTCCAGAGAAAGGACGGGCACTTTAAGGGGACTTTTGGTTGCTAGACTTAAGAACCTGATGCAAAAGGACACTGCCCAATGTACCCTGGGCTGTGGCTTTTGCCCATGGTTTTATGTTTTTAAATCCTGCTTGCAGCATTTTCCGAAATTAATGTGAGGTTACTTCCCTCCTTTTATTAAAATCTTCTTTTCTATGCTCAGATACTGTGCTTATGAGAGGAGAAGTATGGCCTCTAAAAGGTGCCAAGGACGTGGTATGTAATTGTCCCAGGTTACTGGGCAGGAGCTTGAGCCAGTTTTGTGCTGTATTGTTGAAGGGGAACCCCTAAATATTGAACCCGGCCCTTGTTGCTGCCTGTTCCAACAGGACAGAAGAGTGACAGGTATTGTTATTTCTGTAGCCTCATAGTTGGGCCTGGCACTTTACAGGAAGAAGAATTAAAGGTGCTTGTGTATATTCTAGATAGACATAATACGAAGGAGAAAATGAGAGAACATATAATGTCATATGATTTGGATTGTTTATATTTCTTGTGTGTTCTTATTTAGTTCCCCAAGTCTAGTCTTATAAAATGAGTTAGTATTAATATTTAGTTTAATTTTGCATTAATATTTAATTTACTATTTACATGATTATATTTCAAAGTAAGGATTATGAGGTGAAGCACGATTGTTGGAGTGGTTAGTTAGGAAAAGAAGGGTGTCTAAAAGAAGCAAGCCACTGGTAAGTGTGGATGTAGTAATATCAAGTGAATAGGTGTCTCCAATTTACTGTGAGCTTATATCCACCCTTTTGTCCTTAACAGAAAGAACAATACTAAAACTGTTGCTGATTTCAGATTTAGAAATTTGTTGACCAGCTCAGCCAAGCATCTCTTTCCACTAGTCACCCAGCTCACCATTGCACCATTCTTCTGATGTTCCAAGTGCATGCTACAAAGATCTTCAAGTAACTGGAGGGTGAAAATCCCAGTAGGGAATTGAAAGTATATAGCATGCATTAAAGGGAGCATAACCTAGAGAATAGGGTAAAATTAAACACAGGAAAATATTAGAAGAAATGTCTTGACCAGTGAGACCTGTAAGCAGGTGGAATAGTCTATCAAAGAGGGCGAGAGACAGGAGAAAAACCTTTTTTGTACCTTTTCTATACAGAATATTGTTTTGTTGTTTTTGATGGAATTCCAATTTTATATCCATTTTTATGGCACACTTGAGCTTAGTGACAAAAAAGAAATGGTTTTGTTTGGTTTTATGAGGTTTCAAAGCTGACACAATCAAAATATGTAAATGACAAGCTGCCTATTTTCTTTATTGCTAATTTTCTTTGACTCACAATTACACACCTCTGGGAAGCAAGGAATGGTGCTACCCTTCTGTTTATGATGTTAGCGTGGCATGTGGTACAACAGCAATTTTGAGCTCTGAGGAAGAATTTCAAGAGGATAGTAATGTTTTCATCAGTGGTCTTCCTCTCCCTTGTCTCAAAATGGACTTTTCATGATTACTCTTGACACAGCAGCATGATAAGTTAACAAAGCTTGGGAAATGACAAAGGAGCAAGAGGTATGGACAAAATATTAAGTGGCCTGGATAGGATGACAAATGTAGAATATAGTGGCTCTTCTAGGTGCTAGTTATATTTCTAAGGTAGTGAGGAACAGTTTAGATGTCTGACTACTATTAACATCAATAAGATTTGACTATCAGTATTAATTAATTAATTAGATTATTATCAGTAAATCTCCATGTGCTACGTTGAAAATGTGAGCCTGAATGTTCGTATGTGTTTGTGAGCATTTACATAAACAAGTCTAGATAAATTCTCTTGACCATTTCAGAGTAGCAGCCGTGTTAGTCTGTATTCGCAAAAAGAAAAGGAGTACTTGTGGCACCTTAGAGACTAACCAGCTTATTTGAGCATAAGCTTTCATGAGCTGCAGCTCACTTCATCGGATGCATATTGTGGAAAGTGTAGAAGATCTTTTATACACACAAAACATGAAAAAATACCTCCTCCCACCCCACTCTCCTGCTGGTAATAGCTTATCTAAAGTGATCACGCTCCTTACAATGTCTGTGATAATCAAGGTGGGCCATTTCC